>NC_134353.1:700464957-703082457 GCF_048569485.1 Anomaloglossus baeobatrachus | reverse complement strand
ATCTACAGTCCAAATGTCGCAATGCCAAGTTAATTCTGAATGTGTAAACCTGCTAAATCTGCAGGGGGTTGAATACTATTTGTAGGCACTGTATATCTCCACACACACACACACACATTTTATAAATTATATATATATGTATATATACATATACATATATATATACATATATATATATACACACACATACATACATACATACATACATACATACATATATATATATATATATATATATATATATATATATATATATACACACACACACACACACGCACACACACACACACACACACACACACATATACACACATGCACATGTGCCATGTAGTTATTCTTCTGTGATTTCCTGTTCACCACTTGGATGGGACAAGGCTGGCAGCCATCATTACAACAGGAAACAGAAGTTTTGCCCTGGCATTCGAGCATTGTAGTGTAAGTGGACAGATGAAAGGCCAACACTTTAGTCCAGGGCTAATAGTTATGCAAACATCCTTATAGATATTGCACTTGAGCTTAAACAATGGCATTTCTCTATTTGTATCAGTCTATCCATACTAGTGTGTGCCCCCTGACAATAACAATGAGGGAGTATTGTGTTGATTGGCATTGATTTTCTTCACAATTGACTGGAGCACATCCTGAGGGAATATATATTAGATCCTGAGGGAGTCAAAGCGTCTGCTTCTTAGAAATATATAGAGCTATACAGAAATTGGTAAAGTAATTTGAGTACAGGCTCTTATAAGCAAATCCAGTATTCCTGGTATAATACCGTAGGTATTTTTTCAAGTCAACATTTCTATACAGTTTCCATATAAATGTAGAAAAAACTATTACAAAATATATCATAATACTCAAAGGTTGTTTTTCAACTCTTTTACAAGAAAATATAGGTAAGAGGAAAGAAAGCTTTATTTAAAAAGAAAAACAATAAATATTTAAACCCTCGCAGCTTGGGTGGTCTCCATTGAGACTGGAACGCTTTCCAGTCAGTCATTAACCAATGAGGCTATTGATTGGCAAAGTGGGGTAAATGAAGTATAGGACATCATTACTTTCAGTACCAGCGTAGACAATCTGAGCAGTAGTGCAGCAGCATTGGGGGATTTGGGGGATTTGGGGGAGGGATGCTATTTTGTAAACTAATGGTGGAAAGCCAATTTAATTCAAATAACAAATTGTAAGCCAAAAAAGGCACAAAAACAATCTTGTAGGATAACCCTTTAATAAGAATACAGCACATGCTTAAGAGAGCACTGTATCATAAGAAAAGCATTGCCGGGCCACCCCCAGAATTTATCTAAGAGACTGCATCTGTGGAATACAGTACACAGTGGCTTCATTACTTATCATGAAATTGGGTATGAACATGGGAAGATCTGCAGTATACTTTGTAGAGGGTTATTACACAGATGGTACGATATAACATATAGAGCTGCATTGGTAACATCCTGTCCTTAACTCAAGCAGCTTATTTTATTGGCACATTCACTTACGGATCTGCAAAGCACAAGAGTGAAGAAGAATTATACTGTTTTTTTGCCATCTAGTAGGAAAAAGGTATTAGGGAGAGGCATACAAACTATTCTTCACTTAATTTAATAAAAAAAAAAAAAAACAACAAAAAAAACCTATAATGCCCTAACAGGTGAGGCTGGCATTGCTCTAGAGCTGTGGGGAATTTCTCCAGCAGGCTAAAATATGAATAGATCACTATTGTAGCTATTGGCAGCAATTCTGACAATAGCAAAATACCATGAAACTCCTATATAACTCACACAAACGGGAAGTGTAGACCCATGGTTATATGCACATAGCTAACATGGTAATGAAATAATACCTACATGGAACATTGGAGATACTGTTGTCGTAATGGTTTACTGAATGTCTATTCTTTTTTGACTTAATGTAATATAAGATCACGGCTAATGACCATTTATAAATACGCCACTCTTTTCATTACTGAACTGCATTAATAAACTGTATGAAAACAGACCCAGACAGCGTTTGACTTTTTTACAGGACAGTGGAGTCATTAAACCAAACTCGGAATTCTCTATTTTTCCACACTCCAACTCTATTCCTTTATAAATGCTTCATATTTATAATTAGCAATAGCAACTGTACTGAAGTTAAATGGTAAGGGTCTTAAAGGGGTGGTCCAAAGGCTGAAGAAATGTCTAACTCCCTAACGATTTTTTGCCCTAATCCAAATTAAAGGGAACCAATCACCAGGATTTTTGTATATGACCTAAAGCCAGTGCTATACTGGCACTATCAGGCTGATTCTATACATACCTGTAGTGGTCAGCTCAGATGTATAGGTTTTGAAATCCAAGAAAGTAAAGTTTATAAAATTAGCTGCTTGTTGAGTGACAGCAGCTGAGGAGCAGATATCTGGTCGGTATTCAGAGTTATCCCCTCCCCCTGTTAGAATTAGCATAAGTATGATACTATCGACCTAGCAGAACCTGTGGTGAGGTCATACCCATGTGACCAGAAGGGGCAGGGCCTCAGCTAACAGACAAATGGTGCTTCGCTGTATCAGCTCTGTTGGCTGAGGCCCCGGCCCTTCTGATCACATAGGTATGACCTCACCACAGGTTCTCCTGGGTCGAATGCATCATAATTATTCTAATTCAAAAAGAAAAAGGGGATAACTAAGCATACCCCCCAGCTATTATCTGCTCCTCAGCTGCTGTCACTCAACAACCAGGTAATTTTATAAACTTTACTTTCTTGGATTTCAACACCTATACATCCGAGCTGACCACTAAAAGTATGAAGAGAATCAGCCTGATAGTGCAAGTATATCACTGGCTTTAGGTTATATACGAAAATCCTGGTGATTGGTTCTCTTTAATATCTAATATCGCTGCATTAAAAATTTCCTATCCTTCCCTGACTACACTACCTACAATTGTTTTTAACCCCCTAGTGCTTTTCTGATGATGCTTAGTTTCAGAATTTCAGTGCATCCTGGGACACTCAAACGAAGCGTCATCAGGGGGCGAAGTCTAAGGTCACTGTCACATTACATGCCCCCTCCCTGAAACAAAGAGTCATCAGTGATAGTTGTTTCAAGGACAAGGCTAGTCATGATTTGCTGTCATTGTGTGATTTGCAGACTCGGTTTGTGCTGCTGACTCAGATCAGTAGAGCTGGTAACACAGAGCAGCACGCATTGTTAGTGTGTGGCAACAGAGTACCTGGCGGCGTTCAGAGACCAGCGCCACCCCAACGTCACTCAATCAAAGCATAAGACAGGAAGTAAGGAAAAATAAATCAATAGTAGGTAGATAGTGTAGTCAGGGAAGGATAGAAAATTTTTAATGCATAACCACTCAAGAAAAAAGGATTTTCTGGCATCCATAAAATTAATCTTTTTATTAGAAATTAATTTCAAAACAGAAGGATCAATCATGAGGATAAAATCTTATACATTTCTGGCATAGAATATGCCCTTATCATGATAGTGATATTTACTCTTCCAGTGTCTAAAAAATTCTGAGCTTTGTAGAAAAAAAAATGGTTTGTATCATTATTTCATAAGGCTGATAACTTTTATATTTTATTGCGCAGTATGAAAACTTTATTTTGTTTGTGTGTACCAATCAGTAGATTTTATTGGTATTATTTTGGAGTAAAATCTACAGTGGAGGAAAAAAGTATTTCTTCAGCCACCAATTGTGCAAGTTCTTCCACTTACAAAGATGAGAGAGGCCAGTAATTGACATCATAGGTAGACCACAACTATGAGACAGAGGAGCCTCTTAGAGAAGAAGTTACAGGTCTGTGAGAGCCAGAAATCTTGCATGTTTTTAGGTGACTAAATACTTAATTTTCAAAAAAAAAATCTTGCCAAATCAGACAAGATGATTTTCTGAATTTGTTTTCTCATTTTGTCTCTCATAGTTGTGGTATACCTATGATGTCAATTACAGGCCTCTCTCATCTTTTTAAGAGGGAGAACTTGCACAACTGGTGGCTGACTAAATACTTTTTTTCCCCACTGAATGTTTTGAGTGAATTTGTTGCATTTTTTCTGGGTACTGCAGTGAAGAAGAAAAAGACAATTTTGGAGGGGTTTTTTTTATGACATTTTACGTACAGGTTTAATAATTCTATAGAATGATGGATTTGAATTTTTCAAAGGAGGCAACGGCAAGTATACTTACTTTAACTTTGTTTGTAACAGGAGAAAAGGGAGGTGTGATTCAAACTATAATTTTTAAAAACTTTTTCCATCACTTTTTAGTCTCCCTGGGGAATTATACCTGTGATTGTTTGATCGCCTGTTTCATATACTGCAATACTACAGTAATGAAGTACGGTATATAGGACAAATCGCATTCCCCTATGAAGCTTCACAGGTGTACCAAAATGGCAACTACGGGGTCCTCAACATGCAATGAGGGGAAACTAGATGGATGCCTGGAAAAGCAACCCAGGCAGGATTGCGTGGCTTAAATGCCACTGTCAGTGATAAACAGCTTCATCTAAGGTGTTAAGAGCAGCAATCAAAGCAAGCTCTGGCTGCTGCTGTTAGGGGCAGATGCTGAATGTACTACACTTCTATGGAGTGGGCACAGCTTCTGAGCCTGCTCTATGCAACTGTACTATCACATAATGGCATATCATGGAGCGTGATGGGGTTAACCCTTTCACGACCGGCCGATTTTTCGCTTTCCGTTTTTTTTTTTCGCCATTCTTTTTCTGAGAGACGTAACTTTTTTATTTTTCAGTCAATATGGTCATGTGAGGGCTCATTTTTTGCGGAACGAGCTGTACTTTTAAATGAAACCATCAGTTTTACCATATTGTGTACTAGAAAATGGCAAAAAAATTCCAAATGCTGAAAAATTGCAAAAAAAGTGCGATAGCACTATGGTTTTTTAGATATTTTATTCACTGTGTTCACTATATGGTAAAACTGATGTGTGGGTGTGATGCCTCAGGTCAGTGCGAGTTCGTAGACACCAAACATGTATAGGTTTACTTTTATATAAGGGGTTAAAAAAAAATCGGAAGTTTGTCCGAAAAAAGTGGCGCACGTTTTACGCCATATTCCGTGACCCGTAGCGTTCTCATTTTTCGGGATCTTAGGCTCAATGACGGCCTATTTTTTGCGTCTCGAGCTGACGTTTTTAACGGTACCATTTTTGCGCAGATGCTACGTTTTGATCGCCTCTTATTGCATTTTGCGCAAAAGTTGTGGCGACAAAAAAACGTCGTTTTGGCGTTTGGAATTTTTTTGCCGCTACGCCGTTTACTGATCAGATTAATTGATTTTATATTTTGATAGATCGGGCGTTTCTGAACGCGGCGATACCAAATGTGTGTATATTTTTTATTTTTTTAACCCTTTAATTTTCAATGGGGCGAATGGGGGGTGATTTGAACTTTTAGGTTTTTTTGTTTTTTTTTAATTTTTTAAAACTTATTTTTTTACTTTTTTTTTTTATTTTACTAGTCCCCCTAGGGGGCTATTGCGATCAGCATTCCGATCGCTCTGCAGTATCTGCTGATCACAGCTGGAAGGCTGTAAACAGCAGATACGCTGTCTTTCTCTTTTGCTGTGCCCCGGGCACAGCGAAAGTGAAACCAATTCATGTGCAGTACAGGAGTCATCACATGACCCTGTACTACCATGACAACTATCGGGAGTCACGTGATCGCGTCACGTGACTTCCGGTTTCGGCGGTAAGTAAAACTTTACCGCGATTGCGCTTATAATGGCGCTGTCATGTATTGACAGCGCCATATAAGGGGTTAATCGGCACGAGCAGATAACGATTCTGCTCGTGCCTAGCAGGCACACATCTCAGCTGTGAAAATCAGCTGAGATGTGTGCCGATCGCGGCATGCTGCCGCCGGAGGACCGCGGGCAGTAAGATTATGTCATTTAGGACGTAATTTTACGGCCCGCGGTCGTTAAGGGGTTAATAATATAAAATTTATATTTGTAGCCACATTATAGTATACTTCTAGCAATTCCACCCAAATCAGACTTTCTATTCATGTCCCGAGTATTAAATACACAGAACCCACCTAAACAGACGAACCACTGGCCTTATCTATAAGTTATACAATACCTCAGTAATGTCACCAATAGCAAATATGTTGGGAACTGATGTGGATTCTGAGTCATCAACAATGATTTTCCCAGTCTCAGGTTTAACAGTGACACCAACCTTTTCCAAATTTAGAGACTTTGTCTCAGGGGCACGACCTAGAGAAGAGAAATATGTGTCACCCAAGTCTTTCCAAATATATACCAGACAACGAAGCATACCAATGGAATACATAGAAAAATACATGATCCACACAGATTGCTCAATTAGATGAAATGACAACGAATAGATTATAAAGGAATTCAATATCATCCAAAAATAGAAAAGGTAAATTTTATTTTTATCAAAGTATTAAGCATTTTAAATGTCACTTCACACGAGTGTACAAAAGCAGGACAGGAGTCTGATGGACTTTAAAAATCAATTTTCTGTTTCACCACTCAAGGTGGCAATCCATTTTACTAAGAAGTGGCCCGATGGTTACATAGAGGTACCCATGCCCATTTTTACTCCATATTGGATATTGTAGTCAAACTGAACATGCATATTCAAGATCAGCCCAGACGACTATAAAACACCCGTAATTGTTATGACTCATGTTCTCTTCTATATGAAATTGGACTTATTGTGTTACTTCCCTCTATTAGGCTACCTATATTTGAAACAGACCTTTCCTTTACACTGGGTATACAATTACTCACCCATGACACCTACACCTTAAGGAGGTGGTTCTCCCATATGTATAAATGGCCACAAGGTTTCTCTCAAATACCTTGTGTTGCCAATGGTGCCTGTGAGCGGCGCTATTGCGGACCGCTCTTCCCCATTGCCTGACACCCGGGGCTCCGTGACCTCGGGGATCCGGTGATGTCACGTCAAGTTCCTGGTCAACTGACATCACCATGGCCAGCCCCAGTCTCCGTGATTCACTGAGAAATACTCCGGCACTCATAAAACACCCCAATAAGAAAACCAGAGAAAAATAGATAAGTTCTTGTTTTATTTTTATTCAATAATTGTTGTAACAGAGTCCGAAAAATATATATATGATGTTTCGGCCCCTGGCCTTTGTCAAAATCGGACCATCAGATGGACTGACAATAGAAATTAGGTTTTGGTTCACAAGAATATATCAATCGAAACCTGTAATGGGATTGGTAATATAAACGGATATGTGAAGCGGTAAGGGGTAGATCACATGACTATGAATTGACACAGCCTGCAATGAACCTGTGAAGGTGTGTATAAATCAAAAATGAAGGGGGACCATGGATCACAATGTATAAATGTTAAATAGGGTTCTGGTGCCCAAGATACCTGGATAAACTATCATCACACGGCAGGATTCTCCATGACACTCTCCCTGGCATAAGACCTTTTCATTTTGGGACTAATTCCTCCCTCCAGCCGTCTCATATCCCTACACTTAATAGGAACCGTTTGTCCTATTTCTTATTCCAAACAGATTAATATAGAAAAAATTCCTTTATTAACCCTTCAGTGTGATGATAGTGCACGGGGCAAACAGAGCACGGGGCCGAAACGTGATATATATATTTTTCGGACACTGTTACAACAATTATTGAATAAAAATAAAATAAGAACATATCTATTTTTTTCTGGTTTTCTTATTGGGGTATTTTATGAGTGCCGGAGTACTTCTGTACTTATATATTTTTCACCTGAGCACCTAATTGGTGATGTGAGGTTACATTAATTTCCGGGATTCACTGGGCTGTGGGCGCAGTTTCTCCGCTCATGACAGCCTAGCGCAGTGATGGTGAACCTATGGCACGCGTGCCAGACAGGACACGCAGAGCCCTTTGTGCTGGCACGCGCGCTGTCGCCACTTTGAACTGCCGATGTGATCGCGCCGGCAGTTCAAAGTGATGTTTAGCAAAGTAGACATTTCTCCTCCCTCTGACACGCCTCCTCCCCTGGGCTGAAGGCCTGTTGCCTAGGAGACGGAGGAACGTCAGTAGGCAGCGCCGGTGTCTTGTGGCCGCGCGGTGGAGCGGGTGCTAGAAGGTGAGTTGTTTGGGGTTTTTTTAAGCTGTCTGTGGCTGTGCCAAGGTGTGGGGTGACAGTGCCAGCACGGGGCAAACAGATCATGGGCCATACAAACAGAGCGTGGGGCATACAAACAGAGCGCGGGGCATACAAACAGAGCGCGGGGCATACAAACAGAGCGCGGGGCAAACAAACAGAGCGCGGGGCAAACAAACAGAGCGCGGGGCAAACAAACAGAGCGCGGGGCAAACAAACAGAGTGCGGGGCAAACAAACAGAGCGCGGGGCAAACAAACAGAGCGGGGGCAAACAAACAGAGCGCGGGGCAAACAGAGCGCGGGGCAAACAGAGCGCGGGCCAAACAGAGCGCGGGGCAAACAGAGCGCGGGGCAAACAGAGCGCGGGGCAAACAGAGCGCGGGCCAAACAGAGCCCGGGCCAAACAGAGCGCGGGCCAAACAGAGCGCGGGCCAAACAGAGCGCGGGCCAAACAGAGCGCGGGCCAAACAGAGCGCGGGCCAAACAGAGCGCGGGCCAAACAGAGCGCGGGCCAAACAGAGCGCGGGGCAAGCATGGAGAGCACGGGGCAAACATGGAGAGCACGGGGCAAACATGGAGAGCACGGGGCAAACATGGAGAGCGCGGGGCAAACATGGAGAGCGCGGGGCAAACATGGAGAGCGCAGGGCAAACATAGAGATCACGGGGCAAACATGGAGAGCACGGGGCAAACATGGAGAGCACGGGGCAAACATGGAGAGCACGGGGCAAACATGGAGAGCACGGGGCAAACATGGAGAGCGCGGGGCAAACATGGAGAGCGCGGGGCAAACATGGAGAGCGCGGGGCAAACATGGAGAGCGCGGGGCAAACATGGAGAGCGCAGGGCAAACAGAGATCACGGGGCAAACATTGAGAGCACGGGGCAAACATGGAGAGCACGGGGCAAACATGTCTGCAAGGATGGGGGAAATGTGCAAAGAGGGAGAGAAACATGCAAGGATGGGGGAAACATGACTAAAAGGATGGGGGAAACATGACTGCAAGGATGGGGGGAAACATGCAAAAATGGGGGGAAACATGCCAGGATGGGGTACATTTAGCAGGAAGGGGAACATGCCAGGAAGGGGTACATTTACCAGTATGGGGGATACATTTACCAGGATGGTGGGATACATTTACCAGAATGGGGGGAAACATGAAAGGATGGGGGTACATGAACATGCCAGGATGAGGAAAAATGCCAGGATGGGGAACATTTAGCAGGAAGGGTGACATTTATCAGGATGGGGTACGTTTACCAGGAAAGGGGACATTTACCAGGATAAGTGAACATGCCTGGATGAGGTACATTTACCAGGATGGGGTCATTTAACAGCATGGGGAAACATGCCAGGATGGGATACATTTACAATGATGGGGTACATTTACCAGGATGGGGTACATTTACCAGGATGGGGAATATGCTGGGATGGGGTACATTTACCAGGATGGGGCCATGATGTGGACAAATATACCAGAATATAGGAAATATATATCAGGATGGGGGACATGTTTACCAGGAAGTGGCCAGGAAGGGGGACAGAACTACACAATGAAAGGGGAGCGGAGCAACTTACGTCTTTATGGGATTTCAAGATGTTCCGATTTTGAAATGTAGATGTGGATTACAGGGTGAAATCTGATGGCATTCCATGCTAAAATCTCTGTCTAATATGCTGCAATTTTTTTCCAGAAAGATTAATCCAACTGGTGTGTCTGGAAAGGGCAGGGGCTCAGCTTCAATGTGTGGTAAGCATGCATGAGTGTGATGCCCCCTGCTGAAGAGAAGACAAGACTGCAAAGTTAAGGTTAAAATCAATTATTTACATAATAGAATTGGTTGGCATTTCGGGGAAAAAAATGGGTTTAGGGCTACAGTTTGGGCACTCGGCCTGTGAAAGGTTCGCCATGACTGGCCTAGCGTCACAGGCCATCATCTCCCTGCTCACGCCTCCTTCACTGCAGAGCGCGGAAGCAGGAGGGATGCTGGGGGGTGACTAGCGGTGAAATTCCGCCCACAGCCCAATGACTCATGGAGACTGGGGCCGGCTGTGGTGATGTCAGGTGAGCAGGAAGTTGACGTGACATCACCGGATTGAATAGGTCACAAAGCCTGGTCACGTGATGGGAAAGAGTGGACTGCAATAGCGCCACTCACAGGCACTATTGGCAACAAAAGGTAATTGAGAGAAACCTTGTTTCTCAACAAAATATCCTTGAGGCCAATAATAAATATGGCTTAACCACTTCTTTAAGTACAACTTCAAAATATACCCTTTTCCACCCATTAAAACTCTTACTATTAGGTCAATATACATTCTACTTTTCACTGCTGCAACTTACTACTAATCATTCTTCCTCTCAAAAAACTGTCTTCTCTTCAATCTATCCTGAATGTATCAGCCAGGCTCATATTTTCGACCAGCCACTATGAAGCCTTTACCCTATGCCAGTGAATGCCATGGTGTTCCATCAACTAGAGAATAAAGCATACATTTATCATTTTTCAACCCAGAAAGCTCTCCACAGTGCTGCCCCACCCTACATCTCCTCCCTCATCGCTGTAAACCACCTAACCTGTGGTGTACATTCTGCAAAAAATCTAAAACGTTTTCCAGTTTTCTAGAATGCAGTACCACATAAAAATAAGATTAATTTCCAGTATCCATAGTTAGAAATGTGCCATAAAAACACATATTTTAGGCTAGGATATCATACCAACACACTAATTTAACTGTTCTCAATTTTCCCTACTACATATTTCCTTAGAATTTAGTTCCTTTTCCCATTAGTTTCCCCACACATTGCATAGACTTTATATCTGTGCATATCCAAAAATAGGTGGTGACCGATTCATACATCTGTACATATATAACCTTATTAATTATAAATGATGGCTGGACTGTACACTATAAGCATATAAACCCCTATATCAACCATACCAACACTGTACCTGTTACTGGGACAGTACCTGAGAAAATAACTTTTAAGTCATAAGCAAATGAGGAGGTTTCCGAGCACTCTTGATGTGGCCAAGAGTTTAGTGCCCTGTTGCGCCTCATCATTTCCATATTACGTTCCTTCCTCCACTTCTCATTGACAGCTCTCTCTTCCCCAAATGATCACTGTCTATAGTCTATATGCTACTGGATTGCGTGTGGCTTCACACATTGTCCTCCCTGTCTCCTTGCTGCACTTCTGAATGTCTTAGTGCAGAAAACGACATCAGAAGAATCAAGGCAGGGAGAACACATGCAGCCACTGCTTGAGCACACATGCCAGCAGCGTTCAGACAGGTCTACTAAGCGAGCGCTGTCAATCAGAAGCATGGGAAGTGACTCAATATGCAAATAAGAAGGCCTAATGACACATCAAACTCTTGACTTGGTGCACATAAGCTTCCTCATTTGTATATGAATTAAACGTTATTTTCACAGGCAGTATACCAGTAACAGGTACAGTGCTAGAATGTTGCTATAAGGGCCAAGTCCCCTCCAACACTGTATGGCCAATTTCAAAAGCATTTTAGGGAGGGTGACAGACTCTCTTTAACAGAAAAATCTTTTGTGAACTAGAAGCTATGGGATGAACATTTTAAACACAGCTGAATTCTTTACTGAAAATGACAGTGTATTATCTCTTGGCTAAAGCAATAGTTCATTGCTACATTTTACATGCCAAATTCTATGTTGAATGACTCATCACTTATATAAAAAGAAAGATTAAAAGATGATATCTACATCAAAATTGAAATATATATAATGTAGGTGTGCCGTCACTGTAATTCTCCCTATGATGATAATGAGCTGACTACTGAAATGTGATCTCTATAGACCATGAAGTGTCCGATTGTTAGGTTCATTGGCCAGTGAAAACTGCAACATTTTAGATTTTTTTATTGCCATTATATGTATGTATGTATATACAGACCCCTTTAAATTTTATTCACCCCTTTGTTTCATTGCAGCCATATGGTAAATTCAAAAAAGAAAAGTTCTTTTTTTTTTCATTAATGTACACTCTGCACCCCATCTTGACAGGAAACCCCCCCCCCCAGAAATGTATACACTTTTGCAAATTTTTAAAAAAGAAAAATGGAAATATCACATGGCATAATTATTCAGACCCTTTGCTCAGACAATCATATTTAAGTCAAATGCGGTCCATTTCCTTATGATCCTACTTCTTCATTGGAGTCCAACTGTGTTTAATAAAACTGATAGGACTTGAATTGAAAAGGCACACATCTGTCTATATAAGATCTCGCAGGTCACAGTGCATGTCACACCAAATGAGAATCATGAGGTCAAAAGAACTGCCCAAGAAGCTCAGAGACAGAATTGTGGCAAGGCACAGATCTCGCCAAGGTTACAAAAGAATTTCTGCAGTACACACGGTTACTAAGAGCACAGTAGCCTCCATAATCCTTAAATGGAAGACATTTGGGACCACCAGAACTCTTCCTAAACCTGGCCGTCCAGCCAAACTGAGCAACTGTGGGAGAAGAGCCTTGGTGAGAGAGGTAAAGAAGAACCCCAAGATCACTGTGGCTGAGCTCCAGAGATGCAGTAGGGAGATGGGAGAAAGTTGCAGAAAGTCAACTATCACTACAGTTGGGCCTTTATGGCAGAGTGGCCCGACGGAAGCCTCTACTCTGTCCAAGACATATGAAAGTCTCCATGTTTGCAAAAAAAAAAACACATGAAGGACTCCCAGATTATGAGAAATAAGATTCTCTGGTCTGATGAGACGAAGATAAAATGTTTTGGTGATAATGCTAAGTGGTATGTGTGGAGAAAACCAGGCATTGCTCATCACCTGCCCAAAATATCCAAACAGTGAAACATGGTGGTGGCAGCATCATGCTATGGGGGTGTTTTTCAGCTGCAGGGACAGGACGACTGGTTGCAATTGAAAGAAAGATGAACACTGCCAAGTACAGAGATATCCTGAAAGAAAACCTCTTCTAGAGTGCTTTGGACCTCAGACTTAGCCGAACGTTCACCTTCCAACAAGACAATGACCCTAAGTACACAGCTAAACTAACAAAGAAGTCGCTTCAGAACAACTCTGTCACCATTCTTGACTGGGCCAGCCAGAGCCCTGACCTAACCCAATTGAGCATCTCTGGAGAGAACTGAAAATGGCTGTCCACCAACATTCACCATCCAACCTGATGGAACTGGAGAGGATCTGCAAGGTAGAATGGCAGAGGATCCCCAAATCCAAATGTGGAAAATTGTTGCATCATTTCCAAGAAGACTCATAGCTATACTAGCTCAATATATATATATATATATATATATATATATATATATATATATATATATATATATATAACTAGCTCAATATATATACACACTGTGTGCAGAATTTTTAGGCAAGTTCTATTTTAGAGGATTTTTTTTATTATTGATCAACAACTATGTTCTCAATCAACCCAAAAGGCTCATAAATATCAAAGTTTAGGAAGATATCTGTTTGTGCAGGTAACTGTTACTGTGCAAAATTATTAGGCAACTTAATAAAAACCAAATATAGTCCCATCTCACTTGTTTATTTTCAACAGGTAAACCAATACAACTGCACAAAATTTAGAAATATACATTTCTGAGATGCAAAAACAAAACCCCAAAAAATTAGTGACCAATATAGCCACCTTTCTTTATGAGGACACTCAACAGCCTACCATCCATAGATTCTGTCAGTTGCTTGATCTGGTTATGATCAACATTGCGTGCAGCAGCCACCACAGCCTCCCAGACACTGTTCCGAGAGGTGTACTGTTTTCCCTCCCTGTAGATCTTACATTTTATGAGGGACCACAGGTTCTCTATGGGGTTTAGATCATGTGAATAAGGGGGCCATGTCATTATTTTTTCATCTTTTAGACCTTTACTGGCCAGCCACGCTGTGGAATAATTGGATACATGTGATGGAGCATTGTCCTGCATGAAAATCATGTTTTTCTTGAACGATACCAACTTCTTAATGTACCACTGCTTGAAGAAGTTGTCTTCCAGAAACTGGCAGTAGGTCTGGGAGCTTCACTCCACCCTCAACCCGAAAAGGTCCCACAAGTTCATCTTTGATGATACCAGCACATACCAGTACCCCACCTCCAACTTACTGGCATCTGAGTCGGAGTGGAGCTCTCTGCCCTTTACTGATCCAGCCTCTGGCCCATCCATCTGGCCCATCAAGAGTCACTCTCATTTCATCAGTCCATAAAACCTTTGAAAAATCAGTCTTAAGATATTTCTTAGCCCAGTCGACGTTTGATCTTATGTATCTTGTTCAAAGGTGGTCGTTTTTCAGCCTTCCTTACCTTGGCCATGTCCCTGAGTATGGCACACCTTGTGCTTTTTGATACTCCAGTAACGTTGCAGCTCTCAAACATGGCCAAACTGGTGGCAAATGGCATCTTATCAGCTTCATGCTTGATTTTCCTCAATTCATGGGCAGTTATTTTGCGCCATTTTTGCCCAACACACTTCTTGCGACCCTGTTGGATATTTGCCATGAAACACTTGATTGTTCGGTGATCACGCTTCAAATGTTTGGCAATTTCAAGACTGCTGCATCCCTCTGGACGACATCTCACAATTTTGAACTTTTCAGAGCCCAACAAATCTCTCTTCTGACCCATTTTGCCAAAGAAAAGATAGTTGCCTAATAATTAAGCACACCTTATATAGGGTGTTGATGTTGATTACACCACACCCCTCCTCATTACAGAGATGCACATCACCTGATTTACTTAATTGGTAGTTGGCTCTCAAGCCTATACAGCTTGGAGTAGGACAACATGTATAAAAATTATCATGCGATCAAAATACTCATTTGCCTAATAATTCTGCACACAGTGTATATGAAACATGACATAAAAGTACTCTGGAAATGTGATATAAAGAAAGAAGACTCTCTACAAATGGGATTATAGATCCAATGAATATGCTCTTTTCTTTTAAACATTTATTTGCTTTCTACAATGTCAGCTTTACAACTATAAAGTTATGTTTTATTATTAAAATATAATGAGGATTGAACCTGTAAAACGTGGAATAAACAAAAGTTGTGTTGATGAGAAAGAACTCTGATTCTGGAAAATCTAAGTTTTTCACATGAACAAATACATAAGATAAGAATGATACTTCCATACTGCTGTGCAATATTGCCCAAGCATGCAAAGCATTGTATGAATGGATCTTGTTAACAACAATCGTGAAAGCACTGAGCTTCTGTGATGTGTAATCAAGGAGGTAAGGTATTTAAAGTGGATTAACTCAATTATCAAGAAAGGACCTGTTTATTTGTGAACTACAATGAGGGCTATGGTGGCCTGCCAAAAATAGGGGGTGAAAACCCCAAGGATATGCCCAGGGGATATTAAATGAACAAAAACAAGGTAATCTGGTTGGCAAAATCATTAAAAAGCATCGTTGTTTCAGCTTTTTCTCTTGAGCTTTCACCTCTCTACCAAAATGAGAAGTACGTACGTCTTCACCTGAATGCTTACATACTCCGGATCTTCAGTCAAACACAAGGCATAAAAAAGGAATATTTACTTGGCAGATGTAAATGTCTTTTGATGTTCAGGCCAGGCGAATTTGGAGCAAACAAGTGGAAAAACATGGCACGTCAAAGCTGACCAAAATACATCAATAACAAAAATGATTGAATAATTTCCTACATCTGTTAGGAATGCAGGGACCCTCACACCTTCCTCCTTCCCACTGAACATAACAATGCCACCTCTACATGCCTAGCTATGGACTTCTGCATATACATTTCAACTGCTGAAACCAACACTTCCTCTGGGAGCTCTGACTCAAGTTGTCGGCACTTGGTTTATCTGTCTGTCTTTCCTCCTGTCATCCCCTAGGGAAGGAGATCTGCTGTTCCCTCTCTGGCCGTTGTTCTCCAGGCTGATGCTATCAAGAAGCAAAAATAATAAACCTCCAGGACCTTATCTTGGCTCGGATGTGAAACAACTTCCTACCCTTGTAGCTCTTTGTGTATTGAGAATTTAGGTCTGGATGTTCTGCAAATGGATAGTTAATGGGGTTTCCCTGCTTTCCTCTCTTCCTGCTTGCATAAAGCCAAAAGCAAGCTTAGCACGCAAAGGCGGGGATGAACTTCATTCAGTGCAAAAAACACCAAGCCCAGTTTGCTTTGACAAAAACAACAGCTGGGGTTATCAATGCCACAACACTGATGGTTTCCCGATTTACTGTCTCCACCTGTGAGCAGTCTGCTTTAATCACAAAAAGCCACATGAAACATATTCTTAAACACTTCTCTTGCCTTCTTAGCCCATTCTCTTGGACATATCAAAGTGCAATTAAAACATTACACTTCTGCTAGACTTTAACTGGCAGCCAGCCATTCTGGCTCATGTTCCTCAACTAGGATTACATTTGGCAATCAGATTTTGTATCAGATTTGTTAACATTTGGTAAATGAGACCCCAAAGCCGTTAGTCAAGTTGTTAAGGTTTTAAAATGCTCCAACATTTTCACATGCAACCTTAATCCCCTGACTCCCGAGTCTGGCGGGTTTTTTTTCCACCTCCTGTAAATCAATTTTTCCCCGAGATCTAGAGGTCCGGTCTCTGTAAATCTGCGGAGCTGATGCCAGAAAACCACTTGGCTGTTTCAGACAAGTTTAATATATAGTTTTTTTTTCTTTCCCCTTAAACCCCTTCAGTACTGTGAGTGTGGAGGTTGATTCTACTCTGTTCACAAAATTACAATGCAGATAGAAATATGGAACCAATATTCAGATCCTGCAATAAGTTTAAAATCTCAAAAGGAAAGTGCACACAGATGCTTCATATCAGTAGTCCATTAATAACTGTACCACAAACAGCCACATTCAGAATAAATAGAAATTAATTGCTTCTTCTGAAATTCCAGGAAGCATAACCATTAAGTAGGGATTCCAATACAATTTAATGGCAATATAATTGTTTTCCAGTGAACACGTATAGACATGCACTTTCCCACAAGGCACATTTCTGTGTATAAGTGTGAGCTAATTTAAATAAATAGCATGCAAAAAAATGTGCAAAGTAACGTAATATGATCACACGTTACCCTGCTGCCAGCACCAATCGATCTGCGGTTATTGTAAATGAACTACAGAAAACACTCAACACTTATAGGGTAAATAGAGCCAACTAACATTGAAAGGCCCATTAAAACTGGCATGACATTGCAGTTATCATTATTTGTCTTACATTTAGTCTGCCTTTACAGATCTGATATTTGGTTTTGACATTCCACTTTTTATCACTTGGATTACAATTTGTCTATCTGTATGTTGACAAAAATGATGTGGGGCAGAAGAGAGACAGTTGACGGTGAATCGGGGTGCCATATCTTTGGTTAGTGTGCAGACCTCCGCTGTCAGGTAGTGCACAGGAGGGAGACAAGGTTGAAGGGCATAAGCTCCTCCTCCCAATTTCTGTGCACTTTGGTATATTGTTTTCATTTCATTAGCTGTTTTTAGTATGTCCAATTTTTAATGCATATTTATTAAAAGGGACCCGTCACCAGATTTTGGCCGGGTGCGAGATTTTTCCCGGTGATGTGCAAGACGTCATCCACATCCCTGGGCACAACGTCAGAATTTTATTTTGTTAGTATGATAGAAAGTTAAAAGTTAAGCAGTAATTTGTCATTTTTTAAAGAAATTTACAAACCCTATTTCTTCAGGGACCGATTCAGATTTAAATGGAATTTGAGGGGTCAATATATATACAGTATACCCCAAAAGTGATAGTTGTCAAAACCACACCCTTTAAATACTTCAAAGCTGCTACACAGGAATTCCTATTCCACTATACAGTCATATGGAAAAGTTTGGGCACCCCTAATAATGTTAACCTTTTTTCTTTATAACAATTTGGGTTTTTGCAACAGCTATTTCAGTTTCATATATCTAATAAATGAAGGACTCAGTAATATTTCTGGATTGAAATGAGGTTTATTGTACTAACAGAAAATGTGCAATCTGCATTTAAACAAAATTTGACCGGTGCAAAAGTATGGGCACCTCAACATAAAAGTGACATTAATATTTTGTAGATCCTCCTTTTGCAAAAATAACAGCCTCTAGACAAGGGGTGGGGAACCTCCGGCCCGCGGGATGCATACGGCCCGCAAAGACCTTTTCTACGGCCCCCGGGAATCAGCCGGCAGCCGCGTCTTGCTGGCCCTTTAAATTCCCATGTGCGCTGCGAGGACGCGCATTCAGCGTTCACTACTGAACGCTGGTCAGTGCCTGTGTGCTCAGGACTTATTTTGTGGGCGGGGTTAGCACTTTCGCCCCGTCCCACAGAAGCCCAGCAGCAGTTTGACACCTTCAACTACCCGCTCCCACTGTGATATGTGAGCGCTTCCCCCTGCTGCGTGCCAGCTCTTCTGTGCTCGCTCCCCTGTGCGCGCTCCCCCGTGCTGCTTGCCAGCTCCCCTGTGCGCGATCCTCCGTGCGCGCTCCCTCGTGCCAGCTCCTCCGTGCTCGCTTCTCCGTGCCCGCTTCTCCGTGCTAGCTCCCCCGTGTGCGCTCCCCACTGTGCTGTGTGGCCGTTCCCACTGTGCTATGTGCTCGTTTCCCAGCTGCCGTGTGCCTGATCCCTCTGTGCCTGCTCCACCAGGGTTGTGTGCTTCTTCTCCCCCAGGGTTGTGTGTCCCCCAGGGTTGTGTGCCCCCTCTCCCCTAGGTCTGTGTGCCCCCCCTTTCCACTAAGTCTGGGTGCCCCCCCTCCCCTAGGTCTGGGTGCTCCCACCCCTCCCCTAGGTCTGCGTGCCTCCACCCCTCCCCTAGGTATGCGTGCCCTCCTCCCCCAGAGCTGTGTGCCCCTCACTCCCTGAGAGCTGTGTGACCCCCCCAGTGCTGTGCCCCCAGTGATGTCCATGCTCCCCCATGCTGTCTGCGCCCCGTAGCCATGTCTGTGCTCTGCATGTGTTGTCAGTTTCCCCCTTGCCCCCCTATTGCTGTCCGTGCCCCGCTATTGCTGTCCGTGCCCCCCTAGTGCTGTCTGTGCCACCCCAGTGCTGTCCGTGCCCCCCAGTGCTGTCTGCGCTCCAAAGCCATATCTATGCCTCCCAGTGATGTATATGCCCTCAGCCTTTTTTGTGACATACAGTTAGGTCCAGAAATATTTGGACAGTGACACAATTTTCGCGAGTTGGGCTCTGCATGCCACCACATTGGATTTGAAATGAAATCTCTACAACAGAATTCAAGTGCAGATTGTAACGTTTAATTTGAAGGTTTGAACAAAAATATCTGATAGAAATTGTAGGAATTGTACACATTTCTTTACAAACACTCCACATTTTAGGAGGTCAAAAGTAATTGGACAAATAAACCAAACCCAAACAAAATATTTTTATTTTCAATATTTTGTTGCGAATCCTTTGGAGGCAATCACTGCCTTAAGTCTGGAACCCATGGACATCACCAAACGCTGGGTTTCCTCCTTCTTAATGCTTTGCCAGGCCTTTACAGCCGCAGCCTTCAGGTCTTGCTTGTTTGTGGGTCTTTCCGTCTTAAGTCTGGATTTGAGCAAGTGAAATGCATGCTCAATTGGGTTAAGATCTGGTGATTGACTTGGCCATTGCAGAAGGTTCCACTTTTTTGCACTCATCAACTCCTGGGTAGCTTTGGCTGTATGCTTGGGGTCATTGTCCATCTGTACTATGAAGCGCCGTCCGATCAACTTTGCGGCATTTGGCTGAATCTGGGCTGAAAGTATATCCCGGTACACTTCAGAATTTATCCGGCTACTCTTGTCTGCGGTTATGTCATCAATAAACACAAGTGACCCAGTCCCATTGAAAGCCATACATGCCCATGCCATCACGTTGCCTCCACCATGTTTTACAGAGGATGTGGTGTGCCTTGGATCATGTGCCGTTCCCTTTCTTCTCCAAACTTTTTTCTTCCCATCATTCTGGTACAGGTTGATCTTTGTCTCATCTGTCCATAGAATACTTTTCCAGAACTGAGCTGGCTTCATGAGGTGTTTTTCAGCAAATTTAACTCTGGCCTGTCTATTTTTGGAATTGATGAATGGTTTGCATCTAGATGTGAACCCTTTATATTTACTTTCATGAAGTCTTCTCTTTACTGTTGACTTAGAGACAGATACACCTACTTCACTGAGAGTGTTCTGGACTTCAGTTGATGTTGTGAACGGGTTCTTCTTCACCAAGGAAAGTATGCGGCGATCATCCACCACTGTTGTCATCCGTGGACGCCCAGGCCTTTTTGAGTTCCCAAGCTCACCAGTCAATTCCTTTTTTCTCAGAATGTACCCGACTGTTGATTTTTCTACTCCAAGCATGTCTGCTATCTCTCTGATGGATTTTTTCTTTTTTTTCAGCCTCAGGATGTTCTGCTTCACCTCAATTGAGAGTTCCTTAGACCACATGTTGTCTGGTCACAGCAACAGCTTCCAAATGCAAAACCACACACCTGTAATCAACCCCAGACCTTTTAACTACTTCTTTGATTACAGGTTAACGAGGGAGACGCCTTCAGAGTTAATTGCAGCCCTTAGAGTCCCTTGTCCAATTACTTTTGGTCCCTTGAAAAAGAGGAGGCTATATGCTCCCAGCCCCTCCTGTGATGTATGTGCCCTATTGTCTCCTCTAATGTATATATTACAGGTGGGGCTGGAATATACACATCACAGGAGACACTGGGGGCATATACATCACAGGAGGGGCTGGGGCATATACATCACAGGAGGGGCTGGGGCATATACATCACAGGAGGGGCTGGGGCATATACATCACAGGAGGGGCTGGGGCATATACATCACAGGAGGGGTTGGGGGCATATACATCACATTGGAGACGCTGGGGCATATACATCACAGGATGGGCTGGGGCATCTCCTTTAATATATATATATATACAGCAGTCCCAGCGTCTCCTATGTGATGTATATACAGTAGTTCCAGCGTCTCCTATGTGATGTATATGCCCCCAGCCCCTCCTGTGATGTATATACAGCAGTCCCAGTGTCAGTTGTGATGTACATGATTTACCAATCTTATTATCACAAAGAGTTGACTGCTCCAGACCGAGACAATCCTGGGAAAGCAGCTGCGAGAAGTAACATGATCAATATCACCGAAAATCACCGCTGCGCCAAAGAGAAGCAGCTCTGGCCACCACAATAGGGGTCAGTTAATTAATTGCTTGACCAAATGTAGCCGGGTAATTTTCATATTGATAATTTTGTGCAGTCCCCGATGGTTCGTAAAAATTTCCAGATGGCCCCCGGCAGTAAAAAGGTTCCCCACCCCTGCTCTAGTCGCTTTCTGTAGCTTTTAATGAGTTCCTGGATCCTGGATGAAGGTATATTTGACCATTTCTGTTTACAAAACAATTCCAGTTCAGTTAAGTTTGATGGTCGCCGAGCATGGACAGCACGCTTCAAATCATCTCACAGATTTTCAATGATATTCAGGTCTTGGGACTGGGATGGCCATTCCAGAACATTGTAATTGTTCCTCTGCATGAATGCCTGAGTAGATTTGGAGCGGTGTTTTGGATCATTGTATGCTGAAATATCCATCCCCTGCGTAACTTCAACTTCGTCACTGATTCTTGCACATTATTGTCAAGAATCTGCTGACACTGAGTTGAATCCATGCGACCCTCAACTTTAACAAGATTCACGGTGCCGGCATTGGTCACACAGCCCCAAAGAATGATGGAACCTCCACCAAATTTTACTGTGGGTAGCAAGTGCTTTTCTTGGAATGCCGTGTTTTTTTGCCTCCATGCATAACGCCTTTTGTATGACCAAACAACTCAATCTTTGTTTCATCAGTCCACAGGACCTTCTTCCAAAATGTAACTGGCTTGTCCAAATGTGCTTTTGCATACCTCAGGCGACTCTGTTTGTGGCATTCTTGCAGAAATGGCTTCTTTTGCATCACTCTCCCATACAGCTTCTCCTTGTGCAACGTGCGCTGTATTGTTGACCGATGCACATTGACACCATCTGCAGCAAGATGAAGCTGCAGGTCTTTGGAGGTGGTCTGTGGATTGTCCTTGAATGTTCTCACCATTCTTCTTCTCTGTCTTTCTGATATTTTTCTTGGCCTGCCACTTCTGGGCTTAACAAGAACTGTACCTGTGATCTTCCATTTCCTTACTATGTTCCTCACAGTGGAAACTGACAGTTTAAATCTCTGAGACAACTTTTTGTATCCTTCCCCTGAACACTATGTTGAATAATCTTTGTTTTCAGATCATTTGAGAGTTGTTTTGAGGAGCCCATGATGCCACTCTTCATAGGAGATTCAATAGGAGAACAACTTGCAAGTGGCCACCTTCAATACCTTTTCTCATGATTGGATACACCTGCCTATAAAGTTCAAAGCTCAATGAGCTTACAAAACCAATTTAGTGCTTTAGTAACTCAGTAAAAAGTAGTTAGGAGTGTTCAAATCAAGAAATTGATAAGGGTGCCCATACTTTTGCACCGGTCAAATTTTGTTTAAATGCGGATTGCACATTTTCTGTTAGTACAATAAACCTCATTTCAATCCAGAAATATTACTCAGTCCATCAGTTATTAGATATATGAAACTGAAATAGCTGTTGCAAAAACCCAAATTGTTATAAAAGAAAAAAGGTTAACATTAATAGGGGTGCCCAAACTTTTCCATATGACTGTAATATGCACCGAACCATAAGATGCACCTAGGTTTTAGAGGAGGAAAATAGGAAAAAAATTTGAAGCAAAAAATATGTCCATGACGCAGTTGTGCGGTAATCTCCTCCAATTCGGTACTAATATACCCTTCCAGGTATATATTTCCCTCATACTGGTGGTATATGTGACCCATCCTGATATATATGCCCCCCATCCTATTATATAGGTTTCCTATCCGGATATATATGTAACTCATCAAGAGCCCATCCTGGTATATATGTTCCTCATCATGGTATTTATGTCCCCCATCAAGTGCTCATCCTGGTATATATGCCTCCAGTTATGCTGCTTTATTTTAACAGATAAAAAAATGATTATACTCACCTTCCCTCTACTCTCCCGATGCACAGCGACTTCTTCTGATGTTAGCAACTGACATCAACGTGTATGCGACGGGCAGCACATGACATCACTGCCATGTATCCCCAGTCACAAGCCAACATCAGCTGCAGGCTAGTCCAAAATGAATATTCATTACTCTCCATGCCTATAATCCCACCCATCTCTCAGCACTGAGGTCAGTGATAGTAAATGATTGTGAAGATTATTACAATCACTGACCTCGGATTCTGAGAGGTGGGCGGGATTATGGGCGAGGGTAGCAGTGAATATTAGTTTTCTTTAATGGCAGACACGTGATCACCCCAGCTGCTGATTTCTGTCACACGGAGTTTTGCGCAAACTTCATTGTCATTGGGGCATTGGACTCTGTTCAGATTGTAAATTCTGACACTCTACCTCAACACAGGCAGACTCAACCTGCTGTGTGCTGGATTCATAGGCAGTTTAGCAAGAGTTAATTTTTGCTAGTCTGCCTGCTCCTTTAAACACATGTTGAGGGGAGACCTATCACATCTACTCCTCTCCTATTTATGCTGGATTCCTTCTATACATGCCAACTATAGTTTATTCTATGTTGGTCTGTGAGGTGTAATGTCCCAGACTCTGGTTAAAGTTGTCTTAAGTTGTGGCTATTGTTTGGAGCGGTTGTGTCGTTTACCTCTGTTGTTTTGTACTTCCTTCCTGCTTTTGTTTTTTCTCTTGAATTTCTTTACTTTTGTGTGTGCCTGTTGTATGACAGAGTTTTGGGTTTTCCCTTGTCTTTCTTTATCTGTGGTTTTCAACACATTCCTGTACAGTCCCTCCCTAGGAGGAAGGGTAATCCGATCAGGACTGGTCAGAAGCAGGGATAGGAAGGAGACTTGGGCCTCTCCACCATCAGGAATATCCCTCTAGCTTGAAGGACAGCTTAAGAGCCCCGGTTACCCGATATCCCAAAGTCATGTTGACAGTTTCCAGCAGCGGCAACCCTGTACCTACTTCTTCTGACCCCGGCTTCACCGCTACCAATCCCACAGCGACCCAGGTACATTTCAGATAGATGAACCATTGCTTTTCCAGAATTCTTGTTTTACCGGTAACGTGGGAGTCCCTGACATTTCCAGTGACAGATGACAGACTTGAGTGGGGCATTTTTTTACGGAATACGTTAAAGGTTTTGTTAGTAACATTTTGGAGTACATCGCAATGTCCTCCTGTCTGCTGGCCGCTGCTGTGTGTGGAGTAGTGGTGTGCAGAGCGATGACGTCATCCCTGCGCACGCTCTCCACACACATCAGTGGGCAGGCAGACAGGAGGACATCGCGATGCTGCAGGGAACAGTGACTGGCTCCACACAGGTCAGCGGCGCTCTTGCTGACACAGACAGGAGGACGAGCGATGCTGCTGGAGTGAGGAAAGGTGAGTATAAACATTTTTGGTTTTTTTTGTGCCAAAGGATGCAGGCCATATAGCAGGATGGGGTATATGCTGGATGAGGGCATATACCAGGATGGCAGTATATACCAGGATGGCGGTATATAGAAGGATGAGGGCATATACCAGGATGGCAGTATATAGTAGGATGGGAGTATATAGCAGGATGAGGGTGTAGCGCCCCTGAATACAATAGGGTGCTACAGGGAACTGCATCCTGTCACTTAGGGTGCAGGGCCTACCCCCCATTGTTCCAGGTTCCCAATAACGGTGTCACTAACATCCGCACTACAAATCCCAACCACATCTCACACCATGACCTGTACAGACACACCAGTGGGTTGGTCAAGTTGGAGCAATGCCACCCACCTAGGGGTCAGGCAGACTGGTCGGAGGGGAGACGAGAGAGAACAGTGTTAACCCTCAAAGAGTGAGGAGCTGGGGAGTTGTAGCTCCCAGGGAGACAATAGGTTGGGTCGCAGACAGTGGTCCGGGACCACAGGAGTCGGGGACCAGTATCAGGAACACTGGACAGGGGTGTGACGGTCACAGTCTAGGAGGACTGTTGGCACCAGAGAGCCCAATTACCTTACAGGTTTTGAGCACGGTGGGGTACAGGACCCTAGATCAGGGAAGAGCTTCAGGCGCCTAGATAATTAACCTGTGGAGGATAGTCTCTTTATGAACTTTCCCCAAGAGCTCAGAGATTGAAGGCATCAGCACAAAGCAGGGGATAGGGTTCTCCAAAGCAAACAACCCACTAAAATCACAAAGGGCCAGCCATCAAGAACACAGCTGCCATTCACACGGGTAGCGGGGCCCCGAAAGCTTCAAGCCGAGGGGCCACAACGGTCAATAAATTTGTGCACGGAGGCAGGGCTCCGGACTTACCAAGTGACACTGTTGGGAGCAGGACCTGGACGAGCTCCTGCCCCGCAGAGACTGCGGTACCTAGAGACTTTGGTTTACCATCTGTGCGAGTGTCTGCTTATTTCACCTAATCTAGCACCAAGACTACCGTAGTGAGTAACCTGACACTTGCACCCTGCATTCCCAAGGTTAAACCACCCGATCACCAACCCTGCTTTCCCCCCACCATCCGGGGCCTTCCCTACCTGCGAAGGGACTGACACCTTGCTGCCCCACACCATCTGCCCCGGTACTCCCTTCGGCAGTGGCGGTACTCCCCTTACCGCAACCCGCAGGTGGCGTCACGAACATTTATCCCCTGTAAATACTGCCTTTACATTTGAGCGATCGCAAGCCCCGGGGTCCGGAGACCCTCGAGCCACAGCAACCCCAGATCCGAGCAGTTCGACTGCTGCAGGAGCGGCACAAGGGCATATACCAGGATGGCGCTATGTAGCAGAATGGTGGCTATACCAGGATGGCGGTATATAGCAGGATGGGAGCTATACCAGGATGAGGGACATATATATATATATACAAGGATGGGGGTTATATACAAGGCAGAAGGATCATTACCAAGATGGGGTACCTTAGTAGAGAATTTGGGGACATTACCCCTATAATAGTGTCAGCAGCAGATCCTCGCCCCATAACAGTCATGACCACATTTTTTGCTTAAAATTTTATTTTCCTATTTTCCTCCTTTAAAACCAGGGTGCGTCTTATGGTCCGATGCATCTTATAATCCGAAAAATACGGTATATGAGGGATTATTTTGTGAGTGACAAGTTGAAGATTTTTTTTTTTTTTTAATTCATATTTTTTAGACACAAAATCATTAAAACCAAGCAATTCTTTCTTTTTTGCACAGTTCACTGTACGGTAAAAGTGATAAGACCAATTTATTTTTTCGTTCAGTACGATTATAGCAAGCTATACCTTTTTTATATTTTTCCCGAATGAACTATATTAGAGCTCGGTTTTCCATTTGCATTTACCTTTTTTTTCTTACTTATGATTTTTTGTTTGCTTTTTATTACATTACTAGCTGTACTACCCGGATTCGCCCGGGTTAATAACTGCTGTTAACAAAATAGAATGTATTAAGAAAAATTTATTCTGCACACAAAAACCATAAAACAAATAGATAGAAATGTAATTATTAAAAGGCAAAAACTAAGCTAATAGAAGCATTTCACAACATATATTTCAACACCACAGACATTCCACACAGATTTAACTAAATTGGCCAAGTAATGTGCTCCGTCTGTCTCTTTCCAGGTCTGTCTCTTTCCAGGTCTGTCTCTTTCCCCGTCTGCCTGTCTCTGTCTGTCTCTTTTTTTGTCTGTCTCTCTGTTTCTTTCCCCATCTGTCTCTTTCTAGGTCTGTCTCTTTCCCAGGTCTGTCAATTTCCCAGTCTGTCTCCCTGTCTCTTTGTCTGTGTCTTTTCCTGTCTGTCTCTTTCCCTGTCTGCCTGTCTCTTTCCTTGTCTGTCTCTATTTCTCTGTCTCTTTCCCAGTCTGTCTCTATCAAGGTCTGTGTCTTTCCCCATCTATCTTTGTCTGTCTCTCTGGCTGTCTCCTCCTTCCCTATCTGCCTGTCTCTGTCCCTGTCTGCATGTCTGTCTGTCTGTCTCTTTCCCCATCTGTCTCTTTCCAGGTCAGTCTCTTTCCAAGTCAGTCTCTTTCCAAGTCAGTCTCTTTCCAGGTCAGTCTCTTTCCAGGTCAGTCTCTTTCCAAGTCAGTCTCTTGCCAGGTCAGTCTCTTGCCAGGTCAGTCTCTTGCCAGGTCAGTCTCTTGCCAGGTTTGTCTCTTGCCAGGTTTGTCTCTGTCTCATTCACTGTCTGTCTCTGTCTGTCTCTTTCACCGTTTGTCTCTGTCTGTCTCTTTCCCTGTCTCTCTGTCTGTCTCTCTCTATCCGTCTCCCCACCGACATCTTATTACCTCACATATAAGCTTCTTATACTATGAATGTCTTTTGTTCCTATAGCAACCAATCACAGCTCCTACTAATAACCTGTAGTTCCAGGCTCCATTTACTTTAATGGAGGCATGTTTTTTGGAGAGTAACTGTAAAGCGCGGGGTTAAATTTTCCTGTCAAAACATAGTCTACGACGTTCCCCGGGTCACCTGAGGTGTCTGCACAAAATTTCGTGATTGCAAATGCGACGGTGCGGATACACTTTTCGTTTCACTTTTTCCCCCATTATGTAGATAGGGGCAAAATTGATTGGTAAATTGGAACGTGCGGGGTTAAAATTTCGCCTCACAATATAGCCTATGACGCTCTCGGGGTCCAGACGTGTGAGTGTGCAAACTTTTGTGGCTGTAGTGGCGAAGGTGCAGATGCCAATCCCGGACATACATACATACATACACACATTCAGCTTTATATATTAGATTTGTGTCAGTATGATGAAAAAGTGACACTTTTGAGAGTTTTTTATTACCTATTTTTAGCCATGTGGAATGCATAACGTCAAAGCTGGGGTGTTCTGGACACGGCGATACCAGTTACTTGTACCTTTTTTGTTTATTTTAACACAAAGGCTGCATTTTTAGTGGCAAAACAGGTATTCGTGATTTGTGTGTACTTTCTGTGTTTCATTTTTACTTTTTTTTTTTTAACATTTTATTTAACTTTTATTTACTTTTGACTTAGTCCCTCTGTGGGACATGAACATTTTTTAGTTTGTTCACTGGTCTGTCTGTGATTCATGATTGTGAAGGGCCAATCCTGCTAAAGAGACTCCCTTTTAGGCAATGTGTCCACGTTGCTTTTTACCTGCTTTTTTGCTTTTTTGCAACAACAATTGACATGTTGCTTCTTTGAAAAACAGAGGTTTTGCCCAAATTTCTGCCAGAAAAAGGCTGCAGTTTGAACAGCATAATGTGCACAAGAAACTCAAATTCCCATAGACTATGCTTGAAAAGCAGAACACATCTATTTTGGCATTAAACGCTGCAGTTGAAAAAGCAGCAAAAAAGCAGGTAAAAAGCAACGTGGACACATAGGCAGTGGTATTTTAGGGGTTAATCGGCCACGATTAGTTCCAAAGCCAGTCAGGGCCGACGCCCTCGGGTATTATCAGTTGTCATGGAAAACTGTCAACTACGGGATTTTTGGCCACAGGGGGCACTATTAACTTATTCCCGAAGGAATAAGGCCCTTTGACGGCCACCGTGTTTATGTGTATTGGTGGCTTTTAAGGGGTTAAGAAGCATGTGTCAGATCCCCTAGTATAGTAAATACCTGTATTTTTTAAGCAAGCCATCAAGAAATAAACAGATTCCTTACTCATTAAGTTCCATTAACGGCTACTGGAACATTTTGGACCTGTGCGCACGGTGCAGTTTTTGATGCGTTTTTGGTGTAGTTTATTGTGCAGTTTGTTGCCCAAATCTGCATGTCTAGCCTTATGCAAGCAAAGTCTATGAGAAATCAGGAATGCTGTGCACACGTTGCTTCTTTTTTCCTTGCAGTTTCTGGTGCAGAAAAAAAAAGAAACAGCATGTCAATTATTGGTCCATTTTTTCCTTTTTTTTTTTAGCCCATCCAGCCACTGAATTCACTAAAAAAAAAGCACCAAAATGCACCAAAAACAAATGTTTTTTTTATGCGTTTTTGATGCGTTTTTCAGCCACATGGTGAAGAAAATTTGTGCCTCATGCACACACACCCTTAGGCCATGTAGTCTACAGTTTTCAAAGTAGCATCCTGCATTTTAAATTATGTGGATCATAATGGAAATAAAAAACATAATTCCTGCTGTCTACAGCGGGCTTTACACGCAGCGACATCACTAGCATTTGCTGGCGATGTCGAGTGCGATAGCCCCCGCCCCGTTGTACGGTCGATATGTGGTGATCGCTGTCGTAGCGAACATTATCGCTACGGCAGCGTCACACGCACATACCTGCTCTGCGAACCGCCTCCTTTCTAAGGGGGCGGTTCGTGCGGCGTCACACAGGAGGCGTCCAATAGAAGCGGAGGGGCGGAGATGAGCGGGACGTAACATCCCACCAATCCTCCTTCCTTCCGCATTGCCGGTGGAGGCAGGTAAGGAGATGTTCGTCGCTCCTACGGTATCACACATAGCGATGTGTCCTGCCGCAAGAACGACGAACAACATCGCTAATAAAAAGAAAACGATTTTTTGTTTCATGACGACCTCTCCGCGGCAAACGATTTTGACCGCTTTTGCGATCGTTTAAGATCGCTCATAAGTGTCACACGCTGCGATATTGTTAATGACACCGGATGTGCATCACAAACAACGTGACCCCGACGATAATTCATTAACGATATCGTAGTGTGTAAACCCCGCTTAATACTATTTCACTATTACACCAAATACAAGTGAATGTCAATGTTAACACGCATGAGGACTAATGGCTCATATACATTACCATATTAATAGAGCAAGTAATAGATCACTCACAAAAATCTATAGGCCCAACTATTCATAGGTATACCTTCAATTTCATACATGTGTTTCCATATGAATCCATTGGCTGAGCATTCCCCCGATGAAGGAAAATTGTAGTATACCATCAAGGCCTTTCAGATGAATGGTATTTGATAGTTTTAAATACTAATATTGTAATAATTTTCATGCAAAGCTACTTATTCTACTTTTTCTTTATATTTTGTTGCATGTGAACTGTAAAATGTGATTTCATCCACAACCCAAGTTCTTTACACATTACCTTAGGTTTTGTGCGCACGTTGCGATTTTTTTTACCGTCTTTTTGCAGTGCGTTTTTGGACTCAAAACTGCATGACTTTGCTTCCCCAGCAAAGTCTAATGAGATTTAATTTTTGTTGTCCGCAGAGTGCAGTTTTGTTTGGTTGCGTTTTTGAGCTTAAAAAGAAATGAACATGTAAATTCTTCAGCAGTGTGTTTTTACTGCTGCGTTTCTGCCACGGGTGCGTTTTTGTGCGTCAAAAATGCAGAAAAACGCAGCTTAAAAACAACGCAGGATGTGCACATAACCTTACAAGTAATCTGTTCTATGTGCTTAAACAGCCTCTATTTTGTTGCCTTCGCCACTGGAGACAGTTAAAAAAAAAAAGTGTAGTGCATGTTACCCAACCAAAAGACAAGTATCTTATGAAGGGTTAACAATTGTTTATTAATGGGGTAAATTTAAAAACAAAATAATATTTTAAAATTAAGCATGAAGCTCGTACTACTCGTGCGAAATTTGTTAGAACATTGAGATCTCAGTGCTATACTAAAGCGGGCTTTACACGCTGCGACATCGCTAGCGATGTCGCGAGCGATAGCACCCGCCTACGTCGGTGGCGCGTCACGTGGTAATCGCTGCCATAGTGAACAATATCGCTACGGCAGCGACACACGCAATTACCTGTTCACTGACGTCGCTGTGGCCGCCGAACAATCTCTCCTTTAAGGGGGAAGTTCGTTTGGCGTCACAGCGGCGTCACTAAGCGGCCGCCCAATAGAAGCGGAGGGGAGGAGATGAGCGGCCGGAACATCCCGCCCACCTCCTTCCTTCCTCATTTCCGGCGGCCGCAGGTACGATGTTGTTCCTCGTTCATGCGGTGTCACACATAGCAATGTGTGCTGCCGCAGGAACGACAAACAACCTGCGTTACAAACGAAGAACGATTTTTAAAAAATGAACGACGTGTACACGACAAACAATTCGACACCTTTTTGCGATCATTACTGATCGCAAAAAAGTGTCCCACACAACGACATCGCTAACGAGGCCGGATGTGCGTCACCAACACCGTGACCCCGACGATATCTCGTTAGCGATATCATTGTGTGTAATGGGCCTTAAGACTTTGCATCTAATGATTTTCTATAGTGTCACATTGAGATCCACGGCGACATAGTGTCACAAATGGATTTTCTGTTGTGGGCTGCAAGTCACACGAGACTCACTTGCCATACCCTTCAATGCAAGTTGAACTCGACTTATCTGCAATTTGGCGATTTTACATACATCAAAATAAGCTCTAAAATAGTTGTGCGACTGACTCTGAATTGGTTTCGCATGATATGTCACCTTGTAGTTCTAGCCGCAGGTGAAATTTAACATCCACTCATTTATGAAGACAGCTCGTTTAATTAAAATGACCCTTCTAAATTAACACATGTACGCTTCTCAGAATTCACCGAGTCACATTCCACATGATATGGGAATAAACTGTTTCATCAGAAACAAAATTTGGAAAAAAGAGGGCACCAAAAATCTCATTGCCAAACAAATGTTTTGTTTTTTTCCTGAGAAATTTTATTGGAGTGCCTGCTAAAGGGTGCACTTAAAAAATGGGATCAACAGCTTCACTCTTGGTCCATCTAACCTCCTGTTAGGAAATAAACCTGTGGGGCTTCCTAACAAATTCTTCCATCTTCTTTGTTATATTACTATTGCGCCAAAAATCCACCTTGCTTCCAAATGGAAAAAAACCCACTTACAGTTAGGTCCAGAAATATTTGGACAGTGACACAAGTTTTGTTATTTTAGCTGTTTACAAAAACATGTTCAGAAATACAATTATATATATATATAATATGGGCTGAAAGTGCACACTCCCAGCTGCAATATGAGAGTTTTCACATCCAAATCGGAGAAAGGGTTTAGGAATCATAGCTCTGTAATGCATAGCCTCCTCTTTTTCAAGGGACCAAAAGTAATTGGACAAGGGACTCTAAGGGCTGCAATTAACTCTGAAGGCGTCTCCCTCGTTAACCTGTAATCAATGAAGTAGTTAAAAGGTCTGGGGTTGATTACAGGTGTGTGGTTTTGCATTTGGAAGTTGTTGCTGTGACCAGACAACATGCGGTCTAAGGAACTCTCAATTGAGGTGAAGCAGAACATCCTGAGGCTGAAAAAAAAGAAAAAATCCATCAGAGAGATAGCAGACATGCTTGGAGTAGCAAAATCAACAGTCGGGTACATTCTGAGAAAAAAGGAATTGACTGGTGAGCTTGAGAACTCAAAAAGGCCTTGGCGTCCACGGATGACAACAGTGGTGGATGATCGCCGCATACTTTCTTTGGTGAAGAAGAACCCGTTCACAACATCAACTGAAGTCCAGAACACTCTCAGTGAAGTAGGTGTATCTATCTCTAAGTCAACAGTAAAGAGAAGACTCCATGAACGTAAATACAAAGGGTTCACATCTAGATGCAATCCATTCATCAATTCCAAAAATAGACAGGCCAGAGTTAAATTTGCTGAAAAACACCTCATGAAGCCAGCTCAGTTCTGGAAAAGTATTCTATGGACAGATGAGACAAAGATCAACCTGTACCCGAATGATGCGAAGAAAAAAGTTTGGAGAAGAAAGGGAACGGCACATGATCCAAGGCACACCACATCCTCTGTAAAACATGGTGGAGGCAACGTGATGGCATGGGCATGCATGGCTTTCAATGGCACTGGGTCACTTGTGTTTATTGATGACATAACAGCAGACAAGAGTAGCCGGATGAATTCTGAAGTGTACCGGGATATACTTTCAGCCCAGATTCAGCCAAATGCCGCAAAGTTGATTGGACGGTGCTTCATAGTACAGATGGACAATGACCCCAAGCATACAGCCAAAGCTACCCAGGAGTTCATGAGTGCAAAAAAGTGGAACATTCTGCAATGGCCAAGTCAATCACCAGATCTTAACCCAATTGAGCATGCATTTCACTTGCTCAAATCCAGACTTAAGACGGAAAGACCCACAAACAAGCAAGACCTGAAGGCTGCGGCTGTAAAGGCCTGGCAAAGCATTAAGAAGGAGGAAACCCAGCGTTTGGTGATGTCCATGGGTTCCAGACTTAAGGCAGTGATTGCCTCCAAAGGATTCGCAACAAAATATTGAAAATAAAAATATTTTGTTTGGTTTGTTTGTCCAATTACTTTTGACCTCCTAAAATGTGGAGTGTTTGTAAAGAAATGTGTACAATTCCTACAATTTCTATCAGATATTTTTGTTCAAACCTTCAAATTAAACGTTACAATCTGCACTTGAATTCTGTTGTAGAGGTTTCATTTCAAATCCAATGTGGTGGCATGCAGAGCCCAACTCGCGAAAATTGTGTCACTGTCCAAATATTTCTGGACCTAACTGTATCTATCCAGGAGGTTAAGGATAGACTCAATAAGATACTGCTATATGAATGTATTGCTGCAACATGGTCGGACAGTCTGGAAAACCTTTATACCATATGGAATCCTTGGATAGATTGGCATCAAGACTGTGGCAACGACCTATCTCAAGTATTATACCTATCTCCATGAGTTATCTTTATCTATGGATAGAGGCTTCTTTACGGCTACAACCCAGTTGCAATGGAGTAGGTGCACTATTATGCCCCCCTCCTTCCTTTCCTTCCACCTTCTCCTCTATCACTTCTTTCTCAGTCCATCTTCTCTCTATTCCTCTTCCTTCTTATAAGTTTGTATGTTATTTGATTTCTATTTAATACATACAATTATTCATAGTAATCCCAGTGTAGGGGAGTGTATCATTTGTACTATTTGTATTGCTGAAAAGTTAATAAAATTATTTGAAACTAAAAAAAATGTGATTGCCAATGGCTAGAGATGAGAGGATTCGTTGAAGGTTGGGCTTAGCCGAACCGTAAGCCGGTTTCACACATCCGGCTTTTCGCCGGTTTGCCGGATTCGGCACATGCCAGTACAGAGTATACAGTAAAATGGCAGCGCCGCAACTTCCGGGTCACATGCTCCAGTCACATGACAGCATGTGACAGGCGCTTGTCGCGCTGCCATTGTACTGTATACACTATACTGGCGTGCGCCGAATCCGGCAAACCTGCGAAAAGCCGGATGTGTGACACTAGCCATAGATAAAGTTCAGTTTTTGAACTTGACCTGAACCCCATTGGAAGTCACTGATTGGGCAGTTTGGCTAGTCGCCCACATACAATTGGCCATAAACAGATTTACCGGGGAGGGTTTTTTTTTGCACACACTACATCCATTAACGTTCTTTTTACCCCCAGTGCCAAATACTGGAAGCGGCTCACACTGGGCCAAGCACCGGGCGGACCCGAGCACAACGATGCTCACTTAAGTGGTTAGCATACGTAACGCACCCGAACTCCGAACACTAATCTTTTTGAAAAGTCTGTGTTTGGTTCTAGAGATGAGCGAACCTGAGGTTCGGTTTTCAAACACACCATATTTAAAAATCAAGGTTTGGGTTCAGGGTTTGGATGCTTTACGTGCGAACAAAACTGATGCGAGCAAAGCTGTGCTCAGGTACACTTGGTGCTGAGCCCTGTGCAAGACACTTGCAGTTTTAAACAGTGTACACTGGAGGTAACAATAGCGTGATCACATGTAGTGTGCAACAAAAAAAAAGTTTGCAAAAGCCAATCCACCCCCCTCCAGTAGGGATCTGCTTATGGCTGGCTGTATGTGGGCGGAGACTCAAACTGCCAATCACTGACTTGACCCAGGGTTCGGGTCAAGCTTGAGCCTGTGGAGCTAGGCTCTTTTGCTGCCGGCGAACCGAACCTCGACGGAACCGCTCATCTCTATTCGGTTCCGCTCATCTATACTGATGCCCACTGTGGCTATCTTCCCTTTGGCTTCTAATGAACCAGATGATCTAGAGCTGCAAATAACTGTGATATGAAATGGTAGCATTTGCTGATGGAAATGGATTTGGGAACCACCCAAATTGTATTCCATTTTTATCTATGACACTTACAAATTAGCTTGAACCGATGTCAGTTGGCGTTTCCACGTAAAACATAATTTGGAGTGCCTTTGATCCCTTGTATGCTTGTACTTACTACATATTTTAAAGTTGCCTGTGATAACGTTTCAGAAGCTTATTCTTTATAATTTTATACATAAACATTAGCATCCAGGTATGGAGACGTGTCAGAATAAAGATCAATCTATATATTAAATATATACAGCACAGTTACATTGTTTCATGAGAATAACCACAGAATATTAATACAAGGCTATACACTAGACTGATTAGCTGGGAACTAATAATAGATGTGGCTGCAAACATGCTTTAGTTTAGCCATTATTTGGATGGCAGAGCTTATGATATATAGGGCCCATGAGCCTGACCTCATTAACTATCTAAATGGGATTTTTTTTCTACTAGTACATTAAGTGGCACATCTGCGGGCAGGAAATCCTACGACTGCTATCGCTTCCAAGGTTTTATCAGAGACACCTGGTGTGGGTGTGCTCATGTGGAGCGAAAAAACACAATGAATCACACCCAATACCACATCAATTTTTCAGATTTAACAGTATGCTAATCTTAAAAGGGCAGAGTTTAGATTAAAACACATAGGAAGTAAATAGACAGCTTGTTTTTATTTCTAGCTGCCTGGATAGAGAGAAAAAAACATGAGAATATATGTATCGTAGCACATATCTATTTTCATACATATTTCACATATAGAAAACTTTCTTCCACTGCTACAAGTTAACCCTAACTTTATGTTTGTAATATGACTTGTAAAAGCAGCTACTATACAGGCAAGACCATTGGGATGCATTTATAAAGAAAAAAATATGTACTGGAAAACGACGTAAAATAAGGCTACGATCACTTTCAGATGTGCAGGAACTGGACTGAAATTTCCAAGTGTCCTCAACCAAGCAGCTATGGGTTACCTAATCCTACGGCTAACTTCACACTTATGTTTTCCTGAATATTTCTATAGTATTCTACAGAACAATGGTGAGACAAGCTATCAGATACAAGGGAAAAATAATGAATCTAAAACAAGTTTTTTCATATTTTGCATTAGTTTTCTAGTATAATGGTATTATTTGTATCAGATCATCAATGTCAGACCAGTGGAAGTCTGTTACCCAGCACTCTCACCGATTAGCTGTTACCGGCAGTGGTCAGAGTTAAACAGTTTAAGAGTAGTGATGGGAGAACTCGCAGACATCCGAAATCGGCAGGTCCAACCAGATTTTTAAACAAAAGCCCATTTCGCGCCCGGAATTAATTCTGGATATCTGGCTGGAGACCAATCCCCGTATAAGTCTATGGGGACCCGAATCATGCATTTTAAAATGGTGGTAGAAAGGGCTAGAGGGTGACTTCTTTATGTATGTAACACAGATGGAATCGTCGTGGGATCTCATTTTGATTACGTCGGAACTGGGTGTTTGGGGTTAATATTTTTTTTAATTTTATTTCAACTAAAAGATTTTTTCAGTGTTCATTTTCACTTACAGATTAGTAATAGGGTGGGGTCTCAAACACCACCCATTACTAATCTAGGGCTTAGTGGCAGCTGTGAGCTGACATTAACCCCTTACTACCCCGATTGCCACTGCACCAAAGCAATCGGGATGAGCCGGGTAAAGTGCCAGGATAGTCACATCTAATGGATGCGGCAATTCTGGACAGCAAATGGAAGCATTGCATATGCATGAGGTTAATAAGCGGCCCTGAAAGTACTGGTATAGCCGCATGGAGACTGGCAAGTATAACATGCTTGCTTTATTCTTATTTTCTTTTTACCTTGTTTATTTTTTTTTTTTAAATTACCTGGGTGGTCGGATCCGTAAAGTTACCCAGAGTTCCCTGAGAACTCCGGGCCAGGATGGGTGCATGAATACTAGGTTACTAATGTGGATCCGGACTCTTACAGTCCGGGTTTGCCCATTACTATTTAAGAGTTGGAACACCACCGCTCTGTCACACTATTTAGTGACTGTTCATGGTTACTGCAGGTCGTAATCATTTGTACTTTTGTAAGGGAACAAAAAATGTCCTATGGTAAATGAGAATATTTGGTGGTCATTGGAAGGATGTATGCTTGCTGTAATGCTTCGTCTACTGCAGTGGAGACAGACCACTGGTTCGGTTTGAGGTCTCCACCTGCATATCATAACTTACCTACAGCCCACATAACCGTGTCAAACATGTCCAATTCATCTTGATGGGAATCTGTGTTCTTCCAGGTTACCTGAAGCTTCCCATTCTCCAGCTTCATAACTCTAGATGGAACACATTTCCTCAAGAATCTTGTCCCATATGATTCCATGTAATCAGTCACTAGAGTAGCCATTTGCTGTAAAACATTAATTAAACACATGCATGTTGAAGATGTAGGTTATATCTAGATAGTACGGATTTCACATTAACAAGAGCTTGTGTTTGTCTCTTAACATAAAAAGATCAATATAGTATAGTAAAAGTGCCTCATACCTGATCAAACCCTCTCAGAGGAATGCTTCTCACCATTGCAGTGGTATCCAGTCCAATTCCGGTTAAAAAACCTGCGCACTCCAATGAAACATCTGACAGAGAATATGTCAAGGACAAAGTCGATATTTTCAATCACACCATATGTAACTAAGTTTATTGCCTTTATGGCTATGTTCACACATTGCTTTTTGCTGTGATATTTTTCTGCTGTTAAAACCTGAACTCTTGGCAATAAAAAAACTGCAACCAAAACTGGTTTTCTTGATTCCTTTTTGCTGCATTGTTAAGAATCCCAACATTCAGCTTTGCTTCCACCTTGCAAGCCAAAACAATACGTATTAAGCCTCGAATGCAAGATATATGTGAAACCATAAACATTTTTCGCAAAAAAGGCAAATTGATCTACGGTAATTATTAAGGGGATTTTTTTATATATATATTTATTATTTAGGGCACCATTTACTTTTAACACATTATTTCATAATCATTAATTCAATTAAACAATGTTTAGAGTGGGGAGAAGCAAAAAGATTAAAAAGAATCTTGGAGGAGGAGAAACAATAGGATTAATAAAAAAAAAATTAAAGCAAAAAGTTTTTCATGTTTAAAAAAATAGTGACTTTGCTGAACAAAAAAAGCTGCTTTCTTGTATGAATCAAAGCCATGAACTAACATTATATATGAGTGCATGAAAAAATACACAACTGCAAACAAAAAACAGCAGAGGAAGTATTGGTTGAATTGGTAGGGCATTGTTTACTGTAAAGGGAACCAACCACCAGAATTTTCCCATATAAAGTAAAGGCAGTGCCATACTGGCACTAGGATGATGAATAAAATCATACCTTCAGTTTTCAGACTGGATCATTGCAGAAAAAAAACTTAATATGGGTCCAGAAATTGGAGCATTCTATGTGTACAGCGGGGTGGGCCTTAGTGGGTCAGGTCCTCTGTGTAAATTCCTCCTCTGGCATCCTCCTGGCTTGCCCTTTTTCTTAATATAAATTTTGCACTATGCCACCATTAGGGCTGCTGGCGGTGCGTATGCATTGCTAGTGTGATGATGTCTTCATTAAAATGGCGCTGGAGTCAGCGCATGCGCATACTGCGATCTCTGGTGCTATTTTATTGAAGACACTGTGGAGAAGACAATGAGCGTCATTGGCACAGGCGCAGAGTTAATTTTGCACCGATCAAACTCAGTCTTCTCCACAGTGTCTTCAATAAAATGGCACTGGATATCGCGGTACGCGCAGGTGCTGACTCTGGTGCCATTTTCATAAAGACATCATTACAGTAGCAATACACACACACCACCAACAGCGGTAATGGTGGCACAGTGCAAAATTTAAAGAAAAGAGGCAAGCCAGGATGATGCCGGAAGAGGAAGTTACACCGAGGACCTGACCCACAAAGGCCCGCACTACTGCACACGTCAATCAAAGAATGCACCAATTTCTGGACCTTTTTGAAGGTTTTTTCTGCAAAGCTCCAATCTGAAAAGTGAAGTTACAATTTTATTCACCATGCTAGTGCCAGTATGGCACGGTCTTTACTTTATATTGGAAAATCCTGGTGGTTGGATCACTTTAACACATATCATCAATTTAATTATCATTAATTTAATTAAACTATGCTTGGAGTGTGGAGAAAGAAAAAAATAGCTTTAAAAAAATAAACTGCAAATTAAAATAATATGCTTAAAAGGAACCTGTCATGTGAAAAACACCATTAACCTGCAGATATGGGGTTAATCTGCAAGTTAATAGCATTCTGAACTTTTCCGGGGCGCACTTGAAGCCCAACAGCTAGAAGGAAATAAACTTAATTCAAGTCATCCACGTGGCACAGGTTAGGTCTGCATTAGACCCGGCTGTCAGTCAGTGCAGGGGGTGGTTACAGCTGCCACTCTCCATACCTGAGCGGTGACTGAAGACGCACTGGTGCCACCCCTGGAAGCCGACCACTGCTGGGAGGAATAGAGTTCATTTCCTTCCAGCAGTGGGGCTCTCAGTTCAGGTGCGGGAAAGGTTGAGAACACTATTAACCTACAGATAAACATTGATACCTGCAGATATAACCTACAGATAGGACATACAACAACTAATCAGAAAGAATTTCTATTTACATATAAATACAATCAGGATCATTAAAATTTAATTTAAAAAGTCCATGGTACTTGCACCAAAGCATAAGGCAAAATGTGTGTTGGGCTACATGTCCTTGGCTCAGGGGTTTGTACCTATTATTGAATACTGAACTCAACTTGTCTTTTTTGTCTCCTGTATCCTTTGAATAGTAGAAGTTTTTATTCCTGGATAATGATGTGCTCGCTACTGCTCGATAATCGATTGAGCATCAGGGTGCTCGGGGACGCTCGGTACTCGGCCGAGTATTGCGGGTGTTTGGATGTGTTATTCGTGAACAATCCAGCACAAAGAGCTGACTCCCTTCAGTGAATGATGGGATCCGGCATGCTAGTGAGAGCCACTTTCAGACTCTGAATGGCTCTCACTGGGGGTAAAATGAACCTGTCCGGATGCTGTGTGTAAAGAATACTAAACACCCACCAATCCCATGGAAATGCTGTTTTTGGCTGGCCGTATTAGGGCTCATGCGCATGTAACTGCAGAATATTCTGCAGCGATTTTACAGCACATGTGCGCTTCAAATCGCTGCAGAAACACTGCATAATGAATGCAGTATTTTTGTTAAAAAAAGCCGATTTCATGCGCTCGGGATGCTGCCCCCACCACAGACAGAGTGGGAGCTGCATCCAGAACGCAGAAATAATTGACATGCTGCTTTTATGAACGCACGGATTTGGGTCCAAATTTTAGCACCCGAATCGCTGCGTTCAAAAAAAGAAACGTGCACAGGTCTCATGCACAATATACATAGATTGTGCAGGGGACCCAGGACACATACATTTACGCTGCTTGTGAGTACGCAACGTGCGCACAAGCCCTTAAGGCGAAGAGCCGGACTTCCCATCATTATATCTTTATTTGACTTCCATTATACTCGTTACTTGACTGAAACCCAGAGTATCTCACCAGCTATATTCAAGTAATGAGCACCCGAGCTCTTTAGTGCTTGCTCACCATTATTCCTGGATAATTGATTGGTCTTAGTATATATATATATATATATATATATACATATATATATATATATTATCTAACGTTGCGCCCTGCAACGTGGGGGTGTGAGGTGGCTTCAGCAACACACGTACACAGTCTCTTCATAGAAATTCCGGCAGTTTATTCAAAAACACTCAGCATAAACTGCCCTCAAACGTAAACAATAAGTCCATAATGGAAGTTTTAGCAACTTCCCCACTCTCTGGCTCCTGCCAGCGTACAACTCTAGCCAAGGTTCCTTCCAGCACCCAGGGCCCTCTGCAGACCCCTGTCTGTCTCTCCTCCAGGAGAGATTCGGCCCTACAGCCCTGGCCTGGCTTGGCTGCACTCACCTCAGACTCAATATCAGAGCCTTGTGTTCAGCCTCCACACAGGCTGAAACACCCAGAGCTCCCGGCTCTGCTCTCGCTTGTTTCCAGTCCACACACTGGACGTCTGGAGTTAGTCTCTATCTAGACTGCCCTAGACACACTCCACCTAGGTTCAGAGACAGGATTGCTTTTACCCCTGGAGCCACACCCACAGGTGGTAAAGAGCGTGTAATCAGCATCACACACCCTTCCATGGCTCTGCATGTAATGCAATCCTGTGGAACCACAGGTCCCAGCCATCTTCACATTGCAGAGCACCCATGCTTCTGCAAAACATACTGGCCTTTTGTAATACAGCCGGTTGATACGTCACATACCCTTCCCCTCTGTTCAAACCCGTAGGGGAGAACACTTGCCAACGACCTGGGACCCCGAGACAGGGAATCCCCGCCGCCATGCCCCACCAGTCGAGAGGGCCGTCCAAGGTGCCCAAGAGCATAAGTCCCTGAGACATTGCCCGACACTGTCACCAAACCCTGTCGTGTCAACCTAGGGTTAAAGGACGTCCCCTTTCCGGACCGTTCTCTCCCTGAACCCTCCCAGGGTCACAGTAGTTGAGAGACACGTGCTCAGTCAAACCTACAGTTTCGTCCGAACCTAGGCTTACTCGTGTACCCTAAGGGCTACTGTCGGGAACTCTAAGCTCATAGCGGCCACTATCTACAGTACATTGCAGGGTACTTCTCTGTCGGCGATTCCTGTTATCACGTGTCTTAACTACTGGACCGACACGCCATCTTCCACTTCTTTCCTCTGAACAACGGGGAGAAGACGGCTGCTGTCCCCCACACAGTTGGCGAAGCTGCTCCTCAATTTTCAGGTTTTCTTGCCTCAACCGCTCCATGTCACGTACATGGTTTACCCGATATCCAAGAAGGCTTCGAATGTTTCCAAGACTCTCCACAGTCCCGACACAGACGAACGGAACCATACCAGCTTCCCTGGGTATCCTGCTCTCATTAGCAGCAGGGATTCTTAATCTCACCAATCCCGATTTATTCACCATGTCTTGCATGACTCGTCCGTTTATTCCAATGACTCTCCCCACCAGAGCCCGGGGTACTTGGACGATATCTTCCTTTTATACTCTAGCTGTCTAATGGCTTCTTCCTTTTTCAGTTGGAGCTGCCACTTCATACGAACACATCTGAAGTGCATGTCCTTTAGAATAGCCACCCGCTGCCCAGTAATTTCACTGGTGGACAATATCACTAACTGTTCAGCCTCTGGGGTACAGTAGACCTCACACGCTTCCACAGCTCTCTTAAATTCGTCATGCATGCACTCGGTGGCACACGCTTCTCTTAAGTCCGCAGGTATATCCACCATGCACTTGACTACAGAAGTCTCATTCATCCCTGCCACATGCTTGTCCAGTTTAGCTTCCAGAGTCAGCTCTCTTTGGGCCTCCCCTGCTTCAACAAGTTTGGTCAGGATCGACACTCGCTGCTCCATCTGTTCCAAGGCTACCTGGGACCTGGACTGGTACTCTGCTAAGTGACTTCGGAGCTCAGCCACTTCTTTCTCCAACTCCCTTACTCGACTCGCAGTAGCCTGCCTAAGCAGTATCTCTTGTTGCAGATGGTCTTGGCTCATCCTCTTGACTGAGTCTTCACTTGCAGACCTCTCTTGTCTATGACACACTATTTCCGAGGCTTCTTCCACCTCTACACCTCCGGCCTTTCCATGGGGTACAACTTTGTCATAGTCACCCCTCTCTTGGGTCTCAGCTTCAGAACCTTTGGGTTTCTTACTCTTCTTACCCACGACCTTCTCTATACCAAGCAGGTCAGGCAGGCTCTCAGTTCTGGATGAGACCTCTGGTCCGATCTTCACCTCTTCCTCAGAGGCTCTTTCCATTTTTACAGCACCAGCCGTGTCTTGGGACTTCACTGCATTCCCTTCAACTTCCTCTTGGGTCTCTGCAGTGTCACCCTCTGCCTTCTCTTCAGCCTTTACAACATCACCTTCTACCAGGGTGTCATTCCCTTCAGCACGGTACTCTGTTCTTTTTAGGACCTTGGCACCATTTTCCACATTCAGCACCTCAACACTGGGTAGCTTACTGGTCCGCTCGCCAGGACCTTTGTGGATTAGTACTCCACCAACACTGTCTAGGTTTACTTTTCCTATATTACTCTGTAGGATGTCATCTCCTACAGCGCTTTCATCTGACAGACCACCAGCTTCATGCTTGGAAATTATAGAAGACACTGCCATTACTTCTTTGGTCGGTTCTTTCCCTGCAATTTCACCCTGCTGAATTCTGTCGTTACAATGTGTCAGTTCCAGCACAGACACAACTTTCTTTTGCATGATTTTGCTGTCCGACTCTACATTAGCGGTTGCTATCGGCAACGTGCCTTTCTCAACCTTCTCTGCACACTCAGATTCTGGAAGGGAATCCGCACGGTGGGCAGACATACACAACACTGTCTCTACCTGGTCCATATTTTCTGAGGTTGTAGCTTGCTTCGCCCCTCTGCGCCTGTTGCGCCTTCGGCGACTGGAGGAGAATTTCCCCCCTTTGCTCATCAGTCTGTCACTGTACTCATTTGTCACTTTAGTAACGTCAGTGTCTATTCTGGAGTCATCGTCACTCCCCCTGGTGTTCTGGACTACCACGTCCCCACTTAACCAGGTGTCGGACCCCTTGTCTGGAGCGCTCCCGTTTTCAACGGTCACACTACCATTTGTTACTTTAATGGTCATGTCACTAAGTTGGGCATGTCTCCCATTATCTTTGGTCACCCCTAACTTAGGACTGTCCTTCCGTGGAGGTAAGGCGAATCCCATTGCCCCTTGCTATAGTCCACCTGTTCGGCTTGTGAATGCTCCACCCCCTTTTGGGCAACCCCCCCTTTTTGGGACTCCACCCCTTTTTGGGCAACCACCCCTTTTTGGGATTCCGCCCCTTTTGGGGTTTCCATGCAATGTCCTTAGCCCCCAGTTCACACCGTTCGCCCTTAACTCCCTGGGCACCTAGTGTCCATACTGGGCCCCGTAGGGAACTCTCAAACTGGTCCATGGCTGCGACATCGCTACACACTGACAGCTCCTGCTGTCCCCGGACCAGGAACTGGTACAGCTCCTCCACAACGTCCGCAGGGACCATTCCCTCTTTTTGGCATTCAGCCCCCACTGCTGTCACTGGACCTCCTGGCACATGCTGTTGGTGCTGCTGGCTCTGCAGCAGCTGGTTCAGAAGCTCCTCCATGCTGCAACGAGAAGAACAGGGGGGGCGCTCCAATGGGTAATACCCGGTGGTCAAAGACAGGGGGGGGGTTAGCGAACCACTAACCTTTCCGGGTTGTACCGCCCGTACAACCAGGATCTCCAGCCTGTGGTGTATCACTGCTCACCAAACAGGGCCCCGCAAATCCGGGCTGGCCTGGAACCTCCAGTCGGTGGACTCTCACCACTGCAGCACGGGTCCCCGCCGACCTGCTGATTCACCGCCAGGTGCTTGAAATCGCTGTCACTGTTCGTGGACCCACCGATCCACCGCCAGCTGCTTGAGTGCGCAGACAAAATTTTCGTGGACCCGCCGATCCACCGCAAACCACTTGTATCCAGAGGAATACGTCCTAGACCGTTGCCCTTAGCAACCAAGCTGTGTTGCCCCTAGCAACCAGACCGCATGCCCGCATTCTCCACCATATGTAACTTTGCGCCCTGCAACGTAGGGGTTCTGCTCGCTTGCAGCGGTGTGAGGTAGCTTCAGCAACACACGTACACAGTCTCTTCATAGAAATTCCGGCAAAAACACTCAGCATAAACTGCCCTCAAACATAAACAATAAGTCCATAATGGAAGTTTTAGCAACTTCCCCACTCTCTGGCTCCTGCCAGCGTACAACTCTAGCCAAGGTTCCTTCCAGCACCCAGGGCCCTCTGCAGACCCGTCTGTCTCTCCTCCAGGAGAGATTCGGCCCTACAGCCCTGGCCTGGCTTGGCTGCACTCACCTCAGACTCAATATCAGAGCCTTGTGTTCAGCCTCCACGCAGGCTGAAACACCCAGAGCTCCCGGCTCTGCTCTCGCTTGTTTCCAGTCCACACACTGGACGTCTGGAGCTAGTCTCTATCTAGACTGCCCTAGACACACTCCACCTAGGTTCAGAGACAGGATTGCTTTAACCCCTGGAGCCACACCCACAGGTGGTAAGGAGTGTGTAATCAGCATCACACACCTTTCCATAGCTCTGCATGTAATGCAATCCTGTGGAACCACAGGTCCCAGCCAACTTCACATTGCAGAGCACCCATGCTTCTGCAAAACATACCAGCCTTTTGTAATACAGCCGGTTGATACGTCACAATATATATATATATATATACACACACATATATATATATATATATATATATATATATATATATACACACACACACACACACACACACACACACACACACACACAGTACAGACCAAAAGTTTGGACACACCTTCTCGTCTTTAGAACAACTATTAAGAGGAGACTTTGTGCAGCAGGCCTTCATGGTAAAATAGCTGCTAGGAAACCACTGCTAAGGACAGGCAACAAGCAGAAGAGACTTGTTTGGCCTAAAGAACACAAGGAATGGACATTAGACCAGTGGAAATCTGTGCTTTCGTCTGATGAATCCAAATTTGAGATCTTTGGATCCAACCACCGTGTCTTTGTAGAAAAGGTGAACTGATGGACTCTACATGCCTGGTTCCCACCGTGAAGCATGGAGGAGGAGGTGTGATGGTATGGGGGTGCTTTGCTGATGACTCTGTTGAGCATTTATTCAAAATTGAAGGCATACAGAACCAGCATGTCTACCACATCCTCTTGCAGCGGCGTACTATTCCATCCGGTTTGCGTTTAGTTGGACCATCATTTATTTTTCAACAGGACAATGACCCGAAACACACCTCCAGGCTGTGTAAGGGCTATTTGACTAAGAAGGAGAGTGATGGGATGCTACACCAGATTACCTGGCCTCCACAGTCACCAGACCTGAATCCAATCGAGGTGGTTTGGGGTGAGCTGGACCGCAAAAGTGAAGGCAAAAGGGTCAACAAGTGCTAAGCATCTCTGGGAACTCCTTCAAGACTGTTGGAAGACCATTTACGGTGACTACCTCTTGAAGCTCATTAAGAGAATGCCAAAAGTGTGCAAAGCAGCAATCAAAGCAAAGGGTGGCTACTTTGAAGAACCTAGAATATAAGACATATTTTCAGATGCTTCACACTTTTTTAAGTATTTCATTCCACATGTTTTAATTCATAGTTTTTAAGCCTTCAATGAGAGTCTAGAATTTTTAGAGAGTCATGAAAATAAAGAAAACTCTTTGAATGAGGTGTGTCCAAACTTTTGGTCTGTACTGTTCTCTCTCTCTCTCACCCCAGCCCCCCCCCCCACATTCACATACATGGGTCCGGATTCCGGATCGGATCCGGACTTCTTTGCCAACCCGCGACGGATCTGCCGGACCCGGATTATTAAAAGTCTGCTCAACTCTAATAGTGAGATATTTAAGCTCACTGTTTTCATTAGTCATGTATCTATATTTTGGTACACCACAAATACCATGGATTTTTTTTATGTGCTTTTGTGCTATACTGTCTCGTTGAATTACATTTTTTTTTTACTAAGTATTTACATGTAACTAAAATTATTTGTGATAATATGTTGTATGTCACATTTACGGTACAGGTTGAATCATCTTTCTGGACATACAGCTGTCATATCTTATATCTGGTGTTTATAAACTTAATATCTGCAGGTTAAAAGCATTTTTTCACATCCATGCTCATGCGAGGATACCAAGACATTATGGTTTATACCTAGGAAAATCACAAAAATAAATTGGTTTCATAGCCTGCTGTACTTGTGTTTTTTTTTCTACCAAAAATGCTACAAAAACGGACAGTGTTTCTGCTGTGTTATTGCACTTACTTATTGTTTTATGTGGGTGAAAAAAAAACAAGGCAAAAACGCTGAAAGAACTGACATGCTGCAGTTGTCAAAACCACAACAGTTTTCCGATTCAGTCAGGAATCAAAAAAGTATGTCCATGAGAAAAAAGTATGTCCATGAGATTTCTGGAATCTTATAGCTTGTGCTGGTATTGTAAAAAGCAGCTTTAATTTGCATTAAAAAAACATTACTCTTCCTTTTCCAGTTTCTCTTCTTTTCCACCCTTCCCTTACACATACTCCACTCTATTCCCAGACATGTCATGGATACTATGGGGTTATAAAGTAACAAAGAAAAAACGCTGGCACCATCCAAGCACGCAGTATCACAGAAAAAAAAACCCTAAATGTTAACAAAAAAAGAGGATGTGGTGCAACACAGGTGGAAAAAAAATTATATTACATAAAAAAACAAACAAACGTAGAAAACCGGATTGCACTGACCATCCGTAAAACACCTCTTAATTCAGAGTACATAAAACTCCAGGCAGGGCTGCGTGGCAAGGACATAGGGCACACAGACAACAGCCATTTTGCGTGCTCCACACGCTTCTACAGGTCTCCCTGTAGTGTCTCTTCTTTTCCACCCTTCCCTAACACATACTATCTTCCCAGATATGTCATACATACTATGTGGTTTTGTTTAATTATTTATGAATGGTAATACAGTGTATACTGTACCTACTGACACATTATACTATGGTCTCAGCTATGCAAGCTGTTACATATTTTGCCCACTGATACAGCGATTGGATGGACATTTTGTCTGCTGTGTACCAGGCTGCATGTTGTTACATGTTGGGTTTGACCATTTTATGGGCTATATAGAGTAGATTTGGGATTGTTTTGATGTACTTTCCTGATGTATGTAAAGCACTGTGGAATTAACAGTAAAATAAAATAATAATTATTATTATTATTACTTTACCATGACAATATACCGTAGGAATGATAGGGTCAGACAATGTGTTTGCGAGACACCTGAACACTTTTTAGTATTATTCTCATCTTTGTGGTAGCTTTGATGGGTTTTGCTATCTGGCGTCGGCTACTCTGATTTTAGCATCCCTTTCGGAAAAGTTTGTGCATAGTAATCATATTAGCAATTTCCAAAAAGAAGGGAATTTTGTTTACTTACCGTAAATTCCTTTTCTTCTAGCTCCAATTGGGAGACCCAGACAATTGGGTGTATAGCTCATGCCTCCGGAGGCCACACAAAGTATTACACTAAAAGTGTAAAGCCCCTCCCCTTCTGCCTATACACCCCCCGTGCATCACGGGCTCCTCAGTTTTGGTGCAAAAGCAAGAAGGAGGAAAAAATTATAAATTGGTTTAACCCCTTTACGACCGCCGATACGCCTTTTAACGGCGGTAAATAAGGGTACTTTTTCCGATCCGCCGCTTTTTAACGGCGGTCGGAAAAAAGGGTCTAGCGCCCCCCAGAGTCAGAAAATTTCCGGGGTCTCAGCTGCCGGGGGTAGCTGAGACCCTGGAGATCATGATTCGGGCTGGTTTTTCCGGTCCCCGCTCACCTTATGACCGGTATACACCGTATACCGATCATCAAGTTATAGTAAATGACCGCGCCGGTAAAAAATCATTTATCTCCCATCTGGCATGATCAAACATGCCAGATGGGAGATAAATCTTTTTCCCGGTTCCCTCCGGTCCCCCGGTGTCCCCAAAGTGCCCCCCCCGACCCCCAACCCCCTCCCGAAAATCCAAGATGGCCGCGCGCACCGGCGATCACAGCAGCGCGCCGGCCGCATTTCCACTGTTCCTATGGTTTCTGTCGTATGTGCCATAACACATACGACAGAAACCTGCTCCCTAGGCCCCGCCGGGTCCCCCCCTAACCCCCCTGGTGTTCCCCGGTGTCCCCCGGTGTCATACATACCTGTCGCAGCTCTGATCCCCCGCGGCCCCCTCCTCCGGCTCCTTCTCTGCAGACTCCGGTCACATGAGCACAGCGCAGCTGTCAGCTTCCTGTGTTCAGGACGCTGGCTGCTCGCACTCTGCAGCTGTGACCCAGGGAGAGTGGGTGCAGATTCTTTGCACCCACTCTCCTCAAATGGAGGGTCTGCCCTCCTAGAAAATGGGGGATACGTTCCCTGAACGTGTCCCCCATATTCTAGAAGGTCCAGAGGCGACGTGGGACATCCAAATGGATTATTGTGGATTTTTTTTTTTTCTTTTCAATAAATTGGTCAATCAGGGAATGTTTGGGGGAGTGTTTTTTCAAATAAATTTTTTTTTGTTGTCAATTTTTTTTTTTATTACTGTCAATTAGTTATGTCGGGTATCTGATAGACGCCGTGACATAACTAATTGCTGGGCTTGATGCCAGGTGACATTACACACCTGGTATCAACCCCATTCATTACCCCGTTAGCCAACGCACCAGGGCGCGGGATGAGCTGGGGCGAAGCGCCAGAATTGGCGCATCTAATGGATGCGCCACTTCTGGGGCGGCTGCGGCCTGCTATTTTTAGGCTGGGAAGAGTCCAATAACCGTGGCTCTTCCCATCCTGAGAATACCAGACCCCAGCTGTCAGCTTCACCTTGGCTGGTGATCTAATTTGGGGGGACCCCACGTTTGTTTTTTTTTTTTAATTATTTATTTATAAATAATTTAAAAAAAAAAACAGCTTAGGGAGCCCTCCAAATTGATCACCAGACAAGATGAAGCTGTCAGCTGTGGTTTGCAGGCTACAGCTGTCTGCTTTACCCTAGCTGGCTATCAAAAATAGGGGGGACCCCACGTCATTTATTTTAATTCTTTTTTTTTTTTTGGGCTAAATACAAGGCTAGGCATCCTTTAGTGTCACATGAAAGGCAGGTAAGGGGAGCTTCCTCGTTCCTGCGGCGTCACACATAGCGATGTGTGCTGCCGCAGGAGCGACGAACTACATCGTTACTGCTGCAGTAACGATAATCGAGAATGGACCCCCATGTCACCGATGAGCGATTTTGCACGTTTTTGCAACGATGCAAAATCGCTCATCGGTGTCACACGCAGCAACATCGCTAATGCGGCCGGATGTGCGTCACCAATTCCGTGACCCTAACGACTCCGCATTAGCGATGTCGCAGCGTGTAAAGCCCCCTTAACAGTGAGAAATTTTTTGATACAGCAACAGTTTTGTGAAGTACCTGTGGATTCAAAATGTTTACTATACTCCTGAATAAAATCCTTGAGGGGTCCAGTTTCCAAAATGAGGTCACTTGTGGGGGGTTTCTGATGTATAGGTGCCCAAGGGGCCCTGCTAATGTGACATGGTGCGCGCAATTTACTTCAACTTTTCCAAAATTCAAATGGTGCTCCTTCCATTCCAAGCCCTCCCATTTATCCAAACAAAGGTTTTTGGCCACATGTGTGGTATCCCTGCGCTCACAAGAAATTAGATAACAACCTGTGGGGTACACGTTTTGTTGTTGCCTCTTGAAAAAGTGAAAAATGTGTCGCTAAATCAACATTTTTGTGAAAAAAATGAAAATTTCAATATGGCAACCTAAGCTTATCAAATTCTGTGAAGTATTCGTGGATTCAAAATGCTCAATATACACCTAGATTAAAGCCTTGAGGGGTCTTATTTCCAGAATGGGGTCACTTGTGGGGGACCTCCACTGCTTAGGCACCTCAGGGGTTCTCCTAATGCAACATGGCGTCCGCTATTGATTCCAGCCAATTTTGCAGTCAAATTGCACTCCTTCTCTTCTGAGCCCTGTAGTGTGCCCAAACAGTTGATTTCCACCACATACAAGATATCAACAAACTCAGGAGAAATTGCGCAATAAATTTCATGGTGATTTTTTTCCTGTTACCCTTGTGAAAAAAAAAGCTACCTGGTTGAAGTAACAATTTTGTGGTAAAATTTTATTTTTTTATTTTCATGGCTCAACGTTATAAACTTCTGTAAAGCACCTGGGGGTTCAGGGTACTCACCAAACATCAAGATAAATTCCTTGAGGGGCCTAGTTTCCAATATGGGGTCACTTGTGGTGTTTTTTTGCTGTTTACGTACCTTAGGGGTCCTCCAAATGCGACATGGTGCCCGCAATCTTTTTCAGCCAAATTTCCTTTCCAAAATTCAAATATTGCTCCTTCCGTTCCAAGCCCTCCCATTTCTCCAAACAAAGGTTTCAGACCACAAGTGAGGTATCACCGCGCTCATAAAAAAGTGGGTAACAAACATTGGGGTCACATTTTTGGAATTACCTCTTGAAAAAGTGAAAAAATTGATGCTAAAGCAACATTTTTGAGAAAAAAATGAAAATTTTCAATGTGACAACGTAACGTTATCAAAATCTGTGAAGTACCTGTGGATCCAAAATGCTCACTATACCCCTAGATAGAAGCCTTAAGGGGTCTAGTTTCCAAAATGGTGTCACTTGTAAGGGGTTTCTGCTGTTTAGGTACCTTGGCGGACATGTAAATGCAACATGGTGCCCGCAATCTATTTCAGCCAAATTTGCTTTCCAAAATTCAAATATTGCTCCTTCTGTTCCGAGCCCTCCCATTTGTCCAAACAAAGGTTTCTGACCACATGTGGGGTATCGGCGCGTTCATAAGAAAGTGGGTAACAAGTTTTGGGGTTCATTTTGTTGTGTTATTTCTTCTAAAAGTGAACAAATTTGGGGTAGAGCAACATTTTAGGTAAAATTTTATTTTTTGCTTTTTTTCATTCCACTTTGCTTTAGTTCCTGTGAAGCACCTGAAGGGTTAATAAACTTCTTGGATGTGGTTTTGAGTACTTTGAGGCGTGCTGTTTTGAGAATGGTGTCACTTTTAGGTATTTTCTGTCACTTAGGCCTCTCAAAGTCACTTCAAATGTGATGTGGTCCCTAAAAAAATGGTTTTGTGAATTTTGTTGAAAAAATGGGAAATTGCTGATGAACTTTGACCCCTTCTAACTTCCTAACCCCAAAACATTTTGTTTCAGAAATTGCGCTAATGTAAAGTAGACATGTGGGAAATGTTATTTATTAACTGTTTTGTGTGACATAACTCTCTGGGTTAAGGGCATAAAAATTAAAAGTTTGAAAATTGCAAAATTTTCAAAATTTTCATCAAATTTCCGATTTTTTCACAAATAAAAGCAAAAAATATCGTTCTAAATTTATAACTATCATGAAGTACAATATGTCACGAAAAAACAATGTCAGAATCACCGGGATCCGTTGAAGCGTTCCAGAGTTATGACCTCATAAAGTGACACTGGTCAGAATTGCAAAAAATGGCCTGGTCATTAAGTACAAAACTGGCTTCGTCCTTAAGGGGTTAAAGTAAATTCAATCCGAAGGAATTTCGGAGAACTGAAACCATTCAACATGAACAACATGTGTACACAAAGAACAACAGCCCGAAGGGAACAGGGGCGGGTGCTGGGTCTCCCAATTGGAGCTAGAAGAAAAGGAATTTACGGTAAGTAAACAAAATTCCCTTCTTCTTTGTCGCTCCATTGGGAGACCCAGACAATTGGGACGTCCAAAAGCAGTCCCTGGGTGGGTAAAATAATACCTCGTAATAGAGCCGTAAACGGCTCCGTCCTACAGGTGGGCAACCGCCGCCTGAAGGACTCGCCTACCTAGGCTGGCATCTGCCGAGGCATAGGTATGCACCTGATAGTGTTTCGTGAAAGTGTGCAGGCTCGACCAGGTAGCTGCCTGACACACCTGCTGAGCCGTAGCCTGGTGCCGCAAGTCCCAGGACGCCCCCACGGCCCTGGTAGAATGGGCCTTCAGCCCTGAGGGAACCGGAAGCCCCGAGGAACGATAAGCTTCGAGAATTGGTTCCTTAATCCACCGAGCCAGGGTTGATTTGGAAGCTTGTGACCCTTTACGCTGGCCAGCAACAAGGACAAAGAGTGCATCCGAGCGGCGCAGGGGCGCCGTACGAGAAATGTAGAATCTGAGTGCTCTCACCAGATCTAACAAGTGCAAATCCTTTTCACATTGGTGAACTGGATGAGGACAAAAAGAGGGTAAGGAGATATCCTGATTGAGATGAAAGGGGGATACCACCTTAGGGAGAAAATCCGGAACCGGACGCAGAACCACCTTGTCCTGGTGAAACACCAGGAAAGGGGCTTTGCACGACAATGCTGCTAGCTCAGACACTCTCCGAAGTGAAGTGACTGCTACTAGGAAGACCACCTTCTGCGAAAGGCGTGAGAGAGAAATATCCCTCATTGGCTCGAACGGTGGTTTCTGAAGAGCCATCAGCACCCTGTTCAGATCCCAGGGTTCTAACGGACGCTTGTAAGGAGGGACGATGTGACAAACCCCCTGCAGGAACGTGCGTACCTGTGGAAGTCTGGCTAGGCACTTCTGAAAAAACACAGAGAGCGCAGAGACTTGTCCCTTAAGGGAGCCGAGCGACAAACCCTTTTCCAATCCGGATTGAAGGAAGGACAGAAAAGTGGGCAAGGTAAATGGCCAGGGAGAAAAACCCTGAGCAGAGCACCACGACAGGAATATCTTCCACGTCCTATGGTAGATCTTGGCAGACGTCGGCTTCCTAGCCTGTCTCATAGTGGCAATGACCTCTTGAGATAACCCTGAAGACGCTAGGATCCAGGACTCAATGGCCACACAGTCAGGTTGAGGGCCGCAGAATTCAGATGGAAAAACGGCCCTTGAGACAGCAAGTCTGGTCGGTCTGGTAGTGCCCACGGTTGGCCGACCGTGAGATGCCACAGATCCGGGTACCACGACCTCCTCGGCCAGTCTGGAGCGACGAGGATGGCGCGGCGGCAGTCGGCCCTGATCTTGCGCAACACTCTGGGCAACAGTGCCAGAGGAGGAAACACATAAGGGAGTTGAAACTGCGACCAATCCTGAACTAAGGCGTCTGCCGCCAGAGCTCTGTGATCTTGAGACCGTGCCATGAATGTCGGGACCTTGTTGTTGTGCCGGGACGCCATTAGGTCGACGTCCGGCATGCCCCAGCGGCAACAGATCTCCTGAAACACGTCCGGGTGAAGGGACCATTCCCCTGCGTCCATGCCCTGGCGACTGAGAAAGTCTGCTTCCCAGTTTTCTACGCCCGGGATGTGAACTGCGGATATGGTGGAGGCTGTGGCTTCCACCCACAGCAGAATCCGCCGGACTTCCTGGAAGGCTTGCCGACTGCGTGTCCCGCCTTGGTGGTTGATGTATGCCACCGCTGTGGAGTTGTCCGACTGAATTCGGATCTGTTTGCCTTCCAGCCACGGCTGGAACGCCTTTAGGGCAAGATACACTGCCCTTATCTCCAGAACATTGATCTGAAGGGAGGACTCTGTCTGAGTCCAAGTACCCTGAGCCCTGTGGTGGAGAAAAACCGCTCCCCACCCTGACAGGCTCGCGTCCGTCGTGACCACCGCCCAGGATGGGGGCAGGAAGGATTTCCCCTTCGACAGAGAAGTGGGGAGAAGCCACCACTGAAGGGAAGCCTTGGCTGCCCGAGAAAGGGAGACGTTCCTGTCGAGGGACGTCGACTTCCTGTCCCATTTGCGGAGAATGTCCCATTGAAGTGGACGCAGATGAAACTGCGCAAAAGGAACTGCCTCCATTGCTGCTACCATCTTCCCTAGGAAGTGCATGAGGCGCCTCAGGGGGTGTGACTGGCCTTGAAGGAGAGATTGCACCCCTGTCTGTAGTGAACGCTGTTTGTTCAGCGGAAGCTTCACTATCGCTGAGAGAGTATGAAACTCCATGCCAAGATATGTCAGTGATTGGGCCGGTGTCAGATTTGACTTTGGAAAGTTGATGATCCACCCGAAACTCTGGAGAGTCTCCAGAGCAATGTTCAGGCTGTGTTGGCATGCCCCTTGAGAGGGTGCCTTGACAAGTAGATCGTCTAAGTAAGGGATCACCGAATGTCCCTGAGAGTGTAGGATTGCCACCACTGTTGCCATAACCTTGGTGAAGACCCGTGGGGCTGTCGCCAGGCCAAAAGGCAGTGCCACAAACTGAAGGTGTTCGTCCCCTATGGCGAAACGCAGGAAGCGCTGATGCTCTGGTGCAATCGGTACGTGGAGATAAGCATCTTTGATGTCGATTGATGCTAGGAAATCTCCTTGGGACATTGAGGCGATGACGGAGCGGAGTGATTCCATCCGGAACCGCCTGGTTTTCACATGCTTGTTGAGCAGTTTTAGGTCCAGAAGAGGACGGAAGGATCCGTCCTTTTTTGGCACCACGAACAGGTTGGAGTAAAAACCGTGACCCCGTTGCTGAAGAGGAACAGGGATCACCACTTCCTCCGCCTTCAGATTGCCCACCGCCTGCAGAAGAGCATCGGCTCTTTCGGGGGGCGGAGATGTTCTGAAGAAACGAGTCGGAGGACGAGAGCTGAACTCTATCCTGTAACCGTGAGACAGAATGTCTCTCACCCATCGGTCTTTTACCTGTGGCAGCCAGGCGTCGCAAAAGCGGGAGAGCCTGCCACCGACCGAGGATGCGGTTTGAGGAGACCGAAAGTCATGAGGAGGCCGCTTTGGGAACGGTTCCTCTGGCGGTCTTTTTAGGACGTGACTTAGACCGCCATGAATCGGAGTTCCTCTGATCTTTCTGAGGCCTTTTGGACGAGGAGAATTGAGACCTGCCCGCGGTCCGAAAGGACCGAAACCTCGATTGTACCTTCCGTGGTTGAGGTCTGTTTGGTCTGGACTGGGGTAAGGATGAGTCCTTTCCCTTGGATTGTTTAATGATTTCATCCAATCGCTCACCAAACAAGCGGTCGCCAGACAATGGCAAACCGGTTAAGAACTTTTTGGAAGCAGAATCTGCCTTCCATTCACGTAGCCACATGGCCCTGCGGACTACCACCGAATTGGCGGATGCTACCGCCGTGCGGCTCGCAGAGTCCAGGATAGCATTAATGGCGTAGGACGCAAACGCCGACGCCTGAGTGGTTAAGGACACCACTTGCGGGGCAGATGTAGGTGTTACTGCATTAATCTGCACCTGACAAGCTGAGATAGCTTGGAGTGCCCATACGGCTGCGAATGCTGGAGCAAACGACGCGCCGATAGCTTCATAGATGGATTTCAACCATAGTTCCATCTGTCTGTCAGTGGCATCTTTGAGTGAAGCCCCATCTTCCACTGCAACTATGGATCTAGCCGCCAGTCTGGAGATTGGAGGATCCACCTTAGGACACTGAGTCCAGCCCTTGACAACATCAGGGGGGAAGGGATAACGTGTATCCTTAAGGCGCTTGGAAAAACGCTTGTCTGGACAGTCTCGGTTTTTCTGGACTGCCTCCCTGAAGTCAGAGTGATCCAGAAACGTATTCAATGTACGCTTGGGAAACCTGAAACGGAATTTCTCCTGAGAAGCTGACTCCTCAATTGTAGGAGCTGGGGGAGAAATATCCAACACCTGATTGATGGTTGCTATAAGGTCATTCACTACGGCGTCACCTTCAGGTGTATTGCACACAATGAGGGTCAGTGGAACCTGCCGGCAGTACAGCCGTACATGATGTACAGGTTGCAAAGTACGCCTGTGTTTTGGCACCCTTGCTTTTTGCGGACGACATGCTGTTGTCTCCTCTGAGAACAATCCAGGAGGGTATATAGCCAAAAAACAACAGAGCGACCGTACAGTGCAAATGTATAGCCTAAAAGCCTATATATATATATACACTTCGGTACTCAGTGGGGCCAGCACCACAGGTGCTGCTTACCGACCGCTCAGAGCGGTTGTGTGATCACCAGATTCCCTGCCTGGGTCTACCTGTGTTGTCTCTCCTCTCCAGCGTCTGAATCGCTGACAGGAATGGCTGCCGGCGTTCTGTGGGGAGGAGGGGACCGTGGGCGTGCCCAAGAAAAGTGCGGGAATCTAGTGCCCCAGTGTACTGAGTGAGGAGGGAGGAGGATACTAATGTATGCTCCAGCCCTCAGCGCTGACGATCTGTGCAGCGTCCCGCCCTTCCCCTGACTGGCAGGCCTGTGGGCGGGAATATACGACACTAGGCCGCAGAAGCCGGGGACTAAAGTTATAAGCGCGGCCGGCAATAAGCGCGGCCGCGCGGTAGTCCCCGGCGCACTAACACACCCAGCAGTGCTGCAATGTGTAAGGCACAAGCGCTCCATGCGCGGTAGTCCCCGGCGCACTAACACACCCAGCAGTGCTGCAATGTGTATGGCACAAGCGCTCCATGCGCGGTAGTCCCCGGCGCACTAACACACCCAGCAGTGCTGTAATGTGTATGGCACAAGCGCTCCATGCGCGGTCCCCACGGGGACACAGAGTACCTCACAGTAGCAGGGCCTTGTCCCTGACGATACCCGGCTCCTATCCAGCAGATTCCCAGGGGCTGCGGAGGGAGCACGGTCCCTGTGCCTGGAGACCAATTAGGATCCCACTTCACCCAGAGCCCAGTAAGGGATGGGGAAGGAAAACAGCATGTGGCTCCTGCCTGTGTACCCGCAATGGGTACCTCAACCTTAACAGCACCGCCGACACAGTGGGGTGAGAAGGGAGCATGCTGGGGGCCCTGTTATGGGCCCTCTTTTCTTCCATCCGACCTAGTCAGCAGCTGCTGCTGACCAAGCTGTGGAGCTATGCGTGGATGTCAGCCTCCTTCGCACAAAGCATAAAAACTGAGGAGCCCGTGATGCACGGGGGGTGTATAGGCAGAAGGGGAGGGGCTTTACACTTTTAGTGTAATACTTTGTGTGGCCTCCGGAGGCATGAGCTATACACCCAATTGTCTGGGTCTCCCAATGGAGCGACAAAGAAATATAGTCGTTTGAACTTTGGGTATCCATGCATTCATAACACTCCCTTCACAGAGGTCAACTGGTGTCAGCTGCCCCACATACCTAGGAAGATGTCTTTACTACCGTAGAATTCTCATGCCAATCAATCCAATAGGAGTCTGTAAACTGTTCCCACAATTGCCATCTCTCCAGACTTGAGTGACATAGCTGATGTCCTCTAAGCCATTCATAGTCTGTTCAACTCTTGTCCATGGACAGGTCACGATCCCTATACTATCCCTATACTCACCGTTCCCCGATCACCGGCGCGGCGCTGCACAGCTGTTAAATAAACCTACGGCGGCTTTTACTATTTTGAAAAAGCCGGCCGCTCAATCAATCTCGTATTCCCTGCTTTCCCCGCCCACCGGCGCCTATGATTGGTTGCAGTGAGACACGTACCGATGCTGAGTGACAGCTGTTTCACTGCAACCAATCACAGCCGCCGGTGGGCGTGTCTATATCGAGCAGTAAAAATAAATAATTAATAAAAAACGATGTGTGGTTCCCCCAATTTTGATACCAGCCAGGGTAAAGCCAAACAGCTGAAGGCTGGTATTCTCAGGATGGGGCGCTCCACGTTATGGGGAGCCCCCCAGCCTAACAATATCAGCCAGCAACTGCCCGGAATGGCCGCATCCATTAGATGCGACAGTCCCGGGACTGTACCCGGCTCATCCCGATTTGCCCTGGTACGTTGGCAATCGGGGTAATAAGGAGCTAATGGCAGCAGCCCATAGCTGCCACTAAGTCCAAGATTAATCATGACAGGCGTCTCCCCGAGATACCTTCCACGATTAACCTGTAAGTTAAAGAAAATAAGCCCACACAACGAAAAATTCTTTATTTGAAATAATACACAAAAAAAACCACCCTCGTTCACCACTTTATTAAGCCCCGAAAATCCCTCCAGCTCCGGCGTAATCCACAGAGGTCCCGCGACACTCTCAGCTCTGCTACATGAAGGTGACAGAAGCTGCAGTAGAACACCGCCGCTCCTGTCAGCTCCACACAGCAACTGAGGTGAGCCGCGCGATCAGCTGTGCTGTCACTGAGGTTACTCGCGGCCACCGCTGGATCCTCCTACTGTGACAGCAAGTCGCCCAAGCGACAGCGATGAAGTCACAGGTGAGTTGCGGTCTCGGGTGGAGGATCCAGCTGGCCGCGGGTAGCCTAAATGACAGCAACACTAATCGCGCTGTTCACTTCAGTCACTCTGGGGATTAGCGGTCACCGGTGAGTCCTTCACAGGTGACCGCTAATCAGGACGCGACACACAGACAGAGCCGCGGCATGACAATGAAGTCGGGTGAAGTTCACCCGAGTTCATTCTCATCGCGGATCGCTGTCTGCTGTCAGCCAGCATGTAGCAACGTCATTGTGCATCACACACGAACATTCCACACGGGCAACACACGGACATGTCACTTACGTATCTCACACACACATGGACATTCGACACGCACACATGCAGCATGCAGAGCGCGGCTGACAGCTCAGCTTCCTGTGTTCAGAAACGCTGGCTGCTGCTCGCACACTGCAGCTGTGACCCGGGAAGAGTGGGTGCAGATTCATTGCACCCATACTCCTCAAAAGGAGGGTCTGCACTCCTAGAAAATGGGGAATTCGTTCCCTGAACATGCCCCCCATATTATAGAAGGTCCAGAATCGTCGTGGGACTTCCAAAATGGATTACAGGGGACCCAATTTTTTTATTTTTTTTATTTTTAATAAATTGGTGAAAGAGGGAATGTTTTGGGAAGTGTTTTTTCAAATATTTATTTTTTTTGTCAATTTTTTTTTATTACTGTCAATTAGTTATGTCTGGTATCAGAGAGACACCGTGACATCACAAACTGCTGGCCTTGATGCCAGGTGAGTTTACACATCTGGCATCAACCCCATATATTACCCGGTTTGCCACCGCACCAGGGCAACGGGATGAGTTAGGGCAAAGTGCCAGGATTGGCGCATCTAACGGTTGCGCAACTTCTGGGGCGCCTGCGGTCTGCTATTTTTAGGCTGGGAAGAGTCCAATAACCATGGCTCTTCCCACCCTGAGAATACCAGACTCCAGCTGTCAGCTTCACCTTGGCTGGTGATCTAGTTTGGGGGGACCCCATATTTGGGGTTTGTTTTTTTTAAATTATTTATAAAACAGCTTGGGGAGCCCTCCAAATTGATCACCAGACAAGATGAAGCTGTCAGCTGTGGTTTGCAGGCTACAGCTGTCTGCTTTACCCTAGCTGGCTATCAAAAATAGGATGAACCCCATGTCATTTATTTTTCTCTTTTTTTCTTTTGGGCTAAATACAAGGCTAGGCACCCTTTAGTGCCACATGAAAGGCACTAAAGGGCGCCAGCTTAGAATATGCAGGGGGGTGAGACGTTATATATGTTTGACATCTATCCATTCATCCATTGTAGCATTTTACGCTGTGTGCCCGCAATCAGGGTTTGCAGCGTTTTGGACGCAGAGTGTTTTCCCTGCATCCATAACGCTGCGTTGTGCAGTAGAAGCACAGTGGAAGGATTTTTAGAAATCCCATGCCCACTGTGCTTCTTTTCTCCACAGCATAAACTGACCTGTGGTGCAGCTTCCCGAGCCTCAGCATGTCAATTTATGTTGCGGAGACGAGAGTGCTCTCTGCAGGTAGAATAGAACTAAAGTCCACAGCAGCCTGAATCCAAATCCTGGGCATGGGCAGCTGCGTTCTCCTGTGGACAACACTCACATCTCTGCAGGAAGGCTGACACTGTGTACTAGACGCCGTGTTGCTGGATCTTGGCCACATAGCCTAACCGTGAGAATATTGTTGCTACAGCAACATTTTTGTGAAGTACCTGTGAATTCAAAATGCTTAATATACTCCTGAATAAAATCCTTGAGGGGTCCAGTTTCCAAAATGGGATCACTTGTGGGGGGTTTCTGATGTATAGGTACCCAAGGGGCCCTGCTAATGTGACATGGTGCACGCAATTTATTTCAACTTTTCCAAAATTCAAATGGTGCTCCTTCCATTCCAAGCCCTCCCATTTATCCAAACAGAGGTTTTTGGCCACATGTGGAGTATCCCTGCGCTCACAAGAATTTGGATAACAATCTGTGGGGTCCACGTTTTGTTGTTGCCTCCTGAAAAAGTGAGAAATGTGATGCTAAATCAACATTTTTGTGGAAAAAAAATGAAAATTTTCAATGTGGCAACCTAAGCTTATCAAATTCTGTGAAGTATTTGTGGATTCAAAATATGCTAAATATACACCTAGATAAAAGCCTTGAGGTGTCTTGTTTCCAGAATGGGGTCACTTGTGGAAGACCTCCACTGTTTAGGCACCTTAGAGGCTTTCCAAATACGACATAGCGTCCGCTAATTATTCCAGCCAATCCCTTCCGAGCCCTGCTGTGCACCCAAACCGTTGATTTCCACCACACATAAGGTATCAGCATACTCAGGAGAAATTGCACAATAAGTTTTATGCTGATTTTTTTCCTTTAACTCTTGTTAAAAAAAAAAAGCTATCTGGTTGAAGTAACAATTTTGTGGTAAAAGTGTATTTTTTTATTTTCACAGCTCAACATTATAAACTTCTGTGAAGCACCTGGGGATTCAGGGTACTTAACAAACATCTAGATAAATTCTTTGAGGGGTCTATTTTCCAGAATGGGGTCACTTGTGGGGGACCTCCACTGTTTAGGCACCTCAGGGGCTCTCCTAATGGAACATGGCGTCCGCTATTGATTCCAGCCAATTTTGCAGTCAAATGGCACTCCTTCACTTCTAAGCCCTGCCGTGTGCCCAAACAGTTGATTTCCACCACATATAAGACATCACCAAACGCAGGAGAAATTGCACAATAAATTTCATGGTGATTTTTTTCCTGTTACTCTTGTGAAAAAAAAGCTACTTGGTTGAAGTAACAATTTTGTGGTAAAATTTTATTTTTTTATTTTCATGGCTCAACGTTATAAACTTCTGTGAAGCACCTGGGGGTTCAGAGTACATATCAAACATCTAGATAAATTCCTTGAGAGGCCTAGTTTCCAATATGGGGTCACTTGTGGTGATTTTTTGCTGTTTACGTACCTTAGGGGTTCTCCAAATGCGACATGGTGCCCGCAATCTTTTTCAGCCAAATTTCCTTTCCAATATTCCTCCTTTCGTTCCAAGCCCTCCCATTTGTCCAAACAAAGGTTTCAGACCACATGTGAGGATCACCGCACTCATACAAAAGTGGGTAACAAACGTTTGGGTCAAATTTTTGGAATTACCTCTTGAAAAAGTGAGAAAATTGATGCTAAAGCAACATTTTTGAGAAAAAAAAATACAATTTTCAATATGACAATGAAAAGTTATCAAAATCTGTGAAGTACCTGTGGGTCCAAAATGCTCACTATACCCCTAGATAGAAGCCTTAAGGGGACTAGTTTCCAAAATGGGGTCACTTGAGGGGGGCTTCTGCTCTTTAGGTACCTTAGGGGATCTGTAAATGCAACATGGTGCCCGCAATCTGTTTCAGCCAAATTTGCTTTCCAAAATTCAAATATTGCTCCTTTCGTTCCAAGCCCTCCCATTTGCCCAAACAAAGGTTTCTGACCACATGTGGGGTATCGGCGCGCTCATAAGAAAGTGGGTTACAAAGTGTGAGGTCCAATTTTTGGTGTTACCTCTTGAAAAAGTAAAAAAAATTAGTACTAATGCAACATTTTTAGATAAAATGTTAATTTTTATTTTTTTTCATTACACATTACTTTAGTTCCTGTGAAGCACCTAAAGGGTTAAAAAACTTTTTTGATGTGAATTTCAGTACCTTGAGGGGTGCAGATTTTAGAATGGTGTCACTTTTGGGTATTTTCTGTCACCCAGGCCTCTCAAAGTCACTTCAAATGTGATGTGGTCCCTAAAAAAATGGTTTTGTAAATTTTGTTGAAAAAATGGGAAATTGCTGATGAACTTTGAACCCTTTTAACTTCCTAACCCCAAAAAAATTTGTTTCAGAAATTGCGCTGATGTAAATTAGACATGCGGGAAATGTTATTTATTAACTATTTTGTGTGACATAACTCTCTGGTTTATGGTCATGAAAATTAAAAGTTTGAAAATTGCAAAATTTGAAATTTGTCAAAATTTCAGATTTTTTCACAAATAAAATAAAAAAATATCTTAAATTTACCTCTAACATGAAGTCCAATATGTCACGAAAAAACAATCTCAGAATCACCGGGATCCATTGAAGCGTTCCAGAGTTATAACCTTATAAAGTGACACTGGTCAAAATTACAAAAAATGGCCTGCGCATTAAGTACAAAACTGGCTTCGTCCTTAAGGGGTTAATTGAATAGTTTGAGTTGTTATTGACTCAGACATTTTTATTTTTTTTATGAAGCACTTTTCATGGGAAAAAGAAGGAGCTGTCTAATCATTTAGATGCCACGGTCGGTAGTGACTGCAGCATGTGCAACATTAAATTTTGAGTATCGGCACAAGCATTGATCCTTGCAGATGAAACAGGAAACGAGCTAAGTAATTCAGCCGCATTGCCTCTTATCTCACAGGTGCACTTACAGCACTTGTGAAATCAGGCTTATGAAAATGTATATTGCAGAGCAGGAACCGGATGCGACTTATATTTTCATTGCTCATCATGAACCAACTGTAGCGCCGGCGTCTCTGTAGAGACGCCGACTTAGGCTGGGGCCACATGGGGCACTAGTGCGATGCCCGCTTGACACTCGGCTCGCGCTGGCAGCACAGCAGGAGCCGAGTGTCATGCTAGTATCCCTGCGAGTGCGGTCCGACTGTGCGAGCGGACCGCAGCTGCGGGGGGCAGGCTGGCGCTGCAGAGGGGCGGGCCGGCACTGAGGAGGGGAGGGAGGGATTTATCTCCCTCTCTCCTCTGTAGCCGGCTATTGCGATTCTCGCTCTGTACGCGCGGTACACTGGTGTACCGCGAGTGCAGTTCGATTTTTTTCTCGCCCCATTCACTTGAATGGGTGCGAGAGAAAAAAGTCTCACATTATAATCGCACCCTGCTGCGATTGTTTTCTCGGTCTGATTAGGGCTGAGAAAATAATCCCTCATGTGCACTGACACACAGGCTAAAATTCGTCCGAGTGGAATGCGATGTTTTATCGTACTCCACTCGCACTGATTTTCTCGCCGTGTGGCTTAGGCCTTACTCACCGCCCCGGCTGGGCCACGTCCTCCCAGCACCTCCCCGGTCATCCACATGTGCTGGTGTCTCCTTCCCCCCCACAGGCCCTGTACATGCTGCACAGGGTTCCCGGGAATGCACCTAAGATGCGAGCGCATATACCGACACTCCTTTTAAAGGGCTGGTGTGCTATATCCAGGAAATGCCTCTCAGCCTATGACTGAAAGGCACCGTGTATTTAAAGTAGCATCTTCCCATTAGGAGAGATGCCAGCGCAATGCCTCTAGCTAGTCAGTCAGTGTTCCAGTCAGCTTACTAGCTAGTTGTCAGGCCCTGAGCTCCTGTCATGTCCCAGTCAGCTGCCACAGTCCTGGTCACTGCCCTGGAAGAGGTACCTGGTGTCCGCCTCGCGGTGGGTGCTTAGTTAAGCCCCTCCCACTATAGGGTAAGCCCGGGTCCCCCCGTGGTAGAGTGGGTCCACTAATCCTGCTCGCTGCCCCTACACCGCCCGCGAGTGTTACACCAATTTAAGGGTTGAATATTGAGTTATAGAGCAGTAACCTCCCCTTGGCAATTGTGATCTAGATTCTTTCATTTTACGAGAGAGCTAATTTACATACGTGTATTATCAGCATGCAAATTGAGTTTAGCAAAATTCTAAATGTTCGGCATCATCTGCACTTCACTCCACTTGTTAATGTGTTTTATCATTAGTACTCTGAAGTGAAATGTTAAGAAAAACTATAATAAAGTATGTCAGAAGAGGAAATAAACAGCTCAGATAAAAGGATACAGCTTGCTCCAACTACCAACCTGTCAAGAAAATAAACAGAATTTATTTTTTCTATTGTATGCTGTCGCATAAGCACCACACCTTAATAATATCCTAATTGTTGTGTGATTACAAAATTAGAGCTGTAATCTGTCCCTCCATTAGAGAAAACAATAAACAGAACGCCTTCCAAGCTCATAAAATCAGAGAGTATACTGCTCAATGGAGAAGCCTTACACTCTGCAGGACTCAGCTCTCACTTAATGCTGCAATAAAAATGGGATATCTGACAATCAACATTTCCCATAAATGACTGCACAGAACAGATGAAGCCGGGGGAGACGAGGATCGGATAGTTACAATAGAGTAGTGTACTGTGGTATTGAGAGAGAAAGAGGCAAAGCTGGGCTAAAAGGAGAAAGCTCAAAAATTCATATTTAGACTCCTATCACCCTATTTATGTGAATGGCTATAATCGGGGAAAACATCTGACTAAAATGTTTCTGATATTTGCATAGAGCCCCAGAAAAAGTACTACATGGGAGGGAAAGAGAACTTGGTGTGAACTTAGTATAGGAGAAAAAAAATTAGGTGTTTCCATATATTCTACTAGGAAGAATACGCAGGAAACATTAGGCAACACACACTGCCCATGGATCCAGAAGATGCACCTGCAAGTACTCTAGAGGTGCTGCTGTATGCTTTTCAAAACTGGCTGCCTAAGGGGTTATCCAACACAAATTTATCAGCTATTCGCAGGATTGGTGATAAGGTCAGGTCAATACTGACCTGACTACTATAGAGTAAAAAAAGTCTGGGGTAAAACATTAATTGAGTAGTAGGATCATTTATTTTTGCCAACACAGTTAAACAAAAAGTGGCTGATGCCGCAACAGTAAGTAGGACTCAACAAACAGTATAATTAAAAACAGAGGCAATTTGCAGAAAATCCAAAGAATCTATAAATCACCTCTCCATGTTCCTAATAATAAAGTGTTTTATGTTTCATGCTGAGCTCTGCAGTGTCACTTCACCACCTATATTTTTAATTACTACTCTTTTAGTAATGCCCATTTTCAAAAATCTCAAAATATATGTTTCGCTCTAACCCACATGTTTGCACAACATAATCCAACCACTCCCAAGCTGTTAAAGGTGTTTCCTTTAATATCGTGAAAAGCTTTCACTCTTTAAAACGTCCTTCATATTAACTGTGAAAAATTGCTTGAGTGTTTAGTTAGGCATCAGCCACCAGGGACATGAGATGTGGGTGGCCTCGCCACAGGAGAAAAGTGCACCTTCTGGAGGCATCAGAATAATGTTAGAAAGCTTGATTCCAACGTCACTGGTAATCCTTGTTAGTGCTAATAATATAATTCCCTTTTAAGAAAACAAGCATTATATCCCTGTAAATGAGGATGGAGAAGCCGCTGGGGCCAGCGCCTGGCTTACTGATCCTGTGAGGTACAGGTGACAGGAATGCGCCTGGGGTAATTGTCTGGAGAGCAACACATGAAGCTACTCAGACAGCTCGAGCTTACGGCTGCCCGGCTATTGTATAGCTAGGTTTATCTGCTATCCCAGAAGGGCTCAGAGGATCAGACCTGGATTTACGTATCTAGAGGAGGAAGAGCAGTTCAGGCAGCAGATGAATCTTCTCACCATCTTCTGCGCTGTAAACAGGAGGCTTTTTTATTGCTCTTCAAATGTTCTCAACTATAATGAACGGTGTTGGCTGCTTTTACTATATGGTATATAGTTTATTACTTACTGGCACTATATTTCATGTATATTTATACCAATCAGCATTAAAACTACCAAATTAGTACTGTAATATCTGCCACCAAGACGAAAGCAGGAAATCCTTTAGCACTACGCACCGTAAATGTACTGCGGCCCCGCGCGCTCTCTGTATTGAACAAGCTCAGCCTTGTCTCCACGTAGCGAGGGTGCCAGATCCATTTCATAGCATGACCACAACATTTCAATGATTTCAAGGTGGTGGCTGTTACTTCTGATGGACATTAGCTCCCCTCGTGATGCGAACAACAGTGCTGATAGGGTGACATGGAAGCCAAGGGTCTTCTGAAGGCCTCATGTTCGCCATGTGAAGACCAGCCCATGGCATATTAGATTATTTCACACTACATTGCAATACTATTACAGTGTAAATTAGAAAGACAATAAATGAGCCATAAATGATTAAGGCCTAAAGGGGTGGTTCACCCATATTTTTTATTTTCTAGATCGATATTATATTGAGAAACAATGTTTCTCTCAAATACCTTATGTTGGCAATAGTGCCTGTGATAGGCACTATTGCAGACCGCTGTTCCCCATGCCTGACCCCCAGGCTCCGTGACCTCGGGATCAGTTAATATCACGTCAAGTCCCGGATCACGTCACATCACCGCAGCCGGGGCCCAATCTTCCTGAGTCACTGGGCTGTGGGCGGTGTTTCACCACTCATCACAGCCCAGAGTGTCTCCTGTTTGCAGCGCTGATGTGAGGGGGAGGGAGCTGATGGGCTGTGACGAGCGGTGAAACACCGCCCACAGCTCATCCCACAAGGACACTGCGGCTGGCCGCGGTGTCAGGAACTTGACGTGACGTTACCGGATCCCCGAAGTCACGGAGCCCGGGGGTCATGGAGCGGAGAACAGCAGTCTGCAATAGATCCTCTCACAGGCACTATTGCCAACATAAGGTATTTGAGAGAAACTCAATATAATTGCCAGGATCGGACACAGGAGCATAAACGGGTTTAAAGGTGAGCCGACACATTGTGGTTTGTTTTATCGTTACTATTACAGTGTAGTACATAGGCAATCAAGTCCTTTTGGTGACTAATATAAAAAGAAAAAAAAAATAAATAAAATGTAATATATATATATATATATATATGTGTGTGTGTGTGTGTGAACAACAACAAGGCAGAGTCCAGCAATAACACACACATGTTTGTAATTACCCTGATGGGAGTGAGATGTATATAAGGTTCTATGTTTGGAAAGCAGATCAGATTCTGGACCGTGAAGAAGGCGGATTTTACCGCTGAAACGCGTAGTCCTATCTGCGCTATTTTCCTGCGATAATGCTGTTCTGAATTGCTTGGACCATTATATTTTAATGAATTTATGAATAAAAAGAAGGAAAACATTTTTTAACAGCATCCTGGATTGCTCACGTTATTGCTGGACTCTGCCTTGTTGTTGTTCACATTTGTATGGATGGACTCCTACGTCCTGATCCGGGCACAACGGAGTTAACTAGGTCAGCTGAGGATCCAGGTGATTCACAGGAGTAAGCTGGTCTACATTGTTGGACTCATATATATATATATATATATATATATATATATATAAAACCATTTAAGTCATCACTTTTTTTCCACAAATGTAAATAGAGAAGAGAGAAGAGAGATAGAGGATTTAACATCTAACATCTAAACAAGCTGGAACAATGGGCAGCAACTAATAGAATGGTTTTTAACAGGGAGAAATGCAAAGTCATACATTTTGGCAAGAATAATGAAAAGAGCATATACAGCATGGGAGGAATAGAGCTATCCAACAGCATGTGTGAAATAGACTTAGGTATACTAATAGATCACAGACTGAACATGAGTCAACAGTGTGATGCAGCAGCAAAAAAGGCAACCACCATTCTAGGATGTATTAACAAAAGCATACAGTTTAGATAATGTGAATTCATTATGCCCCTTTACTCCTCTTTGGTCAGACCTCATCTGGAATATTGTGTCCAGTTCTGGGCACCACATTTTAAAAAAGACATCAACAAAGTGGAGCAAGTTCAGAGAAGAGTGACCAGAATGGTGACTGGTATGCAAACCATGTCCTATGAGGAACGGTTACAGGATTTAGGATTGTTTAGCTTGCAAAAGAGAAGACTGAGAGGAGACCTAACAGCTGTCTATAACTATCTGTTACACTGTAGAGGGATCAGTTTTATTCTGATTATCACAAGGAAAAACTAGAAGCAATGGGATGAAACTGATGGGGAGGAGACACAGATTAGATATTAGAAAAAAATTTTGACAGTGAAGGTGATCAACGAGTGGAACAGGCTGACACGAAAGGTGGTGAGTTCTCCTTCAATGGAAGTCTTTAGAAAGAGGTTGAACAGACATCTGTCTGGGATGATTTAGTGAATCCTGCTTTGAGCAGGGGGTTGGACTAGATGACCCAGGAGGTCCATTCCAACTCTAATATTCTATGATTCTATGAATAGTATCATATAAAAAAAATTGAAAAAATATCAAATTTGCAAATGCTGTGTGCCCAAACTAATGAAATATTTATTCCATATGATGAAAGATGATGAAAGCTGAAACAGGAAGAAAAAAAATAAAATGTCAAAAATGGTTTTATTCAGTCCCTGCAATTTACCCCGAAAAATTATCAAAATCAAAATGTCATATGGTCAGTATGAACATATGTATCAATAAAAAATATTAGTTTGAAGCACAAAAAAACAAGTCCTCACACAGATCCATGTATGTAAAAAGAAAAGTTAAAAGATCTCAGAAAATAATTTTTTTCATCACTTTAAAAAAAAAAAAATAAAACAAAAAAAAAAAGTTTGGTAACAATCGTACTGACACGGTAAATAGAAAACCTAAAAATAATCACAAAATTATTTTTCTTTCTCACCATTCCACAGCACTTACAGTCATATGAAAAAGTTTGGGCACCCCTATTAATGTTAACCTTTTTTCTTTATAACAATTTGGGTTTTTGCAACAGCTATTTCAGTTTCATATATCTAATAACTGATGGACTATTGTACTAACAGAAAATGTGCAATCCGCATTTAAACAAAATTTGACCGGTGCAAAAGTATGGGCACCTCGACATAAAAGTGACATTAATATTTTGTAGATCCTCCTTTTGCAAAAATAACAGCCTGTAGTCGCTTCCTGTAGCTTTTAATGAGTTCCTGGATGAAGGTATATTTGACCATTCCTGTTTACAAAACAATTCCAGTTCAGTTAAGTTTGATGGTCGCCGAGCATGGACAGCACGCTTCAAATCATCCCACAGATGTTCAATGATACTCAGGTCTGGGGACTGGGATGGCCATTCCAGAACATTGTAATTGTTCCTCTGCATGAATGCCTGAGTAGATTTGGAGCGGTGTTTTGGATCATTGTCTTGCTGAAATATCCATCCCCTGCGTAACTTCAACTTCGTCACTGATTCTTGCACATTATTGTCAAGAATCTGCTGATACTGAGTTGAATCCATGCGACCCTCAACTTTAACAAGATTCCCGATGCCGTCATTGGCCACACAGCCCCAAAGCATGATGGAGCCTCCACTAAATTTTACTGTAGGTAGGAAGTGCTTTTCTTGGAATGCCGTGTTTTTTTGCCTCCATGCATAACGCCTTTTTGTATGACCAAACAACTCAATCTTTGTTTCCATCAGTCCACAGGACCTTCTTCCAAAATGTAACTGGCTTGTCCAAATGTGCTTTTGCATACCTCAGGCGACTGTTTGTGGCGTGCTTGCAGAAACGGCTTCTTTCGAATCACTCTCCCATACAGCTTCTCCTTGTGCAATGTGCGCTGTATTGTTGACAGATGCACATTGACACCATCTGCAGCAAGATGATGCTGCAGGTCTTTGGAGGTGGTCTGTGGATTGTCCTTGACTGTTCTCACCATTCTTCTTCTCTGCCTTTCTGATATTTTTCTTGGCCTGCCACTTCTGGGCTTAACAAGAACTGCACCTGTGTTCTTCCATTTCCTTTCCTAGTTAGGAGTGTTCAAATCAAGAAATTGATAAGGGTGCCCATACTTTTGCACCGGTCAAATTTTGTTTAAATGCGGATTGCACATTTTCTGTTAGTACAATAAACCTCATTTCAATCCAAAAATATTACTCAGTCCATCAGTTATTAGATATATGAAACTGAAATAGCTGTTGCAAAAACCCAAATTGTTATAAAGAAAAAAGGTTAACTTTTTCATATGACTGTAGAATTATTTCCTGTTTTCAGTGCATTATATTGTGAAATGAATGCTTTAACTCAAAGCTACAACTCATCTCCTGCAAAAAACAAGACCTCGTACGGCTACGTCGAAGGAAAAATAAAAAAGTTATGGCTCTTGGAAGGAGAAGAGGAAATACTGATATGTTACTAACTCGGTGGCTGTCCTTTGTGATAATGCCTGGAGTGAAATACTTTCCATATTCTCTAACCTAACCCATGCATACAATATATCTCACCTGGCATAAGAAATAATGGCAATTTATTGGGTACAGAGAAGCCCAGGAGACAGCTCTGCGAGCTTCTAAACCTTTCGATAATTTTCAGTTCACAAAAATGTATGTTTTGCTGTTATATAAATTAAACAGTAATATTTATATACCCCCATACAGCATGAAGAATAATACATTCTTTTTCTGCATGAAACAAAATTTCATATAAAAAAAAAAAGTTATGGATGCTTAGAAGAGGAGAGGCAAAAATAGTCGGTCAATAAAACCCTTTAAAGCCTAGTCTTTGAAGGGTTAAATAGGTCAATTAGCCCTGATGAAACTGGTATACTTTTTTGAAAATCAGTGACAGAATGGCTGCGAAATGACATTAAAAGGGTTTTTCACCTCCAAAAATTAACAAAAGTTTGTTTGGCTTTAGTTTAATTTAATTTAGGGTGAGTGTGGTAAAATTAAAAACTGTACTCAGCCTGTGAGGTGTACCACTGTGCCTCCCACCACTGGCATCAGCATATGGGGAAGGGACTACGCTGGACCTGTCATACGACGCACGCCACCGGATGTTGATAACGGTAGTCCAGCAGGGGATGCATCTGTGAGAGCAGTGAGAAAAAGCACTTCATGGGAGAAGTTCAGCTATTTTTTTTTTTTATTATAACCCCCTGTAACAAAGGTTAATATATATATAGGCATACATACATACATGCTGTATATACACACACATACATATATGTACACACATACATATATGTAAACACACACATTATATATATAGTATATATATATGTATGTATGTATGTATGTATGTATGTATGTATGTGTGTGTGTGTGTGTGTGTGTGTGTGTGTGTGTGTGTGTGTGTGTGTATGTATATATATATATATATATATATATATATATATATATATATATATATATATATATATATATATATACACACATACATACACATACAACATACATATATGCACACATACATATATATATACACTAGAAGGTGGCCCGATTCTACGCATCGGGTATTCTAGAATTTACGTATTGTGTAGTTAATGTATGATTTTTGTTATATATATATATATATATATATATATATATATATATATATAGATGTTGTTGTGTGTAGTTACCAAGTGTTTGTGTAGGGGTTGTACATGTTCTGGGTGTTGTCTGGGTGTGGCAGGGGGTGAGAGTGGTGTTGTATGTGTGTTGCGTGTGTTGCGTTGTTTGTGGAGCGCTGTGTGTCTGTAGCGTTGTGTGTGTGTTGCGCGGTTTGTGTGGGTGTGGTGTGTTTTGGGGGGAGGTATGTTTTGTGCAGTGTTTGTGTTGCGTGGTATGTGCGTATATTTATGTATGCCGCGGTGTTTGTGTGTTGGGTGTTGTGTGTGTGCAGCGTTGTCTGTGTGTGTGGGTGTCTGTGTAGGGCGGTGTGTGTTGTTCCCAGTGTGTGTGTGGTGTGTTGTGTGTGTGTTGGGGGGAGGTGTGCACCTCCCATCGTGCTCCATCCCCCATGCTGCGCACCCCCCATCGTGCTCCATCCGCCATGCTGCGCACTCCCAAACGTACTCCATCCGCCATGCTGCGCACTCCCAAACGTGCTCCATCCGCCATACTGCGTACTCCCAAACGTGCTCTATCCCCCATGCTGCGCACGCCCCATCGTGCTCCATCCCCCATGCTGCCCCAGCATCAGCCTCTCTCCTCCCAGCATCAGCCTCTCTGTCCCCAGCATCAGCCTCTCTCCTCCCAGCCTCAGCCTCCCCCAGCCTCAGCCTCTCTTCTCTCAGCCTCCCCCCTCCCAGCCTCCCCCAGCATCAGCCTCTCTCCTCCCAGCCTCCCCCTCCCAGCCTCCCCCAGCATCAGCCTCTCTCCTTCCAGCCTCCCCCAGCATCAGCCTCCCCCAGCATCAGCCTCTCTCCTCCCAGCCTCCCTCCTCCCAGCCTTCACCAGGACCAGCCTCTCCTCCCAGCCTCCCTCTTCCCAGCCTTCCCCAGCATCAGCCTCCACCTCCCAGCCTCCCTCAGCATCAGCCTCCCCCAGCATCAGCCTCTCTCCTTCCAGCCTCCCCCAGCATCAGCCTCCCCCAGCATCAGCCTCTCTCCTTCCAGCCTCCCCCAGCATCAGCCTCTCTCCTCCCAGCCTCCCTCCTCCCAGCCTCCCCCAGCATCAGCCTCCCCCTCCCAGCCTCCCCCAGCATCAGCCTCCCCCAGCATCAGCCTCTCTCCTTCCAGCCTCCCCCAGCATCAGCCTCCCCCAGCATCAGCCTCCGCCTCCCAGCCTCCCCCAGCATCAGCCTCTCCTCCTAGCCTCCCCCAGCATCAGCCTCTCCTCCCAGCCTCCCCCAGCATCTGCCTCTCTCCTCCCAGCCTCCCCTAGCATCAGCCTCCCCCTCCCAGCCTCCCCTAGCATCAGCCTCCCCCAGCATCAGCCTCTCTCCTTCCAGCCTCCCCCAGCATCAGCCTCTCTCCTCCCAGCCTCCCCCAGCATCAGCCTCCCCCTCCCAGCCTCCCCCAGCATCAGCCTCCCCCAGCATCAGCCTCTTTCCTTCCAGCCTCTCCCAGCATCAGCCTCTCTCATCCCAGCCACCTCCAGCATCAGCCTCCCCCAGCATCAGCCTCTCTCCTCCCAGCCTCCCCCAGCATCAGCCTCCCCCAGCATCAGCCTACACCCTCCCAGCCTCCCCCAACATCAGCCTCCCCCTCCCAGCCTTCCCCAGGATCAGGCTCTCTCCTCCCAGCCTCCTCCAGCACGCCGTTCTCCTCTGCCGACACTCACAGATCCGATCGCATACACTCACACACACACACACCCACCCGATCGCATACACTCACACCCACCCGATCGCATACACTCACACCCACCCGATCACATACACTCACACACACACACACACACATTGACGATATTGCACATACGCGCTCACTCACAACATCGGGAGATACCACATGCTTCCGGCCATGTGATCCTCAGGCAGGTCCTGGAAGCTCACAGCACAGTATCGCGGCCGAGAAGCAAGCGATATCTCCGGATGCTGTGAGTGTGTGGATGCGATCTGATGTGTGTGTGAGGTGTGTGTGAGTGAGTGTGATCTGATGTGTGTGTGTGTGTGTGTGTGTGTGTGGATGTTCCGCCGCTGCAGGACGTTGATGCGCTGGTAACTATGCTACCATGGTTACCAGCGCATCCCGTCCCCCACTCGCACGGGAGCCCACACCAGCAATGCGAGGGTATGTGTCGGCTGGGTTGGCGGCGTATGCTGGTGTGGGCTCCCGGGGGTACAGTACTTACCTGGGAGTCGTGTCTCCGTGTCAGTTCAGGGGATGCGTGCGGGGGGCGGGGCCAGAGCGAGCGTGCATTGCGTGGGGGGGGGCGGGGCGTGGCCGAGTTGCCAATACGTGCAGGGTGCCGGGGCGAGAGGCCAATCCGTGTGGGGGGCGGAGCCTGTGCGAGCGGCCGGCCAATCCGTGTGGGGGGGAGCCAGGGCGAGCGACCAATCCGTGCGAGGGGGCGGGGCCATGGCGAGGCCAGCGGCCAATCCGCTTTGTGTCACCGTAAGGACACAATTTTGGAGCAAGACAGACAGACAGACAGAATAAGGCAATTATATATATAGATATACACACATTTTATATATATATATATATATATATATATATATATATATATAATTCTCCTCTAGCAGGGTTACCGAAATATATCAACATTAATATATCAGGATTTTACTGTCAGGCTGATATGGATTTTCAAAGTAAGTACATCAGCTTCATTGGGTCTAAGATATACATTTAATGTATGTAGTTAAAGGGAACCTGTCATCAGAAATTTGGCTTTCAACCTAAAGGTTTCCCCCTCTGCAGCTCGTGGGCTGCATTCTAGTAAGGTTTCTATACTTTTTGTGCCCCCTTTTAAACCAAAATAAATACTTTATAAAACTGTACCTTTCGGTTTGAAAATCTTGTAAATCGTCCATGGGGGCTGGCTGTGTGGCGTCCGTTGCTGTATCTTACGCCGCGCCCCATGCTCCAAATCATCCCTCATAACGCCGCCCACTGCGCCCGAGGTCCCGTGCACGCCGGGACAACTGGTGACGTGGTCGCACGCAGGAGAGCATGGGCGGCGCTGTGATTGCATCGCAAGTGCGCGCCCATACTCTCGTGGGCGCGCTCTCCCCTCTGTACGTCACTCAGATCCTCTCCGCTTCTCCTGTAGTGGCCTGCTCCGCTCCTCCTATCTATTTCCTGCTGCAGGGTACGATGGGAAGGAGGTGACGTCGGGCCGGCACAGAACGCTGGAGGCAGTGGGGAAAGGGCGGGCACAAGAGTATGGGCGGGCACTTGCGATGCAATCACAACGCCGCCCATACTCTCATGCCTGCGACCACGTCACTAGGTGTCCCGGCGTGCACGAGACCTCGGGCGCAGTGGGCGGCGTCCTGAGGGATGATTTGGAGCATGGGGGACGGCATAAGATACAGCAACGGACGCCACACGGCCCGCCCCCATGGATAATTTACAAGATTTTCAAACCGAAAGGTACAGTTTTATAAAGTATTTATTTTGGTTTAAAAGGGGGCACAAAAAGTATAGAAACCTTACTAGAATGCAGCACAGGAGCTGCAGAGGGGGAAACTTTTAGGTTGAAAGCCAAATTTCTGATGACAGGTTCCCTTTAACAATGAGATGAATCCCTTGTATTTTACATCAGTATCTATAAGACATGACCAGGAGTAGGTATAAAATTCAGAAGAGGTGACCTTGTTTCTATTATGTGTTTCTCTAACGGATCCACTCCTGGTTTTGGCTTACAAATACAGAGGTAAAAAACTCACCAAATACTCAACGTGTGAACGGGGGGCTATGAAGGATTATTCCTGTATTCAATTTTGAACATAAAGGACCCTCCTGCAACTGGAACCAAGAGTGTAAAGCATACCTCTGAAAGCTAAAAATGTATAAAGCAAGCATATATATGTTTAATATGAGATTCCAAAAATATTATGCTAGCTGACTAACTGCTTAAAGCGAACCAGAGGTGGTGTTAAGGGATTACCGAAAAAAGAAAAAAAAAAAAAATTAAAGACATTTTTCTAATCCAATTGTTACAAAATTACGAGAAAACTCCAAATTCCACATTTCAGTATGCAGAATGTATTTATTTCAGATAAATATATATATATATATATATATATATATATATATATACAGTCAGGGCCAGAAATATTTGGACAGTGACACAAGTTTTGTTATTTTAGCTGTTTACAAAAACATGTTCAGAAATTATTATTATTATTATTATTATTATTATTGTTTATTTATAGAGCACCATTGATTCCATGGTGCTGTACATGAGGGGGTTACATACAGAATACATGTACACGTTACAATAGACAGACTAGCACAGGGGGAAGAGGGCCCTGCCCTTGCGGGCTTACATACTAAAGGATTTTGGGGAGGAGACAGTAGGTGGGGTGTAGGTGGGGCGGCAGCTCCGCACGGTGGTGGGGCGGCAGCTCCGCACGGTGGTGGGGCGGCAGCTCCGCACGGTGGTGGGGCGGCAGCTCCGCACGGTGGTGGGGCGGCAGCTCCGCACGGTGGTGGGGCGGCAGCTCCGCACGGTGGTGGGGCGGCAGCTCCGCACGGTGGTGGGGCGGCAGCTCCGCACGGTGGTGGGGCGGCAGCTCCGCACGGTGGTGGGGCGGCAGCTCCGCACGGTGGTGAAGCAGTGAGGTCATTGAAGGTTATAGGCATTTCTGAACAGATGAGTCTTTAGGTTCCGTTTGAAGCTTGCGAGTGTAGTAGATAGTCTGACGTGTTGAGGCAGTGAGTTCCAGGAGACTGGGGATGCTCGGGAGAAGTCTTGGAGTCGGTTGCATGAGGAGCGAATGAGAGAGGAGGATAGAAGGAGATCTTGGGAGGACCGGAGGTTACGTTTTGGAGTGTAGCGAGAGATTAGTTCAGAGATATATGGAGGAGACAGATTATGGATAGCTTTGTAGGTCAGTGTTAGTAATTTGAATTGGATACGGTGGAAGATTGGGAGCCAGTGGAGGGACTTGCAGAGAGGAGAAGCGGGGTGGTATTGAGGAGAGAGGTGGATCAGTCGGGCAGCAGAGTTAAGGATGGACTGGAGAGGGGCGAGTGTGTTAGCAGGGAGACCACAGAGGAGGATGTTGCAGTAGTCGATGCGGGAGATTATGAGGGCGTGCACTAGAATTTTTGTAGATTGGGGATTGAGAAAAGGGCGGATTCTGGAGATATTTTTGAGTTGAAAACGGCAGGAGGTGGTGAGGGATTGGATGTGCGGTATGAAGGACAGGGCAGAGTCAAAGGTCACTCCGAGGCACCGAACTTTGGGTGCTGGGGAGAGCGTGATGTTATTAATTGTAATGGATAGATCAGGTGGAGAGTGCAGGGGAGATGGAGGAAAGATGATCAGTTCAGTTTTGGCCATATTGAGCTTTAGGAAGCGAGAGGAAAAGAAGGAAGATATAGCAGATAGGCACTCTGGGATTCTGGACAGCAGAGATGTGACATCTGGACCAGAGAGGTAGATCTGAGTGTCATCAGCATATAGGTGGTACTGGAAGCCATGGGACTTTATGAGTTGTCCCAGGCCAAATGTATAGATAGAAAAAAGTAAGGGTCCCAGGACAGAGCCTTGAGGGACACCAACAGAGAGAGAACGGGATGAAGAGGTTGTGTGGGAATGGGAGACACTAAAAGTGCGGTTGGAGAGGTATGAAGAGATCCAAGAGAGAGCGAGGTCTCTGACACCAAGGGAAGAGAGGATCTGTAGTAGCAGGGAGTGGTCAACAGTGTCAAAGGCTGAGGATAGGTCTAGAAGTAGGAGTACAGAGAAGTGGTTGTTAGCTTTGGCGGTAAGTAAGTCATTTGTGATTTTAGTCAGGGCAGTTTCAGTGGAATGATGTGGACGGAAGCCGGACTGTAGGTTGTCAAAGAGAGAGTTAGAGGAGAGGTGGGAGGAAAGTTCAGCATGGACATGCTGTTCCAGGAGTTTTGAGGCAAGTGGGAGTAGCGATATGGGTCGATAGCTGGTAGTAGAGGTTGGGTCGAGGGAAGGTTTCTTTAGGATAGGTGTGACTGTTGCATGCTTAAAGGCAGAAGGGAAGGTACCAGTTGTTAGAGATAGGTTGAAGAGATGGGATAAGGCGGGAATAAGGATAGTGGTGAGGTTGGGGAGGAGGTGGGATGGGATGGGGTCAAGTGCGCATGTAGTGAGGTGCGCTTTTGAGAGAAGATGTGCAAGCTCTCCTTCGGTGATAGTGGGGAGGAAGTTTATGGGGGAGGGGCAGTGGTCTGTTATATAAAGGGGTTGTGGTGGTTCAGCAGAAAAGACTTGTCTGGTTTGGTCGATCGAAATACAATTATATATATAATATGGGCTGAAAGTGCACACTCCCAGCTGCAATATGAGAGTTTTCACATCCAAATCGGAGAAAGGGTTTAGGAATCATAGCTCTGTAATGCATAGCCTCCTCTTTTTCAAGGGACCAAAAGTAATTGGACAAGGGACTCTAAGGGCTGCAATTAACTCTGAAGGCGTCTCCCTCGTTAACCTGTAATCAATGAAGTAGTTAAAAGGTCTGGGGTTGATTACAGGTGTGTGGTTTTGCATTTGGAATCTGTTGCTGTGACCAGACAACATGCGGTCTAAGGAACTCTCAATTGAGGTGAAGCAGAACATCCTGAGGCTGAAAAAAAAGAAAAAACCCATCAGAGAGATAGCAGACATGCTTGGAGTAGCAAAATCAACAGTCGGGTACATTCTGAGAAAAAAGGAATTGACTGGTGAGCTTGGGAACTCAAAAAGGCCTGGGCGTCCACGGATGACAACAGTGTTGGATGATCGCCGCATACTTTCTTTGGTGAAGAAGAACCCGTTCACAACATCAACTGAAGTCCAGAACACTCTCAGTGAAGTAGGTGTATCTGTCTCTAAGTCAACAGTAAAGAGAAGACTCCATGAAAGTAAATACAAAGGGTTCACATCTAGATGCAAACCATTCATCAATTCCAAAAATAGACAGGCCAGAGTTAAATTTGCTGAAAAACACCTCATGAAGCCAGCTCAGTTCTGGAAAAGTATTCTATGGACAGATGAGACAAAGATCAACCTGTACCAGAATGATGGGAAGAAAAAAGTTTGGAGAAGAAAGGGAACGGCACATGATCCAAGGCACACCACATCCTCTGGAAAACATGGTGGAGGCAACGTGATGGCATGGGCATGCATGGCTTTCAATGGCACTGGGTCACTTGTGTTTATTGATGACATAACAGCAGACAAGAGTAGCCGGATGAATTCTGAAGTGTACAGGGATATACTTTCAGCCCAAATTCAGCCAAATGCCGCAAAGTTGATCGGACAGCGCTTCATAGTACAGATGGACAATGACCCTAAGCATACAGCCAAAGCTACCCAGGAGTTCATGAGTGCAAAAAAGTGGAACATTCTGCAATGGCCAAGTCAATCACCAGATCTTAACCCAATTCAGCATGCATTTCACTTGCTCAAATCCAGACTTAAGACGGAAAGACCCACAAACAAGCAAGACCTGAAGGCTGCGGCTGTAAAGGCCTGGCAAAGCATTAAGAAGGAGGAAACTCAGCGTTTGGTGATGTCCATGGGTTCCAGACTTAAGGCAGTGATTGCCTCCAAAGGATTCGCAACAAAATATTGAAAATAAAAATATTTTGTTTGGGTTTGGTTTATTTGTCCAATTACTTTTGACCTCCTAAAATGTGGAGTGTTTGTAAAGAAATGTGTACAATTCCTACAATTTCTATCAGATATTTTTGTTCAAACCTTCAAATTAAACGTTACAATCTGCACTTGAATTCTGTTGTAGAGGTTTAATTTCAAATCCAATGTGGTGGCATGCAGAGCCCAACTCGCGAAAATTGTGTCACTGTCCAAATATTTCTGGACCTAACTGTATATATATATATATATATATATATATATATATATATATATAAAATAGATATATTTTTTACATTTTATTCATTTTTTAAATGTGAAAGCCAAGAAGTGTGATTTCAGAGCCATTGGTCGGGAACACACACATGTATCTATTTCCCAGATCAATGAGTCAAGTTTCAAGCTCCATGTGAGCAGCTCTCGCTCCCAGCTGTTGAAATAGTGGCTGATAATGTACAGAAATGCTACAGTAGCCCCTCAAGGCTTATTTTGACTAAGGCTCTGGAATGCAACATGTAAACATTAGACTCCTATATTACACTGTTACGACTTGCATTAACAGTATCTGGACAAAAGCAGCATTTTCACAGATATGTATTAGAAGGATATAGTTTTTTTAAGCAGCTTCCTCACATTAATCATGCCAGGAGAATTTCTGAGGACGCTGACACATTGTAAACACATAGAAACCCTAAGTGGAGCTTGTAGGACAAATGTCGCATTTTATAGCTCGGGGAACAGCCAGAGGCTTCTGTCCTATGGTAAACAATTTAGCACTGAGATGCAACAGGTACAGAACAGATTGATTACATGGAAACGTGGTAATGAGGGCAAAGCAATGAAAAGCTAACAAAACCCCCAAAACTATCAATCATGAATCCATATAATATCTACAGACTATCAAGATTATGCCATGCCATGATAATAAACAGAGAAATAAAAAAATAGTAAGCGATGCAAAAGACAAGACTTTTTTCTCTAATTTTCTACCCCTTCTGCCTATAATTAGCATACACAATACAAATCAATAGTGATGTGCAAAATAATTTAGAATTGCAGACATGTTCATTTACCTTTTCTACTCACTTATATAGCGCTGTTAATTCAACAACGCTTTACACTGTGCCCATTGGGGCTCACAATCTGAATCTATCTAATCATATTAATTCTCAATTTACCTCTTACTCTAGAAGACTATAGGCAATGGAAATACGTGCAAGTACACAGTATTGACGACATTGTGTACACCACAAACTACTCGTAGAGAAGCTTGCATATATTAATATAGAATGTTTACAAATAGAGTATTGTAAAAAAAACAAGTGTTGCATACAATGTTTACTATTTGTAAATACAATATATCACATATGTATGATAATTTGACAATATTTACAAATACAATTTATAAAATACTGTAAAGTGATTTTGCCGACACATTTCTGCAGACATGTTAATACGCACATATAACCCGAGTATCTACACATAACATGCATAGTGAACTTACCTGAAGAGCTGTAAAACCGTTCACATAAATGATGGACTCCGCTGTTAATATGGCTGCATCAGTGACTGTGCAGCACCTTTACACATACACATGCTGCCCCCTTGTGGAATAATGGAAATCCTGCGACTGACATAGTATTTCTCGTCAGTGTGCAGTCCATTAGGGCTCATTCAGACGACCGTTCCGTTTGTCCTGGTCAGTCCCTGTTTTTTTGCAGACCTACTGACAGGACCATCTTTTCAATGTCTTTTGTGTAGGATCGGATGGCACACTAGAGCACTTCCGTATGCATCCGATCCTACAAAAAAAACACATCGGATGCCGTATGTATGTTCTGTTATTATGGAACATGTCCGATTCTGCTCCATAATAACGGACCGTGACTCAATAGACGTCAAAGGGTCCGCAAAATCAAGAAGCAATTCCGTGTGACTTCCGTCGGGTGCCCCTGCAGTCTGTGTCCCACTCTCGCACCAGCCCCGTGGCTGCTCGCACTGCAGTGTGACAGCATCCGCCCGCACAGCAGTGTATCAGCATCCACCCGCACAGCAGTGTATCAGCATCCGCCCACACAGCAGTGTATCAGCATCCGCCCGCACAGCAGTGTGCAAGCAGCTGCGGGGATGATAAGCGTTGCCATCAGGAGGTTAGTAAAGTTCATTACCTGCGGTGATGGAAGCCGCTGTACTCATGACGTCAGCGCTTGTCACTGACTTCTATGCCCGCCGCGTTCTCACACCACCTCTCGCAGGCGGCGCGAGACTGACTAGCGGTGACGTCACAGGCTGCTTGCGATACTTCGCTTGTGAATGCGTCGGTCATTGAACTGAGTGACAAGCGCTGACGTCAGGAGTGCAGCAGCTTCCATCACCGCAGGTAAATGTACCTAGCTAACCTCCATGCCCTGCAGTGACCTGGGCTGACCTCATGATGTTAGCTCAGGTCACTGCACTTCTCTCCCAATGGGGAACGTTCTTTTCTTCATTGACTGGAACAGTGAGTATGGATCGTCGTGACTGGATTTGTTTTTTCTTTCCAAAAAATTGGTGAAAGAGGGAATGTGTTGGGAAGTGTTTTTTCAAATAAAAAATTGTTTGTCGTCTATTTTTTTTTTTTTATTACTGACTGGATTAGTCATGTTGGGTATCTGATAGATGCCGTGACATCAGTAACCCCAGGGCTTTATCACAGGTGACATTACACAGCTGATATCAACCCCATATATTACCCCATTTGCCACCACACCAGGGCATTCGGGATGAGCCGGGTAAAGTCCCAGAACTGTCAAATCTAATGGATGCAGGAATTCCGGCCCGCTGCTGGCTGATATTTTTAGGCTGGGGGGGCTCCCAATGACGTGGGTCTCCCTAGCCTGAGAATACCAGCCAGCAGCAGTGAGGCTTTATCTTGGCTGGTATCAAAATTGGGGGGGGGGACCGCACGCTGCTGTTTTTAATTATTTATTTTGTGTACTGTACGATATAGATCCACACAACAGTGGCAGTGATTGGTCGCAGTCAGACAGCTGTGACTCAGCGTGGGGGGCACGTCTGACTATAACCAATCACAAACGAGGGGCGGAGTGAATATGGATAAGCCTAATGAGCGGCCAGCTCGGGAAGAACAAAGAGCTGCCGCCCGAGCAGTGTAACAGCTGCGCCAGTGATCGGTAAGTATGTGGTGCTTGTTCCTACCCCTTTGCCCAGATTCTGTTCCCCATAGACTTTACAAGGGGGCCAGCATCTGGCCAGATACCCGTGACTGCATGTAACTCTTTTGGGGTTTTTTTGCGGTCCGCTGTATACTGAACGGAATGGGACAGATGCGGTTTACATACGGATGCCACACAGATGCATCCGTTGAAAAACAGGACCGTTTTTTGCGGACCACAAAAATGGAACTGTCGTGTGAATGTAGCCTTAAAAAATAAAACAAACACAGATCCATAGAGATTATCACGAACCCAAAGAATTTAACCCCTTCACTAACTTGCAATGCCCTGCTTCTGTGCTATTGTCTTTTCCTCCCCCTTTCCCCAGAGCCATAACTTTTTTATTTTTCTGTCCCCATAGCCGCATGAGGGGCCTTTTTTTGCAGGGCAATTTGTACTTTTGAATAACACCATTCATTTTATCATCTAATACACTGGAAAACGGGAACAAAATTCCAAGTGCTTTGAAATTACAAAAAAAAGTGCAATTCCACAATTGTCTTTGGGTTTTTTATTTACCATGTTCACTATAAGGTAAAACTGACCTGTCAATATGATTCCCCAGGTCAGAATGAATACGCCGATACCAAAAGTGTATACAGTATGGGTTTTTTATTTAAAATTAAAAATTTATTTAAGTACTAAGAATTTATTTAAGAATTAAATGGAAAAAAAAATCTGAAATTTTTAAGAAAAAAAAAAATTGGCTTATGTCGTGATATTCCGAGACCTGTAATGTTTTCATTTTTCGGGATCTGGGGCGATGTGAGGGCTTGCTTTTTGTGCCCTCAGCTGGCGTTTTTTACGGATACCATTTTGGGATAGATGCAATGTTTTCTTATTGTATTTTATTGTAATGTTTCGGCAGCCAAAAAAATGTAATTCTGGAGTTGTAATTTTTTTCTGTAACACTGTTTACTAGAGATGAGCGAACCGGTCGCGGTTCGGCTCGAGGTCGGTTCGCCGAACGGGGGTCCCGTTTGAGTTCGGTTCGTCGAACCAAACTCGAACCTATAGGCTATAATGGGAGGCAATCACAAACACATAAAAATGCATGATAAATGTACACAAACAGTTAATAAACATTGCCATAACACTTACCGGTCCCCGCGATCCCTCCTGCACTCTGTCTCCTGCCGCTATTCCATCCGATGATCGCTGAATCCTCCCGGTGACCGGCACTGCCAGCAGAGAAGCAGGACCTATCGTGACGTCAAAATAGCCATGTGACCAGTCACGTGGCTATTATCTCATTGGCTACAGACTGGTCACATGACTATGACACGTCATGTAGGACCTGCGAGTGCATCTCTCCGGTACACGGTGCACATTTGTGTATCGCCGTGTACCGGCGATATGCTCTAGCACACGGTCGACTCCCCGTTCCGTTAGGGACCGGCTGACACAGCCGGTCATTAACGGAGATCACCGTTGCCATAGCAACGCAGTTAGCGGTGACGTCACCGCTAACCGCGGCTCCGGGAGCACCGTTGCTATGGTAACGCGTCTGTCAGCGTTACCGCTGTTGCCGCTAGCAGCACTGATCACTCACGGAGTGAAGGCTGCACGCTGCTTCCCGATTGTAGTGAGGATTGTAGTGAGGATGAGGTGCCCCAGCCCATCAAGTGATGGGCTGGTGCACCTCATCCTCACTACAATCGTCACTACTACTACACTAGTGAGGATTGTAGTGAGGATGAGGTGCCCCAGCCCATCAAGTAATGGGCTGGGGCACCTCATCCTCACTACAATCCTCACTACAATCCTGAAGTGCAGTTTCTTCAAATTCATTTAAAGGCACTTGGAACGCTGAAATTGCTGCTTATAATTTAAGCCTCTATTAAAAACCTCTTATCAGCGCTGGTTTATTGGGGATTTATTGGGCTGACAGGGGGTAATAAAGATGGAGTCTCTAATGTGTCTGTGTATTTATTTCTATTAAAGTATTTTTTCTCTGTGTGGTGTCTTTTTTTAACCCTTTATTGGAGATTCTTAATGGCCGGGTCAAACGTGCCTTACATTAAGAATCTCTGGCTTAATACTGGCTAGTAAAACAAAGCCAGTATTAACTCATGATTACCCAACAAGCCACCCGGCTCCAGGGCTGTTGGAAGAGTTGGATACAGCGCCAGATGATGGCGCTTCTATGAGAGCGCCATTTTCTGGGACGGCTGCGGACTGAAATTCGCAGCAGAGGCGCCCAGAAACCTCGGGCTAACCTGTGCTGCGGATTCCAATCCCCAACTGCCTAGTTGTACCCGGCTGGACACAAAAATGGGGCGAAGCCCACGTCATTTGTTTTTTAATTATTTCATGAAATAAGTGAAATAATTAAAAAAAAAAAAAAGGGCTTCCCTATATTTTTGGTTCCCAGCCGGGTACAAATAGGCAACTGGGGGTTGGGGGCAGCCGTACCTGCATGCTGTACCTGGCTAGCATACAAAAATATGGCGAAGCCCACGTCATTTTTTTGGTGGGCAAAAAACTTCTGCATACAGTCCTGGATGGAGTATGCTGAGCCTTGTAGTTCTGCAGCTGCTGTCTGCTCTTCTCCATACAGACACACAGCAGCTGCAGAACTACAAGGCTCAGCATACTCAGCATACTCCATCCAGGACTGTATGCAGAAGTTTTTTGCTGAAAAAATTATGTGGGCTTCGCCATATTTTTGTATGCTAGCCAGGTACAGCAGGCAGGTACGGCTGCCCCCAACCCCCAGTTGCCTATTTGTACCCGGCTGGGAACCAAAAATAAAGGGAAGCCCTTTTTTTATTATTTCATGAATTTCATGAAATAATTAGAAAACAAATGACGTAGGCTTCGCTCCATTTTGTGTCCAGCCAGGTACATCTAGGCAGCTGGGGATTGGAATACGCAGCACAGGTTGGCCTTAGCTTTCTGGGCCCCACTGCTGCGAATTGCAGTCTGCAGCCGCCTCAGAAAATGGCACTTTCATAGAAGCGCCATCTTCTGGCGCTGTATCCAATTCTTCCAGCACCTGCCTGCTATACCTGGCTAGCATACAAAAATATGGCGAAGCTCACGTCCTTTTTTTGTAGTTTTTTGGCCAAAAAAAATAAAAAATGCTTCCCTGGATTTTCCATTGCCAGTGAAGGTAACACCAAGCAGTGGGGGTTAGCAGCCAGTAGCTGCTTGGATTACCCTTAGCTAGCAATACAAAAAATGCATCGGGAGCCCATATATATTTTAATTATTTATTTAAATAACTAAAAACAAAATGGGCTTCCCTGTATTTTGATTGCTGGACATCACAGTGCTGTAAAAATAAATCTTTAAAAAAAATGACATAGCGCTCCGCGGTATTTTTGATTCTCAGCGCAGATAAAGCAGACAGCTATGGGTTGCCACCCCCATCTGCCTGTCGTTACCTTGGTTGGCAATCAAAATACAGGGAAGCCCATTAATTTTTTCTATTTAAAAAATAGTTAAAAAAAAAATGACGTTGGGTCCCCCCATTTTTGATAGCCAGCTAGGGTAAAGCAGACATCTGTAGCCTGAAAACCACAGCTGGCAGCTTTACCGTGGTTGGGGATCCAATGTGGAGGTCCCCCCAGGCTCGTTTTTTATAATTATTTTATAAATATTAATAATTACACAAAAAAAGTAGGGTCCCCTCCAAATTGGATCACCAGCCAAGGTAAAGCGGACAGCTGTGGTCTGGTATTCTCAGGGTGGGAAGGTCCATAGTTATTGGGCCTTCACAGCCTAAAAATAGCAGGCCGCAGGCACCCCAGACGTGGCGCATCCACTAGATGCGCCAATCCTGGCGCTTCACCCCAGCTCATCCCGTGCCCTGGTGCAGTGGCAAACGGGGTAATAAATCGGGTTGATACTAGCTGTAAAGTCACCTGAGATCAAGCCCAGCAGTTTGTGATGTCATGGCGTCTATTAGATACCCAACATCATAAACTGTCAGTACTAACAAAAACAAAAAAAATCGACAAAAGAAATTTATTTGAAAAAACAGTCCCCAAAATATTTCCTCTTTCACCAATTTATTGTAAGAAAAAAAATAAAGGGGTCCCACGACGAGGGAGACACTCAGGGAACGTATCCCCCATTTTCTAGGAGTGCGGACCCTTCATGTGAGGAGTGTGGGTGCAATGAATCTGCACTCACTCTCCCCGGGTCCACAGCAGCAGAGTCCATGTCGTAATGGTTGCTACCAAAGCTGCAATGCCCTGCTCATGAGGTAAGGGCATGCACTAGTATATAGATGCTCAGAGGTAATAATAGATAAAATTAGTGAGTAACCTCGGCACTCTAAATCTCCCAGACTAAGTCAGTAAGTCACAATGGATAGTAATGCAAAATCACTCTTTATTGGTCCGTATTAAGAAAAAAAAATTTTTCATAAGCATATATGTTTTTGTCCAAAACAAGTTACAAATGACGTTTCGGCCTGAGCCTTCGTCAGATTGGACTTATCTGCATGTAATCATGAAAAGAAGGGAATTTTGTTTACTTACCGTAAATTCCTTTTCTTCTAGCTCCAATTGGGAGACCCAGACAATTGGGTGTATAGCTATTGCCTCTGGAGGCCACACAAAGTATTACACTTAAAAGTGTAAGGCCCCTCCCCTTCTGGCTATACACCCCCAGTGGGATCACTGGCTCACCAGTTTTAGTGCCAAAGCAAGAAGGAGGAAAGCCAATAACTGGTTTAAAGACCAATTCAATCCGAGGAAACATCGGAGAACTGAACCATACCACATGAACAACATGTGTACCCGAAAAAACAGAAAAACCCCGAGAAAACAGGGCGGGTGCTGGGTCTCCCAATTGGAGCTAGAAGAAAAGGAATTTACGGTAAGTAAACAAAATTCCCTTCTTCTTTGTCGCTCCATTGGGAGACCCAGACAATTGGGATGTCCAAAAGCAATCCCTGGGTGGGTAAAAGAATACCTCATGATAGGGCCGTCAAACGGCCCTCTCCTACAGGTGGCCAACCGCCGCCTGAATGACTTATCTACCTAGGCTGGCGTCTGCCGAAGCGTAGGTATGCATCTGATAATGCTTGGTAAAAGTAAGTAGACTCGACCAGGTGGGTGCCTGACACACCTGCTGAGCCGTAGCCTGGTGCCGTAATGCCCAGGATGCACCCACGGCTCTGGTAGAATGGGCCTTCGGCCTTGAGAGAACCAGAAGCCCAGTAGAACTGTAGGTTTCAAGAATTGGTTCCTCGAGCCCCCGAGCAAGGGTGGATCTGGAAGCTTGCGACTGTTTACGCCGACCAGCGACAAGGACAAAGAGTGCATCCGGGTGGCGCAGGAGCGCCATGCGGGAAGTAGAACCTGAGTGCTCTCACCAGAACCAACAGATGCAAATCTTTCTGAAATTGATGGACTGGACGAGGACACAAAGAAGGTGAGGTGATATCCTGATTGATATGAAAATGGGATACCACCTTAGGGAGAAATTCCGGAACCGGACGCAGAACTACCCTGTCCTGGTGAAGGACCAGGAAGGGAGTTTGTATGAGAGCGTTGCTAGCTCGGAAACTCTCCTAAGAGACGAGACCGTTACTAGAAGGCCACTTCCCGTGAAAAACGGGAAGGGAGACATCCTTCAAAGGCTCGAAAGGCGGCATCTGGAGAGCAATTAGAACCTTGTTCAGATCTCAGGGCTCTAACGGCCGCTTGTACGGAGTGCTGAGAAGACAAACTCCCCGTAGGAACGTGCGTACCTGAGGAAGTCGTCGTTTCTGAAAAAATACAGATAGCGCTGAGACTTGTCCCTAAAGGGAACTGAGCGACAACCCATTTTCCTACCTAGATTGCAGGAAGGAAGGAAACATAGACGATGCAACCGGCCAGGGAGAAACACCCTGCGCCGAGCACCGAGATAAGAACATCTTCCACGTCCTGTGGTCAATCTTGGCGGACGTTGGTATGCTAGCCTGTCTCATGGTGGCAACCACGTCCTGAGGTAATCCTGACGACACTAGGTTCCAGGACTCAATGCCACACCATCCGGTTGAGGGCCGTAGAATTCAAATGGAAGAATGGCCCTTGAGACAGCCAGTCTGATTGGTCTGGTAGTGCCCCCGGTTAGCCTACCGTGAGGCACCACAGAACCGAGTACCACAACATCCTCGGCCAATTTGTAGCGACGAGGATGGCGCGGCCGCAGTCGGTCTTGATCTAGCGCAGTACTCTGGGCAACAATGCCAGAGGTGGCACCTAAGGTAGCTGGAACTGCGACCAATGCTGAACTAAGGCGTTTGCCGCCAGAGCTCGATGATTGTGAAACCGTGCCATGAAGCTGGCACGTTGTTGTTGTGCCGTGACGCCATTAGATCGACGTCCGGCCTCTGTCAGCGGCGCCAGATCTCCTGAAACCCGTCCGGGTGAGGAGACCATACTCTTTCGGCCACACCTCAGCGACTTAGGAAGTCAGCTTCCTAGTTTCCACACTTGGGATGTGAATTGTGGATATGGTGGATGTCGTGTCTTCCACCCACATCAGAACCTGCCGGACTTCCTGGAAGGCTTGCCGGTTGCGCGTTCTTCCTTGGTGGTTGATGTATGCCACCGCTGTGGAGCTGTCCGACTGAAGTCGGATATGCTTGCTTTCCAGCCGCTGTTGGAAGGATTGTAGGGCAAGATACACTGCTCTGTGTTCAAGAACATTGATCTGAAGAGTGGACTCTTGCTGAGTCCACGTACCCTGAGCGCTGTAGTGGAGAAAAACTGCTCCCCACCCTGATAGACTCGCGTCTGTCGTAACTATCGCCCAGGACGGGGATAGGAAGGACCTTCTTTTTGACCAAGAGGTGAGAAGAAGCCACCACCGTAGAGATTCCTTGGCCGCCTGAGAAAGAACGACGACTCTGTTGAGGGACGTCGACTCCTCGTCCCATTGGCGGAGAATGTCCCATTGTAGTGGACGCAGTAAAACTGCGCGAAAGGAACTGCCTCCATTGCTACCATCTTACGTAGGAAGTGCATGAGGCGTCTCAATGTGTGCGACTGGTTCTTAAAGAAGAGCTTGCAGCCCGTAGTGAATGCTGTTTGTCTAGCGGCAGCTTCACTATCGCTGAGAGAGTAAGAAACTCTATGCCTAGATATGTTATCGATAGGGTCGGGGTCGGATCTGACTTTAAAAAGTTGATGATCCACCCAAAACTCTAGAGAGTCTCCAGCGCAACGTTCGGGCAGTGTTGGCATGTTTCCTAAGAGAGTGCCTTGACAAGTAGATCGTCTAAATACGGGACCACAGAGTGACCCTGAGAGTGCAGGACTGTGACTACTGCTGCCCTGACCTTGGCGAAGACCAGTTGGACTGTCGCTAGCCGGAAGGTAGAGCTACGAACAGAGGGTGTTCGTCTCCTATAACGAAGCGTAGAAACGCTAGTGCTCTGGATCAATCGGCACGTGTGGATAAGCATCCTTGATGCCTAATGATGCTAGGAAATATCCTTGGGACCTTGAGGCGATGACATGGCGGAGGGATTCCATCCGGAACCGCCTGGTGTCCACGAGCTTGCTGAGCAGTTTTAGATCCAGAACGGGACGGAACGGCCCGTTGTTATAGGTACCGCAAAGAATTTGGGGTAAAAACCGTGACCTTGTTCCTGAAGAGGAACGGGGGTCATCACTCTTTCTGCCTATAGAGTGCACCCTGTTTGCAGAAGAGCAGCGGCCCGGCCGGGAGGTGGAGAAATTCTGAAGAATCGAGTTGGAGGACGAGAAGTGAGCTCTATCCTGTACCCGTGAGACAGAATGTCTCACACTCAATGGTCATTGACCTATGGCAGCTAAATATCGCCAAGGCGGGAGAGCCTGCTACCGACCGAGGCCGCAAGTCATGAGGAAGCCGCCTTGGAAGCGGGTTTTCAGACTGTCGCTTTTTTGGGCGAGACTGAGCCCGCTAAGATCTTAGCTCCTCTGATCCTTTTGAGTCCACATTGGACGAGGAAAAATGGGACCTGCCCGAGCCTCGAAAAGGCCGAAAACCCCGACTGCCTCTTGCTCTGTTGGGGTTTGTTGTGTCCGGGCTGAGGAAAGGATGAATCCTTACCCCTGGACTGTTTGATGGTTACATCCAACGCTCACCAAACAGTCGGTCAGCAGAAAAAGGCAACTGGTTAGGCAACCTTTTTTGGAAGCAGAATCTGCCTTCCATTCACTTAACGAGCAGACCAGGCTCTGCTTAAAAACACGGAGTAGCGGAGGCTACCGCCGCACGGTTCGCAGAGTCCAGGACAACCTGAATCGCGTAAGAAACAAATGCAGACATTTGAGAGGTTAAGGATGCCACCTGCGGCACAGATGTACGTGTAACCGTGTCAATCTGTGTAAGACAAGCTGAAATAGCTTGGAGTGCCCCAAGGGAGAGAATGCCGGAGCCAACGGTGCGCCGACAGCCTCATAGATGGCTTTCGACCAGAGATCCATCTGTCTGTCAGTGGCATCTTTGAGTTTGCAGTTCCATCTCCCACTGCAACTATGGATCTAGCTACAAGCCTGGAGATTGGAGGATGCCGCTCGGGACATTGGGTCCAGTCCTTGACCAAGTCAGGGGACAGGGAGAACGTGTATCCTAAGCCGTTTGGAGAAGCGCATATCTGGATAAGCGTGGTGTTCCTGGACTGCCTCTCTGAAGGCAGAGTGGTCCAGAAAAATACGTGAAGCTGACTCCTCCACTGGAGGAGCTGTGAGAAATAACCCACATTCTATAGATGGACGCTATAAGATTATTTACTATGGCGTCACAATCAGGTGTATCCAGATTGAGAGCGGTCTCAGGATCAGAATCCTGAGCCGCTACTTCCGCCTCATTACACAGCGAGTCCTTCTGTTAGGACTCTGATGAAACCGAGGCCGCTCATAGCGAGCCCACTTAGGCTGTCTGGGACTGACGTCCGTGCAGAGCCGTGACTCTGGGATGCGTGTGACATTCCCGGAGCTGTTAGTTATTCACACTGAGGGGGGCCATGGATCAATGATTCAACAGTGCCCATATTGTGAGAGACATGTCCGGACTGCTAGGCTTCTAGTATCATAGCCATAGTCTCAGAAAAACTGTCAGTAAATACTGCAGACACCGTCCTCATCCCCTGGCCATTAGTGCATACAATGGGAGTCTATGTACCTGCCGGCCGTATAGCCGTACATGCTGTACCAGCTGTATAGAAAAACATGTGGTTCTGCACCTTTGTTTTACACAGAGAATATGCTGATAACTCCTCCGCATAATCCAGGAGGGTATATACAACGTGCGACCAAACAGTGCAATGTATATAGTACAAGCATATCTATAAGTGCACTCTGCACTAGTGGGGGTTAGCACCACAGGTGCTGCTTAACGCCTGTTACAGCGATTGTGTGACTATCAGAATGCCAGGGTCTTCCACACTTGTCTCTGTATCGTACAGAAACTGACACTAATGGCTGCCGGTGTCCTTGTAGAGAAGGAAGCCGTGGGCGTGCCTGAGAAAGTGCGGGAATCCGGATTCACAGTGCACACAGTGAGAGGGGTGGAGTATGCAAAACATACTCCAGCTCTCAGCTCTGCTCTATGCAGCGTCACGCCCCTACCCTGACTGTCAGGGCTGTGGGCGGTAACGAAGGGAGACTAGGCCCAGAAGCCGGGGACTCGAGTTAACAGCGCGGCCGCCGTAAAAGCGCGGGCCGCGCTGAAGTCCCCGGCGCACCACAAGTGCCAGCCGCGCCGCAGTTCCAGCGGCCGGCGCGACCGATTCATAGAAGTGGCCAGCGTCCCGCCCCTCTCCTGACTGGCAGGTCTGGGGGCGGGAACGAACGGAAGCAGGCCGCAAAAGCCGGGGACTCTAGTTATCAGCGCGGCCGCCGTAAAAGCGCGGGCCGCGCTGAAGTCCCCGGCGCACCACAAGTGCCAGCCGCGCCGCTGCCAGCGGCCGGCGCGACCGATTCCTGGAAGTGGCCAGCGTCCCGCCCCTCTCCTGACTGGCAGGTCTGGGGGCGGGAACGAACGGAAGCAGGCCGCAAAAGCCGGGGACTCTAGTTATCAGCGCGGCCGCCGTAAAAGCGCAGGCCGCGCTGAAGTCCCCGGCGCACTACAAGTGCCAGCCGCGCCGCAGTCCCAGCGGCCGGCGCGACCAATTCCCATAAGTGAGCCTGCTTCAGCAAAGCTGAATGAGGCCATGGCACAGGCGCCGCAGCGCTGATGTCCCCCGGCGCACTACAACACCCAGCATGCTGCGGTGTGAGCGCCAAATGCACGGGGACACAGAGTACCTTGAGGAAGCAGGGCCATGTCCCTGATGTACTCCGCTCCATCCAGCATCTTCTCCAGGGGCTGTAGATGGAGCACGGTCTCAGTGCCTGGAGACCGGTAAATCCCACTTCACCCAGAGCCCTGTAAAAAGGGATGGGGAAGGAATCAGCATGTGGGCTCCTGCCGCCGTACCCGCAATGGGTACCTCAACCTTACAAACACCTCCGACATACAGTGGGGTGAGAAGGGAGCATGCTGGGGACACTATATGTGTCCTCTTTTCTTCCATCCGACATAGTCAGCAGCTGCTGCTGACTAAAAAGTGGAGCTATGCGTGGATGTGTTGCCTCCTTCGCACAAAGCACAAAACTGGTGAGCCAGTGATCCCACTGGGGGTGTATAGCCAGAAGGGGAGGGGCCTTACACTTTTAAGTGTAATACTTTGTGTGGCCTCCAGAGGCAATAGCTATACACCCAATTGTCTGGGTCTCCCAATGGAGCGACAAAGAAATGACAATAATCAGTATCACATAAGAGTGAGAGAACTATAACATAAACTCGAACAATGTAGAGGTACAATTGGGATGCAGCAAAAAAATTGCAACACAGCAAGAAATGAAACACATGATACAAATGTCATAATACAGTACAAGGACAATATAGTAATGACAAATATGGGGTCAGAGTAGGCTTAGACAGCTCAGGTACGAAAGAGATGTCAATCATAAAGTAACATGTGCAGTAGGTGTAGAGCTACACTATGCATGGCAGAGCTAATGGGTAGACCGACCATGGAAAAAGAACGGAGAAAAAGTGGAGAAAAAAGTGGAGAAAAAGTGGAGAAAAAAGTGGAGAAAAAAGTGGAGAAAAAAGTGGAGAAAAAAGTGGAGAAAAAAGTGGAGAAAAAAGTGGAGAAAAAAGTGGAGAAAAAAGTGGAGAAAAAAGTGGAGAAAAAGTGGAGAAAAAGTGGAGAAAAAGTGGAGAAAAAGTGGAGAAAAAGTGGAGAAAAAGTGGAGAAAAAGTGGAGAAAAAATGGAGAAAAAGTGGAGAAAAAGTGGAGAAAAAATGGAGAAAAAGTGGAGGAAAAAGTGGAGAAAAAGTGGAGAAAAAGTGGAGAAAAAGTGGAGAAAAAGTGGAGAAGAAGTGGAGAAGAAGTGGAGAAGTGTTTGTTCATGCCAGATGGGAGATAAATAATTTTTTACCGGCGCTGTCATTTACTGTAACGTGATCATCGGTGTACGGTGTATACCTGTGATCACGTGAGCGGGGACCGGAAAAACCGTCCTGAATCATGATCTCCAGGGTCTCAGCTAGCCCTGAAACCCCGGAGATTTTCTGACGCTGGGGGGCGCTATTCACTTATTTCTGCCTGCTGTTTATAAACGGCAGATCAGAATAAGGCTACATTAACACGACCGATCCATTTGTGTGGTCTGCAAAAAACAGTCCGTTTTTTTCACGGGTGCATTTGTGTGGCATCCGTTTCCGTTCCGTAGACGGTCCGTATGTCATCTGTTTATCATCCGTGTGCCTTCCGTTTTTTTTGTGTACTGCAAAAAAACTGAATGAGGGTAAATGCATAAATTTACCCAGGATTCATAGCTTCATCCTACATGAGGCGGTCACATGTTCACTCCAGTGCCATTTTCTACTGCTTTTCACAGCGTAGAGCGCTCTGGTGATTTTCTTGTGCTTGTGCACTTCATATCAGTCTTTTCTGTCATTATAATGGCAGAAAGACACAATGTCCCACTCTCCTGCATTTTGTAATTTTTCACCCTTTGGTGCCTTTCATGTGGCACTAAGGGGTGCTTAGCTTTGTATTTAGCCAAAAAAAATGAAAAAAAAAAATGACGTAGAGTTCCCCCTATTTTTGTAGCCAGCTAGGGTAAAGCAGACGGCTGCAGCCTGCAGACCACAGCTGGCAACCTCACCTTGGCTGGTAATCCAAAACTGAGGGCACCCCACGCTGTTATTTTAAATTAAATAAATAATTAAAAAAAAAAAACACGTAGGGGTCCCCCCAAAATTGGATCACCAGCCAAGGTAAAGCAGACAGCTGGGGTCTGATATTCTCAGACTAAAGAGGTCCATGGTTATTGGACTCTCCCCAGCCTAAAAATAGCAGGCCGCAGCCACCCCAGAAGTGGCGCATCCATTAGATGCGCCAATCCTGGTGCTTCGCCCCAGCTCATCCCGCGCCCTGGTGCGGTGGCAAACGGGGTAATATATGGGGTTAATACCAGATGTGTAATGTCACCTGGCATCAAGCCCTGGGGTTGGTGAGGTCAGGCGTCTATCAGATACCCGACATCACCAACCCAGTCAGTAATAAAAAAAAATAGACGACACATTTTTATTTGAAAAAACACTCCCCAAAACATTCCCTCTTTAACCAATTTATTAGAAAGAAAAACAAATCCAGGTCTGGTGTAATCGAAGGGGTTGCCATGACGATCCACACTGTCCCAGTCAATGAAGAGCAGGATGTTCCCCATTGGCTGGGAGAGCAGTGCAGTGACCTGAGCTAACATCAATGGGTCAGCCCAGGTCACTGCAGTGGATGACAAGTGCTGCTGTCAGCGAGGTACATTACCTGCGCTGATCTCCAGCACACTGACAGCCCCTGTCACGGAGTTCAATGACCGGCGCCTTCACACCAAGTATCGCGAGAGGCCCGTGACGTCACCGCTAGTCAGTCTCAGGTCGGAAGCGAGAGAAGGTGATGTGACAAGCGGCGGCCATGGAGGACAGTGACAGCGCTGAGGTCGGGATGGCGGGACTTCATCACCGCAGGTAAGCCGAGCGAGACCATGTGTGTGTGTGTGTGTGTGTGTGTGTGTGTGTATGTGTACATGCCGCGGGCAGGAGGGGGCGGAGCGAGCTGAGCGGGGAAGTGTGGGCTTCCTGCACGTAACTAGGATAAACATCGGGTTACTAACCAAAGCGCTTTGGTTGGATACCCGATGTTTATCTTGGTTACCAGCTTCTGGCAGGCTGCCAGCGATGGCTCCTGCACACTGTAGCTGTAAAAAGCCCTGCTTTTTGCTGCTAGAACCGTTCTCGAATGTATCTAGAACTATCGAGCTTTTGCAAAAAGCTCGAGTTCTAGTTCGATCTCGAACAGCCCCCAAAATCACTCGAGCCTAGAACTGGAGAACCGCGAACCACGCTCAACTCTACTGTTTACCGATTGGATAATTTGTTTTATATTTTGATAGATCGGACATTTCTGAATGCAGTGACACCAAATATGTGTATTTTTTCAACATTTTGCTTTTTTTTATTTTGTTCACATTTTTTAAAACTTTTTTTTCCCACTTTTTATTGTATTTACTAGTTTCATTAGGGGACTTGAAGCTGGAATCATCTGATTGCTTGTACAGAGCAGTGCATTAGAACCGCTCTGTATAGCAGAAATGATGACTTCCTATGAATGCTAGCTCACAGCCAGCGTTCACAGGAAGTTCGTCATGACAGGCACAGGGGTCATCAGCTGACTCATGGCTGTCATGACAACACATCTCAGCGCCCTGCGATCACGTCACAGGGCCACCGATGGAAACAAGGAATGGTACACTCCCCGCCGGCGAGTGTTAAATCCCTCTGTCAAAGATTGACAGCTGGATTTAACTGGTTAACAGCCAATTCACCCACGTCTTATAGAGTCATATAACCGCTGAACAGTCGTCATGTGTAGGGAAAGATCCGTGCAAGCCTGCATCAGATGCAGGGACATGACTTTGGACATACCAGTATGTCCAAAGTTATGAAGGGGTTAAAGGGCTTGTCCATGTTTGTGATGAAAGTTCGCAGTCACTCTAGAGGACTGCAGACTTCTGAATTCTCACAGGGCGCACAGTGAATACTTTTCGGATTCTCTCATGCTGGAGGCAAAAGTGGACAGTTATGTGAGCGCAAGCATCCAATTTGCATACTTCCGGCCACATCCCAACTAGACGTGTCTGGCTTTACTCAATTCACTTTGATTGCTTAAGACCATGAATAACCGCATGAATGTAAGTTACATAGGTGTGGTTTTGCGACCTCCCACTCTCACCGACGGCACCAGAGAACCCTAACAGCAAGCAGTGTGTGCACTGTTAGAATTCAGAAGTCTACAGTCAGATAGTTTTTGATGAAAATCTGCACTCTAAGACAACCCCATAAATGCTCGGAACATAAAAAAAAACAACAAAAACACAGTAACCGATAACTTGTCAGACAGCACAACGTAACAACATACTTTGTTAACATAGCCAAGCACAATGTAATCTTATAAGTTACATACTGTTACATGTGTACAGGATCAGAACTAATAACAGCACAAAAATACATCACCAGAAACACCATATTACAACCCTCATCAGTACAGAAATACATCACTTAACCACCATTATTACATGGTACATCAATTGTGATGTCTGGTCAGCCCCATACTCACACCCACTATCCAGTTTCTATTCTGTGCCTCCTCACACTTTTCTCACCCCATACTGTCTCCCCACATTAGTCCCTTCAAAAGGTTCCTCACACATATCCTCCTTGCCTCATACTGTATGCTCTCACATCCTCCTGCTAACCATACTGTTGCATCACCTATTTACCACCTCATTCCTCATACTTACCTGCATTCAACATCCGATCCTCACAAGATTTCCTACTCTATTCATACAAGATTTCTCCCACGCCTCCCCCATACTGACATGTTGTGGTAAAGCGTTCCAGACTCTCACCTACCATGGAAACCTTTAAACGGAACCTTACGACCTACCTCTTCCGACAAGCCTACAACTTGCAATAAACCTCAGTCCACTATACCGCTGTACAACAAGCTCCACCCACACCTACTGTATCCTCACCCATCTCTTGTAGATTGTGAGCCCTTGCAGGCAGAGCCCTCTTTCCTCCGGTACTAGTCTGTATTTTGTATTGTTCATAATTATTATACTTGTACTCAGTGGATAAATTCCTTAGGATCTGGACCCCCTGGACCCTGGTTCTTGATTCCCTACCATTTCAGAACCTTATTGGTAACTCATAACCTGTGTTACGTCAGTCCAATGTAGCGGCCCGAGTACTGGGGAAGTAATCCCTACCATGCCTTCCCTCCCTCTCTTTCTGCTACTCTTCTTCCCACCCCCCTCCTTTTCTTTTCCCTATCTTTCCCTCTTACTACTTTCTTTTCTTTCTGGTTCTAGTTAAATCTTCTAAAAAAATTTTGGCAGTGGCCTCGTTTTGGTTGAGGCGTATTTCTTCTTTGGAAGGAGACTGTTTGTATTATAAAATGTGGTTACATGTCCTATGCGTGCCTTATGGTAGTTAGTAAGAGAGGATGTACTAGTTAGGACGTGGCTTATATTTTTCTCTGTAAGTTGACACGTAGTAATCACTTATTTGAATCTTATTTTTTTTTCCTGTAAATTGTCTTGTTTACTTTAATAAAGAAAGATTAAACATAACTATACTTGTTTTTATTATGTGTACCCTGTTTCACATATAAAGCAACATGGAAGAAATGGTGCTATAATAATAAATAATAATAATCATACTTCTACTGTCTCCTCACACATATCCCCCATGCCCCATGCTGCGTCTGCACCCATCCCTTCCCCCTCACTCCCCATACTATGTACGCATATATCTCCGATCTCATACTCTTTCCTCCTACATACTCCTCTTCGCTCTCCATGCTGTGTCTGTAGCAATCCTCCCTCCTTCTTCATCCTGTGGCCTCAAATTTCTCCCTTACCCCCCCTCCCCATACGGTGTATGCATACAGTGGGTACATAAAGTATTCAGACCCCTTTAAATTTTTCACTCCGTTTCATTGCAGCCAATTGGTAATTCCCTCACTGGATACCCCACTGGAAATAACTGTCAATCACGGAGGATTGCTGACACGACTCATATAAACAGCAGAGATTTCAATGGATAAAGTTAAAGTTTGACTGAGTCTCTTCCAAGAAACTTATATAATATTTGCTCAGCTTCTTCTACTCTACACTGGAAGCATAATTCTTAGGCAACTTTGTATGTTTCATGATTCATTTTATTATTGAACAACTACACTGTCAGTCAAAACAAAAAGGTTAATAAACCTGAATATTTAAGTAAAATTGAGGTATTATCTTTCTTAGGAAAATATCTATGTGTGTGCAGAAATATTATGCAACTAAACTAAAAATATAAATTTTCCCACTTCAATTGTTTATTTAAAAAATATATTAGTTACCAATATAATTACCCTTTTTAAATAAGTCATAAGCCTTTTATCCATGGAATCAGTCATTTTCTTAATCTGTTGACAATCAACTTTTTAGGCGACACCAACCAACCACCTCCCAGATACTGTTCAGAGAGGTGTACTGTTTTCCTTCTCCACAAATCTCCTGTTTAAGAAGGGTCCACATGTTCTCTATAAGGTTTAGGTCAGGTGAGGAAGGAGCTGCATCATTATTTTTTTATCTTTACTGGCTAGCCAAGCAGTAGAATACTTTGATGAATGTTACATAGTTACACAGTTACATAGGTTGAAAAAAGACCTAAGGGCAGCTTTGCACGTTGCGACATCGCACGTGCGATGTCGGTCGGGTCAAATCGAAAGTGACGCACATCCGGCGTCACTTTCGACATCGTACTGTGTAAATGCTAGATGATACGATGAACGAGCGCAAAAACGTCGTTATCGTATCATCGGTGTAGGGTCCGACATTTCCATAATGCCGGTGCCGCGACAGGTACGATGTTGTTCCTCGTTCCTGCGGCAGCACACATCGCTGTGTATGAAGCCGCAGAAGCGAGGAACATCTCCTTACCTGCCGCCGGCGGCTATGCGGAAGGACGGAGGTGGGCGGGATGTTTACATCCTGCTCATCTCCGCCCCTCCGCCGCTATTGGCCGCCTGCCGTGTGACGTCGCTATGACGCCGCACGACCCGCCCCCTTAGGAAGGAGGCGGGTCGCCGGCCAGAGCGACGGTCACAGGGCAGGTGAGTGCATGTGAAGGTGGCGTAGCGATAATTTTCGCTACGCCAGCTATCACACGATATCGTACCCGAGACGGGGGAGGGGACTATCGCGTGCGACATCGCAGCATCGGCTTGCGATGTCGCAATGTGCAAAGCCCGCCTAAGTCCATCTAGTTCAACCTTACTCCACCAATTCTACATTTTGTCCTTAAGTCACTTATAACCAACAACGTTGTGAGTAGTGAGGAAATCATCCAGCCCTTTTTTAAAAGCTGTTATAGTATCTGCCATTACTACCTCTTGTGGTAGGGCATTCCACAGTCTGACTGCTCTAACTGTAAAGAACCCTTTCCTATTTAGCTGCCGGAATCTCTTTTCTTCCACTCGCAGTGATTGCCCCCTGGTCCTTAGTATTGTCTTTGGAAGAAATAAGTCATATACCAGTACTTTATATTGACCACACATGTATTTATACATATAAATGAGATCTCCTCTGAGACATCTTTTTTCTAAGCTAAACATATCTAACTTTTTCAACATCTCATCATATGGGAGGCCTTCCATTCTTTGTAGTAGTCTAGTTAGCCGCCTTTGAACTGATTCTAACTTCTGTATGTCCTTCTTAAAATGCGGAGCCCAAAACTGGATCCCATATTCCAGATGTGGCCTTACAAGTGATTTATAGAGGGGTAACAATACGTTGGGATCACGGGATCTACTCTCTCTTTTTATACATCCTAAAATCTTGTTTGCTTTAGCAGCTGCTGCTTGACATTGAGTGCTGCTGCTCAGCTTATTTGTAATGAGAATACCCAAGTCCTTCTCCTGTTCTGTAGTCCCGAGTTTACTTCCATTTAATGTATACGCAGCTATAGGATTACTCCGTCCTAGGTGCATTACTTTACATTTATCAACATTAAATCTCATTTGCCAAGTATCTGCCCATTCTGACATCTTAAGGCTACTTTACACACTGCGATATCGGTCCCGATATCGCTAGTGTGCGTACCCGCCCCCATCTGTTGCGCGACACGGGCATATCGCTGCCCGTGGCGCACAACATCGCCCAGAGCCGTCACACATACTTACCTGTCCGGCGACGTCGCTGTGACCGGCGAACCGCCTCCTTTCTAAGGGGGCGGTCCGTGCGGCGTCACAGCGACGTCACTGAACCGCCGCCCAATCGCAGCGGAGGGGCGGAGATGAGCGGGACGTAACATCCCGCCCACCTCCTTCCTTCCGCATAGCGGCCGGGAGGCAGGTAGGGAGACGTTCCTCGCTCCTGCGGCGTCACACGCAGCGATGTGTGATGCCGCAGGAACGAGGAACAACCTCGTTACTGCTGAAGTAACGATAATTGGGAATGGACCCCCGTGTCGCCGATTAGCGATTTTTCACTGTTTTGCAACGATGCAAAATCGCTAATCGATGTCACACGCAACGGCATCGCTAATGCGGCCGGATGTGCGTCACGAATTCCGTGACCCCAACGACTCCGCATTAGCGATGTCGTAGCGTGTAAAGCCCGCTTTAGACCAGTTTCACACTTGCGTTGGGTTGAATCCGCTGGGTCCATTGCTGTGTCGTTCTGACGCATCAGTTATTTTTGTGTTGTCAACGGATGCAACGGATCTGCTATTTCACAGGAATCCGTTAGATGATTCCTGTGAAATAATGGACCTGTTGCATCCGTTTGGCGTCCTTTAGGCGTCCATCTAACGGAATGCGTCGGCTCTGTTTTTGTTTTTTTCCCATTTTTTTCATTCTGGGCATGCTCAGTAGAAATTAGCGGAATCCAGCGGCGGATTCCGTTGTAAAGCCCTTTGCAACGGAATCCCCCACCTTAGGGATCCATTATAACTATTGACGGATGTAACGGAATCCGCGGCTCGGCATCATTTTATCGCAAGCAATTAACGTTACATGCTGCGTTCCTTCCGCTCGGCGGAAGCAACGCAGCGTCGGCTAGTGGTAGCAACGCAGGTACTTTTGGCACAATCCGTCATCCATACAAATCTATGGGAGACAGCGGAATCCGTTAACGGATTCCGCTGTTTTCCAAAACGGCGGATTGCAACTGAAGGATAACAACGGAAGTGTGAAAGTACCCTTATCCAGATCTTTTTGTAATATTGTAATGTGATAGAGTATTGTCTTGCATAAAAAAATCAGTTTTTCTTGAAAGATGCAGGCTTTTTCCTGTACCCCTACGTGAAGAAAAAAGCTGGCAGTAAGTTTAGGAGTTGATTTTTAATTCATCTTCAACCCAAAAAGGTTCAACTAGCTCATCTTTAATAACACCAGCCCATAGCAGTACCCCACCTCCACCTTGCTGGCATCTGTGTTGCAGAGGAGGTCTGTGCCCATTACTGATTCAGCTATTGGCCATATCCTTCAAGTCACTCCAAAAAACCTTTGAAAAAAAAAAACTTTTCAGATATTTCTTGGCCCAGTCTTGATGTTTCAACTGATGCATCTTGTTCACACCCTATACAAGCCTCATGTATATGTGTTTTTATGCAACTATCCCTCCATGAATTGGTAAGTTTGTGACTTTTCAGAATCACTTAAATCACTTTTTGCCCTACTTTGCCTGAAGAAAACAACTGCCTAATAAATCTGCACACAGTGATAAAGGCTGTTGATATCCTTAGACCTCACCCACCCCCACTCATTACACAAATACACATCACCTGATCTGCTTCATCCAATAAGCATTCAAGTTTATATAGCTTGATTGGAAAATATGCATAAAAATTAAAATATGGGCAAAATACTGACTTGCCTAATAATTGTTCACAGAGTGTATATAAGGCTATATACTGTCATCTAATGAAGCGCCTTTCACTTTATCTATTTTAAAAGGGTTTTTTGAACTTTAATACAAATTGTGACATTTATTTGACTTCTTTGTCGCTTTTTTCAACCTGTATTTCTGGTCGATATCATGGTGTATATGAATTTATAATTGAGTGCAGTCTATGAATTATGTGATCTTTATGGTCATTTTTTGATACTTTTAAGATAAAGATATGCTGCAAAAGTAACTGCTGTCATAGTAATTAAACATGACGTTCTAATGTAAAGAGCAGAGTCTACTACTGGGAGATTAATGGCAGTGCATTTGTTGCCAGGTAAGTAACATGTCAGCCTTTATTTAGTGGAGAGATGAATGGACCAGTCTATGCACATTTGGCATATCATCTATCCTATGTTTGTTAAAATAAGAACAATATGCGCACAAATACACACAAAATATCTGACTATATATGCCAGCACCAACCTACAAATGACTACATATATGCTGATATAATTATTCTGAATACTGACTAATTACATCAAGAGACAAAAACATCATATTGTTCTGTTTCCTGAAAGACAAAACCTAAGAATGACTTTTAAGATTGCCACATCCAATAGGTGGCGCCAGAGATCAAGTCCTCTTCCTTCTGAAGAGGCTAGTCACATATTTAAATTTCCAGAAAAGCATTGCATGACCTATAAATCTCCTTACACCGGCTTGGCAGACTGTATAACTTTTCTCACCCCTTAGGCCACCAGTCAGAGGCATCTCACCGAGCCAAATCAGATCTCCTGCTTTGCCCGGAGGAGGGGCAACACCTCGAAAGATATCTGCAAATTGAGTTATTGGCTTGACATCTAAGTTATGTGCCAACGCTTGTTAAAGGGTCTACTCAATATTGACTTTAAGACCTTGTGTGCACGGTCCAGTTTTTATATGGTTTATGGCGCAGTTTTGGTGCAGTGTGTGGTCCAAAGCTGCATGTCTATCCAAATGCTAGCAAAGTCTGTGAGAATTCTGAAGTGCTGTGCACACGATACTTATTTTTTTCTTTGCAATTTTGGGTACAGAAAAAATCTACAACATATCAATTCTTAGGGGTACTTTGCACACAACGATATCGCAGGTGCGATGTCGGTGGGGTCAAATCGAAAGTGACGCACATCCGGCGTCGCTGTCGATATCGTAGTGTGTAAATCCTTTATGATACTGTTAACGAGTGCAAAAGCGTCGTAATCGTATCATCGGTGTAGTGTCTGACATTTCTATAATTTAGCTGCAGCGACAGTACGATGTCGTTCCTCGTTCCTGCGGCAGCACACATCGCTGTGTGAGAAGCCGCAGGAGCGAGGAACATCTCCTACCTGCGTCACCGCGGCTCATGCCGGCTATGCGGAAGGACGGAGGTGGGCGGGATGTTTACGTCCCGCTCATCTCCGCCCCTCCGCTTCTATTGGCCGCCTGCCGTGTGACGCCGCACGACCCGCCCCCTTAGTAAGGAGGCGGTTTGCCGGCCAGAGCGACGTCGCAGGGCAGGTGAGTGCATGTGAAGCTGCCGTAGCGATAATGTTCGCTACGGCAGCTATCACAAGATATCGCTGCTGCGACGGGTGCGGGGACTATCGCGCACAGGGATTTCAGTCTCTTAAATCTATTTCCAAGAAATTTTGAATACTTGAGATATTGGTGTTATTACTTGTAAAAGATGATTTACAAGTATATCCAGAACAGAATTATTAAAATCTCAATACCATCTACCCAAAAAATAAACATACTATTTACATACGTTTTCCCAGGAGATTTCTTCAGCCAGAAGAGATCATCACTTGTAATCCCATATTCCAGTGCACCAGGAATCTACACATAAACAATTAATCAATTTGTTGCAGTCAGTTTTATATCGATTGTTCAGAAGCAAAGTATTTTTTTGTCAAAACCTAAAACATAATACTAAATTTCAGGCACCATTGAAAGTCATTTAGCTGCAATATTTCATGCATTTCTTACTTATATCTGCTGTACATGTGATAGAACAAGATACAAAATAAAGCAAGGATTTCATACATGTTTAACAAATCCCTTCAACTGCTGCATAATCTGCTATTTTCTGGCATATTTCATTTAATGGGACAAGCAGAACAGCTAACAAAAAAAATGAAACAATACTTACTGTTCCTCATTCTAGCGTTGCGTCCCCAATGTTCCCTTCTGGTAACATTAACTTTGAGAAAATAAGGGTGGCTTTACATGCTGCGATATCCGGCCCGATATCGCTAGCATGACACCCGCCCCCATCGTTTGTGCGCGACGGGCATATCGCTGCCTGTCGCGCACAAAATCGCGCACCCCCGTCACACATACTTACCTGTCCTTCGACGTCGCTGTGACCGGCGAACCGCCTCCTTTTTAAGGGGGGCGGTCCGTTTGGCATCACAGTGTCGTCACTAAGCAGCCACCCAATGTAAGCGGAGGGGCGGAGATGAGCGGGACGTAACATCCCGCCCACCTCCTTCCTTCAGCATTGTGGCCGGCGGCAGGCAAGGAGATGATGCTCGTTCCTGCGGCGTCACACGTAGCGATGTGTGCTGCCGCAGGGACGAGGATCAACTTCGCCCCGGCGACAGTAGCGATAACTGGCAGCGGACCCCCATGCAATTTTGGACGTTTTTGCAACGATCCAAAATCGCTCCTAGGAGTCACACGCTACGACATCGCTACAGCGGCCGGATGTGCGTCACAAAATCCGTGACCCCAACGAGATCGCTGTAGTGAAATCGTAGCGTGTAAAGCCCGCTTAAACCAACATTGGTAAACTAACATTGGCTGCAGACATCAGAGCCCGAATAAAAATACTCAATGTGACGTAAAACGTCACTGATCTCAGCAGCAGGTTACAGCGTGAGATCGGTGAGGCCGGTGATTGACTGCAGACGTCACGAATATGGAATACGGAAATGTGACGCCTGCAGTCTATATACATTAGATAGTGTGCCAAACGTGAGCATTGGGGAGCAGTATTGGAAAAATGGAGAAGTATTACTTGTTTTAGCGGTATTGCTCCTTATGTGCAACATTTTACAATTATTGGACACCGATTTAATAAATCACTACAGATTATTGCTCTGACCTGATCCTGCAGCCCAATACCTGTATAAAACCCACTTTATCAACTGGAGTGTGAACTCATTCATACCTTGAAGATTTGACATTGCTTTCAGTGCAGATTCCACTTCAAAAACCACACCAAAACCAAAGGCAACCCTTATTATACAGTACTTCTTTTGCTAAGATTGATGATACTTCTTTTATGATTACCCTGCTACCCTTATAAACTAATTGAACACTGAGTTATATATTATCATCAGTGATGTGTTATTTCATACGCATAGAAAGCAAACTCTTGTTTATCTCCCGGATCCGTGCTTTCCTTAACCAAAAATCAGCAAAAACATTAGTGCATGCCCTCATCATCTCCCGCCTCGACTACGGCAACCTCCTGCTCTCTGGCCTCTCTTCCAACACTATTGCACCCCTCCAATCTATCTAAACTCTGTGGCCCGCTTAATCCACCTCTCCCGTCGCTATTCCCCAGCCTCACCACTCTGCCAATCCCTTCACTGGTTTCCCATCGCCCAACAACTTCAGTTCAAAACATTAACCATGACATACAAAGCCATCCACAACCTGTCTCCTCCTTACATCTGTGACCTAGTCTCCCGGTACCTACCTGCACGCAACCTCAGATCCTCAGAAGATCTCCTTCTCTACTCCTCTCTTATCTCCTCTTCCCACAGTCGTGTACAAGATTTCTCCCGTGCCTCCCCCATACTCTGGAACGCTCTACCTCAGCATATCAGACTCTCCCCTACCTTGGAAAGCTTCAAGAGGAACCTCAAGACCCACCTCTTCCAACAAGCCTACAACCTACAATAGCCCTCAGTCCAGTACACCACTGCGCAACCAGCTCTGTCCTCACCTATTGTACCATCACCCATTCCCTGTAGACTGTGAGCCCTCGAGGGCAGGGTCCTCTCTCCTCCTATACCAGTCTGTTTTGTACTGTTAATGATTATTGTACGTATACCCTCTTTCACTTGTAAAGTGCCATGGAATAAATGGCGCTATAATATTAAATAATAATTGTGTTTTTTAATTTACTTAATAAAAATTATTTACAAGAAACAACCAAAGGCAACCCACATCCCTAATGATACATAAAGATTGTATACTTTTTTTTAGCTCTACACTGGAAAATTAAATTTGCCTTGGAAAAAAAAAGCATGTTACTTATACTGAAAAGCTGAAGGTTAGCCTTATTGAATGACAGTGGGGTAAGCCTCATTTACATCTTTGACACGCTCACAGCACATCCACGGATTGTTGCAGGGGATTTTGTAGAGATATTCTGTACACTGGATATAAAAAGTATAATCACTCCTGGTAACATGCAAAGTTTGGGTTATGCAGCAAAACCCTACCAAGTAAATTCACTTCAGAACCTTTTCACCCTTTAATGCCACCTCTGAACAATTGAATTGAAAAACAAACAAATATTTTCAGGTGGATAACAAAAAATAAAGAAGTAAAATAATATGCTTGCATAAATATAAACACCCTTAAACTAGTACTTTTTTGAAGTACCCTTTGAATTTCTGACGGCATTTCTATCAGCAAGGCACATTTATAATTTGCATTCGTTGCCTATTCTTCCTTGCTGTAGTGCTCCAAATCTGTCACATTGCGAGGTCATCTCCTGTGTGCAGCACCCTCTTCAGGTAAACGCAGAGATTTCCATGGATTCAGGTCTAGGCTCTGACTGTGCCATTCCAAAACTTTGATTTCCTTCTGGTGAAGCCATTCTTTTGTTGATTTGGAGGTATGCTTAGAATCATTCTTGTGGTAAATTCCTCTTTGTCTTCAGCTTTTTAGAAGGGTGACTGATATTTGGAACTGTTCATAATTATGCAATGATTAAGGACATAGATCTGAAATGCAATTGTGACTTTTAACAACTGCATCATTTACTCCGAATTGTTTTACTGATCTACAAGAAAGACGATACATTTTAACAAGGTATGATGCTGTATATTGTTACCTCATTTTGTTCATAATTCCCTCCACCTTGACTAAAGCCCAAGAGCTAGCTGCCAAAAACAGTCCCAAAGCATAATGCTGCCTCCACCATGCTTCACTATAAGTTTGTACTCTTTTAGTAATGCGCAGTGTTGGCTTTGCGCCAAACATACTTTTTGGAATTATGGCCGAAAATTTCAACCTCGGTCTCACACGGTAACCCATTCTCCCTACATTCTTTTGGCAGTCTTTGGCAAAACAAAGCCAGGCTTGAATGTTTTTCTTTGTTAGAAAAGACATCTGTCTTGGCACCACACACCACTGGAAGAAGGATTTAACAAGCGCTGGCAAGGAGCGTGTCATTCCCTGCTCCTATTGGCGCGCCCATGATGTAATTGAGGGGCACCAATGGGTTGTCATGACAGCATGTGGTCAGCTGATGACGCCTGTCTCTGCCAATACACTGTTCATGTGAACGCTGGCCGCGAGCCAGCGTTCATACGAGATTGTTGTTTCTGCTGTACGGAGCAGTGCTGATGGCCTGCTCTGAAGATCTGCATCAATGCGGTGTGGCATGGAGGCGATCAGCCTTTGGCACTGCTGAGGTGTTATAGAAGCCCAGGTTGCTTTGGTAGCAGTGTTCAGCTCATCTGCATTGTTGGGTCTGGTGTCTCTCATCTTCCTCTTGACAATACCCCATAGATTCTCTATGGGATTTAGATCAGGCGAGTTTGCTGGCCAATCAAGCTCAGTGATGCTGTGGTTATTAAACCAGGTATTGGTACTTTTGGCAGTGTGGACAGGTGCCAAGTACTGCTGGAAAATGACACTTCATCTCCAAAAAGCTTGTCGGCAGATGGAAGCATGAAGTGCTCAAATAATTTTCTGGTAGACGGCTGCGCTGACTTTGGTCTTGATAAAACACAGTGGACCGACACCAGCAGATGACATGGCTCCCCCAACCATCACTGATTGTGGAAACTTCACACTAGACCTCAAACAGCTTGGATTGTGGCCTCTCCACTCTTCCTCCAGACTCTGGGACCGCGATTCCCAAATTAAATGAAAAATTTACTTTCACCTGAAAACAACACCTTGGACCACTGAGCAACAGTCTGACTCCAGCAGCAGTCCACTCCTTGTGAATCTCCCCCAAATTTTTGAATGGACTTTTCTTAACAATCCTATCAAGGCTGCGGTTATCCTGGTTGCTTGTTCACCTTTTTCTACCACACTTTTTCCTTCCACTAAACTTTCCATTAATATGCTTGGATACAGCACTCTGAACAGCCAGCTTCTTTAGCAATGACCTTTTCTGGCTTACCCTCCTTGTGGCGTGTGTCAATGACTGCCTTCTGGACATCTGTCAAGTAATCAGTCTTCCCCATGATTGTGTAGCCTACAGAACAGACTAAGGGACCATTTTAAACACTTAGGAAGCCTTTGCAGGTATTTTATGGTCATTATTCAAATTTTATGAGATAATGACTTTTGGGTTTTCATTGGCTGTAAGCCATAATCAATATTAACAAAAACAAACACTTGAAATACATCACTCTGTTTGTTATGACTCTATATAATATATGAGTTTCCCTTTTTGTTTTAAATTACTGAAATAAATAATCTTTTTGATGATATTCTAATTTATTGACATGCACTTGTATATTACTTAAGATTTTTGTAGGTTTTAGTAAGCCATTTACTTGGGACTGGGAACCTTTAAACTTATATACGTGTAACTATGTATACCAGTCCTTCGTCTAAACATTAATGCTGTAATACACATGCAGGAAATTTCAGCAAACTTACATGAGTGGGATATCTTGGCCGTCCTCCTGTCGCCAGGACTATGTTGTTTGCAGTCACTATTGTCTATCAGATAGAAAAAAAGTCTATATTATGGACATAATGTTCAGTAGTCAGTATCTAACATTTAAATGTGTTTATTATTTGTTTTCTTTTCACTTCCCCGTTAGGCTCTCTATACAATGATACTTTCTTGACTAGGAAAATGACAAATTAACAAATTAGGATGTTTATTAAAAGTGGTCTGTCTCACTAGTATCTCTCCAGTGTAGGAAACTGGGGAACAAAAAGTGTAATAGGTCTTATGTGATGTAAAAAGGTAACAAGATGCAGGGAATTCCCCCCTGCTCCAGTTTTGTATTGCATAACATATATTGAGCGTAAAATTGTCCTCTGTCCCAAAGGGTAAAACCGCTGAAAAGCCAAGAGGAATGAGATCAGTGGGTCCTCCGCGCTGCTGGTAGAAATCCAAAGGAATAATCCAGGACACTGGGTGGACTTCAGGTGGTTTTATTATCGACGCTTTTCGAAGTCAACTGACATCTTCATCAGTTCTAGTGAGTGGTTATATCCTGAAAAAGAAGTCAGTTGACTTCAAAATGCTTCAATAATAAAACTGCATTAAGTGCACCCAGTGTCCTGGATTATTCCTCTGGACTTCTATCAGCAGCGCAGAGGACTCACTGATCTCATTCCCTTGGCTTTGGTATCTCTCCATCATCACCCTCACATCACTCTCTGCCCTGCCTGCTCTTTTCATCATTCTTCTATTTTTGGAAACTCCTTTTGTTAGATTCTAAGGAAAAAAAAATACAGGCTTTTTTTTTTTTTAACCCTAAGTAGGTTTGTCCAGTCACCACATATTGATTACCTATCCTCAGAAAAAGACATAAATATTGTATTTGTGGGGGGTAAGACAGCCAGCACCCCACACTGATAGCTGCTATGAGCCATAGCAGTGGCCTGATGAAAAAGGGAATCTGTCACCAGCATAACATAGGGGCAGAGATACTGATTCCAGCGATGTGTCACTTACTGGGCTGCTTAGTGTGATTTTGATACAGCAGTAGATTATCATTATAGGACTACTTGGCGTGCTGTCCAATATATTCATGAGCTCTGTATAACTGCTAGATCTGCAGCAAAAAAATTCATCAAAATGACAGCACACAGCTCAGTAAGTGATAAGTGACACATCGCTGGAATCAGGGTCTCTGTCTCTACATCATGCTGCTCTCAGATAAGGAAGCAAAAACCTGGTGACAGATTCCCTTTAAATGTATCTGCACTTAGTAGTTCCATTTAATGTGCAGCAACCGCTGTCGGGTACTGCAGAATCTCGCCTATTCAGTGCACTGCACAGCTCCATTCAAATTGTAGTAGCTGCTGCGGGGAACTGGTCAGGAGAATATGAGGTGTTCTGCAGTATCCAGAAGCGGCAGCTACAAAGTGAATGGAGATGCGTAGTGCCCTGAATAAGAGCTGTTCTGCAATACCCGTAAGTGGTCATTACACTTTGAATGAAGCAAAGCAGTGCAAGTCCATTCAATATGATTTCATTTGGCTGCCACTGGACCTTATAGCAGCTGATGTGTGGAAGTGCAAGATGTCGGCAAAACTAATTACTTATCCTAATCGCTGACAAGGGTCCTATTAAACGCCACCAAAGACAACTCGGCAGGCCTAAAAAAATGTACAAAGCTGGCAGGTTCTAGCTGCCATGATAACCCATTGACAAAACCTACATTCAATTTTGCAGGAAGGACACCAATAGGAGTGCAAGTCTCCTTAAATGCTGCAGTCATTAGTGGCCATTACATCTAAATGGTTAAATTGTAGAATTCTGAGTGATATCCGTGAAGCGGGAGCCCAACTGTCATTTACAGCCAGCGCACCACAGTGATTGCATAGGCACAGCTCCAGGGGCTTAGTGATAATGATGGTCAATGTATTGCATCCTGCCAAAAGGGCATCATACACATGATGTAATCTTATGGAGAGAGCTTGAAAGGGAATCTGTCACCAGATTTTGCTCCCCCATCTGAGAGAAGCACAATGTAAAGACAGAGACCCTGATTTCGGCGATGTGTCACTTACTGAGCCGTTTGCAGTCATTTTGATAAAATCAATGTTTTCTCTGCTGCAGATCTAGCAGTTATACAGAGCACATGAATATGGACTACCTGGCAGCATACAAAGTAGTTATCTAATGATAATCTACTGCTGATTAAACAGCAATGTTATCAAAACTACGCAAAGCAGCCCAGTAAGTGACACATCGCTGGAATCCGGATCTCTGTCCCTAAATTATGCTGCTCTCAGAATAGGTGGCAAAAACCTGATGACAGATTCCATTTAAATGAAATTCATACAATTCCAAAATCCCCAAAACCACCATGCAGTGCTCTCCCTAGTGCCAACCTTGATTTTGGAGGCCACTCTTTGTGTATCTCTTTTTAGTTTATACAGAAAAGTAGTTTGAACTTTGAGTAGCCCATTATTTTGACGTAGAACAAACCTCCTTTCCAGTGTTTTCTACGGCATGCACAGTGTGTTCATCCACGAGACTGGCCTTCAAATTAAAATATTTCACTTTCCTGTTAAGAAAAACAGGAGACAAGAGGATAGAAAATGTAATTTCCTATTACAAGAGCTTATTACTATTAACCAGTTAAAGAAGAAAATCACTCACACAGAATATAACAATGATCTAACAGTCAGTAGTATTTAATGTCAACTGTAGACAAGAAACAGGAAGTAACGCCTGTGTGAAGGAAAGCCAGCAGCTCCTGGAAGAAAGGAAGCTCATTTTTTCCCAGATGCCGCATTTTCAGTACAGCGACCAGGCACTTTTGTATCACTATTGACTGCAGATAAATCCTATAAACACGCTCCGTATAGAAGACACTAGCCCAGCTCATGGGTTGAGACATCAGAGCCACCTGATGACTTCTCATTTAAAGGGAACATGTCAAGTACCTTATGCCCTCCTACCCGGCAGCATTTACATATCCAAATACCCTTCCTAACCAGCTCTGCATAACATCATTCTCTAAAATAAAAAACTTTAAAAACAGCATTTATTACCTCTGTTTTTCTTAAATTAGGCCTCTGACTGGTCGCAGAAAGGATAGTTCCTGACTAGTCTGCCCTTTTTCCGTGTACAGTATTTATTGAGCAAAAATAATAAAACTATTAAAAAAGGTATACTAAAATCAAACTGACCCTCAAAGCGAAGAAAATACTTTATTTCTGCTGCTCTGTGAATTGAATAAAAACTAAAAATGTAACAAAACCATGTATATTTCTCTTTTTTCCTATTCCTCCCATTAAGGCCCCCTTCACACGTCCGTCAAACACGTGCGAGTTTGGTCCGTCCCGTATATACCGGAGACACGGACAAACGTGCACCAATGTTATTTAATGTTGGAGGACACATATGCGTTTTTCATTAAGGTCCATGTGTCCGTGTGCGTGCTACGTTTGTGTCTCCGTTTTGCACGGAAGCATGTCCGTTTTCAGCACGCAACACGCAGCACGGACCCAATGAAAGTCAATGGGTCTGTGCGTACACGACCGAGTGACACGGACGCATCTCTGTATGCTCCGTGTACGTTTTGTGCTTTTTTCATGTGATGTCGGTCTTTTTTCTTTTTCTGTTTCGTTCTCTCCCTCAGTCCGTCGGTCGGTCAGTCTCTATGTCTGTCGGTCGGTCTCTCTGTCTTATCTGTCCCTCTCGCTGTCTGTCGGTCAGTCACTTTTCCCCCCTCTCTCATACTTACTGTTCCCTGATCTCCGGCGCGGCGCTGCACTGCTGTTATAAAAGCTCCGGCGGCTTTTCCTATTTTGAAAAAGCCTGCCGCTCATTAATCAATCTCGTATTCCCTGCTTTCCCCGCCCACCGACAAATATGATTGGTTGCAGTGAGACACGCCCACACGCTGAGTGACAGCTGTCTAACTGCAACCAATCACAGCCACCGGTGGGCGTGTCACTATGGAGCAGAGAAATAAATAAATAAATAATTAAAAAAAACAGCGTGCGGTCCCCCCCCTATTTTAATACCAGCCAGCTAAAGCCATATGGCTGGAGGCTGATATTCTTAGGATGGGGAGCCCCACGTTATGGGGAGCCCCCCAGCCTAAAAATATCAGCCAGCAGACGCCCAGAATTGCCGCATACATTAGATGCGACAGTTCTGGGACTGTACCCGGCTCTTCCCGATTTGCCCTGGTGCGTTGGCAATCAGGGTAATAAGGAGTTAATGGCAGCCCATAGCTGCCACTAAATCCTAGATTAATCATGTCAGGCGTCTCCCCGAGATACCTTCCATGATTAATCTGTAAGTTACAGTTAAAAAACAGACACATCCGAAAAATCATTTATGAGAAATAAAAAACACTAACACATACCCTCATTCACCACTTTATTCAGCCCGAAAAAGTACCTCCATGTCCAGCGTAATCCACGGACCTCCAGCGTCGCATCCAGCTCTGCTGCATGACGGTGACAGGAGCAGCAGAATACACCGCCGCTCCTGTCAGCTCCACGCAGCAAATGAGGTGAGTAGCGCGATCAGCTGTGATGTCACTGAGGTTACCTGCGGCCACCGCTGGATCCAGCGGTGGCCGTGAGTTACCTGACTTACAGCAGCTGATCGCGCTACTCACCTCATTTGCTGCGTGGAGCTGACAGGAGCAAAAGAGGAAAAGCCGCCGGAGTTTAGAGAACAGCCGTGCAGCGCCGCGCAGGAGATCGCGGAACGGTGAGTATGCGAGAGGGGTACTCCATTCAGTCACTCTGGAGATTAGCGGTCACCGGTGAGTCCTTCACGGGTGACCGCTAATCAGGACGCGACACAGAGCCGCGGTATGACAATGAAGTCGGGTGAAGTTCACCCCAGTTCATTTTCTACGCGCGACTCTGTCTGCTGTCAGCAGGTATATATCTACGACATTGTGCATCACAAACACGCATAAATTCACACGGACAACACATACAACATGTCAGTTATTTCTCTCACGCATAAACGGACAATCAACACGCACACACGGCTAGCATACGGCATTCACAGATGGCACACAGACACAAAAAAAGGACACAAAAACGGAAAACTGACCCGAAAAACGGACGTAACACACGTGCGTGTTTTTTCACGGACGTGTGAAAGGGGCCTAAAAGTAAATAAAATTTGGCTAGTAAGTTATAATGTACCCCATAAATCGTGTTACCGATAAATAGACCTCATACCGCCTAAAACAAGCCCTCATATGGGGAAAAATAAAGATTTTCTCTTTGAATCTGACAGTAAAAAAAAAAAATAGGTAATTTCTCAAAGGATTAAAACAACTGCAAGTAGAAAAATGAATATATACAGTGCCGTGCGAAAGTATTTGGCCCTTTGAATTTTTCAATCTTTTCCCACATTTCAGGCTTCAAACGTAAAGATAAAAATGTTAATGTTATGGTGAAGAATCAACAACAAGTGGGACACAATTGTGCAGTTGAACGAACTTTAATACTTATTTTTAACTTTTATAAAAAATAATAAACTGAAAATTGTGGCGTGCAATATTATTCGGCCCCCTTAAGTTAATACTTTGTATCGGCACCTTTTGCTGCGATTACAGCTGCAAGTCACTTGGGGTATGTCTCTATCAGTTTTGCACATCGAGAGACTGAAATTCTTGCCCATTCTTCCTTTGCAAACAGCTCGAGCTGAGTGAGGTTGGATGGAGAGCGTTTGTGAACAGCAGTTTTCAGCTCTTTCCACAGATTCTCGATTGGATTCAGGTCTGGACTTTGACTTGGCCATTCTAACACCTGGATACATTTATTTGTGAACCATTCCATTGTAGATTTTGTTTTATGTTTTGGAACATTATCTTGTTAAAAGATAAATCTCTGTCCCAGTCTCAGGTCTTTTGCAGACTCCCAAGAGGTTTTCTTCAAGAATTGTCCTGATTTGGCTCCATCCATCTTCCCATCATTTTTAACCATCTTCCCTGTCCCTGCTGAAGAAAAGCAGGTCCAAACCATGATGCTGCCACCACCATATTTGACAGTGGGGATGGTGTGTTTAGGGTGATGAGCTGTGTTGCTTTTACGCCAAACATATCGTTTGGCATTGTGCCCAAAACGTTCGATTTTGGTTTCATCTGACTAGAGCACCTTCTTCCACATGTTTGGTGTATCTCCCAGGTGGCTTGTGGCAAACTTTACACGACACTTTTTATGGATATTTTTGAGAAATGGCTTTCTTCTTGCCACTCTTCCATAAAGGCCAGATTTGTGCAGTGTACGACTGATTGTTGTCCTATGGACAGACTCTCCCACCTCAGCTGTAGATCTCTGCAGTTCATCCAGCGTGATCATGGGCCTCTTGGCTGCACCTCTGATCAGTCTTCTCCTTGTCTGAGATTACATTTTAGAGGGACAGCCGGGTCTTGGTAGATTTGCAGTGGTATGATACTCCTTCCCTTTCAATATGATCGCTTGCACAGTGCTTCTTGGGATGTTTAAAGTTGTGGAAATCTTTTTGTAACCAAATCCAGCTTTAAACTTCTCCACAACAGTATCACGGACCTACCTGTTGTGTTCCTTGGTCTTCATGATGCTCTCTGTGTTTTAAACAGAAACTGACACTATCACAGAGCAGGTACATTTATACGACTTGAGACTTGATTACACACAGGCGGCTTATATTTATCATCATCAGTCATTAGGACAACATTGGATCATTCAGAGATCCTCAATGAACTTCTGGAGTGAGTTTGCTGCACTGAAAGTAAAGGGGCCGAATAATATTGCACGCCCCACTTTTCAGTTTATGCCTTTTTACAAAGGTTTAAAATAAGCAATAAATTTCGTTCCACTTCACAATTGTGTCCCACTTGTTGTTGATTCTTCATCATAACATTAAAATTTTTAACTTTGTTTGAAGCCTGAAATGTGGGAAAAGGTTGAAAAATTCAAGGGGGCCGAATACTTTTGCAAGGCACTGTATATATTATATTTATATATTGCTAAGGCACCTGCATAAAGACAATATCACTTACTTGTCCTGCAGCTGTACTCTATGGCCCCAATTCAGAGATTTCACATGATTTTGAACAGCTTCTGCCATTTTGGACCTAGATACAAATAAAGATGATATTTTTATACACACAATTCTAATGATAAAATAACTACGGTATAAAAGAATTGGAATCTCATTTGCTGTGCTTTACATTTAAAGCAGCAATAGTGTCCTATGTATCTTTGACCACAAGAGGGCGATGTTATACCGGATTTCTGGAGACAGAATTACAGTAATATTCACAGCTCATTTACATACGACCATTTTTCTACAAAATGAGAGTTGTTGGCAAAGCCCCAAATTGGGTACTTGACTGAGGTTGGTTTTTAAAAGGGCATATTAGGAAAATGTGTTTGTTTATGAGAGTGAAGTGGGTATAAATGTGCAATATGTACATACGGTTTAAACTACGTGGCTGTTACAATTTTAATAGTCTCCTCTCAAGTCATTTGCAGTATGATTAAGAAATGATGTTTACATTTTTTAAGATAAAGGACGTTACCAGTCATGTGCTGGATGGGGGATATGCCAGCCATAATGGGGGGCATCTTTCAGGGCAAGTCCTAACAGCGCTGCTTGGTGCATCAGTTTTTTGGGGATGCAGCCAACATTCACACATGTCCCTCCGATACCCCATTTCGTTCCTTAAAGTAAAATAATGTAAAAATTGTTACATACCTATATGTCATCAATATACACATCGTATATACACTCTAAAATGAAATTCTAACAGCAAAAAGGTAAAGTTGTGGAATTATGGAAATAACAGGATTGACAAATGCATCAATGATATGTAAGTGATTAAAAAAATGGAAACTAAATTTTTAAGACATCTCCATTTATTCAGTATCAAGTATCAGCGCCATGTGCAGAAATCCCCACACTTTCATACCTTGGCATGACATTAATAAAGTTATTAAGGGTTGTATGAGAAATGATCTGGTAGGGTGAGCAAGCAAATCATCAAGATCTGCTGCTGGCAGCTACCTTTGCAATTACAAACCAATGACATAACTAAAGGGAGACAAATCCAGAGGCTCTACAGACCCTGCATGTTTAAGCCACGCAGGCTGCTCATAACAGTAACATGTGGCATGGTATTGTTGTGTTGAAAAATGGCTCCTAGAATACTTTGGAGCATCCAGAGGTGTAATAATCATGGTTGCAAAAGATGAGACCGTAATGGATGTGTGGTGGAAGATGGCACACCGATGCTATCTTCAGCTGGATATGTGTCTTTGGCTCCCTGCACTGTTACAGTGCCTTGAAAAAGTATTCATACCTCGTGAACGTTTACCATATTTTTTTATTACACCCACAAACATGAAAGATATTTGATTTTTTTATTTTATATGATGTACGAACACAAAAATACAAAATAATTAAAAAATATAACATTGAAAATTGTGACTTGCATTTGTATTCAGCCCCCTGAGGCAGTACTTTGTAGGACCACCTTTCTCTGCAATTACTGCTGTACATCTTTTGGGATATGTCTCTATAAACTTTGCACATCTTGAGGATAACATTTTTGCCCCTTCTTCTTTGCATACTAGCTCAGTGAGATTGGATGGAGGCGTCTGTGACCAGCAATTTTCAGGTTTTGCCACAGATTCTCAATGGGATTTAGGTCTGGACTGTGATTGGGGCATTCACACACATGAATATGCTTTGATCTAAAGCATCCATTATAGCTCTGGCAGTATGTTTAGGGTCATTGTCCTGCTGGACGATGAACCTACGCTCCAGTTTCAAGTTCTTTACAGCCTCTAAACAGGTTTTCCTTCAGGATTGCCTTGAGTTTAGCTTTAGCCTTCTTCCCATTAACTGACCAATTTTCTTTCCTTTTCCTTGTCACTGCTGAAGTAAAGCCTCCCCACGTGATGTCGCCATCACCATGTTTGGCGGTGGAGATGTGTTTTCAGGGTGATGTGCAGTGCTATTAAACCAAAACAAAAAACCTCTAAAACCAAATATTTTTATTTTAATTTAATGTCGCTAAAATCCCCAGCAAACATTATAAAGATACAAGATCCAGTCACCTTGCAGGGATAGGAGATGAGCTCATCTCATATCAATGCAAGGTGTCTAAATAGTGTGGTATGCCTCACGAGGGTTAGATGTATCTATATCCCTGGGCACTTTATCTTTATTAGAGACCTACATACAGGTTGCCTCCATGTGGGACACTGTTCAGTCCCTTGACCCCTGATGAACCCCATTCCTGGGACAAACACGTCAGGTCTGATATGAGCGTATGGGGACCTAGGATCTGGCTGATACACCTTAGGACTAGCTACTGTAGATTCGATAAGTATCCCTTTTCAGGGCCAGTTTTTTCTATTTCATTATGGCTATCCTAAGTATTAGTACTTGATGGACGTACCTGTTTGTGTTGGATGATGCCTTATTGATAACTGTCCTTTCATCTGACCTTAGACCTAGGGTCCCTGTTCATAAGGGTCACTGTTGTTTTCACCAGTATCTATATAATTGTGGCTGGTCTTTTTGATCAGTGTTTATGGTGAAGAACTACTTTGCATGTTATTTCAGCAGCAAATTGAATACCATATTGCTTGAATGAATTTACATGAATATTTTTAGCTGCACTTGTTCTTTGAGAGTCGGTGGAGGGTAACATATTAGTGGTAGTCCAGGGTCTATTAGGGATAGCCGTCGAGGAACGGGGGGTGCCATACAACTTAGGGTGACCTTACGTCCGTTGGTAGGCAGGGTTGTGATTACGGTTAGGCCCTTGACAACCTTAGCTACAATTACCTCCTCTCCTTAAGCATTCCTCATTGTCCCTATTTGACGTAGTCCCACGAACTACCCTGGTGTAGAATTTACACACCACTGTTTGTTGCTTGGGGTATGTTTGCTGTGGATTTTAGCAACATTAAATTAAAATAAAAATATTGGTTTTAGAGGTTTTTTGTTTTGGTTTAATTGTATGAGTATACCTCTGGTACCTTGAGTACGGTTTGGTAATTGATGTGCAGTGCTAGCTATTTACATTTGGCATCAATGTCAGCCACCCTTCCCTTAAGGCCAGATATGTGGCGTATATGACTAATAGTTTTCCACCCTTGAGCTGTGGATCCTCTCCAGAGTGACCATATGTGAAAAGCGCCAGAATAGGGGACGTTTTTACAGTATTTAGGCCAGGATGGGGTAGACATTATTATAGTATGAGGACAAGAAAGGGGAACATTATTAGTGTATAAAGACAATTGGGGACCTTTATTACTATATGTGGCCAACTGGGGGACTTTATTATTGTAAAAGATCAATTGGGGGACATTGCTACTTTATAGGAGTCAAAATTATGAACATTTTTGGTGTATTGGGAAAAAATTACTATAGGGAACTAATTGGGAGACATAATTGGAGTATAGAGCCAATTGGGAGGAAATTACTAATGTAAGCGGGCCAGAATGGAGGAAATTATTGCTCCATAATAGGGCACATTATTACACATAGTGGGGGCTCCACCACCAACTCACTGTAATGCCAAGCCGATAATATACCTGGAAAAAAGACTGAAGGGGTGTGGCTACTGTACATTATGCCACAAAACAACATAATCCTGGGAATAGGAGCGATGTGATGTTCCCCGTGAAGGCCCCTTCATGGAGTTGCCCACATGGTCTCCACATAGAAACCAGAGGATGGAATAGAGCAATGAAGGCGGGATTGGAGGTCTATCCTCTTAAGCAAGGAGTCCTGCTTTTTTCTTGGACGAAATGAAAGCCAGAAATTGGCCTAGGGAACTTACTTAACAAAAAAAGCAATAGATATGCAGCAAATCCTCATTGTAGAGGCAAAAATCAGTCATCAAATATCATTTATCGATTAAATACGTCGTCGGATAAAAAAAAAAAAAGAGAGAGAGAGAAAGATGCTTCCAGCTCCGGGTAAAAACTTGCCTTTATTGAGTAAGTTAAAAACTAATTAAGAACATTAAGATTCCAAGAACAATATGCATGGGGAATAGCTAAGCATTTCTCACGCACTCTAGCGTCCTTTGTCAAAGCTAGCAAGTTTCTCTAGGAGGCTCCTGTGGAATAATTTGACCCAATATAGAAAATTGGGGAAAAAAAAAGGTTTAATCACACCAGCTCTCTCCTCTGACCTCAGCTGAGAAAGAAGTGAAGGGTCTGATAGACCCATTTATAACATCTCATCAACTGAATATCATTGTCAGACCCCAAGAGAGGCAACAAGTATTGAAGATCTGTGCATATTTCCTGCAACATTCTTCTGCACCAGAAGCTCTCACAGATCTGATTTGTACCATCTGTGTTTTATACCTTTATTTTATTCTATGTCTTTTTATTAGTCCCCATTTACCCATTTACATAATTGATTTAGAAAGGCAAAAATCTATGTGAAACATTTATTCCTGCTCTGTTTGTGTCAAAGGCTGTCATAAGTTTGTACTCCCAGACTCTCTTTCTGAGATTTAAAGTTACTTTTTAATACTAGCAATTTCATGTCCATGATGTAGTGATAAGGGCAGCAAAAATGTTTGGCCACAGATAGATCTATTTTTTCTTCCTCCTTATATATAGACCCACAGCTGCACATTTGGCACATATAATTAATTATACCACATTAGTTGTAGTTCAGATGAATGTATCTGGAATTGGGTAGTCCTGATGGGATATGGGGAATCTTTACCTTGTTCATTGTAATTATAAATGGGGGTGTAGGGAAACATTCCTGTCATTGTTGGAGAAGACAGTGAGCTACTGACAATGATGCTTCTTAAGCCTGCTTTTCATGTTACGATTTCGCATACGATATCGTATGCGATCGTAACCGCCCCCATCGTATGTGCGGCACGTTCAATTTGTTGAATGTGCCGCACAAACGAGTAACCCCCGTCACACGTACTTACCCGTCCATACGACTTCGATGTGGGCGACGAACGTCCACTTCCTGGAGTGGGAGGGACGTTCGGCGTCACATTGATGTCACGCGGCAGCCGGCCAATAGAAGCGGAGGGGCAGAGATGAGCGGGACGTAAACATCCCGCCCACCTCCTTCCTTCCGCATTGCTGGCCGGGAGCCGCAGGACACAGGTAAGATCTGTTCATCGTTCCCGGGGTGTCACACACAGCGATGTGTGCTACCCCGGGTACGATGAACAATCTGATGTTCAATTTTTTCTTAAATGAACGACGTGCGTGCGATGAACGTTTTAACGTTCAATCGCAATCGCACGTACCTGTCACACACTACAATGTGCCTTACAATGTCGGATGTGCGTCACTTATGACGTGACCCCGCCAACACATCGTAAGATATATTTTAGCGTGTAAAGCGGGCTTTAGATATGTGGGCTGCCTAAAACACAGAAGTGAGGGGTCTGAAAAAATAGATTGTAAATTTGGCACGTTTTTATAATATAGGTTGTAGTTTCTGTACAACTCCCCTTAACACCTCCAGACCTGGATTGTAGGGGACTATTATAGATACCTGATTGCTTTCTTTAGTTTTGTAATGTAGGGGACAATTCCTTGATATTCTGGTGGCTCTTGTAATCTAGGTTTCAATTGTGCTTGGATGGTATCCCAAACTCAAAAAGGTCTTTCTGTAGCCACCAAGGTGTTTGTTTCTGTCTGTAGGGTTGGAACATATCCGACCGTATCTGATGGCCTGACTGTAGGCGATAAACAACTTTATTTGTTTTGGATGAAAAAAAGACCTTTTTGATACAGGGTGATCTTCCAAGGACAATTGAAACACAGATTGCAAAAGCCACCAGCATATCAAGGAATCATCTCCTACATCACTAGTCACCTAATTAGTAAATTGAGTCCACCGTGCATAATTTATTCTCAGTATAACTACAGCTGTTCTGTGAAGGACACAGAGGTTTGTTTCAGAACACTAGGGATCAAACAGCATCATGAAAACAAAGAAACAGACCAGACAGGTCAGAATAAAGTTGTGAAGAGAAAAGAAGGTTTAGGATATAAAAAAAAAAAATAGCCCGAGCTCTGAACATCTCACGGAGCACTTTTCAATCCATCATCCCAAAGTGGAAGGAATGTGGCAGAACTGCAAACCTACCATAGACATAGCCGCTAACTTAAACTGACATCCCAAGCAAGGAGAGCACTAATTTGAGAAGCAGTTAAGAGGCCCATGGTCACTCTGGAGGAGTTGCAGAGATCCATAGCTCAGGTGGGAGAATCTGTCCACAAGACATCTATTGGTTGTATACTCCACAAATCTAGCCTTTATTGAAGAGAGGCAAGAAGAAAGTCATTTTGAAAGCAAGCCATAAGAAATCCCATTTGCAGCTGGCAAAAAACCATGTAGGGGACACAGCTAGCATGTGGAAGAAGGTGTCCTGCTCAGACGAGACCAAAGTAGAACTCTGTGGGCTAAAGGCAAAATGCTATGTGTGGTGGAAAACTAATACTGCACATCACTCTGAAAACGCCACCCCACCTGTCAAACATGGTGGTGGCAGTATCATGTTGTGGGGATGCTTTTCCTCAGGATGGACAGAGAAGCTGGTGAGAGTTTCAGATTTTTCGATCTACTGTTTAACATGGTACAAATATATATTTTCCCTATACCGTAAAAACAAATGTTAAGGTCAATTTACTAAGTGGTCATACCTTGAGGTGATGGTGATACATAATCAAATACTGCAACTCGTTTTCCAAACTGGGCAGCTGAGAATAAAACACTGGTTGTCAGACCAAGAAGAATACAGAAAATCCTTAGAATATTTACATTTCGTGACAGCAAGCAGAGATGATTATAATGATTAGAATTTAAACAACATGCAGAAAAAACATGCAGCAAAGAGTTGAATAACCTGTTATTACCAATAGGATTTTAGTACAAGGACCATAATTCATAGGCTATATTCAAATGTAGACGATACGGAAAAGATTTACAGAATTAGTGCCTGCAATAAGAACAATGCCAACAAAGCCAATATACGGTAAATGAACCTTTTTTTTAACTTTTCCCACTTACAGGCCTTTTTAGAGCAAATCTGTGCACAAATTTGCATGTTTGGATGGTATGGCCACTCCTCAGTGATGTATAGTGGTGCTTGAAAGTTTGCGAACCCTTCAGCAGGCTGGCTGTTATTAACTGCATGGAGCCGGCCATCCCCTGATGTGTGATGTAATGTCCCAGCACGGAGGGAGAGCACCAAGGAGCAGCTTCAGCGTCAAGCTGAATTACAGGTACTGTGAGGGTGAGGAATACCATTATGGATCTTATATTTATAGTTTATGAGGGCTTGACCATTAGAATATTTTTTTTATCTCCTCAGAGTACCCCTTTAACCTGCAGAAATGTTGTGGAAGGACCAGAAGCAAGACATTCATGGGAGAAAACCCATCAACATATCAGAGATTAAATTGTTTTTAGGGATAAGTGGACTAAAATGCCTCCATTCCAATGTGTAGGACTAATCAACAATTACCGGAAACATTTAGATGCAGAGGTGCTGCACAAGGGGTTCACACCAGTCACAGAATGCAAAGGGTCACATACTTTTGCCACTCCCATACATGAGATTAAAAAATATTTTCATCAATTTAAAAAATATGTCTAATATTTTGACTCATTTTTCTGATTTGGCTCTCTCTATGTTAGGAGTGGAAAAATCTGATGTAATTTTAGATCAAATGTATGCAGAAATATGTAAAATTCTGACAGGTTCACAAATGTTCAAACACCATGCGTAATCAGGTCAGCGTAAAGATGATTAGGTCCTGTGCGGTTTGGCTTGTTTGCTCAGCTTCCTGACTACAGAGAGCTAAACTGTATATGGTGAGCAGGCTTAACATATTTTTTTAACTCGAATTGGACATCCACTTGGGCTAATAAACACAGCTTTAAAAAGTACAGAATTGAAACAGTATGGTAGTAGAGGTGGTTTACCAGGCAAAAACAACTCAACAGGTTCCCCTTAAGAAATTTAATATATACTTTCTGCACATTTGTATACATTTACAACTTGAAAACCCAAAATCTGTTTACCCAAACTAACATACTAGACCCTTATGATACTGTTAGTTCAGATTCCCAGAACTGTGGTGGTGCCAGGATTTGCAGCAGTGGAAAATTAGCATTGGTCATACTTTTATTTGCAACATACACTTTGTAATAAAAAGGAATACTATTTATTGTTCACTTACTTCCTAAATGCAAAATTAAAGAGTAACTACATTTTTAACTTTTATTTTTATTATTTTCTTCAGGCCCTTTAATTGCAACCTTAATTCTAAAAGAAATTGGGACGCTGTGTAAAATGTAAAGAAAACAAGAATGCAATAATTTGGAAATATCTTTTATCCATATTTTATTTGTAGCAGAACACAGAGCACAAATCAAAAAGTAAAAATTAGAAAAATTTTCATTTCAGTTGAAAAAATTAAATTGTTCGGAAATTGATGGCAGCAACACATCTCAACAAAGTTGGGACATGGCCAAAGTCAACCATTGTGTCGCATCCCTTCTTTATACAACAGTCTGTAAACATCTGAGAAATGTGATGACCAATTCCTGGAGTTTAGGGAGAATAAAGTTATCCCATTCTTGTCCGATATAGAATTGTAACTGCTCAACAGCCCTGGGTCCTCTTTGCTGAAGCGTTTAATAATGCACCAAATGTTTCCTATAGGCAAAGGGTCTGGACTAGAGATGAGCGAACCTAAGGTTCAGTTTTCGAACCAAACACCAACTTAAAAAAAACAGAGCTTGGGTGCTTTACGTGCGAACTTAACTTGCGCGAGCATCGTTGTGCTCGGGTACAGCATGATGGCCCGGAAGAACAGTATGATTCCCCGGAAGTGATCTGCTTATGGCTGGTTGTATGTAGACGGAGACTCAAACTGCCAATTAGTGTTTCCGAACCTTCTCGGGCAAGGTTTGGACCAGTGGAGGTTTGGTTCATTTGCTGCCAGTGAACCAAACCTCCCAAGGTTTGCTTATCTCTAATCTGGATGCAGGCACCATGTTCAACAACTAAACTCTACTGTGAAGTCATGCTATTGTGATGGGTGCAGTATGTGGTTTTTCATTGTCTTGCTGAAAAATGCAAGACCTTCTCTGAAATAGACTTTGTATAGAGAATATATTGTTTTAAACCCTTCACCCCAGACAAGTTTCCATTTTCAGTTTTCATTTTTTTCCTCTCCTTTTTCCAAGACCCATAACTTTTTTATTTTCTGTCAAAATTTCAATGAGGACAAGTTTTTTGCAGGATGAGTTGTACTTTTGAATGACACCATTTATTCTGCCACATAGTGTACTGGAATGGGGAAAAAAATCCAAGTGTGGTGAAATTGCAAAAAAAAAGTGCAATTCCACAATGTTTTGGATTTTTTTTACTTACCATGTTCAACATATGGTAAAACTGACCTGACAATATAATTCAGCACGGTGGTTTAGTGGTTAGCATTGCAGCCTTGCAAAACTGGGGTCCTGGGTTCAATTCCCACCAAGGACAACATCTGCAAGGAGTTTGTATGTTCTCTCCGTGTTTGCGTGGGTTTCCTCCCACACTCCAAAAAAACCCATACAGATATAGAATAAACTTTGTACTTTGCATTGATATGTTGTGAGCTGCTCCGAGTCATTTTTAAGGGGCGGCATACAAGTTTGACAAATAAATAAATAATTCCCCTGGTCAACAAGAGTACGTAGATGTATATTTTTTTCTATTTAAGTGATGAAAAACAAATCAGAAATTTGTATGAAAACAAATAAAAATAATTTGCTTTTGTCGCCATTTTCTGAGACCCGCAAAGTTCTAACTTTTTCGAGATCTGGGGCTGTGAGGGCTCATTTTTTACATCTTGAGCTAACATTTTTACTGATAAGATTTTGGGGTAGATACGATGTTTTATTTTTGCATTTTATTGCAATGTTGAGGTGACCAAAAAACGTAATTCTGGAGTTTTGATTTTTTTCTTGTTACGCCGTTTACTGATCACATTAATCTATTTTATATTTTGATACCTAAGACATTTCTGAACACAGCTATGCCAAATTTGGGTATTTATTTTTTATTGTTTCATTTTTAATGGGGCAAAAGGGGGTGATTTGAACTTTTTTTTTTTACTTTTTACTGCATTTAATAATGCCCTTAGGAGACCTAAAGATGTGATTCTCCAATCGCCTGTGCTATACAGAGTAGTGTATCAGTACTGCTATGGATAGCAAAAATCGGGTCGGCGTTCGCAGGAAAATCACGATGACAGGCATTGGTTGTCATCAGCTGACCCCTAGATGTTACAACAACCCATCAGTGCCTCGTGATCACTTGACGGGCTGCGCATTCATTAGCATGTTAGCATACAGCCGACTAGCAAGGGAATTAACGCCTAGGGGACTAGTCCCCATGCTCATTAGCATAAGATAAAAGATATTTAGAAATACTTTTTCTAAAGATCCCTTTATCTATGCTACTGGATACAGGAACGGTTAAGCAGGGATTAGCAATATGCACCCAGAACTGCTCGTGGTTCTGGGTGCATATTGGACCTGACAGGTTCCCTTTAAATGCCGCAGTCAGTGATTGATAGCGACATTTTACAGGTTAATAGCCACAGGTGCATCAAAGATCCACCCGTGGCTGATAGAGGCACTTGACAGCTGATTAAAGCAGCCATAAAGAGTGGGGAAAGATACGGGTTCAGCGTGTGAGCCTGCATCAAAGGCAGGGACACGGCCGATGACGTAAATATAAGTCATAGGTCGTGAAGGAGTTAAAATTTTTATATAATACTGAGCATTGATCGTGCCTTTAAAGATATGTAAGCTACCCATGCCATAGGCACTAAGGCACCCTCATACCATCAGAGATGCAAGACTTTTGAAGTCTGAGCTGATAACTAGCTGGATGGTTCCTTTCTTCTTGAACCTTCATGACACCATGTTCGCAATTACCATAAAATATTTCAAACGTTGATTTATCTGACCACAGGACAGTGTTAAATTTTACCTCTGTCCATTTTAAATCAGCTTTGGCCCAGAGGAGATGAGTGTTCCTCATTGTGTTGATATACGGCTTATTCTTTACACGATAGAGCTTTAACTTTGTAGATTTCAAAGCTAAAGCTGGTGTCACACACAGCAACAACGACAACGACGTCGCTGCTACGTCACCATTTTCTGTGACGTTGCAGCGACGTCCCGTCGCTGTTGCTGTGTGTGTCATCCAGCAATGACCTGGCCCCTGCTGTGAGGTCGCCGGTCGTTGCTGAATGTCCAGCTTCATTTTTTGGTCGTCACTCTTCCGCTGTGACACACACATCGCTGTGTGTGACAGCGAGAGAGCGACGAAATGAAGCGAGCAGGAGCCGGCACTGGCAGCTGCGGTAAGCTGTAACCAGCGTAAACATCGGGTAACCAAGGGAAGACCTTTCCCTGGTTACCCGATATTTACCTTCGTTACCAGCCTCCGCTCTTGCTGCCAGTGCCGGCTCCTGCTCTGTGCACATGTGGCTGCAGTACGCATCGGGTAATTAACCCGATATATACTGTAGCAAGGAGAGCAAGGAGCCAGCGCTAAGCAGTGCGCGCGGCTCCCTGCTCTCTGCACTGTGACATGTAGCTGCAGCACACATCGGGTTAATTAACCCGATGTGTACTGTACCTATGAGAGCAAGGAGCCAGCGCTAAGCGCGGCTCCCTGCTCTCTGCACATGTAGCACAGCGACGTTATGATCGCTGCTTCTGCTGTGTTTGACAGCTAAGCAGCGATCATAACAGCGACTTACAAGGTCGCTGTTACGTCACCGAAAATGGTGACGTAACAGCGACGTCGTTGTCGCTGTCGCTGTTCCCAGATAATGTTCTGGAAGTAGTTCTGCGCCTATGCAGTGATTAGCATGACTGAATCATGCCTGTTTTTAATGTAGTGCTGACAGAAGGTCCGTAGATCACAAATATCCAATATTGGTGGCCGGCCTTGTCATTTGTCCACTTGGATGTCTCCAGAATCTCTGATGTTATTATGTACTGCAGATGGCGGAAATTCAATATCCTTTCAATTTTACATCAAGGAACATTTTTCTGAAATTGTTCCACAATTTTTGGATACAACTGTTCACATATTGGTAGACTTCCGAGTATCTTTGCTTCTGAGAGACTCTGCCTCTCTAAGGCTATGTGCACACGTTGCTTTTTTTGTGACCACAAAGATGCATTTTTTTGGGCTGCTAAAAAAACGCTGTAAAAAAACGCATAAAAATAACACATGCGTTTTACCGTGTTTTTGCTGCGTTTTTGTTGCTGCGTTTTTTCCAATGCATTGTATGTGAAAAACGCTGGCAAAAACACAGAAAGAATTGACATGTTGCATCTTTGTGGTCACCACAAAAAATGCACTTAAAACAAAGCTGCACTGTGTGGACAGCCAAAATGAAAACTCATAGACTTTGCTGGGGAAGCAAAGTCATGCAGTTTTTAAGAACAAAAACGCACCCAAAAAATGTGCAAAAATGCTGTGAAAAACACTTAGTGCGCCTAACAAGCTCTTTTTATACACAGTCATGTGATGTAATTGAAAATTGACTCCCCATCTGTTTTTCATTCGTAACACTGACTTTTCCAGCCTTTTGTTAAGCAATTTTTTTAAAAATGTTTTGCTGCCATCAATTTCTAATTGAGTATTTTCAAATGAAATAGAAAAATGTCTAACTTTCAACTTCTTATATGCGTTCCATGTTCTCATGCAAATATAATATGGCTATAAAGAGTTTACCAAATCCTTGCAGTTTTGATTTCTTTACATTTTACACATTTTTGGGAATTGGGGTTGAACCTGAAGTTTGGCCTAGTTCCTCAGAACCCACTAGTTGCTCAAAAGACCTCTAAGAAATACACAGGAAGGAGGACAAAGTTCCAACCTGAGTGAGTGCAAAGAACAGAGTACGGAATCAATGGAAAGTAAAAGGATTTTATTTAATCCGCATGCCCAGGGCTGTGGAGTCGGAGTCGGAGTTCATTTTGGTGGAGTCGGAGTCGGTATAAAATGCACGGACTCCGACTCCTAAAATATATAATAAATTGGGTACAGTAGTGCAATGCAGAATGTGCTGAATATTTTTTTCATAGGAATTTGGGAAAGTTATGAAATGTCCTATAAATGGCTGTTCTATTCCTGATCTAAGGCTGCATTCACACACAGCGTTTTTGCCGCGTTTTTTGAGGATACGTTTGTCAGCTGCAAAAGCAGATAAGCATTTTAAAAAACCACATCACCTGAAAGGTTTTTGAGCTCATAAATAATGCTTTCAATAGCAAAAGCAGATTAGAAAAACACCACACAAGCTGACTGCTCATTCTTTGTGAGGATCCTCACAAAACGATGTGTCTGAATGTCCTATCTTGAAACCCATTGCCTTTGCTGGATGCCAGAGTCGCTGCATTTCACCGAATTATTTTGCCATCAATGTTCAATATGTTTGAAACAAGAAAGAAATTGTTAGCAAGACACTGGCAGTAAAAGATAGTAAAGCTCATCACACTGGGCAGTTTCTCCAGGCCTTAGGGGAAAAAGTTCCGCAAGATTCCGAACTCAAAAAAGAACAGGTTATTGCTATTTTACAATAGCAATAACCTGTTCTTTTTTGAGTTCGGAATCTTGATAAGTACAATTAAACTGATGAATGAGTGTAATCTTTTTTGAGTTCTTCAAACTTGATAAGTACAATTAAACTGATGAATGAGTGTAATGAACAACATCTAGAAGAACATTTAGGATTCAGTATGTTTGACATGCAAGGCCACAGTGCTGTTCATGTAACTGAGGAACAAACAGATATTACAACAGAAGAACAGCACAATGATACTTTAGGATTAGATGATCTTGTTGAAGCTGCTTCAAAACACTTTCATATTCATCACATGCGCTATGTTGTGCACATGCTGCAGCTGGCAATAAGAGATAGTCTGCAAGAGGGACCCTGGTTTCACACATCCAGCTTTTCGCCGGTTTGGCAGATGCGGCGCACTCCAGTACAGTGTATACAGTACAGTGGCAGCGTGACAAACGCCGGTCACATGCTGTCATGTGACCCGGAAGTTGCGGCGCTGCCACTGTACTATATCGTAATGTACTGGCGTGCGCCGCATACGCCAAACCAGTGAAAAGCCGGATGTGTGAAACTGGGCGGACATGCTGTAAATCTAATTGGAAAAGTGAGGAAGTTGGTTGTTGCCGCCAGAACCCCTAAAATTGATTACATCTTGAAGAGACATGCTGAGAAAGGTGCAATTGTTGATCAAGCCACTCGGTGAGGCAGCATTTATTTAATGATTGAGCGATTGCTTGAACTAAAATCGTTTCTTATATATATGGTGAACCCTCAAGTAACATTAAATGAAGGTCAATGGACACAGGTGGCTGAATTGAAGGAATTGCTTAATCACCCATTTACCGTAACTAAAAAAATTACAAGCTGAGGATTTAACTCCTGGCATTTTCATAAGGGAGTGGAAGAACTTGCTATTTTGCCTGTCCCAAAGATGAGGTTTAATCGCAGATGGCATTTCTGCTTCAATGAAATGGAGAGAGACACAGCTATTGGAAAATAAAATTCTTCTGGCAGCTGTTTATGTGGACCCAAGTCATCGTATACTGCTTGATGATCAACAGCTTATTAAAGGAAAAGAAGCTTTGAGTGAGGTAGCAGTTAGGATGAGCGACTACAGTACTGCCAGGCGCAAGAGGACTTGGGGCCTGACAGTGCTACTGCTGCCATTTCTTCATCCTCATCAGATGAGAAGTTTAACTTTGACAAGTATTTGGATGACATGGAGCAGGCAACGCGTTGCCACAAGGAAAAAAATTTCACTCCGTCTCCTATAGCAGCAGATTGACCAGATTTCAGTAAAATTTTTCACTTGCTCTCAAAGAAAAGGAAAAATTCAACCGTTCATCAAAACTGACTGTGCATGAGGCAATTCCTTTATACCCGGAAAATTGTTAGAGATGTTGCCCATGTGGTTACGGCTTTGCCTCCAACCGAAGTTACTGTAGAGAGGTTGTTCTCTAGCCTTAAAATTATTAGGTCAGATTTGAGGTTATCTGCGAAGGAGGATCTGATGGAAGCAATTCTATTTCTTACAGCAAATTCATGGACTGCACAAATGTTATTTAGTATGTTTTTGTCGAAAACTGTTTTTTGCCACTTACATAGTGCATTACATAGTATTATATATAACACTATGTAATGCACTATGTAAGTGGCAAAAAAAAACATTTTTCAACAAAAACATACTAAATAACATTTAGTATATTGCTTATATTTAAGTGAAAAATTTATAGTACAATGTAAACATCAGACATTTAATAATTTTTATGATACAATAATCAAGATATTTAGATAGAACATAAAATATATTTATTGGAATACAACTTTAGAACACAAAAAACTAATAAATTGTAAATATGTAATATATATATATATATATATATATATATATATACACACACACACACACACACACAAGATATATATACAGTTAGGTCCAGAAATATTTGGACAGTGACACAATTTTCGCGAGTTGGGCTCTGCATGCCACCACATTGGATTTGAAATGAAATCTCTACAACAGAATTCAAGTGCAGATTGTAACGTTTAATTTGAAGGTTTGAACAAAAATATCTGATAGAAATTGTAGGAATTGTACACATTTCTTTACAAACACTCCACATTTTAGGAGGTCAAAAGTAATTGGACAAATAAACCAAACCCAAAAAAAATTTTTATTTTCAATATTTTGTTGCGAATCCTTTGGAGGCAATCACTGCCTTAAGTCTGGAACCCATGGACATCACCAAGCGCTGGGTTTCATCCTTCTTAATGCTTTGCCAGGCCTTTACAGCCGCAGCCTTCAGGTCTTGCTTGTTTGTGGGTCTTTCCGTCTTAAGTCTGGATTTGAGCAAGTGAAATGCATGCTCAATTGGGTTGAGATCTGGTGATTGACTTGGCCATTGCAGAAGGTTCCACTTTTTTGCACTCATGAACTCCTGGGTAGCTTTGGCTGTATGCTTGGGGTCATTGTCCTTCTGTACTATGAAGCGCCGTCCGATCAACTTTGCGGCATTTGGCTGAATCTGGGCTGAAAGTATATCCCGGTACACTTCAGAATTCATCCGGCTACTCTTGTCTGCTGTTATGTCATCAATAAACACAAGTGACCCAGTGCCATTGAAAGCCATGCATGCCCATGCCATCACGTTGCCTCCACCATGTTTTACAGAGGATGTGGTGTGCCTTGGATCATGTGCCGTTCCCTTTCTTCTCCAAACTTTTTTCTTCCCATCATTCTGGTACAGGTTGATCTTGGTCTCATCTGTCCATAGAATACTTTTCCAGAACTGAGCTGGCTTCATGAGGTGTTTTTCAGCAAATTTAACTCTGGCCTGTCTATTTTTGGAATTGATGAATGGTTTGCATCTAGATGTGAACCCTTTGTATTTACTTTCATGGAGTCTTCTCTTTACTGTTGACTTAGAGACAGGTACACCTACTTCACTGAGAGTGTTCTGGACTTCAGTTGATGTTGTTAACGGGTTCTTCTTCACCAAAGAAAGTATGCGGCGATCATCTACCACTGTTGTCATCCGTGGACGCCCAGGCCTTTTTGAGTTCCCAAGCTCACCAGTCAATTCCTTTTTTCTCAGAATGTACCCGACTGTTGATTTTGCTACTCCAAGCATGTCTGCTATCTCTCTGATGGATTTTTTTCGTTTTTTTCAGCCTCAGGATGTTCTGCTTCACCTCAATTGAGAGTTCCTTAGACCGCATGTTGTCTGGTCACAGCAACAGCTTCCAAATGCAAAACCACACACCTGTAATCAACCCCAGATCTTTTAACTACTTCATTGATTACAGGTTAACGAGGGAGACGCCTTCAGAGTTAATTGCAGCCCTTAGAGTCCCTTGTCCAATTACTTTTGGTCCCCTGAAAAAGAGGAGTCTATGCATTACAGAGCTATGATTCCTAAACCCTTTCTCCGATTTGGATGTGAAAACTCTCATATTGCAGCTGGGAGTGTGCACTTTCAGCCCATATTATATATATAATTGTATTTCTGAACATGTTTTTGTAAACAGCTAAAATAACAAAACTTGTGTCACTGTCCAAATATTTCTGGACCTAACTGTATATCTTGATTATTGTATCATGAAAATTATTAAATGTCTAATGTTCACATACACATGTTCATGTACTACAATAAATTTTTCACTTAACTATAAGCAATATATGTAGGAGTCGGAGTCGTGGAGTCGGAGTCGGTGCAAGGGAAATTGAGGAGTCGGAGTCGAAGGTTTGGCTTACCGACTCCACAGCCCTGCGCATGCCATTCTGTGCGCACACTCAGACCAGACAATAGTTGTAAGCTGGGTGTTTTTCAGAATGGCCCAGACCTCCACCAATCTACTGGCAATTAAAAATCTAAAAAAAGTCAAACATTTATTTACTTTTTCAGGTACTATATATAATCTTCATTAAAAAGGTTGTACCATTTTGTTGATCTAGTGTCTGTAAGTCCTTTATATAGCTGACTTCTTTTGCAAAAACATAACAAATCAGTAGGAGCTCCTAGTTCTGAAGGCTCTTTTAGCTTCCCACTATTTTCTCCCAGTGTTAGGGCAAATTCACATGTAAGTGAAACACAGTGAAGTATACAGACCATGATGCATGACCTGGCCATGGGTCTCTTGACATGAACTTCACAACCTCATAGGTATAGATGAAGCTGTCAAGTTAAGGTAAGAACTACAATCAGTCTGTACATCACGGATGTCTCAATTCGCCCTTATGCGGGCTTCACACGAGACGAGCTATCGTGCGATGCATCGTCGGGGTCACGGTTTTCGTGACGCACATCCGGCATCGTTTGCGACGTCGTTTCGTGTGACACCTCCGAGCGACGCTGAATCGGTCACAAATCGTGAGTCGTGTACACGTCGCTTATTTTTAAAAAATCGTTTATTTTTCATGGCGCCGGTTGTTAATCGTACCCGGGGCAGGACACATCGCTCCGTGTGACACCCCGGGAACGATGAACACAGCTTACCTGCGTCCCGCGGCACCCGCCGGCAATGCGGAAGGAAGGAGGTGGGCGGGATGTTTACGTCCCGCTCATCTCCGCCCCTTTGCTTCTATTGGTCGGCGGCTGTGTGATGTCGCTGTGACGCCGTACGTCCCTCCCGCATCAGGAAGAGGATGTTCGCCGCCCACAGCGAGGTCGCTCAGCAGGTAAGTACGTGTGACAGCTAACGACTTTGTGCGACACGGGCAGCGATTTGCCCGTGACGCACAAACGACGGGGGCGGGTATGATCGCTTGTGCGATCGCACGATAGATCGTACCATGTGACGCCCGCATTAGGCTATGTGCCCATGGAACTTTGTACCTGCGGAATTTGCAATGGAAAACCCACGGATTTATCTGGATTTTCTACATAAATCCGCAGGTTTTAGCAAGTACAGACACTCCCTGTGTTATCCTATGGGACATGGGGAGGGTCTGTGTCAATGCTGCGGATGTCCCGCAGCCGCACATAACTGAATGTCAATTATTCCTGCGGAAATCCCACCTCTCCACTATGGAGATAGAGGCCGGGACTTCTGCAGGTAAGTCGCATGAATGTCAGCAGGTTTTCCGCAGCTATTTCGCTGGAATTCCGCAGCTATGTATAGTTGCGGATTCCGGGGAGCTGCTGTGGGGTACCTGCGGATATATCTGCAGGTGCGAGCTCCCGTGGGCACATAGCCTAAGACATTTTAGGAGGGAGGAGTTAAAGAAAGAAAGTATATCGTAAAGCAAAGAAAATGGGTTATAGATAGGAAGGAAGGCGCATGGAGAGAAAAAGGTCAATAATAGCACTGTTCTGATACATGAAAGAACATAAAGATATCTGCACCCTGGATATAAATAGACCTCAAATTCAGGCTATATTACTATGAAAAAACACTCCCACAAGAGAAAATTCTGAAACTTGGATCACACTGCAAACTGCATAGCATAAGTATGAAAATGAATGAAGATTGCAGACTGAAAGAATTTACTAACTAAAAGTAACATTTATAAAAATCATTTTTTTATGTCAAAAGGGTGGCTATGGTGTGTAACTCTGACACGTTATAAAAAGTGATAAACACATACCTTCTTTGGCACATGCAAGACCTCCAGAGCCTCCGCCAATCACAAGCAAGTCATAATCAAAATGAATGGCTGTCAAAAAAAAAAAAAGGTCAATTACACAAAAAGGGCTATTTTTGTTTTACTACAAAAATGAAAGGGCATGCCAGTGATGTCTGCAGGAGGCAGTACCCCGCCATAAAGTCCCTTGTGACTCCGTGTGCCATGACATGATCTGTAGGTATGTAGAGGTAGTGTGTGGCTTATTTTCTACAAGCAGCGTGCCTCACATCCACTGGACTACTATATGGGGCTGTGTTATGGCTTCATGCACAGGTAATAGTGAGCGCCATAGGTGTGGGGAGAAAGATTGTAAAGAAGCGTCAGCACGGTTCCATAAACTACATCTGGGTTTCATGTTTCCAACCTCAGCAGAAGTTCAACCTCCCGAGCCTGAGGGGGCCGCAGTGCTGATTTAGCTCCATGGCCCCCTCACAGCACTCATTGGCTCTACTGCACTGGGATATAAAGCTGAAGGGCTCCTCAACATAAAGTGGTTATTTTCCAAAGAAAGATTTCTGCAACAGGTGACACTATGATAATCACAAATACAATAGAAACAGAGGATGACCTATATCCACTGCATCCAACTGACACTAAGGGGTCTTGTCCTGTAAAAATAACAGAATAGAATAATGTAAATTAACCAATTCAGTTCCGAGACTACTTTAGCAAGAGTGAGAGTTAATTTTTTTTGGTTTTCCATTAATGTAGGTGTATGAGGGATTGTTTGTTGCTAGACAAGTTGCATTTCCTAATGGCATTATGTTGGGGTGCATATGATTTATTGATTACCAGTTCTATGTGGAGGTGTAATGAAAAACGATCTGCCATTTTTTATTTTTCGGGGTGTAAATTTATGCAGCTCACTGTAAAGCATAAGTAACATGATCATTTATTCTGCAGGTTGCTAAATTTATATTGATGCCACATACATTGTATGGACAAAAGTGACCCACTGAGAGGTCCGCTGTGTTGTGGCAGTGGGACTCTACAGTCTGCACAGAATGATGAAGAACCTCATGTTCAGTTTTGTACATTTCTGCTTAGCGGCATTAGGTCCGTGTATGATTTTTAGATGTGCAGTCTCTCTCTTTTTCTTCCGTTCTGACTCTGCACTGTAACTTTGTATAGTCTGTCATTTTGGGACTGATTTGCTTTTTTTCTTTAAGGGATCCTGTCAGTTGCAATATACACCCAGAACCATGAGCAATTCTGGGTGCATAATGCTAATCCCTGCCTAATTGTCCCTGTATACACTAGCATAGATAAAGAGATCTTCAGAAAAAGTATTTCTAAAGATCCTTCTTTATATGCTAATGAGGCCAGCGACTAGTTGTAAGGGCATTATTACCCTTGGCTAGTCGGACCCCTTAGCATGTAAGCACTCCTACAGTCCCACAGGGGCGTGCGAACATGATAATGATTGCGCAACGTTAGAGGCATGTTTGCTCTCAACTCTGCTGCCACCGCTGGTTTTCGGCTCAGTGCACATGATCAGAACGTTACCTGACTTCCGGTCAAACGCACTACTCCAGTTTGAAGCCGGGACGCGTACACCTGGCTTCATAGTGCGCATGACTGGAAGTCTGGGACTTCTGATCATGCGCACTGAGCTGAAATCCAGCGTTAGGCGTGTTGGTAGCAGAAAGCGGCGAGATTGATCATGCCTCTGGCGCTGCACATCATTAGCATGTTAGTACACCTACAGGGGTGTGCTTAAGTGCTAAGGGGGCCGACTAGCCAAGGGAAGTAACGCCCTTGTGACTAGTCGCTGGCCTCATTAGCATATTATAAAGGCTCTTTAGGAATACTTTTTGGAAAGATCTCTTTATCTATGCTAGTGTATACAGGGACGGTTAGGCAGGGATTAACAATATGTACCCAGAACTGCTTGTGGTTCTGAGTGCATATTGCACCTGACAGGTTCCTTTTAACTGCTTCTACTGTTTATGAAAGAAGTTGTAAACTGCTTGTAAAACCCAATTTAAATTACCATGTTTATATAACAAATGGAGAAAAAGACATGGATCGCACATCCCAAAAATACATTGATCTAAAAGCCGCTAGGCAATAATTTAAATAGAACGTGAGGTTCTTAGTTACCATTCTGATCAGACTGTATTAAGCCCACTGCCACGTCACGGCGAACCTCTAGAGTGGGTCCCTATCCTAAGCCTTTGTGGTGCGGCACTGTGCACCAACCACCGCTGCAGCGACAAAGCACCAGCAGGGCAGGCGACCCGGTGCCTCACAGCACCCATGCTGCAAGGCAAAGCCCCCAAGGCTCCAAGCCGCACTGCCCCACTGTCACAACACCACCACAGCAGCGGTCACTGCACAGCACCAACACACAGTGAGAGGAGCTGCGCACTCACCTCCCACTTTCTCCCATAAGTGAACTAAGTGAATGGTAACTAAGAACCTCACGTTCTATTAAAAAATTTTTACATAGCGGCTTTTAGATCAATGTATTTTTGGGATGTGCGATCCATGTCTTTTTCTCCATTTGTTATATTAATATGTTCTATCCCCCTCCTTTTTTTGCTTGGATCTGCACTCCCCCCATTTGGCACAGGTGTTTTTAATTAGCAGGAGACTGCAAGAGGGGTCAGCCTTTTTTGCTCCCAGTTCACTTATGGGAGCCAGTGGGAGGTGAGTGCGCAGCTCCTCTCACTGTGTGTTGGTGCTGTGCAGTGGCCGCTGCTGTGGTGGTGTCGTGACAGTGGGGCAATGCGGCCTGGAGCCTTGGGGGCTTTGCCTTGCAGCATGGGTGCTGTGAGGCACCGGGTCGCCTGCCCTGCTGGTGCTTTGTCGCTGCGGCAGTGGTTGGTGCACAGTGCCGCACCACAAAGGCTTAGGATAGGGACCCACTCTAGAGGTTCGCCGTGACGTGGCAGTGGGCTTAATTCAGTCTGATCAGAATGGTAACTAAGAACCTCACGTTCTATTTAAAATTTTTGCCTAGCGGCTTTTAGATCAATGTATTTTTGGGATGTGCGATCCATGTCTTTTTCTCCATTTGTTATATTATATAAATTACCATGTTTGCTCCCATAAAAACAACAACACTTATACTCTCCTCCGATCCTGGCGTTGTTCCAGCGGTGTGGGGCTCACATGACATCGTTACTCGAGCCTTGTACCCAATCACTGCTGGTTTCCTTCTCCCCGACTTCGGGCATATTAAGTATCAAGAAGAAGTGAGCAGCAGCCGCAGCTCTGATATTCTCTTGATATTCGATTCGCCCTCTTATTACTTATCTATGACACAAATGATCCGCAACCTCCAGAGCTCATGGCGCCCTCTGACCCAGCTGTGTCACCAACAATTCTGTAAGGTCAGCCGACCCTCAGACCTCCTCACCACTGCCTGTGACATCCATTATCGGACGGTGGTTTCTCCCAGTCACCCAATTATATCACTTCTGTGACAATGTAGGTCACAAGTGGCAGCACCCAGATGAAAAGATACAGTATACCGTGTGTCTAAGATGGGACAATATTGCCTAACAACAGTATTCATCAGGTGGCACATTATTTAATAGTGCGGTGTAAGGGGTACTTTACACGCTGCGACATCGCTGCCGATATATTGTTGGGGTCACGTCGTTAGTGACGCACATCCGGCGTCGGTAGCAACATCGCAGCGTGTAACACAAATGAGCGACTATCAACGAGCGCAAAAACATGCAAAATCGTTGCTCATTGACACGTCGTTCATTTCCATAATATCGCTGCTGCAGGTACGATGTTGTTTGCCGTTCTTGCGGCAGCACACATCGCTATGTGTGACACCGCAGGAACGACGAACATCTCCTTACCTGCTTCCACCGGAAAAAGAAGGAAGGAAGGAGGTGGCCGGCATGTTCCGGCCGCTCATCTCCTCCCCTCCTTTTCTATTGGGCGGCGGTTCAGTGACGCTGCTGTGACGCTAAACGAACCACCCCCTTAAAAAGGAGGCGGTTCGCCGGTCACAGAGACGTCGCAGAGCAGGTATGTGCGTGTGACGCTGCCGTAGCGATAACGTTCGTAAGGCAGCGATCACCACATATCGGCCGTGCAACGGGGACGGGTGCAATCGCGCTCGACATCGCTAGCAAATGCTAGCGATGTCGCAGCATGTAAAGTACCCCTTAGAGTCATGTAAATATGATGTGCATGGAAATATTAGATAACCAAGTTGTATCTCCACCGCAACAGGATCAAAGGTAACCCATAGCAACCAACAAAGACTGCAATAGTCCTGGACAGTTCAGGAAATAATAGTTTGGGTGCCTTAGGGCCTGAAAGGGGTTTTATAGTTTCAGGAAATCCATCTCCTGACTGTAGTTTATTTAAAAAGAAAACCTGTTCTTGACTCCCCCTGCCCAGGTCCAGCTCCCAATGTCTGTTATTGACTTGGTGTTGACATCATATTGCAGTGCTGCTGCCAGTGTAGACACCATGAGCTGCTGAGCTCATTGATTGGCTGCAGCGGTGCAACATCATGTGGGTACTGAAGATACTAACAGACACCTGGGATCTATGGAAGAAACTCAGCGATGGACCTGAGGAGGGTGAGTAAAGCGGGGTTTATTGTTTGTTTAAAGAGAACCTGCCAGGAGGATTTTGCTAAGTAAAATACAGACATGGGCAATACTGATTAAACTGATACCTGTGGGGATGAAATCAACTTTGTGGGTTTTTGTTCAGCATTTGATGTTTTCTTCTACTGATATTTCCGTATATCGGGGCGGCCTGTGTGCATGGTCTTATCTGGGGCTCTGCCCCTCCGTCCACCTCCTGCTCTTGTATGATGGCCCTGATCCATCACCGACCAGCCTCCTTTACCAGATCTGGTAGAGGAGATTAGAACTCATCAGCTTGTGAGCTTTGTGTCCATAAGCAGCAGCTCTACCATTGTGCCACTGCCTGTACTGAAAAGCATAGAAGGATTTGGTAATCTTGACCTGTATTTCAGACAGAGAAGCAGATTATTCAGCTACATAGAGATAAAGATAGATATATCCTGCATCTCTATGTAGGTGAAGGAAAAACTGTTTTGTTTGTTTGTTTTGTTCCTATAAAACTACTATATAAGGCCCGTTTCACACGTCAGTGAAAAACACAGACGTTCTTCACTGGCGTGTAAAACACGCACATGTCCCTGCGTGTGCCGTGAATTTCGGCACACGTGGGTTGTCTAAGTGCAATCCGGGCTCCGTTCTCCGTGGCCCGTGATTGCACTTAGAGATTCACTCACCTGCGCCCGCTCCCGCTGTCCATGGTGCTGAATCCTCCCGCGACGCAGCATCCGGCCGGCGGTGACCTCCGCAGCAGCTGCTTCCGGGTCAGCTGTGTCGCGCATAATGAATATGCGCAACAGTAATCAGCCGGCTCAGAAGCAATAAGCTGCACGGGCTGCAGAGGACATCGCTGGACGCCGGGTGAGTTAAAATGTTTATTATTTTAAATGCACGTTTTTTTCTGGCACGTGTTTCACGGACCACACCACTGCGTGGTCTGTGGAACATCAGTGATGCCAGAAAAAAATGGACATGTCTCCGTGCAGCAATCACGCACACGCGGGTACGCCGCACGGAGACACGTGCAGTGATAAATCACTGACGTGTGAGCAGACCCATTCATTATAATGGGTCTGCGTATGTCAGTGATTCTGGTACGTTTAAAAAAAAAAGCACAAACGTACCAGAATCACTGACATGTGAAAGGGGCCTAAGGCCCGTTTCACACGTCAGTGAAAAACACAGACGTTTTTCACTGGCGTGTAAAACACGCACATGTCCCTGCGTGTGCCGTGAATCACGGCACACGTGGGTTGTCTAAGTGCAATCCGGGCTCCGTTCTCTGTGGCCCGTGATTGCACTTAGAAATCAACTCACCTGCGCCCGCTCCCGCTGTCCATGGTGCTGATCGCTCCCGCTCTCCATGGTGCTGATCGCTCCCGCGGTGGAGCATCCGGCCGGCGCTGACCTCCGCAGCAGCTGCTTCCGGGTCGGCTGTGTCGCGCATAATGAATATGCGCGACAGTAATCAGCCGGCTCAGAAGCAGCAGGCTGCACGGGCTGCAGAGGACATCGCTGGACGCCGGGTGAGTTAAAATGTTTTTTATTTTAAAAGCACGTTTTTTTCTGGCACGTGTTTCACGGACCACACCACTGCGTGGTCCGTGGGACATCAGTGATGCGAGAAAAAAATGGACATGTCTCCGTGCGGCAATCACGCACACGCGGGTACGCCGCACAGAGACACGTGCAGTGAAAAGAAGGGAATTTTGTTTACTTACCGTAAATTCCTTTTCTTCTAGCTCCAATTGGGAGACCCAGACAGTGGGGTGTATAGCTACTGCCTCTGGAGGCCGCACAAAGAACTACACTTAAAAGTGTAAGGCCCCTCCCCTTCTGGCTATACACCCTCCCGTAGGAGTACGGATTCCTCAGTTTTAGTACCAAAGCAAGAAGGAGGAAAGCCAATAACAGTTTCAAAAACAAATTCAATCCGATAACAAGATCGGAGAACTTAAGAAACAACATGAACAACATGTGCACCCGAAAAACGAAACCCTAAGAACAAATAGGGCGGGTGCTGGGTCTCCCAATTGGAGCTAGAAGAAAAGGAATTTACGGTAAGTAAACAAAATTCCCTTCTTCTTTTTCGCTCCTAATTGGGAGACCCAGACAGTGGGACGTCCAAAAGCAGTCCCTGGGTGGGTAAAAAGATACCACATGAACGGGCTGTCAGACAGCCTCTTCCTACAGGTGGGCCACCGCCGCCTGAAGGACCTGTCTACCTAGGCTGGCATCTGCCGAAGCGTAGGTATGCACTTGATAGTGTTTGGTAAACGTGTGCAGACTCGACCAGGTAGCCGCCTGGCACACTTGCTGAGCCGTAGCCTGATGCCGCAATGCCCAGGACGCACCCACGGCTCTGGTAGAATGGGCCTTCAGTCCAGATGGAATCGGAAGCCCAGCAGAACGGTATGTGTGAAGAATTGGTTCCTTGATCCACCGCGCCAGGGTGGATTTGGAAGCTTGCGATCCCTTATGCTGACCAGCGACTAGGACAAAGAGCGCATCAGAACGGCGTAGAGACGCCGTGCGAGAAATGTAAATCCTGAGTGCTCTCACCAGGTCCAACAGATGTAAACCCTTTTCAAATTGGTGAACTGGATGCGGACACAAAGATGGCAAAGTGATATCCTGATTGAGATGAAAGGAAGAAACCACCTTGGGAGAAAACTCTGGAATTGGACGCAGTACTACCTTGTCTTGGTGAAACACCAGGAAGGGAGATTTGCAAGATAACGCCGCTAGCTCGGACACTCTTCGAAGAGACGTGACCGCCACAAGAAAAAACTACCTTTTGTGAAAGCCGAGAAAGGGGAACCTCTTTCAAAGGCTCGAAAGGCGGCTTCTGGAGAGCAATGAGAACCTTGTTCAGATCCCAGGGTTCCAATGGCCGTCTGTAAGGAGGAACGATATGACAAACTCCTTGGAGAAACGTGCGTACTTTAGAAAGCCGTGCCAAGCGCTTCTGAAAGAATACGGATAGCGCGGAGACTTGACCCTTAAGAGAGCTAAGCGACAAACCTTTTTCCAACCCAGACTGCAGGAAGGAAAGAAAAATTGGCAATGCAAATGGCCAGGGAGAAAACCCTTGAGCCAAGCACCACGCTAAAAATATCTTCCACGTCCTGTGATAGATCTTAGCTGAGGATGGTTTTCTAGCCTGTCTCATTGTGGCAACAACTTCATGAGATAAACCTGAGGCCGCTAGGATCCAGGACTCAATGGCCACACAGTCAGGTTCAGGGCCGCAGAATTCAGATGGAAAAACGGCCCTTGAGACAGCAAATCTGGACGGTCTGGTAGTGTCCACGGTTGGCCTACCGTGAGATGCCACAGATCCGGGTACCACGACCTTCTTGGCCAATCTGGAGCGACGAGTATGGCTCGATGGCAGTCGGACTTGATTTTCCGGAGAACTCTGGGTAACAATGCTAGAGGTGGGAACACATAGGGGAGTCGGAATTGCGACCAATCCTGAACCAAGGCGTCTGCCGCCAGTGCTCGGTGATCGTGAGACCGTGCCATGAAAACTGGGACCTTGTTGTTGTGCCGTGACGCCATCAGATCGACGTCCGGCGTCCCCCAGCGGCAACAGATCTGCTGAAACACGTCCGGGTGAAGGGACCATTCTCCTGCGTCCATGCCCTGGCGACTGAGAAAGTCTGCTTCCCAGTTTTCCACGCCTGGGATGTGAACTGCGGATATGGTGGACGCTCTGCTTTCCACCCACGTGAAAATCCGCTGGACTTCTTGAAAAGCTTGGCGACTGCGTGTTCCCCCTTGGTGGTTGATGTACGCCACCGCCGTGGAATTGTCCGACTGAATCCGAATCTGCTTGCCTTCCAGCCATTGTTGGAAGGCTCGCAGGGCAAGATAGATTGCTCTGATTTCCAGAACATTGATCTGCAGGGTGGACTCTTCCTGAGTCCACGTCCCCTGAGCCCTGTGGTGGAGAAACACCGCTCCCCACCCTGATAGGCTCGCATCCGTCGTGACCACTGCCCAGGACGGGGGAAGGAACGACTTTCCCTGTGACAATGAGGTGGGGAGAAGCCACCAACGCAGAGAGTCCTTGGCAGTCTGAGAGAGGGAGACAGTCCTGTCGAGGGACGTCGATTTCCCATCCCATTGGCGTAGAATGTCCCATTGTAGAGGGCGCAGATGAAACTGCGCGAACGGGACTGCCTCCATTGCTGCTACCATCTTTCCTAGGAAATGCATGAGGCGCCTCAGTGAGTGCGACTGGCTCTGAAGGAGAGATTGCACTCCAGTCCGTAGCGAGCACTGCTTGTCCAGTGGAAGCTTCACTATCGCTGAGAGAGTATGAAACTCCATGCCAAGATAAGTCAGAGATTGGGTCGGGGTTAGATGAGACTTTGGAAAGTTGATAATCCACCCGAAACTCTGGAGAGTGTCTAGTGCCACCTTCAGACTGTGCTGGCATGCCTCTTGAGAGGGTGCCTTTATAAGCAGGTCGTCTAGATACGGGATGACCGAGTGACCCTGCGAGTGCAGAACAGCTACTACTGCTGCCATGACTTTGGTGAAGACCCGGGGGGCTGTTGCCAGACCGAAAGGTAACGCTACGAACTGCAGGTGTTCGTCGTGTATGACGAAGCGTAGGAAACGCTGATGCTCTGGTGCAATCGGCACGTGGAGATACGCATCTTTGATATCTATTGATGCTAGAAAATCTCCTTGAGACATTGAGGCTATGACGGAGCGTAGGGATTCCATCCGGAACCTCCTGACTTTTACGTGTCTGTTGAGCAACTTTAGATCCAGGACGGGTCGATACGATCCGTCCTTTTTTGGGACCACAAACAGATTGGAGTAAAAACCGTGACCTTGTTCCTGAAGAGGGACGGAGGTCACCACTCCTTCCGCCTTTAGAGCGGCCACCGCCTGCAACAGAGCATCGGCTCGGTCTGGTGGTGGAGAAGTTCTGAAGAAACGAGTTGGCGGACGAGAACTGAACTCTATCCTGTACCCGTGAGACAGAATATCCCTCACCCAACGGTCTTTGACGCGTGACAGCCAAATGTCGCCAAAGTGGGAAAGCCTCCCACCGACCGCGGGTGTGGGAATCGGAGACTGCAAGTCAGGAGGACGCCGTCTTGGCAACGGTTCCTCCGGCTGTCCTTTTTGGGCGTGACTGAGACCTCCAAGAATCTGAGCGTCTCTGGTCTTTTTGAGTCTTTTTTGACGAGGCGAATTGGGACCTGCCCGGTCCTCGAAAGGACCGATAACCAGACTGACCCTTCCTCTGTTGGGGTTTGTTTTGTCTGTGTTGCGGTAAGGATGAGTCCTTACCCTTGGAGTGTTTGATGATTTCATCCAAACGCTCTCCAAACAATCGGTCACGAGAAAAAGGCAAATTGGTTAAGCACTTCTTGGAATGAGAATCTGCTTTCCAATGTCTCAACCACAGGGCCCTACGCAAAACAACGGAGTTGGCTGACGCCACTGCCGTGCGGCTTGTAGCGTCAAGAACAGCATTAATCGCGTACGACGCGAATGCCGCCATTTGCGAGGTCAATGGTGCTACCTGCGGGGCAAATGCACGTGTGACTGAGTCGACTTGCGCAAGCCCGGCTGAGATAGCTTGGAGTGCCCATACGGCCGCAAAAGATGGCGCTAATGACGCTCCAATCGCTTCATAGATGGATTTCAGCCAGAGCTCCATCTGCCTGTCAGTGGCATCTTTAAGTGCCGCTCCATCTTCAACTGCAACCAAGGATCTAGCTGCAAGCCTGGAAATTGGAGGATCCACTTTTGGACACTGGGTCCAACCCTTGACCACCTCAGGGGGAAAAGGATAGCGTGTATCTTTAAGCCGTTTAGAAAAACGCCTTTCAGGATAAGCGTGGGGTTTCTGGATTGCGTCTCTAAAGTCAGCGTGGTCCAGAAAAGTGCTTAATGTACGCTTAGGGTATCTGAAATGGATTCTCTCGTGCTGCGAAGCCGACTCTTCTACAAGAGGAGCTGGTGGGGAAATATTTAACATCTTATTGATGTTAAATATAAGATCATTAACTATGGCGTCACCATCTGGTGTATCTAGATTGAGAGCGGTCCCAGGATCAGAATCCTGATCAGTTACGTCCGCCTCATCACCCATAGATTCATCTCGCTGGGATCCTGACCATTGAGATGAATGTGAAGGCCCGTCATAGCGAGCCCGCTTAGGCTGCCCGGGGCCATCGTCCGAGTCAGAGTCTTCACCCTGAGGTGTATGTGCCCGTCCCGGAGCTTGGAGGTAACTCAGCTGAGGGGGACCAGGGGGCAATGATTGCACAGTGTCCGTGGCCTGAAGTACAGGCCTAGCTCGCAATGTGTCAAGAATTTGTGACATAGTGAGAGACATTCTGTCAGCAAAAGCTGCAAACTCAGTTCCTGTCACCTGGACAGCATTCACAGGTGGTACACCCTGGGTCACGTCCAGCAGAGGTCCCGACTGTGCAAGCGCCGCAGGGGCCGAGCACTGCCCACAATGGGGGTCCGTGGAGCCTGCCGGTAGAAAAGTCCCACATGCGGTGCAGGAAGCATATAATGCCTGTGCCTTGGCACCCTTGCGTTTTACGGACGACATGCTGCTGGCTCTTGGCAATGTGAGAGAGTCTATAGCCAAAGGGCGAGCAGCGCTATGCAATACAAAGTATTTGTAGAAACAAAATACTAAGAATACTACTGGCACAATAGGGGGTGAGCCCTGAGGGCTGCTTACCGCCCGCTGAATAGCGGGTAAGAGGCGCAGAATTCCTTGTCTGGGTCTCCCCGGCTCCCCTCTGCAGCTCAGCGTGTCAGCAGGAATGGCTGCCGGCGTCTGTGGAGAGGGGCGGTCCGTGGGAGTTCCTAAACAAAAGTGCGGGAAACAGTGTCCCCTCTGTGCCGATTGTGAGGGCTGGAGTATGTAAAAACGACTCCAGCCCTCGGCGCTGATGCACTGACCAGCGTCCCGCCCCTCTCCTGACTGGCAGGTCTGGGGGCGGGAACGAACGGAAGCAGGCCGCAAAAGCCGGGGACTCGAGTTATCAGCGCGGCCGCCGTAAAAGCGCGGCCCGCGCTGAAGTCCCCGGCGCACCACAAGTGCCAGCCGCGCCGCAGTCCCAGCGGCCGGCGCGACCGATTCCCAGAAGTGTGCCTGCTTCAGCGAAGCTGAATGAGGCCATGGCACAAGCGCCGCAGCGCTGATGTCCCCGGCGCACTACAACACCCAGCATGCTGCGGTGTGAGCGCCAAATGCACGGGGACACAGAGTACCTTGAGGAAGCAGGGCCATGTCCCTGATGTACTCCGCTCCATCCAGCATCTTCTCCAGGGGCTGTAGATGGAGCACGGTCTCAGTGCCTGGAGACCAGTAAATCCCACTTCACCCAGAGCCCTGTAAAAAGGGATGGGGAAGGAATCAGCATGTGGGCGCCAGCCACCGTACCCGCAATGGGTACCTCAACCTTACAAACACCTCCGACATACAGTGGGGTGAGAAGGGAGCATGCTGGGAGCCCTGTATGGGCCCTCTTTTCTTCCATCCGACATAGTCAGCAGCTGCTGCTGACTAAAAACAATGGAGCTATGCGTGCGTGTCTGACCTCCTGCGCACAAAGCTAAAACTGAGGAATCCGTACTCCTACGGGAGGGTGTATAGCCAGAAGGGGAGGGGCCTTACACTTTTAAGTGTAGTTCTTTGTGCGGCCTCCAGAGGCAGTAGCTATACACCCCACTGTCTGGGTCTCCCAATTAGGAGCGAAAAAGAAATCACTGATGTGTTAGCAGACCCATTCATTATAATGGGTCTGCGTATGTCAGTGATTCTGGTACGTTTAAAAAAAAAAGCACAAACGTCCCAGAATCACTGACGTGTGAAAGAGGCCTTAAACGGGTGTGGCCAAAAATTGCAGCTTAGGCTATGTGCGCACGTTGCGTACTGTCCCTGCAGAAATTTCTGCAGCGATTTGAACAGCACACGTGCGCTTCAAATCGCTGCAGAAACAGTCCGTAATGAAAAAAAAAAGCCGATTCCATGCGCTCTGAGTGCAGCCCCTCCCATAGACAGAGCGGGGGATGCAGGCAAAGCGCAGGAAAGAAGTGACATGTCACTTCTTAGAACGCACGCTTCGGGCAGCAGCCGAAGCACTGCGCTAAGGCGCCACGTGCGCACGTCTCCTGAATAATCTTCATAGATTATGCTGGGGACGCAGGACGCATGCAGTTACGCTGCGGTGCCGATCGCAGCGTAACTGCATGCAAATACGCAACATGCGCACATAGTGAACCTGTCAGGTCCAGTATGCACCCAAAAGAACCACGAGCAGTTCTGGGTGCATATTGTGGCTGTGCTAACATGCTAGTGAATTTGCAGCGTCAGAGGATGATCTCACTCACCTCTCCGCTGCCGTCGCTGGATTTCGGCTCACCCCGGAGTTTCGGTCATGCGCACTACTTCAGTTTGAAGCCAGGACGTGTACACCCGGCTTCATAGTGCTGAAATCCACTGAGACGAAACCCAGCATCAAGCAGCGATGGTGGTGGAAAGGTAAGATCATCCTGCGACGCTGCACATTCATTAGCATGTTAGCACTTTCACAGGGGCGTACTAACATGCTAATGGGGGTGACTAGCAAGGGAATTAACACCCTTGGGACTAGTCCCTGCGCTCATTAGCATATGATAACAGATCTTTAGAAATACTTTTTATAAAGATCTCTTTATCTATGCTAGTGTATACAGGGACGGTTAGGCAGAGATTAGCAATATGCACCCAGAACTGCTCATGGTCCTGGGTGCATATTACACCTGACAGGTAAGGCTACTTTCACACATCCGGTTTGAGCAGTGCGGCTCAATCCAGCTGTGAAACCTATGCAACGGATGCGGTGAAAACACCGCATCCTTTGCATAAATTTTTTACATGCGGCCCGTCCGTTTTTTTCCGCTTGCGGCAGGCTACTGAGCATGCGCAGTGGCAAAAACCGCATGCGGCAGCCGAATGCGGTTTTTGACGCATCGCGCCGCATCCGGCGTCCATAGGCATGCATAGGAAAATGCGCCGCATCGGCCGGATGCGGCGCAATGCGGGTTTTTTTGCCACACAAAAAACGTGCCAGGCAACGCTCCATTCGGCCGCCGCATCGGCAAAATCTGCCGCATGCGGCAAAGAAACGGACGGAACGCAAGCCCATGCGGCACAATGCGGCACTAATGTTAGTCTATGTAAAAAAAAAAAAACGCAACCGGCATCAAAAAAAAAACTGTTGCGTTTTTTCTGCAAAGTGCCGGATTGTGCCGCACAGGAAAAACCGGAGGTGTCAAAGCAGCCTTAGGCTACTTTCACACACCAGTTTTCTGCATTCAGGCACAATCCTTTTTTTTCCTGATCCAACGGATCCGGCAAAAAATTAAAAAATCGTATCCACCGGATCCGTTTTTTAATGGATCTGTTATGCCGGATGCGTAAAAAAACGGATCAGTTGGATCCGTTTTGCATCCGTTTTGTCAGTTTTTTTGCTGGATCCGGCAGCCGCATCCGTTTTTTGCCGCATTGTACCGGATCCGGCGTTTATAGGCTTCCATTGTAAAACACGCCGTATTGCGCCAGATCCGGCGCGATGCGGTTTTTTTGCCGGACAAAAAAACATTGCAAGATACGTTGCCTCCGGCCGCCGCTTTAATTAATTTTGACGCATCCGGAAAAAAACGGATGCAACGCAAAGCCATCAGGCACAATCCGGTAAGGCAACTTTCACACATCCGGTTTTTGCTCTGCGGCATAATACGGCGCTCTGCAGAAAAACCGCAACCGTTTTTTTTGCCGCCGGTTGCAGGTTTTTTTGCATAGACTTACATTAGTGCCGTATTGTGCCGCATGGGCTTGCGTTCGGTCCGTTTTTTGCCGCATGCGGCAGATTTAGCCGATGCCGCGGCCGAATGGAACGTTGCCTGGAACGTTTTTTGCTCCGGCAAAAAAAACGAATCGCGCCGCATCCGGCCGCTGCGGCGCATTTTTCAATGCATGCCTATAGACACCGGATGCGTCGCGATGCGGAAAAACCGCATCCGGTCGCCGCATGCGTTTTTTCCCACTGCGCATGCTCAGTAGCATGCCGCAACTGGAAAAAAACGGACGGGCCGCATGTAAAAACTTATGCAAAGGATGCGGTGTTTTCGCCGCATCCGTTGCATAGTTTTCACAGCCGGATTGAGCCGCAGTGCTCAAACCGGATGTGTGAAAGTAGCCTTAGGCTGCTTTCACACCTCCGGTTTCTGCAATGCGGCACACTCCGGCACTTTGCAGGAAAATCACAACCGTTTTTTTTTTGCTGCCGGTTGCGTTTTTTCTGCATAGACTTTAATTAGTGCCGCAAGGCCTTGCGTTCCATCCGGTTTTTGCCACATGCGGCAGATTTAGCCGATGCGGCGGCCGGATGGAACGTTGCCTAGCACGTTTTTTCGTGCGGCAAAAAAAAAACGCATCGCGCCGCATTCGGCCGATGCGGCGCATTTTTCAATGCATGCCTATGGCAGCCGGAGGCGGCGCGATGCGGAAAAAACGCATCCGGCCGCCGCATGCGGTTTTTGCCACTGCGCATGCTCAGTAGCATGCCGCAAGCGGCAAAAACCGGACGGGCCGCAAAGTAAAAACTTATGCAAAGGATGTGGTGTGTTCACCGCATCCGTTGCATAGCTTGCACAGCCGGATTGAGCCGCAGAGCAAAAATCCGGATGTGTGAAAGTAGCCTTAGGCTAGTTTCACACATCCGGTTTGAGCACTGCGGCTCAATCCGGCTGTGAAAACTATGCAACGGATGCGGTGAACACACCGCATCCTTTGCATAAGTTTTTACATGCGGCCCGTCCGGTTTTTTCCGGTTGCGGCATGCTACTGAGCATGCGCAGTGGAAAAAAACGCATGCGGCGACCGGATGCGGTTTTTTACGCATCGCGCCGGAGTAAAAAACGTTGCAGGGGACGTTCGATCCGGCCGCCGCATCGGCTAAATCTGCCGCATGCGGCCAAAACCGGACCGAACGCAAGCCCCTGCGGCACAATACGGCACTAATGTAAGTCTATGCAAAAAAAAACGCCACCGGCGTTACAAAAGCCGGTGGCGGTTTTTCTGCAGAACGCCGTATTGTGCCGCAGAGCAAAAATCCGGATGTGTGAAAGCACCGCCTACAGGACCGTCCCGTTTTCTGTTCTTATGGCGGTGCTGGTGAGGGCTTTGGGCCATTAGAGAAGAGGAGGGGCAGAGCCCCAGACCCTGCACACTGGCAGCCCCCATATATGGAAAGATCAGTAGAAGAAAACCTCAAACGCCGATCACACACTGATGGCCACCTCTGTACTTGACTCCTGACAGGTTGTGTTTAGAATGAAAGCAGTCGCGGCGGGTTCAATGCTAGCACTGCTTTATGACTGTGTGCCTCGCACTGTCCTGCACCGAAGGGGTATAATGGTGGAGCTCTCCTCCTCCTTCCGGTGACACTCCGCACTCCCGGAGACCCCACACATCACCGCTCCCCAGATACCTGAGAACCCGCGACTACACGTGAGCGCCAGGAGGCGACTTCTCCCAGCGCGGCACCGCCACAGAGCCGCCATGTGTGTGAGGACCCCGAGGTCTGCCCCGGATGCGCCTGCTCACAATAAGCGAAACCTGCGCCTACACTCGGACGCTTCCGTCCAGAGGTTATTACAGCTGCACTAGAAGTAAATACAAGGCGCATAGGTGTATTATTAATAGGACTTATAATAACTACGCTATCCGTATAACCACGCCCTTCTCGGGTCATGTGACCCCGGGCGCCCTTGTATGAACTAGCAGTCTATGTATACTATCCCGCACATTCCCAACATAGGCTTTGGGTGGAAACACATCTATGCGAGTAAAATCGGTCCGACTGGGCTGAAAAAAACTCGGCTGATTTTAGTTCACGTTAGGTGCGAGTGCAACGCAAGTGCGATGCTATTTCTGAGATTTTACTAGCGTGTGTAATGCGTGTGTAATGCGTATTTTTTACTATGTCATCTGCCATTCAGCGCTGCTACATGGCCGCTGACAGCAGACACAGACAGCCATGTAGCAGAGCTGAATGGCAGATGACAGCAGACACAGACAGAGCCGCACTGTCAGAATGAACTCGGGTGAATTTAACCCGATTTCATTGTCATGCTGTGGCTCTGTCTGTGCCGCGTCCTGATTAGCGGTCACCAGTGAAGGACTCACCGGTGACCGCTAATCCCCTGAGTGACTGAAGTTAGCAGCCCTCTCTCATACTCACCGATCCCCGGCGCTGCACGGCTTTCTCACTGTTCCGGCAGCTTTTACTATTGCTGGATCCAGCGGTGACAGCGGGTAACCTCAGTGACACCTCAGCTGATTGCGCTACTCACCTCAGTTGCTGCTTGGAGGTGACCGGAGCGGCGGTGTCTTCTGCAGCTCCTGTCACCTTCATGCTGGAAGCGACGCTGGAGGTCCATGGAGTACGCCGGATATGGAGGGCTTTTTGGGGCTTATTAAATTGGTAATGAGGGAATGTGTTTGTGTTTTTTATTTCTAATAAAGGATTTTTTCATGTGTGTGTGTTTATTTACTGTAACTTACAGATTAATCATGGAGGGTGTCTCATAGACGCCTGACATGATTAATCTAGGACTTATTGGCAGCTATGGGCTGCCAATAACTCCTTATTACCCCGATTTGCCAACGCACCAGGGTAAATCAGGAAGAGCCGGGTACAGTCCCAGAACTGTCGCATATAATGTATGCGGCAATTCTGGGCGGCTGTTGGCTGATATTGTTAGGGTGGGGGGCTCCCCATAACGTGGAGCTCCCCATCCTGAGAATACCAGCCTTCAGCCGTATGGCTTTATCTGGCTGGTATTAAAATTGGGGGGGACCGTACGCCATTTTTTTTAATTATTTATTTATTTATTTCAATGCACAGTATAGACACGCCCACCGGCTGCTGTGATTGGGTGCAGTGTGACACCTGTCACTCAGCGTGGGGGCGTGTCTCACTGCAACCAATCATAGGCGCCTGTGGGCGGGGAAAGCAGGGAATACAAGATTGTTTAATAAGCGGCCGGCTTTTTCAAAATAGTAAAAGCCGCCGGAGCAGTGAGAAAGCCGTGCAGCGCCGGGGATCGGGGAACGGTGAGTATGAGAGAGGGGGGGAAACTGACCGACAGACTGTGAGAGAGGGACAGAGATAGTGACGGACCGACAGAGAGAGAATAGAGACCGAGAGGGAGAGACCGACTGACAGGGAATAGTGATTGACAGACATTGGGAGACATCGCTCGTTTCCAGTGTTTTAGGAAACATGCGAGAAATGTATTTAGAAAATCGGATGTCACTAAGATGGTGTGAATGCCGTCCCGTGACATCCGATTTTTTACACGCTCCCATAGACTTGCATTGGAGAAACTCGCAGTAGAAACTCGCAAAAAAGCAGCATGCTGCGATTTTTTTCTCGGTCCGATTTGGACTGAGAAAAAAATCGCAGATGAGAGCTGAATCATTCACTAACATGTGTCCGATTCCAATGCGAGTTTTTCTCGCATTGCTCTACTGCGAGAAACTCGCAAGTGAGAAGCAGCCCTTTCTGTGTGCGGCGCATGTGGGGATACTGCGGCAGAGATGACAACCACAGGGGTCGTACTAGGGAGTGGGATACGGCGGAGGTGTTGTACATCACAAGCAGTCATTCACTATGTCTGTTATTGTAGCTTTATACCAGGGCGTGTTCTAATGGGTGATTGTGAGGTGTGGAGTTTCCAGGAGGCTTAGGCTGCTTTCACACATCCGATTTTTGCTGAGCGGCACAATACGGTGCTTTGCAGAAAAAACACAACCTTTTTTTTTGCCGCCGGTTGTGTTTTTTCCGCATAGACTTGCATGAGCGCCGTATTGTGCCGCATGGCCTTACGTTGCGTCCGTTTTTTGACGGATGTGGCATTTAGCCCATGCGGCGGCCGGATGGAACATTGCCTGGCACGTTTATTTGTGCGGCGAAAAAAAACGGCGCGATGCGGCGCGATTTACAATGTAAGCCTATAGACGCCAGATGCGGCTTCCTGCGGCAAAAACTGCATCCGGATGCGTTTTTTTGAACTGCGCATGCTCAGTATCAAGCCGCATCCGTCAAAAAACGGACAGGCCGCATGGAAAAACTTATGCAGCGGATCCGTGTTTTTCGACGCATCCGTTGCATAGGTTTTTGAGCCGGATTGAGCTGCACTGCAAAAACCGGATGTGTGAAAACAGCCTTATTCCTCAAGGCTGCGGATAGCAACCGAAGCCATCCAACGCAAGTGCGAAAGTAGCCTTAGGCTAGTTTCACACTTGGGTTGAACGGTATCCGTAGCATTGCGTTGTGTGAAGGATGTGTTGCATATAGTGGCGCAACGGATGCTGCAAAACAACGCAATTTATTTTGTTTTTTTACAGTTTTACCGTCGGCAGACTACTGTGAACGATCAGCTGATTGCTAACAGTAGTCGGCCGCCGGGTGATCATCCGATCACTAACAGTAGTCGGCCGCCGGGTAATCAGCCGATCACTAACAGTAGTCGGCCGCCGGGTGATCAACCGATCACTCACAGTAGTCGGCCGCCGGGTGATCAGCCGATCACTCACAGTAGTCGGCCGCCGGGTGATCAGCCGATCACTCACAGTAGCCGGCCGCCGGGTGATCAGCCGATCACTCACAGTAGCCGGCCGCCAGGTGATCAGCCGATCACTCACAGTAGCCGGCCGCCAGGTGATCAGCTGATCGCTCACAGTAGCCGGCCGCCGGGTGATCAGCCGATCACTCAGTAGCCGGCCGCCGGTTGATCAGCTGATCGTTCGGTCGCTGACAATGTGTGCGGGGGGCGGAGTGCGAAGTGGGTGGAGTCGAGCAGGGCCATGGCTGAGGACGTCAGTGCCGCGGGGACTGCATCGCTGGGGGACAGGTGAGTGTGTGTGTGTGTTTTGTGTGTGAGGGAGGGAGCGGAGCCGAGCGGGGAAGTGTCGGGCTCCCGTCACACGTAACCAGGGTTCCTTGGTTACCCGATGTGTACCCTTGTTACGGGTGGAGGGAGCCAGAGAGAGCATGCGCAGTGAAATCCTGTGAAAAAACTGATCCGTTGCATCCGCTGTGCGTCCGTTTTTTGACGGATCAGTCATGATCCGTTTGTGTTTGGGACAGCCCGGTGGGTGTGCCAAACCTGCTGGGCATGCTCAGTAGAGCATGACGGAATCCAGCACTGGATTTCGTCGTAAGACGGATTACGACGGAATCCAGCACCATAGACATACATTACAAGAGTGATTCCTGCGTGGTGCGTCAATTTTGACGGCCAGAAAAACGTTACATTCTGCATTGCTCCCCGCCAAGCGGTCAGTCAAAAAACGACGGACCGCGACGCAGCGGACGCAACACAGGGTCATCAGTTGCAATCCGCCACTAATGCAAGTCTATGGGACACAACAGAATCCGCTAAACGGATTCCGTTGTTTGCCATAGCAGCGGATTAAGACTGATACATTTTAGCGGAAATGTGAACTTAGCCTTATAGTAGGGCATGGGGTATGTGAAACTCCACAAAAACTTGTTACAGCCCAAGGTAAAGATCCATAAACATGCTCAGTGCTCTCCTTCTCTTCCCGACGCATTTCCTCTTTGGTGATTCATCAGGGGAAATTTTGGAGGCTTATCAAGGGAGCATGGAGCTTATTAATCCCTGTGCATGAACTTCCAGGTCACGATGTGTCAGGGGCCGCTCTTATAGAATCCACGTGGCCTCTTAGGAAGCGCGGCCCCTGACACAGCGTGACATGGAAGTTCATGCACAGGGATTAATAAGCTCCATGCTCCCTTGATAAGGCTACTTTCACACTTGCATTCAGCGCAATTCGCCGCTATGGAGAATAGTGCAGTCCGTTAACGCACTGTGCTACTCTCCATAGACTTATATTGACTATGCACTGTAACGCAAGTGTCGTTATTTTGACGCAGCATCGGGCGGCGGGAACGCTGCATGTAGTGTTTTTTGGGTTGTTAAAATAACTCACCTTGACGGATTCCGTTGGAATCCGCCAAGGTGTCTAATGATTGTCTATGGTGGCGGATTCCGCCGCTATGCGCTAAGCGGCGGAATCTGCTGACGGAACAAAATCCAGCAGAACGATCATAATCGTTTAAAATCACTCCTGGTCTCTCTCCCCTCTCCTCCCCTCTCTCATACTTACCGATCACGGGCGCGATGCTGCACAGTTGTCACAAAGCTCCAGCGGCTTTTCCTCTTTTGAAAATGCCGGCCGCTCATTAATCCATCTCGTATTCCCTGCTTCCCCCGCCTATGATTGGTTGCAGTCAGACCCGCCCCCACACTGAGTGACAGCTGTCTCACTGCAACCAATCACAGCCGCCAGTGGGCGGGTCTATATCGTGCAGTACAATAAATAAATAATTAAAAAAAAAACCGGCGTGCGGTCCCCCCTAATTTTGATACCAGCCAAGGTAAAGTCACACGGCTGAAGGATGGTATTCTCAGGATGGGGAGCCCCACGTTATGGAGAGCCCCCTAGCCTAACAATATCAGCCAGCAGCCGCCCGGAATTGCCGCATCCATTAGATGCGACAGTCCCGGGACTCTACCCGGCTCATCCCGAATTGCCCTGGTGGGGTGGCAATCGAGGTAATAAGGAGTTAATGGCAGCAGCCCACAGCTGCCACTAAGTCCTAGGTTAATCATGGCAAGCGTCTATGATACTATTGCAATAGTATCTTTGACTACATGTGGCAGCACCCTTTAGAATTGTGTATTTATATTGCTGTGCACCTGATTCCTCTTCAAAGAATTGGCAGGCATCTATGAGACACCCACAATGATTAACCTGTAAGTAACAGTAAATAAACACATACACCCGAAAAAATACTTTATTTGGAATAAAAGATAAAAAAAACACCCTCTTTCACCACTTTACTAATCCCCAAATACCCCTCCAGGTGCGGCGTAATCCACACGAGGTCCCGCGACGCATCCAGCTCTGCTACATTAAGCTGGCAGTAGAACAACGCTGCTCTCTGTCAGCTCCAGGCAGCAACTGAAGTGAGTCGCGCTGTCAGCGGGGGACAGTACTGAGGTAATGTGTGCGGTGATGATGGGAGCGGTAGTGCCAGTGTGTAGGCGGTGATGAGTTTGTTAGTGCCTGTGTGTGTGCGGTGATGGATGATGGGTGCTGGTATGTGTGCAGTGATGATGAGTGCGGCAGTGCCTGCGTGTGTGCGGTGATGATGGGGTGGTAGTGCCTGGGTGTGTGCGGTGATGAGTGCAGTAGTGCCGGTGTATGTGCGGTGATGATGGGTGCGATAGTGCTGGGGTGTGTGCGGGGATGATGAGTGCGGTAGTGCCTGCCTCTGTGCGGGGATCATGAGTGCGGTAGTGCCTGCCTCTGTGCGGGGATGATGAGTGCGGTAGTGCCTGCCTCTGTGCGGGGATGATGAGTCCGGTAGTGCCTGCCTGTGTGCGGTGATGATGGGAGCGGTAGTGCCTGCGTGTGTGCGGTGATGAGTGCAGTAGTGCCTGCGTGTGTGCGGTGATGATGAGTGCGGTAGTGCCAGTGTATGTGTGGGGATGATGGGGGCGATACTGCCGGGGTGTGTGTGTGCGATGATGATGGGTGCGGTAGTGCCTGCGTGTGTGCGGTGATGATGGGAGCGGTTGTGCCTGCGTGTGTGCGGTGATGATGGGAGCGGTTGTGCCTGCGTGTGTGCGGTGATGATGGGAGCGGTTGTGCCGGTGTGTGCTGTGATGAGGAGTGCGGTAGTACCAGTGTATGTGCGGGGATGATGGGGGCGGTACTACCGGTGTGTGCGGTGATGAGTGCAGTAGTGCCGTGGTGAGTGCAGTGATGATGATGGGGGCTGTAGTGCCGAGGTGCGTGCAGTGAAGATGATGGGGCGGTAGTGCCGGCGGTGTGTGCGGTGATGATGATGGGGATGTAGTGGTGGGGTGTGTTCAGTGATGGAGGCGGTAGTGCCGGGGTGTGTGCAGTGAGGATGGGGGCTCTCTCTTTCTCGGCTTAACGCAACGCGTTATTTCACAGGAATCCGTTGCCTTTATATCACACTATTTACAACGCATCCATCACATGCGTCACACAACGCATTGTGACGGATGCCGTGTGAAAGTAGCCTAGGCCTCCAAAATTTCCCCTGATAAATCCCCAAAGAGGAAATGCGTCGGGAAGAGAAGGAAAGCTCTGAGCACGTTTATGGAGGATATTCCATGCAAGAAATTGCAAAGAAACTGAAGATTTCCTACAACGGTGTGTACTACTTCCTTCACAGGAGAGCACAAACAGGCTGTAGTAGAAAGAGAAGAAAGTAGAAAGAGAAGTGGGATGCCCCGCTGCACAACTGAGCAACAAGACCAGTACATTAGAGTCTCTCTAGTTTGAGAAATCGACACGTCACAGGTCCTTACCTGACAGCTTCATTAAATAGTACCTGCAAAACGCCAGTGTCAACGTCTACAGTGAAGAAGCAACTCCGAGATGCTAGCCTTCAGGGCAGATTGGCAAAGAAAAAGCCATATCTGAGACTGGCTAATAAAAGTAAAAGATTAATATGGGCAAAAGAACACAGACATTGGACAAAGGAAGACTGGAAAAAAGTGTTATGGACAGACGAATCGAAGTTTGAGGGGTTTGGATCACACAGAACATTTGTGAGATGCAGAACAACTGAAAAGATGCTGGAAGAGTGCCTAACGCCATCTGTCAAGCAAGGTGGAGGTAATGTGATGGTTTGGGGTTGCTTTGGTGCTGGTAAAGTGGGAGATTTGTACAAGGTAAAAGGGATTTTGAATAAGGAAGGCTATCACTCCATTTTGCAACGCCATGCCATACCCTGTGGACAGCACTTGACTCGAGCCAATTTCATTTTACAACAGGACAATGACCCAAAGCACACCTCCAAATTATGCATGAACTATTTAGGGAAGAAGCAGGCAGCTTGTATTCTATCTGTAATGGAGTGGCCAGCCCAGTCACCAGATCTCAACCCTATTGAGCTGTTGTGGGAGTAGCTTGACCGTATGGTACGCAAAAAGTGCCCATCAAGCCAATCCAACTTGTGGGAGGGGCTTCTGGAAGCATGGGGTGAAATATCTCCAGATTACCTCATCAAATTAACAGTTAGAATGCCAAAGGTCTGCAAAGCTGGAATTGCTGCAAAGGAGCATTCTGTGACGAAAGCAAAGTTTGAAGGAGAAAATTATTATTTCAAGTAAAAATCATTATTTCTAACCTCGTCAATGTCTGGACTATATTTCTATTCATTATGCAACTCATTTGATAAATAAAAGTATGAGCATTTTTTTTTTTTATGGAAAAGACAAAATTGTCTGGGTGACCCCAAACTTTTGAACGGTAGTGTATATGTTAGAAACCCCTGAAAGTGACACCATTTTTACAAACAGTACCTGCAAAATATTCAAAACCCTTCACCTGCTTTAAAAGAATAGATGTAAAGTGGTATGCAGGAAAGAGAAATGTTATTTTTACCACCTAAATTATAGTCTTTCTAAACAGGTCACTATCTGGGAGACTCTAAAGGCGCTGTCACACACAGCGACGTATCTAACGATTTATCGCCGGGGTCACAGATTCCGTGCCGCACATCCGGCATCGTTAGCGACGTCGTTGCGTGTGACACCAACGAACGGCCGTTAACGATGGAAAATACTCACCAAATCGTCCATCGTTGACACGTCGTTCGTTTTCAAAAAATCGTTGATTGTTGAAAACGCAGGTTGTTTGTCATTCCCGAAGCAGCACACATCGCTATGTGTGACACCTCGGGAACTTCGAACTGCAGCTTACCTGCAGCCGCCGGCAATGAGGAAGGAAGCAGGTGGGCGGGATGTTACGGCCGCTCATCTCCGCCCCTCTGCTTCTATTGGGCGGCCGCTTAGTGACGCCGCACGAACCTCCCCCTTAGGAAGGAGGCAGTTCGCCAGCAACAGCGACGTCACTAGGCAGGTAAGTCCGTGTGACGGCTCCTAACGATTTTGTGCGCCACGGGCATCGATTTGCCCGTGACGCACAAACTACGGGGAGGGGTACGCTCGCTGGCGATATTGTTATCGATATCGCTGCGTGTGACAGGGCCTTAAGGCCGCGAACTGTCATGACAACCATCAAGGCCACACAAACATGATCTGAGGATGCCGATGGGGTTAATGTCGTAGTCATTATTGACTGCAGTATTTAAAGGCATTTTCTCTAGAACAAAGTTTATTTTAAAATTAATTTAATGAATAAATCTTGGAATAGTAATTTCCACATTTGGATTTGCTTAAAAAAAAAAATGTACCTGTGCTGAGATAGCCTTATATATATGTCCCTGCTATGTATTGTGTAATGACTGTCTGACCGTACAGGGACTTGGTCTCATTCCACAGCTCCTGAGCAGGGGGAGGGAAAAAAAAAAAAAAGTATAAAGTCATTACAGCACAGGATCACAAACTATTCTTTCTTTGAGGTAAATCATTTTTTTTTTAAAAAAAAAAAAAAAAAAAAAAAAAAAAAAAAAAAAAAAAAAAAACACAGGCAGGGAAATGCTTAACCTCACAATCATCTGTGATCCTTTGCTGTAATGTCTGAATAACTCTTTTACTTCTTCCCTGGCCCAGGATCAGTCATGTCCCTATACGGTCAGACACATCCGTTACACAGTATATAGTAGGGATTAGTGATGAGCGAGTACCAAAAAGCTCGGGTGCTCGAGGCTCGGGCCGAGCATCCCAAGATACTCGTGTACTCGGCCCGAGCACCGAGCCCAATGTTATCCTATGGGAGACCCGAGTATTTTTGTGAAATCACCCCCGGCAGCATGTAGAAACCAGAAAACTGTAAATTAAAAAAAAAAACGTGCGTGTGTGTGTAAGCGTGCATATATATATATATATATATATATACACACGCGGAGTGGAGTGCGGGAGGGGCCGTAGCCGAGCGGGGAAGTGTCGGGCTAAAGGCACGGTCACGCTGTGCGGGCTGGCCAATCACTGCAATTCCACAACAGGGCTGTGGCATTGCAGTGGTCTGCCAGCCAATCCCTGCATAAGGGATGGCTGTAAAAAGAGCGCCAACATGAAGACCACGAGTACAGCACGAGTATCGCGAGATTACTCGGTCCCCGCCGAGTAGCCCGAGTACATTGATACTCGTGCGAGTACCGAGTAGTAACAAGCATACTCGCTCATCACTAGTAGGGATACATCTATAAGATTATCTCAGCATAGACACTTTTTTTTTCTTTTACCCCTTTCCATCCAATGATTTAACGACCGAGGACATACTGTAAGGCTATGTGCCCACGGGAGCTTGCTCCTGCGGATATATCCGCCGGTGTGGCCGCAGGTTTACCGCAGCAGCTCACCGGAATCCGCAGCTATACATAGCTGCGGGATTCCAGCGGAATTGCTGCGGTAAACCTGAGGACATTCATGCGATTTACCTGCGGAAGTGCCAGCCTCTATCTCCATAGTGGAGCACCGGGATTTCCGCAGGTAAATCCGCAGGAATAATTGACATGCAGATATGTGCGGCTGCGAGACATCCGCAGCATATTCCGCAGTCGCACATTCCGCAGCATGGACACAGACACTCCCCGTGTCCCATAGGGTAACATGGGGAGTGTCTGTACTTGCTGAAAACTGCCGGTTTATCTGGAAAATCCAGATAAATCCGCAGGTTTTCCGCGGAAAAATCCGCAGGAGCAAGCTCCCGTGGGCACATAGCCTTACATCCTGGCAATTTCCGCCGGTGACTCGGCTTATCTGACAGCCGAGACCTGGCCCTCACAGCCATGGTTGGTGCCTGTGCCACCTCTAGCTATTTAACCCCTTAAATGCGGCGATTGATGCCGATCGCGGTACTTAAGGGATTGGGAAAGGAATCGCACTCCTCCAATTGGGGCCCCCATGATGTAATCTCTTTCTCATGGTGACCTGAGGTGATCGTGATGACCTCCGGGTCACCTGACTACGGAAAGCATGTGTGATCATGCCTGCAGCATAATCACTCAAGCTTTCTCTATGCAGCTCTGACAGCTGCAATGTTCTCCAGTGGTCGAGCATTGCAGAACATTGCAGCTGCGATCCTTTATAGGGACTAAGTGAAAAAGTTAAAATAAATTTAAAAAAAAAAAAAAAAAAAGGAAAATAAAAAAGCTAAATTATTCCAATAAATAATTATTTGTTTAAAAAGAAAAAAAAAATACAGATATTTAATATTGCTGCGTCCAACTATCCGAGCTATAAAACTGTCACACTACTTAAACCCTTCAGTGAACACAGTAAAGGGGGCTTTACACACTGCGATATCGGTAACGATATATCGTCGGGGTCACGACGTTAGTGACGCACATCCGGCGCCGTTACCGACATTGCAGCGTGTAACACAAATGAGCGACGACCAACGAGCACAAAAACGTCAAAAGTCGTTGCTCGTTGACACATCTCTCATTTCCTTAATATCGTTGCTGCTGCCGGTACGATGTTGTTCGTCGGTCCTGCGGCACCACACATCGCTATGTGTGACACCGCAGGAACGACAAACATCTCCTTACCTGCCTCCATCGGCAATGCGGAAGGAAGGAGGTGCGCGGGATGTTACGTCCCGCTCATCTCCGCCCCTCTGCTTCTATTGGCTGGCCGCTTAGTGACGTTGCGGTAATGTAGCTATGACGCCGAACGCACCTCCCCCTTGAGGGAGGGATTGTTCGGCCGTCACAGCGACATCGCTGCACAGGTATGTGCGTGTGACGCTGCTGTAGCAATAATGTTCGCTACAGCAGCAAGCAGCAAATGTCGCATGTACGATGGGGGCGGGTGCTATCGCGCTCGACATCGCTAGCGATGTCGCAGCGTGTAAAGGACCCTTAAAAGAAGTAGCAAAAACTGTCTTTTCATCATATAGCTGACAAAAAAAGTGGAATAAAGAAATGGTACTGTTGAACACATCATTTTGTCCCGCAAAAAAACAAGCCACCATACAACTCCATCAGTGTTACGAGGGGGATCCGGGGAAGCGTGCCAAGATGGGAAATGGACAGCTTCCGCCGGTCAAGGTCCACTTTGCGGTGTGACCCGTGAGGGTTGTATGGCTCGGGGCTTCTCGATCGGTGTACCTGTTGCACGGGGACGCACATAGGTGCCTACGCACGTGTGCCAGCGGGAGTCACAGGATATGGCACGAGGGTAGCACAGAGGTGCCCACGCACGTGTGCTTTCAATAACCAGGTGAGTCCAGTGGAGACTCGAGGAGCTCACCTGGGACAGGAACACGGCCTGTTAAAGGAGATACTGCCGGAGCAGCAAGGTAGGAACACGGCCTGCAAACCATGTGCAGCCTGAGCAGCAAGGGCAAAGCCCACAAAAGACAATAATGCCTGAGCAGTGGCGTGGCAGCACGCTGCCAGACATCCAAACATAGAAGGACAGTCGCGCACCACCATGATGGCAGGGGGAGCTTTTAAGGAGGTGTAGCTCTACCCAAGGGCGGGCGCGAGATGGACGTGACCCAATCAGGATTCGTGACGTCTTGGCCCGGCCAGTCAAGATTCAGCACACCACCAGCCTCGTTATCGGGCCGTGTGATATCAGTGAGCGAATCAGAAGACGTCACGTGGGGCACATACTCATCTTCCTGCCTCTGGGTCATAAAGGCGGGATCCTCGGTTTCACAATGTGCAGAGATAAGGGAAATCTTGCTGCTTCCCTGAGTATCCATCCTTTGCACACTGCGCAACCTCCCTGACCCTCTGTGATGCTGAGCAGGAGGGCTCGTGGCAGACAAGGGATGGGAGACCACTCCAATCCTTGCAAGGGAGAACCACTAGGTGTCACCCTTCTGCTGCGTCTCCAAGGAGGCAGCTCCTGCAGACTGCGCAGTCTCCCAGACCTTTGGTGCTGCTGAGCAGGAGGGCTTGCGGCAGACAAGGAATGGGGGACCACCTCATTCCTTGCAACAGGAGAGCCATGAGGTGTAACAATCAGCCAAAAAATTAAAAAGTTATAACTCTCAGAATACAGCAATGCAAAAACAGGTTTTTTTCCCCTTTAAAATAGATTTTATGGTGTAAAAAAAAAAAACTATATAAATGTAGTATGGCTGTAATCAAACTGACCTGAAGAATAATAAAAAAAACAAAAAAAACCCAATCTATTACTGAGTTGCTGTTTCTTTTTGATTCTGCCTCACCAAAAAGTGAAATAGTGGTATTCCTTGAAGAAGCAAAGCCGGGATATCGCAATGCGACTGTGAAGTAATCCAGACAGGGTGATAAGATGGTGATTTTTATTGTCAACATGTTTTTGAGAGAAATTTCTGCTCCTTCAGGACAAAAATCACATGTCTACACGTGATTTTGTCCTGAAGTAGAAATTTCTCTCAAAGACGCGTCGACAGTAATCACCATCTTATCATCTTGTCTGGATTTTCCCACAGTCACATGGCGATATCCCGTCTTTGCTTCTTTAAGGAATTCTACTACCCCTAAGAATGCTGCAGCAGCCGTCTTTGCCCTCTCAGTAGTTGTGGCTTTCACAACTACCCCAGGTGAGCCTGTTTTTCTCTCTCCACGTTATGCACTATCCTCAGATAAGACCCTATTTGCGCTACTTTTTTTTCCAGGTTATTGCCTTCCTGAAAAAGTGGAATAGAAGTGATCAAAAATTATGTAGCCAAATATGGAACCAATAAAAACTCCAACTTATCCAGCAAAAAACAAGCCCTCATATGACTCTGTTGTCAGTAAATTTAAAAACTATAGCCTTCAATAACCGATGATGCAAACAAGCTTTATTTTGTAAAAAAAAAACGTTTTTAGTGTGATAGTCGCCAAACCACAAAAACTATATAAATCTGGTATTTCTGGAATAGTATCAAGAAGAGGAATATCTAATCACTTATACCGCACTGTGAACAGTGTAAAAATTAAATAAAGCCATTCTTCAAGCTCTATTGATTTGTTCTTTCTGCCTCTAAAAGATCGGCTCCTATTTATCCTGCACTTTACACTGAGCAATTGCACTGGGATTACGTGTAATGGTGTGTGCCCACAATCAGGAATAGCAGTGTTTTGAATGCAGCGTGGGTTAATGGTGTACGCAGGAGAAATTGCACAACAGATTGTATGGTTCATTATCTCCTTTTACCATAGTGAATTTGAAAAATGTGGCGTTAACACAATATTTTTGAGGTTAAAAATGTATTTTTTCATTTCCACAGCTTGATGTTCTAAAATTTTTTGAAGACCCTGGGGGTTGCAGGTGCTCACCAACCATCTAGATAAATTCCTTGAGGGGGTCTAGTTTCCAAAATGGGGTCACTTGTGGGGGAGCTCCACTGGTTAGGTATATCAGGGGCTCTCCAAACGCGACATGGCATCCACCAATGATTCCAGCCAATTTTGCAGTCAAATGGCGCTTCTTCTCTACCGAGCCCTGCCATGCCCCCAAACAGTTGATTTCCACCACATATGAGATATTTATATACCCGGGAGAAATTGCACAGTACATTTTATGGCACATTTTTCCCTGATACCCTTGTGCAAAAAAGCTGTCTGGTTGGAGTAACAATTTTGTGGTAAAAATGTATTTTTATTTTTTTTATTTTAATGGCTCAACGTTATAAACTTGTGTGAAGTCCCCGTAGGTTCAAGGTGCTCACCAAACATCTAGATAAATTCCTTTAGGGGTCTAGTTTCCAAAACGGGGACACTTATGGGGGAGCTCCACTGTTGAGGCACCTCAGGGGGTCTCCAAACGTAACATGGCTAATTTTGTTTTCAAAAAGTCAAATGGCGCTCCTTACCTTCTGAGCCCTGCCATGCACCCAAACAGTTGATTTCCACCACGTATGAGATATAAGCGTACTCAGAAGAAATTGCACAATAAATTTAATGGTGCAGTTTTTTGTCAAAATGTTAAATTTTATGGCTAAAGTAACATTTTTGTGTAAAAAAAATTTCCTTGGTTTAGTTTCTGTGAAGCATCTAATGGGTTAATAAACTTCTTGTATGTAGTTTGGAGCAGTGTGAGTGGTGCAGTTTTTAGAATTGGGTCACGTTTGGGTATTTTCTGTCACCTAGGCCCCTCAAAGTCATTTCAAATGTGATGTGGTCCCTAAAAAAATATTTTTTTAAATTTTGTTGGAAAAATACTGATAAATTTTGAATCTTTCTAACTTCATAACAAAAAAATTATTTTTCAAAAATTGCGCTTCTGTAAAGTAGACATGTGGGAAATGTTATTTAGTAACTATTTTTGTGACATAACTCTCAAATTTTTGGGTATAAAATGTCAAAGTTTGTAAATTGTCAAAAAAAAAATGCACTGTGTAGACAGCAAAATAGAAATCTCATAGACTTTGCTGCAAGAAGGAAATGCATGCATTTAGGTGCATCTTTGTCACCTCAAAAATCCACCAAAACCGCAGTAAAAGATGCAGTATGTGAACACAGCCATAGTCTGTGCACATCAAAGATTTTTCACACTATTGCAGCATGTACTAGTCTGTTCCAATTTACAGAAAGTATAAGGCTATGTGCCCACGCTGCGGATTTACCGCGGATTTTGCCGCGGATTTGCCGCGGATTTACCGCGGATTTACCGAAAATCTGCAGCAGCGGCACTTCCAAGCCATTTCAATGGCATTTTGGAAATGCTGTGCCCATGCTGCGGATTTTTCCGCGGCGGATTTGCCGCGGATTTTGATCCGGAAAAATCTGCAGCATGTCAATTATTGTTGCGGATTTTGTTGCGGATTTTTCCCATGCAAGTCAATGCAAGGTGTAAAATCCGCAAGAAATCCGCAGGTCAGTTCCCACAGGCTCTTTTTCCTGTGGATTTGGTGCGGATTTCGCAAACAAATCCGCAGGAAGTGATGTAGGATAGTTCAGGAAGAGGAAGTTTCACCATTTTGTAGTGTAGAGTAGTGGCAGTGTAGTCGTGCTGTGTCCGGACTCTGGATTGCCAGCTAAAAGCAGCTAGTTACAGGCTGCTTGCTTTTAGCTGGCAAAACAGGATCCCAGGTCTTTTTTCACAATTCTTTTTAAAAAAAAAAAAAAAAAATGTGCTCCGCTGTATTTTCACTGTCCAGCCCGATGCAAGCAAGCAACTGAGGGCTGTGCTTCTCAGCGGGATAAGGCTGAAGCATTCTCTGCCCCTCCCGCTGAGAAAAACAGTCCTCAGCTGCCCCTGAAAATGGCGGCTCCGTTGTGAAGCGCCATTCTCAGGTGCTGTACCGAGGCTCATCCAGCTGCCCTGATGCATTTGGCTGGCTGGGTAATACGGGGTTAATGCCAGTTTTCTGCAAACTGGCACTAAGCCCGAGGTTCATAATGTCATGCCTGTGTAGACACGGCCATTATGAACCTCCGTTTGGTAATAAAGAAAAGAAAACACTTTTTTTAAAAATTTTATTTGAAAGAAAAACACACAAACATCCCTGATTGCCATCTTTATTACTCCCTGAATCCCCCGACGATAATCCATGACAACTCCGAGCTGGGCTCCGATGTGCACCCGGCTGACCCGGGCACTGACGTCAGCCGGTGACAGCAGCCGTCAGTGTATTATTAAATGCTGCACAGCTCTTCTCCGGCAGCTGGGAACGTCTGATATCAGAGCCCTGGTCAGCTGACTTAATTCGCGAGCGCAGGCGGGTCAGCTGACTGCACACCGACAGCTGACGATGTGCACTCATGTGACCCGGGCACGGACGTCAGCCGGTCCCAGCAGCCGTCAGTGTACGAGATGCTGCAAAGCTCTCTTCCGTCTGCTGGGACCGGCTGATGTCCGTGCCCGGGTCAGATGAGTGCACATCGTCAGCTGTCGGTGTGCAGTCAGCTGACCCGCCTGCGCTCGCGAATTAAGTCAGCTGACCAGGGCTCTGATATCAGACGTTCCCAGCTGCCGGAAGAGAGCTGTGCAGCATTTAATACACTGACGGCTGCTGTGACCGGCTGACTTCTGTGCCCGGGTCAGCTGATGCTGTGAAGTCAGCTGACCCGAGCTCAGCTATGAACTGAGCTGACCTGGCCAGTGAATTCTGCCGCTCCCAGCAGCCGGCAGAGAGCAAACCAGTGATTACAATTGTCCTGGATTAACCTCTGAGGCTTGGGAGTAATAAAGATGGCAATCAGGGATGTGTGTGTGTTTTTCTTTCAATTAAAATTTTTAATAAAGGTGTTGTGTTTTCTTTTTTCCCAAACGGAGGTTCATAATGGCTGTGTCTACACAGGCATGACATTATGAACCTCGGGCTTAGTGCCAGTTTGCAGAAAACTGGCATTAACCCCGTATTACCCAGCCAGCCAAATGCATCAGGGCAGCTGGATGAGCCTCGGTACAGCACCTGAGAATGGCGCTTCACAACGGAGCCGCCATTTTCAGGGGCAGCTGAGGACTGTATTTCTCAGCGGGAGGGGCAGAGAATGCTTCAGCCTTATCCCGCTGAGAAGCACAGCCCTCAGTTGCTTGCTTGCATCGGGCTGGACAGTGAAAATACAGCGGAGCACATTTTTTTTTTTTTTTAAATAACAGTGAAAGGGAACATGGGACCACATTTTTTGGCTATAAGCTGCGGCCACCACCACTGGGTTATTATATACAGCCTGTTAGAATGTAAGAGCCCAGTGGTGTTGGCAGAGCCCAGTGGTGTTGGCCGCAGCTTTTCTGTATAAGCACACTGTGAGACTGCTAACAAAATGGATAATGGAGAAGAAAGGAGGGTTGGGACAGGAAATGACATAAAGAGACTTTTTTTTGCCTTCAAAACAGTCAAAGCTTTATTCAGAAACACATTAGAGTACAATGGACAAAATCCGCATCAAATTCCGCATCAAAATCCGCAACGAAATCCGCGTCAAATCCGCATCAAATCCACGTCAAATCCGCAGCTATGCTAAGGTGCGGATTCTGGGGGAAAGCTGCGGATTTTGAGGCAGAAAAATCCGCAGCAACATTCTCTCGTGGACACATAGCCTAAAAGGGGAGAAACTATTCTCAACCTGACACCCAGCACTATATCTATCAAACATGGCGAAGGTGGTGTAATGACATGACCAGGTATTGTTTCCTATAAGATTGGCTTCATTGTATTTACTCATGATGTGACTGACAAAAGCACCAAGATGAATTCACGTGTCCAGGGCTATTTGCTCATTAAAGGGAATCTGTCACCAGGTTTTTGCCACCTAATCTGAGAGTAGCATAACATAGGGGCAGATATCCTGATTTGTGATCTGTCACTTACTGGGCTGCTTAATGTAGTTTTGATAAAATCACTGTTAGTCAGCAGGAGATTATCATTAGAGGACTACTTGGCGTACTACCAGCATAGTCATGAGCTCTGTACAACTGCTAGATCTGCAGCAGAGAATACATTGATTTTTTTCAAAATGAGAGCAAACAGCTCAGTAAGTGACACATCGCTGGAATTAGAAAAATGTAATGGCCTTGACATGACAGTGTAGTTGGACAATGACCTTAGGGGGGCTTTGCACACTACGACATCGCAGGTGCGATGTCGGTAGGGTCAAATCGAAAGTGGCGCACATCCGGCGTCGCAGTCAATATCGTAGTGTGCAAATCCTTTTTGATATGATTGACGAGCGCAAAAGCGTCGTTATCGTATCATCGGTGTAGGGTCCGACATTTCCATAATGCCGGTGCAGCGTCAGGTACGATGTAGTTCCTCGTTCCTGCGGCAGCACACATCGCTGTGTGTGAAGCCGCAGGAGCGAGGAACATCTCCTACCTGCGTCCTGGCTGCAATGCGGAAGGAAGGAGGTGGGCGGGATGTTTACATCCTGCTCATCTCCGCCCCTCCGCTGCTATTGGCCGCCTGCCGTGTGACGCCGCACGACCCGCCCCCTTAGGAAGGAGGCGGATCGCCGGCCAGAGCAACGTCGCAGGGCAGGTGAGTGCATGTGAAGCTGGCATAGCGATAATGTTCGCTACGCCAGCAATCACAAGATATCGCTACGGGGGCGGGGACTATCGCACTCGACATCGCAGCATCGGCTTGCGATGTAGCAGCTTGCAACGTACACCTTAGTCATACTTTAAAAGCAACTCACATTTTGAAGGCAAAAAGTGCAATGTACTGTAAGAACCATAGACCTCATTCTGTTTTTTACCATGGATTTCAGGTCTTGCAATATGTAGGGTAGAATCTGGCAGAAAAAGTAAGCGGTATGTAGGCTAGCAGTGTATGCGCCCACAGGATAAAGACTACTGTAAATTTAATTGCAAAAATGGTAACTGATAGCCAGCATGGATACACTAAAGGTAAGTCGTGTATGTTGGGGTTCTATGAGGAGGAAAGTGCAAATCTGGATATTGGTAATGCAGCTGATGGGATTTATTTGGACTTTGCAAAGTAAATTGATACTGAACCACATAATAGCCTTAAGGCCGCTTTACACGCTACGACATCGCTAGCAATTGCTAGCGATGTCGAGCGCAAAAGCACCCGCCCCCCATCGTACATGCGATATCGTGTGATCGCTGCCGTAGCGAACATTATCACTACGGCAGCATCACACCCACATACCTGCTCTGCGACGTCGCTGTGACCGGCGAACAGCCTCCTTTCTAAGGGGGCGGTTCGTTCAGCGTCACAGCGACATCATAGCAGCGTCACCGAACCGCCGCCCAATAGAAGCGGAGAGGCGGAGATAAGCGGGACGTACCATCCCGTCCACCTCCTTCATTCCTCATTGCGGCCGGCCGCAGGTAAGGTGAGGTTCCTTGTTCCTGCGGTGTCACACATAGCGATGTGTGCTGCCGCAGGAGCGATGAACTACTTCGTACACCGAGCAGCAGCGATATTCGAGAATAGGGGGGCATGTCACCGATGAGCGATTTTGACCGTTTTTGAGACGATTCAAAATCGCTCATAGGTGTCACACGCAAAGACATCGCTAAAGCGACCGGATGTGCGTCACAAATTCCGTGACCCCAACGAGATCGCTTGAGCGATGTCGCAGCGTGTAAAGCGGCCTTTATACTAAAGTTCCAGAAGCAGGGACACGGGGAAACGATATACAGATGCGTAAGGAATTGGCTAAAAGATAGGAAACAAAGAGTAGTCGTAAAGGGTACATTCTCTAAATGGGCTATAGTCAGCAGTGGGGTGCCGCAGGAATCTGTGCTAGGACCGATTCTTTTTAATCTCTTTATTAATGACCTTGTGGATGGGATTGATAGTAAAGTGTCAGTCTTTGCTGACGACACCAAACTATGTAGGATATTAAAAACTGACCTTGATACTACAATTAGATATGCAAATATTTTCATATTGCATATTGTCCCTTAATAATTTACAAGAATAATGTATTTATAGAAAAAAGCCACTCCATGCTGAAATTGAAATGACAAAGGAAACCAGAGCTTTAAGGCTAAACATTGTTAAAAAGAATTGTTCAAAAAGAAGTTTATAGAAATTATACACCGAAAACCACAAAAAGATCAGTGCAAAATAGACATGCTAATGATGGGTATGTAAAGCAAGGGGGAAACAATTTTCTATAAATCCACAGCAAGTGAGGAGGAAAGTAGAATAGCTGAGCAGTGATAGTAAGCAAAACACAATATCCAGATTGTATGTTAGATCAGCACATTGAACTACATCAGAGCAATTTATAAGATCCAGTCTAGAATCACCAGAGGGCTCTCAGTAGGATGATGGGATCATGTCAAGGAAAAAAAAAGTGTATTAAATAATTATGGCTGCTTACCCATCAAACAGTAGCCTGTTTCACCCCCTCACAAGCACCAAAAGACCCCTTCCAATGCAATGCAATGCAATTTTGCATGCACCATATATTTGCTTCTTCAGGGAAGTTAACTATTGGAGAGGGGTACCGCAGGGATCTGTGCTAGGACCGATTCTGTTTAATCTCCTTATTAATCACCTTGTGGATGGGATTGATAGTAAAGTGTCAGTCTTTGCTTATGACACCAAACTATGTAAAATATTAAAAACAGACCTTGATACTACAATATTCCAAATTGATCTGGATAAAATGTCAGAATGGGAAGACACTTGGCAAATGAGATTTAGTGTTCATAAATGTAAAGTAAAGCATCTAGTATGGAGTAATCCTATTGCTGCATATACATTAAATGTAAGAAAATGCAAGACTACAGAACATGAGAAAGACTTGGATATTCTGGTTACAAGTAAGCTGATCAGCAGTACTCAATGTCAAGCAGCAGCTGCAAAAGAAAACAAGATTTTAGGGTGTATAATAAGAGAGATTAGATCCCGTGATCCCAACGTATTGTTACTAATGATGAGCAGTCTCACAGATAGCCAGGACCGGTGGACCCTTGTTATCTGTTTCTTAAAATCTGGTTCTGGGACGGATTCCGGACCCCATAAAAGTCTATGGGGACCTGAATCCCCCGATTAAAAATGTTGGATAGAAGGTATAGAGGGATGAGAGCAGGCACGCTGTACTGAGGCCTGGAGTCGACTGTGCACTGATCCCATGGCTGCGCATTCACTTCCTGGGCTGATAATTTACCGTCATTGCATATGCACTGCTTTCCCTGCCCACCAGCGCCTGTGATTGGTTGCAGTCAGACTCTCCCCCAAAGCTGAGTGACAGCGTGTCAGCTGATTGCAATCATTCACAGGCGCAGTCTGTGGGTCAGTGTCATACAGTAAAGATAACTAAATAAATAAAATATTTTCCATAGGGTCCCCCCCGTAGTAAGATACCAAGCACAAATAAAGCCCACGACTACAGTCTGCAGCCCTCAGCCATGCGCCTATCTTGACTCTGTATCAAAATAAGAGGACCCGCATGTGGCTTTTTTTATAATTATTTACATAAATAATTTTAAAAAATAGCATGTGCCCACCCCCCTTAATTTTGATACCCGGCCATGATAACGCCCAACAACTGGGGACTGGTATTCTCAGTCTCGGGACGCCCATGGTTATTGGGACCCCCCAAGCTAAGAATACTAGCCGACAGCCCTCAGCTGTCTAGCTTTGTTTTGAGTATCAAAATTGGGGGGGGACCACGTGCCATTTTTTAAAAATATTTATTTATTTTTAAAAAACCACATGCATTTCCTCTTATTTTGATACACAGCCAAGAGAGGCGCATGGCTGGGAGCTGTAGCCTGTAGCCGTGGGTTTTCTGTGCTGGGTATCATAATACAGGGGGGGCATACGCCAATTGTTTTATTTATTTTTATACCACGATGCTGTCTGTGATTGGTTGCAGGCAGACGTTGTCACACAGACTCGGGGCTCGTCTGACTGCAACCAAATACAGACGCCAGGACGCCCAGTGGGTGAGGAAAGCAGTGCATATGGATGAGCAATGATGAGTGGCCCAGAAATTGAAGGAGAGGCCGCGAGAGCAGTGTACAGCCACACCAGGGCCTTTGTAAGTATGAAGCACTTGCTTCATTATTATTTTCTTTTTTTTTTTTTTTTCATTTCCTGAGTTACGGATCAATATCTGAATCCCGGACCCGGGTCCGGCACCCGGGTACCTTTGAAGCCGCGCAGATCCGGACTTTTATAGTCTGGATCCATCCATAACTAATTGTTACCCCTCTATAAATCACTTGTAAGACCACATCTGGAATATTGAATCCAGTTTTGGACTCCACATTTTTAAATATTCAGAGTTGGTTAGAGTCAGTTCAAAGTCAGGCAACTAGATTATTCCAAGGAATGGAAGGCCTCCCATATAATGAGAGGTTGGAAAAGTTGTATTTTTTTAGCTTATAAAAAAACATGTCTCAAAGGAGATCTTATTTTTATGTCTAAATACATGTGTGGTTAATACAAATAATTGGCACATGACTTATTCCTTCTAAAGACCATACTAAGGACCAGGGGACTCTCACTGCGAGTGGAAGAAAGGCGATTCTGGCAGCTAAATAGGAAAAGGTTCTTTATGTAAGATTGTATTCTATATACAGTGGAACCTCGGTTAACGAGTAACTTGGTGTGCAAGTATTTCGCTATACGAGCAAAGCTTGCTGTAATTTTGTAACTCAGTTTAAGAGCAATCTGCTGTACGAGCAAATACTCACCACACACACTTCCGGTTCCGTACTTTCACCACGCTCTGACTCGCTCTTGCAGTCCGCACAAACACACACACACACATATTATGCTCACCTTACCTTCTGTTCCCTCGCCGGCTTCCTGGTTCTTGTAGTCCTCAGGTACAGTATGTGTATAGGGTAACCATTGCGACGATGGAGGAACTTCCGCTGTCAGCGCTTCTCAAAGGCAGCGACTCCTGCATATGACGTTGATGCTAACAGCGGAAGCTCCTGCATCATCGCAATGGTTACCGGATACACATACCTGCGGACTTCAAGAACCAGGAGGCCGGCGAGGGAACAGAGGGTAAGGTGAGCATAATATGTGTGTGTGTTTGTGCGTGTGTGGAATGTCACAATAGGGGACATTGCACAACTTGTGAAACGAATTGTCTGAGCTTGTATTATTTCCTATGGGAAATTTTGCTTTGCTAGACGAGTAACTTGGTTTACAAGCACACTCCCAGAGCAGATTGTTCTCGTAAACCAAGGTTCCACTATATATGTTTTGACACAAACTCAAATACACTTTTTTTCCATTTCTATTGCACACTAAGTTTGCAAACAGTTTACTCTTATATACATGATACCTATATTATGCATTGACATTAGATTTTTGTCTGCGATTCTAAGGCCCTGTGCGCACTAGAAAAAGGATTTTTCTCAAGAAATTTCTTGAGTGAAAGATTAGCGCACCTGCGTTCAAAAAACGCACCAATAACGCATGCGTTTTTTACGTGTTTTGGTGCGTTTTTTCCACAGGTTGGTCCCTGCGTTATTTTATCATTATCTATAGCAAAAAACCCAGGTACCTGCAGAAAAGAAATGACATGCGCATTCTTTTTCTCTAGAAATTCTGCAGAAAGAATTTTCTTGAGAAAAAAACGCAGTGTTAACACAGCTTTTTTTTCCATAGGGAATTTTTTTTTTTGCTAGGGAATGTCTGCAGAAAGGTTACAATCATTTTCCCAAGAAATTTCTGCAGCAAAAACGCGGGTAAAAACGCAGTGTGCGCACAGGGCCTAATAGTTTTGTTTTTTACCCCCTATTTTCACTTATGTACCAAATATTTTGTTACTTGTCATACCTCCATTTTATCTGTTTTCTTTCACTCAGGATTCCTTCTACAGTTTAATCCTATTCTGCACATCTAACGCAATCACTTAAGCATATGTCACAATGAACTCTGCTGAACTGTGTGCTCTCCCTGTCTGGGGGAGAGTGGTATCATTCTCCCCTGTTCGGTCAGCACAGTCTATTTGCAGTGTATGTCATGCTGCAAAATGAACTTGATGAACTTGTGCGCTCTCACTTTTTATGGAGGGAGTTTTGTAGTTATCGTATAACCTTTACCCCTGTTTCATCAATATTGTCTCCTTATGATGTATGCTGTACATTCTCTTCTACTAAAGTCTGACTAAAGTATGTTTCTCTCTTATTTTTTTACAAATGTCCACCCTCTCCCTTTTGTTATACACTACTTTTTTTGCGAAGACACAATATAATTGTTGTTCTTTTATATCACACATTTCTATATATATATATATATATTATACTTTACAGATTTTCACATTTTTACCTGTATTCACCAAAATAATCCTACTAAGCTCCAATATTGGCACTTTATATTGATGGCCTACGTCTGATAACCAGATCTGGTGTTCTGCACGGCAGAGATATAGCATTGCTGTCTTGTGCTAACATGATACCACTAGATATAAGTTCAAATCCAGCTGTCACATAGTCATATCTTCTTATATATTTTATTCTTATTCTTGTCTTTCCTTTTTTTTTCTTTCCCTTCATTTTTGTATATAAAATCATTTACTTATTTATTTTTTATTTCATTAATAAAGTTTTATGTCTTTATACATTACAACCATCACAGCAGGAGTGCTGGTAACCCCTAGAACCCAGTGTCATGTGTTCATTTGGCGCTCTTTTTTTAATTTTTCTTGCCTTTATGTAAATCAGACAACTGCCATGTTTTGTAATTCAGTGCATTTCCTGATGAAGTGGGAATTCACTTTGAAACACGGTGAATAACGCACCTATATCACCTTTCAAGAGGTTTGAAACTTCTTTTCTTTGACAGAAGCGCAGTTTAACCTGAGCTCAGGGTACTTCATTAAACTCAGTGATCCCACTTGAGTTGAGGTTACTGACTTTACTGAGATCCCCTGAGGTCAGGTTAGCAGCGGTCACAGGTGGAGGGCCATGGGAACCTCTAGCTGTGAATGCAACTAACCCAAGTGACATCCATCAATGCTGTTCGCTTCTCATTCTCTGCCTAAAGTCCACAGTATGCAGTCATATTTCATGATTGTGCTCTCTGACTTCAGATGTAGCAAAACTATAGGTGTCGTGGGACCTTGTGTGGTTTATGTTGCACCTGCAGGTGTGTTTTGGGGGTTAATAAAGTGGTGAAGGAGGGGTTATTTTTTTAGACTTTATTCCAAATAAAGGATTTTTTGGTGTTTGTATATATTTACTTTCACTTACAGATTAGTAATGGGGGGTCTCATAGACCCTCCCCATCACTAATCTAGTGCTTAGTGGCAGCTGTGAGCTGTGATTAACCCTTTATTACCCCGATTGCCACCGCCCCAGAGCAATCAGGAAAAGCCAGGTAAAGTGCTGGGATTGTTGCATCTAATGAATGCGACAATCTTGGGTGGCTGAATGCTGTTATTTTTTAGGCTGGGGGGCCTAAAAATCATGGGTCTTCCCAGTCTGAGAATACCAGCCCCAGCTGTCAGGCTTTTTCATGGCTGGGTATCAAAATTGGGGAGGGACTACACGCTATTTTTTAAAATGATTTATTTAAATAATTTTTAAAAAAATAAAGCTGCCTGCAGTTTTTCTTATTTTGATACACAGCCAGGATAAGCACACGGCTGAGGGCTGCAGCCTGTAACCATGGGCTCTATAAGTGCTGGGTATCATAGTATGGGGGGACCCTACGCCAATTTTTTTATTTATTTTTTTACCACGATAGACGTGCATAATGTCTTTAATTGGAAGCAGTCAGCTGACACTCAGGGTGGAGGCGGCACATCTGACTGCAACCAGTCACAGACACTGGGGGTGGGGAAAGCAGTGAATATGCAGTGAAAGTAATGAGCGGCACCGGAAGTGAATGAGCCTCAGTAAGTATAGCCCGCATGCGCATATCCCTTCTACCACCATTTTTAATAGCCAAATTCAGGTCCCCATAGACTTAAATCCAGGGCCAAAATCGGATTTTTAAAAAAATCCGGTTAGGTCCACCGGTCCTGCTTATCTGCAAGTCCACCCATCACTAAATACAAACAATTGCCTCTGCAGCAGATAGATCCGTCATGGTAAAGATTCATTCACATTTACCTCTATGGGGAAGACCATTAGTATTAACTCCTTCACGACTGAGAATGTACTGATACATTCTAAATCGTGAAGGTGTGATCACCGCTGGCTGCGCGGGTGAACCAAGAGAGATCCACGCACATGTCTGCTGATTTGTACAGCAGACATGTGTGCCTCCCAGGCGCAGGTCGATCGGTGATCCACACGCACCTGTTAACCACTTAGATTTCACTGTCAAAATGTGACAGCACGATTTAAATGCCCGCAGCGGGTAATGCGCACTTACCTGCCGCCATCGGAGGCCCCATCACGGGGATCCAATGGTTGCTATGATAGCACAGGGTCATTTGATGACCCACTTCCTGTTACAGCTGGCAAAGCGCTGGCTGTAACAGAAGATGAGCATTTCTGGTGATTTCTGATCTGAGCTGTACAGCTCTGATTGGGAGAAATGAATGAGTGATCAGACAGCTGATCCTTATAGTCCCCTAGGGTGACTAGTAAAATTAAAAAATAGCTTTAAAATTTTTTTAAAAAATAGCATAATAGTTCAAATCACCCTCATTTGCCCCATTTAAAATTAAAGGGTTAAAAAAAATAAAAAAATATACACACATTTGGTATCACTGAGTTCCGAAATTCCCAATCTATTAAAATATAAAGTCAATTAATCTGATCAGTAAATGGCGTAGCGGCAAAAAAATTCCAAACGCCAAAAATAAATTTTTTAGTCGTCACAAATTTTGCGCAAAATGCAATAACAGACGATCAGAACCTTGCATGTGAGAAAACCTGGTACCATTAAAAACATCAGTTTGAAATGCAAAAAATAAGCTGTCACTGAGCCCCATATCCCGAAAAATGAGAAAGCTACGGGTCGCAGAAAATGGCGCAAAAAGTGTGGCACTTTTCTTTGGACAAACCTCTGAATTTTTTTAACGCCTTAGATAAAAGTAAACCTATACATGTTTGGTGTCTACAAACTTGTACCAACCTGAGGCATCACACTGACAGATGTGTTTTACCATATAGTGAACACGGTGAAAAAAATATCCCAAAAACTGTCATGCAAAATTAGTCCTATTGATCATATATCAAGCAATATACCAAATAGAATTGAATCATTAAATAGAAAGGAGGTCTATTGTATCTATAAGCTTGATACTTTAAAGCCTAAAGAGCTAAGCAAGGTTACAGAAGTGGTTCTATAGTCCCTTATTTCTGACTGTTTTATACCACTAGTTTTATTTCTTTTTTTTATGTGCATACATTAGTTGTTTGTTTTATTCCTTTATAATATCTATGTAATATCTTTTTATTAATTCTTATTACTCTGGCATGTTCATTTTATATTTTTAATAAGCAATAGTCCTTACATACCATGTATTAATTTGTCATTGAGCAGGTCCCCCCTCCTCCCCCCCCCTTTTTTTCTCTTTTCTGATTGATGAATGCAAGTAAGAAACCACATGTTGTTGAAGAAGGTTCTGATACACACTTGCATTCATTCTACCATGTAGCTGTATGAGAGGTCCAACTCCTGCTGCAGAAAAGTTCCCCAAACCATGACACTTCCTCCACCACCTTTCACTGACTTCTTAGCACACTTTGGGTTTAGTCTTTCAACAGTTTGTCGACGAACATAATGTTTCTCATCAGACCCAAATATATTAAACTTACTTTCATCACTAAAATGAACTGTGGACCCCTTCTCTTCTGTCCACAAAACATGCTCCTCACCAAATGTGAGTCTAGCGTTTTGATTCTGTCTCCTAATGAGAAGTTTGGTCACTGCAGAGGGGGTTTTCAGTCCAAATGCTCTTAAATGTCATGACACTGTGTGATGAGACAGATACCCTGTGCTGAACTGGTGAGCAATTCCAGCTGCAGTGTTGAAACGATTACCCATGGAGAGTCTCCGCATTAACCTGTCCTCTCTTGCACTTGTCTTTTGAGGGCGACCAGCCTTCTTGGGGGGCTTGAAAGAGTTTGTGAGGTTGTAAAGAAGCAATATTCTCGGGGGGCGTGGCTTGAGCTTGATGGCAGGCGGACGCTTTCTCTAAGAGCTCCGCAGGCTGAGGCGGCAGATTACAAATTACAACCCATCAGGCACCTCCAAACATGCCTGGAAAGAAAGGCACAGACAAACCAAGCAGACCACCAGCGCTGAGGAGCGGCAGCACAGCGGTGGATCACTTTTTCAGAAGTGGGAAGCTGTCCCCGGGTCCCAGGCCTGCTCCTGTCATGGCACCTTCGACCACGAGGCAGACGCTTGCAGCAGGAGGAATTAGCAGAGGACATGGTGTGGAAGCGGCAGGGGAGACTCACATCACAGAGGTACAGAGCGGTGTCAGTGCAGCGCTGACAGGATCAAGGTCTCCACGTGTTTTCCAGACACCAGCGATGCAGGGGAATACAGGAGGAGAGCCCGCTGTGAGACATATACAGGAGGAGGGAGGAGGGGGAATTCCAACCTCACAGCAAAGATCAGGAAGTCAGGCTCATGCAGAGAACAGGAGCGTGGGTGCTGAGGGAATTAACCCTGTAAGCACAGACAGCATGAACTCTCAAGGGATATCAGGTTCCCAGGAAAACTCATCCCCAAACAATCAGGGGAAGCAAACTGGAGGCCAAATCACACCTATAGTTAACCCTGGCTGTCTCTCTGCAGAAACAGATCGCATATTGCAATTACTGTCAGCTCTCCCTACCAAAAATGATCTAGACATACTAGTGACCAAAATGGAGGCGGCACATGAAAGGGCCCTGTCTATTGTGAAAGGGGACATTGACGCTCTGGATACACGCACAACAGCAGTGGAAAAAGACGTATTTACATTATTTGAAAGAGTTAACACACTGGAGCAAGATCTCTCCAATTCCAGAACACACCTGCAAAATGTCGCCATTCTATTAGATGATCAAGAGAATAGGGGAAGGCGAAATAATATCCGATTGAAAGGCATTCCAGAAGTGATAACAGCCAATGCCCTGCTCAAGTCTGTAACTCTAATATTCAACAAGGTGATGGGGGCTGCTGAGGATACCACCTATGTGATTGATAGGGTCCACAGAGTGTTCCGCCAAGGCCCGGGGGATACTGCCCAACCAAGAGATGTTCTGTGCAGACTACATTACTACACAGATAAAGAAGCCATACTGAGAAATGCATGGACCTATGGAACTGTCTCATATGAAGGGTCTGAAGTCAAGCTCTTTCCTGACATATCATCCAGAACCCTGTACATGAGACGCCAACTTATGCCAATTTTGCAAAAGATCAAAGATAAAGGAGCATCCTACAGATGGGGACATCCATTTCACCTAATAGTTCGCCACAAAGGGGACCAATTCCTGCTGAAGCGTCCGGAGGAAGTGGAAAGTCTCTTCCAATTTCTTGATACGCCTGCGGTGGAAATTCCTAACTGGCTACTGATGGACAGACCTGCCGGGTTACCCCAAAGAAAAAGAGGAAGTAGACGTCTGCCTGCGAGATATCAGAAAAGTTCCAAGGACTTCGTGCCGATCGGTTATTGTTCCCAGGAGGAGCCAGATTGATGACTCGGGTTTGATCATGGTTTTTTGTCTCATGGTGGGAGGAGCGGGAGATAGGCCATATTTTTAGGCCTGGTGTGGTCATCATAATATTGTATTAAGGTCTTGCGAAATGTCCTGAAGTATTCATGCTTTTCGCTCTTTTTTTTTTTTTTTTTTTTTTTTTCTTCCCCCCCCCCTTCTCTCTCCCCCCCTCCTCTCCATGTGGGTTATAAGGACCCTTGAATTGTTAAGTTTTGAGGATAGTCTGGAAATTTTGGTAGTCATCTAAGTTCTGTGCCTCTCACCGCCCTGTCCCAGTATGGGGGGGTGAGATGTGGGTTTGTAGTTTAAAATAGCAATGTCATTTTTGCCTAGAGCCTGTTCAGCTTCTGCCCTTGGTCTTCCACGCACCCCAAGGGTGGTTCTCCCGTTAGGAGGACACCAGGTCTCCGAAAGTTTCAGTGAGACTGTATAGTTTTAGAGTGTATAATTGTACTGGTCGTTCTTTTAGGCCAGCCGGTACGGTCTATAATTATATTTTGTCTAACTCTTAACGTACTCTTTCTCTAACTCATTATCCTTTTCTCCTTCTTGGTTTCTTTCTTTCTTCTGCGTTTTTTCTCTCTGTAGGGTCTGAACCCTTCTCTCTCCTTCCTGACTTTTCTGACCCCCTCTTCCCTTCCATCCCCTATCCCACTCTCTCATATCCCGTCCTCTCCCGTAGGGGGTACACCACAGCTCTTGACATAACTATGCACAGATCAGGGGTCTCGGAAGTGAAATATGGGACACTAAATGTAAAAGGACTACATAGCCCGGGTAAGAGGTCTATCCTGGCAAACTCGTTAAAAAAAAATGGGGTCCAAGTTGCCTTTCTGCAGGAAACGCATTTATGCAAACATAAACCATTCAAACTAACATCACGCTGGTTCCCTGAGGCATACCATAGCTTCTCACCAGACCCGAAGTCCCGAGGAACTAGCATCCTCATCGCTCGCGCAATTCCCTGGGAGTTCATGGACTCTCGCAGTGATGACATGGGCAGACTATTAATGGTGAAGGGCAGGATCGCCAGGCATATTTACACTCTGGTATCCATATACCTTCCCAATATAGGGCAGATTGACACCCTGGCGGGATTTCTGGAGTCAATGGAGGACTTCGTGGAGGGGACACTCATACTAGGGGGGGATCTCAATATTGCTCTAAACCCAGCGCAGGACACTTCGACAGGCACTTCGGCACATCCTACATCAGCTCTCCGCAGGCTGCGGTGCATGTTACATGAACAGCAGCTTGTGGATACATGGAGACTTCTGCACCCGTCCGATAAAGACTACTCTTTCTATTCAAATGCACATGGAGTGTACTCCAGACTGGATTACTTTTTTGTGAAACACAAAGACCTTGAAAGGATCTCTAAAGCCCAGATAGACAACATAACCTTCTCTGACCACGCACTCTGCACAGTGTCGGTCTTGTTGCAGTCCCCGATTCCACAGCAGTGGCAGTGGAAGCTGAACACTTCCTTGCTGGAGGACCCGGGAAGCCTGCAGATGGTACAGAATTCTTTGACAGAATACTTTACAATGAATGCGCTTGGGGACACTTCACCAACAACGGTTTGGGAGGCTCACAAGTGCGTCATTAGGGGGGTGCTCATACAGCAAGGGGCAAGGAGAAAGAGGGAAAGGGAATTGGAGGTTAACAGGTTGCTCACACAGCTGAGGGATTTAGAGACACAACATAAGCAGATGCCCTCAGCAGAGTTGGGGGGATCCTTATTTAAAGTTCGGGATGAATTGCGGAAATTACTTAACAACAAGGCAAAGGGGGTCCTTAATAGATGCCGTAGACACTTCTATGAATACGGGAACAAGTGCAGCAGGACTTTAGCGAGAGCACTCAGACAACAACAGGCGACAACCTTTATATCAAAAATATCCCCATCACATCCCCAGGGTTCAATATTACACTCTTCGGTAGAAATAGCGGAGGCGTTCCAAAAATTCTATGAGTCCTTATATAATCTAGAGACAAATGACCCTGCGAAGTCAAAATCATCTTTTGAAAGAAAAATTTCAGAGTACCTCAGAGAAGCAGAAATGCCGAGGTTGGAAGATTCTGACATAGCTATGTTAGAAACTCCAATCTCAAAGCAAGAACTGGTGGACGCAATTACGTCATCAAAACCGGGAAAAGCTCCAGGGCCGGATGGCCTTCCCCTGATCTACTATAAAAAATTTACAGAGATGATATCTCCACACCTCCTGTCAGCATTAAATTCCAGGGCCTCAGAGGGCTCAACCCCTAATGCAGATTCGTTGAGAGCACATATTACGGTATTACCAAAAATAGGGAAAGATCCAACACAATGCGCCAGTTATCGCCCGATATCCCTGCTGAATGTGGACACAAAATTATTTGCCAAGATCTTAGCGAACAGGTTGGCTCCTTTTCTTTCTTCAATAATTCATCCAGATCAGGCGGGCTTCATGGCGGGCCGTGAGGCACGGGATAATACTGTTAAGGCCATTAATCTGATACATAAAGCTAAAATGGGGGGTCTACCGTCTATGCTTCTGTCAACAGATGCCGAAAAGGCTTTCGACAGAGTAGACTGGACCTTTATGGAAGCCACGCTCGGTTGTCTTGGGTTGGGACGCGGCATGATGAATTGGATCATGTCTTTATACTCGGTACCCTCGGCAAGAGTCCGGGTAAATGGGATTCTGTCCGACCCATTTAAAATATCTAACGGCACCCGGCAAGGATGCCCATTGTCTCCGCTAATCTTCATCCTGACGCTAGAACCCTTCCTCAGACATGTACGAGCCAATTCTGATATTACAGGCATTGGGGTTGGCCAGGCAACACATAAAGTAGCTGCATATGCGGATGATCTTCTGTTTTTCGTTTCGGCACCAAGGATTTCGCTCCCAAACTTAATGAGGGAGTTTCAGAAATTCTCCAGCCTATCAAACTTTAAGATAAATTTCACAAAATCTGAGGCTCTCAACATAAATCTTACTTTTAAAGAAGTGGAAGAGTTGAAAACATCGTTTAGTTTTCGATGGGCAGCCCAATCCCTAAATTACCTGGGGGTACGTCTGACCAGTGACTTGGGTCTACTTTACTCACAGAACTTCCCATCTCTGTTATCTAGTATCAGGAAAGACTGTGACAGATGGGGGAAATTATTATTCTCCTGGTTTGGCAGATGCCAGATATATAAAATGAATGTCCTACCCAGAATTCTTTACCTGTTACAGGCGCTCCCAATCAAAATACCGTCTGGATTCTTCAAATCTCTGGAATCCATTCAGTCTTCGTTCATTTGGGGAGGTAAATCGGCACGCATAAAAAGAGCTATCTTACACAGGACCAAGGGGGGTGGGGGGATTGGGTTGCCAGATATAAGAAGATATCACTTAGCTGGGCATCTTACTAGAATGATTGACTGGTGCAGGAACGGGTCTCAGAAGGCGTGGGTACAGATAGAGCAGTCCTTTTCCCCAATACCCCTCAACAAATTACCGTGGGTACTCTCTGAGGTCCCTGCAAGATTGAAATCACATCCAACTATCGGACCAACCGTGACATACTGCAATACTAGGAAGGTGCAATCGGAGTTGATACCCAGACACTCGAGCCTGACACCGATCTTGAGCCATCCTGCTTTTGAACCAGGTAGAACAGACCCAGTATTTCAGGCATGGGTTCGGGGCGGGGTGGACCGGGTGGAAGACTTTGGGATTCGGGACAACTGGCCGCAGGTGGAGGGTTTGGGGGTTAGACAGGATCCCATCCCACTGGGTCTATGGAGATGCTTACAATTGACGCATTTTTTCAGTAGTCTCCCAGCTAGGACCCACTTTCAACGTCCTAAGACACAGTTTGAAAAATTGTGTATGGGTTCAGGCACAATACGACATTCGCTTTCAGTGGTTTATTCACTTTTGTCTTCGTCCCCTGACCAACAACTTCCCCCGTTTGCTTCACAATGGGAATGTGATTTGGGTATTCAGCTGACACCAATACAGTGGGAACGGATCTTCAGATTGGCACACACATCTTCCATCAGCTCCAGGTTCCAGGAGGCTAGCTATAAACTGTTATCCAGATGGTACAGAGTACCCTCCAGGTTACATGTCATGTTTCCAACAGTAGACCCCACATGTTGGAGATGTGGCACAGCAGAGGGTAACATTTTACATGTGTTTTGGGGGTGTGAGGCGATCCGGCCCTTCTGGAAGGGAGTGTCCGACACCATTCGCCAGGTTACTGGCAATGACGAGGAGCTGGGACCTGCTGCTGCCCTATTGCATCACTGTGGGGTCCCTGAAAAAACCTATAAGAATTCTTTGAGGAAATTCCTTATTATGGCTGCGAGAGTATGCATACCTGAAAGATGGAGGAGCACGACCCCTCCCACGTTGGTCCAATGGATCAATAAGGTCAATGACCTCATGTACATGGAGGATTTAACCTCCTCGCTGCATGATACATATGAGAAATTCTGGTCCACTTGGCGAGAATGGTTGGACTTCCAACATTCAGAGGAATATAGCGTCCTGGTGGGGGGCGATGTGGCTGCCGATGGAACCGCAGTTTGCAACACTTAGCTGAATTCCCCTCCCTACCCCCCCCCCCCCCCGATTTCCTCCCTCTCTTCCCCTCCCCCTCCCATTTTTCTTCCTACTTTTCTATTCTTCTCACACTGATTGCCTAATAACTTCTCTTTCTTCTCTAGCCTTTCTATCTTTCTTGTTTCACATGTATTTGTGAGTCACCTTCGTTATCTGTTTTAATGTGAATCTGTATTAAAGCAAAAATGTGGTGGAACCTAGACTTATCAGGAACCCGGGAGGAGATATATGAAGGAACGTGATTCAGCAAGATACAAATATATATTTCCCGTTTGGCATCTTGTTAATGATATATGTATTGTAGTGCAAATTGGCCTGATTGGTCATAAGAACTGTATTATGTTATGTTGAAGGTTTTCACTTAAAAATAAAGAATTTAAAAAAAAAAAAAGAAGCAATATTCTCGAAATCACAGACTTGGAACAACCAATTTCTCTTGCTATGGATGATAGGGTCACCCCTTTGGCCTGCATCTGGACAACCTGCTGCCGAAGGGTTTCAGTCAGTTTAGAACGGCACACCATTTTTGCAAAGTCAATGCAAATTGGAAAGTTAGGCCGCCAGTTACATAGGGTTTGTCAGATAATTTAGTCATCAGATTAACACCAATAACTTGCAGTTATCTGAAAGTGTTCTACAGTGAAAGTGAACTACAAAGTTGTAGGGCATCATCAATTCAATACGAATCGACACCTTGCATACAGAAATGCTATGTGAAGCGATACTGTGAGGGCCAGGGAGGACTGGTAGGCCCAGGAGGTGGATCCACTGGACCGAGCACCTCACCTGGAGGGCAGGGTACATGGTAGCTGGAGCACTAGCGTGGCAGGAATGGGAAGAACCAGGTCACCAGGGTCATGGAGTCCCATAGGAAAGTACAGGATCAGGTGCAGGTATCAGGAAGCAAAGACAGGACCAGGTCACTAGGGTCACAGCGTACTTTAAGGCAGTAATACAGGAAACAGGAACAAAAGGACCTGAGCACCTAGCTCACAAGACAAAGCAAAGAAAGACAAGCAATGATCAGGCCCCGCCCACATGGAAAGGCCAGTCTTATATACCCAGCACAGCCTCAGGTCATTTCCTGTTGCAGCAGTGCTGGGCCTATAAGACCAGGTGAGTGGGCGCGGCCCGGTACTATACAGAAACATGTGTCTAAGACTCAGTGTCAGACTCCTGAGACCTGGAACAGGACTCAGGGGAGCAAGAGCGGGCGCGGCAGGCGTGACCGGTGGACACATGGACTGTACCAGTGAGCAAGGAGCGGTGGTGCGATGGTTAGACTGGATCAGTGAGCACGGAGCGGTGTAATGCAGGTGCGACCGGATCAGTGGGTACGGAGTGGTGCTTGGATGGTGAAACCGGCTCAGTAGGTAAGAAGCGCTGCTGGGACACCGGGAGCGTGACAGTACCCACCCCTTGAAGCCCCCCTCTCCACGGCCGGGACATGAAGGCGTGCCGAAGAGAGGCAGCAACATACTTCTGGGACAACCAGGACCGGGCCTTGGGACCGCAATCCACCCAATTGACCAGGAAGGACTGCTTACCCCGGACCGTTTTCATGGCCACTATGTCCCGTTGTAGCGCCTGGTCCCACCAGACCCCGTGGGGGGCACGCTCCCTCACATGTGCCCAGTCCCAGCATGGCTCCCACTAGCACTCCCAGTCATAGCCCCAGGCAGCGACGGCCTTCCTCTTACGGTCCCATGGCTCTGCAGACGTTGCTCCTGCTCCCAGGCATGCTGCAGCCTCTTCCTGTCTCCCTTCCTTACACAGAGCTGTGGTAAGTGACTCTAGGCTGCGCGCGAGGCCACGCCCCCTTTCTTAAAGCGGTATGCCCCGTTTTCTGGAAGTGACCTCAGAGGTCACCTGTTACCTAATGGGTATTTAGGTTCACCTCCCCCAGCAGCAGGCGCCCGAGCAACGCTTCCATTAGAGCCTTGCCAGTGTCCAGACCCCTTGTGCTGTTATCTGTTTTCTGTGCTTTGATACCTGGTTCTAATCCCTTGTCTCACCGTAGTGCCTTCCGTACCATTCCGGCTGGGGACGTCAACGCTCATACTGACAGTGGACGTCACCGTGCCCTACCAACCGTGGACATTATCTGTGCCGTACCTGCTGTGGACGTCACCGCTCATACCGACAGTGGACGTCACCGTGCCCTACCTGCCGTGGACATTATCCGTGCCGTACCTGCGGCGGAAGTCACCTGCTGTGAACATTTCCGGTGCAGTTTCCGTGTCCTGCCGGCTGTGGACGTCACAACCTTGCTACACCTGGCCCTACAGAGACTCCTACTACCAGTTCCTGGCTGCCGTGCATTTAGGCCTCCTGGGGAGGCGCCGCACAGTCCCTGTATAGGGGTTTGCTGCTCGTCGCCTTCTCAGGGGAGTCCGGTGCACGGTCCAGTGGGTCCACCTCCGGACGCTCGCCGCTCCTCAGTGAGCGTAACACCCGTATCGGGGAACCCATGTCAGCGGCAAGGGAGGCAACGGAAAGGGAAGAAGAGTCAGAAGCAGGACTGGAATCTTGGATAACCGGATCAAGCGTCTCAGACCTGGTACAGGACAGTGTCTCATCCTCAGTAGCCGGTGGACTCAAAGTCTCAACTCCAGAAGGCGGTGGAATCAAAGTCTCAGATGCCTGGGGCGGTGCAACGTCACTGGAGAGCGTCGTCTCTTCAGGATCCTGCAGCTTGACTTAGTCAAGTGCTAGGGGCTGAGGAACAGGCTGCAAACAGGTTTCGTGGCACAAGGGACTCCAGCGGGTAATCACGCCAGAGCGCCAACTAATAACAGGGTCATGGAGTTTCAGCCAGGGCAGGCCCAACAGGAGCTCAGGAGCCATCCTCGGGATCACATAGAAGGCGATGGTCTCTGTATGCGGAGTGCCAACCTGGAGGTTCACGGGCTCGGTGGTATACCGGACAGGCTCGTAGAGCGGTTTGCCGTCTACGGAGGCGAACCAGAGGGGCTTCTTCAGCGGAGTGACAGGGACCTGGTATTTGTCTACCGTGGCCTGGTGGATAAAGTTGCCTGCTGCCCCGGAATCGATGTGGGCCTCTGCCGAAAACCGGGTCCCCTCTGTCGTCACCTGAACCGTCTGTTTAACTGGGACTGAAGGGATTCCGGTGGCAAGGTTGGCGGTTCCCACCATCCCTTGGACCTGGGGTCTACCAGGTTTCTCAGGGCATGTTCGAAGCATATGTGACCCGTCTCCACAATAGAAGCACAGGCCCCGGGCAAGCCGTTCTGCACGGCGTTGCTTGGCTTGGGTCAGACGGTCCACTTGCATGGGTTCTGGTGACGATTCGCGGAAAGGCAGGGATGAGGGTGCGGTAGGTTTCTGCGGGGGCATGACGTGGCGAGGTGGTCACTTCTCCCGGACTACCTCCTGGGCATGCTCCAGAAAACGGAGGTCAATCCGGGTGGCCAGGGAAATCAAAGCGTCCAAGGTGCGTGGAACGTCACGGCCGGCGAGTTCGTCTTTAATACGAGTAGAGAGACCCTCCCAAAAGGCCGCCGTTAAGGCCTCATTGTTCCAGCCCAGCTCTGAAGCGAGCGTGCGGAACTGTATGGCATACTGGCCGACTGTTTGGGTCCCTTGGCGTAGCCGGAGGAGTATAGAGGTCACTGCAGTAGTTCGTCCGGGTTCGTCAAAGGTGCCCCGGAAGGCTCGTAGGAACTCCTGGATATCGGTGGTCATTGGGTCCTCATTCTCCCACAGGGCTTCACCTTCCAGGTGTGACATCAGGAACGCCACCTTGGCCTGGTCTGAGGTAAACAAGTGCGGGAGCAACTGGAAGTGCAAGGAGCACTGGTTCAGGAAGCCTCACAAGGACTTGGGATCCCCTGCGTAGCGAGGTGGAGCAGCAAGGTGAAGTTGCGAGGCCGTGGAGACAACTTGTTCGGACCTGGAGACTGGTTGCTGCGTGGACTGAGACGAGGCGGCGGTCTGCAGCGCATATAACCGGTGGTCCACGGACGTCATGCAGTTCAGCATCCGGTTCAGGGTTTCGCGCTGTTGCGCCAGCTCCTGGCGCAGCTCAGTCAGCTCTGCTTTCTGTGCTTCAGCGGAAACCATGGCCTGATAATACTGTGAGGGCCAGGGAGGACTGGTAGGCCCAGGAGGTGGATCCACTGGACCGAGCACCCCACCTTGAGGGCAGGGTACATGGTAGCTGGAGCACTAGCGTGGCAGGAACGGGAAGAACCAGGTCACCAGGGTCATGGAGTCCCATAGGACAGTACAGGAACAGGTGCAGGTATCAGGAAGCAAAAACAGGACCAGGTCATTAGGGTCACAGCGTACTTTAAGGCAGTAATACAGGAAACAGGAACAAAAGGACCTGAGCACCTAGCTCACAAGACAAAGCAAAGAAACACAAGCGATGGTCAGGCCCCGCCCACATGGAAAGGCCAGTCTTACAGTGCCTACAAGTAGTATTCACCCCCCTGCAGATTTAGCAGGTTTGATAAGATGCAAATAAGTTAGAGCCTGCAAACTTCAAACAAGAGCAGGATTTATTAACAGATGCATAAATCTTACAAACCAACAAGTTTTGTTGCTCAGTTAAATTTTAATAAATTTTCAACATAAAAGTGTGGGTCAATTATTATTCAACCCCTAGGTTTAATATTTTGTGGAATAACCCTTGTTTGCAATTACAGCTAATAATCGTCTTTTATAAGACCTGATCAGGCCACCACAGGTCTCTGGAGTTATCTTGGCCCACTCCTCCATGCAGATCTTCTCCAAGTTATCTAGGTTCTTTGGGTGTCCTATGTGGACTTTAATCTTGAGCTCCTTCCACAAGTTTTGAATTGGGTTAAGGTCAGGAGACTGACTAGGCCACTGCAACACCTTGATTTTTTTCCCTCTTGAACCAGGCCTTGGTTTTCTTGGCTGTGTGCTTTGGGTCGTTGTCTTGTTGGAAGATGAAATGACGACCCATCTTAAGATCCTTGATGGAGGAGCGGAGGTTCTTGGCCAAAATCTCCAGGTAAGCCGTGCTATCCATCTTCCCATGGATGCGGACCAGATGGCCAGGCCCCTTGGCTGAGAAACAGCCCCACAGCATGATGCTGCCACCACCATGCTTGACTGTAGGGATGGTATTCTTGGGGTCGTATGCAGTGCCATCCAGTCTCCAAACGTCACGTGTGTGGTTGGCACCAAAGATCTCGATCTTGGTCTCATCAGACCAGAGAACCTTGAACCAGTCTGTCTCAGAGTCCTCCAAGTGATCATGAGCAAACTGTAGACGAGCCTTGACATGACGCTTTGAAAGTAAAGGTACCTTACGGGCTCGTCTGGAACGGAGACCATTGCGGTGGAGTACGTTACTTATGGTATTGACTGAAACCAATGTCCCCACTGCCATGAGATCTTCCCGGAGCTCCTTCCTTGTTGTCCTTGGGTTAGCCTTGACTCTTCAGACAAGCCTGGCCTCGGCACAGGTGGAAACTTCAAAGGCTGTCCAGGCTGTGGAAGGCTAACAGTAGTTCCATAAGCCTTCCACTTCCGGATGATGCTCCCAACAGTGGAGACAGGTAGGCCCAACTCCTTGGAAAGGGTTTTGTACCCCTTGCCAGCCTTGTGACCCTCCACGATCTTGTCTCTGATGGCCTTGGAATGCTCCTTTGTCTTTCCCATGTTGACCAAGTATGAGTGCTGTTCACAAGTTTGGGGAGGGTCTTAATTAGTCAGAAAAGGCTGGAAAAAGAGATAATTAATCCAAACATGTGAAGCTCATTGTTCTTTGTGCCTGAAATACTTCTTAATACTTTAGGGGAACCAAACAGAATTCTTGTGGTCTGAGGGGTTGAATAATAAATGACCCTCTGAATAAACTTTTCACAATTTAAAAAAAAAAAATAAAAAAAGAAATAACATTCTTTTTTGCTGCAGTGCATTTCACACTTCCAGGCTGATCTGCAGTCCAAATGTCACAATGCCAAGTTAATTCCGAATGTGTAAACCTGCTAAATCTGCAGGGGGTTGAATACTACTTGTAGGCACCAGAAAACAGAAAAAAATCCAGCACTCGTGTCCAGAAAATATATTAAAACTTGCTTTTTTATTCAATATTCATGGTAAAATGGAAATGGATCATATCCACAAGGTATAAAAAATCCCCATAAAGATGAGATAGGATGACAGCAGTTATAAAGAATTAACGTTTGGAACACCATTATAAGTCTGAACTGGGTGCAAAAACCTAAAAAAACCCCTCACTATATGGAGAGAAGGTATGCACACCAGTGACTATGCAAGGAGAATACATGTATAGCAGAAACTGCTGTGTGAATACTGGCCTGTAAAATACAATAGCTACATGGAAAAATGGAAAAATGACAATGGAATCTGCATTACTGCAATGAAATATGAATAAAGAGAAATTTAGCTATTGAATTGATCAATGCAACAGAGCCCCAAAACCGCTTCACGGTATTCTCTTATTTTTGGGGTCCCTAGCAAATGTGTGTCCTCTCATGCAGTTAAAAAACTTACCATGTATGGGAAGCTGAGACCCAGGCTATATATGTATAATGTGGACCGGCAAGGTATGCTTGGGGTCAGGTTCACAAACGAAAGACTACTAACAACCCAACCCCACCCATACCTTACCGGTCCACATTATACATATATAGCCTGGGTCTCAGCTTTCCATAGATGGTAAGTTTTTTAACTGCATGAGAGGACACACATTAGCTAGGGACCCCAAAAATAAGAGAATACCGTGAAGAGGTTTTGGGGCTCCATTGCATTGATCAATTCAATAGCTAAATTTCTCTTTATTCATATTTCATGGCAGTAATGTAGATTCCATTGTCATTTTTCATTTTTCCATGTAGCTATTGTATTTTTCAGGCCAGTATTCACACAGCAGTTACTGCTATTACATGTATTCCCCTTGCATAGTCACTGCTGTGCATACCTTCTCTCCATATATTTGCAGTGTATGTCATGCTGGAGAATTAACTTTGTTGAACTTGTGCAATCTCACTTTCTATAGAGGGAGCAATGTAGTTATCACCTTTCCCCCTGTTTCATCAATATTGTCTCCTTACAGTGTATGTTGTGCATTCTCTTCTACCAAAGTTTGACTTATTAGGTTTCTCTCTTATTTTTCTACAGATGTCCGCCCCTCCCTTTTGTTATACACCACTTTTTTGTGAATATACAGTGTAATTTTTGTTCTTTAATATCACTCATTTCTGTACATATATTATAAATTTTTGCACATTTTTACCTTTACTCTCCAATATACCGTATTTTTTGGTTTATAAGACGCACCAGATTATAAGACACAGCTCAAATTTAGAGGGAAAAAAGGGGGCCGGCTTACAATCCGGTGGTGTCTTACAGGGAGCGGGCATCAGCGGTGGTGGAGCTGGGTCACAGGAGGCACGGGCGGGGATGGAACAGGGCGATGCTGCAGGGGTTGTGCAGGGCCTGCAGGCTCTGTGCTGGATCTGAGGGCACTGTGCTGCAGCTGCGCTGTGGCTGCAGGCTAAGGGGTGGAACAATCGCGGTCTCAGGGGTTACGATGGCGACTGGGCTCAGAGGTGGAGAGGCCCGCTGACCTCAGCTCCTGCTTCAGCTGGATGTGTATCCAATTGTGTACATCCAGCTGAATTGCAGCACAGAGACCCGGTTGGGTCCCTACACTGTATATTGCGACACCGTGGGGTTACAGGAACCAGCAGCTGGTTCTAGGGCTAACAGTGTCCCAGCTGCTTAAGAAAATGCATATTCACTGCTCCCCACACCCATAAACCCACCCACTTTTTTAACTGAAGCTGATGCTGACAGGTGGGAGGGATTATGGGCATGGGGAGCAGTGTATTCTCTTTAATAGCAGCACAAGTGATAGCTGGCTTCCTGCTACTGCTGGGTGATCAGGTGTGCTGCTATAAAAGAGAACCACTGGCAGACATACCGGGCCCCTAAGGAGGGGCAAACAACTGTTGTAACTTAGGCTATCAGTGACTGTAGCAGGGAGAAGCAGAGGCCCTTCCAGTATCATTTGCATATCTAGGGGCCGCTCTGACGCACTCTGCAAATGATTTGTCACGGGCCCTGCTTCTTCTGTTACTTCTGGAGCTGCTGCTGGCAGGGACTGTGCAGGAGACATAGGCTCTGTGGGAGGCAGCAGTCACACATACAATGTGAGGATGGGGAGGGCTTTGTCACCTTGGACACCAGCTTGTATGGCTGCTGCTGGGGAGGGGGTTGTACTGCCGCCATCGTGAGCTGCACGGGAAGTGAATGGTCAGTACTGCTAGTTTCTGTCCCTCCGTCTTGTCACTAGAAGCAGTCGGGACTGAGAGCAGAGGGAGAGGGAGGAGGACATGGCAGCTGTTGTGGCAGCAAAGCCAGTGACAGGTACAGCTGAGCTCTCATTCCTGCTCTGGGCTGTGTTCTCTATTTCCTGCACTGGTTATGGCTGCTATCCTGGGATGATGCAGCAGGGATGTGAGGGCCCTGCTGATCCTGCCGACTAACTTAGGTGTTAGGGCCAGGTGGACGGGCAGACCCAGGAGGTGGATCCACTGGGCGGAACTCCTTGATGATGGTAAGGGGTCCGGTAGCTGGAGCACTACGGGTAGCAGGACAGTCCGTGCACAAGAGTATAATGGAGAAGTCCCTGGGACCACGGAGTCACTGATGGTAGTCCGGGTGACGAAGCTCAGGTTCGGAAGCCGAGATGATGTCAGGCGGAGTCCGGAACCGTTGGAGCGAGATGACGGGTCACCGCAGGGATCAGAGATGGTACGGACTGTCAGGATGGCAGATAGACAGCGTTCGGGGTTCGGGATTCGGCAGGACCGGATGGCACGGCAGGATCGGCTCTAGAAGAGAGAGAGGTGAGTATCTCACAGGAACACAAGGAGACCTGACTCCTAGCTTTGGAAACACGAAGAACAGGCCCCGCCCACTTGGACACTAAACCCCTTTATACCCTGTACCTGTGTGCTTCATTTCCTGTCAGTGGACGCTGGCCCTTTAAGAAAGGGTCAATGACCGCGCGCGCCCTAATGCGCATGCGCGAGTCCCGGGTGCCAGAAACCAGAGCAGGAAGCGGTGAGGAGGAAGCAGCAGAGCCGGGCTGGGGCTGAGAAACCGACGGGCGCCGGGAGCGGGGACCAGGACGCCTGGGAAGCGCAGGCAATGGGGGCTGGAGACCGGGGAGCGGCGGAGACCGGACAGAAGAACCGGGAAGCGACGCAGGGAAGCCGGGGAGCGTGGCAGGTGAGCCGGGTAGCAGGGCAGGGGACCCGGGGAGCGTGACAGTACCCCCCCCCCACGCCCCCCTCCCCGCAATCGGGACAGGAAGGCACAGATCAGAGGAGTGCCCACATTTTCCCGGGGCTCCCAGGACCTATCCTCAGGACCATACCCTGCCCAGTCCACCAGGAAGAACTGTCGACCCCGGACGGTTTTCATGGCCACGATATCCCTTACCGCATAGATGTCGTCATCGGCAATAGGAGGAGGAGCCGAACAGGCAGCAGCGGAGAAGGGACCAAGGACAACCGGCTTGAGCAGGGAGACGTGGAAGGAGTTGGGTATCCTCATCGTGGCCGGGAGCTGTAGCTTGTAGGAGACCTCATTGATCTTGCTGAGGACTTTAAACGGCCCGATGTAGCGAGGTCCCAGCTTGTAGGATGGTAGCTTTAATCGGACGTACTTGGAAGCAAGCCATACGAGATCTCCAGGAGAGAAACACGGAGGGTCCAGACGTCTCTTGTCTGCGTGTCTCTTCATCCGCAGGGAGGCACGTGCAAGGGACGCCTTAACAGAGTCCCAAATGGTTGTAAAGTCACGGGCTACAGCATCAGCAGCAGGGACATCCGAGGAAGAGGATACAGGTAGTGCGATGGAAGGCTGAAGTCCGTAAACGACATGGAAGGGAGAGCTGGAGGAGGACTCACTGACGTGGTGGTTATGGGAGAATTCAGCCCAAGGAAGAAGCGTGGACCAGTCGTCATGATGGGCGTTGACGTAGTGACGTAAAAAGGAGGTCAAGATCTGATTGACCCGTTCCACTTGGCCGTTCGACTGAGGATGATAGGCTGAGGAAAAGTCCAGAGTCACTCCCAGATGTTTGCAGAGAGCCCTCCAGAAGCGGGAGGTGAACTGAGTTCCTCTGTCGGACACAATGTGTGATGGAAGGCCATGCAAGCGGAAGATGTGTTGTATATAGGCGTCAGCGAGTTCCTGGGCAGAGGGCAGTCCAGCCATAGGGACGAAATGAGCCATTTTAGAGAACCGATCCACCACGACCCATATGACTGTGTCCGGAGGACAATGGCAAGTCCGTAATAAAGTCCATCGCAATGTGTTGCCACGGAACTGAGGGTATAGGCAGTGGCAGAAGACGGCCATATGGCAGGTGTTTGGGTGTCTTGTTCCTGGCACAAGAGGAGCAGGCAGAGACAAAAGAAGCGACGTCCGTGCGAAGGGATGGCCACCAGTAATGACGTACAATCGCACTCCATGTTCTCTTCTGACCAGCATGACCGGCTGTTTTCGAGGCATGGCCCCAGTGTAGCACTTTTTGCCTGTCAGTCTCAGAGACATAGGTCTTCCCGGGCGGTATCTGGGCCAGGGTGACAGGGGCCACCGGAATGATTTTACTAGGACAGATGATGGGTTGGGATGTCTCCTCCTCCTGCTCCATGGGCATGAAAGACCTGGACAAGGCATCAGCGCGTACATTCTTGTCCGCGGGTCGGAAATGGAGCTGGAAGTCGAATCTGGCAAAAAACAAGGACCACCTGGCTTGCCGTGGGTTCAGTCGCTGAGCAGACCGCAGGTATTCCAGGTTCTTGTGGTCCGTGTAAATAACAACGGGGTACACTGCTCCTTCCAGAAGGTAGCGCCATTCCTCCAGAGCTAGTTTAACTGCCAATAGCTCTCGGTCACCGATGGTGTAGTTGCGTTCAGGCGCTGAGAAGCTCTTGGAGAAGAAACCGCAAGTCACCATCTTCCCGGAGGAGGACTTCTGCATGAGCACTGCTCCGGCTCCCGAGGAGGAGGCATCCACCTCCAAGGTGAACTGTCGGTTTATCTCCGGACGATGGAGTACAGGAGAGGAGGCAAATGCCCGCTTCAGAGAGCCAAACGCGGCGTTGGCCGCAGGTGACCAATCCTTTGGATTAGCCCCCTTCTTGGTCAAGGCGGAGAGAGGAGCAGTCAGAGCAGAGAAGTGAGGGATGAACTGGCGGTAATAATTGGCGAATCCCAGAAAGCGTTGGATTGCCTTCAGTCCAGAAGGAGGAGGCCAGTTGAGAATGGAGGAGACCTTCTTAGGATCCATCTGCAGTCCGGTATCGGAGATGATGATGTACCCCAGGAAGGGGAGTGAAGACTGCTCAAAGACACACTTCTCGTACTTGGCGTACAGACGATTCTCTCTCAGTCTTTGTAGAACCAGCTGCACGTTCTCTCTGTGGGTCTGGAGGTCCGGAGAGAAGACCAGGATATCATCCAGATACACCACCACACAGACGTAGAGAAGGTCCCGGAAAACGTCGTTCACCAATTCTTGAAAGACTGCTGGTGCGTTACACAGGCCGAAGGGCATCACACAGTATTCATAGTGCCCATCGCGAGTATTGAACGCGGTCTTCCATTCGTCCCCAGAGCGGATGCGGACCAGGTTGTAGGCACCCCGAAGATCCAACTTGGTGAACACTCGAGCTCCTCTAAGCCGATCAAACAATTCGGGGATGAGCGGCAGGGGGTACTTGTTTTTCACGGTGATTTGGTTCAATCCCCGGTAGTCTATGCATGGGCGTAAGTCGCCTTCTTTCTTCTTAACGAAGAAGAAGCCTGCTCCCGCAGGAGAGGAGGATCTCCGAATGAATCACCGAGCCAGGCTCTCTGTGATATAAGTAGACATGGCCCTTGTTTCGGCTGGAGACAGTGGATATATCCGTCCTCGAGGTGGTGTAGTTCCCGGGAGCAGGTCGATGGCACAATCGTAAGGACGATGTGGCGGTAGAACCTCTGACTCTTTTTTATCAAAGACGTCCGCGAAGGACTAATAGGCCGAGGGCAGTCCCGGTAGGGACTCTGGAACCGGAGGTTAACGGATGGGTTGTATGGTCTTCAAACAATTCTCATGGCAAGAAGAGCCCCATCGGGTGATTTCAATAGTGCCCCAGCTGACTGATGGTTCGTGTGTCCGTAACCAGGGAAGTCCCAGCAGGATTTGATGGGACATGTGTGGAAGGACGTAGAGAGCGATATCCTCGGTGTGCAGGGCACCGATACGCAGTTTGACTGGCCTGGTGATCCAGGAGATGGTGTCAGAGAGGGGTCTCCCATCCACAGAGGCAATCACGAGGGGTTTGTCGAGTGGAGTAACAGGCACCTGGTACTTGTCCACCGTGGCCTGCTGGATGAAATTGCCTGCTGCCCCAGAATCGAGGTACGCCTCAGCCGTGAACCGCGTCGCTCCTGTTGTCACTTGCACAGTCCACGTAACTGGGTCTGAGAGAATCCCAGCACCTAGGGTGGCCTCTCCTACCAACCCTAGGCTTTGGAGTTTCCCGGCCTCTCTGGACAGGCACGTAGAAGGTGTGTGCCCTCTCCGCAGTAAAAGCAGAGGCCCTTGGCGAGCCGCTCTGCTCGGCGTTGTTCAGACTGCCGCACACGGTCAATTTGCATGGGCTCGTGGACGGAGACACCAGATGCCGTTGACTGAAGTACGGCGGGCTTCTGCGGAGGAGAGGAATGCCGTACCGGACGTCTCTCACGTGACACTTCTTTGGATCGCTCCTGAAAGCGAATGTCGACTCGAATCGCTAGGGTAATCAGGGCATCCAGGGTGGACGGTACGTCACAACCAGCCAGCTCATCTTTAATTCGACTCGAGAGTCCTTCCCAGAAGGCGGCGGTTAGAGCCTCGTTGTTCCACCCGAGTTCCGAAGCCAAGGTGCGAAAATGGATGGCGTATTGACCCACCGTCAGAGTTCCCTGACGTAACCGGAGAAGAGATGAGGCAGACCCGGAGGCGCGTCCGGGCTCGTCAAAGGTGCCACGAAATGCCTGCAGGAACTCCTGGATGTTCTTGGTCATAGGGTCCTCCTTCTCCCACAAGGGGTTCATCCACGCCAGTGCCTCGCCCTCAAGATGAGACATTATGAAGGCGACCTTGGCTTGATCGGAGGCAAACAAATGCGGCAGCTGCGTGAAATGGAGGGAGCATTGGTTTATAAATCCCCTGCAGGTCTTGGGATCTCCGGCGTATCGGGGTGGTGAGGCCAAACGAAGCCTGGAAGCATCCGAGGAGGCTGCCACGGGAGCTGGAGCCGTGGATTGTCTAGTGGAAGCCCGAGATGCTGAAGACGTGACCGACGCTTGTAGCGTGTTCAAGCGGGCGTCCACGGAAGTCATAAAGTTCAGCATGCGGGTCTGGGTCTCACGCTGGCGTTGGAGTTCCTCATGCAAGGCTGCTAGTGCTTCGGCGGGATCCATGGCCTGTTCTTACTGTTAGGGCCAGGTGGACGGGCAGACCCAGGAGGTGGATCCACTGGGCCGAACTCCTTGATGATGGTAAGGGGTCCGGTAGCTGGAGCACTACGGGTAGCAGGACAGTCCGTGCACAAGAGTATAATGGAGAAGTCCCTGGGACCACGGAGTCACTGATGGTAGTCCGGGTGACGAAGCTCAGGTTCAGAAGCCGAGATGATGTCAGGCGGAGTCCGGAACCGTTGGAGCGAGATGACGGGTCACCGCAGGGATCAGAGATGGTACGGACTGTCAGGATGGCAGATAGACAGCGTTCGGGGTTCGGGATTCGGCAGGACCGGATGGCACGGCAGGATCGGCTCTAGAAGAGAGAGAGGTGAGTATCTCACAGGAACACAAGGAGACCTGACTCCTAGCTTGGGAAACACGAAGAACAGGCCCCGCCCACTTGGACACTAAACCCCTTTATACCCTGTACCTGTGTGCTTCATTTCCTGTCAGTGGACGCTGGCCCTATAAGAAAGGGTCAATGACCGCGCGCGCGCCCTAATGCGCATGCGCGAGTCCCGGGTGCCAGAAGCCAGAGCAGGAAGCGGTGAGGAGGAAGCAGCAGAGCCGGGCTGGGGCTGAGAAACCGACGGATGCCGGGAGCGGAGACCAGGACGCCTGGGAAGCGCAGGCAATGGGGGCTGGAGACCGGGGAGCGGCGGAGACCGGACAGAAGAACCGGGAAGCGACGCAGGGAAGCCGGGGAGCGTGGCAGGTGAGCCGGGGAGCAGGGCAGGGGACCCGGGGAGCGTGACATTAGGTAATTTCATCTAATAAAGTGTATACAGTATATAGTGTATATCAGTGTGTATGTACAGTACAGACCAAACGTTTGGACACACCTTCTCATTCAAAGAGCTTTCTTTATTTTTATGACTCTAAAAATTGTAGATTCACATTGAAGGCATCAAAACTATAAATTAACACATGTGGAATGAAATACTTAACAAAAAAGTGTGAAACAACTGAAAATTTGTCTTATATTCTAGGTTCTTCAAAGTAGCCACCTTTTGCTATGATTACTGCTTTGCACACTCTTGGCATTCTCTTGATGAGCTTCAAGAGGTAGTCACCGGAAATGGTCTTCCAACAGTCTTGAAGGAGTTCCCAGAAATACTTAGCACTTGTTGGCCCTTTTACCTTCACTGTGGTCCAGCTCACCCCAAACCATCTCAATTGGGTTCAGGTCTGGTGAATGTGGAGGCCAGGCCATCTGGCGGAGCACCCCATCACTCCCCTTCTTAGTCAAATAGCCCTTACACAGCCTGGAGGTGTGCTTGGGGTCTTTATCCTGTTGAAAAATAAATGATGGTCCAACTAAACGGAAACCATTGGAATAGCATGCCGCTGCAAGATGCTGTGGTAGCCATGCTGGTTCTGTATGCCTTCAATTTTGAATAAATCCCCATCAGTGTCACCTGCAAAGCACCCCCACACCATCACACTTCCTCCTCCATGCTTCACAGTGGGAACCAGGCATGTAGAGTCCATCGGTTCACCTTTTCTGCGTCGCACAAAGACACAGTGTGTGGATCCAAAGATCTCAAATTTGGACTCATCAGACCAAAGCACAGATTTCCACTGGTCTAATGTCCATTCCTTGTGTTCGTTAGCCCAAACAAGTCTCTTCTGCTTGTTGCCTGTCCTAAGCAGTGGTTTCCTAGCAGCTATTTTACCATGAAGGCCTGCTGCACAAAGTCTCCTCTTAATAGTTGTTCTAGAGATGTGTCTGCTGCTAGAACTCTGTGTGGCATTGACCTGGTCTCTAATCTGAGCTGCTGTTAACCTGCAATTTCTGAGGCTGGTGACTCGGATAAACTTTTCCTTTGCAGTAGAGGTGACTCTTGGTCTTCCTTTCCTGGAGCGGTCCTCATGTGAGCCAGTTTTTTTTTTAGCGTTTGATGGTTTTTGCCACTGCACTTGGGGACACTTTCAAAGTTTTCCTAATTTTTCGGACTGACTGACCTTCATTTCTTAAAGTAATGATGGCCACTCGCTTTTCTTTACTTAACTTCTTTTTTTCTTGCCATAATACAAATTCTAACAGTCTACTCAGTAGGACTATCAGCTGTGTATCCACCAGACTTCTGCACAACACAACTGATGGCCCTATCCCATTTGTAAGGCAGGAAATCCCACTTATTAAACCTGACAGGGCACACCTGTGAAGTGAAAACCATTTTCGGTGACTACCTCTTGAAGCTCATCAAGAGAATGTCAAGAGTGTGCAAAGCAGTAATTAAAGCAAAAGGTGGCTACTTTGAAGAACCTACAATATAAGACATATTTTCAGTTCTTTCACACTTTTTTGTTAAGTATTTCATTCCACATGTGTTAATTCATAGTTTTGATGCCTTTGATGTGAATCTACAATTTTCAGAGTCATGAAAATAAAGAAAACTCTTTGAACAAGAAGGTGTGTCCAAACTTTTGGTCTGTACTGCAGGTAGTGTATAGAAGTGAGCATATAATGAATATACACTACAAACTAATATATGTGTGTATATAGTATACACTAAATGTATTATTCTGTAAGCACAGTATACAGCGTGTTTTTCAGTGGGGGTATATGAGTGCATGTGAAAAAACTGCATATGTGTGTGCGTGTGTGTGTGTGTGTATATGCATATGATTTGCCATGCACATACTCTGTGTGCACAAATACACCGGGTGTCAGTGCCATTATCCTGCACCCCGAATGTTGGTGTACAGTGGTGGGGCCTAGGTCCAAATTTTGCATCTGGGCCCATCGAACTCTAGTTACGCCACTGGTTGAAGGCATAAAACCATCCATTTCAACGGATGCAAAAGACTAAACACTCATTTTCTCTGCAGATTGTGCCCACTGGAAAGACAGATACTGTAGTCCTGGCAAGACAACAATTATGGCCTCACACATAGACTTTGTTAGCTGTTCCTCCTTTTCTGCTGTTTGAAAAACTGATAACTGTTGAGGTAATAATATCTCTGAGTATGTTTTAGAAAATTTCCCACGTAGAGACCATCAGATCCTGGTGATTTTATGTTAGAAATAGATTGTAAAGCTTCTTCTACTTCTTCAAGGCATAAAGGTAAATCTAGAGCCTCACCAACGTCTACAGACAGACTAGATATGGCAATGCCCCAAGATGTGCATCTATATCATCCATGGTACCATTAAATGTGGACTTGTATAAATCAGCATAATATTCCCTTAAAGCTTCCAATGTACCAATGTCATCTTTCACACATACCCTAATAGAAAACGCTGATGGAACAATCAAGTGGCCCACATACAAATTAGACTGCTAAAATAATGCTGACTGTTATCTGTAGACTATGACCAGCATTATTTGAGATAATTGAAAGGTTCATCAAGGACACATTTACTTAATAATCATGTGATCTTTACACACACAGGATGTATCCTCAATAAAAATGTATAGGTTAATTATTAAGCAACTTATAATAAGTAGATTGTAGTGAAAATGATTAGATCCAAGGTCATCCACAGCTTGTGTTCTGCTTCACCTTTGGGCTCTATTACAATGGGATGGAGCAGGGACCCATCGGATGATTTTTGGTTGGGCTTTCAGACCTTATGAAGAGCACATGAATATAAAAGTTTTGTAGCGCTGTACCTTGATCAATATCTTGTGTATTGGTATCACAATATTTGTACTGTGTTTTTCCAAAAATAAGACCTCCCCCAAAAATAAGCCCTAGCAGGGATTTTCAGCATTTTCAGAGCAAGGTTTAAATATAAGCCTCCCCCGAAAATAAGCTCTAGCCGCGGTTCAATAATTAAGTGTCTGTGCAGCTAAAAAAGTTAAAGAATACTGCAGGACACCTCATTATAGACAGCGGACACCTCACAATCACACTCACCAGACACCGAGCAGCAGGACCTGCAGTGATCGCACCCCCACACACATCCGATCTCACACACGCACACAATCAGATCACACACACAAACATCGAATCACAAACACATCAGATCACACACATACTCACCACATCCAGCGACACCGATTTCTTCTCGCCAGCAGAATCCTGAGAGGCTGTGAAGTGGAGCGCAAGGACCTGCCGCATGCCGCGTGCGGACACACGTGACTTCCTCCCATCATTCTCTGCGGATGGAAGCATTCTTTAACGCTGGATGTGATGAGTGAGTGAGTCTGTCTGTGATCTGATGTGTGTGATCTGATGGGCATGAGTGCATTGGCCAGAAGCAGGGGAGGACGGCGTGCAGCACCCACCGGGAGGATCTGGGAGGCACGCAGACGTCTGGGTCTGGTAAGTATGAGTCTCCTGGGAAGGGGGGGTCTGCTTTTTTGGGGGATAAACTTACATCCAAACCATGTTTTTCCAGGAATAAGAACTCCTCCAAAAATAAGCCCTAGTGCTTTTTTGGGGGCAAAAAAAGTGTAAGACAGTGTCTTATTTTTGGAAAAACATGGTAGTCATCACTTGTAGTATTGATTTATTGAAGACAAATAAAATACACCTCTGGCTACACTGGACTTTTAGAATAAGGTTTATGGCACACTTGGAATTATGGGTGCTTTAGAAGGGTTCAAACCCGTCATTAGATACAAGAGAACTTGGCACACCAAAACTGAATATAAGGATTTTGTTTTTATATTTTATAAGGATTGTCTGTATAATAAAATCCACATACACTGTACCTTACACATACTATTATGATGCTGGCCATTATAGAGTTAAGCCCATTTTATTAGTGTACTTTTTTGTGGCAGATGCTTTTTTTATGTTTTAATATGCTCTGAAAAATAACAATGCCTTTTTCAGTGTAGCTTGCCAGTTGTTAGAATTCCAATCTAAAAAATGTATGGCACTGTGCCTTGGAGCGTGTGCCAGCTCTTTTTAACAGTAGCTTGAAGCATCCTGCCAAGTTTGTAGATTTTAGTTTATGCAAGTATGTATGAAGCCAAAAAATAGTTCTGTGCTTTATAACTGCTTCACTAATTAGCTACTGAGTCCCTTATTACTTCTATCAAAAGTAACACCAGTACATAATCAGTTCCAAAGCTAAATTTATTGAATATAGACTGATTTTTTTTTTTTTTAAATAATTACAGTAATTTATTTTAAATAAAAATTAAATATTGTTTGCATAAAAAGCAGTATACAAAAAAAGACAAAGTACTGCGCTAAGCTATATAGGTGTAAAGCAGGCCACAGACATTCGATAAATGACAGTAGATTGTTAGCCATTACCATCATTTCAGGGTGTATGAAGGTAGTCTGACCATAATCTATCAAAATGAGGTTTTAGCTATTACTTCAGCCTCTCTCAACTCTGCAGTGCTCTTGAGTACCCTGCTGTCTCCTTGCATTCTCATCCAGCACTGACAGTGCATGACCACTGCAGCCAAGGTCACGATGTGACTGTAGGTTAAAGGGAACCTGTCACCACTTTTTTGGGTTATAAGCTGCGGCCACCACCATCGGGCTCTTATATACAGCATTCTAACATGCTGTATATAAGAGCCCAGGCTGGGGGTATACCATAAAAAACACTTTATAATACTTACCTAACGGTCGCACGGAGGGCCTTATGGGCGTCTCCGTTGTCCAGTGCCAGCGCCGTCTCTTTTGTCCATCTTTGTGCTCCTTCTCTAGCCGCGGTGCATAACGGGTCCGACGTCATACACACTTGCCGGCATTCAGGTCCTGAGCAGGTGCACTTTAATCTGCCCTGAGAAGGGCAGATCAAAGTATTGTAGTACGCCTGCGCATGACCGGCGAGTGTGTATGACGTTGACGTGTCAGGCACCACGGCCTCAGAAGGAGGACAAAGATGGCCGAAAGAGGCGGCACCAGCACCGGACAATGGAGACGCCAATAAGGCCCACAGCACGAACATTAGGTAAGTATTATAAACTGTTTTTTTATGTTATACCCCCGGCCTGGGCTCTTATATACAGCATGTTAGAATGCTGTATATAAGAGTCCGGTGGTGGCCGCAGCTTATAACCAAAAAAAGTGGTGACAGGTTCCCTTTAGCGAGGGAAACGAGGCTCCTATACTGTCCCTTATGCTCGGGGACCCTAGACTATCCCTAACCTCCAGATTACCCCTGATGGTAGAGATGCTGGAGACCTGTGCCCTACTATTCTCCAGACCACAACTAAACTGTGAATAAGTTTCTGTACATCCTGGTCTGGTCATAAGGATGTGCATGTGGCTGCCTTGGTAGTCATATTATATTATTACTGCAAGAAGAAGAAAAGATACCACAACCACACTGAGCCTGGTGTAAAAAAAAGTATATTACAAACAATGGGAAATAAAACAAATATATAATAATAATAAAGTTTACTTATATAGCGCCAACATATTCTGCAGCACTTTACAATCCGGTGGGGGGTTGTATAGACAAAAACAAAACAAAATAGTACATAATTCAACAGCTACAGTAGGAATGAGGGCCCTGCTTGAAAGCTAACAATCTATGAAAGTCAACAATGTACCATAAACTTACATTTTGAATGCCAGGAATGAAAATACATGGTGTTAGCAGAATACTTTTGGCACATTTACTCTGCATCTGATTTATTACTCGTATTTAGCTGCCTAAAAAAGAACTGCATATTGTGACTTATTCAATATTTTTGTTTTTTATTCTGAAATATGGGAGTGGTTTTGCTTTACAATTGTAGGAGATGGTACTTTCTCTCCCCCTCCTACTATACAGTGCTGGGATATAAAAATGTTTAATGCTGAATGTACATTAGTGCGGCTGCCGGCGATGTAGCAGAGCTGTAGCAGCGCAGCCGTCGGCACCATCTAACGGACGATAAGTTATAGTGTTTTACTGAATTCTAAGGGGTACTTTGCACGCTGCGACATCGCTAGCCGATGATAGCGATGCCGAGCACGATAGTACCCGCCCCAGTCGCACATGCGATATCTTGTGATAGCTGCCGTAGCGAATATTATCGCTACGGCAGCTTCACACTATACTTACCTGCCCTGCGACGTCGCTCTGGCCGGCGACCCGCCTCCTTCCTAAGGGGGTGGGTCGTACGGCGTCACAGCGACGTCACGTGGCCTGCGGCCAAAAGAAGCGGAGGGGCGGAGATGAGCGGGACTTAAACATCCCGCCCACCTCCTTCCTTCCGCATAGCCGGTGGAGGCAGGTAAGGAGATGTTCCTCGCTCCTGCGGCTTCACACACAGCGATGTGTGCTGCCGCAGGAACGAGGAACAACATCGTGTCTTTTATTGGTGCGACATTATATAAATGACCGACACTACACAGATCACCGATTTTCGACGCTTTTGCAATCGTTTATCAGCGCATCTAGACTTTACACGTTGTGATGTCATTACCGGCGCCGGATGTGCATCACTTTTGATTTGACCACGACGATATCGCAGTAGCGATGTCGCAGCGTGCAAAGTACCCCTAAGTGTATTGCTAGTGTGCGATTTACAGTAATGTGTAATGTATGATATAAGATGTATAATATGTGTTGACTCAATGAGCTTTGTCAGGTGGGAGGCACAGTTTGGGGAGTCTTTTATGAAGAACAAATGCAAAATAAAAGAAGTTAAAATTTGAGTTAAAAAGAAACTGTTTTCTGTGATGTATTGCCCAAGTATGATGTCTATTGCGGGCTTCACACGGTACGATCTATCGTGCAATTGCACGAGCGATCGTACCCGCCCCCGTCGTTTGTGCGTCACGGGCAAATCGCTGCCCGTGTCGCACAAAGTCGTTAAACCGCCGTCACACGTACTTACCTGCTGAGCAACCTCACTGTGCGAACATCCTCTTCCTGAAGGGGGAGGGACGTTCGGCGTCACAGCGACGTCACAGCCGCCTGCCAATAGAAGCGGAGGGGCGGAGATGAGCGGGACGTAAACATCCCGCCCACCTCCTTCCTTCCGCATTGCCGGCGGGTGCCGCGGGACGCAGGTAAGCTGTGTTGATCATTCCCGGGGTGTCCCACGGAGCATCGTGTGCTGCCCCGGGAACGATGAACAACCTGCGCAAATAAGATTAAACAATTTTTTAAAAATGAGCGACGAGTACACGATCCACGATTTATTACCGATTTGGAGTCGCACGTAGGTGTCACATGAGACGACGTCGTGAACAATGCCGGATGTGCATCACGAAAACCGTGACCCCAACGACACATTGCACGATAGATCGTCTTGTGTGACACCCGCATTTGACGGTGACCGGCGAAGGGGTGGCGGATGAGCCATCGAAGGCGCAAGTAAGTGTCACACCCCCAACCGGGGCGGAACACATGCACAACACCCATTTGATGAAGTTGAGGGGAGCGCTGTCGGGCATCACCTGGATCCCCTCTACACATTTGTTATTTCTTTATTACAGTTAGATATTCCTAGATCCAACACCTGATAGCTGCAGCTGTCTTTATTAAATTTAAAGGGTTCTTGGAAGAGGTACAGCAAAAAAAAAAAAAAAAAGAAAAACGGAAAATTGTCCAGGGTTGAATGGGTTTAAAGGGAACCTGTCACCAGTTTTTCCCTTGAGCTGCGTCCAGCACCAGTGAGCCCTTATATGCAGCATTCCAGAATGCTGTATATAAAAGCCCAGGCCGATCTGTAGAACATAAAAAACACCTTTATAATACTCACCCAGGGAGTGGTCCGGTCTGATGGGTGTCGCTGCTCTAAGTCTGGTGCCTCCTCCATCCTGTGCGATCAACATCCTCCTGCCTAGCCCCGTGGGAATGACGCGCCCTGTGTCATTCACACAGATGCCACCAGTGCGCTCCTGCTCATGTGCACTTCCTTCTGCCCGGCTTAGGGCAGATCAAAGTACTGTAGTGTGCATAAACGGGTGGTCTTTGACCTGTCCCCATGCATACGCATTACAGTACATTGCTCTATCCTCAGCCGGGCAGATCAAAGTGCGTATGTGATGGAGTGCAATAGCGGCCTCTGTGTAGATAATGCAGGTCACGTCATGCGCATGGGGCTGGGCAAGAGGATGGCAATTGCACAATATAGAGGAGGCGCCAGACGGAGAACAGCAACACCCATCAGACCGGGCCACCCCTAGGTGACTATTACATTCTTCAGATCAGCCTGGTCTCTTATATACAGTGGGGAAAAAAAAGTATTTAGCCAGCCAGCAATTGTGCAAGTTCTCCCACTTAAAAAGATGCGAGAGGCCTGTAATTCACATCACAGGTTGACCACAACTATGACAAAAAAAGTAGAAAACAAATCCAGAAAAATCACCTTGTCTGATTTGGCAAGATTTTTTTACAAATTATGGTGGAAAACAAGTATTTAGTCATCTAAAAAATGGAAGATTTCTGGCTCTCGCAGACCTGTAACTTCTTCTTTAAGAGGCTCCTCTGTGCTCCACTCATTACCTCTAGTAATGGCACCTGTTTGAACTTATCAGTATAAAAGAAACCTGTCCACAACCTCAAACAGTCACACTCCAAACTTAACTATGGTGAAGACCAAAGAGCTGTCAAAGGACACCAGAATCAAAATTGCAGCCCTGCACCAGGCTGGGAAGACTGAATCTCAAATAGGCAAGCAGCTTGGAGTGATGAAATCAACTGTGGGAGCAATAATAAGAAAATGGAAGACATACAAGACCACTGATAATCTCTCTCAATCTGGGGCTACACGCAAGATTTCACTCCTTGGGGTCAAAATGATCACAAGAACGGTGAGCAAAAATCCCAGAACCACAAGGAGGACCTAGTGAATGACCTGCATAGAGCTGGGACCACCGTAAGAAAGGCTACCATTAGTAACACACTACGCTGCCAGGGACTCAGATCCTACAGTGCCAGACATGTTCCCTTGCTTAAGCCAGTACATGTCTGGGCCTGTCTGAAATTTCCTGGAGAGCATTTGGATTATCCAGAAGAGTATTGGGAGAATGTCATACGGTCTGATGAAACCAAAGTAGAACTGTTTGGTAGAAACATAACTTGTGTTTGGAGGAGACAGAATGCTGAGTTGCATCCAAAGAACACTATACCTACTGTGAAGCATGAGAGTGGCAACATCATACATTGGGGCTGTTTCTCTGCAAAGGGACTAGGACAACTGCTCTGTGTACATGAAAGAATGAATGGAGCCATGTATTGTGAGATTTTGAGTGCAAACCTCCTTCTATGAGCAAGGGCATTGAAGATGAAACGTGGCTGCGTCTTTCAGCATAATTATGATCCCAAGCACACTGCCAGGGCAACAAAGGAGTGGCTTCGTTAGAAGCATTTGAAGGTCCTGGAGTGGCCTAGCCAGTCTCCAGATCTCAAACCCATTGAAAACCTTTGGAGGGAGATGAAAGTCTGTGTTGCCCAGCAAAAAGCCAAAACATCACTACTCTAGAGGATATCTGCATGGAGGAATGGGCCAACATACCACGAACAGTTTTGCCAACCTTATGAAGACTTACAGAAAACGTTTGACTTCTGTCATTTCAAACAAAGGATATATAACAAAATATTGAGATTAACTTTTGTTATTGACCAAATACTTATTTTCCACCATGATTTGTAAAACAATTCTTGCCAAATCAGACGTGGTGATTTTCTGGATTTGTTTTCTCATTTTGTCTTTCATAGTTGTTGTCTACCTATTATGTCAATTACAGGCCTCTCATCTTTTTAAGTGGGAGAACTTACACAATTGGTGGCTGACTAAATACTTTTTTCCCCACTGTACAGCTCATAAGGAAAAATCCTGGTGTCAGGTTCCTTTTAAACTCCTTCACCTCTGGGTGATGCAATTCTCCATTTTTCTTTCTTTCTTTTTTTTTTTGCTCCCCTTTTTCCAAGAGCCGTAACTTGTTTATTTTTCTGTCAATGTTGCCATATGAGGGCTTGTATTCTTGAGGGACAAGTTGTAATTTTACATGAGAAAATAAGTTTTACCATCACGGCAAAAAAATTAGAAGTGCGGAAAAATTGCAAAAAAAAGTGCAATTGCACAATTGTTATGGGGGTATTTTATTCATCGTGTTCGCTATATGGTAAAACTGATGTGTCAATGTGATGCCTCAGGTCAGTACGCGTTTGTAGACACCAAACATGTATATATTTACTTTTATCTATGGGGTTAAAAAAAATTCAGAAGTTTGTCCAAAAAAGTGGCGCACTTTTTGCGCCATTTTCTACCACCTGTACCATTCTTATTTTACGGGATATAGGGTTCATTGATGGCTTATTTTTTTCATACTGACATTTTTAACGGTACCACTTTTGCGCAGATGCTACGTTTTAATCGCCTGTTATTACATTTTGGACAAAATTTGCGACAACCAAAGGCGTTTGGAATTTTTTTGTTACTACGCCTTTTACCAATCAGATTAATGATTTTATATTTTTATAAATCGAGCATTTATGAACTCGGCGATACCAAATATGTGTATATTTTTTATTTTTTTAACCCTTTCATTTTCAATGGGGCGAATGCGGGGTTCATGTGAACTTTTAGGTTTTTTTAATTTGTAAAAAAAATTGTTTTACTTTTTTTTATGTTACTAGTCACCCTAGGGGGCTATAAGGATCAGCAGTCTGATCGTTCATTCATTTCTCCTGATCAGAGCAGCATCTTTCTGATCAGGAGAAATGTTTCGTTCTTGTTACAGCAGCTACTTTGCCGGCTGTAACAGGTACTACGCCATGATAGCGATAGGAGTCATCACATGACCCATTGCTACCATGACAACCATTGGCTCTCTGTGATCGCATCATGGGGCCTCCAATGGCGGCAGGGAAAGGCACGTACTCTGCTGTGGTGCTTTAAATTGTGCTGTCACAATTTGACAGCTCAATTTAAGGGGTTAACAGGCGCTGGTGGATCCACCTGCACCTGCGAGGCACACGTCTGCAGTTCAAATCAGCAGACGTGTGGGGATCACCATCGGCTCACCCCAGCAGCCGGTGGTGATCACCCCTTCATGATTTAGAACATACCATTACGTACTAGTTCGTGAAGGGGTTAATCGTGCAATGCTACAGTTTCCTGTACTGGTTATTGCTGGTGAAGAGATGGCCGGAGGACCATCGGGGTGCAGAGTAAGTTACGGTACCAGACACGTTGACAGACAAAACGGAGTACTTTATTGCTGTGAAATAACATGTAAAGGCTCCTGGACAACAGGGAAAGGGGTATTTTGGAACAGGGGGATAATACACAATTGAGTTATATAGCTGGAACGAACTACAATTATTGCATCAGCTATTACAATGACTAACAGCACAAACAGCTGCAGATAATATACGTATACTTCGCTACTCTGTGTTCTAACTTAACTGGCCTCCACTAGTGAGACCGTGCAGACACCGCACTCTAACTACGGAGTCCTGTACTAACTTAACTAGTGTGCACTAGTACGAACTCACTTCCAATTGGATAAAGCCCATGAAAAAATATCTTGCAATTTATCACCAACTGAAAGAACTGCTCTTCAGACTCTGCAGGACAATGATACTCTTGTCTTCAGACAAGCTGACAAGGGGGGAGGAATTGTGATCCTTGATCTCTCACTGTACATTAAAATCAACAGTGAGATATTAGAGGATCAACAAACGTACATTCACCTTAAAGGTGATCCTACCTTTCTTTTTAAGAAAAAAATGGATAAATTATTGGAAGATGGTTTCACACAAGGTATACTAACACAACAAATGTTTGATTTCTTAAAAGTTGACTTCCCAGTGACTCCCATATATCACGCTCTCCCTAAAATACATAAGGGGATTTTTCCCCCCCCTTTTAGACCTATCATTTCGGGGATAGGTTCATTGGGAGAAAAATTGGGGTCCTGGGTCGACCACTTTTTACAACCTCTGGTTAAGGAACTCCCTGGATTCCTGAGAGACACCAAGGCTCTCTTGTTTAATCTTGACTCTCTTGATTGGCAACCACATTATGTTTGGATTACTTGTGATATAGTAAGCTTGTACCCTTCGATTCCCCATCATATTGCTTTGGAGTGTTTGGAATTATTCCTTTTCAAGCACAGCCCCTATCCATCTGACATTCGAACTTACATTGTGACAGCAGTTAATTTCCTTCTCACACATAATTATTTTTCATTCAATAAAGAATTTTATTTACAGAAATGTGGAGTCAGCATGGGAGGCAAATTTTCACCTTCTTTAGCAAACATTGTAGTCGCGGTTTTTGAAGAAATGTATATTTTTGATCCCATCAACAATATTTTTTCAGACCATCTTATTTTTTATACAAGATATATAGATGACTTATTGATTATATGGAAGGGGGATCCCCAGATTATTCCAGAATTCATAAATTACATTAATAACAACCCCTTTAATCTTAAATTTACATTTTTCTTCAATTCAGATAAAATTAACTATTTAGATGTAACATTGATGGGGAATGCGAACCGTATAGATGCTATACCATATAGCAAAGAAACAGACTGTAACTCAATTCTATTGGCTACCTCATGTCATCCGACACACACTATCAAAAACATTCCTGTGGGAGAGCTGATCAGGACCAAAAGAAATTGCTCCAGACCAGATCTCTTCCCACAGGAATCCAATAAAGTTATTGAGAAATTAAGAGATCGGGGTTATCCTACTTGGAGCTTGCATAGAGCCCAAAAAATTGTATATAACATGAACAGGGCAGATCTTTTAAAAAATAAAAACAAGCAAAGGAATCAATATCTAAAGAAAATTACATTTAGCACGGCCTTTTCACCACAATATGGTTGCATCATTAATATCATTAAAAAACACATTCCATTATTATATCAAGATAAAAATCTTTCCAAGGTTCTTAATCAATACCAAATCAATTTTGTAGCAAAACGTGCATTGAGTCTTGCTAATATACTTGCCCCAAGTGTGATTTCGGCTCCAGTTACAAACAAAAACTGGCTTTCTTGTTCAGGCTTTTACCGCTGTGGACACAATCAATGCACAGCATGCAATTTTGCAAAAATCAGCAAGCAGTTTATTTCCACCCACACGGGTCTTTCTTATGATGTAAAAAATTATATCAATTGCAATACATCATATGTTGTGTATTTGATTGAATGCACAGCGTGCAAGATTCAATATGTTGGCTGCACTGGGAATTCTTTGAAGAAAAGAATCAGACGCCACCTGTCAGATGCCCTGAATGTGAATGCACTCAACATCTCTGCGGTTTCACGGCATTTTGCCACTATACATGGGAGAAACACTGACTGCTTCACATTCATGGGCATTGAAAGAGTTAATAAGCCTCACAGGGGTGGCGACCATAGAAGAAAACTCTTAAACAGAGAATCCCTCTGGATATTCAGGCTCGGCACCAGGGTGCCGCACGGTCTGAATACCAGACAGGATTTAATCCTTCAATACACATAAATATTTTTCTTTTTGCTCCTCTTTTGTGGCTCAAATAAACACAAAGTAGTAAGACTAACATTTTCCATTCTATTTGGAATTGTTTGGTGAAAAAACTTCTGCATTTTCTGTGGTTCATTTTGAATGATAATTTAAAATATTCACAAACAATAATAAAACAAATTTGTTTTGTTAGAAGAATTCCCCTAAACAGAGATATATTCTTTATATTCAGGCTCGGTACCAGAGTACCGTACGGTCTGAATAACTGACAACATTTATTTCTTCAGTACACAAAAACATCCCCTTTTTCTTGCTTCCCTTCTGGGATCCAAATTAATATAGAGAAGCTAAATTAAATAGTTTTTTCTCTATTTAGATTGGAATTTCCCATTACAAACTTAGAAAATTCCCCTACATCTTTTTCGGTTTATTTTGAATATAAATTTAACACATTTACAAAAAAATAAAGAACAAGCTTGTTTAGTGGGAGGAAAACTTTCAAACAGAAAATCCCTCTGACTTTACAGGCTCAGCACTAGGTGCCGCATAGTCTGAATACCCGACAGGATTTAATTATTTAGTACTCACGAACAGTCCCTCCTGTGCTTCTCCTCTGTGGTCCTGACAAGCTTAGGAAAACAAGACAAATAGTCTTTTACTCTATTCAGAATCACTTTGGATATTCAGACTCGGCACTATTCTATAAATATCAAGACTCGGCACTAGAAGCCGCATAGTCTGAATACCCGACAGGATTTAATTATTCAGTATATATAATCAGTTCCCTACTTGCTTCTTCTCTGTGGTTCAAATAAACATGGGGAAACAAGATAAATAGTTCTCTATTTTGTCCAGAACTATATACACTATAAAAACTTAAGGGAATCTTGTGTATTCTGTTTGGTTTGATTTTAGTTCAAAATGATCACACAGGAAATAAGGAATAAATTTGTTTTGTAAGCTATGTGTGGTTTTCATACCTGTTTATGTATTTCCTCATGTTTTTTGAATGAATGTTCAGCGGAAGAAAGTTACACATAAATAAATTTTTTTTCAAAAAATAATTTTTTTTTTTTTTTTTTTAACAAATTCTCTCCTATACTTGGTCTCATTAACTTAATATACTATTTTTTAGTGAAAATTGTATCCAGTGTCTTGTTATTTCATCTTTGATAGGATAAATATTTTTTGGATTTCATATTGTGGATACCCACATGCATGTTTTTACTTTTTACGTGACTGATGATAGTGTGGTTTGGGAATCTCACACCTGCACGTTTTTAGTCCAAATTGATCACTAATCCCACCCTTCTACGTGTTATGTGTAACTTTTAAATACTGAACCAGTTTGGTTACAACACATGCCATGAATAAGACTCTCTGGTCGAAACGCGTCGGATAGATCCACTTTTTGCACTTGTGCCTCTGTGTCCACTGCACAGTCTGTATGTTTTTATAATCATACAAATAAATACAAGTTTTATTTTTATCCTCCTTGATGCTGGACATTTGATTCTTGCTGCCTTCATTCCCGCCCAGGCCAGGGCGTTCCGTGCATCGGTGCAGAGTCCAGGAGTGAAGAGGGGTGAGCTGACAAATTTCTCTTTCCACATTAGTACGAACTCACTGTACCATACAGGGAACCGGTCCTCTCACGGAACAAAATACAAGGTACAAAGCACTTCCCTGGGGCCTAATGCAGGCAGCTTTTCTTCACTTGGGTCACAGGGCAGCTGGGCTTGTATGGGCGACATCTTCTCCTGGGTTGTGTACCGACTAAGCGATACTCTGGGTTTTCTCATGGTATGATTCACTGAACTCTCGCGGCTGGCAACGCATCTTTCTGTCACCCCGAGCTCCACATATTCTCCTCAGGCAATGTCCTGACTTTTCCCTCCACACCTATGGCACAAAGACTTCCGTAACTCCTCTTTCTCAGGCCAATCTTCCCGCACTTTTAACTCCAGGGCAAAACCACACACGCCAACCAGGAAGGGAAGCATGGGCCAGTCCAGTACACACAACAGGAGAGCCCTGTTCCCTTAAAGACACAGTACATTCAAATCTCATAGAGGTTGCACCCCTACATGCCTCCTTTCTTAACTATGGCTGTCCTCAGCCAGATGACGTGAAAATACCAATCACTCAGGAGGCGTTCACTTTTCCAGGTTCCTCAGTCTATGAAGGGTGTTTGACCCTCTCGTCATCTCCAGCGGATCCACACAACAATACCGGAGCACGCAATTCGTAGGTAACACCTATAGAGGAAGCAAAAGACGATGTGTATAGCAGTTGGGATCACCACAAATGTATGAGATCATGAAATACTTTATTCAAAAAACACCAAAATTCAAGATAACACGAACATATAAAAACATTTAAAAAAACACAAACAGGGTAAAATTCCAGTATGTGTGTTACTCTATGGAATCACACCATCCCCCAACATGCACTAAATTCACAATAGGATAAATAGTATTGCGGTAAGTAAACAAATATCACAAATATGTTGTACCATCAACACATAAAGAAAGGTCCTTAAATGCTGTTGGAAAAAGAAAATCACAAACAACAGGCCCATGAAAACAATAACAGCATAGCAAGAAATTGGGGGTCAAGATAGAAAATAACATCCCATGTGGCTGACCAAGCCATATATGGTAGATTGGACCCCTAGCAATAAACACCTAAGATTAGATTATGGTGTCAAGTCAGCGTCGAGGCTATTCCTCTCCTCTTTATTTGGGATTTGCTGCTAGGCTACCCATTGTTTCATCTGTCTCAAACCTTCGTCTTTATCTTTAGCAAGCCCCCACTCTTATTTTATTTGCCCCAGTTATTTAGTTAGTACACGTGCTTCTCCAACTGACAATGCTGCCAGCATGAATTTTTGGAAATCAGGAGTCTCTTTTTCTTCCAGAGCTTCATCACGGACCACTGAGGCAACCCCAATGGTTACTGTCGACAGACCATCTGCATTAGCATTTTCAACGGCAGCATGATACCAAATACTGAAGTAGAATGTCACTAGGCGGGCAACCAACTACTGTTCGAGGCCCCCCAATTTGGTGTTCTCTAAGTGAGCCAGGTGGTTGTTATCTGTTCAAACCTGGATCTTGGTCCCTATCAGGAAGCCTGCAAATTCTTTGGTCATGGCCCACAGTAGGGCCAACAGCTCCAGGCGGAAGGAACTGTAGTTACGGGGATTTCTTTCTGTGTCCCAGCATTCATACACTATCACTCTTTCCTGGCCATCTCGCTCTTGTGACAGGATAGCCCCAGGCCATGGAGGCAGCCATTGGTGTAGAGTAGGAAGGGTTTGTTGAAATCCACATAGGCCAATATCGGTGCCATCAACAGAGCATCTTTCAGGGCCTAGAAGGCCTCATGTTGATTCTGGGACCAGGGACTGGCCCTATTTTTTGGCACTCTAACCCTCCCCACTGTAAGTCGGTCAGGTGGGACATCTGGACGAAGTTCTTCACAAAGCGGCGGTAATACCTGGGTAGCCCTAGGAAGGCCTTTAGCTCTCTCAAGGTTTGGGGGTTGGCTACTGCTGGATAGCAGCCACCATTTCTTAGGACAGTAATACTCCATCTCATGACATGGTGTGGCCTAGATACTCAATCTCCATCTTAAAGAGATGGACACTTCTTTGGTTTCACCTTCAGGCTGTGAGCCTGTAAGCGGCCAAGTACCTGTCCCAGACAATTGAGATGTTTTTGAAATGAGTTGGAATACACCATGTGCAGAATTATTAGGCAAGTTGTATTTTAGGGGATTTTTTTTTTATTGATCAACAACTATGTTCTCAATCAACCCAAAAGACTCATAAATATCAAAGCTTAATACTTTTCGAAGTTGGAGTGTTTTTTTTTTTTAGATTTGGCTATCTTAGGAGGATATCTGTTTTTGCAGGTAACTATTACTGTGCAGAATTATTAGGCAACTTAATAAAAAACAAATATATTCCCATCTCACTTGTTTATTTTCACAAGGTAAACCAATATAACTGCACAAAATTTAGAAATAAACATTTCTGACATGCAAAAACAAAACCCCAAAAAATTAGTGACCAATATAGCCACCTTTCTTTATGATGACACGCAACAGCGTACCATCCATAAATTCTGTCAGTTGCTTGAACTGTTTACGATCAACATTGCATGCAGCAGCCACTACAGCCTCCCAGACACTGTTCCGAGAGGTGTACTGGTTTCCCTCCCTGTACATCTCACATTTTATGAGTGACCACGGGTTCTCTATGGGGTTTAGATCAGGTGAACAAGGGGGCCATGTCATTATTTTTTGATTTTTTAGACCTTTACTGGCCAGCCACACTGTGGAGCAGTTGGATGCATGTGATGGAGCATTGTCCTGCATGAAAATTATGTTTTTCTTGAACGATACCGACTTCTTCCTGTACCACTGCTTGAAGACGTTGTCTCCCAGAAACTGGCAGTAAATCTGGGAGTTGAGCTTCACTCCATCCTCAACCCGAAAAGGTCCCACAAGTTCATCTTTGATGATACCAGCCCATACCAGTACCCCACCTCCACCTTGCTGGCATCTGAGTCGGAGTGGAGCTCTCTGCCCTTTACTGCTCCAGCTTCTGGCCCATCCATCTGGCCCATCAAGAGTCACTCTCATTTCATCAGTCCATAAAACCTTTGAAAAATCAGTCTTAAGATATTTCTTGGCCCAGTCTTGATGTTTTATCTTATGTTTCTTGTTCAAAGGTGATCGTTTTTCAGCCTTCCTTACCTTGGCCATGTCTCTGAGTATGGCACACCTTGTGCTTTTTGATACTCTAGTAACGTTGTAGCTCTGAAATATGGCCAAACTGGTGGCAAATGGCATCTTGTCAGCTTCATGCTTGATTTTCCTCAATTCATGGGCAGTTATTTTGCGCCTTTTTTGCCCAACACGCTTCTTGCGACCCTGTTGGCTATTTGCCATAAAACGCTTGATTGTGATCACGCTTCAAAGGTTTGGCAATTTCAAGACTGCTGCATCCCTCTGCAAGACATCCCACAATTTTGGACTTCTAGAGCCCGTCAAATCTCTCTTCTGACCCATCTTGCCAAAGGAAAGGAAGTTGCCTAATAATTAAGCACACCTTATATAGGGTGTTGATGTCATTACACCACACCCCTCCTCATTACAGAGATGTACATCACCTGATTTACTTAATTGGTAGTTGACTCTCAAGTCTATACAGCTCGGAGTAGGACAACATGTATAGAAAGTATCATGTAATCAGAATACTCATTTGCCTAATAATTCTGCACACAGTGTAGACGATAATGTCGTCCATCAGCCGTTAGAAGGAACTGGAGTATTGAACAGGCCGAATGGCATCCGATTGAACTCATACAGTGGACGTAGTACACCCGGAGTCTTCAGCACGGCGGGCAAATGAAGCCTGATTCTTCCATAACATCTCTTGTCTCGCCTGCATGCACTCAAGATCAAGAGACTTCGTGTCCACCCCCATCTGCTCCAGGATCACCCACTCCATTCTGGGGTCAGCTTCTCTTCAGTGCCCTCCAAGACTTCTAGAATCCAGTCTGCGTCCTCCACTGGTGAAAAAGACACCTCCTTTCTGTTTATCACCTCACCTCGATGTAGATACACATGGGCTAGTTTCACCCCCACTGGTAGGAAGACTTCTCTGTGACCCACATTCACAGCTTGGAACGGGACTCGTCCTTGTTGGACCACCGCTAGGAACCAGGCTATCATCACCTCCTGACCAGCTCTTCCTGTATTTACCAGCTCGACAGGTACCTCTATTTCTTCTAGATTTCGGTAAGTCCCAACCGGCAGGGGAATTACACTTTCTTCCCCACTACAGACTCCTTCATGGGGCTTCTGATGGTTCCCACTGTCCGGTGGATTGGTACACTCTTCTGGGTCCCACAGATGTGGATCAGGTGCTGGAGAGCCATTTGGGTCGCCTTGTGCGGGGTCGCATGCTTCCAGTAGCCAGGGCCCCTCTTAGTGAACAATATCTGGTACAGCTCCTGCAGGAAATTCATGCCCAAGACTACAGGCGCATCTTCTCTGATGGGCTCTGGTACCAACAGGATTCCTTTGCTCCCTACCGCCTGCCCATAGATATGAAGCCACACAACTTGGATTGGCTGGAGCTTGGCGGCCGTTACATGGATCATGGCTTGTTGTTTGGGTCTAGCAAAGGCCTGGAAATGTTGATTGAAAAAGACTTCCGGCATAGTCATCACTTGTAACCCGGTATCAATCAAGCAGTCCACAGGAATCCTTTCAACATGATCATGCAGGATGGGATTTTCTGCTACAAGATGCTCATTCCAGTAAGGGGCGGTCCTTCTTTGCACTTCCCCCGCAGTGCACGCAGTACTGCGGGGGTTGGCAGTTTAACGGCAGCTCCTGCTCGAATGGGGGTCCTCTTCACCTACAGACATCTTCACTCCAGACCCTATTCTGACTTTTGGGTATGGTCACCACGGGTTGTCAGAGAGGGTTATACGACCACTGAGGCCCCAGATGGGATGACTCCATGGCCGGAGGCGGTGGATAGGTCTGATAGGGATAGTGTGGAACCGGATAGGGGACTTCAGAGACAGAGAGGGTCTCATCTCCTGTTCCATCCAAGTCAGTTTTTCCTGCATGTTGGTCAGGGAGTTCTGCAGATTCTATACCAGCTGAATGAGGACTGCTTTCTGAGTGGCGCCCCCACTAAGGCTGGCAGAATGTTAGCGTACCACCTCGGAGGTGTAGGCCTCCTCCTTACTTCAGGGCACCGCCTCTGCCAGAATTTTTCGGAATGAGAGGGTCGGGTCTACCGGACACATTCCAACAGGTCTCGCCGTAAGGAGTTGTTATAAAGTCCCAGTATGAACTGTTCTTGGAGTATCTGTTTGACGGACCCTAAGCCAGCAGCCCCATCTGCTTCCTTTTTCTGGTGCAGAAAAAGGAGAAATGCACAGCTCACTGGTGGTGGTGGTGAATGGACAACCTACTTCAGCTAGCAGGTGAAGAGCAAAATTAGAAGGTGAAAAATTCCAGCACCAGCAAAAAAAGGCTCTTAATCAAGAACCTCTTTTAGCTTGAAACACGTTGACATTTCTTTGCTCTGTACCCGCCCTAACAATTTTTGTTATGTGCTTGTTAATTATGTTTCAATAAAATTTTTATATTTTATTTGCTGGTGCTGGAATTTTTCACCTTCTAATTTTCCTTCTTCTGTATCTCAGCCATCATCTCTTGTAGTGCTGTCACATACTGGGAGACATCTTCTCCCTCTTGCTGCAGCCTAGAGAAAAACTTTGCTCAGAGGTGCCCCGAGCTTGCAGTCCCTCCATAGATCTCCCCTAGGAAGGTCACTAATTCTTTCAGCGTACTTCGCGTATTCTCTGGTTGTAGGCAGACACTTCTACGGGCTTCCCCTTCTAGGGCGGTCAATGTAATTTCTACTTCCAAATCGGGGCCAAACCTATAGACTTTCAATACGCCTTAGATGTGGGATACCTAATCCGACAGCAGCATGTTTTTACTGTCAAACTTGGATAGAGCATTAAATATAGTGGCAATCGGAAGGATCCTTGCAGAGGTTTCACAATTCACCGCAGCAGCTTCTACAACATTAGCGTCAGCATTAACTGCAATATTTCACCGACGGCTATCTGCAGCTTCCATCTTGATAACTGTAAGCCTACTCTCAATGCAACTTGAATCAATGGCTGGAGGACCACTGCAGTGCAGAGTAAGCTACAGTACCAAACGAGTCGACAGACAAAACGGGGTACTTTATTGCAGGGAGATAACACCTTAAGGCTGGTGGGCAACAGGGGAAGGGGTATTTTGAAACAGGGGGCTAATACAATATTGAGTTATTTAACTGGAATGAACTACAACATCACCTCAACTATTACAATGACTAACAGCACAAACAATTGCAGATAGTATACGAATACTTCGCTACTCTGTGTTTTAACCTATCTGGCCTTCTCTAGTGGGACTGTGCGGACACCGCACTCTAACTACAGAGGCCTGCACAAAATCTTAACCAGTGTGCACTAGCATAAACTCACTGTACTGTAGGGGGAACCGGTCCTCTCACAGGGTACAAAATCCGTTGGTGCGCACTTCTCTGGCGCTGAACGGAGGCAGCTTTTCTTTGCTTGGGTAACGGGGCAGCTGAACTTGTCCAGGCAATGTCTAGGTTTTCTCACGTTCTGGTTCACTGACCTCTTGCAGCCGGCAACGTAGCTCTTTTCCACCACGTGCTCGACGGATGCTCCTCAGGCAACGTCTTGGCATTTCCCTCTGTACCTCTGGCACACCACTTCCCTTACTTCTCCTCCTCAGGCCAATCTTCCCCCACTTTTTACTACAGGAAAAACCACACATGCCGACCAAGAACGGAGGCATCGCCAATCTAGTTCACACAACAGGGGAGCCCTGTTCCTTTAAAGACACAGTACGTACATTTAAGTCTTTAGTAGGGGTTACACCCCTACAAAGGGATGCCCAGAAGCCAAATACCCACAGATCGGATAGTGATGGCATATCATGGCAAATATGCTATCACTAAATAAAAAGCGGTTACCCCTTTAAAGTTATAGTTTTACTGTATGTGCAGGTATTCCCTCATAGCATTGCATTAGATGAAGAAGACTCCTGGTAAAAAATGCATGTGTGAAACTGCACAAAAAATACATGTAATCCACATATAACTGTTACAATAAAGTTTTGCAAACGGTAAATATTAGAAAGTATCAAAAACAAAGTAGCTTTATTTAAAGCATGACATACCAAAAAGAGACAAAAACTGCATTGTCAAAAACATGATGAAAAAATATTAAAAAAGCAAATAATAAATGCAATGAAAAAACGCAAGTAACCTAATTTGCAAAATAGGTGCAGAAATTCTGCAACATCAAAACTCACCAAAAGCTCATCATGGGAACATAATGTAAAGGGGTATTCTGATAAGAAGTTATCTATCTACAGGACAGGTGATAACTAGTGATGGGCGAACAGTACAGTGTTCTGTGCTCGGTACTCATAATGATGAGTGAACACTACGATGCTTGAGTGCTCATTACTCAAATCAAGCAGGTCAGAAGCTCCAACGGGCTCGACTCGAGTATCAATCATCATTTGTAATACCTTCAAAAAAGTTGTGCAGACACAACATTCTTGTCCATTTTTAAATAACTGATTTCAGCTGGATCTGTTTTTTAACATTGGGGTCTATGGAAAATGGATCTGTTAGCTGATTGCTATTTATCTTCCATTTGACAATGATCCAGTAAGTATAAAACAAATTGTTTACAAATGAAAAAAAAAATGGATGGCTAATTAACAGCTCCGTTTTCCATAGACTCCAATGTTAAAATGGATCCAGATGAACTTTTTTGCCAATGTATTGCTGCTGGATCTTTTGTAATGTATGATACTACACATGTGAACTTTCCTATGGTAATTAAAACATTATCCTTTTCTGAATGGGTGGGTAATACTGTATGCCTGCTAGACTGTCGCACTATTCATTCTATATGAGACTGTCAGAGAAAGTATCTGCTGTATCTGGTTTCTCCTGCAGCCTCATTGTACTCCCACCAATCTAGAAGTTGTCATCTATCTATAGGACAGCTTCTAGATTGGTGTGGCATTGATTCCCAGGGGGCATTGCTCTAGAATCACTGCGTTGACAAACAAGTGATGGTGTCTCCGCGGTGTTGGATGTTGATCTCCCTAAGGTCAACCATCCTTGCTTATCTAGATTGGTGTGGAAATGACTGCTAAAACTGTTGTCTGTGAATGAGGTGGCAATGTGCCTGCTCGACAGTGCCATTATTCATTCTTTATGGGACTGTCATAATAAGTTGGGCTGTGTACTCTGCTTTCTCTGGCAGTTTCTCTGGACCCCCACAAATATAGAAGTTATTATCTAGGGGATAACTTTTTGTAACCCAAATACTCCTTTAAGTTGTCTTTAAGCTTCTGCCTGGCGCTCTGCCTGCTTTGTATACAGGATACATAAATTCACAGTTCATTTGCTAAAGATGATACTGTCGGTCATCACAGCTGTCTTGGCACATTTTTCCGTTGCGAAGCCAGCGGCATCAGCACACAGGCAGACGTCAGCATGGAAGATGGAACTAAAGCAATATCCCTTTGGGTCTATCACATCCGTCTATCCTGAGGAAAAGCGGATTTTCATTAAACCAGATCGAAACAGATGCTCTTATCAAGAAAAATGAAATTCAGACTGTCTCGCTGATCATCCATCAACTGACATAAATATACATGAACATGGTGAATGTTGGCTTTCACTTTAGGTTTACTTCACTTTATTTAACTTAGTTACACTTTGTCCTGTGTGGCGCGAGCATATGAGTCTGTATATAGGGCAACTGCACATAGAAACAGTATCTTACCTTTATACACACGTACGATTATCCCTGTAAGGGCCAGATTACGGGATTTTCACTCTAGCATTTTATCACCCTTTTATCACCTACACCCCACCTACTATCTCCTCCCCAAAACCCTTTAGAATGTAAGCCCGCAAGGGCAGGGTCCTCTTCCCTCTGTATTAGTCTGTCTATTGTAACTTGTGCATGTATTCTGTATGTAACCCATTTCTCATGTACAGCACCATGGAATCAATGGTGCTCTATAAATAAATAATAATAATAATAATAATAATAAAATTGTCTTTTTATGCTTTGCTGATTTATTCACAAACATGTATAGTGCATCTAAACTAACGCAAGCAACACCGATACTTCTTTAGCCTGCGCTCGTGATATACATACTAAAGAGTCCTCATTCAATTCTTTCCTTTTTCTTCCCATTAAATCCACTATTGACAACCCCACTGGTGACTAGCATGTAATGAGCAGATTGTTTTCTTAGCTGTCACGCCTACGATCTCTGTAGGAATTTTCCCATCAGTCGTTGTTGGCTGGAAGCCAATGTGGATGATGGTAGTAAGTGGATAGATAAATGCAGAATATGACATAGTAAATGATAAAGCAGTTAGTAACAAGCAATAAATGAGCAGGATCTGGCTGCTATACATAGCGCATTACTGACTGCTTTTTAGGAATGTGAAGCGTTCTCATTGCTGCGGATGTTTGAGGCCCATGGGGGGCATCTGATCTGAATTTGGGAAAAGCAGGATTGTGCATCCATAAAGTTTAAAGCTACAACAACCTAATTTTCTTTACCTTTGTAAAGTATACTACGGTATATATATATATATATATATATATATATACATACATATATATATTTATATATATACTGTACAAAACTATGAGAAAGTCAGCTCACTAGATAAGTAGTCTACGAAATATTAGACGTCGAACCCAAAAGTAAGCATTGAGAAGGAGGGGAGTACGCTCCAGCCAAAATCCAAAAGAAAACAAGGTTCTCCATCTAGTTCATCGGTAGGATAAAACATGAATTTTTATTTTCATCAGTTAAAATTATTGTAGACATACAAGAAAAAATGTCTTCACACCATTAGCCACCCAAGGACTACATGTTTCAGCACTAAATCCTGGGCAGCAGCAGGCTGCTATTTTTAGGCTGGGGGGCCCCAATAAGCATTGGTCTCTCCAGCCTGAGAATACCAGCCCCCAGCTGTCAGACTTTATCTTGGCTGGGTATCAAAATTGGGGTAGACCACGTGTTGATTTTTCTAAATATTTAAATAAATTTTTAAAAATCTGCATGTGGTTCCTCTTTGTTACGTCCCCACCGGAGTCTGCTCCAGCTACTTCTGCTTCGATCAGCAGGTGACGCCGTGTTCCTGCAGTGGAAAGTGATCGTGGTGGGAGAGAGGAGTCAATGCCAGTGGCGCTGGAAGGCGCAGGCTCGGCTCTTCCACTGGTATGGGTTTCCATGGGATCTGTAGTACTATTGGCTAACTGTAGGTGGCATGTGTCTTCCAGCTGAAGTTACCATCATTTAGCTACAACCAATTGGAAGACACCACACCCGTCTTATTCCCCCTGTCTGCTGTCTGCTGACCATCGCCAGAGATCGTTCTGTATTGCTGGTTCCTGTTTTGTTTGTATAGTGATTCCCGTGCGCTGACCTCTGCTTGTTTTCGGACTACCCTCCTGTCTTGACGTTTTTGTACCTTTTAGACCCTGCCTGCCTACCACGGACTACAGCCTACCACAGGTGGGATCTCTGGGGCTCTGTGTAATTCCAAATCCCTGTGTAGGGGTTAAACGGTTGCAGAGTTCTCGGGGTCCTGCTTTGTGAGCGGCTTTCCTCTAGCCTCCTTTTACAGCCTGTCTGAGTTTGTGGCGTTACACTCTTATTTTGATACACAGCCATTCTAAGCACACAGTTTGGGGCTGCAGCCTGTAGCCATAGGTTTTATCTGTGCTGCGTATCATAATATGGGGGAACCCTAATAATTTATTTATTTATTTTTATACCACAATTAGATGGCATAGCATCTAAGATTGGAAGCCGTCAGACACGCTGTCACTCAGGGTGAGGGCGCGCCTGACTGCAACCAATCACAGATGCCGGTGGGCGGAGAAGGCAGTAAATATGCATGAGACTAATGAGCAGCCCAGGAAGTAGGAGGAGGGGCTGCGGGAACAGGTACAGCCACGCTGGAGACTGGTAAGTATAGCCCGCTTGCTTTCTTTTTTTTTTCTTTATTTTTACTTACTTTATTTTTATTACTCAAGTGCCAGATCCAGATCAATCCTGGCTTGGGCCCTTTTAAACCCTCGCGGTTCTGGACTTGGTCCGGCCATCACTACCAAAGGAAGTGCAAAAACTACAGTAAAAAAAAAACGCTGCAAAACCGCCATAAAAAAACGCACCAAAAGCCTGGCCAAAAACCATGCTAAAAACGTAGAAAACCACCAGGAGACTTCTTGCCACAAGATAAGGTTTTGCTGCAGAAAAAAAAAATGATGCAAAAACGCTCTGTGTGAACATAGACTTAGCACTGCCACCTAGACAAATGCAGCTGCCATCTGGGATGCAGGCAGAGCGCCATTTTCAAATGTATAGTCACTGTCAGGGCTGGGGTGTATAGTCACTTCAATAGGTGAGGCACAAGACTGAGCAGACAGAGGTGGCCCAGAGATCTTGGTTCTGGGGCGGACTTTTACTACTGTGCTTGTAGCTGAGCTCTCATATACAAACCGTTATACACATGACCCTGTGAGAAGTCCTATTTTTAACACTAGGGATATTTACCTAAAGTGTGAACATAACACCTGATAAAAATGGGTATTAAATGTTTAATCTCTATGGTAACAGCTGGTGATTCCTATGAGAACTGCATCTCATACGAGCTTGTGAACGTGTAATGGCCTGCGCTTTCATGTGAATGGCTGTATGTGAAATTTCTATACGTCTCTAGACAACCTTTGTGATACCACTGTACAGAATACCAGAGATGAATCCCTACATTAACTCTTGCACACAACCACCATTGGAGTGTGAGACTTACCTTTGCCATCCAATCACTGGTTTGGACCTCATTCACACTGACCTTTTTTTAGTGTGATGTGTTCTCGCAGGCATATTGTGTAGCTTTGTTTGATTTGTACCCTTGTAACAACTATTCATTTTGGCATTTTTATTCACTACTAGCTGTACTACCCGGCTTCGCCCGGGTTAATAACTGCTATTAACAAAATAGAATGTATTAACAAAAATGTATTCTGCACACAAAAACCACAAAACAAATAGATATAAATGTAATTATTAAAAGGCAAAAACTATGCTAATAGAAGCATTTCACAACATATATTTCAACACCACAGATATTCCACACAGATTTAACTAAATTGGCCAAGTAATGTGCTCCGTCTGTCTCTTTCCAGATCTGTCTCTTTCCCCGGCTGTCTCTTTCCACGTCTGTCTCTGTCTGTCTCTTTCCAGGTCTGTCTCTTTCCAGGTCTGTCTCTTTCCAGGTCTGCCTCTTTCCTCATATGCCTGTCTCTGTCTCTTTCTTTTTCTTTGTTTGTCTCTATCTCTCTCTTTCTTTCCCCATCTGTCTCTTTCCAGGTCTGTCTCTTTCCCAGGTCTGTCTCTTTCCCCGTCTGTCTCCCGTCTCTTTGTCTGTGTCTTTTCCTGTCTGTCTCTTTCCCCGTCTGCCTGTCTTTGTCTGTCTCTATTTCTCTGTCTCTTTCCCCGTCTGTCTCTATCAAGGTCTGTATCTTTCCCCATCTATCTTTGTCTGTTTCTCTAGCTGTCTCCTCCTTCCCTGTCTGCCTGTCTCTGTCCCTGTCTGCATGTCTGTCTGTCTCTTTCCTGGTCTGTCTCTTTCCAGGTCTGTCTCTGTCTGTCTCTTTCCCCGTCTGTCTCTGTCTGTCTTTTTCACCGTCTGTATCTGTTTGTCTCTTTCACCGTTTGTCTCTGTCTGTCTCTTTCCCTGTCTGTCTCTATCTCTCTCTTTCCATGTCTGTCTCTTTCACCGTTTGTCTCTGTCTGTCTCTTTCCCTGTCTGTTTCTATCTCTCTGTCTCTTTCCCTGTCTGTCTGTCTATCTCTGTCTCTATCCGTCTCCCCACCGACCCATCTTATTACCTCACATATAAACTTCTTATACTATGAATGTCTTTTGTTCCTATAGCAACCACTCATAGCTCCTACTAATAAACTGTAGTTCCAGGCTCCATTTACTTTAATGAAGGCATGTTTTTTGGAGAGTAACTGTAAAGCGCGGGGTTAAATTTTCCTGTCAAAACATAGTCTACGACGTTCCCTGGGTCACATGAGGTGTCTGTGCAAAATTTTGTGATTGTAAATGCGACGGTGCGGATACACTTTTCGTTTCCCTTTTTCCCCATTATGTAGATAGGGGCAAAATTGATTGGTAAATTGGAACGCGCGGGGTTAAAATTTCGCCTCACGACATACCCTATGACGCTCTTGGGGTCCAGACGTGTGAGTGTGCAAAATTTTGTGGATGTAGGTGCGACGGTGCAGATGCCAATCCCGGACACACACACATACATACATTTAGCTTTATATATTAGATATAGAGGTGCAAAAAAAAAAAAAATCACTGTAGGCTTTAATGAGGTCCTGTCACCAAGGCAAAAGTTGGCCACTTTTTCCTCTGATTTTATTCCTGTTACTCCTAAGTATTTGTTTAGTTTTTTTTATTATTTTATTTTAAATCCACCATACAGTTGGAGAGATATGAGCTTATTTTTGTTTAGTGATTATTTTTTAGGCCTTTACTAGGGGGCGTGGCTCACAGGCTTATATGGGGCGTGGCTTTAGGCTGATTTGCATAATTACTCTGTGAGGAACGCCCCCTTATTAACACCTTAAATATTAGCCTTAAAGAAGAAAGCCAGTTATCTGTGGAACCACATGGTGTTTATAAAAAAAATAAATAAATGAATACTCTGCGGCTCGAGAATAAAATATGTGAAAAAATGCCCCTTTTGATCTGGTGACTTTAAAAAAAGGACAAAAAAAGCAGTAAAAAAAAAAATATCTGCGCTGTCTGGAGATTAGTGTCACCTGCCATTACTGATACCCAACAGCATTGCATTACTGAGGATGCATAACACTCTATAACAGATATGGTATCATTACTATTACATGTGTAATAACTTGCATTTATGGTTGTCAGTTTAGTCATTTTATGGATACAGGGAATTTTATAAATTGACATTTTGCATGTATTGAAAGTTCTAGCACTTGTACTCTCACTGATATGTAAGAATGTGACGATCTCAAGGAAGAAGCCGAGAAGACGGTGCAGAGCCACGCCGGCCATGGAGGCTGTCACCCTGCATTACTGCTCGTCTGCGGTAACCTATAAGAGATGCGCCCAGGAGCGGGGGCTCAGGGTACAGCTGCCGGGGGGTGGGGAATGGGGCAGCGGATGATGTGATGCCATCTGATTGGAGGCTGCAGCTGTAGAAAGTTCACAGCGCTGAGAGCCGAGCAGAGGACGGAGGAGCTCCCGGCACGCAAGGTAGCTGCATGTCTTCTCTGCACTAGTCTGCAGAGCTTGCACTTAACAAGCAGGGATCCCGATCTGCGCTGCATGGGGGATAGAGGGATGGGACCCAGCTCTGCAGGATGCCCGGTGGGACGGAGGTCCTCTGCTCTTGGTAGAACAGCTGGCATCCTGTGCTCCAGTATCATGTGTATCTTTTTGTGGCACGGAGGTCCTCTATTCTTGGTAGAACAGCTGGCACACTGTGCTCCTGAATGTGTATCTCGTGTGGCACAGGGATCCTCTGCTCTTGGTAGAGGAGCTGGCATCCTGTGATCCTGCATTTGTATCTCCATGGTGGCACAGGGATCTTATACTCTTGGTAGAGCACTCTGTGCTCCTGGATGTGTATCTCCATGGTGGCACAGGGGTCCTCTACTCTTGGTAGAGGAGCAGGCATCCTGTGCTCCTCAATTGTATCTCCATGGTGGCACAGGTGTCATCTACTCTTGGTAGAGCACTCTGCGCTCCTGGATGTGTATCTCTGTGTGGCACAGAGGTCCTCTTCTCTTGGTAGAGGACCTGGCATCCTGTGCTCCTGGATTTGTATCTCCATGGTGGCACAGGGGTCCTCTGCTCTTGGTAGAGGACCTGGCATCCTGTGCTCCTGGATTTATATCTCCATGGTGGCACAGGGGTCCTCTGCTCTTGGTAGAGGACCTGGCATCCTGTGCTCCTGGATTTATATCTCGATGGTGGCACAGGGGTCCTCTACTCTTGGTAGAGGAGCTGGCATCCTGTGCTCCTGCATTTATATCTCCATTGTGGCACAGGGGTCCTCTGCTCTTGGTAGAGGAGCTGGCATTCTGTGCTCCTGGATTTGTATCTCAATGGTGGCACAGGGGTCCTCTGCTCTTGGTAGAGGACCTGGCATCCTGTGCTCCTGGATTTATATCTCCATGGTGGCACAGGGGTCCTCTGCTCTTGGTAGAGGACCTGGCATCCTGTGCTCCTGGATTTATATCTCCATGGTGGCACAGGGGTCCTCTGCTCTTGGTAGAGGAGCTGGCATTCTGTGCTCCTGGATTTGTATCTCCATTGTGGCACAGGGGTCCTCTGCTCTTGGTAGAGGAGCTGGCATCCTGTGCTCCTGGATTTGTATAGCAATGCTGGCTCAGAGGTCCTCTGCTCTTGGTAGAACAGCTGACATCCTGTGCTACTGCATTTGTATCTCTATAGTGGCACAGCTTGGACTATTGCACAACTCCCGTAGGCATAATGGTAGAAAAATGTTGCTTTTGTTTGTTTTCTTCAATTGGATGTAGTAATAGTAGTGACTGTCAGCTGTTCCTCCAGCACTGGTATTTGTGTGCTTCTGGTTACTAAGACTGTTAATTATATCCCTGATAATCTCTACATTCCATACGCAAGGTGGCAAAGGAGAACATCCCCAGTGAGGACATCCCCAGTGAGGACATCCCCAGAGGCCACCTATGGTCAATCTCCTCCAAATGTGCCCATAAATATAGAAATAGAGTCAGACATACACATACTATACTGTAAGTTAAACCTTGGCCTGCAGATTATTACCAAGATGATTGCAAGAAATGGGTGATCTGCCTGCTTCGTTTCCTAGATCCACCTGGTTATCCTGCTCCTCTCAGGATTAGATTAAGATTTTCTACAAGATATAAAATGGATAACTATTCTGTTTTTCAAGTAGGAATAGGTTGACCCTGCTGTTTCACAGTCTTCTCTTCAGAAACATTCACCATATGGATATCTACACTTTTCACTAACAGGAGCTTTTATGACATCCATTCGAAAGCCATAGGCATTAATATAGAGTTTTTCCCTCTTTAGCAGCTATAACAGCTATTTCTCTTCTGGGAAGACATTTTATAACATTTTGTAGGAATTTTTGCCCATTCTTAAAGGTGAGCTCAGACACTGTTTTGCGGAGAGGACCTGGCTCACATTTTCCTATCTTGTTTATGATAAAGGTGTTGACTTCATGGCTCTGTGCGGCCAGTCCAAGTCATCCACAACAAACACACCCAACCATGCCTTTATTGATCTTGCTTTGTGAGCAGGGGCACAATCATGTTGGAACAGAAAAAGCTCTTCCCCAAACTGTTTCCATAAAGTTGGAAGCTACAGTTGTTCAAAATGTCATGGTATGCTAAAGCTATAATCTTGAATCGTTTACACTCACATCGGAAGGTCAGCCGGTGATATCATGTCTACAGATATCTGTTGGTTTGTGTGCTTTCTCATGAATAGGACAGGTGCATGATTCCTGCAGATCCATCACACAAGGTGGTAGATATCCATCCAAAGGTATGAAACCACTGTCTCTGCTAGATGTGGAAGTGAGCTGAGCAGGAACACCTCTTTAAGCTTTCCTTTCACTGAAACTAGGGGACCTAGGCCAACTCATTAAAACCATCCCAATGGCATTATTTCATCTACCCCAAGCTTTTCAATTGGCACAGTACAATCAAGCAGGTAATATTCTCCCTAGATTAACCAAACCCAGACTCGTTGATCAGGACTGTTAGATAGAAAAGTGTGATTTTTCATTCCACAGAATATGTTTCCACTGCTCCAGTTAAGTCCTTTACACCACTCCATCTGATGCTTATCATTGTGATTGGTGATGTAAGGAACAGTTTTGTGCTGTTGTCAATGCAGATGAGATTTTCCAGTTGAATCAGCAACAAGTGGACCTGAGCATTCGTGACTCTGTTTTGTAACTTTACTTGGTCTGTCACTTTGTAACTGAGTTTCTGTAGTTTTTAACTCTTATGCGGGCATCACACGAGACAATCAGTTCTGCGATATGTCGTTGGGGTCATGGTTTTCGTGACGCACATCCGGCATCGTTTGTGACGTCGTCCCGTGTGACACCTACGAGCGTCTGTAAACGATCGCAAATCGGTTACAAATCGCGAATCGTTTACACGTTGCTAATTTTTAAAAAATTGTTTATTCTACTTTGCGCTGGTTGTTCATCGTACCCGGGGTAGCAAACATCGCTCCGTGTGACACCCAGGGTACAATGAACACAGCTTACCTGCGTCCCGCCGGCAATGCGGAATGAAGGAGGTGGGCGGGATGTTTACGTCCTGCTCATCTTCACCCCTCCACTTCTATTGGCCGTCCGCTGTGTGACGTCGCTGTGACGCCGAACGTCCCTCCCCCTTCAGGAAATGGACATTCGCCGCCCACAGCGAGGTCGTCCGGGAGGTAAGTACGTGTGACAGGGGTTTAACGACTTTGTGTGCCACGGGCAACTAACTGCCCGTGACGCACAAACGACGGGAGCGGGTACGATTGCTCGTGCAATCGCACGATAGATCGTATCGTGTGACGCCCGCATTACACTTTTCAATAAAGCCACTTACAGTTGATTGTAGAATATTTAGGCGTGACAAATTTCACAAACTGACTTGTTGTAAAGGTGGCATCCTATTACAGTGCCACATTCAAATTCATTAGGCTATGTGCACACAGTGCGTCTTTTTGACGCTGCGTTTTTGTGCGTTTTTGGCCGCTAAAAACGCACAAAAACGCACCTGCGTCGAAAAAACGCGGCAAAAAACGCACGCGTTTTGCCGCGATTTGGTGCGTTTTTTTGCTGCGTTTTGCTGCGTTTTTGCTCACTGCGTCTTTATGCGTTTTTTATCAGTGAACAAAAAAAAAAGGTCTGATGTCATTTCCTTCTTCAATGTGTTCTTCATTCTCCACTAGTGTATGCAGAAGAGCAGACAGCTGCAGAACTACAAGGCTCAGCATCCTCCATCCAATAGTGTATGCAGGAGAGCAGACAGCAGCTGTCGAACTACAAGGCTCAGCATCCTCCTTCCAGGACTCTATGCAGGATTTCTTTGCCCCCCCAAACAAAAAAAATGACGTGGGCTTCGCCATATTTTTGTATGCTAGCCGGGTACAGCAGGCAGGTACGGGCTGCCCCCAACCCCCAGCTGCCTATTTGTACCCGGCTGGGAACCAAAAATATAGGGAAGCCCTTTTTTTTTAAATTATTTCATGAATTTCATGAAATAATTTAAAAAAAAAATGACGTGAGCTTCGCCCAATTTTTGAGTCCAGCCGGGTACAACTAGGCAGCTGGGGATTGGAATCCACAGTGCAGGGTGCCCAAGCTTTCTGGGCACCCCCGCTGTGAATTGCAGTCCCGCAGCCACCCCAGAAAATGGCGCTTTCATAGAAGCGCCATCTTCTGGCGCTGTATCCAACTCTTCCAGCTGCCCTGAAGCCACCCGGGTGGCTAGCTGGGTTATAATAATGGCGTTAGGGCTAGCTGTATATTATCAGCTAGCCCTAAGCCCGAAATTCATGGTGTCACGCCAATATTAGACATGGCCACCATGAATTTCTAGTAAAGATAAAAAAAAAACACAACACACAGAAAAATATTTTTATTAGAAATAAAACACAACACAATTAGTGACTCCATCTTTATTGAAATAAACCCCCCTCCTGGGTCAGGGTCCCGCGCCGTCCAATCCGGATCCAATATCATCTGATCGGTTTGCTGGAAGGCAAAGCGATCAGATGATGTGTCAGGATCAAGTGCCTGAATCACATCACACATCGGCTGATTGTATAAAAGCCGTTTATACAATCAGCTGATGCATCGGTGCAAAAAAAAAAAAAATTAATACTCACTTATGTGCTGATTACCGGCAGCTCCTGCAGCGATGGGGCGGGAGTCTGATCCTGTCCGATCGCTGCAGCAGCTGCCGGTAATCAGGGATGAAGTCTCCTGACGAATCCGCTGATACCGGCCGGGCGCCCGCGTCACTGCGATACTTACGATCACCTGATGCGTCAGGTGACTGCATCAGGTGATCCATCGCCAGGTCCTGCATCCATCGGAGCTTTCCCGGCCGTCTGCACACAGCCGGAGCGGGGGTGGCGATACCGTGAGAGGAGATGGGAGCGGGCATGGCACCGGGAGTCTGCAGACAGGTGAGTATAACTTTTTTTTTTTTTTTTTTTTCTACTGTTAACTTTTGTTTTTCGCAGCCGCTTCCACCTCCTGCCTGTACATGGCATCGCACGGCAGCATACATGCACAGGACGGGAGATGGAAGCGACGGTGACGGTACCGGGAGGATTCACGCTTCTGTATATACTGACAGAAGGAATCCTCTTCCTGTACACGTCACTTTACTACCCACCTCCTGCGTTTATAGCTGCGTTTTTGGTCTTAGAAACGCACCAAAACGCAGCTATTTGCGTTTCTCATTGCGTCTTTCAACATCCCATTGAACTCAATGGATGAAAAGCGCAGTGAAAAACGCGGGAATAATTGACATGCTGCGTTTTTGTGGCACCACAAAAACGCAGCTGAAAAAAAACAGATGTGTGGGGACAGCAAAAATTAAAACTCATAGACTTTGCTGGGGAAGCAAAGTCCTGCAGTTTTGAGGCCAAAAACACACCCGAAAAACGCGCAAAAACGCAGCGAAAAACGCACTGTGTGCACATAGCCTTAAGCTCTTTAGAATGACCCATTGTTTCACAAATGTTTGTAAAAGCAGACTGCATGTCTCAGTGCTTAAAGGGACCCTGTCATGTGAAAAAATGCTCTTAACCTACAGCCATAGGGTTAAGGTGGTGTCACACATAGCGACGACGACAACGACGTCGCTGTAAGTCACCATTTTCTGTGACGTAGCAGCGACGTCCCGTCGCTGTCGCTGTGTGTGGCATCCAGCAACGACCTGGCCCCTGCTGTGAGGTCGCCTGTCGTTGCTGAATGTCCTGCTTCATTTTTTGGACGTTGCTCTCCCGCTGTGAAGCACACATCGCTGTGTGTGACAGCGAGAGAGCGACGAACTGAAGAGAGCAGGGAGCAGGGAGCCGGCGTCTGGCAGCCTGCGGTAAGCTGTAACCACGGTAAACATCGGGTAACCAAGAAGCCCTTTCCTTGGTTACCCGATATTTACCTTAGTTACTAGTGTCCGCCGCTCTCACGCTGCCAGTGCCGGCTCCCTGCTCCCTGCACACGTAGCTGGAGTACACATCGGGTAATTAACCCGATGTGTACTCTGGCTAGGAGTGCAGGAAACAGGGAACCGGCACTGGCAGCGTGAGAGCGGCGGACGCTAGTAACTAAGGTAAATATCGGGTAACCAAGAGAAGTGCTTTCCTTGGTTACCCGATATTTACCTTAGTTACACTTCCACACGTCGCTGCTGGCTGGGGGCTGGTCACTGGTCGCTGGTGAGATCTGCCTGTTTGACAGCTCTCCAGCAACCATGTAATGACGCAGCAGCGATCCTGATAAAGTCAGATCGCTGGTCGTGATCGCTGCTGCGTCGCTATGTATGACACCACCTTTAATCTGCAGGTTAATAGCAATCTGAATCTGTACATTAAACCCTGCTGCCAGGAGGAAATGAACTTTAATCCTCCTGGCAGCATTTGGGTTTCAGTTACGAAGATGGTGCCAGCGCGGGTTTAGTCACCGCTCTGTGTATGGAGAGCAGCGGCTGTAACTGCGACCTCTGCACTGACTGACAGCCGCTCAGCATTAGAACCAGTTGTCAGTCAGTGCAGGGGGAACATAGTTACAGCCTCTGCTCCCCATACACAGAGCGGTGACTGAACCCGCGCCTGCGCTGCCCTAGTAACTGAACCTCGAATGCTGCCAGGAGGATTACTGTTCATTTTCTCCCAACAGCAGGGTTTAATGTGCAGGCAGATTTAGAATGCTTTCATTGTAATTAGGATATATAAGTTCATATTAATCATATATTTTTTCAACTAGATCCCTAATAACATATAATACCTATAATTGACCTGTAGTCATACATCTTTCCAAATAGTCATTCCAAATAGACAGTATAATCTATAAATTTCTTTTATTAAATAAAAAAATTGTTTAAAAGAACTGAGAGTCCTCAGTGGTTGATACCTTCTAATGGCTAACTGAAAAGATGGTAATAATTGCAAGCTTTCGAGACTACTCAGGTCTCTTCATCAGGCATGGTATAACACACAATCTGAAGAGTCACATATTTATTCACAACAAGACTTAGAATAGTGCAGTAAAAAAAAAACGTTATATGAAACAGAACTATCACTATGGCAGGGGGGCAAACTGTTGTGGCCATAAATACTGCTGCAGTTCAGTGTGAAAGTTTTATTGTCCTCTGATAAGGGTCTGGCCTGTGACACGCTCGGATGGTCAGAGGAGCACATCTTTTAACTGATGTAAAAAGACATGAATCCATGAGACGCATTCATTCCTTCTCTGAATGTGTCAAAGGTCATCATAAGTTTGTACTCCCATAGTCTCCTATCTCTCCGGGACTTGAAGTTTCCTTTCAATACCAGCAATTTCATGTCCATGATGCTGTGGTCTGAGTTACAAAAATGTTTGGCCACAGGTAGATCCATCCTTGTTTCTCTAATTGTGTGGCGGTGAGAATTCATCCTTGTCCTGAGCTGTTGTCCTGTCTCCCCTACATACAGACCCCCAGTTGGACATTTGGTACATATAATTAAGTACACCACATTGGTTGTAGTGCAGCTGAAGGTACCTGGGATCTTGTAGTCCTGATGTGATCTTGGAATCTTTATCTTGTCCGTTGTCAATATAAATGGACAGGTCTTACATTTTTTCTGGTTGCAGGAAAGTGTTCCTGTTGGTGTTGGAGAGGACAGGGAGCTTCTGACAATGATGCTTCTTAGATTTGGGGGCTGTCTAAAACACAGAAGTGGGGGGTCTGGAAAAATAGATTTTAACCGGGCATCTTTTTGCAGTAATGGTTGTAGTTTCTGTGCAGCTCCTCTAAACACCTCCAGATGTGGATTGTAGGTGACTACAAGAGGGACCCGGTTGTTTTCTTCTTTAGTTTTATAATGTAGGAGATGGTTTCTTGATATTCTGGTGGCTCTTATAATCTGATTTTCAATTGTTCTTGGGTGGTAGCCTTGATTCAGAAAGGTTTTTCTGAGGCCCTCAAGGTGATTGTCTCTATCTGTACTGTTGGAACATATCCGATTGTACCTGATAGCCTGGCTGTATACAATAGAGTTTTTTATGTGTTTTGGATGAAAAGTGTCCCATTTCAGGTATTTTGGACGGTCAATTGGCTTCTTGTACAGGGATTTCTGTATTTCATTGTTCCGTAGTTTAATGATGGTGTCCAAGAAGTTGATTTCCGTGCAGGAGTAGTTGAGTGTTAGGTTGATGGTGGGATGAAACTGATTAAATTGTTCATGGAAGGTCTTCAGCTACTGCTCAGACTCTGTCCAGATAATTAAAATATCATCAATGTAACGGTAGTAGGCCAGAGGCCTGATAGGACAAGAGGATAAAAAGTCACTCTCAAGCTTGGCCATGAAAAGATTTGCATATTGTGGTGCCATTTTGCTTCCCATTGCAGTCTCAGTCTCCTGTAGATATATGTCATTGTCAAATGCAAAGTAATTATGGGTGAGGATGAATTTTGTAAGCTTCACCACAGAATTGGCATCAGTTCCTGTATTTTCCAGGAAAATTTTGCAAGCATTTAATCCATCCTGGTGTGGAATATTCGAGTACAAGAATTCCACATCCATGGTAGCAAGGATGGTTCCCTCTGGAAGAGGACCTATTGCTGATAGTTTTTTCAATAGGTCGGTTATTTCTCTGCCTATAGCACAATCTGTTATCTCTCTACCTATAGCACAATCTGTTATCTCTCTACCAATAGCACAATCTGTTATCTCTCTACCTATAGCACAGTCGGTTATTTCTCTGCCTATAGCACAATCTGTTATTTCTCTGCCTATAGCACACTATATTATGCTACTATTATGCAATAGTGCTAATGTGTATAAATATGTGACTCTTCAGATTGTGTGTTATACCATGCCTGATGAAGAGACCTGAGTAGTCTCGAAAGCTTGCAATTATTACCATCTTTTCAGTTAGCCATTAAAAGGTATCAACCACTGAGGACTCTCAGTTCTTTTAAACAATTTTTTTATCTCTACTGGCTAACACGGTACAAAGATATATTTTACTTTTATTAAATATAAATATAGGTTTCACACAGTGCAAAATGGTGTACATTTTTTAAATATTATTGTATAAAACAATTCAAGGGAAACACTGACACAGGGTAGCATGATCCATATACAACTATTACAGTCATATGAAAAAGTTTGTGCACCCCTATTAATGTTAACCTTTTTTCTTTATAACAATTTGGGTTTTTGCAACAGCTAATTCAGTGTCATATATAAAATAACCGATGGACTCAGTAATATTTCTGGATTGTAATGAGGTTTATTGTACTAACAGAAAATGTGCAATCCGCATTTAAACAAAATTTGACCGGTGCAAAAGTATGGGCACCCTTATCAATTTCTTGATTTGAACACTCCTAACTAATTTTTACTGACTTACTAAAGCACTAAATTGGTTTTGTAACCTCATTGAGCTTTGTACTTCATAGGCAGGTGTATCCAATCATGAGAAAAGGTATTTAAGGTGGCCACTTGCAAGTTGTTCTCCTATTTGAATCTCCTATGAAGAGTGGCATCATGGGCTCCTCAAAACAACTCTCAAATGATCTGAAAACAAAGATTATTCAACATAGTGTTCAGGGGAAGGATACAAAAATTTGTCTCAGAGATTTAAACTGTCAGTTTCCACTGTGAGGAACATAGTAAGGAAATGGAAGAACACAGGTACAGTTCTTGTTAAGCCCAGAAGTGGCAGGCCAAGAAAAATATCAGAAAGGCAGAGAAGAAGAATGGTTAGAACAGTCAAGGACAATCCACAGACCACCTCCAAAGACCTGCAGCATCATCTTGCTGCAGATGGTGTCAATGTGCATCGGTCAACAATACAGCGCACTTTGCACAAGGAGAAGCTGTACGGGAGAGTGATGCGAAAGAAGCCGTTTCTGCAAGCATGCCACAAACAGAGTCACCTGAGGCATGCAAAAGCACATTTGGACAAGCCAGTTACATTTTTAAAGAAGGTTCTGTGGACTGATGAAACAAAGATTCAGTTGTTTGGTCATACAAAAAGGCGTTATGCATGGAGGCAAAAAAAACACAGCATTCCAAGCACTTGCTACCCACAGTAAAATTTGGTGGAGGTTCCATCATGCTTTGGGGCTGTGTGGCCAATGCCGGCCCCGGGAATCTTGTTAAAGTTGAGGGTCGCATGGATTAAACTCAGTATCAGCAGATTCGTGACAATAATGTGCAAGAATCAGTGACGAAGTTGAAGTTACGTAGGGGATGGATATTTCAGCAAGACAATGATCCAAAACATGGCTCCAAATCTACTCAGGCATTCATGCAGAGGAACAATTACAATGTTCTGGAATGGCCATCCCAGTCCCCAGACCTGAATATCATTGAAAATCTGTGGGATGATTTGAAGCGTGCTGTCCATGCTCGGCGACCATCAAACTTAACTGAACTGGAATTGTTTTGTAAACAGGAATGGTCAAATATACCTTCATCCAGGATCCAGGAACTCATTAAAAGCTACAGGAAGCGACTAGAGGCTGTGATTTTTGCAAAAGGAGGATCTACAAAATATTAATGTCACTTTTATGTTGAGGTGCCCATACTTTTGCACCGGTCAAATTTTGTTTAAATGCGGATTGCACATTTTCTGTTAGTACAATAAACCTCATTTAAATCCAGAAATATTACTGACTCCATCAGTTATTAGATATATGAAACTGAAATAGCTGTTGCAAAAGCCCAAATTGTTATAAAGAAAAAAGGTTAACATTAATAGGGGTGCCCAAACTTTTTCATATGACTGTATATACAATGCTAGGCAATGTCGTGGAAACCCCTTTCTTGGGAGAGCTAATTTAGGGTGAGATGCAAGGGATCTCCAGATCTGCCAATGTTGGTCCAATTAATAGCGATGCATCGGAGACAAACACAAGAACACAGTCAATGTCCGTGTACCAGGCTTTGTCTGAATCTCAGATGCCCAAACAGTAGTTAATTACAACCACAAAAGATAAGGGGACGGCTTAGTACATGACCAAAAATGGAATGAAAGTTGGAAATAACAAAATCGTAAATTATGGATCCTGCTGCATTCCTAAAAATCTAGTTCTGTCCAGTTTTCTGGACCTTCATTAACAAAGACATTTGAGACAAAAGCATCTTTATAACAAAGAGTACACCCTGTTTTATTGCTTTTATGAATAACACTTATGAAGCTAATATAAAAGTACAAAATTATCAAAGATATATAGATATATAAATTGCTTAAATGATAATCAAACTTAATATAAAATATTAACCATAACAATTCCTCCCTTTTTATTATTTACAGACAATTTATCCACCAGCTATATCCCCATGCTGTGACAGCATGGAGGGGCCAACCCCATTCACCGATAGATATCTTGTTTGTAAATTTCATCATATATATATTTACTAAGGGAGCACTGAGGTATTTTTCACATGTTGTAACTGACGGCCTGTGATACTTGATCTTAAGTGTCTCTTTTCATAGTGTTGTCATTACAAATATACCAATTCTAGCAGCTACATACACTAATAGTACCAACATTCCCATGTGTAGAATGCCCATCAGCCACCCAGGGATACCTGAGAACCAAATTGTCGGAGATATTTGTCTGCAGCTCGGTTATATAGGGAATGTTTGGATAAAGCACTTATATCTAGAACACCATGAGGAAATATAAAGGTAACGGTATAAGGCGTGCAGAGGTGTCGATCCCCTCTGCGCCCCGGGAAAGTCATTTATAGGCCTGGTGACCACATACTAGACATAAATCCTTAGGAATTGTGCAGTGTATTATGTCAGTGGTTCTCCCAACACAACACATATCAGTCAAACGTCCTTTGCCTCGAAGGTTTGGCACACCAATTTCAGCAGTTTTTGAGACAGACCTCATTCCTTCAGAATGTCTTAGACTCAAAATGTTAGTTAAATTGGTAAAGTTGTTCACAAGTCTACACAGAATGTGTAAACCACAGTTCACTATTGCTCAAAACATCCATGGTCACTTTTCTGGAAACAACTATCATTACAAATAATCACGAGTAATTGAAGTACTCTTACAGTTTTTCCAGTCCTAAGAGTGTGAGCATCACAGGCTTAACTTATAGTCCTCATATAGGATCAGGGGATCTGCAAGATATGGCATAGAATTAGAAGATATTGGGCTCGGACTGCATATCCAACAGTTCTTAGTGCTTTAGAGTCCATATCTTGGAACAGAACTTGGTGATGCTTTATCAGTTTGTTATCACAGTCCTCTTTTAGTGCCTCATTGATAGGACAAGAGGTACAGTTGCCATCAGCATAATCCAAAAGGCAGAGTGGTTATCTTTGTATCTTTGCCTTGGATCTTGACAGAAGTGGCAGTGGTTAGCATCACTTAGAATGGCTCCCTGGATCTAGGCTCCAATGGTCTCCTTATGTGTCTCTTGACCACGACCCAGTCGCCTGGTGCCGGTGTGTGTGTGCCGCTTATAAACATGGGGTCTGGGATGGAGGAAAAAACACAGTTATGAGTAACAGTCAGATGTTTGTGCAACTCAGCGACATATTCAGTGAGAAAAGCATACGAGGCCTGCAATTGCTGTGGGAAATATAATTCTGTCTCAGGAATACTACCAAACATTAATTCATATGGGGACAGCTTCTTTATACCTCTTCGGGCAGTTCTCACTGAAAGCAATGCGATGGGCAAGCAATCTACCCAGGACAAGTGTGTTTCCTCCATGCACTTTAATTTAAGAGTACCGTTAAAGCGTTCCACCTTCCCACTACTTTGTGGGTCATAGGGAACGTGGAAAGCATGTTCTATTCCCAAAGTAGCCACGATCTGTTTCATTTAATTCTCCATTGAAGTAAGCACCTCTGTTACTTTCTATAGTTTTGGGAAACCCATATCTGCAAACCACCTTACTTATTACTTTCTTGATGGTAATTGTGGTCTTTGTGTTATCTTTCATCACGGTCTAAGCTTCAGACATACCAGGACATATTCATAAGTACCCACCTTAGGTAGCAGTATGTAGTCCACCTGCAGTCTCTGAAATGAGTAATCTGGTTTTGGTGCTGAATTTCTGCGGAACTCAAATAGGCCTACCGGGGCTGTGTTTTGCACAAACAAGACATACTTTGCAGCCATATTCGGGAACCCTTGGGCACATCAGTTTTGCAGCACTACCGCACACGTCACACCTTTGCACCGGAGAATGTGCCAGGGCAGCCATCATGGGGAACAGGCAGCGAGGGAGGCAAATCCGGGTGTTTACCTGCCATACCACTGACTCTGACCGTACAGCGCATTGCATTCTGTTCGTTTGAGGGGGCCTGGGTCTGGAAGACCCGAAACAGTTCACGATCAACGGCCACTGGGGCCGGTACGGTGCCAGCCTCCTTTGCTGAAAGGTGGCGCCCCGCACTCTCGGTCACTAAGCTCCCTTAGAGGGCTATGTCTGTTATGGCCAGTATTCCTGTCAGAGGTAGTCTTGCTGCTTCTTTAGCCGGCTTATCGGCCAGTGCATTCCCTACTGCAAGGGGAGTTTGTTCCCGTGCGTGTGCCGATACTTTGACTATGGCTGCCCTTTGGGAAATGGTGAGTGCTGCGAGTAACTGCTCTACCGCCTGCGCATACTTCAGGAAATTACGGCTCCGCCAAATGACGCCAAAGTCGTGTGCTACCCCAAAAGCGTATTGTGAGTCAGAAAATACATTACTCTTCTTACCTTTTCCCAGACAGCACATTACAGCGAATGCCTTCAGCTCAACCTCTTGCGCAGAGTAGCTCGAGGGGTGTGGTTCTTACTGCCTTACCATTGTGGACTACTGCATACCCGGTGATGAACAGTCCTTGATCATTGTCCAAAGCTCTGGAACCATCTATAAAATACTCAGCAGAGGGGTTAGTGAGTGGTACATCAGTGATATTTGTCAAGTCCTCTTTTTCTGCCTCCACCAATGCCTGACAGTCATGTGTCATATCAAACTGAACTTCTTTATCTGCTAGTTTGAAAAACAGGGGCAAGTCTTGTCTCACGGTCTCTCCCACAGGGACATGTCTTGTCTCATGGTCCCTCCCTCAGGGGCAGGTCTTGGCTCACGGTCCCTCCCACTTCCCCATCCAAATATTCTCCTCCCTTTTCTACAATCCACTGTTAATCATGCAGCTGGATTTAGACCATTACAGTTTGAGAGCATTATGGGGGAATGTAAAGAGGGAAAAGCTTAATATTTGTTCGGCCTTTATACTGAAAGATGGTGGGTCTGAGCCTCTTGGAGTCTTTCAGATACAGCATGAGGAGATTGGAGTGAGGGGGCAGCTTAACACTATGTCCTCTGTCTTTCTAATAGAGTCCTGAAACAGCTGCCCAGCTCTTACACAAGCAGGGGTCACTGTAATAACTGAATGTAGTATCCCAGAGTAATACTCTGGAGGGTGCTGTCTGACACCGTGTTCTTGGGTGAGGACGCCGGCTATATGTCCAACCTGCTTGTGGCGGTAAAGGGTTAAAGGTTTTTCCCACGTCTATTTTGCTTATGTGACCACAACTGTCTGGGTTTATTCTCGAGTCAAACAACTAGCTTTGGGAATTGTCAGTCAGGATTCGGAGACTACACAGGGCGCCTTCTTTTAAGGGGGGTGGTCACCTTGGGCCCAATTAGGGTAAATTCTATGCAGGTCCCAATTTTCTGCAACACGTCTGTCCTTAAATTAATAAGTGAATATGAGAAAACTAAAACCTGGGTCACAAAATAGGAACAGTGAATGTAGTCCCCGGGGGATGACAATGGGGTTGTGGGAGACATCTAAATTGTCAGTTTCCTATGGTGGTGGGGGTCATGATAGTAGTTGTTGCATTTTTGGGACATTTGTCCCCTCAATAAAACAAACAAACCCTTTTTGCCCACAAGCCCAACCTTTTACATTGCTGTAGTCTAAGCCTTTAAAGCCTCTAGGGCTGCGACAACCCCACACCCTGATGAAGGTGACACTAATCACAAAACCACACATTGGTTCTGGACATCACACACTAACAAGATGTCCGTAGCGAGGTACCATCCTCTCACACATTGTGCTATCTTCCTATTCAGCATGGCTGACATACCTTCAGTCTTGTTAGCTGACACATTTACCATTGCTACTGCTTGCACATTTTCTCATTATATTTTGGTGGGTTTTTTTTTTAAGCACCTTACATTTACACCATTCACTTTTGTATGGTTCTTCATACATTGCTGCTGTAATATACTTCACCATCATTCCATTCTGTTCTATAAACGCATTGCCTTACATACACACGCAGCATGTTACTTTTTATAACTCATGCTGCTTTTTGTATCATTATAGGTCAATACGGGTCTATTCACATTGTGGTCATCATTATAAACATTCCTTTATAATACAACATTATAAATATTCCTTTTACGTATTTTGATTGTTGTGATGCTGCCCTTTCTCGGTTGTACCCACTGCACCATTTTACTTGTTATCAATAAACATTATTGTGTTATTTCTCCTCTATAATGGTTACATATAGGCTATTTTTTTTTTCTCCTCACTCTTTTGTGTATTCCTGTAGTTTAGTCTCTTATCTCCTTCTTGTGGTGGATTCCCCCTCTACGTCTCCCTTTTCTTCTACTTGGCTGCAGGGGGGCCAAATTAACGCTTTCCTTTCTAGTTCAGCTCCCCAGGGGATATTTCCCTCAAATACATCCATTTCATATTGCTCCACTTTGGGAGACTGGTACAGCGCCCTGGACTGCAGGTCTATGGGCATTTATAACACACCGCAGCAATAGTCCATGATTCTTATCATTATGTTCATACCCAAAACTGAGTATGGTCCCATGCTACAATCTGCAACAGATCTTGTCGCTTATTCTGCCTAAAACCAGTGTCTAATCCTCTGTTAAACTCCATTCTCTGGAAAGTTACCAAGATTAGGTTTTCCTATGTGGCCAGATATACCTCCTGAATATCCTGGAGATATGTTCTAAATGTAAGGGTAATTTTACAGGAGATTCAGGATCTAGGTAGCAAGGGCAATATACCTGGGCATGGGGAAACACAGGACACGCAATATTAGCTCCAGAGGGACTGTGTTGGCCACAGTGTCTGCAGGTCTATCCCAATGATCCTGCATATGGCAGGGGTGCTGAAGGGGGGAGGCAGCGCAGGTTTTACATCAGTTATAGAGACTGCAGCGTTCCCTGGGCCTTTATACTATCACAGCTTACATATACACCACCATGAATGGTTTAATCTGATTTATGGTCACTCAGTGAGAGATGCTTGGATACTTTACCACATTCTAACCTGTTTGTTTTTATCTTTCAAACAGTCTTCACATTTGCAGAAAAAAACATCTCCCAAATAAAAAAAATTCCAATAACATTTTGCATCAATCCATTGCTTCATTCCCTTTTCGTCTTTCTTCTATATCCTTTGTAGGGACATGGGTGGTACCTCTGAGGCTGATTACATCCTATAGCTGCCAGTCCTCTGACTGTAACTTCAATGCCCACAGTTAACTGTAGAACTTAAATGGGCCACAGAGTCTTAACCGCAGAAGACTCTACTCTTCTCCCAGCACCAATTTGCTCGCAAGAGAAGGATTTCTACTCTCAGAACCACTGTTCTCGCAAGAGAAGAATTTCTAGGAAGCATCAGGTTACCAGCCCTCTGTACCCGTACAATTCTGAGACAGAACCAAACAAATAACAATTCATAAACTCTACTACCAACAGTTATTGGGATTACTTCTACTTCTCAATATAATATATCATGGGAGACTAAGCTAATTTCCTACAAAATCTCCATCTACCTCTGACTCAAACAGATTACATCAAACACAAAAGAGACAGTGTATCCAGACCAGAGCATATCAGATTTCAACTACTCAAACAAGTTCCCTTTCTTGTCCTGTAGAGAGCGCAGCTCCAAAAATAAAATCTACAATAAGTTTTCCCTCTATGGCTATATGTTTCTTTGTCTGGATAAACTGGACGATTAAAAACTACACCTCCTATTAAGCCAATTCCTATCTTAAATGCAAATGCAAGAGAACATAAACACCAGCACAATGGTTTATCAGATTTTTTACAATACATCCGTCACTCAAAGATCAATCAGTCCCACATTAAAGGATCCTCATAGCTTAAAATATAATTCCAGACATAACAGTCATATAGAAAACACAGGACAACATATAATCTTTCAACTGCTGAGATGATATACTCTTCATTCAATTTCCTTCAACAATCATTCGCACATTTAAAAACACATTGATACATATAACAGATCACAGATGGCATATCTCTATTATTTCAATCATACACACAAAATCCAAACACTGGCAGAGGTTTGATAAGAATGGTCTTGTTGGACCACTACGTACCCGTCTCGGACCTCCAGAAAGCACTGAAACATTTGTAACATAATGGGTTACTCACCGCAGATTTTGTTCAGTGGTTCCTGGGAAGGTCTTTGTAGTCGGGTCACAGAGAGGTCCAGTTAACCATCCCAGGTTTCTGCACCATGTTCTGTCGTGGAAACCCCTTTCTTGGGAGAGCTAATTTAGGGTGAGATGCAAGGGATCTCCAGATCTGCCAATGTTGGTCCAATTAATAGCGATGCATCGGAGACAAACACAAGAACACAGTCAATGTCCGTGTACCAGGCTTTGTCTGAATCTCAGATGCCCAAACAGTAGTTTATTACAACCACAAAAGATAAGGGGACGGCTTAGTACATGACCAAAAATGGAATGAAAGTTGGAAATAAAATCGTAAATTATGGATCCTGCTGCATTCCTAAAAATCTAGTTCTGTCCAGTTTTCTGGACCTTCATTAACAAAGACATTTGAGACAAAAGCATCTTTATAACAAAGAGTACACCCTGTGTTATTGCTTTTATGAATAACACTTATGAAGCTAATATAAAAGTACAAAATTATCAAAGATATATAGATATATAAATTGCTTAAATGATAATCAAACTTAATATAAAATATTAACCATAACAGCAATTATATGCAAAATTTCCACTGTATTTCACACATAAGTTAACTTAGTAATCAATTGCATAAAAATTCATGTATTAAAGTGCTTAGCATAGTGCAGATGAATGACATACATAATTATCTTCATTTATCACCGTGTATCATCATAAATAATGCAAAGGATCAGTATAGCAGAGCTCACGAAGGTTATCTGACAGTGGTTGAGGTTTACAATATTTCTCAGTAGATTACCCACCAACTGTCGTCATATTAGTATATGGATCACACCGCCCTGCACCTCGACGCGTTTCGCCAAAAATTCGTCCTGGAGATTTAGAATGCTAATAACTTGCAGACTAACCCCACATCTGTAGGTTAATAGCATTTTTCCATCTGACAGGTTCCCTTTAATGTTGTACACCAGGCTGTGACATAAGGAATCATTGAAAAGCCTGAATTCAATTTTTTAAGGAAACCTGTTAGCTGATTCATGCTGGCCAAACCACAGGCAGCATGATTCACGGCCTGGAGGCACAATTGCAGCCAGGTATATTTTTCTCTCAAATTCTTCGGTGTTTGGGAGAAACATATAGCTAGAAGAAAAGGTATGTACCGTAAGCAAAGAAGCGACCAGTCTGACGCCGCCACAAGTTGCTTCATGGGATTGACAGGTCGCTCCAATGTATGTACATCGTGAGAGATTTGTCAATCAGATCTGCTGTCGCTCATACTGCTTCTATCACCTTCCCTGATGACGATGCATTTCAGAGAAAGAGGCTGTGGTGTCAGAAACAGGGACTGTGGCAGTGACCACTGAAGATGCGGGTGGCGGACACGGAAGATGTGAGCATGTGACATCCTATTTCATTTTCCATTCAAACGAAACATTATAGGAAGTAAATTAAAAAAACATGTATAGGGAATAGCTGTATAGGGAGAATAGTAGGTAATTTTTTTCATAAAGCACATTACAAAAGTGCTTAGGGCTTAAAGGTTTTTTTCCATAAACATCATTCATTTTAAAGTTATTTTAATCAATAGATCTTTATAATAATAACAATAATAATAATTATTATAATAATAACAATAATAATAATTTGTACAATTAGATGTGTTTAAAAAAAGTTCCTGTGCTGAGATAATCTTATATACAGTATGTGTCCTTGCTATGTGCTGTGTAATGGCTGTTTCTGACCGTACAGGGATATGGTCTGATCATACCACAGCTACTGGGCAGGGGAGTAAGTAATAAAGTATACAGACATTACAGTTTGGGATTGCAAGTTATTCTTTCTATGAGGTAAAGTAGTTTTTAAATAAGAGGCAGGGAAATGCTTTACCTTAAAAAAAAAGAATCAGATATGATCCTATGCTTTTCTATCTACATACTCTTTTGCTTCCTCCCCGGCCCAGGAGATGTGTATGATTAGACCATGTCCCTGTACAGTCAGACACGGCCATTATACAGTACATAGCAGGGACATATATACATAAGATCATCTCAGCACGGAAACATTTTTAAACACATCCAATTGTGGAAATAATTATTATTCTAAGATCTATTGATTAAAATCAACTTTAAAATTAATTACATATGTTTGTGGGGAAAAACCTTTAAAAATAGATATTTTTATAGGGCATTATACGTATTGGACAATCCCTTTAAGACATTTATGGCTTATACTCCAGGGATGTCATAAATATCTGTGAAAATCCCAATGAATATATTCTAAAAGATATTCAGTAGATGGAAACTTGAAGTCCATGACTCCTACATTTCCCTAACCGTCTTACATAGCTGTGTGGAATGTTCGTTTGGCTTCATAATGTTTTTTTTTTTTTCCTGAAAATAAGACCCTGACAAATGAGCAGCTGTATTTATGCTACTTTAGACCTGGTTTTCCATACATTCCATAATTCCAAGAATTCTGCAGCAGTTTATATCTCGTCTTGTAGCCGCAACAAGTCTGAGCTGAATTGTAGATCTTTAGGGTGAAGTTTGACAAAAGTGTTGGGTTTATCACTCAGGCACAATGCAGTATATTCAGCACCAAAGGAAACATGAGATCATGTCATGGGAATGAAGAGCAAGTGTTCAGAAAGGGTTTTTTGGGGGGAAATTTGTATTCTGCCACAGAAATGTAGTCTTCTGCTGCCGCTATAAGATCTTTATTGAGCTATAGCATACACATCTGAATAAGGTATCTGGAGTCATTGCTGTGAATGGCCAGCCCACCACATGACCCGGCCTGAATGTACTGAGTGATGGGTCTTCCTAATGTAGTTACAGTTCCTTCACTTTGTCTTCCACCTGCCTTAATCATGGCCCCATTACCAACATCAATCAAAACAGAGTGCTATTCCATTATTCATAGCTGTCGTATTTAGGCATGGCTGCCTGCTTTGAACAACAATTTTTTCAACGGAAATGCTTTGGGAGACACTCAACGCATCAGCATTGGGAAGGTGCACAAAGGCAAAGGGGATGGGATTACCAGTAGCAAGGCTATCTGGCGAACCACCAGCTCAATTCAAAATACAATGACAAGCTTTTTAACTGGAACCTCTATAGTGTACCCAACAGGAGCTGAATATTAGGCTCTGTAGAGGGAAATTGGAAAACAGGCTCCCCAGAGGCCTTTTTTTTAAATTGTTGATCTGTGAGGGTACTCTTCCAATCTTGGCTGAGATGGTCAAATGTAACAACAGGCTATGTAGGGGCCTTTTGTTAAAATGGTTGCTCTGTGGGGGAACTTTTCCATTCTTGACTGTGTGAGTGCACTGGGAATACAGGCTCTGTTGGGGATTATTGTTAAACTTATTGTATTGTGGGAGAACTCTGACTGACTTGACTGTGTGGGTGCACTGGAAATACAGGTTCTGTAGGGGCTTTTTTAAAATGTGTTGCTCTGTGGGGAAACTGCGAATCTTGACTGTGCGGATGAACTGGGAATACAGGCTCTGTAAGGGCCTTTTTATAAATTGTTGCTCTGTCAGGGAACTCTGCCAATCTTGGCTGTGGGGATGAACTTGTAATAAAGCCTATATATGAGCCTTTTGTTAAACTTGTTGCTTTATGAAGGAACTCTGCCAATCTTATCTGTGTGGGTCAGGTCTGAAAACAAGCTATGTGGGGGATTTTTGTTAAACTTGTTCTTAAGAGGAACTATCTTGTTGGGCCACCCCTGCAGCGGCCAAACCGCTTGGGTCCGGGATGATTACTCGTGGCTCGAGGGTCTCCGGACTCGGGGGCTGGGGGCCACACTCAAATGAAGAAGGGGCTATTTACAGGGGAGATATAGTTCGTGATGCCACCCGTGGTGTGCTGTAACGGAGAGTACGGCCGCTGCCGATGGGAGTACCGGGGTGGATGGAATGGAGGCAGCTAGATGACGTTTTCCCTCCACGGGTAGGGAAGGCCCCGGGGCTCTGGATGGTGGGGTGCAGGGGAGTGCAGGCCTGCTGGAAGCAAGGGATGACCATGTACTCACTCAGGCCAGTTATCATGGTGCTGGATGATGTTTTGTAAAGTTATTACGCACACATGCTGCAGGTGAACCAAACGTCCCAGTGCACCACTGCTGCTTGGGAAGGAGAGCACGTCCAGGTATCCGCTCTCAATAGTATTGATTTTGCTATGTCCCAATTTAGTCCGACTTCTCCGGAGCTTCGAATCCTCAGCCCCTCACACTATGAGGGGCACTACTTCACTTTTCCTGGGGGCTCCAACCCCCGGTTCCCTCTCCCTTTCCGAGTTTCTACTGCACTTCCTCTCCCTTTGCTCCCCTGGAGCTCACTGACTTGTCACCTCCCACCAGTCTGCTTAACCCTTTGGTGGGTGGCCCTTTCCTCTCTATACCTACCCACTGGCTTGTCTGTCCTGTACTGCTGTGAGTGTGGATTGGGGGTTTGAATGTGATTGGAAGCAATACCACTGGGTGGAACCTGGAACAAAGGAGGGTGGGTTCTGCACTATAAGGACAGGAGTGCAGTTCCCTGTGACACCCTGACTTAGTGCAGGGGCGTCACATTGTAAGTGCCTTTTTTTTTTTTAAATTGTTGGTGTGCGGAGAAACTCTGAAATCTGTCGAGGGGTTACTGATAAAATTTTTAGTTTATTCATTTACTTGCTATGTAACAATGATTGCTATGGTGACAGAACCCCTTTAAGTTCTTTTCCTATGCACCTTTGTTTGCAGGGCAATTGTCATGCTCATACTCCCATTTTTTCTTTTTTTTCCAGTCCTCTAGCCCTTACTACAACTATTTTACAGCCATTTATCAGCACAGAAGTTCAGGTCCCCATTGACTTGTTTGGGGTTCGGAGTCTGGGGTCAAGTTTAGATCAAGTCTGGTACCCGAGCTACAGGACACACTGAGGTTTATTAAAACTGCTCCTGTAAGGAGAAAATGGGGTAACATTTTAATAACAGTTTCTCATCCCACACAGAGGGGCATATTCTTAAACCTTGCAAAAGAAAACTCACGGAGTCCACATTCCCTGTGTCCCGGATCCCGCCACCCAAACAACCTAAACCCGCTGCTTCTGTGACGCCCTGGACTAGCCAGGTCGTCCCAGGTAGTCACACACACACACCACCCCCTCCCCGAGTAGGTGACAGCAGCCAACCAAGTAACCCTTGTCACCACCCTCCAAGTTTGATGTCCACACCAGGGGTGCGGAGCCAGGCGGTTGGCTCCACCCACCGAGGAGTTCACAGGCCTGGAGGCGGGAAAGACACAGTTCAGACAGAAGTTCTAGAGCAGAGTGTGAGGAGTAACCTTGACAGTGAAGGAGGGAGGACGAGTTCAAGGGCAGACCTGTGACCAGGCCTGCCAACAGACTACTCCGGTGGCTGGGTTGGAGCCCAGTCACCTTTGGCAAGGAGGCAGACGGTGGTGGCCGCCTGCAGGAGCTGGGATTACAGCAGGTGGAACCGTAGGGACCGGGGTCGGACGGTGGCCCGCCGGTACCGAACCGGGGAACCGATTGGAAACCAGAGCACCAGGAGGGGTACTCAGACCCAGTACAAAGCCCTGAACCGACAGGGACGAGTCAAATCAACTGATTGAGGACTGGACTTAAGGACCTATCCCACACAAGACCTGTTAGAAGACAACAGTCCAACCATACAGGGTAAAGCCACCGCCAAGGCATAGAGACCCAAAGGGCCAGCGTCTGCGAGCAAACAGGCTCCTACGGCATATACCAGTTGGGGAGCGGACTACCGTTGCTTAGGCATAGGAGTCAAACATTCATACAAAGAGGTGCAGGAGAAAGGCAGAAATCACCAACCTATTCTGGGAGAAGCTGCAGCCGGCTGCAGGCCCCGTTCATCACCCCATTTGGTTTACCGGAGACTCCAGTGTATTGTGTCATAGTGAGTACACCAGTGCCTACGGGCTGCGCACCGCACAGCATCAGCACCCAGCACGCACCCGCTCCCACGCCTCAGCACCTCCCTCGGGCCCCCGGGACCATCGCTCCCCTACCCACTGAGGGGTCAACACCAAGCTGTGCAACACCGTCCCCGGGAGGCCTAGTTAATGGCAGTGGTGGTGTCCATCTATTCACCACAACCCGTGGGTGGCGTCATGAACTTATATCCCAAACTAAACCACCGCGGCCCCGGCCGTGGAACTCCGCGTCAAGTCCTTGCATGTAGCGCCAACTTCCTTGCAGAGCGACGTGACCCCCAGGTCCGTGAGAGGCTCGAGCCACCACCCACCGTACGAGCACATCTGAGCGGATTGGCGGTCGCAGCCGAGCCTGCGGGGCGGTACACTTCCTACTTGGGTTTTGTGATGGAGTTGAAGTCTGGGCAGAAACAAGAACAGTCAACAACTTTAAGCAACAGCTGCTGGGGCAACCTCCTCTTGCAGCTTTCCTTCCCTCAACCCGCCACCCCAACCACCCATATCCCCAGTGCCACCTTCACTCACGGTGCTGCACTGTCTGGAGTTCCTTGTAGTTGTCCGTGGTGACGGGTGCAGCTGCTTTCAGTCCTTCAGACGAACTGAGTAAACCCGTACAGCCATTGCCCTTTGCACCATCCCCCACCAAGGGCCTCTGGTGCCACCTCCTCATGGCACACCTCTCCGGGCCCTGAGGCCTTTTTATTTTTAACAAAGCATTATAAAAAGGTTCAACAAGGATGGCGCCTCTTGAAACATTAACTCCTTTTCCACCCCCCACCTGGGGGTCCAGATGGCCTTCTCCAATTAACACGGAAAGGTTCAACAAGGGTGACAAGTCCTGAACAGTCATTTTTCAAACTTTCAAAAAAATTGGTGGATAGGCATCCTGGTTCAGCTACCGCTACTGCATACGGATTCCTGCAGCTCCGGCAACTACCGGGCGGCCGCGCGGCGGTGGAACCGGCATCTTAACAGGCAGGCTTCACCTCCGCTGTGGTGAATGAAGAAACCGGCTGTTCTGCCGCCGGGATTTCAGAGTCCGGGTGCTCCGTATCGGGGTACGGGCCCAGTGATGCGGCCGGGTCTGGTCGGGCTGGTGGTGAGGCCGGAGGTGTCGCAGCCTGCTCTTCGTAGACTGGGGCTGAAGGTTCCGCTGCCAGTGTTGGGGATAGTGGCTCGGCATCCGCCGAGGGTGACGGTGGCTGGATGCTTGCAATGGGCGGGGGGCAGACCGGATCCAACAGCCAGGTAGGCCGGATCAACCGGGACTGGGTAGCTGCTTACCCGCTCCTCGCGTGGGACTTTTATCTCACGGGCTCGTACCGCCACAGCCAGGCTCCTCATCTCTTCCCTCCAATGATTACGAATGAAGAGGAACTGCATCTGCATCCTCCTGCAGAGCTGCTCGGTCTCCTGCTCTATCTAGGCCGTGGTCCCAGGAGCAGCGCGCTCCGGTGCCCAGTCCCTTGCTGCTGCTATCTTGCCTCTGTGGTGTCTAGGAACGTTATGGCAGAGTCCTGGCATCCTTCTCCACTTCCCGTCACGCTCCCTTGGTTTTTTGCCAGCCACTGACTTTCACGCTGGGGACCCCTGGGAACTTCCGGTTCTGGCCACACTCTCAGGACGAAGGGCGGGGCTTCGGCTTTGCGTGCTTTTGGTCTAAAAGATGCCGTTTTGGCGCCAAAGATGGCGGAAAATGGCGGGACCGGGATCTTGACACCGCAGCTTGGATTTTCAAGACGCACGTCACCCAGGTTAGTGGTTCCTGTCCGAATCCTGTTCGTGATGCCAAATTTGAGGTGTGCCTCCCCTGCAGCGGCTGAACTGCTTGGGTCCAGGATGGTTACTCGTGGCTCGAGGGTCTCCGGAACCGGGGGCCAGGGGCCACACTCAAATGAAGAAGGGGCTACTTACAGGGGAGATATAGTTCGTGATGCCACCCGTAGTGTGCGGTAATGGAGAGTACCGCCACTGCCGATGGGAGTACTTGGGTTGATGGAATGGAGGCAGCTAGATGATGTTTTTTCTCCATGGGTAGGGAAGGCCCCAGGGCTCTGGATGGTGGGGTGCAGGGGAGCGCAGGCTTGCTGGAAGCAGGGTATGACCATGTACTCACTCAGGACGGTTATCGTGGTGCTGGATGATATTTTGTAAAGTCATTACACACACATGCTGCAGATGAACCAAAAGTCCCAGTGCACCACTGCTGCTTGGGAAGGAGAGCACGTCCAGGTATACGCTCCCAATAGTATTGCTTTTGCTATGTCCGGATTTATGTCCCAATTTAGTCCGACTTCTCCGGAGCTTCAACTCCCCAGCCCCTCACACTATGAGGGGCACTACTTCACTTTTCCTGGGGGCTTCAACCCCCGGTTCCCTCTCCATTTGAGAGTTTCTACTGCACTTCTCCCTTTGCTCCCCTGGAGCTCACTGACTTGTCACCTCCCACCAGTCTGCTTAACCCTTCGGTGGGCGGCCCTTTCCTCTCTAGACCTACCGACTGGCTTGTCTGTCCTGTACTAGTGTGAGTGTGGATTGGGGGTTTGAATGTGGTTGGTAGCAATACCACTGGGTGGAACGTGGAACCAAGGAGGGTGGGTTCTGCACTATAAGGAAAGGAGTGCAGTTCCCTGTGACACCCTGACTAGTGCAGGGGCGTCACATTATAAGTGCCTTTTTTTTTTAAATTGTTGTTGTGTGGAGAAAATCTGGAATCTGTCTCCTTGGGGTTATGCGGGCATCACACGAGACGATCTATCATGCGATACATCGTCGGGGTCACGGTTTTCGGGACGCACATCCGGCATCGTTTGCGACGTCGTTTCGTGTGACACCTCCGAGCGACGCTGAATCAGTCACAGATCGTGAGTCATGTACATGTCGCTTATTTTTAAAAAATCATTTAGTTTTCATGGTGCCGGTTGTTCATTGTACCCGGGACAGCACACATTGCATTGTGACACCCCGGGAACGATGAACACAGCTTACCTGCGTCCCGCGGCACCCGACGGCTATGCGGAAGGAAGGAGGTGGGCGGGATGTTTACGTCCCACTCATCTCCGCCCCTCCGCTTCTATTGGCCGGCGGCTGTGTGACGTCGCTGTGACACCGAACGTCCCTCCCCCTTCAGGAAGAGGATGTTTGACGCCCACAGCGAGGTCGCTCAGCAGGTAAGTACGTGTGACGGTGGTTTAACGACTTTGTGCGACAAGGGCAACGATTTGCCCGTGACACACAAACAACGGGGGCGGGTACGATCTCTCATGCGATAGCACGATAGATCGTACCGTGTGACGCCTGCATTACTATTAAAATTTTTAGTTTATTCATTTACTTCCTATGTAACAATTATTGCTATGGTGACAGAACCCCTTTAAGTTCTTTTCCTATGCACATTTGTTTGCAGGGCAATTGTCATGCTCGTACCCCCATTTTTCCTTTCTTTTCCAGTCCCCTAGCCTTTAATACAACCATTTTGCAGCCATTTATCAGCACAGAAATTCAGGTCCCCGTTGACTTGTTTGGGGTTCGGAGTCTGGGGTCAAGTTTAGATCAAGTCTGGTTCCCGAGTCGAAACTCGGCAAACCTGAACAACCACAGGTCTGCTCATCTCTAATCGAGACCTATATTACTGGATTTCACAAACGTCTAGTTATAAAAAACTGATGTTTCTGGGACCAGGTGCAACTCTCTTAAACAAAATTGGTATCTGTGCCGTCTAGCAGGTCAACAGGTGTATTCAACTCCCTATGGTGGCCAATGGGATTGTACCACCTTCTACCTAAACTTCTGGCATAGTGCAGGAAGTTGCCTGTTAATGTGCTTGGATTTATCCTTGTAGTCTGTTGCTGTTCCCTATTGTGTTTATCCTAATGTATTGTGTTTATCCAAATATGGACTCCGCTTGCACCTTGACAATATCTGTCTCTGTAATTCCTCCTAATTTTCACCCTGGCTTGACTGATTCTTTTTATGGACTGATCTCATTGTAACTAACCCCAATCTACTCCTCTGACTGTGGTTTTGTATTCTTATTCTCTTCCAAGTTCAGTCTTTCCTGATTTACCGACTTGGATTTGTGTGACCATTTTTTGCCTCTGTCTTGCTCCTCCCCAGCAGCTACTCCATGGACGCAGCCCAATGGGGCCCATAGTAAGTCTATATTTCTGTATAGAATGAAGAGTGGGGACGGGACGCATCCCCTAGAACCTGCTAGACGGAGTGGCAGTCTGTCTGAGGTAGCATTTTTGATCTGATGGTCTATGACAGACTTAGTAAAAATAACAAAAATACAATATATCCAGCTCACCAGTCTCTGTGTCTAGATTCCTCCTGGGTCGGTGCACGGTATCCATGGCTGGCGTCCACAGCTGTTACAATCATTGGAAAGGAAGAGGGGAGGGAAACATATCCAGCACCATGTCTTTAATAAAACTTCAGGACTCATATTTGCCATATTGGCCTATAGTTACAGTTACATAGTTACTTAGGTTGAAAAAAGACCTAGGTCCATCTAGTTCAACCTTCCTCCACCAGTTCTACATTTGGTCACTAAGGGGTACTTTGCACGCTGCAACATCGCTAGCCGATGATAGCGATGCCGAGCGCGATAGTACCCACCCCCGTCGCACATGCGATATCTTGTGATAGCTGCCGTAGCGAACATTATCGCTATAGCAGCTTCACACGCACTTACCTGGCCTGCGACGTCGCTCTGGCCGGCAACCCGCCTCCTTCCTAAAGGGCGTCACAGCGACATCACACAGCAGATGGCCAATAGAAGCGGAGGGGCGGAGATGAGTGGGATGTAAACATCCCGCCCTCCTTCTCCCTTCCGCATTGCCGATGGACGGCGGGCGCAGGTAAGGAGATGTTTGTCGCTCCTGTGGCTTCACACACAGCGATGTGTGGAGCTGCAGGAACGACAAACAACATCGTACCTGCGGATGCACAGACATTATGAAAATGAACGACATGACACAGATCACCGATTTTTTACTGTTTCATGCTCGTTCATCTTCTCTCCTAGGCTTTACACGTTGCGACGTCGTTACCGGCGCCGTATGTGCATCACTTTCGATTTGACCCCGACGATATCGCAGTAGCGATGTCGCAACGTGCAAAGTACCCCTAAGTCATTTATAACCAACAATGTTGTGTGTACTGAGGAAATCATCCAGCCCTTTTTTAAAAGCTGTTATAGTATCTGCCATTAAAAGAACCCTTTTCTATTAAGCTGCCGGAATCGCTTTTCTTCCACTCGCAGTGTATGCCCGCCTGGTCCTTAGTATTGTCTTTGGTAGGAATAAGTCATATGTCAGCCCTTTATATTGACCACACATGTATTTATACAAATAAATGAGATCTCCTCTGAGACATCTTTTTTCTAAGCTAAACATATCTAATTTATTCAACCTCTCATCATATGGGAGGCCTTCCATTCCTTGTAGTAGTCTAGTTGCCCGCCTTTGAACTGACTCTAACTTCTGAATGTCCTTTTTAAAATGTGGAGCCCAAAACTGGATGCCATATTTCAGATGTGGCCTTACAAGTGATTTATAGAGGGGAAACAATACGTTGGGATCACGGGATCTAATCTCTCTTTTTATACACCCTAAAATCTTGTTTGCTTTATCAGCTGCTGCTTGACATTGAGTGCTGCTGCTCAGCTTATTTGTAATAAGAATACCCAAGTCCTTCTCCTGTTCTGTAGTCCCGAGTTTACTTCCATTTAATGTATACGCAGCTATAGGATTACTCCGTCCTAGGTGCATTACTTTACATTTATCAACATTAAATCTCATTTGCCAAGTATCTGCCCATTCTGACATCTTATCCAGATCTTTTTGTAATATGGTACTATCAAGGTCAGTTTTTAATATCCAACATAGTTTGGTGTCATCAGCAAAGACTGACACTTTACTATCAATCAATCCACAAGGTCATTAATAAAGAGATTAAAAAGAATCGGTCCTGGCACAGATCCCTGCGGTACCCCACTGCTGACTATTGCCCATTTAGAGAATGTACCATATCTGACTACTCTTTGTTTCCTATCTTTTAGCCGGTTCCTTACCCAGTTGCATATAGTTCCCCCTAGTCCTTGCTTTTGGAGCTTTAGTAAAAGGCTATTATGTAGTACAGTATCAAATGCCTTTGCAAAGTCCAAATAAATCACATCAGCTGCATTACCAATATCCAGGTTTGCACTTACCCCCTCATAGAACCCCACAGGTTAGTTAGACATGACTTATCTGTCATGAATCCATGCTGTTTGTCAGTTATTATATTATTTTCTGCAATATATTTTTGCATGTCATGCCTTAAAATTCCCTCAAAAACTTTGCATACTACTGATGTCAGTCTTACTGGACGGTAGTTGCCTGGATCTACCCTCTTACCTTTCTTAAATATCGGTACCGCATCAGCAATCCTCCAATCCTGAGGCACCAGACCTGTTACAGGCGAGTCTAAAAAGATGAGATACAGCGGTCTGTTGATTACGGAGCTCAATTCCCTCAATATTCGGTGATGAATGCCATCTGGCCCTGGGGATTTGTCAATTTTTAATTTACTCAGACGTAGGCGTACTTCTTCTTGTGTTAAATTAATTATATTGGGTGGGGAACTTTGATTTTTCACTTGTTGAATGATCCCTGGTACAGTCAGTTCCTTGGTGAACACAGATGAGAAATGCCTATTTAATATCTCAGTCTTTTGTTTGTCCTCTATAACTAACATGTTATTATATTTTAAGGGGCAAATACTATCCTTTATTTTCCTTTTGGAGTTAATGTATTTATAAAAGATTTTGGGATTTATTTTAATGTTCTTAGCGATTTTTGCTTCAGTAGCTAATTTTGCTTGCTTGATTTCTTTTTTACATTTCCTATTGATATCTTTATACTCCTGAAATGCTATTTCTGTATTCTCAGCCTTTAAGATTTTAAACGCCCTTTGTTTTTTTTTACTATACTTTGTACAGTCTTACAGTGCCTACAAGTAGTATTCAACCCCCTGCAGATTTAGCAGGTTTGATAAGATGCAAATAAGTTAGAGCCTGCAAACTTCAAACAAGAGCAGGATTTATTAACAGATGCATAAATCTTACAAACCAACAAGTTATGTTGCTCAGTTAAATTTTAATAAATTTTAAACATAAAAGTGTGGGTCAATTATTATTCAACCCCTAGGATAAATATTTTGTGGAATAACCCTTGTTTGCAATTACAGCTAATAATCGTCTTTTATAAGACCTGATCAGGCCGGCACAGGTCTCTGGAGTTATCTTGGCCCACTCCTCCATGCAGATCTTCTCCAAGTTATCTAGGTTCTTTGGGTGTCTCATGTGGACTTTAATCTTGAGCTCCTTCCACAAGTTTTCAATTGGGTTAAGGTCAGGAGACTGACTAGGCCACTGCAACAGCTTGATTTTTTCCCTCTTGAACCAGGCCTTGGTTTTCTTGGCTGTGTGCTTTGGGTCGTTGTCTTGTTGGAAGATGAAATGACGACCCATCTTAAGATCCTTGATGGAGGAGCGGAGGTTCTTGGCCAAAATCTCCAGGTAGGCCGTGCTATCCATCTTCCCATGGATGCGGACCAGATGGCCAGGCCCCTTGGCTGAGAAACAGCCCCACAGCATGATGCTGCCACCACCATGCTTGACTGTAGGGATGGTATTCTTGGGGTCGTATGCAGTGCCATCCAGTCTCCAAACGTCACGTGTGTGGTTGGCACCAAAGATCTCGATCTTGGTCTCATCAGACCAGAGAACCTTGAATCAGTCTGTCTCAGAGTCCTCCAAGTGATCATGAGCAAACTGTAGACGAGCCTTTACATGACGCTTTGAAAGTAAAGGTACCTTACGGGCTCGTCTGGAACGGAGACCATTGCGGTGGAGTACGTTACTTATGGTATTGACTGAAACCAATGTCCCCACTGCCATGAGATCTTCCCGGAGCTCCTTCCTTGTTGTCCTTGGGTTAGCGTTGACTCTTCGGACAAGCCTGGCCTCGGCACAGGTGGAAACTTTCAAAGGCTGTCCAGGCCGTGGAAGGCTAACAGTAGTTCCATAAGCCTTCCACTTCCGGATGATGCTCCCAACAGTGGAGACAGGTAGGCCCAACTCCTTGGAAAGGGTTTTGTACCCCTTGCCAGCCTTGTGACCCTCCACGATCTTGTCTCCGATGGCCTTGGAATGCTCCTTTGTCTTTCCCATGTTGACCAAGTATGAGTGCTGTTCACAAGTTTGGGGAGGGTCTTAATTAGTCAGAAAAGGCTGGAAAAAGAGATAATTAATCCAAACATGTGAAGCTCATTGTTCTTTGTGCCTGAAATACTTCTTAATACTTTAGGGGAACCAAACAGAATTATTGTGGTTTGAGGGGTTGAATAATAAATGACCCTCTGAATAAACTTTTCACAATTTAAAAAAAAACAACAAAAAAACAAAAAAAGAAATAACATTCTTTTTTGCTGCAGTGCATTTCACACTTCCAGGCTGATCTACAGTCCAAATGTCACAATGGCAAGTTAATTCCGAATGTGTAAACCTGCTATATATGCAGGGGGTTGAATACTACTTGTAGACTTGTAGGCACTGTATTTATCCATAGTGGTTTCTTTTTATTCCTGGACATTTTATTACCAGAGGGTATGAGTTTTTTCTACAGGACTCTAGCAGTATATCATTAAACTTACCCCATTTATGTTCAGTATCCCCAGTTACCATAACATTGTCCCAATCTACACATTTAAGCTCTTCCCTCAATTTGTTGAAATCAGCTTTCCTAAAATTCCAGGTTTTAGCATTTCCCCTTTGAAATGTTCTATTGAATATTACTTTGAAGCTTACCATATTATGATCGCTGGTGCCCAAGTGCTCCCAGACCCGTAGATCTGAAATTGTATCCGGTCTATTTGACAGTACCAGATCTAGCAAATTATCTCCCCTGGTTGGTTCATCTACCATCTGAGAAAGGTAATTGTCTTGGATTGTATATAAGAACTTGCAGCTTTTAGCACAACCAGATGATTCTATGTTAAGGTCCAGTCACACTAAGCAACTTACCAGCGATCCCAACAACGATAGGGATCGCTGGTAAGTTGCTAGGAGGTTGCTGGTGAGATGTCACGCTGCGACGCTCCAGCGATCCCACCAGCAACCTGACCTGGCAGGGATCGCTGGAGCGTCGCTACACGAGTTGCTGGTGAGCTCACCAGCAACCAGTGACCAGCCCCCAGCGCCGCGTGGAAGATGCTGCGCTTGGTAACTAAGGTAAATATCGGGTAACCAACCCGATATTTACCTTGGTTACCAGCGCACGGAGCTACACGTGCAGAGAGCAGGGAGCAGCGCACACTGAGCGCTGGCTCCCTGCTCTCCTAGTTACAGCACACATCGGGTTAATTACCCGATGTGTGCTGCAGCTACATGTGCACAGAGCAGGGAGCAGCGCACACCGCTTGGCGCTGGCTCCTTGCTCTCCTAGTTACAGCACACATCGGGTTAATTACCCGATGTGTGCTGCAGCTACAAGTGCAGAGAGCAGGGAGCAGCACACAATGCTTAGCGCTGGCACCCTGCTCTCCTAGCTACAGCACACATCGGGTTAATTAACCCGATGTGTCCTGCAGCTACATGTGCACAGAGCAGGAGCCGGCACTGACAGTGAGAGCGGCGGAGGCTGGTAACAAAGGTAAATATCGGGTAACCAAGGACAGGGCTTCTTGGTTATCCGATGTTTACTGTGGTTACCAGCCTCCGCAGAAGCCGGCTCCTGCTGCCTGCACATTTAGTTGTTGCTGTCTCGCTGTCACACACAGCGATCTGTGCTTCACAGCGGGACAGCAACAACTAAAAAATGGCCCAGGACATTCAGCAACAACCAACGACCTCACAGCAGGGGCCAGGTTGTTGCTGGATGTCACACACAGCAACATCGCTAGCAACGTCACAAAAGTTGTTCGTTAGCAGCGATGTTGCTAGCGATTTTGCTTAGTGTGACGGGGCCTTTACACTGAATGTCTGGATAGTTGAAATCCCTCATAATAAGAACCCAGAATGATTAAGGAGTTCTTCTCTGAAACATGTAAGGCGCTATAAGGCATATGGAGAGATTGTTTTAGTCCATATAAGAATTTTTTTTTTACTTGGAATTAATAATTTGAAGTTTTTTTAGTTTTTTTAAAGATGTGCTGGATATGTTTCTCTCCCCTCTTCCTTTCCAATGATTATGACAGACTTAGGTTGTCCAGGCGTTCTTTATAATTTATGTTTGGAACTAGGGTAAAGAATGCTTACAGTTTGTAATATACTCACTGTCAGCATTCTGCACCGTTGCCTAGATACTAAACATTAATGTGTGACCAGCCTCACTCCTGATTCTAGAGGAGCTGGTCACACCCCGACTAGTGGTGTTTTAATGTCTGGAGTTTAGTGATAACTTCATAACTGATGCCACGCCCAGTCTCCAGTAGGCCCTTCTCCTCCTTCAATTTCTTTGCAAGTGCTAGAAGTGATTACAGCACTTGCGCAGTAAGCTTTATCATTTTCCTGCTGCCAACCTACTGTGCAAGTGCCAGGGAGCGCTGGGCTAGAGACTTCATTGCAGGTCTGAGCGAATGATGACTGGACTGAGTTGTCCAATCAGCTGTAAGGAGGAGGGACATTTCAAGTATACAAAAAGATCTGTGATTATACATAGAGATGTCTTTTCTATCAGCTGATGTGAAGATACTTGCACATAGAGAATTTAGTGAGGGTTCAGTGGCTTTACTACACTGGTTTCATGCATGACAGAAACTGTAAGGCCACGTACACACGTTGAGTATTTGATGAGTTTTTTACCTCAGTATTTGTAAACCAAAACCAGGAATGGGTAAAAAAAAAATGTAGAAATGGTGCTCGTGTTTGTATTATACTTTTCTTCTGATTGGTTCACTTCTGGTTTTGTATTACAAATATTGAGGTAAACTGTCACAGGTGTATCACAGTTGACAGACAACCCTGTGGTGTCCGGTTGCAGAAGGTCAATACATTTGGTTGCATAAACTGCTCCTTGATATTCTATCATTTCCTCTGTGGTGTGAATGGAATTTTGTGTGTCTTCTCTGTTAGGGTTTACTCTTTCCCCTGTAGGACGCTTACCAGTTCTGGACCTAAGTGGAATGATTATGAGTTGTTGTCTACCAGGAATCTTAAGTGGAAAGTTCCTTTCTAGAAGCTGGGACCTAGGTTTATTGGTCCAGAAGCTGGAAGCAAGGTTTATTGGTCCCTATAAAGTAATCGCCGTCAATAATCCATTAACATTTCATCTGGAGTTACAGAGAGGATGTGATGTGAATGCCACAAGATTAGTTTGTTCATTTCATGCTTCCTATCCAGAAAAACCTGGCCCTGAGTGTCCAGAGACCACTTGTAAAAGACTGTTTCTTGATATTCCAGCCTTTCCTCTGTGATGTGAATGGTGTTTTGTGCGTCTTCTGTGTCAGGGTTTACTCTTCCACCTTAGGACCCTGTGGAGATCTTAACCTTTCAGCTGCTAATCATTATCCTTCACCCTCTGTGTCTTTTTATACCTGCATTTCCCCTTGGCTGGCGATAAAGTTAGTTTCTATACCAGCAGTCGGTTTGTAATCATCTGGAGAAACGTTGTATGTTGTTGTTCTTATCCCTAAGTCATCTTGGAGATACATTGTTTGTTTGCTTTCCCCTGTTTGTTTTTCCTGTGTGTGTTCTTTAGGACTTAAGCTAGTGTCACACATAACGACGACGACAACGACGTCGCTGCAACGTCACCATATTCTGTGACGTAGCAGCGACCATAGATGACCGTTAGTAAGCTGTCAAACATGTTAGAAAAAGCAGCGACGGAGCAGCGATCATAGCGACGTCGACTGTCGTTGTGTGGTTTCAGACGTAGCGTAGCGTCGCTGCTGCGGTGTCAAACACAAGGATTATCAGCTTATCAGCATGGCGCAGCGGGATAGCAGCGATCAAAAAATGACTTTGAGCATTCAGGAGCGAGCAACGATTTCGCAGCAGGGGTCTGATCGTTGTTATGTGTCACACACAGCGACGTCGCTGTTGAGGTCGCTGCAACGTCACCGAATATGGTGACGTTGCAGCGACGTCGTTGTCGTCGTCGTCGTTATGTGTGACACCAGCTTAAGTGGGGTTTGCTACTGCTCATCCTGCCCGTTCATTACCCAGGGTCCAGTTCAGGGTCAGCTAGGGTCAGGTATCCTGCTTGGCGCATTGGTGCAGAACCTATTGAGGAACATCAGGGGAGCCAGGGGCCAGCAGAAGATTTGATCAGGGGTCACCATCTCCCCTAACCCTAGACGCAAGGTTTCCTTTTTCCCTCCCCTTCCATTTTGCTATTCGCTCTGTATTTCCCCGTACCTACTCGTCTGCATGTGACTTACTGTAAGTGTAGATGTGATGTCTGTATTGTATTTACCATATATACTCTATATACAATATATAGCTCTGGAAAAAATTAAGAGATCACTGCACAGTTTTATAAAAATCAGCTTCTCTTCCTGTCAATTCCAGTGTCAGATGAATTTCAACCAGAGAATGTAGTGCCCCTGAAGCCATCAGGAGCTACAAGGTACTGCATCCTGTCAAAGATGCAGGGCTTACCCCAAGGGACCCAGAAGACCAGTGCCAGGAACAGCAAAACACATTATAATCCCTGTTTTTCCCTTTCCAAAGACTGGTGACAGGCTAGGGTTGGACCTAATGGATGGCCACCTAGGGGTGGAGCCGATCCAGTCCACTAGACGACAACCAGTGAGGAGGGGTCAGACGGTCAGTAAGTGGAATTGAGAGGAACCGGATGTAACCGCACTGAGAGGAGAGTGTAACGGTGACCTGATGGCCCAGGCGTGCGGTTGCCGATGGAGTACGGTGGAGTACTCCCGGAACCGTAGCACCAATGGGGTACAGAATCCTAGGTCAGGCAAACGCTCCAGGCAGACCTGATAAAATCTGCACAGTAAGGGGACCATCCAGGACCTCACTAATCGTAAAGTTCGGGACACAGTAGCAACGGGAGAACCGGGGACAGGACCAGAGAAACCGTCCCCACAGGGTTCAAGCTACCTGTTATATGGACTAAGACTGAACAAGAACCTGGAGGGGACCCCCAGACGCTTCAAGCCACGGGGACCCACCAACCAGAGACAGGTGAAGGGGAAAGAAGCCACCAGGTTACCAAACTGGCACTGGGACTAAGGACCAGCCTTCCTCGGGTTACCAGCCATAACAACGCTGTGAGTAAAGGAACCAGTGATACTGCAATCCCTTGTGTGGTCTACCTTCTACCGCCCAACAACACTATTTATCCCCTGGGGCTTGGCCCTACTTGCGGAGGGCCCAACATCCAGGCTGCCACCAACACCAGCCCCAGTACTGAGAACTGTGCAGCGGCGGCTCCACTTAAATAGCCGCAACCCGCAAGTGTTGTCACGACAAAAACTTTTATTTTATCTCCCCTGTAAATACCCCCTTTTTGGAGCGACCCCAGTGTCACGGAACTGGGCAATGGCCACCCAAGGACATTAGCATATGATTACTTATGCAGATTCTTGTCATGTCACTGCATTGTTACTGTTTTGCTCCTAAAAATTTAAATTTTCATTATTTAGTTAGTATTTTGTAAGTCCACTTTTGGCTTTTATCACTTCCTGATCATTTGTGGGCATTCTCTGTATTAGATTCAAGCATGTCTCAACCAAAATCTCATCCAAGATTTCTTCTACACGTTGCCAATGTTGGTGCATACTGTTCAACTCACTTAAATATGTATGCAGCTTTTTCTTCAACTCTACCCACAAGTATTCCTTTGGCTTGAGGTCTAGGGACTGTGGGGCCAATCCAGCGCCTACTGGAACACTATATTGTCCTTTTCATACCCAAAGTACTCAAGTATACAAAGTAACTTGCCTTGTTAGATACTCACATATAGCTCAACACTGAGACCACCATCGATCCTGGTGAAGTATCCAATGCCTTTTGCTGTGAAACAACGCCATATCAACAAGTTTCTTCAACTGAAGTTGACAGTTTCTTCAATTTCTCCATCCATTAGCCCCTTTTTCCCTTGTTTCTTCCAGACCTATTTGCACCCATCAGAGCCTAGTCTATTGACTTTCATTTCATCACTCCAAATCACCAGTTTCCAATTGTCTACTGTCCACTTTTCATAATGTACATCACACGGTACTTAAATAGATGTCTATGATCTCACTATTAGAAGCATATGAGCCACCTCCACCTGCTGTGCCAGAACTTATAGTTCTTGTGATGAGCCGACTTGTTAACTCTGATATTTTGCCTAGTTGTCCACTTCTTGGCTTTTGAATGTAAGGACGGACTTCATTGCATGTTTGCAATTTTCTTTGCTGAGAGACCGCCATCGATAATCTGGATAATGCTGTTTTTCGTTTATTAGGAAAACTTCTTGATGGCTGCACCTCAATTTGAACCAGTGACCTTTCGCTGGGGAATCACCCTAATAACACACTAAACTAGTAGGGAATGTGAGAACAGGTTTTAATTTGTAGTATACAGGGGAAAAAAACACTTCAAACACCAGGAGCAAAGCAGTACCAATGCAGTGACACCTCCTGTATGGATATACTAGTCACATGCATTGCTCAGATGTGATTTAGGGTCATTATTCCACACAAACACACTTCAAATCCTGAGGTTTCTATGAACTCTGAGCTTTAGTTCCTTCCCTCAATTTTCTATTGGATTCAGGTCAGGTGATTTGCTGGGCCTTTCTATCAGCTTTATTTCCTTTCTCTGAAACTAATTGAGAGTTTCATTGGTTTTATGTTTGGAATCATTTGTTTTGATTACATGTCCACCCCTGTTGCATCTTCATCATTCTGGTAGATGACAACAGATTTTAATCAAGAATGTCTGAGTACATTTATCCATTCATCCTTCCTTCATTCAGTTATATGAAGTTTGCCAGTGCCATATGCTTAACAACAGCTCCACAACATGTTCCTATGTTCAAACATCAGTGTTGATATGGTATTTTTGGGGTGATATGCAGTGACTTTTAGCCTACACACGTGTGCCGGAGCCGGCGTAGGCTGGTAACCATGGTACACATCTGGTAACTATAGAAACCGCTTTGCTTATTTACCCAATGTGTAGCATAGTTACTAGCTTACCCCGGCTCTTGGCACACGTGTGCCAGAGGCTGTTAACCAGCGTACACATTGGGTAACTATGGAAACCGCTTTGCATAGTTACCCGATGTGTACCATGGTTACTAGCTTACCCCGGCTGCCTGCCCATTCAGATTGTTGGTCTCCCACTGTCAAACATGCAGATGTGTGCTGCACAGCAGGAGACCAACGAGGAAAAAATGAACCATCATTATTCAAGACTTACTCATTATATTATTATTCAATCTGCTAACCTACATACACATTCTAGACTAACCGATACGTTAGAATCGGGACACCTTCTAGTATATAAATAATTGTCTAGTTTGAATTTTAACCTAGTATATAGTATATAGAAAATTGTTATGATGAGCCTGCCCGTTTAGAGTAAGTAAATAGCTTGCTTAGTAATTTACTGTCTTTTTTTCTCATGCAGATGATAGATCTCAGCCTACTGTTCCTATTTGCAGCAAGTATCTTGCTCTTTTTCACTTTGTACATAGTTCTACATGGTCCACGACGAGCCTTTGCTAGAATTGTCTTACACGAAGTAATAGAAGGAGTCAAAATCTTTTTCATAAATCAGACCAAGGAACAAAGAGTTTTACAGTATGTGCTGGATAATGCAACGCGTGGAGACCCCCAGACTGTCGTAGACAATATTGATTTATACTGTAACCAAAAGGAATGGGCCATGAATGTGGGGGACCAAAAGGGTAAGATTATGTAAATAAATTAAATGCATTCATGTATATGTATAAATAAGAAGTATAGTCAAGCAAAAAAGTGACTATAATAACTTTGCCTGGCAGATTCATAATCAAATAGTAGTTTAGTGTAATAGACTGTTGGCTAGGCACTGTGCTTCACATGTTTCAAAGTACTTGTTTCATCAGTATCTTGCATGTGTAACCCCCTTTATTATGGAGGTCTGCTGCATCCTGTTTGCACATTTGTTTCTGTTACCTTGGCTGGTAAATATCATTGCCTTTTTTCCATGTATATATATAGTCCAAACTCAAAAGTTGCATCGCATTTCAAAACACTAAAACCCATGTAAGGGTACTTTCACACTTGGGTTCAGTGGAGTCCGTCACTATGGAGAATAGGGCAGTCCGTTAACGCACTGCGCTATTCTCCATAGACTTGTATGGACGACGCACTGTAACGCAAGTGTCAGCGTTGCATCCGCTGGACGACGCAGCGTCGTTATTTTGATGCTGCGCCGGGCGGGAGAAACGCAGCATGTAACGTTTTTTTGAGCAGCGCAATCCGTTGGATTTCACTGCGCATGCCCTCTCTGGCTCCCTGCATCCGTAACCAAGGTAAATATCGGGTAACCAAGCAAAGTGCTTTGCCGAAATTTATCCTCACTACATGTGCAGGGAGCCCGACACTTCCCCGCTTGGCTCCGTCCCCTCCCGGACTCCACTCCGCATGTATGTACATACACACACAAATACACACATACATATACATACACACACGCACACTCACCTGTCCTCAGCGCCATGGCCCCGCTCGGCTCCACCCACTCCTCACTCCGCCCCCCGCACACATTCTCGGCGGCCGAGCGATCAGCTGATCACCCGGCGGCCGGCTACTGGGAGCGATCAGCTGATCACCCGGCGGCTGGCTACTGGGAGCGATCAGCTGATCATCCGGCAACTGGCTGCTGTGAGCGATCAGCTGATCACCCGGCGGCCGGCTACTGGGAGCGATCAGCTGATCATCCGGCAACTGGCTGCTGTGAGCGATCAGCTGATCACCTGGAGGCCGGCTACTGGGAGCGATCACCTCATCACACGGCGACCGACACTGGGAGCGATCAGCTGATCACCCGGCGGCCGGCTACTGGGAGCGATCAGCTGATCAACCGGTTGATCGTTCACAATAGTCTGCCGCCGGTAAACTGTAAAAAAAAAAAAATTAAAAAGGAATTCCGTTGTTTTGAAGCATCCGTTGCATCCGTTGTGCCACTATATGCAACACATCCGTTGCATCCGTCACACAACGCAATGCAACGGATACCGTTCAACGCAAGTGTGAAACTAGCCTTAGCTCCAAGTCTCAATGTAATATAAAAAAAATGCAACACAGAGTAATACAATGTTAAATGCTATGTACTATGTAACCTACATGATACTCTACATGTCGCCTACATACGGTAGTTGATTAAATTTTCATTTTGTACTATTTGATAAATAATTTGACACCTTTTAAAGAGAACCTTGTTCAGAGGTGTATCTAGGCTTTCCAGCACCCGGGGCAAGAATTCAGTTTGGCGCTCCCCCCCCTCACCAAGCAATTTGGGTGGTCATCATGTGACCAATCACTCATATGTGATTTGCACACTTACAGTCATGTGGTAATGAGCTTCTCTTAATAATTCTCTCAATGTTCAATGAGAAACGTATGAAGAAAAGCTAATTGTCACATGCAAGTATGAAAATCACATGAGTGGAGTGGCCATGTGGTGACCAGCGAGCAGAGCTGAATTGTGACAGTGGGTATATTACACGCTGTTAGAACTGAGGATACTGCACTACTTAATTTTGTAATTAAACGGATTGTACAGATTAGAGATGAAAATCTGCAGTGACTCTATTCGTGACTTCAGGCTTCTGAATTCTTACAATGCATGCTCTGCACACTTTTAGGATTCTCCGGTGCCAGTGACACGACAATGGACGATCATGTGAGCACAAGTATGAGATTTGTAGACTTCTGGCCACATTCTGATTTGATGTGTCCAGCCTCAGTCAATTCATTTTCATTGAGCATGTCTGTTCAGCACGTGACCACATCTATGTAAATCGCATCCTTGCAGCTTCATAACCTCCAACTGTCACTGCCGGCATCAGAGAATCCTGACAGCGTGCAGTGTGCACACTGTGAGAATTCAGAAGTCTGCAGTCACATAGATTTACACACAGAGTGACTCCAGGCTCATCACAAACTTGGACAACCCCTTTAATGCTCCTAACAACATAAATAAAAACATAGTAACCCTTAACTTGTCAGACGGCACAAGACTTATTAAAGAGATTGTCCACTACTTTAACACTGAAGACCTTTCCTTAGGATAGGTCACCAATGTCTGATTGGTCGGGATCCAGCACCTGGCACCCCCGCCAATTCCCAACACTAGGTGCAGGTGGTGGCAGGTGGCCGGAAGTGCTCAGTTCTGGATCTGCTCCGTCTTCTGATAGTGGCAGCAGGTTCCTATTAAAATCAATGAGGTGGATGTGGAGTACCCGGCTGCGGACACCATCAGAGGACGGAGCAGATACAGAAATAAGCATTTCTGGCCACCTGCATCAAGAGCAGCTGATCAGTGGGGGTCCCATTGTGCTCACATCAGAAGCAATGCGCAAGTGGGACTAAGGCCTAATGATGGGACATAGTCAGTATCACAAATAAACATTTACATTCAGGTACCTTATAGATGATGTTGTCTCTGAGTCGTTTCTTTCTATTCACCTTGTCCTGACGCCATGATGACTTTTCACATTCACATCTCATCTCTGCAGATTTAAATCTTCTCCGGTCTTCTGCAGCACATCTCATCACGATGCCCCTAAAATAGTAGAATAATTATAATACTTCTATTTAAAAATATCTGCCCTACGCTGTGCCCCAGAATAAATAATGGCCCCTCACTGTGTTCTCTGCACAAAATATGACCCACACTGTCCCTCTTATCTTACATGCCCCACACACTCCCTCTCATTTGCTCCCCATACCATGTCTATATACGTCACCCCTCACCCCTCCCTCTCCCCATACATCTCCCGCATCCTCCCTCTCCCCATACATCACCCCGCATCCTCCCTCTCCCCATACATCACCCCGCATCCTCCCTCTCCCCATACATCACCCCGCATCCTGTCTCTCCCCATACATCACCCCTCATCATCTCTCTCCCCATACATCACCCCTCATCATTTCTCTCCCCATACATCACCCCTCATCATCTCTCTCCCCATACATCATCCCTCATCATATTTCTCCCCATACATCATCCCTCATCATTTCTCTCCCTATACATCATCCCTCATCATTTCTCTCCCCATACATCATCCCTCAACATTTCTCTCCCTATACATCACCCCTCATCATTTCTCTCCCCATACATCATCCCTCATCATTTCTCTCCCCATACATCATCCCTCATAATTTCTTTCTCCATATATCATCCCTCATCATTTTTGTCTCCATACATCATCCCTCATCATTTTTCTCCCCATACATCACCCCTCATCATTTCTCTCCCCATACATCATCCCTCATCTCTCTCCCCATACATCACCCATCATTTCTCTCCCCATACATCATCCCTCATCATCTCTCTCCCCATACATCATCCCTCATCATCTCTCTCCCCATACATCATCCCTCATCATCTCTCTCCCCATACATCAACCCTCATCATATCTCTCCCCATACATCATCCCTCATCATCTCTCTCCCCATACTGTGGCCAAAGATGCTTCCCCCTCCCCAACCTCTCTTCCCACCATACTGTCAAAAGATCGTTCCCCCTTACCCTTACTGTATCTATAGATACTGCTCCCTTCCCATCCTCTCTCCTCCATACTGTCTTTAGATACTGCCCCCTTCCCACCCTCTATCCCCTCATAATGTGTCCACTGATAGTTCCCTCTCCCCACCCTCTGTCCCCTCATTCCGTGTGCATAGATACCTCCCCCCTCACCCCACAATATTCCTCCGTCCATGTCTTCAGCTCCACACTGGAGCACTTATCAGCGTTTCTCTGCCGCCTCTGCGTTGTGGGCCTGACTTCCGGGTCAGCAGTGTGATCAGCTGACATGATCACATGAAAGCCGTCGCTCTGACCCGGAAGTCAGCGCCTGGCATCACCGCTTCACTTGTCCTCGCGTCTGACAGATACGAGGACAATTGAGCAGTGGGAGCCGCGCGCTGCAGATTCTATGAGTGCGGCTGTCAGTGTGACTGCAGAGCTGCAACCGCAGCTCACGTGGAGACTTTCACAGCGCTGCATCAGGCTCCCGACCGCGCCCCCCTCACAGTTGCGCCCGGGGCAGATGCCTCGCCAGCCCCCCCCTAGATACGCCCCTGCCTTGTTTTAACCCCTTAAACTATCAGGCAGTTTGGTTCCACTCATGCTGCAGGTTTCAAGCCAGAAGGGGATAGTTTGGAGACCATACAGTCCAACTTTCCAGGTTTTGTAAAAACCCAGATGACTAGTCATTGGTAATTAGCATAAATTGTGCATCATTTTAAAAATTGATTTTTCCTGATTTTGTGGCTTCAGAAATAGGGTGGCTAATAAGTTCTCTTTAAGGGATTTTACTATGTGGTACACATAGTGAATCTTCTATGAAACAACTGTATAAAATTGCATTGAAATTGGTTTATAGAGAGTTGGTCCTCTCAACGAAAATGACCATGAGATATATGATATGCTGAACATTTGTCACATTTGTCACAGAAAATATGGTCTTACTAAAAGGTGGTGTAACGCTTACGGCCGGTGTAGGGGCAGTGAGCAGGGTTAGTAGATTCACTGGACCACAGGAGGGACCTAAGCTTACCCTTTATTGAGAGGGGCTTAACTAACTGTGTACCGCAAGGCAGAAGCCAGGTACCACTCCCAGGGCAGTGACCGGATTGTGGCAGCTGACTCCTAGGACAGGAGATGGACTTAGGTACCAACACAGATGCAGGCAGGTACAGTTGGGATGACTGAGGCAGACAGGCAGGCGGGTATAGACAGATATGGTGGGCACGGCTGGGACAGATAGGTATGGGGAGGCATGTGCAGGTGACTGACACAGGGATAGTGAGACAGGAGCTCGGGACCTGACAACTAACTAGCTAGCAGACTGAATACTGACTAATTAAAGGCATTGCGTAGGCACCTCCTCTCCCGTCTGCCTTAAATACATAGTGCCTCTTAGCCATAGCCTGAGAGGCATTTCCTGGAATTAGTGGTCTGGCCCTTTAAGAGGTGGGCCGGTGCACACGTGTGTGCCCTAAGCATACTCCCAGAAGACCTAAGCTGTGTGCACAGGCCCTGGGAGGAGGAGGAAGCAGGAGCACATGTGGACAGCCACTGGGCAGCGGGTGAGGAAGCAACCCGGCTGGGGCGGTAAGTTGGGGTCCCTGCAGGCACGCCAGCGCTACAAGTGGTCTTTTCATTAGTGATATTTGCTCACATGAAGCTGTAAAGATAAGCTAGTATCATGGTTGATTACACATTCCATGTGCATTTCCTAATGATTAATCGTGATAAAATATTCTATATTACAAAACACTGTATTTTTGCATGCCCGTTCTAGGACAGAGTACCTTGCAGCTATCTTGGAAGTTTGTGATTGTTCAGTATATGCTTCAAATATTAAATATCCAGATGCCCACGATATCTATATTTCCATTCCAGGAGTTCATGTCACATACAGCTAGAACATAAATATACATTGTCATTTTTCCTTTTTCAATCAGGTCAATTTTAATTCAACACCCATTTTTTTCCCCGAGACAAAATAGTAGTACAAAACAAGATACATATACAACTAGGCCCAGAAATATTTAGTCAGTGACTGAATCTTCGTAATTTTGGTTGTCCATACCACTATTTTATATTTAAAATGAAACAACTGAGATGTAATTGAAGTGGAGACTTTCAGGTTCAATTGAAGGGGTTGATCAAAAATACTGTGAAATGTTTAGGTATTTCAACCATTTTTCTATGAATCCTCCTCATTTCAGGGGCTCAAAGGTAATTGGACAAAGTAACTTTACCATAAATATACTTTGTAGAAAAAACTTTGCAAGCAATGACTGCCTAAAGTCATGTTTGTGAGACTCTCCTTAAATTTTGTCTTGTGAAATGCAGCTCTATAGCCTGCTTTACACACTTCAATAGATCTTTCAATCCGTCGTCGGGGTCAAGTTGTAAGTGACGCACATCCGGCATCGTTCGTGACGTATTTGCGTGTGACACCTACGTGCGATCAAGATTGAACGAAAATACGGTGATCGCATACACGTCGTTTATTCCTCATACATTGGACGTTTGGTAGTACGAAACTAGTGAATTGTAACGTGTGACATCCCTCATACGATTTCGGTGTCTGAGGCTATGTGCGCAGGTGTGCGCTCTGCACCGCAGCTTAAAAAAGGTCTGCTTCAGAGCGCAGCTGAAAAGCTGCGTTCTGAAGCGCCTCACAATATCTGTCAATCACTAATCTCTGTCAGTCCGTCACTATCTCTGTCCCTCTCTCTGTCCATGTCAGTCTATCCTTCTTACCCCCTCTCTCATACTCACCGATCCCCGTTCCCCGGCGCTGCACGGCATTCACACTGCTGCGGCGGCTTTTACTGTTTTGAAAAAGCCGGCCGCCCATTAAACAATCTCCTATTCCCTGCTTTCCCCGCCCACCGGCGCCTATGATTGGTTACAGTGAGACACGCCCCCACGCTGAGTGACAGGTGTCACACTGCACCCAATCACAGCAGCCGGTGGGCGTGTCTATACTGTGTAGTGAAATAAATAATTAAATAATTAAAAAAAAACCGCGTGCGGTCCCCCCCAATTTTAAAACCAGCCAGATAAAGCCATACGGCTGAAGGCTGGTATTCTCAGGATGGGGAGCTCCACGTTATGGGGAGCCCCCCAGCCTAACAATATCAGCCAACAGCCGCCCAGAATTGCCGCATACATTATATGCGACAGTTCTGGGACTGTACCCGGCTCTTCCCGATTTGCCCTGGTGCGTTGGCAAATCGGGGTAATAAGGAGTTATTGGCAGCCCATAGCTGCCAATAAGTCCTAGATTAATCATGTCAGGCGTCTATGAGACACCCTCCATGATTAATCTGTAAATTACAGTAAATAAACACACACACGCCCGAAAAAATCCTTTATTAGAAATAAAACACACAAACACATTCCCTGGTTCACCACTTTAATCAGCCCCAAAAAACCCTCCTTGTCCGGCGTACTCCACAGTCCTCCAGCGTCGCATCCAGCGCTGCTGCATGGAGGTGACCGGAGCTGCAGAATACACAGCCGCTCCGGTCACCTCCACACAGCAAATGAAGACAGCCGCGCTATCGGCTGAGCTGTCAGTGAGGTTACCCGCTGTCACTGGATCCAGCGGTGGATGCAGCGGTGGCCGCGGGTAACCTCAGTGACAGCTCAGCTGATCGCGCTACTCACCGCCGCTCCGGTCAGCTCCAGTCAGCAACTGAGGTGAGTAGCACAATCAGCTGGGCTGTCACTGAGGTTACCCGCGGCCACCGCTGCATCCACCGCTGGATCCAGTGACAGCGGGTAACCTCACTGACAGCTCAGCCGATAGCGCGGCTGTCTTCATTAGCTGTGTGGAGGTGACCGGAGTGGCTGTGTATTCTGCAGCTCCGGTCACCTCCATGCAGCAGCGCTGGATGTGACGCTGGAGGACTGTGGAGTACGCCGGACCAGGAGGGCTTTTTGGGGCTGATTAAAGTGGTGAACCAGGGAATATGTTTGTGTGTTTTATTTCTAATAAAGGATTTTTTCATGTGTGTGTGTTTATTTACTGTAATTTACAGATTAATCATGGAGGGTGACTCATAGACGCCTGACATGATTAATCTAGGATTTAGTGGCAGCTATGGGCTGCCAATAACTCCTTATTACCCCGATTTGCCAACGCACCAGGGCAAATCGGGAAGAGCCGGGTACAGTCCCAGAACTGTCGCATATAATGTATGCGGCAATTCTGGGCGGCTGTTGGCTGATATTGTTAGGCTGGGGGGCTCCCCATAACGTGGAGCTCCCCATCCTGAGAATACCAGCCTTCAGCCGTATGGCTTTATCTGGCTGGTTTTAAAATTAGGGGGGGACCGCACGCCGTTTTTTTTTATTATTTAATTATTTATTTCACTACACAGTATAGACACGCCCACCGGCTGCTGTGATTGGGTGCAGTGTGACACCTGTCACTCAGCGTGGGGGGCGTGTCTCACTGTAACCAATCATAGGCGCCGGTAGGCGGGGTAAGCAGGGAATACGAGATTGTTTAATGGGCGGCCGGCTTTTTCAAAACAGTAAAAGCCGCCGGAGCAGTGTGAACGCCGTGCAGCGCCGGGGATCGGTGAGTATATGAGAGAGGGCTGCTCAATTCAGTTACTCAGGAGTTTAGCGGTCACCGGTTAGTCCTTCACAGGTGACCGCTAATCAGGACGCGACACAGACAGAGCCGCAGCATGACAATGAAGTCGGGTGAGGTTCACCCGAGTTCATTCTGACAGTGCGGCTCTGTCTGTGTCTGCTGTCATCTGCCATTCAGCTCTGCTACATGGCTGTCTGTGTCTGCTGTCAGCGGCCATGTAGCAGAGCTGAATGGCAGATGACATAGTAAAAACGCATCCCTACACATTACACACGCTTGGCAAGTCAATAAATAAAAAAAAAAAAAAGGTGCCCAATGCATACGTCACAGAACACATGATCTAAAGGATCGCACACAAAATTGATCAATTTAACATAGACTACTAACGCACGTGTGACAGCAAATGAACGACCTACGTGCAATCTCATAAGATCGCATATGCGACCTGGGCGTGTCACATCGCATACGAGATCGCATACCTAATTGTAAGGTGTAAAGCTGGCTTAAGAGGTTGAGATCTGGTGACTGACTTGACCATTACAGAATATTCTACTTCTTTGCTTTCAAAAAAACTCTTGGTTTACTTTTACAGTATGTATTGGGTCATTGTCCATCTGTACTGTGAAGCGCTATCCAATAAACCTTGCTGCATCTGAATGAATCTGAGCAGAAAGTATAGCCCAGTACACCTAAGAATTAATCGGGCTGCTTCTGTCCCAAGTCACGTCATCAATTACACTAGTGACCCAGTGCTGTTGGAAGCCATAAATGCCCATGCCATCACACTACCTCCACTATGTTTATATAGAATGTGGTGTGATTTGGATCATGAGTAGGGTTGATCGAACCTGCCAAAATCCAGGACGGGCGGATCACTGCCGGATTGAAAAGTTTGGATCCGCTCCGGATTCCGGTGCCCGTTTAAGTCTATGGGGACCAGAATCTTGAGATTAAAAATGTTTGTGGAGGGGATAGGGGGGTAGGAGTTTCAGAAACACATGCACGTTCCTGTCAGAAGTGTGTGCGGCTGTGCCAGTGATGCGATGTCAGACTCGTGCAAGTCAGGCATGACAGCACCCGGCACAGCCTGCCGCTCTCTGAACATGAGCGTGCATGTACCTAGAAATGCATGCACGCTCCTGTCAGAAGTGTGCGCAGCTATGCTGCGATGTCAGACTCGCGGGAGTCCTTCGCAAGTGTGACTCTGACCTAAAAGAAACTGCATGCAGCTTTTTTTATTATTTAAATAAAACATTTAAAAAAAACAAAACACGTGCGGTCCCCTCAATTTTGATAGCCAGCCATGATAAAGCCAGCTGGGGGCTGGTATTTTCAGCCCGCAGCCACCGGGTATTGCCGCATCTATTAGATATGACAATCCCGGGGCTTTACCGGCTCTTCCAGTTGGCCTGGAGCGGTGCAAATCGGGGTAATAACGGGTTACTAGCATCGCACAGCTGCTACTAAACCCTAGGTTAGTGATAGCACAGGCGTCTATGAGATACCTGCATCACACTAACCTGCAAATGAAAGTAAATAAACACAGACATAGAGAAAAATCCTTTATTTTGAATAAAGTACAAGACACACACCCTCCTTCACCTCTTTATTAATATTAACCCCCAGCACCCTGCAGGTCTGGCGTAATCCACACGAGGTCCCACGCTGCTTCAGCTGTGCTACATAACATAGAGCGCGACCGCTGGCTGTGCAGACAATGACTGAGCCGCGATGACTGCACGGCAGTCAGATACTGTAACAGGATGGGTGCGCGTCTGTCTGCAACCAATCACCAATGAGAGGATGGCCGGTGGGCGAGGAAAACAGGAAAGCTGTGTGTATACGGTGCACACTATAAGAAGTGAATGCACGACCCGGAAGCAGTGTGCCGCCATGACACAGAGTCTCAGTAAGTATGAAACGCTGTTTTTTTTCTGTTTTTCTTTATTTTTCAATTATTTTCATCAGTGCCAGATCCGGATCGTGCACCTGGCATCCCAGATCCGGGTCTGGCAACCGGGCATCTTTGAAACTTTTACAGTCCAGATTCACTTAGTTTGAGTCGTCCCATGCCTTATACATTCTTTTATCTTCCCATCATTCTGGAACAGGTTGATCTTAACTTCATCTGACCACAGCTTTTCCAGAACTGGGTTGGCTTCTTTAGATGTTTTTTAGCAAAGTTTTTTTTTCAAGTTTCCAGACTCACCTGTGTGCTTTTTTATTTTTTGTTTAAGAATGTACAAAACTGTTGTTTTGGCCACTCCTTAGATTTCTGATATGTCTCCTTTTTTCCAGTCTAATGATGGTCTGTTCTCTTCCATTGAGCGCTTGTTTGACCACATGTTGTGGTTCAGATAAACAGCTTAAAAACACAAATGCCAAACCTGGAATGAGCTCCAGACCTTTTACCAGCTTAGTAGACGCTGGATTAACGAGGTAATAGTCCATGCAGCCAATTAAAGAGCTTTTATGATAAATGTCCAATTTCTTTTGGACCCTTGAAAAATAGGAAGCTGCATATTAAAGAGTAATTCCTAAACCATTATTTCAATTAGGATGTGAATACCATTAAATTAAAGCTGAGACTATGCACCTTAAGCCCATATTGATTGAGCTTAAGGTATATCTTGAATATGTTTTAGTAAACAGCTAAAATGCCAAAACTTGTGTCACTGTCCAAATATTTCTGGACCTAACTATATAGAATCAGGTACAGTGTATTGGGAGATGTGCATTAGGGTAATTTAAAATAACTAATTTGCATTTAAGTATATAACAGAATCCAAACAACCCTCCCCTCCCCAAAACCCTTATAATGATAGACAGGTCAGTTATGGCATCACACATTCATATTCATCCTGAGATCAGAGAGTACAGGTAGATTAAGTTTCAGCAACATTGCTAACTTCTAGTGTTAGTGGAAAGGAGTGTAATTAGAACAAGTCAACAGACTTTCCCCATGTAGAACTGAGGAACAAAATGTAAAAAGACAGAGAGTTTGTCTATCATTCTATCGTAAAGCAGAACGGAAGATGTTAAGCCCGCTTTACACGTTGCAATTTCGCATACAATCTTGTATGCGATTTGCAACGCCCCCATCGTATGTGTGGCACGTTCAATTTGTTGAATGTGCCGCACATACGAGTAACCCCCGTCACACATACTTACCTTGAATACGACCTCGCTGTGGGCGGCGAACGTCCACTTCCTGGAGTGGGAGGGACGTTCGGAGTCACAGCGATGTCACGCAGCAGCCGGCCAATAGAAGCGGAGGGGCGGAGCTGAGCGGGACGTAAACATCCCGCCCACCTCCTTCCGCATTGTGGGCCGGGAGCCGCAGGACGCTGGTAAGATCTGTTCATCGTTCCCGGGGTATCACACACTACAATGTGTGCTACCCCGGGTACGATGAACAATCTGACGTGCAATTCCAGAGACAGGTACGATGTGTATGCGATGAACGTTTTACCGTTCAATCGCAATCGCACGTACCTGTCACACACTGCAATGTACCTTACAATGCCAGATATGCGTCACTTACGACGTGACCCCGCCGACACATTGTAAGATACACTGCAGTGTGTAAAGCGAGCTTTAGACCAGGGGGTTTCCAACCATGCCTCCCAGATCCTGTTATATTTATTCAGTGCATTTTTTTTTAAATGATTTCCTTGTGCACCACATGAGCATTACAGAGATGATATGAGTTGGAGAAAGTACATAAATTTGGTTTTGTTACAGGACATCGTGGCGTAGGGCTTTAGCTGAGGGTGAGAGAGTCATCTCTTATGTCCAGATATGGAGGCAATATGCCTTTACAGGCCGCATGATGCGGTTGACCTCAGCTGGTCAGGATCCGATGTTAACCAGTTCAATGAGGGAGACCACCAGTTTTAAATAAATTATGTTTTACTAAACAGCCATTGGATGCCAACTATGTACAGTAGACAGCAATGCACACAACTTCTCACATATTTCTTTTCTATACAGTACATCTTTACACACAGATTCTTTACATCTTCAACCTCACTTTTGCTTGCCACCAATAGTCTAGCTTGCTTTACCATCACCCACCTTAGCACTACCATACAGTCCGTAAAAGTAATTTTCTCCACCGGCTGGATCGCTTCTTTTTCTCATCTTAACGAAGCAGATTTGCCAATATGGTCGAATTTAGCTTCAAGCTTCCTGATGCTGATGTAAACTTTATCTCACATTTCTGTTGTCCTGGCCTGTTTAACTTTAAGAGTTATCAACTCGGGGCCATACTGATAGGCATACTGTCCCAAGACCCGTCTCCAGTTGCTCAATTGGTCTTTCAACCAATTGCTCTGACCCGACTCCTCTCAATCACTCTGTATCTCGTCTATCATCTGTATCCTGTCTATCCTCTCTCTCTCTGCTCTCTGGATAACGCTAGGCACCTCCTCGGTCTCCACTCAAACCTGGGACACCCAAGGTATGTGGTTCCGCTCAATAGCCAGACCTTAGGTCGGTCACTACTGCATGCTGGGCTCTATCTGCTCTTGTAACAGGAAACCATCTTTGTCCCTTCAATCTAGCCCCTCTTACTCTGGGCTAGTTCCCTAAATTAACTCCTTATTACCCTACTATCTGGCACAACACCATACAACATCACTAACACATAGACTACACAGATAATAATAGTTTTACCCAAAATAATGTAGGGACCTTCACCTTAATAAACTAACCCACACACGAAATTATGAAAGATACCCAAAGATACAATAAAATATTCCAATATTTATTGTAAACATTTTAAAAAAATAAAACTAAAATAGTGGACAAACAATAGGTAAGTAACGAAGATAAATCTGGATATGGGCATAATGGTGAAAATTATTTCATCTATGTAAATAATGGTCTAGTAATGTCATATAGAAATAAAACAATGAAAATAAATTAAAAAATAAGATTAAAATAGTGGGGAGTACACAAACACAGGTAAATAACGAAAGTAAATCTGGATAATTGTAAAAATGACGTCATATATACAGTATATACATAATGGTGTAATAACATTTTATAAAGTACATAAAGTGCAATAGTAAAAATGTATCACATACCATATATAATCAAGACTTTCATCAATTGAAGGCCAACAGACCCTGATGCACATTTCGCACAGAGCTGTTTCACAGATGTGACTAAGGTATCTAGAGAAGAAGTACCGTATTTTTTAGATTATAAGATGCACTTTTTCTCTCAAAAATTTGATAGGAAAATGAAGGGTGCATCTTATAATCCGAATGTAGCCTCCCAGGGGTGATGGAGAGGGGTCACAGGAGGCAGGGGAGATGCTGCGGGCCGCAGGCACTGTGCTGCGGGCTTACTGCGGGCAGTGCTGGGTGCTGTGCTGTGCTGCTGTGCTGTGTTGTGCTGCGAGTGGTGAAGCAGGGGCCACCATTCTAAAAATGTCGGCGTTGCGGGCTTCAAATAATGGCACCCGGAGTCGGCGCAGATGGAGCTCTCGCCTCAAGATCTGAGCGTCTGGCCCATCGATTGCCTGCAGTGGACTTAAGGAAAATGTGGACCCCGAAGGTGGCGCATGCGCAGATAAGATCTCGGCTTCTCATTGTTCGGGCACGATTTCTTTAAAGCCCGCACCGCCGATAGTTTCTGGATGCTCATTCAGCCTCACAGTGCCTGCAGCGAGAATCTGAGACACCCGCTGCACCACCCGCAGTATCGCCCTACTCCACCACTGCCCCTGCCTCCTGTGACCCAGCTCCACCACTGCTGCCCCCCCTCCGGTAAGACAGCACCGGATTAGAAGACGGACCCTTTTCCCTCTTTTTCTCTCTAAATTTGAGGTCCATCTTATTATCCTGTGCATCTTATAAAACAAAAAGTACGTTTTTTAAAGAATGTAAAAACTAAGGAGATTAGTGTAATCAAGACATAAAGTACAGCTGTCTAAAAAAGCATGGATTGGATAAACACATAAGGAGGAAATATATGTTGTGACCACATAATATAAACGACCCCTTGAATTGGTGAGAGTCATATATATATATATATATGTCATATACATAAACCATAAAAATCACACAGAAATACATACATTTTAATGATTTAATAATAAATAGTAAAATAGTCATGTGTGTGCGAAAATGACCATAAAAGGTTCCATAAAGAGTGGCCGTGTCATGGAAGGAGTGTGTGCAGAGCAGTATTGTGTTCCATTGTGGAATGCACGCCAGGCACCATGGCCACAAGGGGTAAATACGGCGCCTGCGCGCGCTCAACAATCGAACTTCTCAATAAACAGAATCCGCGGTTCAGACAGCTGTACTTTATCTCTTGATTACACTAATCTCTTTGGTTGGTACATCCTTTATATACTCCCTGTCTGGATACCTTAGTCACTACAGGGAAAAAGCACTGTGCAAAACGTGCGTCAAAGTCTGTGGGCCTTCAATTGGTGAAAGTCTAGATTATTTATGGTATGTGATACATTTTTACTATTGTACTTTATCTATTATTGCATTTGGCTGTTTTAGATGTATCTCATTCATTTATTTCTATAAAATGTTATTACACCATTATTTATATACTGTATATAGGACTTCATGTTCACCATTATCCAGATTTACTTTCGTAATTTACCTATTGTTTGTGCACTCCCCACTATTTTAATCTTATTTTTTTAAAATGTTTACAATAAATATTAGAATATTTTATCATATCTGTTTTTTTCATGATTTTGTGTGTGGATCACTAACAAATGTCACAATTCACATTATACATCATTGACACTTATCACATTATACATTACATATCCTAACAATAACATAACATAGTAGTGTCTTCAAGGGGGAACGCTGGCTACACGTTATAAATGTGCGGTGTATCTGGAGGCAAAAATTTGTTTGCGTGACCCAAGTATGTTGAATTACAACAAAGAAAGAAGGAGATTAGCATTTTCCCATTGTTTGCTAGTCACTAGTTATTTTCTCTTTAAAGCCCTCTCTGTAAAAAAAAATAAAATGCTGGCAAAGAATAAAAAAAGTATACCCTCAGAGTACTACTCCACCGAGGGCGTTCAGGGCTGGAGTGGCGCCTTAAGTTTGAGCTGTCTGCCCCCCTGTCTTATATTCACCCTCTAGCTTAACCTTTTACCGACACCTCTCTGGTCCCACGGTGCCATCTTGTGTCTAACTTCTAACTGGCCGAAAGTCAGAAGTTACATCATAAGCTCCCAATGCAGCCCTATGAAAGCCAGAACAAGGCCAGAACAAGACTCTTATAGAGATACATTGAGTTGTGATCTCTGGCGTGCTCCATGAAACACTGGAGTTGCCGGCAGGTCACAAATCGCCGGAGACTGACCCGAGCAGCGGTGATTGAAGATGAAGGCCCCGGAAGGTGCGTATAAGACAGGTGGCAGGGGACTTACATTTAACGCGCCACTCCAGAGGTGCAGTAAAAATAAAACAAAACGCTGGAGTGATGCTTTAACAAATCACTTGCACACAGTCGTTAATAGCTCACTTCTTCACCATATTATTTTATGAAATTATAAGCCGAAAGTCCTCCATTGTCCCTAAGACACCAGCTTCTTCTTGGTACTGGAAGTTCAGGCTAGTCAATGGAAAGTCTGTTGATTTAAGTCATCATCTTTTCTTAATGGTTGCTATGCAACTAATGGTATGGATATTATCCGAAGTGTTGTCATGGAAAATAATGAGTAGTAGATATGGAGCTGCCGGCATTAGGCCTATAAGATTTGCATTATTCATATACACTGAAAAGCTTGAGCATTTTTTTTACTTTTCTATATATTCTATTCATATATATGTTTTCTGTTACAGGGCTGATCCTCGATAATGTTGTGAAAGAGACTAATCCAAATCTAGTCCTGGAATTGGGTACATATTGTGGCTACTCAGCTGTCCGCATTGCACGGCTATTAAAGCCTGGAGCCCATTTATTTACTGTGGAATTTAATCCAACATATGCTGCAATAGCTAAACAGATTATAGCATTTGCAGGTGTTAATGACAAGGTATTTCTATATATTTTATCTGGAAAATTTGTTTTCTCTAAACCCAAGCTGTTCACTTTATGAAGATGGCTCTGCCAATACATTAGAATGGCCAATCTCCTCAATGGCATGCACATTTTACCAGACCAGATGCACAACAACTGTTCTCATGAAGAAAAAACAAGATAGTGTCACGCTGTACAAAGGCTAGTAAGAGGCAGTACAGCGTAATCCCCACTAGGTGGCAGCAAAGTAGTGAAGGAGAGACAAAGAAACACTAACGGAAAGGCAGCTGAAGTATAGCAGAGTAACTTCAGCAATGTTAACAGGCGAATCATCGGGGGACAAAAGAGTAGTCAAACAGTCAGGGTCTAGCCAGGAAAGTCGAGTCACTGCAAAAGGAGGATCAATATCAAAGTCTGAAAGCAGAACCAAGTCAGAAGGCGGGAGATCAGGTATGCAGAGGGAAACACAAACAACAGACAGGAGAGGGAAATCAGGGAGCAGAACAGGCAGACAAACGGGGGAGGGTCAAAGTCAGGACACAGTAGCAGGGAGGTAGAAGAGTAGAAGAGATCAGGAACACTCACCAGAACCAGTATACAAGCTGCAAGGCAGAAATATCACTGGCACTGAGCCATAGGTAGAGAGGCAATATATAGCGTTCTGGGATCCAGAACGAGGTAAGGGAAGTTAACCCCTGACATGACCAGGTCAGTGCTGGGTGTAACCAGCAGCAGGAAAAAGCCGGCCTGGATCATGACAGATAGCAAGCACTAAATGTGCACTAGTGCAATTATTACCATCTTTTCAGTTAGCCATTAAAAGGTATCAACCACTGAGGACTCTCCGTTCTTTTAAACATTTTTTTTTTCACTAGTGCACTAAAAATTCCAAACTGTACTTATTATTAAAATTTGGGATTTTTGGCAAAAAAATGACATTTCTTGAGCTACCCCGCCACGTCACGGCAAATCTCTTTGGGGCAGTCCTACTCTAAATTATTTTTATTTAAAATGTGCCATATTGCCTCACATATGGAAAAAGTAGAATTGTTCTTAGCAGGATTTACCTGGTGCTTTTCAATCCTGTACCCATGAGTGAATCATGGCTGTGGGTGGGACAGGCCCAAGCAAATGCTGCTTGAAGTAAATTGCCTGTGGGCAGGCCTTGACGACTGAATGTGAACAGCCACCAATTGCCAAAATCAAGACAGGTGGAATACAACCCAAATTGGGGTGCACGGCAAGGTGGGGGTCAACCACCGACCAATTCAATGAAGAAAAAACAACTGTTCTCATATAGCATCCAGCTCGATTCTGTTCTGAAATAAAAACACAGACATCTAATATAGAAATCTGAGCGTATGTATGTATGTATGTGTGTATGTATATGTGTATGTGTGTGTGTATGTGTGCGTATATGTCCGCTAAAGGAATCCGCACCATTGCTTTTACAATCACGAAATTTTGCACAGACACCTCATTTGACTCAGGGAACGTCACAGACTATGTTTTGAGGGGAAACGTTAACCCCGCATTTTACAGTTATTCGGCAAAAAACCTTCTTAAATTGGTCAATGGAGCTGGGAGCTACAGGTCATTAATAGGAGCTTTGATTGGTTGCTGAAGGCAACAAAGGCATTCTTAGTATAAGACAGCTTATGTGTGAGGTAATATGATTTCGGTAGAGAGTCAGATAGAAAGAGACAGGCAACGACAAAGAGAGCTAGACAGAGGGAGACAGATAGAGAGAGACAGACAGAGATACAAACAGAGACCGACAGAATGATAGAGACAGAGAGAGAGAAAGAGAAAAAGAGAGACAGAAGCAGGCAGGGAGAGAGACAGAGGCAGACAGGGAGAGAGACGAATAGAGAGACAGACAGACAGACAGTCAGAGGAAGGGAGACAGACAGAGAGGGAGAGTGGGAGAGAGACAGAAATACAGGTACTATCCCGGGCAACGCCGGGTGATACAACTAGTATTAACTAAATGCCAAGATAGACATAATCATATACAATTCAAAGGGTAGACATTGAAAGCTAGGAAAAAGCATGAAAGTAGCATATGCATTTTTCTTAAAGTGTTACGATTGATACATTGCAAAAGTAATTTCATTTTTGTTAGGACATTGCGTAAGTTGATGTTAGAATAAGTATCAATTAAGTTTTTTTCCAGAATTTCAACATTCTTCTTTGTGACTGCAGATAGCCAGCACACTGTAAGGATTCTGCTCCATTACCTGCTTGAGCGACTATCAACTTTTCAGGCTTCACTCAGTATATTCTTTTAATTCGCCATTGTTCCATTGAGAGAATCAGATGAGAAGCTAGTCATCATGTGACCACAACTATGCAGATCACATACTTGTGTCCACATGACTGCCTGCTTGAGCTGGCAACACAGTGAAAATCCTGATATTGTGCACATTGCACACTGTCAGGATTCAGCAATCTGCTGTCATACAGAGCGACTGCAGAAATTTAGCTGAAGCTCAGAAACACCCTTTAACACACTTTCACTGACCTCAACACAACTGTCTTAGTACATGTAACCCACAGTCTAAAGAAGCTGTTCAGAACAGATGCATGTCATACAGCTTGTCCACTGCACTCTGCCAATAGATAACAAAAGTCATCAGTGGCCATTTATTAAATTTAAAAAAAAAAAAAAGTAATCAATTTTTTTCCAGGTACAATTAATAGAGGGGAGTACACAAGACATTATTCCTCAGCTGAAGAAGAAATATGAAATAGAAACACTGGACTTTGTGTTTGTGGATCATTGGAAGGAGAAATATGCAGAAGATACTAAGCTTTTGGAGGTAAGCGGTGCACTGCATTATTGTGTATTTACTAGTTCTTCAGATATGATTTAAGATATCTTAAGGTTTACCTAATTCTTCGCATTCAATAAGCATATAGTCTTTTCATAAATGTTAAACCAAAAACAAGGACCAGCACATCTGTTAGTATAAGGGTAACATGTAGGTGCCCAAATGCACTGTGGCAATAACAGACAAATATAAACTAGAATTAAAACAATACATATGTTAGGGCCAGGTGGACGGGCAGACCCAGGAGGTGGATCCACTGGGCCGAACACCTTACTGAAGGCAAGGGGTCCGGTAGCCGGAGCACTACACGTAGCAGGACAGTCCGTTCAAATGAGTGGAATGGAGAAGTCCCTGGGACCACGGAGTCACTGATGGTAGTCCGGGTGACGGAGCTCAGGTTCAGAGGCCGAGATGTTGTCAGGCAGAGTCCGGAACCGATGGAGCGAGAGGACGGATCACCACAGGGATCAGAGATGGTACGGACTGACGAGATGGCAGATAGTCAGCGTTCGGGGTTCGGGAATCGGCAGGACCGGATGGCGAGGCAGGAGCGGCTCTAGAAGAGAGATAGGTAAGTATATCACAGACACAAGGGGACCTGACTCCTAGCTTAGGAAACACGAAGAACAGGCCCCGCCCACTTGGAAAGGAACCCCCTATATACCCTGCACCTGAATCTGCAATATCCTGTTTGGAGGACGCTGGCCCTTTAAGAGAGGGTCAATGACCGCGCGTGCGCCCTAATGCGCATGCGCGAGGCCCGGGTGCCAGAAGCCAGAGCAGGGAGCGGTGCACAGGAGGCAGGAGCGTTCAGCATCGCAGATGGGCGCCGGGACCGAGGATCGGGTTGCCTGGAGGACGCAGGTGAGTATGCATGGAGGCCGTGGAGCGGGGGACGCCTAGCAAAGGAGCCGGGGAGCGTGGCAGGGGAGCCGGGGAGCGTGGCTGGGGAGCCGGAGAGCGTGGAAGGGGAGCCGGTGAGCATGGCAGAGGAGCCGGGGAGCGTGACAACATACTGTAGAAACAGTCAGTAGTCAATAAATAAATAGTAACACATGCAAAAAAAAACAAACGTACTTACTTATGCTTTTTTCGATGAAAAAAAATGGAAATCATCATCTTAATGAGACATTATGTACCCAATCAGGATGGTTCATTTATACTTATATAACAGGGGAGAGGAGTAGTAACCATAAGTCACGTCATTCATGGCTCTCTGGAAACCCACTTGACACTGTAGGAAGCACTATTATCTTTTTAAGTAAAAGTTCACCCCTTTGCCCACATAGCCACCATGAAACAGCATAGGTTGCAAAGATGATATATCAACTTATGTTATCAGACTGAAGTGTAAAGTGCTGCAGAATATGTTGGTGCTATAGAAATAAGAATTATTATATACTTACTAGCCCACTTGTTCCTGTCCTGAAAATAAAATCTTTTAGGCCTCTTTCAGATGACTGTTTTTTCATTTGCCAATGGCTAATTGTCCTGTCCGTCTGTACAGGGCACCGGAACACTTTCACAGGTGTGCCGGGTGCTGACGCCAGCCCTGACTCTGGGGATGAGGAGCAGCAGGTGGGGATTGTGATCTCACTACTGCAAAGGGGTCCCCAATCCTGAGTTTTTTCCCTGCCACCTGGCTATGGTTGTCTCCTGTATTTGGATGGATTTTTTGAGGCCTTAGGTCATCTATGATGATCCTGACCAAGCCTCCTTGGCTGAATCCAAGCTACGTCACCATCAGCAGGGAAATTAGTTAGCAGAGACTTATTGTTCTGAATTGTGCAGATGGGCAACTGACAACAAATTAAGTGATCTAGCCCTTAGAAGCCAATTTTCTCAGGTACTGTCAGAAAGGTTGGAAGATGCTTTGGTTATTCATGAGACCCCTGAGTCCCTAATGTCCTTGGCTAGACGTGTGGCTTAAGGCTTCCGAGATAGCTTAATGAGACCATTGCTGGGGGACAACGGGGCGCAATCAGAGGGTGAACCATCACTCATGGGTTTGGAGGGGCCCAGGCAGCTACGGAGAGCCACTACTTCACATGTTTCCACTGAGATCGCAAAAAAATGAGTTTTTTTGTGGTAAAAAAGGTAATTTTATTGGACTCTGCCACTCGGTTCCTAAGCAGAAAGGAAAATCTGGGACACGGCTTACCTTTGGTGGTCTGGGGGTGGACAATTGTGGTGTGTATTTGTCTTCTACATGTAATTCTCAGTTTGTCCTGACAGCAGAGATAGTGCTAGAGAGCAGGACTGAGAGAATTTCTATGTTTGTGGATAGTGAAGTAGGACTCTTCATCGTGGATGCTCAGTTGTGAGGATCCATGGGCTTGCTTGTATTATGTTAATTAAACCAATTTCCATGTTTGCCATCGACAAGTGCCGCTTGCTCAGTGATGCCTTATGCTGATTGTACATGATAGCTAAACATAAAAAACTATATGAATCTAGTACCACTGTAATCATATAGACCAGAAGAATAAAGCCATCTTATCACTTATACTCAGAGTCAAAATCGTTACTACACCTGTAGATAAATTCCCAGAGGGATGCAATTTCCAAAATGGGGTCACTTTAAGGCCAGGATTCTGCTTTTCTGGAACTTAGACGCTCTGTATATGTAGTCCGCAAATTCTTCTAAAAAAATCTGTGCTCCAAGAGTCAAATAGCGCTCCTTACCTCACAAGTCTCGCTGTGTGGCTAATCAGTACAGTACAGCCATGTTTGATCTATTGCCATGTTCAGCAGAAATTGTGTGACAAATCTTGGTGCAATTTTTACCCACTTCTCCATATAAAAATGTAAAATCTATGGCTAAAACAAAAATATTGTGTTAAAATGTAATTATTTCTTCACCGCCCAATGGTATAAAATTCTGTGACACAACTGTGGTGTCAGTATGATCACTGTACCTCTTGATGAATTCATTGACTGGTATATTTTGTAAAGTGGGGTCAAGGGGGGGGGGGGGAGTTCTGCTTCTTTTCTAGCACCTCAAGGGCTCTGCCAATGTGACATGGCCTCCCAAACCATTCCAGCAAAATCTGCACTCCAATATGTCACTCTCTCCCTTACTAGCTTTGTACTGTGCCTTTAGGGTCTGTGCGCACTGGGAAAATGTGTTTCTTAAGTAAAATCCGCACCCTCTGGCAAAATTCCGCACCTGCAACAAAAAATGCACCAAAAACGCACTCAAAATCTGCATGCGGTTTTACCGCAGTTTGTTGCGGTTTTGTTGCGGTTTTTCCGCGGGTTGGTCCTTGCGGTTTTTAACCATTATTTAATGGCTAAACCACAGGTACCTGTGGAAAGGAAGTGGCATGCTACATGCTACTTCTTTTCTCTGCACAAATTCTGCAGCAAAACCTTGAGGGGAAAAAACGCAGTGTGCGCACAGCATTTTGAATTTCTCATAGATTTTTCTGGGGAACTACTGCAGGATGGTTATGAACAAAAACTGCACCTTTTTTGCAGCAAAAACCATGGCAAATCCGCGGCAAAAACGCATTGTGCGCACAGGGCCTTAAAGTATTTTTCAACCACATATGGTGAATCGGCATATTCAGTAGAAATTGCACAAATTGTACCATTCATTTTCTCCTGTTACCCTTGGAAACTTTAAAAATTTGGGGCAAAACTAACGTTTGTGGGAAAAAAATGTATTTTTTTCATATTCATGTTATAAAATTCTGTGAAGCACCCGTGGGTTCAAGGTGCGTACCACACCTCTAACTAAATTCCTTGAGGGGTGTAGTTTCCAAACCATGGGTGGTTTCCACTATTTAGGTACATCAGGGGTTCTGCAAATGCAACGTGGCGTCCGCTATCTACTCCAGACAATTTTGCACTCCAAAAGTCAAATGGTGAACCATCCCTTCTGCTCCCAATTTTAGTTTTGCTGTGAAGCACTTGTGGATTCAAGGTGCTCAGAACTCTTCAAGATGCTGAGGGATGTAGTTTCCAAAATGTATCACTTATGGTGGGTTTCTGCTGTTTAGGCACATAAGGGGCTCTGCAAACAAGCCAGGCGTCTATATGCGATCCTAAAGTTGAATGGTGATCCTTCCCTTTCGAGCCCTGCAGTGCACTCAAACAGTAGTTTTTCATCACATATGGGGAATTGGCATACTCAGGAGAAATTGGACAACAAATTATATGGTGCATTTATTCCTGTTACCCTTGTGAAAATGAAAAAATCTGGGGTTAAAGCAATATTTTTGCGGAAGTAAATTTTTTTTTGCTTTCTTTCCACTTGGCTTTAATTGATGTGAATCACCTAAAGGGTTATTAACCCCTTAACGACCGCCGATACGCCTTTTAACGGCGACAAATTAGGGTACTTCTTCTGATCCGCCGCTTTTTAACGGCGGTCGGAAAAAAGGGTCTAGCGCCCCCCAGAGTCAGAAAATTTCCGGGGTCTCAGCTGCCGGGGGTAGCTGAGACCCTGGAGATCATGATTCTGGCCGGTTTTTCTGGTCCCCGCTCACCTGATGACCGTTATACACCGTATACCGATGATCAGGTTACAGTAAATGACCGCGCCGGTAAAAAATCATTTATTTCCCATCTGGCATAAACAAACATGTCAGATGGGAGATAAATCTCATCCCCCGGTCCTCTCCGGTCCCCCGGTGTCGCTAAAGTGTCCTCCCACCCCCCTTTCCTCCCGAAAATCTAACATGGCGCTGCACATACCGGCGCGCACAGCAGCGCGCCGGCCGCATTTCCCCCTTTCCTATGGTTTCTGTCGCATGTGCTATGACACATACGACAGAAACCTGCTCCCCAGGCCCTGCCAAGTCACCCCCTATCCCCACCCCGGTGTTCCCCGGTGTCCCCCGTACCTGTTAGCTCTGATCCCCCGCGGCCCCCTCCTCCTTCACAATGCACGCCGGTCACACGTGCAGAGCGCGGCTGTCAGCTTCCTGTGTCTGTGACTCAGACGCTGGCTGCTGCTTGCACAGAGTCTGTAGCTGTGACCCGGGGAGGGTGGGTGCAAATTCTTTGCACCCACTCTCCTCAAATGGATGGTCTGCACTCCTAGAAAATGGGGGATACGTTCCCTGAACGTGACCCCCATATTCTAGAAGGTCCAGAATCGCCGCGGGACTTTCACAATGGATTACAGCAGGGACTTGATTTTTTTTTTTTTTTCTTTTCAATAAATTGGCCAAAGAGGGAAAGTTTTTTGGGGAGTGTTTTTTCAAATAAATTTTTTTTTTGTTGTCAATTTTTTTTATTATTACTGTCAATTAGTTATGTCTGGTATCAAATAGACGCTGTGACATAACTAATTGCTGGGCTTGATGCCAGGTGACATTACACATCTGGTATCAACCCCATTTATTACCCCGTTAGCCACCGCACCAGGGCGCGGGATGAGTTGGGGCGAAGCGCCAGGATTGGTGCATCTGATGGATGCGCCACTTCTGGGGCGGCTGCGGCCTGCTATTTTTAGGCTGGGAAGAGTCCAATAACCATGGCTCTTCCCACCCTGAGAATACCAGACCCCAGCTGTCAGCTTCACCTTGACTGGTGATCTAATTTGGGGGGACCCTACGTTTGTTTTGTTTTTTTAATTTTTTTTTTTTAATTATTTATAAATAAACAGCTTGGGGAGCCCTCCAAATTGATCACCAGCCAAGGTGAAGCTGTCAGCTGTGGTTTGCAGGCTACAGCTGTCTGCTTTACCCTAGCTGGCTATCAAAAATAGGGGGGACCCCACGTCATTTATTTTAATTATTTTTTTTTCTTTTTGGGCTAAATACAAGGCTAGGCACCCTTTAGTGCCACATGAAAGGCACTAAAGGGCGCCAGCTTAGAATATGCAGGGGGGTGGGACGTTATATATGTTTGACATCTATCCATTCATCCATTGTAGCATTTTAGGCTATGTGCCCACAATCAGGGTTTGCAGCGTTTTGGGCGCAGAGTGTTTTCCCTGCGTCCATAACGCTGCGTTGTGCAGTAGAAGCACAGTGGAAGGATTTTTAGAAATCCCGTGCCCACTGTGCTTCTTTTCTCCGCAGCATAAACCGACCTCTGGCGCAGCTTCCCGAGCCTCAGCATGTCAATTTATGCTGCGGAGATGAGTGTGCTCTGCAGGTAGCATAGAACTAAAGACCACAGCAGCCTGAACCCAAATCCTGGGCATGGGCAGCTGCGTTCTCCCGTGGACAACACTCACATCTCTGTAGGAAGGCTGACACTATGTACTGGACGCCGTGTCGCTGGAACATGGCCACATAGCCTAAAAGTGAGAAATTTGTTGCTACAGCAACATTTTTGTGAAGTACCTGTGGATTCAAAATGCTTACTATACTCCTGAATAAAATCCTTGAGGGGTCCAGTTTCCAAAATGGAGTCACTTGTGGGGGGTTTCTAATGTATAGGTAACCAAGAGGCCCTGCTAATGTGACATGGTGCGCGCAATTTATTTCAACTTTTCCAAAATTCAAATGGTGCTCCTTCCATTCCAAGCCCTCCCACATATCCAAACAGAGGATTTTGGCCACATATGGGGTATCCCTGCGCTCACAAGAAATTGGATAACAACCTGTCGGGTCCACGTTTTGTTGTTGCCTCTTGAAAAAGTGAGAAATGTGATGCTAAAGAAACATTTTTGTGAAAAAAATGAAAATTTTAAATATGGCAACCTAAGCTTATCAAATTCTGTGAAGTATTCGTGGATTCAAAATGCTCAATATACACCTAGATAAAAGCCTTGAGGTGTCTTGATTCCAGAATGGGGTCACTTGTGGGGGGCCTCCACTGTTTAGGCACTTTAGGGGCTTTCCAAATGCGACATAGCGTCCACTAATTATTCCAGCCAAATGTTCAGTCAAATTGCACTCCTTCCCTTCCAAGACCTGCCGTGTGCCCAAACAGTTGATTTCCACCACATATAAGATATCACCAAACTCAGGAGAAATTGCAGAATACATTTCATGGTGATTTTTTTCCTGTTACCCTTGTGAAAAAAAAAGCTACCTGGTTGAAGTAACAATTTTGTGGTAAAATTTTATTTTTTTATTTTCATGGCTCAACGTTATAAACTTCTGTGAAGCACCTGGGGGTTCAGGGTACTCACCAAACATCTAGATAAATTCCTTGAGAGGCCTAGTTTCCAATATGGGGTCACTTGTGGTGGTTTTTTGCTGTTTACGTACCTTAGGGGTCCTCCAAATGCAACATGGTGCCCGCAATCTTTTTCAGCCAAATTTCCTTTCCAAAATTCAAATATTGCTCCTTTCGTTCCAAGCCCTCCCATTTGTCCAAACAAAGGTTTCAGACCACATGTGAGGTATCACCGCGCTCATAAAAAAGTGGGTAACAAACATTTGGGTCAAATTTTTGGAATTACCTCTTGAAAAAGTGAGAGAATTGATGCGAAAGCAACATTTGAGAAAAAAATTACAATTTTCAATATGACAAAGTAACGTTATCAAAATCTGTGAAGTACCTGTGGGTCCAAAATGCTCAGTATACCCCTCGATAGAAGCCTTAAGGGGTTTAGTTTCCAAAATGGGGTCACTTGAGGGGGGTTCCTGCTGTTTATGTACCTTAGGGGATCTGTAAAAGCAACATGGTGCCCGCAATCTGTTTCAGCCAACTTTGCTTTCCAAAATTCAAATATTGCTCCTTTCATTCCGAGCTCTCCCATTTACCCAAACAAAGGTTTCTGACCACATGTGGGGTATTGGCGCGCTCATAAGAAAGTGGGTAACAAAGTGTGAGGTCCAATTTTTGGTGTTACCTCTTGAAAAAGTAAGTAAATTAGTGCTAAAGTAACATTTTTAGGTAAAATGTTAATTTTTATTTTTTTTCATTCCACATTACTTTATTAACCCTTCAGGTGCTTCACAGGAACTAAACTTCTTGAATGTGGTTTTGAGTACCTTGAGGGGTGCAGGTTGAATGGTGTCACTTTTGGGTATTTTCTGTCACCCAGGCCTCTCAAAGTCACATCAAATGGGATGTGGTCCCTAAAAAAATGGTTTTGTAAATTTTGTTGAAAAAAATGGGAAATTGCTGATGAACTTTGAACCCTTCTAACTTCCTAACCCCAAAAAAATTTGTTTCAAAAATTGCGCTGATCTAAAGTAGACAAGTGGGAAATGTTATTTATTACCGTAACTATTTTGTGTGACATAACTCTCCGGTTTATGGGCATAAAAATTAAAAAGTTTGAAACTTGCAAAATTTTTAATTTTTTTGTCAAATTTCAGATTTTTTCACAAATAAAATAAAAAAAATATCATCCTAAATTTACCTCTAACATGAAGCCTAATATGTCACGAAAAAACAATCTCAGAATCACCGGGATCCATTGAAGCGTTCCAGAGTTATAACCTTATAAAGTGACACTGGTCAAAATTGCAAAAAATGGCCTGGGCATTAAGTACAAAACTGGCTTCGTCCTTAAGGGGTTAAACTTATTGAATGCGAATTTGAGCTCTTTGAGGGGAGCAGTTTTTAAAATGGTGTCACTTTTGGATGTTTTCTGTCACATTGGCCCTTCAAAGTCACTTCAAATGTGAAATGGTCCCAAAAAAATTGGTTTTGTAAATTTTGTCGGAAAAATTAGTAATTGGTGATAAACTTTTAAGCTTTCTAACAAAAAAATTATAAAAAGTAAAAAGGCCAGCTTACTGGTAGTAGATATCCCTCATGTAGCTCTAATGCGGGCATCACACGAGACGATCTATCTTACGATGCATCGTCGGGGTCACGGTTTTCGTGACGCACATCCTGCATAGTTTGCGACGTCGTTTCGTGTGACACCTCCGAGCGACGCTGAATTGGTCACAAATCGTGAGTCGTGTACACGTCGCTTATTTTTAAAAAATCGTTTATTTTTCATGGCGCCGGTTGTTCATCGTACCCGGGGTCGCACACATCACTGTGTGTGACACCCCAGGAACGATGAACACAGCTTACATGCGTACCGCGGCTCCCGCCGGCCAAATATTTACGTCCCGCTCATCTCCGCTTCTATTGGCCGGCCGCTGTGTGACGTCGCTGTGACGCCGAACGTCCCACCCCTTTCAGGAAGTGGATGTTCGCCGCCCACAGCGAGGTCGCTCAGCACAACAACTTTGTGCGACACGGGCAGCGATTTGCCCGTGACGCACAAACGACGTGGGCGGGTACGATCACTCATGCAATCGCACAATAGATCGTACCGTGTGACACCCGCATAAGTCCTGTGGAGCTTCATGGAGCACCTTTCGTGTTGGAAACCCATGGCCTGAAGCTACTTGGGGACTTCGGTCCATGTAATTCAGCGGATCCGCTATGGGGTCTGACTGTAATCGTGACTTCAGACCCTATGTGCCACTGTGCTCTGGGGAAAAGTGGTCAGGGAGACGTGGAATCCCACTGTCCGGCAGATTCTGGTGGTCCAATGTGTAGTATGTTCCACCCTAGGGCTCTGCACTCTGCACAGCGCCGCTTCTGAGGGAGCAATGAAGCTCTCACCTCAGCAACCGATTTGTTCTTTGTCCTACAGGAGCTACCGGTCGACAGCTCCTGTCCTGTTCCCTCCCGGAACGCAACTCCTCCAGCATGTGTGGCTCCTACCTCCCCTTGGTGGCTCCTCCTCCCCTGGGTCCCTATCGCTAGTTGGTGGATGCCCCAGTACTTGGTTAGCAACCTTAAGAACCGACCCTAGCCCGGTTCCCGGTGGGGAGGGCAGCCTACTGTATGTATTGAATGTAATGTGTATGAAACCTGCACCGACCTCCTCTGGACCCGGGATAAGTACTGCACCTTAAGTGAGGTGCAGTACCCTGTGGCGACTGAAGCCTCAGGGGCGCCACAAATGCCTCTAAGATGTAATGATAAAAATGCTTTTCTGTTTATGGTTTTTAATATTTGGAATTAAATTTACACACTCCTCCTGAGAGAAAAAAAGATGAACACCAGCAATTTCCATATGATGAGTAGCAAAGATATACACTATTTGTTGTAGTTGTAGGAGTCATTTTTGAAAACTGACTTTGCCATTGTAGGATCTGAGGATTGGCCTAAACCATCAATCCATTGACATTTTCAATTTATGGCAAACTAAAGATTACATTCATATTTTGACACTTCCTAGTTTCCAATGGATTGGCAAATATATTTTTAAAACTATCAATATATCATAACTATGAATGTTTGCATATCAATAACATGTCTATCAATCCTGTGAACAATTAAGCTGCGGTTTTATGTTTAAACAATAGATGCTTTAATTAGGATTCTCTCATGATCATTGTTTGTTTGTTTTTTTCTGCAGAAGTGCAACCTACTAAGAAAGGGCTCAGTTCTTCTCGCAGACAATGTCATCGTTCCAGGTGCCCCAGATTTCCTGGAATATGTGCGAACATGTGGACGATATGACTGCACAAATTATCCTTCAGTCCTGGAATACATGAATGAGAAAGATGCACTGGAAAAGGCAGTGTTCAGAGGATAGATGCTGTCTTACTTTTACAGGGCTTGTTCCACCCACCTCTGACCTCAAAGACTTTACAAAGTTCCCTCAAACAGTGCAGCACTACGGTAGCAGCATTCCAAGTCACAAGAATACAAACTAAACTTTACAATAGTCACTAACTTGGATGTGATGGCACAAATTCATACTAAATGTTTAAATATATATATATTGTAGTAATTATGTGATGCAGCTTTTAATACAACCCAGGTCTGCATTCAAAATTCTGCAACCTTGAGAGCTGAAATCTCCCATTAGCTCTTGCCACCTCAATGTCTACAGTAGGCTAAATTATATATGTATAAAAAAGGTAAAGAATCTTAATCTACGGCCTTGACTTTTGCCAGTCTTGGGAATGTATGAGGATTGAATATGGGTTTGCTGCCAAATTCTAAATACCACAGATGGTTGTGATATACAGTATATAACCATTCCTACTCGTTGACTTGTTGAGACTGTTCTAATGCCATGGTGATGTTACGATATGGTGTTATGTATAATACAGTGTTTTGCACTATATCATGTGTTTATATGTACAGTTGAAACCAGAAGTTTCCATCCACTATCTAAAAGGACATATAGGCCTGTTTTTCTCACCATCTGACATGAAATCAGAATAAACCTTTCCTGTTTTAGGTCAATTAGAAACCAAAATTATTTATAATTACCAAATACTAGAATAATGAGAGCGAGAATATGTTTTAAGGCATTTTTATTACTTTCTGCAAAGTGAAAGGTTTACATACATTTCATTAGTATTTGATACCATTGCCCTTAAACTGTATGACTTGGGTCAAACGTTTTGAATCTCCATCTGCAAGCTTCTCACAATAGTTGGTAAGAATTTGGGCCCATTCCTCCTGACAGAACTGGTGTAACTGAGCTGTGTTTGTAGGTCAACTTGCTCGCACCTGCTTTTTCAGCTTTGCTAATACTTTTTTCATCATAGGACTTTGTGATGGCTGCTCCAAAACATAGACTTTGTTATTCTTAAGCCACTTTGTAACCAGCTTGGCAGTATGCTTCGGGTTATTGTATATTTGGAAGACCCATTTCCGCTTCAGCTTTAAGTTCATTGCTGATGTCTTGAGATGTTCCTTCAGTATTGCCACATAATCTTCTTTCCTCATGATGCCATCTATTTTGTGAAGTGCACCAGTCGCCCCTGCAGCAAAACAACCCCACATCATGATGCTGCCACCCCCTGTGTTGCACAGTTGGGATGGTGTTCTTAGGCTTTAAAGCTTTTCACTTTTTCCTCTAAACGTAATGATGGTCATTATGGCCAAACAGTTTAATTTTAGTTTCGTCAGACCACAGGACATGTCTCCAAAAATTAAGGTCTTTGTTCCTGTTTGCATTTGCAAACATTAATTTGATAATTCATGGGCTTACGTGAACTACAAGGTTAAAAAATAACTTTTATTTAACTACATTTAATTTTTTTGCAGAACTAATTGACTGTATTTCTGAAGCGTATCTGAGTCCCACAGAATATCTTCAAGAACAGGGGCTCAGATACTAATTATAATACCTATTATCAGGACCAAACACTATAAAATATAATATTTTCTTATAAAGTACTGCAGTGTTTTAATATTGGTTTCACTTCGCCACTGCAGTATAACCACTCATCCACCCCATCAGTTCATTATATACATACATCCCTCACCTCTTCTCCTTATAAAAGGTGCCTAGGATCTACATTAACTGTGGATAATTTATTAGTATTCACTTTGGTCCATGAATTACTTTTAGCCAGCTGTAATGTTATTGCTGTACTGTCAGAGAATCTCTACTAATAAGCCACGCATCATTTTCAGCCACGCGACTGACAATGCAAACTTACTGAGGCATACCTGTGCCTCGAGAAATTATGTGCTCCTGAAAATCATAGGTAGTAGGGTGTCCAAGTTAGCCTCCTGATGCGTCTCAGTGCTATAAATGAGTTGAAATGCGTAGAGGCAGAAACTATATGAACGAGCAGGAGATACTTAAATAGACAGGTTACACTAGACTGCTGGGTCACTCCAAGCCCATACCATAGGCTTAAAATTCGGGAAAATGATGCGTGGCTTATTAGTAGAGATTCTCTTACAGTACAGCAATATCATTCCAGTTGGCTAAAAGTAATTCATAGATCAAAGTGAACAATAATAAATTATACATAGTTTATGTAGATCCTAGGCACCAGTCACTTTAAAAGGCGAAGAGGTGTAGGGGTATGTAACACTTGCCAAATGGTGTACACTCCATGGAATAAGTTACTGCTACATGTAAAATATTCCCTTCTGTGCTAAATTGGCTGCAGTCCACTCCAAGAGGTAAAAATAAACCATCCCGGATAAGGGAGCCACCATTAGAGATATATGGTGAGGATTGTTAGCACACTGGGAAAAAAAAGTCTTATTCTAATGTGTAGAGTGAAGGGTGCTTTACATGCTGCGACATCACTAGCGATAGCTAGCGATGTCGTGCGCGATAGCACCCGCCATGTCGTTCGTGCGACATTTGGTGATTGCTGCCGTAGCGAACATTATCGCTACAGCAGCGTCACACGCACATACCCTTTCAGCGACGTCACTGCGACCGCTGAAGAATCTCTTCTTCGAGAGGGAGGTGCGTTCGGCGTCATAGCGACGTCACTGCGGCGTCACTAAGCGGCCGCCCAATAGCAGAGGAGGGGAGGAGATGAGCGGCCGGACCATGCCACCCACCTCCTTTGTTCCTCATTGCTGGTGGACGGCAGATAAGAAGATGTTCGTTGTTCCTGCGGTGTCACACGTAGCGATGTGTGGTGCCGCAGGAACAACGAACAACCTCGCTACTGACCAGACGATTTTTGGTAAATGAACAACGTGTCACAGACCAAGGATTTTTAACTCTTTTGCGATAGTTTAAGGTCGCTCCTTGGTGTTACACACGATGTCGCTAACGACGCCAGATGTGCATCAAACACAGTGACCCCGACGATATATCGTTAGCGATGTCGCAGCGTGTAAAGCACCCTTGAGTCTACTGACAAAGCGAAGATAGCAGCCATTAAAGTGAAAATTAGATACATCAGAGAGTATACAGAAGATAAATCAAGGCTTATTCCTGACTGTGAGGTTGGCCAGACATAAAGTGTCTTGAGCTAAAGTGTGAAGAGAATTACTACATCAGAGACAGACAGATAAAAGTACCAGTGTGTGAGGAGTTATGATGTGATAACTGATTGACTAGGTCACAAGCATTCAAGGTGCCAGTGAAGAACTACTACAGTGAGCCACTACCAAAAGAGGGGACCATGAGAGGGAACTGGGACCAACACCATGTGTGTATTTTGTGCAGCACTGTGAAGGAAACAAAAAGATTGTATCTATGTGAAGAAATTGCTGGCAACATGATTGCCTACAGTATATTGCAAGTACGAGCAAAAGTGTCTCTATTTAATGTACACCAACTTTTTACTTTTGTTCGAGCCTCTTAAAAAAAAAAAATTGTAAATCAAGCTTGACGCCTTCTAGTGAGTAAAATTCACTTGAACTGCTGCTGGTGTCTGTCTGCATTTCTTTCACTATCCTTGAGTGGCAAAACAAGTCTGTCTATTGAGGGTCAGTGTCCATAAGATTTAGGGAATACGAATTAAACAGTATTGCCAAATATGGCACAATAGGTTTTTTTCAGCCCCCTTAACCACCAGAAATATTGGGTGCTACCCATAACCAGCTTAGACAACCACTGGATGTTTATTAACTCCTTTACCACCGTAGAGCACCAGACAGGGCCGGACTGGGACTGAAAATCATCCCTGGCATTTGAGAGCAGACAGGCCCACCTACTATGAAGTGAATGTGAAGTATATTTGTTTGTTTGCGGGTTGCTTGAGGTCTATAGCACAATTACAGAGTCCAAACTGCTGTAAAGGCAGAATTACACTATATGTAATTTAAGTCGCCCTACAAAAAATGTAGATTGTTCTTAAAGGAACTCTGGCAAGAGGCAGGACTATATTTGTAATAAAAACCTCAATGGTTTTTATTACATGCTGTCAAAAAACAATTGCAGATATGCTGCCCCCCTCCCTACACACATACTTACTACTTACTTGCCTAGATGGGGGTCTTTATTACAATTATGACCACAAACAACCAGTCAAATAGATCTGGCAACATTAATCCAGCATACTCATCATAGGACAAAAAAAGGAGTACAATGAGCACTAACTGGTCACATGGAGAAAGTGGAGCTAAACCTTCAAATAGACCTTCAGTAGGGTGGGGATACCGCTCCAGAGGGCAGAGGGGCGGGCACACACCGCTGAGCATGCTGACACTGGACAGCGGGAGAGCCCATTGGTTTGCCCAAACAGCACATGTGATTTAAAGGGACGGCAGCCTACAAGACCGCAGCGGCGGCCCCAGCACTGCAGCCCAGAAGCCGAAGCGCTGCGCTCTAAAACGCCACATGCGCACAGCCCCTGCACAATCTCCATAGACTGTGCAGGGGACGCAGGACGCATGCAGTTACGCTGCGCTACAAAGCGCAGCGTAACTGCATGTATTTACGCAACGTGCGCACATAGCCTTAGGCAACTTCCTTTTCTTTGGCAAAATGAGTCAGAAGAGAGATTTGACGGGCTCTGAAAATTGCGAGATGTCTTGCAGATGGATGCAGCAGTCTTGAAATTGCTAAACTTTTGAAGCGTGATCACCGGACAATCAAGCATTTCATGGCAAATAGCCAACAGGGTCGCAAGAAGCATGTTGGAAAAAAAAAGGTCCAAAATAACTGCCCATGAATTGAGGAAAATCAAGCATGAAGCTGCCAAGATGCCATTTGCCACCAGTTTGGCCATATTTCAGAGCTGCAACGTTACTGGAGTATCAAAAAGCACAAGGTGTGCCATACTCGGGGACATAACCAAGGTAAGGAAGGCTGAAAAACGACCACCTTTCAAGAAGAAATATAAGATAAAACGTCAAGACTGGGCCAAGAAATATCTTGACTGATTTTTCAAAGGTTTTATGGACTGATGAAATGAGAGTGACTCTTGATGGGCCAGATGGATGGGCCAGAAGCTGGATCAGTAAAGGGCAGAGAGCTCCACTCTGACTCAGACGCCAGCAAGGTGGAGGTGGAGTAGTGGTATCATCAAAGATGAACTTGTGGGACCTTTTTGGGTTGAGGATGGAGTGAAGCTCAACTCCCAGACCTACTGCCAGTTTCTGGAAGACAACTTTTTCAAGCAGTGGTACAGGAAGAAGTCGGTATTGTTCAAGAAAAACATGATTTTCATGCAGGACAATGCTCCATCACATGCATCCAAATACACCACAGCGTGGCTGGCCAGTAAAGGTCTAAAAGATGAAAAATAATGACATGGCCCCATTGTTCACTTTATCTGAACCCCATAGAGAATCTGTGGTCCCTCATAAAATGTGAGATCTACAGGGAGGGAAACCAGTACACCTCTCGGAACAGTGTCTGGGAGGCTGTAGTGGCTGCTGCATGCAATGTTGATCGTAAAAGAGATCAAGCAACTGACAGAATCTATGGATGGTAGGCTGTTGAGTGTCATCATAAAGAAAGGTGGCTATATTGGTCACTAATTTTTGGGGGTTTTGTTTTTGCATGTCAGAAATGTTTATTTCTAAATTTTGTGCAGTTATATTGGTTTACCTGGTGAAAATAAACACGTGAGATGGGAATATAATTGTTTTTTTATTAAGTTGCCTAATAATTCTGCACATAGTTACCTGCACAAACAGATATCCTCCTAAGATAGCCAAATCTAAAAAAAAAAACACTCCACCTTCCAATAATATTAAGCTTTGATATTTATGAGTCTTTTGGGTTGATTGAGAACATAGTTAGTTGATCAATAATAAAAAAAATCCTCTACAATACAACTTACACTGCAGAATTATTGCGCATGTTGGTGTAGAGTGATTCTGTACAATGGAGTATGCCATTTTTTTTTTTATAGAACTACACAGACCAGTGCTTTTTTTGCGGTGGTACGCGCCGGTACGCCGTACCGGAAAATCTGAAGAGCGCCTCTGGCTCTGTCCAGATAGCTAATTTGCAAACTATACAAATTAGCCATGTGGAGTGAAGGCACAAGCCAGAGGCGTCTCCACGGGGCGCTGTCGGGCTGCCTGATGCGGCGGTGTGGGAGTCTGCCGGGTGGGAGCTGCTATTCTCTGAGCGCAGCTGTCACGCTGACAGCCGCACTCATAGAAAGTACAGCGAGCGGCTCTGCTCAATTGTCCTTGCATCTGTCAGACGCGAGGAAAATTGGAGAGGTGACGCCGGCACTGACTTCCGGGTCAGCGCGGCGGCTGTCATGTGATCAGGTCAGCTGATCAGACTGCTGACCCGGAAGCCAGCGCAGAGGCGGCAGAGAAATGCTGAGAAGTGCTCCACTGTGGAGCTGAAGAAGACACGGACGGAGGAACATTATGGGGTAAGAGGGGAGTATTTATGAAACAGTATGGGGGAGAGGGTGGAGGAGGGAACTATTTGTGGACATACTATGGGGGGGGACAGAGGGTGGGAGGGGGCAATATGTATATACACAGTATGGATGGGGGAGGGAACTATCTGTGGACAGAGTATGGGGAGAGAGAGGATGAGGTTTCATTCATGGGGAGAGAGGATGACGGGTGATGTATGAGGAGAGAGAGGATGAGGTTTAATTCATGGGGAGAGAGGATGAGGGGTGATGTATGGGGAGAGAGAGGATGAGGTTTCATTCATGGGGAGAGAGGATGAGGGGTGATGTATGGGGAGAGAGAGGATGAGGTTTCATGCATGGGGCAGAGAGGATACGGGGTGATGTATGAGGAGAGGATGAGGTTTCATTCATGGGTAGAGAGGATGAGGGGTGATGTATGGGGAGAGAGAGGATGAGGTTTCATGCATGGGGACAGAGGATGAGGGGGGGATGTATGGGGAGAGAGAGGATGAGGTTTCATGCATGGGGCAGAGAGGATAAGGGGTGATGCATGGGGACAGAGAGGATGTGGAGCAAACTGGAAAGAAATTTTGAGGACACAGAATAAAGAGTGACATGGTATGAGGAGCAAGTGGGCAGGATGGGGAGTGAGGTGGAAAAGTATATGGACACAGAGGAGGTAGTGAGGAGACAGGAAGGGATGAGAAGAATGTGAGAGGCCACAGAATAAAGACTGGGTAGTGGAGGGGGTGGTATGGAGAGGGGGCAGAATGGGAGGACAGTGTGAGGTTATAGCAAGGAGGGGGGAGTGTGATGAAGGCACAGTATAAAGACTGGGCAGTATAAGGGGACAGTGTAAATAACAATTTGGAAGAGCCAAGGTGAAAGGCGAGAATTGGCGCATCTAATGTGATGCACCACTTCTGGAGTGGCTGATGGAAGGTATTTTTAGGCTGGGAAAGGCCTAATAACCATGGATCTTCTCAGCTGGGTAATATTAGCTGTCTACTTTACCTTTGAGGATTATCAAAAATAAGGGGGACCTCAAGTCAGTTTTTAAATTATTTATTAGGTTAAACAAGCTTCTAATGGATGCGACTATCCTGACAATCTAGACGCAGACACAGTGCCTCTGATTGGTTGCAGTCAGACTCACTGTCACAAAGGCTGGGGCGCTTTCTGATTGCAACCAATCAGAGATGCCAGGACTGTTCTCCTGCTATTTCAGCTCTTATCGGTCATTGTCCCTGTTAAATAATGGGATTACGGCGACAACTGCATAGCCAGTATATAATGATTGGAGCGAAGATAGGTCAAAAACATATTATGAATTTATTCAGATAAGAGTTGGAGGGTTACAGTCATTAGAGAAAAATAACTGTCTTGGCTTGAGTTAATAGATGGAGACAGATAGAAAAAATAACAGTTCATATATCTTACATCGCTGTAGTGTGTAAGCCGTCTCGGGATGATCTGTAGATGGTCTGGTCGGATGAGTCCGTCTTTCTCCTCCCTCCTTCTCCCTCTCAACCTTTGAAGTGTGGGCTTCTTTTATAACCCAAAACCCCTCCTCCTGATAGCCCTTATCTCTTTACATGGTAACACAAAAACTAACTATCCTTATTTTAGGTTGAGCATTACATCATGTCACGTGGTACGTTTTACCCGCGAAATAAGTGTACTTGCGCACTAGAGACTTGTAACAAAACCTACTTCAACTTATTTATAATTCCTTTGAAGCTCGCTGGACTTTGACCTTAAAGTAACAGTAAGAAGGTTCTCATAGCTATTTCAGCTCTTAGCCCAACATTCCAAACAGAATATAGCAATATGCTGACAACTTTGACAAACAATGTCAGATGGCTTTGATGAACAACTAGCAGATGACTTTGGTTCTACAATGTCAAAAACCTTGGTTAGCATTTTCCAACTCACAGGCATCCTTAAAGGGATGGGGAAATATACATATATTTATGAATATATGTAATCCAGTCTATGAATCAATCTCCATAAACTCACTATTTTACAGTCCCCCCCTTATATGGAAGTTTGATGAACCCGGGAAACCCTAACTCAATCGTGTCATCATTCGTATCACATACATTCTTGTTGGAAATTCTAGACCAATATTTGACTTGATAAACCAATCTGCAACTTTCTGTCAAAAAGTCATCTTGCGATTTAACATTCCTCTAAGAATGTTATCTTCCTTTTTCATTTCTATTTTTACATTCTTATATATCTTCTGAATTCTACACATCACAAAAACTTGATATATAATACACATCAAAACTAATAAAAATATGATTATGATGGGATTAAATAAAACATTACCAACCACTGACTGAAAAGATGACTGAGACCAGGAATGTACAGATTTACTAAAACTCTTCCACCAAGTTCTTTTCCCAAACCACTGTTCTATCCCCATCTCCATGTTTATGAGATGTGATTGACACTGAGGAAACCCGGTAGAGATCTTCCAATGAGACATATTGAAAGTCCACACCATTGTCATAAATTCTCCATCCCTTAATAAGGACTTGGACTGAAATTGATTAATTTGGAAAGGAGTAGACGGCATGAACCTCGTGTTTGTGCATGCACTATCTGCTGCTGACCAAATATTCACACTAACGTCTTTACAATGTCTGTAATGTGTCTTTGTTTCAACGCAACACTGGTAAATTCCAGAGTCCCTGGAAGATGGATTTTCTATGGAAAAAATGAATGTATCATCCATCCACCTGATATTACCAATCTGACCTCTGTGAATGACATTAGTTGGACTGTTTAAAAAACTTCCCAAAAACGATGAATTTTTGGTCCACGTCAACAAAGACTCAGAAGGCAATTTCAACCTTGTGTTACATTTTAACATTATGGGTAATGTATTTACTTTATTATGTACTGTCTGTGGTGAAACCCTTATTTCCGGAACTATAGTGTTAGTAACGGTAAACACTACAGATACCTGAACTTGCACAGGTTCCCGTGTTATCTGGAAATTCCATGTTTTGACCCAATCTTTATCTCCTTCTGAAATGGAGAGTAAAGAAGGATCCAGAATTTTCCCAAAAACCTGAGTTTTTAACAAAATTTCTGTTTTGGATCTTCCAACCTTTCCCTTTGCAATCATGTCATTTGTAATATCACCGGACCATACAGCAGGTTCATCACCTCTGATCTCTATGTTGCAGTATAGTACATCTGTAGGAAAACATTCCCATGTACCAGTTTTATTATTGTGTACATATTCTCCTTGTAATTGTGTGAATCTAGTTTTAGGTCCTGCAACCGCATGTAATATTATGTCTGTGTCGTGTATGAAATGTAATTCAATGCAACATTTTGTTCCATATCCCATGCAGATATTTCCTGTTATCTCCACAGAATCGTCCGTGATGTCCTCTGTCAGTAAGTTCCGTGTATCTGATCCTCTTGGTCTTCGAGAATGTTGAATCTCTCTAGTCTGTTCATTCACATCATTGGCGATTGTTCCTTGATGTAACATGTAAACAATGACGAAAATAAAGCAAAGCAGCAGGAACGTAGATCCCATCACGTAGAAGCTTGTCTTGAGCTTGGGAAGATGTTCTTTCTCCAGAAGGCTTGATGTCATCTTTCCTTCACAGTCTTTAGGTTCTTTATTCCAGTTCGTATAGGAATCCATTTCTTCCTGGAAAGAAATGCAGTATCATTATTTTGTCACAAATATTTTGCACTGGTCAACGTGAACCCACACTTTGTGTTTTCCGGGTCTTTTTTACCACATTTGACACTCGGTGCACAAGAATCATGACTTGTCCCATAGTCTCAAGGACTTCAAAAGGACCTTCCCAATTACACTCCCATGGACCACTCTTGCGAAAGGTTTTGATCATGACTAGAGCACCTTTCTTGAATTTGGACTCATAGGGTGGCTCCATTTTCTGCATTCTCGATGCCGCATATGGCAGAATCGCTTTCAGGTTCTCCTGCAGCGACCTCAACCATTGGGACCTTGAGATAGCATCTTTTTGTGGAGTGGATAAAAATGGCTCATGTGGAAACCACAATGGCATTTTTCTTCCCGTCATCAACTCAAACGGAGTGAATTGAGTTGTAGAAGAGATTGAACCTCTTATACTCATCAGTATGAAAGGAACCTTGTCAACCCAAGTGTTACCTTTGTCCAAAAGCATCTTTGCAATTCTGGACTTGATTGTCCTATTCATTCTTTCCACAATTCCCGCAGATTGTGGATGATAGGAGACATGAAATTGCTGTCGCGCCCCTAGAATAGCACAAGCAGTTTGCATGATTTTACCTGTGAAGTGGCTACCTCGATCGGAGGTAATCATCCTTGGGATCCCCCAAGTACAAAAGACATGTTGTACCAATTCCCTTGCTGTGGACAAAGCATCATCTTTCCTAACAGGTAATATTTCTACCCATTTTGAGAACACATCTACCACAATCAATGCATACCTGAGACCATGTTTACCTGAGGGTAAAGGACCAATATAGTCTATCTGCAGTGTAGACCATGGACCATCTGCAGGTGCGATCCGTAGAAGTGGTGGCTTCTGTCCTTTAGGTCTTGGATTTATTTGGGCACAAATGAGACATGATAGTACAACACTTTGAACTGTTTCGTCCATTTTTTCCCAATAAAATTTCTCCTTGAGAATGACTAACAATTTCTGTTGTCCCAAGTGACCTAAACTCTCATGGTTGTATCGAGTGAATTCTACCTGTAGATGTTTTGGTACAACTGGACGCAATTCTCCATTTGAACTGTGACACAAAACCCCATTTTCACAGATGAAAGGAGGCTTTGGATCATCCAGAAAAATAACAAGAGAAGGATCTTTTCTCTGTTCTTCTGCAAATGAAGGTATGTACGTGTCTGTTCTTTGAACCGCTGAAATCTCAGAAGGTTCAGAGTCAAACACTTCCTCTCCTGTCAGGGCAGCTTCTTTGGCTAGAGCATCTGCGGTTGCATTTCCTACAGATAACTCATCATCAGATCTTTGATGTGCAGCGACTTTCACTATAGCAAATCTATTTGGGGCCCTAGATGCCATCTCAAAAATTGATTCTAGAGTTTCGCGGTGCAACAAGGCTTTGTTGGACGAGTCCACGTAGCCTCTCCTTTCCCAAACAGGCAGGTAATCGGTTAGGGATCTGACAACATAGGAGCTATCACTGTAGATTACCATTGGAGTTTGATCATCAGCTTCATTCAGCTGTAGGACCATTCTTACCGCTTCTATCTCTGCCCTTTGAGCTGAGAAATGACTTGGTAACTTGTGTTTTACCACTTGTCCTCGCTTGGAATAGAAAATTCCATATCCTGTGTGATAGTGTCCTTCCAGAAAAAATCTAGAACCGTCTACAAACACAGGTTCATCTGCGTCTTCCGACTGTCGTCTGAAGAGAGATGGACTTGGTTCATGGAACGTTTCTATGCAATCATGGGTTTGTCCTTCATACTGCATCAATTGAGGAAGAACATACTTGGCCTTATAATCTACCTCAATTTGATTTGGAGACAATGAGAGCAACCAATGGGCAAATCTCTGATTTGACACACCTGGGATGTTTTTCTCAAAGAGAAGTTTCAGTGTGGAATGTGGCGTTTGGAGAATAACCTTTTGGAACCCGATGATGTGTTGAGTGATTTTTATTGCAAAATACACTCCCACCAGGTGTCTTGCGCACACCTCAAACCCCCTCTCAACAGGTGAGAGAAGCTTAGAGAAGTACCCCAAGATTCTCCATTCCCCCCCTTGCAGCTGCAGCAAAACCACAGAGATGCTTGTCTCTGAAGTGTGTGCTTGAAGCGCAAAAGGTGCGTTCTTTTCCACCATACTTAACGCAGGTGCGTGTTGTAGATCATGTTTCAATTGTGTGAAGGCTTTTTCCTGTTCAACACTCCAGGGACCAAAATAATCATCATTGTCACCTTTTAAAAGATCATACAAAGGTCTGGCTTTGTCAGCAAAATTTTCAATGAAATCCCTTGAGTAATTTACAAGCCCTAAAAAATGTCTTAGTGCCTTGTGTGATGTTGGAATTGGAAGAGATGCAATTGCCTCTATTCTGTCCTGTAGGGGTCGCCGTTTACCTGGACTTAGCAGAACTCCTAAAAACCTGACCTCAGTCTGCATCAGCTTGACCTTTTTGGTATTCAGTTTTAAACCTGCATCATGCAGCAGCTCAAACAATTCTGCAAGCAAAATCACGTGCGACTCCTCATCCTCCGTGCTCAACAAGATATCGTCCACATATTGCAATAAACATTCCGGACGAGAAAATTTCGACAAAACGTTCGCTAGCGCCTGATGAAAAATACTTGGCGACATACTAGCCCCCTGAGGAAGCCGACAGCATACATATTGCTGATCGAGGTGGTTGAATGCAAATCGATATTGGCAACTTTGCTCAATCGGTATACTGAAAAAACCATTACTGATATCCAATACTGAGAAATACCTTGCCTTAGCATCCAATCTCGACATCATGTCATGTGTATCAGCTACAATCGGTGCTACATTGGGAGTACACTTATTGAACATCCTCAAGTCCAACAACATCCTATAGCTACCATCGCTTTTCAGAACACACCACAATGGATTGTTACAGACAGAATTTGCCTTACGTATTACACCTTGAGCCAACAATTCCTGTATAATCTTCGACATCGGAGCAACTGACTCCGGAGGCAACTTATACTGACGCTGTGGAGGTGGGTCTCGGCCTTCAATTTTGACAACTACATCCTTCATTGTTCCAACCTCATTCCTGTACTGAGCCCATAAAGAAGGAAACCGCTGTACTAACTCAGTCAATACTTCATCACCATCAGTTTCAGGCCACAAATGATCTGCTGACACTACATCGGTCAAACAAATGGTCCCGACATGACTATATTCATTTGGATCAATAACTACCGCCTTACAACCGTTAGAATCTTTCCATACTGTTTTGTTACCCAAATCAATAATCCAGCCATGCTTTTCCATAAAATCAGTGCCAATTATATTCTCAGTATCCTGACAACACCAAATATCCATTTTCGTTTTCAAAAAATCAGGTATTTCCAAAGAAACATCCTGCGCTAAAGTCACCTTTGTTCCATTTTTACCACTGAAACCAACAATTGTGCATCTGGCTTTAAATGTAAATCAACATTTGTGACACTCAATTGCGCACCTGTATCAAGGAGAAATGTTACTTCCTGACCGTCAAGATTTACCTTTAAAAATGGTCGACCACAGCTATCCATTGAAACTCGAGTGACGAATTCCAGTGGATGGAGCCTGGGGACCGGCTTTGCTAGTCAGGAGGATGGAGAAGGGAGAAGAGCAGCAGGTGTCTTGCCCCTTCCATCCAATCCCTGTATGGTCATTTCCCTTATCTGTCTGGTCAGTGGTGCATATGGTGATTGGTTATTTCTGTTGTCAGTACGAGTGGGCGTGTATATTGGTGGGGGTGCTGAAGATGGGGGAGGTGCACTGGATGTGTTTGGCATCAGTCCATTTTCCTTACCCAGCCTTTCCTCAGCTCCCGCCCTCAGGAATTTCTTGCATTCCCACTTCAGGTGTCCGGGTTGGCCGCAAAAAAAGCAATGAATTGTGCTTTTCCTGTTACCCCCCCCTGAATTCTTGTTTTTAGAATTCAACACCGGTCTTTTGTTGTTTTTGATCTGTTTTTCCTGGGATACTAATGTGTCAGTGTTCCCTTCTATCATGGCTATTTTTGATTTTACCTGATTTTGCTTCATTCGTCTACGTATTCTATCAATAAATGACGTGACCTCTTGTAGACTTTCCATCCTAGAAGCTATTTCGAATGAAGCAGGGTCCAAATATTTAAACTTTTTAACAAAGGCCTTGATCATGGAAGGCGGTTCTTGATCAGATCCGATTTCCATTATCAAACGATATCCTTGCTCGAATTTCACTAAGAAGACAAACGGATCCTCCTGTATGTGTGTCTTAAGGTTTTCTAACAATTCGACTGTTGGGGTAGTCTCTCCTGTGGTAAAGAGAATTAACTGTCTCAGCCTATCTTCCTTTGTGTCATGGATCAGGTCATTGTGTTCGTCAGTCCTAGGTGTTGCTTGTAACCTTTTTGCCATGTGGGAGGGAAGCCATACCCTGTAAATCTTGTTTCTCTGTTCATTTGTTAGATTATATTTATCGGAATGTGACTCAAAAATGTCCGCATTATGGAAGGCGTCCATTTTATCATCATATTTCGGTATGTCTTTAATGATTTTCATTAATTGGTCATGGATTTTAATGTTAAGACGGGCAGCCTTATCATGTAACTTCTTTTTCCGAAGTTCCCCCTCATTCAGACTCTCGTCCTCGGCCGTATCCAGCCTGTCCGGAATGTCTGAACCTGAACCAGGTGATGCGGAAGCATCTGTCTTGTTCTGTCTCGTATTAACAGATACATATTTAATATCTTTCCGTAGTTTTGATATTAAATCTGCTCTTGTTTCCAACTGATCCTCCAGATGTTCGATATGTTCTGCTAATATCGAACAATTTGGACAATCTGTTGTTTCTGAATCTGTGACGTGTGTGTCTGTTGTATTGGGCGTGCCTGTTGTTATGGGTGTGTCAGTCACCATGCAGATAGTGTGTGCATATGGCTGTGCCCCACCCACCATGGAGTTGTAAGTGTATACCATACCCAATACATTCTGTATCTTTTTCTGCAACCGATTCACAGTAAAAAACTTTTTATCTAGCTTAGTATTCTCAAGTTCACATTGCCGGTACAAATTTGACCATAACTGTGCGTCACTATGTGTATGATCAAATGAATACTCTACATGACAGTTACTAGAATAATCATGAATAAAATCCATTTCTCACCAATATGTGATGCTTGTCCTTGAATGGCTTCAACCGTCTTATGGATGGATGGTCCTGAGATGGCTTCAACCGTCTTATGGATGGATGGTCCTGGAATGGCTTTGACACATACGACCTCCGTGCAGCTTGTCACGTTAACCCTCTCTTAGGTTCTGATGTGGACACAGTGTATCGTCGTTCGCCTGCAGCTTGGACAGAGAGTTTTACTCACTGACCCCCCCTCTCGGACAAAGGGCAGGGAATGACGTGAGAAAGAAAAAAAAAAAAAAAAAAAAAAAAAGAGTCCTACTGCAAGAATAGGCAGCGTGAAAAAAAATCACCTCTCACAGAAAACAGCTGTGTATCACAATCATTCAGGCTGGTGCTCGCCAAATGTTAAATAATGGGATTACGGCGACAACTGCATAGCCAGTATATAATGATTGGAGCGAAGATAGGTCAAAAACATATGAATTTATTCAGATAAGAGTTGGAGGGTTACAGTCATTAGAGAAAAATAACTGTCTTGGCTTGAGTTAATAGATGGAGACAGATAGAAAAAATAACAGTTCATATATCTTACATCGCTGTAGTGTGTAAGCCGTCTCGGGATGATCTGTAGATGGTCTGGTCGGATGAGTCCGTCTTTCTCCTCCCTCCTTCTCCCTCTCAACCTTTGAAGTGTGGGCTTCTTTTATAACCCAAAACCCCTCCTCCTGATAGCCCTTATCTCTTTACATGGTAACACAAAAACTAACTATCCTTATTTTAGGTTGAGCATTACATCATGTCACGTGGTACGTTTTACCCGCGAAATAAGTGTACTTGCGCACTAGAGACTTGTAACAAAACCTACTTCAACTTATTTATAATTCCTTTGAAGCTCGCTGGACTTTGACCTTAAAGTAACAGTAAGAAGGTTCCCATAGCTATTTCAGCTCTTAGCCCAACATTCCAAACAGAATATAGCAATATGCTGACAACTTTGACAAACAATGTCAGATGGCTTTGATGAACAACTAGCAGATGACTTTGGTTCTACAATGTCAAAAACCTTGGTTAGCATTTTCCAACTCACAGGCATCCTTAAAGGGATGGGGAAATATACATATATTTATGAATATATGTAATCCAGTCTATGAATCAATCTCCATAAACTCACTATTTTACAGTCCCAGATAGATTTAGCCATTGGTAACGCCTGGCTGTTGCCATATGTAACCTCCGTCACATATCTGGCCAGGGGGTATCAGATTACTCCCCACTGCAAGTCCATCTCAGGCTCTGGGAGCAAAGCCAGCTGACAGGTGTACCATGGCGGCTTAACCCTTTCTGGATACATATGACAGTGGGCATGCACCCTAACTGACACTACACAGGAATTGTTCATGACAAATGATGGTACGGCATCTAAACATATTGTGTGGGACACTATGAAGGCATTTGTCCGTTGGATATATATTAGAGAAATTTGTACCCGGAAAACGAAAACAAGGAAGCGCACTAAGAACCTTATGGACGCCCTGACAATATTGCAGATTGTTATGACTCTGCTGCGCTCTGTTATGCTTCTCCCTGTGAGGCTCTGCCCAATTTTCAAAAAACTCCACTCTAGTCATCTTAGCACTGACCTGTTCAGATTGGAGGCAACGGGGAGATCCTCAAAAAATACATTCCAATCTACACACCTCACTAGTGGATCATCTAGTATGGAGTTGCTAACGTGAGGTCCTCAAAAAATCAACTACAATCCAATATTGTAAATTTTTATGACTCTGCTGCGCTTTTTTACACTGCTCCCTGTGGGGCTCTGCCCAATCTTCAAAAAAAAACAACTCCATTCTTGTCACCTCAGCATCGACCTGTCCAGAGTGGAAGCTACAGGGAGATCCTCAAAAAATCCGCTCTAATCTAGACAGCTCACTAGTGAATCATCTAGAATGGAGTTGCTAAAATGAGGTCCTCCAAAAAATGAACTCCAATCCAATGTTATAAATTATGAGCTGATCCTGCACCGGCATGGTATGGACCTGCACATTAACGAACTTGTTGTTTATTGTTTATTGTTCATTACACATACTTCAATGGTCTTGAATATGCCTAAGATTCGATTTGCTACGTATATGTAACTTCAGCAAGCTTCTTTATTTACATAACGTGTTATATGTCATTACTTGACGTTACTTTGTTGTTTTGCAATTCTGATAATTTCCAATAAAATAGATTGAACATAAATTATGACGACTGTCGGCTGTGCTCTGTTAGGCTATGTGCACATTGCAGATTTAGTGTTCTACATGAAATCTGCACACCTTCTGACAGAAAAATGCACCAAAATGCTCCAAAAAACACATGCGTTGTGGTACGTTTTTGTGTCCCACTTTTTCTTAATGTAGCCAATGGGTTGAAGGCCTAAAAAGTGTAGGAAAAATGCACTAACAATTCACAAGCTGTAAATTATTTTCTGCACTAAATCTGTCAAAAAAATAACATGCACACAGCACGTCAGCATTTACATTGACTTTGCTGCCATGGCGCTTGCGTGTGTGTGTATAATTATATATATATATATATATATATATATATATATATATATATATATATATATATATACACACACATACACACCCAGTATATGTGTGTATATACATGTGTATATTTGTGTGTGTGTATATGTGTGTGTTTGTATATATACCTGCGCGTCTGTCGCTTGCATTTTTCCCCTTCATTTTAGTTATTCACATTTGTAAACCTTATTCTCACCATGTTCACCAATGCCCTCAGTCTTTGCTCCACTCCTCCTCACTCTCCTTCGCTATCCCCAAACCCTAGCACTCTGCAAACAAATATTCATCTCCCCTTCCCTCTTACCTCCCCACCTGTCCTCATCTGCTGACCTGCTCCTATATCTCAGATGTCTCCTAATACCACACAGACCATGCCGTCCACTCTCCTTCTCCCATCTGCTCTCCCTTTCTCTACTTCTCCTCACTGCTGGTGACATATCTCCCAATCCTGGACCAACACAGATGGGACACTCCTCTTTATCATCCCCTTATTGCTCCCCACCTACTAATAACTACCGCAACCTCTACAATATAAAATCCATTCCCCTCTCACCCACTCTGCCGCTCCATTTCTCTGGAGCGCTCTGGAATGCCCGTTCTGTCTGTAATAAACTGCACATCATTTACGATCTCTTTACCTCTAGCAATCTATCCTTTCTGGGCCTCACCGAAACATGGCTGACACCCTTCAACACTGCCTCCCCTGCTGCACTGTGCTACGGCGGCCACCACTTCACCCACACTCCTCGCCCTGGCAATAGACAGGGTGGAGGAGTGGGCCTCCTTCTTTCTAACAACTGCAGCTTCAACCCAATCCCACCTCTTCCCTCCCTTGTCCTGCCTTCCTTTGAAGTGCACTCTGTCAGCATCTATTCTCCCTCTAACCTCCAAGTGGCCGTCATATACAGACCCCCGGGCCCAACCACTGCCTTTATCGACCAGTTCTCTGCCTGGCTTCTACACTTTCTCTCTGCTGACTTTCCCACTATCATCATGGGTGACTTAAACATCCCCACTGACACCCGCCAGTCAGCTGCTTCCAAACTCCTCTCCCTCGCTTCATATTTTGGCCTAACTCAGTGGTCCGCCTCTGCCACCCATAAAGATGGACACACATTAGACCTTATCTTCACCCGTCTCTGCTCGCTATCTAACCTCACAACCTACCCTCTCCCCTTATCTGACCACCATCTACAGACCTTTTCAGCCCTGTCCTCCTCACCTGCCCCCCCCAGCATACCCCAGCAGAAACCTTGCACACATCAACATACACACCCTTTCTGACTCTATCCTACCACTGTCCTCCGTATCTTCACTCCACGACAGAAACAGTGTCACCACTTTCTACAACGCCACTCTCACATCAGATATTGATTCAGTCGCTCCTCTTGCGCATGGCAGAGTGGGACGAATCAATAGACAGCCCTGGCACAACAGCCTCACTAAAAAGCTTCGGCAAGTGTCTAGGGCTGCAGAGCGGTGCTGGAAGAAAACGCACTCCCAGGAAGACTTCACCACATTCAAAAATGCAATTCACACATTTCGCTTGGCCCTTACCTCTGCTAAACAGGATTACTTTAGCGCTCTCATATCCTCTTTAACACACAACTCCAAACAGCTATTTAATACTTTTACCTCCCTCCTTCGCCCACCGCTACCCTCTCCAACCTCCCGCGGCTATCCTTGAGGAAGTGGACCGGTAACGCCCCCGAAACACGCGTCGGATGTGGATTCTCGCTCAGCTCATCGGTCCGGTGTATTGCAACCTGGTAGCCTCTCTCCCCCTTGTGGAGCTCATTAGTCTGTATGCGGCAAACGCCAGGGCTGTCACAGAAGGATTAGGAGAAGCTACATACTTATTGTACTACCGTCCTTGGAGCCAGCTCAGGCAGTGCTTTATTGGCTCTGCTCTGGTTGTTTTAAGAGCGCAAATTAAGGACCCCTGCAGAAGCAGGAGAAGCGGTGTACTTGCTATATTATCGTCTTTGGATCCAGCACAGGCTAGTGCTCTGTTGGCTCTACTCTGTTTGGTCTAGGAGCGTCAACTAAGGACCCCTGCACGGGAACGTTCTGATATTCACCAAAAGGAGAAAGTATCGTGCAGCTATCCAAACTATGGAAACCTGACTCTTGAACCTGACTGCAGATAAACTCCTATTGGGACATACCTTGTTGAGCCGTGGCTCTATCCTATTACCACTATAATTCTGGAGCGCAGTATCTTTATACATAATAATGGTACTTTGACTGTTGAAATCACTGCTTGCAATTTAAAGCCATTACTAATACTTTTCCTACGGCAATTAATAATTGCTCTGAGCCTCTAAAAAAGTGTGTTGCAGCGTTAATCTTACTAGTATTGCAAGTCCTATACCTTGAAACGTTTTAGTATTTTATTAGTTTGTAGTAGTTGATTTTGCCACCGGCCAGGGCATTTCAACCAGCTTTCTGGTAATTGTCTGTGTTAATCAACCTTTTATGTGTTGTATGTTGTGTGTATTGTGCTGAATAAATTTGTGTCTAAAACAGGGATAGCAATTTAATAAAACATCAATTATAAAAAAAACCTTTATCAGCGCTGGTTTATTGGGGTTTTTTACTTTAGAAAAAAAACCCTCAAAAATTGTTTTCTGGTTCCAGGCAAATTAAGGGTTTTTTTTGCCTATAAACCTAGCTGCAGATCTCTTGGTTTTGTGGTTAAGCGCTAAGATTTGTCCATTGCAATTGGTACTATTTAATACTTTTACCTCCCTCCTTCGCCCACCGCTACCCTCTCCAACCTCCCTCATCTCCGCAGAAGAATTTGCCACACATTTCAAAGAAAAAAGATTGACCAAACCAGACAAGGTTTTTCTGCTCAACCACCACAACCCCTTCATATAACAGACCACTGCCCCTCCCCCATAAACTTCCTCCCCACCATCACTGGAGAGCTTGCACATCTCTCAAATGTGCACCTCACTACCTATGCACTTGATCCCATCCCACCTCCTCTCCAAGCTCACCACTATCCTTATTCCCGCCATAACCCATCTCTTCAACCTATCTTTAACAACTGGTACCTTCCCTTCTGCTTTTAAACATGCAACAGTCACACCCATCCTAAAGAAAGCTTCCCTCGACCCAACCTCTACTACCAGCTATCGCCCCATATCACTACTCCCATTTGCCTCAAAACTCCTGGAACAGCACGTCCATACTGAACTTTCCTCCCATCTGTCCTCTAACTCTCACTTTGACAACCTACAGTCCGGCTTCCATCTACATCATTCCACTGAAACTGCCCTGACTAAAATCACAAATGACTTACTTACTGCCAAAGCTAACAACCACTTCTCTATACTGCTACGTCTAGACCTATCCTCATCCTTTGACACTGTCGACCACTCCCTGCTACTACAGATCCTCTCTTCCCTTGGTGTCAGAGACCTCGCCCTCTCTTGGATCTCTTCATACCTCTCCAACCGTACTTTTAGTGTCTCCCACTCCCACACAACCTCTTCATACCGCCATCTCTCTGTTGGCGTCCCTCAAGGCTCTGTCCTGGGACCCTTAGGGCGGCTTTGCACGTTGCAACATCGCACGTGTGATGTCGGTGGGGTCAAATCGAAAGTGACACACATCCGGCGTCACTTTCGACATCGTTGTGTGTAAATCCTAGATGATACGATTAACGAGCGCAAAAGCGTCATTATCGTATCATTGGTGCAGGCTCCGACTTTTTCATAATTACGCTGCCGCGACAGGTATGATGTTGTTCCTCGTTCCTGTGGCAGCACACATCGCTGTGTGAGAAGCCGCAGGAGCGAGGAACATCACCTTGCCTGCCGCCGGCGGCTATACGGAAGGAAGGAGGTGGGCAGGATGTTTACATCCTGCTCATCTCCGACCTTCCGCCGCTATTGGCCGCCTGCTGTGTGACGTCGCTATGACGCCGCACGACCCGCCCCCTTAGGAAGGAGGCGGGTCGCCGGCCGGAGCGACGGTCGCAGGGCAGGTGAGTGCATGTGAAGCGATAATTTTCGCTACGCCAGCTATCACAAGATATCGTACCTGCGACGGGGGCGGGGATTATCGCGTGCAACATCGCAGCATCGGCTTGCGATGTCGCAACGTGCAAAGCCCGCCTTACTCTTTTCCATCTATACATTTGGCCTGGGACAACTCAAAGTCCCATGGCTTCCAGTACCACCTATATGCCGATGACACTCAGATCTACTTCTCTGGTCCAGATGTCACTTCTCTGCTGTCCAGAATCCCAGAGTGCCTATCGGCTATATCTTCCTTCTCCTCTCGCCTCCTAAAGCTCAATGTGGCCACAACTGAACTGAATCAACTTTCCTCCATCTCACCTACACTCTCTACCTAATCTACCTATTACAATAAATAACATCACGCTCTCCCCAGCACCCAAAGTTCGATGCCTCGGAGTGACCTTTGACTCTGCCTTGTCCTTCATTCCACACATTCAATCCCTCAACACCTCCTGCCGTCTTCAACTCAAAAATATTTCCAGAATCCGTCCTTTCCTCAATTCTCAATCTACAAAAATACTAGTGCATGCTCTCATATTCTCCCGCCGCGACTACTGCAACATCCTCCTCTGTGGTCTCCCTGCCTACACGCTCACCCCTCTCCAGTCAATCCTTAATTCTGCTGCCCGAATGATCCACCTCTCTCCTCAATACCACCCTGCTTCTCCTCTCTCAAATCCCTCCATTGGCTCCCAATCTTCCATCGTATCCAATTCAAACTACTAAAGCGGGCTTTACACGCTACGAGATCGCTACAGCAATCTCGTTGGGGTCACGGATTTTGTGACGCACATCCGGCCGCTGTAGCGATCTCGTTGTGTGCGACTCCAAGGAGCGATTTTGGATCGTTGCAAAAACATCCAAAATCGCTCCTCGTTGACATGGGGGTCCTCTCCCAATTATTGCTGCTGTCGCTTCGGTGAAGTTGATCCTCGTCCCTGCGGCAGCACACATCGCTACGTGTGACGCCGCAGGAACGAGGAACCTCTCCTTACCTGCCACACGCCAGCAATGAGGAAGGAAGAAGGTGGGTGAGATGTTCGTCCCTCTCATCTCCGCCCCTCCGCTTTGATTGGGCGGCCGCTTAGTGACGTCGCTGTGACGCCGAGCGAACCGCCCCCCCCCTTAGAAAGGAGGCGGTTTGCCGGTCACAGCGACGTCGCCGAGCAGGTAAGTACGTGTGACGCTGCCGTAGCGATATATAATGTGTATGGATTGGGGATGGAGGATTGATACTACATAGATCAGATGCCCCAGAACACTGATAGAAGACACCCTCGTGCCCACCTTATAGAAAATTACAATTCCCCCCTTTCACATAGTGTGCCACCATTGCCCCCCTTTAAGATAGTGTGTCGCCATTTCCCCCCCCTTTCACATAGTGTGCCGCCGTTGCCTGCTGCTAGTGAACAGGTCGGCAGGCACCTCCAAAGAACAGGTCACTGGTCCATCTCCATTCTTCAGGCTGCTGGACTCCAGCATGGCCTGCAAGAACGCAGTCTGCCGTCACCATAAGGGTATGTGCGCACGTTGCTTTTTACCTGCTTTTTACCTGCTTTTTCTTCTGCGCTGTTTAATGCCAAAATGGATGTGTTCTTCTATTCAAGCAAAGTCTATGGGAATTTGGGTTTCTTGTTCACACTATGTTGTTCAAAATGCTGCCTTTTTGTGGCAGAACTTTGGTCAAAAACTCAGCTTTGCAGTGCAAAACCCAAATGGCAAAAACAATTGACATGTTGCTTCTTTGAAAAGCTGAGTTTTTGACCAAAGTTCTGCCACAAAAAGGCAGCATTTTGAACAACATAGTGTGAACAAGAAACCCAAATTCCCATAGACTTTGCTTGAATAGAAGAACACATCCATTTTGGCATTAAACAGCGCAGAAGAAAAAGCAGCAAAAAAGCAGGTAAAAAGCAGGTAAAAAGCAACGTGCGCACATACCCTTACAGAGGACACTCCTCTTCAGCAGACAGGTGGGCAGGACTCACTCAGCCGCGCCGCACCCTGTATGTTGCTAGTACATCCTACCTAGGGCTGCCACCAGGAATTTTCGAGCCCGATACTGCAAGAAATAAGGTTAAAAACCAATTTTATGCCATAAGGTTAAAAGGTTTTTTTAACATGCCTCATGAACGATTTTTTGCTGCAAAAGCGGATCCTTTTTTTGCAAAGAAAAACGCATGCAAACGCAAGTGTTATTTTACGAGAGAGAGAGAGAATGAATAGAGGGGAAGAGAAGAGAGGGGAAGAGAAGAGAGGGGAAGAGAAGAGAGGGGAAGAGAAGAGAGGGGAAGAGAAGAGAGGGGAAGAGAAGAGAGGGGAAGAGAAGAGAGGGGAAGAGAAGAGAGGGGAAGAGAAGAGAGGGGAAGAGAAGAGAGGGGAAGAGAAGAGAGGGGAAGAGAAGAGAGGGGAAGAGAAGAGAGGGGAAGAGAAGAGAGGGGAAGAGAAGAGAGGGGAAGAGAAGAGAGGGGAAGAGAAGAGAGGGGAAGAGAAGAGAGGGGAAGAGAAGAGAGGGGAAGAGAAGAGAGGGGAAGAGAAGAGAGGGGAAGAGAAGAGAGGGGAAGAGAAGAGAGGGGAAGAGAAGAGAGGGGAAGAGAAGAGAGGGGAAGAGAAGAGAGGGGAAGAGAAGAGAGGGGAAGAGAAGAGAGGGGAAGAGAAGAGAGGGGAAGAGAAGAGAGGGGAAGAGAAGAGAGGGGAAGAGAAGAGAGGGGAAGAGAAGAGAGGGGAAGAGAAGAGAGGGGAAGAGAAGAGAGGGGAAGAGAAGAGAGGGGAAGAGAAGAGAGGGGAAGGGAAGAGAGGGGAAGGGAAGAGAGGGGAAGGGAAGAGAGGGGAAGAGAGGGGAAGAGAGGGGAAGAGAGGGGAAGAGAGGGGAAGAGAGGGGAAGAGAGGGGAAGAGAGGGGAAGAGAGGGGAAGAGAGGGGAAGAGAGGGGAAGAGAGGGGAAGAGAGGGGAAGAGAGGGGAAGAGAGGGGAAGAGAGGGGAAGAGAGAGCAGAGAGGGGAAGAGAGGAGAGAGGCAAAGAGAGGAGAGAGAGAGAGAGAGAGAGAGAGAGGAGGGGAGAGGGAGAGAAGAGAGAAAAGAGGAGAGAGAAGAGGAGAGAGAAGAGAGAAGAGAGGAGAGAGGAGAGAGAAGAGTGAGAGTGGAAGAAGAGTGAGAAAAGAGAGAGGAGAGATGAGAGAGGAGGAGAGAGGAGAAGGGAGGAGAGAGGCAAAGAGAGGGGAGAGAGGAGAGGGGGAGGGGAGAGAGGAGAGGGGGAGGGGAGAGAGGAGAGGGGGAGGGGAGAGAGGAGAGGGGGAGGGGAGAGAGGAGAGAGAAGAGAGAAAAGAGAGGAGAGAGACTGATCACGCCAGGCTGGTTTCTGGCCAAACAGGATCCTGTTTAATCAGCATACCACCGTTCAAATGCGTTTGCGTGCTGTTTAGTCAGGATCCAGCGACTTGCAGTATTTGGACGCAGCTCAAAAACGCTACAAGTAGCGTTTTTGAAAAAAGTTAAAAAACTGCAAGTCGCTGGATCCTGACTAAACTGCACGCAAACTTAGGTGAACGCATGTTGACGCAAGTCCATTGCAAATGCAATGAAATGAAAACGCATTTGCACTGGATCCGTTTTTACGTTTAAAAAACGTTCAGGACGCATGTTAAAAAAACGTAGTGTGAAAACAGCCTTAGGCCTGCGACACACATCCGTGCCGCCGGTACGTGTTTGCCATTTTTTACACGTACCCGAGACACGTGCACACGGGGACCTACAGTTAGGTCCAGAAATATTTGGACAGTGACACAATTTTCGCGAGTTGGGCTCTGCATGCCACCACATTGGATTTGAAATGAAACCTCTACAACAGAATTCAAGTGCAGATTGTAACGTTTAATTTGAAGGTTTGAACAAAAATATCTGATAGAAATTGTAGGAATTGTACACATTTCTTTACAAACACTCCACATTTTAGGAGGTCAAAAGTAATTGGACAAATAAACCAAACCCAAACAAAATATTTTTATTTTCAATATTTTGTTGCGAATCCTTTGGAGGCAATCACTGCCTTAAGTCTGGAACCCATGGACATCACCAAACGCTGGGTTTCCTCCTTCTTAATGCTTTGCCAGGCCTTTACAGCCGCAGCCTTCAGGTCTTGCTTGTTTGTGGGTCTTTCCGTCTTAAGTCTGGATTTGAGCAAGTGAAATGCATGCTCAATTGGGTTAAGATCTGGTGATTGACTTGGCCATTGCAGAAGGTTCCACTTTTTTGCACTCATGAACTCCTGGGTAGCTTTGGCTGTATGCTTGGGGTCATTGTCCATCTGTACTATGAAGCGCCGTCCGATCAACTTTGCGGCATTTGGCTGAATCTGGGCTGAAAGTATATCCCGGTACACTTCAGAATTCATCCAGCTACTCTTGTCTGCTGTTATGTCATCAATAAACACAAGTGACCCAGTGCCATTGAAAGCCATGCATGCCCATGCCATCACGTTGCCTCCACCATGTTTTACAGAGGATGTGGTGTGCCTTGGATCATGTGCCGTTCCCTTTCTTCTCCAAACTTTTTTCTTCCCATCATTCTGGTACAGGTTGATCTTTGTCTCATCTGTCCATAGAATACTTTTCCAGAACTGAGCTGGCTTCATGAGGTGTTTTTCAGCAAATTTAACTCTGGCCTGTCTATTTTTGGAATTGATGAATGGTTTGCATCTAGATGTGAACCCTTTGTATTTACTTTCATGGAGTCTTCTCTTTACTGTTGACTTAGAGACAGATACACCTACTTCACTGAGAGTGTTCTGGACTTCAGTTGATGTTGTGAACGGGTTCTTCTTCACCAAAGAAAGTATGCGGCGATCATCCAACACTGTTGTCATCCGTGGACGCCCAGGCCTTTTTGAGTTCCCAAGCTCACCAGTCAATTCCTTTTTTCTCAGAATGTACCCGACTGTTGATTTTGCTACTCCAAGCATGTCTGCTATCTCTCTGATGGATTTTTTCTTTTTTTTCAGCCTCAGGATGTTCTGCTTCACCTCAATTGAGAGTTCCTTAGACCGCATGTTGTCTGGTCACAGCAACAGCTTCCAAATGCAAAACCACACATCTGTAATCAACCCCAGAAATTTTAACTACTTCATTGATTACAGGTTAACGAGGGAGACGCCTTCAGAGTTAATTGCAGCCCTTAGAGTCCCTTGTCCAATTACTTTTGGTCCCTTGAAAAAGAGGAGGCTATGCATTACAGAGCTATGATTCCTAAACCCTTTTCTCCGATTTGGATGTGAAAACTCTCATATTGCAGCTGGGAGTGTGCACTTTCAGCCCATATTATATATATAATTGTATTTCTGAACATGTTTTTGTAAACAGCTAAAATAACAAAACTTGTGTCACTGTCCAAATATTTCTGGCCCTAACTGTAGATAATCCCAATGGTTAGGAGACACATAAGAATTTAGGAACGGAACTTGTGTCCGTTCCGTACTTACGTGTCTGTGTGTTAAAAACGCTGACATGTCAGTGTTGCTCCGGCAGCACGGGTGTCACACGGCCCGCACCCGTACCACACGGATGTAGTGTGGATGCGACCCCATGTGACACGCGCCAGAGAAACACGTGTCAGGTAAAAAAAAACAAAACACAAACTCACCTCCACGAGTCCTGCAGTCTCTGTCGCGGCTGTCCCCTGCATCCGTCCCCCAGTGAATTTGAACAGCGCTTCTCCTTCACTGGGGGCCGGAAGCAGCGTCAGCGGGGCGTGGCCTTGGGCGGACACTGACATTCAGCACCGCAGACAGCACCGGAAGAAGCAGGTAAGGCGGGGCTTTCCGTTCTCCGTGTTTTATTACGTATAACACACGGAGAACAAGTACGTGCCACAAAAACGGCACATGGGGAACAAACCACCCCTTTAACACGTACGTGACAAAAACCTTACAGTGTGGCAGAGGCCTTAGACATATCCTGTTAGATTTGCACAAGTTATGGAATAAAATTGTTTTTTAACCTTATTTCTTGGACGTGATTCTGGAAACAACTTTTTTCTATTGCCGGACTTTGCCTCTTTGAACACGGAGCTGACCTCCCTGCACCGTCCCCCAGAGAGAGGACCCAGGTGATGCATTTACCGGGTGAGCGGAGATCCTCCTCTGCATACTTACCTCCAACCTTCCACAGTCCCACCATCAGTGGAAAATCTCCAATTCTGCAAACACCAATCAAACATGAACCGCTAGTTGTCATTTTGACAGCCCGAAAAAAGCTGCATGCACCATTTCTCAGGTCATTAAAATGATGAGCCCCAGTCAGAATCGTCAGCCATATACGTATATCTAATATAAAAATCTGAGTGTGTATATGTGTGTGTATATGTATTCTGTGTATATGTATGTATGTATGTATGTATGTATGTATGTATGTATGTATGTATGTATGTATGTATGTATGTATGTCCACTAAAGGAATCCGCACCGCCAGATTTACAATCACGATATTTTGCACAAACACTCCCATTTAACTCAGGGAACGTCATAGACTATGTTTTGATGGGAAATTGAACACCGCGCTATAGTTATTCGTCAAAAAACTTACATTAAAGTCAATGGAGCTGGAAGCCACAGGTCATTAATAGGAGCGGTGATTGGTTGCTATAGGTAACGAAGGACATTGTTAGTATAAGAAGCTTGTGTGTAAGGTAATATGATATCAGTGGAGAGATGGACAGAAAAGGAAAGAGAGAAAGGGAAAGAGACAGAGACAGCCAGGGAAAGAGACAGACAGACTGCCGGGCAGGGAAAGAGACAGACAGAGAGTGACAGTTAGGGAAAGAGACAGACAGCTACAGCCAGCCAGGAAAAGAGACAGACAGCAAGGGAACGAGACAGACAGTGACAGCCAGCCAGGGAAAGAGACAGTGACAGCCAGCCAGGGAAAGAGACAGACAGAGACTGACAGGGAAAGAGACAGAGACTGCCAGCCAGGAAAAGAGAGAGACACAGAGACTGCCAGGCGGGGAAAGAGACACCACAGACAGAGACTGCCAGGCAGGGAAAGAGACAGACAGCTACAGCAAGCCAGGAAAAGAGACAGACAGCAAGGGGAAGAGAAAGACAGTGACAGCCAGCCAGGGAAAGAGACAGAGACTGCCAGCCAGGAAAAGAGACATGACAGCGACTGCCAGGCAGGGAAAGAGACAGACAGAGACTGCCAGCAATGAAAAGAGACAGAGACTGCCAGCAGAGACTGACAGACAGAGACTGCCAGGCAGGGAAAGAGATGGAAAGACAGAGACAGACAGGGAAAGAGACAGATTACATGCACATATACACACACAGCTCTACAACAGGCACATTTCCTTACACACACTATACATTACCTCATCTTGCAGCTCTTGATCGTGCACTGGGAGCTGCACGGAGACTGAAGCAGCTGAATAACAGGACCTGCTAGTTCTCCGGTCATGTGATCAGGCAAGGTCCTTCATTTCAGCCTCCGTTCTGCTCCAGTGCATTTCCTGTCCTGCACCGATCACCACATAGAATAGATCAGTGCAGGAAGAGAGAGGGCAGCTCTCTATGAGCGACCCGGGCCCCCTCACTGCCCTGATTGCGGCCCTTTCCCCTGGGGCCCGGTGAGCATAAAATAAAAGAAAGGGGAGGAGCCTGGGCTGTCAGCGGCCCCGCCCCCTCCTGGCTTCTGCTCACGGGGCCCCTACAGGAGTCATGATTGTAATACCCTGATGGCGGCCCCCGATGTGCTGCAGGGCGGGCGGATGACCCAGCAGCTTAATGTTTCATGCGGATTATAATGGGGGCAATTTACTTTTCTGAGCACGGGCCCCCTGGAGCCTCGGGCGGTACCCCAGATTGCCCTCATTATAATCCGCCTGTGTATATATGTGTGTGTGTATACGTATGTGTGTATACCTGTGTTTGCATATACTTTATAGCGTGTGTGTGTGTCCATATATGAGGAGCTCCTGGAAGCAACTCCATTCTAGTGGTTTCTATGATGAGCTGTGTAGATCGGAGTTGATTTTTTGAGGACCTCACTCCAGCCCTGGACTGTCTAGAATGCAGGGAGATCTTCAAAAAATCATCTCTAATCTAGTCACCTCATTAGCGGCCGTCTAGAATGGAGTGGCTGCAGTGAGGACCTCAACAAGTCGTCTCCATTCTAGACGCAACGCAGTCTCCGTCTCCTCTTCTATCACGTGTCTCAGTCTGGCGCGATGCAATGATGTCATCACGCTGACCGACGTCCTCCGCGCGCGCTGGCCCCCAACGGTCGTGCTGAAGTAACGTCGGAATCGGAGGCTGATCCCGCTCCTCTGCTCCTGTCACCGGGGACTCTCTCAGAGCAGGGAGGGATGTACTACAGCCGTGAGCAGGAGAGCGGTGACCGCCTGAGTGTGGCAGGAGGAAGGGCCCGCCGGCGCGCAGCATCATAGAGTACATGGAAGGTATTCTGCAGCTCCCGTGCTCCCTCTGCTGGTGGCTGCAGGTAGTCGTCATGTCATCTATAGAGTTCAGATCTCTGCAGCAGATAGAAGAGCCTTGGACTAAGATATCTTGTATGAAGAAATGGATCAGCACCGACTTTACTGTATGCTGCAGATATATGCATGGAATAGAGTGTTCATGGATTCAGGCAAAATCAGGGTTAATGGTTGTACGAGGATGTTCATATTTATAGATTTTATCATATACACAACAGTATTGTGTGTGATGGGGGGGGGGGGGGGTGTGGAACAGAAAGAAACCACCAAATAAATATTCCAGATTACTGAAAATAACCCCTTCACGACCGGCCGATTTTTCGCTTTCCGTTTTTTTTCCGCCATTCTTTTTCTGACTGACGTAACTTTTTTTTTTTTTTCAGTCAATATGGTCATGTGAGGGCTCATTTTTTGCGGAATGAGCTGTACTTTTAAATGAAACCCTCAGTTTTACCATATAGTGTACTGGAAAACGGCAAAAAAATTCCAAATGCAGAAAAATTGCAAAAAAAGTGCAATAGCACTATGGTTTTTGAGATATTTTATTCACTGTGTTCACTATATGGTAAAACTGATGTGTGGGTGTGATGCCTCAGGTCAGTGCGAGTTCGTAGACACCAAACATGTATAGGTTTACTTTTATATAAGGGGTTGAGAAAAAAAAAAAAATAAAAAAAAAAATTGAAGTTTGTCCGAAAAAAGTGGCACACGTTTTACGCCATATTCCGTGACCCGTAACGGTCTCATTTTTTGGGATCTATGGCTCAGTGACGGCTTATTTTTTGCGTCTCGAGCTGACGTTTTTAACGGTACCATTTTTGCGCAGATGCTACGTTTTGATCGCCTCTTATTGCATTTTGCGCAAAAGTTGTGGTGACAAAAAAACGTCATTTTTTGCCGCTACGCTGTATACTGATCAGATTAATTGATTTTATATTTTGATAGATCGGGCGTTTCTGAACACGGCAATACCAAATGTGTGTATATTTTTTATTTTTTTAACCCTTTAATTTTCAATGGGGCGAATGGGGAGTGATTTGAACTTTTAGGTTTTTTTGGTTTTTTTTTTAATTTTTTAAAACTTTTTTTTAACTTTTTTTTATTTTACTAGTCCCCCTAGGGGGCTATTGCAATCAGCAATCCGATCGCTCTGCAGTATCTGCTGATCACAGCTACAAGGCTGTAAACAGCAGATACACTCTTTTGCTGTGCCGCTGTGAAAGCAAGTCAGGTGTAGTACAGGAGTCATCACATGGCCCTGTGCTACCATGACAACTATCGGGAGTCACGTGATCGCGTCACGTGACTTCCGGTATCGGGCGGTAAGTAAAATTTTACCGCGATCACGCTTATAATGGCGCTGTCACATATTGACACCGCCATATAAGGGGTTAAACGGCACGAGCAGATAACGATTCTGCTTGTGCCTAGCAGGCACACATCTCAGCTGTGAAAATCAGCTGAGATGTGTGCCGATCGCAGCATGATGCTGCCGGCAGACCGCGGGCAGTAAGGTTATGAACGCAGGGACGTAATTTTACGGCCCGCGGTCGTGAAGGGGATAATGAATTGTTGTAGGGGGTATTGCTATGTCCTGGGCTTCTCTCTTTATGACATCATCGTCTTCTACATTATGACACTCTAACCCTGACTCAGATTGGGCCAGGGTTACTAGTGGGGTGCCACAGGGGTCTGTATTGGGCCCCCTACTATTTAATATATTTATTAATGATCTGGTGGATGGTTTACAGAGTAAAATATCAGTATTTGCAGATGATACAAAACTATGTAAGGTAGTTAACACAAAGGAGGACAGTTTGCAACTACAGATGGATTTGAGTAAATTGGAGAATTGGGCTGAAAAATGGCAAATGAGGTTTAACACAGATAAGTGTAAGGTTATGCACACGGGAAGGAGAAACAGATGCTACAATTACTTACTAAATGGGAAACCGCTGGGGAAATCAGACATGGAAAAAGACTTAGGCATCTTAGTCAATAAGAATCTAAATTGGAGTGCCCAGTGTCAGGCAGCAGCCACCAAAGCAAATAGGTTGATGGGATGCATTAGAAGAGGTCTGGGGGCACGAGATGAAAACATCATTCTCCCTCTGTACAAATCACTCGTCAGACCACACTTGGAGTATTGTGTGCAATTTTGGGCACCGGTGCTGAAGAAAGACATTACTGAACTTAAAAGGGTTCAGAGGCGGGCTACTAAAATAAATGGAATGGGTGCATTACAATACACGGAAAGATTATCAAAATTAGTTCTATTTACTCTAGAAAAGAGAAGACTTAGGGGAGACCTAATAAATATGTACAAATATATCAGAGGGCCATATAGAGATCTCTCCCATGATCTGTTTGTACCAAGGACTATGACAAGAACAAGGGGGCATTCTCTTCGATTGGAGGAAAGAAAATTCCTACATCAGCATAGAAGAGGGTTCTTCACGGTAAGAGCAGTGAGGCTCTGGAACTCTCTTCCTGAGGAAGTGGTGATGGCCAACTCACTGAATGAATTTAAGAGAGGAATGGATGCTTTTCTTGATAGCAAAAGTATAGAAGGTTATAAATAGCATAATCTTACAGGTAGATAGAAGAGCGACCTAGATTATTAGAGGAATGGGTGGGCTGCAACACCAAGACAGGTTATTAAACTTGGGGCTATTTAGTTTGGAAAAACAAAGGCTTAGGGGGGGGATCTAATCACAATGTATAAACATATGAGGGGGACAGTACAGAGACCTTTCCAAAGATCTCTTTACACCTAGGCCTGCGACTGGAACACGGGGGCATCCGCTACGTCTTGAGGAAAGAAGGTTTAATCATAATCACAGACGAGGATTCTTTACTGTACGGGCAGTGAGACTATGGAACTCTCTGCCGCATGATGTTGTAATGAGTGATTCACTACTAACATTTAAGCAGAGCCTGGACGCCTTTCTTGAAAAATGTAATATTACCAGTTATGTATATTAGATTTTATGACAGGGTATTGATCCAGGGAACTAGTCTGATTGCCGTATGTGGAGTCAGGAAGGAATTTTTTTCCCCATTGGAGCTTATTTGACACATTGGTTTTTTTTTGCCTTCTTCTGGATCAACATGTTAGGCTACGGGTTGAACTAGATGGACTTAGAGTCTCCCTTCAACCTTAAAAACTATGATACTATGAAACAGCTCAATCCTCCACATGCACCAGTTGTGGGCGATAACTTGAGCAGTGCAGTCTTCTTCCCAGCAGATATGTTCCCTTAGATGCCGAACAAGACAACCATTTTCTCCATGCCGAAGATGGAAGATTTAATCTTCTCAGACTCCTTAGGAAAAGCTCATCACAAAGTCTCAGAAAAGTATTATATATATATATATATATACACACACACACATATACACACACTGTATGTATGAAGACAAGAAGAAGAAAAAACCAGCTCACCCTTTCAGGAGTTTAGAGCATCAGCCAGAACGGTGCACGGACCTTTGGTAGTTAGACCTTGTTACCACGAGGTTCAGGGAGAGGAAGATAATCCAGCATCCAGTTCCAGAAATTTAAAACATCAATTTTATTCAGAATAAAGTTAAAATTCCATGTTCCATAGTTGCATTAAAAGCGCATCATAGCAGGTGTAAAAATGGATACGCGTTTCGGACGTATGTGTCCTTAGTCTAGATAACACTATGCAAAATGACATGTTACTATAAGGCTATGTGCACACGTTGCATTTTTTTCAGCGCGGAAAAAAAACGCACCCTCTGGCAGAGGGGAGAATTGTAAACAATGCTTTTTGAGAAACAACGCATCGAAAACGCATGCGTTTTTAGGTGCGTTTTTTAAGACTTGTCAGTGTTAATAAAGTTGGTTGAACACAGACCTTTGGAAAAAAAACCCTGTGATGTCATTTCCTTCTCCACATTCTGTTTGGATAAATGGGAGGGCTTGGAATGGAAGGAGCACCATTTGAATTTTGGAAAAGTTGAAATAAACTTCGTGCACCATGTCACATTAGCAGGGCCCCTTGAGTACCTATACGTCAGAAAACCCCCACAAGTGACCCCATTTTGGAATCTGCACCCCTCAAGGATTTTATTCAGGAGTATATTAAGCATTTTGAATCCACAGCTACTTCCCCCAAAATGTTGCTGTAGCAACAATATTCTCACTTTTAGGCCCGTTTCACACGCCAGTGAAAAACACTGACGTTTTTCACTGGCATGTAAAACACGCACATGTCCCTCCGTGTGCCGTGAATCACGGCACACGTGGGTTGTCTAAGTGCAATCCGGGCTCCGTTCTCCGTGGCCCGTGATTGCACTCAGTAATCATCTCACCTACGCTCGCTCCCGCTCTCCATGGTGCTGATCGCTCCCGCGGTGCAGCATCTGACTAGTGCTGACCCCCGCAGCAGCTACTTCCGGGTCGGCTGTGTCGCGCATCATGAATATGCGCGACAATAATGAGCCGGCTCAGAAGCAGCAAGCTGCACGGGCTGCAGAGGACATCGCTGGAGCCGGGTGAGTTAAAATGATTTTTATTTCAAAAGCACGTTTTTTTCTGGCACGTGTTTCACGGACCACACCACTGCGTGGTCCGTGGAACATCAGTGATGCCAGAAAAAAAATGGACATGTCTCCGTGCGGCAATCACGCACACGCGGGTACGCCGCATGGAGACACATGCAGTGTAAAATCACTGACGTGTGAGCAGACCCATTCATTATAATGGGTCTGCGTATGTCAGTGATTCTGGTATGTTTAAAAAAAAAAGCACAAACGTCCCAGAATCACTGACGTGTTAAACAGGCCTAAGGCTATGTGGCCATGATCCAGCGACACGGCGTCTAGTACACAGTGTCAGCCTTCCTGCAGCTGCCCATGCCCACGATTTGGGTTCAGGCTGCTATGGAGCTCTATGCTACCTGCAGAGAACTCTCTCGTCTCCGCAGCATAAATTGACATGCTGAGGCTCGGGAAGCCACGCCACCGCTCAGTTTATGCTGCGGAGAAAAGAAGCACAGTGGGCATTGTATCTCCAAAAATCCTTCCACTGTGCTTCTCGTGCACAACGCAGCGTTATGGATGCAGGGAAAACACCCATAACGCTGCAAACCCTGATTGTGGGCACACAGCCTAAAAAGCGTCAATGGATGAAGGGATGTCAAATATATATAACGTCCCACCCCCGCCTGCATATTCTAAGCTGGCACCTTTAGTACCTTTCATGTGGCACTAAAGTGTGCCTAGCTTAGTATTTATCCAAAAAAAAATAAAAAAAAAAAATGGCGTGGGGTCCCCCCTATTTTTGATAGCCAGTCAGGGTAAAGCAGACAGCTGTAGCCTGCAAACCACAGCTGGCAGCTTCATCTTGGCTGGTGATCAATTTGGAGGGCTCCCCAGGCTTTTTTTTTTTATTTATAAATAAAGAGTTAAAAAAAAAAAATAACGTGGGGTCCCCCCAAATTAGATCACCAGCCAAGGCGAAGCTGACAGCTGGGGTCTGGTATTCTCAGGGTGGGAAGAGCCATGGTTATTGGACTCTTCCCAGCCTAAAAATAGCAGGCCGCAGCCGCCCCAGAAGTGGCGCATCCATTAGATGCGCCAATCCTGGCGCTTCGCCCCAACTCATCCCGTGCCCTGGTGCGTTGGCAAACGGGGTAATAAATGGGGTTGATACCAGATGTGTAATGTCACCTGGCATCAAGAATATGCCAGGGAACGTATCCCCCATTTTCTAGGAGGGCAGACCCTCCATTTGAGGAGAGTGGGTGCCAAAAATCTGCACCCACTCTCCCCGGGTCACAGCTGCAGAGTGCCGAGCAGCCAGCACAGCTCACACTGAACACAGTGCTTGCTGTCAGCTGCTCTGCACATGTGACCGGCCGGTGTCTGCTGTGAAGGAGGAGGGGGCCGCGGGGGATCAGCGCTGCGACCGGACAGGTAAGGGGGAATACCGGGGGAATAGGGGGTGACATTTTTCTGTCGCATGTCTCAAGGCACATGCGACAGAAATCATAGGAGCAGGGCGGCCGGTGCGCTACTGTGCGCACGGCCATGTTGGATTTTCGGGAGGGGGGGGGGGGGGGGTCGGGGCGGTCACTTTGGCGATACCGGGGGCTTTCAAGGACTTTGCCAGGAAGTGAGGTCAACAGGAAACCTCTTGAGCTCACTTCCAGGTAAATGCCTGCGTTCTGGCATGCCGACAAAGCATGCGGACCGCAACAAGAAAGAAGCTCACTGCGGTGTAGCTGCGTTCTGACCCACATTATTGATTCAATGGGGGAGAGAACGCAGCCACAACGCACAAAAGAAGTGACATGCTGCTTTTCTTTCCGCACCGATTTTTGGCATCCAAAACGCTGCGTTTAGAAACGCAGCGTGTGCACTGATTTTTCGGCTTTCTCATACACTTTGATGGGAAAGCTGAACGCATGCAATTTGCCACTGAAACGCTGCGGTTCTAAACGCAGCGTTTCCGCGGTAAAAAACGCAACATGTGCACACAGCCTAAGGGTAAGAACAGGAAGTGGTGGGACAATCAAGTCAAGTGAGATACACATGTTTCACAGATTTACCACAAGAGGAGGGGAAAAAAAAAAAAAAAAAAAAAAAAAAGGGGGGAGAGTGAAATAATTTAGAGGACATTTGCAATCTCATTTTTCACATTCATGCCATGTGGCATTCTTGTTTTTAGTAAATACATCCATTTTGCCTCTCTACGCAATAAAGTTTCCCCCATGTCACCACCTCTCTTTGGTAAAACAATTTTTTCAGCTGCAACAACTTTTAAAGAATCCAGGTTGCCCACATGCTGGCTCTGAAAATGTCTAGATACCGCAGATAAAGTGCAAGTGGTAGTGTGACTGACATCATAAACATGCTCGCATGTGCGTCTTCTTAGTGCACGTGTTGTGGATCCCACATACTGAATATGGCACTGTGTGCAAGTTACAACATATATCACACCACTTGTGCCACAATTTATCAATGTGTGGATTTTAAATTGCTGTTCATACACACTTGAAACAACTTTAGTAGTGCCTGTCATGAACTTGCACAGTCCACAATTTGTTTTTTGTCCGCACTTGTAAGAGCCAACAGTGGGCAACCAACTTTGCTGGGCATTTTTTTTTCTGTTTTTAGCATTTTTATTTTGGTGGTTGCTAGGGGCAACCATATTTGCAATAGTTTTATTGTGTTTAGAAACAAATTTTACACCGTCTTTTAGGATGGTTCTTAAAGTGTCATCCACATACAGAATTGGCAAATATTTCTTTATGACACTAACAATACTATAAAAATCACTGCTATAATCAGTGGAAAAAAACCACAGGTGAACAGTCCATTGAACTTGAAGATATTTTTTTCGTTTGCAAATACTGTTCTCTGGTTTTTCCATCTGATTTTTTCTTGTCTGCACTGATGATTTTAGATGAATAACCTCTCCTTTTAAAACGTCCTTCTATGATTTTACATTGATTTTAATATGCATTAGATGATGGTTATTCATCTAAAATCATCAGTGCAGCCAAGAAAAAAAATCAGATGGAAAAACCAGAGAACAGCATTTGCAAACGAAAAAAATATCTTCTTCAAGTTCAATGGACTGTTCACCTGTGGTTTTTTCCACTGATTATAGCAGTGGTTTTTATAGTATTGTTAGTGTCATAAAGAAATATTTGCCAATTCTGTATGTGGATGACACTTTAAGAACCATCCTAAAAGACTGTGTAAAATTCGTTTCTAAACACAATAAAACTATTGCAAATATGGTTGCCCCTAGCAACCACCAAAATAAAAATGCTAAAAACAGAAATAAAAATGCCCAGCAAAGTTGGTTGCCCACTGTTGGCTCTTACAAGTGCGGACAAAAAAAAATTGTGGACTGTGCAAGTTCATGACAGGCACTACTAAAGTTGTTTCAAGTGTGTCTGAACAGGAATTTAAAATCCACACATTGATAAATTGTGGCACAAGTGGTGTGATATATGTTGTAACTTGCACACAGTGCCATATTCAGTATGTGGGATCCACAACACGTGCACTAAGAAGACGCACATGCGAGCATGTTTATGATGTCAGTCACACTACCACTTGCACTTTATCTGCGGTATCTAGACATTTTCAGAGCCAGCATGTGGGCAACCTGGATTCTTTAAAAGTTGTTGCAGCTGAAAAAATTGTTTTACCAAAGAGAGGTGGTGACATGGGGGAAACTTTATTGCGTAGAGAGGCAAAATGGATGTTCTTACTTAAAACAAGAATGCCACATGACATGAATGTGAAAAATGAGATTGCTAATGTCCTCTAAATTATTTCACTCTCCCCCCTTTTTCTTTTTTTTTTCCCTCCTCTTGTGGTAAATCTGTGAAACATGTGTATCTCACTTGACTTGATTGTTCCACCACTTCCTGTTCTTACCCTTATCGTAACATGTCATTTTGCATAGTGTTATCTAGACTAAGGACACATACGTCCGAAACGCGTATCCATATACACTGTATGTATGTATATATATGTATATATTGTAACGTTGCACCTCGCAACCTGGGGGGGGGGTTTACTCGCTTGCAGCGATGCAGGGTAGCTTAGGCATACACAGTCTTTCTCAAAATGCAGCAGTTTATTAGTAACCAACATAAACTGCCCTTCCAAAACACAATGAAGCCTCTCCTGGCTTAAAGTAAAAGGTAAACTAAACACCTTCACATACCGTGGGCTTCAAGTCCATTTAAATGTCCATAGTGAAGGTATGGCTGTCTCCCCAGGAGACACGGATTTCTGGTCAGTCTTTGTAGCGGACCGCCCGCTCAGGTTTGGACACTACAAGTGTCAGAGTGGAGCTCCTTTAGCCTCCACACACTCAGTTTCAGAAGGTTGAAGGCAACCCACGCTTCCTTAGGCAGGTTCCTTCCAGAGGCTCCAACCTCTCTGAGAATAGCAGCCTCTTTACCTGCCTGAGGCTGCTCCTCATGCAGGGCTTCTCATACACTGCTCCAAAACACACACTGACTCCATGTGCCAAACAAGCTAATTAAGACCTGTGTCAGACACACCCATAGGCAAGGGTATGTGGATTCTCCAGACCTGCACAGCACACAGGCATTATTAAAGGGAACCTGACCCTTATATGCAGAAACAAGCCTGTGTGGAACTACAAGTCCCATAGCAACCTCTTCAGTTTAATATCGCAGCGACCTTCTCCACTGCGACATATAGCGACCATTTACCACATTGGTGGTCGCTACCTCACAATATATATACATAGAAATAAATATTTGCATACACACACAAATACACAGTGTATGTGTAGACTGTAGACGCAGCATGTATGACATATATGTACTTATATATATGGTGTATATGTTTATACAATGCATTTTTAGTGAGTATATATATATATATATATATATATGCACTCTATATAAATATATATATATACATACCATATATATAGCCTGGCATAACTAGAATACGATGAGCCCCGGTGTGAAATTTGGACCAGGGCCCCCTCCGGACGTTGGTCAGATGTATAGGCACCTGTATCGTTCTACATCATATAAAGACATATGAATTGCCCCCCCCCCCTTCATTATGCTATAATGTCGCCAATCGTGGTATGTATGTCTCCCATCCTGGTATATATATGTTCACCATCCTGGTATCCAGGTGTCCAGTCCTCAGGACATACAAGAGATTACAGTGCAGGTATAGATAGTGAATTACAGCTGACGTTTTTTCGGATGGAGTCATTCACTTTTCCCGGTTTTTCCATCTGGCCCAGACTGACATGACAACTTTTTCCAGCCATGACTCATCTGTAGAGATTACAAAAAAGACACATTTGACTTCTCACATTTCCGATCCCGCCCCATCTATTCCCAACCTGCAAAAACTCCTCATCCTCCTAATACCCCAATAGTGAGCCGGTTCTGCCATATGTGTTCGTATTACTGCACCTGCTGTGCAGTACAAAAACTGTGCTCCTCTTACTGCCACACATATTAATGCCACCACTGTGCCCCTTACATGGTAAAATGCCTCCTTTGTGCCCTCAAGATGGTAAAAAATATTAATGCCCTGTGCAAGTGCCCTAGAAAAGTGTCCACATTTTGCTCCTAGAAAGTAATAATGTCCCATGTGCTCTTTTGATGATCACAATACCCTGAGTGCCCCTATAGCAGTAATGGCTCTTAAGTGCCTTCTTAACACTTACTAATGTCTCCTAAGTCTCCCCATGTACACCTCCCCTATACACAGTATGATGCAACTATACCTCCCCTATAGACAGTATGATGGGCTCACAGCTCCCCCAAAACAATGGCCCACACACTGTATAATGGCCACCACAGTAGCCAACACACTGATTGGATGTCTCCACAGCAGTCCCCACATTGTATAATGGCTTCAATAGTAGCCCCCACACTGTATGAGAACATCCAAAGTAGTCCCCACAGTATATGACAGCCCCCACATTCTCTCCTATACTGTATAATGCTCCCCATTATCTCCCACACTGTATAAGTGCCCCCAACACCAGTGGCATAACTATAGCCTGCTGGACTCTGGTGCCAGATTTGGATCTGCCCCCCCATTCCCACCCCCTGCATGTTGATGTCAGATGTACGTGCCCTTGTAGCTTTCTAAATCCTATAAAGACAAGCGTATTGCTCCCCCTTTATTATGTAGTAATCTCCCCCATCCTGATATATATATATATATATATGTCCCAATCCTGGTATATATACAGTACAGTCCAAAAGTTTAGACACACCTTCTCATTCAAAGAGTTGTCTTTATTTTCATGACTCTGAAAATTGTAGATTCACATTGAAGGCATCAAAACTATGAATTAACACATGTGGAATGAAATACTGAACAAAAAAGTGTGAAACAACTGAAAATATGTCTTATATTCTAGGTTCTTCAAAGTAGCCACCTTTTGCTTTGATTACTACTTTGCACACTCTTGGTATTCTCTTGATGAGCTTCAAGAGGTAGTCACCGGAAATGGTTTTCCAACAGTCTTCAAGGAGTTCCCAGAGATGCTTAGCACTTGTTGGCCCTTTTGCCTTCACTCTGTGGTCCAGCTCACCCCAAACCATCTCGATTGGGTTGAGGTCTGGTGACTGTGGAGACCAGGTCATCTGGCGTAGTACCCCATCACTCTCCTTCTTATTCAAATAGCCCTTACACAGCCTGGAGGTGTGTTTGGGGTCATTGTCCTGTTCAAAAATAAATGATGGTCCAACTAAACGCAAACCGGATGGAATAGCATGCCACTGCAAGATGCTGTGGTAGCCATGTTGGTTCAGTATGCCATCAATTTTGAATAAATCCCCAACAGTGTCACCAGCAAAGCACCCCCACACTATCACACCTCCTCCTCCATGCTTCATGGTGGAAACCAGGCATGTAGAGTCCATCTGTTCACCTTTTCTACAAAGATTGGATCCAAAGATCTCAAATTTGGACTCATCAGACCAAAGCACAGATTTCCACTGGTCTATTGTCCAATCCTTGTGTTCTTTAGCATAAAACAAGTCTCTTCTGCTTGTTGCCTGTCCTTAGCAGTGGTTTCCTAGGAGCTATTTTACCATGAAGGCCTGCTGCACAAAGTCTCCTCTTAATATTTGTTCTAGAGATGAGAAGTTGTGTCCAAACTTTTGGTCGGTACTATATACACACACACACACACACACATATATATATATATATATATATATATATATACTGCATATGTCCCTTAGCGTTGGCATTATTCTGGTATATTTTTGTCCCCCAGCACGGGCCCTATCCCGGTATGTATATTCCCCAGCCTGGGCCTCATCCTGATACATGTATATGTATATATATAATTAATATATATATATATATATATAGATGTTCCCCAGCCTGGGCCCTATTCTGGTGTGTAAATGTCCTCCAGTCTGGGCCCCATCCTGGTATATAGATGTCCCCCAGCCTAGGCCCTCTCCTGGTATATAGATGTTCCCCAGCCTGGGTCCTATCCTTGTATATAGATGTTCCCCAGCCTGGGTCCTATCCTGGTATATAGATCTCCCCCAGCCTGGGCCATATTTTGGTATATAGCTGTCCCCCAGCCTGGTCCCTATCCTAGTATATAGATGTCCCCCAGCCTAGGCCCTCTCCTGGTATATAGATGTTCCCGAGCCTGGGTCCTATCCTGGTATATAGATGGCCCCCAGCCTGGGTCCTATACTAGTAGATAGATGTTCCCCAGCCTGGGTCCTATCCTGGGATATAGATGTTCCTCAGGCGAACATTTCTATCCCTATATACCAGGATAGGACCCAGGCTGGGGAACATCCTCATCCTAATATATTTATTTCCCCCAGCCTGGGTCCTATCTTGGTGTAATATATATATATATATATATATATATATATATATATGTCCCCCAGCCTGGGCCCTATCCTGGCATATAGATGTTCCCCAGCCTGGGCCCTATCCTAGTATATATATGTCCCCCATACTGCATTAAAAAAAAAGACAGAAAGTACCATACTCACCTACTCCAGGGTCCTGCTGGCTCCAGCAGGGTCTGATCACAGCGCTGTCATTGCATGCACAAGACATCAGAGTCCCGCACTTTGCGAGGACGTCACAACACTGGGATTCTGATGTCCTGTGCTCATCGCTGTCATCAGCGGCAGTGTAGGGAGATCTGTTCTCCCGGCACTACTGCAGAGGTTAGCTATATCGGCACACTGCACACGCCGATATAGTTAACGGAAGTGTAGCTGTGGGTGGGTCACCTCTGAGCACAGGGCCCGGAGCGACCACACCTCAGATTGAAAGTAAAGGAACGGCGCAGCTCCTCTCTCACTGAGAGGAACCAGCTGTTTCTATGCAGGGCAGCGCCAGGCCCCCAACCCTACCAGGCCCGGTCGCAGTTGTGATCTCTGCTACTGCAGTTGTTACTCCCTTGGCCTCAGTATATATGTGTAGTGTATCCAAATGAAGAAAGAAAGCAGCAGCTCACTCTGGGGAATAGTGGAATTTTTTCTGTAAGTACAGACATCACGGAATGGGGGAGAGGGGAGTGCGGGGGCGGCAGACGGACGACAGCCGTTTCGCGCTGTGGCTAGCGCTTTAACATGTCCTAGTCTGAACCGTCAGCTGACTTCCTTTATGTGAGTCATAGGTGCTGACGTAGTGAAGTTAAAAGAAAATAACTGCTACGAAGCAGATTATCTATACAAGACTGCAACAAAACATGCATGATTAGATACATTAGCATTATTATGCTGAAAGCTTAAATATTACATACAATCATGATTCTATTAACAAAGATAAGGAGTAAATGGCATAACAAAAGACAAAAAAAAAAAAACAGAAAACCAACGAAAACAACTGTTTTCCACCACTCTGAATCTCCGTATTGGTTTTATCAATGAAGCATTTTTTTATATATATGAATATGTGTGATCCACTAATGAACATGGAGATTAGAGTATTGCAAAAGGGAATATCTTTTTTAAGAACCCTTTTTTTGGTCTATATGTATTAACTAGAAGAATTATATTCATTCTTAATACTATATATTTGAAATATATGTTCTTTCTCATGACATAGCTCTTTTTCTCCTTATTGAACCAAACAGGCTAATCCGAGGGGGAATAAGACAGAACAAAGGCAAGAGAGGGAGGCGAGAAAAAGAGAACATGGAGGGCTAGAGTTAATTTTAATAATTTTCATTATATGAAATCTTTTCCTGAGGGACAGGCTGTTATTTCATTTTTTTATTTTGTGTGCACTGAATTCTTTTTGTTGTAGAGCACGCAGCCTCCTTTTTAGCCCGTAACACAGGCAGTTATAGCTGTATTTAATGGATGCCTCTGACTCTATGAATATGGACTTAGATAACCCGAATATTTTAACGGGGAGAGAGGATGCGGAGACTTTTTTTCAATCTGGAGCAATGCATTGGATACAGATATCTTGAGCAGCAAAAGTCTTGAGCATAAAATCAACCACTTGGCAGAGAGAGAAGTGGGACAGTTTTGGACTATACAATCCTTAAGAGCATATAAAGAGTGCAAAAGAGTACTACAAAAAGAATCACGTCTGATAATAGATGTAAAAGCTATGGGTCCCTTAGGTCTTAATGACCGTAATAATATGTCCGTTTTCCTATAAAAATAAAAACATTAAAAAAATGAAATAACAGCCTGTCCCTCAGGAAAAGATTTCATATAATGAAAATTATTAAAATTAACTCTAGCCCTCCATGTTCTCTTTTTCTCGCCTCCCTCTCTTGCCTTTGTTCTGTCTTATTCCCCCTCGGATTAGCCTGTTTGGTTCAATAAGGAGAAAAAGAGCTGTCATGAGAAAGAACATATATTTCGAATATATAGTATTAAGAATGAATATAATTCTTCTAGTTAATACATATAGACCAAAAAAAAAGGGTTCTTAAAAAAGATATTCCCTTTTGCAATACTCTAATCTCCATGTTCATTAGTGGATATATATATTATAAAATGCTTAATTGATATAACCAATACGGAGATTCAGAGTGGTGGAAAACGGTTGTTTTCGTTGGTTTTCTGTTGTTTGTTATTTTTTTTGTCATTTGTTATGCCATTTACTCCTTATCTTTCTTAATAGAAACATGATTGTATGTAATATTTAGGCCCTGTGCACACTTGCTGTTTTTTGCCGCGGATTTCCTGCGGATTTGCTGCATGTTTCGCTGCAGAAAATGTTCATAACATCTCTGCAGTGATTCACCAGCAAATCCTATGGGAAAAAAATGCTGTGCGCACTATGCGGATTTTAACAGCTGCATATTTTGCTGCGGGATTCCCGCAGCAAAAACAATTGCATGTCACTTCTTTTCCGCAGGTCCCTGCGGTTTCGAGGGCTGGCAGAACAATCACCCGCTGACTCTGGGTCGGCGGAGGATTGATCGCCGGTATCTGGCCAGATGCTGCTACCCATATAAAGTTTATGGGGAACAGAATCTAGCCCAAAGGGGTAGTAGCAAGCGCTTCATACTCACCGTTGACCGGGCGGCTGTCACACTGCTCCCGCAGTGGCTCTTTCATCTTCCAGAGCCGGCTCATTATTCAATCTCATATTCACTCCTTCCCTGCTCACCGGTGGCTGTAATTGGTTGCAGGCAGACACACCCCCATGCTGAGTGACAGCTGTCTCAGTGCAACCAATCACAACCGCCGGTGGGCGGGTCTATAGCGTACAGTAAAATAAATAAATAATTAAGAAAACCCGGCGTGCGGTCCCCCCCAATTTTGATAACCAGCCAGGATAAAGCCTCACAGCTGGGGGCTGGTATTCTCAGGCTGGACATCCCCACCTTATGGGGAGCCGCCCAGCCTAAAAATATCAGCCAGCAGCCGCCCGGAATTGCCGCATCCATTAGATGCGACAGTCCCGGACTTTTCCCGGCTCTTCCCATTGCTGTGATGCGGTGGCAATTGGGGTAATAAAGGAGTTAATGGCAGCAGCCCATAGCTGCCACTAAGTCCTAGTTTAGTGATGGCAGGCAGGATATGACACCCCCTCATCACTAAACTGTAAGTGAAAGTTAATAAGCACAAACACCCCAAAAATCCTTTATCTGAAATAAAATACAAAAAGCCCCCTCTTTCACCACTTTATTAACCCCTTATAACAGCCCTCCAGGTCCAACGTAATCGACAAGATGTCCCATGATGCTTCCAGCTCTGCTACACCTGGCACTCACAGTGAGCGCCATAGACCATGACTGCTCACTGTTAGGGTCAGGACGCAAGTGAAGTGAGCTGCCGGGATCAGCGGTGACTTCACTGATGTGCTTTGCAGTGACAGGTGGAGGACTCCAGGTGGAGGACTCCAGCGGTCACTGCACATCAGCTGACTGAAGTCACCGCTGATCTTATACTCACCTTCTCTTGCGAGGCTGCCTCCGGACACTGCTCTCCTGCTTCCAGGGCGGCTCATGCATATGCAGTTATGTAGTGCACAGTTGACCCGCAAACAGCAGAGCGCCAGAGGCAGCCGTGCAGGACAAAAGCACGGGTCTGAGCCTTCAGCAGCACGGACAGCAGGAGCGGGGAGAACTGTGAAATCCCGCAGTGAACAACCTGCGGCAATTCCGCACCAAATCCGCACCAATACGCAACATACCGGATTTCGGTGCAGGTTTTTTGCGTTTTTTTGCTGCAGGTGCGGAAATCTTTAAGAGCCTGCAGAATTTTCTTAAGAAAATTCCATTTTCTAGTGCGCACAGGACCTTAAGCTTTCAGCATAATAATGCTAATGTATCTAATCATGCATGTTTTGTTGCAGTCTTGTATAGATAATCTGCTTTGTAGCAGTTTTTTTTCTTTTAACTTCACTATGTCAGCACCTATGACTCACATAAAGGAAGTCAACTGGCGGTTCAGACTAGGACTCGTTAAAGCGCTAGCCACAGCGCGAAATGGCTGTCGTCCCCGCTATCCCCTCTCCCCCAATCCGTGATATCTGTACTTACAGAATAAATTCCGCTATTCCCCAGAGTGAGCTGCCGCTTTCTTTCTTCATTTGGATAACCTTTATCTTGACCACGCTACCAGCAGAGCACCACCTGGAGCGGCTAAAAAAGTCCAGGAACAGCTGATCGCTGAAACCCGTGAGTACGGCTCCACTACACAGCCCAGTGCTGCAGTGCTCAACAGTCTTGTTTTATTTTATATATGTGTAGTGTATATAAGGTGGATGTGTAAATATGCAGATATGTACGTATAGCCTCTGTAAACTCTGTGTGCATTTGTATGTAGCATATATATGGTAGGTTTGTGTGAATATAGTATATGTAGGTATAGAGTACACAGCATGCAGTGAGTGTGCAATCATCTGTATAGTGCATATATGGAGAATACACAGTACATGTAGTGTATAGCTTTATTCTATTAGCTCCTATGCTCCCTTTAGTAGTGGTAGCAGGTTGTCATCATGTAATCTTGTTAATTAATAAATGTAGTGTATAGAGGAATTGGATCTCGACATCAGATAAAATTAACTTTAATGTTAGTACCATGATGAGCCCTTCACATATTTATAGATTTTGTCATGTCCATAATAATAGTGGTTACGGGGTAAATTTCCATAGTGGTATTTTTGTGGAGAAGATATTGCTATTGCTAAGATATTGCTATGCTAGTTCTAGGCTTCTCTCTTTATGACATCATTGTCTTCTTCATTATGACACAGCTCGATCCTAAACACGCACAAGTTGTGGATGATCACTTGAGCAGCGCAGTCTTCTTCCCAGCTGATATGTCCTTAGATGCCGAACAGGATCAGTGCTTTTTCCAGGCCAGAGAATGAAGATTGTGATATTATAATCTCAGACTCTGCAGGAAAATTTCATCACTACGTCACAGATAAGTATCAATAATGTAATTGTATATGTTTTTCAAAAGGTAGGGAGCGACATTCTGACTTCCCTGATCCCTATAGTATAACTTCCTAGGACTCCAGTAGAATAGCTGCAGTACTGCCGGTTAGGCTGGACTCACACGAGCGTATGGCATCCGATGCGAGAGCATAGGATGCGATATGCTAATGTCCCCCGGCTCAGGCTCTGCTGCGAGCGTGAGCCGGGTGTCATGCGACTGTAACCCGATCTTGCGATCGGGTCACAGCTGTGAAGCTGAGTGCAGGCGCTGCGGAGGAGAGGGAGGGGTTAATCCTCCCATCTCCTCCACTGTCAGCCTGTGCGTATATCGCACTGCACTGGGATAACATCCGAGTGCAGTCCAATGTATCTCTCGCATCCATTCACTTGAATGGGTGCGAGAGATACGGCGGTAGCAGCAAAACGCAGCATGCTGCCGCTTTTCTCGCATCCAGAATCTGGATGCGAGAAAAGCTGACCAACAGCTCAACCTCATTGCCTAACATTGGTCAGAGTGCAATGCGAGAATTTCTCGCATTGCACTCGTCCGATTTTCACGCTTGTGTGAGCGTACCCTTAGAAGGATTTCAGCAGATGTCACACCTCACCCTGGTAACATATCTATTTATTGAGTGTCTGAAGCTACAGGAAATGTAGCAGAAATCATAAAAACACTATCCCATATAACTACCGCCATTCTGTGGGTATAGGAATAAATCCTTTCCATAGAAATTGGCCTTCTGCGCTCCCATCAGGACCGAAGAGTTCCTGCAGCTTCAGCCAATAGCACTACACATTTATGATACGAAGGGAGTGGAAGAGGGTATGATAACCGCTGCGGTAATCCATGTACTTTATAGAAGAGTTATCGTTCTTCAGGTTTTGGATAATAAGACTATAAAGGCCGCTTTACACGCTACGAGATCGCTAAAGCGATGTCTTTGGGGTCACGGATTTTGTGACGCACATCCGGCCGCTTTAGCGATGTCGTTGTGTGTGACACCTATGAGCGATTTTGAATCGTCGCAAAAACGTTCAAAATCGCTCATCGGTGACATGCCCCCCTCTTCCTAATTATCGTTGCTGCTGCAGTAACGATGTTGTTTGTTGTTCCTGCGGCAGCACACATCGCTATGTGTGACGCCGCTGGAACGACAAACATCTCCTTACTTGCGTCCACCGAAAAAGGAGAAAGGAAGGAGGTGGGCAGCATGTTCCGGCCGCTCATCTCCTTCCCTCCTTTTCTATTGGGCGGCGGTTCAGTGACGCTGCTGTGACGTCGCTGTGACGCTGAACGAACCGCCCCCTTAGAAAGGAGGCGGTTCGCCGGTCACAGCAACGTCGCAGAGCAGGTATGTGCATGTGATGCTGCCGTAGCGATAATGTTCGCTACGGCAGCGATCACCAGATATCGTGCCACCGACAGGGGCGGGTGCTATTGCACGCGACATTGCTAGCCGATGCTAGCGATGTCCCAGCGTGTAAAGCGGCCTTTAGGACACAGACATATTTTGGCCTGGTTTTGGGTTTGGAATTTGTAAGCCAAAACCCAGAGTGTGTGCAAAACACTAAAGAGCTGCACATCTTCTATAAAGCATTTTATTTATTTATGTTTCTTTCCTAATATTTGCTTACAAATACTGATGTAAGCAATAGTGTAAATGTGGGATATATATGTATGTAGCATACATGTTCTGTCTATTTACATACAGTATGTGCACTGTAAGTTTAACTGTATATATATATATATATATATATATGTAATATGAGTGAAATTTATAACAGGTGTATGTGCATATTGTGTAGTGTATTTATGTGACATTTATTTATTCAGTTTGTGCAGCATATACCTATATATCCATGTACATGCTCATATACATGCACACACAAATATATAGATAGCAAATACCGTATTTTTCGGACCATAAGACGCACTTTTTCCCCCCCCAAAATGTTGGGGGAAAGTTGGGGGTGCGTCTTATGGTCTGACTATAGGGCTGCGGCCGGAAATCAGGGTGCTGCGGTGGAGCGGGTCATCGGGGGTACGAGCAGGCAGCAGCAGCGCCTGCCGTGACCACGTGGCCCCGCTCATTACATATGCAAGCCCATCCCCCGCCCATTTCTCAGCGCAGAAGCCAGCGCTGCCAGGTGGGCGGGATGACGAGCGGGGACGCGCGCATAGTAAAGAGCCAGTCCGCATGATCACCCCTGGAAATTACAGCCTGGAGTGATCATGTGCGGCTGTATTCACTGCTCCCCGCGCGTCATCATCAGCGCGGGGTGCAGTGAATCAGTGTACTCACCCGTCCCCGTGTGTGGAGCCGTCCCCCTGCAGCACGCGATGTCTTCCTGTCTGTGCCGGTCAGATGATCTGTGCTGGTCAGCTGATCGGCACAGACAGGAAGACATTGCGGTGCTGCAGGGGAACGGCTCCACACACACAGGTCAGCGTGCCAGAGAGGAAGATATGATCGGTGCTGGAGGGAGTGAGGAAAAGGTGAGTATAAACGTTTATTTTTTTTATCTGTATCTGGAGTATATGTGCAGGATAGGGGAATATGAGCAGGATGCTGGTATATGAGCAGCATTGGGGTTTATAGCAGGATCATATACAAGGCAGGAGGATCATTACCAGGATGGGGTACCTTAGTAGAGAATTTGGGGACATGACCCCCATAACAGTGTCAGCAGCAGATCCTTGCCCCATAACAGTGTGTCATGACCACATTTTTTTTGCTTAAAGTTTTATTTTCCTATTTTCCTCCTCTAAAACCAGGGTGCGTCTTATAGTCCGGTGCGTCTTATAGTCCGAAAAATACGGTATATATATTGTGTGTGTATTTTAAACACATCTACCGTATACAAATATACTTGTATATATGGTGTATGTGTATATACAGTATATTTAGCACATATATATAGCCTCTGGTATCGATGTGCAAATGTACAGTATATGTTGCTCTGCCATATAAATAGCCTATGTGCATCCGTATATGTATTGTATATATGGTAAATTTGTTTATATGTTGGTATAGAGCAGGGGTCTCAAACTCGGCTGGGTGTATGGGCCGCGCAGAGGAAAAAAAATAATTTGGGGGGCCGCATTCTTTGCAGGACAAAGTGACATTTTTATTGATACCATGTATATATATATATATATATATATATATATATATATTTATTTAATTTTTTTACACACCTTGGGATCACTGATTTTGAACATTTTTACTTGTTCATTATAGCAAACGTGCACATTCTTTGTTTAAATATAAAAAAAAAATTTTGTTACATTTTATTCCTTTCTTGTAACTAATAGTCTTACAATTAGCACTATATAGAAATTTTGACCAACATCTTTTAGTATTGTTCCCCATATTGTTGTAACGTGCCCATCCTTGTCCCTTTGTAGTATTGTGTCCCATCCTACTGCCAATCCTACAGTAATGTGCTCATCCTTGTCCCCTTGTAGTATTGTACCCCATCCTAGTCCCCATCCCACAGAAATGTTCTCATCCTTATCCCCATCCTAAAGTAATATTCCCCATCCTTGTCCCCATTTTGTAGTAATGTGTCCATCCTTGTCCCCCATCTTATAGTAATGTTCCTCATCCTTGTCCCCTTGTAGCAATGTCCCCATCCTATAGTACTGTCCCATCCTATAGTACTGTCCCCATTCTATAGTAATGTGCCCATCCTTTAATAATGTGCCAACCTTGTCCCCACCCTATAGTAATGTCCCCAGCATTATCCCTATTCTATAGTAATGTTTCCCATCCTTGTCCCCTTGTAGTAATGTCCCTATCCTACAGTAATGTGCCCACTTTGTCCCCATCCTGTAGTAATGTCCCCATCCTATAGTACTGTGCCCATCCTAGTCCCCACCCATCCTATAGTACTGTGCCCACCTTGTCCCCATCCTATAGTAATGTCCCCAGCCCTGTCCCCATTTTATAGTCATGTGCCCATCCTAGTCCCTATCCTATAGTAATGTGCCCATCCTATAGTAATGTCCTCAGCCTTGTCCCCATACTATAGTAATAATGTCTCCATCCAGTAGTATTGTGCCCATCCCTGTAATGTCCCAATCCTATAGTAATGTCCACAGCTTTATCCCCATCCCATAGTAATGTGCACACTTTGTCCCCATCCTGTAGTAATGGGTCAGAAGCTCCCTTCACCTTCCACAGACTCCGGAGTGAAGCTGAGGGGAGTGGTCTGCGGCCCCAGATCCACAGTGATTGGACAGATCGGTCACAAGGCCGGTCTTTCCAATCAGAGCTGGGGGCGGGTGAAACACAGGTCACCCAGCTCCAGCCAATGATCAGGGCTACAGCTGCCCTGATCTTGGTTGGATTTCAATGTTTCAGCGATTTTCAATGGCTGAAACATTAGTGGCTGTGATTGGCTGACAAACGCCACTCAGCCAATCACAGCCTCCGTAGGTCCGGGGAGGAGACACCACCCCTCCTGAGGTCCCCTCCTCCCCGAATCTAAGGTATTTGCAGCGATCGTAGCTACCGGGGCTGCGATTTCGCCATGACGTACTGGGTATGTCATGGGTCCTTAAGTACCAGGGAGCCATAACATACCCAGTACGTCATAGGTCGCTAAGGGATGTGTCCAACACAAACACACACACACACACACACCGTTCTTCTCACTTGTCCCGCGCTCCCTCATCTCTGCTTCATGCGGCCCCCATGCCCCGTGCCCCCGTTCACTATCGCGGCAGGTGCAGGGGCAGCAGTCACTGTCAGTGATTTATGTGAGATGATTGTATTGCCGGCATGAGAGCGCAGCGCAGGCAACACATTCATCTGACATAAAGTGCAGACAGTGGCTGCGGCCCCTGCACCTGCCGCGATAGTGAACAGGGGCACGGCCTGGGGGCCGCACGAACTACCCTGAGGGGCCGCATGCGGCCCGCGGGCCACGTGTTTGAGACCCCTGGTATAGAGTATAGTCTGTATAGTGTATATAGGGAGTATACACAGCACATGTAATGTATAGCTTTATTCTAATAGCTCCTATGCTCCCTTTAGTAGTGGTAGCAGGTAGTCAAATGTTTGAAAACGACATAAAATATAACTGAATAAATCCTATTTAAATTTATATCACACCCAACATAAATGGTTGCTAAGCAAGCAGCACTATAGGACAATACAGTATAGGGAAGCTGGTGTCAGATTATCACAGCAACCTCTCCCTATATTCACAGGTGTTATTCACAAATAGAGCATCAATTATATTACAATCGATGTCCACAAAAATATGTCCAAAAAATGATAATAGAAACAATGTGAATATAGTCACAATAACACACTGTCTAGTCAAAGGTACACACTCAAGTGATAGTAGAATGATCACAATTACCGTATTTCTCTGACGCCTCATTGGGGGACACAGGACCATGGGTGTTATGCTGCCTATCCATAGGAGGACACAAAGTAGATGCAAAAGCATAGCTCCTCCTCTGCAGTATACACCCCCTGGCCGGGCCAGACAGTCTCAGTTTTAGCTTAGTGTTTATAGGAGGCACTTCCTTTCAAGGTTTGTTATTTTTTGAGGGCGACGGTTTCCTTTTGGGACCGATCTCCCACTACCATCAACGGGCGGGAACTTGAAGTGTTGCCTACACGTATCCCCTCCCGCGACGCTGGATCCTGGGCTGGACGACGGGTTCCATAGACACCGATTTTCCAAAGCCCAGGGCAGAGGCACAATTCCTCAGCCCCTCTTTGCAGGCTCTGAGTTGAATATGGCATCAATTCCTCAGCCCCTCTTTGCAGGCTCTGAGTTGAATATGGCACCGTTGTGACCGGATACAGCAAGCTGACTCTGCTATTGTCACTGCCTGGATTGAAGCAGTGTTTAAGGTGAGATCCCCCTGACTGGTTTCCCAGACAAAGGGAGAAAAGGCTGTGCAGGGCTGAATATACAGTATTTATTATGAGAAAGTCCCTGGCTAATGCAAGGAAGAGAGCCCCAGGAATCCTGAACACACAGTGTTAACTTTTCCCTAGCTTGCTGGCTGGAGGAGGGGGGAAGTCCCGGTGGCAGGGGGGAGGGGGTGGCTAGAGAATTACAGAGCTCAGGGACTCACGCTGCTTATTATCTACTCTGTTTATTTGATCTAGGAGAAAAGCCAGCTGATAACCACCAGTGACAGCTGTGTGCTGACTAGAGGGAGAGGGAGGAAAACTATCAGAAGCTCCTTTTCTGTCGTTTTTTACTACCCACAGCGGGGGGCGGGGCACACTGACTACTTCTTTGCACTCTTTTAGCGCTAAGCCCCACCCCCCCGCGGCCACGATAAGCCCCCCCCCCCCCCCCGGAAAGTATGGGAAGATCTCCAGCCATCGGCTGATTCTAGTAAGGTGCTGCTCACTGTAGCTCTGCTGAGCATTGCTCCTCCTCCTGGCATACTCCTATCAGGAACATGCAGAATTCAAAAGGCACTAAGAGGGCTAAGGCTCACATAGTCTATTATTCAGCCTGCACTGCCTGCCACGTTGAGCTACCACGTAAACACACCTCTTCTCTCTGTGAGTCCTGTGCCCCTATAGCCCTCCAAGACCCCCCTGCCACACCGCCGCAACTGTCAGCCCAGAGCCTAGGGCTCCCAGCCCACCGGAATGGGCACAGTTTCTGTCCCAATCCATGGAAAAACTGTCACAGAATCTGGTGCTGGCTATGCAATGTCGTCCTCCACACCCTTCTGGGTCCCTGGACGGAACGCAGCCTGAGGATACCCCTATGGAGGATCATTCTGAGGTAATCCGGGCACATGCTTCACCGGTTGCAGGGATCAGGGAAAAAGCACAAGGTGTCTCCAGCGGTCTCTCCCTCGGGAGCACACAGATAACAGAGAGCAAAAGAGAAGGGTGTTTGATACTGCGCCAAAGGATCACAGGAACAGATGTTTAGATTAATGCATCTTTATTTCATCCAGGTCTACGCGTTTCCGGAGCCACTGCCCCCTTCCTCAGGACCGTCAGGAAAGACAAAACATCAAATCTGTCCTGGTGGACACCAGCATGCAGATAAATAGACAAGATAACATCATGACACCACCCCTTCTTGAAAAAAAGGGGTGGGAGGAAACAGTAAAAAAAAAAAAAAATGTCCATGCTGATGTACTAAATGTATCTTTACAAATAAAATTAAACCATGACTGGTATCACATAATCGCAAATGTCAGTCAGGATACACATATTGGGTCAAGAAAAATAATAAATTATGAAAAACCAAAAAACCTGTGTTTGTTCAGTGAAATGTACAAAAATATATATGAATTTATATATTCCATAGTGTATATATGTCAACATGTGTGTTTTATACATATGAATCTGCAATCAACAGAAGAGAGTCAAGAACCCACTCCTGTCGGGCGTTCAAATGATCACCATACATAAGAGAGTGGAGGCATAAACCGGTGCAGCCACCCCTGTGTGACACATTAAACAGGAAATGAAAAGACAAAATCACTAAAATAGTGACAGTGAAGGATCAAGTGAAAGACAAGGATAACCTGGAATTTAGAAATGAAAAAACCTCCAGATGGGCTCCAGACTTTGAGGATCTACAGGCAGTTCACCAAAGTTCATAAACGTGGGAAAATGAGTGACTGCGCCTGCGTGCAAGGTCTGTGTCAAGAGCTCGCGGGTCAAAGGAGTTCAGGCCCGTGGGAACCAACCTACCACGCCTGCGTGATTCCCGACTCGTAGTAAGCTTACAAGTAGCAAGTCCTACATATTAGTATCCGTGCAGTGATCGCTAGAAAAACAGCGCTAGCAGTTGATGAGTGCTGGGAACACTGAGAGATAAGAGGAGATTAAAGTGAAAAAAGGCTACAGAGACACTAGGAATTGAAATCAACCGTGAATATATAAAAGACATATAGAAGAAAAAGAAATAAACAATAAATAGGGGAAAAACAATTTTTATATAAACTATGCCGTGGGTTCATAAAACTAAAATAGAGGTATAACGCACCCTATTTTCGAGGCGCAAAAGAGTGAAAAGACACCAAGATCAAGGAAGAGATCACCCTGAAACTAATAGTGTGCTGGTATACAATCATAAAAGGAGGAATGTATATGTCACTAAAACTAGTGTATATGTATGTATACCCATGCGTTCATCTCCATCAATAAATAAGTAAGTGAATAAATAAATAAATTAGTGGAAAATATGCATTCTGAAACAACCATTATAAGAGTGTAAAACCCATATCATATATATTATATCAATTACATTAAAACTACGCTATAAAAATATTATATAAATATAAATACAATGATAATGATTAATAAAAACAGCGATAGACCTGATGGTACTGGACCATAAAACAACCATAAAATATAACAATAAAATCACACTGATATAGGTGTGATATATATATAAAAAAACCTTATAACAACAAAAAAGTATGCCATAAAACTCAATTAAAATCATAATAAAACCATCCGGAGAAACAGATCAATGCTAGACTTGATTTTAGTGGAATAAATCCGTGATTTCATTTAGACCTTGGGGTTTTAAAGTATTCAGCTTATAAATCCAGTAGGTTTCTTTTTTATTTAGAAGTCCCATCCTATCGGGAACATATGGGGGTATCTGTTCTATAGGGGTAACCTTCAACTGGATTTTTTTATTATGAAATAGAGTGGTATGACGAGAAAGTCCATGGAGCATGAATCCCACCTTTATATTATGTCTGTGTGAGTTTATTCTGTTATGTAGAGCTTGTATCGTTCTGCCTATATACCTTTTATTACAGTCACACTCAATTAAATAAATAACAAAGTCGGATAGACATGTCAAATGTCCTTGTATCCTAAATTCTGTGCCCTCTATGGTCTGACCGAAATTGATCCTCCCGTGTTGGATGGATCTGCAACATAGGCAGTTTTTCATATAGCATTTATAAGAACCCATGAGTACATTATTAGTAGTAGGATTACAATGATTTTTCAATCTGCTAGGCGCAAGTTGGTTCTTTAAAGTGGATGCTCTACGAAATGTGACCCCTGGATGGGTAGGTAACACCTCTTTCAGGTATGGGTCATTGTGTAAAATGGTCCAATGTTTCTTGAGGATGCCCTTAATGACATCCCCATCACAACTATAGGTGGTGAGGAAATTAGAGGTAAATTTTTCATTGGCAGACTTTTTGTCAGAGGAACTAACCTTCATGATCAGATCTCTTTGTTTTAGGTTTCTGTTTATTTGATAGGCTTTTTTTACAACAATCGGGGGATATTTTTTCTCTAAAAATCTCTCCTGCAGGACCAAAGCTTGATCTCTGAAGTCCACATCTGAGGTGCAATTCCTCCTAATCCTCTGATATTGTTTTTTTGGAACATTCAGCAACCATTTGTCATAGTGGTTGCTGGTGAAGTTGATGTAACCATTACTGTCCACTCTCTTAAAAAAGGTTTTTGTGTGGATAGAGTCACCGGTATGGAAAATGGTCAGATCAAGGAAATTAATGGCATCTTTCTCTACCGTGGGCGAAAAAGTTAAACCCCAGGTATTGCTCTCTATATTTTCTAAAAACCCCAAATAATTATTTTCAATATTCTCATAAATAATGAACAGATCATCAATATACCTTTTGTAAGAAATCACATGTTTAAAAAGCCCAGAGGAATATATGTACTGAATTTCAAAGAGCCCCATAACCAGATTGGCGAAAGTGGGTGCTGCCTTCGATCCCATGGCAACTCCGCAGCATTGGTGATATACAGTGTCTTGGAATGTAAAAAAATTATTTCTTAGAATAAACCTCATGCTGTTTAAAATGAACTCCTTTTGTGCCACCGGTAGTCTATCATCGACCTCTAAATATTGCTTGAAGCATTCCAATCCCAGTGTATGAGATATATTTGTGTATAGAGATGCAATATCCAAACTTATGAAAATAAATGAGTCTTTCCAAGTAATATCATTTAGAATATATATCAGGTGTGAAGAATCCCTAAGGAAACTTTTTAAATTGGTGACATGAATATTCATGATGGAGTCAACATATGCTGCCAAATTTTCAGTAAGGGATCCAATACCCGAGATGATGGGTCTTCCCGGGGGATTATTGAGGCTTTCGTGGATTTTAGGCAAGTGATAGTAGAACGCTAACCTGGGGGTTTTTATGTCCAAAAATTTAAACTCATTTTTATTGAGGACCCCAACCTCAGATGCTCCTTTAATTAAGGTACGATATTCAGAAATGGAATCCTGATATGTAGTAATACCCACAATATTATAGTGCGATCTATTGGAAAGCATTCTCAGAGCTTCCTGTATGTAACTATTCCTGTCTTGTATGACAATGCCACCCCCTTTGTCAGCGTTACGGATAATTATGTTTGGATTATTTTTTAGTCCTGAGATAGCAACCTTCTCTTCCCTGGATATGTTCGTTCTAGGAGGATTTTTCTTGGCAAGAATCGACTTAAAATCTTGTAGTACCAGATCGTTAAAGGTTTTTAAATGATGTCCTATACTATGTAGTGGGTAAAAATTTGATTTTGGTTTATGATCTGTATGAAAAAAATCCTCTGATATATTTATGTCTATGGGAGCAGATTTATTCATCTGGAAGTGTCTAGTTAAAGTAAGTTTCCTGATGAATTTTTGAAGATCCAAAAAAAGTTCAAAGTCATTGGAGGACTTAGTGGGACAAAAAGAGAGACCTTTTTTTAAAACACTGATCTCATCTTTTGATAATTTGTGATGGGATAAATTGAAGATACCTGAGGTGTCATTTTTGGTTATGTACTTTTTTTCTCTTTTTTGTTTGAGTTTGAGTCCTGCCCTAATCCCTCTGTGACGTTTTTTCTTTTCTCCCCTCTGGGGGTGAGAAATGTCGTGATAGGAACCCGAAGGTTCCTGACCATGGGTAAAAAAGGAACAGATAAACTGCCTTTTAAGGTGTTATCAATAGTCACGGTCTTAATGTTAGAATTAGTAATGGAGGTGATCAAAGGAGGTGGAGAGGAATTGCACTCATCTGATTCAGATGATCTAGGTAGAGGTATGTACTCTTCATGTAGTGACAGTTCCAACAGATCAATGAAATCCCCGTCAGGGTGATCATCAATGGTGGAAAGATTATCAAGTGCCTCCAATTCTGGTTGTGGGTCTCTATTCTTACGAATTTTTTCTATTTGAGATTTTAATGATTCTAGTTGTCTCCTTGTCTCCTCAAAATCTGCACCCATGTGGGTCGATTTCTGGGGTACAAAGGCACATTCAGCAGGGACTAATTCCATAGGGGTAATAACCGTATTTGGTTCGGTTGTGAGTATAGTGGAAAACACTTCATCTGTGATAGTGGTAGTAGGTAGATCACAGGGCATGGAGCTTACAGATGTCTGGGGATTAGGAGATCTACTGATAGGATCATTGTGATGGGTGGTGTCTCTTCTTGTTAATGAGTTTGCACTCCTCTTGTGAAACCTGCTGTTAAAGAAGTTTCTGTTATTGCTGTGAGCTCTAGGTCTCTGATTGGGAATATTATTAGATCTCCCAGCTGTGATGGAACCCTGAATTTTATTGGGGATCATGTCAGATCTATCACGTTGTAGTTTTTTTGATTTACGAAAAATGGAGTCCTGCTCTAATTGAATCAATCTGGTATTGATATCCGAATTTAGGATTTTATACTCCGGGTGCAGGTCATATTTATAAAGTTCTTTGTACAGTTCAGTAATGCTATTAGATGTGTCACTTGCAATGTTGCTGCGCTTCTTGAATAGACACTGCAGCATACTTTGCATGCATGTATGTAAGATATTGTCCCACTCACTGGTAAACACAGGATCCGCCGGAAAGGGGGAATCATGTTTAATCCTCAGGCCTCTAGGGCAAAGTTTTTCTTCCATGTAGATGGTTAAGAAACGGGCATACAGCCCAAACCGTAGTTCCTCTTTTAATAAGTCCTCCAACCGTAGGAACAGTTTTTTCATAATACCCGTGTCCTCTTCCGTATATGCACTAGGTATATTTAAGTCCCAATCAACATTATGACTCTCGGGGGTACCTACTGTTTGAAGTATTAGTTTTTCTCTCGATGATAGGCGATTATTGAAATAATCCATATTCCAAGAAGAGACCCTCTGCTGCTGTATCCACAAAAAGAGATCTGGTCTTGCCAGATCCAGGAATAATTCAGATAAGAAATCTGTGGAGAGAAAAGAGCATATAGGGTCTTACCCCAGTATATAAGGGGTGGGAGGAGGGTGAAACTACTCACCAGATGTCGTTGTGAGAGTCACAACAACTGTATTCGCATGTAGAATCTGATCCAAGGCTGCAGCCACCCAATTGGCAGATAACAGAGAGCAAAAGAGATGGGTGTTTGATACTGCGCCAAAGGATCACAGGAACAGATGTTTAGATTAATGCATCTTTATTTCATCCAGGTCTACGCGTTTCCGGAGCCACTGCCCCCTTCCTCAGGACCGTCAGGAAAGACAAAACATCAAATCTGTCCTAGTGGACACCAGCATGCAGATAAATAGACAAGATGCAGATTTTGGTGGATGATTGCAGATTGCAGATGGGTGCAGATTTTGAGGAGACAAGGAGACAACTAGAATCATTAAAATCTCAAATAGAAAAAATTCGTAAGAATAGAGACCCACAACCAGAATTGGAGGCACTTGATAATCTTTCCACCATTGATGATCACCCTGACGGGGATTTCATTGATCTGTGGAACTGTCAATACATGAAGAGTACATACCTCTACCTAGATCATCTGAATCAGATGAGTGCAATTCCTCTCCACCTCCTTTGATCACCTCCATTACTAATTCTAACATTAAGACCGTGACTATTGATAACACCTTAAAAGGCAGTTTATCTGTTCCTTTTTTACCCATGGTCAGGAACCTTCGGGTTCCTATCACGACATTTCTCACCCCCAGAGGGGAGAAAAGAAAAAACGTCACAGAGGGATTAGGGCAGGACTCAAACTCAAACAAAAAAGAGAAAAAAAGTACATAACCAAAAATGACACCTCAGGTATCTTCAATTTATCCCATCACAAATTATCAAAAGATGAGATCAGTGTTTTAAAAAAAGGTCTCTCTTTTTGTCCCACTAAGTCCTCCAATGACTTTGAACTTTTTTTGGCTCTTCAAAAATTCATCAGGAAACTTACTTTAACTAGACACTTCCAGATGAATAAATCTGCTCCCATAGACATAAATATATCAGAGGATTTTTTTCATACAGATCATAAACCAAAATCAAATTTTTACCCACTACATAGTATAGGACATCATTTAAAAACCTTTAACGATCTGGTACTACAAGATTTTAAGTCGATTCTTGCCAAGAAAAATCCTCCTAGAACGAACATATCCAGGGAAGAGAAGGTTGCTATCTCAGGACTAAAAAATAATCCAAACATAATTATCCGTAACGCTGACAAAGGGGGTGGCATTGTCATACAAGACAGGAATAGTTACATACAGGAAGCTCTGAGAATGCTTTCCAATAGATCGCACTATAATATTGTGGGTATTACTACATATCAGGATTCCATTTCTGAATATCGTACCTTAATTAAAGGAGCATCTGAGGTTGGGGTCCTCAATAAAAATGAGTTTAAATTTTTGGACATAAAAACCCCCAGGTTAGCGTTCTACTATCACTTGCCTAAAATCCACAAAAGCCTCAATAATCCCCCGGGAAGACCCATCATCTCGGGTATTGGATCCCTTACTGAAAATTTGGCAGCATATGTTGACTCCATCATGAATATTCATGTCACCAATTTAAAAAGTTTCCTTAGGGATTCTTCACACCTGATATATATTCTAAATGATATTACTTGGAAAGACTCATTTATTTTCATAAGTTTGGATATTGCATCTCTATACACAAATATATCTCATACACTGGGATTGGAATGCTTCAAGCAATATTTAGAGGTCGATGATAGACTACCGGTGGCACAAAAGGAGTTCATTTTAAACAGCATGAGGTTTATTCTAAGAAATAATTTTTTTACATTCCAAGACACTGTATATCACCAATGCTGCGGAGTTGCCATGGAATCGAAGGCAGCACCCACTTTCGCCAATCTGGTTATGGGGCTCTTTGAAATTCAGTACATATATTCCTCTGGGCTTTTTAAACGTGATTTCTTACAAAAGGTATATTGATGATCTGTTCATTATTTATGAGAATATTGAAAATAATTATTTGGGGTTTTTAGAAAATATAGAGAGCAATACCTGGGGTTTAACTTTTTCGCCCACGGTAGAGAAAGATGCCATTAATTTCCTTGATCTGACCATTTTCCATACCGGTGACTCTATCCACACAAAAACCTTTTTTAAGAGAGTGGACAGTAATGGTTACATCAACTTCACCAGCAACCACTATGACAAATGGTTGCTGAATGTTCCAAAAAAACAATATCAGAGGATTAGGAGGAATTGCACCTCAGATGTGGACTTCAGAGATCAAGCTTTGGTCCTGCAGGAGAGATTTTTAGAGAAAAAATATCCCCCGATTGTTGTAAAAAAAGCCTATCAAATAAACAGAAACCTAAAACAAAGAGATCTGATCATGAAGGTTAGTTCCTCTGACAAAAAGTCTGCCAATGAAAAATTTACCTCTTAATTTCCTCACCACCTATAGTTGTGATGGGGATGTCATTAAGGGCATCCTCAAGAAACATTGGACCATTTTACACAATGACCCATACCTGAAAGAGGTGTTACCTACCCATCCAGGGGTCACATTTCGTAGAGCATCCACTTTAAAGAACCAACTTGCGCCTAGCAGATTGAAAAATCATTGTAATCCTACTACTAATAATGTACTCATGGGTTCTTATAAATGCTATATGAAAAACTGCCTATGTTGAAGATCCATCCAACACGGGAGGATCAATTTCGGTCAGACCATAGAGGGCACAGAATTTAGGATACAAGGACATTTGACATGTCTATCCGACTTTGTTATTTATTTAATTGAGTGTGACTGTAATAAAAGGTATATAGGCAGAACGATACAAGCTCTACATAACAGAATAAACTCACACAGACATAATATAAAGGTGGGATTCATGCTCCATGGACTTTCTCGTCATACCACTCTATTTCATAATAAAAAAATCCAGTTGAAGGTTACCCCTATAGAACAGATACCCCCATATGTTCCCGATAGGATGGGACTTCTAAATAAAAAAGAAACCTACTGGATTTATAAGCTGAATACTTTAAAACCCCAAGGTCTAAATGAAATCACGGATTTATTCCACTAAAATCAAGTCTAGCATTGATCTGTTTCTCCGGATGGTTTTATTATGATTTTAATTGAGTTTTATGGCATACTTTTTTGTTGTTAGAAGGTTTTTTTTATATATATATCACACCTATATCAGTGTGATTTTATTGTTATATTTTATGGTTGTTTTATGGTCCAGTACCATCAGGTCTATCGCTGTTTTTATTAATCATTATCATTGTATTTATATTTATATAATATTTTTATAGCGTAGTTTTAATGTAATTGATATAATATATATGATATGGGTTTTACACTCTTATAATGGTTGTTTCAGAATGCATATTTTCCACTAATTTATTTATTTATTCACTTACTTATTTATTGATGGAGATGAACGCACGGGTATACATACATATACACTAGTTTTAGTGACATATACATTCCTCCTTTTATGATTGTATACCAGCACACTATTAGTTTCAGGGTGATCTCTTCCTTGATCTTGGTGTCTTTTCACTCTTTTGCGCCTCGAAAATAGGGTGCGTTATACCTCTATTTTAGTTTTATGAACCCACGGCATAGTTTATATAAAAATTGTTTTTCCCCTATTTATTGTTTATTTCTTTTTCTTCTATATGTCTTTTATATATTCACGGTTGATTTCAATTCCTAGTGTCTCTGTTCCTTTTTTCACTTTAATCTCCTCTTATCTCTCAGTGTTCCCAGCACTCATCAACTGCTAGCGCTGTTTTTCTAGCGATCACTGCACGGATACTAATATGTAGGACTTGCTACTTGTAAGCTTACTAAGAGTCGGGAATCACGCAGGCGTGGTAGGTTGGTTCCCACGGGCCTGAACTCCTTTGACCCGCGAGCTCTTGACACAGACCTTGCACGCAGGCGCAGTCACTCATTTTCCCATGTTTATGAACTTTGGTGAACTGCCTGTAGATCCTCAAAGTCTGGAGCCCATCTGGAGGTTTTTTCATTTCTAAATTCCAGGTTATCCTTGTCTTTCACTTGATCCTTCACTGTCACTATTTTAGTGATTTTGTCTTTTCATTTCCTGTTTAATGTGTCACACAGGGGTGGCTGCACCGGTTTATGCCTCCACTCTCTTATGTATGGTGATCATTTGAACGCCCGACAGGAGTGGGTTCTTGACTCTCTTCTGTTGATTGCAGATTCATATGTATAAAACACACATGTTGACATATATACACTATGGAATATATAAATTCATATATATTTTTGTACATTTCACTGAACAAACACAGGTTTTTTGGTTTTTCATAATTTATTATTTTTCTTGACCCAATATGTGTATCCTGACTGACATTTGCGATTATGTGATACCAGTCATGGTTTAATTTTATTTGTAAAGATACATTTAGTACATCAGCATGGACATTTTTTTTTTTTTTTACTGTTTCCTCCCACCCCTTTTTTTCAAGAAGGGGTGGTGTCATGATGTTATCTTGTCTATTTATCTGCATGCTGGTGTCCACCAGGACAGATTTGATGTTTTGTCTTTCCTGACGGTCCTGAGGAAGGGGGCAGTGGCTCCGGAAACGCGTAGACCTGGATGAAATAAAGATGCATTAATCTAAACATCTGTTCCTGTGATCCTTTGGCGCAGTATCAAACACCCTTCTCTTTTGCTCTCTGTTATCTGCCAATTGGGTGGCTGCAGCCTTGGATCAGATTCTACATGCGAATACAGTTGTTGTGACTCTCACAACGACATCTGGTGAGTAGTTTCACCCTCCTCCCACCCCTTATATACTGGGGTAAGACCCTATATGCGCTTTTCTCTCCACAGATTTCTTATCGGGAGCACACAGGGCAGGGTCTCCCACACGCTCCACGGCTTCTGAAGAGCTGGAGGAGGGAGAATGCTGTTTGTACCAGGAGGATTCCTTGGTTTCAGCCTCCCCAGATGATCAATCTGCAATAGACTCCCTTGTAGCAGCAATCAACCAAACTCTGCATGTGGAGGATACCCCATCCACCACCACTGACCATGCGGTCTCCTTTAAGAGGGCAAGGAAACCCCAAAAGGTTTTCGCTGATCACCCTGAGTTTCAGGATATACTCACAAAGCAAAGGGAGAAGCCTGACAGGCACTTCGGTAACCGAAAACTCATGGAGGCCCGGTACCCTTTTGCCTCACCTGCCCCTAAGGGCTGGGCCGACCCGCCCTCGGTCAACACCCCGGTCTCCCGCCTTACCACAAAGACGCTCCTGTCTTTACCCGATGGTTCCTCCATCAAGGACTCGACAGACAGACAGGTGGAGCACCGCGCCCGCTCTGCCTTTGAGGCTGCGGGTTCCTCCCTCTCGCCCTCCTTTGCCTCTGTGTGGGTCGCAAAGGCGATCTCGGTCAGGGCAGAATCCCTTAACACTTCGCTTGAGGAATCCCAGTTCACTCATACCTTCACAGAGGTAACAGCTCAAATTGCCGCTGCGGCGGAGTACCTCATGCAGGCCTCCATGGACGCTGCTACCTGCGCAGCGTTTGCCACCTCAAATACCATAGAGCTCTCTGGCTCTGACAATGGCGAGCGGACTCTGCCTCCAAGAAGTCTCTCACGGGCCTCCCCTTTTTTCCAGACCGATTGTTTGGCAAACGTTTGGACAAGCTCATTTCTGACGCCACGGGAGGAAAGAGTACCTCCCTCCCCCAGCTGAAGTCCAGGACGTCCTTCACCAGACGTCTACAGTCCTCATTCCGCTCCTTTCGGAACTCATTTGGTTGGTCGACACCCCGTGCTGTCCACGCCACCAGCCGCGGACTAAGCAGGGACCGACCTTCTCAGCTCTCACCGAAACCTACTTCGTCATGGCAGCCTAGACCGAAACAGTCCAGGACTAGGGAGACTCGGCCACGACGATTTCCCCCCTCATGACTCCTTCGGTGCCCCGGAAGACACACTCGATGTAGGAGGTCGATTGCGGCTTTTTCAACACATCTGGGCTGCCGCCTCAGACGACAAATGGGTGCGAGACCTTGTGTCTTCCGGTTACCAAATAGAATTTCGGACCCGACCCCCGAGTCGGTTCTAACAGCAGGAGTGATAATACCTGTCCCAGACGACGAGAAGTTCAGGGGTATTTATTCCAACCTCTTTGTGGTCCACAAAAAGGATGGGTCAGTTCGACCCATCCTGGACCTCAAACACCTAAACAAGCATGTGCATGTATGGAGATTCAGAATGGAGTCCCTAAGGTCCATTATTGCATCCATGGTCGAAGGGGAATTCCTCGCATCCACAGACATCAAGGACGCGTACCTGCACATATTCATCGCCCCAGATCACCAAAAGTTCCTCCGCTTTGCAATTCAGGACTCCCACTTTCAATTCGTAGCTCTACCCTTCGACCTTGCCACCGCACCAAGGGTCTTCACCAAAGTCATGGCGGCCGCCATGAGCGTCCTTCACGCCAGGGGAGTGGTCGTTCTCCCTTACTTGGACGACCTCCTCATTAAGGCCCCCTCCTTCCGTGACTGCTCAACCAGCGTACAGATCACTGTGGACACCCTATCCCGCTTAGGGTGGCTAGTGAATCTGGACAAATCATCCCCGGTCCCATCACGATCCATCACCTTCCTGGGCATGTCCATGGACACCCGTCGGGGCTTGATCCTTCTCCCTCAGGACAAGGCGATCGATCTTCAATGAGCGGTACGCTGCCTTCTACGTCCTCCGTCTCGCTCCATTCGATTCAGCATGAAAGTGCTCGGCAGGATGGTGGCGGCTATGGAAGCAGTACCCTTTGCTCAACTGCACCTCCGCCCACTGCAGCTAGCCCTTCTAGAGGCCTGGGACAAGAGCCCCTTCTCCCTGGACAGACATCTTCACCTGATGCCTTCAGTTAGGTACGCACTCCGCTGGTGGCTTCGGTCCTCATCCCTATCGAAGGGGAGATCCTTTCTCCCAGTGAACTGGCTGGTCCTGACCACGGACGCCAGTCTCCTAGGCTGGGGAGCAGTGTACCGGCACCACACTGCTCAAGGACGTTGGATGCCCCAGGAGTCTTCCCTACCCATAAACACCCTGGAACTCCGCGCGATCTTCCTCGCGCTCAGAGCATTCTGCCCTCTGCTAGCGGGTCGTCAGATTCGAGTCCAATCGGACAATGCGACAGCTGTAGCCTATATCAATCGGCAGGGGGGCACCCGCAGCAAAGCGGCTTATCTCGAGGCCCACAAGATCCTCAGCTGGGCCGAATCGACGGGATCAGTGATGTCACCGGTACACATACCGGGGGTAGAGAACTGGGCAGCAGACTTTCTAAGTCGCCAAGGCCTGGCCGCCGGAGAATGGTATCTCCACCCAGATGTGTTTCTACACATTTGCACTCGCTGGGGCACACCAGACATGGACCTAATGGCCTCAAGGTTGAATGCAAAGGTACCCGCGTTCATAGCCAGGTCACGCGACCCGCAGTTCATCGGCGCGGATGCTCTAGTCTGCTCCTGGCACCACTTCCGCCTGCCTTACATATTTCCACCTCTACCCCTGCTGCCGCGGTTGATCATGAAGATCAAGGCTGAGGGAGTCCCGGTGATACTGATAGCACCGGACTGGCCCAGGCGCGCCTGGTACGCCGAATTAGTACAAATGCTCACAGACACACCGTGGCGCCTTCCAGACATCCCAGACTTGCTACCATGATCAGCGCCCGAAAGCCTGCTTCATCCCACATTTACCATCGTACGTGGAAAATCTTCCTTTCATGGTGCAGAGAAACTAACGTCCAGCCTATGCCTCTGGCCATCCCCAGAATTCTCGACTTTCTACAGTCTGGCTTGCAATCGGGGTTGGCTCTCAGTTCCCTTAAAGGGCAGGTCTCAGCGCTCTCAATCTTCTACCAATGCCGCCTGGCTCAAAAACCGCAAGTCAAGACCTTCCTCCAGGGCGTTTCCCATCTAGTTCCCCCGTACAAACGGCCGCTGGACCCATGGGACCTCAACCTCATTCTGGACGGTCTCCAGAGGTCTCCCTTTGAACCCCTCAAGGAATCCTCCCTTGCTCTTCTGTCCTGGAAGGTAACATTCCTGGTGGCAATTACGTCCATCAGACGGGTTTCGGAGCTAGCAGCACTCTCTTGCCGCGAGCCTTTCCTGATCTTTCACCAGGACAAGGTGGTTCTGCGCCCCCTTCTGGATTTCCTTCCAAAGGTTCTTACCCCGTTTCATTTGAACGAGGACATTGTTCTGGCTTCATTTTGTCCACACCCAGTTCATAGGGTGGAAAGGTCTCTGCATTCCTTAGACCTCGTCAGAGCTCTCAGATATTACATATCCAGGACAGCCCCCTGTAGGAAAACGGACTCTTTGTTCGTCATTCCTGAAGGGCCTAAGAAGGGACAGGCAGCTTCAAAGGCGACTCTGGCTTGCTGGATTCGCTCTGCGATCCAGGAAGTCTACCGCCTGCAACTCAAGCCCATTCCTAGTGGGCTGCGGGCTCATTCCAATCGAGCAGTTGGCGCTCCGTGGGCCATTCGGCATCAGGCTTCAGTGGAACAGGTGTGTAAGGCTGCGACCTGGTCTAGCCTACATACTTTTTTAAAGCATTACAGAGTCCATACCCAGGTTTCAACTGAGGCAAATCTGAGTAGGAAAATTCTGCAAACGGCAGTAGAGCACCTCTCTCAGTAGGCGCTCCAGGCTGTCTGGGACTGGTTCCTAGTCCTTGGGTTGTGTTGTCGTCTTTTATGTTTCCCACCCATGGACTGCTTTAGAACGTCCCATGGTCCTGTGTCCCCCAATGAGGCGTCAGAGAAAAACGGATTTTTGTGTACTCACCGTAAAATCGTTTTCTCTTAGCCATCATTGGGGGACACAGCACCCACCCTGTTGCCCTGCGGGGCCTTGGTTCTCTCAGTACCTTATTTGGTTTTGACTCTTCTTTTCTCATGTTCCTCTGTTGAGAAGTTTTTTACTGCTTTTTTCTCCTACTGCTTGTGTACTAAAACTGAGACTGTCTGGCCCGGCCAGGGGGTGTATACTGCAGAGGAGGAGCTATGCTTTTGCATCTACTTAGTGTCCTCCTATGGATAGGCAGCATAACACCCATGGTCCTGTGTCCCCCAATGATGGCTAAGAGAAAACGATTTTACGGTGAGTACACAAAAATCTGGGGGGTTTTTCGCTTTATAAGACGCACTTTTGTTCCCCCAAATTTTGGGGGAAAGTAGGGGGTGCTTCTTATAATCCGAATATACGGGGGGGGGTGTATATATATATATATATATATATATATATATATATATACATATACTGCAGGGTCCAGGGGAGTGGGGGCAGCTCTGGAGCGCTGCTGGGAGGCAGGTGAAAGCTGCGGGCGGCAGCGTTAGATCTCCTGCTCCCACGCATATAATATGCACTGCCGCTGTCCATCACCGTGGTGCTGAAACCGCACCTCAGTGATGGGCTGGGGCAGCGGCGCATATTATATGTGCCTGCACCCTCCTGTGATGGCACATGCCCCCCCCATGTTAGATATGACCCCCATGCTGCTGCTCATCCTAAAATAAAAAAGCTTTACTTACCCCCTCCAGCGTTTCTCTCCTTGGTGTCCCTGCTTCCACTGTGATCAGGCACGCAGAGATGATATCACTCTGCTGTGCCGATCACATGACCGGCAACGAGAAGCAGGAAGTGGAGGAGGAGCAGAAGCAAGGAGGGAGACACGAGGAGGGACAGCGCTGAGAAGGTAAGGAAAGAGTGTTTTATTTTACTATGGGCAGCAGCATGGGTGCAATATATAACACAGGGGGACTTTTGCGATCTATAGGGGCCATGGGCAGCACAGGGGGACGTGTGCAATCCATAGGGGGCCATAGGCAGCACAAGGGAACGTGTGCAATCCATAGGGGGCCATAGGCAGCACAGGAGAACATGTGCAATCCATAGGGGGCCATAGGCAGCACAGAGGGACGTGTGCAATCCATAGGGGGCCATAAGCAACACAGGGGAACGTGTGCAATCCATGGGGGGCCATAGGCAGCACAGGGGAACGTGTGAAATCCATAGGGGGCCATGGGCAGCACAGGGGGACGCGTGCCATCCATAGGAGACCAGTGCCAGCTGTAGGAGACGTGTGCCATCCATAGGAGACCTGTGCCAGCTGTAGGAGACCTGTGCCAGCTGTAGGGGATGTGTGCCAGCTATAGGAGACATGTGCCAGCAATAGGAGACTTGTGCCAGGCTGTCAGCAATAGGGGACGCGTGCCAGCACAGGGGGACATGTGCCATAAATAGGGGATGTGTGCCAGCAATAGGGGACGTGTGCGATCAATGGGGGACATGTGGCATCACTGTGGGACGTGTGCCAGCACAAGGGGGCTATATTCAATATAAGGGGGCCATATCCATATTTAGGGGGCTAATTTTAGGATGGGGGGCTATGAGGGACATATACCCTATATGATTTGTTAGACGGACACTGGCATTATAAGATGGACCCCATTTAACATTAAAAAAAAAAAATTCTCTTTGACTTCACCAAATTTGGGGGTGCGTCTTATAATCAGGTGCGTCTTATAAAGCGAAAAATACGGTACATACTATATGATCATGATTACACACCAAGGTGATAGAAAGTACAAATGTGCTGTCCAAATAAAGGGGGGGAGGGCTAAATATCTGCCTCACAATACCCCTCACTGGCAACAATCTGACCTTTGGGAGGTCTAGGAGCCCTTAAGGTTAGATTGTAATTGTGATCATTCTACTGTCAATTGAGTGTGTAACCTTGACTAGACAGTGTGTTATTGTGACTTTATTCACATTGTTTCTATTATAATTTTTTGGACATATTTTTGTGGACATCGATTGTAATATAATTGATGCTTTATTTGTGACTAACACCTGTGAATATAGGGGAGAGGTTGCTGTGATAATCTGGTGCCCGTTTCCCTATACTGTATCGTCCTATAGTGCTGGTTGCTTAGCAACCGTTTACGTTGGGTGTGATATAAATTTATATAGGATTTATTAAAAGTTATATACCGTGTTTCCCCGAAAGTAGGACCCCCCGAAAGTAAGGCAGGGTGGGGGTTTCGGGGGGGTCCGCCAATGTAGGGCACCCCCCGATTGTAAGGCAGGGTAGCGGGGGGGGCCCAGGGAATGTAAGGCCGCCTATGGGTGGTGGTCGCGGCGTAATGTAAGGGGTGGGGTCACTGGGGACAGTACAGGAACTTGCCGCTGTTCCCTCGCTCCATCCAGGCCTTCTCCAGTCTCGTGCCACCCGTGGTCCGCCTCCGGTGAATGGCCCCCGCAAGGCTCCCTGCTGGCCATCAGCTCGAGCTGTGATTGGCCAGTCAGCCGGCTCGCAGCTGATTGGCCCTCAGCTCGAGCTGCGATTGGCCAGTCAGCCGGCTCGCAGCTGATTGGCCCTCAGCTCGAGCTGCGATTGGCCAGTCAGCGGGCTCGCAGCTGATTGGCCCTCAGCTCGAGCTGCGATTGGCCAATCAGCGGGCTCGCAGCTGATTGGCCGAAATCAGCCGGCTCGCAGCTGATTGGCCGAAATCAGCCGCGACGTCACCGCCTGCAGGCTCGCTCCGATTGGTCCAGCGTCCCTGGCATCTGAATCGTCAGCCCGGCACCGCAGAGGAGATCGATAAAGAAGGAAAGTAACGGTAAGTTCCGAAACTCTGTGTGTGTGTGTGTGTGTGTGTGTGTGTGTGTGTGTGTGTACAGTATGTGTATGGGTGCCGTATGGGGCTGTATGTGTCAGTGTGTGTGTGTGTGTGTGTGTGTGTGTGTGTACGGTACCGGTACGATATGTGTGTGGGTGCCGTGTGGGGCTGTACCAGTACCGTATGTGTCAGTGTGTGTGGTGGCAGAGTGGGGGGCAGAACCACTGTATGGGGAGGCTGCAGGGGGGAGGATGGGGTGGATGCCGGACTCTCAAACAATGGGGAGGCTGCAGGGGGGAGGATTGTCATTTTTTTTCCAATGTAAGGCCTCCCCCGAAAGTAAGGCAGGGTGGGACTTTTGGGGGTAAAATTAATGTAAGACAGGGCCTTACTTTCGGGGAAACACGGTATGTCGTTTTCACACATTTGGTTATACAAATTGCTCTGCTTATTGTACATGACTCTCGTGAGCATTATACACGATTCTAATTTTTTGTAGCAGGTAGTCACCATGTAATCTTCTTAATTAATTAATAAATACAGTATATAGAGGAACTGGATCTCGACAGCAAATAAAATTAGCTTTAATTAATATTAGTACCATGATGAGCCCTTCTTATATTTCTAGATTTTATCATGTTCAAAATAATAGTGATTGTGGCGTAAATCTACACAAACACTCTCTATACATTACCACATTGTGAAATTTCTTCCAGGAATGTGACTGATCACATGACCTGAAAGTTCGTTCAGCTACACAGGACGTGCAGCATCCGTGCAGGTCCTGGTGTCTTTTCCTCCTGCACTGCACCGTTCAGACAGATCAGTGTCGGGCAGGAAGAAAGAGAACAGTGATCAGGAAGGATGCTATCAGCGTTCACCTCGATCAGAATAAGCTGCTTAAGGAACTATAAGAGACAAACTGTTTAGCAACATTTATTTTTATCTAAAAGATACTGGAGCTTAAAATTACATTTGTTTAAAATGCATTTTTGCCTTGTATGTTGTCAAAACCAACAGTTTTATCATGCTGGGTTCTTTTGTGGTAACTTTAGCACTGGTAAGTATCACACGCTTGCCTAATATATTAACGTTCTTCCAGTAAACATTATCTGCCTGCCTTTCTAGAAGGAATATTTAGATGTATTTAAGTACCAAGGGTTTAATAAATATTATAAATGGTGCCCAGTCGAAGAGATGGATGGGTCCTATAGGTGAAGACCACGGTATTATGTAATAATACCTAGGGTACTTCAGGCCTATAAAAAATAGAAGTTTCATAACTACATATTACACCTGTTGTAAAATAGGCAGACATCACATGTACATTTTGCGTGATAAACGTTCCAGCTATTTTGTCTAAATTAGGAGCAAATTGATTGAAGATGAATTCTACTTACAATGGTAGAAAACACCTATCCTGGCGATGGATAGGACAGCTAGAGGGGTTACGGAGGAGGCTTTTAATTTTTTTTTTGATAGGTGTAATTTCACCAATTTGCTTAGAATTTATGGAAAGTAGATAATAAGTGCATTTGATTCTGATGCATATTTTGAAACTGTGTAGTCATGGGTCAAATTTGACCATGCTACATTCTTCTACATGTCCTTTAGCACGGATGAGTTTCCTGACTTAAGACTTGGCCAGACTTTTAACATTCATTCAAAAAACTTTATATGCCTGACTATCTTTTTTAAAAGTAACATCAAGACATAATTAGGTGATTGTGAGCATATAAGTACTATTAATGACACCCAGTCCAAAAAATGGATGGGTGATATAGTTGAATAGCACATTATGTGCTATGTAACATGGCAGAGTGTATGTATTGTGAAAGCGGTGTAAGCCTGAATATTTGCTATAAGACTTGTAGAGCCACAAGTCTTATTAAGACCTTCCAGGGACAGGTTTTATGGATAGCCAGATAGATGAGTGGGTCTGTCTATCCATCCACATACCTCCACCAATGGGTGTGTCTCAGGCTTTTAAAATTGTGTCAGTTTGTTTGGCACATGGTCTGTATCTGGAGGTGTTGTGAGTGGGGGTTGAATATACTGAATTTGGTGTTCCTGCGAGAAGCCTTGATCTTGGGACAGACTGGACTGACACCAAAGTGCCATGGTAAAAATGCATGTTTTTTCCTGCACTGAAATGCCATTTATCTCCTCTACTAATGGCATGCTTTATGCAGTTTAAATAAAGCAGCCTTGACTTTGTATTCAATGTGCCTCCTGTGCCTACCTCAATGACACTGGGAAGCCAGCAAAGTGAGTACCTCTATCACATATGGTGTAAAGGGTGCTTTACACGCTGCGACATTTACTAACGATATATCGTCGGGGTCACGGTGTTGTGACGCACATCCGGCGCTGTTAGCGACGTCGCAGCGTGTGACAGACTGGAGCGACCTAAAACGATCGCAAAAAAGACAAATCGTTTGTTTTGGAGAGGTCGTTTAATAACAAAAAATCATTGTCAGGTAAGTTACGATGTTATTCCTCGTTCCTGCGGCATCACATATCGCTATGTGGGACACTGCAGGAGCGACGAACATCTCCTTACCTCCGTCCCGCCGGCAAAGAGGAAGGAAGGATGTGGGCGGGATGTTCGGCCCGCTCATCTCCGCCCCTCCACTTCTATTGGCCGGCCGCTTAGTGACGCCACAGTGACGTCGCTATGATGCTGAACGCACCTCCCCCTTGAGGGAGGGATTGTTCGGCGGTCACAGCAACTTCGCTGGCAAGGTATGTGTGTGTGACGCTGCCGTAGCGATAATGTGCACTATGGCAGCGATCACCACATATCGCACGTACGACGGAGGCGGGTGCTATCGCGCACAACATTGCTAGCTATAGCTAGCGATGTCGTAGCATATAAAGCACCCTTTAGAGTCCAAGCAGCGTTCCAGGAGGCACGTTTTGCAGTTGCACAATGTTGGATGCGGTGGATCAGCGGCCCCACGAATATTCGTTGCTTGCTGTGTGCAGCTTTTGCTTGTTGATCGGCAAATACATGAAGACTCCTGAAGTGGTACGGAGCTGGGGGGGGAGCGGCATCAGCAGACGGCCTGGGAAGAAGTGATGTATCTTATGGCAAAGGCAGCGCAGGTGGACGACATTGAGGAGCTAAGGAGCCAGCTGGTGCAGGTTGGTGAGCAGCCATAGGGGATCGGCAGGCGAGGTCTCAAGAGAGGCAGCCAATGCAATTGAAACTGCTACAGTGCAATTCCTTGTGGGCCCAGTGGAGACACGGAGTACCCAGGGAGACACTTTGTGCACCGAGGATCTGTCCAGACTGATACTGGAGAGATCCCTTGGGAAGCCAGGAAATGTAATTTTAAACTTTATATGCCTGACTGACTATATTTTTAGACTTACTTTTGAGACGTGATTAGGTAGTTGTGGCAAAACAAGTACTGTTAATGACAGTCAGTCCAAGAGATGGATGGGTCCTATAGATGAAGACCACATCATTATGTACTAATTAATACCTACAAATATAAAGTAGTGTAGTTCAGGCAAATAAAAGATGGACGTTTCTTAACTACATATTACACCTGTTGTAAAATAGGTAGACATCACATGTACATTTTGCGTGATAAACGTTCCAGCTATTTTGTCTAAATTAGGAGCAAATTGATTGAAGATGAATTCTACTTACAATGGTAGAAAACACCTATCCTGGCGATGGATAGGACAGCTAGAGGGGTTACGGAGGAGGCTGTTAATTTTTTTTTTTGATAGGTGTAATTTCACCAATTTGCTTATAATTTATGGAAAGTAGATAATTAGTGCATTTGATTCTGATGCATTTTTTAAAACTGTGTAGTCATGGGTCACATTTGACCATGCTACATTCTTCTACATGTCCTTTAACATGGATGAGTTTCCTGACTTCAGACGTGGCCAGACTTTTAACATTCATTCAAAACACTGTACATGCCTGACTGACTATCTTTTTTAAAAGTAAAATAAGACATAATTAGGTGATTGGGAGCATATAAGTACTATTAATGACACCCAGTCCAAAAGATGGATGGGTCATATAGTTGAAGAGCACATTATGTGCTATGTAACATGGCAGAGGGCATGTATTCTGAAAGCGGTGTAAGCCTGAATATCTGCTATAAGACTTGTAGTGCCACAAGTCTTATTAGGACATTCCAGGGACAGGTTTTATGGATAGCCAGATAGATGAGTGGGTCTGTCTATCCACATACCTCCACCCATGGGTGTGTCTCAGGCTTTTAAAATTGTGTCAGTTTGTTTGGCACATGGTCTGTATCTGGAGGTGTTGTGAGTGGGGGTTGAATATACTGAATTTGGTCTTCCTGCAAGAAGCCTTGATCTTGGGACAGACTGGACTGACACTAAAGTGCCATGGTAAAAATGCATGTTTTTTCCTGCACTGAAATGCCATTTATCTCCACTACTAATTGCATGCTTTATGCAGTTTAAATAAAGCAGCCTGGACTTTGTATTCAAAGTGCCTCCTGTGCCTACCTCAATGACACTGAGAAGCCAGCAAAGTGAGTACCTCTATCACATATGGTGTAAAGGGTGCTTTACACGCTGCGACATTTGCTAACGATATATCGTCGGGGTCACGGTGTTTGTGACACACATCCGGCGCTGCTAGCGACGTCGCAGCGTGTGACAGGCTGGAGCGACCTAAAATGATTGCAAAAAAGCCAAAAATCGTTTGTTTTGGAGAGGTCGTTTAATAACAAAAATCATCAGGTAAGTTGCGATGTTGTTCCTTGTTCCTGCGGCATCACACATCGCTATGTGTGACACTACAGGAGCGACGAACATCTCCTTACCTCCGTCCCGCCGGCAAAGAGGAAGGAAGGAGGTGGGTAGGATGTTCGGCCCGCTCATCTCCGCCCCTCTGCTTCTATTGGCCGGCCGCTTAGTGACGCCGCAATGACGTCCCTATGACGCCAAACGCACCTCCCCCTTGAGGGAGCGATTGTTGCGCAGTCACAGCGACTTCGCTGACAAGGTATGTGCGTGTAACGCTACCGTAGCGATAATGTTCGCCAATGCAGCGATCACCAAATATCGCACGTACGACGGGGACGGGTGCTATTGCGCACGACATAGCTAGCAATGTCGTAGCATGTAAATCACCCTTTAGAGTCCAAGCAATATTCCAGGGGGGCATGTTTTTTCAGTTGCACAATGTTGTCTGCGATGGATCGGCGGATCTATGAATATTCGTTGCATGCTGTGTACAGCTTTTACTTGTTGATCGGCGGGTACATGAATTCTCCTGGAATGGTGCGGAGCTGTTTGAGCGGAGCGGCATCAGCAGACAGCCTGGGAAGAAGTGATGTATCTTTTGGCGAAGGCAGCGCATGTGGACGACATCGAGGAGCTGAGGAGCCAGCTGGTGCAAGTTGGTGAGCAGCTATAGGGGATCGGCAGGCGAGGTCTCAAGAGAGGCAGCGAAGGCAATTGAAACTGCTGCAGTGCAATCCCTTGTGGGCCCAGTGGAGACATGCAGTGCCCAGGGAGACACTTGGTGCACAGAGGATCTGTCCAGACTGATACTGGAAAGATCCCTTGGGAAGCCAGGAAATGTAATTTTAAACTTTATAAGCCTGACTGACTATATTTTTAGACTTACTTTTGAGACGTGATTAGGTAGTTGTGGCAAAACAAGTACCGTTAATGACAGTCAGTCCAAGAGATGGATGGGTCCTATAGATGAAGACCACATCATTATGTACTAATTAATACCTACAAATATAAAGTAGTGTAGTTCAGGCAAATAAAAGATTGACGTTTCTTAACTACATATTACACCTGTTGTAAAATAGGTAGACATCACATGTACATTTTGCGTGATAAACGTTCCAGCTATTTTGTCTAAATTAGGAGCAAATTGATTGAAGATGAATTCTACTTACAACGGTAGAAAACACCTATCCTGGTGATGGATAGGACAGCTAGAGGGGTTACGGAGGAGGCTGTTAATTTTTTTTTTGATAGGTGTAATTTCACCAATTTGCTTATAATTTACGGAAAGTAGATAATTAGTGCATTTTATTCTGATGCATATTTTAAAACTGTGTAGTCATGGGTCACATTTGACCATGCTACATTCTTCTACATGTCCTTTAGCATGGATGAGTTTCCTGACTTCAGACGTGGCCAGACTTTTAACATTCATTCAAAACACTGTACATGCCTGACTGACTATCTTTTTTAAAAGTAAAATAAGACATAATTAGGTGATTGGGAGCATATAAGTACTATTAATGACACCCAGTCCAAAAGATGGATGGGTCATATAGTTGAAGAGCACATTATGTGCTATGTAACATGGCAGAGGGCATGTATTCTGAAAGCGGTGTAAGCCTGAATATCTGCTATAAGACTTGTAGTGCCACAAGTCTTATTAGGACATTCCAGGGACAGGTTTTATGGATAGCCAGATAGATGAGTGGGTCTGTCTATCCACATACCTCCACCCATGGGTGTGTCTCAGGCTTTTAAAATTGTGTCAGTTTGTTTGGCACATGGTCTGTATCTGGAGGTGTTGTGAGTGGGGGTTGAATATACTGAATTTGGTCTTCCTGCGAGAAGCCTTGATCTTGGGACAGACTGGACTGACACTAAAGTGCCATGGTAAAAATGCATGTTTTTTCCTGCACTGAAATGCCATTAATCTCCACTACTAATTGCATGCTTTATGCAGTTTAAATAAAGCAGCCTGGACTTTGTATTCAAAGTGCCTCCTGTGCCTACCTCAATGACACTGAGAAGCCAGCAAAGTGAGTACCTCTATCACATATGGTGTAAAGGGTGCTTTACACGCTGCGACATTTGCTAACGATATATCGTCGGGGTCACGGTGTTTGTGACACACATCCGGCGCTGCTAGCGACGTCGCAGCGTGTGACAGGCTGGAGCGACCTAAAATGATTGCAAAAAAGCCAAAAATCGTTTGTTTTGGAGAGGTCGTTTAATAACAAAAATCATCAGGTAAGTTGCGATGTTGTTCCTCGTTCCTGCGGCATCACACATCGCTATGTGTGACACTACAGGAGCGACGAACATCTCCTTACCTCCGTCCCGCCGGCAAAGAGGAAGGAAGGAGGTGGGTAGGATGTTCGGTCCGCTCATCTCCGCCCCTCTGCTTCTATTGGCCGGTCGCTTAGTGACGCCGCAATGACGTCCCTATGACGCCGAACGCACCTCCCCCTTGAGGTAGCGATTGTTGCGCAGTCACAGCGACTTCGCTGACAAGGTATGTGCGTGTAACGCTACCGTAGCGATAATGTTCGCCAATGCAGCGATCACCAAATATCGCACGTACGACGGGGACGGGTGCTATCGCGCACGACATAGCTAGCAATGTCGTAGCATGTAAAGCACCCTTTAGAGTCCAAGCAACGTTCCAGGAGGCATGTTTTTTCAGTTGCACAATGTTGGCTGCGGTGGATCGGCGGATCTACGAATATTCGTTGCATGCTGTGTACAGCTTTTGCTTGTGGATCGGCGGGTACATGAATTCTCCTGGAGTGGTGCGGAGCTGTTTGAGCGGAGCGGCATCAGCAGACGGCCTGGGAAGAAGTGATGTATCTTATGGTGAAGGCAGCGCATGTGGACGACATCGAGGAGCTGAGCAGCCAGCTGGTGCAAGTTGGTGAGCAGCTATAGGGGATCGGCAGGCGAGGTCTCAAGAGAGGCAGCGAAGGCAATTGAAACTGCTGCAGTGCAATCCCTTGTGGGCCCAGTGGAGACATGGAGTGCCCAGGGAGACACTTGGTGCACCGAGGATCTGTACAGACTGATACTGGAGAGATCCCTTGGGAAGCCAGGAAATGTAATTTTAAACTTTATGTGCCTGACTGACTATATTTTTAGACTTACTTTTGAGACATGATTAGGTAGCTGTGGCAAAACAAGTACTGTTAATGACAGTCAGTCCAAGAGATGGATGGGTCCTATAGATGAAGACTACATCATTATGTACTAATTAATACCTACAAATATAAAGTAGTGTAGTTCAGGCAAATAAAAGATGGACGTTTCTTAACAACATATTACACCTGTTGTAAAATAGGTAGACATCACATGTACATTTTGCGTGATAAACGTTCCAGCTATTTTGTCTAAATTAGGAGCAAATTGATTGAAGATGAATTCTACTTACAATGGTAGAAAACACCTATCCTGGCGATGGATAGGACAGCTAGAGGGGTTACGGAGGAGGCTGTTAAATTTTTTTTTTGATAGGTGTAATTTCACCAATTTGCTTATAATTTATGGAAAGTAGATAATTAGTGCATTTGATTCTGATGCATATTTTAAAACTGTGTAGTCATGGGTCACATTTACCATGTTACATTCTTCTACATGTCCTTTAGCATGGATGAGTTTCCTGACTTCAGACGTAGCCAGACTTTTAACATTCATTCAAAACACTGTACATGCCTGACTGACTATCTTTTTTAAAAGTAAAATAAGACATAATTAGGTGATTGGGAGCATATAAGTACTATTAATGACACCCAGTCCAAAAGATGGATGGGTCATATAGTTGAAGAGCACATTATGTGCTATGTAACATGGCAGAGGGCATGTATTCTGAAAGCGGTGTAAGCCTGAATATCTGCTATAAGACTTGCAGTGCCACAAGTCTTATTAGGACATTCCAGTGACAGGTTTTATGGATGGGCAGATAGATGAGTGGGTCTGTCTATCCACATACCTCCACCCATGGGTGTGTCTCAGGCGTTTAAAATTGTGTCAGTTTGTTTGGCACATAGTCTGTATCTGGAGGTGTTGTGAGTGGGGGTTGAATATACTGAATTTGGTCTTCCTGTGAGAAGCCTTGATCTTGGGACAGACTGGACTGACACTAAAGTGCCATGGTAAAAATGCATGTTTTTTCCTGCACTGAAATGCCATTTATCTCCACTACTAATTGCATGCTTTATGCAGTTTAAATAAAGCAGCCTGGACTTTGTATTCAAAGTGCCTCCTGTGCCTACCTCAATGACACTGAGAAGCCAGCAAAGCGAGTACCTCTATCACATATGGTGTAAAGGGTGCTTTATATCCTGTGATATTTGCTAACTATATATCGTCGGGGTCACGGTGTTTGTGACACACATCCGGCGCTGTTAGCGACGTTGCAGCGTGTGACAGGCTTGAGCGACCTAAAATGATTGCAAAAAAGCGAAAAATCGTTTGTTTTGGAGAGGTCGTTTAATAACAAAAATCATCAGGTAAGTTGCGATGTTGTTCCTCGTTCCTGCGGCATCACACATCGCTATGTGTGACACTACAGGAGCGACGAACATCTCCTTACCTCCGTCCCGCCGGCAATGAGGAAGGAAGGAGGTGGGTAGGATGTTCGGGCTGCTTATCTTCGCCCCTCTGCTTCTATTGGCCGGCCGCTTAGTGACGCCGCAGTGACGTCGCTATGACGCCGAACGCACCTCCCCCTTGAGGGAGGGATTGTTCCGCAGTCACAGCGACTTCGCTGACAAGGTATGTGCTTGTGACGCTACCATAGCAATAATGTTCGCGAATGCAGCGATCACCACATATCGCACGTATGACGGGGCGGGTGCTATCTCGCACGACATAGCTAGCAATGTCGTAGCATGTAAAGCACCCTTTAAAGTCCAAGCAACGTTCCAGGAGGCATGTTTTTTCAGTTGCACAATGTTGGCTGCGGTGGATCGGCGGATCTACGAATATTCGTTGCATGCTGTGTCCAGCTTTTGCTTGTGGATCGGCGGGTACATGAAGACTCCTGGAGTGGTGCGGAGCTGTTTGAGCGGAGCGGCATCAGGAGACGGCCTGGGAAGAAGTGATGTATCTTATGGTGAAGACAGTGGATGTGGACGACATCGAAGAGCTGAGGAGCCAGCTGGTGCAGGTTCGTGATCAGCTATAGAGGATTGGCAGGCGAGGTCTCAAGAGAGGCAGCGAAGGCAATTGAAACTGCTGCAATGCAATCCCTTGTGGGCCCAGTGGAGACACGGAGTGCCAAGGGAGACACTTGGTGCACCGAAGATCTGTGCAGACTGATACTGGAGAGATCCCTTGGGAAGCCAGGAAATGTAATTTTAACCTTTATATGCCTGACTGACTATAGTTTTAGACTTACTTTTGAAAGGTGATTAGGTAGTTGTGGCAAAACAAGTACTGTTAATGACAGTCAGTCCAAGAGATAGATGGGTCCTATAGATGAAGACCACATCATTATGTACTAATTAATACCTACAAAAATAAAGTATTGTAGTTCAGGCAAATAAAAGATGGACGTTTCTTAACTACATATTACACCTGTTGTAAAATAGGTAGACATCACATGTACATTTTGCGTGATAAACGTTCCAGCTATTTTGTCTAAATTAGGAGCAAATTGATTGAAGATGAATTCTACTTACAATGGTAGAAAACACCTATCCTGGCGATGGATAGGACAGCTAGAGGGGTTACGGAGGAGGCTGTTAATTTTTCTTTTTTGATAGGTGTAATTTCACCAATTTGCTTATAATTTATGGAAAGTAGATAATTAGTGCATTTGATTCTGATGCATATTTTAAAACTGTGTAGTCATGGGTCACATTTGACCATGCTACATTCTTCTACATGTCCTTTAGCATGGATGAGTTTCCTCACTTCAGACGTGGCCAGACTTTTAACATTCATTCAAAACACTGTACATGCCTGACTGACTATCTTTTTTAAAAGTAAAATAAGACATAATTAGGTGATTGGGAGCATATAAGTACTATTAATGACACCCAGTCCAAAAGATGGATGGGTCATATAGTTGAAGAGCACATTATGTGCTATGTAACATGGCAGAGGGCATGTATTCTGAAAGCGGTGTAAGCCTGAACATCTGCTATAAGACTTGTAGTGCCACAAGTCTTATTAGGACATTCCAGGGACAGGTTTTATGGATAGCCAGATAGATGAGTGGGTCTGTCTAGCCACATACCTCCACCCATGGGTGTGTCTCAGGCTTTTAAAATTGTGTCAGTTTGTTTGGCACATGGTCTGTATCTGGAGGTGTTGTGAGTGGGGGTTGAATATACTGAATTTGGTCTTCCTGCGAGAAGCCTTGATCTTGGGACAGACTGGACTGACACTAAAGTGCCATGGTAAAAATGCATGTTTTTTCCTGCACTGAAATGCCATTTATCTCCACTACTAATTGCATGCTTTATGCAGTTTAAATAAAGCAGCCTGGACTTTGTATTCAAAGTGCCTCCTGTGTCTACCTCAATGACACTGAGAAGCCAGCAAAGTGAGTAGCTCTATCACATATGGTGTAAAGGGTGCTTTACACGCTGCGACATTTGCTAACGATATATCGTCGGGGTCACGGTTTTTGTGACACACATCCGGCGCTGCTAGCGACGTCGCAGCGTGTGACAGGCTGGAGCGACCTAAAATGATTGCAAAAAAGCCAAAAATCGTTTGTTTTGGAGAGGTCGTTTAATAACAAAAATCATCAGGTAAGTTGCGATGTTGTTCCTCGTTCCTGCGGCATCACACATCGCTATGTGTGACACTACAGGAGCGACGAACATCTCCTTACCTCCGTCCCGCCGGCAATGAGGAAGGAAGGAGGTGGGTAGGATGTTCGGCCCGCTCATCTCCGCCCCTCTGCTTCTATTGGCCGGCCGCTTAGTGACGCCGCAATGATGTCCCTATGACGCCGAACGCACCTCCCCCTTGAGGGAGGGATTGTTCCGCAGTCACAGCGACTTCGCTGACAAGGTATGTGCGTGTAACGCTACCGTAGCGATAATGTTCGCCAATGCAGCAATCACCACATATCGCACGTACGACGGGGGCGGGTGCTATCGCGCACGACATAGCTAGCAATGTCGTAGCATGTAAAGCACCCTTTAGAGTCCAAGCAACGTTCCAGGAGGCATGTTTTTTCAGTTGCACAATGTTGGCTGCGGTGGATCGGCGGATCTACAAATATTCGTTGCATGCTGTGTACAGCTTTTGTTTGTGGATCGGCGGGTACATGAAAACTCCTGGAGTGGTGCGGAGCTGTTTGAGCGGAGCGGCATCAGCAGACGGCCTGGGAAGAAGTGATGTATCTTATGGCGAAGACAGTGGATGTGGACGACATCGAAGAGCTGAGGAGCCAGCTGGTGCAGGTTCGTGATCAGCTATAGAGGATTGGCAGGCGAGGTCTCAAGAGAGGCAACGAAGGCAATTGAAACTGCTGCAGTGCAATCCCTTGTGGGCCCAGTGGAGACACGGAGTGCCCAGGGAGACACTTGGTGCACCGAAGATCTGTGCAGACTGATACTGGAGAGATCCCTTGGGAAGGCAGGAAATGTAATTTTAACCTTTATATGCCTGACTGACTATAGTTTTAGACTTACTTTTGAAACGTGATTAGGTAGTTGTGGCAAAACAAGTACTGTTAATGACAGTCAGTCCAAGAGATGGATGGGTCCTATAGATGAAGACCACATCATTATGTACTAATTAATACCTACAAAAATAAAGTAGTGTAGTTCAGGCAAATAAAAGATGGACGTTTCTTAACTACATATTACACCTGTTGTAAAATAGGTAGACATCACATGTACATTTTGCGTGATAAACGTTCCAGCTATTTTGTCTAAATTAGGAGCAAATTGATTGAAGATGAATTCTACTTACAATGGTATAAAACACCTATCCTGGCGATGGATAGGACAGCTAGAGGGGTTACGGAGGAGGCTGTTAATTTTTTTTTTTTTGATAGGTGTAATTTCACCAATTTGCTTATAATTTATGGAAAGTAGATAATTAGTGCATTTGATTCTGATGCATATTTTAAAACTGTGTAGTCATGGGTCACATTTGACCATGCTACATTCTTCTACATGTCCTTTAGCATGGATGAGTTTCCTGACTTCAGACATGGCCAGACTTTTAACATTCATTCAAAACACTGTACATGCCTGACTGACTATCTTTTTTAAAAGTAAAATAAGACATAATTAGGTGATTGGGAGCATATAAGTACTATTAATGACACCCAGTCCAAAAGATGGATGAGTCATATAGTTGAAGAGCACATTATGTGCTATGTAACATGGCAGAGGGCATGTATTCTGAAAGCGGTGTAAGCCTGAATATCTGCTATAAGACTTGTAGTGCCACAAGTCTTATTAGGACATTCCAGGGACAGGTTGTATGGATAGCCAGATAGATGAGTGGGTCTGTCTATCCACATACCTCCACCCATGGGTGTGTCTCAGGCTTTTAAAATTGTGTCAGTTTGTTTGGCACATGGTTTGTATCTGGAGGTGTTGTGAGTGGGGGTTGAATATACTGAATTTGGTCTTCCTGCGAGAAGCCTTGATCTTGGGACAGACTGGACTGACACTAAAGTGCCATGGTAAAAATGCATGTTTTTTCCTGCACTGAAATGCCATTTATCTCCTCTACTAATTGCATGCTTTATGCAGTTTAAATAAAGCAGCCTGGACTTTGCATTCAAAGTGCCTCCTGTGCCTTCCTCAATGACACTGAGAAGCCAGCAAAGTGAGTACCTCTATCACATATGGTGTAAAGGGTGCTTTACACGCTGCGACATTTGCTAACGATATATCGTCGGGGTCACGGTGTTTGTGACACACATCCGGCGCTGTTAGCGACGTCGCAGCGTGTGACAGGCTGGAGCGACCTAAAATGATTGCAAAAAAGCGAAAAATCGTTTGTTTTGGAGAGGTCGTTTAATAACAAAAATCATCAGGTAAGTTGCGATGTTGTTCCTCGTTCCTGCGGCATCACACATCGCTATGTGTGACACTACAGGAGCGACGAACATCTCCTTACCTCCGTCCCGCCGGCAATGAGGAAGGAAGGAGGTGGGTAGGATGTTCGGCCCGCTCATCTCCGCCCCTCTGCTTCTATTGGCCGGCCGCTTAGTGACGCCGCAGTGACGTCGCTATGACGCCGAACGCACCTCCCCCTTGAGGGAGGGATTGTTCCGCAGTCACAGCGACTTCGCTGACAAGGTATGTGCGTGTAACGCTACCGTAGCGATAATGTTCGCCAATGCAGCGATCACCACATATCGCACGTACGACGGGGGCGGGTGCTATCGCGCACGACATAGCTAGCAATGTCGTAGCATGTAAAGCACCCTTTAGAGTCCAAGCAACGTTCCAGGAGGCATGTTTTTTCAGTTGCACAATGTTGGCTGCGGTGGATCGGCGGATCTACGAATATTCGTTGCATGCTGTGTACAGCTTTTGCTTGTGGATCGGCGGGTACATGAAGACTCCTGGAGTGGTGCGGAGCTGTTTGAGCGGAGCGGCATCAGCAGACGGCCTGGGAAGAAGTGATGTATCTTATGGCGAAGACAGTGGATGTGGACGACATCGAAGAGCTGAGGAGCCAGCTGGTGCAGGTTCGTGATCAGCTATAGAGGATTGGCAGGCGAGGTCTCAAGAGAGGCAGCGAAGGCAATTGAAACTGCTGCAGTGCAATCCCTTGTGGGCCCAGTGGAGACATGGAGTGCCCAGGGAGACACTTGGTGCACCGAGGATCTGTCCAGACTGATACTGGAGAGATCCCTTGGGAAGCCAGGAAATGTAATTTTAAACTTTATATGCCTGACTGACTATATTTTTAGACTTACTTTTGAGACGTGATTAGGTAGTTGTGGCAAAACAAGTACTGTTAATGACAGTCAGTCCAAGAGATGGATGGGTCCTATAGATGAAGACCACATCATTATGTACTAATTAATACCTACAAATATAAAGTAGTGTAGTTCAGGCAAATAAAAGATGGACGTTTCTTAACTACATATTACACCTGTTGTAAAATAGGTAGACATCACATGTACATTTTGCGTGATAAACGTTCCAGCTATTTTGTCTAAATTAGGAGCAAATTGATTGAAGATGAATTCTACTTACAATGGTAGAAAACACCTATCCTGGCGATGGATAGGACAGCTAGAGGGGTTACGGAGGAGGCTGTTAATTTTTTTTTTTGATAGATGTAATTTCACCAATTTGCTTATAATTTATGGAAAGTAGATAATTAGTGCATTTGATTCTGATGCATATTTTAAAACTGTGTTGTCATGGGTCACATTTGACCATGCTACATTCTTCTACATGTCCTTTAGCACGGATGAGTTTCCTGACTTAAGACTTGGCCAGACTTTTAACATTCATTCAAAAAACTTTATATGCCTGACTGACTATCTTTTTTAAAAGTAACATAAGATATAATTAGGTGATTGGGAGCATATAAGTACTATTAATGACACCCAGTCGAAAAGATGGATGGGTCATATAGTTGAAGAGCACATTATGTGCTATGTAACATTTCAGAGGGCATGTATTCTGAAAGCGGTGTAAGCCTGAATATCTGCTATAAGACTTGTAGTGCCACAAGTCTTATTAGGACATTCCAGGGACAGGTTGTATGGATAGCCAGATAGATGAGTGGGTCTGTCTATCCACATACCTCCACCCATGGGTGTGTCTCAGGCTTTTAAAATTGTGTCAGTTTGTTTGGCACATGGTTTGTATCTGGAGGTGTTGTGAGTGGGGGTTGAATATACTGAATTTGGTCTTCCTGTGAGAAGCCTTGATCTTGGGACAGACTGGACTGACACTAAAGTGCCATGGTAAAAATGCATGTTTTTTCCTGCACTGAAATGCCATTTATCTCCTCTACCAATTGCATGCTTTCTGCAGTTTAAATAAAGCAGCCTGAACTTTGCATTCAAAGTGCCTCCTGTGCCTACCTCAATGACACTGAGAAGCCAGCAAAGTGAGTACCTCTATCACATATGGTGTAAAGGGTGCTTTACACGCTGCGACATATGCTAACGATATATCGTCGGGGTCACGGTGTTTGTGACACACATCCGGCGCTGTTAGCGACGTCGCAGCGTGTGACAGGCTGGAGCGACCTAAAATGATTGTAAAAAAGCGAAAAATCGTTTGTTTTGGAGAGGTCGTTTAATAACAAAAATCATCAGGTAAGTTGCGATGTTGTTCCTCGTTCCTGAGGCATCACACATCGCTATGTGTGACACTACAGGAGCGACGACCATCTCCTTACCTCCGTCCCGCCGGCAATGAGGAAGGAAGGAGGTGGGTAGGATGTTCGGCCCGCTTATCTCCGCCCCTCTGCTTCTATTGGCCGGCCGCTTAGTGACGCCGCAGTGACGTCGCTATGACACCGAACGCACCTCCCCCTTGAGGGAGGGATTGTTCCGCAGTCACAGCGACTTCGCTGACAAGGTATGTGCTTGTGACGCTACCATAGCAATAATGTTCGCGAATGCAGCGATCACCACATATCGCACGTACGACGGGGCGGGTGCTATCTCGCACGACATAGCTAGCAATGTCGTAGCATGTAAAGCACCCTTTAAAGTCCAAGCAACGTTCCAGGAGGCATGTTTTTTCAGTTGCACAATGTTGGCTGCGGTGGATCGGCGGATCTACGAATATTCGTTGCATGCTGTGTACAGCTTTTGCTTGTGGATCGGCGGGTACATGAAGACTCCTGGAGTGGTGCGGAGCTGTTTGAGCGGAGCGGCATCAGCAGACGGCCTGGGAAGAAGTGATGTATCTTATGGCGAAGACAGTGGATGTGGACGACATCGAAGAGCTGAGGAGCCAGCTGGTGCAGGTTCGTGATCAGCTATAGAGGATTGGCAGGCGAGGTCTCAAGAGAGGCAACGAAGGCAATTGAAACTGCTGCAGTGCAATCCCTTGTGGGCCCAGTGGAGACACGGAGTGCCCAGGGAGACACTTGGTGCAACGAAGATCTGTGCAGACTGATACTGGAGAGATCCCTTGGGAAGCCAGGAAATGTAATTTTAACCTTTATATGCCTGACTGACTATAGTTTTAGACTTACTTTTGAAACGTGATTAGGTAGTTGTGGCAAAACAAGTACTGTTAATGACAGTCAGTCCAAGAGATGGATGGGTCCTATAGATGAAGACCACATCATTATGTACTAATTAATACCTACAAAAATAAAGTAGTGTAGTTCAGGCAAATAAAAGATGGACGTTTCTTAACTACATATTACACCTGTTGTAAAATAGGTAGACATCACATGTACATTTTGCGTGATAAACGTTCCAGCTATTTTGTCTAAATTAGGAGCAAATTGATTGAAGATTAATTCTACTTACAATGGTAGAAAACACCTATCCTGGCGATGGATAGGACAGCTAGAGGGGTTACGGAGGAGGCTGTTAATTTTTTTTTTTTGATAGGTGTAATTTCACCAATTTGCTTATAATTTATGGAAAGTAGATAATTAGTGCATTTGATTCTGATGCATATTTTAAAACTGTGTAGTCATGGGTCACATTTGACCATGCTACATTCTTCTACATGTCCTTTAGCATGGATGAGTTTCCTGACTTCAGACATGGCCAGACTTTTAACATTCATTCAAAACACTGTACATGCCTGACTGACTATCTTTTTTAAAAGTAAAATAAGACATAATTAGGTGATTGGGAGCATATAAGTACTATTAATGACACCCAGTCCAAAAGATGGATGAGTCATATAGTTGAAGAGCACATTATGTGCTATGTAACATGGCAGAGGGCATGTATTCTGAAAGCGGTGTAAGCCTGAATATCTGCTATAAGACTTGTAGTGCCACAAGTCTTATTAGGACATTCCAGGGACAGGTTTTATGGATAGCCAGATAGATGAGTGGGTCTGTCTGTCTACATACCTCCACCCATGGGTGTGTCTCAGGCTTTTAAAATTGTGTCAGTTTGTTTGGCACATGGTCTGTATCTGGAGGTGTTGTGAGTGGGGGTTGAATATACTGAATTTGGTCTTCCTGCGAGAAGCCTTGATCTTGGGACAGACTGGACTGACACTAAAGTGCCATGGTAAAAATGCATGTTTTTTCCTGCACTGAAATGCCATTTGTCTCCTCTACTAATTGCATGCTTTATGCAGTTTAAATAAAGCAGCCTGGACTTTGTATTCAAAGTGCCTCCTGTTCCTTCCTCAATGACACTGAGAAGCCAGCAAAGTGAGTACCTCTATCACATATGGTGTAAAGGGTACTTTTCACGCTGCGACATTTGCTAACGATATATCATCGGGGGTACGGTGTTTGTGACACACATCAGGCGCTGTTAGCGACGTGGAAGCGTGTGACAGGCTGGAGCGACCTAAAATGATTGCAAAAAAGCCAAAAATCGTTTGTTTTGGAGAGGTCGTTTAATAACAAAAATCATCAGGTAAGTTGCGATGTTGTTCCTCGTTCCTGCGGCATCACACATCGCTATGTGTGACACTACAGGAGCGACGAACATCTCCTTACCTCCGTCCCGCCGGCAAAGAGGAAGGAAGGAGGTGGGTAGGATGTTCGGCCCGCTCATCTCCGCCCCTCTGCTTCTATTGGCCGGCCGCTTAGTGACGCCGCAATGACGTCCCTATGACGCCGAACGCACCTCCCCCTTGAAGGAGGGATTGTTCCGCAGTCACAGCGACTTCGCTGGCAAGGTGTGTGCGTGTGACGCTACCGTAGCGATAATGTTCGCCAATGCAGCGATCACCACATATCGCACGTACGACGGGGACGGGTGCTATCGCGCACGACATAGCTAGCAATGTCGTAGCATGTAAAGCACCCTTTAGAGTCCAAGCAACGTTCCAGGAGGCATGTTTTTTCAGTTGCACAATGTTGGCTGCGGTGGATCGGCGGATCTACGAATATTCGTTGCATGCTGTGTACAGATTTTGCTTGTGGATCGGCGGGTACATGAAGACTTCTGGAGTGGTGCAGAGCTGTGTGAGCGGAGCGGCATCAGCAGACGGCCTGGGAAGAAGTGATGTATCTTATGGCGAAGGCAGCGCATGTGGACGACATCGAGGAGCTGAGGAGCCAGCTGGTGCAAGTTGGTGAGCAGCTATAGGGGATCGGCAGGCGAGGTCTCAAGAGAGGCAGCGAAGGCAATTGAAACTGCTGCAGTGCAATCCCTTGTGGGCCCAGTGGAGACACGGAGTGCCCAGGGAGACACTTTGTGCACCGAGGATCTGTGCAGACTGATACTGGAGAGATCCCTTGGGAAGCCAGGAAATGTAACCTTAAACTTTATATGCCTGACTGACTATATTTTTAGACTTACTTTTGAGACATGATTAGGTAGTTGTGACAAAACAAGTACTGTTGATGACAGTCAGTCCAAGAGATGGATGGGTCCTATAGATGAAGACCACATCATTATGTACTAATTAATACCTACAAAAATAAAGTAGTTTAGTTCAGGCAAATAAAAGATTGACGTTTCTTAACTACATATTACACCTGTTGTAAAATAGGCAGACATCACATGTACATTTTGCGTGATAAACGTTCCAGCTATTTTGTCTAAATTAGGAGCAAATTGATTGAAGATGAATTCTACTTACAATGGTAGAAAACACCTATCCTGGCGCTGGATAGGACAGCTAGATGGGTTGCGGAGGAGGCTGTTAAATTTTTTTTTTGATAGGTGTAATTTCACCAATTTGCTTATAATTTATGGAAAGTAGATAATTAGTGCATTTGATTCTGATGCATATTTTAAAACTGTGTAGTCATGGGTCACATTTGACCATGCTACATTCTTCTACATGTCCTTTAGCACGGATGAGTTTCCTGACTTCAGACTTGGCCAGACTTTTAACATTCATACAAACAACTTTATATGCCTGACTATCTTTTTAAAAAGTAACATAAGACATAATTAGGTGATTGGGAGCATATAAGTACTATTAATGACACCCAGTCCAAAAGATGGATGGGTCATATAGTTGAAGAGCACATTATGTGCTATGTAACATGGCAGAGGGCATGTATTCTGAAAGCGGTGTAAGCCTGAATATCTGCTATAAGACTTGTAGTGCCACAAGTCTTATTAGGACATTCCAGTGACAGGTTTTATGGATAGGCAGATAGATGAGTGGGTCTGTCTATCCACATACCTCCACCCATGGGTGTGTCTCAGGCTTTTAAAATTGTGTCAGTTTGTTTGGCACATGGTCTGTATCTGGAGGTGTTGTGAGTGGGGGTTGAATATACTGAATTTGGTCTTCCTGTGAGAAGCCTTAATCTTGGGACAGACTGGACTGACACTAAAGTGCCATGGTAAAAATGCATTTTTTTTCCTGCACTGAAATGCCATTTATCTCCACTACTAATTGCATGCTTTATGCAGTTTAAATAAAGCAGCCTGGACTTTGTATTCAAAGTGCCTCCTGTGCCTACCTCAATGACACTTAGAAGCCAGCAAAGCGAGTACCTCTATCACATATGGTGTAAAGGGTGCTTTACACGCTGCAACATTTGCTAACGATATATCGTCGGGGTCACGGTGTTTGTGACACACATCCGGCGCTGTTAGCGACGTCGCAGAGTGTGACAGGCTGGAGCGACCTAAAATGATTGCAAAAACGCCAAAAATCGTTTGCTTTGAAGAGGTCGTTTAATAACAAAAATCATCAGGTAAGTTGCGATGTTGTTCCTCGTTCCTGCGGCATCACACATCGCTATGTGTGACACTACAGGAGCGACGAACATCTCCTTACCTCTGTCCCGCCGGCAATGAGGAAGGAAGGAGGTGGGTAGGATGTTCGGCCCGCTCATCTCCGCCCCTCTGCTTCTATTGGCCGGCCGCTTAGTGACGCCGCAGTGACGTCGCTATGACGCCGAACGCACCTCCCTCTTGAGGGAGGGATTGTTCCGCAGTCACAGCGACTTCGCTGACAAGGTATGTGCTTGTGACGCTACCATAGCAATAATGTTCGCGAATGCAGCGATCACCACATATCGCACGTACGACGGGGCGGGTGCTATCTCGCACGACATAGCTAGCAATGTCGTAACATGTAAAGCACCCTTTAAAGTCCAAGCAACGTTCCAGGAGGCATGTTTTTTCAGTTGCACAATGTTGGCTGCGGTGGATCGGCGGATCTACGAATATTCGTTGCATGCTGTGTACAGCTTTTGCTTGTGGATCGGCGGGTACATGAAGACTCCTGGAGTGGTGCGGGGCTGTTTGAGCGGAGCGGCATCAGCAGACGGCCTGGGAAGAAGTGATGTATCTCATGGCGAAGACAGTGGATGTGGACGATATTGAAGAGCTGAGGAGCCAGCTGGTGCAGGTTCGTGATCAGCTATAGGGGATTGGCAGGCGAGGTCTCAAGAGAGGCAGCGAAGGCAATTGAAACTGCTGCAGTGCAATCCCTTGTGGGCCCAGTGGAGACACGGAGTACCCAGGGAGACACTTGGTGCACCGAAGATCTGTGCAGACTGATACTGGAGAGATCCCTTGGGAAGGCAGGAAATGTAATTTTAACCTTTATATGCCTGACTGACTATAGTTTTAGACTTCCTTTTGAGACGTGATTAGGTAGTTGTGGCAAAACAAGTACTGTTAATGACAGTCAGTCCAAGAGATGGATGGGTCCTATAGATGAAGACCACATCATTATGTACTAATTAATACCTACAAAAATAAAGTAGTGTAGTTCAGGCAAATAAAAGATGGACGTTTCTTAACTACATATTACACCTGTTGTAAAATAGGCAGACATCACATGTACATTTTGCGTGATAAACGTTCCAGCTATTTTGTCTAAATTAGGAGCAAATTGATTGAAGATGAATTCTACTTACAATGGTAGAAAACACCTATCCTGGCGATGGATAGGACAGCTAGAGGGGTTACGGAGGAGGCTGTTAAATTTTTTTTTGATAGGTGTAATTTCACCAATTTGCTTATAATTTATGGAAAGTAGATAATTAGTGCATTTGATTCTGATGCATATTTTAAAACTGTGTAGTCATGGGTCACATTTGACCATGCTACATTCTTCTACATGTCCTTTAGCATGGATGAGTTTCCTCACTTCAGACGTGGCCAGACTTTTAACATTCATTCAAAACACTGTACATGCCTGACTGACTATCTTTTTTAAAAGTAAAATAAGACATAATTAGGTGATTGGGAGCATATAAGTACTATTAATGACACCCAGTCCAAAAGATGGATGAGTCATATAGTTGAAGAGCACATTATGTGCTATGTAACATGGCAGAGGGCATGTATTCTGAAAGCGGTGTAAGCCTGAACATCTGCTATAAGACTTGTAGTGCCACAAGTCTTATTAGGACATTCCAGGGACAGGTTTTATGGATAGCCAGATAGATGAGTGGGTCTGTCTATCCACATACCTCCACCCATGGGTGTGTCTCAGGCTTTTAAAATTGTGTCAGTTTGTTTGGCACATGGTCTGTATCTGGAGGTGTTGTGAGTGGGGGTTGAATATACTGAATTTGGTCTTCCTGCGAGAAGCCTTGATCTTGGGACAGACTGGACTGACACTAAAGTGCCATGGTAAAAATGCATGTTTTTTCCTGCACTGAAATGCCATTTATCTCCACTACTAATTGCATGCTTTATGCAGTTTAAATAAAGCAGCCTGGACTTTGTATTCAAAGTGCCTCCTGTGTCTACCTCAATGACACTGAGAAGCTGCAAAGTGAGTAGCTCTATCACATATGGTGTAAAGGGTGCTTTACACGCTGCGACATTTGCTAACGATATATCGTCGGGTCACGGTTTTTGTGACACACATCCGGCGCTGCTAGCGACGTCGCAGCGTGTGACAGGCTGGAGCGACCTAAAATGATTGCAAAAAAGCCAAAAATCGTTTGTTTTGGAGAGGTCGTTTAATAACAAAAATCATCAGGTAAGTTGCGATGTTGTTCCTCGTTCCTGCGGCATCACACATCGCTATGTGTGACACTACAGGAGCGACGAACATCTCCTTACCTCCGTCCCGCCGGCAATGAGGAAGGAAGGAGGTGGGTAGGATGTTCGGCCCGCTCATCTCCGCCCCTCTGCTTCTATTGGCCGGCCGCTTAGTGACGCCGCAATGATGTCCCTATGACGCCGAACGCACCTCCCCCTTGAGGGAGGGATTGTTCCGCAGTCACAGCGACTTCGCTGACAAGATATGTGCGTGTAACGCTACCGTAGCGATAATGTTCGCCAATGCAGCGATCACCACATATCGCACGTACGATGGGGGCGGGTGCTATCGCGCACGACATAGCTAGCAATGTCGTAGCATGTAAAGCACCCTTTCGAGTCCAAGCAACGTTCCAGGAGGCATGTTGTTTCAGTTGCACAATGTTGGCTGCGGTGGATCGGCGGATCTACGAATATTCGTTGCATGCTGTGTACAGCTTTTGTTTGTGGATCGGCGGGTACATGAAGACTCCTGGAGTGGTGCGGAGCTGTTTGAGCGGAGCGGCATCAGCAGACGGCCTGGGAAGAAGTGATGTATCTTATGGCGAAGACAGTGGATGTGGACGACATCGAAGAGCTGAGGAGCCAGCTGGTGCAGGTTCGTGATCAGCTATAGAGGATTGGCAGGCGAGGTCTCAAGAGAGGCAGCGAAGGCAATTGAAACTGCTGCAGTGCAATCCCTTGTGGGCCCAGTGGAGACACGGAGTGCCCAGGGAGACACTTGGTGCACCGAAGATCTGTGCAGACTGATACTGGAGAGATCCCTTGGGAAGGCAGGAAATGTAATTTTAACCTTTATATGCCTGACTGACTATAGTTTTAGACTTCCTTTTGAGACGTGATTAGGTAGTTGTGGCAAAACAAGTACTGTTAATGACAGTCAGTCCAAGAGATGGATGGGTCCTATAGATGAAGACCACATCATTATGTACTAATTAATACCTACAAAAATAAAGTAGTGTAGTTCAGGCAAATAAAAGATGGACGTTTCTTAACTACATATTACACCTGTTGTAAAATAGGCAGACATCACATGTACATTTTGCGTGATAAACGTTCCAGCTATTTTGTCTAAATTAGGAGCAAATTGATTGAAGATGAATTCTACTTACAATGGTAGAAAACACCTATCCTGGCGATGGATAGGACAGCTAGAGGGGTTACGGAGGAGGCTGTTAAATTTTTTTTTGATAGGTTTAATTTCACCAATTTGCTTATAATTTATGGAAAGTAGATAATTAGTACATTTGATTCTGATGCATATTTTAAAACTGTGTAGTCATGGGTCACATTTGACCATGCTACATTCTTCTACATGTCCTTTAGCACGGATGAGTTCCTGATTTCAGACTTGGCCAGACTTTTAACATTCATTCAAAAAACTTTATATGCCTGACTGACTATCTTTTTTAAAAGTAACATAAGACATAATTAGGTGATTGGGAGCATATAAGTACTATTAATGACACCCAGTCCAAAAGATGGATGGGTCATATAGTTGAAGAGCACATTATGTGCTATGTAACATGGCAGTGGGCATGTATTCTGAAAGCGGTGTAAGCCTGAATATCTGCTATAAGACTTGTAGTGTAGTGCCACAAGTCTTATTAGGACATTCCAGGGACAGGTTGTATGGATAGCCAGATAGATGAGTGGGTCTGTCTATCCACATACCTCCACCCATGGGTGTGTCTCAGGCTTTTAAAATTGAGTCAGTTTGTTTGGCACATGGTTTGTATCTGGAGGTGTTGTGAGTGGGGGTTGAATATACTGAATTTGGTCTTCCTGCGAGAAGCCTTGATCTTGGGACAGACTGGACTGACACTAAAGTGCCATGGTAAAAATGCATGTTTTTTCCTGCACTGAAATGCCATTTATCTCCTCTACTAATTGCATGCTTTATGCAGTTTAAATAAAGCAGCCTGGACTTTGCATTCAAAGTGCCTCCTGTGCCTTCCTCAATGACACTGAGAAGCCAGCAAAGTGAGTACCTCTATCACATATGGTGTAAAGGGTGCTTTACACGCTGCGACATTTGCTAACGATATATTGTCGGGGTCACGGTGTTTGTGACACACATCCGGCGCTGTTAGCGACGTTGCAGCGTGTGACAGGCTGGAGCGACCTAAAATGATTGCAAAAAAGCGAAAAATCGTTTGTTTTGGAGAGGTCGTTTAATAACAAAAATCATCAGGTAAGTTGCGATGTTGTTCCTCGTTCCTGCGGCATCACACATCGCTATGTGTGACACTACAGGAGCGACGAACATCTCCTTACCTCCGTCCCGCCGGCAATGAGGAAGGAAGGAGGTGGGTAGGATGTTCGGCCCGCTCATCTACGCCCCTCTGCTTCTATTGGCCGGCCGCTTAGTGACGCCGCAGTGACGTCGCTATGACGCCGAACGCACCTCCCCCTTGAGGGAGGGATTGTTCCGCAGACACAGCGACTTCGCTGACAAGGTATGTGCTTGTGACGCTACCATAGCGATAATGTTCGCGAATGCAGCGATCACCACATATCGCACGTACGACGGGGCGGGTGCTATCTCGCACGACATAGCTAGCAATGTCGTAGCATGTAAAGCACCTTTTAAAGTCCAAGCAACGTTCCAGTAGGCATGTTTTTTCAGTTGCACAATGTTGGCTGCGGTGGATCGGCGGATCTACGAATATTCGTTGCATGCTGTGTACAGCTTTTGCTTGTGGATCGGCGGGTACATGAAGACTCCTGGAGTGGTGCAGAGCTGTTTGAGCGGAGCTGCATCAGCAGACGGCCTGGGAAGAAGTGATGTATCTTATGGCGAAGACAGTGGATGTGGACGACATCGAGGAGCTGAGGAGCCAGCTGGTGCAGGTTCATGATCAGCTATAGGGGATTGGCAGGCGAGGTCTCAAGAGAGGCAGCGAAGGCAATTGAAACTGCTGCAGTGCAATCCCTTGTGGGCCCAGTGGAGACACGGAGTGCCCAGGGAGACACTTGGTGCAACGAAGATCTGTGCAGACTGATACTGGAGAGATCCCTTGGGAAGCCAGGAAATGTAATCTTAACCTTTATATGCCTGACTGACTATAGTTTTAGACTTACTTTTGAAACGTGATTAGGTAGTTGTGGCAAAACAAGTACTGTTAATGACAGTCAGTCCAAGAGATGAATGGGTGTTACATCTCGTGGCTCTCCTGTGGCAAGGAATGAGACAGTCTCCTTGCCTGCCACGAGTGCTCCTGCTCAGCAGCGCCGAAGGTCTGCCAGACTGCGCAGAGTGCAGCAGAAACCTCCTCAGAGAGGCAGCACAAGGGTGACACCTAGTGGTACTCCTGTTGCAAGAAATGAGGCGGTCTCCCATTCCTTTCCTGCCACAGCTCCTCCTTCTCAGCAGCCTCGAAGGTCTGTGAGGTTGCGCAATGTGCAGAGGTTTGCTGCTCAGGGAAGCAGTGAGACTCCCGTTATCTCTACACATTGTGAGACCGAGGATCCCGCCTCTATTTCCCAGAGGCAGGAGGGTGAGCATGTGCTATGCTTGGTGGATCCTGATTCGCCCACTGACGTCACACGGCTTGATGACAAGGCTGGTAACGTGGTGAATCCTGACTGGCCAGGCTGGGATGTCGTGGATCCTGATTGGGTCAAGTCCGTCATCTCCGCCTCGCGCCCGCCCTTGGCTGGAGCTACACCTCCTTAAAAGCTCCTCCTGCCATCATGGCGGCGCGCGACCGTCCTTCTATGTTTGGATGTCTGGCAGCGTGCTGCCACGCCACTGCTCAGGCATTATCTTCCTCTGTGGGCTTGGCCCTTGCTGCTTAGGCAGTACCTCGTTTGCAGGCCGTGTCCCTGCCTTGCTGCTCCAGCAGTAGCTCCTTCTACAGGCCGTGTTCCTGTCCCAGGTGAGCTCCTCGAGTCTCCACTGGACTCACCTGGTTATTGAAAGCACACGTGCGTGGGCACCTCTGTGCTACCCTCGTGCCATATTCTCGTGACTTCCACTGGCACACGTGCGTGGGCACCTCTGTGCTTCCCCGTGCAACAGGTACACCGAGCCGTGTGATCCCTGCCATACAACCCACACGGGTTAGGGCAGACCGGTGTACATAGATCGTCTGTGACATTCCAGACGATCGCTAGCAGCAACCCGCTCACTCTTCACCCACCATAGCAGCGGTCCCTTACACCGCACAGTGGACCTTGACCGGCAGAAGCTGTCCATTCCCCATCTTGGCACGCTTCCCCGGGTCCCCCTCGTAACAGATGGGTCCTATAGATGAAGACCACATCATTATGTACTAATTAATACCTACAAAAATAAAGTAGTGTAGTTCAGGCAAATAAAAGATGGATGTTTCTTAACTACATATTACACCTGTTGTAAAATAGGTAGACATCACATGTACATTTTGCGTGATAAACGTTCCAGCTATTTTGTCTAAATTAGGAGCAAATTGCTAAATTAGGAGCAAATTGATTGAAGATGAATTCTACTTACAATGGTAGAAAACACCTATCCTGGCGATGGATAGGACAGCTAGAGGGGTTACGGAGGAGGCTGTTAATTTTTTTTTTGATAGGTGTAATTTCACCAATTTGCTTATAATTTATGGAAAGTAGATAATTAGTAAATTTGATTCTGATGCATATTTTAAAACTGTGTAGTCATGGGTCACATTTGACCATGCTACATTCTTCTACATGTCCTTTAGCACGGATGAGTTTCCTGACTTCAGACGTGGCCAGACTTTTAACATTCATTCAAAAAACTTTATATGCCTGACTGACTATCTTTTTTAAAAGTAACATAAGACATAATTAGGTGATTGGGAGCATATAAGTACTATTAATGACACCCAGTCCAAAAGATGGATGGGTCATATAGTTGAAGAGCACATTATGTGCTATGTAACATGGCAGAGGGCATGTATTCTGAAAGCGGTGTAAGCCTGAATATCTGCTATAAGACTTGTAGTGCCACAAGTCTTATTAGGACATTCCAGGGACAGGTTTTATGGATAGCCAGATAGATGAGTGGGTCTGTCTATCTACATACCTCCACCCATGGGTGTGTCTCAGGCTTTTAAAATTGTGTCAGTTTGTTTGGCACATGGTCTGTATCTGGAGGTGTTGTGAGTGGGGGTTGAATATACTGAATTTGGTCTTCCTTTGAGAAGCCTTGATCTTGGGACAGACTGGACTGACACTAAAGTGCCATGGTAAAAATGCATTTTTTTTCCTGCACTGAAATGCCATTTATCTCCACTACTAATTGCATGCTTTATGCAGTTTAAATAAAGCAGCCTGGACTTTGTATTCAAAGTGCCTCCTGTGCCTACCTCAATGACACTTAGAAGCCAGCAAAGCGAGTACCTCTATCACATATGGTGTAAAGGGTGCTTTACACGCTGCAACATTTGCTAACGATATATCGTCGGGGTCACGGTGTTTGTGACACACATCCGGCGCTGTTAGCGACGTCGCAGCGTGTGACAGGCTGGAGCGACCTAAAATGATTGCAAAAACGCCAAAAATCGTTTGCTTTGGAGAGGTCGTTTAATAACAAAAATCATCAGGTAAGTTGCGATGTTGTTCCTCGTTCCTGCGGCATCACACATCGCTATGTGTGACACTGCAGGAGCGACGAACATCTCCTTACCTCTGTCCCGCCGGCAATGAGGAAGGAAGGAGGTGGGTAGGATGTTCGGCCCGCTCATCTCCGCCCCTCTGCTTCTATTGGCCGGCCGCTTAGTGACGCCGCAGTGACGTCGCTATGTTGCCGAACGCACCTCCCCCTTGAGGGAGGGATTGTTCCGCAGTCACAGCGACTTCGCTGACAAGGTATGTGCATGTGACGCTACCGTAGCGATAATGTTCGCCAATGCAGCGATCACAACATATCGCACGTATGACGGGGGCGGGTGCTATCGCGCACGACATAGCTAGCAATGTCGTAGCATGTAAAGCACCCTTTAGAGTCCAAGCAACGTTCCAGGAGGCATGTTTTTTCAGTTGCACAATGTTGGCTGCGGTGGATCGGCGGATCTATGAATATTCGTTGCATGCTGTGTTCAGCTTTTGCTTGTGGATCGGCGAATACACGAAGAATCCTGGAGTTGTGCTGAGCTGTGTGAGCGGAGCGGCATCAGCAGACGGCCTGGGAAGAAGTGATGTATCTTATGGCGAAGGCAGTGCATGTGGACGACATCGAGGAGCTGAGGAGCAGCGTGTGACAGGCTGGAGCGACCTAAAATGATTGCAAAAACGCCAAAAATCGTTTGCTTTGGAGAGGTCGTTTAATAACAAAAATCATCAGGTAAGTTGCGATGTTGTTCCTCGTTCCTGCGGCATCACACATCGCTATGTGTGACACTGCAGGAGCGACGAACATCTCCTTACCTCTGTCCCGCCGGCAATGAGGAAGGAAGGAGGTGGGTAGGATGTTCGGCCCGCTCATCTCCGCCCCTCTGCTTCTATTGGCCGGCCGCTTAGTGACGCCGCAGTGACGTCGCTATGTTGCCGAACGCACCTCCCCCTTGAGGGAGGGATTGTTCCGCAGTCACAGCGACTTCGCTGACAAGGTATGTGCATGTGACGCTACCGTAGCGATAATGTTCGCCAATGCAGCGATCACAACATATCGCACGTAAGACGGGGGCGGGTGCTATCGCGCACGACATAGCTAGCAATGTCGTAGCATGTAAAGCACCCTTTAGAGTCCAAGCAACGTTCCAGGAGGCATGTTTTTTCAGTTGCACAATGTTGGCTGCGGTGGATCGGCGGATCTATGAATATTCGTTGCATGCTGTGTTCAGCTTTTGCTTGTGGATCGGCGAATACACGAAGAATCCTGGAGTTGTGCTGAGCTGTGTGAGCGGAGCGGCATCAGCAGACGGCCTGGGAAGAAGTGATGTATCTTATGGCGAAGGCAGTGCATGTGGACGACATCGAGGAGCTGAGGAGCCATCTGCTGCAGGTTGGTGAGCAGCTATAGGGGATCGGCAGGCAAGGTCTCAAGAGAGGCAGCGAAGGCAATTGAAACTGCTGCAGTGCAATCCCTTGTGGGCCCAGTGGAGACACGGAGTGCCCTGGGAGAGACTTGGTGCACCGAGGATCTGTGCAGATTGATACTGGAGAGATCCCTTGGGAAGCCAGGAAATGTAACTTTAAACTTTATCTGCCTGACTGACTATATTTTTAGACTTACTTTTGAGACGTGATTAGGTAGTTGTGGCAAAACAAGTACTGTTAATGACAGTCAGTCCAAGAGATGGATGGGTCCTATAGATGAAGACCACATCATTATGTACTAATGAATACCTACAAAAATAAAGTAGTTTAGTTCAGGCAAATAAAAGATTGACGTTTCTTAACTACATATTACACCTGTTGTAAAATAGGCAGACATCACATGTACATTTTGCGTGATAAACGTTCCAGCTATTTTGTCTAAATTAGGAGCAAATTGATTGAAGATGAATTCTACTTACAATGGTAGAAAACACCTATCCTGGCGCTGGATAGGACAGCTAGATGGGTTGCGGAGGAGGCTGTTAAATTTTTTTTTTGATAGGTGTAATTTCACCAATTTGCATATAATTTATGGAAAGTAGATAATTAGTGCATTTGATTCTGATGCATATTTTAAAACTGTGTAGTCATGGGTCACATTTGACCATGCTACATTCTTCTACATGTCCTTTAGCACGGATGAGTTTCCTGACTTCAGACTTGGCCAGACATTTAACATTCATACAAACAACTTTATATGCCTGACTAACTATCTTTTTAAAAAGTAACATAAGACATAATTAGTTGATTAAGAGCATATAAGTACTATTAATGACACCCAGTCCAAAAGATGGATGGGTCATATAGTTGAAGAGCACATTATGTGCTATGTAACATGGCAGAGGGCATGTATTCTGAAAGCGGTGTAAGCCTGAATATCTGCTATAAGACTTGTAGTGCCACAAGTCTTATTAGGACATTCCAGTGACAGGTTTTATGGATAGGCAGATAGATGAGTGGGTCTGTCTATCCACATACCTCCACCCATGGGTGTGTCTCAGGCGTTTAAAATTGTGTCAGTTTGTTTGGCACATGGTCTGTATCTGGAGGTGTTGTGAGTGGGGGTTGAATATACTATATTTTTGGTCTTCCTGTGACAGGTAAATCAGGTAAGTTGCGATGTTGTTCCTTGTTCCTGCGGCATCACACATCGCTATGTGTGACACTACAGGAGCGACAAACTTCTCCTTACCTCCGTCCTGCCGGCAATGAGGAAGGAAGGAGGTGGGTAGGATGTTCGGCCCGCTCATCTCCGCCCCTCTGCTTCTATTGGCCGGCCGCTTAGTGACACCGCAGTGACATCGCTATGATGCCGAACGCACCTCCCCCTTGAAGGAGGGATTGTTCCGCAGTCACAGCGACTTCGCTGACAAGGTATGTGCGTGTGACGCTACCGTAGCGATAATGTTCGCGAATTCAGCGATCACCACATATCGCACGTTCGACGGGGGCGGGTGCTATCGCGCACGACATAGCTAGCAATGTCGTAGCATGTAAAGCACCCTTTCGAGTCCAAGCAACGTTCCAGGAGGCATGTTTTTTCAGTTGCACAATGTTGGCTGCGGTGGATCGGCGGATCTACGAATATTCGTTGCATGCTGTGTACAGCTTTTGCTTGTGGATCGGCGGGTACATGAAGACTCCTGGAGTGGTGCGGAGCTGTGTGAGCGGAGCGGCATCAGCAGACGGCCTGAGAAGAAGTGATGTATCTTATGGCGAAGGCAGCGCATGTGGACGACATCAAGGAGCCAGCTGGTGCAGGTTGGTGAGCAGCTATAGGGGATCGGCAGGCAAGGTCTCAAGAGAGGCAGCGAAGGCAATTGAAACTGCTGCAGTGCAATCCCTTTTGGGCCCAGTGGAGACATGGAGTGCCCAGGGAGACACTTGGTGCACTGAAGATCTGTGCAGACTGATACTGGAGAGATCCCTTGGGAAGCCAGGAAATGTAATTTTAAACTTTATCTGCCTGACTGACTATATTTTTAGACTTACTTTTGAGACGTGATTAGGTAGTTGTTGCAAAACAAGTACTGTTAATGACAGTCAGTCCAAGAGATGGATGGGTCCTATAGATGAAGACCACATCATTATGTACTAATTAATACCTACAAAAATAAAGTAATGTAGTTCAGGCAAATAAAAGATGGACGTTTCTTAACTACATATTACACCTGTTGTAAAATAGGCAGACATCACATGTACATTTTGCGTGATAAACGTTCCAGCTATTTTGTCTAAATTAGGAGCAAATTGATTGAAGATGAATTCTACTTACAATGGTAGAAAACACCTATCCTGGCGATGGATAGGACAGCTAGAGGGGTTACGGAGGAGGCTGTTAAATTTTTTTTTGATAGGTGTAATTTCACCAATTTGCTTATAATTTATGGAAAGTAGATAATTAGTACATTTGATTCTGATGCATATTTTAAAACTGTGTAGTCATGAGTCACATTTGACCATGCTACATTCTTCTACATGTCCTTTAGCACGGATGAGTTCCTGACTTCAGACTTGGCCAGACTTTTAACATTCATTCAAAAAACTTTATATGCCTGACTGACTATCTTTATTAAAAGTAACATAAGACATAATTAGGTGATTGGGAGCATATAAGTACTATTAATGACACCCAGTCCAAAAGATGGATGGGTCATATAGTTGAAGAGCACATTATGTGCTATGTAACATGGCAGAGGGCATGTATTCTGAAAGCGGTGTAAGCTTGAATATCTGCTATAAGACTTGTAGTGCCACAAGTCTTATTAGGACATTCCAGGGACAGGTTTTATGGATAGCCAGATAGATGAGTGGGTCTGTCTATCCACATACCTCCACCCATGGGTGTGTCTCAGGCTTTTAAAATTTTGTCAGTTTGTTTGGCACATGGTCTGTATCTAGAGGTGTTGTGAGTGGGGGTTGAATATACTGAATTTGGTCTTCCTGCGAGAAGCCTTGATCTTGGGACAGACTGGACTGACACTAAAGTGCCATGGTAAAAATGCATGTTTTTTCCTGCACTGAAATGCCATTTATCTCCTCTACTAATTGCATGCTTTATGCAGTTTAAATAAAGCAGCCTGGACTTTGCATTCAAAGTGCCTCCTGTGCCTACCTCAATGACACTGAGAAGCCAGCAAAGTGAGTACCTCTATCACATATGGTGTAAAGGGTGCTTTACACGCTGCAACATTTGCTAACGATATATCGTCGGGGTCACGGTGTTTGTGACACACATCCGGCGCTGTTAGCGACGTCGCAGTGTGTGACAGGCTGGAGCGACCTAAAATGATTGCAAAAAAGCGAAAAATCGTTTGTTTTGGAGAGGTCGTTTAATAACAAAAATCATCAGGTAAGTTGCGATGTTGTTCCTCGTTCCTGCGGCATCACACATCGCTATGTGTGACACTACAGGAGCGACGAACATCTCCTTACCTCCGTCCCGCCGGCAATGAGGAAGGAAGGAGGTGGGTAGGATGTTCGGCCCGCTCATCTCCGCCCCTCTGCTTCTATTGGCCGGCCGCTTAGTGACGCCGCAGTGACGTCGCTATGACGCCGAACGCACCTCCTCCTTGAGGGAGGGATTGTTCCGCAGTCACAGCGACTTCGCTGACAAGGTATGTGCTTGTGATGCTACCATAGCGATAATGTTCACGAATGTAGCGATCACCACATATCGCACGTACGACGGGGCGGGTGCTATCGCGCATGACATAGCTGACAAAGTCGTAGCATCTAAAGCACCCTTTCGAGTCCAAGCAACGTTCCAGGAGGCATGTTTTTTCAGTTGCACAATGTTGGCTGCGGTGGATCGGCGGATCTACGAATCTACGAATATTCGTTGCATGCTGTGTACAGCTTTTGCTTGTGGATCGGCGGGTATATGAAGACTCCTGGAGTGGTGCGGAGCTGTGTGAGCGGAGCGGCATCAGCAGACGGCCTTGGAAGAAGTGATGTATCTTATGGCGAAGGCAGTGGATGTGGACGACATTGAGGAGCTGAGAAGCCAGCTGATGCAGGTTGGTGATCAACTATAGGGGATTGGCAGGCGAGGTCTCAAGAGAGGCAGCAAAGGCAATTGAAACTGCTGCAGTGCAATCCCTTGTGGGCCCAGTGGAGACATGGCGTGCCCAGGGAGACACTTGGTGCACCGAAGATCTGTGCAGACTGATACTGGAGAGATCCCTTGGGAAGCTAGGAAATGTAATTTTAAACTTTATATGCCTGACTGACTATAGTTTTAGACTTACTTTTGAGATGTGATTAGGTAGTTGTGGCAAAACAAGTACTGTTAATGACAGTCAGTCCAAGAGATGGATGGGTCCTATAGATGAAGACCACATCATTATGTACTAATTAATACCTACAAAAATAAAGTAGTGTAGTTCAGGCAAATAAAAGATGGACGTTTCTTAACTACATATTACACCTGTTGTATAATAGGCAGACATCACATGTACATTTTGCGTGATAAACGTTGCAGCTATTTTGTCTAAATTAGGAGCAAATTGATTGAAGATGAATTCTACTTACAATGGTAGAAAACACCTATCCTGGCAATGGATAGGACAGCTAGAGGGGTTACGGAGGCTGTTAATTTTTTTTTGATAGGTGTAATTTCACCAATTTGCTTATAATTTATGGAAAGTAGATAATTAGTGCATTTGATTCTGATGCATATTTTAAAACTGCGTAGTCATGGGTCACATTTGACCATGCTACATTCTTCTACATGTCCTTTAGCACGGATGAGTTTCCTGACTTCAGGACTTCAGACTTGGCCAGACTTTTAACATTCATTCAAAAAACTTTATATGCTTGACTGACTATCTTTTTTAAAAGTAACATAAGACATAATTAGGTGATTGGGAGCATATAAGTACTATTAATGACACCCAGTCCAAAAGATGGATGGGTCATATAGTTGAAGAGCACATTATGTGCTATGTAACATGGCAGAGGGCATGTATTCTGAAAGCGATGTAAGCCTGAATATCTTCTATAAGACTTGTAGTGCCACAAGTCTTATTAGGACATTCCAGTGACAGGTTTTATGGATAGCCAGATAGATGAGTGGGTCTGTCTATCCACATACCTCCACCCATGGGTGTGTCTCCGGATTTTAAAATTGTGTCAGTTTGTTTGGCACATGGTCTGTATCTGGAGGTGTTGTGAGTGGGGGTTGAATATACTGAATTTGGTCTTCCTGCGAGAAGCCTTGATCTTGGGACAGACTGGACTGACACTAAAGTGCCATGGTAAAAATGCATGTTTTTTCCTGCACTGAAATGCCATTTATCTCCTCTACTAATTGCATGCTTTATGCAGTTTAAATAAAGCAGCCTAGACTTTGTATTCAAAGTGCCTCCTGTGCCTACCTCAATGACACTGAGAAGCCAGCAATGTGAGTACCTCTATCACATATGGTGTAAAGGGTGCTTTACACGCTGCGACATTTGCTAACGATATATCGTTTGGGTCACGGTGTTTGTGACACACATCCGGCGCTGTTAGCGACGTCGCAGCGTATGACAGGCTGGAGCGACCTAAAATGATTGCAAAAAAGCCAAAAATCGTTTGTTTTGGAGAGGTCGTTTAATAACAAAAATCATCAGGTAAGTTGCGATGTTGTTCCTCGTTCCTGCGGCATCACACATCGCTATGTGTGACACTACAGGAGCAACGAAGATTTCCTTACCTCCGTCCCGCCAGCAATGAGGAATGAAGGGGGTGGGTAGGATGTTCGGCCCGCTCAGTTCCGCCCCTCTGCTTCTATTGGCCGGCCGCTTAGTGACGCCGCAGTGAAGTCGCTATGACGCCGAACGCACCTCCCCCTTGAGGGAGGGATTGTTCCGCAGTCACAGTGACTTCGCTGACAAGGTATGTGCGTGTGACGCTACCGTAGCGATAATGTTCGCCAATACCGCGATCACCACATATCACACGTACGACGGGGCCGGGTGCTATCGCGCACGATATAGCTAGCAATGTCGTAGCATGTAAAGCACCCTTTAGAGTCCAAGCTACGTTCCAGGAGGCATGTTTTTTCAGTTGCACAATGTTGGCTGCGGTGGATCGGCGGATCTACGAATATTCGTTGCATGCTGTGTACAGCTTTTGCTTGTGGATTGGCGGGTACATGAAGACTCCTGGAGTGGTGCGGAGCTGTTTGAGCGGAGCGGCATCAGCAAACGGCCTGGGAAGAAGTGATGTATCTTATGGCGAAGGCAGCACATGTAGACGACATCAAGGAGCTGAGGAGCCAGCTGGTGTAGGTTGGTGAGCAGCTATAGGGGATCGGCAGGCGAGGTCTCAAGAGAGGCAGCGAAGGCAATTGAAACTGCTGCAGTGCAATCCCTCGTTGGCCCAGTGGAGACATGGAGTGCCCAGGGAGACACTTGGTGCACCGAGGATCTGTCAAGACTGATACTGGAGAGATCCCTTGGGAAGCCAGGAAATGTAACTTTAAACTTTATATGCCTGACTGACTATATTTTTAGACTTACTTTTGAGACGTGATTAGGTAGTTGTGGCAAAACAAGTACTGTTAATGAGAGTCAGTCCAAGAGATGGATGGGTCCTATAGATGAAGACCACATCATTATGTACTAATTAATACCTACAAATATAAAGTAGTGTAGTTCAGGCAAATAAAAGATGGACGTTTCTTAACCCCTCAACGACCTTGGACGTACTGAGTACGTCATGGTGACATGGTGCTAAACGACCCATGACGTACTCAGTACGTCCTGGCGAAATCGCGGTCCCGGAGCCCCGGGGAGTGAAATTTGTTTACTTAAACGGTGGATTCGGGAAGGAGGGGACCTCTGCCTGACCTCAGGAGGGGTGGTGCCTCCTCCCTGAACCTACAGAGGCTGTGATTGGCTGACGAACGCCGCTCAGCCAATTACAGTCACTGTAATGTGTCAGCCATTGAAAATGGCTGACACATTGCAATCCAGCCATAATCAGTGCTGCTGTAGCACTGATGACTGGCTGGAGCTGGGTGAACTTTGTTTCACCCGCCCCCAGCTCTGATTGGAGAGACCGGCCTTGTGACCGATCTCTCCCAATCACTGTGGATCTTGTGCCGGTGACCTGTATGAGACCGCTACCCTCAGCTTCACTCCGTCCGTGAAAGCTGATGAGAGCGGTCGCTGCAGGTGCCCATCGGTAAGTTATAGCCCCCCCCGATCCACCGCTGCTCCCCGCCGATCCACCGCTGCTCCCCGCCGATCCACCGCTGCTGCCCGCCACGCCGCTGTTCCCGCCGCTGTCCCTGCCCGCCACGCCGCTGTTCCCGCCGCTGTCCCTGCCCGCCGATCCACCGCTGCTGCCCGCCGATCCACCGCTGCTGCCCGCCGATCCACCGCTGCTCCCCGCCGATCCACCGCTGCTCCCCGCCCCCCCCGATCCACCGCTGCTCCCCGCCGATCCACTGCTGCTCCCCGCCGATCCACCGCTGCTCCCCGCCGATCCACCGCTGCTGCCCGCCACGCCGCTGTTCCCGCCGCTGTCCCTGCCCGCCACGCCGCTGTTCCCGCCGCTGTCCCTGCCCGCCGATCCACCGCTGCTGCCCGCCGATCCACCGCTGCTGCCCGCCGATCCACCGCTGCTCCCCGCCGATCCACCGCTGCTCCCCGCCCCCCCCCGATCCACCGCTGCTCCCCGCTGATCCACCGCTGCTCCCCGCCGATCCAGCGCTGCTCCCCGCCGATCCACCGCTGCTGCCCGCCACGCCGCTTTACACGCCGCTGTCCCTGCCCGCCACGCCGCTTTACACGCCGCTGTCCCTGCCCGCCACGCCGCTTTACACGCCGCTGTCCCTGCCCCCACGCCGCTGTTCCCGCCGCTGTCCCTGCCCGCCGATACACCGCTTCTGCCCGCCGATCCACCGCTGCTGCCCGCCACGCCGCTGTTCCCGCCGGTGTCCCTGCCCACCACGCCGCTTTACACGCCGCTGTCCCTGCCGCCACCGTCCCCTTTCAGTCGCACCCACCTTTTTCAGCCGCTGCTGCACCCGATCGGCCGCCGCCTCCATCGGCTGCCACTGCACCTAATCGGCTGCCGCCTTCCATGTGCTGCCTCCCCTCCCCCCCTCCATGTGCTGCCTCCCCTCCCCCCCTCCCCCCCTCCATGTGCTGCCTCCCCTCCCCCCCTCCATGTGCTGCCTCCCCTCCCCCCCTCCATGTGCTGCCTCCCCCCTCCATGTGCTGCCTCCCCCCTCCATGTGCTGCCTCCCCCCCTCCATGTGCTGCCTCCCCCCCTCCATGTGCTGCCTCCTCCCCTCCATGTGCTGCCTCCCCTCCATGTACTGCCTCCCCCCTCCCCCCATGTGCTGCCTCCCTCCATGTGCTGCCTCCCTCCATGTGCTGCCTCCCTCCATGTGCTGCCTCCCTCCATGTGCTGCCTCCCCTCCATGTGCTGCCTCCCCTCCATGTGCTGCCTCCCTCCATGTGCTGCCTCCCTCCATGTGCTGCCTCCCTCCATGTGCTGCCTCCCCCCATGTGCTGCCTCCCCCCATGTGCTGCCTCCCCCCATGTGCTGCCTCCCTCCATGTGCTGCCTCCCCTCCATGTGCTGCCTCCCCTCCATGTGCTGCCTCCCCCCTCCCTCCATGTGCCATCGCTCTCTCCCATCAGACTCTGCCCCCCTCCCTGATCTGCTGCCTGCTCTCTCCCATCCTTTTCACCCTCCTTCATCTGCTGCCTCTTTTGTCTGCTGTGATCCTGCTGCCTAGATCCATCCTGTAAGGTAGCTATCCCCAATCTCACCTCCCACCCCCCATCCTCCGCCGCTCCTCCATTCGCTGCGCCCTTTCCCATCCTCCATCCGCTGCGCCTTTTCTCATCTGCCGCTCCTCCATCCGCTGCGCCTTTTCTCATCTGCCGCTCCTCCATCCGCTGCGCCTTTTCTCATCTGCCGCTCCTCCATCCGCTGCGCCTTTTCTCATCTGCCGCTCCTCCATCCGCTGCGCCTTTTCTCATCTGCCGCTCCTCCATCCGCTGCGCCTTTTCTCATCTGCCGCTCCTCCATCCGCTGCGCCCTTTCTCATCTGCCGCCCCTCCATCCGCTGCCGCGCCCTCTTGCATCGCATTATCCAGCGCAGTTGCTCGCTTCCAGACAGGAGCGGATGATGCGATGCAAGACTCGTGCATAATGGCAGGCACTCATTTTTTTTTTTCTGACGGCCGTCTTTATTTCGCCAAACTAATATTTTTTTGTATTTTCTCTTTCTTTCTAGATTTTCGTTGTTCATCAGAGACACAAACACACACATACACTAAATAAAGTATTTTTTTTCTCACACACACAAACACTAAATAAAGTTTTTGTACACACACCACACATACAATGTCCCGATCCCAGAGACGTTATTCAGATGAGGAGGCATATGCCTTTGTTGCCTCCGAGCCTGATAGCGAGGGAGATGACCCCACATTCCTCTGTTCCTCCCAAGCCGATTCCTCCTCCAGTGACGAAGGACCACCGCGAAGACGTCGTAGGACGAGGTATCAGTCACGGCCCAGGGGAGAAGAGCCGGGGCCCAGGGGAGAAGAGCCGGAGCACAGGGGAGAAGAGCCGGAGCCCAGGGGAGAAGAGCCGGAGCCCAGTGGAGAAGACTCGGAGCAGAGCGTGAGTGAACCCCAGCCCAGCACTAGTGCTAGGGACCCCCAACCTAGCGCTAGTGACCGGGTATGGACCCCAGTCCCTGAAAACTTTGCACCACAGATTCCTGAGTTTCTTCCCCCAACCAGGAATCCAGTTTGATGCTACAAACCTTGGAGCAATAGACTTTTTCAAAGTCTATTTCTCTGAAGAGTTTGTCAGTCTCATGGTGGTGCAAACGAATCTCAACGCCCAACGATTTTTGGCCCAAAATGCTAACTCAGCATTTTCTAGCTGGACCCCGACGGATTCAGTAGAAATGTTGAAGTATTGGGGTCTCACTCTTCACATGGGGCTGGTGAAGAAGCCACAACTTCGCCAATATTGGAGTGTTAATATTTTATACAACACTCCAGTATTTGGCATGGTTATGACCCGTAAGCGTTTTGAGGCCATGCACAAATTTTTACATTTTAGGGACAATGCGGACAGTCTTCCCCCGCGATGACCCGAATTTTGACAGACTGTTCAAAATTTGTCCGGTCATCGAACACTTCAAAAGTAAGTTTGCTGAAGTGTATGTTCCCCAGAGGGAAATTTGTGTGGATGAATCCCTCATCCACTTCAAGGGGAGACTGAAGTTTCGCCAGTACCTGCCCAGTAAAAGGGCAAGATACGGCATTAAACTCTATAAGTTGTGCGAGAGTACCTCAGGGTACACTCACAACTTTAGAGTTTACGGAAGGGAAGGACACGCGGATCCAACCCCCAGAATGCCCACCTACTCTGGGGGGTGAGTGGGAAAATTGTGTGGGATTTGATCCACCCACTGCTTGATAAAGGTTATCACCTGTATGTTGATAATTTTTATACAAGCGTCCCACTCTTCCAATCCCTCTCTTCCAGAGGTACCGCAGCTGGCGGTACTGTCCGGAAAAATCAGAGGGGCCTCCCTGTGACGCTAATTGGGCAGCTGCTCCCAAGAGGTGAGAGTAGAGCCCAATGTAGCGACAACATGGTTGTTGTCAAGTTCAAGGACAGAAGGGATGTCCTTTTCTTGACCACAATTCATGGTCCCGGCACCACAGCCATCAGTGTTCGAGGTACCTCGGCACAGGTTCGCAAACCGGACTGTGCCTTGGGGTACAAACAAAACATATGGGAGGAGTTGATCTTTCCGATCAAAGTCCTCCCAGCCCTATAATGCCATGCGGAAGGTGAAGGTGTGGTATAAGAAGCTGGCTGTGCACATCGTGCAGATGGCACTGTACAATGCTTTCGTGCTCTCACGAGGTGCAGGCCAGACCAACACCTTCCTTCAGTTCCAGGAAGCCGTCATCAAGACCTTGATGTTTGGAAGAGAAGAAGCAGCTGTCCCTAGCAACTCTGGAACTGCAAGTGCCCCGCATGGTACCAGGGTAACATTTTCCTGGTGAGGTACCGCAAACCACCGGAAGAGGAAGATCTCAGAAAAGGTGCCGGGTGTGCTATAGCAGGGGGGTGAGGAAGGACACAGTGTTTCAATGCGACACTTGTCCCGATAAACCTGGAGTTTGTGTGATAAACTGCTTCAAAGTTTATCACTCATCCGGGTACTAAATTAACATGTGCCATCCCAACATTCCTCCATAACACACAAAACGACGTACAACACATAGATGGGGGGACCTTCTGTACGCTACATAACGGGGGGGAATCTTCCATAAGCCACATAATCGGGGGGGGACATTCCGTACGTCACATAGACGGGGGGGAACATGATGTACGCCACATAATGAGGGGGGTCTTCCATAAGCCACATAGAGGGGGGAGGGGGGATCTTCCATAAGCCACATAGAGGGGGGAGGGGGGATCTTCCATAAGCCACATAGACGGGGGGGGAGGACCCAATGAACGCCACATAGACGGGGGGAGGGGGATCTTCCATAAGCCACATAAACGGGGGGGACCTGATATACGCCACATAACGGGGGGGTCTTCCATAAGCCACATAGAGGGGGGAGGGGGGATCTTCCATAAGCCACATAGAGGGGGGAGGGGGGATCTTCCATAAGCCACATAGACGGGGGGGGGAGGACCCAATGAACGCCACATAGACGGGGGGAGGGGGATCTTCCATAAGCCACATAAACGGGGGGGGGGAACCTGATATACGCCACATAACGGGGGGGGGTCTTCCATAAGCCACATAGAGGGGGGAGGGGGGATCTTCCATAAGCCACATAGAGGGGGGAGGGGGGATCTTCCATAAGCCACATAGACAGGGGGGGAGGACCCAATGAACGCCACATAGACGGGGGGAGGGGGATCTTCCATAAGCCACATAAACGGGGGGGAACCTGATATACGCCACATAACGGGGGGGCGTCTTCCATAAGCCACATAGAGGGGGGAGGGGGGATCTTCCATAAGCCACATAGAGGGGGGAGGGGGGATCTTCCATAAGCCACATGGGGGAGGACCCAATGAACGCCACATAGACGGGGGGGGGAGGACCCAATGAACGCCACATAGACGGGGGGAGGGGGACCTTCCATAAGCCACATAAACGGGGGGAACCTGATATGCGCAGCATAACGGGGGGGGGGTCTTCCATAAGCCACATAGAGGGGGGAGGGGGGATCTTCCATAAGCCACATAGAGGGGGGAGGGGGGATCTTCCATAAGCCACATAATCGGGGGGGACATTCCGTACGTCACATAGACGGGGGGGAACATGATGTACGCCACATAACGGGGGGAGGATCTTCCATAAGCCACATAGACGGGCGGGGGGGGACCTGATGAACGCCACATAGACGGGGGGAGGGGGGATCTTCCATAAGCCACATAGACGGGGGGGAGGACCCAATGAACTCCACATAGACGGGGGGAGGGGGATCTTCCATAAGCCACATAAACGGGGGGGAACCTGATATACGCCACATAACGGGGGGGTCTTCCATAAGCCACATAGAGGGGGGAGGGGGGATCTTCCATAAGCCACATAGACGGGGGGGGGGGACCTGATGTATACACCACACAACACAGACGGGGGGAGGACCTGACGTACACTACTCAGCACACACATGACGGCCTGATGTACCGTACACAAATATACCACACTATGAAATTGACATACCAGGTCCCTGCTAATGTACAGCACTCCTTCCCTTTGGAGCCCTGCCGTGCGCCCCAACAGTGGTCTGCTGCCACATATGAGGTATCAGCATACTCAGGACAAATTGCCCAACAAATTTTGCAGTCTATTTTATCCTGTTACCCCTGTAAAATTTAAAAAATTGAGCCAAAAATAACATTTTTTGTGGAAAAACAGTATTTTTTTGTTTTTACGGCTCAATGTATGAAGCACGTGAGGGTTCAAAGTGCTCATTACCCATCTAGATTTATGCCATGGGGGGGTATAGTTTCCAAAATGAGGCCACTTGTGGGGGAGCTCCATTGTTTAGGCACCTCAGGGGGTCTCCAAACACAACATGGCATCCACTAACTATTCCAGACAATTTTGCGTTTGAAAAGTCAAATGACGCTCCTTGCCTTCTGAGCCCCGCTGTGCGCCCAAACAATTGATTACCACCACATATGAGATATCTGTGTACTCAGGAGAAATTGCACCATACATTTTATGGTGCAATTTTTCCTGATACCCTTGTAAAAAAAAAGCTATCTGGTAAAAGTAACAATTTTGTGGTAATTTTTTTTTTTTTTATTTTCATGGCTCAACGTTATTAACTTTTGTGAAGCCCCCAGAGGTTCAAAGTGCTCACTAAACATCTAGATAAATTCCCTGAGGGGTCTAGTTTCCAAAATGGGGTCACTTGTGGGGGAGCTCTATTGTTTAGGCACCTCAGGGGGTCTCCAAACACAACATGGCATCCACTAACTATTCCAGACAATTTTACGTTTGAAAAGTCAAATGACGCTCCTTGCCTTCTGAGCCCCGCTGTGCGCCCAAACAATTGATTACCACCACATATGAGATATCTGTGTACTCAGGAGAAATTGCACCATACATTTTATGGTGCAATTTTTCCTGATACCCTTGTAAAAAAAAAGCTATCTGGTAGAAGTAACAATTTTGTGTTAATTTTTTTTTTATTATTTTCACGGCTCAACGTTATTAACTTTTGTGAAGCCCCCAGAGGTTCAAAGTGCTCACTAAACATCTAGATAAATTCCCTGAGGGGTCTAGTTTCCAAAATGGGGTCACTTGTGGGGGAGCTCCATTGTTTAGGCACCTCAGGGGGTCTCCAAACACAACATGGCATCCACTAACTATTCCAGACAATTTTGCGTTTGAAAAGTCAAATGACGCTTCTTGCCTTCTGAGCCCTGCCGTGCGCCCAAACAATTGATTTCCACCACATAAAAGATATCGGTGTACTCAGGAGAACACTCACAATTAATTTTATGGAGCATTTTTTCCTGATACCCTTGTGAAAATGCTAAATTTTATGGCTAAAGTAACATTTTTGTGTAAAGTTAAATTTACATTGATTTGGTTGCTGTGAATCTCCTAAAGGGTTAATAAACTTCTTGGATGTGGTTTTGAGCAGAGTGAGGGGTGCAGATTTTAGAATGGGGTCACTTTTGGGTATTTTCTGTCACCTAGGCCTCTCAAAGTCACTCCAAATGTGATGTGGTACCTAAAAAATTTTTTTTTGTAAATTTTGTTGGAAAAATGAAAAATTGCTGATGAACTTTGAACCCTTCTAACTTCCTAACGAAATTTTTTTTTTTCCGAAAATTGCGCTGATGTAAAGCAGACATGTTGGAAATGTTATTTAGTAACTATTTTCTGTGACATATCTCTCACATTTATGGGCATAAAATTTCAAATTTTGAAAATTGCAAAATTTTCAAAATTTTCGCCAAATTTTCGAAATTTAACGCAAAACATATCGGCCTAAATTTACCACTGACATAAAGTATAATATGTCACGAAAAAACAATGTCAGAATCGCCAGGATCCGTTGAAGTGTTCCAGAGTTATAACCTGTCAAAGTGACACTGGTCAAAATTGCAAAAAATGGCCGGGTCTTTAAGGTGAAAACAGGCTGGGGGCTGAAGGGGTTAACTACATATTACACCTGTTGTAAAATAGGTAGACATCACATGTACATTTTGCGTGATAAACGTTCCAGCTATTTTGTCTAAATTAGGAGCAAATTGATTGAAGATGAATTCTACTTACAATGGTAGAAAACACCTATCCTGGCGATGGATAGGACAGCTAGAGGGGTTACGGAGGAGGCTGTTAATTTTTTTTTTTTGATAGGTGTAATTTCACCAATTTGCTTATAATTTATGGAAAGTAGATAATTAGGGCATTTGATTCTGATGCATATTTTAAAACTGTGTAGTCGGGTCACATTTGACCATGCTACATTCTTCTACATGTCCTTTAGCACGGATGATTTTCCTGACTTCAGTCTTGGCCAGACGTTTAACATTCATTCAAAAAACTTTATATGCCTGACTGACTATCTTTTTTAAAAGTAACATAAGACATAATTAGGTGATTGGGAGCATATAAGTACTATTAATGACACCCAGTCCAAAAGATCGATGGGTCATATAGTTGAAGAGCACATTATGTGCTATGTAACATGGCAGAGGGCATGTATTCTGAAAGCGGTGTAAGCCTGAATATCTGCTATAAGACTTGTAGTGCCACAAGTCTTATTAGGACATTCCAGGGACAGGTTTTATGGATAGCCAGATAGATGAGTGGGTATGTCTATCCACATACCTCCACCCATGGGTGTGTCTCAGGCTTTTAAAATTGTCAGTTTGTTTGGGACATGGTCTGTATCTGGAGGTGTTGTGAGTGGGGGTTGAATATACTGAATTTGGTCTTCCTGCGAGAAGCCTTGATCTTGGGACAGACTGGACTGACACTAAAGTGCCATGGTAAAAATGCATGTTTTTTCCTGCACTGAAATGCCATTTATCTCCTCTACTAATTGCATGCTTTATGCAGTTTAAATAAAGCAGCCTGGACTTTGTATTCAAAGTGCCTCCTGTTCCTACCTCAATGACACTGAGAAGCCAGCAAAGTGAGTACCTCTATCACATATGGTGTAAAGGGTGCTTTACACGCTGCGACATTTGCTAACGATATATCGTCGGGGTCACGGTGTTTGTGACACACATCCGGCGCTGTTAGCGACGTCGCAGCGTGTGACAGGCTTGAGCGACCTAAAATGATTGCAAAAATGCCAAAAATCGTTTGTTTTGGAGAGGTCGTTTAATAACAAAAATCATCAGGTAAGTTGCGATGTTGTTCCTCGTTCCTGCGGCATCACACATCGCTATGTGTGACACTACAGGAGCGACGAACATCTCCTTACCTCCGTCCCGCCGGCAATGAGGAAGGAAGGAGGTGGGTAGGATGTTCGGCCCGCTCATCTCCGCCCCTCTACTTCTATTGGCCGGCCGCTTAGTGACGCCGCAGTGACGACCCTATGACGCCGAACGCACCTCCCCCTTGAGGGAGGGATTGTTCCGCAGTCACAGCGACTTCACTGATAAGGTATGTGCGTGTGACGCTACCGTAGCGATAATGTTCGCCAATGCAGCGATCACCACATATCGCACGTACGACGGGGGCGGGTGCTATCGCGCACGACATAGCTAGCAATGTCGTAGCATGTAAAGCACTCTTTAGAGTCCAAGCAACGTTCCAGGAGGCATGTTTTTTCAGTTGCACAATGTTGGCTGCGGTGGATCGGCGGATCTACGAATATTCGTTGCATGCTGTGTACAGCTTTTGCTTGTGGATCGGCGGGTACATGAAGACTCCTGGAATGGTGCGGAGCTGTGTGAGCGGAGCGGCATCAGCAGACGGCCTGGGAAGAAGTGATGTATCTTATGGCGAAGGCAGCGCATGTGGACGACATCGAGGAGCTGAGGAGCCAGCTGGTGCAGGTTGGTGAGCAGCTATAGGGGATCGGCAGGCGAGGTCTCAAGAGAGGCAGCGAAGGCAATTGAAACTGCTGCAGTGCAATCCCTTGTGGGCCCAGTGGAGACATGGAGTGCCCAGGGAGACACTTGGTGCACCGAGGATCTGTCAAGACAGATACTGGAGAGATCCCTTGGTAAGCCAGGAAATGTAATTTTAAACTTTATATGCCTGACTGACTATATTTTTAGACTTACGTTTGAGACATGATTAGGTAGTTGTGGCAAAACAAGTACTGTTAATGACAGTCAGTCCAAGAGATGGATGGGTCCTATAGATGAAGACCACATCATTATGTACTAATTAATACCTACAAATATAAAGTAGTGTAGTTCAGGCAAATAAAAGATGGACGTTTCTTAACTACATATTACACCTGTTGTAAAATAGGTAGACATCACATGTACATTTTGCGTGATAAACGTTCCAGCTATTTTGTCTAAATTAGGAGCAAATTGATTGAAGATGAATTCTACTTACAATGGTAGAAAACACCTATCCTGGCGATGGATAGGACAGCTAAAGGGGTTACGGAGGAGGCTGTTAATTTTTTTTTTTGATAGGTGTAATTTCACCAATTTGCTTATAATTTATGGAAAGTAGATAATTAGGGCATTTGATTCTGATGCATATTTTAAAACTGTGTAGTCGGGTCACATTTGACCATGCTACATTCTTCTACATGTCCTTTAGCACGGATGAGTTTCCTGACTTCAGACTTGGCCAGACTTTTAACATTCATTCAAAAGACTTTATATGCCTGACTGACTATCTTTTTTAAAAGTAACATAAGACATAATAAGTTTGTTTGGCACATGGTCTGTATCTGGAGGTGTTGTGAGTGGGGGTTGAATATACTGAATTTGGTCTTCCTGTGAGAAGCCTTGATCTTGGGACAGACTGGACTGACACTAAAGTGCCATGGTAAAAATGCATGTTTTTTCCTGCACTGAAATGCCATTTATCTCCTCTACTAATGGCATGCTTTATGCAGTTTAAATAAAGCAGCCTGAACTTTGTATTCAAAGTGCCTCCTGTGCCTACCTCAATGACACTGAGAAGCCAGTTATACTGCGCGCCCTCCCGAGGGGACGGAGTTTCCCCTGCACTTATACATTTGAACACTTTTTCACACCTCTTTATAGCATTCACTTTTTACAATGTATCTTTCCATAATTTTTTAATATTTTTGCCAAGTTATATACATATATATATTTAATATTTCATATTTACGCGATTCTTTTGTATTTGAATACTGCTCAGTTTTAATTGATGGATTATAATGCATGGCTATCTACTATTTTATACTCCCTGTCTTTGTTCTGCGACTAATATGTGTGCATCTTCTTTGTGCAACGAGCACCAATTAATGAAACTTTTCGTGTCTTCATTTACCTGCATCTTGTGCGCGTCTCCGAACAGCGCGCATACAGTGGGCGTATCTTTATTGTCCAGGCTCCGTATGCGTCCCCTTGATGTCATCGTGTCACGTGACTAATTGTCACGTGTTGCTGTGACTCATAGAAGGATGACTCCGGTTGCTATGTGACGATGACGCGCCCTTTCTGTTTGCGCTCTGTGCCTATCTGCACAGCGCATGCGCCGTTCAATGATCCATCTATTTTTCCATTGGCTGGGACTTGATATAAATATACCTACCCTGCCAGTATGTCGCCACGCCCCCCCTGACGAAGGCTATCGCTGAAACGTGCGTCGGATGGGACTTTGCGCCATTCCAGCTGTAAGTATGTGCTGTCACTTTCTACATCTGATTGCCACAATGTGATGCCTCTTCTAACTGTTTGATATGGGATCTCGCTTGGATATGACTTAGAAGCACCTGTTGGGATCCCTTCTTATTTACTATGAGGCTTTCTATGTGGCTTCCTTTATAACGCTGCACACTCTATTGCTTTCAGCTGCTTTGGTACGCCACCTTGTGTATCCTCCCTGCTATTACACCCCTTTTTTGTATATATTTTTTTACTTCTCAATAAAGACTTCTCCTTTACTAATTTTGCTTTCTGATCCTTTTTGTGATTTGGTTTTTTTAACTTTAAAATATCTGTGAATATTATCAACCTTAAATTTAAATTTTTTTTCCCATTTAGATATATTTTATTATTTGGGACTTATTTGTGACCTACTGCCCTTGGGACTTTAATTATATCCATATCTATATTTGTGGGCTTTCTATGGGATTGTTGTTTTATTTAACACTATAGGCTTTTTAGCTCCCCCCTTAAGTACTTATTTTTATTTATTAAACATAACTCTATGATTTATAGGGGCTATTAGAATTGGTGTTATTACTCTCATTAGGGCACATTATCCTGATTAAGAAAAATTGAATCTAAACCTTATTTAAAAATTAGCACATAATTAAAAAAACAAAAAACAAAAGGACATTTGGAAATTGGAAATTGTCCATGGTTCTTCTTTCTGGATATGAAACAAAAAGGAAGATGCTTGGTCAGTGCTAGTCCACTTAGGGCCACTTTGTGAACCTGGATAATCTGCTCTTGATAAAAAAAACAACAAAACATGATGAGGCTTCATGTGAACAGTTTGTGGTGCAGACTTGGAAAAACCTTCTGGGATAATGGGTAGAATAGCGGCCGCTCTCTGCTTCGGTTATTTCGAGTCCATTGGTTTTTGAGATGTGACGTCAACTCGTGTGTCACTGCCAGTGTTCAGCAGTCTAGGCCGGAGAGACAACAGCCTGATGGGATAGGCTCTTCCAAAACTTTTTCCTAGATGAGAGAATTCATAGCTTGCATTTTATATTAAGGAAAATCACTGAATATATTCATATGAGTTAGTAGGAGACAAAAACATTTGTAAACAGTTAGATTACATTAACCAAACCACATTTTTGGGTCTATGAAATGGCTGAATTAAGTATTTTAGATTACTCAATTCGTACCCTCAACAGTCCCCCCTTGACTTACTTCTGCCATTTCCAAATACTAATGGTACCGTGTTCCCTTAGCTAAAGAGGAAGAAAGATCTGTTGGGAAATCCTGCCTGACTGAACGTTGAGGCATGGGTGGAGCGGGGAATGGGATTTCTTCACCGGTTTGAGACCAAGGACCCCTAGGCGAGTCCTCATCCTTTGTAGTTGGACTTTCCCATGTCTCAAGGTTCTCTAAGTCCTCTCTTCTAACTGTTTCAGCAATGATGGTTTGGGACTATACAGGTTTTTTTGTAAAGGATAAATATGAGCAGGACGCTTAGTGCAGCTCCGGTGGATCAACCCTTCTGCAATGCGGGGCGTGAATCCATGTTGTCCTGCCGGTGAGCTTTATCGAAATTTGTGTCCTTTTAGGATTAATCAGTCTGCTGACCGAAAACTATATACTACTAACTCTGATTTAGGATCTGGAATTAGAAAATACACTTGTTTATTTCTCTAATTAGTCGATCATATGAAAATTATACGGGCTTTGCGCTAGACCAAAAAAAACCATTTTACATTGGAACCTGTTTATTACTAAAGAGAAACAAAACACACACTAAAGAGAAATACAACACGCATTAATTTACAATTTATTAGATTGTTTTTTTACATACCACTTGCATTATGTGGATTTTCAGCAATGACGTCGTTTTCTGCACTGGAATGCCTCTGACCAGACCTGGAAAGAAATCCACACAACACGCACAGACTTGCATACTACGTGCTCATGATATACATTTATAATCAGTTTGCAGTCTCTAAGAATGGGTAGAGCAGGTGCAGGGTGTTTCTACGAACTCTTTACAGTTTTTCCTCATTGTTTTAAAAACGTGCTTCACAAGACTGGGTGAGTTTGCCTACCTGGGTACTGAACCCTGGCGACACCAAAGCGCACACTGATATCCAACTTTCACAGATATGAGGCCATGTTACTTGGGCCATCATTAAGAAGAGATCTCATGGCAGAGAAAGCTTACCGCCCTTCATCCACAGACCTTCCTTAGTCAGCCGGCTCCCTGTGTCTCGCACTCCACTCCTTGTTGATTCGCTTGTTCCTGTAGGGATTTAAGAACACAAGGAGTGACAGAAGTCACTGACGTGACAGATGTCACCAAGGCATGGTCTCTATGCATGGTAAAGGACTCCTCAACTCTAGGCCCGTTCACTGCTTCTTGGTCAGCTGCACCTGTGCGGGGATCTCCATCCGATTCCATCAGCTCAGATCTAGACTTTCTTTTTGGCGTACCTAGCTTATTTGACAACAGGAAAGATCTACATCCTACATACATTTTGACTATCTTACCTACCTCTGCTCCACCCATCTAGAGAGGCACTTACGTCACTTCTTCCTGTACTGATAGGAGGGGAGAGAGTGGCTTAAATTTAGACTACCTCATGTTGTGTAACCTGTAGCATATCCAGTGCAGAATCGACCACCATCTGGTTTCATCTATAAAAACAAAACTAAAAGAAATATAGATTAGATCATTCCTATAACAGACATATATTCCTACATTCATAATCCAATAAACATGACATAACTGTTGCAAAAGAAAGGTAGATCATTCCTATAACAGACATATATTCCTACATTCATAATCCAATAAACATGACATAACTGTTGCAAAAGAAAGGCCAGCTTTAAAGCCTATCCAATATGTCTGCTGCTGGAAAAATGTAATAGATATCTACTTCCTCCCTTTTTATATACTACTTTGGCAAAATATATAGATCTATAACAGTAAACAATATGATTAACCAACCGATAAATATAACTTATACTCTACTGGGAAATTTTGAAACCTTACAACAGAGTTCATAGATATTCTGTATCTACAAAAGAAAAGGAAACTAATTAATATTGGCAATTTGTATGCAAAAATAATACAAAACAAAAACATAACGATAAAAACAAAAAACCTAATTTGTATATTTTAAAAAATATACTTTTCCCTGCAAAATTAATTTAATTATTTAAATAGCAGCAGAATACTATTGATAATCTCCTATGAAATTTTGAACTCTAAGGATTAAACAAAATCCACTCCACCAGCCGGAAAAAGCACTTGTTAGTACATAAGACAGAAACAGCTTTGTAAATCTGCTGAAACTGCCTTTTTTTTTTCTTCTTTTACAACTTGTGATATCTAACAGCGTACTGTATACCCTCCTACACATCCCTGCAGGAGTGCGAGAGCATCATTAAAATAGACAGCTTGGGACTGGAAATCACTGCAACAAAAACAAGCAGTCTGGGGCTCCCCCCTGTGTCATTAGGGAAGTTTGGGGCAGACTCCTGGGTGCAGCCGGACTGTGGGCAGTATCTTGGGAAATCTCCTGGGACTGATTTAAAGGGATACTGTGATACTCTGGGAAAAGGCACACCTGGCTTCAGGCAGATCATTACTGAATCTACAGGGAACACCTTTATTGTAGATTTGTGTGTTGCAAGTTTTGGTTACGGTTTTGAGGGTACCTGGCCAAACACTGACACTTTCTTTGATAGTGACCGGGCTGACCACAACACCAACAATTCTGTTACTGGCTCTGCTGGTTTTGTTGATTGGGAGCTACGTATACGGGGTTTGGGCCCTGTCGGGGCATCGGCTGTGGTGGGGGCTGCACCGGCGCGGTTGTATACACAAATTGATCTTCAGCCCATCTTTTTAAAGCGGCACAATACTGTTGTCCACTTTGGAAAATGGTATCATCAGTGCCTGGGGGAGTGTGAGATGGGGCTCCATTAGGGGCCAAAAAATGTCTCCTGCTTTTATCTTGGTGAGGTTAACTAGGTCCTTCCGAGCAGCTGAATATAACTGGTGGACCTGTAGCATCTTCCTATAAAATCGCATAGGGTTAATGTCGGGATCTGGCAGGTAGGGGATTTATGCTGCTGACTGGATGGGGTTGAAAAGGACATATTTAAATGAGGGCTGTTCCTCGTCAGGTTCAGGGTAAAACTCACTATATGTCCTAGGGAAAAAAGGGGGATCCAAGGGGAGGGGATTGGTAACTGGGGAGCGTGACGGCAGACTGGCTGGTGATTGGAGAGATGGCATTGCAGGTATGGGAGGGACCAGGGGTATGGGTGTGGAAAGGGTTAAGGGATGCTGTCTAGTGACTGCACCATCTGTGAATAATTCTGAAGCTTGTCCAGAATTAGACTGTGAAATAGCAACAAAACAACCTTCTTGAGTGCCCCTAAAAGCATCCTCAGACTTGGGTGACCTATAGGAAAACACAACATCTCCTCGCTCATCCTCTTCTTTGACCTCAATATATCTTTCTGATAGCAATATCTTCGTTATTCTGTTAAACAATTCAGCATCAATCAACAAGTAATACTCTGAAAATCTCCGGGGCATGATGCACAGCTGAACTCTCTCCAGCACGTGCCCCTCCCTAAGGAATGCTTACAAAATCCAATCTGTGAATCCTCAGGGTTTTTTTTTTAACCTTGTCTTCTCCATTCTCCAATCACTAGTCAGACCACACTTGGAGTATTGTGTGCAATTTTGGGCGCCGGTGCTGAAGAAAGACATTACTGAACTTGAAAGGGTTCAGAGGCGGGCTACTAAAATAATAAATGGAATGGGTGCATTACAATACACGGAAAGGTTATCAAAATTAGGTCTATTTACTCTAGAAAAGAGAAGACTTAGGGGAGACCTAATAAATATGTACAAATATATCAGAGGGCCATATAGAGATCTCTCCCATGATCTGTTTGTACCAAGGACTATGACAAGAACAAGGGGGCATTCTTTTCGATTGGAGGAAAGAAAATTCCTACATCAGCATAGAAGAGGGTTCTTCACGGTAAGAGCAGTGAGGCTCTGGAACTCTCTTCCTGAGGAAGTGGTGATGGCCAACTCACTGAATGAATTTAAGAGAGGAATGGATGCATTTCTTGTTAGCAAAAGTATAGAAGGTTATAAATAGCATAATCTTACAGGTAGATAGAAGAGCGACCAAGATTATTAGAGGAATGGGTGGGCTGCATTACCAAGACAGGTTATTAAACTTGGGGTTAGTTAGGAAAAACAAAGGCTTAGGGGGATCTAATCACAATGTATAAATATATGAGGGGACAGTACAGAGACCTTTCCAAAGATCTCTTTACACCTAGGCCTGCGACTGGAACACGGGGGCATCCGCTACGTCTTGAGGAAAGAATGTTTAATCATAATCACAGATGAGGACTCTTTACTGTACGAGCAGTGAGACTATGGAGCTCTCTGCCGTATGATGTTGTATTGAGGGATTCACAAGTAAAATTTAAGCAGAGCCTGATCGCATTAATTGAAAAATATAATATTACCAGTTATGTATATTGGATTTTATGACAGGGTGTTGATCCAGGGAACTAGTCTGATTGCCGTATGTGGAGTCAGGAAGGAATTTTTTTCCCCATTGGAGCTTATTTGACACATTGGGGTTTTTTTGCCTTCCTCTGGATCAACATGTTAGGCTACGGGTTGAACTAGATGGACTTAGAGTCTCCCTTCAACCTTAAAAACTATGAAACTATGAAACTATTCTAAACATTTTTGCTATCTTGGGGGTGTCTGGATTACACTAATATATGACTGTGCGGAGAGCATTACAGCCCGGCCGGAACTTAAGGCTACACCTCTATACTAGCTGGCAACTCCTCAGCTATATAGTAATAAGGGTATCCCGCGCTTGGAGGAGGGGTACAAAATGTATTCCCTCCGGACTTCATCAGCTGCACCAATATTTTTTATTGTCCTAATCCCTATCTTCTTTCATTAAGGATCTGTCTCATGAAAGGAGGAGGACATACAAAAATGTACATGCATATACAAGAATGTTCCGACCTCCGGACTTGGTCAACTGTATCAAATTTAATGTCCTAATCCCTATCTTCAGTCACGGGAACCCCCCCGCGTCTTTAATTACAGACCGGGTCAGTCTAACTAGCTATATCCAGCCACCACCGTCTTTCCTGCCCTAACAACCGTCCTCTGGATCCCTTGTGACACTCGATCCACACCTCAGGGCTGGGATCGTGCTCTGAGCCCCAGCGGGCACTACCCCTGAGTCACAATCAGGAACCTTTTAACACCGATAAGGACACACAGCCCATCACTCCCTCCTCTCCAAGAACAACCACAATGGCAGTGAATACAAAATATGTAACACTCACCGAGGGTTGTAGGGGATCAGCCTGGTTGGAGCGGAGGGAGGTCTCAGTCCGTGACATCCAAACGATCGGTATTTGCAGGTCGGTAATGCGTCCTTGAAGGAGCTCCACGCTGGTGCGCCAAACTGTCAAGGGAGGAATTTGCATTGAAGACTGCTAATGGAGTCCTCATTTGGGATATCCAGAGACGGTGCCGTATTAGCTGTATATCAGTGCCAATATATATCAATGTATATATATCAGACAAAGAACACAGACATGCTCTCTTTTCAGCCAGCGTCACCAACTGAACTCGTTATATATTGAAAGAAACTTAATTATTACAGAAGGCACCTTCGGCCTTGAAAATCATACACAGAGTTTATGGGAGTGTCACTCCCCTATTTCTCCCAGCATTTGTACAATACATCTGTTCATTAAAACATTCTTTCTGTGTGGACACTACTGATAAGAGTTTGTAGCTTCACATTTTGGCTTCATTATCTTTGGTTAACTCCTTCATGACTATACAACTTTGAATTATACTATAGGTCTGTGCAATTGCTACATAGACAGACAGATAATTTTGCATCTACATCTACATTTTGATTAGTTATATACACAGATATTCTTATTACGTTTAAACAAACATACTACAGCTCAGGTGACCTCCACAGCCCTAGCCTGGCTCCCATGCTGGTATAAATAATGTCTCCCAGCCTCCCATGCTGGTATATACAGTATAATGTCCCCCAGCCTGGCTCCCCTGCTGCTATATACAATGTCCCCCAGCCTGGCTCCCGTGCTGGTATATATATATATATATATATATATATATATATATATATATTGTCCCCCAGCCTGGCTCCCATGCTGGTATAAATATATCGTCCCCCAGCCTGGCTCCCATGCTGGTATATATTGTCCTCCAGCCTGGCTCCCATGCTGGTATATATATATATTGTCCCCCAGCCTGGCTCCCATGCTGGTATATATATATTGTCCCCCAGCCTGGCTCCCATGCTGGTATAAATATATTGTCCCCCAGCCTGGCTCCCATGCTGGTATATATTGTCCTCCACCCTGGCTCCCGTGCTGGTATATATATATATATATATATATATATATATTGTCCCACAGCCTGGCTCCCATGCTGGTATATATATATATTGTCCCCCAGCCTGGCTCCCATGCTGGTATATATAATGTACCCAAGCCTCCCAAGCTGATATTGATGTGAGTTATCTTAAATGGAGGACTATGGGATGTGTATTATATTATATGGAGGACTATGGGATGTACATTATATTATATGGAGAAATATGGGACGTGCATTATCTTAAATGGATGACTGTGGGATATGTATTATATTATATGGAGGACTATGGAATGTGCATTATACTATATGGAGGACTATGTGAAGTATATTATAATACATGGAGGACTGTGCATTCTAATATATGAAGGTTTAGTTGGGATCCATTGTACTATATGGAAGACTATGTGGGGGCCATTATAGTATTTGGAGAGCTATATACGAGGGGGGTCAAAGTATGGGATGGGAAAGTTTTGTGCTGAGGGAAATAGACTCTTTCTCTCAGTACCCAGCTCTCCCATGCTCTGCTATACAGCTTCCCCTCAGCACCCAGCTTTCCATGCTCTGATATCATGGGAAAGCTGGGTGCTGAGGAAAAGATGTATAGCAGAGCATGGGAAAGCTGGGTACTGAGGGAAAGATGTACATCAGAGTATGGGAAAGCTGCGTGCTGAGGAAAGATGTATAGTAGAGCATGGGGAAGGTGCATGCTGAGGACAAGATGGATGTTAGAATATAGGAAAGCTGGGTTGCTGAAAGAAGGATTTCAGATCATGGGAAACATGGGTGCTGAAGGAAAGAGCCCAGTGTCAGCATCACTATCCAGTACCCCGAGTGTCAGAGTCATTATCCTGTACTCCGAGTTTCGATGTACGGTTGGGGGGGCCATGGTCAAAACTTTGCACTGGGCCCGTCAAACTCTAGTTACGCCACTGGATGTCCAACATGGCTTAATTCTACGTATTGATTTGTGAAGTTGATTGTTGTACATTTGTGTCCCCGACCTACTGTCTCCTCCCCATTACCCTGTAAACTGTAAGCCCCCGAGGGCAGAGTCCGCTCCCCTTTGTACCTGTCTGTCAGTGTTTGTTTATTCACTGTAGTTTAAATCTGTATTTTGTATGGTTTTCTATAAATAATAATAAAAATCTATAAACATAATTCTTTCTCCTTTTTGTTAGATTATTAATATACTTGTTTTAATAAAACTGTGTTAGAAGTATGGAATGAATATTCATTTCTATAGTTATAAAGTTCTGAGTGACATTAGTGAACAGTCACTGCCGGTTGGATTTGTATCAGGCTGCGTTAACACATTGTGAGTTGTTGCAAAAACTACGTACAACAAAGTCCTCACATGTAGACCCACATTAAATTGTTCAGATCTCGCTGACAATTTATTTTCTGTCTTCAACAGCCCCCTAATCCTCACTTATGCCCCCTATTTATTAAACCCCAGCCGCGTTTCTCAGTGTTTCCTGCCTTTTGTGGCGACATAGCTCCATGTGGCTCATACCGCCTGATTTATGCCATATGGGGCAAACCCTTTTTTTACAGACTTTTTTTAAAGGGATGTAACTTGCTTTTCGCTGAGGGGATGAAGCTGGTGCCATCACTGTTCCATAGGACAGGCTCTGGCAGAGGTTACACTACATATTTTACAGAGGGGTAACAATACTCCTTAGACGTTTTGAAAAGTCATTTTAGCCAAGGAGGAGAACATCATAATTTGCAGCAACTCAAATGTCTACTACATAGATGGGTATCCATAATACTAAGTACAACCCCATTATCACCTCTTCTATGTAGCAGAATTTGACATGACATACGCTCAGTCTGAGCTACATTTTTGTCCTATGGGGCTGCCAAGTGATGATCTTGGTGTTTTTTTTCTGGCAACTACATTGAGAATGAGTTGAGCAGTGGTCAATGACATCAAACTTTGCACTGGGCCCGTCAAACTCTAGTTACTCCACTGGATGTCCAACATGGCTTAATTCTACGTATTGATTTGTGAAGTTGATTGTTGTACATTTGTGTCCCCGACCTACTGTCTCCTCCCCATTACCCTGTAAACTGTAAGCCCCCGAGGGCAGAGTCCGCTCCCCTTTGTACCTGTCTGTCAGTATTTGTTTATTCACTGTAGTTTAAATCTGTATTTTGTATGGTTTTCTATAAATAATAATAAAAATCTATAAACATAATTCTTTCTCCTTTTTGTTAGATTATTAATATACTTGTTTTAATAAAACTTTGTTAGAAGTATGGAATGAATATTCATTTCTATAGTTATAAAGTTCTGAGTGACATTAGTGAACAGTCACTGCCGGTTGGATTTGTATCAGGCTGCGTTAACACATTGTGAGTTGTTGCAAAAACTACGTACAACAAAGTCCTCACATGTAGACCCACATTAAATTGTTCAGATCTCGCTGACAATTTATTTTCTGTCTTCAACAGCCCCCTAATCCTCACTTATGCCCCCTATTTATTAAACCCCAGCCGCGTTTCTCAGTGTTTCCTGCCTTTTGTGGCGACATAGCTCCATGTGGCTCATACCGCCTGATTTATGCCATATGGGGCAAACCCTTTTTTTACAGACTTTTTTTTAAAGGGATGTAACTTGCTTTTCGCTGAGGGGATGAAGCTGGTGCCATCACTGTTCCATAGGACAGGCTCTGGCAGAGGTTACACTACATATTTTACAGAGGGGTAACAATACTCCTTAGACGTTTTGAAAAGTCATTTTAGCCAAGGAGGAGAACATCATAATTTGCAGCAACTCAAATGTCTACTACATAGATGGGTATCCATAATACTAAGTACAACCCCATTATCACCTCTTCTATGTAGCAGAATTTGACATGACATACGCTCAGTCTGAGCTACATTTTTGTCCTATGGGGCTGCCAAGTGATGATCTTGGTGTTTTTTTTCTGGCAACTACATTGAGAATGAGTTGAGCAGTGGCCAATGACATCCAACTTGTTGCTTCATTCTGTAATGGATAAAAATTCCCTGTTTTCCCAATCAGTGCGGGTCCCAGTGATCGGACAGACTCTGATCAGCAGGTTATAACCTAGCCCATGAATAGGTAATAACTTGTTTTCACTACACAAACCCTTTAAGGCCCATAAACAAACAATCCCTACAATTGTTTAGTCGACAGCTCTCTCTTGACAATGACAGGAATGGTCAGCCAAATGTACTTGTGTTCTCTATTAGAGAGCAGATGTTGGCCTTCTCTGATGGCAGATTATCTTTGAACAGAACAAAAAGATCAACTGTTGGAATTCCTACATGCCTGTTCCTACCCTCACTTGACATCCATTCTCGAGGTAAGTCGGGAAGCCCGCATACACATCAGATTGTTCTTTCACGTAATCTGTATAAGGGCTTATTCATACATTTATGCACATCGGTACAATCTCGTAATGCAATGCATGGACTGGCCAAGGCCATCCTTATAGACAGTACTGTGAGCTCAGAAATCATAAACCTCAGTGCAGCAACTCCAATCTAGTCATCTCTGTAGTGAGACACCTAGTATGGAGTTGCTGCAGGGAGGATGACGTCCTTATAGACAGTACAGTACCCAGAAATCATGGACCTAGGTACAACAACTCCGATCTCGTCATCTCTTTACTGAAACATCTATAATGGAGTTGCTCTACACAGGACGTCCTTATAGCCTACAGTACACAGAAATCAGGAGCTTCAGTACAGCAACTCCGATCTAGTCACCTCTGTAAGGAGATAGAATGGAGTTACTGTACAGAGGATGTTCCTTATAGAAAGTGCTGTGAGATCAGACATCATGAACCTCAGTGCAGCAACTCTGATCTAGTCATCTCTGTACTGAGAAAACTAGAATGGAGTTGCTGTACAGAGGGTGTTCCTTAGGCCAGAGCCACACTAGAATAAGGCATCTGATGCGAGAGTATCAGGTGCGATATGCTAATGGCACTCAGATCAGACTCTGCTGCGAGTGTGAGCCAAGTGTCATTATACTCCATATATATCCCCCAGAGATCGGATCACAGATGCAGAGGAGAGGGAGGGATTAATTCCTCCATCTTCTCCATTGCTTGTCTCTCCATATATCCAGATGAATCCCTTGATAGTCTTGAGATTTCACTGTACCCTGCACAGATTCAAGACACCCTGTGCCAGATGCAGCAAAGCAGCCCCAGAACATAACAGAGCCTCGTCCATATTTCACAGTAGGGACAGTTGTTCTGTTCTTGATATGCTTTTTCCGTCTGTGAATATAGAGCTGATGTGCCTTGCCAAAAAGTACCATTTTTGTCTCATCTGTCCATAGGACATCTCCCAGAAGCTTTGTGTCTTGTGAACATGTAGTTCGGCAAATTCCAGTCTGACTTTTTTAGGATTTTTTTTTCAACAATGGTGTCCTCCTTGGTCGTTTCCAATGAAGTCCACTTTGGCTCAAACAACGATGGACAGTGCGATTTGACACTGATGTTCTTTCAGCTTGAAGTTCACTTTTAATCTCTTTAGAAGTTTTTCTGGGCTCTTTTGTTACAATTCATATTATCCGTCTCTTTGATTTGTCATCAATTTTGCTCCTGCGGTCACGTCCAGGGAGGTTGGTTACAGTCCCATGAATCTTAAATTTCTGAATATGTGCAACTGTAGTCACAGCAACATAAAGCTGCCTGGAGATGGTCTTATAACCTTTACCTTTAACATGCTTGTCTATAATTTTCTTTCTAATCTCCTCAGACAACGCTTTCCTTCGCTTCCTCTGGTCCATGTTGCGTGATGTACATATCATGTCACCAAACGGCACAGTGAGTATCTGTAGCCCTATATACAGGCCTACTGACTGATTACAAGATTGTAGACACTTGTGATGCTAATTAGCGGACATACCTTGATTTAACATGTCCTTTTGTCACATTATTTTCAGGGGTACCATCATTTCTGTCCAGGCCTGTTTCATGAGTTTTTTGTTTTTTTTTTAAATTCTGTGGAAGCATAGTTGAAAAGCATTTGTTCATTTTCATATATTTTTATTTATTATTACTCTTGTCAGATTCAAGTTATTTCTGTGACCATTGTGGGTTTTTCTTTCATTAAACGAGGGGTACCAACAATTTTATCCATGTGTGTATTAAAATGCAGCCCCCATAGTCCTATATATATTATATGCAGTCCTATATATATTATATGCAGTCTCCATAGTCTTTCATATTGTATTATTCACCCCATAGTCCTCCATGTATTATAATGCAGCCCCATAGTTCAAGTATAAGGTAACCCCATTAGTCCTCCATATAATGCAGCCCCCATAGTCCTATATGTATTATAATGCTGTATAATGCACCGCTGTAGTCCATGTATAAGGTGTCCTTCATGTTGTATTATGCAGCCCCATAGTCCTCCATGTATAATGCACCCCTATAGTCCATGTATAAAGTAACTACATTAGCCCTTAATTTAATGGAGCCCCCATAGTCCTATATGTGTTATAATGCACCCCATAGTAATTCATATTATATTATTCAGCCCCATACTACTCCATGTATAATGCACCCCTGTAGTCCATGTAAAAGGTGTCTTTCATATTGTATTATGCACCCCATAGTCCTTCATATTGTATTATTCACCCCATATTCCTGCATGTATTATAATTCAGCATATATTCCTTGTAATGCAGCACCCTTAGTCCTATATGTATTATAATGCTGTATAATGCACCCCTGTAGTCCATGTATAAGGTCTCCTTCATATTGTATTATGCAGCCCCGTAGTCCTCCATGTATAATGCACCCCTATAGTCCATGTATAAGGTAACCCCATTAGTCCTTCATATAATGGAGCCTGCATAGTCCTATATGTATTATAATGCACCCCATAGTCCTTCATATTATATTATTCAGCCCCATAGTCCTCCATGTGTAATGCACCCCTATAGTACATGTAAAAGGTGTCCTTCATATTGTATTATGCACCCCATAGTCTTTCATACTGTATTATGCAGCCCCATAGTCCTCCATGCATAATGCACCCCTATAGTGCATGTAAAAGGTTTCCTTCATATTGTATTGTGCAGCCTGCATGTGTCATGCACTCCCATAGACCTCTGACCACCATGTTCTCACTGATTTAAAAGAAAAAACAAGTCCTCACCTCTCTTCGTTTCCCCGCTGCTCCAGTCAGGGTGTCCTCCCGTCCCACGCTCTGCAGTCTCAGCACAGCAGACGCACAGTAGTGACGTCACCACGCAGACATTGAGCACAGGCACAGGGGGAGAATGAAGAAGGATGGAGCGGAGCGCAGCATCCAGCAATGAATGGTGACCTCGACACAGTAAAATCCCCAACTGTGAACCCCACACAGCCCTCCAAGCAGTATAATGGGCCTACATAGAGTACAATGGTCCCTGTGGAGACACGAGGTCAGTGGGTGCTCTCGTCCGCTGGTCCAGCTGCCTTTAGAAAGACAGGATGGCCCAGGGCTCATCCCAACTGAACGCCGGCCTCCTTACCTGTGGGCGGAACACTACTCAGACAACACAGGGTGAGGGAGTCACGATATTAAGACTTTATTGAATCCCCAAATAATTAACGGCACATAACACATAACCAGCAAAACACACAAATGTAACAGGCAACAGAGTATCACCCTTCCGCTGGCTCACCAGGGATTTAGAATGTCCGTGCCTCAGAGCTTCCAGGGCTACTTACTCCAATCCAGCAGCACCCCGCTTTTGGCGGGCACCCACCGAGAATGGAATAACGCCAGATTTAGGAAGCTGGCAGAGGTCCGCAAAGTCTGTAGCCAGGTGACTGGATTGTCCCAACCTGGGTTTCCTCCTTCAGTAGTCTCTGATATGATGATATAATCCTGGCAGCCGGAGCCTAGACTGTGGATATGGTCTCCAATTTGAATTGAAGTCCCTAGATTGAAGCCATGTAGCCAAGTGATCCTGTAGTCGGAGCCAAAGTCCCTAGACCGAGTCCACAAGGCATCCTGGTTCTGATCCCCTAGCCATCTCCTAAGAGCTTAGACTGAATCATGCACATCCATCAACAACTGGTGACTTAAAAAGTCCCTTTTTATAGCCATAGCCTTCCCTTCGGATATACTGTGCCCTTATCGGATTGGTTGTACAAGATTGCTTCTCTTATTGGATGAATTTCAAGCTGCATGGATAATGTTCATTTAAATTATATGGATAGAAAGACTGAGGATATTTACATGTAGTCTGAAAGGCACAGACTAGACAATGGCCACTGAGGTAATTTACATTAGATTAGCAATATAGGGTTAGAACAACCAACATACACGGGACAAGAGCCTGTGCCATAATGTGTACATGGAAAAAGCCATATACAGATATAGTTTCGAATGAAGAAGAAAAGGACTGTACACAAGGCTTAGAAAAATTCTGAAAGTTTATTCAATACAAAGCTTACAGAAGGTATAAAAGGTTAAAAAAGGATTTGAAATGAGAAAACCAGCAGGTGGCGTACTCACACCAGAACTCAGTAATCAGGTCTATACAGGTAGAAATGGCTATGCTCAAACATCACACTAGGATGCCTATCAAACACTGCTCATGTGGTGAAATGTAAATGGCCGCCAAACAGCATGCCCTAAAGATCAATGATCATACAAAAAGAGCTAAGCAGTGTCAGAAGGAAAAACAGTAGATGTAAGCAGACCAAAACAGCACATCATAAATAAGAAAGTCATATACCTGAGCTGTGGGGTGAGAAACCGAGAGAACCCGACCTAGGTTTCGATCTTAATGCCTTCTTCCGGGGGTGGCCTCATGTTCAAAAAGAGCGCCCTTTTACATCAAAATACACCAATGAGGAAACGGAATAGACAGGCCAATCAAATCAACCTTTACTTTAGTCGGTATAGCAAGTGACAATCACATCACCTGATTGGTCTCCAGAGAGGCGTGCCTGCTCAGCCAGGATTTGCATATCAAATGACGTATGGTGTAACTATAGTAACCGTCAAACAAATACCACTCAAACCTAAACTGCAGACACAATGAAAGCAGAAGGAGAGAGTGACACAGGCAACAGCCAATCAGAGATACCGATCTTATACTAGATTGCCATGGACACAAGTATATGGGAGGAGTGCCACAAGAGAACAACCAATCAGATTGGTAAACATAGAATAGGCTGATATGATTGATCATCTAAACCGTTCACCATTGGTGCGTTCAGATAGGTGTATACATTACAATACCTACAGCTCCGGGGGACAGCAATGGGGGCGGCATTTGCACCCTCTTATGCAAATCTGTTCCTGGGGCTGTGGGAGAGGGACCTTCTCCTGTCAGATTCGGTGCCGTCGATGGACCGCGTCCCCTTTTGGACGCGGTACATCGACGATATTTTCTTTATCTGGCAGGGGAACCCCGTTGATTTATGTTTATTTTTTTCAGGGCTTGAACGATAACCAGATAAATCTACATCTTACGTATAAGTTCCATGGAGAGTCCCTCGAATTCCTCGATGTATTGGTTACACGTGATGAGAACGGATTCTTACAAACAGACCTGTACCGTAAATCCACCTCGGTGAATTCAGTTCTCCATGCGACATCTGCTCACCCTGCCCACATTGTGCGTGGTATTCCAGTCGGACAATTTTTCGTATCCGTCGCATATGCTCATCGGAATCGGACTTTGATTCGAGGGCTCTCGAATTAAAGAAAAGATTCCAGGATAGGGGCTATAGCAACCGCTCTATTAAGAGAGCTTATAATAGGGCAAAGAAAGCCTCACGAGTAGACCTCCTTTTTGGAGGGAAGACACAAACGTCTGACAATACGGTAAGACTGATCACCCAATACCACTCGCACTGGGGCAGGATGATGGAGGTTCTGTCAAAATATTGGTCTATTTTGACCATTGACCCCATTTTGTGTCACTATCTTCCACAGAAACCATCAGTTGTAGCTAGGCGTGCAAGAAATTTTAAAGATATATTGACTACGAGTCATTACGATAAATGTGACAAACCTGCTCCTCCCTTCCCCTCACTCAGTCTGCGTAGTAGCCGGAGTGGCTGCTCACCATGTGGGTCATGTGTTGCGTGCCCAAACATTGAGGTTGCCAGTGATTTGTTCTCCTCAGACGGCAAGGCATTTTGAATTAAGAAAAGGATCAACTGCTCATCAAAAGCAGTAGTCTATTATGCGACCTGTCCCTGTCCCCGTATTTATGTTGGCCTTACGACACGGGCCCTTAAGGTCCGTGTCAGAGAACACGTACGTGACATCTTGGCCGCAAAAGATGAGGAATACGATGAAGGTTTGAAGACCTTACCTAAACACTTTAAACTATTCCATCAATGTAATCCTCATCTTTTGAAGGTACGTGGGATTGATCAAGTAGTAATGAATATTCGGGGGGGGGTAATGTAAGCCGTCTGCTTGCACAATGAGAAATCAAATGGATTTGGACTCTTAAAACCTTCCAGCCCTTCGGGTTAAATGAATGTATGAGCTTTGCTCCATTCTTGTGATCTGGTGCTATACATTTATTGTCTGATTGTGTACTCTCAGTCCACTCTTTTGTCCTCTGCTATATTGGCCTTTTTTTAACTTGTTTTTAATTCTGTTTTCTTGTTTCTTATTTTTTAGTTTGCGCTCCTTTTGTATCTGTTTGCATATCACCTCCTATGATGGCCTTAATATCTGAATTGGATCCATCTTTCTAGTATAAGATCGGTATCTCTGATTGGCTGTTGCCTGTGTCACTCTCCCCTTCTGCTTTCATTGTGTCTGCAGTTTAGGTTTGAGTGGTATTTGTTTGACGGTTACTATAGTTACACCATACGTCATTTGATATGCAAATCCTGGCTGAGCAGGCACGCCTCTTGTGATACCAATGTGATATGACTGAAAGAATGTGTGATTAGATAGGAATCATAATCAAAAGATAGGAGTGATCCCAGATATTATTTGACCTATCAATAATTCAGTATCAAAGAGATGTCCTCTGGATGGCCAATATGATGACCAAAGAATACATGTCAAACAGATTTTAAGATAATGAGGAAGTCACATTTACAGTTCCACTTACCGGAAACTTGTGGTTGGCTTAAAGACAGGTTTAAGGAAGCTTGCATATGAAATTTACGGCTCATTGCAATATTTCACTAACACTATGGTCAACTGTGGTCGGTCAGTTGTCAACTGGCAGGATGTACAAGTAAATGTGCAGGAAGCTGCTGGTGCCCACAGCAGTTTGTGGTCAAGTTACATGAACATGACTCAGCTATCACATGCTGGTGACCATTTAAACACAACCTACAAAGTTTTCCTATAAAATTACACCGGACTCGCTTAATGTTAGGGGAAACCTTCCAGGACATTGAAGTGTACGCACTGCTCCTGTGATGCAAGATGCCATGTTGATTCCTTATCATTAAATCGAGTTCCCTCCGATGTGAAAGGATTGCTACAACAAACGGTAATGTTGATGCATATTTCTGTTATTGTATAAGATTCTATGACTATAGTTCTAAATGCCTATGTACCATTAACTATTCATGTGCTATTAAAATAAATAGTATCTTGCTATAAAGAATATTAGTATTCGTGCCTGATTAGGATATCAGTGAGCGCTTCGTAAGTACGGGCTTTCAGCCCCCTTTTTAGTAGAATTTAGCAACACATAAATTGGCGTAGTCGGCAGGATTACTTCTATAAGAAGTAATTAACGAATTTTTGTAATTTAGAAGTTAAAAACATATATTTGGCAAATTTCCAGATATATTTTTTAAATCTTTTTGCAGAGTGTCAAAATGTTCAGAAAACGTAAGGATAATGTTAAGGAGGTTGTTGTGGAGATCCCGAGCTGGATTGAGTCTCCCTACAATCTTATAGCACATGAATTGGTCAATTGTGGATTGGCAGAACAATGGCAGAATAAGCTCAAGGGTTGTGAAGCTACCGATGTTGTGAATGTACTCAGTAGTGTCCCTGTGAAAGCAGGTGATGTAGCGTATTGTGGATTGGCAGAACAATGGCAGGACAAGCTTATGGGTAGTGAAGCTACTGATGTTGTGAATGTACTCAGTGGTGCCCCTGTGAAAGCAGGTGATGTAGTGTCTTTAGCACGGCACAAACAATGGCAGGATAAGCTCAAGGGTAGTGAAGCTACTGATGTTGTGAATGTACTCAGTGGTGTCCCTGTGAAAGCAGGTGATGTAGTGTCTTTAGGACGGCGCATCTGGATTTTGGCAAGTGCATATAGTGTAATGCATGAGCGTAATCTAAAGATAGAGAAGAAAAGTTCCCAGATGGAACAAAAGATGATAGAATTAGGTTGCCTGAAAACAGTTCTGGAATGTAATACCAGACTGTTGAAGGATAAATTGGAACATTATCAGAATGTGGCACAAAAAGCTGCCATAAAAATTGCTCAAAATAAGTACAAGAAAATAAGTACAAGAAAAGAAGAGGAAAGGTAAATAAAATCCAAATTGCTCAAAATAAGTACAAGAAAAGAAGAGGAAAGGTAAACAAAACTAAAGTACATAAAAGTATCGTCTCAGCTTCTATAAACTGGGATCCCGATACTTGGGATGGGGATGTGTGGGATTCATGTTCATCATCTGATGAGGAGGATTACCATAAAGGGAGCATTCAGGCTAACCCAGTAAGGAGGCGCCTAGAGAGGACAGAAAATGAGATCATCCGGGAACATGTCCGGGATGGTCAGGGGAATCTGCAATATGACGAAGATGGTAATGCCATCATAAATGAGAGAACGATTCCTCATGTAAAAAATCGAGTAACCATTGAAGATTACTCTCAAGGAGAAGTTGATAGCATTTTAACACAGTTTAGACAAAAACCAGGAGAAGGAGAAATTCCCTGGTTGGGTGCACGATCTCGGAGGAGGTGGAGTGCACTTTGACGCCGGAGATGTGGCAAAATTTGTCACCATGTCTCGTGACCCAGAAATTCAGAGATCAATAAAAAATTATTTTGTTGATCATAATGAGCATGGTACTCAAAACTTAATCGTGATCTTAGCCCATGCTTTTCTGGACAAATATCCATCAGAAGCAGACTTTCCTATCAATGATAAACCTTGGTATACCTTAAAAGATGGTATGGAAAGACTGAAGGAAGAAGCAATGAGGAATGCTCTTCCTCTTTTGGGAATGGATGATGATTATCTCCAGTACCCATTGAAAGCCAGCATAAGAAATAGGCTGGTTAAACATGCTCCTCCAGCATACAAAACAGTTATTTTAACCTTAACTGTAGCGCTGACTGGAGAATCAATCGGTGTAGTTCTAGGGAGGATGAGGGAGTTACAGGATATGGGACAGTGGGATAAATCATCCCCTGGAGGCCATGTTGGTAACAGTAAGCTAAACAATCCTGATTGGAAAGAGAAATCAGTAGGGGAGGCCCCACGAGTGTCTCGCAAAGACATGTTCCAGGCTTTGCTTAAAGCCGGGATCAATAAGGAAAGGATTGATGGAAAGGAGACAGGAGAATTATGGAAGTTGTACAAACAGAAAGTTCTATCCACAAAGAAAGTGACCACTACAAATGTGGAAGGGGGTTCAAAAACCCCCAAGGTAAAGAAATCAGAGGGAAAAGGGGAAAAACCCCCAAAGAATGTGTCTTGGGAAGATTTTCAGTCAGTTTATCCATGGGAAGAACTGGCTGCAGCCGTGGCCACAAAGGTCACGGAAGGAAGGGCTGATACACAGACTGAAGTCTGTGTAAATGAAAGTTCAGAAGGAAGTGATTTACCATAGGTAGCCAGCCAAGCCCCCCTATTGATAAAAAGGGACGAACGTCCCTACGTCAATCTTAGCATACATTGGAAAGGGGGAAATGTTCAAAGAGTCCCAGCTTTGATTGACACGGGGGCGGAGGCTACTTTAATTCATGGAAACCCAGAAAAAATAAAAGGACCTCGAGTAAAAATTGCTGGACTAGGTGGTCAAGTGATCACCGGGGTTCAGACACAGGTAGCTTTGAAGATAGGTAATTTACCTATCAAGAAGTACACGGTGCTGGTAGTTCCTATGCCAGAATATAATTTGGGAATTGATATCCTAAAATGGATGACTCTTAATCTAACCGAAGGAAAATTCTCCTTTGGGGTTATGTCTTGTCATAAGGAAATGCAGATCTCACATTATATCAATGATATAATGATACAAGGACAAGATGAGCAAAGTGTGAAAGATCAATTGACAAAACTGGTTGCTCATATGTGGAGTAAAGGATGGGAAATCAGTGATGCCAAGGTTCAAGGACCGTCTCAGGTGGTAACATTTCTAGGGATTCAGTGGAACAAGGGGCACAGAGAGATCTTGCCCAATGCCAGACAGAAAATTATTAATTTTCCGGTCCCTAAATCCAAACAGGAGACTCAGTCTTATATTGGATTGTTTGATTTTTGGAGACAACATATCTCTCATTTGGGACAAATGTTGGCTCATTTGTACAAAGTAACGAGGAAAAAATATGAGTTCCACTGGGGAGAGGAACAGCAAAATGCGTTTGAGATGGTCAGGGAAGTGTGGCAAGACATTGCAGGGATTATTCAATGTACCAAGACCACTGTATTTCATGTTGATGCTCATGTCCCTACTAACTCACTTGAACGTTTGTTTAATTCAAAAGCAGATAAAGCAGCAACCATCAGACAAGTCAGTCCAACAGTTGACAAGACAAGGTACAGCTGTTTGGGCACACCACAAAGAGCGACACCTTATTCAGCAGGTTTAGACCTCAGTACATTGGAAACTGTCGTGGTACCCCCAGGTAAGGTAAAACCAATTTCAACAGGATTGGGTTGCCAGATACCAAAGGATCATTATGGTCAAATAGCCACTCCTAGTTTAGTGTTAAAAGGAGCCATAGTGGTGGGAGGGGTAATAGATGCAGATTATCAGGGAGAAATCAAGGTACTGATGCTAAATTTTGGAAATGAACCTTTGATCTTGATGAAACACCAGAAGGTGGCTCAGGTGTTGATAATTCTAATAAACTTGTCTGAAATAAGAGAAGGAACTGCCCCGGCAGAATTAACAATACGGGGTACTAAAGGTTTTGGATCCTCTAATATTAAAAATGTAGGAGCAAAAATATGGATTCAAAACCTCCAAGGACCGCCCTCAGAGACAGAGGTAATAGCGGTCGGAAAAGATCGTACTCTCCTGATAACGAGACCAGGAGTGGAGAAGTGGGAATATGTCCCACAAGAAAAATGTTATTTACGAGAATAATAGTGTATCTTTATTTGCAGATGGTGTTGTAAATAAGCGGAATCCATGGTATCGGTTACTGGGAATAGCTCGATAGTGATGAGATGGAGAAATTCCTGTGTTTGATGTTTGCCTCTCTGGTCGTTGGATGGACAAGTCTACATCAAGAGGAACCTATGGCGAATGAATTTCTGATGCACCATCACATTTTCAACACACAGATTGCTGGATCTGTACACATTCTTCGGTTACAGCCACCAGTATCCCTTATCTGGATGTCCCGGTATCGATGGAGGAAGGTTGTTCTGATCATCTTGCTGATAAAGACACTCGAAGTGTTCGTCTATAGAATACTACAGTACCCATTTCCATAGTGGGATGGATCAATCTTCCATGGTGGCAAGGCAATTTGAATGCAACAGTCACCAATTTGCAATATCTGGCTTTTAATGGAGGAATTTGGGTACTAAGATATAAGACTGGACTGACTAACCTGGGATTCATCCCTATGGGGAATATAAAAATAAGTTTTAGGACAGCTATAAATACTGTAGATGCTTTTAAACCCAGCTTAGTGGAAAGGACAATTCTTGATATGTTATGGCCTTATGCCAATATGTTCATAAATGGGACTAGTGAAACTTGTAGTAACATATCGGGAAATGTAATGTGTAATGATTCCTTTGAATATCGAGCAAATGTCAAAACACATGATGTTCAAGGGAGCTTTTCAGATAATATTGCTTTTAGTTTTAATATACTGTACAAAAGTAGTGAAAGTGATTATATTTGTGAGTCAACGTTTATCTAAACAAACCAAGAAAACAAAATTTGTGGCAAACAATATTTCTTGGTCATGGTATGGTATATTCCGAGTGATCTTCTTCTAGTGGAATACTGATGATGGAAAATAATCCCTGGGATCAAGGACCGATTGTGATACCAATGTGATATGACTGAAAGAATGTGTGATTAGATAGGAATCATAATCAAAAGATAGGAGTGATCCCAGATATTATTTGACCTATCAATAATTCAGTATCAAAGAGATGTCCTCTGGATGGCCAATATGATGACCAAAGAATACATGTCAAACAGATTTTAAGATAATGAGGAAGTCACATTTACAGTTCCACTTACCGGAAACTTGTGGTTGGCTTAAAGACAGGTTTAAGGAAGCTTGCATATGAAATTTACGGCTCATTGCAATATTTCACTAACACTATGGTCAACTGTGGTCGGTCAGTTGTCAACTGGCAGGATGTACAAGTAAATGTGCAGGAAGCTGCTGGTGCCCACAGCAGTTTGTGGTCAAGTTACATGAACATGACTCAGCTGTCACATGCTGGTGACCATTTAAACACAATCTACAAAGTTTTCCTATAAAATTACACCGGACTCGCTTAATGTTAGGGGAAACCTTCCAGGACATTGAAGTGTACGCACTGCTCCTGTGATGCAAGATGCCATGTTGATTCCTTATCATTAAATCGAGTTCCCTCCGATGTGAAAGGATTGCTACAACAAACGGTAATGTTGATGCATATTTCTGTTATTGTATAAGATTCTATGACTATAGTTCTAAATGCCTATGTACCATTAACTATTCATGTGCTATTAAAATAAATAGTATCTTGCTATAAAGAATATTAGTATTCGTGCCTGATTAGGATATCAGTGAGCGCTTCGTAAGTACGGGCTTTCAGCCCCCTTTTTAGTAGAATTTAGCAAGACACCTCTCTGGAGACCAATCAGGTGATGTGATTGTCACTTGCTATACCGACTAAAGTAAAGGTTGATTTGATTGGCCTGTCTATTCCGTTTCCTCATTGGTGTATTTTCATATAAAAGGGCGCTCTTTTTGAACATGAGGCCACCCCCGGAAGAAGGCATTAAGATCGAAACCTAGGTCGGGTTCTCTCGGTTTCTCACCCCACAGCTCAGGTATATGACTTTCTTATTTATGATGTGCTGTTTTGGTCTGCTTACATCTACTGTTTTGCCTTCTGACACTGCTTAGCTCTTTTTGTATGATCATTGATCTTTAGGGCATGCTGTTTGGCGGCCATTTACATTTCACCACATGAGCAGTGTTTGATAGGCATCCTAGTGTGATGTTTGAGCATAGCCATTTCTACCTGTATAGACCTGATTACTGAGTTCTGGTGTGAGTACGCCACCTGCTGGTTTTCTCATTTCAAATCCTTTTTTAGCCTTTTATACCTTCTGTAAGATTTGTATTGAATAAACTTTCATAATTTTTCTAAGCCTTGTGTACAGTCCTTTTCTTCTTTATTAGATTAGCAATACACAACTACATTACATTGATTGCTCAGAAGGGTCTGGCAGACACAATAGTTTAGCAAACATGAGTTAACACACAGAAAAACAATACGTCTGGCTAATGTAAGAAATTGTAACCCACGACACACATTGAAAAAGTCTGTGTCGTCACAGTCCCTACTATCCCTCCAAATAGAATAATGGCCCCCACACTGCCCTCTGCACTATATGATAGACCCAACACAAATCTTCACACAGGATATATGCTTGTGTATGGTATACGAAAAGAAGAAAAAAAATAAAAAAGAAACCTCACCGTGAGTTTCTTTCTTGAGGACCAGGTGCACATTAGGTGAGGCTCTAGCCAATTAACCCGGACCGTGGGTATTGAGAATTAAAAATTTGTGAAAAGGCGAGTCTCAGTAAAAACATACCTTTATTTATTACTAAAAAGTCCATAATGGTGGTATAAATTTTCTATGCGGTTCTGGCACCATGCGCCCTTAATCAGTGAATAACAAATCCTAGTATCATGGGAAATCTTTTAAAACACTAAACAACCAATCACAAAACAGCAATACAAATACACACAATTGTATAAAAAATACAATGAATACCGTATATGTAATACCAATGTTATAACTGTTCAATATGATTTCTAATAAATAAATAGCGTATAATTTCTACAGTTCATTCCATTTGGATATTTGCTATTCATTTGTATAATCTAAAAGGCTTCTCTTAGATGGAACTTTTTGGTCCAATCACCTCCACGTAAAGGTTTATTACCCTCTCCACTCCATAAAAGCCAAAATGTTCTAAATTTCCTCCAGGTTGTTCCACAAACAGTTTAACCGCACCTGAATTGATTTCATTTTTATTGTTAATATTTGAGATGTGTTCCCCAATCCTACATTTTAGTTTACGAATGGTACATCCTTTATATTTTATTTTACAAAAAATGCAGTATACGGTGTGAGTTATGTCACAATTTATAACACTCAATATTTTTTTACTTTCATTAATGTTTTTTGTCTGTATAGCATTCTGACAAACGTTACTTTTTGAGCCTCCACATCTGAAGAAACCAGTGCAAGAAAGCCATATGGTATTACAACCCCTGGCAAAAATTGTTTAAAAAAAAAAGCAGATCACAGACATGGCACAAAACTAAAGTCATTTCAAATGGCAACTTTCTAGCTTTAAGAAGCACTAAAAAAAATCATGAAAACATAATGTGCCAGCTAGTATTGGTTACTTTTCAAAACCAAACAGGGGGAAAAACTTATGGAATCACTCAATTATAAGGAAAAAAATATGGAATCACCCTGTAAATTTTCTTCCTAAAACTAACATCTGACATCTGCATCAAATAAGATCTGCTTGTTAGTCTGCATCTAAAAAGAGTGATCACACCTTGGAGAGCTGTTGCACCAAGTGGACTGACATGAATCATGGCTCCAACATGAGAGATGTCAATTGAAACAAAGGAGAGGATTATCAAACTATTAAAAGAGGGTAAATCATCACACAATGTTGCAAAAGATGTTGGTTGTTCACAGTCAGTTGTGTCTAAAGTCTGGACTAAATACAAACAACATGGGAAGGTTGTTTAAGGCAAACATACTGGTAAACCAATGAAGGCATCAAAGCGTCAAGACAGGAAACTTAAAGCAATATGTCTCCAAAACAGGAAATACACAACAAAACAAATGAGGAACGAATGGGAGGAAACTGGAGTCAATATCTGTGACTGAACAGTAAGAAACCGCCTAAAGGAAATGGGATTTACATACAGAAAAGCTAAACAATATAAAGATGACTGCCTGAAGAGAACATTTAAATTTCCACAGTCATTGATGATATGGGGCTGCATGTCAGGTAAAGTCACTGGGGAGATGGCTCTCATTACATCTTCAATAAATGCCCAAGTCTACATTGAAATTTTGGACACTTTTCTTATTTCATCAATTGAAAGGATGTTTGGGGATGATGAAATAATTTATCAAGATGATAATGTATCCAAAACAAGGGATTGGGAATGCACAACTTTATAATAAATATTATATTAATAATAAAGTGAGGGTGCATAAGCCCAAAAGCAACCGTAGTAAGAGAAAGGTTTGGGCCAAGAAAAGCACTCAACTCACAAATTTATCAAATATCAAGCATGTTTATTTAGACAAAAATAAAACCATTTTAAAACCAATTTCCATCCATCATGAAAAAATTGTATAAGACATAAATATAGTGGGCCAAGTTATATCAATATCATCACAAACAGACAATGGAAAAACAATAATTAGCAGGTAAGTTGAACAAACGTCCATACATTTAAATCCTCATTAAAGAAGATACAAATTGTATAATAATAACCTGGACTAAGGGGCACTTTGCACGCTGCGACATCGCAGGCCGATGCTGCGATGCCGAGCGCGATAGTCCCCACCCCCGTCGCAGCGGCGATATCCTTGTGATAACTGCCGTAGCGAACATTATCGCTACTGCAGCTTCACATGGATTCACCTGTCCTGCGACCGTCGCTCTGGCCAGCGACCCGCCTCCTTATTAAGGGGGCGGGTCGTATGGCGTCACTGCGACGTCACACGGCAGGCGGCCAATAGGAGCGGAGGGGCGGAGATAAGCAGGATGTAAACATCCCGCCCCCCTCCTTCCTTCCGCATATTCTACGGACGCCGCAGTGACGCCGGTAGGAGATGTTCCTCGCTCCTGCGGCTTCACACACAGCGATGTGTGCTGCCGCAGGAACGAGGAACAACATCGGGCCGTCGCGTCAGCGTAATCATGGATTACGCCGACGCTGCACCGATGATATGATTACGACGCTTTTGCGCTCGTTAATCGTATCATCGAGCCTTTACACACTACGATGTCGCATGCGATGCCGGACGTACGTCATTTTCAATTTGACCCCACCGACATCGCACCTGCGATGTCGTAGTGTGCAAAGCCCCCCTTAGTCTGAGCTATTAAGATCCAATAAACACCAACATGATAATATCAAGCAAGATCACAAGATAGTTCAACATACAAGCTGCATTTGGTATCCAAGCTGTTACAATCATATGTGAGAAGACCCCTCATCACTATTGAAAATTCAGCAAAGGTTTAAACATGATTTCAGGAAATCCATTAGCCCCCACCCAATGCGTGTCGCTTGTAAAACAAGCTTCATCAGGGAAATGAAGGAGAACACTGGGTACATAAACAATACACACATATTTATATACATTTTAAAAAAAGTCTAAACAAGGTACTGGTGTGCAGCGGTCCGCATGGAGATCGAGGAGTCCGGATCGAGGAGGAACGACATTATGGAAATGAACGACGTGTCAACGAGCAACGATAAGGTGAGTATTTTTGCTCGTTAACAGTCATTCGGAGGTGTCACGCGGTACGACATCTCTAATAATGCCGGATGTGCGTCACGAATTCCGTGACCCCGGCGACATATTGCACGATATATCGTACCGTGTAACGCTGCCCTTAGAGATTGCAAGCTGTTATTGAAGCCAGAGGTGGTGCAACAAAATACTAGTGATGTATTGGAGTATTCTTTTGTTTGTTTGTTTTTCATGATTCCATAATTTTTTCCTCCTAATTGAGTGATTCCATAATTTTTTCCCCCTGTTTGGTCTTGAAAAGTAACAGTTACTGGCTAGCACATTATGTTTTCATGATTTTTTTTGAGTGTTTCTTTAAAGCTAGAAAGTTGCCATTTGAAATGACTTTAGTTTTGTGCCATGTCTGTGATCTGCTTTTTTTACACAAAAGTGAATGAATATCCTCAGAGCCAGATGATTCCATAATTTTTGCCAGGGGTTGTAGTAACCGGTGCACTGTAAAGACTGGGGGAGAGAAAATTGCTCAAAGATTTACCTTTTCTAGCTACACAATTTACTTTTTTATTTAAGATTTTATTGAGAATAGAATCCTGATACAAAATAGGAATATATCTTTGTACTTTTTTTTTATGTCATTATATTGTCTGCTATATGGAGTACTGAAAGTCACACTAATATTGTCTTTGAATGCATCCCTATTATTTTTATTACTTTTCATGTTTTTGTTTTTATGTACCATCATCAATGCTGACCAATTGTCAGTTTTATTATACCCTCTCTGTATTAGCCTTTCAGTGTTGAGACCCACCTCTTTCTGAAACGCTGCCTCAGTAGAGCAATTGCGCCTAATTCTGAAGAATTCCCCGTATGGCAGGGGTCTCAAACACGCGGCACCCGGGCCGCATGCGGCCCGCCTGTCTAATTTATGCGGCCCGCAGACACACTGCAGAACACCTGATATTTTCCCTCCACTGCCTCCAGTCATTTAGCGGTCGCCAGCCGCATTTTCACACTGCAGCCGCGGCCAGCCGCACTTCCGCATTGGAGACGCCGCCAGGGAGAAGCAATCAAATGCGGCGCTCAATCAAATGTTAGGGCGAACCAATCGACGGCGGCGTTCACAACTCGAGCTCAGCAGTGCGACTCGAGCAGCGCTGACGTCAGCTGCTTTGCCGGCAGGTGCAGCAGAAGGAACAAGAACATAGGGCACGTTAGAACGTTTGTGGTGTCTGTGTTTGCGTGTGCACGTGTGTGTGTGTGTGTGTATGATGATGGCTGTGTGTGTGTGGATGATGATGTGTGTGTGTGTGTATATATGTGTGTATGATGATGGCTGTGTGTGTGTATGATGATGACTGTGTGTGTGTCTGTCTGTGTGTGTATGTGTGTGTCTGTGTATGATGATGGCTGTGTGTGTGTATGATGATGGCTGTGTGTGTGTATGATGATGGCTGTGTGTGTGTGTGTATGATGATGGCTGTGTGTGTGTGTGTATGATGATGGCTGTGTGTGTGTGTATGATGATGGCTGTGTGTGTGTGTGTGTGTATGATGATGGCTGTGTGTGCGTGTGTATGATGATGGCTGTGTGTGTGTGTATGATGATGGCTGTGTGTGTATGATGATGGCTGTGTGTGTGTGTGTGTATGATGATGGCTGTGTGTGTGGATGATGATGATGACTGTGAGTATGTGTGTGTTGTTTGTGTTTATGATGATGGATGTGTGTGTGGATGATGATGACTGTGTGTGTGTGTGTGTCTGTCTGTGTGTGTATGTGTGTGTGTATGATGATGGCTGTGTGTGTATGATGATGGCTGTGTGTGTGTATGATGATGGCTGTGTGTGTGTGTGTATGATGATGACTGTGTGTGTATGATGATGGCTGTGTGTGTGTGTGTGGATGATGATGATGATGATTGTGTGTGTGGATGATGATGACTGTGTGTATGATGATGGCTGTGTGTGTGTGTGGATGATGATGATGACTGTGTGTGTGTATGTATATGTGTGTATGATGATGGCTGTGTGTGTGGATGATGATGACTGTGTGTGTGTGTGTGTGTGTCTGTCTGTGTGTGTATGTGTGTGTGTATGATGATGGCTGTGTGTGTATGATGATGGCTGTGTGTGTATGATGATGGCTGTGTGTGTGTGTGTGTGTGTATGATGATGACTGTGTGTGTATAATGATGGCTGTGTGTGTGTGTGTGGATGATGATGATGATTGTGTGTGTGGATGATGATGACTGTGTGTATGATGATGGCTGTGTGTGTGTGGATGATGATGATGATGGCTGTATGTGTGTGTGGATGATGATGACTGTGTGTGTGGATGATGATGATGGCTGTGTGTGTTGATGGTGATGATGATGGCTGTATGTGTGTGTGGATGATGATTGTGTATTTTGTGTGGATGATGATGATGGCTGTGTGGATGATGATGATGGCTGTGTGTTGATGATGATGATGGCTGTGTGTGTATGATGATGATGGTAGCTGTGTGTGTATGATGATGATAAAAATGATTTTGATGATGATGGTGACTGTGAGAATGTGTGTCTGTGTGTGTTTGGGGTGTGTGTGTGTGTGTGGATGATGATGACTGTGTGTGTATGTGTGTGTGTGTGTATGATGATGATTGTGTGTGTATGATGATGGCTGTGTGTGTGTGTGTGTATGATGATGACTGTGTGTGTATGATGATGGCTGTGTGTGTGTGTGGATGATGATGATGATGGCTGTATGTGTGTGTGGATGATGATGATGATTGTGTGTGTGTGTATGATGATGACTGTGTGTGTATGATGATGGCTGTGTGTGTGTGTGGATGATGATGATGGCTGTATGTGTGTGTGGATGATGATGACTGTGTGTGTGTCTGTCTGTCTGTGTGTGTATGCGTGTGTCTGTCTGTGTGTGTGTGTATGATGTTGGCTGTGTGTGTGTATGATGATGGCTGTGTGTGTGTGTGTATGATGATGGCTGTGTGTGTGTGTGTATGATGATGGCTGTGTGTGTGTGTATGATGATGGCTGTGTGTGTATGATGATGGCTGTGTGTGTGTGTGTGTGTGTGTGTGTATGATGATGGCTGTGTGTGTGTGTGTGTGTATGATGATGGCTGTGTGTGTGTGTGGATGATGATGATTGTGTGTGTGAATGATGATGACTGTGTGTGTATGATGATGGCTGTGTGTGTGTGGATGATGATGATGATGGCTGTATGTGTGTGTGGATGATGATGACTATGTGTGTGGATGATGATGATGGCTGTGTGTTGATGGTGATGATGATGGCTGTATGTGTGTGTGGATGATGATTGTGTATTTTGTGTGGATGATGATGATGGCTGTGTGTGTGTGTGGATGATGATGATGGCTGTGTGTTGATGATGATGATGGTAGCTGTGTGTGTATGATGATGATAAAAATGATTTTGATGATGATGGTGACTGGAAGACCGGAAAATGTTACTTTCGGTCTCAGCCTTCTTGTCGGTCTGGACAGACGCTCATCTGTTCAGCGCGATGAAGCTGAGCTGACATTGACTGTGGACTACGTCAGAGGGAAGCTTTTTTATTTTTTCTAAAAAAGATGGAGTCCTTAAATGTGTCTTTTGTTTAATTTCTAATAAAAATATTTTTCTCTCTGTTGTGTTTTTTTTACTGTTTACTAGAAATTCATGGTGGTCACATCTAATTTGACATGACGCCATGAATTTCGGGTTTACTACCAGCTGAGAATACAAAGCTGGTATTAACCCCATTATTACCCAGTGTGCCACTGCCACCAGGGACGCTGGAAGAGCCAGGTAAAGCACCTGGAAATGGCGCTGTGATGAATGCGCCATTTCCAGGGGCGGTTGTGGGCTGCGATTTTCAGCATGGGGGGCCCAAAATGCTTAGGCCTTACCACGCTGAGAATCCCAGCCCTCAGCTCTCTGGTTTTACCTGGCTGGTGATGAAAATATGGCGGGAGCCCACGCATTTTTTTTTTCCCTATTATTTAATTAAAAAACAATTGAGCTTCCCTGTATTTTGATTGACAGCCAAGGTAAAGCCAGGCAGCTGGGGGTGGCAGCCCGTAGCTGTCCGCTTTATCTGCGCTGAGAATCAAAAATACTGCGTAGCGCTATGTCATTTTTTTAATGTATTTATTTTTACACTGTGTGTGACAGACCCAACAGCCAATCACGGATGCTGTGACAGAATGAGTGTCTGTGCTTGGCTGTTGGAATAACCTGGAATCTGCTTATACATTTTGATGCTGATGCCAATCACAGATGCCCATTCTCTTTGACAAATAATATAAAAAAAAATGACGTTTCGCTTCACGGTATTTTTGATTCTCAGCGCAGATAAAGCGGACAGCTACGGGCTGCCACCCCCAGCTGCCTGGCTTTACCTTGGCTGCCAATCAAAATACAGGGAAGCCCAATATATATTTTTTATTTAAATAATTTAAAAAAATGCGTGGGCTCTTGTCATATTTTGATCACCAGCCAGGTAAAACCAGACAGCTAGGAGCTGAGATTCTCAGTGTGGTAAGGCTGAAGTGTTCTGAGCTCCCCACGCTGAAAACCACAGTCTGCAGCCGCCCTTGAAAACGCATTCATCGTAGCGCCATTTCCAGGCGCTTTACCCGGCTCTTCAGCAGCCCTGGTGGGGGAGGGGAGGTGGCACACTGGGTAAAAATGGGGTAATGCCAGCTTTGTATTCTCAGCTGGTACTAAGCCTGAAATTCATGGCGTCAAGCCAAATTAGACCTGGCCACCATGACGTTCTAGAAAACATTAAAAAAAACAACAGATTTTTTTTTATTACAAATTAAACAAAAAACACATTTAATGACTCCATCTTCAGTCCGAGTTAGTTCACAGGCAGAGCAATGTCAGCTCTGCGACACTCAGCAAGCATCTGTCCAGAGCGACAAGCAGGCTCAGACTAACAATGAAAGTCAGAAGTCAATCGAGTTCATTGCTGAGCCATCAGCCCGTGGTTAGGGGACCCTGCGAGCCCTCATCGGGCGATTGAAAGAAATGCTGCAGTATATTGCTGCTAATTAACTGCTTGGATACCACAGCCTGATGGCCAAGATCAGCTGAGAACTGCTCTGGCAGTGGACAGAACAAAGCGACAAATGAGCAAAACAGCACCCTCATGTATTAGTGATCACATACGTGTACTACGTTTTTTTCCCATTGAAGTGAATGTGCTGCCGTAATGTGCAGCCACTAACAAATGTACTAGGCTGCTGTGGTCTGCCCATACAGTGCTTAGTCCTGGCAGCTGCTGGAGCACTGAAGCTGGGGCACCAGACTATATATAAGGACAGAGTCTCAATATTTCTATATGGGCAGTAGACTGCATTTCTAAGGGGGAAGGACCGAGATGCTAACAGACATTTTTCAATTCACAGAGAACCCCTTCAAATCATAAATGGCATCTGCAATGTCATCAAAAAAGCGCAAGATTGGGGGGCGGAGCTAGCTGATGGAGTGTTAGGACACAGAAAGAAGGAGCTCCCACAGACCCACGGCAGAACTCCAATAACACAGGCACTCACCGGGCTCCAGGACGGTAATGGCGTGCAGGAGAGGACGGGCGACGAGCACACAGATCCAGGAGGGAGAAGGTGCTGATATCGCCCGCTTTTTTGGGGCTGCAGCCTCTCAGCCTGACACTGCTGCTCTCTCCAAGATGGCGCCGGCAGATACTGAGACAGGAGATAATGCTCAGCAAACATGCAGAGGAGCGACCTCACTGCCTCCATACGTGCCGGCAGCCAGCACAGCTCTAAATGCAGACACATTAAAGCTGGGCACCACAGAGGGGAATACTGATAACCCCTTGCCCCAGACACAACAACGATCTCCAGGGGAGTAACAGGCAGAGCAAGGCTCCAGCCCAATATTACAACAAACTCCAGCAGCTATGGGAAGCAGACCTGCAGCACCCGGAGAGGAGCCTGTAATAAAACCACCACAACAACATACATCACCTAAAGAACAAAGACCCTCCAATTCAAATACCTCCACCAGCAGAAACAAAGGAGACAAGAATAAACCAGACCAGTCACAGGTACAAGAGGAAGATTGGGATTGGAAAGCACATATTAGATCAATTCCAACCAGGCAGGAAATGGACTCTTTGCTGGGGAAACTAAGGGAATCCCACAAGCAGGACATGGCTGCTATACAATCAGAGATCAAACAAATTGGTCAGCGTGTAGCAGCTACAGAAGAGGTGCAGGAACAGATATTTTCCCATATAGAATCACATCAACAAGTCCTATCAGAGCACACAGCCCAGATACAGGACATTTTGACCCATTTAGATGATATCGAGAACCGGCATCGCCGTAATAACTTAAGGATTAGAGGCCTCACAGAGGCAGTGGAGCCATCACAGCTGGACGAATGGGCACAAAAATTCTTCACCCGTCTCCTCCAACATGATCCAGAACAACGCACAGAACTGGACCGCATCCACAGATCCCTGGGTCCCAAATCCCTGACCCGGCCAGACGAAGAGATGTGATATGTCGGGTCCACTTCTATAAAGAAAAGGAGGCCATACTACAAAGATGCAGAGAGAAAGGAGCGGGTACATATAAAGGGACACCCTTGATTGTCCTGCCAGACCTATCACGGAGAACACTACAACTACGTAAGGCCTTAAGACCACTACTCCAGTCCCTTAAAGATAAAGATATTCCATATCGCTGGGGATATCCTTTCCAACTCCTAGCCAAGAAGAATGGGAAGTCGGCAGTCCTCCGGTCCTTGGGAGATCTTCCTAATTTCTTAGGGACTTTTGAACTGCCTATGATCAGCCTGCCAGATTGGCCAACTCCGGGAGGCCCTGCACCCTTGCCACCAAGGGAGCAATGGCGACAAGTACAGAACAGACGAGCTGGAGGATCCCCCCGAGATGTACATCGCTGATAATCGCTGACCATCCAGAGAAAGGAAGGAAACATACTGGAGGAGCCAGGAGGCGAGATACATGTTGATTATATTTGACTGTTTATCTACCTACATATCTATAGAGCATAACTATATCAATGCTTTTTCCCACCTCTCCCATCATACCATCTCCTTCCCCCCCCCTTTTTTTTTCCTATTCTCTCTCCCCGCTTCCCACCTTCCCACATTCTCCACACTCTCATCACTCTCTAGCACACACCATATTCAACTCTCTTACCCCCTCCCCCCCCTTTTTTTTTTCCCTATTCTCTCTCCCCGCTTCCCACCTTCCCACATTCTCCACACTCTCATCACTCTCTAGCACACACCATATTCAACTCTTACACCCTCCCCCCCCTTTTTTTTTTTTTTTTCCTATTCTCTCTCCCCGCTTCCCACCTTTCCACATTCTCCACACTCTCATCACCCTCTAGCACATATCATATTCAACTCTCTTACCCCCTCCCCCAATTTTTTTTTTTTTCCTGCCCCCCAAATTTTTCCTGCTTCTCCCCACTGGTCCTTTATCTTTGCATCATTCCCTGCGTTACATAGTCCTTCTTTCCCCAGTTGTCTTTCCCCTTCTCCCCTTTTCCCCTTCCCCTTCATCTAGATCTGATATTGAGCTCTGGTTTAATTACATTTTTCTAAGTGGGTTGTACCGTGTTCTCCCGATGCCATATGTTTTATATTTGAAATATATCAAACATTCGGGGGTTGGGAGGAGGGAGGGAAGGAAAAGTTATTGATCATTATTAAATTGCATATGTGGATTGTTATTCATATTTCATGTGGAGGTCTGTCGTGGGGACGGGGGAGCTCTTGAAGTGCCGTAGGCTTCCCCGTACCTCTATTAGGGACGTGGCAGAGTGCCACATTAGACAATAGTCTACTAGCAGATACTCAGGAGCAGTAGGCCATCTAGTCCTACTTAGCTTACTTACCTCTTTTCTTTCTCAACTATCTTATTTCTATTCCTCTCTTCTTTTTCCTTTTCTTTTCTCTCTTTCTATCCCCTTCCCACTCTTTTCTGTGATGTCGCACCTAACCTTTTGCACCTACAATACTAAAGGTTTAAATAAACCTGAAAAGAGGAGTCAAATCTTATATTGTCTACATCGGAAGGGAGTTAAAATAGCTCTATTCCAAGAGACACACTTCATAGCTTCCAATACACCTAAATGTAAAACCAAAAATTACCCGACGTGGTTTCATGGCCCACACCCTAGTCGGAAGGCATGCGGGGTTTCCATTGCCTTCCACAAAACGTTCCAGCCAACAATCCTTGACACACTCATTGACCAGGAGGGACGCTGGTTATTTCTTAAAATATCTTTCTTGAATAACATCTATACTATTGCTAACATCTATTTTCCAAATCAAGACCAGGTATCCTTTGGACTGGAGACTTTGAGGGGGCTGGCGGAGTTTGCGGGTGGCACCTGTATCATCGTGGGATGAGACTTCAACCTCGTTCTCGACCCGGTCCTGGACTCGTCCTCTGGTAGGTCCGCAATCCCCTCCTCGGCACTACGTAGATTGAAAAGGGAACTGACATCCCTTAAATTAGTTGATCTTTGGAGGGTCCTACATCCCGGAGTCAGAGACTACAGTTTTCATTCCACAGTACACAACAGCTACACCAGATTAGATCACTTCTTCATATCCCATGACTTGCTGGACAAATCCCCGGGCTGCTCGATGGATATCTTCCTTTGGTCGGACCACGCACCAGTGTATGGGGAAATTGGGGTAAGGGACAGAGGGGACACGGGACACACCTGGAGATTTAATGATAATCTACTTAAAAATGAGCAGTGTCTGGAAGATATCCATAAGATCATTGCAAATTTCAAAATAGATCATGCGGCAGATCCTACACCAGACCCGGTCAAATGGGAAGCGTTAAAATGTATGATTCGGGGGGTTTGCATATCGCATGGATCCAGAATTAAAAAAGAAAGTGCAAGAGAGCTAAAAGAACTACTGCTGCAGCTAAGCCACAAAGAAACGATAAATAAATCCAGAGCCAGTGATATACTCAAAATAGAAATATCTAACATTCGTCATTAAATATTATCCATACTAGATTGAAAATCGTTGTGTGCCAGGGATAAATTCCGCAGGAATATCTTTGAGTTTGGAGATAAAAGTGGACGATTACTGGCCAGAACCTTACATCCCAGATATGCACAAACTCCAATACTCTCGCTAAACTCACAGACAGGAACTCAGATCCACTCCACCCCTGACATACTAGAAGAATTTAGAACCTACTATGCAAAACTTTACAACATCCCAACTCCACATGCCCCATTATCTGACATGAGACACCATAACATCTTAGAATACCTCAATAAATATGCACCAGACCCTCTTGAGGATACAGAGGCTGAGAGCCTAGAAGAGGATTTCTCAGACACTGAACTAGGCGATGCTATTAAAGCCCTTAAAGTTGGCAAAAGTCCTGGCCCCGACGGGTTTACCCCCCGGTTCTACAAAATATGTGGAGAAGCCTGTAGCTCTATAATGTTGAAAGCCTTTAACTCCATAACAAAAACATGCCAGTTCCCTAAACAGACACTTCAAGCCCGAATAACAGTAATCCCAAAACCTGGCAGGGATCCACTAACTTGCGCCAATTACAGACCTATCTCATTAATAAATGTAGATATTAAACTATACTCTAAAATGATAGCTTTGAGATTAGGCCCCTACATTCCCAAGCTGATACACAAAGACCAGGTAGGATTTGTTCCAGGGAGGGAGGCACGTGATAATACAATCAGAACCCTGTCTTTGGTAGCCCAAGCCCAACAACGCCAAACCCCAATGTGCCTCTTGACAGTCGATGCCGAAAAAGCATTTGACAGAGTCCATTGGGGCTTTTTAGAAGCCACGCTGCAGGCAATTGGCGTCCGTTCGCGCTTACTACAATGGGTAAAGGCCCTATACCGTGAACCAACGGCACAAGTGGGCGTGAACGGACGCCTGTCAACCCCATTCAATATTGGAAATGGCACCAGACAGGGATGCCCTCTATCACCATACCTATACATTTTGGTAATGGAATCCCTGGCAAACGTGCTTAGGAAAAACCCCTCGATAAAGGGGTTACAGATAGGACCAACGTCTCATAAACTGGCACTGTTTGCAGATGACCTCCTGATATATGTGACACAACCAAGGATTAGCTTACCCGCCATACTACAGGAGTTTGAGACTTTTGGTGGACTCTCCAACTTTAAAGTAAACCTACAAAAAACAGAGATCCTAAACGTATCACTACCGTCGGTGGAAGAGGATGCCCTCAAACCCGTTTTTCCCTTTAAGTGGAACAGCAATTGCATAAAATATTTGGGGATCAGGATACCTTCTAAACACCAAGACCTATATGAACATAATTTTCCATACCTTTTAAAAAACATACAAAAAGACCTCACGGCTTGGCATAACCTCCCCATCTCGTGGTTTGGCAGAGTCAATACAATTAAAATGGATGTCCTACCCAAAATACTTTATATGTTCCAAACAATCCCATTGAATCTAGGAGAAAACTTCTTCCTCAAGTTAAAAAAGATGATCAGCAATTTTGTATGGCGAGGTACCAGACCCCGACTGAAATACTCCATGTTGAACAGGTCTCGCTGGGGCGGAGGGGTGGGGCTACCTGATTTTAAAGCGTACCATGCGGCGTCGGTGGGCAATTGCATACTGGATCTCCTCCATAACAGGGACAGAAAATTGTGGGTAGAGATTGAATGTGATCTACACGCAACCATGACGCAGGGAATCTTCTGGTTATCATCTAGAATCAACTTGGAGACCCTTGGAATTTCCTCGATTCTCTTGTCTCTGGCTACTGCATGGAGGAGGGCCAATAGGCGATATAGGCTGACAGGGGAACCGGGCCCTATGACACCACTGGTGGGCAACCCTGCATTCCAATGCTGGCTTCACGAAATCCGTCCCAGCTTGATTTCAATGCCAACGGGAGGGATCCCACGTGTTAAAGATGTCATTACTCAACAGGGTTGCAGACCACTGATGTCCTTGCTAGATGACCGGCCAAGAGAGCCAAGTCATTGGTTTCAATACTTACAACTACGTAGCTTTGTAGACTCTCTGTCTCCGAGATCTGAGATGCATAAGGACTTGACTCCATTTGACAGACTATGTTTCCTTCGAGAAACACCTCCCCACACAGTCTCGATAATCTACAACATAACAGTGTCTGGAGGGACGAGGGGGGACCTGCCCGAGTATGTAGGGCAATGGCAGTCAGAACTGAGAAAGACTTTTTCCAAAGAACAGTGGTATAAGTCATTTAACCTAACACACAAATCCACCATCTCATGTAGAATGCAGGAACTCAACTATAAAATCCTCGCACGGTGGTACAGGACACCCGCCAGGCTTCACAGAATGTTTCCAGAGGTCTCAGACACTTGCTGGAGGTGTCAGACCTCGGTGGGCTCAATGCTGCATGTTTGGTGGTCTTGTCCAGGGATCCAGGGATTATGGGAAGACGTCTTTGCTCTCTATAATCATTTACATCAAGTGGGAGTGACACCCTCGCCGGAAGTGGCACTCTTCTCAATGTACGGGGGGGCAATCTCTAAGGCGAAGAGAGGTCTGCTCTCATACTTCATGATCTCAATGAGACAGATCATACCGAAACATTGGAGGTCCACCTATACATTGAGAAGAGCAGACTGGGTGGGGGCTATGGATGCCCTGAGACGTTTGGAAGAGATAAGAGCATTTGATGAAGGGAGAGACTCACTATGCTTTTCCACCTGGTATCCGTGGCTTCAATTCAGAGAAACACAACAATTCCAATCCTGGTTACACACGGGCACACTGCCACACTGATGTTTGGCGGGGCGAAGTGGCCCTCCTGATGGGAGGATGGCATGGTGCCACGTTGCAGAACCCTACAGAATCTCCCCTTCTCTCTTTCTCGTGTTTTCCTTCTTTCTCTTCTCTTTCTCCCTCTTCTTCTCCTTTCATCCCTTGCTTTTCTTTCTTTCCCCTCTTTTCCTTCTCTTGCTTATCTAATTAGTGTACATAGGTTTACTTGTTGAAATATATGGCAAGATTATACAGAATGATATTGGCATCTACATATTAAATAGAACAAAAGATAAACGATTGATATATACTTGGGATAAGATGTCATTAAGGATGTTATGAAGAATTTTTCTTGTAAGACCTACGATAAAGTTCACTGTAGTATATGCTGTATAAGATTTAAATGCCCAGACCAAACTGCAACTTTTCCATATTCTGTAAAACCGGGCACTACAAAATTATCTATATTCATGCTTTGTTATATAATTTTTCTTGAAAACAATAAAGAAATATTAAACGAAAAAAGCGCAAGATTGCTGAGGAAAAACGAATATTTCAGGACAAGTGGGAACAGCTATATTTTGTCACAGAGGTTGGAGCAAAAGTCCAGTGTTTGATTTGTTTTCAATTTATCGCAGTGCTTAAAGACTACAATGTGCGACGACATTACATGACGCACCACGGAGAACAGTATGAAGCACTGTCTGGCAAACTACGAGATGAAAAGGTTCAGCAGCTGAAAGCATCACTTAAAAAACAGCGAAACCTTTTCTCAAGTATTAACAAGGCAAGCGAATCTTCGGTGAAAGCAAGTTTTGTCCTCAGTAACATGATAGCAAAATATTCACGACCATTTACTGAGGGTCAGTTCATTAAAGACTGTTTTGTAAAGGCAAGTGAAATTTTGTGTCCAGACAAAACAAAACTATTCGAAGGCATAAGCTTGTCCGCGAATACTGTTGCTAGTAGAATCACTGAATCTGCTAGTAACATTCATCAGCAACTCATTACAGCAGCACAAAGTTTTGAAGCATTTTCCATAGCACTTGACGAGAGTACTGGTGTAACGGATACAGCATACTGTGCTGTGTTCATTCGTGGGGTTGATGAAAACTTAAACATAATCGAGGAATTTTTAGACTTATTACCTATGAAAGGCACAACAACTGGTCGTGACATTTTTAAAGAACTTGAAGATTGTATCAATACAGCAGGACTGCCATGGGATAAACTTGTGTCTGTGGTAACCGACGGTGCACCAGCAATGTGTTCTGAAAACATCGGTGTTGTGGGATTATTGAAAGCAAAACGAAACCAGCTTTCTTTGTCGGGTCCTTTCAGTGCAATACACTGCATTCTGCATCAAGAAGCGCTGTGTGGAAAAAGTGTACAACTGAAAGAAGTGATGGACTTTGTGGTTAAGACAGTGAATTTTATACGGGCAAGAGGTCTTAATCATAGGCAGTTTACTTCATTCTTGTCTGATATGGACACCGAATATGGAGACTTGCTGTATCATACTGAAGTCAGATGGCTGAGCCGCGGAAGAGTGTTGAAAAGATTTTTTTCCTTAAGAGAGGAGATAGCGCTTTTTATGGCACTGAAAGATAATGATGTCTTCCAACTTTCTGACCCAGCTTTTCTATCTGATTTAGCGTTTCTAACTGATGTCACAGAACATCTCAATGAACTCAACTTGAAGCTCCAAGGCCAAAAGCACATAATTACAATAATGTTTGACAGTGTCAAAGCATTCAAATGTAAGTTGTCTTTGTGGGCCAAACAGTTGCAGTCTGGCAATTTGGCTCATTTCTCAGCTATGCAGTCACTGGTACAAACTACACTGGATCGTTTGAAAATGTGCTCCGATATAATTTTACAACTACTACAAGAGTTCAATCGACGTTTTCATGATTTCCAGGATCTTGAAACTGAATTTGCACTCTTTGCCACACGATTTGCAGTGGATGTTTCTTGTGTTTCAGAAGATCTGCAGATGGAGCTTGTTGACTTGCAGTGTGACACTGTTCTGAAACAGAAGTATATGGACATTGGTGTTCCAGATTTCTATAAGTTTGTTTCACAAGAAAAGTTTCCAAAACTTGTTAAAGCTGCTGCCAGGATCATGGCCATGTTTGGCAGTTTTTCTCCTCAATGAAGCTTAACAAATCAGCATTACGGTCAAGACTTACAGATGAGCATCTTTGTGCAACATTGCGATTGGCTACTGCACATGATTTCAAACCCCAAGTTGACATGCTTGTATCTGGCAAACGCAGTCAATTGAGCAGCCAGACTGGAGTTTGTCACACTTGAACTTGAAAACTGTATTGTTAAAATAAATGAGCAGGTGGAAAACACCTGAAAATTTCCATTACGTTCAAACTTAGCAGTGTTGTTATACTAATGTAGCATTGTTATAATAGTTGAAATAATTGATTAACAATTATATTGTATTGTATTAAATTTGAAAGGAATGCGGCCCTCTGCCTTAAATTTTTTTTATATGCGGCCCACTTACTCTGACGAGTTTGAGACCCCTGCCATATGGTATAGATTTAATCGTATGTATTGGATGGTTGCTATTGGCACGTAAGATATTGTTTCCACTTATTAATTTTCTAGAAATTTGATAGTTTATTTTCTTAGTCTCCACATCCCCCAACAATTGCAAATCCAAAAAATTTATAGTAGTAGCAGGTGCCGTATGAGTGAATTTTAGGGCAAGATCGTTATGATTTATGTGAATAAATGTTGAGGCTGTGGCAGCATCCCCAGACCAAATAATAAACACATCATCCACATATCTACCATACCATACTATATGTCTCCTGAAAGAATTACAGAGAAAAATATTCTGTTCTTCCCACCAGGAAGCATACAGTATGGCTAGGGATGAGGAGAAACAAGAACCGATAGAACAACCTTTTACTTGAAGATAATCCATTTTGAACATGAAACAATTATATTTTAATACAAATTCAATAGCTCTAACAATCATTTCTTTAGTTTCATTGCTGTAGGCACTGTACTTATAAGGTGATAATTTACACTCTGTATGGTCAAATGATGAGGAATACATGAGTAAAGATTTTCTAGATCACAAGATATGAAGCGCCGTCTAAGAGAAGCCTTTTGGATTATACAAATGAATAGCAAATATCCAAATGGGATGAACTATAGAAACAATACGCTATTTATTTATAAGAAATCATGTTGCACAGTTATAACATTGGTATTGTATATATTCATTGTATATTTTATACAATTGTGTGTATTTGTATTGCTGTTTTGTGATTGGTTGTTTAGTGTTTTAAAAGATTTCCCATGATGCTAGGATTTATTATTCAATGATTAAGGGCACATTGTTATGATCCGGTAGCCGTGGAAGATTACAGAAAACTCCCATTGGTGGAAAAACACCAAGAAAACAAGAGTAGTTGGAACCTGGGCTGACCATAATCCCCTAACTATCAGACCACACTAGAAGTAGCCATGGAGCGTTCCTAAACACCTTGACACCTTGTCACAGCTTGAAAAGCTAGCTATGCCTCACAGATAGAAATGAGGAAATCTACCTTGCCTCAGAGTAGTCCCCAAAGGATTAGACAGCCCCCAACATATAAAGATTATGGTGATGTAGGAAAACACGATACACAGATAGGAAAAATAGATTTAGCAAAGGCGAGGCCCCACTAACTAGATACAAAGGAAAGGAAAAGAAACTGATTGTGTCAGCTCACCACACAAGAGAAACCAAACTTCACCTGCAAGAAAACAGATACAAAACAAAGCATAATAAACACTCTAAGGTGTAAACCAGGAAGCAAGGAAAAACCTGACAAACTTATCGGCAGAAGTCTTGCACATGGAAACAGGGAAGGACAGCGCTCCAAGCCATGTCCAGAGACTGAGGAAAATACAATTATATCCTACACCAGCAAGGCAAAAAGTCCTCTCCTATATACACCAGGCTTGTCTGCAATAGGACTTCCTTAATTCCCAATTAACACCGACACCTGTCTGAGTCACAGGCTCAGACTCAGCTCCACCACCATTCCTGGCCACAAGAGGGCGATCCAAACCAAAACAGACACACAGACGACATTCACAAGAGCGCATGGCGCCAGAAACGTGAAGTAAAATTTATACCACCACTATGGACTTTTAACTGACAAATAAAGGTATGTTTTTACTGAGATTTGCCTTTTTCACAAATTTTTCATTGTTAATACTCACGATCCAAGTTAATTGGCTGGAGTCTCACCTAATGTGAACCTGCTCGGCAAGAAAGAAACTCACGGTGAGGTGTTTTTTTTTTTAGTTTTTTTTCTTCCTTTGGTATTGCATGGTGGGAGAAGATGTTATCAGGGTCTTATAATGAATTGGGGGATGGGAGAGGATGTCATCAGGTACTTGGCAAAATTTGGACCTAGGTTCCCACCTGTATATTAGCCCTATAAAGGCATATGTTTATGCTCCATATAATTACCAATATCATTGAATAATGTCCCCCTTCCTGGGCCCTTTCATGGTTGAGTGTCCCCTATCTTGGGCTCTTTCATGGTATAATATGTCCCATCCTTTACCCTTTCATGAAAAAATGTCCCCCATCTTTTGCCCCTCCATGGTAAAATGTCCCCCATACTGGGCCCCTTCTAGTAATAATGTTCACTATTCTTCAACAAATAACAAACAATAAACGATCATTCTCACCTTCTTCCACTCCCACGACGAGCAGTGTCCTCTTGTACAGCTAGTAGATGATGTTTGTGCACCTGACGCATGATAGTGATGTCATACTCCACAAGCTATTTTCTAATATAGTTGCATTAAAAATTCCCTACTGTTGCCTAATTACACTGCTGTTCTATTTTCTCTTCTACTCCCTGTGTGATGATGATTCGTTTGAGAATCCGAGTGCATGCTGGGATATTCAAACAAAATGTCATCAGGGGGCAGAGTCTGTGGCAGTAACTGGAGCCTCTGTCCCCTCCCTGAATTGAAGTATCATCATGACGCTCATTTCAGGGGTCACTGTGTCCCTGCTGTATTCCTGCTTTGTACCTCACTGCACTGTGCGATCATGATGCTTCATTTCATGGAGGGGGCAGAGGCTGCGGTCACTGCCACAGACTCCTGCCCCTGATGACATTTTGTTTCAGAGAGAGGACAAAAGTTGTGGTCACTGCCACAGACTTTGCCCCCTGATGACACTTCCTTTGAGTATTCCAGCATGAACTTGGATTCTCAAACAAATTGGTAGGGAACGATAGGGAATTTTCAATACAAGTATATTAGAAAATAGCTTAGATTATGGAATCAAATAGATAAGGATTTAGAATTAATTTTTCTTTAAACCACCCTTTTAAGTACAATTATAACTAATTCAATTTTACACATTTTGACAAATACATCACGTTTAGACAAGAATGTGTTGTCATCAGGCAAGATTTGGCTCAGAAACTGATATCCAGCATGTCGGGGCAAATTACCGAAGTCTAGAAAAATAATTGTCAATGCTGTAAATATTGAGTTTTTTAATAAAATTGATGTATTTGTCAATAAAAGTTTAAAAACTTATGAAATGCTTATTATTGTACTACAGTAACCATAGAAACATCTAACTAAAAGATTTAAAATCAATGAAGCAACAAATTATGAAAAACAAAGTTTGTGTCTGTCTCAAAACGTTTAGCCAGGACTGTACATATCACTGAAGCTGAGTCAGTGAAGCTCACAGTGCGCTCATGTGAATGAGCATGAGTATGATTCATCATTAGTTGCAAGAGTGCCTGTTATGTATGATACTGAAAAAGTTACAGTGCAGAATCACACCATCCCTAGCCTAAGGTCCTATCCTGTTTCTTTGAGCGGACTTCATTTCTCTCTATTGCTCACAAACATACCACACACATATTTATGGTATGGGTTTATTTCATAGACATACCGGTCTATTAATGTAATTAGCTAAAATAACACAGTGCCCAAAAGCATGCAGACGTGGTCAAGTAGATGAATTGTTGTTCAGAGTCAGACCTGCCGTTATAATGCGTAAGCCTGAAGACAAGTGTCATTTTTTTTTCACAAAAAATGTGCCGTTTTTCATTAGCTTTTGATCCATGTGTACATTTTTACCATTTTTCTATTATGCAGAAAAAGCTAATGGAGATTTCCCAAGTTTCTCCTTGCAGTTAGTGAAAACTAGACAGCACATTGATGCAACTGAGATGTCAAACAAGTGTTCTCAATTTTTTTTTCCCACAGATTCATTCACATTAAAAACTAACTTAAGGGGGGCGTGGCTTGCCGATGGCAGAGTGAGACACACATCTCCTTAGCTCTGTGCCCAGGCCGCCCTTTCAGCCTCTTACAGGTGGTGCAGCAGAGCCCAAACCTCACATAGGCAGACCCAGACGTTCCCTCAAGCAAAAAAAAAAAATTGTGGAAACCACACAATGGAGTGATAAAGTCCAAAATATCTTTATTAGAAAGGTTCACAAACAATTAAAAACGTGGGAAATGCACTTACACAATTCCCCAAAGTAACATAAATAAGGAGGACACTAAGAAAGACCTCACATCGTGGGGACCAGGGCCAAAATATAGATGACTGGATATTATAGGCAATAATACTCAATTAGTGCAACAAAGTGCCTAATGCCAGTCATTATTCACATTATGCAAGCCCCCCTAAAACAATATAAAGATATGTCTTTGGGTACAGCAAATCTCTCATCAAATTGATATAAACATATTCAGGGTAAACCCAGTAACATACCAGTACTCTATGAAAGGGGGGAGAAAGCCAGTCCTAGGTCCACGCCCAACAGCTGTTTCGGATCACCTTTTTCAAGGGACACTGCACGTTGAATATGTTTATATCAATTTGATGAGAGATTTGCTGTACCCAAAGACATATCTTTGTATTGTTTTAGGGGGGCTTGCATAATGTGAATAATGACTGGCATTGGGCACTTTGTTGCACTAATTGAGTATTATTGCCTATAATATCCAGTCATCTATATTTTGGCCCTGGTCCCCACGATGTGAGGTCTTTCTTAGTGTCCTCCTTATTTATGTTACTTTGGGGAATTGTGTAAGTGCATTTCCCACGTTTTTAATTGTTTGTGAACCTTTCTAATAAAGATATTTTGGACTTTATCACTCCATTGTGTGGTTTCCACAATTTTTTTTTGTAGTATATATAGGAGTATGTCCTGTCATCAGGAATCCAATACTTTGGGGATATCACCTGTGTTTTGATATGTATACAGTTGGATATATGTGTGCATCCCCATTTCCCATGAAAATTGTTTCAGTTCCCTCAAGCAAGCAGCAGATCCGGAGACCGGGACAAGCAGGATGGATTGCTTCCTAGTCTCCAGTACCCCCACTCCAACACGAGCTGCTCAGGCCAAGATGCCGACGGCAGGGAACCAACAACACTCCTCACTGAAGCATATCTCAGAGGTAGGGGATTCCCCAGTCACCACTTCTCTGGATTCCAGTGAGAATGAAATACAGTCAGGGCCAGAAATATTTGGACAGTGACACAAGTTTTGTTATTTTAGCTGTTTACAAAAACATGTTCAGAAATACAATTATATATATAATATGGGCTGAAAGTGCACACTCCCAGCTGCAATGTGAGAGTTTTCACATCCAAATCGGAGAAAGGGTTTAGGAATCATAGCTCTGTAATGCATAGCCTCCTCTTTTTCAAGGGACCAAAAGTAATTGGACAAGGGACTCTAAGGGCTGCAATTAACTCTGAAGGCGTCTCCCTCGTTAACCTGTAATCAATGAAGTAGTTAAAAGGTCTGGGGTTGATTACAGGTGTGTGGTTTTGCATTTGGAAGATGTTGCTGTGACCAGACAACATGCGGTCTAAGGAACTCTCAATTGAGGTGAAGCAGAACATCCTGAGGCTGAAAAAAAAGAAAAAATCCATCAGAGAGATAGCAGACATGCTTGGAGTAGCAAAATCAACAGTCGGGTACATTCTGAGAAAAAAGGAATTGACTGGTGAGCTTGGGAACTCAAAAAGGCCTGGGCGTCCACGGATGACAACAGTGGTGGATGATCGCCGCATACTTTCTTTGGTGAAGAAGAACCCGTTCACAACATCAACTGAAGTCCAGAACACTCTCAGTGAAGTAGGTGTATCTGTCTCTAAGTCAACAGTAAAGAGAAGACTCCATGAAAGTAAATACAAAGGGTTCACATCTAGATGCAAACCATTCATCAATTCCAAAAATAGACAGGCCAGAGTTAAATTTGCTGAAAAACACCTCATGAAGCCAGCTCAGTTCTGGAAAAGTATTCTATGGACAGATGAGACAAAGATCAACCTGTACCAGAATGATGGGAAAAAAAAAGTTTGGAGAAGAAAGGGAACGGCACATGATCCAAGGCACACCACATCCTCTGTAAAACATGGTGGAGGCAACGTGATGCCATGGGCATGCATGGCTTTCAATGGCACTGGGTCACTTGTGTTTATTGATGACATAACAGCAGACAAGAGTAGCCGGATGAATTCTGAAGTGTACCGGGATATACTTTCAGCCCAGATTCAGCCAAATGCCGCAAAGTTGATCGGACGGCGCTTCATAGTACAGATGGACAATGACCCCAAGCATACAGCCAAAGCTACCCAGGAGTTCATGAGTGCAAAAAAGTGGAACATTCTGCAATGGCCAAGTCAATCACCAGATCTTAACCCAATTGAGCATGCATTTCACTTGCTCAAATCCAGACTTAAGACGGAAAGACCCACAAACAAGCAAGACCTGAAGGCTGCGGCTGTAAAGGCCTGGCAAAGCATTAAGAAGGAGGAAACCCAGCGTTTGGTGATGTCCATGGGTTCCAGACTTAAGGCAGTGATTGCCTCCAAAGGATTCGCAACAAAATATTAAAAATAAAAATATTTTGTTTGGGTTTGGTTTATTTGTCCAATTACTTTTGACCTCCTAAAATGTGGAGTGTTTGTAAAGAAATGTGTACAATTCCTACAATTTCTATCAGATATTTTTGTTCAAACCTTCAAATTAAACGTTACAATCTGCACTTGAATTCTGTTGTAGAGGTTTCATTTCAAATCCAATGTGGTGGCATGCAGAGCCCAACTCGCGAAAATTGTGTCACTGTCCAAATATTTCTGGACCTAACTGTAGACTCTGAGGAGATGAATCTCCGTGACATTAGTAAATCTCTCCCCACCAAACATGATTTGGAAGTCGGCGATATTTCGGTCCCTTGGGGATCTTCCTAAGTTCCTTGGAACATTTGAGTTACCAATGACAGATCTACCTGACTGGCCGAAAAGCCTACACCTGCAGGTGATTCCACCCAATTGGCAAGAGGCCTCAGGATCGAGGAACAGACAGAAAAACCCCAAACAGACCCCAATGGAGCCACAGAGGTCCCCTTCTTGAGATCTCCTTTGACATTTAAAAGTTTCAGGGAGGTGGTTGGAACCAACAAGTGGTTGGAAGACAGACCCATTGGGTCTCATTACATCCCTTTCTCTGGTCCTAAAACAGGGATGCCATGATTTCTTCTCCTTCTACCCATTAACAATCTGACATGGAGATTCATGAGTTGTTTGTACCTTTTTTCTGAAGTCAGAATAACATTAGATAGTTTGTGACTTTGCTCTCTCTTCCTGCACAAAAAAAAACAACAAACAAAAAAACAAACAAACCTCTTCCTTCTCCCTTCTTCTCCCTCCCCCCCTTCTCCCCCTCTTACCCCCTTTTCCCCTCCTCCCCCTCCCTTCTCACCCTCTCCCTCTACCCCCTTGCCCTCCTCCCTCTCCTCCCTCTCTCTCCAACCCTCTTCCCCCTCTCCCTCTCCCCCCTCTCCCCCCTCCCTCTCCCACCCTCTTCCCCCCCTCCCTCTCCCCCCTCTTTCCCACTCTTCCTCCCTCCTCCTCACCCTCTCTTCTCTCCCCTCTGCCCCCCCTTCCTTCCATTTCTTCGCCCTCTCTCACCAGTTCACCTTCTCCAATCCCCCACTTCAAATAAGTATTACTCCATGCCACACCGACTTTACAGCAGGATTGACTATTTCTTCATATCCCAGACACTCCTAGATTTCCACTTAAATACAAAGATAGGCTCCATCCTTTGGTCTGACCACGCCCCTATATATCTTTCCATACAATTTGGCAAAGCAGTAAGGTCAGGATCCACATGGCGCCTCAATGAGAACTTATAGTAGGATACGTCATGCTTGGTAGACGTGACCCAGACAATCTCAAACGTCACACTGGATCACGTAGCTGATCAATCTGCCCCATCCATGAAGTGGGAGGCATTCAAATGTGTCCTGAGAGGAGTCCTCATAAAACATGGCAGTCGGCTTAAAAAGGAAAGAATGGAGGAGATCAAAACGCTTTCTTCCCAGATCTCTGACCTAGAGTCCGCCCACAAACACACAAATGCGCAGCACATATTTGGCCAATTATCTACAGCCAGGCAGAAACTGCTGTCCATCTTAGACCAGAGAACATGATGCTGGAGGGAAAGACTTAAGGGCAGGTTCTACCAGTATGGGAATGGGAGCGGCAGGTTTCTGTCCAGAGCACTACACCCACGTAACTTGGCTTCTCACGTACCATTCATAAATGATCAACAGGGGAAAAAAAATCCAGAACATAAAGGGGATATTACAATGCTTTAGGGAATATTATCAAAATGTATACAATATTATGGGACATTTTTTCGACCTCCCTAAACAACAATTAGTAGAGAAAATAAAAATGTATATTCGCTCTACCAAATTACCAGAGCTGGACCCAATAATAACCACGGGCCTAGAGGAAGACTTCTCATTAGAGGAGGTATAAACTGAAAAATAAGGAGCGCTGATAGTGTAATACCAACAGATCAGTGAGGTAGATCAGGAAAAATACACTCACCTGAAAAGGTTGTGATAGTCACAACCACTGATAAAGCATAGGATGATGGTGTCTGCTGCAGCCCCACGTGGATGTGCATACAAATCAGAGTGAAGAGGGGGTTAATGCCGCGCATCAGCCAAAATGAAGATGTAGCACGTTGATGTTATAAACATATTCTTTTATTGCATCGGTCTACGCGTTTCGAGGATATACCTCTTCTTCAGGACCAGTGCATCAACATAGTATAGCATAAATGAAGATGTCAGACATATATATACAGCTGATAACAGAGAGCACCGCCCATTAGATGAAGAAAAAAAAAAAACACACTGGGAGGGACCACTGATTCAGTGACATAACAGATATTTAGTAGAACTCAAATTCACATATAGACTAATAGATAATAATGAATAACGAATATAAAAGTTATAGGAGTGACAAATTATTTTGAAAAGAAAAAAAGAAAACAGAAATTATTATATGAAGAAAAAAACCCTTTTCTAGGTGTGAACATTACACTAGAACCCACATAGGGTGGATTCCTTAAAACCTCAAAGTCAGTGTTATTAGTGAAACTGGCTATTCCATATTCTGTGAGAGATGTGTAGGAAATAAAAGAATCAAATGTGAAAACAAAAGAGGAGTGTATAGTATGAAATCTATGTGTATTAAAAGGATAGGGTCTATGTGTATTAAAAAAACCTGAAGTGACATTCACAATTAATAAAAAATAGCGCTGACCGGAAAAACATTAAAAATACGTAAAACCTTTATTAAGATCAATAAAAAATGTTAAAACTTGTGGAAACATCACCACAGTGAAAAAGGAAAATTCGTGTTATATTCAGGGCTCAGGAGCGAGTAGCATAACAGAGCGCTGATAGAAGACAGGTCAAGAAAGTCCAGACCGTGGGAAATAATGCGCATGTCCTGCAAGGTAACTCCAGTGCAGATGCTAGTCAATTGCATATCTAGGGAGCCCATAGGAGAGATGCTGCATAGAGGAGAAAAATATATATATATATATATATATATATATATATATATATATATATATATATGTGTACAAGAAAAAAAACAAAAAGTGCAGTAGATCACAGGAGTATATTCATAGTAGATCAGGGATGGGATTTAATAAATAAATAAAACCAAAAATTGTATCGGCAGTAAGAGGAAGCCCACCTGATATTAGTACTAAACCCCAAAAAGGAAAGTCTGTATTGTTTACAGCCCCCAATAGTATAATAATTTGTCTTATTACTAAAACTTTTTTTAAAATGGTAGACACTAATGGATATATACATTTTAATAGCGCCCATTATAACAAATGGCTTCTTAATATTCCCCGAAATCAGTATAGAAAAATCAGAAGGAATTGTAGCCAGGATGAGGACTTTGAAGCACAGGCCAAAATTTTATTAAATCGGTTTTTAGAGAAAGAATACCCCAAAAAAGTTTTAAAAAATGCCTTTAATGAGACCCGGGGTCTGAAACAGGAGGACTTAATTTTATCCAACGCAGAAAAATCTGTATCAACAACAGAGAATAATTTTATATCAAATTTCATTACCACTTTTAGTGAGGACAACGGGTCCATAAAAAGAATACTATCCAAACATTGGAACATTCTCAAAAATGATCCGGTTTTGAGTAGTAATATTCCTGACCACTCTGGCATTACCTTTAGAAGGGCACCCACTAGTCGCAATGTTGTGGCACCCAGCAGACTAAGAATCTTTAATAATGATTATAAGAGAATGACTGATCTTCCTATGGGTGCGTGCAAATGCTTCTCAAATAAATGCTTATGTTGCAATATAATTAAACATAGGAGAAAGAGTTTTGGCCCAAGGGGAGAGCCAGAACTTTACTCCATTAAGGGACACATGACCTGTCAATCAGATTTTGTGGTGTATCTGATTGACTGCCTGTGTGGGAAGCAATACATAGGCAGTACCACACAGGCATTACATAATCGTTTAAATTCCCACAGGCATAATATCAAAAAAGGTTTCCTGCTTCATGGTCTTTCACGTCATTGTACGATGGTGCATGACAAAAAGATAAATTTTACTATTACTCCTATAGAACAGATTTCCAGCAATATCTCCAATAGACATGAAATGTTGAGTAAAAAGGAAACCTTTTGGATTTATAAACTGAATACATTGAAGCCTTTGGGTCTCAACGAAGTAACTGATTTATTTTATTGATCTTATAAATCCTCTTACTACAAGAACATGGCCATATTTCTGAAGCTTGTTGTAACAATATTAATGATTTTAATGTTGGTTTTTTTTGTGTTTTTTTGTTATATATTATTATTATTTTTTTATATTTTTTTTTATTTTTTGTTTTTTTTGTTTTTTTATTTTTATAGTATTTATTTTTGTAGCACTGTTTTGTAATACTATTGGGGGCTGTAAACAATACAGACTTTCCCTTTTGTGGTTTAGTACTAATATCAGGTGGGCTTCCTCTTACTGCCGATACAATTTTTGGTTTTATTTATTTATTCAATCCCATCCCTGATCTACTATGAATATACTCCTGTGATCTACTGCACTTTTTGTTTTTTTTCTTGTACATATTTATATATATATATATATATATATATATATATATATATATATATATATATATATATATATATATATATATATATTTCTCTCCTCTATGCAGCATCTCTCCTATGGGCTCCCTAGATATGCAATTGACTAGCATCTGCACTGGAGTTACCTTGCAGGACATGCGCATAAGCATTATTTCCCACGGTCTGGACTTTCTTGACCTGTCTTCTATCAGCGCTCTGTTATGCTACTCGCTCCTGAGCCCTGAATATAACACGAATTTTCCTTTTTCACTGTGGTGATGTTTCTACAAGTTTTAACATTTTTTATTGATCTTAATAAAGGTTTTACGTATTTTTAATGTTTTTCCGGTCAGCGCTATTTTTTATTAATTGTGAATGTCACTTCAGGTTTTTTAATACACATAGACCCTATCCTTTTAATACACATAGATCTCATACTATACACTCCTCTTTTGTTTTCACATTTGATTCTTTTATTTCCTACACATCTTTCACAGAATATGGAATAGCCAGTTTCACTAATAACACTGACTTTGAGGTTTTAAGGAATCCACCCTATGTGGGTTCTAGTGTAATGTTCACACCTAGAAAAGGTTTTTTTTCTTCATATAATAATTTCTGTTTTCTTTTTTTCTTTTCAAAATAATTTGTCACTCCTATAACTTTTATATTCGTTATTCATTATTATCTATTAGTCTATATGTGAATTTGAGTTCTACTAAATATCTGTTATGTCACTGAATCAGTGGTCCCTCCAAGTGTTTTTTTTTTTTTTTTTTTCTTCATCTAATGGGCGGTGCTCTCTGTTATCAGCTGTATATATATGTCTGACCTCTTCATTTATGCTATACTACGTTGATGCACTGGTCCTGAAGAAGAGGTATATCCTCGAAACGCGTAGACCGATGGAATAAAAGAATACGTTTATAACATCAACGTGCTACATCTTCATTTTGGCTGATGCGCGGCATTAACCCCCTCTTCACTCTGATTTGTATGCACATTAGAGGAGGTAACAGACATCATTAAAGATTTAAAAATTGGGAATAACCCAGGGCCTGATGGCTTTACAGCGGGTTTCTATAAGCGCTTTATTGACCAATTGAGCCCCCAATTTTTGTCGACTTGTAATTGTGTATCCAATGGTGGATCCTTCCCGAAACAGGCGCTGGCAGCCAATATAATTGTGCTCCCCAAGCCAGGTAAAGACCCCTCCCAGTGTGGGAGCTATAGACCAATATCATTGATCAATATAGATAATAAAATGTATGCCAAGCTCTAGCTTGGGCAACCTGAGGCTCACTTAGCGGGGGCTCGAGAGGAAGGAGGAGGCGAGACGTCAAGGAAGTAAGACACATCATTGATTTTGGAACTACTAGAGAATGACACAGGGGTTTAAGGGACTATATTACATGTGGTTTATTTTGACTTTCTAGTTCGGTTTCATTATATGTCATTTTTTATGGAAGAATAATCTGGACTAGCAAGAGGGGGTTGTACCACTTTTTTTTTCTTCTTCTATACCATATTCTGTCAATTGATTGTCCTTCCCTTTAATCATACTCATTTTGTTATGGTTTTTATAAAATTTGGAAATCAATAAAAATGTTTGGAAAAAAAAAATGTATGCCAAGCTCATCTCAAATAGACTGCAGCCGCATCTTCCCTGTCTTTTTAGCACTGATCAAGTAGGATTTGTTAGAGGACGAGAATCAAGAGATAACACAATATGTGCAATATCCCTGATTGATAGAGTGCGGAGGACTGGATTACCCACGTGCATCCTGTCAGTGGACGCAGAAAAGGCCTTTTACAGGGTGCACTGGGAGTTCATGTTCCAGGTCTTTGAGGCAGCAGGTCTGCAGCAAACAATGCTACATAGGATCTCGGCTTTATATACGAACCCCTCTGCTCAGATTAAGGTTAACGGGGGTATTTCCCATTCCTTTGACATCAAAAACGGAACGCGGCAGGGGTGCCCGTTGTCCCCCCTGCTCTATGTTCTCACAATGGAACACTTGGCTGTGGCAATAAGGTCCAACCAATCAATTAAAGGGGTCCCGGCTCCGCGCAGGGAGGATAAACTAGCTCTCTTCGCAGATGACTTGATGCTGTTCATAACAAATCCAGTGACGAGCCTACCGAACATTATGTTGGAACTACACAGATTTGGCTCTCTGAGCAATTTTAAAATGAACATGCACAAGTCAGAGGCGCTTAATATTTCCCTCACGCACCAGGTGATCGATCAGCTTCGAGCGTCGTTCCCCTTTAGGTGGCAAGGGAAATCATTGTCATATCTTGGCATTGACTTGACTGCTGATGTCTCGTCCTTGTACGGAGCTAATATCCTTAACGTTTTGGGGAAGATAGAGGTGGATCTCCTGAAATGGAATAAGCTGCCAATATCCTGGTTAGGCAGGATAAATGCCATAAAGATGGATATTCTGCCTCGCCTGTTATATTTTTTTCAGGCAATTCCCATACCCTTGCCAGCTTCCTTTTTTTCACGATTAAAAACGGTCAAATCCAGATTCGTCTGGGCACACAGACGGCCTCGGCTGGCCTATAGAGTCCTGAGCAAGCCTAGACTTGCGGGGGGGGGCAGGCCTTCCAGACCTCAAAAAATATCACCTTGCTTCATTGGGAACATGCCTTCTGGATCTCTACCATAACAAAACCTCCAAGCGCTGGGTGGAGGTGGAGATGTCTCAGAAAGACTGAGTCCCTCTCGTAGAGTTGTGGTCGCCAGCCCCTTCGCACCTATGCACTCAGGCCAGGCCGTTCCTCGTAAAGAGCTTGTCCTCATTTCTCAGGAGTTCGAACGCACTACTGGACATTTCCACTATACCTGGACCACTGACTCCTTTACACAATAATTCTCTTCTCCCGACAGATTTAACAGGCAACATATTTCTTCGCATGTCCAGAGGCATGGTGTCCATAATGAGGGATCTAGTGTCCAATGTGGGTATGAGGCCCCTTCATTCTTTCTTCCCTGCTTGGTTTGGTTATAAGCAATTGAAGAGTTTTAGTAACTCCCTTTCACCACAAACTAACTTTTATAGGCCCTTGACGCCCTTTGAGTCTCTGTGTCTGGGGAGAGAGCCTCTGGAACACACCATTGCCCTACTATACAAAATGTTCCAGATTGAGTTGTCTGGACGGGAGGATGATGTCCCTTTCTTCTTGAAATGCTAGGTGGATTTGGGGAGACCCCTCACGCAAGAGCAACGCTCAAAAATATTACTCTTTACCCACAAGTCATTGCTGGATGTAGCGTCACAGGAACGGGGCTACAAAATAGTTTCCAGGTGGTATCACTGCCCCTCCAGTATTCATTCCATGTTCCCATCTGTCTCTGAAGAATGCTGGAGATGCTCAAATGATAGAGGCTCATACATCCACATGTGGTGGTCTTGTCCTCTCATACAATATTTTTGGCTAGACGTGTTTGCCCTTGTGAATAAAGTGTCATCCACTAGGTTTGAGCCGACGCCGGAACTGGCTCTTCTATCCTTAAGCAATATCTTGATTGCCAACTTCAAGAGAAGCCTGTTAAGGCATTTTTTGACGGGGGCAAGGAGATTAATCCCAAGGTACTGGAGGCAGACCAAAGTGCCCTTGCGGGCTGAACTGGTGGCCAAGATTAACCAGATCTATAGGATGGAGTTGCTGGTCAGCCAGCCATCGGACTCGGGGGAGTGAGTGTTCAGGCTGTGGGCGCCGTGGATTATGTGTAGAGAGACACTAGACCTGGTACTATGGCTTCAAGCTTTAGTTGGGGGTGTGAGACCTCTGTGATTGTCCACTCCACAAAAAAAAAGTGCCGGGGGCTGCACACGACCCAGACGAGACATCTTCTTGGTCCTTCTTTTCTTTTCCCTCTCCCCCTACATTTCCTCTTTTCTCATCTTTCTTTCCTCTTTGTACATTTTATGTTATGTTTACATTGTTAGACAGAATTGCCATCTCAGGGACTTTGTGCATCTACGTTGCCTCCCCTTTCTAAACGAGGCTCCATACATTTTTGTATGGGGGTCGGATTGTTGGTCACCCAGTGGGCATCATCTCCAAAGCAAAGCTATTACATGGGTGATGATGGTCTGACCTGAAGTGTGTAATCAAAGGAATTATTATGCAAGTAGAAAAGTGTTGTATTACTTATTACCTCCAAGATTTGAGTTATTCTACTCTATATCATATGTTGCCTATCCTATAACTTGTAAACATGTTCTTTATTCGAATAAAATCTGATTTACACAAAAAACTAACTTAAGTCTTCAAACTGGACCTAAGTTACAGTGTCCATTTTAGGACATGATCAGATATCAAAGTCAAACATCAGAATAATGTCAGTTTGAGGCTAAATACTCTGTCTGAGAACGGAGTTTGACATCTGAATCGGATACGTGATTTTGACATCTGACATTTGACTTTGATGTCCAACTTTTTTCAAACATCACAATGAGAATCAGAATGACGTTTAGGCACACTAAAGGGCCATTTACATGCTGCGACATCGCTAACGATATATCGTCGGGGTCACGGTGTTTGTGACGCACATCCAGCATTGTTAGCGACATTGCAGCGTGTGACAGGCTGGAGCGACCTTAAATGATCGCAAAAGAGGCAAAAATCGTTTGTCTGAGAGAGGTCGTTTATTTATGAAAAATTGTTGTCTGGTCATTAGCGATGTTCTTCCTCGTTCCTGCGGCATCACACATCGCTTTGTGTGACACCGCAGGAGCGACGAACATCTCCTTACCTCCGTCCACCGGCAATGAGGAAGGAAGGAGGTGGCATGTTCCAGCTGCTCATCTCCGCCCCTCCTCTGCTATTGGACAGCTGCCGTGTGACGTCGCTGTGACATCGCACGAACCGCCCCCTTAGAAAGGAGGTGGTTCACCGGCAACAGCGACGTCGCAGGGAATGTAAGTCCGTGTGACGGGTGTAAGCGATGTTGTGCGCCACGGGCAGCGATTTGCCCGTGATGCACAACCGACGGGGGTGGGTACGCTCGCTAGCGATATCGGTAATGATATCGCAGTGTGTAAAGTACCCTTTAGTGTTTGCATGATTAATCTCATAGCCAAGGAAAATCGTCAGTCAGCATCACTTTAGTCTGTGGCTGAGTGATAAGGCTTAGATCTCATATAATGTAGCTTCTGGAGGTGAATCCTGGGAGCAGACAAATAATGTTTAGCTTTTTATGATGCTGGTTAGCAGACAAACTCCAGTGATGTTAATTTTGAGATCTGACTTTGATATTTGAGTTTGACATTTAACGTTCACATTTTACTTTGATATCTGACTCTGACACCTACCTTATTGTTTTCTTATTAGATATGACTTCCCAAATATCTAATCAAATAAACAATGAACCTATAGCTTAATATTAAGGCATCTCGTTTATATCAAAACTTGGAAGATTTATTTAAAGTACAAATACTTCCTGGAAACGAAAACAAACAGCCTTTCTCCTGTATAAGTATAAGGAAAAACACAATAAACAAAGCCGTCCATATAGGTCTTTCACACGTCTTCAGACCTGACCAGCCAGCAGAGCTGACTAGCACAGGTGTTTTCACCTCCACTCGCCAACAGCAAAATGAGGCAGGTAATGATGAGCGAGCACTACCATGCTCTGTACACATAATGAGCAGTTGGATGCTCAGAAGGGCACAATGACCAGAACCACTCAGCTCTTGTGGCCGTTCCTTAAACCCAGACCCCAAATCCGGGGCCATTAAAACAATGTCTCAGTATTATAACTGCTACAGCCTGTTTCTCTGGTTTCTACATCACTGAAGCTTGCCACCTCTATGACACATACCTCCCATCCAGGAACACCTTACACACCCCTCACCTCTACTCAAAGCCAGAAGGCTTGGCACCTTCTGCCATCAAACAACATACCCTTGACAAGGTATCCAGATTCCCATGATGTTTCCTGGGCCTATGCTCAACCTAAAAAGTAAAATTTTGAAGGGGCAGGAACTTATTTGTCACCTGGGCATTGTTCATTTTTCTTTCCCACATTCATCTCAGTTGGGCATGGTCAGAGACTAGCTAAAACTTCAGGTATAGGAGGTAATATCTTAGAGGTGGACAATTTCTTACTCAGATAGATGATGGGGTGCTACTTCCCGTTTAGCTCTTGTGAAATGATAGCACTCAACTCGAAGTCTGATGCATCTGTCTGGACTATGAATTCCTTCATTAAGTTGGGTCTAAGCGGAGTACTTTTCTCCTTGCGGAGACTGTAAAAACAATCTGGCTCTCAGTGGTGAGAAGTCTTATAGCTGCAATGCTCCTCTGGGAAATATTCAAATTGTCTCTCCAGTAGATGAACTAAAAGTCAAAAGTAACTCTTTAACAAGCCTTTTCATATGACCTAGGATTTATGCCAGATCAGGTCCTCAATTTGCAGACACGGTGTTTCAGAATGATTGTCCCTCATCAGTGCAAAGTATGAGGTCTGATCTGGCTTTATGTGAAGCTCAGACCTCATACTTTGCACTGACGAGGAACAATCATCCCGAAACACCGTGTCTGCAAATTGAGGATCTGATCTGGCATAAATCGTAGGTCATATGAAAAGGCTTGTTAAAGAGCCAATTTTTATTTTTAGGATTGCTACCTCCAATAAGTGGCACTAGAAGTTCATCTCCTTCCTCCCTGGAGAGACAATTTCATTAATTTGAGTACTACTGGCTGCCTACAAAGCATTTTCTTTAGTTCCGGAAATTCCCCCTCAGCCTCCAGTGACAACTTTGCAATGGCAATACCCTTCAGGAGGTTGATTAGAGGGGTGACTTTCAGGGCAAAGTTGAGGACAAACCTGCGGTAATAACCCACTATGCCGAGGAAGGTTCTGACTTGTCGCTTGGATAGGGGTTCAGGCCTGGTCTGTATGGCCTCTATCTTATTTAGCTGAGGTTTGATCACACCCCTGCCTATCACATAGACAAAATATTTGGCTTATTCCATCCCCAAGGCACATTTCTTTGGGTTGATAGTAAAACCTGCCGTCCTCAGAGCATCAAGTACAGCGTTCAGGTAACTTGCCCAAACCTGGCTGAATATGGGGAAGATGGGGAAGATCTGGGGAAGATGGGGAAGATCTGGTGGGGAAGATGGGTAAGATCTGGGGAAGATGTCTGAATGAACAAACACTTGGCGAATGAGATTTAACACTGATAAATGTAGAGTAGTGCACCTAAGATGGAGTAATCCTATTGATGCATATGCATTAAATGGAAGTATGCTTGGGACTACAGGACAGGAGAAGGACTTGGGTATTCTGGTTACAAAGTAAGATAAGCAGCAGAACTCAATGTCAGGCAGCAACTGCAAAGGCAAACAAGAGTTTAGGGTGAATAAAAAGAGATAAAATCCCATGATCCCAACATATTGTTACCTCTCTAGTAATGACTGGTAAGGCCACATCTAGAAAATGGGATCCAGTTTTGAGTTTCACATTTTTAAAAAAAGATATTCAGAAGTTAGAGTTAGTTCAAATGCATGCAACTATATTATTACAAGGGATGGAAGGTCTCCCATATGATGACAAGTTGGAAAGGTTGGGCTTGTTTAGCTTAGAAAAAAAGACATCTCAGAGGAGATCACATTTATATCTATAAATACAGTACATGTGTGGTCAATACAACACTGGCATATGACTTATTCCTTACAAAGACCATACTAAGGATTAAGGGGCACTGATTATGACTGGAAGACATGCAATTCTGGCAGCTAAATGGGGAGAATCTTGGGGAACTTCCCTAATGGTGAATAAGAAGTGTAGTAGGAGATGGTTCAGTCTCAGCTGTCCTTTTGTAATGTTTTCTTCAGCATGGACTTCAAGGTTTTATTGAGTCTTTTCACCAGACTGTCCATCTGCGGAGGGTACACTGAAGTCTTACCTGCGAAATCTGCAGTACCTTGCATAATTCTCTCATCACCTTGGACATGAATGGTGCACCTTGATCTTATAGAATCTCCTTGGGCAGACACATTCGAGAGATGATATGGACTAACTCCCAAGCTATGCACTTTGTGGAGTAGTTTCTTAATGGCATAGAGTCGAGGCAATATGTACTATTGTCCAGAACCACCTGGACGTATTGATGCTCCTTGGTGGACCTTACCAGGAGTCCCACTTAGACCATAGTGTCACGCTCCCGGGGGGCCGGCGCCGCTCTTTACCCACTGATCCAGTCTCAGGATCGCTGTGCCGCTCCTTAGCCACTGATCCGGTCCACGTGCATACTGACAGCAGCTGCTGCTCCCGCTCCTGCTCCCCTGCGTCTCTCGTGCTCCCTGTTTGGCGGGCTCGCTGTGGCTCGGGACTCTGCCCCCGGCTCCCCTGTGTCTTGTCCCCAGCCCCCTGTGCTTGTCTCCGGCTCCCGGGCTTCGCGCATGCGCATTAGGGCGCGGGCATGCTCATTCACCTCTTCTTAAAGGGCCAGCGTCCCTGGAACAGGATATGGCCGATTACAGGTGCAAGGTATAAAAGACTTCTTTTTGCATACGGACGGTGCTTGTTCAATGAGTTCTTGCAGCTTAGTCTCTTGTGCTAGTGTTCAAGCCCTCTGTGTTTTGTTCCTGGATTAACCCTGTCTCTGCCCTCAGATCCAGATGCCCAGTGTGTACTCCAGCTCTCCCGGCTCCCTGGAGATTTACCGTTGTCCATTAGCAGTGGAACTCACCATCTTCCCTCTGCTCCGCCACTGGCTCTGGATTACATCCGATGTCTCCAGCCTGCATTCATCACTGGTTCCGGACTTCGCCTGCTGCCTTCGCCTGGCTCCGGTCATCCGTCCAGATTTCCTCTGGTCCGAAGTCACCGCGGGAGCGGCCCCCATATTCTGCCCGGACTTTCCAAGGATGCTCCCCGTATCGAGCCTGTGTTTCGGCTGCTGTGCATCTAGGCCCTCTGGGGTGGTTGCCAGAACAGTCCCTGTATAGGGGTTCGCTCCTGGTGGCTTCCCTGGGGGAGTCCGGTGCATGGTCCCGTGGATCCACTCCTGGACAGAACGCTACACATAGCTATGTGATCAAACAGGACCTCGACGATAGGCAACAGAACTAGGGGACTGGAAAAGTGGGCCACCAGGGAGGTTAACTGGCACATGGGACAGGATTAACAGTAGCTCAAGATTTCTCTATAGCAGCTGGGCCAATAGAATCTCCGGAGGACCCTTTCCTGGGTCTTTTCTTCCCCCAGATGCCCACCCAACACATGACAATGGGCCAGATTTAACACTCTGTGTCTATAGGGAAGGAGAACCAGCAACTGCTCTATTACTTCCTCTTTTTATTCAATCACCCAATACAACAAATTGCCATTCATAGCAAAATGAGGAAAATGACTATTGGCCCCCTCCTCCTGAAGAACCCCATTTAACATTGTCACATTTTCCAGGGCACCTTCCAATGTTAAATCCCAGGGTTGCACAGTTTCAAAGTTTCCCCTGGACACCTCCAGCTTAGAAACATTGACTTCAGGTGATGCTACTTCATCCTCACCACCAGCCAGCACAAAAATGGAAACTTGTTGGCCGCTATATGTGAAGAGGTTTCTCTAGTCGTGACTTGGTTGTCAGCCGCACTACAAGGTGACATTGTTTTCCCCTACAAGTGTCAAAACAAAGGAAAATCAAGTCCCACAATTATAGGGTGCAATAAGTCCTTAACCACTCTCACTTCATAGTACGTAGTACCACAGTCCATTCTTATATCGACGCAGGCCACTGGATAGTTTTGTATACACCTCACACTTATCCCCTTCCCTGGAACTAGCACATGTGGAAGTGGGTCACCAACTCCCAGATTCCAGAAGTCCAGACACTTGTGCACTATTCAGTCACTTGACAGGCCTGAGGCCCATCGCATGGATAGAAAATTACACTGCAGGCAGGATAGGCAAAGTAGGACAAAAGCCGGCTTATGCTGCCATCCATTGACTTAGAGGTCATTGGACAATGGGGTGCTATATAACCCGGGGCCTGACACCTCTAGCAGGAAATGGTAAGGGACTGACCACTCATCAGTAGAGTTGAGCGATGTGCGATTCGAACCGTTCGCCAATTTCAAATTCGAGTGATTTTGGGCGGTGTTCGAGTCGTTCAACAAACTCGAACGATTTGCTTCAAGTTCGGCTGTTCGAGTTACTGTTCGATAACGGTTCGATCACCAAAAGTGTAGCTAGTTACTAGCTGGCTTTTCACTGTAATAGTGTCAGTCACTGTTAATAATGATATTATCAAAATTCAGCATATAGTGTGCGGGGGGGACGGGGTTTAGATCAGTGCTATCAGTGCTACTGAGTGCTGAAAGAATTGCGATCGCCATTTTTTTTTCCTAACCACGCGTATAGCCAGGCTGTCAGCCAATCACAGACACACAGCAAACTGGCTTTTTGCCAAACAAGCAAGGGCATGTGTCATAGGCTGTGCATGTCACATGCCCTTGCCCTATAAGACCCGGCCATTTTCCCCTTCGCCGCCATTATCTCTCTGCTGCGGGTGTATGACAGTCACCGCTCCCGCTGCTGCTGCTGCTGATGTGTGCGCTATAGACTTATACAGTGCAATATACACATCGGTTTAGGGATTAGGGACTACTTGTACTTTCAGCCCTTTTCAGGGCTACATTACAGCATTTCATAGCCATTTTTGCTAGGCAGGTTTGTGCCAGCGCTGTGCAAGATTTTATCACAGCATCTGTCTAACTCAGCTCAGGCAATTCCTTGGGGCTTAGTTTCATTGTCAGGGATAGTACGTGAGGGTTCCTCTGCTGACAACCAAGCTACACCATCTCTGCACTGTACCCCACCTGTCCATTTTTGCTACGCAATTTTAATTGCAAAAAGTGCTGCCAGTTTTAGGGGCATATTTTCATTATCTGGGATAGTACGTGAGGGTTCCTATGCTGACAAGCAAGCTACACCACCTCTACATTGTACCTCACCTGTCCATTTTTACTACGTAATTTTAATTGCAAAAAGTGCTGCCACTTTTAGGGCCATATTTCCATTGTCAGGGATATTACGTGAGGGTTCCTCTGCTGACAATTTTGCTATACCACCTGTGCATTGTACACCACCTGTCCATATTTGCTACGCAATTTGAATTGCAAAAAGTGCTGCCACTTTTAGGTCCATATTTCCATTGTCAGGGATATTACGTGAGGGTTCCTCTGCTGTCAATTTTGCTATACCACCTGTGCAGTGTACACCACCTGTCCATTTTTGCCACACAATTTTAATTGCAAAAAGTGCTGCCACTTTTAGGGCCATAGTTTCATTGTCAGGGATATTACGTAAGGGTTCCTCTGCTGACAATTTTGCTATACCACCTGTGCATTGTACCCCACCTGTCCATTTTTGCTACGCAATTTTAATTGCAAAAAGTGCTGACATTTTTAGGGCCATAGTTTCATTGTCTGGGATATTTTACGTGAGGGTTCATCTGCTGTCAATTTTGCTATACCACCTGTGCAGTGTACACCACCTGTCCATTTTTGCTACGCAATTTTAATTGCAAAAAGTGCTGCTACTTTTAGGGCCATAGTTTCATTGTCAGGGATATTACGTGAGGGTTCCACTGCTGACAATTTTGCTATACCATCTGTGCATTGTACCCCACCTGTCCATTTTTGCTACGCAATTTTAATTGCAAAAAGTTGATGATAACAGTGGTAAGGCAAACCACACAGCTCAGCAACACAGTCCAAGTAATCTTGTAAAGCAACAGTCAATGCAAACATGTGTCACTGTCCCTCTAGGATTTTAACTGTAACTGACAAACTGATAGAGCAGAGGCAGCAAGTCTTATTGTTTATATAGTCGGCCTAAGCAAAACAGCTATGTGTTTTGTTACCAAATCAAAGTATTGGGTGCACGCAGTCCTGACAGGGCCAAACCTACTGTACCCGGGTACTGTGGTGTCCAGTTGCCATAAATACAGACTTGATGATCCTCTCACGGTAATCAGTATAGCCAGCAACTGAAGAATGGCGGTCTACAGCACAGGATGCTGCTCACAGGCGTTACGGTCCTCCGCACCAGCTCCAACACGAGTCTCCTCACAATCCACCAAATTGTTTCCGCGGCGGCTCCTTTCTGTTCCGCACACCTTTCACTTTTCATTCAGCTCACATACAGCACCTCCTCCGGTCTCCAAGTCCACAGCCGAAAACCGTTTTGATATTGCTATAGTGACCAAACCGTCAAAGGCAGATGCAAAACAGCAGCCCCTTGTGGGTAGTCAGCAACAATGCATACAATGAACTGCAAATAAGCATCTTGCATTCACAGTGGATAAAGGTCATCATCATCAATACACCCTCACCCTATCACAAAGTAGTGATTTTTTTAACCTCTACTTAGAGATTGGTGACAAATCTTACAGATGACATGAGTTGTGTGATCCTTTGCGATGTCAAAAAAGCCTCAGGCTAGGCAAGGCTTACAGCCCATGCGACTTGCAGAGCCACCACAACTTCTGCTCAGAGGCAGAGTTGTGGCTGAGGATTCAGCTGTTGACGTGCTTCCAGTACTTTGTCTCTGTCCAGGAAGACGCAACCTAACCTCGTTGTCAGTAGCATCCTCCTCCACCTCCTCTGCTGACCTCATCGACTGGCTGACTGTGGGTTGACAGTAAGTTGGGTCTCCAACCTCATCATCACCCTGTGTGTTTTCACTCCTCTCGTCCTGATTCCTCAGAGCCAACCACTTCCTGCCCTGACCGAATAGTAAAGTTGTCGTTCCAATCAGGTATCTGAGTCTCATCAGCATGTTCCCCATTGTCTCCACCAAGAGGATTTACAGTTTGGGAATGAGGGCCTACATTATTATCAGAACCTTCTTCATCGGGGCCTGGATCAGACTCACAAAGCTTCTGGGCATCAGTGCAGATCATTTCCTTGTCTGCACTCACTGCAGCTTTTGAGCAGACCTCTGATTCCCAGGCTATAGTGTGACTGAACATATCTGCAGACTCAACCATCTCTGTTACCCCATACTCAGCAGGGCGGGTGGAAACTTGAGAGCTGGTAGGAAGCAAGTGCGATTGGGTTGACACCACAGAGGAATGGAGTATTTGGGATATTGAAGTTGAGGTGGAGGAGAGGGCACTTGATTGAGCACTTGAGATCCATTCAAGCACCTGCTCTTTTGGTGCCTCATCTACATTTGGCAGCGGTGGTCGTGTCCGTGAAAAAAGGGATCATATCAGATTATCCACGGGAAGAAGTAGACATCTTATTTTGGCTGGTAGTTGGAGTTACGAATCGATGCCCCCGTAGCTGCAAGCAGCCTGCTGCGGTTCCAGTTGTGCCCAGGCGTCAGCTGCCATTTTTGGCCGTGCCTCGGGTCGTCCAGCTGGCTGCTTCCTCCTCCACGTCAAAGTGTGCAGAGGCGGCTAGTGCGCATACGTGTGCCGATTTACACCAGCCACAGCCTAAGTCAAGTGTTTCGCCTAGTGAGCATGCTCAGCCTGACTGTGCCATTCCTGAGGCTAAGTCCTCAGTTCGGGCTACTGAGCATGCTCCCACACTTAGTGCGAAAAGCCTCTTTGCACAGGTTCTTGGACTCCGTGCCGTGTGTAAGCCCTGTGTTGTGCCTACAGAGCATGCTGAAGCTGATAATCTGTTTTCTGAGACTGTTGTTCAGGCTACTGAGCATGCTCAGGCACTTTTTGCATCAGAGGCTAGGTCCGGTAAGGAACTCACTAGCCATGTCCGTGAGGTGGCAGTCCCTGATAGGCCAGAGGGCATCAGATGTCCTGATGATGTGGCCACTCCGGACTGGCTCGCAGAGGCCCACCCCGATGATTTGGCACCTCATCATTGTTCGTCAGACGATGACTGGCGAGGTGTTTGGGGCGTGGCTGCCACGAGGTCATCAGTGAAGTGGCGGTTCCGGATAGTCCGCTGGTTATGTCACTGATGACGTGGCACTCTGCTATTGGCTCCTGGAGGTGCACTGTGGTCCACCCTTGGTTGGGGCAGACCCAGGTTTTCAAAGGGGCTGGAGACAACAAGGAGGTGTGCAGTCTTCTATTATGCTCTGACAGAGCACACCTCCATGTGTTTAACCCATTGCGGCTTTAGGCCACAGGTAGGCAGAGATAGGACCTTGGTGGAGGACGCCACCACACTTGGTAACGCAGAACGGTTACGACCAGCTACTGTCCTACCAGTCCTGCTAGTGCAGCCCAGTGGCATTAACTGGGCTGCTGCTGCTGTGCCTGCTGTCCACAGGTGTGCCCCCTATGCACATGAACAGAGTAGCCAATAGCCCCTGTGTTGTTAACAGGAAGTTCCTGGGCTGGGTGTGTGGACCCTGTGACGCTAACAGGGTTCACAGTCTCCAGATCTAAGTGTCATCTAACTCGGTTCAGGCTACTATTAGTTTCAGAGCCACCCAGCTCTGTATCCTCCGCCTAACCTTCGGGTTGCCAGCATCTTCTTTTCCATCTTTTAGCACGGTGGATCCCGACTGGCGATTGGGATATATACCACCTTATCCTAATCTGCCAGTCCCACCGTAACAGATGGTGTTTCTTCAGCAGATGTTACTGTTGCTTTACCACCAAACCCACAGACACAAACTTAATTTCCCTTTCCAACACGCCTGTTCCCCTTTCCACCAGCATCTGGCCTGTTTCCACTCATTTCGTATATGACCAAATTTGCAACTCTGCAGGGACACCCAACTCAACGCCGTCTCAGCACAGCAGCCATCCCTCAGTCCCTCAGATATGGACAAGTAAAAGACCATTTCCTCCTAGCCATGACAAAGCATTGAGATTCACTCTGTGCAGTACTGGTGTTTAGTTTAAAAGCCGATCTAAGATTGCATACCAGCTTCTGCTGATACTCCTGCATACATGCATCCCTTTCTATGGCAGGACTTATTTCTCCACATTTTGTCTTGTACCGGGGATCTAAGAGTGTGGCAACCAAGTAGTCAGCATTAATTCTAATTCTGAAAATCCGAGGGTCATGTTGTAGGTAGTGCAGCATGAAGGTGCTCATGTGTCTTGCGCATCCAGGAGGAACAAGTCCTTGCTGTGTTGTTGGCGACAAGGTGAGAATAAGGCTTCCTTCCTCTGCCCTCTCCCCCCCAACCTCGCACAACAGAAATATGATCAAGGTGTCACTCATCTGCTGAGTCTTCCATGCCCATCGCCAGTTCATCATCCATTTCTTCCTGGGCTCCTGCACCTTCCTCAACGTTTTGGCTGCTACCATTCGCCCTTGAAAATCTCTCTCCCCAACCGTCCCATGCCTGCCGCCTTGGTGCTGCTGACTGTCTGGACCTTGTAGATCTTGTTATCCCTTCCACATATGACTCCTCCTGTACTTCCTCCCCTTCCTCTTGTCCCACCACCTGACTCCGAATAATATTTAGAGTGTGCTCCAGCATGTAGATGACCGGAATTGTCATGTTGATAATGGCATCGTAAGCGCTTAATATCTTCGTCGACATTTCTAAACTGTGAAGAAGGGTGCATAGGTCCTTGATCTGAGAACACTCCAGCAGCGTGATATGCCCCACCTCTGGATCTCGTTAGCCCAGGCTATATGTCATAACGTATTGAACCAGTGCTCGGCGGTGCTGCCACAGTCGCTGCAAAATGAGCAGAATCAAATTACTGCGTGTCGGCACATCGCATTTCAGCCAGTGAACCGGCAGGCCATAAGACTGCTGGAGCGATGCAAGTCGTTGAGCTGCGGGGTGTGAATGGCGGAAGTAAGCACATAGCGAACGTGCCCTCTGCAGAAGCCCATGTAGGCAGGGATAGTGGTTTAAAAATTGCTGGACAACCACGTTGAACATGTGAGCCATACAAGGCACGTGTATCACATTGCCCTGGCGAAGTGCCGCACCCAGGTTTGCAGCATTGTCGCACATGGCCTTCCCTGGCTGCAGGTTGAGTGGAGACAACCATTGATAAAACTCGGTCTCCAGAGCTAACCGTCCACAACTCCTCACTCCTCCTGACTCACATTTCCCATACATTTCAAAGTAAAGAGTCGACCGCCTGATGCCGTTGAGCTCTGCTGCCAGCATAGTAAGGAGGTGTGTGGGATTCCTTGTGCACAGTTACAACGCGGGTGGCCTTACCAGACAGTATTTGAGCGGAGGTGAAGGACCAAGATGAGTTTGAGGAGGCAGAAGCAGTGAAGGAACTTCTACATACAGAGGAAGGATTGATACACAACTCATAGGGATGGCAAGACTTGTACATCAGACCCTTCTCCATCTCTCGCCATACTTACCCAGTGCCCAGTCAGCGACATACAACGCCCCTGTCCATGCTGACTGGGCTAAGTATCTGTGGTGAAATGCACCCTGTCACACACAGAGTTTCTCAAGGAAGCAGTGATGTTGTGTGCGACATGCTGGTGTAGCGCAGGCACGCCTTTCTTGGAGAAGTAGTGGCGACTGGGCATCTGCTCTTGCGGCACTGCGATGGACAAAAGGTCTAGAAAATCCTTTGTGTCCACCTGGTGGAAAGGCAGCATTTTTGTAGCCAACAGCTTGCAGATGCTGAAAGTCAACCTCTTAGGCATGTCATGCCCTTCTAAAATCATGTAAAACACAGCAAGGGGACTCCAACCAGAGTCTCCCTTTTTTCCAAAAATTGGGCCCCAAACAACACTTAAGTGACATCAATAGTCCCACAGATGCAAACTTAAAATGTTGATTTGCATGAAGCACTAAAATCCACAAGCCTTTCGTCTCCCCAGGATGACACAGGGGTAGAAAAGTCCTTGCAGATCCATGATTTGTTCATCTTGATGAACGTTAGTCTGTCCACATTGTCACTGGACAGATGCATGCGCTTATCTGTCAGCACACAACCAGCAGCACTGAAGACACGTTCCGAGAGAATGCTGGCTGCGGGACACGACAAGATCCCCAAGGCGTAAGTGGCGAGCTCAGGCCATTTTTCCAGACTGGAAGCCCAAAATGAGCAAGGCTCAAGTTGCACAGTGATGGCATCGATGTTCACTTGCAGATACTCCTATATCTGTGTCTCCTCCTCCTTTTACTCTTACAGCTCTTTTGTTTTCGCATGAGTGCAGTTAGGTCCAGAAATATTTGGACAGTGACACAAGTTTTGTTATTTTAGCTGTTTACAAAAACATGTTCAGAAATACAATTATATATATAATATGGGCTGAAAGTGCACACTCCCAGCTGCAATATGAGAGTTTTCACATCCAAATCGGAGAAAGGGTTTAGGAATCATAGCTCTGTAATGCATAGCCTCCTCTTTTTCAAGGGACCAAAAGTAATTGGACAAGGGACTCTAAGGGCTGCAATTAACTCTGAAGGCGTCTCCCTCGTTAACCTGTAATCAATGAAGTAGTTAAAAGGTCTGGGGTTGATTACAGGTGTGTGGTTTTGCATTTGGAAGCTGTTGCTGTGACCAGACAACATGCGGTCTAAGGAACTCTCAATTGAGGTGAAGCAGAACATCCTGAGACTGAAAAAAAAGAAAAAATCCATCAGAGAGATAGCAGACATGCTTGGAGTAGCAAAATCAACAGTCGGGTACATTTGAGAAAAAAGGAATTGACTGGTGAGCTTGGGAACTCAAAAAGGCCTGGGCGTCCACGGATGACAACAGTGGTGGATGATCGCCGCATACTTTCTTTGGTGAAGAAGAACCCGTTCACAACATCAACTGAAGTCCAGAACACTCTCAGTGAAGTAGGTGTATCTGTCTCTAAGTCAACAGTAAAGAGAAGACTCCATGAAAGTAAATACAAAGGGTTCACATCTAGATGCAAACCATTCATCAATTCCAAAAATAGACAGGCCAGAGTTAAATTTGCTGAAAAACACCTCATGAAGCCAGCTCAGTTCTGGAAAAGTATTCTATGGACAGATGAGACCAAGATCAACCTGTACCAGAATGATGGGAAGAAAAAAGTTTGGAGAAGAAAGGAAACGGCACATGATCCAAGGCACACCACATCCTCTGTAAAACATGGTGGAGGCAACGTGATGGCATGGGCATGCATGGCTTTCAATGGCACTGGGTCACTTGTGTTTATTGATGACATAACAGCAGACAAGAGTAGCCGGATGAATTCTGAAGTGTACCGGGATATACTTTCAGCCCAGATTCAGCCAAATGCCGCAAAGTTGATTGGACGGCGCTTCATAGTACAGATGGACAATGACCCAAGCATACAGCCAAAGCTACCCAGGAGTTCATGAGTGCAAAAAAGGCGAACATTCTGCAATGGCCAAGTCAATCACCAGATCTTAACCCAATTGAGCATGCATTTCACTTGCTCAAATCCAGACTTAAGACGGAAAGACCCACAAACAAGCAAGACCTGAAGGCTGTGGCTGTAAAGGCCTGGCAAAGCATTAAGAAGGAGGAAACCCAGCGTTTGGTGATGTCCATGGGTTCCAGACTTAAGGCAGTGATTGCCTCCAAAGGATTCGCAACAAAATATTGAAAATAAAAATATTTTGTTTGGGTTTGGTTTATTTGTCCAATTACTTTTGACCTCCTAAAATGTGGAGCGTTTGTAAAGAAATGTGTACAATTCCTACAATTTCTATCAGATATTTTTGTTCAAACCTTCAAATTAAACGTTACAATCTGCACTTGAATTCTGTTGTAGAGATTTCATTTCAAATCCAATGTGGTGGCATGCAGAGCCCAACTCGCGAAAATTGTGTCACTGTCCAAATATTTCTGGACCTAACTGTATATGTACTTGTCACTTTTCCATGTGTTTGAGGTGTCTTGTGAGTTGTTTGTCACCTTTTGGACACCTTAGAAGGTGTTTTCCACGTGTTTGTATGTGTTTGTGTTTGCCTCCCATTGTTTTTAATGGGGTTCGAAGGTGTTCGTCGAACATTCTTCAAACGTTCGCCGAACTGAGCCGCCGTTCGACGAACCAAACCAAACTCGAACACTAGGGGGGTGGCTCAACAATACTCATTAGCAACTCAGATGCCTTCTATGTGTTTTGACATCACATAGATGTGGGTTTTAATTCCTGTCTTTTGGGTGTCAGCCCATCTTTGGGAATTCCAGAAAGGTGACCTTACCATGGCTTGACCACCCAAGGAACCCTCGACTACCCGAAACTTCTAAACTAATTCCACCAGGTCAACTACATTTTTTGGGATCTCCTTGGGCAACCCAGTATTGAAACAGCCTTGACACAGAGTGGTTAAACTTATCCATTACTACTCTCTCTACAATCTGGGCTTGGAAACAAGTCTCTGGCTGTAGCCATTTTTGTACCAAGTGCGGGAGGACAAACATCTGGAACCGGGGAGGCTTGTCCCTTGCAGTCGTTGTGCACTGACTGCCAGCGTTACGCCCAGCCGAGCAAAGATCTCTGCCTTGTGCTTGTTGTACTCCTTGGCACCCTGAAGGGTCAGGTCATTTTACACCTTTTGCGGTTCCCCAGTCAAATATGGGACTATAACTTCTGCCCAATGCTCCTGAGGCAGTCTGTTCTGGTCCATCACCCACTCGAACACTGTCAGGAACATCTCTACATCATCCCTTGGAGTTATCATTTGCAATGCCCCTCTTATGGTCTTCCTCATCTGGGTCTCATTTCTTTGGCTTGGAGGGGGTGCGGCTTCCCTGTCTCAGACGACTGTTTTTCAGGAGCGTCATCTGCTGCTCTATCTGTTGCATCAAGCGTTTGTTAGTCTCCTGGGCTTGCTATTGCTGCAAGTTGGCCTGGACCAGCTGCTTGTTTAGATCTTCCATAGCTTCAGACCGTGCTCTAACAGCCAAGGCTGCCTTCATCCAGGACATACAGTCTTTATAAAGCAGCCACCTGTGCTACTTAAGATTTGTGCCACACTTCAATGCTAATGCGGGCGTCACACGAGACGATCTATCATGCGATGCATCGTCGGGGGCACGGTTTTCGTGATGCACATCCGGCATCGTTTGCGACGTCATTTCGTGTGACACCTCCGAGCGACGCTGAATCGGTCACAAATTGTGAGTCGTGTACACGTCGCTTATTTTTAAAAACTCGTTTATTTTTCATGGCACCAGTTGTTCATCGTACCCAGGGCAGCACACATCGCTCCGTGTGACACCCCAGGAACAATGAACACAGCTTACCTGCGTCCCGCGGCACCCGCCGGCTATGCGGAAGGAAGGAGGTGGATGGGATGTTTTTGTCCCGCTCATCTCCGCCCCTCCGCTTCTATTGGCCGGCAGCTGTGTGACGTCGCTGTAACGCCGAACGTCCCTCCCCCTTCAGGAAGAGGATGTTCGCCGCCCACAGCGAGGTCGCTCAGCAGGTAAGTACGTGTGATGGCGGTTTAACGACTTTGTGCGACACGGGCAGCGTTTTGCCCGTGACGCACAAATGACGGAGGCAGGTACAATCGCTCGTGCGATCGGACGATAGATCGTACAGTGTGACGCCCGCATAAGGTTAAGGGAGTCAGGGACTTTCATCAATCAAGTTAGGCACAAGCAGCGTGATTTATATCAAAACCAGGAAGATTTATTTAAAGTCCATAAACTTGCAGGGAACAAAAACAAACAGCCTTTGTCCAGCATAAGTATAAGTAAAAACAATAAACAAAACAGTCCATATAGGTCTTTCACACGTCCTCAGACCCAGCCAGCCTCTAACACAGCTAACACAGGTGTTTTTACCTCCACTCCTCAACAACAAAATGAGGCAGGTAGTGATGAGTGAGCACAACCATGCCTTTGGATGCTTGGATTGGCGTAACGCGAGTATAATGGAAATCAATGGGGACTCAAGCATTTTTCTGAGAAATCTATTCAACAGCAAAATGAGGCAGGTGAACTGCCTTTAGGTAGGAGGTAAGGGAATGGCCAGACCACCCAGTTCTAGTGGCTGTTCCGAAAACCCGGAACCCAAAATCCAGGCCCAGCAAAAACACATCTAAGTACTATACGTGATGGAGCCTGCTTCTCCAGGTTCTAAATCACTGAGGCTTTCTACCTTAGTAACACATACCTCCTGTCCAGGACCTGTCACAATGCCACCTTACAGCCTCAAAATGAACTGTGTAAGTCCACCCTGCAACTTATATTGGCTGAGTGTATATGTTTGAAGATCACAAATAAGGTATAAGAAGTACCACTCCACCAAACCATGGACTGTAGTGGTCAGATATATTCACTGATGCTTGTGTCTGACTTTCTATATTATGGGTACAAATTTCTTGTTAATAGTATAGCAGTGCACAGAATATAATAAAATACTGAAAAATGGACACCAGTAGTAAAGATGGTTGGCCATAAGCAAGTCTGTACAATATGAGATTAATAGCGATGGGCATACCTGAACTGTAAAATTTGGGGTCCATACACAGACCCCGAACATGGACTTCTCAGGGCAGTTTGTGTTACTGTTCAGGTTCGGCCATCAGAAAAAAATAAATAAATAAAAAAGAAAGAAAAATGGGGATTACATTAGGACAATTATACTTACCGAGTTTCCATGTGGGTGTCGCATTGTTTCCAGGTCCTCTCATTAAATCTCATGAGTATTCACTGCTTCCCCCGCCCACCCTCTGTGATAGCATCTGTGATTTCTTGTAGTCAGACTGCTGGCAGCTGTGATTGTTTGCCCTCACACTAGCTGCCTGGGTCCCCGAAGTGGAGTGTAAAAATAAATAAATGATTGGAAAAAAATCCGCATGGGGTCCTTCATATTTTGAAACCCAGCATAGATGAACCAGACAGCTGGAGGCTGCAGCCCCCACCTGTGTGCTTTATTTTGGCTGTGTATCAAAATATTAGGGACAAAATGCAGCTTTTTGATTATTTAAATAAATAATTTAAAAAACGGCATGGGGTCCCCTCCAATTTTGATACCTTGCCAAGATAGAGCAGACAGCTGGGGATTGGTATTCTCAGCCTGGGGAGGCTCATGGTTATTGGACCCTTCCCAGCCTAAAAATAACAGCCCCAGAATAGGAGCAGGGGTGCAAGAAAATGATTAACAGATTAACGTTTGTCCAATAAACAGCAATATATACAGGGTTTCTATACTATATGATGGCTATATTGTCCCATTCTGGCTATGTAGTGGTATATCTACTTTTTTTCTATATATAACATTGTGATTTGCCAAGAATATCATCCCAATCCATCCATACTGTTTGCACACATACACTGTGTGCAGAATTATTAGGCAAATGAGTATTCTGATCACATGATACCTTTTATACATGTTGTCCTACTCAAAAGCTGTATAGGCTTGAAAGCCAACTACCAATTAAGTAAATCAGGCGATGTGCATCTCTGTAATGAGGAGGGGTGTGGTGTAATGACATCAACATCCTATATAAGGTGTGCTTAATTATTAGGCAACTTCCTTTCTTTTGGTAAAATGTCTTGCAGAGGGATGCAGCAGTCTTGAAATTGACAAACTTTTGAAGCGTGATCACCGAACAATCAAGCGTTTCATAGCAAATAGCCAACAGGGTCGCAAGAAGCGTGTTGGGCAAAAAAGGCACAAAATAACTGCCCATGAATTGAGGAAAATCAAGCGTGAAGTTGTCAAGATGCCATTTGCCACCAGTTTGGCCATATTTCAGAGCTGCAACGTTACTGGAGTATCAAAAAGCACAAGGTGTGCCATACTCAGGGACATGGCCAAGGTAAGGAAGGCTGAAAAACGACCACCTTTGAACAAGAAACATAAGATAAAGCGTCAAGACTGGGCCAAGAAATATCTTAAGACTGATTTTTCAAAGGTTTTATGGACTGATGAAATGAGAGTGACTTGATGGGCCAGATGGATGGGCTAGAGGCTGGATCAGTAAAGTGCAGAGAGCTCCACTCTGACTCAGACACCAGCAAGGTGGAGGTGGAGTACTGGTATGGGCTGGTATCATCAAAGATGAACTTGTGGGACCTTTTCGGGTTGAGGATGGAGTGAAGTTCAACTCCCAGATCTACTGCTAGTTTCTGGAAGACAACTTCTTCAAGCAGTGGTACAGGAAGAAGTCGGTATTGTTCAAGAAAAACATGATTTTCATGCAGGACAATGCTCCATAACAGTCCAGAACATGGCCTTTGTCAATTACCAACAAATGAGTTATAACTTCAAACCATAGAAATTCCTTGAGTAGGGAACATGAGCAAAGCGCTATTAGGTATGCGCTTGTGAGCTTGGCTAGCACAGCGGTGGATATCGCTGCTTCATAGATCCCATACAGTGCTAGTACAGCGGTGGATATCGCTGCTTCATAGATCCCATACAGAGTGTGTCAACTCACTAGCGATTTATAAATATGCAGTGGTGGATACCGCTTTCAATAGAGGCTTTTCTTGCAGCACATATCTAGTGCTTTGTAAATACATAGCGGTGGATACCGCTTTCGATAGAGCTTTATCTCACAAGTGCATACCTAATAGCGCTTTGCTCATGTTCCCTACTCAAGGAATTTCTATGGTTGGAAGGTATAACTCATTTGTTGGTCATTGACAAAGGCCATGATCTGGGCTGAAACGTCTGATGCACTTAAGCCTGCTTTACATGTTACGATTCTGCATACGATATCGTATGCGATCATAACTGCCCCCATCGTATGTGCGGCACGTTCAATTTTGTTGAATGTGCCACACAAACGATTAAGCCCCGTCACACGTACTTACCCGTCCATATGACCTCGATGTGGGCGGCGAAGATCCACTTCCTGGAGTGGGAGGGGCGTTCGGCGTCACATGGACGTCACGTGGCAGCCGGCCAATAGAAGTGGAGGGGCGGAGATGAGCGGGACGTAAACATCCCGCCCACCTCCGTCCTTCCGCATTGCTGGCCGGGAGCCGCAGGACGTAGGTAAGATCTGTTCATCGTTCTCGGGGTGTCACACACTGCGATGTGTGCTACCCCGGGTATGATGAACAATCTGACGTGCAATTCATGAGGAATGAACGACGTGCGTGCGATGAACGTTTTACCGTTCAATCGCAATCGCACATAGCTGTTACACACTACAATGTACCTTACGATGCCGGATGTGCGTCACTTACGACGTGACCCCGCCGACACATCATAAGATATATTGTAGTGTGTAAAGCGGGCTTTAGACTGAATGTTTAATAAATTTTCCAAGTTTTCACTTTAATTTGTGAGTGCCTCTTTTCTATTATTATTCTATATGGTGTGGAAACCTATGAGAGCACCCCAGCTACGATTTTTATGGTGGAAGTGCCTTATGCAGGGTCGGTCTGGCCCGGCGGGGTAGCGGGGAAAACCTCGGTAGGCTCCGGGCCCTCAGTGGGCCCCTGTGCCTTATATAGTGTGGGGCAGTTTATAGCACCGTGGGGCCTCCGGTTTTTCGGGGCCGGCATTATGTGCGGCAGACTGGGTAGGGCCCCCACGCTGTGATGGCCCCCCTCCCATGCTCTGAGGGCCCCCAGCCTTTCAATCACAAACTGCAGCGATAGGACAAGTTCCGTACTATCGCTGCAGTTTGCGCGGCTGCAGAAGATCCTGTGGTGACATCACAGTCATGTGATATTACCGTAGGTCCTGAACTGCAGAAGTCCCAGACCTGTCCTGGAGACCACGCCGCTATTCAAATGTACGCGCATCTCTCAGACGCGCATACTTCTGAACAGTGCGGCCGGTGTCAGGACTGAGGAGCTGCTCATCCCCGCACCGACACAGCGGCCGTCATCACACTGCCGCCGAAGCAGCAGAGAAGAGGGCGCTCAGGGCTGCAGGTAAGCGCTCAGGAGGAGCCGAAGAAAAAAAAATATACATTCTCACCTGTTCTCCTCGTTCCCGCGGTGCTCCAGCTGCTTCTTCCAGACCGCAGGACACATAGACCCCTCGGTGATCCCGTCCTCTGCACGGAGCCGCCGCTGCAGGTGAATTCATGGCTTTACTGCAGTTAAATGCTTTACGGCGCCGCAAAGCATTTAACTGCAGTAAAGCCGTGACGGCATCCTGCGGCGGTGGCTCCGTGCAGAGAACGGGATCACCGAGGGGTCTATGAGCCTGCGGACTGATAAGGTAAGGACAGCGCAGGAACGGAGGATAGGTGAGAAGAACGTGTGTGTGTGTGTGTGTGTGTGTGTGTGAACAATGGCATAATACGGGACAGGAAGGGGGGCCCATTCATACACAGCACAAGGCTGGGGTGCCCATTCATACACTGCACAAGGCTGGTGGGCCCATTCATACACTGCACAAGGCTGGGGGGCCCATTCATACACAGCACAAGGCTGGGGGGCTAATTCATACACTGTACAAGGATGGGGAGCCCAATCATACAGTGAACAAGGATGGGGGCCCATTGCTACAATGCACAAGGATGGGGCTGCCCGTTGGTACACGGCACAAGGATGCGGGGCCCGTTAGTACACGGCACAAGGATGGGGGACCCGTTGGTACACGGCACAAGGATGGGGGGCACGTTGGTACACGGCACAAGGATAAGGGGGCCCGTTGATACACGGCACAAGGATGATGGGGGCCCATTTGTACACGGCACAAGGATGATGGGGGCCTGTTGTTACATGGCACAAGGATGATGGGGGCCCGTTGGTACACGTCACAAGGATGGGGGGGCCCGTTGCTACACGGCACAAGGATGGGGGGCCCATTGCCACACGGCAAAAGGATGGGGGGCCCGTTGCTACACGGAACAAGGATGGGCACATTACTACAAGGGGGCACATTACATTTTATTAGGGTCTATTTTTAATTTTGAAATTTACCAGTAACTGCTGCATTTCCTGCCCTAGGCTTATACTTGAGCCAATAAGTTTTCAGTTTTTTGTGGTTATATTAGGGGCCTCGGTTTATACTCGGGTCAGCTTATACTAGAGTATATACGGTAATTTGAGTTGAAGGGGCCTTGGTGGGGGAGGAGTGGTATTACTTTACAAGTGACATTATATGGCAGTGGGGGACTTTATGGGGAAATGAGGGTCATTATGAGGCAATTAGGAAGGGAATTGTGAAAGGCAGCATAGTATACTGAGGAGCGGGGGAAATTTATGCAGAGAGATATTATAGAAAGGGCAAGTTTTGGGGGTACATTATGGAAAGGGAAACATTGTGGCCCTATTTTGGAGAGGAGCAGTGTGTGGGGGGATATTTTATGCAGAAAGCAATTAAAAACCCTTCTGATTCCACTTGTTCCCCCAGATATTATTAAATAAAAGGAGCAAGGATGAGGGACATACATTATTGGTTTATGGTGGCACGTGGGGCATAGATACTGTAGGGGCAAATTAGGGGGCATTGTTACTGATGAAATATAGATTCATTTTGAGGATACTGTCTCCAATGGGGGAACAAAATACTGATGTAGTGTAGAAATTGGGGAAACAGTGTGGAATGTGCTCTGGGAGTGATCGGCTATAGGTGACTGTGTGTTATTTTTTGCAGAGGCATGTTCTGGCAGGAAGAAGTAATGACGGTCAGTGCTGGATAAAGAGGAAAAGTGAAGATGAATAACCTTAGCTAGAGACGTCACTGGTAAGTCAGTGTGTTACATGTACACACACACTGTATACAATATACAGAGCTCCTGTGTATAATGTCACTAGTGATCACTGTATTACTATATACAGATCTCCTGTTTATAAAGTCATCTGTGATCACTGTATTACCTGTACACTGACACTATATACAGAGCTCCTGTGTATAATGGAACTGATGGTAATATTAATGTTATTAGTATTGTGGTTTTTATTCATGATCATTTCTTGTAGTAGTCGTTACTATGTAGTAGTAATATGTGGTCTTGTCATGGTTTGGTGGTATTTGTCTCTTCTATGTAGTATTATTTGGTATTCTGGTCATAGTGTTGTGGTATTTCTCACTTGTATGTGGTAATATTTGTTTACTATGTGGTCTAATTATGGTGTGGCGGTATTTTTCTCTTGTATGTGATTGTATTCGGTCACTATGTGGTGGTAATATGTTGTCTGGTCATGGTGTGGCGGTATTTATCCCTTGTATGTGGTTGTATTTGGTCACTATGTGGTGGTAATATGTTGTCTGGTCACGGTGTGGCGGTATTTCCCCCTTGTATGTGGTATTATTGGTTTTGGTATAGTGGATTGTGTTGTGTCTGGAGGTCAGTTTTTCTCTATCAATATGGGGAAAATTCTTTATTTCCAATAGTTTAAATATTTGAATGTTTAACCCCTCGCTGTCCTGTGATTATTGCACTGCAGCAAATATGCACTTACAGGTTTGCCAGTGAAAACAAGTAATCTCCTTTACTAAGGCCACGTGCACACAGTATTTGGTGAGTTTTTTACCTCAGTATTTGAAGCCAAAACCAGAAATTGTAAAATCAGTAAAATGAGAGGAAAAGTATAATAGAATGACGGGCACCACTTCTGCATTTTTCACCCACTACTGATTTTGGCTACAAATACTGATGTAAGATACCGACCAAATACTGACAGTGTGAACGTGGCCTAAGCATGTGATAACTTATTCATCAGTGGGGTGTGATTGCTGGGACCAAAACTGATCGGCAAAATGTGCAACTTCGATCCCCCATTACACTGGAGCTCATGTCCGACTCGACCCCTGATCCATTCATTCCTTCAGTGGCTGCGAGCACTGTGCTTGTTTTTATCTGACCGCTCCATTTCGATGACTGGAGCTGCGGTCACGTATCCCACTTGCCGCCGCTGCATTGTGTAATGGCCATATAAGTGCCCTGTCGGGGATAAACGTTCTTTATTCTTCCGATCGGTGCGGTTTGCACTGGTCTGGTTCCACCAGTCAATAAGTTATCACCTACTGAACCTGTGGATCGGTGATAACTTGTCACCAAAGATCCCATTACTGCAAACTACTGTAATTGTGCAGAGTTATTGTGTGCACAGGAGATGTGCAGGAGCCGCCTGTGCTTTACAGTCAGCGCTAAACTATAACGGGCATAGCAGCTAATAGATATTTGCATGTAGCTGTAGGGTGGGCCCCTAGAGTTATTTCCCCTGGTGGGCCCCAGACACCCCAGTCCGACCCTGGTCTTATGTCATAAATTAATGCTCCATAACATGCATCCAACTACTCCACAGTGTGGCTGGCCAGTAAAGGTCTAAAAGATAATAAAATAATGACAGGGCCCCCTTGTTCACCTGATCTGAACCCCATAGAGAACCTGTGGTCCCTCATAAAATGTGAGATCTACAGGGAGGGAAAACAGTACACCTCTCGGAACAGTGTCTGGGAGGCTGTGGTGGTTGCTGCATGCAATGTTCATCGTAAACAGATCAAGCAACTGACAGAATCTATGGATGGTAGGCTGTTGAGTGTCATCATAAAGAAAGGTGGCTATATTGGTCACTAATTATTTTGGGTTTTGTTTTTGCATGTCAGAAATGTTTATTTCTAAATTTTGTGCAAATAAACTGGTGAAAATAAACAAGTGACATGGGAATATATTTTGTTTTTATGAAGTTGCCTAATAATTCTGCACAGTAATAGTTACCTGCACAAACAGATATCCTCCTAAGATAGCCAAATCTAAAAAAAAAACCACTCCAACTTCCAAAAATATTTAGCTTCGATATTTATGAGTCTTTTGGGTTGATTGAGAACATAGTTGTTGATCAAGAATAAAACATATCCTCTAAAATACAACTTGCCTAATAATTCTGCACACAGTGTACATTATTCCTTCTCCCCAATAGAAACTAAAGTTGACAAATTGGTTTAGTAAGTGGCTGTTAAGTATAACAGGGAGATATTCAATAACATAAAAGTTTTTAGGAAAAAAACAAACAGCCTATATGTTTCAAACTATAAAAAATTCCATGCACAAATCTATGCTTGTTTATATTGAAAACAAGTCATATAGAATAGGTTCTACATTACTATGAAGGCTTGTGCTGTCTCTTGAACAATAGCATTTATGCAGGAATTTGCTGCATACATTAAAGCATGGTACCATTTTAAGGAATATACAAATCTAGAGAGGTATCATTAGGTTTATTGAACATAGTAAAAGTTTTCATGGTTTTGAAAGCTGGAATCACACATGATTTTTTGTGTCAGCTTTTTCAGCCAAAGTTGAAGTGAATCCCATAAACAAAAAGTAGAGAGAAACACCTATTCACTTTGACTGAAAAAAAAACCCCCAAATCAAACAACATGACCACAAAAACGTTTGAAGTAAACCTCAGGGTATTTGCACACGTCATCTTTTAGGTTTTTCGGGAAACCTCTGCATTTTTTTCCTGAGCATTTTTGAGAATTGTGACCACGGCGGGGTTTTTTAGCATTTTTGTGATATCTTTTGTTCTAGCAAAAAAGAAAACAGTCAAAATGGTCTAAATTACTCGTAGGCGTCTTTTGACCTTTACCATTGAATTGTACCATAAATAGTGATGGGCGAATAGTAATTATTCGTGTTCGGATTATTCGTAATGAATCCCAAAGTACTATTCTGGCATTCGTCATGAATAACGAACCTAATGCAAGTCAAAGGAGAACCTGAGTATTTTTCTTGCTGTGACGAATACGAATAGTTACTATTCGCCCATCTCTAATTATAAAATATAAATCATCTTTTGAAAAACAACTGAAGAATGGTCCGGTCGCTTTGTTTTAACTGCTTTCTGTCTCTGGAATCCTGAAATGGTTGAAAGTTGCTTAACAGCATGAACATATGCACAAGTCATTTTAACATAGAAATGCATATGTTCATTATTCTGTGCGTTTTTCTCGGCACTTTCTTGGGTGGGTTCCAAAAAGATGGTAATCTATTGTGAGTTTAGAAATACCCCTGAAATGCATTTTTTATTAATTATCTCTATTAATTTTAAACAAGCCATTATTGAGCAAAATATTACAAGACTCCTACACAAAGAAATTGTACACTGTGAGCCATATATGCAGTGTGTCCACCAGTATCCTGTCCACCGCCATTAACTTGAGAATGGCGGCAGCGATAGGCATAGAAATGGTGTCTAGGTATAGTAAAGTAGCCATGCGCTACACAATTGTGAAGCCCCTGAACTAGTCAGGGTGTCACAGGGTCCTGCACTCCTTTCCTTTTTGGTGCAGAGCTCAACCCCCCATGGTTCTGGGATCCTAACCTTTGTTATTGCTCCATCAACATTCAAATCCTAGCCACACCTCACACCACACCCTGTCAGGCACACCAGTGGGTGTCTAGCTGGAAAAGGGCCACCTGCCTAGGGGTCAGGCAGACTGGTGGGAGGGTCTGGGTCAGAACAGTGGTAGCCCTCAGAAAGTGAGGAGCTAGAGGGAGTTGGAGCTCCCTGGGAGACATTGGCTAGGTCTGGGACCGGAGGGGTCGGAGACCCGGTCGCAGAGTATTAGAGAGGGGTGCCAGACTTAGTTTGGGAGAATGGTCGGCACTGGAAAATCTAGTAACCGAACCGGTACCGAGCACGGCGGGGTACTGGACTCTAGATCAGGGAGTAGCTTCACGCAACCTGATAATTAACCTGTGGAGGATAGTCTCTTTATGAACTTTCCTCAAGAGCTCAGAGATCGAAGGCATCAACACAACGAGGGGGATAGGGCTTTCCAGCTTATGCGGCCCACTGAGATGCCAAGTGTCAGCCATCGAGAGCACAGCTCCTCTAACTAACCGTAAGGAGCGGGACCCCGAAAGCTTCAGGCTGAGGGGTCACTCAGAACATTTAAATTTCTAGTGCATAGAGGCAGGTTACAGACCATCAGCAATACCAACAGGAGCGGACTCCCAGACAAGCTCCCCTGAAGTGGCAGCAGTACCCAGAGACTTGGTTTACTACTGTGTCAGAGTCTTCTTTATGATCGCATCAACACCAACATGGCCTGAGTGAGTACGCTGCCTTACCCTACGTCCAACCTGCACTACGCTCCCCTACACTCCTCCATCCAGAGTCCCGGGGCCTACCCTACCTGAGGAGGGAACGTCATCTGGCTGCCCCACTCCATTTCCCCCCGGTACTCCCCTTATCGTGTACCACGGGTGGTGTCACGAACATCAATCCCCTGTAAATAGCCCCCCTTTCATTTTCGGGTGACCCCGAGCCCCCGGGTCCGGAAACCCTCGAGCCACGGCAACCCCGGATCCAAGCAGTCCGACTGCAGCAGAGGCGGTACACAATGAAACCACCTATAACGCCACCTGGTGGAAAACAATGAACTTAGCATTTTTATCTCGAAAATGGAACAAGATAGAGAAAAAAAGTGAATTACAAAGTTGTAGGGCATCATCAATTCAAAATGAATCGACACCTTGCATACTGAAATGCTATGATATGAAACCCATGACCTCCCCCAAAACATTGAATGCTGGTCGCGCATATGGCGCTCATTTAACTTTGATGCTCAAAGTGGCCACCGTCAGCTGCAATGCACATCTGGACTCTGGACAGCATAATGTATCTTGCTGCATGTTGTGCAATATGGTAGGTGACACGTTTGCACAAGCATCTATGATACATCGTCGTAGGTCCTGCAATGTCCTGCAATGTTGGTGGAGGGGTCGCATACACCTGCTGTTTGATATGACCTCACAGAAAGAAGTCCAATGGGGTCAGGTCAGGTGAGCGTGAAGGCCACTCCACGCAGGCACCATACCCAATGACTTGTAGGAATATCTCCATGAGGTATCGCTTCACGTCCGCAGCCTTGTGAGTTTACACGTTCTAATCATAGCATTTCTGTATGCAAAGTGTCAATTCATATTCAATTGATGATGCCCTACAACTTTGTAGGTTTTTTTTACCTCGGTATTTGTAGCCAAAATCAGAACTGAATCAGTCAGAGGAAAAGTATAATAGCAACACGGGCACCACTTCTACATTTTTTACTCACTCCTTAGTATATGGTCTTTTGCATTTGGCTGTACAATGGATCCATATGGTTGGGATCCAAGAAAATCTGTCAGTCAATTCATACTACCCAAATTGCAAGCAGCATAAATCAGAGCCTGGTTGCACTATTGCAATCAGGTATATTATTCTTTGAAATCCTCTGTTTCAGACAAAATATAGTTAGAAGATAAGTCTTTTCCAGTGCAGCTGCAGGTGACTGACAGATCTTATCAAGAGAGAAAGAAAGAATTGCTGTATATAGGGATCAACCAATAAGATTTTGTTCAAATCATCAAAAATGTATTTTATTGGCACAAATCCCTATATACAGCAATTCTTTCTTTCTTTCTTGACATGGTCTATTGTTGCTGGTGGTGATCCCAATAGGGGAAAGGTGCCCCCTTATTTCCTATGATACTGACTGACAGATCTCTAACTCATGTAAAAAAAAACCCAGAGACCTCTCAATTGCCTGCAGAAAAGCTGGGAAAGCTCCCTGAGTGTGAGGTCAGACTAGTCTAGTCTCCTACTATGGTCCTTGGCTGCATCTTTTAGCTATATGTTCTCTGAAACACAAGAGAGTTTAAGCGAAAAATATATCCGGCTTCATTAAAGCAACCAGGCTCTCATTCATCCTTTTCATAGCTTGGGCAGCATAAAGTGATTGATAACAAAAAAATAAATCATGAAATGCTCAGGATGTCTTATTACACAACTAATCGCAGTTAAAAGCATTGCTTTCAGGGTATGTTCACACATCATATTTTTTGCCACAAAAAAACAGTAGCATTTTAATGTCCCAGCAAAGAAGATGAGATTTTTTTTAATCTCACGCACACGCTCTGAAAGTCTCAGTGGGCCCCATGCACACACATACACAGATACGTACATGTACGGGCATACGTACATATACTTATTTGAAGACAAATTAAAAAAATACATAGAAATATAAATAACTATATACACAGTCATATACATCGACATACATAGATACACATCATACATGCACACACAGACACATTAGTGATATTTTTAAAATGGGGAAACGGGCAGCAAATCTCACTCACCTCATCCGCTTGCCTCCGTCCAGCTCCTCCTGGGCATGTGGCGGTGCAGGGTGCACTACGTGATGGCTGTCACTTTAACAGACATGGTGAGCACAGTATATCAAATCGCGAAAAAATTGGAATATATTTTTTTCAAAAAGGAGTACAAGAGTCTATAATAATTGCGCAAAAAGTTTATTAATCAAAAAACCCATAACAACCCTTACCCCACATTAAAATGGATACCTGCAGTAAATGTGCAATAATAGAACTGGCAACATGTAATAAGCATACAAAAATATCTCTGGATGAACATGTAAAGTGTCGAATGCCTAAATATATAGAGGACCATTGGATTGTATCAACATATAAAACTTGTGTCCTATAAACACATCACGTAAAGTGTACAAGTGCATATATATTGCACATATCCCAACGATAGTATATATAAATCCAAACATATGGACATCCGAATTTAAACAATTGTTACCACCAGTAGTAGAATTTGCATGCTACCTCCCACAAGGCAATACCATGACTATATGTCGGACTCAACCCGGTCATGAAACTTATGCCGGCCCCGCTTGTACCGCAAGCAGGGGATCCACAAATCAATGAAGATGTGCCCGCTATGAAAAACTATACGGTTGGTGCAAAAAAGCTATAAAACACCGTAAGAAGAGCACAAGATCACGGCAATTACCTGGGTGGAGGAGTGTGGTTGCTGCCGTCCTATTCCCCGACGTACGTTTCGCTACCCGGCTTCTACAGGGGGCGTGCCGGGCAGGAGGAAACGGAAGGATTAAATATACACGCTTAGCCAATCAGAGACTTCACAGCGCTTGTGTCAGCTGGACTCTGCCTTCTTTCAAATCGGACTTCCTGCCGGGCGACCGTGAAACGCAACCTGCGTGTCAAACACAGGAAATGTGTAGCAACACAGGTTGGTCCCACATTTTGCGCCCTTCAATCAGTTCCGGCAGAATTTACAGCTGCGCAAGCGCATAGTCCCGATTTTATGGCACAACATGGCGTGATATAAAGATAGAAATCTATATTAAATCTCATCAGACCCATATGCAAATTTGTATCATTCCAATGCTCTATGGAAATTCCTGTTCCCCACATACTACTGCTTCAAAAGGAATGAAATAAATTATAAAAAGGAAAACCCTATACATCAAGACTACTGTTACTTCATTATGTAAAAAGTGCCCCTGTGGAGAGAAAAAACATCCATGTAGCTGTCCGCATAATATAAATATACTTTTATATACATATTCACATATGATTACATTAATGCAAATTCAGTTTTTTAATAAATATTCATTTCCGACTGGAGTAATCTCATGCTGACATGTGAGGCACAATGAAGAATCCAATATAGACAGAAAACAAAAGGTTTTTATCTATAAGATAAAAAGATGAGATAAATTAATTACAATTCAAAATAATCCAAAATACCTCCCAACCCAAAAAACACAAATTTAAAACCATTAAAAACAAATTAAAACCAAAAGAGCTGACAAAGAAGCACTAAAACACGCTCACAAAAAAGCCCCAAACCCCAATGTTTCATTGAGGCCATATGGACTGAGGGTACCCAATCTAAAGATCCAACGGCTCTCCGTCCTAGCCAGGACTTTACCCAAATCTCCTCCCCTAATACCCAAGGTCACTTGATCAATGGCCTTGAGCCTAAGGGAGTGGGGATTACAGTTGTGGAACTCTCGAAAATGCCGTGGTAATGTTTTCAGCTGTGTAATATCCTCGACTGTCTTAGCCTTGATGATGTCCCTACAATGTTCCCGCACTCTAATTTTTAACTCACAAGTTGTGAGACCCACATACAATTTTTTGCAGGGGCATTCTCCCAGATAGATGACTCCTTTAGAAGAACATGTAAGTTGTTTTCTGATGGTAAATTTTCGTGACCCGTCAAAATTTTCAAAATGTTTTGATTTCACCAAATTGGCACAGGCCTTACACAGACCGCAGGGAAAAAAGCCCTGATCCGACATGGGTAGAATCCTTTTGTCTCTCCGTTCTGGATCAAAATGGCTATGCACCAAAGTGTCTTTCAAGCTCCTCGACCTCCTTGCTGTGATAAGCGGCTTCGGAGGCAACACTTTTCTCAAAAATGGATCAGACCGGAGAATCCCCCAATATTTGGACAACATATCCCTCATCTCTCCCCACCGATTGTGGTATGTAGTTATAAACCGTACCTGTTCAGCTTGTTCTTTTTTATTGGAAAAATGATCTTCCGATTCGTAGTTATTCGGGAATAACAAAGAGCTTCTCGAAGCCTGCGTGGCCCGATGGAAGCCTCTCCTAATGATCTTCTTACTATATCCCCTCTCCAGGAATCTTTGTGCCAGTTCGCCTGATTGCTTTTCAAAGGCTTTCTGATCAGAACAAATCCTCTTAGTTCTTAGAAATTGTCCAATTGGTATTCCCGAAATTACAGACTTCGGATGTGAAGAGGATACGTGAAGAAGGCTGTTTGTGGCAGTATTCTTTCTAAAAATAGAGGTGGATAAAAAACCATTATCCTGGGTCTTAATGGCAATGTCTAAAAAATCCAACTCTCTACCCTGCCTAAATGTAAGTTTTATATTTTGGTCATTAGTGTTCAACTTCTGCATCACATCTTTAAGATCATTGGGGGGGCCATCCCAGATAAACAGGATATCATCTATGTAGCGCATCCAATTAAGGATGCTACTACAACCTGGAATGGCTTCCCCCAAAAAAATATCCCGCTCCCATGCACCCAAAAACAAATTTGCATACGAAGGGGCGCATGCCGCCCCCATCGCTGTGCCTTGGGTTTGCAGGAAAATCTTTTGATCAAATGTGAATACATTGTGTGTAAGTACAAATTCAAGGAGGAGCAACACCAAGTCGACCATATCGCTATCCATATTACTATTATGCAGGAAAAAAGAAACTGCCCGAAGGCCATCTGCATGTCTAATCGACGTGTACAAAGACTCGACATCGGCCGTGACCAGAACCATGTTGGAACCAAGTTGTATATTGTCCAATCTACGCAAGGCCGATGTCGTGTCCTTGATAAACGAAGGCAATTCCGCAACCAAAGGCTGCAGATAATGGTCGATGATATTGCAGATAATTTCACTCAGCCCACCATTACCTGCCACAATCGGCCTTCCAGGGGGATCAATCATATTCTTGTGCACTTTTGGGATCAGGTAGAACGTTGCTAGCCGGGGGTGAAGATTTTTAATATATTCAACCAATTTTTTGGGTATAATTCCTTTCTCAAAAGCCGACATCAAGATAGAAAGTAATTCATCCTGAAAAGTAGGGAGAGGATTAGTTATCAATTTTCTATAACACTGGCGTACATTCAACAACTTGTATGCTTGTCGTTCATACATGGTGATAGGCCATATCACCATGTTGCCGCCTTTATCAGCAGGTTTGAACAACACATCCTCCCATGTTTGTAACTCCTCCAAAGCATTTCTTTCCCGTCTAGTAAGATTGGAAGGGCCTGATTTTGTAGAAAACTTCTCACGAAATTCCTGAGACACCATCTTTGTAAAAATCTCAATAGCTGAACATGAATTGAAGGAGGGAAATTTAGTTGATTTTTTTAAAAGAGCGTGAGGAAAGGTACTCACCACTTGTGGTTCACTTTCCTCCTCTAATGAATGAAGTACAGCCAGTGCTTCCTTCTCTTGTGTAGAAAGAAAACCTTCCGTTTGTTCAGACTTGCCATATAACCTCTTGAAAAACAGCTTTCAAGAAAAAAGATGTAAATCTTTTATGGACGTAAACGAGTCTGCCGGGCATGAAGGAGAGAATGACAAACCTTTACTTAAAAGAGAAACATGTGACTCCAGCAGCTCATGTTCAGACAGGTTGATTACCTTAAGTTGTTGATCTCCAGCATTATCGGTGTGGAAAATATCATAAGTGCGGTTTCCAGGTTTTTGCTTATTTTTAGAACGTGTGTTGAATGTATGTATTTGTTCAACCGAAGTACTGCTACTTGCCACACTGGAAGGTAATGATTGAATGGAAGAACTCCTGGACCTATGAGTACCATGTTCCACCTTTTTGGTCTGCCATCACATTAGTGATATTTTTAAAATGGGGAAACGGGCAGCAAATCTCACTCACCTCATCCGCTTGCCTCCGTCCAGCTCCTCCTGGGCATGTGGCGGTGCAGGGTGCACTACGTGATGGCTGTCACTTTAACAGACATGGTGAGCACAGTGTGTCTGCGGTATATATATCACAGGGTTGGGGGCTACAGAATATACATCACAAGGGAGGCAGGGGTTACAGTATATACACCCATTAGAGGCTAGGGGCTACGGTATTACATCACATGATAGGCTGGAGGCTATGGTATATACATCACAGGGTAGGCTGCGGGCTACGGTATATACATCACAGGGGAGGCTGGGGGCTACAGTATATATACACCACAGGGGAGCCTGGGGCTACTTTATTTACATCACAGCGGAGGCTGGGGGCTATAGTAAAACACCAAAGGAGGGACTGGAGCCATTGTATATGTGACGCCCTGGCGCCGCCAGGTGGTCACAGAGGTACATAACACCCTACATAACATCTTCCCACACAAGGGTTCAATCTGCCACAAAATCCTAGCCACCCCCCCAGGGTAAGAAGGACACACCAGTGCGCAGGACCAGTCGGATTCGGAGCGCTCACCTAGGGGTCTTGAGGATCCGGGGGGCGGGAACAAGTTAGATCAGTGTGGAGTTTGAAGTTGGAGGTCGAGTGGAGAGGAGTGACAGTGACAGACTGTCAGGAGGAAAGATGAGCCTAGTGGAGAGTGGACAGGGTAGTAGCCCTGGTCTACTGGCTAGGTGGCAAACAGTGGACCGTGTCCAAAGGCGACGGGAATACGTTCGCAGGAGATCCAGAGTGGACCGGGACAGGCTTGGAGCCCGCCGGTACCGACAGCGGAGATCAGGTCCGGAAACCGTGCACAGGCGGGGTACCTGGACCCTAGTTAGAAGATGGTTGCAAGCCCCTTCTCTAATTCACCAGGCCGGGAGCAGGTTTCAAGCCTAGCTCCAGAAGTTTAGCCCAGATAGAGCGAACCGGCAGCCCACCGCGGGGAATAGGGTATCCGAATTCACCCACTGAAATCCCAAGGGTCAGTGTTCACGGGCAACGGCTCCTCAGGTACACAAGACACCGGGAGCGGATTTCTCCCATTCCACACGGGTTAAATCAACACAAGAAAATTGCAGAGTGCTGGAGGAAGGGACATCGGTACACCAGCCCGGGTGTGGGACCCGAGTACACCTGGATGCGGCAGCCGGCCACTGACACCTTGGTTTACCAACGGACTTGCGTGCAATTATTCCACAGTGAGTACACCACCATTCCCCGGTCCGGCCCGGCACGCCACCTCCGTCCCACATCATTCCCCATGTTCTGGACATTAAGCCCCGGGGCATCCACCCCACGGAGGGGTTAACATCCAGCTGCTATCCCATCGCCCTCGGGTGCTCCCCAACAGCAGCGGTGGTACCATATCTTACCACACACCATGGGTGGAGTCACGAAGTACTTGCAGTAATCCCATACATATACGTCCCCTTTTTATTCGAGTGTCCGTGCTACCCCCAGGTCCGGAAATCTATCGAGCCACTGCGGATCCGGATCCGAGCAACCCGACTGCTGATGTGGGGGCGGCACATATATACATCGCAGGGGAGTCTGGGGGATATGGTATATATATCACAGGGGAGGCTGGAGGCTACAGTAGATAAATCACAGGAGGAGCTGTGGCTACAGTATATACATTACAGGAAGGGTTGGGGGTACATACATCAAAGGGGAGGCATGGGGCATAGACATCACTGGGGGCATACACATTAGTGAAGGGCACACACATTACTGGGGGCATACATGTTACTGGGGGCATACATGTTACTGTGGGGAATACATATGATTGGGGGGCATACACGTTACTGGGGGCACACATGTTACTGCGGGGCACACATTACCGGGGGGCATACACATTACTGAGTGACATACACGTTACTAGGGATTGATACACATTACTGGGGGGGTGATACACATTGTAGGCGGGCATACACATTACTGGGGGGCATACACATTACTAGGGGGCATACACACTACCGTGTGGGCATAAACTTTTACTGGGGGACACACACAGTTCTCAGGGGAATACACATTACTGCGGTGGGAGCATATATATTATTGGGATGAGGCCATACAGCTCTGGGGGGAGGCATAAAGCTCAGTGGGTACCCTATAGCTCGGGGGTACATACAGCTCTGGGTGGCCAAACATTGTGCTGGGTGATGCTGGCTGGAACTGCGGCTCCTGTCTTCATCTTTGTGACGGAAGCGCACCACGTGCTGACGACACCCGCAGATGAACTTCAATGCAAGTTTTAAAGGCCAGCAGCAAGGAAGTTTGTGTTCCCTGAGGCAGCTGAACTGATCATCGCCCCTGACGATGGCGAGTGGGGCCCCCTGACTGTCCAGGGCCCCAGCACTTGCCCAAGGGCTCTGGATTCTGATGCCAGCCCTGCATACGCTGCTCAAATCTACAGTGTGTCAATTCTTTCAGAGATTTATTTCCAATCAATTGGAAAAAAAATGCAGCAAAAACATGCAATTTTCTGCCAAGAGACATGTTTATTGTGCAAATATGTCTGCAGCCAATACTTAATGTGTTGACAGTGAGTGTGAGTTTTTTACTTCAGTATATGTGAGCCAAAACCAGTAGTGGGTAAGAAATACAGAAGTGGTGACATGTTTCTATTATACTTGTCCTCTATTGTTCCACTTCTGGTTTTGACTTCCAAATACTGAAGTGAAAAACTCACTAAATAGTCAACATGTGCACATGGCTTTAGGCTAGAAATCTGCTTTATAGTGCCTTTTGGAAGTAAAATATACTTACACAAGGAGCTTCCTTTTAATTTGAGTTAGATGGAGATCTAATGATATATGTAGGTCAGACTGGTATTGCCTGCGCCTGCTGCTGGAATTACCTAACAGCTTACAGTGGAGGAGGAGGCTATTCTGTGCCTCAGGTCCTAAAAAATATTACACTTCTAAGGAGGCTACACCCAGTGAGGGGGGTGAAATTTGACACGACAATCGTATATCAGTGTTTCAGGTCTATCACTGCTTCCTGGATTCATGTGAGAAGACCTTTTCATTGTGGGTGTGAGTACTGGGGGGCTTTGGACTATATACTGTATATACATGGCAGTTTTGTGGCAATAATAATGAGTTTGTGGTTTATAAGTTCAAAAAAGTAAAAATGCGCTTGAATGACTGAGAATGCCGCTATATAGGATATATTACTATATACATTTTACATACGTATAGCAGATATTTACTTTTGATTTTAGCAATTAACCTTGTTGAGAAGGGGCAACACTTGATTTCTTCATGTTCAGCAACCATTCACAGTCATTTAGCACACCTAAAATAGTCATTTCAGGTGATTCTTTGTATCTTACATTGAATAAATGCTTAGCAGGTCATGTATAAAGCTAGATAGTTACATAGTTACGCAAGTTGAAAAAAGACCTAGGTCCATCTAATTCAACCTTCCTCCACCAATTATAAATTATTTAATGACAAAATGTATAACCGACAATGTTGTGTGTACTGAGGAAATCATCCAGCCCTGTATTAAAAGCTGTTATCGTGTCTGCCATTACTACCTCTTGTGGTAGGGCATTCCACAATCTGACTGCTCTAACTGTAAAGAATCCTTTCCTATTTAGCTGCTGAAATCGCCTTTATTCCACTCACAGTGAGTGCACCCTGGTCCTTAGTATTGTCCTTAGTATAGTAGATGCACAGTGCAAACATTTCTGTATGTGAGCTTGTGAGATTTGTCAAGGTATAAAGCTGGATCTTGGAAATAAGCGGCTTCTTCAATGGTATTTCAGGCATGCCATGAGAATTATACTGGCTACAAATTGAAACATTAGTGCAAAACAGAACTTCTTGTGAAGAGCAGTGGAATGCTTCACCACTTTTTTTAAAGGGGCATTCCCATTTTAATGTTATATTGCTAGAATATTTACTTCTCGGGGAAGTCCACCTCTTCAACACCCACTAGTCCTAAAAACAAGAGGAACAAACAGGGAACGAGCAGGAAGGTTACAAGCAGGTTCGGGGCTTCCGGCCTGTACCCTCAGGCTCAGGTCGCCAGACAAGGGACATCAGGCACAGGTCATCAGGTACAGGTCATCGGGCACAGGTCATCGGCCACAGGTCATCAGGCACAGGTCATGGGGCACAGGTCATCGGATACCGGTCATCGGGCACAGTATATATATTTCCCGCATCCATACATTCCTTAACCAAGAGTCTGCAAAAAGACTACATGCATAACCATATACATTTTTCCTACACACATCATTGAGCCTCCGTCCAGACTAGGGGAACTTGAAAAGTCATCTGAATGAGACTGTGCTGTAGGCCTATGTGCCCGTGGAAGAAAATACCTGCGGAATTTTCTGCAGGTATTTCCGCAGGGTCACCCAGCAGCTCCCGGGAATCTGCAGCTATCCGTTATTGCGGATTTCATGCGGAATTGCTGTGGAAAACCTACGGAAAATGTGCGGAATTCGTGCGCTTGTACTGCGGATTTTCCCCCCTGTATCTCCATAGTTGAAAGGCAGGAGATCCATCCTTTGCGGCAGCGGAAATTCCACAGCATTTTCCGCAGGAGAAAAATCTGCAGCATATAAACAGCACACACCAAATCACATAAGATAACATGGTGAGTCTCTGAACTTGTGCAAACCTGCGGATTTATCTGAAAAATCTAGAAAATCCACAGGATTTCCACAGCAAAATCTTCAGGTATTTTCTCCTGTGAGCACAGAGCCTAAGGAGTCCAGTGACCACTTAGTTCTCAAGGTCAATGAAATAATCAGAGGTTCAACATCTGCTGAAGTCTTGCATTATGTCATCACTTTATAAGAAGAAACAATCAATGAATACGGCTTAATTAAAGAGAACCTTAGTTTCAACAGTTTTCTTATGTTAAATGGGACACATAACTTTTTTTATTTTGCCTCTTTGTTGTGGAGATGTTAGCAATCAAAGTATTCGGTACCTAATCTTTCGGAGTTTTTACTGGGTGGAAAGGAGGTTAGACCAGATCAGGCTGTCCGTCTTTACACATCTCACACACTGATAAACTAGACCTAAGTTATTATGGGGGTTGTTTTTTTCTCCTTTGAGTGTTGCTGCCTACTTATGATTGGTCACAGTCATACGGGGAGAATAAATAAATGTCCCCTAGTGAAAACTAATGCTCACTTGAATTTAAAGAGGTTCTCCACGTTCGTGAACAATTTTATTTTCTTACTTATAGGAAATATGTTAGCAGGTTTTTGCTATCTCATTTGGCATTAACATAGTGTAGGCAAGGAGATTCTGAATCTAGCGGTGTATCACTTAGATTACTGGGTGCAGCCGTTCTCACATAATCAAAGAATTGACTTAGGAAAATTCGCTTTGATATAAGAGTAACTTGGTTTAAGAGCACACTCCCGGAACAAATTATGCTCGTAATCCAAGGTTCCACTGTATTGTTAAGATTTGTGAAATTGTTCCACCATTTCTGATTGGAGATTTGCTCAGGTCACATTACAGTCTATTTCATGCACAATGGAAGAAGACTTGAAGGAGCAGAGGATGTTGAGCTTTGTCCTGGAGAATTCAGAGCGTGGAAATCCCCAGAGTGTAGTGGATACCATAGATAAATACTGCAGAGATGTAGAATGGGCCATGAATGTCGGAGATGAAAAAGGTGAGAAATCCAAAATAAACTGTAAATCCTGCTGTCTATTTTCCTCTAATGTACAGTATTACTTGTTGTCAGTAAAAAAACAGATTGGCAAAGCACCGTTGTGCCCTGCTATTGTATTACACTTCAATAAAAAGACTGTGTTCACCTCCATCAGTGGATCAGTTAGGGATTTTCATTGCAGAATCTTTACATTTTTATAAGAAAATACATTGCTGCATACAGTGGTATTTTTCACATGAAAATGTTGGATACTTTGGCGAAACCTAACAGACCTCATGGGTCTATGGCGTCCAATGGGAACCAGTGGTGTCTGTCATGCATCAGATATAGTGATGAGCGAGCACTACCATGATTGGGTGCTCGGTACCCTATAGGAGCAGTTGGATGCTCGGCGGGACATGACTCGAGCACCCGAGTATAATGGAAGTCAATGGGGAACGACTGGAAAAATGCTTCAGTTCCTTACTGACTTTCATCATACTAGGGTGTTCCAGTCAGGCTCATCCGAGCATCCACCTGCTCTTATCAAGTACCAAGCACCTAAGCCTCGTAGTGCTCGCTCATTACTAATCAGAGGTGTTACAGCAGTCTATAAATAGAAGCCATAAAGCAGGTGTGAACAGAGCCTAAATCCCACACAATATGCTGTGATTGTGAATTCTACTACTGAGTGCAGGAGTTGCAATAAAACCATATTATGTGATTCTGTATGCTGGAGCCTCCACTTAGGTCTCATGCACCTGACATTCCACAGATTAGCTCTATACAGCACTCCAGCATATGGTGCCTCCATGATGCACCAGACTTCCTCCTAGAATCAATAATGTATAAGTTTATGCAAGATTTTTTTTTTATAGACACAAATTCTTCAAACACAAAGATACGAGAAACAAGAGCCATATTTGGATCTCCATTTGGATCTCTGTATGGATGCCAAATACAATAGTGTGCATGCGGCCTTATAATGGCTTATAATTTTGGCTAGGCGATTGCTTTTTTCTATGGCCATTACATTTTTACATGAATATGTTCAGTAGATGTGTCATGCGGTTAGTGGTAGTATTTCATGTAAGGTATCGCTTAACAGAACATTATATATTTCCTTTAAAGTCAATTGATTTAACAATAATAACTGCATATATTATCAAATAGATCTTAGACCCAATGATACTGATGTATTTGCTTTGTTGCTGTACTCTCTCATCGTTTCACTGCCTGATAACAAAATGAGTGTTTTATGAGCTTAGCTGCAGCTGTAATTGGAGGAATTAGGGGTACTTCACACACAGCGAGATCGCTACTGAGATCGCTGCTGAGTCACGGTTTTTGTGACCTCATTAGCGATTTCGCTGTGTGTAAAGGCCCCGTCACACTAAGCAACATCGCTAGCAACATCGCTGCTAACGAACAACTTTTGTGACGTAGCAGCGATGTTGCTAGTGATGTCGCTGTGTGTGACATCCAGCAACAACCTGGCCCCTGCTGTGAGGTCGTTGGTTGTTGCTGAATGTCCTGGGCCATTTTTTAGTTGTTGCTGTCCCGCTGTGAAGCACACATCGCTGTGTGTGACAGCGAGACAGCAACAACTAAATGTGCAGGCAGCAGGAGGCGGCTTCTGCGGAGGCTGGTAACCACAGTAAACATCGGGTAACCAAGAAGCCCTGTCCTTGGTTACCCGATATTTACCTTTGTTACCAGCCTCCGCCGCTCTCACTGTCAGTGCCGGCTCCTGCTCTGTGCACATGTAGCTGCAGGACACATCGGGTTAATTAACCCGATGTGTGCTGTAGCTAGGAGAGCAGGGAGCCAGCGCTAAGCATTGTGCGCTGCTCCCTGCTCTGTGCACATTTAGCTGCAGCACACATCGGGTAATTAACCCGATGTGTGCTGTAACTAGGAGAGCAGGGAGCCAGTGCTCAGTGTGCGCTGATCCCTGCTCTCTGCACGTGTAGCTGCGTGCGCTGGTAACCAAGGTAAATATCGGGTTGGTTACCCGATATTTACCTTAGTTACCAAGCGCAGCATCTTCCACGCGGCGCTGGGGGCTGGTCACTGGTTGCTGGTGAGCTCACCAGCAACTCGCTTAGCAACGCTCCAGCGATCCCTGCCAGGTCAGCTTGCTGGTGGGATCGCTGGAGCGTCGCAGTGTGACATCTCACCAGCAACCTCCTAGCAACTTACCAGCGATCCCTATCGTTGTTGGGATCGCTGGTAAGTTGTTTAGTGTGACTGGACCTTTACACTGAGCAGCGATCTGGCCCCTGCTGTGAGATCGCTGCTCGTTACACACAGCCCTGGTTCGTTTTTTTATTGTTGCTCCCCCGCTGATAAGCACACATCGCTGTGTGTGACAGCGAGAGAGCAACAATCCTGAATGTGCAGGGAGCAGGAGCCGGCGTCTGACAGCCTGCGGTAAGTTGTAACCAAGCTAAACATCGGGTAACCAAGGTGGTTACCCGATATTTACCTTCGTTACCAGCGTCTGCAGCTCTCACGCTGCCAGTGCCGGCTCCTGCTCCCTGCACACGCTAAGCTAAGCGGTGTGCGCTGGTAACTAAGGTAAACATCGGGTAACCATACCCGATGTTTACCTTAGTTACCAGTGTCCGCAGCTTCTAGACGCCGGCTCCGTGCAAGTGCAGCGTCGCTTGCATGTCGCTGCTGGCTGGGGGCTGGTCACTGGTCGCTGGTGAGATCTGCCTGTTTGACAGCTCACCAGCGACAATGTAGCGACGCAGCAGTGATCCTGACCAGGTCAGATCGCTGGTGGGATCGCTGCTGCGTCGCTAAAGTGTGACGGTACCCTTATACAGCCATTGTAACTTGGCTTTTTAACATAAGAACACCAGCCTCATCAGATCCAATAGATCTATTTAATAATGTATGTGATTTGCATTATGAAATCTGGCGACAGATCCACTTTAAAAGTAATACGCATTCACTACTTTTCTTGACTAAATTGTTTTGAGGTTTGCAGCCAGCCGATGCGTCCATCATTGCTTGAAGACCTTACATATTCTCTTTTCCATCTCCAGGCTTGATTGTTGATGAAGTAGTGAAAGAGAGAGACCCTTCTGTAATACTAGAGCTGGGCACATATTGTGGATATTCTGCTACCCGGATAGCTCGCTTGCTGCGGCCTGAAGCGCGTGTCTTTACCATAGAGCTGGACCCAGTTCATGCAGCTGTAGCAAAGCAGATGGTTGACTTTGCTGGATTACAGGATCAGGTGGATATGTTAGCTGGTATGAAGTGTATGTAAGGCTTCATTCACACACAGTGGTCCTGCTGCCACAACCCTGTGCTGATGTGATCTTTCCAGTGTTTTCCTGCACAATCACAACAAAACAGCTGTTTCACCTGAAAAACCTCATGACCATTATGAGTGGCCATGTGGTCTTGAAGATGAAACAACTGCTTGCTCAAACAACCCTTTAAAGGGAATCTGTCACCAGGTTTTTGCCATCTAATCTGAAAGCAGTATGATATATGGGCAGAGATTCTGATTCCAGCAAATTGTTACTTACTGGGCTGCTTAGTGTAGTTTTGATACAATCACTTATTAATTAGCAGTAAATTATCATTAGAGGACTACTTTGTCTGCTGGCAGGTAGTCCAGGATATTCATGAGCTCTGTATAACTGCTAGATCTGCAGCAGAGAAAACATTGCTTTTATCAAAATGATAGCAAAGAGCTCAGTAACTGACACATCGCTGGAATCAGGGTCTCGGTCTCTACATTATGCCGCTCGCACATGAAGTAGCAAAATCTGGTGATAGATTCCCCTTAAGGCCGCTTTACTTGCTGCGATCTCGCTTGCGAGATCGCTAGTGTGCGTACCCGCCCCTATCGTTTGTGCGTCACGGGCAAATCGCTGCTTGTGGCACACAAAATCGCGCGGACCAGTCACACTACTTACCTGCCTAGCGACGTCGCTGTGACCGGCGAGCCGCCTCCTTTCTAAGGCGGCAGTTTGTTCGGCGTCACAGCGACGTCACTAAGCGGCCACTTAATCGAAGTGGAGGGGCGGAGATGAGCGGGATGAACATCCCGCCCACCTCCTTCCTTCCTCATTGCCGGCGGCCGCAGGTAAGGTGAGGTTCCTCGTTCCTGCGGTGTCACACATAGCGATGTGTGCTGCCGCAGGAACGACGAACATCATACCTGCAGTTGCAACGATATTTGGGAATAGGGGAACATGTCAACGATAAACGATTTTGAAGGATTTTGCGACCTTTTTTGATCACACGTAGGTGTCACACGCAACGACATCGCTAACGAGGCCGGATGTGCGTCACGAATTCCGTGACCCCAACGACATCGCTTTAGCGATGCCGCTGCGTGTAAAGCGGCCTTTAATCTGCCCTGATCGTTCCTAAAACTGGTCATATACAGCTGTCACCCGCAGGATTTTTGGCCACGGAAGAGCGGGTGATTCTCCCTTATTTTTCATTGCTGTTCAGTAGGAATAAGGCCCCTTAATACTTTTTAATATGTATTGGTGCTTTTTAAGTGGTTAAAGGAAATCAATCACCAGGATTTTCCTATATAACCTAAAGCCAGTGCTATACTGGCACTATCAGGCTGATTCTCTACATACCTGTAGTGGTCAGCTCGGATGTTTAGGTTTTGATATCCAAAAAAGAAAAGTTTATAAAATTAGCAGCTTGTTGAGTGACAGCAGCAAAGGAGCAGATCATATATTCATAGTTATCCCCTCCCCCTGTTAGAATTAGCATAAGTATTATACAAACTATTCACTTTATCTCTTTCAGGACCTGTGTGAGGTCGTACCCATGTGACCAGAAGGGGCGAGGCCTCAATCAGCAAAGTAAGATATCAGGTCACATGGTATGACCTCACACAGGTCCTGCAACAGACAAAGTGAATTGTTTGTGTAATACTTATGCTAATTCTAACAGGGAGAGGGGATAACTATGAATATATGATCTGCTCCTTTGTTGTTGTCACTCAACAAACAGCTAATTTTATAAATTTTACTTTTTTGGATTTCAAAACCTAAACATCCGAGCTGACCACTACAGGTATATATAGAATCAGCCTGATAGTGCCAGTATAGCACTGGCTTTAGGTTATACACAAAAATCCTGGTGATTGGCTCCCTTTAAAAAGACTGTCAGTACAAAGTGACTATACAAACCAAGTACAGGCGCTCAGTGCAGCGTGGCGTGGCCAACCATTTAAGTGCACCTTCCCACCTACTTATTTTGGTGATATTATTCAGTACATTCTCGTTCAGGTAGCGAGCAGGTGGCTTGGTCTCATATGTAGCATCGTTGCTGAAGCTGAACTTCTACCTAAGTCATCTGTGGATAAATAGTTCATACTTTTTCCCCCTGTGTGTCCTCCTTGTGTCTTCCTTTAGCATTTGGTGGGGTTGACGAAGAGCTCATCCCACCCATTTCCCTAGGGATGCCTAGAGTCAGGTATCCGGAACCCAGGGACCAGCAATAGATTTGGTCAGAGGTCACCATCTCTCCCTTCCCTAGACATAGGGGTCCCCTTCCATTACCTTTCGCCATTCATTTGCTACTTCCCCATACCTAGCATGACAACTGAGAGTCCCTTTAAAACCACAACATGACCCCATGCATGTTCAACAGAATATTAAATTATTCAGGTTTTTTTGTTAATCCATCAGTCATTTGCTTAATTGTAATTTATAGATTGTTCTTTTTTGCTTCTAGCATTATTCATTCCAAATTTTGAGGGAATGTTTGTCAGGACTCCTCTCGTTCTTATTTATTTTGTCCAGGTGAAGGTTCTTGAAGGTGCCACAGGAACGGTCATCCCCCAACTAAAGGAGAAATATAATGTGGATACTGTGGACTTCGTGTTTCTAGATCATGCAAAGGAGCAATACACCCCTGACACTAAATTGCTGGAGGTAAGTTACTGACAGGTAATAGCCACATTTTCAATATTAACACTAATCTTCCAGGCATGCATTGGATACTTTTGAGGCTCAAATCCATAACAATAATTTAATCAAATTGATATAATCGTGCCAGTGATTGTTTAATTTGGTACATACTGTGCTATTACTAAACAACAAATACTTATCTTTTTTTTTTTTATTCAACTTTTTATTTTGAAAAAGGTTTTTTAAACATGTTTTACAACAGAAAGGAAAAGAAAAACACACAGACATGCAATTACATGAATAGATGTACCATTTCACAAGTATGCTTACAGATGGGCTATATCATTAACACTCTAATTGTCAAATAGAAGGTGGAAGGTGCACTCTTGTTACAGGCCCCTAGGAGGGAGATATCGGGGCTCGGTCAAGGAGGGCCTAGGGAAAAAAAAAAATTCTCGCAACACTTGAAACCGGTCTAAATCACGAGTATCAGTCACTCCAATCCTATATCCGACCCTACATCTAATAAGTGTCCACAAGGGCATCCCAAAGAGACCATGTCACCGTGAACTTATCCATTGTATTATGGAGCTGGGCTGTGAGCTTTTCCATATTCCTGACATGTTTTATTCTGGCATATAGGTCTGAGACAGAGGGCGGGGCTACCCTTCTCCAGAACAGTGAAATTAGACACTTGGCCGCAGTAAGGACATGGAGTAAAAGCTTTAGTTCAGGTTTGCTTAAAGACGGTGGGAGGGCATTCAGCAAATACACTACCGGATCTCTGGTCACATTACCACCTACTAATCTGCCAATCAGGGACTCTACCTCCTCCCAGAAGCCATCGATGGTCGGGCATGTCCAGAATATATGGTATTGAGATGCTCCCCCAAGGCCACATCTCCAACACACGTCTGGATAGGTACGGTTAAATTTGTGAAGGAGTTCTGGTGTGTGGTACCATGTCATGAGGATCTTTACTTGGTTTTCCTTATAAAGAGTGCTAATTGAGGACCGAAATGTCCTAGCCCATAGTACTGACCAGAGTGCGTCTGAAAGGGGGCGTCCAACCCATCCCTCCCATCTCTTCATGTATGAATGCTTCAGTGCCTCCGGTGAGTCCCCGATTATCAGAATGTTATAAATGGCCGAGATCAGTCCCCTGGTCAAGGTCCTGCCAGAACAAAGGGTTTCGAATGCTGTGGGACGCCGCACCGCCGTCTGTCCCATAATGTCTGTGAAAAAATGTGATACCTGTTGATATGAGGAATATAGATGGAGAGGTAAGTTATATTGATATCGTAATTCTGAAAATGGCTTCAATTTCAGCGTAGCCGGGTTGACCACATCCCGAAAACAGTAGAGGCCCGCCTTCGCCCACTGCCCCGTCACCCCCGGATTCATGCCCTTTGTCAAGTGTGGTGTGAACAAAAAAGGGGTCAATAGGGAAGACTGTGAGGCCAGCTGGAACTTCATTCTACACTCTCGCCACACCTCTCTTGTAAATGCCATCGAGCCTAGGAGGTCTCTGGAGGGGGTTTCACTAGGGCGTCCCCATATTAGAGAGCTGGGGTGGAAAGGTGCCATCCAAAGCTTCTCTATCTCCGTCCACTTGTTAAAAGCCGGCAGGGTCGTCCATGACGCCAGGCTGCGCAGGTGTGCGGCATAGTAATAAAGTTTAAGATTCGGACACGACAAGCCCCCCTTTGTACGTGGTGCATATAGTACTGAGTCTGGGATGCGGTGCCTTCCTGAGTGCCATATAAATTGCAAGAGTTTTGATTGGACTTTTTTCAGTACCCCCAGGGGAACCCGCACCGGGAGTGTTTCAAACAGATACAGAAATTTAGGGATAACTGACATTTTAATTGTAGCGATTTTACCCAAAAAAGAGATCTGTAATGATGACCATTTTTTCAGACTATTTTCCACTTCGCGTATCAGGGGCGGGAAATTGGCTTGGTATAATGTTTTATAACTGGGGGTTATTTTGACTCCTAAATATCTTAGGGAATCTGAACACCAAGAGTACTTCAAGTTTTGTTTGAGGGTCTGTAATTTAGTTTCTGGGATGTTGAGCGGCAAGGCCTCTGTTTTGTCGGAGTTAAGTTTATAACCCGAGAGTCTAGCGTATTGAGTTAGTACTGCGTGTAAGTTTGGTAGGGAAATGACGGGATTAGTCAGGGACAACAGGACGTCGTCTGCAAATAGGGCCACTTTAAAGGATTTATCCCGAACCTTGACCCCCATAATGTCCGGATTGAGTCGAATATGTGCTGCCAGTGGTTCAATGCTTAGGACATATAGCAAAGGGGACAGAGGACAGCCCTGCCTAGTTCCATTACAGATGGGCAGGGGATTTGAGTGTGCATGAGGGAGGCGAATTGTCACCGCAGGGAGAGAATACAAGCCCCGCAGGACTGAGACAAATGGTCCCGACAGGCCGAAGTGGTCCAACACAGAAAACATGAAGGACTAATCCAGCCTATCGAAAGCCTTCTCTCCGCGTCTAGTCCCAGAGGAAGTGCTTCCACTCCTTCCCTATTCACCACTTCCACCATATCTAAGATCCTTTGGGTGTTGTCCCCCGCCTGTCGATAGCGAACGAAACCTACTTGGTCTTTATGGACCAGCTGTGGAAGCCAATTATTTAGGCGGTCCGCCAACAGTTTGGTGAATATTTTGAGATCAGAATTTAAGAGACTGATAGGGCGATAGCTCGCATATTCCATGGGGTCCCTACCCGCTTTAGGGATGACAGTTATGTAAGAGTGTAAAAAAGTATTTGGGATGTCCTCACCCTTCATAAAAAGATTGAAAAGATGAGTCAAATGAGGTGACAGTTCTCCCAGGAAGGTTTTATAATATAGGTAAGTAAACCCATCCAGGCCCGGAGCTTTGTGGTTTGGGAGGTCTTTAATGGTCTGATGGATCTCGTCTGGGACTATTTCTCGGTTAAGATCCTCCAGAGCCTCCCGGGACAGTTTTGGAAGGTGACAGTCAGTCAAATAATCATTCAATATTGTTGTTCTACCTGGGTGGGACATTGATAATGACGGAGGGATAGAGTACAAGGATGTGTAGTATGCGTGGAAGAGTTGTGCGATTTTTGTGGGATCATAATGAGGGGTGCCCAAAGTATCCTTTATGGCGCAGGGGGCGGAAGTTATCGTTTGGTCCCGAAGCCTTCTGGCCAGCATCGTATGTGGTTTATTGCCATACTCATAATACTTCTGGCGTGAGTAACGTAGGAGCTTTTCTATTTTCCCGTGTGATATCTCTTTTAATTTAGTTCTAAGGTCTATTACCGCTTTCAGGCGAGTCTTAGAGGGGTGGGTGCAAAGGCGTTCCTCCGCTGATCGGAGGTCTATTTCACATTGATGATAAAGTAGCTGTGAGTCCTTTTTGAGCTTGGAAGAAATGGCTATGCACTCCCCTCTAATAACCGCCTTGTGGGCTTCCCATATCACTGGGAAGGATGGAGGGGTCTGAGAATTCTCCTCAAAGTAATTCTGTATAGCCTTACGGATAGATTCTCGAGAAGTAGGGTTGGTGAGTAGGGATTCATTTAGTCTCCAGTGGGTTCTTTTTGAGGGAACATTTGTTAAATTAAGGTGTAGTAATAAAGGGGCATGGTCTGACCACGTGATACTGCCTATTTGTGCTTGTCGGAGTGTTCTAAGAGTGAGAACATTACCAAAGAAATAATTGATTCGGCTATGAGAGTAATGAGGGTGTGAGAAGAAGGTGTATTGTCTTGCTGTCGGGTTATCAATTCTCCACAGATCAAATAGTTGGTATTTATGGATCAATTTGCGAAATCCCATAGACAGATTAGATGATTTACATGGGCTTGTGGAGTGTGAGGGTGCTAGCATTTTATCAGCTCTGTGTGAAAACACCATATTAAAGTCCCCCCTATAATGTGAATGACCCCCCGGTCTGACGGGAGGCGTGAAAGGACCGAGGAAACAAATCTATTCTGATTAGAGTTTGGGGCATAGAGGTTACATAGGATTAATTTCATCCCATTCAGCGTGCCCTGGATGATCAGGTAACGACCCGAGGGATCTGCCTCCCACTTACTCACTTGGAGTGGGCAAGTGCGAGAAATTAGTATAGCCACCCCAGCTTTCTTTTTTGTGTTTGTAGCCGAAAAGGATTGAGGAAACTAATGGCGGGCAAAGTTAAAAGAGCTTTTTTCTGTGAAGTGTGTCTCTTGCAGAAACACCACATCCGCCAGTGATTTTCGCATCTCCTGGAGAACCAGCCTCCTCTTAACATCAGAATTCAACCCCTTCACGTTAAGGCTCATCAACGTAGCCATCCCGGCGCCTTAATGTAAGCTAGTGTGAGGACTAGTATTTGAGACTGTCGCTTGTTATGCAAGGTAGATATACTCCCTGGGCCCTTCTGAAACAGAGCGCTTCTACTATAGTAAGTTGCATACCTGTGAGTACAACCAGAACAATAAAGAGTAAACCAAAACATACCTATGTTTTACTACAAAATAGAAACTCTTCAATTATGTAATAAGGGTATGGAATCAACCTCGACAGTCCACTACCCCACCAGCAGAGTCGACTTACTTTTATACAAAGTTAAGGGTATCTCACTAAATATAACCTGCACTATAAACCAAAGTGCAAATCAATTGGTACGACTCTGCAGAAGGGTGAGTGGCGGAACCTCACAAACCGGTCTAGGGATCCAAACCTCCCCCACCCCCGGGATTTTTTAAGAAGGAGAAAGTCCCAGGAAAAAGGGAAGCAATATAAGCAGACCAGTTGACCCCCTGGGATTCCCATATGAGATCAAAATATGACTGTAAAATCACGGGAAAAAGCAATCAGGTAGGTCTTTCCGCTCTTGGGCCTCTAGGTCGCCGTTTACGTGCTGCTGTGGCTGGTTGCCAGGTCTGAGGAAGCTGCGGTATCTGTTGGGGCAAAGTCCAATCTGGTAGGTCCGGGACAGGAAGGTCAAATGCCCGGCAAAAAGACTCCAAGTCTGCAGGGGTCCGAAGGTTGGCCGACGTCTCCCCCCGCCGTGCAGATAGGCTGAACGGGAACCCCCATCTATAGAGGATATTATTGGCCTTTAGGGATGACAGTAATGGGCGGAGGGCCCTCCGCTGCTGTAGTGTCAACCATGAGAGATCCTGAAACAGTTGAATCTTAGTATCTTGGTACATCGCTTGTTTTGGCGGTCGTGCTCTGAACATTATTTCCTCTTTAAGTTGGAAGTCCACGATGTGACAGATAATGTCTCTCGGGTTCCCTGTCAAATTTTTGGGGCGCAAGGCCCTGTGTGCTCTGTCCATAGGAATTGGGCTATCAGGCGGACGCTGGAGGAGTGAGTTAAATATGGTCTGCAGGATTTTTGTAACGTCCTCCATTATTTGGGCCTCAGGAACACCTCTGACCCTTATATTGTGGCGTCTGCCTCTGTTGTCAAGATCTTCAATATGACGTTGTAACTCTCTTATGGCATCGGCTTGGGAGGAGGTATGGGACTGGAGGTGGCGAATGGTTGTTCTAGCATCATTATGGTCGGTCTCCAGCTGGTTTATTCTTTTGGAGATAGAGACTACATCCTGTTGGACCGCCGCTATTTCAGACCTGCAGGTGTCTTTTACTTCAGAGATAAGTGCTTGGAAGTCCTTTTTTGTAGGAAGCTGACGCACAAATTCCCACCAATCCGCTGGAGGACATGGAGGCTGTGTGGGTGCAACAATCAGGGTTTCCGGAGCTCCCTTCCTGGAAGATTCTCTAGCAGGCGAGCTCAGTGGGGTCCTGGAGGTCCCTTTAAGCTGTGTCACAGGGGCTGGGCTCCCTGACCCTATATCTCCAAATAGGTTCTGGCTTCTTTGGGGCCTGGGAGTGAGAGACCCACTCTGTAATATTGGTGGTCCCAGTGGGGAGGACAGGGGGGCATCTTTAGGAGATTCAGGGTCATCCCACACAGGCTGGGGAATTATAGCAGGCTGCAGGGCCTCACTCCTGGCCTCTCGAGCCTCCTTCTGTGCCTCTCCCCAGTCCCCCCCTCCACCATCCAACATCCCACAGTCGGGGCTCCCCCACTCCCAACTCCCGCCGCACCAGGTCATGGCACCGGACTCCCCCTGTGAGTGTTCCACAGGAGCCGACGGGCTCCAACCGCCACCGCTCTCCAGGATCTCTAGAGGGGGGAGGGGCGGCATCTCCAACATCTCCGTGTGACCGCCGGAGCTCGTGTCCAGGGAGAACATGTACCTCCTGTCCGGTCCCGCAGTCCCAGGGCTCCCGCTCCCGGCCAGCTCGCTGCAGTCCCGCTCCCGCCCGCGAGCAGGTGAGTCACCTCGCGTCTTCTCCGCCGCCATCTTGTTCACGAGGCTGGCTCCCCTCTCGCCGGCGTCCGCGGGATATCCGGCTCTACCTCCATCTGCGCCGTCGGTCTCCTCGGGCTCCTCACCTCTCCCTCCGTCTGAGACGTGGACCGGCTCTTCCCGTCCGCTGCCTCCCATACCTCCTGGTGCTGCCGCTGTCACAAATACTTATCTTAAGGCCCAGTCACACTAAACAACTTACCAGCGATCCCAAAACGATACAACCTGATAGGGATCGCTGGTAAGTTGCTAGGAGGTCGCTGGTGAGATGTCACACTAAGTGACGCTCCAGCGATCCCACCAGCAACCTGACCTGGCAGGGATCGCTGGAGCGTCGCTACACGTGGAAGCATGCTGCGCTTGCTAACTAAGGTAAATATCGGGTAACCAACCCGATATTTACCTTGGTTACCAGCGCACACCGCTTAGCGCTGGCTCCCTGCACACCTAGCCACAGTACACATCGGGTTAATTACCCGATGTGTACTCTGCTACGTGTGCAGGCAGCAGGGAGCCGGCTTCTGTGGACGCTGGTAACCACGGTAAACATCGGGTAACCAAGATGCCCTTCCCTTGGTTACCCGATATTTACCTTTGTTACCAGCGTCCGCCGCTCTCACGCTGCCAGTGCCGGTTCCCTGCTCTCTGCACACATAGCCACAGTACACATCGGGTTAATTACCCGATGTGTACTCCGGCTACGTGTGCAGAGAGCAGGGAGCCGGCACTGACAGCTGAGAGCGGCGGACGCTGATAACGAAGGTAAATATCGGGTAACTAAGGAAAGGGCTTCTTGGTTACGCGCTGTTTACCGTGGTTACCAGCGTCCGCAGAAGCCGGCTCCTGCTGCCTGCACATTTAGTTGTTGCTCTGTCGCTGTCACACACAGCGATGTGTGCTTCACAGCGGGAGAGCAACAACTAAAAAATGGCCCAGGACATTCAGCAACAACCAACGACCTCACAGCAGGGGCCAGGTTGTTGCTGGATGTCGCACACAGCAACATCGCTAGCAAGTTGTGCCTCAGCAGCGATGTTGCTAGCGATGTTGCTTAGTGTGACGGTACCTTTACTGGCACCTCATTTATATGACTATCATTATGAAGGCTTGATGTTCTACAGATTACATTGCTTCTTGTAAATCCTCATTTACAGATTTGTACTATCTGTTAGCTTTGGAGGTAATGCAACTTAATGAGCCTTTTCACACAGTCATTATTTGGTGCCCATATTGGCAGTGAATACTCACTTTGGAAGTCATATGGTTTAAATTTGACTTTCTCAGAATAATCTAGTAATGTACTGTACTTTCTCCTTCTGTAGGAATGTCACCTGCTGAAAGAAGGCTCCATATTGCTGGCAGATAATGTGGTCTACCCTGGAATTCCAGACTTTCTGGAGTACGTTAGAACTTGTGGCCGGTATGACTGCACCAACTACCCCTCTCATGTACAATACATGAATATGGACGATGCACTGGAGAAGGCTGTATTTAAAGGCTACTTGTGATTTATGGAATGTATTAATTGTATATCATGCCATATTATTACACTAAGCCTAAGTTTACACAAGTTTATAAAGAAAATAGTTTAATTTTTCACCCCTGAAAAAAATGACCATTTTTTTTTTATCTGTACACCATTTGTTTTTATACAATCAGCAGTAAATAAAATTTACAAGACTAAAATTGGTTTCCTATATTAATATTAGCGGTGTATCTGTAAAAATCTGATGCTATTTGGCTGATCCATATGGAACCCAATTATATAATTGTATTTATTTTTTTGCTTACTCATATAATATCAGCCAAAAATATAGGAGAAACTAGTGCATGCTGAATTTTTTTCTACAAGGACATTTGGTCAAGCTGAAGAACCCAATTGAATAATATTGGACGTAGAGCTGTTCATTTGAGGTAATTTCTTTCCACGAACAGCACTCAGACCAAAAATATAAATGAAATAAAAAAAGGTGTAGATAGACTGTGTTAGATAAAATAAGCAAACTTGCAATGAACATGCTTTTTGTATCACTTTTAGGGCTCATGCGCACGTAACTGCTGAATATTCTGCAGCGATTTGACAGCACATGTGTGTGTCAAATCGCTGCAGAAACACTGCATAATGGATGCAGTATTTTTGTTAAAAAAAAGCCGATTTCATGCGCTCTGGCTGCTGCCCTCACCATAGACAGAGTGGGAGCTGCATCCAGAACACACAAATAATTGACATGCTGCTTTTATGAATGCACGGATTTGGGTCAAAATTAGCACCCAAATCGCTGCATTCAAAAAAGCAACGTGCGGATGAATTATGCACAATCTTCATATTGTGCAGGGGACGCAGGACGCATGCATTTACGCTGCAGTGCAATACGCAACGTAAATGCATGTAAGTACACAACGTGCGCATGAGCCCTTAGGACTCGTGCGCAGGTTGCGTCATGTCACTGCAGAAAATTCTGCAGTGATTTGGCAGTGCATGTGCGATTCAAATCGCTGCAGAAACACTGCATAATGGATGCAGTGTTTCTGCAGAAAAAATGCCGATTTCATGCGCTTGGGATGCTGTCTCTCCCATAGACAGAGTGGGAGCTGCATCTGAAGCGCACGGAATAATTGACATGCTGAATGTTTAAACGCAGTGATTTTGTAAAAAAATTTACATTTAAATCGCTGCATTCAAAAAAGCATTGTGCGCACGGATTTTGCACAACCTTCATAGATTGTGCTGAGGACGCATGCGCTTACGCTGCAGTGCGATACGCTGCGTAAACGCATGAAATTACACAACGTGCACACGAGCCCTTATTGTTTACAGCTCATTGCCATGGGGACCTCACACCGGTCCGGTCTTGGCGATTTAGCTGTACATGTGCCGCTGCTAGGAAAGAATTTACACTGAGGCTGGATCATTGGACTGCCAAATCTTGATCCGTCACTTAGACCTAAATAGGACATGTCACAGATTTCATTATTTTTTTCAGAGGTAAAAATTGGACATGTTCACAGCCCCATAGAATAGCAAGGGAAAACCACAGATAGCACTTGTCTGATATAAATCGGTTTTGTGCGCGAGCCCGTACAGGGAGAACTGTGAAAACTATGTTCACCATATTAGGTTTTTACAAGCCCATTGTTGCTCATGCTGCAGAGACTGACAGAACTGCTTCATTTAGCAACATCAGAGCACAAGATGAGGCTTCTGGCCTGAACAGTCCGTCAAAGAGGAGCGCCCTTCCTCCGCACCCCTCCACCAGCAATCAAGAAGTCATGAAACTGTGCAGAAGACCTGAAAAAAAATATTGGGACAACCCCTTTATAGCCTATGGACATCTTTGAGGGCATTTTTGTCTAAAATGTATGTATTTTTAATGGAACAGTAGAGATGAGTGAACCTGTGGAAGTTCGGTTCGGCGGGTTCAGCCGGTCTGTAGATAAAGTTTGGTTTGAGATTTGCAAAAATGTCGATTTCTTTCTAATGCAGAAATGTAATATTGTTTATTTTTTGTGAGTGTCCCTGAGACTTGAACTAACAACCTCTTCAGTTGCAGGTAGGAGCTAAATACGTGAGCTACAGGCTCTGCTGATGTCACCAAGAAGATTTTGTAATCTCGAAACTGCATTGCATGATCTGTCTCAACAGGCAGATTATACTGGTACTTTGAGATACATTGTACATAGAAATATACTGCTATGTCCCTGTATTCTAGAGGGAGAATAAAAGATTTATTTTTCTTCCTATAAAATTTCTTCCTATAAATTATTAAAAACCTATTTAAAAAATGAATGTAATATTTTTTTTTTTTTTAAAAAAAGTGCATTCAAATATTAATAAACATCACAAATCAGCAAATACCATGGACTTATGTGGTGTCCCTGTAATCGTAACGACCAGCACAACACAGCAATCAGATTATTTAGGGTGATTAGTAAATGACAAAAAAACTGGTGTGATTATTTTTCTGTATTAAACCCATTAACAAAAAGGAATAAAAATGTAATACTAAGGCCGTGTTCACACACAGCGTAAATGCTGCAGGTTTTTTTTACTGCTTTTTTTCTGCATGTATTCTGTAGGTGTCCAGACCACACAACACAATAACAATCTTCTTTGATTAGTGTGTGTTTGCTGTGCTTCTGTTATGCATTGCTCTGTATAGAAGCTTAAAATGAGCTAGTAAATACAATAAAAAGTGAAAAAAATGGGGGAAGAAAAAAACAAAAACACAAGTTCAAATAACTCCAACTTTTGTCCCTATTGAAAATATTTTTATTTTTTTTAACACACATTTGGTATCACTGCATTCAGAAGTGTCCTATCAAAATATAAAATAAATTAATCTGATCAGTAATTTGTGTACTGAAAGAAATTCAAAATATCAGGATACCATTTTTTGGCAGCCACAACATTGCAATAAAATACTTTAAGAGGCGATAATAAAAAATAAGCCATCACTTAGCCCCAGATCCCATTAACATAGAAAAAATGTTATAGTAAATAATGCCAAAAGCGTTTTTTTTTTTACACACTTTTAAAAATAATTTCACCACTTAAATTAATGAAACAAACAATGCTTGTTTGGTATCTACATACTCGTATTTCCCTGGAGAATCATGCTACTGGGTCAGTTTTACCATATACATCTGCCTTTTTCTGGCTCTATGATGCCAGAGCTGTCATTTAAAGAAGAGGGGATGGGACGGCGGAGATTGAGAGAAAACAAGCAGGTGGGAAGGTGAATTTAAGTGATTAGCCCTGCCATGATGCATGAGTGCCTGTTCATGGTCATTCTGTTCTGACAGAGTTCCTTTAAAGGGAACCAACCAGCAGGATTTTCATATATAAAGTAAAGCCAGTGTTATACAAGCGCTAGGATGCTGAATGTAACCATAGCTTTTGTTCTGAGATGGGATGTTTTATTTTAGAAATATGTGCAAGTAAAGTTCCAGCAATGCACTGCTATTTGATTGACAGGTGCAACAGGGGTGGGAATATGTGGGTCAGGTTTTGCTATCTATTCTCATCAGTCTGTCTGTGCCGGAATTAAGGTCTATGATGGCGACAGGGGATGGAAGGACAGACAGGGGCAAGAATAGATAGGAAAACCTAATCCACATATTCTCTTCCTGTTGCACTTGTCAATCAAATAGCAGTGCATTGCTGGAACTTTATGTGCACATATTTCTGAAATAAAACATCCAATCTCAGAACAAAAGCTATGCTTACATTCAGCATCCTGGCACCAGTATAGCACTGGCTTTACTTTATATATGAAAATCTTGTTGGTTAGTTCCGTTTAAAGAGAACCAACCACCAGGATTTTCATTTATAAACTAAAGCCAGTACTATAATGGCACTATCATGCTGATTCTAAACATACCTTTAGTTGTGAGATAAGATATATACTTTCTGAAATACAGGCAAGTAAAGTTTGTGAAATGTACTGTTATTTGATAGATAGCAGCTACATAATATCTACTATGTGCTTGCCTGTCCTCCCTCCCTCCTCCCCCTGTAATAACAGAGACAAGGGGAGGAAGGACAGGCAGGCAGACAGGAGTGGGAATAACTAGCAAAACCCGACCCACCTTTTAGATATTCTGTAGCTGCTATCAATCAAATAACAGTGGATTTCACAGATTTTATTTGCCTGTATTTCAGAAACTATACATCCGATCTCAAACCTACTTGTATGTTTAGAAATTATAGCACCAGTATAGCACTAACTTTAGTTTATATATGAAAGGTCTGTTTACAAGGATTGACCGATGGCATGATACCACCAGTAAACTTTTACCCCTCAGCGTCCATTTGACTGTATATATACACAGGCAGACCAAAGTAAACAATATGAATTGATAGATCTGTACTGGATCGCTCAGTGCACATAAGGCCGCTTTACACGCAGCGACATCGCTAAAGCGATGTCGTTGGAGTCACGGAATTCGTGACGCACATCCGGCCGCTTTAGCGATGTCGTTGCATGTGACACGTGCGATCGAAAAAAGGTTGCAAAATCGTTCAAAATCGTTAATCGTTGACATGCTCCCCTATTCCCAATTATCGTTGCTGCTGCAGGTACGATGTTGTTCCTCGTTCCTGAGGCAGCACACATCGCTATGTGTGACACCGCAGGAACGAGGAACATCTCCTTACTTGCGTCCACCGGCAATGAGGAAGGAAGGAGGTGGGCGGGATGTTACGTCCCGCTCATCTTCGCCCCTCTGCTTCTATTGGGCGGCCGCTTAGTAACGTCGCTATGACGCCGAATGAACTGCCCCCTTAGAAAGGAGGCGGTTCACCGGTCACAGCGACGTTGCTAGGCAGGTAAGTAGTGTGACTGGTCCGAGCGATTTTGTGCGCCACGGGCAGAGATTTGCCTGTGATGCACAAACGATGGTGGTGGGTACGCACGCTAGCGAGATCGCAGCGTGTAAAGCAGCCTATAGTCTGCCTTTGTTCTCAGCAGAGCTCTGTTAGCACTAGAGGCTGCACCACAGAGACTGTGTGCATGACCCTAAACCATTCCTCCTCCTCACCACATGCAGCAAAAAAACAATACACCACACACTGTACTTTGGATGGATATTGGCCACAGCTTTACTCAAAACATATTGAAAAACCCACTTGTAAACAACCAGATCTCCATGATAAGAAGGGATAACAATGCTCACAAGGACGGCGTGGAACTCTGCCCTATCACTATTCTCCATTTTTTTTTTTTAACACTGCTGTGACTTGAACAGCATAAATGCAGTAAGTGGTAACAGATAAGAAATAGGTATGGATATCATATAGCAAAAGTGTTTCCAAACATTTACAAGGGGATAGAAGGTGGGAAAACCGTGTCACTAGATCCCAAATACCATGGGGGGAGAGGACATACAAAGGAGGTAAGGACTATATATACACGGAATGGCATACACCAGCCCCCTATTGGCTACAGGGGCTGATAGGAAGATCAATAGGGACGTCCCCTTCCCCCACAAGCCACCGGGACCACAGACAGGCTTGATATATCAATGCAGGAACAGAGGGAGGGAAGCCGGGGGAAACCAGACACCACAGTCTGGGACACTCTCGTTACACACTATACTTCCCACCAGAATGAGGATCAATATACAAAATGACCAATCGTTTTGCCTGTTTACAAGCCAAGATAATTGTCAAATTAGTATTAACAACGCTCCTTCACCATTATTTTGCAGAGTAAATGCCCCTTTAGCACAAGTAACAGTGAAGTGTGACCATACATCTGTGGCCAGTTGATTTCTCTGCACTCTTTTGCAGCCCCATGATCTTGACGTCCACTTTGCTTAGTCATCCCCACTGTACGCCGAGGATAAAATCACACCCTGACTGCTGCACTTCCTGGATCTGCTGCAGACACAGGGTGAGTACAGAGCCTGGTGATAGAAACCAGCAGCTTTACAGCAGGTCACTATTGACAATACGGTAATAAACCCCATCTGTTGTAGAGAAGATCTGCCAGAAGCTCTGACCCTTCACTCTCTTCTCCTTCACATTACAGGATTGCTCTTCCTGCTTTGAGACAAGGAGGTTGTTGTTATACAACTGTATCATTCTTCTTTTCACAACATTTAGGTTTTATGCACTTTCTATTACACAGGGTATTTATGGGGCAGCAGCCTGTTACATTCAAGGTGCACATCACCACAACTTGGTGTTCATATACTAGTATTGCATTTGCCTTATTGCTTTTTTAGTGTTTAGTTTTGTTATTCTTTGCCTTTACACCAAATTCTCCATTAATATTCTACTTATGTGTCTATACATTCTTTTTTTTGTGGTGGTGGTGGGTGCTGTTTGTTCATTGTTTGTCTTTCGCAATCCTGATTTTCGCAGCAGAATCACCATTTGTGGGACATACTAAAAAGAATGATGAAAAGGAATAAATAAAAAGAATGAGGATAATAACTTATTAGGTGTATATTATGTAGATGTATAAAAGGCTTCTTTGGCAAGTTAGACATGGAATGAACATTATATATGAGCATTATAGGTGTGCAATGATCAGGAAATATATTTAGATAATAGGAAAATGAACGTATATGCCATATAACCAGGTGTATATTATGTTACCTGAGCATTATAGGTGCGGAATGATCATGAAATATCTGTAGATAATAGGAAAATGAATGCATATGGCATATAACCAGGTGTATATTATGTTACCTGAGCATTATAGGTGTGGAATGATCATGAAATATCTGTAGATTACAGGAAAATGAACGCATATGCCATATAACCAGGTGTATATTATGTTACCTGAGCATAACACCTGGTTATATGGCATATGCGTTCATTCTGTTATTATCTACAGATATTACATGTTCATTCCATGTCTAACTTGCCCAAGAAACCTTTTATACATCTACATAATATACACCTAATAAGTTATCTTCATTCTTATTATTTATTCCTTTTCATCATCATTCTTTTTAGTATATCCCACCATTTGTGACTTCTTGAAAAGTCACATTTGTTTTTTCGCAAATGTACCCCAGTTACCTCCCCCTTCAGTACATTTTTGCACATTAGAAATATTTCCACAAATGTTAGAATTGCATGCGACATTTTATCAGATCCTGTGACTTTTGTTCAAATAAAGTTCAAAAAGGCAAAAGACCTGTGGAAAAGAAAGCGCATAGGGTCTTACCCTGATAACCAGGGGGTAAAGAAGAGTAATCCTACTCACCAATCAGGGTTGTGACAGGCACAACTCCTGTAGCAGCATGTATGTGGATCACGGCAGCAGTACCCCAAGCGGCAGATAACAGAGAGAGGTAGTAGAACAGGGCTTTCAAAAACCGCGCCAAAGATCCCAGATGTAATCTTGAATTAATGTATTTTTATTTTGGCATAGGTCTACGCGTTTCAGGAGGCTCAGCTCCCTTTCTCAGGACCAGCAAGCACAAGATACATCAAAATCTTTTTTTGATGTATCTTGTGCTTGCTGGTCCTGAGGAAGGGAGCTGAGCCTCCTGAAACGCATAGACCTATGCCAAAATAAAAATACATTAATTCAAGATTACATCTGGGATCTTTGGCGCGGTTTTTGAAAGCCCCGTTCCACTACCTCTCGCTCAAATAAAGTTAAAAGATAAGAGCGTTTTTTATTTTGCGCATAACTCACAACTCCACGTGTGCCATTTTAAAAACTTGGCACTAAAATTAGCACCAAATACCACAAGACAAAAATCAAAAAGTGACTTACACAAAACTACAAATGACAAATAGGACCAGTACTGTATTGCCTTGCTGGAGATCATTATGCATTAATGGAAGGAAACATTAATTTGATTGTGCCTACCAGAAGTAAAACATGGCTGCTTTTCTTTAGGGCCGTGTGTGGTATTACAGCTCTCTATTAATTTCAATACATTTGAGTTGCAATATCTAACAACTCATAGTTTGGTGGTTTCTGTAAATAAAAAGCCTCCATATTATACAAATCCTGGACAACACCTTTAAAAATAAGCTGAATCTCTAAATTTTGAGAGAAAAGATAGATGGATAGATGGAAAGAGAGGAAGATTATTGCTTACAAACTACTAGGACACCTCCTTCTGATTCCACTGGTTTCCCCCAGGAAGAAAAAAAGACCCTGTACTTACCTGCCATTCCAGTGCTGTCAGTAACCATGGTTTAAGGCTCACGTGGCATTGTAACATCACGTGAGCCCCATGTCCAATCACCGCCAGCATCTCTCTCCCCACCTTCGAACTAAATGAGCAATCAACAGGAAGTGAATGGCAGCCGTAACATTACATCCTGTTGATTAACTCAATTTGTACGAAGGCGGGGTAGAAAAGCTGGCGGTGATTGGATATGGGGCTCATGTAACGTCGCAATGTCAGGTCAGCCCCAAGCCACGATTACAGACAGTGCTGGTATGGTGCCAGAACGGGAGGGGAGTACAGGGTCTTTTATTTTAACTGGGGCAAACAAGTGGAATCAGAATGGGTTGTCCTAGTAGTGGACAACCCCTTTAAGTTAGTGTATAGCAACTCATGAATAGCTAAGATGGCGATTACTACAGAGGTATTTTCACCTTACACATTTATTACATATCAAAAAGGGATATGCATCTCCAGAAAAGGGGGTCACTAACCCCTGTTCTGCCTGGTGGTGATCTGTTCAGAGGTGGAGCCCTGGAAATGACTTCTAAGAGGCCATGTGCACATGTTGAGTATTTGGTGAGTTTTACACGTCATTGTTTGTAAGTCAAAACCAGGAGTAGAACTGTAAAGTGAGGGCATGGTGAATTAGTCACGCACTATTTTTGCTTCCCATACAAAGCAAGTTTTTTAACTGCAGGTGAGGTTACACATAGGTTAGGGACCCCAAAAATAGAGATTACCTTGGCGTGGTTTTGTGGCGATTTTGCATTGATCAATACAATGGCTAAACATCTCTTATATTCCTATTATTCATAGCCGTTATGCATATTCCATTGTCATGTTTTTCATTTTTTCAGGTAGTTCTTTGTATTTTTCATTCTAGCATTCCCATAGCAGTTCTGCTTTTCATTATTCCCCTATACATTGTGACTTGTGTGCAACTCTTTATGAAAAAATAAGCAGTCACTGCGCCCCAGATCCTGAAAAATGAGAACTCTATGTATATCGTAAAATGGCGACAAAAGTGCAATTCGCTTTTTGGACAGACGTCTAAAAAAAAATGTCACCAGTTAGAAAAAAGTAAAAGCATTCATGTTTGGAATCTATGAACTCGTGCCAACCTGAGGCATCATACTGGCACATCAGTTTTACAATATAGTAAACAAGGTACCATAAATAGAAAAAAGTTATGGCTCATGCAAGAAGGGGAGGAAAAAACTAAAATTAAAAATGGAAAATCGCCCGGTGGTGAAGGGGGTACACAACAGTGTTTTACTGGATGACAATTATACACAAGATGTAGTGGGTACACTTGTTATCAAAGGTTCCTTTAGCACAAAGCACCAACAGGCACACTTCCTCCAAATTCACCTTAGTTGTTGTTATCGCAGATGTTCCCAGACCTCCTGCCACCACCCTAGCATAACAGAATGGCACGAGAAAGTTAATCTAGTCCACCCCGCAGTTCCGCGTCCTCCCAGTAAGTAACGATGCTCTAGGATCTGCCACCCAGGACTCTACTTATTTTGCATCCAACATTGTTGCGACCTTTTACCTCTCAGCGGTAAGGTACTCAGGGCCTGCTATTAAAGGGAACCTGTCACCAATTTGGTGACTATAAGCTGCGGCCACCATCACTGAGCGCTTATACACAGCATTCTAACATGCTGTATATAAGAGCCCAGGCCGCTGTGTAGAATGTAAAAATCATCTTTGTCCTCCTTCTTCTGAAGCCTGGGTGCATGACGCTTTTTACGTCATCAACACTATCCAGCATTGAGGTCCCTGAAGAAGAACAAAGATGGCCGAAAGAGGTGGTGCCGGTACCGGAGAACGGAGACACCCATCCGAAGAGTCTGCACCGCCCCGCCCCTTAGGTGAATATTATAAAGTGATTTTTGCATTCTATACAGCTGCCTGAGCTCTTATATACAGCATGTTAGAATGCTGTGTATAAGAGCTCATTGATGGTGGCTGCAGCTTCTAGTCACCAAATCTGGTGACGGTTTCCTTTAAGCGTCCATCTCTAGACCTTACCCACAAGGGTCGTGTTTGGATTCTTTACCAGTCTCAGGTTTAATTGCTGATCTCCATTCTGGGTTACAACCTGCCATCGTGTGTTTGTTTGTTCCCTCACACTTCACTTGTTCGGTCTGCAGCCTCCACAAATCACCCACCGAATATGACCAAAATACAACTTGACAAACTGTACGTCCGTTCTATCACTAGCCGTTTCCTATATGAATTCCAAGATGGAGACCAACATTTCTTTAGGGACTGGCTCCTCTCCCTGTGTTCGAATCCCGCCAGCTTAAGGCTATGTGTGCACGCTCCTTTTTTTTGCTGCGTTTTTGTGCGGTTTTTGGGTGCAGTTTTGGTCTCAAAACTGCATGAATTTCCTTCCCCAGCAAAGTCTATGAGATTTCATTTTTGCTGTCCGCACGTTGCAGTTTTTTTGGCTGCGTCTTTGTGGTGACCACAAAGATGCAGCATGTCAATTCTTTTGGCGTTTTTCACTGTGTTTTTCAGCCATTGAATTCAATGAGGTGTGGAAAACTGCAATGAAAAACACAAGTTGTTATTTTACATGCATTTTGGTGTGGTTTTCTGACTAAACTCGGGGTCGGTGGGGATTGATCGCTGGTATTTGGCAAGATACTGCTCCCCATATAAAGTCTGTGGGGACCAGAATCGGGAACAAAGGGATAGGAGCAAGCGCATCATACTCACCGATCACCAGTTGGGTGTCACACTGCTGCCATGGCAGCACTTTCCTCTTCCAGAGCCGGCCGCTCATTAGGCTCATAACATATTCACTCCTTTCCTGCTCACCGGTGGCTGTGATTGGTTGCAGGCAGACCCGTCCCCACACTGAGTGACAGCTGTCTGACTACAGCCAATCACAGACACCGGTGGGCGGGTCTGTATCGTACAGTGAAATAAATAAATAATAAAAAAAACAACGTGCGGTCCCCCCAATTTTGGTAACCAGCCAAGATAAAGTCTCACAGCTGGGGGCTGGTATTCTCAGGCTGGGGAGACCTGTGCTATTGGGAGCCCCCCCAGCCTAAAAATATCATCCAGCAGCCGCCCAGAATGTCCGCATCCATTAGATGCGACAGTCCCGGGACTTTTCCCGACTCACCCCAATTGCCCTGGTGCGGTGGCAATCGGGGTAAAAAGGAGTTAATGGCAGCAGCCCATATCTGCCACGAAGTCCTAGCTTAGTGATGGCAGGCATCTATGAGACACCCCCTCATCACTAAGCTGTAAGTGAAAGTAAATAAACACAATCACCCAAAAAATCTTATTTGAAATAAAACACAAATAAAGCCCCCTCTTTCACCACTTTATTAACCCCTAAAACACCCTTCCAGATCCGACGTAATCCACACAAGGTCTCACGACGCATCCAGCTCTGCTATATCTGACAATCACAGCGAGCGGCCGTAGAACATGACTGCTCACTGTGAGGGTCAGGCCGCAAGTGAAGTGAGCCGCGCGGGATCAGTAGTGACTTAAGTGAGCTGCGAAATCAGCGGTGATGTCACTCATGTGGTTTGCGGTGACAGGTGGAGAACTCCTGCTGTCACCGCACACCACCTGAGTGACATCAGCGCTAATCCCGCGGCTCACTTCAGTAGAGGCCTGACAGGTGTAGGACTCCTGCCTTTTTTTTGGCCAAAAACGCTGCTTTTTGTAGTCTCCACAAAATAAAAATTCTGCATCTTTGTGGTCATCACAAGATAAAAACGCTGCATCTTTGTGGTAAAAAAAAGATGCAGCGTGCGCACATAGCTTGTTTCCTGCCCTGCAGTCAGTCACCAGGCAACTTATCAAACCAAAACATACTACATAACCTTTTACCTATATTCCTATAATGTCCGGTCACTAGATGTCGACGTTTACTTGCATGATTATAGTACATTATTTAACCAACACCACTAGAGCTATACATTACACTATATCTTATGCAATCCTATACCTTACTTTACCTTTCCACATCAAATTACTTTATATTTTATCACACATATATATTTAAGAACACATTTGGTGTCTTCAGGGGTAGGAACGTGACCACCATCTTACAAAACAATCAGAGGAAAAGTATAATAAAAACATAGGCACCACTTTTGTACTTTTATCATCGCCTGGTTTTGGCTTACAAATACTAAGGTAAAAAACTCACCAAATACTGAACATGTGAACGTGCCCTAATACTGGATTGCGAGAGCTGTACATTAGCACTTCTCTATTCATATATATACAGTTAGGTCCAGAAATATTTGGACAGTGACACAATTTTCGCGAGTTGGGCTCTGCATGCCACCACATTGGATTTGAAATGAAACCTCTACAACAGAATTCAAGTGCAGATTGTAACGTTTAATTTGAAGGTTTGAACAAAAATATCTGACAGAAATTGTAAGAATTGTACACATTTCTTTACAAACACTCCACATTTTAGGAGGTCAAAAGTAATTGGACAAATAAACCAAACCCAAAAAAAATTTTTATTTTCAATATTTTGTTGCGAATCCTTTGAAGGCAATCACTGCCTTAAGTCTGGAACCCATGGACATCACCAAACGCTGGGTTTCCTCCTTCTTAATGCTTTGCCAGGCCTTTACAGCCGCAGCCTTCAGGTCTTGCTTGTTTGTGGGTCTTTCCGTCTTAAGTCTGGATTTGAGCAAGTGAAATGCATGCTCAATTGGGTTAAGATCTGGTGATTGACTTTGCCATTGCAGAATGTTCCACTTTTTTGCACTCATGAACTCCTGGGTAGCTTTGGCTGTATGCTTGGGGTCATTGTCCATCTGTACTATGAAGCGCCGTCCGATCAACTTTGCGGCATTTGGCTGAATCTGGGCTGAAAGTATATCCCGGTACACTTCAGAATTCATCCGGCTACTCTTGTCTGCTGTTATGTCATCAATAAACACAAGTGACCCAGTGCCATTGAAAGCCATGCATGCCCATGCCATCACGTTGCCTCCACCATGTTTTACAGAGGATGTGGTGTGCCTTGGATCATGTGCCGTTCCCTTTCTTCTCCAAACTTTTTTCTTCCCATCATTCTGGTACAGGTTGATCTTTGTCTCATCTGTCCATAGAATACTTTTCCAGAACTGAGCTGGCTTCATGAGGTGTTTTTCAGCAAATTTAACTCTGGCCTGTCTATTTTTGGAATTGATGAATGGTTTGCATCTAGATGTCAACCCTTTGTATTTACTTTCATGGAGTCTTCTCTTTACTGTTGACTTAGAGACAGATACACCTACTTCATTGAGGGTGTTCTGGACTTCAGTTGATGTTGTGAACGGGTTCTTCTTCACCAAAGAAAGTATGCGGCGATCATCCACCACTGTTGTCATCCGTGGACACCCAGGCCTTTTTGATTTCCCAAGCTCACCAGTCAATTCCTTTTTTCTTAGAATGTACCCGACTGTTGATTTTGCTACTCCAAGCATGTCTGCTATCTCTCTGATGGATTTTTTCTTTTTTTTCATCCTCAGGATGTTCTGCTTCACCTCAATTGAGAGTTCCTTAGACCGCATGTTGTCTGGTCACAGCAACAGCTTCCAAATGCAAAACCACACACCTGTAATCAACCCCAGACCTTTTAACTACTTCATTGATTACAGGTTAACGAGGGAGACGCCTTCAGAGTTAATTGCAGCCCTTAGAGTCCCTTGTCCAATTACTTTTGGTCCCTTGAAAAAGAGGAGGCTATGCATTTCAGAGCTATGATTCCTAAACCCTTTCTCCGATTTGGATGTGAAAACTCTCATATTGCAGCTGGGAGTGTGCACTTTCAGCCCATATTATATATATATATTTGTATTTCTGAACATGTTTTTCTAAACAGCTAAAATAACAAAACTTGTGTCACTGTCCAAATATTTCTGGACCTAACTGTATATATATGTATATATATATATATATATATATATATATATATATACACACACATATATATATATATATATATATATTTATTTATTTATTTTTTTTTCTTTCTGTCTCGATGCTGCCTCACTCGGTGGGATGCGATGACCCCAACTCAGGGACCGAGTTCTATCAAACATTTATAGCATATCCTGTGGATAGGGCCAGCATAAGAAGGGGCCAGAGTGAGTAGTTGCCCAGGGCCTATCTACAAAAGGGGCCTTCTGCTCCCCCTCGATGCAGTGTACAGAGAATGTATGTTAGTGTAAGGGTAGAGTCACACCAGTGCAACTCGAGTCCAATGTCAGAAAATATGGCATTGCACTTGGCCCAATGTTAAGTAATGAGGTAGCTCAGATCTGCGATGTTTTATCCAGCCCTAATCGGAATGAAGAAAAAATGGCAGCATGCTGAGACTTTCAGCAAGTCTCAGATCACACGCACCCATACAAGTCTATGGGTGTGAGAGAAACATCGGATTGCACTCCGATGACCTACACATACGATATACGTAGAGACAGAAAGACAATGAAGAAGATGGAGAAATTAATCCCTTCCTCTTCTCCACACCTGTGATCCGATTGCAAAAATCAGATCCCAGTCACATAACACTCGGATCACGCTTGCAGCAGACTTGAGCTGAGGGTCATTAGCAGACTCCCAGCCTGTACTCCTGGTGCATTTCTCTCACTCTACTGGTAGTGTCAGTTCAGAAGTTGAGGGGGAGGGGCAGCACAGCATTCCTGTGTTCCCTCCTCCTCCTCATCATGACTGCCTGTCCAAGACTGATCTGGGATCTGAACAAAGGAAGCAGCAGGAGCTGGCAAGTACATATATGTTTATATACACTATATACTGCATATGTACAGTACATATATACCATATGTGTGTGTACAAATGCAGTATAATGTGTGTATATATACATGTGTGTAAGCGTATTGTGAGGTAGCACGGTCGGCTGCGCAGCAGAAGACACGGGATCCAGGCATTAAGGTTCACAGCACACGGTTTTAATGTCCAAACAAAAGTCCATAACAAAAATACATGTGCCTATCCAGCAGAAAACTCAGGGAGTTCTGTTCACTCCCTCACTCCCGGCACACCTGCCCTTGTTCCTGATTCTATTTAACCCTTCCTTCAGCCTGTAGGGAAACAGCATTAACCCTATAGTGGATTTACTTTCTATCATGGAGTGAGCACAACCGGGGCGAGACATACCGGCCGTCATAGATAACCCCGGTCACAGTCTCACATATCCCCCCCCCCTCAGTTCAAGCGTGCGGGGTTGAACTCCAGCCATCAAACACGGGCCGCGGGACAAGGCATCGGCGTTGCCCTGCAACCCACCGGCCCGGTGTTCAACCGTAAACCGGAAGTTCTGCAAAGAAAGGAACCACCGGGCAACCCGGGCATTCCGTTCCTTGGCGGACCTCATCCAGACCAGTGGAGAGTGATCCGTCACCAAGCGAAACTGACGTCCCAGCAGGTAATAGCGTAGGGACTCCAAGGCCCACTTGATCGCCAGGCACTCCTTCTCCACTACGCTATAATTCCGCTCGGGAGGGGTGAGCTTCCTACTTAAGAAGGTGACGGGGTGTTCCTCCCCCTGAACCACCTGAGACAGCACTGCCCCCAGGCCGACCTCCGAGGCGTCAGTCTGTACTATGAACTCCTTCCGGAAATCAGGGTTGACCAGAACGGGCTGTCCGCACAGGACCTCCTTCAGGGCCCGGAAGGAGTCCTCGGCCTGCGGAGTCCAGCGCACCATGACGGACTTCTTGCCTTTAAGAAGGTCCGTCAAGGGGGCTGATAGTCCCACAAAATCCTTTACAAACCTCCTGTAGTACCCCACGATACCCAGGAAGGCCCGAACCTGCTTCGTGGTCAGGGGTCTAGGCCACTTCTGGATCGCCTCAACCTTGTTAATTTGGGGCTTAATCACTCCTTGGCCTATCACGTAGCCCAAGTAGTGGGCTTCCGTGAGTCCCAATGCACATTTCTTGGGATTGGCTGTCAATCCGGCTGTTCGAAGCGCGTCCACCACCGCTTGTACCTGTTCCAAGTGGGTCTGCCAATCGGAGCTGTAAATAATGATGTCATCCAGGTACGCTGATGCATACGCCTGGTGGGGTTCCAGCACTAAGTCCATCAACCTCTGGAACGTGGCCGGAGCGCCATGTAACCCAAAAGGCAAGACAACATAGTGGAAGAGACCCTCCGGCGTAACAAAAACGGTTTTCTCCTTGGCGGACTCCGTCAGTGGCACCTGCCAGTACCCCTTGGTCAGGTCGAGCGTGGTAAAATATCGCGCCTGTCCCAGCCTATCAATCAGCTCATCCACCCGGGGCATGGGGTAGAGATCGAACTTGGATATTTCGTTCAATCTCCTAAAGTCATTGCAGAACCTTAAGGAGCCATCGGGTTTTGGTATTAGGACAATCGGACTAGCCCATTCACTCCGGGATTTTTCAATGACCCCCAGGCATAACATTGTCTTTACTTCCTCCGATATGGCTTGTCGTCGAGCCTCCGGTACCCGGTATGACTTCAGGCGTACCTTCAGGTGGGGCTCGGTGACAATATCATGTCGTATCAGACTGGTCCTACCGGGCAGCTCAGAGAAGACATCGGGGTTCTGCTGAACCAACCGTCTGGCCTCTCGCCTCTGTTGCTTGGTGAGGGCTTCTCCAATCCTTACTTCCGGTTCGTCCTCTCCGGAGGTCGCTGGAGTCGGATGTGAACGACCCGAAGAGGAGGGAGGTGGGGAAAAAACAGCCATCAGGCTTTCCCGTTCCTGCCAAGGTTTTAATAGGTTGACATGGTATATTTGTTCAGGTTTCCGCCTACCGGGCTGCAATACTTTATAGTTAACCACCCCGACTCTTTCCTTTATCTCGTAGGGGCCTTGCCACTGAGCCAGGAATTTACTCTCCGCCGTGGGGATTAATACCAACACCCGATCCCCGGGTTTAAAGGTCCGCACGGTGGCTTGTCTATTGTAGCGGCCGCTTTGCGCGGCCTGAGCCTCCTGTAAATGCTCCTTCACAATTGGCATGACCGCGCTTATGCGGTTCTGCATACCTAAAATGTGTTCGATCACACTTTTATGGGGGGTGGGCTCTTGTTCCCATGTTTCCTTTGCCAGGTCCAACAATCCCCGGGGATGTCGCCCGTATAACAATTCAAAAGGCGAAAACCCCGTGGATGCCTATGGCACCTCTCGTATGGCAAACATCAAATAGGGAAGCATCATATCCCAGTCTTTCCCGTCTTTTGAAATCACCCTTTTTAGCATGGTTTTCAGGGTTTTATTGAAACGCTCGACTAAACCGTCCGTTTGAGGATGATACACAGACGTACGCAACTGCTTGATCTGGAGTAGCTGGCATAGCTCTTTGGTCACTTTAGACATGAATGGGGTCCCCTGATCTGTAAGGATCTCCTTGGGCAACGCCACCCGGCAGAACACAGCAAACAACTCCCGAGCTATAAGCTTTGCTGCAGTATGTCTGAGAGGTATCGCCTCGGGATACCGGGTGGCATAGTCAACGATCACTAGGATGTGTTGGTGCCCTCGAGCGGACTTTACGAGGGGCCCCACCAGATCCATCCCTATCCGTTCAAAAGGGACTTCTAGAATGGGTAACGGTACCATCGGACTGCGAAAATGGGTCAGGGGTGCGGTAAGCTGACACTCCGGGCAGGTTTCGCAGAACCGTTTTACCTCCCCAAAGACCCCGGGCCAATAGAACCTTTGCAATATTCGCTCCTGCGTTTTCTTGACCCCTAGGTGGCCACTCATCAGGTGTTTATGAGCCAAGTCGAGGACCCGCCGGCGATGCGGCTGGGGCACCACCAACTGTTCTACCCCCACGCCCCGTATTTCATCTACCCGGTAGAGTAAATCCTGCTTAAGAGCGAAATGGGGGTACCTTACCTGGGCACCGGGCAGCTGTGCCACCCCGTCAACTACTGTCACCCGACTCCGGGCATGTATTAACATAGGGTCCTGGAGTTGGGCTGTCCCAAACGTATCCGGGGACGCCTCCAACTCCGGGATGGGCTCGACCGTCTCAGCCTCTCCTGCCAATACCTCTAGGGGCGACCTATCGGGTTCACACTCTGTCCCTATCATGGTGACCCCTACGGCAGGTGTCCCGGATTCAGGATTGTAGGGCTCAGGTCCCGGACCGACCAATATCTGAGGGGACTTAGGGGGTCCCTTCCATAAAGTCCAAAAATAGGGCAGATCCCTTCCTAGGATCACGTCATAAGGAAGAGTGTTAAGAAGTCCCACCTCATGTTGCACCTGACCGCAAGGTGCTGTGATGGTGACAATCCCCGTGGGATAGTCGCGGCGGTCCCCATGTATGCAAACCACCCCCACGGTGCGTCCTGTGGCCTTTACTTTAGCCCTCAAGGTGGATCGCACAAGGGTCACTAAGCTTCCGGAATCCAACAATCCTGTAACCGGACATCCATTCACCTGTATTTGGCACAAGTGGGGCTCCGTCTCTGGGGAGATCAGGTCAGCGGTACACACCACCTGAGCATACATTGAACCCCGCCGGGTAACCCCACAATCCATGGGCTCCGTGGTGAGTGGACACTGGGCTTCCATATGTCCCACCCGCTGGCACCGCCAACATCTAATGGGGACGGAAACCCCCTTGACGGGTTGTCGTTTAGGGTACAGAACCTTCCGGACCTCAGGAATGGCGGCCGCGGCCTCAGACGGGACGGTAGGGGACTCCTGCACAGTTGTCAGCGGTGGGTCCTTGGCCCTAGGCTTGGAGGGGACGGACCGACGGGCGGTACGCAAAGTCTCAGTGTCCCGTATCAAGTCCTGCGTAGCCACATGCCGCTCTACCAGGGACACTAATTGGTCCAGGGTACTCGGGTCACCCTGTCCTACCCACCGTTGAACGGTGACGGGTAAAGTGCGCACAAAACGATCCACTACTACCCTTTCCACCATTTGCGCCGGGCTCAGAGTGTCAGGCTGCAACCACTTTTTTACAAGATGCAATAAGTCATAGGCCTGGGAGCGTACGGGTTTGGCTTCCTCATAGAACCACTGATTTACCCGCTGAGCCCGTACATAGGTATTCACCCCCAACCGAGCCAGTATTTCGGCTTTCAGGGTCACATAGTCAATGGCGTCCTCGGTACAGAGGTCAAGGTACGCTTTTTGGGGTTCCCCCATCAAATAGGGCGACAGTACCTCAGCCCACTGGGCGGTCGGCAGCTTTTCCCGCTCGGCCACCCGCTCAAACACCGCCAGGAACGCTTCCACATCATCCCCCGGGGTCATCTTTTGCAACGCTTGTCTCACCGCTTTCCGGACGCTGCCGTCGTCACCCGGTCCCGGGGTTGTTGCTGCCGGTCCGGCACGGATCGACTTGGCCAGGAGAACCATCTGTTCTTGGTGCCTTTTTTCCTGCCCTTGCAAGGATTGCTGCTGACGTGCATTGGCCTGATCCATTTGTTCTTGGAGTTTTTTTTCCTGCATTTGCAAGGATTGCTGCTGACGTTCCAACGCCCGGAGCAGGTGTGCATTGGTCTGTTGCTGCTTTGCATTAGCCTGTTGCTGCTGTGCATTAGCGTGTGCCAGCTGCTTTAGTATTTCCTCCATGGCGTCGCCGGGTTTGGGCTGTAGTATAGCCGCTCGAATCCAGGACATGCGCAGCTGGGTCACCAGGGATGGATGCTACACCTCACCGGCTGTCATGCCCGCATTCTCCACCATATGTGAGGTAGCACGGTCGGCTGCGCAGCAGAAGACACGGGATGCAGGCATTAAGGTTCACAGCACATGGTTTTAATGTCCAAACAAAAGTCCATAACAAAAATACATGTGCCTCTCCAGCAGAAAACTCAGGGAGTTCTGTTCACTCCCTCACTCCCGGCACACCTGCCCTTGTTCCTGATTCTATTTAACCCTTCCTTCAGCCTGTAGGGAAACAGCATTAACCCTATAGTGGATTTACTTTCTATCATGGAGTGAGCACAACCGGGGCGAGACATACCGGCCGTCATAGATAACCCCGGTCACAGTCTCACAGTATGTAAAGTGAATGTCTTTTTATGTATATATATTGTATACTTTGTGTATATTGTAACTTTGGTTATATACACACACGTCTGTGTGAGTACAGTGTATATCTATTTTTGCGGCATATATAGTACTGTAATTGTAGTAATCACCATTAGGCCTCACTCTCACCTGTGTTGAATACGGAGGAGTGCAATCAGATTAAACATCAAATTGCACTCGCACCAATGCTAAATACTGAGGCAGTGTCCATCTACAATTTTTTTCTTATGCTGGATCGCCATGAGAAACGAATATCAGCATGCTATGATTGTCAGCGAGTCTCGCATCACATCCACCCACACAAGTCTATGGGTGATTGGACTACACTGATAACCCCCGAATGTAGTGCGATATACGCGGAGAAGATGGAGAAAGTGCTCTCTCCCACTTCTCCACACTGGTTATCCGGATCATACACTAAGGTCATGTGCAAATGTTGAGTATTTCGTGAGTTTTTGATGTAGATTTCCTGCACCTATTTTTTTTGCTATTTTTGTCTCTTGTTACTATTATGTCATGCTTTACATAAAGCTGCTTTGCTTTTGAAACTTCCTAGTATTTGGTTTTGTTAAAATGTTATTGACATTCTCAGGTGCAGATTACATGTGTTTTTGATGTGTTTACATGCGTTTTTTACCTTTGGATTTTCTGCATCTAATGGAAGTCTATGGGAAAAATCTACACATAACACTTGGCATACCCAAGTTGTGGATTTTAAAAACTCACCAGAGGTCAGATTACACTAAGTAAGAAAAAAGCACAGAGGACAGGAGATTTCTATAAATCCCATCCACTTTGCTGGAACTGTGAGACGCTGCATTTTTGACTCACGAAAATATGCAGTGTCAAAATTTCACCAAAAGCTCATCATGTGCTCATGGCCTAAAGGGTTTTCTTAGAATGTAAAAAAGATAGCATAAGATAAATCCCCCGCGGCTCCTGCACCACTGCTCCGGAAGTCTCTGTCAAACTTTTTCACACGACTGTAGTTAACCTACCCTAACAGTGGTGTTGGAATATTTCAGGATTGGGGGCCCCACTGTGAATTTCGCCTAGGTCCCCAATTTGTCTAAAACCGGTCCTGCCTGTGGATATCCCATAATACTATAAAGTATGTGTTTTTGTTGCTGCAAATTTTGCTATTCAAAAAAATGCAGCATCTAAGGCTATGCGCGCAAACTGCATCTTTGTGGTGACCACAATTTCATCCTGTGGTCACAGAAACGCAGCCTAGGGCTCAAAAGAGCATCCAAAAATGCATGCGTTTTTTATGTATTTTTGACAATGCGTTTTTTTATTCAATGGGCTAAAAATAGTGATGGGCTGACTCTCACTGTAAACTCCAACCCCCGCGGGTTCAAAGGTACCCAAGTGTCAGGCCCGGCACTCAAGTAATAAAAAAATAAAATAAAATAAAACTAAATTAAAAACTAAATAATTAAGCAAGCACACTATACTTACCGAGTCACCGATGCTGCTGTAACTGCTCCTGTCACCTTTCATTCACTTCCAGGGGCTGCTTGTTAGCTTCATACATATTCACTTCTTCCCCCGCTCACTGGCGTCTGTGATTGGTTGCAGTTAGACGCACCCCACGCTGAGTGACAGCCTATCTGACTCTTCCAATCACAGACCCCGTCTGTGTGTCTATATCGTACAGTAAATGTAAATAAACAAAATTGACATAGGGACCCCTCATATTATACTAACCAGCACAGATAAAGCATATGGCTACAGGCTGCAGCCCCCAGTCATGCACTTTTCTTGGCTGTGTATCAAAATAAGAGGAACCGCATGCAGCAAATTAGCGGCGTGTGGTCCCTCCCCCAATTTTGATACCCAACTATGATAAAGCTTGACAGCTGGGGGTTGGTATGCTCAGGCTGGGGAGACCTATGCTTATTGGGCCACCCCAGCCTAAAAATAATATCAGCCTGCAGCCTTCCAGGATTGCTGCATCCATTAGATGCGATAATCCGGGCACTTTACCTGGTTCTTCCCGATTGCATTGGTGCAGTGGCAATTGGGTTAATAAGGGGTTAATCGCAGCTCACAGCTGCCACTAAGCCCTAGATTAGTAATAGGAGGCATCTATGAGACCCCCCCATTACTAATCTGTATGTGAAAGTAAATAAACACAGACACCAAAAAAATCCTTTTTTTGAAATAAAAGACAAAAAAGCACCCTCTTTCACCACTTTATTAACCCCAAAAATATCCCTGCAGGTCTGACGTAATCCACACGAGGTCCCACGATGACTCTAGCTCTGCTACATCAAAAGTCACAGCGATTAATCATGGAACATCACTGCCCGCTGTGAGCTTCAGGCAGAGAGTGAGTGAACTGCACGATCAGCAGTGATATCACTCAGGTTAGCTGCGACCACAGCTGGAAGTACCCACGGCCCTCCACCTGTGACCGCAGATAACCTGACCCTAGGGGAACTCAGTGAACTCACTGGTCACCTGAGGTCAAGTTAACTGCGGTGACAGGTGGAGGGCCATGGGAACCTCCAGCTGTGGCCGCGGCTGACCTGAGTGACGTCACTGCTGATTGCGCAGTTCACTCAGTCTCTGCCTGAAGTTTATAGCAGGTAGTCATGTTCCATGATTGCGCTCTGTGATTTTAGATGTAGCAGCTATGAGAACGTACAGCGGCTCCAGTGACTCGTTAAGTATGAAGCGCTTGCTCCTACCCCTTTGTGCCAGATTCTGGTCCCCATAGATTTTATATGGGGACTGACATCCGGCCAGATACCAGGGATAAATCCCCTGTTGGCCCCAAGTCAGCGGGGATTGATCTGCAAGTCATCACATCACTAGTGAGAAACGCAGGGACAAAATGCAAAAATAATTGATATGCTGCATATTTGTGGTCACCACAAAGATGCAGCCTAAAAAAGTTGCAACGTGCGCACAGCAAAGATGAAATCTCAGACTTTGCTGGGGAAGGAAATGCATGCAGTTTGGTGACCAAAACTGCACCCGAAAAACACGGCAGAAACGTGGCAAAAAAAAAAACGCAGTGTGCATATGAGACCTTACAGTACCAGCAAAGTGAATAGGATTTATAGAAATCTCAGGCTCACATTATCTTTATTTACGCAGCGACAACTGATCTGCGGTGTTATGGATTTCATACACACATTGTCCAAGGAGTAGAACGCCACGGCATACACCATCCAATATTCCAAGGTGCTTTATTTCATGGTGAAGTGCAGATAAAAATAGCGGGGAGAGAGAGCTGGGTGCAGACCCCCTAAAGACTGCGGACGGCCGTTTCGCCGTCGATTTAACTCGTCGAAGCACTAACAGGTGCGAAACTTTTCTTTCTAGTGCATTTCCACTATGGAATAGTACCAAAACCACATGTAATCCACCCTTGATTGTTTCAAAAAAGTTTTGTCAAAGCCAAATTTCAGGAGGTATCAAAAACACAGCTGCTTTATTAAAATATGACATACCAAAATAGACAAAAACCGCAGAATAAAAAAATGTGATTAAAAATGCATGTGAAAAATGCAATTACAAATAAACACACAAGTAACCGAATTTACCTGTGGGTCCAGAAATGCTGCAGAAATGTCACTCTTTTGCAAATTCATGCAAAACCCCCTTTTGCCCCATTTGAAAATAAAAGTAAAAAAAACCTGATACTTGGTATCATTGCATTCAGAAGTGCTCAGTCTATCAAAACATAAAATCACTTAATCTGATCGGTACACGGCGCAGTGAGAAAAAATTTCCAAAAGCCCAAATAATGTTTTTTGGTCGCCGCAACGTTTCTTTAAGTTCGAAATAACAATGTCAGCTCAAGAGACAAATAGTAAGCTGTCACTGAGCCACAGATCTTGAAAAATAAGAACACTACCAGTTTAGGAAAATTGCGACAAAAGCACTATTTATTTATTTATTTTTTTGGGACAAATTTCAGATTTTTTTTTTTCACCCCTTAGTGAAAAGTAAAAGCATACATGTTTGTGATCTACAAATTCGTACCAACGTGAGGCATCTTACTGACACATCAGTTTTACCATATAGTAAACACGGTGATTTAAAAAAACAAAAAAACAAAAAACAAAACAAACAATCTTGCAATCGCACTTTTTTCACTGTTTCCCAATTTTTTTTTCCCCGTCTTCCAGTACACTATATGGCAAAGTTAATGATTTAATTCAAAAGTACAACTCGTTCGTAAAAACTAACAGTAAAGCTACGATTTACCGTATTTTTCGCTTTATAAGACGCACCCCCAAATTTGGTGAAGGAAAAGAGATTTTTTTTTTAAATGTTAAATGGGGTCCATCTTATAATGCCAGTGTCCGTCTAACAAATCATATAGGGTATATGTCCCTCATAGCCCCCATCCTAAAATTAGCCCCCCTTAATCTGGATATGGCCCCCTTATATTGAATATAGCCCCCTTGTGCTGGGACACGTCCCCCTGTGTTGCCCATGGCTCCTATAGATGGCACACCTCCCCTGTGTTTGATATGGCCCCCATACAGCTGCCCATGGCCCCTATAGATGGGACATCGCCCCTGTGTTTGATATGGCCCCCATACAGCTACCCATGGCCCCTATAGATGGCACATCTCCCCTGTTAGATATGCCCCCCATACTGCTGCCCATGGCCACTATAGATGGCACATCTCCCCGTGTTAGATATGCCCCCATGCTGCTGCCCATAATAAAATAAAACACTTTCCTTACCTTCTCAGCGCTGTCCCTCCTCACAGTTGAGCTCCGGCTTCCTTACTTCCTGTTTCTTGCTGCCGGTCATGTGATCGGCACGGCAGAGTGATATCATCTCTTCGTGCCTTATCACAGACAGCAGCAGCAGGAGACCGGAGATCAGCGCTGGAGGTAAGTAAAGCTTTTTTTATTTTACTATGAGCAGCAGCACGGGGGCCATATCTAACACAGGGGGGATCATGTGCGATCAAAGGAGGGCGCAGGTAGATATAATATACCCCGCTGCCCCAGCCCCTCAGCGTGATGCAGTTTCAGCACCACACTGCTGGGCAGCGGTTGTGCATATTATATGAGCAGGAGATCTAACGCTGCCGCTCCCAGCTTTCCCTGCTCCCAGCAGTGCTCCAGAGCGGACCCTGCAGTGTATGTATATATATTATATATATATATATATATATACACACACCCCCCCGTATATTCGGTTTATAAGACACACCCCCTGCTTTCCCCCAAAATTTGGGGGAACAAAAGTGCGTCTTATAAAGCGAAAAATACGGTATCTGACGATATGTCGTCGGGGTCATGGTTTTCGTGACGCACTTCCGTCATCGTTAGCAACGTCGTTGCGTGTGACACCTACGTGCGACTCCGAATGATCGCAAATAGGGTGAAAATCGTTGATCGTTGACACGTCGTTCAGTTTCAAAATATTGTTCGTCGTTTGGAACGCAGCAGACATATTGCTACGTTTGACACCCTGCCAACGACAAACAACATCCACACGACCGCCTTGGTCAAACAATATATCGCTGAACGATTTAGCGTCATTTGTGAGATGTGTACGTGTGACCGCTACAAAACGACCTATGAGCAATCTCGGCAAATCGTAACTACGATCTGGGTGTGTCGCATCGCTAACAAGATCACCAGCGACGCCGCTGTATGTAACGGGGCCTTTATATGGCAAGATTGACAGAAAAATAAAAAAGTTATTGTACTTGGAAGAAGGGGAGGAAAAACGAAAATGAAAAAGGAAAATCACCCGGGGGTGAAAGGGTTAAGAGTTTGGTGGTGAAAGTGTTCCTCCAAACCATCAGTTTTGGGGGTCATAAGGGTTCTTTTCCACTTGTGATTTCCAGGTGCGAGTGTGATCCGATAAAACATCGGATTGTACTCGCATCATTGTTAACCAATGAGGCAGTATCCTCTTGCTTGTTTTTCTTCAACACAAATCATGCTCTCAGTGCAATCGCAGCATGCTGCGTTTTGCAGCGAGTCTCAGCTAAAGCACCCCCATACAAGTCTATGGGAGTGTGTGAAACATCACACTGCACTCTCATGTTATGCGACTGCAGTGCGGTGCACGCAGAGACGGACCGCGGAGGAGATGGGAAACAGTGTTCCCTTACTCTTCTCCGCACCTGTGATGCGATCGCAAGATCACATCACAGTCGCATGACCCTCAGCTAACGCACGTAGCGGAGGGTCATTAGCATATTGCTTCCGATGCTCTCGCATCGGAAGCTGTATGCAAGTGGAAAAGAGCCCTAACAGCCTGAATTCCAGTAAGCTGATGCATCTGCTTCATACTAGATTGATCGTTTGGACCTTGATCTGTAAGGGTATGTGCACACAAAAATGCACATTTTGGCAGAAAAAACGCAACAAAAGTTTTCACATTTTGTAAGCGTATTTTTCTGGGGTTATTTAATTCGTTTTTTTTAGGCATGGTTATCGCAGGGGTTCAGGCGCTGAACCCACTGCAATCACTGCCAGGATCCGGCTCTCACTGCCTGGAGGAGTGCCCACTCCACTCCCAGTAGTTAAATTCCCTGAATGCTGCGATCAGGGAGGGATGGGGATCGCTTACCTGCCCCTGGCAATCGGGTCCCTGTAATGCAATCAGAGGGACCTGATTGCTGCCATGGCAACCCTGGGTTGTCACAATGACAACGCCGGGTAACGGAGCTACGGATTGCCTCACACACCATGCCGGTGAATAGTGTGTCAGAACTGCAAGTGCAGCACTGATAGATATAATCCACTGTAGTCATTGAGCACTGCAGTAGATTATATTCGCAGGAAAAAACTATGAAAGAATGGACATGGTGCAGTTTTTTTCTGCAACATGTGCACAGCAAGTCAGGATTCTCATAGACTTTGCTGGGATGCATTTTTCCTTGCAGTATTGATTAAAATCTGCAAGAAAAAACACGGAAAAAAACACATGTGCACATGGCCTAAGGAATATATGAGGAATACCCATTTGACGAAAAAAAAAATTATAGAAGTTCCTCTGCAATTCTTTGTGTTGATGGTTCTTAAAGGAATAACCTCTGGATAACTTGTCATATAATCACTTATACCAAAGAATATATTGGTTACCCTTTTTAATTTTTTCAAGAAGACCAACAATTTCCAATACTATTCTTTAAAAAGTAGTATGAACCACTAAGATAGGAAGAAATGTACATTTACTGTCACCTCGAGAAATATATTGGATTTCTGGACATGATGCACATTTTGGCCACATCTGTATGTATATTAGGCCAAAATAATCTATTCCGTGTCCTTGACGTTGTTTTATTTCTACCAAGAGGCCCCAATAACGGTATGCAGTGAGTTATTTTCAGAATGGTTTCTCTATATTCAGAGGGGACCATAATTTGCCACACTTGTTCTTCCTTCTGTGGATGCTCACAAACCCAATATAAAAAAATATAAAATCCCACAGCCCTTCACCTATGACCGCAGGTAACCTGACCTCAGGTGACCTTAGTAAATCCAGCTGTGACTGCAACTTACCTGAGTGACGTCATCAATGATCGCTGCTCAGTCTCTGCCTGACGTTCGCAGTGGGTGACCAATGATAGTGCGCTGTGCTTCAGTAATGTAGCAGATCTGGAATCATCATGGGACCTCGTGTGGATTAGGTTGGACCTGCAGGGGTGGTTTGGGGTTTAATAAGGTGTTGAAAGAGGGTTTTTTTTTATTTCAAATAAAAAAGGATTTTTTGGTGTTTGTGTTTATTTACTTTCACTTACAGATTAGTAATAGGGCGGTCTCATAGACACTAAGGCTTAGTGGCAGCTGTGAGCTGCGATTAAGCCCTTATTACCCCAATTGCTACTGCACCAGGGCAATCGGGTGGATCTGGGTAAAGTTCTGGCACTAGAAAAAAAAAATTGAGATTCCAGCACCCCTCAGTAAAATATAAATCATAGCTTTATTAGGAATAAAAGTTGAAAGCCATGGAAAAAATGTCCATTTAGCTCCGTAAGTAGACCAGGTTAAAGTCTGCATCTACGCGTTTCAGGCACAACATGCCTTTAATCTTGACTAAATGGATCTAATGGATGCGACAAGCCTGGGTAGCTGCAGGCTGCTATTTTTAAGCTGGGGAGGGGTCCAATAAGCATGAGAATACCAGCCACCCAGCTGTTAGGTTTATCTTGGCTGGGTATAAAAATTGGGGGGAACCGCACACTGTTTTTTGTTGTTTTTTTTATTTTTTTTTCACTATTTATATAAATTATTAAAAAAAAAGCCATGTGCGGTTCCTCTTATTTTGATACAAAGCAAAGATAAGCACATGGCTGGATGCTGCAGCCTGTAGCCGTAGGCTTTGTCTGTGCTGGGTATTATAATATGGGGAATCCTATATAAATTTTATTTATTTACTTTATACCACGATAGACGCACATAGCGTCTGTGATTGGAAACTGTCAGGCACGCTGTCACTCAGGGTTGTGGTGAGTCAGACTGCAACCAATCACAGACGCCGGTGGGCAGGGAAGCAGTAAATATGCATGAGGCTAATAAGCTGCCCCAGATGTAGGGGCTGTGGGAGCGGGTACAGCCGTGCCGGAGACTGGGAAGTATAGCGCGCTTGCTTTATCTTTTATACTTTATTTTTACTTTTATTTATTTAATTTATTTATTTTTCTTAACAGAGTGTTGGATCCAGATCAATCCTGGCCTGGGCCTGGCACTCGAGTACTTTTGAACCCCTGAGGGTCTGGACTTGGTCCTGCCACCACTACCTGAGGAGATGCAAAAAACTCTGCCAAACAGCACCAAAAGCCTGGCCAAAAAAAGATACAAAAAACGTAGAAAACCATCAGGAGAGTTCCTACCACAAGATAAGGTTTTGCTGCAGCAAAAACACCCTGTGTGAGCATAACCTAACAGTTCATATGTTGGTGTAGATGGAAGGAGATATAATTGGGTCAAGCAGAGATATATAGAGGACTATACAGTGCACAGAAGTAGAGTTTATTCTCAACATAGATCAGCTTCATGTGAGAAACATCTGTGGTGAATATTCCTGATCTGAGCACAGTATAGCAGAACTGTGTTGGAAGCTTCAGCTATTTTACAAATTCATCAGTCAACCAGCTTGCAGCGCAGCTTTGAGCCATCAATTTAGAGAGATGGGGGTAGTCATCAGGAGTAGGGATGAGCGGACCCATTGAAATTCAGTTCGGTGGAATCTGGACTTGACCTGAACCTCAATGGAAGTCACTGATTGGCAGTTCAGGTCTCCGCCCACATCCAGCCAGCTATAAATGGAACACTTTCGGGGGAGGGTGGGATAAGTTTTTCATTATTTTTTTGGGGTGCACACTACATCTGATGACGTTATTGTTACCCCAAGTGCAAGCCGTTCAAGCACTGCTCGTACTGGGCTGAGCACCAAGTGTACCCGAGCACAGCTCAAGTGGTCAGCATACATACAACATCCGAACTCGAACACAGATTTTTATTTATTTATTTTTTTATAGTATGGTTTGTTTTCGATATGAACACTGAACTTTATTTTTCAGGTTCGCTCATCTCTAGTCAGGAGTACACAGGAGAGCAAGTCTGTAGCATTAAGGAGAAACAGGGTCTTGCTTCAAAATCTAGTTTCAGCCATATTAGAATAGTACCATCCAGCTTAGCAAAGCTGGAAGCACAAAGTGGCAGATTTAGATAAAAAACAGATACAAGAAACAATATGTTGGGCTTGATCTTAATATTAACATTAAGTATGTGTTTACTGAGTTGTGTGAAACATAATGTAATGGTAGGAACACCGTTTTAAGCAAATGGATACAATCCTGTCTAAAAGTAAACTTTCCTTAATTTGCAGAATTATTTTGTACAATGACACAAAAGGAACAGAGAATTTTGGAGTTTGTAAAGCAAAATGCAGTAGAAGGGGACCCTCAGAGCGTGCTGGACCACATTGATCAATACTGCAGCCAAAAAGAATGGGCTATGAATGTGGGAGATGAAAAAGGTGAGGTGTGCAATTTAAGCATTGAGATTTAATATGATTTAATTAGTGAATATTGTTTGATCTTAACATGTAGATATGTCAGTGTTTTACCTAATAACCTAAGTTTATATGAATGAGAATAAAGCATACACAAAACTCATCTACAGTTAGATTTCAATGTAAGGCTATGTGCGCACGTTGCGTAAATACATGCAGTTACGCTGCGCTTTGTAGCGCAGCGTAACTGCATGCGTCCTGCGTCCCCTGCACAGTCTATGGAGATTGTGCAGGGGCCGTGCGCACGTGGCGTTTTAGAGCGCAGCGCTTTGGCTACTGCCGAAGCGCTGCGTAAAAAGAAGTGACATGTCACATTTTTCCTGCGCTTTGCCGGCAGCTCCTGCTCTGTCTATGGCAGGAGCTGCAGGCAGAGCGCATGGAATCGGCTTTCACTACGGACATTTCTGCAGCGATTTAAAGCGCACATGTGCTCTTCAGATCGCTGCAGAAAGTTCTACAGTGAACTGTACGCAACGTGCGCACATAGCCTAAAAGTGTAAATCTCACTTAGGTTATTTATGGAAATTACCTAAGTGGCTCCATTCACCTTGCGTCTCTTTTCCTCCTGCCTTGCCTGGACTTTTAAAATGTGAGTAAATAAACTCCCGTTTATTAAGGATTGTGAGTGCCCTTTTAAATTTTTTTCCTCCAGTTTTTTTGTTGCTTATTCTGAAAAGTTACTTGAAAGTACCATTACCCTTTAAAAGGGAATCTGTCATTAGGCTCAACCATCCTAAGCTGTCTACATAGACATGCTGGTCATAGTAAACTGAAAAAAATGATACCTTTGACATGTGCAATCTGGTGTCTTACTCCATAGAAATCCATGTTTTTCTTATATGTAAATGAGCTGTTCCAGGCTATGGGCAGGACACAGGGCATGAGAATCTAACTTACATAATCACCAGTTTTGTCTGTTCTCCTATTAAGTGATGCACTGCGGCATTGTCCGTTGCGCAGCCGCAGTTCGAACGATGTTCTGGCTTCCGGGTCCTCACTGCAAGCACACATACACACATATACACACATACACACATATATACTCACCTGTCCGGGGCCACCGCCGATTTTGCTATCAGCCCTTTACTATCCTCCAGCTGCAGCACGCAGACTCCTCCGTGATAGCGTCAGTTGTACAGAGCGGCCGCTGCAGGTTGCTGTAATGGCTTTACTGTAGTTGAATGCTTTGTGGCACCGTAAAGCATTCAACTGCAGTAAAGCCATTACATCAACCTGCAGTGGCCGCTCCGTACACCAGGCGCTATCTGCTGTGTGCTGCAGCTGGAGGATTCGCGGGCACGGAGGACAGGTGAGACACAGCATAATAGGGGACAGAAGGGAACCAACAGGAGCACATTACTAAACAATGTGCTCATTGCTGCAGGGGACATCAGCCCCCCAGCCTCACCCAATCTGTATACCCCCAGCCCCCCCCACACCAGATTTGTATACCCCAGCCCCACCAGATCTGTATGCCCCCAGTCCCCCCCCCCACCAGATATGTATACCCCCAGTCCCCCCACCAGAACTGTATGCCTCAAGCCCCCCCACCAGATCTGTATGCCTCAAGCCCCCCCACCAGATCTGTATGCCTCAAGCCCTCCCCCACCAGATCTGTATGCCTCAAGCCCCCCCACCAGATCTGTATGCCTCAAGCCCCCCCACCAGATCTGTATGCCTCAAGCCCTCCCCCACCAGATCTGTATGCCTCAAGCCCTCCCCCACCAGATCTGTATGCCTCAAGCCCCTCCCACCAGATCTGTATGCCTCAAGCCCCCCCACCAGATCTGTATGCCTCAAGCCCCCCCCACCAGATCTGTATGCCTCAAGCCCCCCCACCAGATCTGTATGCCTCAAGCCCCCCCACCAGATCAGTATGCCTCAAGCCCCCCCCACCAGATCTGTATGCCACAAGCCCCCCCCACCAGATCTGTATGCCTCAAGCCCCTCCCACCAGATCAGTATGCCTCAAGCCCCCCCCACCAGATCTGTATGCCTCAAGCCCCCACACCAGATCTGTATGCCTCAAGGCCCCCACCAGATCTGTATACCCCCAGTTCCCCCCACCAGAACGGTATGCTTCCAGCTACCCCACCATATCTGTAATCCCCCTGCACCCCCCCACCAGATCTGTATGCCCCTAGCCCACCCACCAGAACTGTTTGCCCCCACCCACCCCACCAGATCCGTATGCCCCACCAGATCCGTATGCCCCCCCAGCCCCCCCACCAGATCTCTATGCCCCCAGCCCCCCTCACCAGATCTGCAGGCCCCCAGCTCCCCCCACCAGATTTATAGGCCCCCAGCCCCACCCCACCCCACCAGATCTGTAGGCCCCCAGCCCCACCCCACCAGATCTGTAGGCTCCCAGCCCCAACCCCTCTCATTAGATCTGTATGCCCCCAGCCACCCCACCAGATCTGTATGCCCCCAGCCCCTCCACCAGATCTGTATGCCCCCAGATCTGTATGCCCACAGCGCACCTCCCACCAGAACTGTATGCCCCCAGCCCACCTCACCAGATTTGTATGCCCCCTAGCCCCCCTCACCAGATCTGTATGCCCCCAGCCCCACTCACCACTGCTCCTGTCAGCACCACTAACCATAGACAGATGTTTATTTCACCTCACTCCCGATGCGATAGTATCGGGCCTATTTCTAGTATAAATATAAGGCGGAGTTACCAGTGTGATGACCGCTCTCTGCTTTCCTGATCTCTCTGTGTGATTATAACTGACACATCTGCAGGGTCCTCTCAGGGCTTCAGTTTCCATCTCACAGGCAGTCAGTGATGCAGTATTGCGTCAATACAGCAGAGCTTCAGTGCTGGAGTGGAGAAGTACGGGTTAATGCCGCAGCATTGAGCTTGAGCTCCATCTGTGCACGTACTGACTAGGCACCATTATTTTGAAGCCCCGATCGCTGACATCTTCAGAATGACCGCCCGCCGCACAAAACCGCTCCGTGCAGAGCAACACCGCACAGAGCAGAGCCACGCCGTTCGATGCACAGAACAGCGCCGCCCAGACCAGCATGGGCAGCACACCGCATAGCTTTACCCATGCCTCCTTTGACCCCTCTTCATCACCCCCCCCCCCCGTAAACTACATTCGGATTTTAAGACGCACCCCTCATTATCCGAAAAATACGGTAATCGCTGAAGGCAGATTCTCAGGGAGATCAGAGTCTGGCTCATAGCTTAGAACAGCACATTTACATATAAGAAAAACATTGAATTCTCTGGAATAACAAATCGTATCGCAGATATCAAGCTATGATATATCAAGTGTGAGGTAGCACGGTCGGCTGCGCAGCAGAAGACACGGGATCCAGGCATTAAGGTTCACAGCACACGGTTTAATGTCCAAACAAAAGTCCACAGCAATATACATGTGCCTCTCCAGCAGAGAGCTCAGGGAGTTCTGTTCACTCCCTCACACCCGGCACACCTGCCCTTGTTCCTGTTTCCATTCAACCCTTCCTTCAGCCTGTAGGGAAACAGCATTAACCCTGGAGTGGATTTACTTTCTATCATGGAGTGAGCACAACCGGGGCGAGACATACCGGCCGTCATAGATAACCCCGGTCACAGTCTCACATACCCCCCCCTCAGTTCAAGCGAGCGGGGTTGAACTCCCGCCATCAAACACGGGCCGCGGGACAAGGCATCGGCGTTGCCCTGCAACCTACCGGCCCGGTGTTCAACCGTAAACCGGAAGTTCTGCAGAGAAAGGAACCACCGGGTAACCCGGGCATTCCGTTCCTTGGCGGACCTCATCCAGACCAGTGGAGAGTGATCCGTCACCAAGCGAAACTGCCGTCCCAGCAGGTAATAGCATAGGGACTCCAAGGCCCACTTGATCGCCAGGCACTCCTTCTCCACTACGCTATAATTCCGCTCGGGAGGGGTGATCTTCCTACTTAAGAAGGTGACGGGGTGTTCCTCCCCCTGAACCACCTGAGACAGCACTGCCCCCAGGCCGATCTCTGAGGCGTCAGTCTGTACTATGAACTCCTTCCGGAAATCAGGGTGTACAAGAACGGGCTGTCCGCACAGGACCCCCTTCAGGGGCCGGAAGGAGTCCTCGGCCTGCGGAGTCCAGCGCACCATGACGGACTTCTTGCCTTTGAGAAGGTCCGTCAAGGGGGCTGATAGTCCCGCAAAATCCTTTACAAACCTCCTGTAGTATCCCACGATACCCAGGAAGGCCCTAACCTGCTTCGTGGTCAGGGGTCTAGGCCACTTCTGGATCGCCTCAACCTTGTTAACTTGGGGCTTAATCACTCCTTGGCCTATCACGTAGCCCAAGTAGCGGGCTTCCGTGAGTCCCAACGCACATTTCTTGGGATTGGCTGTCAAGCCGGCTGTTCGAAGCGCGTCCACCACCGCTTGTACCTGTTCCAAGTGGGTCTGCCACTCGGAGCTGTAAATAATGATATCATCAAGGTACGCTGATGCATACGCCTGGTGGGGTTCCAGCACTAAGTCCATCAACCTCTGGAACGTGGCCGGAGCGCCATGTAACCCAAAAGGCAAGACAACATAGTGGAAGAGACCCTCTGGCGTAACAAAAGCGGTTTTCTCCTTGGCGGACTCCGTCAGTGGCACCTGCCAGTACCCCTTGGTCAGGTCGAGCGTGGTAAAATATCGCGCCTGTCCCAGCCTATCAATCAGCTCATCCACCCGGGGCATGGGGTAGAGATCGAACTTGGATATTTCGTTCAATCTCCTAAAGTCATTGCAGAACCTTAAGGAGCCATCGGGTTTTGGTATTAGGACAATCGGACTAGCCCATTCACTCTGGGATTTTTCGATGACCCCCAGGCGTAACATTGTCTTTACTTCCTCCGATATGGCTTGTCGTCGAGCCTCCGGTAGCCGGTATGACTTCAGGCGTACCTTCAGGTGGGGCTCGGTGACAATATCATGTCGTATCAGACTGGTCCTACCGGGCAGCTTGGAGAAGACATCGGGGTTCTGCTGAACCAACCGTCTGGCCTCTCGCCTCTGAGTCTTGGTGAGGGCTTCTCCAATCCTTACTTCCGGTTCGTCCTCTCCGGAGGTCGCTGGAGCCGGATGTGAACAACCCGAAGAGGAGGGAGGTGGGGAAAAAACAGCCATCAGGCTTTCCCGTTCCTGCCAAGGTTTTAATAGGTTGACATGGTATATTTGTTCAGGTTTCTGCCTACCGGGCTGCAATACTTTATAGTTAACCACCCCGACTCTTTCCTTTTATCTCGTAGGGGCCTTGCCACTGAGCCAGGAATTTACTCTCCGCCGTGGGGATTAATACCAACACCCGATCCCCAGGTTTAAAGGTCCGCACGGTGGCTTGTCTATTGTAGCGGCCGCTTTGCGCGGCCTGAGCCTCCTGTAAATGCTCCTTCACAATTGGCATGACCGCGCTTATGCGGTTCTGCATACCAAAATGTGTTCAATCACACTTTTATGGGGGGTGGGCTCTTGCTCCCATGTTTCCTTTGCCAGGTCCAACAATCCCCGGGGATGTCGCCCGTATAACAATTCAAAAGGCGAAAACCCCGTGGATGCCTGTGGCACCTCTCGGATGGCAAACATCAAATAGGGAAGCATCATATCCCAGTCTTTCCCGTCTTTTGAAATCACCCTTTTGAGCATGGTTTTCAGGGTTTTATTGAAACGCTCGACTAAACCGTCCGTTTGAGGATGATACACAGACGTACGCAACTGCTTGATCTGGAGTAGCCGGCATAGCTCTTTGGTCACTTTAGACATGAATGGGGTCCCCTGATCCGTAAGGATCTCCTTGGGCAACCCCACCCGGCAGAACACAGCAAACAACTCCCGAGCTATAAGCTTTGCTGCAGTATGTCTGAGAGGTATCGCCTCGGGATACCGGGTGGCATAGTCAACGATCACTAGGATGTGTTGGTGCCCTCGAGCGGACTTTACGAGGGGCCCCACCAGATCCATCCCTATCCGTTCAAAAGGGACTTCTATAATGGGTAACGGTACCAACGGACTGCGAAAATGGGTCAGGGGTGCGGTAAGTTGACACTCCGGACAGGTTTCGCAGAACCATTTTACCTCCCCAAAGACCCCGGGCCAATAGAACCTTTGCAATATTCGCTCCTGCGTTTTCTTGACCCCTAGGTGGCCACTCATCAGGTGTTTATGAGCCAAGTCGAGGACCCGCCGGCGATACGGCTGGGGATACCACCAACTGCTCTACCCCCACGCCCCGTATTTCATCTACCCGGTAGAGTAAATCCTGCTTAAGAGCGAAATGGGGGTACCTTACCTGGGCACCGGGCAGCTGTGCCACCCCGTCAACTACTGTCACCCGACTCCGGGCATGTATTAATGTAGGGTCCTGGAGTTGGGCTGTCCCAAACGTATCCGGGGATGCCTCCAACTCCGGGATGGGTTCGACCGTCTCAGCCTCTCCTGCCAATACCTCTAGGGGCGACCTATCGGGTTCACCTTCTGTCCCTATCATGGGGACCCCTACGGCAGGTGTCCCGGATTCAGGATTGTAGGGCTCAGGTCCCGGACTGACCAATATCTGAGGAGACTTAGGGGGTCCCTTCCATAAAGTCCAAAAATAGGGCAGATCCCTTCCTAGGATCACGTCATAAGGAAGAGTGTTAAGAAGTCCCACCTCATGTTGCACCTGACCGCAAGGTGCTGTGATGGTGACAATCCCCGTGGGATAGTCTCGGCGGTCCCCATGTATGCAAACCACCCCCACGGTACGTCCTGTGGCCTTTACTTTAGCCCTCAAGGTGGATCGCACAAGGGTCACTAAGCTTCCGGAATCCAACAATCCTGTAACCGGACATCCATTCACCTGTATTTGGCACAAGTGGGGCTCCGTCTCTGGGGAGACTAGGTCAGTGGTACACACCACCTGAGCATACATTGAACCCCGCCGGGTAACCCCACAATCCATGGGCTCCGTGGTGAGTGGACACTGGGCTTCCATATGTCCCACCCGCTGGCACCGCCAACATCTAATAGGGAAGGAAACCCCCTTGACGGGTTGTCGTTTAGGGTACAGAACCTTCCGGACCTCAGGAACGGCGGGCGCGGCCTCAGACGGGACGGTAGGGGACTCCTGCACCGTTGTCAGCGGTGGGTCCTTGGCCCTAGGCTTGGAGGGGCCGGACCGACGGGTGGTACGCAAAGTCTCAGTGTCCCGTATCAAGTCCTGCGTAGCCACATGCCGCTCTACCAGGGACACTAATTGGTCGAGGGTACTCGGGTCACCCTGTCCTACCCACCGTTGAACGATGACGGGTAAAGTGCGCACAAAACGATCAACTACTACCCTTTCCACCATTTGCGCCGGGCTCAGAGTGTCAGGCTGCAACCACTTTTTTACAAGATGCAACAAGTCATAGGCCTGGGAGCGTACGGGTTTGGCTTCCTCATAGAACCACTGATTTACCCGCTGAGCCCGTACATAGGTATTCACCCCCAACCGAGCCAGTATTTCGGCTTTCAGGGTCGCATAGTCAATGGCGTCCTCGGTACAGGTACGCTTTTTGGGGTTCCCCCGTCAGATAGGGCGACAATACCTCAGCCCACTGGGGGGTCGGCAGCTTTTCCCGCTCGGCCACCCGCTCAAACACCGCCAGGAACGCTTCCACATCATCCCCCGGGGTCATCTTTTGCAACGCTTGTCTCACCGCTTTCCGGACGCTGCCGTCGTCACCCGGTCCCGGGGTTGTTGCTGCCGGTCCGGCACGGATCGCCTTGGCCAGGAGAACCATCTGTTCTTGATGTCTTTGTTCCTGCAATTGCAAGGCTTGCTGCTGACGTGTATTGGCCTGAACCAGCTGTTCTTGGTGCCTTTTTTCCTGCACTTGCAAGGATTGCTGCTGACGTTCCAACGCCCGGAGCAGGTGTGCATTGGTCTGTTGCTGCTGTTCATTAGCCTGTGGTTGCTGTGCATTAGCCTGAGCCAGCTGCTTTAGTATGTCCTCTATGGCGTCACCGGGTTTGGGCTGTAGTATAGCCGCTCGAATCCAGGACATGTGCTACTGGGTCACCAGGGATGGATGCTACACCTCACCGGCTGTCATGCCCGCATTCTCCACCATATGTGAGGTAGCACGGTCGGCTGCGCAGCAGAAGACACGGGATCCAGGCATTAAGGTTCACAGCACACGGTTTAATGTCCAAACAAAAGTCCACAGCAATATACATGTGCCTCTCCAGCAGAGAGCTCAGGGAGTTCTGTTCACTCCCTCACACCCGGCACACCTGCCCTTGTTCCTGTTTCCATTTAACCCTTCCTTCAGCCTGTAGGGAAACAGCATTAACCCTGGAGTGGATTTACTTTCTATCATGGAGTGAGCACAACCGGGGCGAGACATACCGGCCGTCATAGATAACCCCGGTCACAGTCTCACACAAGGTATAATTTTATTCAGCTTCCTATGGCCTACAAATAGACGGCTTAGGAGGGTCCTACTGAGAGATTCCTTTTAAGCCTTTTCCCTGCAACATCCACTTTTGGTGGGATTTACACAAACCTTTCGACCAGGGAGTCAAAGGAGATCTGTGTCTCTTGGCAAATATATTGTAACTAGTGATAAGTGAACCCAAACTGTAAAAGTCTGGATCCGTGTGGGCAACTTAGCACCCATGCAACGGTCACGGGCCCGGAGTTCTCGGGGAATTCCAGGTTTTTATCTGGATCTGGCTATCTGGATAATAAAAAAAATAAATAAATGGAAAAAAAAAATCAGGATAGAGCGTGCATTATACACTAGAGATCAAAATTTGAGAACAATGTATGATCACTTTTTTTCTGAAATAATGTAATCTACATTGATCAACATTTGAAGGTTTTTTTTTTTTTGTATGGGGTACACCATGCCAGAACAGTATTTTTGTTTTCCAAAAAATCCAAAGTTTATAAACATTAAACCTTGATTTTGCCCATAATGTGATGATCATAATTAGAGAACAGTGACTGTAGCATAGAGAACGATTATAACTAAATTTTCTGAAGGTAACAACAGTCACAAATCAGAAGGATGTGTACAGGCCTTTGCTTTGAATGACTTCAGCATATCTGCGGTTACAGGACATCACTAGTTTCTCACACGCTGCTCTGGTGTGATTTTGGTCCACTCTTCTTCCAGTCTCTTCCACAGTTCTTTGACTGTTGTAGGTTTCTTGACCATAACTTTGTCACCAAGGATTTCACAGAGGTTTTCTATTGGGTTTAGATCAGGACTCTTGGCTGGCCATTTCATTGTTTCAACTGTTTTGCTGTGTGACAGGGGGCATTGTCCTGCATAAAAATTGATGGCTGATTGATTGATGAACACAAGTAAGGAACCACATGTTGTTGAAAAATGTTCTGATATACACTTGCATCCACTCTGCCATGTAGCTATATGAGGTCCAACTCCTGCTGCAGAAAACATTCCCCAAACCATGACACTTCCTCCACCACCTTTCACTGACTTCTTAACACACTTTGGGTTCAGTCCTTCCCCAGTTTGTCAATGAACATAATGTTTCCCATCAGACCCAAATAAATTAAACTTACTTTCATCACTAAAATGAACTGTGGACCACTTCTCCTAAGTCCACACAACATACTCCTCACCAAAAGTAAGTCTAGCCTGAGAGGTGTGGTCACTGCAGAGTAAGATTTCAGTCCAAATGCTCTTAAACATTGTGACACTGTATGACGAAACAGATCCTTAGGCCAGAGTCCCACTTGTGAGTGCCTCGCGTGTAACTCGCGCGAGTCTCTCATTGAATCACCCAGCACGGCTGCACACTCTCCGGACAGGAGCGTCTAAGCTGTATAGAGATACATGCAACTGACCCACTCCTGTCAGCAGAGTGTGCGGCCATGCCGGGTGATTCAATGAGACACTCGCGCGAGTTACACGCGAGGCACTCACAAGTGTGACTCCAGCCTCACCCTGCTCAGTGCTGAACTGACAACTTATTCCAGCTGCAGTATTGAGGAGATTCTCCGCATCATCCTGTCCTCTCTTGCATTTGTCTTTCAAGGGCGAATATGCAGTCAGTGCAAACTGCAAAGTTAGTCTGCCAGTTAAATAGGGTTTGTCAGATAATTAAGAAAATTAGCACCAGGTGCCAGATTAACACCAATAACTTGCAGGTATCTGAAAGTGTTCTCTAATTTTGATCACTGGTTGTTTTTTTTGTTTTTCAGTTATGTTACATTTTTATTATGTGCTTTAGAATAAATTCAGTTTATGAAATAACCTTAAAATACTGCTAGTTTACTTATTTTAGTATATAATCACGTAGGACTACACAATGACCTTAATATTTAAGAAATTGGTTGTTCTCTAATTTTGATCGCCAGTGTATCTATCAGTCTACCGTGCGGTGCTAACACTATTTCCAGGGCTGCTTATTAACCTCATGCATATGCACTGCTTTCCCTGCCCTCCAGCAGTCCCAGCGTCTGTGATTCGTTGCACTCTGCCCACGCCCCACCATATGGACAGCGTGACTGACTGCAACCAATCACAGACGCTGTGTGTGTCCCTATAGTGGTGTAAAAATAAATAAATAAAAAATTGGCATAGAGTCTCCCCATATTATGATACCCAGCACAGATAAAGCATACAGCTACAGGCTGTAGCCCCCAGCTGTGTGCTTATCTTGGCTGTGTATCAAAATAAGAGGGCTCCTATGCAGCTTTTTAATAAATTATATAAATAATTTTAAAAAATGGTGTTTAGTCCCCCCCCCCTTCAATTTTGATACTCATCCATGATAAACCAACAGCTGTGGGCTGGTATTCGCTGGCTTTATCTGTGCTGGGCATCATAAAATGGGGGGACCCTATGATCAATTTTTTTAAATTTACTTTTACACAACAATACGGACACACACAGTGTCTGTAGTTGTAGTTGCAAGTATTCAGATATGCTGCCACACAGGGTGGGGGGCGCTGTCTAACTACAACCAGAGACGCCAAGACTGCCGGTGGGCGGGGGAATGAAAGCATATGCATGAGGTTTAATGATTGGCCCCAGAAGTAGCATTATAGCAGCTTGGGAGACTGGTAAGTATAACGCGCTTGCTCTAATCCCCCTATCGTGTCTACCACCATTTTAAAGCACCTGATTCGGATCCCCACAGACATGTAAGGGGACCGACGACTGGCCAGATATGCGGGATCAATTCTGGGTTTTTCTTTTAAAATCTGGTTGTACCCGCCTGTCCCAGATATCTGTATATATATATATATATATATATATATATATATATATATATATATATATATATATATATATGTATATAGTATGTAAATTCTTTCAGCTCTCCATGTTTTTGTACCACAACCGATAATTTTGCACAAGAATATTTTGAAAGTCCATTGGCTGCAATCCATTTGCAGTCATTTTCTTGGCCCTGATGAGGTTCATGGTGATACATATGTTGATTGGACGAGCATCAGTTTATATAACGACCCAATTTTATCCAGTTTTGAGTTGGTAACTCCGTGCTCTTAAAGTGAACCTGTCAGGTGCAATATGCACCCAGAACCACAAGCAGTTCGGGGTGCCTATTGCTAATCCCTGCCTAACAGTCCTTGTATCTAGTAGCATAGATAAAGAGATCTTTACAAAAAGTATTTTTAAAGATGTGTGTAGCAAGGGCGTTACTTCCCCTGGCTAGTCGACCCCCTTAGCCTGTCAGGACGCCCCTGTGGGCGTGCTAACATGCTAATGAATGTGCAGCATCAGAGGATGGTGGCATTCATCTTTCTGCTGCCATCGCATCAGAGTCCTCAATTTAGGCTCAGTGCGCATGATCCTGGACTTTCGGTCATGCGCACTGGGTTTGAAGCCAGGACTCTTACATTCGGCTTCATAGTGCGCATGACCAAAAGTCTGGGATCATGCGCACTGAGCCTAAATTGAGGACTCTGACGTGATGGCAGCAGAGAGATGAGCGCCACCATCCTCTGACGCTGCGCAGGGCTGACTAGCCAGGGGAAGTAACGCCCTTGCAACTAGTTGCTGGCTTCACTAGCATATCATATGGGATCTTTAGAAATACTTTTTCTAAAGAGCTCTTTATCTATGCTACTTTACTATAGACTGGGACTGCTAAGATATGCACCCACAACTGCTTGTGGTTCTGGGTGCATATTGCACCTGACAGGTTCCCTTTAAGCAAAAAGACCATTATGATTGATAATTAATTGTACAAATTACGTGAATTTTCTTTGTTTATAAACAATAAATCTGATGACTATAGACTTAAATGACACAAAATATTTTTCAGGCCTGATTCTGGATAATGTGGTCAAAGAGACAAATCCAACCACGGCTCTGGAACTTGGCCTGTATTGTGGTTATTCTGCGATCCGGATATCCCGTTTACTGAAGCCAGGAGGTCGTCTGTTTACGGTGGAAATTAAACCAGAGTATGCCGCTATAGCCAAAGAGATGATAGCGTTTGCTGGCGTGCAAGATAAGGTTCTTATTAATTCTTATAACATGTGTAAAGTATAGACTATAGCTAGTAAGGGTGAGCAAATGAATTCTAAAAGAATCAATTTAATTTAGAGTTTCCCAAAATTGATAGATTCTAGAGAATTTTAATTTTTGGGAATTCAATTTGTACAAATCTAGGAAAATTGCATCAAGCCACCCCACATTTTCATGTATTTATTTGGCCTGGGGTGGGGTTTCAAACAATAAATATTAAGTCACCTGCCCTACAGTTGAGCTCCCACTCGGTCTTCCATTGGCTTTTTAAGCCATAGCTCCATTTCAGGGCCTACCTTCTCTTCACTCTTTTTCAGGACTTCTGCATGTCAAGGCATAGCTGGATCCTGAAAGCACTGACAAAGAAGTGGTCGGAGCAGAGGTGGCATTGAAAACCAGTGGATAATCAGTAGGGAGCTGCAAGGACAAATGAGGGGCTAAGAGACTATGAATTTGTATTTATTTAAACTATTCTTGCCCAATCCGCTGCTTAGTCTTTGTCGAGACCTCAGAGCAGGGGCGCACAACATTTATTGGTCCAAGAGACACATTGCCAAATTGAATCAAGTCCAAGGGCTGAAAAAATTGTTTAAGGGTTATGTACATGAATACATCATCAGTGCATTAATACATCATTAGAACCAAGTTTTAAGTATTTGAAATGGATTTGCAGAGTTTCTGCTCAGTTTCTGCTCTAAAACAAATTATGAACACATACTAACTTAAGCTGACGTTTTGCTGCAGAAACTCACTAAATCCTCCTCCATAAAAATACTCAAAACTTAGAGACTTGAGGTGGTTTTAACAGCCATGAAGCACGTTATGGATTGCTACGTGTTGAATTGCCATCAGTAAATGTACAGTATACCTCACCAAGCATAGTGCAGCTATTAAATGTAATGTCATATCATCCCCATACATTTATTTCTTGAACCTACAATTCCCAGTATGTCCTTAACAATAGTAAGGAGATAATATAATAATAATAATAATAATTACTGGGAGTTGTTACCAGCCATCACCAGAGTATGGACCATACAGGAACTACAATACTGATGAGACGTAGTCAGTATCACAAACATTTACATGCAGGTAACTTATAGATGACTTCTTCACTTATTGGAGTCTTTCCCGTGCCTTTTGTCTCCACGTAGTAAAAATGCCATAATAAGATTTCATGCCCACAGCTAGTCTCTGCAGGCCTCTCTTCTCTTTTCAGCTGCATATCCCAACAACGTGCCCATAAAAATAAAAGTATCATTATACCATCCCATAAAAATAAATATCTCCCATTCTGCGACCATGAAAAAATATTTGCTTCTCTCTATGCTTCCTGAATAAAATATCCCCCTACACAATGCCCCTCTCCATAATATAACTGTCTCTGTTATGTCCTCTCTCACAATTTTTCTTCACAATATTTCTGCCACACTGACCCGCTCTATAATCCACCCCAAAGTGCCACTCCCCCCCCCAAGCTGAACCTTTCCATAATGTTCCCCCCCACCCACTGAGACTCTCCATAATGTTTCCCCCACACACATTGAGCCTTTCCATAATGTACTCCCCACACACACTGAGCTTCTCCATAATATCCCTCCCACAAACACAGAGCCTCTTCATAATATCCCCGCACACACTTAGCCTCTCCATAATATCCCCCCCACACACTGAGCGTATTAATATTAGCCCACACACTCTAAGCATCTCCATAATATCAGCCCCTCAATACACTGCCACCTCTCCAAAATATCCCACCAAATTGCCCCTACCCATAATATTCCTCTCATACTGGCCCCTTTGCATAAAGTCCAACTGCCCCTCGATATACTGTGCCCCCTTTAACAATCTCAATCCCCCATATTGTGGCTTGTCAGTTACTCTAATCCTCCACCCTCCCTTCACTCTGATAATCACATTTAATCTTCAGCACCTCGATGAAGCGCTTACCGCAACCAGACGTCCCAGATGTGTCTTCATCGCCAGCAGCAACGTGATGTCAGCAACGTGCCGATTTCATCACACTGCTGCACGTCAGGATTAGAGATGACGGACGCTCTTCTGCTCTGAGCTTCTCTGCCCCAGTCCCAGCATCAATATATTCAAATGTATTTGCATCTGAAAGACGTTAATACATTTGAATATATGAAAGAGAGAGCGGCGTCTTCCGAACAGGTCTGCAATCTGCAGCAAATCCTCTGGCGGGCCGCATGTTGTGCAGGCCTGACTCTGAGCATAATAAATGTACTTTACTTCAATGGCAATCACGCCTCATTTGAATCACTGTAAATTTCAGGGCCAACTTTGAGGTAATTTGCCGAATTCAAATTTTGGCAGATTTGCGTATATTTAAATGGGAGGCTATATAAAATGTAAAATGTTTTTGTACAAAATATCTCCTGAAACAAAGCTTAATAGATTACATTACATTAAATTATAATCAGTCTGATGACACTGTAGTATTTTCAAAAAGCAATCAGCCTAGGAATTTTTTTTTCCAAAGAAATAATCGTTGTGGTTATTGCAGATTTAATTATGGGACATTTCTATTCATAAGTCTGAGATTATAAAGTCTGATAAGTCTGATTATTAGGTTGTCACCCTCGATTAGCGGAATATTTTAGATATAATGCATCACAGAAATTAATTAAAAATCTTTGTTTCCTCAGGTAGAGATTCTGGAGGGATCCGCAGCCGTAATCATTCCAAGCCTGAAAACAAAGTATGGAGTGGATCATGTGGACTTTGTATTTATTGATCATTTCAAGGAGCGCTATACACAGGACACTAAGTTACTTGAGGTGAGTAGGTATTTTTTTTGAAGCAGCTAAAGAATACTGGGACAGGATTATTACTATGGTCTTAAATTTTGATAGCTTAAAAGGGGTTGTGCGGTCTAAATCCAAAAGTCTGCAACAACTATGCGACTGCAGACTTAAGAACCCTCACATGTCACGCACTGTGCTGGGAGTATTCGCCGGTGTCAGAGTCGGGAACAGCCTTCACTTGGCCATGTGTATGGGATATGCAGACTCCTGGCCACTTTATGACTATATGGGTGCAGCCTCACTCAATACACCTGCATTGAGTGATGCCAGAAAGAGTCTAGTTGGAATGTGGGCGGGAGTCCACATATCGCATACTCTTGACCACTGTTCCCGGCTCTGACACTGGCGAATCCTCAGTCAGATAGTGACTGCAGACTTGTGGATTTACACTGCATAACCGCTTTAAGACTACTTTTTATGATGCATGTAAAGAAAAAAAAATGCTTGTATTGCATTGCTTAATTCCCTATTGAACAACTAAACTCTGGTCACAATATGTTTTGCTACAAAAAAGAAGTTCCAGAAAAGCACTTCAAAAGGAACGCCAAGTCCCCCTTTTTTTGATACTTTTTAAAACTGTGTAGTAAGGCACAAATTAAAGGTACTGCAGGCATGTAAGAATGGTAGTTTTATAACAAATTGAGCTAGCATTTTGGTACATTTAACTCTCCCTATCATGTAGTTCGACAATGTTTATATAGTTTATGTTTATTGTTTAAATAAAACAAACCAAAAAATGGCTGCACAACTGTTAAATAAGTATAGTATAAAATGTATATAAAATATATATAGTATTAAATAATGTACAAGTGCATGAATACACAGCAGTCAATATGTAAACCTATATATTGATACTGTGAGAGCACACTACAATAAATGAATTCATTAACTCAACTATTGCTATACAAGTTATAAAAATGTAAGGTACTTCATTAATTTTTTTTCTAGCAAAATGTGTAAAAGCCTTCCAACTACATCAAGATGTAGCTCATATGGATACTCCCTACCACTTACCTCACTGTGTCAAGCCAAGCCTCTTGTGAACTGGGGCTCGGTATACCCTGGCTCAAGGCTAACATTCCAAATTGTATTCCTAAATGTATAGATCAATGAATTGATCAGTGTCAACCAAAGTTTCTAAACTTAGGATTTGAAAGTTATTCCTAGTAGTATTGAAAAACCACATTCCTGGTGCCTCGGTGTGTATTCCTAGATCAGACCTGGGCAAGTGGCGGCCCGCGGGCCACATCCAGCTCTCCTACTTACTGTCTGTGACCGGCCCGCCCATTAGATCACAGTTGGAGATGTGGTGTTGCTTCTCCTGCCATGCGGGAACTTTTCACATGACACCGTACTGACGACATCAGGGTGCGCGTGTGTCACAGAGAAAGGTGTCGGGCAGGGAACAGAGGACAGATTCCTGCGTTTTGCTGCTACACTGTGCAGAGCTTCAGGATCTGTCCTCTAATCCCTGCCTGGCACCTTTCTCTGTGACACGCGCGCCCTGATGTCGTCAGTATGGCGCGCATGTGTGTCATTTGAAAAGTTCCCACCCGGCAGGAGAAGCGGCACCAGCCGATGCCTGCACAGAGAGAAGCGGCAGCAGGGGCCCCTACAAGAACAGCAGAAGCACAGCCAGGGCCCGTACGGAGGTGCCTGAGAAGGGAGAGGTGAGTGGTGACTAATAAACTAAGGAGGGGACAATGGGGTGGGGAGGGGGTAACTGGTGCCTAATATTTGGGATGTAGTATATGGGAATGTAATGATGTAGTTTTTACAGGTATAGTATATAGTGATGTAATTTATTACAGGTGCAGTATATAGTGATGTAGTTTAATACAGGTGCAGTATATAGTGATGTAATTACAGGTGTAGTATACAGTGATGTAGTTCCTTACAGGTGTAGTATATATATGTTTATTACAGGTGTAGTATATAGTGTAGTTTATTACAGGTGCAGTATATAGTGATGTAATTTATTACAGGTGCAGTACATAGGGATGTAATTTATTACAGGTGCATTATATAGTGTAGTTTATTACAGGTGCAGTATATAGTGATGTAATTTTTTACAGGTGCAGTATATAGTGATGTAATTTTACAGGCGCAGTATATAGTGATGTAATTTATTACAGGTGCAGTATATAGTGATGTAATTTATTACAGGCGCAGTATATAGTGATGTAATTTATTACAGGTGTAGTATATAGTGTGTAATTTATTACAGGTGTAGTATACAGTGATGTAATTTATTACAGGTGTAGTATACAGTGATGTAGTTTATTACAGGTGCAGTATAGTGATGTAATTTATTACAGGTGCAGTATATAGTGATGTAATTTATTACAGGTGCGGTATATAGTGTTGTAATTTATTGCAGGTGTAGTATATTACAGGTGCAGTATATAGGGATGTAATTTATTACAGGCGCAGTATATAGTGATGTAATTTATTACAGGTGTAGTATATAGTGTGTAATTTATTACAGGTGTAGTATACAGTGATGTAATTTATTACAGGTGTAGTATACAGTGATGTAATTTATTACAGGTGTAATATACAGTGATGTTGTTTATTACAGGTGCAGTATAGTGATGTAATTTATTACAGGTGCAGTATATAGTGATGTAATTTATTACAGGTGCGGTATATAGTGATGTAATTTATTGCAGGTGTAGTATATTACAGGTGCAGTATATAGGGATGTAATTTATTACAGGTGCAGTATAAAGTGATGTAGTTTATTACAGGTGCAGTATAGTGATGTAATTTATTACAGGTGCAGTATATAGTGATTTAATTTTTTACAGGTGTAGTATATAGTGTAGTTTATTACAGGTGCAGTATATAGTGATGTAATTTATTACAGGTGTAGTATATAGTGTGTAATTTATTACAGGTGTAGTATATAGTGATGTAATTTATTACAGGTGTAGTATACAGTGATGTAGTTTATTACAGGCGCAGTATATAGTGATGTAATGTATTACAGGCGCAGTATATAGTGTAGTTTATTACAGGTGCAGTATATAGTGATGTGATGTAATTTATTACAGGTGCAGTATAAAGTGATGTAGTTTATTACAGGTGCAGTATAGTGATGTAATTTATTACAGGTGCAGTATATAGTGATGTAATTTTTTACAGGTGTAGTATATAGTGTAGTTTATTACAGGTGCAGTATATAGTGATGTAAGGTACAGTATATAGTTATGTAATTACAGGTGTAGTATATAGTGATGTAATTTATTACAGGTGTAGTATACAGTGATGTAGTTTATTACAGGTGCAGTATATAATGATGTAATTTATTACAGGTGTATATAGTGATGTAATTTATTACAGGTGTAGTATATAGTGATGTAATTTATTACAGGTGCGGTATATAGTGTTGTAATTTATTGCAGGTGTAGTATATAGTGTAGTTTATTACAGGTGCAGTATGTAGGGATGTAATTTATTACAGGTGCAGTATAAAGTGATGTAGTTTATTACAGGTGCAGTATAGTGATGTAATTTATTACAGGTGCAGTATATAGTGATGTAATTTTTTACAGGTGTAGTATATAGTGTAGTTTATTACAGGTGCAGTATATAGTGATGTAATTTATTACAGGTGTAGTATATAGTGTAGTTTATTACAGGTGCAGTATATAGTGATGTAGTTTATTACAGGTGTAGTATATAGTGATGTAATTTATTACAGGTGTAGTATATAGTGATGTCATTTATTACAGGTGCGGTATATAGTGATGTAATTTATTACAGGTGTAGTATATAGTGTAGTTTATTACAGGTGCAGTATATAGGGATCTAATTTATTACAGGTGTAGTATATAGTGATGTAATTTAGTACAGGTGTAGTATATAGTGTAGTTTATTACAGGTGCAGTACATAGGGATGTAATTACAGGTGCAGTATATAATGATGTAATTTATTACAGGTACAGTATATAGTGATGTAAGGTACAGTATATAGTTATGTAATTACAGGTGTAGTATATAGTGATGTAATTTATTACAGGTGTAGTATACAGTGATGTAGTTTATTACAGGTGCAGTATATAATGATGTAATTTATTACAGGTGTATATAGTGATGTAATTTATTACAGGTGTAGTATATAGTGATGTAATTTATTACAGGTGCGGTATATAGTCTTGTAATTTATTGCAGGTGTAGTATATAGTGTAGTTTATTACAGGTGCAGTATATAGGGATGTAATTTATTACAGGTGTAGTATATAGTGATGTAATTTATTACAGGAGTAGTATATAGTGTAGTTTATTACAAGTGCAGTACATATGGATGTAATTACAGGTGCAGTATAAAGTGATGTAATTTATTACAGGTACAGTATATAGTGATGTAATTACAGGTGTAGTATATAGTGATGTAATTTATTACAGGTGCAGTATATAGTGATGTAATTTATTACAGGTGTAGTATATAGTGATGTAATTTATTACAGGTGCAGTATATAGTGATGTAATTTATTACAGGTGTAGTATATAGTGATGTAATTTATTACAGGTGTAGTATATAGTGTAGTTTATTACAGGTGCAGTTCATAGGGATGTAATTACAGGTGCAGTATATAGTGATGTAATTTATTACCGGTACAGTATATAGTGATGTAAGGCACAGTATATAGTGATGTAATTACAGGTGTAGTATATAGTGATGTAATTTATTACAGGTGTAGTATACAGTGATGTAGTTTATTACAGGCGCAGTATATAGTGATGTAATTTATTACAGGTGCAGTATATAGTGATGTAATTTATTCCAGGTGCAGTATATAGTGATGTAATTTATTACAGGTGTAGTATATAGTGTAGTTTATTACAGGTGCAATATATAGTGATGTAATTTATTACAGGTGTAGTATATAGTGTAGTTTATTACAGCTGCAGTACATAGGGATGTAATTACAGGTGCAGTATATAGTGATGTAATTTATTACAGGAGTAGTATATAGTGTAGTTTATTACAGGTGCAGTACATATGGATGTAATTACAGGTGCAGTATAAAGTGATGTAATTTATTACAGGTACAGTATATAGTGATGTAAGGTACAGTATATAGTGAGGTAATTACAGGTGTAGTATATAGTGATGTAATTTATTACAGGTGCAGTATATAGTGATGTAATTTATTACAGGTGCGGTATATAGTGATGTAATTACAGGCGCAGTATATAGTGATGTAATTTATTACAGGTGTAGTATATAGTGATGTAGTTTATTACAGGTGCAGTATATAGTGATGTAATTTATTACAGGTGCAGTATATAGTTATGTAATTTATTACAGGTGTAGTATAGAGTGTAGTTTATTACAGGCGCAGTATATAGTGATGTAATTTATTACAGGTGTAGTATATAGTGATGTAATTTATTACAGGTGTAGTATACAGTGATGTAGTTTATTACAGGTGTAGTATATAGTGATGTAGTTTATTACAGGTGCAGTATATAGTGATATAATTTATTACAGGCGCAGTATATAGTGATGTAATTTATTACAGGTGCAGTATATAGTGATGTAATTTATTACAGGTGCAGTATATAGTGATGTAATAGATTACAGGTGCAGTATATAGTGATGTAATATATTACAGGTGCAGTATATAATGATGTAGTTTATTGCAGGTGTAGTATATAGTGATGTAGTTTATTACAGGTGCAGTATATAGTGATGTAATTTATTTACAATCTCAAGTTCATTAAAGGTCCTCCCTATTGTCATTGAATCTTTGTATTGCTTAACTTACTGTTGGTTTATGAAGGGATAGTATAAATACTATATACAGTATTGGGTAGAACTGAGTTAATTATATTAGTCCGGCCCTCTAAAACCATTCTAAGTTCTCATGCGGCCCCATGGGATATTTAATTGCCCACCCCTGTCCTAGATAAATGATTGTGTAGCTATTCTAAATATTAAAGGGATTTTCCCAAAAACAAAATAGAACTTGGAATAAAAATAAGTTCCACAATTGGATGTTTTTTTTCCCTGTGCTGCGATAATCTTATAAATGTGCACCTGCTACATACTGTGTAATGACTGTCTGACCATGCAGGAACATGGTCTGATCATACCACAGCTCCTGGTTTGAGGAGGAAACAAGAGAATAAAGACATCACAACATGGGATCACAGCTGATTCTTTCTGTGAAGTAAAACATTTCCTTGCCCGTTTAAAACAAGTTTTACTTCTTAGAATCAGCTGCAATCCTATTGTTACGTTGGTGGGTGTGGCCCCACTGTGCCACAGCATCGGCTCACACTGGAAGGGCATAACTAAGTGACTACCTCATCTTCACTAAAGCCTCTGATGGGCTTCTGCTGGAAGATAGCTGGCAGGTGCTACTCCAGGGCATATCTCGGCACTGTGGCAACTGACCCCAAGGATTGAGGATGCTGGGACATGCTCAACTGCAGGCAGGATGGCTGGTACAGACTGAACAACTATGTAACGCTGGTGCAGCAGGTACTAGAACACAGGTTTGGGTTAGCAGGCACAGGTGACTGATACAGGATAGAGGGAACGAGAACTTACAACTAGCAGCGTGTATTTAGCAGTGAGACTGTGTTGCTCAGGCACCTCCCATAGGGGTGGAGGATGCGTTAAGTACATAGTGCCGCTCAGCAATAGTCTGAGAGGCACTTCTGGGTAAGGGAATGTTGTCCCTTTAAGTGCAGGGAGATGTGCGCCCTAAGGGTGCATGTGCAGACCCCAGGGGCCAGCAGGAGGGGCAGTAGGAGACGCCATCGCTGAGCATCTGGGATCACACTGGTGTCCATGCCGGGAGAAGGAAGAAGGAAGAAGGACAGTGTGGAGATGCCGGCACAGGTGTTACACCTACACTGAAATATGTATTTACTCGTTTCCTTGGCTAGCCAGATGTGGTATGATCAGACAATGTTCTTGTACGGTCAGACACGGCAATTATTCAGTACGTAGCAGGGCCACATTTATAAGATTGTCTTAGCATAGGAACTTTTTTTTTTTTTTTTTTTAAACATCCATTTGTGGAATGAATTTACAATATCTATTAATTAAAATGTACTTTGTTCCTGACTCTACACTTTTAAGCTTACCTATATTTAGAATTCATAAGTTAGCTTTGTACCAGGGTATACAGATAAGATGATATTTCTTTCTAGATGTTTGCGGTTGACTTACCAAATTTTTGCCAAAATATTTTCTAGTGTCTGCCTAGAAGTGACATTATATATATATATATATATATATATATATATATATATATATATATATATATATATGTAGCACATGTATATATAGCATATGTAGCAAAACCTCATTCAGTCCCACAAAACAAAATAAGAGACTTAAAATAAAAAAAATAAAAATGCAAATAATGAATCAGATACATAGTCTTGTCTCAAGTTTAATTGTAAGGTGGCTTGTAGAAAAATATAGTCATACTAGTAAAATTATTCAGCTCATTAGCTTCTTGTTTTATATAAAATTCATAAAATATCAGAAGGTACTTGAAAATAAAATAAAGTTGTGTTAAAAGGAATTTTTTTTTTTTTAATTTAATTATTTCTTGTGGGTTCAAACTCTTGAGATAATCCATTTAGCTTCCTCTTGCATTAATTTCTTGTCCAGTTTCTAGGACCACGAACTTTACTGATCTTTTCTGTTCCAGGGTTGAGCCACAATGTTAGTATTGTCTGCACTGGATCACCAGGAGATAGAATGAGTACTAAATGTGTTTTAAATATCACGGTTGGCTTTGTATGTATTGAGTCCACTGCAAAACCTGGAAATCATTAATCATTCAATCCCACGTTACGTCACATCTGTCAGAAACAGACCATCCTTGCTTCAGAAGATCCTCTCGTACTGCATTGTTCTTCCACCCTGAGTGAACTACTTTAAAGACCTATTTGAAGCAGTTAGCTGAAGGCTGGATACCCAGAAGTTGGGCCAGGTCTTCCAATGCAAGAATGGTCCACGTTTCTTGGATTTGTTGAGATGGCCTTACTTGGCATAAACCGCAATAACCGTTGCTCTTGTGCACTGCAGTATTCTTCTATTACTATTCTACATTTAATTGTGGCTTCTTCTACAACTTGTATAGGAATCTGGCTTGCTCAAGACAGGATCTGTGCTCCTAGCAGACAACGTTCTGTGTCCTGGGGCTCCAGACTTCCTTGAATATGTCAGGACATGTGGACGCTATGACTGCACTAACTACCCATCTCACGTTGAATACTCGGATAAGGCGGATGCTCTGGAAAAAGCAGTTTTCAAATGCTAATTATATTTATATACAGTTAAGGAGGAAAAAATAGTTAAGATGTGAATGAATAAAACATGTCTATTAAATTCTGTACAGTTTTACTGTAATTTTACTGACAGATTTGTAGAATAAATAAATAAAAAAAAAAGTGAAACACTAGTAGAGCACTGCCCTCCGATTCAATCTACGCTTTATTCCTTTTGAAATAGCTTGGGCAATACATGTTCAGTAGATAATAATAATGTTCAGCGTTTCACAGATCTGGTTAAAATGAAGGGGAGCATGCTACTGTAGTTTGTCCTTTTAATAGACACCGCAACAGGACCCTCCATCAGTACAGCCAAAGGTGGAGTAGTTGGTGTACATCAGTAGACTAAACCGGCACTGCCATATTTGTTTATCTGCTCCCATGATTGATTATGAATGATCTAAGACTAACATTACCCATTACCAAATTTGAACTCCCACCATTTAGACGTTTTCGGGGTATTTTCTGTTACATAGGCTCCTCAATCACTTCAAATGTGATGTGGTCCCTAAAAAAAAATTGGTTTTGTAAATTTTGTTATTAGAGAGTTAGGAAGGTTAAAAGTGCATCAAGAATTTCTAATAAAAAAAAAAAAATTGTTTAAAAAAAAAATGCTGCCGATATCAAGTAGACATGTGGCAAATGTTTTTTATATTGTGTGTGGTATATCTTGTTTAAGGGCACAAAAATTCAAAGTTTGAAAACTGCAAAATTTTAATATGTCAAATATTTTTGATTTTCATAAATAAATGCATATTATATCAACCAAACTTTTCCAATAACATGAAATTCATTGTGTCATAAAAATATACATCTCAACAACACTGGAATATATTGAATCATTAGTTATCATATAAAGTTATACTGGTCAGGATTGTCCTGGTAAGAAAGGTGAAAACAGCCTACAAGTCTGAAGGGGTTCATAGACCTCACACTGCCAATCTGAGCATACACATGTACTTGTTCATAACTGGCTTTGCATGTATAACTTTATATAGTAAAAGATCGCATATCTATGGGGAAACCCGCAGAAGTTTGGGTCCAGTAGGCTTTTTTTCTTTATCGCTTCATTGGGGGACACAGAGACCATGGGTTGTATGCTGCTGCCACTAGGAGGCGACACTAAGCAAAAAACAAGGAAACTCCTCCTATGCAGTATACACCCACCAACTGGCAATTGTACCTCAGTTTAAGCTTAGTGTCCATAGGAGGTGGACACACTTGGGGCTGCTCCCAGCCCCTCAGGTTTGTATTTTTAATCTTTTCCCCTTTTTCTTTTCAGACACAGCTCGTCGGGCGACAGGGTGTAATTGCTCACCCTGCTCTCCCCCCTAGAGGCCGGTCGCACAGAAGTGGGGTCCGTCCGCCACTTCCGTTGACTTCCGTGCCTGTCTGGCAGGACCCTACCCCCCTAACACTCTCAAGACTGTTTGGGGGGGCATCCGCACAGAGGGACAGGCGGATGGTCCTTGCCCCCCTCCCCCTGCACGCCCACCCTCCACAGCCGGCCTGATCAGGGAGGGGAGACGAAAAATCATTGGAAGATCCCAGTCTCCCTATGTCCTTCCCAGGGATCAAGCCAAGGAGGACAGAATCAAGCCAAAGAGAACTATCAGCCACCGGGACAGGTACCCATCCCTTGTCCCGGGTCATGGGGGGCTCCGTTTTAAATTTAAAAAAAAAAATGTCTCTTTAAATCATTATCTTTCAAGCTTAGCTCCTTACCCCGGGTCAGCTTCCCTCCAGGCAGTACGCTCGGCTCCCCCACAAGGGGGGTGCACCCCAACCCCATCCTCGGCTCCCCCTGCGGCCTCACCTCAAAATTTAGTCCCCGGCTTCCCTCCGGCCTAGCTCCCGTCCAGCCACGCCCCCTCCCGGCCAGCCTATCGCGTGAGCCCTCACTTCTAGCAGGCCCGCCCGCTCCAGCAGCCAGTCAGGGGAGGCCTCTGCATGCCCTTTCCTAGCCAACCACGGGCCTCCTCTCTCTCTCCCGGCCGATACCTGCAATCTGCGCGCCGTTTTTTCGCGCTCTTTTTTCTGCTCCTCCTCCGGCCTGGGCTCTCAGCAGCAATCACTGCCCTGCGATCTCCTGTGCGGCAGACACGCTCCACGTGCAGCCACCGGCTTCACGTCCCTGCAACTCCTCGGAGCCCCCACCTCTGCTCCCTCAGGCTGCATAGCTGAACAGGACACAGCGCCTGCATACAGAGACAGCTCAAACACAGAACGACAGAATCTGGGTAAGCTCTGCCACTGGGAGGCAGCTCCTTCCCCAGTACCTCATCCACCTGGCATCCTCCTGTCTCTCTTCCCTTGCCTCATTTCCTCTCTTCTGTCCCATGTCCAGCACAAGAGCGACCCGCTCTCAACCACAGGCCATAGTGCTTCACTTCGCCTGCTCCTCTTGCCTAAAGAAGTTTCCCTCAGGGCAGTCCTCCCCCATCTGCGTAGCCTGTAGCACCCCTAACATGACTACTACGGAGCCCCCCACCGCCCGTAACGAGGACTCGGCCCCCATGCCTGGGTGGGCCTCAGCTCTCTCCCAGTCCGTGGACAAGCTAACTCACATGTCTCAATCCTTAGCCTCGGCCATAGACCGTCTGTCCGCCTCCTCCTCTGGAGTCCCCCCGGCGACCCAGAGCGAGTCTGAGCCCGCAGCGCCTCCAGCCCGGCAAGGCAGAACCCACAGGAGGTCTAGGAAGCGGTCCCTCTCTGGGTCTTCCTCCAGCTCCCCTAGCCCTGCTATGGCCGCCAGAGCATCACGCTCGCTGTCTCCTGTCTCTTCTGCGGCAGCTCCAGATTCGGACCAGGACTCTGCTTCTGACTCCGATCTGGACTCTGAACATATATCCAAGCTGACCGGTATGATGGACAGTCTGGTCATTGCTGTCTATCAGACCCTAGAGGTACAGGATATTGATCCGGCGCCTACCTGTCAATCAGTCCCTTTCAAAAGAGCCAAGAAGCTGCCAAAAAGCTTTGGCAACCACAGGGAGTTTGAGGATATTTTTTCCAGACAGTGGGAACATCCCGACAAGCGTTTCCAGAAGCGCAAGCGAGCTCAGGTCCTTTACCCCTTCCCACAGGAACTTCTCCAGAAGTGGTCAGTGGCCCCTTCAGTGGATCCTCCGATCTCCCGACTCTTGTCCAGCACCATCCTGCCGCTGTCCGATGGAGCCTCCCTGAAGGATCCCTTGGACAGGACCATAGAATCCTTAGCCAGGTCGGCCTTTGAGGCCTCCGGCTCGGCCATCACTCCAGCCTTTGCGACCACCTGGGTTTCCAAGGCTGTCTCCGCCTGGGCAAAGATCCTTCGCCGTGGTATCCTGGCTGATGCTCCCAGACCAGAGCTGGCAGATCTGGCAGATCAGATCACTCATGCCGGAAAATATCTAGTCGCTGCGTCCCTTGACTCTGCTGCTTCCGCTGCCCTGGCAGCCGGCAACATTACTGCAATCCGCAGAGCCCTGTGGCTTAAGGCGTGGAACGCAGACTCCGCATCCAAGAAGTCTCTCACCAGTCTTCCCTTTGTCGGTGCCAGACTCTTCGGAGAAAAGCTGGACAAGATCATCTCTGAGGCTACGGGAGGCAAGAGTACCTTCCTCCCCCAACAGAGGACCCCTCGTGCTCCTCCAAAGCGGCGGCTTTTTCCCTTTCGCCAATTCTCCACCAACACCAACTCACGTCGGGAGCGGTCCCTGGCATGTCAGGAGAGACGGAAGCCCTCCTTTAAGGCAGCAGCCCACTGGCGTTCCTGTGGCCAGCAGTCCAAGTCCTCCAGGTCCAGATCCCACAGATTTTCCTCCGCATGACTGGGCTCCCGGCACCGGGTCCCCATCCAGGGTCGGCGGTCGTCTCCGCAGGTTCAGAAGCACGTGGCTTTCCGTGATAGACGACGCCTGGGTTCGAGACGTCGTCTCTCACGGCTACAAGATAGAGTTTTCTTCGCTCCCACGCTCACGCTTCGTCCAGTCCAAGCCCCCCAAGGATCCCTCCCTCACAAAGGGCTTCTTCGCAGCCATTCAAGCCATGCGAGACTCTGGGGTCATCATCTCCGTACCCCCTCAAGACAGATTCCGGGGTTTTTATTCAAACCTCTTCGTGGTACCGAAGAAGAATGGCACAGTCCGCCCCATCCTGGATCTCAAGCGCCTTAACAGGCGGGTCCGCCTCCGGCGATTCCGCATGGAGTCTCTGCGCTCAGTGATAGCGTCCATGGAACCAGGGGAGTTCCTTTGCTCGGTGGACATCCAGGACGCCTATCTCCACATCCCGATCTTTCCAGCTCATCAGAGATTCCTACGCTTCATGGTTCAGGGGCAACACTTCCAGTTCACTGCCCTCCCATTCGGGCTCTCGACAGCTCCCAGAGTCTTCACCAAGGTGATGGCTACTGTCATGGCTATCCTTCGGTCCCGGGGAATTCTAGCCATCCCGTATCTGGACGATATTTTGATCAAGGCTCCCTCGGCGGCGGAGTGCCGCGACAGTCTCAACATCACTCTGGATACTCTATCCCGTCTCGGCTGGTTGATCAACAGACCAAAGTCATCTCTGATCCCGACTCAACGCATCTCATTCCTCGGCATGATCTTCGATACCACACAAGCGAAGGTTCTTCTGCCCAAGGACAAACTCACAGCTATTCTCAGGGGGATTTGGAAGCTCCAACGCGCACCTCGCTGCTCCCTTCGATACTGCATGAGCATTCTCAGGAAGATGGTGGCGTCAATGGAAGCGGTGCCCTACAGTCAATTCCACACTCGCCCCCTTCAAGGTCTCCTCCTCGCAGCATGGGACAAGTCCCCTCACTCCCTGGATCGACCAATTGCGATCCCTCCTCGAGTCAGACAGACAGTCATTGGAATGGTGGAGATGCTCTCCCCTCACCCTCCAAAGGAGATCATTTCTTCCCCTTCGATGGAGGGTCGTCACGACAGACGCCAGCCTGCTAGGATGGGGGGCCACTTTCCAGAACCTCACAGTGCAGGGTCGCTGGACCGAGCCGGAAACCAAACTTCCCATCAACATCTTGGAACTCAGATCAGTTCGCCTAGCTCTATTTCATTGGAAGGCTCTGCTTCGCGGACACCCAGTTCGGGTGCAGTCCGACAATGCAACCACTGTAGCCTACATAAACCATCAAGGCGGAACACGCAGCCGAGCGGCAATGAGAGAGGTATCTCAAATCCTCGACTGGGCCGAACAGAACATCCCAGCGATTTCGGCGGTACACATCCCGGGCGTGGACAATTGGGCCGCCGACTTCCTCAGCCGAGAGGGCCTCGACGCCGGAGAGTGGTCCCTCAATCCCAGAATCTTCCAGCAGATCTGTTCCAGGTGGGGGACCCCCGACGTGGATCTCCTGGCCTCCAGGTGGAATCACAAGGTTCCCCAGTTCGTCTCCAGGGCAAGAGACCCACTAGCGCTCGCAACGGACGCCCTAGCGATCCCCTGGTCGCAGTTCTCTCTGCCGTTCCTCTTTCCTCCACTTCCGCTTATACCCAAGCTAGTCAAGAAGATAAAGGCGGAGGGAGTTCCGGTGATTCTTGTGGCCCCAGATTGGCCTCGTCGCCCGTGGTATGCAGAGCGCGTGCACCTTCTCGCCGACGTTCCGTGGAGACTTCCAGACGTCCAGGACCTTCTCACTCAAGGGCCTTTTCTTCACCAGAATTCACAGTCGCTCAATTTAACGGCATGGCTGTTGAAGCCGCAGTACTAACTTCCGCGGGATTCTCAGAAAAGGTCGTCCAGACAATGATCAAAGCGCGGAAGCCTTCCTCTTCCCGCATTTACCACCGGACGTGGAAGGCCTATTTCCGCTGGTGTGAAGCTAACCAGGTCACAGCCATGACCTTCTCCTTGCCAGTTCTGTTGTCATTCCTACAATCTGGTCTGGAGGCTGGATTAGCACTCAGCTCCCTCAAGGGTCAAGTGTCTGCTCTTTCCATTCTCTTTCAAAGGAGGATTGCCTCTCGATCACAGGTTCGCACATTCATTCAGGGGGCCGCGCATGCGGCGCCCCCCGTTCAACCTCCGGTGGAGCCCTGGGACCTTAACCTGGTTCTGTCTGTTCTCCAGCATTCCCCCTTCGAACCTATGCAGGAGACGTCCCTCACGTTCCTCTCTTGGAAGGTCGCCTTCTTAGTTGCCATCACGTCAATCAGGCGGGTATCTGAACTAGCGGCGCTTTCCTGCCGCTCTCCATATCTTGTCTTCCACCAGGATAAGGTAGTCCTCCGTCCGGTTCCTTCCTTTCTGCCCAAGGTGGTTTCCTCTTTCCATCTTAACGAGGACATTGTTCTCCCCTCCTTTTGTCCGAATCCTTCGCACCCTCGTGAGATTCTTCTCCACAAGCTGGACTTGGTCAGAGCTCTCCGTTTGTACATTTCCAGGACCTCTCAATTCAGACGGTCGGATTCCCTTTTTGTACTTCCGTCTGGTCCGCACAGAGGCCTACCTGCCTCCAAGTCCTCCATTTCGTGATGGATTCGCTCTGCTGTACTGGAAGCCTACCGGGTAAGAGGGAGAACGCGCCCACTCAGGATTACGGCCCATTCCACCAGGGCGGTGGGAGCCTCGTGGGCGGTCCGTCACCACGCTCAAGCGTCGCAGCTTTGCAAAGCGGCCACCTGGTCTTCGCTCCACACTTTCACTAAGTTCTACAGGGTCCACACTTTCGCATCCTCCGATGCGAGCCTCGGTAGACGAGTTCTGCAGGCTGCAGTGGACCGAGGTCAGCCCTGAGAGTAACATTAGACCCACCCGCGGGACTGCTTTAGGACGTCCCATGGTCTCTGTGTCCCCCAATGAAGCGATAAAGAAAAGTAGATTTTGGGTACTCACCGTAAAATCTCTTTCTTGGAGCCTTCATTGGGTGACACAGCACCCGCCCTTGTGTTGGACATATGTTACTATTCAATGTTTCTGTTGACTGTTGAGTTTAATGTCCACTTCTGTACGATTGTGCGTTTTGTTCTACTGTTGTCTCCTATTGCTTTCTCACTAACTGAGGTACAATTGCCAGTTGGTGGGTGTATACTGCATAGGAGGAGTTTCCTTGTTTTTTGCTTAGTGTCGCCTCCTAGTGGCAGCAGCATACAACCCATGATCTCTGTGTCCCCCAATGAAGGCTCAAAGAAAGAGATTTTACAGTGAGTACCCAAAATCTACTTTTTTTTAAGGTACCTAAACATTAGTGCTAGAAAATGGTGTTAGTAATGGCTAGGGGGCTGAAAAGCAGGCCAATTATATTTAACGAGATTCCGCGTGCATGGCTGTCACACTGCTTCTCTGTTTGCTAATTAAAACTTATGAATATTCTCCTCCCCACTGCTTTGTGTCAGTGTATGTGATTGGTTGCCCTCACACTAGCTGACTGGATCCGCAAAGTGGAGTGTAAAAAATAAATAACTAGGAAAAATGGCGTATGGTATTTTGATACTCAGCGCAGATAAAGCAGACAGATGCAGGCTGCAGCTCCCAGCTGTGTGCTTCATCGTGGCTGTGAATCACAATACAAGACCATACACCGTTTTGTTTTTCTACAGGATTTTTTTTTTTAATAAAAAAAAAAAGCATGGGGTCCTCCCCCTCAATTTTGATACCCAGCCAGGATAAAGCAGACAGCTTGGGACTGGTATTCTCAGGCTGGGGAGGCCTATAGTTATTGGGCTCTTCCCATCCTAAAAATAGGAGCTCACAGCCACCCCAGTATGGGCGCATCCATTAGATGCGCTCACCCTGCTCATCTCAATTGCCCTGGAGTGCTGGCACTCGAGGTAATAATGGGTTAAGGACAGCTATGATTCGTCAAAAAAAAGAAAAATCACAGCTACCACAATTAAGAGGTCTGAGGTTTCCCCAACTACTAATTATGTAAAAAGAAATAAACACACAAAACAGAAAAATCCTTTATTTAAAAACAAAACAACACTTTGGGCGAATTAATAAATTGGAGAAACAAACACCCCTGCAGTTCCGACAGCCACTGCGTCTCACAGGAATCCTAGATCTACTACATCATGAGATCACAGGACACTGTTACATTAGAAAACTTGACATACGGACGGTGACACAGCTGTGATAGCAGTGAAGTCACTGCGTTCACAGCTGTCTGTTCCCACAGTACCTCAGGTTAACTCACCTGAGGTGAAATCCATGCTGGATTACTGGATTAGGCTATCTGCCCGGACTATTTGATTGCAGAAATTTCTGCACCAAATCTGCATCTCCTGGCATAAAAACACAACCAGATACCGGTCCCCATATGTCTATGGGGACCAGAATCAGGCTCTTAAAAATGGTGGTAGAAGGGACAGGAGAATTAGAGCAAGTGCGCCATACTTAGAGACTCTGGCGCAGCTGTAACTGCTTCCAGGCAGAGGACTATCGGACCCGCTCATTTACCTTCATGCATATTCACTGCTTCCCCCGCCCACCAACAGTCCTGGTGTCGTTGACTTGTTGCAGTCTGATGCGCCCCCAGCTTGAGTGGCAGCGTGTCTGACTGCCTGCAATCAAACCCTGTCTGCGTGTCTATATCATGGTATAAAAATAAATTGGCATAGGGTCCCCCCCCCCCCATATCATGATACCCAGCACAGATAAAGCTAAGAGATGTAGATTTAGTGCTGAAAGTTTTACACCATATTCCTGCACCCAATCTACACCACCTGGCACACAAAAAAAAAAAAAATCGCATCACTACCGCATCATGTCACATGCGGTTTTGATGAGTTGTTTTGTTTGTTTTTTTTTTTTTTGCCAGGACGTGTAGATTGAGTGCAGGTGTATGATGTTGAAATTTCAGCACCAAATCTGCATCTCTTTGCAAACCCCCCCCCCGTGGCTTCTGCCAGTGATGGAGACCGAAGATCAGCACCACGGACAGGAACGCCAGGGACAGGCGAGTAGAAAGTTCCAGTTCTCTGCGTGTTATCACTGATAACTCATGGAGAACACACGTGTGCCATAAACACGAAGGACAATATGCACCTTTGACACATCAGTGAAAAACGTGCGTTATTTTCACGGACGTGTGAAGGGGGCCTAAAGCTCAGATGGTGGCTATGTTCTATGGCCGCCCCCTGTCACCTCAGATGTAGCAGAGCGGGAATAGTTGGTGAACCTTGTATGGATTACGTTGGACATGGTGTTTTGGGGGTTAATAAATAATTTTTTTTGGTGTTTCTTTTCAATTACAGAGCAAAGTTCTGGGATTGTCACATCTAATGGATGCAACAATCTTGGGCGGCTGCAGGCTGCTATTTTTAGGCTTGGAAGCCCAATAAGCATGGGTCTCCACAGCCTGAGAACACCTACCCCCAACTTTATCATGGCTGGGTATCAAAATTGGGGTGGAACGGCAAACTTTTTTTAAAATGGATTTAAATTTTAAAAAAAACAAAACCCACATGCGGTTCCTCTTATTTTGATACACAGCCAACAGTAGCACACGGCTGGAAATCATAATGACCCTACGCCATTTTATTTTTACACACGACAGACCTGCAGACAGGGTCTGTAATTGGTTGCAGTCAGACACTGTCACAAAGGCTGGGGGCGCATCTGACTGCAAACAATCACAGACGCCAGGACTGCCGGTAGGAGGGGAAGCAGTGAATATGTATTAGGCTAACAGGCGGCCTCGGAAGAATAGTGAGCCACCCGGAAGCAACCACGCCACCTAGTCTGTTAGTATAGTGCGCATTCTTTATTTTTTTTAAAAAAAAATTTGCCGGAGTTGCCCGAGAACTCCGGGCCCAATTCCAGCACCCAGATACTTATGAAACCTGGATCTCCAGACTTTTACAGTCAGTCTGCCCATCACTACTTTTGATGCATTTTTCTGCCACGAGATGCAGATTTGGTTGCAGAAATTTCAACAACAAAATACTCTATGTACACATTTCCTAATCCGGTAAGGAGTCTAACTAAGGAGTTCACAGCTGGGATATCGTGGGAACCCGACAGCTGACCTCAGGTGAACTCACTAACGTCACCACTCTCACAGCTGTGGCTCTGTCCAGGATGTAGCAGAGCCAGAATAGTCATGGTGTGGATTACGTTGACCTGCAGGGCTGTTTTGGGGGTTAATAAATTTGAGAGAACAATCCTTAAATTGAAAAAAAAATCCTGTGTTTTGGTGTTTTGTTTTTTTTTTTATACTTACACTATTAGTGTACCCCTACCCATTACTAATCCAGGGCTTCGTGGCAAATCAAAAATGCACCTCCGCAGAACCTCAATGCCGGCGCGTGTGTATGACATAGATGTGTCATGCAACAGGGCTTCAGAATAGGGAAGCCCAAGATGGCCAGAAGGGGAGGCGCTGGTCCCGAAGAACATCACCACCCATCCAACTGTTGTGCACCAGAGCGACCTTCTAGGTATTATAAACTGTTTTTTATGTTATACCCAGCAGCCTGAGCTCTTATATACAGCATGTTAGAATGCTGTATATGAGAGCCCAGTGGTGGCCGCACCTTATAGGGCAAAAAACTGGTGACAGATTCCCTTTAATTTCAATTTTGTTTCCCTTTTTATTTATATTTATCCTGACACCTGAACCAGAAACATAACACAAAATTCCCTAAGAAGTCAATGGTGGAAGTTCGTGCACGAATCCTAGGTGTCCTGTAGATACCCTGCACTTTACAGTTCAGATTCGCCCATCACTACTTGTCTATACAATACAAGCAAGCACTTTTGTTTTACCATTATTTTCTCAGATTGTAAACTTGCTCTGCATTTACTATTCAGAGGTTACATGTACAAGCATAATACAAAGTAACATGTTCAAAAATGTACAGTTCAGTTGTATATGTTCATGCTACATAACCATTCAGAATTATCACAGGGGCGGGAACATTCGGCCTGCAAGCCATTTGCGGTCCGCAATGACTGACTTTCATGCAGCCCTTGAGCTCATTCCTGGGGTCCTCAGTGCTCAGGCAGCAGCTGCGGTCTTGTCAGCTGCCTGCCCTTTAAATCCCAATGGTGATGTGACTAGTACGCACCTGCGTGCGCATACCAATATGTCCTGGCCCTGGCCTGTGTCTGCGTGCTCAGGGCTTACTTTTTGGGTTGGGGTAAGCATGAGTACTCCCACCCCACAGAAGAACAAGAGGAGCAGCAGCTTTACCAGCTTCACTGCTGCACCTGCCTCCCGGACCCTTGCTGTGTAACTTCTCATCTCCAGGCTGTGTACCCCTAGTAATATGTGTGCCAGCCCCCAGCGCTGTGTGTCTCCAAGTGCTGTGTAACCCCCACTGTGGTCTATGCTCTCCTAGCGCTGTCCGTGCCCCCCTGGTGATGACTACGCTCCCTAAGTACTGTCTGTGCCCCCTAGTGCTGTCTGCACCACCTAATGCGGTCAGTGCTGCCCATATTCCCCAGTCCTGTCTGTGACCCCCCCCCCAGTGCTGTGTGCCATACCCCAGTGATGTATGCGACTCAGTCCTGTGTACTTGCCACTGTTGTCTGTGCCCCCTGGTGATGTCTATGCTTCCCAGTCCTGCACTTGCCCCTCTAGTGCTATCCGTGCTGCCACAAGTCCTGTCTGTGGCCCCCTAGTGCTGTCTGTGCCCCTGTCTCTCCTGTGATGTATATGCCCCCAGCCCCTCCTGTGATGTGTGTAAACCCAGCATCTCCCATGATGTCCACATCCCCAGCAGTTGTGAGAAGCAACATGATCAATACCACGTTACATCATAGCCACAACAAAGAGAAGTTGCTCCTGCCACCAAAGTAGGAGTGAGTTAATTGTTTGACCAAATATAGCTTGGTAATTTTCAAAAATTGATAATCTTGTGCAGTCTCTGAAGGTTGGTAGAAAAGTCCAAATGGCCCTTGGCAGTAAAAAAGATCCCCACCCCTGACAAATAAATCTATGCCACAACAAATTGGTGCAGTTCTGAAGGCTAAGGGCTCAAGCACACGTAACTGCTGAATATTCTGCAGCGATTTGACAGCACATGTGCGTGTCAAATCGCTGTAGAAACACTGCATAATGGATGCATTTTTTCTGTACAAAAAGTCGAATTCATGCGCTATGGCTGCTGCCCCCACCATAGACAGAGTGGGAGCTGCATCCATAGCGCACAAATTAATTTACATGTTTATTTTATGAATGCACAATTTGGGTCAAAATTTTAGCACCCAAATCGCTGCGTTCATAAAAGCATTGTGCGCACGTCTCATGCACAATCTTCATAGATTGTGCAGGGGACGCAGGATGGATGCATTTACGCTGCAGTTCTATGCGCAGCGTAAATGCATGCAATTACGCAACGTGCGCATGAGCCCTAAAAGAGATCCAACTAGTTATTAAATCAGTCTCTAATAAAAAGTGCAGCTTGTGTATCTATATATATAATTGCCTTATTCTGTCTGTCTAGCTGTCTGTCTTGCTCCAAAATTGTGTCCTTACGGTGACACAAAGCGGATTGGCCGCTGGCCTCGCCCTGGCCCCGCCCCCCCGCACGGATTGGTCGCTCGCCCTGGCTCCCCCCCACACGGATTGGCCGGCCGCTCGCACAGGCTCCGCCCCCCACACGGATTGGCCTCTCGCCCCGGCACCCTGCACATATTGGCAACTCGTCCACGCCCCGCCCCCCTCACGCAATGCATGCTCGCTCTGGCCCCGCCCCCCGCACGCATTCCCCGAACTGACACGGAGACACGACTCTCAGGTGAGTACTGTACCCCCGGGAGCCCACACCAGCATACGCCGCCAACCCAGCCGACACATACCCTCGCATTGCTGGGTTTTGCCGCCGTATGCTGGTGTGGGCTCCCGTGCGAGTGGGGGACATGATGCGATGGTAACCATGGTAGCATAGTTACCAGCGCATCAAGGTCCTGCAGCGGCGGAAAATCCACACGCACACACATAACAACAGACACACACACACATCAGATCACACTCACTCTCACACACACCTCACACACACATCAGATCGCATCCACACACTCACAGCATCCAGAGATATCGCTTGCTTCTCGGCGGCGATACTGTGCTCTGAGCTTCCAGGACCTGCCGGAGGATCACATGGCCAGAAGCATGTGGTATCTCCGGATGTTGTGAGTGTGAGCGCGTATGTGCGATATCTTCAGTGTGTGTGTGCGTGAGTGTATGTGATCGGGTGTGTGTGAGTGTATGCGATCGGATGGTGTGTGTGTGTGTGTGTGTGTGTGTGTGTGTGTGTGTGTGTGTGTGTGTGTGTGAGTGTATGCGATCGGGTGGGTGTGGGTGAGTGTATGCGATCGGATCTGTGAGTGTCGGCAGAGGAGCACGGCGTGCTGGAGGAGGCTTGGAGGAGAGAGGCTGATCCTGGGGAAGGCTGGGAGGGGGAGGCTGATGCTGGGGGAGGCTGATGTTGGGGGAGGCTGGGAGGGTGTAGGCTGATGCTGGGGGAACCTGATGCTGGGGGAGGCTGGGAGGAGAGAGGCTGATGCTGGGGGAGGCTGATGCTGGGGGTGGCTGGGATGAGAGAGGCTGATGCTGGGGGAGGCTGGAAGGAGAGAGGCTGATGCTGGGGGAGGCTGATGTTGGGGGAGGCTGGGAGGGTGTAGGCTGATGCTGGGGGAGGCTGATGCTGGGGAAGGCTGGGAGGAGAGAGGCTGATGCTGGGGGTGGCTGGGATGAGAGAGGCTGATGCTGGGGGTGGCTGGGATGAGAGAGGCTGATGCTGGGGGAGGCTGATGCTGGGGGAGGCTGGAAGGAGAGAGGCTGATGCTGGGGGAGGCTGATGCTGGGGGAGGCTGGGAGGGGGAGGCTGATGCTGGGGGAGGCTGGGAGGAGAGAGGCTGATGCTGGGGGAGGCTGAAAGGAGAGAGGCTGATGCTGGGGGAGGCTGGGAGGGGGAGGCTGATGCTAGGGGAGGCTGGGAGGAGAGAGGCTGATGCTGGAGGAGGCTGGGAGGAGAGAGGCTGATGCTGGGGGAGGCTGGGAGGAGAGAGGCTGATGCTGGGGGAGGCTGGGAGGTGGAGGCTGATGCTGGGGGAGGCTGGGAGGTGGAGGCTGATGCTGGGGGAGGCTGGGAGGCGGAGGCTGATGCTGAGGGAGGCTGATGCTGGGGAGGCTGGAAGGAGAGAGGCTGATGCTGGGGGAGGCTGGGAGGGGGAGGCTGATGCTGGGGGAGGTTGGGAGGAGGGAGGCTGGGAGGAGAGAGGCTGATGCTGGGGGAGGCTGATGCTGGGGGAGGCTGGAAGGAGAGAGGCTGATGCTGGGGGAGGCTGATGCTGGGGGAGGCTGGAAGGAGAGAGGCTGATGCTGGGGGAGGCTGATGCTGAGGGAGGCTGGGAGGTGGAGGCTGATGCTGGGGAAGGCTTGGAAGAGGGAGGCTGGGAGGAGAGAGGCTGATCCTGGGGAAGGCTGGGAGGAGGGAGGCTGGGAGGAGAGAGGCTGATGCTGGGGGAGGCTGATGCTGGGGGAGGCTGGAAGGAGAGAGGCTGATGCTGGGGGAGGCTGGAAGGAGAGAGGCTGATGCTGGGGAAGGCTGATGCTGGGGGAGGCTGGGAGGAGGCTGATGCTGGGGGAGGCTGGGAGGAGGGAGGCTGGGAGGGGGGAGGGTGAGAGAAGAGAGGCTGATGCTGGGGGAGGCTGAGGCTGGGAGGAGAGAGACTGATGCTGGGAGGAGAGAGGCTAATGCTGGGAGGAGAGAGGCTAATGCTGGGAGGAGAGAGGCTGATGCTGGGGGCAGAGAGGCTGATGCTGGTGCAGCATGGGGGATGGAGCACGATGGGGGGTGCGCAGCATGGGGGAAGGAGCACGATGGGGAGTGCGCAGCATGGCGGATGGAGCACGTTTGGGAGTGCGCAGCATGGCGGATGGAGCACGTTTGGGAGTGCGCAGCATGGCGGATGGAGCACGTTTAGGAGTGCGCAGCATGGCGGATGGAGCACGTTTGGGAGTGCGCAGCATGGCGGATGGAGCACGTTTGGGAGTGCACAGCATGGCGGATGGAGCACGATGGGGGGTGCGCAGCATGGTGGATGGAGCACGATGGGAGGTGCACACCGCCCCCCAACACACACACACACACACACACACACACACACACACACTGGGAACCACAAACACCGCCATACACAGACACCCACACACACACAACGCTGCACACACACAACACCCAACACACAAACACCGCGGCATACATAAATATACGCACATATCACGCAACACACACACATTGCACAAAACATACCTCCCCCCAAAACACACCACACCCACACAAACCGCACAACACACACACACACAACGCTACAGACACACAGTGCTCCACAAACAACGCAACACACACAACACCGCTCTCGCCCCCCGCCACACCCAGACAACACCCAGAACATGTACAGCCCCTACACAAACACTTGGTAACTACACACAACAACATCTATATATATATATATCTATATATATATATATCTATATATATATATATATATATATATATATATATATATATATATATATATAACAAAAATCATACATTAACTACACAATACGTAAATTCTAGAATACCCGATGCGTAGAATCGGGCCACCTTCTAGTATATAATAAACTACTGTTTTTCATGCTAAAACAATTGGATATGAATAAAATTCTTTAAACGTTTTTTATTTTGATTTCTAAATATTTCCCCCCATCTATTAAATTTACAGCGTATTTCTAAGATTATTAACAGCCTGATGGGAAGATGTCTGAGTGTTCACAAACCCACTATCCCAAAGGAAGAAAAAGCCTCAACATTTTAATCCAGTTTTAAATTACAGTCACTGTATTTATATAAAATTTTTGTATTTGTTTGCTGAAAGTCTATGACAATAAGGTTTCCCTTTACAGCGATGCTGACAGTCATCAACTGTGCAGGATAATGCAGCATAGCTCCTTTCACTTCAATGAAACTTTGCTTTAGTTTTCTACACAATATGTAGCCAGAAATGCCACTGTGTATGGAAAAGGGAAATCTATTATATAGAGTCATTACAGAGTGATCTATTTCAAGTGTTTATTTCTGTAAATGTTGATGATTATGCCTTACAGCCAATAAACACTCAAAAGTCATCTCAGAAAATTAGAATAATTACCAGAAAACAGCAAAGGCAAAAAGGCAAAGGCTTCCTAAACATTTAAAATGGTCCGTTACTCTGGGTCAGTAGGCTACACAATCATGGGTAAGACTGCTGACTTGACAGATGTCCATAAGGCAGTTATTGACACACTCCACTAGGAGGGTAAGCCACAAAAGGTCATTGCTAAAGAAGCTGCCTGTTCACAGAGTGCTGGATCCAAGCATATTAATGTAAAGTTGAGTGGAAGGAAAAAGTGTGGTAGAAAAAAGGTGCACAAGCAACAAGGATAACCACAGCCTTGATAGAATTGTTAAGTAAAGGCCATTCAAAAATTTGGGGGAGATTCACAAGAAGTGGATTTCTGCTGGAGTCAATGATTCAGTAGCCACCGCACACAGATGTATCCAGGACATGGGCTACAACTGACACATTCCTTGTGTCAAGCCACTCATGACCAATAGACAATGCCAGAAGCGTACTACCTGGGCCAAGGAGAAAAAGGACTGGACTATTGCTCATTGGTTCAAAGTGAAAGTAAATTTTGCATTGCATTTGGAATTCAAGGTCCCAGAGCCTGGAGGAAGAGTGGAGAGGCCACAATCCAAGCTGCTTGAAGTATATCTAGTGTGAAGTTTCCACAATCAGTGATGGTTAGGGGAACCATGTCAACCAAAGTCAGCGCAGCCGCTTACCAGGAAATGTTAGAGCACTTCATGCTCACACACACATATACACATATGTGAGTGTAATATATATATATATATATATATATATATATATATATATATATATATATATATATATATATATATATATATATATATATATATATATATATATATATATATATATATATCCATATCCCTATCTCTATCTCTGAGTGTGTGTATGTGTGTGTATGTATGTATGGCCGGGAATGGCATCTGCACTGTCGCAGCTACAGCCACAAAATTTTGCACACTCACACTTCCGGACCCAGAGAGCGTCATAGGCTATGTTTTAAGGGGAAATTGTAACCCTGCACTTTACAGTTATTCACCAAAAAACCTGCCTCCATTAAAGCGAATGGAGCTGGGAGCCACAGTGCAGCCAGAACTTCAGAAGAATGTGCAGCCACACCCTTATATGGAATGTTGGCGTGTCACAATGCAGCCAGGGAAAGAGGCAGACACAGACAGAGTAAAAAACAGACATAGACAAGGTAAGAGACTGACAGGGAAAGAGAGGGAAAGTGACAGAGACTGACAGGGAAAGAGATAGACGGAGAAAGAGACAGAGACAGACAGACAAAGAGATAGAGAGACAGAGATATATACAGAGAGGGAGAGAAAAACAGAGAGAAAGTTACTATCCCGGGCGTTAATACATGCTATCCCAGAAATGTTAATACATTCTATTTTGTTAACAGCAGTTATTAACCCGGGCGAAGCCGGGTAGTACAGCTAAATATATATATATATATATATATATATATAAAGCATAGATATATCTTAGGTACTACACACTAGCACAAGCTCTGTGCCATGTCTGCACTGTTGTATAAATTTTTAGTGTAACATCATTCAAAAGGTAAGATAAGCACTTCATATGAAAAGAGACTCCTCGCTGATCACAAATGGCAGCACAAGCAGCCCAAAAATGTTACTTACATAGATGACCAATCCTACTAAACTGGATGTTCAATAAGCTTATGCTGGAGTCAGTAACCATTGCTTAACGGCTGAGCCATATTCAGGAGTTGGTTCAACCAGTGTGGCAGAATAAGGTTTATTTTACAGAAGAAGAAAGAAAATGATTCATAATTAAGGGTGATTGTTGCACCTGAAACACGTAGTGCTGGTCATGCTATCCATTGTTTCTACATGCTAAAATAAAAACCGTGGCTTTCCTCGCCTGAAGAGCTGGATTTTTCTTATTTCTTCTCTTGCAATATTGGGCTGTGGCAGCGCCTGTCTCTGCTCCAGGGAAAAGCCACACAAATTTTAGTTTACAGAACACGACACATGCTCCATCGCCCTAAATCACAACCCCTCAAAAGGGAACCTGTCAGGTAAAAAGAGACCCTGCTATTAATATGCAGATATGGGGTTAAACTATAGGTTAATAGCATTCTGAAGCTGCCCAAAGTCCGCACTGAGAGCCCAGATACTGGGAGGAAATTAACTTTTTTACTTTTGGCAGACTCTGGCATTTCTTCTGTTACAGCTCTGGGAATAGTGAGCAATGACTGTAACCATACACACACACCCCCCCCCCACCCCACTGACTGACAGCCAACTTAGCCGAGGTGCGGCCCTGACTGACAGCCAGATGGCAGTCTTCCTGAGGGTGCAGCCCTTTTGCAAAAACATGGTAAAAGTGCCACAATTTTAAACACTTTTTTGTTAAACTGTAGTAAAAAAAAAAAAAGCATAGTGTGAACATGACCTAAATTGTCTATTTCTTTGGCAATTACTTCCTATCACTGCAGAGCCCATAAAGCACATCCTGATTGCACGGTCTATACAGCCAAAATAGGAAGTACTGTACGTGTGTGTCAGATATAGTTGTCTGACAAATTTTAAGACAATTATACTATGTTATAAATATATTTAAAAGAGACATAAGAATCCAGGCATATACCTAATTAGACTTTGCACAGGTCTACACCATAAAAGTAGAAAGAACAATATATATCAAGACACCTTATTTTGGGTTCTAGACATCTATTTCCATGTATGGAAAAATGTGGTGTAAATGGAGCCTGAACTCATAGGACTTGACAATATATAACATTTATTACCAGAAGAACATGGCATAATAAAACAGTATTATCAGATGTGAGAACTGCAAGGTAAGAAGAAAAAAAAAAAAAAAAGGTCATACATTTCTAGAGGTAGTGTTACGCCTTCATAGTCTATTCTATTGAGAATGATAGTTCACACAGGCCTTCTACTGGCGCAGTCCAATGAACATAGAACAAGGTCACATGCAATGTTTGGTCCAGGCATGGTTTATTGAAAACAGGTCAAGCTTGTCATCTTTTCACACCTGGCACTTAACAGGCATTAAATCTATCCAGATTAGTAAAACATCAGCATAGAATATACAATGATATCTTAATTCGTCCTTTGATTCTGATTAAATATCACTTTAGAGGGGGATAGAAAAAAAAAATAAATCAAAGCTTTTCACCTAACAATCACTTTAAAACCAGTCAATGTTTTCCTCTTGAAAATAATTATATTACAGTCTAAATACATATCAACCCACTGGCTTAATGTAACAAAATGTTGCAAAGAATGAGAGGGGAGGATCGAAACCTTCTGCAGATTTTTTTTACCACTTTGCTCATACCTATCATGAAAGTTTGTTTAAGGCACATGATAGTTACAAACATTTGTTTTTAGTGAATACATTTTTTTCAGTTGATGTTTCATTGAATAAACTTTAGCTGCCAAAGTTTGGGAACAGAGAGCAAAGTCTGGGATTTCTTGCAACATTTGACTGCAAGAAAAAAAATAGGAAGGGGTTTCCACTGCTAATGTTGAACATAAAGCAATACTTTCTTAATGTGCACAGGCTTGGTCCCCAAGGAAATCTCTGACCCACCGAATACAATGGTCATCATGCCAGGGTCTTGGCAGAATAGGTTGCCAGGGTTGTATAGAAGGTTTTCTGGTTTAATCTTCTTTACCACGCTATTCTCCAATCACTGATTATTACACTGCTAACCTCAATATGAGGAGAACTTTTGAAATCTATACAACTTGACAAAAACACATACTGCCTGGATCACCTAGACATTGAGCATGATGATCAGAGAAAGATTTATTCTATAACCAGAGCAGCTTTCATGACCAGCAGATACATGGTTAACCATAAACACTAAGATGACATGGCAAGGAGTATCGCAGCCACACCAAAAGGCAAAGTATGACAGTTGATAAAATGCTGATATTTTTACATTATACATTAACATTCAGATGTGGAGAAAATAAAAATACTAACACGATATGAACCTACCACACTTTCTTACATAAGAAAAGGAGAGTAAATTAAGCACAACCATCACCACCTGTCTTCTCTAGTGTGCAGTAGTATTTCTCAATGCCAAACGCAGAAATGGGAGATGACGCACAACCCCTTTATAGCCACTTTCACCTAGCACTATTTTTTTAGGTCAGTGTTTTACATTGGTATTTGCAAGTCAAATCCTGAATTAAACCTGCAGAAAGCCAAAATGTCTAACTTTTGCACCCCTTTCATATTTCAGATCGGCTCATTATCTTGAATACTTTACCATTAATGCCAATTCCACACTTGCATATTTTAGTTAGCGTTTTGCAACAGTATTTGTAAGCCATGTACATTTTGAACCAGACAATAGTGGAAACAAAAGTGAAAGTTCCAACCTAAAATTTCAACAGGGGATTACTACATTGTTTTTCTGCTGCTCTATTTTTATTTATTTAATTTATATTTTTTTTAGGAAATTTCCTCACAGTCAAATTGGAACTTTAACCAATGATGTTTATATTTCACTACATGGGGTAACCACCACTTTCAAAGCCATATTTATAGCATCTAGTATATTTTACTTTAGTAACGGCCACTATGCAGGGTTGTGAGGCTCAGAGAGCACTACATTTTATAGTTGCTGTATAAATATGTAACTACCGTAAAATTGTAGCTGACTGAACAGAGTTGCTTTATCGGCATGCCACAAAAAGTTTTAAAAAGACTTTGCACTAAATCTAGTTCAATAATATTCTTAAAACTTAAAAATGACATGTTGCATCACTCATGGGATGAAATGTATACACAAATCTATTGTAAACCCACTGGACCATAAACCTACTTCACACTTCAGAAATTAAATCAAAAGCGTAAAATTAAAAAAGATTGGAGCATCTTACTAGATGTTACACTTTTTCTTATACCATTTCTTGCTTATTTTTCAACAATATATTTGTAGTGAAGCATGATATTAACTATGGAGCATTTTACATCTTCACTTAGTCATGCAGACTTCTAGACATTTTACTTGTTTTTGGATATCATTTAGATGTCCGCAGCCAGATACTGCAGATTCACCTCATCAGTTGAATAAGGTATGGATCTATAGAACCCAGACATGGCCACTATACCTTTAACTGAGCTATTGTATTCCGGTAGCATCCAAGAACTTTCTGCCAGTAACAGCTGATTGGGCAGTTTGGGTGTGGCCGGGTGTTGAACGCCCACCCAGAGAAGGACATATAGTCGATGCAGCTACACTGGAGCCCAGAGGGAAGGGTGGACCCTCACAGCTAGAAGAGGGTCATTAGTTGTAATAAATATTGCACACAGCCAAGGTCCAACTGGCTCACCGGGAAAGTTGGGCCCTGGAATCAAAATGAGTCCCTTCCTATTGAAAAACTCCCTTGCAGCTCTGCACTAAAGTCCACCCGTCCCTGGCGGAGTCAGAGCATGGGGGAGATTTTGGCCGGAACTCTCTGCTCAGGAGAGGATGGAGGCCGCAGCCAAGTATAAAAACAGGCCTGCAGGAGAGAAGGGCAGAGCTGAGAGGACAGCAGGAAGATTGAGGTTGTACAGCTCCACATCCACCCCAATCCTTCTGGCCATACACATTGGACAAACACTCCATGGGGGTCTTCTGCAACTTATAAAAAGAAAAACAGGGCAGTAAGTATTCTTGTTGGATCTATGTGTTTCTATATACAACCTATGTTGCTTGTAATGTATATACCGTATGTGTGTATATTCCTGTATACATATGTATGTGCCTGTGTGTATCTATACAAAGTGTGTATGTATGCGCTAGTGGGTATATATAGCATATGTAATATATGGTATATGCCTGCGTATGTTTCTGTATGTGTGTGTATGTATGTGTATATGTGTATTGTGGAAATATATAAAATCTATCAGTATATGTGCCTGTTTATATATGCTATATGTGCCTGTATCTATATATGTGTGTAGACTCCTGTATATATAGCATGTGCTAGTATATTTAGCATGTGTGACTGACTTGTTTTTAATGTCTTTTGTGAAGTAATGTTGCACAGGCAGTGCCTGTTTCGGCTTGTCTGATGCATGTGGTTATTGTGTGTTCTGCACTTCTGAGATGTGTGGTGTACTTGTGTGAGGTTTATAACATGTGCACTTCACGTGTGACGTTTGTACTGTGCTTGTGACAGCTCATGTTTGGGCTATGCTGGTGTGGCGTGTAGAAAGTGTGCACTGTTTTTGTGTGACGTTTTGAATGTGTGTGCTGTGTACACGTATGACGTGTCTGATGTGTGCGCTGTACTGATCTGACGTGTACAGTGTGCTGTGTATTTGTATGACGTGTGCATTGTGATTTTCTGATGTGTGTTCAACATGTTATTGTATTAAATAACGGCACTTAAAAAGGGATTTTATGTTTTAATTATTTTAATACCCTTAAGCTTGTGCTAGGAAAACACAATAAATCATGGTTAGTTATCCTCCTCGGGTTCAGCAATTCTTTGCTACTGCTCTGGTCTTTGTTTTCAGGCTGCAGCCATGATGTCACATGACTGCTGGAGCTAATCAGAGCTCAGCCTTCATGCCAAGGTAGTTTCTGAGACCTGTGATTAGCTAAAGTGGTCACGTGTGACATTATAATTGCAACTTGTAAACATAGAATAAGCAGTAGCAGAGAGACATCACTAGACCAGATGACAATGAGTAACCATTACTGTATTATCTTTTTGCTAGCGCAAGTCTATGAGCACAAAAAAAATAAAGAAATAAAATTGAAGGCGCCATTAAGAAAGAGGGAGGGACCCATACATAATTCTTGCACAGAAACCCTTTGCTCTGTGTCCACCCCCTGCTCACACCAATCCGATATTGATAGCCTAACCATGGGAAAGGCCATCAAATAAAAGTACTTCGGTCAGTTAAAATTTGGTTTGATTTTCAAGTGGCAGGCATGTTCAAAAGTTTTATTACAACCAATTCTGAAATTCTGATTTAAATTAACCAAGATCTAGAGTTCCGAAAAAAATACCATTAACTCTATGTATATCAATTATTGTGTCATATAACAAAACTTTTTTTTTTAATTAGAAAATAAAGTACCTATTGCGATGGGAAACGATGTGCGTATAATTCTTGTAGGATCATTCATGCAGTTTATCAAATGGTATGAACATTATAGCTGTAGGAAATCTTGAAGGTGTTGCTCAAACACAAGTGGCATCGGTGATGGCAGCATGGTTGGCTTTTGAGGACCGTTATTAATTATAAAGATTACCTGAGGGTATTGGAGACATCCTCACTACAGGACAGCTAAGTGAGTGGTAAGACCACTGAAGTGGCAGAGGCCTTATCGGGTGTGTACAACATGTTTTGACTTCTAATGCGTCACTTCCTATTTAGCCACTTAAAAAAAAATATCTTGGACAACAGTTTGACTCTACTTCACATGATACAAAGACACTACTATGGCCAAACCTTTCTTCTCTGTTGAAAGAGTATAAGAATCTGTCTGAATCGTAAGAGATCAGTCTTAATCTTAATAATAGTCCACTTTAGATACTGGAAATCTAGAATTGAAGAGGGCTGGTTTTCTCCAGTTTATAACCACAATTGAAAGACTAAAGGCCTAGTCACACTAAACAACTTACCAGCGATCCAAACAACGATACAACGTGATAGCAACTTACCAGCGATCCCTAGGAGGTCGCTGGTGAGATGTCACACTAAGCGACGCTCCTGCCATCCCACCAGCAACCTGACCTGGCAGGGATCGCTGGAGCATCGCTACACGTGGAAGCATGCTGCGCTTGGTACCTAAGGTAAATATCGGGTAAACAACCCGATATTTACCTTGGCTATCAGCGCACACCGCTTAGCGCTGGCTCCCTGCACACCTAGCCACAGTACACATCGGGTTAATTACCCGATGTGTACTCTGCTACGTGTGCAGGCAGCAGGGAGCCGGCTTCTGCGGACGCTGGTAACCATGGTAAACATCAGGTAACCAAGAAGCCCTTTCCTTGGTTACCCTATATTTACCTTCGTTACCAGCGTCCGCCGCTCTCAGCTGTCCGTGCCGGCTCCCTGTTCCCTGCACTCCTAGCCACAGTACAACTCGGGTTAATTACCCGATGTGTACTCCAGCTACGTGTGCAGGGAGCAGGGAGCCGGCACTGACAGCTGAGAGCGACGGACGCTGGTAACGAAGGTAAATATAGGGTAACCAAGGAAAGGGCTTCTTGGTTACCAGATATTTACATTGGTTACCAGCGTCCGCAGAATCCGGCTCCATGCTCACTGCACATTTAGTTGTTGCTCTGTCGCTGTCACACACAGCAATGTGTGCTTCACAGCGGGAGAGCAACAACTAAAAAATGGTCCAGGACATTCAGCAACAACCAACGACTTCACAGCAGGGGCCAGGTTGTTGCTGGATGTCACACACAGCAACATCGCTAGCAAGTTGTGCCTCAGCAGCAATGTTGCTAGCGATGTTGCTTAGTGTGACGGTACCTTAAAGCCTTGTATCTATTACTGAAAACCTTATCTTACGCATTACCTTCTCCAGCATTCAAGAGTTTTGTATTTCCAGAGGTCTCTTGCAGTCCACATATTTCTCGGATTGAGAACTAGGCTCACATTCTGTATGTCAGAGTCTGAGAACACGGGAGAATGGCACATATAACAAATTACCTCCGCCACAGAAATATGGTGATAATCTCTGCTCATATTATTTGCAGAGTATAAAGAGCTAGGCTACTATCGCCATAGAGCACTTCAATAAAAAGGAAAAAATGTACACTGGCTTGTCCCTACAAAGCTGTTTACTTAAAACCAAACTTTGATGTGAATGAGTTATGGTTTGCTATATTTTTTTTTTTTTTTACAATTGACAATTTCTTATGGAAAACCGATCACATGATTCTTCATGACAATTCACAGTTATTATATAGGATCTCAAAGAAGTGTTCTGTATTATTCCCTCTGACCAGGTTATTGAAGGAAATTCAAAGATGTATCAAACCAAATGCAGATGATCTGATCTGTTATCTCACCCAATGGTTGGATCAATGGGCTGAAATTATTCAAATGTGAACATACCAAATTGAGAGCTTCTCATACAACAATCACATATGAAAACTGCCCTGCAAGGCAAAGGCAGCGCAAATTCCACTGATCACAGGAATAATGCTAAAGATATTAACAGTCATTTAGAAAATGCTTTATCGTACACATGTTAAAACGCAGATTCATTTCTTTTTTAAGATATAGTTACAATCTCAAAATGTATGTCTCGGATATAGTTTCAAAGTTCGCTTGAAAGCATATTAATATATCCTAAGAGAATAAATGGAGGCTACAAAAACGTAAAAGTGCCACTATTATATGACTGTGTATATGAAGTCTGTAAATGTGGAATTTTAGAGTAGGATACCTGCGTCTCTGGACAGCACACCATATCTAAGGGCTGGGGGATACCTGCAGCCTTGTATACAAGACAACCATCCTGAAGTAGGTAGTGGATTAAGCCAAGATTCATAATGCATTATGGTACAGATTGTCTGCATCAAAAGTAGAGAAATTGATTGGATTTTGTCCAGAAATGCAATAAATTTAAGGATTACAAGGGTGCAGGTTGACCCCATACAACTCACGCTAACAGATGGCAACCAGTAAGATGATCTTGACTGTTTTGTTTGTTTTTTTACATCCAAGAAAACATCTACGCACATTAAGTTTAGTACAGCATGAAATATTACATTAATGTAAGAAAAACCCAGTCCCATCCCTGCAAACACAAGAAAAGAATGCACACCTCACCCTCTGTTACTGATTTTCTTTTTGAGCACCTACTGAAAATATATTAAAATGCAACAGTAAACATAATTCCTTATTTTAATTCAAAGGATTAGAATTGCAGCAATGCGTCCATGGTAAAAGGTCGGAAAACAGTTGAGGCGACTGCAAGATGAGAAAAGGTAAAAACTTCCAGAAAGTTCGTGGATGATCGGTCCGCAAAATCTTGTTGACGAGTGAATGAAGAGAGAAAGCACAAGATAAAAAGGCAAAATCACTATACGGCAGAATATTCTGCACAGGCTGCAACCAGAGAGAAATGGACTGTAGCTGCAGGCTCCGGCTAAACCTTATGTGTGTGAGTCCATAGGAGATATATAGATGATATACATACATCATCTATATGTTCTATATAGACACACACATGGAATTTGGTAATGTACAACCCACTTGATTCATGTATAAAACAATGTAAGTATATCTATGAGCTCACACTGCATTCCAGTTAATGACATGCACGTCTTAAGTAAAGTCTTGCTAAGGTTGAATATTTGACCGGAGTCAGAACGCAGAGATGACCTGGGGAGGGAGCTCTAATGCCGGCATGTAAAACCTTACATCACATTCAGATACTTTCTAAAAAGGACAAAACCATCAGGGTCTACAGTACAGAGGCTATCTAACTTTTTGTTTGTTTTCCTCCACTTTCTCATTCCATGCAGCAACTTACATCTTACTCCACCTTGGTGAAAACCACAATCCTTAGGATATTCCCATCATTTAATAGCAAGAAATTAAATTATATGCACCTCAGACCACAAAACTTCTTTCCACAGTTCAAGCTGAGGCAACAAACCCAAAAAATGGAAAAAGTGCTCAATTTAAGTCAATGCCTCAAAAGTTTTGTGGCTTTTTTTTCTTTTCGTGCAGGAAATGCGTCCAATAAAAACAATTCCCTTCTTACAGTCTTGTAGTCCTACAAGCTGCACCATCCCAACTTTTCATCAGAAAGGTGATTCTTCTTCAAATGGCGCAAAGTGCAGGAAGCCTCAAAAGGGAATGTTACTTTATGAATATATACTATACATATGTACTAAAAAAGATTCAGTTCTGAAGTAAAATTAAGCAACAGTGGTTTTTGGCGATGATCACATAGTTTGGTTCTCAGTCACAGCAGATGGCAGTTTTCATCCAGTCTCTTACCAAAATGGTCCTCCTGTGAAAACATTATGGCAGTGGTGGGCAATGATACCTCCAATGTATATTAAAAATGAGTGATTCTTGGTTTGGGGAAAAAAAAAAAAAAAATTAAACCTAAAAATATCTTCTCAAAAAGAATCACCGCAAGAAGATTATCCCTGAAATAGAAAAAAAAAGCAGTGCATTGAAGAAAGAATTATCAATAGGAAGTGGTGACGTCAAATTGAAATTTTAAAGCCCCCCCCCAAAAAAAAAAACAAGAGAAATACAATTCATAGCAATAACAAATAATTCAGACTCTATATAATATTTCAGTGTGGTTAGATTAAATTAATTCCATTTGGAACTTGGCAAAGAACGCTCTCGTAACTACATATAGAAATATGACCTTGTGTAAACCTCTACGTAAAGGGGTATTCAAGCATGGGCATTAGTGATGAGTGAACTGTCTGGTGCTCGGAAAGATGTTTGCGTTCGCCATTGACTTCCATTACATTCGGTAAACAAAGTACAGACATCAAAATGCTCGTTACACTTACCGAACAGTTCGCTCATCGCTAATCAAAATTTATCACTATCCACTAAATTGAAAGATGGAGTTAAAAAGTGAACCTTCCATATGCACCCAGAACTGTTGTGAATACATTTGGACTAGGTTCCAGTTTGGGGCTCCCTCTTGTGGTCAGTGCTGGTAGTGAAGTTTGCTTGCTGAATAGAAACCAGACAGATGGGGATGATTGGCAATCAGGTTCTTCTGACTGGGCCTATATAACTGAGTAGCGTTCTCTTGTTCCTGGCCGGTGCTCAATGTTGTTTCCTGTGTGCTATGGACATTCTGAAGCCAGCCCTTCCTTCTGAGTCTACCAGATCTCCATTCAGATAAGTTTGGTCCTAGTACCTCTGCTGGTGGTATTTCACACTCTGGTTGTTTTTCTGTTTAAGTACTAAGGCTTATTCCTATTTTGCCTGTGTGGAGTTCTGGGTGGAGTTGGATTCATTCCCTGCTGGGAATGTCTATGTACCTTGCTCCATATTCTATGTATTTTGCCATGTCATGCTTGGTACTAATTTCAGTCCTTCCACTATATTAGTGTTTTGTTTGGATCCCAGTGACACCAAAGTATTGAGATAGCGGGGGAGAGTCCGTGTGGGCTCAGTATTTTTCCATATCAGGTGTGTTGGTTCTTTTTCTAGGGTATTGCACGTCTGCAGACAGTGCTCTTTTCTGTCCTTTCCTATTTAGATAGTTTGGGCCTCATCTTTGCTGAATCTGTTTTCTACCTGTGTATTGTGTTCTCCTACATCACCTACTGGCCTCTTAGCATAATAGCACGCCCACAGGGGTGTGCTAACATGCTATTCAATGCCCATTTCCCAGCCTCATCTGCAGTGACACGCGTTCTTGTGTCCGCTGTCACTGCGTTAGACACCGGGTTTAGGCTCAGTGCGCATGATCAGAAGTCCCCGGCACTTCTGGTCATGCGCACTAGACCTCTTTGAAGCCGGGACGCGTACACCTGGCTTCATAGTGCACATGACCGGAAGTACAGTGACTTTTGATCATGCGCACGGAGCCTAAACCCAGCGTCTGAGGTGGCAACATCTGACACAAGTACGTGCATCACCGCCAATGATGTTTGGCAATGGCCATTGAATAGAATGTTAGGAGGCCCACAGGGGCGTGCTAACATGCTAAGAGGGAGGACTAGTCGGGGGAAACAATGCCTTTGAGACTACTCCCTGCCCTCATTAGTATATTATGAAGGATCTTTAGAACTACTTTTTCTAAACATCTCATTATCTATGCTAGTGTATACAGGGACGGTAAGGCAGAGATTAGCAATATGCACCCAGAACTGCTCGTGTTTCTGGGTGCATATTGCACCTGACAGGTTCTCTTTAATCTTTACCTTCAAAGGATATTTCTATATTACTTTTAAATTATCGTTATTATCAACACCCTTTATAAGTAGTCATGCAAGCTTACCAGAAGGAAATGATAGTTTGTTTTCACTTTACTTATGCGCTTTGTTCGAGGAAAAACCTCCTTTAAGTCTCCCATCTTGATCAAAGTTGATTTTAATCAATAGATCTTGAAATAATAATAATTCTTACAATAGGATGTGTTAAAGGGAACTGGTCACCAGTTTTTTGCCCTATAAGCTGCGGCCACCATCACTGGGCTCTTATATACAGCATTCTAACATGCTGTACATAAGAGCCCAGGCTGCTGGATAGAACATAAAAAATACTTTATAATACTCACCTAGAAGGTCGCTCCAGCATCCAACAGTCGGATGGGGTAGTGCCGTTCTCCGGGACCAGTGCCTCCCCTTTCGGCCATCTAGGTCTTCCTTATTCTGAAGCTGCGGTGCATGACGAGTCTACGACACACACGCGCCGGAATTGAGGTTCTGCGCAGGCGCATTTTGATCTGCCCTGTATTGTAGTGTGCCTGCACAGGACATCAATGCTGGCGTGTGTGTTTGACGTAGACGCGTCATGCACCGCGGATTCAGAATAAGGAAGACCAAGATGGCCGAAAGGGGAGGAGCCGGTCCCGGAGAATGGCACCACCCATCTGATCGTTCTGCACCGGAGCGACCTCCTAGGTGAGTATTCTAAAGTGTTTTTTATGTTATAGCCAGCAGCCTCGGCTTATATAAAGCATGTTAGAATGCTGTATACAAGAGCCCAGTGATGGTGGCCGCAGCTTATAGAGCAAAAAAAACTGGTGACAAGTTCTCTCTAAAAAATGTTCCTGTGTTGAGATGATCTTGTATATGTGCCCCTGCTATGTATTGTGTAATGGCTGTGTCTGACAGTACAGGAACTTGGTCTGATCATACCACAGCTCCTGGGCCAGGAAGGATGCAAGGGAAAATATACAGACAGGACAACAAGGGATCGCAGCTGTTGGGTTCTGTGAAGTAAATAATTTTTACAAACCATCAGGCGAATGTTTTACGTCACAGAAAAAAAATAAATAAAGAAATAATCAGCTGCGATCCCATGATGTCCTGTCTTTATAGTTTTTAACCTCCTCCCCTGCCCAGGAGCTGTGGTATGATCAGACCCTGTCCCTGCACACTCAGACATGTCCATTAAATAGTAGGGACATATTTATATATCTCAGAATAGGAACATTTGTTTACATTTTTATTCCAAGATCTATTGATTAAAATCTATTTTATTTGTGGGGAAAACCCTTTAAGTGGTTCTAATCAGACATGTAAAAAAAAAAAAAAAAAAAAAAAAAGATTTTTTTTTCAACAAAACAGGGCCACTCGCGGAGTTTGGAACTGCAGCTCAACTCTATTTAATTGCAAATTTAATGACACAGAAGTAGAAGTTGAGGATGATAGTTGTAGTACATGCTGATCACACTTTTTTTGTGAGCAAAGAAAGTAAACTAAGCAGGTTAGATGAAAAGGGAGACCGGACAGAAAGTAGGCGCACATTTCAAAGCTTTCAGAAACCAACAGACCATGCATCAGTGAGAATTAAAATCTTCTTTAGACTTAGTAAATTTGTAAAGAAATGATACCTTGAGTGGTGAAAAGTTACACAACAAAGTTCCCACAAAGACAGACAGACCTACCATGCATGCAAAATTAGACCCAGGAGTCAACAGGCTGCGGTTTAGTGTCGCGTGCATCCACCAGATTGACAGTAGGCCTGTTACTCCGGGTAATGTGTTTCTTATTTGAGTCATTCTGCAGCAGCAGTAAAGGAAAGGAGAGAGAGCAAAACAGATATTAATGCAAGGAGAGGTGCAACGCCAACCAAGGCTTGTAAGGAAAGGAGTTAATTATGTGACAGGTTAAAAAGGAGTGACAAAACACTAGCAAAGGAGCAATACAATATTCTGATGTAAAATTTGAGACGCATTTTAAAATATGTAAAATATCACATGAAGATACAGCACAGAAAAACACAACATTGCACGTGACATTCACAACACTGCCCTTGTAGCCTTTCTGCATCACACGCACTTATATCACGGTCACATAATGGCTAACCTGGCTGCATTGTGTGTGATACGTCACCTAAATGTGGTGACCTGGCACCAGTCAACCAGTATATGACTGTTGTGAGCTGGAGAATTTGTTCAATGCTGTCAAACAATTTTTCAACATAATATAAAATTTTCTTTAGATCACGTGATATTTTTGTGATCTATAAAAAGTATCCGAATAGTAAAAGGAGCAAAGAGAACCAATATGCTGCCAGTAGCCTCCTACCCGCACCAGTAGCCATCTCCCAAGCTAAAGGGAAGCCTTCATTAGAAAATAACCTATTGATAAATAAGGCTTTTGTGTTACACGGATTTCTTTTATATCACAATCTTTAGGAAAACACAAAAGTATTATTCTTGTAAATCGCCACGAAGGTATTTTCATTCCCATACTTTCGGTCATTACATGAAACGATTTCATCAGGCTCCATATCAGCAGATACAGGATTACAATGACAGGAAACAGCTCTATACACAGGATCCAACATTCACTATAGGAGATGTCACAGCTGACCCTATTCCCACTCTCGTCACAAATCACCCCTGCATAATAATAGGGCTAGAGTCAGTTCACTGAGGTTAATGTACATGTGTTGTTTCCTAAAACCGGAAGATGGAATAACTCTGGCCACTGGGACGTTTTAATGCGTAAAGATATTTAATATAAAATTGTCAGATTGGGGGGGAATAGAATAGCCAAACTATATAGAACACAAAAACCTGATTTAAACAATAGGGGTTGTTCTTGTGATAGTTTCCCTTTAAATTTGATGCAATTTACTTCAAGCAAAATAAAAAATTTGGCTTGGCCCTAATTGCTAGTTACTGCATTTCAGCATGTGGTATGGAACAGGACAGAACACAATGTATAGAGACTAACTATGAACACTGAAAATAATACTGAACACTGGCCACTAGATGAAATATGGATGAAATATATAGAAGTGCAGGTTGAACATTCAGTAAGCACACCGTACTATACTTAGCCGACTATTAGCATTTTCTTTATATATTCAGCACGTTCACACTAAAAGCAGCGACACCTAGAGGATGCCATAAAACTTACATGGTTTTCCTTTTTAAATGAGGGCTATATCATGAAAGAAAACAAAAAAGTACAACTTTAAAATGGAAAAAAAGGACAACTAAACAAAACACCCAAAAAAACCCCCAAACAAACCTAGGAAATCAGTGCAAGTTTGTGAAGGGATGAGGTCACGACAGTCAGCAAAATAAATGTTATTTTTAGGCTGTCTTCACACATCCTACATTTGAGCACGTTCTGCGGACTTGCAGCAGATCTCTTTATCCAAACTATCCAGACTACCAATAAATGGTGGATATGTGAAGCCAGGCTTTTTCTGGATGGGAAAGTGACCACTTAATTTCTTACTCAGAATAACACACTTCAAGAAGGGCAAATTTGCTGTGATCAATTACTAACACATCCTAATGGGGCAAGTGTGACATGCAATACACCAGCAAGTTACTCTCTCCCGCTGCTGCGCAGATTAGATCAACACCTACGGCAAGTCAATGAGATGGCTGATCAAGGTACCTTTAAGGGCTCCTTCTCCGACAGATCTCCCATGTTTTCATTGGATCTGTATTTACGCTCCTTGTCTCTGTGATCAATAGTGGAATATCCATCTAAGGAAAAGAAGCAAAGAATATTAATTTTGCAAAGCATAATGACAAAAAAATCAATATGACATAGGAAGAGAAGAGCACATAAGGCTGGGCTGGAAAAAGCCATGTTTTGGTTGGGAGTTGGGCTACATCTATAAACCCTTTTCTTTTATTAAAAGAAAAGTATTAAAAGGTGTTTAAAGCAAAACCTGTAGTAAATCAGTATAAGGCTCTGTTCACATATACATCATAGCTTTTGATCACAACAGAAGCTAGAACAATGTGCCAAATCAGTCATACAGTCCTATAGACTTGCGCCAGTTTCAACATTAGCTTGGCATGTGTATATGAAAACAGTCAATGACGATCAGTATAACAAACATGATATATATGGGCCTAATGAAATATACCATCGCAAGGAACAAAACGTACCAATCCCCACAAGAAGTGGCAGTTGAAAAACAAAAAAAAATAATTTATAGGAAAAAAACCGTATTTAAACTGCATTGCGGAAAAAGATGGTGCCATTTGTGATACTAATGACAATAATGATGACGATATTGACAATTTAGGCCATTCTATGCAGAACTATTGATGAAAATTATTAGAAACCCTTTATATTTGGACATGCAGTTAAAGGGAATCTGTCCGCAGGATTTTACCCTTCAAACTATTTCTAAGCACATGTAGATCCTTTCAAAAGAAAAATCCAGCAATACCTTCCCATGGCAGGTGCATTCCTCCATTACTGACAATCAGGGATTGAATTAATTTGTCTATGAAAGAGTTACATGCCATATAAATAGTTTAGGAGGCAAAATCCTACAGATTCCCTTTAACATAAGAAAATCTTTAAAATTTTGTAACGAGTAAGAGGTATTGATAATTCTCATGGGCGCTATAGCTTCTCTTCCATTGTCTGCTTACCAGGTCCAAGCTCCCCCATGGGAATCATGTCACGGCTTCCTGACTTCTTGTTTCCTGTAATTCAGTTAGTTTTAATTAGTCTTCCAAAGTGGTCTCTACTTATACAAAAGATGCAAAACAAGGAATATGGCAAATCCATTAAAAAAAAAAAAAAAAAAGTGCCTCTGAAGAAACCAACATGGCAGCAATGAAACAAGGCAGAGTGACAATACGATGTAAACCCTTGGAATTCTGGCAAGGAATCAATTCTAGAAAAATGCAAGGCTACATCCACCAGCAGGCAGACACTTTACAGCCTAGGCTGCTTTCACACTACGTTTTTTTTTTTTAACATGCGTCATTAACTTTTTTGCTGTAAAAGCGGATCCTGCTTTTACAGCAAAAAAAACTCATGCAAACGCATGTGTTATTTTACAGGATCCTGTCACTTTAAGTTTATGGGCGGGCATTGGAGTCATGTGATCGGGAGTCAGTGGAACTGAACGTGATAGACTGGGAGCCGGTTTCTGACAGCTGCAGAGGCTCGTAACCAAGGTGAACATCGGGTAACTTGCTTGGATACCCGATATTTACCTTGGTTACGAGCATCCGCAGCTGCTAGGAGCCGGGCTCCCTGCACACGTAACCAACGTAAACATCGGATAACTAAGAGAAGAGCTTTGCTTGGTTACCCGATATTTACCTTCGTTACGAGTGTCCGCAGCTCTCAGGCGGGGGAGAGAGAGAGAGAGGGAGGGGGAGAGAGGGACTGATCACGTGAGGCTGGTTTCTGGGCATGCTCAGTAGAGCAAGCAGGATCCTGTTTATCAGCATGCCAGCGTTCACCTGCGTTTGCATGCAGTATAGTCAGGATCCAGCAATTTGCAGTATTTGGACGCAGCTCAAAAACGCTACAAGTAGCGTTTTTGAAAAATGTTAAAAAACTACAACTCGCTGGATCCTCACTATAACGCACGCAAAAAACGCATGTTGACGCGAGTCCATTGAAATGAAAACGCATTTGCACGGGATCTGTTTTTGCGTTAAAAAAAACGTTCAGGACACATGTTAAAAAAACGTAGTGTGAAAGCAGCCATAAATCAAATTGCTTGTTTTATTTTAGTGTAAAAAGTGTACTGTAGCATAAAAAAAAAAAAAAACATTGTTCAACCCCTTCCAATCAGCCAATGTTCACATTTTGCGCATTGGTTTTTTTACTTCCCTCTTCAAAGAGCCATTTTTTGTGCTTTCGTCTACATGACTGCTTGGTTTTTTTTTTTATTTCGCAAGGTTGTAGTGTTCAATGACACCATTCACGTTACCATAAAATGGATATAAAATGGAAAAAAATAAAAAATTAAAAAAAGGGGGATAAAATTGTTAACTGCACTCCCACTTTTCTAATTTTTTTTTAGTAAAAATGACCAGGCTGTAGGTTTTTTGGGGTCAGTATGATTACAATAAGGCCAAATGTATAGTGTTATATTACTGGTTTTAAAAAGTTCAGAACTTGATTAAAAAAAATATTAAAAAAAATTGTCATTTTCTGGGATCTACAACTTTATTTTCTTACCAAGAGAGCTGAGGGTTTCTTTTTATGTGGCAAGCTCTAGCTTTTATTGATACCATTTTGGGGTATATATGACATTTTACATATTTTCGACCAATGTTTGTGGAGAGGTGAAGTGACGAGAAATCAGCAATGCTGGCATTGCTATACTATTTTTTACAGATTTACAGTAAAGGTTAAATAACTTTATATTTTGATAGAATTGGTCTTTTTTCATCAGCAAATGTCTGTCACAGATATGTAAAAAAAATGTGGGGTTCAACCATAAACCTTGTTGCTCACCTTGATTTTTGTCCACTAGAGGAAGCGTGCTGTCATCAAATCCGGTCTTTCCATTACCCTTCGATCCCTTTGGAAGCGTTGATGTGGCAGACTATAATATATATGAGACAAAGGGGTTAAAAATAAACTATGAAATCACTCACAGGAAGGAACAACTTCTTACAAAGGCAAGACTGCAGTAGAAAAATAAAATAGATCTAAAAAAGACACATGTTGGTCAATTGTTTGCTCGGAATCTTCGATTTCGTATGTTTAGCGCAGCCAATTATTTTATAAGGAAAGAATAAGAGGCTAGCAGACCACTTTGGCACTAATGATCCCACATCCACCCTCCTCCCAGCCCTAAAAAAAAAAAAAAAAAAAACAAAAAAAAAAATCAAACCAAAACCCACAAAAGGATTGGGTGGGCTGAAATTCAAACCACTAACTTGTGACCAAAGACAGACAGCCTGTCTGAATAGATAAGACATTATCCTTAGATATGATTATATCCTTTTGAAATCTGACACCCCCAAAAAAATTTACCCTTTTGCTGCCAAGGTTTCCCAATCTTCTGTCTGATGCAGTGCTGAGCCGCTATCAATGTACTAAGTGGTGACTGAGACCGCGTCTACCGCACCTCTGACCAAAACACCAAAGCCTGACAGAATTAAGCACATTTCCTCCCAGTAGAGGGGGGGGGGGGGGGGCTATCTGTGTAATGGCCGCACAGCTTTAGAATGCTTAAATATTCCTCTTTATTAAATACATATTAAAACACATATACAAATACATAAAAGTTTAAGGCTGCGAGCACACACTGGATTTTTCATGCATTTTTTGGTGCACTATTGTTAGAGATCTGCATGCCTATCCATATGCCAGCAAAGTGTATGACAATTCTGAAGTGCTGTGCTTACGTTCCTTATTTTTTTCCTTGCAGATTTGATGCAGAAGGGGATCTGCAGCATGTCATTTCTTGGTGCGTTTTTGCCTGCATCTTTCAGCCCTTCCACCCATTGACTTCATTATGAAAAAAGCATGGTAAAAAAGCACCAAAAATGAATGCTGTTTTTGGTGCGTTTTTCTGCCAGAAGGTACAGATTTGCTGCAGAAAATATCTGCACCAAATACTCAGCATGCTCACATAGCCTTAAAGGGAATCCTGCAGATAATAAACACACTCTACATGTACTTACAATGTTATGACTATAGATGTCACTCAATTTCTCCTCTCGCTCATACAGTTGATTGGAGCACAGCAAATTGGCACCTATGTGTATTCATATACTTTAAACCTGCTCTAATGTCATATCCAGCAGGTGGCGATACAAAGCTGTATACAAGCGTCTCCCTCTGAAAGCAAAGTGCTCGCTGCTGGTTCCAGCTTTTGCTGTCTCCTGGGTAACGCATCCGATGTCATGTGGGCTCCACCCCATGGCGACATGTCCCAGGCGTCATTCCCCCTGGTGTGCCTGCATGACGCCGGACCATGAAAGCTAGCATTACCACTACCACATGTTAGTGCTACACAGAACTAAACTACTGCCTAAAGGGAATCTGTCACCAGGTTTTTGCTCCCCCATCTGAGAGAAGCATAATGTAGAGACAGAGCCCCTGACTCCAGCGATGCGTCACTTACTAAGCTGATTGCTGTCATTTTGATAAAATCAATGTTTTCTCTGCTGCAGATCTTGCAGTTATACAGAGCTTATGAATATGCTGGACTACGTGGCAGCACACCAAGTAGTCCTCTAATAAGATCACTATTTAATCAGCAGTAGATTTACAAAACTACACTACACAGCCCAGTAAGTGACACACCGCTGGAATCAGGATCTCTACATTATGCTGCTTTCAGATTAGGTGGCAAAAACCTGGTGACAGATTCCCTTTGATTACTATTAGGAAGCACTTTAAAATACTTCTATATATTAATATCTTTTTATATTAGTCACCATTACTATGTTCATTATCTGCAGGATTCCATTTTAAACTTTTTTTTATGCATTTATCTATGTATTTAATAAAGCTGAATTTTCATTCACTTCTTGAGGGTTTTTCTTGTTTATTGGCTTTTTTTGTTAATTATATACCGTAGCTCCTATTACTGCGCCCAGTTTGTAGCTTTTGAACATTATTAACCGTTAAATTAACATTTGTGATTTACAGGGATTCGGTCATGTCCCCAAACAGCAGCAGAACATCATAACAAAAGTCTTAACCTGGAAGTTTGTTTTGTTCCATCCTTCTTTCTGAAGAGCATTGCGGAGTTCCTTGTAGCTCCAGATCATCTGTAGGACATGGGAGGCAGCCTTCACCTCTCTTGGGCACTGACTGTGTAAGACAGCAGAAGATTCAAAACATGAATGTTTTCATCACCAAACAGCATACATGGTTATACTCTGATGGACAGACAGAAAAGGGCCCGACAGAGGACCAATATATGGGCCCTTTACAGTCCAACAGCTCATCATACTGCACAATTCCACCTGCTTTGGAGGCATTACTGTTCCCCTTTACCTCTGGGGCCCTTGTTATGTTCTATGATATGTTCTATAAAATATACTATGTTGACCTACACAAGAAACAAAACCTGATGTAAAATAATCACGGTGCTCATGTGCAGTGTATGTGAAACCTTTCAGAACAGATCAGTGTCATTAGGGTATGTGCGCACGTTGCGTACTAGCCCAGCACCGTAAAAGGTGCGCTTCAGAGCGCAGCTGAAAAGCTCCGTTCTGAAGCGCATGGTGCCGGCGAGAACGTGCGCTCTGCCTGCAGCTCCTGCCATAGACAGAGCAGGAGCTGCCGGCAAAGCGCACGGAAGAAGTGACATGTCACTTCTTTTTGCGCAGCGCTTCGGCAGTAGCCGAAGCGCTGCGCACTGAGACGCCACGTGCGCACGGCCCCTGCACAATCTCCATAGACTGTGCAGGGGACGCAGGACGCATGCAGTTACGCTGCGCTACAAAGCGCAGCGTAACTGCATGAATTTACGCAACGTGCGCACATAGCCTTACAGACGCAGTGGAGCTGCCGCCTGGTCGTTTCTACAAGCCTGACACTCGCATTAGGTTTGCCACCATCAATTGTTAATATATTTTACAAACTACTTGAATCATTATCTAGGCGGTTACTAAATCTTATAATCTGCACTGAACGTACATGTATTATATAGATTTTGCATTATAATCTTACAATTACACACACACGCAGATGCAAAACCCAACAGGATTTTACTGGATCTTTGCTTTTAAGGCTATAAACACTTTTGATATGATAGTGGTTGCCTTTAGGTAATACAATTGAACCAACTTTCAATCTACAGTTGTCATTCCTCTATTCAATTTCCAGTCGGACCCAAATTTCAGGATTTTACTCTTGTGGGAGTTTCTCTCTCAGAAATATAGGCTGGAAGTGATGTCTGAGTGTATCCAAGCTGCTGTTGTCTAGATCAGCTCTTTGATGAGCACAGCTTCTATCCTGCACTCATTTCCTCATCATGCGCTTTTATTTTTAAAGACTGCATTCTCTGCCCTCCCTAAAACTAACTTTACACATCTGCTTTTCTCATGTCCCAGCTCATCTTTAGTTACCTGGATTTGTTTATAGTGATCAGTTTTTCAATTCCCTGTGTCTGGATGAGGGAACGGGCATTTTCAGAGCTGTCTGTGACTATTTCATGGATAGTGTTCAGCACAGCCACCACAGTGTCTTCTTCCAGATTCTTAGCAGGCCGCTGTTGCCCTCCAGGCAAGTTTCGGACCAGCTGTCCCATGGCATAATTGCCTAAAAAGACAAAAAAAAACAAGCCTCAAGACTTATGTCACAAGGTCATTTCAGAACACTTCGTCATAGGATCTCATGCAATGTGCCTTTACTTCCCAATTTCAATATGAATGTTTCTTTTTCGCTCCTAATTGGGAGACCCAGACAGTGGGTGTATAGCTACTGCCCTCTGGAGGCCGCACAAAGAACTACACTTAAAAGTGTAAGGCCCCTCCCCTTCTGGCTATACACCCTCCCGTAGGAGTACAGATTCCTCAGTTTTAGCTTTGTGCGCAAGGAGGTCAGACACGCACGCATAGCTCCATTGTTTTTAGTCAGCAGCAGCTGCTGACTATATCGGATGGAAGAAAAGAGGACACATATAGTGTCCCCAGCATGCTCCCTTCTCACCCCACTGTATGTCGGAGGTGTTTGTAAGGTTGAGGTACCCATTGCGGGTACGGCGGCAGGAGCCCACATGCTGATTCCTTCCCCATCCCTTTTTACAGGGCTCTGGGTGAAGTGGGATTTACCGGTCTCCAGGCACTGAGACCGTGCTCCATCTACAGCCCCTGGAGAAGATGCTGGATGGAGCGGAGTACATCAGGGACATGGCCCTGCTTCCTCAAGGTACTCTGTGTCCCCGTGCATTTGGCGCTCACACCGCAGCTTGCTGGGTGTTGTAGTGCGCCGGGGGACATCAGCGCTACGGCGCTTGTGCCAGGCCTCATTCAGCTTCGCTGAAGCAGGCACACTAGTGGGAAACGGTCGCGCCGGCCGCTGGGACTGCGGCGCGGCTGGCACTTGTGGTGCGCCGGGGACTTCAGCGCGGCCCGCGCTTTTACGGCGGCCGCGCTGATAACTCGAGTCCCCGGCTTTTGCGGCCTGCTTCCGTTCGTTCCCGCCCCCGGACCTGCCAGTCAGGAGAGGGGCGGGACGCTGGCCACGTCTAGGAACGGTCGCGCCGGCCGCTGGGACAGCGGCGCGGCTGACACTTGTGGTGCGCCGGGGACTTCAGCGCGGCCCGCGCTTTTACGGCGGCCGCGCTGATAACTCGAGTCCCCGGCTTTTGCGGCCTGCTTCCGTTCGTTCCCGCCCCCAGACCTGCCAGTCAGGAGAGGGGCGGGACGCTGGCCAGTGCATCAGCGCTGAGGGCTGGAGTCGTTTTTACATACTCCAGCCCTCACAATCGGCACAGAGGGGACACTGTTCCCGCACTTTTGTTTGGGAACTCCCACGGACCGCCCCTCTCCACAGACGCCGGCAGCCATTCCTGCTGACACGCTGAGCTGCAGAGGGGAGCCGGGGAGACCCAGACAGGGAACCCGCTATTCAGCGGGCGGTAAGCCCCCTCTTGTGCCAGTATTATTCTTAGTATTTTGTTTATACAAATACTTTGTATTGCATAGCGCTGGGCGCCCTTTGGCTATAGACTCTCTCACATTGCAGAGAGCCAGCAACATGTCGTCCGTAAAACGCAAGGGTGCCAAGGCACAGACATTATATGCTTCCTGCACCGCTTGTGGGACTTTTCTACCAGCAGGCTCCACGGACCCCCATTGTGTGCAGTGCTCGGCCCCTGCGGCGCTTGCACAGTCGGGACCTCTGCTGGACGTGACCCAGGGTGTACCACCTGTGAATGCTGTCCAGGTGACAGGAACTGAGTTTGCAGCTTTTGCTGACAGAATGTCTCTCACTATGTCACAAATTCTTGACACATTGCGAGCTAGGCCTGTACTTCAGGCCACGGACACTGTGCAATCATTGCCCCCTGGTCCCCCTCAGCTCCAAGCTCCGGGACGGGCATATACACCTCAGGGTGAAGACTCTGACTCGGACGATGGCCCCGGGCAGCCTAAGCGGGCTCGCTATGACGGGCCTTCACATTCATCTCAATGGTCAGAATCCCAGCGAGATGAATCTATGGGTGATGAGGCGGACGTAACTGATCAGGATTCTGACCCTGGGACCGCTCTCAATCTAGATACACCAGATGGTGACGCCATAGTTAATGATCTTATATTTAACATCAATAAGATGTTAAATATTTCCCCACCAGCTCCTCTTGTGGAGGAGTCAGCTTCGCAGCACGAGAGAATCCATTTCAGATACCCTAAGCGTACTTTAAGCACTTTTCTGGACCACGCTGACTTTAGAGACGCAATCCAGAAACCCCACGCTTATCCTGAAAGGCGTTTTCCTAAACGGCTTAAAGATACACGCTATCCTTTTCCCCCTGAGGTGGTCAAGGGTTGGACCCAGTGTCCAAAAGTGGATCCTCCAATTTCCAGGCTTGCAGCTAGATCCTTGGTTGCAGTTGAAGATGGAGCGGCACTTAAAGATGCCACTGACAGGCAGATGGAGCGCTGGCTGAAATCCATCTATGAAGCGATTGGAGCGTCATTAGCGCCTTCTTTTGCGGCCGTATGGGCACTCCAAGCTATCTCAGCCGGGCTTGCGCGAGTTGACTCCGTCACACGTGCATGTGCCCCGCAGGTAGCACCATTGACCTCGCAAATGGCGGCATTCGCGTCGTACGCGATTAATGCTGTTCTTGACGCTACAAGCCGCACGGCAGTGGCGTCAGCCAACTCCGTTGTTTTGCGTAGGGCCCTGTGGTTGAGACATTGGAAAGCAGATTCTCATTCCAAGAAGTGCTTAACCAATTTGCCTTTTTCTCGTGACCGATTGTTTGGAGAGCGTTTGGATGAAATCATCAAACACTCCAAGGGTAAGGACTCTTCCTTACCGCAACACAGACAAAACAAGCCCCAACAGAGGAAGGGTCAGTCTGGTTATCGGTCCTTTTGAGGACCGGGCAGGTCCCAATTCGCCTCGTCAAAAAAGACTCAAAAGGACCAGAGACGCTCAGATTCTGGGAGGTCTCGGTCACGCCCAAAAAGGACAGCCGGAGGAACCGTTGCCAAGACGGCGTCCTCCTGACTTGCGGTCTCCGATTCTCACACCCGCGGTCGGTGGGAGGCTTTCCCACTTTGGCGACATCTGGCTGTCACACGTCAAAGACCGTTGGGTGAGGGATATTCTGTCTCACGGGTACAGGATAGAGTTCAGTTCTCGTCCGCCAACTCGTTTCTTCAGAACTTCTCCACCACCAGACCGAGCCGATGCTCTGTTGCAGGCGGTGGCCGCTCTAAAGGCGGAAGGAGTGGTGACCTCCGTCCCGCTTCAGGAACAAGGTCACGGTTTTTACTCCAATCTGTTTGTGGTCCCAAAAAAGGACGGATCGTATCGGCCCGTCCTGGATCTAAAGTTGCTCAACAGACACGTAAAAGTCAGGAGGTTCCGGATGGAATCCCTACGCTCCGTCATAGCCTCAATGTCTCAAGGAGATTTTCTAGCATCAATAGATATCAAGGATGCGTATCTCCACGTGCCGATCGCACCAGAGCATCAGCGTTTCCTACGCTTCGTCATACACGACGAACACCTACAGTTCGTAGCGTTACCTTTCGGTCTGGCAACAGCCCCCCGGGTCTTCACCAAGGTCATGGCAGCAGTAGTAGCTGTTCTGCACTCGCAGGGTCACTCGGTCATCCCGTATCTAGACGACCTGCTTATAAAGGCACCCTCTCAAGAGGCATGCCAACACAGTCTGAAGGTGGCACTAGACACTCTCCAGAGTTTCGGGTGGATTATCAACTTTCCAAAGTCTCATCTAACCCCGACCCAATCTCTGACTTATCTTGGCATGGAGTTTCATACTCTCTCAGCGATAGTGAGGCTTCCACTGGACAAGCAGTGCTCGCTACGGACTGGAGTGCAATCTCTCCTTCAGAGCCAGTCGCACTCACTGAGGCGCCTCATGCATTTCCTAGGAAAGATGGTAGCAGCAATGGAGGCAGTCCCGTTCGCGCAGTTTCATCTGCGCCCTCTACAATGGGACATTCTACGCCAATGGGACGGGAAATCGACGTCCCTCGACAGGACTGTCTCCCTCTCTCAGACTGCCAAGGACTCTCTCCGTTGGTGGCTTCTCCCCACCTCATTGTCACAGGGAAAGTCGTTCCTTCCCCCGTCCTGGGCAGTGGTCACGACGGATGCGAGCCTATCAGGGTGGGGAGCGGTGTATCTCCACCACAGGGCTCAGGGAATGTGGACTCTGGAAGAGTCCACCCTGCAGATCAATGTTCTGGAAATCAGAGCAATCTATCTTGCCCTGCGAGCCTTCCAACAATGGCTGGAAGGCAAGCAGATTCGGATTCAGTCGGACAATTCTAAGGCGGTGGCTTACATCAACCACCAAGGGGGAACACGCAGTCGCCAAGCTTTTCAAGAAGTCCAACGGATTTTGACGTGGGTGGAAAGCAGAGCGTCCACCATATCCGCAGTTCACATCCCAGGCGTGGAAAACTGGGAAGCAGACTTTCTCAGTCGCCAGGGCATGGACGCAGGAGAATGGTCCCTTCACCCGGACGTGTTTCAGCAGATCTGTTGCCGCTGGGGGACGCCGGACGTCGATCTGATGGCGTCACGGCACAACAACAAGGTCCCAGTTTTCATGGCACGGTCTCACGATCACCGAGCATTGGCGGCAGACGCCTTGGTTCAGGATTGGTCGCAATTCCGACTCCCCTATGTGTTCCCACCTCTAGCATTGTTACCCAGAGTTCTCCGGAAAATCAGGTCCGACTGCCATCGAGCCATACTCGTCGCTCCAGATTGGCCAAGAAGGTCGTGGTACCCGGATCTGTGGCATCTCACGGTAGGCCAACCGTGGACACTACCAGACCGTCCAGATTTGCTGTCTCAAGGGCCGTTTTTCCATCTGAATTCTGCGGCCCTGAACCTGACTGTGTGGCCATTGAGTCCTGGATCCTAGCGGCCTCAGGTTTATCTCAGGAGGTTGTTGCCACAATGAGACAGGCTAGAAAACCATCCTCAGCTAAGATCTATCACAGAACGTGGAAGATATTCTTAGCGTGGTGCTTGGCTCAAGGGTTTTCTCCCTGGCCATTTGCATTGCCAATTTTTCTTTCCTTCCTGCAGTCTGGGTTGGAAAAAGGTTTGTCGCTTAGCTCTCTTAAGGGTCAAGTCTCCGCGCTATCCGTATTCTTTCAGAAGCGCTTGGCACAGCTTTCTAAAGTACGCACGTTTCTCCAAGGAGTTTGTCATATCGTTCCTCCTTACAGACGGCCATTGGAACCCTGGGATCTGAACAAGGTTCTCATTGCTCTCCAGAAGCCGCCTTTCGAGCCTTTGAAAGAGGTTCCCCTTTCTCGGCTTTCACAAAAGGTAGTTTTTCTTGTGGCGGTCACGTCTCTTCGAAGAGTGTCCGAGCTAGCGGCGTTATCTTGCAAATCTCCCTTCCTGGTGTTTCACCAAGACAAGGTAGTACTGCGTCCAATTCCAGAGTTTTCTCCCAAGGTGGTTTCTTCCTTTCATCTCAATCAGGATATCACCTTACCATCTTTGTGTCCGCATCCAGTTCACCAATTTGAAAAGGGTTTACATCTGTTGGACCTGGTGAGAGCACTCAGGATTTACATTTCTCGCACGGCGGCTCTACGCCGTTCGGATGCGCTCTTTGTCCTAGTCGCTGGTCAGCATAAGGGATCGCAAGCTTCCAAATCCACCCTGGCGCGATGGATCAAGGAACCAATTCTTCACACATACCGTTCTGCTGGGCTTCCGATTCCATCTGGACTGAAGGCCCATTCTACCAGAGCCGTGGGTGCGTCCTGGGCATTACGGCATCAGGCTACGGCTCAGCAAGTGTGCCAGGCGGCTACCTGGTCGAGTCTGCACACGTTTACCAAACACTATCAAGTGCATACCTACGCTTCGGCAGATGCCAGCCTAGGTAGACAGGTCCTTCAGGCGGCGGTGGCCCACCTGTAGGAAGAGGCTGTCTGACAGCCCGTTCATGTGGTATCTTTTTACCCACCCAGGGACTGCTTTTGGACGTCCCACTGTCTGGGTCTCCCAATTAGGAGCGAAAAAGAAGAAGGGAATTTTGTTTACTTACCGTAAATTCCTTTTCTTCTAGCTCCAATTGGGAGACCCAGCACCCGCCCTATTTGTTCTTAGGGTTTCGTTTTTTCGGGTGCACATGTTGTTCATGTTGTTTCTTAAGTTCTCCGATCGTGTTATCGGATTTAATTTGTTTTTGAAACTGTTATTGGCTTTCCTCCTTCTTGCCTTGGTACTAAAACTGAGGAATCTGTACTCCTACGGGAGGGTGTATAGCCAGAAGGGGAGGGGCCTTACACTTTTAAGTGTAGTTCTTTGTGCGGCCTCCAGAGGGCAGTAGCTATACACCCACTGTCTGGGTCTCCCAATTGGAGCTAGAAGAAAAGGAATTTACGGTAAGTAAACAAAATTCCCTTCTTACCTACTGTAAAAATATAAAACTTTCAAGACTATTCCCTTCTCTGAGCTATTCTCTTAAATATTTATATCCTCAGCCTTGGCTTCCCTTGCGTTGCTTGGAAACGTGGCGGTTACTTTTCATGTGATGTGAATTCAATGCACATAAAAAGGAAAAATATTCTCAACATCAATCCACAGCTGAAAACTAATCTCTGCCTCCTTCACTTCTGCAGCTACATACTGGTGCAGTCTCTGCATAACCTTACAGAAAGCAGAGAAAGTCTACGGTATACAGAATGAAATACATTATATACATACACACACTCCTCTTTGTACAGTCATGGCCAAAAGTGTTGGCACCCTTGAAATTGTTCCAGAAAATGAAGCATTTCTCCCAGAAAATTATTGCAATTATACATGTTTATTTCCTTTTTGTGCATTGGAACACCACAAAAAACAAAAAAAAAAACAAAAAACAAACAAACAGCAAATTGGATATAATTTGACATAAAACTCCAAAAATGGGCAGAACAAAATTGTTGGCAACCTCAACTTATTTGGTTGCACATCCTTTGGAATAAATAACTGCAATCAATCAATCTCTTCCCTATAATCATCAACAAGCTTCTTACACCTCTCCACTGGAATTCTAGACCTCTCTTTTGCAAACTGCTCCAGGTATCTCATATTTGGAGGTGCCTTCTCCCAACAACAGTTTTAAGATCTCTCCACAGGTGTTCAATTGGATTTAGGACTCGTTGCTGCCACTTCAGAACTCTCGTGCTTTTTGCTTCCATCCATTTCTGGGTACTTTTTGAAGTATGTTCGGGTCATTGTCCTGCTGGAAGACCCATGACCTAGGACGCAAGCAAACCCAGCTTTGACACTGGGCACTACAGTGCGATCTAAAATCTTTTGGTAGTCTTCAGAATTCATGATACTTTGTACACAGTCAAGGCACCTAGTCCCAGAGGCAGCAAAACAACCCCAATACATGTTTCAACGTCCACCATATTTGATTGTAGATACTGTGTTTTCTTTGTAGGCCTCATTCTGTTTTCACTAAAGAGAAGAATGATGTGCTTTACAAAAAAGCTGTATCGTGGCCTCATCTGTCCACAAGATGCTTTCCCAGAAGGATTTTTGCTTACTCACATTTTGGCAAACTAAGCAGTGGGGTCCTCTTAGGTCTCCTGTCATAGTGTTTCATTTTATTCAAATGCCAACAGATCGTTTGCACTGACACTGATGCACCCTGAGCCTGCAGGCCAGCTTGATTTTGCTTGTAACTTGATTGGGGCTGCTTATCCACCATTTGGACTATCCTGCGTCGCAAGCTTTCATCAATTTTTTTTTACTGCCACCCACATCTTGAGTGATTAGTTACAGTGTCATGGGCTGTAAACTTCTTGATTATGTTGCGCACTGTGGACAAAGGAACATCAAGATCTCTGGAGATGGACTTGTAACCTTGAGATTGTTTATATCTTCAACAATTTTTTTTCTCAAGTCCTAAAGAGAGTTCTATTCTTTTTCTTTTCGCCATGCTTAGTATGGCACACACAGACACACAATGCAAACATTGAGTCAACTTCTCTTCTTATCTAGTTTCAGGTGTGATTTTCATATTGCCCATACCGGTTTCTAGCCACAGGTGAGTTTGAACAAGCATATTATGCTTGAAAGAAAGTTGTTTACTCACAATTTTGGAAAGGTGCAAACAATTTTATCTGGCCCATTTTTGGCGGTTTTCGGTGAAGTTATATCTAATTTGTCTTTCCACACAAAAGGAAATAAACCTATATAACAAAGCATGTGTAACTGCAATAATGTTCTGGGAGAAATACTTCATTTTCTGGAACAATTTCAATGGTGGCAACAGTTTCGGCCATGACTATAACTATCTATATATAGAGTTGTGTCACTTTTCAAATATTTTTGGACCTATGTTTTGGTATTTTGGACGTTTACCAAAACATAGTCAAGAGACAGTGATATCCTCAATTTGGTGCAGACTCTCAGCTTTATTTGAGGGTATTTACATACTAATTGGAGTAAGGGATTAGGAAGTACAGCTCTTTAATATGTAGCTGTCTTTTTTCAAAGGGAACAACAGTAATTAAAAAATTATCTAAAAAAATCTTTAATGGGCTGCATCGGCTATTTCCTCGTTAATCCATCAACATTTAAAGCAGGTAAAAAGTCTCAAGCTGATTCCAGTTGTGGCATTTGCAGTCAGACGCTGTGCTTGTGAACCTACAACATGCGGTCAAAGGAGCTCTCAATGCAATAGAAAGACCATTTGGCTGAAAAAAAACAAAAACTAAAAAAGAAGAAATACAGAGAGATAGCAGAAAGGTTAGAAGTGGACAAATCAACAGTTTAGTACATTCTGCAAAAAAAACAAAAAACAAAAAAAAAAAAAACCAAACCACCAAACCCACAAAACACTGGTAAGCTTGGGAAATCAAAAAGGCCTGAATGTCCACATAAGGCAATAATAGTGGTGGATTATTGCAGACTTGTTTCCATGATAATGGATAATTACAAAATCATTTCCGTAGTAAATAGAAACCCCTTCACAGCATCCACCCAAGTCAGAAAACAATCTACAGGAAGCGAGTGTTCCCGCAATAAAAGTATATCATAAAAGAGAAGAAGATTTCTTGAGAGCGAGTACAGTGGGGTTCACCACAAGGTGCAAACCATTAATCAGCCTTAAAAATAGGAAGGCCATATTAGACTTTGCCCCCCAAAATAATCTAAAGAAATCAGCCCAGTTCTGGAAAGGAAACATGGTGGAGGCAGTGTGATGGCACTGGCATGCATGTCTTCCAATGGCACTGGGTCACCAGTGTTACTGATGATGTGACGGAAGACAGAAGCAGCCGGATGAAGTCTGTAGTGTTCAGGACTATATGCTCTGCTCAGATTCAACCAAATGCAGCAAGGTTGATGGATCGGTGCTTCACAGATGGACAATGACCCAATACACACTAAGAAAGCAACCCAGGAGTTTAAAAAGGTAAAAAAAGTGGAATATTCTTCAATTGCCCAGTAAATTACCAGATCTCAACACATTGAGCATGCATTTCGCATTAAGACAGACTCACAAACATGCGACAAGAGAAGCCAGCTGCAGTAAAGGCCTAGCAAAGCATCACAAATGAGGACACCCAGCGTCTGGCGACATCCATGGCTTCAACACGTCAGGCAGTCTTTGCCTGCAAAGGATTCTCTAAGTACTAGAAATGAACATTTTATTTATGGCAAAGTAAATTTGTCCAATTACTTTTGAGCTCCTGAAATGAGGAGGCTTTGTAGGAAAATGGTTGTAATTCCTAAAGAGTTTCACAGGATATTTCTGATCAACCCCTTTAATTAAACCTGAAAGTCTCCACTTCAATTACATCTCAGTTGTTTAGTTTGAAATAAAAAATAGTGGCAAGCAGAGAGCAAATCACGGAGATACGGTCACTGTCCAAATATTTCTGAGCCCAACTGTATTTTATATATAGATTAATGTCACTTGCTATTATCAGGAGTAATTAGATGATGACAGCACATTATTTGTAGGTATAAAGGCCATCAGCACTAACAGCTTCTCATACCATGTAGAGTAGAGAGAATATACTATAGAACTTGTCAATCATTTTCATGCCAAGGACACTAGCATTTTAAAAAATAAATTGTGAGAATTTAGTGACAGACGGCACTTCTAAGCACATACCAATCAAGTCTTTGTTGCGCCGGTCCATGGAAAGATTCCTCAGAGCTATGGCAACAGCCCTTACTACTTTGTCTGAATCCGACTGAAGTAACTCAACCAGAACTGGCAGGCCTCTCTCCTTCCGGACTGTAGCACGGATATAGGTAGACCACTAAAGAAAAGGAATAAAAGATTTAAAACATGAGGATAACCTGCAGAGACAATGTGTGCCCCAGAATCTGGAATATCATGCACAGTGCATTCAGCGCTGCAGCTCTCTATCTGATCGGAAAATCAAGATATATCTGTAGGATACTAAGCCTATAGACTGCTAGGTAGGTGTAACAGTAAGGAAACTGGATCATATAAATTAAGTATAAACAATCAGGCTATAGATTTAAGAGGGGGCTGGCTAGTCTTCTGATGATAGACTGCAATCAGCGTGTGACTGCAGACTCCTGAATTCTTTCAGTGCGCACACTCCATTTTGCAGAAGAGAGCGGCCGGTCACATGAACACAAGTATGTGATTTGCATACATGCGTACGCGGTCTCAATTCCCTTGTGTTCCTAATCAGAATGTGGCAGTGAGTATGCAAATCACATACTTGGAAGTCACGTGACAACACAGGAGAATCTTGACAGTTTATTTAAAGGCCACACAATCACTAACATTTTTCACCTTATTTGTTTCTCCAGTGAAAAATGCACCCTCTGGCAGAAAAAACGCCCAAAAATGATTTTTTTTTTCTTCAACCTTGTCAATGCCATAACGCAGGGAAAAAACGCAGAAAAGAAGTGACATGCTGCTTCTTTTTGCTGCAGAAAATCTGCAGCAAAACCTGTAAGGAAAAAAGAAGCAACGTGCGCACAGCGTTTTAGATTTATCAGACTTTGCTGGGGAAGGACTGCATGAAGTTTATGAACACAAACTGCACCGATTCTGCACCCAAAACCACAGCAATTCCGAGGCAAAAACCACAGTGTGCGCACAAGGCCTTACTTGGCTAGATAAATCCTGTTTTGTAAGGGAAAAAAAGTCATTGTGCAATTTATACACAATACAGACAGCCAGTTATGTCCCTACTTGTCTTCTCAGTAGTCATTGTATCATTCTTCCATGAAGAGAGAACAGTAAGAAAAGCAGACACGAATGCAAACTGCATTGTGCGCTATTCATCTTATCAGATCCTGCTGCTCCTGGTAAGATCTGTGGCAGTGAGGCTATGTGCGCACGTTGCATACAGTCACTGCAGAAATTTCTGCAGTGATCTGAAGAGCACATGTGCGCTTTAAATCGCTGCAGAAATGTCCGTAGTGAGCGCCGATTCCATGCGCTCTGCCTGCAGCTCCTCCCATAGACAGAGCAGGAGCTGCCGGCAAAGCGCACGGAAGAAGTGACATGTCACTTCTTAGAACGCAGCGCTTCGGCAGTAGCCGAAGCGCTGCGCTCTAAAACGCCACGTGCACACGGCCCCTGCACAATCTCCATAGACTGTGCAGGGGACGCAGGATGCATGCAGTTACGCTGCGCTACAAAGCGCAGCGTAACTGCATGTATTTACGCAACGTGCGCACATAGCCTTATACACCCAGGATGAACTGATGAGGTTATTAAAGGGAATCTGTCACCAGATTTTCCCTCCACATCTGACAGCAGCATAATGTAGAGACAGAGCCCCTGATTTCAGTGATGTGTCACTTACTGAGCTGTTTGATGTCATTTTGATAAAATCAATGTTTTCTTTGCTGAAGATCTAGCAGTTATACAAAGCTCATGGATATGCTGGACTACCTGGCAGCACACCAAGTAGTCCTCTAATGATAGTGTACTGCTGATTAATCAGTGATTTTATCAACACTACACCAAGTAGCCCAGTAAGAGAAGCATCTGTGGACTCAGGATCTCTGCCCCATTGTTATGCCGCTCTCAGATTAGGTGGCAAAAACCTGATGACAGATTGCATTTATTATAAGCTGGCTCTACAAATGATCTACAGATAAATGTATATGGCTTAATGTACCACCCATCTTCATACACAACTTTTTTGGCTCTCCAGTCTCCTTGGATTACATTTATTTAACCGATGCTTGATAATTTATTTAATCTGAGAAAAGGTTTTATGGAGTGTGGCCATATTTATAGGCCTTGCTCACACACGTTACAACAGCAACTTTGATTTTAATAGGCTCTGTTAAAGTTCCTGTAGTTTTGTCTACAAGAACATGAGCCTGTGGTATTGTTGAGGATAAATTACTGCCATTGCCTGTACAGATTGAGACTCCAATGCAAGTGAGAATAAAGCATTATGTTGTGTTAACAGTACAAGGGGATTTTCTACAGATGTGATTCTTTGCAGCAGGACCACATGAGAATCTGCCCCACTGTCACTGCAGATAGTGCCATTGTTTTCTTCATGTTGGATTTTTCTCCTGCCGACAAATCTGCATGAACATTTTATGCCTCTGTTGATGATGTGGAATCTCCACTAATATGTGATGCAGTCTGCTGCTGGATTTGACTTTGATTAGGTTGTGGGAATTGGGCCCAGGAAATGGAGCATTTACAAATATACTGAATAACTACTGATATATAAAATGTGTGTCAATGAAAGTGAAATGCCATGTTGGGAGGAAGGTAAATAGTAAATATTTGCTTCTTTTAGAGCAGAAATAATAAGACTTCTAGAAATATTTCTGTATACTGAGCTGAAAACCTCAAATTCACCGAAACTAAAGAATGTTCCAGGGAAAATAGGCCAAGGACATATTCTATTCAGTATAATAGAGAAGTAAAGAGAAAAGAAAAAGTTCCTTCATTGATGTTGACTTGACAAATACAAAAGTCTGAGAAATAAAGAAACTTCATAATTAATGTGCGGTTACAATTCTGGCTCGTCCCTGAGCTGTCACATATGGCAGCTCCTTACTTCCCGCTGCAGTCCAGTCCAAGCTCAGCCTACAGAGACGTCTTGCCTCTGCTTTGCACTGAAGGTATCTTGTCCCTCAGGCTGATCCCAGGATATAGAGGACGGGTCTCAGCCAGGAGCGCTCAGTAAAGCGGCCTACATGGTGCTGCGTGGCCTGTGAGTGTGGGTGTGTACAAGAAGAGACAGGAGATATGACAGGAGCATGAATCACTCAGATATCCTGGCGTCTGACTCACTGTTCTCTTATAGTTTGGGTGGACCCTCTTGCAGACAATACAATAAAGGGGATGTGGTGTGGAGGAGTTGTGTGGAGGCTGGTTGCAGGACAACACACCAAGGTGCAGCTCTGAAAGAGGTGGAGGTTATGGAGGAGGGAGCTGGGAATCTAGGAACAGAGCTGAAGCACTGAAAGGGGGTAGTAGGGGAGGGAGGCTGTGGAGAAAGAAGTCAGGAAGCGAGTATGCCACAGCAGTTCCCACACAGTCTTTTTAAGACTGCCACACTGTTAACGTGGAAAAAAAAATCCCCCACAAATAGGCTGTGTGCAGTGGGCAGGCCAGAGATCATTAGTCACTTAGAAGCAGTGGGTACGCAGTGAAGGTGGGAGTTAAAAGTGTGTGTGGTGCAATGAATCATGGTAAATGTAGTCTGGATGTTCTAAAGGAATGCTGGCAGAAAGCCCTGAACATAAACAATACCATACTGCAAGTATCGCGGCAGGGGGTGAAAGGGAGCTCAAAATGCAAAATAAAAGGTAAAATAGTGGAGTTGCTAGGCTCACTTTAAGGACAGCAAAGTATTATTTTTGTACCCAGAAAATCCCTTTAACTCCTTACAGACATAGGACGTACCAGTATATCCTATTTCTGGTGACAGTGTGTAGAGTAGTCTCAGGACATGACCCTGTACCATACCTAACAGATTTCACCTGTGTCACACAGTTTGCATCTGCCTGTAACATCAGCAATTGCATCTGGGCTCCGATCGCTATGACTAATCCCTCAGAAGCTACTATCAATCTCTGGCAACAGAGTTTGAAGTGCATGGTTTGGGGAGCATGCCGTTCCATCTGCCCATCCTCATTCTCAGAATGCCAATGGGTTGACATGGCAGTTGGGGGATAGAAGGTCCCCACTGTTGCCATGATGGTACTCCTATGTAGACTAGCCACAGATGGACTAAATTAGAGACTAAAGGCCCTGTCACACACAGAGATAAATCTGCGGCAGATCTGTGGTTGCAGTGAAATTGTGGACAATCAGTGCCAGGTTTGTGGCTTGTGTACAAATGGAACAATATGTCCATGATTTCACTGCAACCACAGATCTGCCAAAGATTTATCTGTGTGTGTGACGGGGCCTTTAGAGTGGTATTCCGGTATATAGAATAAGTGATCAGACTTTCACAGGTTCAACTTCTCCAAAAGCACTGCAAAATAAAGTAATAATAAAACCATCTGCGGTGTTCATAGGAAGTTAGGATTTATGCTGTACAGAGTGGTGCCGATCCCCTGCTCTGTACAGTTCAAGCAATCGGAAGATCGCAGCCTTAGGTCCCGCAAGAGGACTAGCAAAAAAAAAAAAAGTGGGGAAGAAAAAAAATCTTAAAAAATATGAAGGAAAAAAAAAAAAGTTCAAATTACCACTTTTGCCCCATTGAAAAGAAATTTTTAAAAATAAACATATTTGGTATTGCAGCATTCAGAATTGCCTTATCAAAATATAAGATAAATTACTCTAATCAATGCGTAAAAATTAAGCCTTCACACAGCGCAGATCCCCAAAAATTAAAATGTTAGGTCTATTAGAAAGTGACGCTAAATGCATCAATCTTACTTTTTTGGGGGAGGGTAAATTTCACCACTCAAAAAAAAAAAAAAAAAAAAAAAAAAGAAAAGAAGTACTGGCTCTTGGATAAAAGGGATGAATAATCAAAAAACGCAAAAATGGAAAATAGCCACTGTGGGAAGGGGTTAAATAATACAATACAAAATAGTACTAAGTTCTAGCAGAAGGTAAGCAGGAGGAGCAGTATATTTAGAAGTGACAGCCAAGTACAGAGCTCCCCTAAATCCCCAGAAATGAGTGTGAAGATGCCACTTACAGTCCAGTTGCCAGCGCTCAGATTCTGCAGCGCTCCAGCTGCCGCCTCCAAGGTGTTGTAGTTTTGGCTTTCCGTCAGTATGGATAAGTAGAGACGCACAACCTCTGGTTGGTACAAAAGTTCAAAGCCTTTAAAATGGGAAAACATTAGAATTAGTCATAAGAGCGTATAATCCACACTATTTATCACAACCACTAATGACACATACATAAACTATGCCAGTGACACTATTTTGCTGCCAACGTCCTCCCACAAAATGCCAGGATTGTGGGTTACTTTTAGATTTAGGCCATGTGCGCACTAGAAACTAGAAGTTTTCTCGAAGAAAATCCAGACCCTCAAAGAATCCAGCACCTGCAGTAAAAAAAACGCAACGAAATCCGCATGCGGTTTTGCCATTGTTTGGTGCGGATTTGACGCGGATTTTCCACAGGTTGGTCCCTGCGGGTTTTTACCATTATCTACGGCAAAAAACGCAGGTACCTGCAGAAAACAACTGACATGCACATTAATTCCGTGGGTAAATACGCAGGTTTAAAAAAAAAAAACGCAGTGTGCGCACAGCATTTCTTTTATACCCATAGGTTTTGCTGGAGAATGACTGTTAGACACATTTTCTGTGGTAAAATCCGCACCGTGCGCACATAGCCTAAGGCCAATTCACTGCACATGATGGCTTGACATTAGGACCTAATAATTAGGTTATAAGGTTGTTATCATACTCACCTCAGGCCCCTCTAGATTTTCTCCTTATACCTCTCTACTAAGTGTGTATATTCACACTACACGCACATTGTGTGTCTGTCTGTTTGAATGTTTTTGGTTATTTTTAGAATTTATAACTAATCAAATTGCTTTTATGGGTATTACTACACATTTTTTTTTTAGGTTATAAGGTATATAGTATTTAGAGCAGATGCACAGGTTTGGTTTTTGGTACTAAAAATCTGCTGCAAGTGCTTGAATGTTGGCAGGAAAAACACTGCGCAAAATACGCTTTAGGTGTTTTTACATTCTTTGTGTTTTATCATTCATTTGAATGGGTGAAAAATGCTACAAAAATAATTCACATACTGCAGATTTGGAAAGAAAACAAGGCACTTTGCACTCTCCTGCTGCTTTTTGAGAAATCTCATTTACTTTGCTGCTACAGTAAAGAGTAGTTTGTTTACCCTCGAAAAATATATGTAAGAAATGCGGGAGGGCACAAGCCCTTACTGGAGAGCAACAAAAACTAAAAGTAGGCAGGGGGATAGGGGCATGTAATAAAATAGTAAAAGAAGCATTCCTCCACAGTGGTGGTCCATGTGGTAGCAGTCATATGCTGTACACTGCAGGTGACCACTGCAGGCAATCACCGGTCTCCACATTCTCATGCTGTACACTGCCAAAGTAAGGGATTGGATGACATCGCTATGTGTAGTATATGGTACATTGTCGCTACAGCCAAATAGAAACAGACATGCTGGGAGAACACTTGTTTCAGTGCTGGAACAGCAGGGGATTTTAACAGATAAGAATGTTTAATACTTTACAGAGTAACTGTTTTAGTTTATATTTTATAAATTAAAAGTACAAATTAAAATAAGCAACTTTGCAATATATCTTATCAGAGAAATACCCTTTTTCTAATCCTGGACTGATTTTTCATTCTTATAATTAGCAATTCATAAGTAAAATCTGTATTTAGTGAAGACAAGTTATTACAGTCTTGAGATAGGAGATGAGATGCCATTGAAAAGATTCCATATAGGCTGAAGTGTGGAGTGAGGAGCAGTGCCACCACCTGCTCCTTCCACCATAGAATGTTATCAGTAGTATCACTCATCTATCTCAGTAATACGTATAACAGTCTTCACTGAATATAGATTTTATTCATAAAATTTTGAAGATGAAAGACCAGTCCTCATAGGAGAAAGCGGCAGATTCCTCTGACTAGATAGATCACAAAGTCACTTATTGTAGTATTGATTTATGAATTCAAAACTAACATGACAGATACCCTTAAAATAACTGAAGCCATTAACACACAATTTAACTTGGTAACTTGTTTTGCGGCATTTTGGAATAGCTGTTAAATTCGCTCATAGGTAGGACGGCTGAAGTGTCAAATGATTTAAATTTAAAAACAAAACAAAAAAAAAAAAAAAACAACCCCACTGCTTTAAGTGTAACATTCAGTAGCTTATAAGATTTTCATTTTTTAAAACAGACTTCTGTATACCTATCAGACCCAAGTGCATACAACATGCCGGCCACATGAGGGCAGTATAGACCCAACTATAACATTCCCTCAAGGTCACAGCCAAGGAAAGTAATGCACTCAGCCACTCTAAAAGATTTCAGTGTTACCACCGTTATCAGATAAAGCACCATAAAGTATTCCAATGCCTTACTGCTAATATTAAAATACGGACACCGAACTCTCCGCAGCACAATCTATTACTGAGGAGGCGCACAGGAAAAAAAACCCAAAACCACACAACTCATTTGAGTAAAAGGACAAAGGTTTGCTAGAGCCAAAGCAACTATAACCTGACACTAATAGGAGTCATTTATCTCAGCCAAAAGACAAGCTCTTGGATTTAGCCTTAAAGCTTCAACAAATAGTGAACAACCACCATAATGCACAAATGGGTTACAGACCGATATGGATGGATTTATCCTATTTCCTCATATTTATATTAGCAACAACATATTAAGTAGCGTTTTATAGAGATATATAGTCCCTGTCCACACTGTGGGGATAATGTTACAATCCAATTCCATATTCTGCATAAATGGCGTTCATGTCATAAAGCCGGCATTAGGTCACCTAAACATTACACCTAAAATCCATCCCATTAATGAGTTGGTCCCCCCCCATTCAGCCACAAAAAAAAAAAAATAAATAAAAACAACAAACAAACAAACAAACAACAACAACAACTTACTCTTCTTGGAAGGTTTTCTACAAGATTTTGGAGCGTACTTTTTGGCATTTTTGCCCATTCACCCAGAAAAGCATTCGTGAGGTCAGACACTGATATTGGAAGAGAGTGCCGGGCTCAGAATCCCTGTTAATGTGTTGGATGGGGTTGAGATCAGATCTCAAAATTATAAAAATCACAAGAAGAAGAAAATTCAGCTCACCAATCAGCTGTTCACCGATTCCTGTTAGGATCCTGTGCATGGAAAGGTTGGACTGTCTTGTAGATCCACAAAGAAAAATAATCCAGCGCAGTTCCTCAGGATAAATTAAAATCCAATTTAATTGTAAACCACCACTAAAAAAATTATCCGATAAACCGCAGATGTAAAGAGAACCACAGTTACAACATGGGACTACGTGTTTCGACGTTCGGTGTTATTCAGGTTTAGAATAATGCCGAACGTTGAAACGCGTAGGCCCATGTTTTTAACGGTTGTTTACAATAAATTGGATTTTAATTTATCCTGAGAAACTGCGCTGGATTCTTTTTCTTTGTAGATCTCAAAATTGTCCCAACCATGCCTTTATGGACATTTTTATGCAGTGATACACAGTCATGCAGGCCAGTTTATGGACATTTTTATGCAGTGATACACAGTCATGCAGGCCAGTTTATGGACATTTTTATGCAGTGATACACAGTCATGCAGGCCAGTAAAGCAGTTTCCCTAAACAACTCCCTCAAAAGCTGGAAGATACAATAGTCTAAAATGTGTCTTGATATGCTAAAGTAATAAAGGGTAACCGTAATTTCAAGTAACTTTTTATATAACACTACATTATATGACATATCCTGCAATGTCACCAGTTTTCACCTCTGAATAATCCATCGGCTAATTCGCAATTCACTCTGAGCTGGTGGGAGGAGATAATCTACAGTGATCTCTCCTATACACCGCACAGAGGGATTCTTGCTCTTCATTCACTTTTTAGCTCACAGAGAAACTGCACAAGTATGGAGGATATACAGCAGAGTGGTCTGATGTGAATCCGATCTGGGGTGAGGGAAAGGAAACTAAAAGATTGTGGTGAAATTTCTAAACGGTCTCTGCTCATTCCCGGGTCCTCACTCTCCTCCAGCTTCACTTCTCCATAGACTTTAATGAGCTGTGTCACATCACACCTGCAATCCATCTCATCTAAATAATACTTATTTGAGCAAATTTTTCACAGTGGACGGTGAGTTAAGGAGGCAGGAAGGAGGGGAAGAGTGATATTTGGGGAAGGAAGATTTATCTGATTCAATAAATTACATTTATTTGACATTACTTAGGCATATTCCTTCATAACTTTCCACATTACTTATGGCACTGAACAGCAGTGGATGCAATATTATGCTCATGGTTGAGGCCATGATGCGAATTTTGCCAGTTTTCCTAATTAGTATACTCACAGTTTTCATTCTCGCAAGTGTACAAATTAGAATGTACACAAAACAAAACCTCGGCAATGAAAAGAATAGTTTCACTGTATAATAATAATTTTATTCCTTTATATAGCGCTATTAATTCCACAGCGCTTTACATACATTGGCATATGAAAGATACAAGTCTGGGCCGGGCTCACAGTAGTGTATAGCATCGGATGTGCTGTGAACATGACCGAGTGTCATTTACTGTGGTCCGATTCACGTGCGAGAATCAGATCACAGATGAGAAGAAAAAGGAGAAATGAATCTCTCCATCTCCTCCATTGCCTGTCTCTGTGTATATCACATGCGTATGTGACCTGAGTGCAGTGAAACTCACTGACAAATCGCAGCATGCTGCTAAAGTATTGCCCAAGTCCGTTTAGAGCTGAAGAAAGTGTCATTGATCAAGTGCAATGTAATATTTTCTCGCATTGCCCTAAACCGATCTATATGCCAATGTGACCAAGCCCTAATAGTAGCACACTGTTGTAGAAGTTCTCTGCAGTAAAAAAAAAAAAAAAAAAAAAAAAAAAACACAACAACAAAACAAAACACCAAGAAATTTTCTTTTCAATATCCAGGCAAGGCACAGTCTTTAATATATAAATGTAACAATGATATAAAGCGAAACAAAACAAAACAACCCTACGCCACTGACCCAACCTGGGAAGTGCATGTATTTGTATGACTAGTCTTTCCTCATTGGCTTTGTCTGAGGGCAGCTCATTGCTATTGTTTGTGTTCTTAGAAATGGCCCCAGTCCCAAGCCTCACATTTTTGGGCATGGAGCCACCAAAACAATATTGTTGTTAGTCAAACCTCAGTGCATGAAACCTCAAGTAGAAGGGTTAAAGTTCCAGCTGTAGAATGAATCAGATCCTAAGACTATAATTAATAGCACTCCATTCTGTGCTCTGCCTGTCACTAATGAGTCCACACAAATAACGATCTGACAGATTTTAAATGACACTTGGGCTGCATACATCCATTGTTTTCCACTTATGTGAAAATACAAGACGGTTATCCGTGTGCTTGATCAGATTTTATCAGTGTTTGGTGTTCTTACCATCACCAACTTTCTGGAATGCCAAAAAATTTCTGGGGTAAGCAACTGTGACGGGCAGACCTGGACTGTAAAAGTCCAGGTGCGCGCGGTTTCAAAAGGTGCCTGGGTGCCGGGCCCGGGCTCAGGATTCCGGGTGTTTGATTTATGTCCGACACTCGAGCCTTACCGGCTCCCACTTCTATTATAAACAACTCCATGCCCATGTGGACTTCGAAAAAGTATGTTTATTCCGTCTAGAAAACGTCGAGCTGCATTTGAACACGACCACCTATCATGAGACAAATTACATCATGCCTGGAATGAGCCCGTACATTCTAGGCTCATGGTAGATGCCAGAGTGTACGGGCTCCTTCAGTTATACTGCTTTCCCCGCCCACCGGCCGTCCTGGTGCCCGTGATTGGTTGCAGCCACCCTGAGTGGCAGCATGTCAGCTGACTGCAACCAATCACAGGTGCCAAGGGATTTAAAAAAAAAAAAAAAAAAAAAAAAAAAAAAAAGGGGGAACAGGTTATCTGTGAGGCCGCCCATTTCTACCTATAACCTATACTCCACTTCATGTGCAGACTTTTGTAGACCTTGTACAACTTTCTTGGAGGACAATCAAGCAAGAGCTGAGCCATTGTTGCTCACAGAAGAGACTGAATCAAAGCAACTGATGGGGGTCTTAGGAACCTGAAACCCCACCAATAAGCAGCATATTAGCCCCGTAAAACATTTAAAAAAACATTTGAAATCTGTTTTTCCTCCCTTATCTGAGAGCAGCATAATGTAAAGAAAGAGACCCTGATTCCAGTGATGTGTCACTTACTGAGCTGTTTTCTGTCATGTAGATAAAAATCCCTGTTTTCTCGCTGCAGATCTAGCAGTTATACAGAGCTCATGAATATGCTGGACCAAGTAGACCTCTAATGATAAAATCACTGTTTAATCAGCAGAAGATTATCAAAATTACACTAAAAAAAAGCACAGTAAGTGACACATTATTGCTGGAATCAGGGTCTCTGTCCTTACATTATGCTGCGCTCAGATTAGGTGGCAAAAACCTGGTGACAGATTCCCTTCAAATTTTTTTTGGCTCAACCGCTGACATCTGTTCCCTGTATTTTCAACTATAAAAAGCGGGAGGCTACAAATGAAACTGCCCGAAGAATGAACATGTTACTTTTTTTAATCCACATCAGATTTTCTGGACCCTGATGTGGTTATATGAATTAACTAAAGCATGAACTTGTGCATAGGAATGTCATCTTTACATTGCTGTGCATTACGTCCATTTTTTGCAGCACTTTTACAAGTGGAATCCGCCTGGATTAATATGTCTTGAACACATGCCCTAACGGTTGATGAACATGTGTACAGAACTGTATCACCGCACACAATGCCCAATAACTACTTGGCATCTGCCACATTATCATTGTGTGCAGTCATACACGATGGTTGTGGGGGAGCATACCGCCACATACCTCCACATATAGAGATACAGGTATAGATGCATTAACTTTCATGAGTGCTGTATTACAGCTCTGTTTGCTTATATGAGCTCCAAATCCGAGGCCTATCAGAAATCACAGTCATACTGTCAACTATCTTCTGGTAGCCTCCAGGAAAACGACGCCCAGCTGTCCTCTGTATAGGTGCGAGATCATTATAATCATTGCATTGTCACTCTTCCCCTAGCTAGGCAGGCCTATCCACTTATGTAGAAAAAGAAAGGCCTTGCTGTGAGATATCCAGGGAATGTCGCCTGCACTAAAAGAACACATGTCAGCATCAGCCACGCGAATCATACAAGATATGTCTTCATTCATCATGCGGGATCATTAGCTGCAGAAATTAAAAGTCTGCTCGGTGTATCTCTCCAGTGCCAAGTGTTGGAGACACAGGCGAAATGTAAAGGATAGTGACAATGTGCTCCGTGAAAAGAAGCACAAGGGCATCATTAACATGGTTAACGGAAACGAGGGGCATCCTTACAGGAGCTGGCGAGCTGCGAGCGTCAGTCAGCAGGGGCCCTGCGGCACACAGTTTCTATAGTTACCACATTACTAAAACAGTAAAGAAATACCATATACTGGACTATTTACACATAATTCACCAAAAAACAGCGAGAAGGAGCAGCTGAGGGAATAGTAATGTGTGCCTTGATTTAGCAGATTCTAATGATAGAAAGTTCTAGAAATGATCATGCTCACGGCATGGAGGGCTTACATTACCCTGTCTCCCTCCCCCCACCCCCCAACACAAAAAAGATTGTTTATTCGAGCCAGTGTCTGGTTATATAGGATTAGCCAGACATCTCTAGATGGTATTAACTATAATAAACTTTGCAGGCACAATGTAAAATATGCAAGAATGTCTGAGCTGGGGGCAGTGCGGGGTTAGGATATTATCCCCCTAAGATCTCTACAGAAATATAAACCACATTCTCCACTCAGCCTGCAGATTTGGTGCAGTGCAGCAAGGGTGAGCTGCAGACATACTCCGAGAAGTCATCATTCACTGTACATTGAATCAGTATGAACATGATGCTAAAAGATAACCAGAGAAAAGATAAGGAAATACAAATATTGTCATTAATATAATAAGCACCGGACGTAAGGGCATTGGTGACGCCGGTACACCGCTGCATACCTCAAAAGGAATGTCAGGCGCAGACTTCAAAGGCAGCATATTCTCAGCTTAAATATGCAAGGGCTGAATACTTGGGTTCCCCTAGCTGGTTGTTAAATCATGCTAATGCCAGCTTGATTGAACATCTGTGGAGCATTGCATTTTAAGTGCCTGACCAAGTTGTAAGTTACAAGCGCCAACATGCCATTCTGATTTTACCGTCACACCCAAAAGACCAATAGAATCTAAAGAAGACGCTGCATCTCTTCCCCGCCAAATGGAGTGTCAGGCTTCTGAAGATTGCAACTAGAGCACGAGGGCAGATCAGGACGCAGAGAACGGCTGCCCAACTACAACACAGGTTAGGAGCTGAAAGAGTAGAATATATTGTAATTTATGGCATAATCTTCTGGCTTTTTTCTATTAAACCAAAATCTTCATAATTCTCCTTTACAGCCAAAAATGCATGAATTAGTAGATCAGAAGTTAAAGAAAGAGCGACAGTGGTAATTATTTTCTTTTACTGAAAGTGAACCTGTCATGAGTAGAGATGAATTAACCTGCAGATGTTCAGATTCAGCTGGGGGGGCGGGGGGGGGGGGGAAAGGGCCGGTTCGGGACTGGACTTGAATCCCGAACATTAGCTTGGACGGCAAACCCCATAAAAGCCTATGGAGACCCAAACTTGTACACTGTGAAATGGTGCTAGTAATGGCTAGGGGGCTGCAAAACAGGACAGTTATACTTCGAGTTTCCCACGCGGCAGTCACTACTACTGGGTCCGCTCATTAGCTCTCATGCATATTCACAACTTCTCCTGCTCACCCTCTGCACCATCTCATTGGTTGCAGTCAGGCTGTCGAAGTCTGATTGGTTGTGGACTCTAAAAATAAATAAATGATGTAGAGTCCCCGTATTTTGATACCACCACCCCCACTTCAATTTCACTTTTCATTTTGATAACCACCCAATATAGAAGCAGACAGCTGGGGGCTGATATTTTCAGCATGAGGAGGCCCATGGTTATTAAAACGCACCAAAAAAAACAGGATACAGTTTGGATTTAATTTTTCTGCCATAAGATGCAGTTTTGGTGCAGATTTGTGTAACAAATATCTGCACCAAATCTGCATCTCCTGGCAAAAAACACACTTATTCATTTTGATGCAGTTTTGGTGTGTTATTTTGCCAGGAGATGCAGATTTGGGGCAAAAATATCTGCAACCAAATAAATAATGTGCACACACTGCCTAACCCGGTAATATCCGGCACTGAATTTAGTGACTTCACCTGAGGTGAGGTCACCTCAGGTCAGTTCATCTGAGGTCAGAGCTGGGATACTGTGGGAACCCCAGCTGTGAACTCAAGTGAAGTCATTGAACACAATGCCGTACAGGATTAGGCAATTTGTGCACATTGAGTATTCGGTTGCATACATCTCCTGGCAAAATAACGCAACAAAACCGCATGCGTTTGGATGCAGTTTGTGCGTTAGCTTGCCAGGAGCTCCGGCATTGAGCTCAGAGTTTACCTGAGGTGAGTTCACAGAGTTAGCCTGAGGTTACAGCTGTGGTACTGTGGGAATAAGCATGGGCTATCTCAGCCTGAGAATACTAGCCCCAGCTATCCACTTTATCTTGGCTAAGTATCAAAATTAAGGTGGGGGGGGGGGGAGATCGCATACCAGTTTTTTTTTTTGTTTTTTTATACACAGCCAAAGTAAGCACAGTTGGGGACTGTAATCTATAGCAATATCTGCTTTATCTGCACTGGGTATCAAGCTACAGGGGACCAAGCCATTTTTTCCATATTTATTTTTATACTCCACTACCAATCACAGACATCGCATGAGCACTAATGAGCAGAACCGGACGTAGTGAGACTGCTGCGTGGGAAACTCAGTAAGTAGAACTGTCCTGTTTTAATGTCCATTAACTTTCTTTTTTATTCGGGTGGTCAAATTCAAACAGTAAGATTGACTCCCTGAAAAGTCAGTGTTCAGGGTTCGTGCACGGTCACTAGGGGTCTGGTACGGACCCCAAACTTTACAGTTCAGGTTCGCCTATCACTAGTCATGAGGAAACTTCACGCTGTAGAATTCCATTTTTATAGTTTGAGATCCCAGCACTGAAATCATATGCAAATAAGCTGAAACTGCTTTGGGTGGGACATTGCACTTGTAGCTCTCCCTATTCCCTGCTTGCTGTTTGCTAGGTCACTAAATAAAGAGAGGAGGGAGAAGTAATGTGGGAGGGCAGGAGAATACCCCCATAAAGTGTAATATCTTCCAATCATTGAAAACATGGATAGAACACATGTGAAAAAGACATTTGAAAGAGGCCTAATAGTTGGCAACATTTTCGGTTAAATAACATATGTACAGTATATTCTCTTGATTATTAAGCCAAGATCTAGTCATAAATAAAAACAGCCAAGATTTTTTTTTTCTGCTGGTACAGGTGATCCTTTTAATCAAGGTCTGCGTTGCCCCAATGGATTTGAAATACCAGAGCAGTATGTGTATCTCACATTGTCACATTCATGGTATATAATGTCCAAAGCAGTAACAGTAACAAAAGCATGTTCACTCTCGAGCCCTATAGGAGAGGAGCATATCCCATTAGTGAGCCACTGTGAAGCTTGAAGCCTTAATTGATTCCAAGTTATTTGGCGTGTGCCGCAATCATCTCTCTCATGATGGACAGTGAAAGAGGATATGATGGTACTTTAATATAACCATAAATCACAAGCAGCAGACCAAGATAGATAAGGAAGCATAACAATAAATCCTTAGCAACCATAAGATTGCGGAAATATAAAAGCCTGTTTAGAGAAGTCTGTTCCATTGGGGGAATCTCATCTTAGGTAACCACTCATCTAGCATTCAACCTGTTTGAGAGCATTTCAGCAGAGTGGGCCATATTGCTGTGAATTATGAATTACTTATGGTAAGGTGAACTTTGTACCCTTGACAAGCCATGCTTAATGTTTCTGGTGGGAATTAAACACAGTAATGTAATGATGGTCTGCTCAGATCCACGGTGACACTACAGGAGTGATCTGATACCCAAAAGGAGCAAATGAACTGATTCAGCCTATATAGAAAGTCTATAATGGTTTATTTATAATACATGAGTAGCTGTTAGGCCAAGATGATATCCTGTAAATTATATATGGTACAATGTAATCCACTGTGCATTCTAGGAATACAGAGCAGCAAGCAATGTTATCTGATATCATTATGTGTAATCTGTGCAGCATGCAACATTACTGCACTGTAAATGAGAATAAAACACATTATGCATAGAAATTTAGATCATGTATTAAGATATGTGAGGACCATCATTTTATCATTCACAAGAAAATGTAAGGGTTCAGTCAATACCACTACCACAGCTGAGTGATTGTAAGCTCTTCAGTAGCCTGTGCAATTAGCATTTGAGACTAAAACTAGATGACAATATTTTCTCTGGTATCGCTTCCTTAAGTCACACTAACACTTTAAAGATCCCAGAAGTGTGGTGATAATTGTAGTTATACTTTAATGTAGAGAAAGGCACCGAGGAGCTGAGGGACGAGACCTTTTCAATAAAAATTCCATGATGCTAGATACACCATTGTCTATAATCTCAATGCTTTTAGACAAGTGCCTCATCGATGGCCATCAGATTATTAAAGGGGTGTAAATGTCATTTAGTGGCGCCTGGCATTTGATGAATCTACAGGGACCCATACACATAAGAAAAGATGGGATGATTAATGATCATACACTGGTATTTAAAAACAAAACACCACCACCTCCCCATCTCAGACCACATAGGCAGTGTTAGATCCTCTGGTCAATAATGGAGCCAGTGCTCCTCATTGGTCGTCAACAGATCTAAACATAATTGTTTGTTTCATTGAATAACAGATTATCTTTGTTATGGTCAGAATCTTTTATAGGTTTTGGGAAATTGCCTAATGGGTTTCTCAGTTTTCAGAATACAACTGTCACCGGACATAGGGTAAGTTCACACAGTGCGTTTTTCGCGGCGTTTTTGGCCTCAAAACTGCATGACCCAGCAAAGTCTATGAGTTTTCATTTTTGCTGTCCGCACACAATCTTTTTTTTAGGCTGCGTTTTTGAGCTTAAAAAAAATATGGACATGTCAATTCTTTCCTGCGTTTTTCTGCGTTTTCCCCCCCATGAAATGCATTGGAAAAACGCAGCAAAACACAGCCAAAAACGCACCAAATCACGGCAAAAACGCATGCGGTTTGACGCGTTTTTTGCCGCAGGTGCGTTTTTGGCGGCCAAAAAACGCAGCGTCAAAAAACGCAGCGTGTGCACATAGCCATGGGTTGTTTTTATTTATAAAAAATAAACAAAAAACACACACACACACACACACACACACACACACACACACCTTTACCAACCCTCCCCAGGTAAGACTCAGACTCCACCAGTGGTCTCTGTGTCTTATGGTCTTCCAAGCGGACATCACATCGACAGCGCTGCAGGCAATTGATCCGTGGGCTCAGCTGTTCTGTGTGGTTCGTCCCATCCACTAGGGCAGAGCCACAGAGTTCACTAGTTTCTTCTTTTTTTAAACAAACTACTCCTTAGAACAGTGGCTTTCTGGGATCTGTTTACTCTTTAAGTAGGATTGCTAGCCAAAAAGATTACTACAGGGAAGCAGGAAATCAGGTTGATCGTCCACACTGCTTAGACCCCAAATAAATGCATTAAAAATTGGTTTCAATACAAGGCAGTAAAAAATAGGCAAGTCTTTGCAATGTATTAGTGACCTGGGGGTTCAATAGTACAATACAGTCAATACCACAGAATTAGAATGTCTTGCATATAGGATATGTGCATACGGAGGTGTTTTTCAAGCAGGTCTCCTACGAAACCCACTTGAAAAACTGCTAACCTAAATTTAAAAAAAAAAAAAAAATCAACACATGCATTTCTAGATTAAAAAACAAACAAACAAACAACCAAAACACTAGCTGTTCATGTTTAGGTTATTAACTGCTTCAGGATTGAAAAGATACCAAGCAGCTAAAAGGTGTGACCTGACCCATTCTTCAGGAGTCTTCCTCTCAGAAAACTCTATATACTTTGCAATACAAGGTGAGTGGAATGCTCACAAGAAGCCTCAGTGTCTTTTTAATTATTTACGCTTCAGAAACAAGCAGATTGTTGAATGGCGAGAAGAAAAAAAAAATAATTTTCGTACGACCAGGAAATACCAGTACAAAAAATGACCTAAAAAAACGCTAGAAAAATGCTTTTAAAGAAAGGAAAAAAAAAAAATAAATAAATAATGAACAAGCACTTGGAAACCACCAAAAACACAGAAAAATACAATTCAGGACAAAAAAAAAAAAAAAAAAAAAGAAAGGCAGTTGTGTCTTGAAATATCTTCCTCTTAGAACAATCGGCTGATTCGTCTGCAGTCTGCATGTAAAAGACGTCACGTGCAGATAAATAAGGTGAAGTTAGACGTTATAGCAGCAACACAATATTTAACTTTCACCATCCCATTGAAAAGAAATGGAACAATGCAGCTCATGTTCAACTTCAAATTCTTTTTGGGCTGAGCATTTGGAAAGCCCCATTTTTTAGATTGGAGGGGCCCCAGCAGGCAGACCCAGGGCAGCCATCAGGGCATTACTACTGTGCCTGGTATACCGGGCCCCGTGAAGAGAGGGAGCCCGGTCAGGCCCGGGGTAATTACTTGGGTTTGTTAAGCCCCAGGCAGGACGGGCCCCTTCTCTTCACTGGGCCCCAGTCACAGGCGCAGCAGAGGGACCCGGCCGTATAGTATCTGCCACTGCACACGTGACTAAATTGCAGGCGAAGCCCTTCTAGGACATTGCATGCAAATTAGCCATGTGGCTGGAAGAGAGTAGAGCAGGGAGGTGGCGCATCATCACACAGCACTGTGATGAAGTGATCACTCTGCGTCTCATCACAGTGCTGCGGACAACATGGAGGTGGCAAGGACATGGCATTCGGCGGGGACAGTTAAGCGCTGTCTGGGGCCGCCCACAGACCCGCTAACCGCAGACCCACTGACCGCAGACCCGCCTACTACAGACCCGCCGGCCGCAAGCCCGCAGGCAGACCCACCGACCACAGGCCCCCCCCGACCGCAGACCGCCCCCCCCCCCGACCGCAGACCTCCCCCCCCCCCCGACCCCCTGCCCCTGTCCTGCTTCAGGGGTGGGAAACCTCCGACCCGTGGTCTCATGCCTCCCTGCTGTGAGCCTCCTGCCCCTCTGCTGTGAGCCTCCTGCCTCCCGCTGCTGTGAGCCACCCTCCCTCCAGTGCTGTGTGCCACACTCCCCAATGCGGTCTGTGCGCCCTCAGTCCTGTTCATGTCCTCCAGTCCTGTTTGTGCGCCTCTAGTGTTGTCCGTGCCACCGCCAGTTCTGTCTGTGCCCAGCAGTACTGTCAGAGCCCCAGCCCCTCCTGTGATGTACATACATGTCCCCAATGTCCCCAGCCCCTCCTGCTTTGATGTGTGCATATGTCCACAGCCCCTCCTGTGATGTACGTGCCTTCAGTGTCCCCTACATGGTGTATATGATTTACCAATCTGTTGACATATATACCGGGAGGACGACATATTCACCAGGAAGGGTCAGAAATCCGGCATATATATATTTATTTATTTATTAATTATACACACACACACACACACACACACACACACACAGATAGATGTTTTTCCAAGAGTGGCAGTGAGAGTGTGGAAGGTTTGAGGGGTGGAGGCGGAGCTGGGGTGGAGCCTGGTCAGAGTCCCAAGGGGGCCCTAAAATTTTGCCAGTATGGGGCCCTGAAATTCCTAGTGGCGGCCCTGGGCAGAACCCCGCTAATTAGAAAGTTATCCATCATACGGATAGGTAATATACAGTTATTGTTGTCATACAATGAAGGATATGGTTTAGAAAATAGTGCAATGTGTTTGGAGCAGAAGCAGCAAATGTCAACAAAAAAAAAAAGTCCAATGCTCATTAGAAAGTATTTAACTGAGCCCTGTGCATTCTTACCATCACAACACCACTTACACAGTCCTAACAAAACCCAGGCTCCTTATTAAATACTTAACCTTGAGGATCTTTAAACAACGTGTAAAGAAGTGCACTAAATCTTACATAAAGCTACCTGCTACATTCACTTGTTTGGTGTCCTGGCCATAACTTTGTTTGACAGAACAAAAATAAGCATTCCAGAATTTATTTTTTTTTTTTTGATAAATTAAGAAAATATTCTAACATATAAAATTTATCACCGTAAACTAATACTTGTATTAATTCATTAGAATTACGAGGGAATTAGAGAGAAGTACCACATTTCAAGGATTGACAAAAGGAAAAAAAAAAACACCACATCTAAAAACTTCCAGCTGTTCACTTGACGAATCCGCACTAATTGAGGTCATTTATAAGGAATTTGGTTTCTAGAAATTGCTTCTGTTTCTTTTTGCTTCATAAAGCCATTAAGCATTAAGGAACTGCAGGCAAGCATGAATGGAGGGCTGGGTCTGAGGAATGAAGGGGCTTGAAGCTCCTTGAAAGCCCATCCTGCAGATTCCTAGCATGAGAGAATGCATTGAAACAGTTGATTCTTGGCCGAGCTCTGTCCCTGCAGCCGCCTCCCTGTGATTTAAAGATTATTTTTAGAAGGAAATTCTTGTGGTTAAAACCATTCAGCAAGGAATGAGCAATAACACTAAGAGACCTTTCCATAACTCTCAGACATCCTAATCCATGGCTTCTCCTGTCCCATAAATATATTTGGGAACAGGAAGACCTGGACACAAATCCTCGCTTTAAGCTTTGTTCTACTAACAGGGCTGCTTTAAGAAACAAGAGAAATAGTAAATTACACAGATTAACAAACAATAAATCTTTGATTCTTACAAAATAATTTTGGCTCCAGAGACCAAATATTTCCTGGAATCTGGTTGATAGAAGGGACACATTCTTTATTGACTGGATTCATATAAATGGTTCTAGAAATCAGTTTTGAACAAAACAGGAAGGATACTAATAAATATGACTTTATCTGTCCTGCCTTCGTACTACAGATTTTCAGCCTTAGGCTATGTGCCCACGCTGCGGATTTGCCGCGGATTTTGCCGCGGATTTCCCAAAAATCTGCAGCAGCGGCACTTCCAAGCCATTTCAATGGCATTTTGGAAATGCTGTGTCCATGCTGCGGATTTTTCTGCTGCGGATTTTTCTGCTGCGGATTTGCCGCGGATTTTGATGCGGAAAAATCTGCAGCATGTCAATTGTTTGTTGTGGATTTTGGTGCGGATTTGGGTATAGAATGGGGGAAAAAAAAAAAAAAAAATCCGCATCAAAATCCGCGGCAAATCCGCGGCAAATCCGCGGGTGCGGATTTGCCGCGAAAGTCGTGGATTTTCATGCAGAAAAATCCGCAGGTACATTCTACCGTGGACACAGCCTTAATCAGGTATTGCTACATTATGGGCTGTATGTGTGTATATTAACACAATGATAGAAATCTCCTTTTCATCTATAAATCAACACTAATCTTGCCCATCATGTCATTCTCTTCTGTTATTTTGACGTAAATAATTTTTCATCTTTTTAAAATTACATTTTCCGCAGAATACTGTGCCACGTGTTCTATAGATCATACCATACCGCAGCTGCTGCAATCATTCTCAATGGCTGATGGCATTTCATTCAATCATGAACATTGATCTTCAATCTTTAAAAAGAAGTTTTGCATCAGCTGAGAGGTGTGTTTTATAGAATACTAGCTGTAGTACCCGGGCATTGCCCGGGATAGTAACTGTCTCTTTCCCCGCCTGTCTTTGTCTGCCTATTTCCCCGTGTATCTGTCTGGCTTTTTTTTTCCCCTGTGTCTCTGTCTCTTTCCCTGTGTGCCTCTCTGTCTGTGTCTGTCTCTCAGTCTGTCTCTCTCTCTCTCTCTAGCCGTCTCTCCACCAACATCATATTACCTTACACATAAGCTTCTTATACTATGAATGTCCTTTGTTCCTATAGCAACCAATCATAGATGCTATTAATAGCCTGTAGCTCACAGCTCCGTTCACTGTAAAGGAGGTATGTTTTTTGGAGAGTAATTGTAAAGCGCAGGGTTAAATTTTCTTGTCAAAACAGTATGATGTACCCTGAGTGACATGGGGTGTCTGTGCAAAATTTTGTGATTGTAAATGCGACGGTGCGATTCCTTTAGCGCACACACACACACACACACCCCTTTATATATTAGATAAAAGATAGATCTTACTATAAAATTGATATAAATATCAGAAGCAAAGTTCTTCTAGTGACTTTAAATATTCTGATAAGTTATACAATTTACAGTAAAATATATTTGAGATGAGAAAAGATTTGAGATCTAGTTCCGAGCAATTGTCCAATATGATGTTGCAGCTGGCCTTAATCAAGACTGCAGGTTTCAGCTATTTTCCACCCATGCTCAATGGGATTTATAGATCTGGGCATATATTTCAAAAGGAAAAAAAATTAAAATCTATAGATAGATGAGAAAAAGATAGAATAGATAAATATCATGCAGCTATATAATATCACAACCCCCTTACATATTATACACTTGCACCCTTTAGTGCCACTTGCACCCTTTAGTGCATTTTATGCGACTACACCACTGACAAAGCCCAACTACCATTAACCCGATTGCCACCGCACCAGGGCAAAATCGGGAAGAGCCAAGGCAAAGCGCCAGAATTGGTACATCTTATGTGATTCACCAATTCTGGGAAGGCTGAAGGCTGGTATTAAGGTTGAGAAGGGCCCAATAACCATGGATCTTACCAGCTTGATAAAATCAGCCTGCAGCGGTCTGCTTTACCTTTGCTGGTTAATAATAGTGGGGACCCCATGTCGCTTTTTTAAAAATTACTTATTAGGTTTCACCAGGCTAAACACCCTGTAGTGCCACACGAAATGCACTAAAGGTTGCAAGTGTGTGTGTGTGTGTGTGTGTGTGTGTGTGTGTGTGTGTGTGTGTGTGTGTGTGTGTGTGTGTGTGGGGGGGGGGAGTTATGACATATCTGCAGGATAGCTATCTACTCTATGTAAATTCTTGCTAGTTGTCAGGAATAAACCAATCACATAAAACAGATAACCGTATTCTAGTATGGAAAAGATGATGCATTACATATGCATGTCATATGGATGCTATGTAAGACAAAAAAAAAATGCACACTCGATATATGGAACAACATCCGTATGACACAAGCTTTTTTGGCTGAGTATGAGAGCAATTTTATATACTCAGATGTGAGCGAACCCTTAGGTTATCTATGACCTGCACCTCAGACCAAGCTTTCTGCCACTGAATAGCACCCTTCGCTCCAGGACATTTTTATAGTCTTCAGATTTCAATCTACCCTGCACAACTTCAAAACATTCTGTGCCAGATACCATAGCAACCCCAAAACATAACCGAGCCTCCTATTTTTCACAGTAGGTACAATGTTCTCTTTGTAAGCTTCATTTTTTATTTTGTGAACATAAGATTTGATGTGATTTGCCAAAAAGCTCCAGTTTTGTCTCATCTATACCAGGACATTCCCCCAGGTGCTTTGTGGCTTGTCAATTTGTAGTTTGGAAAATAGTCTCGCTAAGGCTGGTTTCACATCTGCGTTGTTTCAACGCAAACGGACTCAGTCACTAATGTTTACAGTTCATTTATTTACAGTGGAAGAACGACAGCATGACTCATGCACTACCCGCATGTGTCCACATGGTGTCGCGCTTACACTGTAAATAAATGAACTGTAATACAGTAGTGACGGATTCAGTTTGCGTGAAAATAGCGCAAGTGTGAGTGGGGCCTTAGTTGCGATTTGCTTTTAAGGCTATGTGCGCACTAGAGCTTTTTACCCGCGGATTTACCCGCGGATTTGCCGCGGAAATTTCTTGAGAAATGTCTGCAATCTTTGTGCAGACATTTCCCAGCAAATTCTATGGAAAAAAAAAAAAAGCTGTGCGCACTGGTGCGGATTTTTCTCAAGAAATTTCCGCGAGAAGAATTTCTCGAGAAACTTTCTTGAGAAAATGAACATGTCCATTAATTCCGCAGGTACCCTGCGGATTTCAGCAGTACAGCCTGCAGAAATCCGCAGGGAACCACCCTCGGGAAAATCGCGGCAATTCCGCGGCTAATCCGCATGCGGATTTGGTGCGGATTTTTTCCGGAGGTCCGGAAATCTTTCACTCTCAGAAGTTTCGAGAAATTTTCTTGAGAAACTTCACATTTCTAGTGCGCACATAGCCTAACAGCGGTTTCTTCCTTTGTCCACTTTGACCAAGACAGCAATCAATGGTGTGATCTGATACAGATATACTTTAGAGTTCACCTCTAAAATCTATGGAAGTTGCTCTGGGCTCTTTGGTTACCATTCATATTATTTCTTAAATTTATCAATTTTCCTCTTGCACCACGTCCAAGGAGATTGGCTACAGTCCCATACATCTTAAATTTTCGAATAACGTGCAACTTTAGTACCAGGAGCATCAAGCCATTTCTAGATGGTCTTACAGACATTAATTTTGTTTGTCTATAATCTTAATTCTGGAGAATTGGAAACAAGGCACTCTTAAATGGTGATATAAACGAAGAATTTATTCCATAAGTCTTAAAGCAACATGTGACGTTTCGGCCAGGTGGCCTTCATCAGACAACTTGTTATTAAGACTGTCAGGGTAGTGGTAAAGGCAGTGGTATTCACCACTATGCTGCATTACCACTACCCTGACAGTCTTAATAACAAGTAGTCTCATGAAGGCCACCTGGCCGAAACGTCACATGTTGCTTTAAGACTTATGGAATAAATTCTTCGTTTATATCACCATTTGAGAGTGCCTTGTTTCTAATTCTCTGGACATATGGTGTGGAAACCTACAAGTGCACCTCAACATCTCCTACACTGTGGCTGTGCCTTATCTTGCTATTATAATCTTAATTCTAACATCGGAGACAAAGCCCAAGCTTTCTTTAGCCCATGTTTAGTGTGGTACACGTCATGATACAAACACGACAGTGACTACTTTTCAACATTTTACTAGGAAGACTAACTGATTACAAGTTTGTAGAAACCTGAAATGCCAATTACAGGAAACACTTTAGTTTAAAAGGGATTCTCTGGTCTAAATCCATAAGTTTGCAGTTACTCTATGCGACTATAGACTTATGAAACTTCACACTGTACTTGAGTTGAACAGTCATTCTGTACTGAATGACACCCTTTAAACTTATTTTTTAATTTACTGATTTCCACTACAAATGATTATATAAAAACCAGCGGCAGAGGAGCTTCTGGATCTCATCAGAATGGGAGAGAATTGTAACAAGCCTAAGTTGTCACTTTACCAGTTATGGTATAACAATTCCCGAGTCACCATGCAGTGTAAGGATACAACAGCACACACCATAGAGTTCAGCATACATTAGGCTCTCCCTAACATTGTCAGCATAGGACTTTATTATATGACTGCAAAATAAACTATTAGGTGTTAAAAGTTGAGCGATGAGACTCACAGACCCTGGGTCCAGCGGCAACAACTCTAGATCTTGGCTGCCGAGCCAGATCACTGAACCACCTGAAACATCCCGGTGCCTCTTCTGGTTAGTTATCTGCCTAGAGGAAGAGCTGGTTTGTAGACTTTTTGTCAAATGAAGCTGCAAAATCACCAGAACGACTGCTCTGAGATGGCAGAAGTCACTGCCTGGCAGAACAGGCAGGTAGTTAGCAAATACCTGCCTGTAAGTTCTTAGCCCCGTAGGTAAAAATAGGCTAAGTCATAGATAATCCCTTTAAGCAACAGGTCTTCTCTACAGAGAGCTCATTCATATTGGTGCTACTGTAAAAACACGGGATTTCCAGGATGCAAATCTGCAGTGGAAAATCTGATGCAAATTTGCAATGTGTGAATATATCCTAATGTGTGTAGCCTTCCCGATTTCCAGATGTCACTACAAGAACACTGATGAGATTTCATAATAGGATGAATAATATCACCATGTTAATGCCTTTGGTGTTGATGAGCAGATGCAGGATTTTGACATGGGACATTTCAAATTTGCATCTTAAATATTTGTTTTGTTACTCGCTTTTTTGATAGCGCTTACATATTCTTTTCTCTATAGTGCTAAGGGTTAGCTGCTAAAACTAGACATCAATTGTGAACAACATATTGTAGCTTCCTAATACCCTGCAATATCATTCGTGGAACCTGTACTTAACTGAGCTGGGGTTTAGTATTTTACATTTATAATTTGCTGCACTATTCAGCAGGTAGAAAGGCTGGCACCCCAACAACAGAAAAGGTTACAATTGTCATTTCTTACCAGTCAACAGCACTGTCATGAAAATATACCGTACTTCATATGGTAGAAAAAGCAAGCCACATAGTTAAAGTTTCTCAATCAAAACTCAATCAAGACATCTAGGCTATGGTCTTCATTTATTTAGTAGTTCAGTAAAAACACCATTAGCAAATTCAGACTAGCTTTTTTCCTCCTTTTTTGTCATTCATATGTGTATGGAGAGATTTCCACTATTTCCCTCTTCCAAACACCTCTCACACAAACTAAGGACTTTAGGACATCTTTCCACAACATCTCCCCTCTATTTAGATTATCAATTACCAATTATCAATCTCCTCAATGCAAGGTCGAAAATACATTAATAGAATTAGGAGAATACCTACAAAAGGAAAAATACCAAACTTTGTCATATAACCACTTAAAAACCCACAGAAAGGAGTCTCTTGATGACAGGTATACCAGTAACACAAGCACCAAGGCCTGTACAGGTGTAAAACATACCCAGGAGTTAGATTATATAATCCCTCAAAATCTAACATGTAAAATAAGATGTAACAGCCCATTAATTTAACTATATTAATACCATTCATTTCTCATCCCACCTAGTTGCATTTTGGTCCCCATTACACCGACAAGCAAAAGGGTAACAATTTTTTGAACTTTTCACTTTCAGGCTCCATCCTCTGGTGCATCGACCGTGAGACTACCTTCATTTGAAAGACAATTATTTTGGCTATCTCATACATAAATCTGACTTGCAACTATTTAGCATATGATTAGTTATGCAGATTCTTGTTATGTTATTGCATTCTCCTAAAAACCTAAAATGTAGATTTTTATTATTTTGTAAATCCACCTTTGGCTTCAACACTGCCAAAATCCTTCTGACATGCTTATATCAGTTTCAAGCATGTATTGACTGAAATCTGATCTCAGGTCTCTTCTGCACAGTCTCAATGTTGATGTATACTGGTTGACTAACTTGGCTATGTATACAGCCTTTTCTTCAACTCTACCCACAAGTGTTTGGGTTGATGTCTGAAGACTGCGGTGGTCAATCTAGCACCTCTATTCATGGTCATCTTTCTTCACCAATCTCCGTGAATGCTTCGGGTCATTGTCCTCCTGGGACACTTGGTCGTCCTTTTCATACCGATGAACACTCAAGTGTACAAAGTAACTTGCTTTCTTAGATACTCACATATAGCTCAGCACTGAGACCATCAATCCCTGTCAAGCATCCAACTCATTTGGCTGAGAAATAACCCAAAATCAGGCTTCCTCCACTGAACTTGACAGTTCCTTCCAACAGTCGATCCAATAGTCCGTTTCCCTTGTTTCTTCCAGACCCATTTAAAACACACAAGCCTTGTCTATTGACTTTCGTCTCACTGCTTCAAATCATCAGTTTCCAATCTTTTACTGTTGACTTTTCATACGTTTTTGCAAACTTGAGCCGACGCTTATGATATTGAAGTCGAGGCTTCTTCACCTTTTTTGAGGTCACCATTCCAGACTTGTGTAACATGTCGCACAATGCTTACATGGACATGTGTGATATCACTAATACAAAGCATATGAGCAACCTCTACAGCTGTGTTGGTCACCTCAGAACTGAGAGACCTTGTGATGAGCCAACCTGTTGACACCGATATTTTCCCTGGATGTCCACCTCTTGGCTTTTGAATTGATGGACGGACTTTATTTTGTATTCTTCCAACTGTCATGGCACTCACATGATTCAGTTTGCCAATTTTCTAGGCCAAGAGACCTTGGGTTGATGAGTTGGATGATGCCTGTCACAGGGCCCTTCTACGATATCACACAATCAACAGAGCGATAGATCAGTGAACAATCCTAAGAACATTTATTCCAAGCAAAATCAGAAGGTGCAAACAAAATCCACCACACAGAGGGCAAAATAGTCTAGTAATGGCATAAATGTCCCGGGGATGAGTCAGAATCGTCCAGCAGTCCTTTTCCAGGCAAATGGAGGTTTCTCAACAGCTCTTTGGGGTGCTGCCTGTAGCTGCAGCTTCTCCCCCCCAGAGGATCAATCTTCTTCCTTGGCTCTTCGAAGTTCTACGTCAGACTGAACAATCTCCCAGGTAAACAGAGAATTTAGGAGGATCTCAGACCCCTCTCCCCCAGACTTAGGGGTGCTTCACACATAGCGAGATCGCTACCGAAATCGCTGCTATGTCACGGTTTTGGTGACGCAACAGTGACCTCATTAGCGATCTCGCTGTGTGTGACACTGAGCAGCGATCTGGCCCCTGCTGTGAGATCGCTGCTCGTTACACACAGCCCTGGTTCGTTTTCTTCAAAGGCGCTCTCCCGCTGTGACACACAGATCGCTGTGTGTGACAGCGAGAGAGTGACGAAATGAAGCGAGCAGGGAGCCAGCATCTGGCAGCTGCGGTAAGCTGTAACCAGGGTAAACATCGGGTAACCAAGGTGGTTATCCGATATTTACCTTAGTTACCAGCCTCCGCAGCTCTCACGCTGCCTGTGCTGCCGGCTCCGGCTCTCTGCACATGTAGCTGCAGTACACATCGGGTTAATTAACCCGATGTGTACTGTAGCTAGGAGAGCAGGGAGCCAGCGCTAAGCAGTGTGCGCGGCTCCCTGCTCTCTGCACATGTAGCTGCAGTACACATCGGGTTAATTAACCCGATGTGTACTGTAGCTGGGAGAGCAAGGAGCCAGCACTAAGCAGTGTGCGCGGCTCCCTGCTCTCTGCACATGTAGCGATGTTATGATCGCTGCTGCGTCGCTGTGTTTGACAGCTAAGCAGCGATCATAACAGCGACTTACAAGGTCGCTGTTAAGTCACAGAAAATGGTGACGTAACAGCGACGTCGTCGCTGTCGCTATGTGTGAAGCACCCCTTTGGAACAAAGCCCAGCAGGGGGTGATTAAACCTGCAAACAGGACAATGTACACACAAGGAATACAGAATGGACAGAGCAGCACACCTAAAATACGAACCTAAACAAAATTATACACAACCCCCTATATTCCACCATTACAACCTCTCCCTCCTTCTTAATAAGGGGGTACGTCATGAGGTCTACACAGACCTCTGGCCACCTCACTTAAGTCCATGTTGCCCAGCTGTGGATAGTCCCTTGTACAGCGGTAGGGGTGGAAGAACAAACTTCCCTTTGTGTCCTCCTTCACTCCAACTGTTATCTACACCAAAAAATCGGCATTGTAGATCTCCCACATAATTTCCTAGGAGAATATCCGCAGGCAAGCCAAGCCGCTCATCACCAGAACCACACATTGGATGACCCCAAAGTCCAGATCTACAGTCGCCTTTGGGATATTCCTCCTTTGTCCTCCAGCCAATTCAATAACAGTCCCTGGTCCATGATGCATCACCTCTGGCTGAACCACCCAGGACACAGCTATTGTGAGAAATGCCCCGGAGTCACAAAATCCAATAACTCTGTCCATCCAGCACAACCTATTGTAAGTGCTTAGTTTGATGGTGAGAGGAACTTGGGGCTGTGGCTCGCACCCCATAAACCCCTAGTGGTCGACCATGAGTGTCTAAGTCATTAGTAAATTCAACTTGAAGGAGTGAGAACTTTTCCCCCATTCTATTTGGCTGTAGAGAATTAACAGGTAGATTTGGTGCAAGGTCATTCCTAAAATCGACCAGCAGGGCAAGTGTCTTGCGAATGCCCAGGCTGCCCACATAGATAGCATCTCCACTGCGTCATACTCCTTCCAATGTGCATTCTGGAGAAGGCCCTAGGAGAACCTGGTGACAAAGGCCGAAGCCCATACACTCTAACAGGGGCATCTATGGTGCAGGGGTCAGCGGTACACTCCAGTGGAGGTGGTGGTACCTCTTCCTCAAGTGGGATTGAATGCACAAAATGCACCGGACGAGGTGGAGGTGGTCCCTCTGAGTCCTCGCGGGACAACTGGATTGCAGGTGACCAGGTTGTCCGCACCCAAAACATCTCCCCTCCGATTCCCACAGGGGCGTGGTCGGAACTGTTGGGGCCCAGGATTGTGAGCCGTGGTCGTCATCGGCCTGCAGCTGGTTGGAGGGGCAGATATAACCAAAGGGTTCTGGGGCGCAGGAGCAGGCTCTAGCTTCAGCAAGGCCTGCAGCTCCATCCAAGGTGCATGGCGTGCACTCTCTGACTCATTCCTGTATTTCTGAGGGACACTTGTAAAGAAATTGTTCCATAACAAATACCTGTATAATGTTTTCCACAGTGAAGGCATTTTCCGCTTCCAGCCATCTCCGACATGCCTGGGACATCTTATGGGCATACATCCTAAACGATCCCCCCGTGGTGCATGGGAGGTCTTGGAACTGTGCTCTGTGTGAGTCTGGGGTTATAGCATGGTAATCCCAGGATAGTCCGCTTTACAATGTTGTAATCCCGGTTCTGCTGTGAGTCAATAGAGCGATAAGCCTCTGCCAGGCTTCCGTTCAGGAGTCCCACTAACAAACACATCCAGCCAGAGTGGGGAGCCTCCATCATGGCACACTGCTACTCAAAGTCCTTGAACTCCTCCACATCTCCGGAAGCCTCATCAAATAGCGTCAAGTCCGTCCGGGTAATCCGTACAGGCTCCTGGATCGCTGGATTTCCACTCCAACTCATATTACTCCCTCTGCTGGACTCCATTGCTTCTGGTCTCCGCTGTGCTCGGCGAGCAGCCTCCTCTTTATACTTCTGAGATACACCTGGGCCCAGAACCGCCATCTCTTTGGCGAACCACACCAACCACTGGCTTTTTGGGGCAGAGATAGTCGTCTCCAGTGCTTATCCATTAGACATCTGGGAGGAAGTGGACTGGCTCGCACCCACAAGTAGATCAATAAGGCCTTTTTAGTCAGTCCCTTGTAGCTCAGGCCAGATCTCTGGCTCTCTCCTGTAGACTGGATCCGGTCCAGTTTCTGTACTCACTGTGGGTGGTTCGCCATTGGCTTTGCTCTGTTGATCCCACTGCTGCCACCAATTGTCACGGGGTCTTTCTCTGATATCACACAATCAACTGAGCAAGAGATCAGTGAGTAGCTGCAGCTTCTCCCCCCAGAGGATCAATCTTCTTCCTTGTCTCTTGAAGTTCTCTGACAGACTGAACAATCTCCCAGGTAAACAGAGTTTAGGTAGATCCCAGACCCCCCTCCCCCAGACTTAGGGTACCTTCACACTTAGCGATGCAGCAGCGATCTGACCAGCGATCTGACCTGGTCAGGATCGCTGCTGCATCGCTACATGGTCACTGGTGAGCTGTCAAACAGGCAGATCTCACCAGCGACCAGTGAACAGCCCCCAGCGTCGTGCAAGCGACGCTGTGCTTGCACGGAGCCGCCGTCTGGAAGCTGCGGAGACTGGTAACTAAGGTAAACATCGGGTATGGTTACCCAATGTTTACATTAGTTACCAGCGCACACCGCTTAGCTGTGTGTGCAGGGAGCAGGGAGCCGCGCACACTGAGCGCTGGCTCCTTGCTCTCCTAGCTACAGTACACATCGGGTTAATTAACCTGATGTGTAATGCAGCTACATGTGCAGAGAGCAGGGAGCCGCGCACACTGCTTAGCGCTGGCTCCTTGCTCTCCTAGCTACATTACACATCGGGTTAATTAACCCGATGTGTAATGCAGCTACATGTGCAGAGAGCAGGGAGCCGCGCACACTGCTTAGCACTGGCTCCTTGCTCTCCTAGCTGCTGTACACATCGGGTTAATTAACCCGATGTGTACAGCAGCTACATGTGCAGAGAGCCGGAGCCGGCAGCACAGGCAGAGTGAGAGCTGCAGAGGCTGGTAACTAAGGTAAATATCGGGTAACCACCTTGGTTACCCGATGTTTATCTTGGTTACAAGCTTACCTCAGCTGTCAGACGCCGGCTCCTGCTCCCTGCTCGCTTCATTTGTCGCTCTCTCGCTGTCACACACAGCGATCTGTGTGTCACAGTGGGAGAGCGCCTTTGAAGAAAACGAACCAGGGCTGTGTGTAACGAGCAGCGATCTTGCAGCAGGGGCCAGATCCCTGCTCAGTGTCACACACAGCGAGATCGCTAATGAGGTCACTGCTGCGTCACAAAAAGCGTGACTCAGCAGCGATCTCGGCAGTGAGCTCGCTGTGTGTGAAGCACCCCTTAAGCTGGGTTTACACACTGCAACATCGCAAAGAACATCGCTGTAACGTCACCGGTTTTGTGACGTAACAGCGACCTCCCTAAGTCTCTGCTAAGTCGCTGGTGAGCTGTCAAACAGGCAAACCTGGCCAACAACTCAACAGCGATCCGGACCTGCAGAGCGACCTAGCTGGTTGTTGGGGACGTTGTTAAGCAGCCTTTTGAAAGGGAAGTTGCTAACAAAGTCGCTGCAAAGTCTTCACACACTGAAACTTCATGCTGCACAGCGGAAAACAAAGGACCTAGGAATGGTCCTGAACGATTTGTAACGATTACAACTTCACAGCAGGGGCCGGGTCGCTGATAGGTTTCACACACTGCAACATCGCAAACAACATCGCTATTGCGTCACAAAACCGGTGACGTTACAGCGATGTCGTTTGAGATGTTGCAGTGTGTAAACCCAGCTTTAGGAACAGAAGCCCGGCAGGGGGTGATTAAACCTGCAAACAGGACAATGTACACACAAGAAATGCAGAATGGACAGAAAGGCACACCTAAAATACGAACCTACACAAAATTATACACAACCCCCTATATTCCACCATCACAATGCCATTTCTCTTTCATTGTGAAATCAGTATGATTTTTGTTTCATTATTTTGTATATTCTATTTAAACATTTATGCATTTTACTCCATTAGATCACATTGTACAGTGCTAGTGAGCTAGATCAATACAAAACAGTCACCAATGTATGAAATTCTTACACATTGTATCTGCTTAGCTTGGATTTCGGACTTCTTTCGAGTTCTAGCAATCTATAAACAGATTTCTTTATGTGTACTTCCTATAAGTCATGGTCTGCAGGAAAGCTGGTAGCCTCAGAAGCAATACTTAAAGATTCTGAGGTCAGCCAACACTTACTGTCTGCATGGCAATTGATAGATTGCCCTGGGTGCACAGGGCAAGAAGCAGAGCTACATATCAGGGATGTGAGATTAAAGGAGGACATGGTGTGAATGCACTAAACACGACAAGATCTCTGTGCAGAATATAGGCCTCGTACAAAGCAGTGCTCCGGAAAGATGAAGGGTTATGTGTCTGAGCCCAGAAGTTCATCACCATGTGGTGGAGGATTAGGATTTCCCACAAGTCCAGTGACTTCTATTTATTTTCTTGGTACTATGCCAGAATGTAATTATAGGAGTACATTTTCCCACTTTAACCTACTAGTGTCCCTCTAATCTTGCATGGGAGCAATGACAATTAGTAGACACAAACATCACAAAACAATCAAAACAAATGAGATGGAAAGGAAACGTTCAACAAATAAGTAATGCCGGATTTCCACAGCACAATCACGGCAAAATGTAAACCAAATCGCTGGTTGTTTAATAGCTGCTTAGACAGGCTGACTACAGTACAATGCTATGAGCACACTGCCCATCGTTAATAGGATTGTTGTATGCACATAGTTTATGGCATCAGCAGCACATCACCGGCTTACACAGGATAATGTGCTGCAGATAATGATTTTTAAGCTAGCTTAAAAGTAAATCGCACCCAACAAAACTAGTGATTTACTCATTCAACAGGCGTTTGCAGTTTACCAACTTGTTTAGATGGGCCCATAATCGTGAACAAGCATTCCTACTAACACTCGTTTCACAATTATCAGCCCGTCTAAATGGGCCATTAGATGTCTGGCGCAGGGTCTCTGGAGTGCCATGCCACACACAACAAGCACATTTTAATCTTCACAAAAACTGAAGCAATAATGAAAGAGCTTCGATGTTCCCTCTGATCACCTATGCAATCAGGATAAATATACCTGAGAGCAAGCTTTTCTGCTGATCATTCCTACAATGTTCTCTGGTGCTTCAAGAACACAACTTAAAGGGGTTGTACCACGAACAAACTACATTATAATCAATAAGTATTGCAATAAATTTGTTCCACAATTAAAATGAGTTTTAAAAAAAAAAAATAAAATTAAAAAAAAAAAAAATGCTCCTGTGCTGAGATAATCTTCTAAATGTGCCCCTGCTATATTCGGTGTGATGGCTGTGACTGGCCATGCAGTAATATGGTCTCAACATGCCGCAATTAAAAAGGCTTGGGAAGGAAGAATAGGTGATTACACAGACAACAGTGCAGTGGCTTTCTGCAGCTGCTTTCTGTGAGGTAAAGCATCACCCTGCCTGTTGTATCACATCAGCAACTGTTTATGCCACATCTCCAGTGCTCTGAGCTCATTGTAAATCAAGTCAAACCAACTTGGTTTATGATGTACCTAGAGTGCTGGAGACACGGCAGAGACGCTCATGTGATAAAATAGGAAGGGAAATATTTAAGTCGCAGAAAGAATCAGCTATGATCCCGTACGGTCCTGTCTGTAAACTCTTGTTTCCTTCCTTGGCCAGAAGATCGGCTATATGCAGACCATGAACTGAAGAAGTTGTGCAGAAAACCATTACACACTGTATAGCAAGGGTAAATGTATCTCAGGACAGGAACATTTTTTTCTAATTGTGGAATTTATTACTCCAAGATCTATTTATTAAAAGGAATCTGTCACCATGTTTTTGCCACCTTATCTGAGAGCAGCATAACATAGGGGCAGAGATCCTGATTCCAGAACTTAATGGGCTGCTTTGTGTAGTTTTGATTAAACTGTGATTTTATCAGCTGTAGATTATCATTAGAGGGACTACTTGGCCTGCTGCCAGGTAGTCCAACATATTCATGAGCTCTGTATAACTGCTTGATCTGCAGCAGAGAAAACATTGATTTTATCAAAATGACAGCAAACAGCTCAGTAAGTGACACATCGCTGGAATCTGAGTATCTGTCTCTACATTATGCTGCTCTCAGATGAGGTAGCAAAAACCTGGTGACAGATTCCCTTTAAAATGTACTTGCCTGTGAGTCAAGTCCTTTAATGATCTGCTAGTAGCGAGTATAAAAGTACCATCACACTAAGCGACGCTCCAGCAATCCCACCAGCAACCTGACCTGGCAGGGATCGCTGGAGCGTCGCTACATGGTCGCTGGTGAGCTGTCACACAGGCAGATCTCACCAGCAACCAGTGACCATCCCCCAGCGACGCGTGGAAGTGATGCTGCGCTTGGTAACTAAGGTAAATATCGGGTAACCAAGGAAAGGGCTTCTTGGTTACCCGATATTTACATTGGTTACCAGCGTCCGCAGAAGCCGGCTCCTGCTCACTGCACATTCAGTTGTTGCTGTCTCGCTGTCACACACAGCGATCTGTGCTTCACAGCGGGAGAGCAACAACTAAAAAATGGTCCAGGACATTCAGCAACAACCAACGACCTCACAGCAGGGGCCAGGTTGTTGCTGGATGTCACACACAGCAACATCACTAGCAACTAGCGATGTTGCTAGCGATGTTGCTTAGTGAGACGTGGCCTTAAGGCTACATTCACACATCTGTATTAAAAACTAGATAAGGAATTAAGGCTTCTTATATGATAAGAGGTTAAAAAAGTTGGGTTTGTTTAGCTTAAAAAAAAAAAAAAAATCCCAGATCTCAGAGGATCGCACGTATATGTATAAATACATGTGTGGTCCAAACAAAGGACTGGCACATGACTTCTTCCTTCCAAAGACCATACTAAGAACCTGGGTGCACTCACTGCAAGTGGAAGAAAGGATATTCCGGGACCTGAACAGTAAAGGGTCCTTCACAGTTCAAGCAGTCAGATTGTGGAATGCCCTACCACAAGAGGTAGTGTGAGAGAATACAATCCGTTTTGTTCTTATAGAAACCATCTTGTCTTACAACTAAATGAGGTCATAGGGCTCAGCTAATACGGATGGGCGGGAAGGTTTTACATTTGTACATCCCCACCTCGCAGTTCTTATTGGTGCAGAGTTCTGAGAAGTTATTTCTTTGTTTGGGATACTATATCTAGTCACATGATGTAATAAAGCAGCAACTTTCCGTACACCACAAAGCGTGTGTGCTGCATTGACTTCTCAAGCGCTTGTAAAACAAATCTTATTAATTTGGCGTTCCAATGGCATAGAAGGAGTGTATTTCGCTTACAGCAGTAATGGCAGACATAATAACTGCTTATAAAAAAAAGGGCTGGATGATTTCCTCACTACACACAACATTGTGGGTTATAGGTGATTTGGTGACTAAATGTATAATTGGTGGAGGAAGGTTGAACTAGATGGACCCAAGTCTTTTTTTATACTATGTAAAAATGGCAAGTTTATCTCTGATAAATAATATGTTTTGCCACAGTTATGTATGCGTTGGACTCAGGGTTTTTTCATCCATTTTTTTCTTTTTTTAAATCTTTAGGTAAATAGTGTAATCTTATCTGTCCAATGAGCTTTAATGAAACAATGAAATACAGATGGAAGTCTTCAATTTTTCATCAGTGTTTAATGGATCCCCATAGACTTTAAATGGCTGAGTTTGATCCACAAAACTGATGAGAAAAGGAAATGTCTTGAGTATCACTGATCAGACACAGATCAATGGAAGTATGGGTCAGTGTGCTGCCTGAATAAAAAGAAAGGGAGGTGTACTGAGGATGTGTGATTCTAGCCTAACATGACCTGAATGGAAGGTTTAGCTACACGCCAATCAATAGTTAGCAGTAGTACTAAAGGTTACCATATCAATAGGTCTGTGAACCAACTATTCAATATATTATTGTACCACACAATCTAAATCTAATATCAGCAGCATCATTATCTGTCCTTGGACAAACTAAAAATATGGGATAAAATATAAAACCTATACTGTACCTTTTGCAGATTCAGAACGTTTTGGCAAGTCGAGAGTGTCAAAGTTCTTATCCATGTCCCCATTCTTTTTTCCTGTAAGTCAGAAGCGGTATGTTATTTTTTGGCGAGCAACCTCACAGGTATACAGACTGAAGCCAAACTGCAAATCAAGTCACTCAATTTCAATAGTTTCTTTCCAATTCTTTATTTATTGCTGAGCATTATGCATGGACTCATTTGTGAGCTGAATCCTGTACAGTACAGCAGAGATTTACGACACCTTGTGCAGACACAAACAAGAAATAAATAGAAGATATCAGAGGCGGCTGAACACTGAGTTATGCGAGTCTGAACAGACAAATAAAAAAGGACGTGATCATCAGAATGCGTAACAACTAATATTCTGGATAAACTGCACCACTTATATATATATATATATATATATATATATATATATATATATATATATATATATATATATATATATATATATATATATATATATATATATATATATATATATATATAAATAAAATCACTTCATAGGCATCTGTGGATGTATCTAACAATCTCTAATGAGTATTTCACAGCCCTTAGGCCCCCTTGACAACAGTTTTCATACATACAGGAGACACGAACATGTGCAGACCCATTAAATTCAACGGGTCTGCACACCCATCCGTGTTCTTTTACGGACGTGTGTCCAAGTGGCGCACATGCGTTTCCGTGTGTTCCGCACAGACACAAGTCAGTTTTTCTTAGGCATCACTGATGTCACACGAACCACACACTGATGTGATCCATGTGACATCAGTGTGATACATAAAGAAGACATGTGTCTGAAACAAAATTAATTTTCTATACTCGCCTATCTCCAGCACTGCTGTCACTTGCTTCCGGCCCCCTCATTATGCTCATGAATATTCATTGTACCGCAAACCCACAAGCAGCATCAGCACTGGAGACTGCAGAGCCGGGGACAGGCGAGTATAAAAGTTCCTTATCTCAGTGTGCCATCACAGATTGTACACAGAGAACATGTGTGCCAAAATCACGACACACAGATGGCCTAACCACCTTCAACACGGACCGTGAAAAACGTGCATTTGTATCACGGACGTGTGAAGAGGGCCTTAGAAAAGGGCATGGTGTCTTGGTAAGTGTTGATAAAACCGCACTAGTTATCATCGCTGCACTAAATGACAAAACCAGGATGAATGTAGAGAAGATGATTAGTGATGACTGAGCACCATCATTCTCGGGTGGTCAGTACTCTTAACAAGCGAGCAGTTGGTTGCTCAGATGAGTGCAACTTGTTTACCGAGTATAATGGAAGTCAATGGGGAACGAGCATTTTTCCCCCGAACAGTTCCCATAAAAATGAAAGTTTCCTGTTGACTTCCATTATACTTTGGTACTTGAGTTGCACCCATCTGAGTTTCCAAATGTTCATTACAGGTCCCAAGCACTTGAGCATGGTAGCGCTTGCTCATCACTACTTATAGTGATATAAGGGACATAAAAAAAAAAAAAAAAAAGCACAAAGAAGGTGTACATACAAAAACAGAATTTCCACAATTGTGGAGCTAAAAAGACCCAAAAGCTTACTTTTAGCACTGACAACATTACCCATTACTTAAAGTGAATCCATCCATTCATTCAACCCCTCCCCCCAACTGATTACTTAACTGTATGGTAAGCTGTAAGGATATTAAAAAAAAAAAAATGAAAAACCCTCATGGGACAAAACCACGCAAAAAAACGCATGTGTTTTTCATTGCGTTTTCTGGCACAAAGTATGTTTTTACGTGAGACCAAAAAACTGCAGTGTGTGCACATACCCTTAAAGTAGATTTTTCGACAATACACCAGTGATTGTTAAATAAAAGAGAAAGAAATACTTATAACCTACAGTCATGTAAAAGGTTGGGGGGGGGGGGGGGGTAGGGGAGTTTTTAATAAATAGAAAGATTACATTTAACAGGTTAATGCTTCAACATTTTATTTTTCTTGTTACTGCAGGAGAAGTAATGCGATTTGTTTCTAACATATTAAAATCCAGGTTAGCCAGTCAATGAGGCAATACAGAGCAAAGTCTGCCAACCAAGGGAAATGTTGAATGTCAACCAATCCTTTCATGCTTTGAAGCCATCTGGCAGCACTCTACTTCTCTCTCCCCATTGGGAAGATGTGCACGCGGAGTTTTCATATATAAAAAGAGAAAAATGGCTGACAGCGATTGTTTAGATACCACCTTTCGTAAAGAGCCTGAAGGGTCACTTTTGAGTTATAGTTGCTTAATTACTATATTAATGTTTACGGTATTTGTATATAAATTCCATAATTGTCCATTATTACTTATCAGGACCTTGTGATCCTGTGAGAGAATACTTCTCTCCCCATAGAAATAAACATGGATGCATTAAGATGTGCCAGATATAGCATCTACCATTCTTCTCCTATATAGATGAACCCACAAATCGGGGAATGAGTGACTGCCTGACCATCCAAACAGACTAGCAAATGCCCGACAAACAAGCAGAAGAGTCGCTTGTCAGGTGAGAGGATTTTTAAGTTTACTTAACACTCAGTTTGTAGCACATCCTCTGTTTACATGGGACGATTTGCTGCTAATAACATGATATGCTAAGGGCTGGGAACGATCAGATGAATGTTTTATGCACACAGAACAATTGTTGATGGGAAAATAAAAAAACAGGTCAGTAAATAAAAGTCAGCTGCCTGATTTACAGCCTATTAGCAGTCATTTAACGGTCTGGATCATGTTCTGTTAACTTAAGGCCCCGTCACACTAAGCAACATCGTTAGCAACATCGCTGCTAACGAACAACTTTTGTGACGTAGCAGCGATGTTGCTAGTGATGTCGCTGTGTGTGACATCCAGCAACAACCTGGCCCCTGCTGTGAGGTCGTTGGTTGTTGCTGAATGTCCTGGGCCATTTTTTAGTTGTTGCTGTCCCGCTGTGAAGCACACATCGCTGTGTGTGACAGCGAGAGAGCAACAACTAAATGTGCAGGCAGCAGGAGCCGGCTTCGGCGGAGGCTGGTAACCACAGTAAACATCAGGTAACAAAGAAGCCCTGTCCTTGGTTACCCGATATTTACCTTTGTTACCAGCCTCCGCCGCTTTCACTGTCAGTGCCGGCTCCTGCTCTGTGCACATGTAGCTGCAGGACACATCGGGTTAATTAACCCGATGTGTGCTGTAGCTAGGAGAGCAAGGAGCCAGCGCTAAGCAGTGTGCGCTGCTCCCTGCTCTGTGCACATTTAGCTGCAGCACACATCGGGTAATTAACCCGATGTGTGCTGTAACTAGGAGAGCAGGGAGCCAGCGCTCAGTGTGCGCTGCTCCCTGCTCTCTGCACGTGTAGCTGCGTGCGCTGGTAACCAAGGTAAATATCGGGTTGGTTACCCGATATTTACCTCAGTTACCAAGCGCAGCATCTTCCACGCGGCGCTGGGGGCTGGGACACTGGTTGCTGGTGAGCTCACCAGCAACCCGTGTAGCGACGCTCCAGCGATCCCTGCCAGGTCAGGTTGCTGGTGGGATCGCTGGAGCGTCGCAGTGTGACATCTCACCAGCAACCTCCTAGCAACTTACCAGCGATCCCTATCGTTGTTGGGATCGCTGGTAAGTTGTTTAGTGTGACTGGACCTTTACTGTAAACTTTCTATCCTGCGTCTACTGCTCGGAGACAGGAAGGTCTCTCCCCCCATACCTGCCCCAATACATATTAGTCTGTTAGTCAATGTGTAAAGGCCCCCATACACATTAGACCAACTTTGAATGAACCTGCCGATACTGGAGGGCTCAGTCAGCGGTCTAATGCGTATCGGGGTTTTCCAACTCTCCACCAACTTAGTCTTTCTTCACATCTGCGGTGGCGGATCGAGCAAGTATTGTGCCATTTTTATCAGAGAAATCATAAGGCTGCTTTCCCTAGTAAAATAGACACCAAGACAGAAAGATGGACTATTTTAATATAAGACATCAGTGCTAATGAAGAGCAGATAACCCGTATACAACAGCTCATAGGCCAGGTTCACATTGGCTTTTGAATTTCCAAACTTATGAACAAAATGGTTCTGTGCCTCTCACTATAGTATGGTCAGTTTGTTTTGTTATGGGGTGTGTCATTTTATCAGAATGTAAATAAGAAAATAAGCCAGCATGATGTGGCTTTTGCTTCCAAGGAAGTGGACAGAACCTACATACCCAGCACAAATGTGAACCTGGCCTTAGCTGCCAACAATGTACTTTTGTCAAATGGATTATCAAAACAGAAAAAACATCGTATGTGATGCAGACTCAAACCAGAAATTACTGAACCATCTGGAATCATTAATTTGTATTTATTTTTTAAACAAACTGAAATGGAGCAATGAAAAATAAAGTAAGCATATTTTGGCTTATTTTTGCTTGCTACAAGAAAAAAAATGGTTGCAAATGTGGCCTAATTTGATATAAACAGCACATAGCCTGAAAAGTAAAGGAGTGGTTATATTTAAAGTGGTTGCCTCAAATACAACCATTGTCCATATGTTCTATAAGGCCCTATCAATGTCAGATGCAATAAGGTGGGTCCCCGATTGGCAGAGCCAAAAGCAGAAGGGCACTGTTCCAACTCCAGCAGTGAAAATGTTTGGGTAACTGATCACTGGGGGTTATGGAGACCAGACCCATTGTGTTCTGTGACCACTGTGTCAGCTTACTTTATATATGAAAATCCTGCTGGTTGGTTCCCTTTAAAGTAAAGCCAGTGCTATACTGGTGCTAGGATGCTGAATGTAAGCATAGCTTTTGTTCAGAGATTGGATGTTTTATTTCAGAAATATGTGCAAGTAAAGTACCAGCAATGCACTGCTATTTGATTGACAGGTTCAACAGCAAAAGAATATGTGGATCGGGTCCTACCATCTATTCCCGGCCTTGTCTGCCTGCCTGGTCTACCTCCCAGTTACTGTCATAGACATTAATTCCAGCACAGGCAGACAGACAGGGCCAGGAATAGCTAGCAAGACCAGACTTACATATTCCCTTCCTGTTGCACCTGTCAATCAAATAGCAGTGCATTGCTGGAACTTTACTTGCACATATTTCTGAAATAAAACCTCCAATCTCGGAATAAAAGCCATGCTTACATTCAGCATCCTAGCGCCAGTATAACACTGGCTTTACTTTATATATAAAAATCCTGATGGTTGGTTCCCTTTAACAAGTGGACTTGACACCACATATTAAATAAATTACACTTGGATAATGCAGACTACTACAGTTTAGTATACTATTGAGACAATTGTTTTAGCACTCACTTGAAAACCAAAAAAATTAAATACTGTATATATTTTGCGTTCTACAAAACATCAGAGGCAGGGGAAAAAAGAAGGAGAGGTGTAAGGCAGAAAGCTACAGACTCACCTTGATTAAACCACTCCTCTAATAAGCAGGAAAGCAAAAGAAGAAAGGTGAATTAGAGGGGGAAGAGAATAAAGCAAGCAGATCTAGCAACAATAAGGCAGATCATGGCATCTATATCAGGCACCTGTTACTTTACTGATACTGCCTAAATAAAGGCAGTCAGACAATGGTTTCCTATCGTTGCAATTTGCACAAGCATCAGAAAGACCAAATCTTCCTTCAAGTTTGAAAGCTTAATAAAAGTAGAGCAGATCTCGGGAGAAGGGACATGGAAAACATCCCAAAAGAAACCCATTTGTCTTCAGACCGTCACTTCTCCTGGGATCAGTTTCTATAGAAAGGAAGGTAGGGACTTCACCGATCATAACAGCTGTAAGTGACCAAACAAAGCCACATGAATTTTTGATGCGTCGGTTCATCTGAGGAGAACATCTGGCAGCAAGGCTCTAAAATGAACATAGCTCTTGAATTTACTCCAAGGTTATTTACTTGTTGAAATATGTATGTACAGCAAGTCTGTTATGAGACAATGTTCATCTTGGTCAATGTAAAACAGTGTGAAGTGCCATATCCACGGTCCACCCTACGTGTCCTTTCAGGACATCTGTATTATAACTACAATATAAGAAAGTAGATAAAAGCTTGAGGGACACCAAATCTGTGCCACACTCACCACCACGTTTGTCTCCACATTATTTATGGAATTTCTGTTTAGTTAGTATAACATAGATGTTGGCGTGATGTTCTTCAGGTCAGCAGGACATAGGATTTCATTAATGGATAGCTCAAATACTGATGACTGAATATCTTGGTTTGAGCCTTCACAGAGGTCTACAGGTCAACTAATTTCCACCCAATGACCATTGATTTCTTACATTTAAGGGGGCTTTACACGCTACGATATCGTTAATGTTTGGTCGCCGGGGTCAAGTTGTTAGTGACGCACATCCGGCGTCATTAACGATATCGCAGCATGTAATACTTACCAGCGACCTTAGGCGACGTCAAAAATGGTGAAAATCGTTCACCATGGAGAGGTCGTCCCAAAGTCAAAAATTGGTAAGGGTTGTTTAGCGTTGTGGTTCATCGCTCATGCAGCAGCACACATCGCTATGTGTGACACCGCAGGAGCGAGGAATGTCTCCTTACCTGCCGCCGGCCCCAATGAGGAAGGAAGGAGGTGGGCGGGATGTTACGTCCTGCTTATCTCCGCCCCTCTGCTTTGATTGGCCGGCCAATTAGTGACGTTGCGGTGACGTCGCTGTGATGCCGAACGTCCCTCCCCCTTGAAGGAGGGATTGTTCGGCAGTCACAGCGACGCCGCCGACCAGGTAAGTATGTGTGACGCTGCGTAGCGATAATGTTCACTACGGCAGCAATCACAAACAATCGCATGCGCAACGGGGGCGGGTACTTACACGGTCGCTATCGCTAGAAATTGCTAGCGATATCGCTACCGTGTAACGCCCCTTTAGTGTGGAGGGATGCAATCTTCATTGTTTTTGGTTTACAGTGTTATTAGTAAACATTCTAGTTTTATAAATCATAATTTACCAAATTAATTTTAATACCAGGAAAGGGCAGCACGGTGGCTTAGTGTTTGGCACTGTTGCATTGCAGTGGGTTTAAATTCCACCAAGGACAACCTCTGCATGAAGTTTGTATATTCTCCACGTGTTCGTGTGGGTTTCCTCCCACACTCCAAAGACATACTGATAGGAAATTTAGATTGTGAGCTCCAATTGGGATAGTGATGAGAATGTATGTAATATGATCACGCTATATAAGAAAGCATAATAATTAAAAAAAACAATAAATGAATAACCAAGAATGACAAGCCTCCCATGATACAACAGCTGTAGACACCACATATTACTTATCTATACCCTCTTCATAAGAAATAATTGCAGATTGGGAAGAGATGAACAGGTAGACATGGGAGTCATAGCGTGACTGCGACAAAGCATGGCAGAGAATGTAGCTGGAATCTTGCCTCTATAAACCTATACAATGCAGGTTTGAGCAAGTCAGACTTTGCCCAGAGATTGGCGATAAGTCAGGAGGTGGTGGCAGACAATGAGCCAGTTAAGCAGTGCTGTTTACCTTACAAGTTAATAGACCATTAACAACTTCATAAACCTCTGTGACCAACTTCTCTCAAAGTGCATAACAGCAAAGCATGTCTGAACAGCCCATTGTAAATGTATGACATTATCAATAAATAAAAAATGTGACATTGACAAGGGACGAAGAGGAGCTCAGATATCCTGTAATACGTTTTTACACAACTGATGACCATGAACGCATATCAGTTAAAGGGAACCTGTCATCAGAAATTTAGCTTTAAACCTAAACGTTTCCCCCTCTGTAGCTCCTGGGCTGCATTCTAGCAGTGTTCCTGTTGTTTATGTGCCCCCTTTCTGACCAAAATAAAGCCTTTATAAAGTGGTACCTTTTTGTATTGAAATCTTGATAATGGTACATGGGGGCGGGCTCTCTGGTGGCCGTTAGTCTGCTTCCTGTTGCTTTAGGCCGTCCCCCATCGCTCCATTCCATACTTCAGGACGCCGCCCACTGCGCCCGAGGTGCCGCACACGCGAGGACCGCTGGTCACGTGTGTCGCAGGCACGAGATTATGGGCGGCGCTGTGATTGCATCGCAAGTGCCCGCCCATCATCTCGTGCCCGCCCTTTCCCCTCTGCCTCCAGCGTTCCGCGCAAGCGCTGGCCAGATGACCCGACGTCACCTCTCGTAACCGGTGGTGTCCTGCTCCGCTCCTCCCATCTATTTCCTGCTGCAGGGTAAGATGGGAAAGGTGACGTCGGGTCATCTGGCCAGCGCTTGCGCAGAACGCTGGTGGCAGAGGGGAGAGCGTGGCAACGAGATGATGGGTGGGCACTTGCGATGCAATCTCAGTGCCGCCCATAACCTCGTGCCTGCGCCACATGTGACCAGCGGTCCTCGCATACGCAGCACCTCGGGCGCAGTGGGCGGTGTCCTGAGATATGAAATGGAGCGACGGGGGACGGCCTAAAGCGACAGGAGGCAGACTAATGGCCACCAGAGAGCCCGCCCCCGTAGAGAGCCCGCCCCCGTGTACCTTATCAAGATCGGAATACAAAAAGGTACCACTTTATAAAGTCTTTATTTTGGTCAGAAAGAGGGCACAAAAACAACAGGAACATTGCTAGAATGCAGCCCAGGAGCTGCAGAGGGGGAAACGTTTAGGTTTCAAGCTAAATTTCTGATGACAGGTTCCCTTTAAGTTGGCAGAGATGCACATTGCCAATACTGGTTTTAGGGGCAAGGTTATATTGCTTTTGCCAAGTAGTAGAATTGCTGAAGATCAAAATGTCACAGCCTAATTACCTTTAGCTTTTTTGCCTCCAAAACAACCAGCATCATCCTTCTTTTTCTTCTGCTGTCCACCAACCCCACTTTGGAGATTGCCATCTAAATCGTGGAATCTGTCTGCTCCTGGCACCTCCTTGTGGACGTGGTATGAGAGGTTGCGCATGATGCACACACAGTTTTCAACAGACTGGAAGTACAAGAGGGAACAAAAAGAAAAAGTAAAAAAACTTGTATATTGGAATGTACACACCAAACTCTAGCTCCATCTTTCTTACATATTTTATAAACAGACTAAAAATGTACCCAAATTTCCATAAAACATGCAAGCTAGCCCCTCACCAATGTAAAACAGATTTCCAGAACATAATATTGCCAACTCCTATATGATATAATATAGCAGTGCGGCACTCCAACCAAGTTAATGGTGCCTGGATAGGGTCCAACCCCTCAATCAAAAAATCCAAAAATCCAGCACTCATAGTTTGAAAACTAATAGTCCTTTATTGAAACAGTTCTTTATTGGAACAAACAATTGTGTGCGTACTTTTTTTAATATTTCGGTCAATTGACCTTCATCAGATCACACTGTGACAAAAATGAAAAAGATATATATCAATGTAATGATTAACATAAATAACTCAATATACATGCATAAAGCTCATAACATGTTATATCCCAAAGTAAATAGACTCTGATGATACCTCAGAGTGTTGGGCCATATATATAAATCTGTAAATACATACATATGTATAGCCATATATAGAAAAATTATGAAAGAAAAAGGCTGCATCACGGACAAAACTGATTCTTGCTTTGCAATTTGTCAAATACAAGTCCTATGAAATAAAGGAAAAATAGGACATAAATTGCTGTCATAGAAACAGAGTACTGTGCAAAAAAGGGGAGAGGAAGATGCCCTTAAATCAAAGGTTCCCATCATAAATAGTATAGAACCAAAACCAAACCAAAGAAAAGAAATAAGTGCACTTACCAATGTTATGAAAATAATAGGGATCGTTAGGTTTTTAAGGAAACTGCCCGTCCGGGTCTGTGGTGCCTGTGTCCTCCCTGTCCAGCGTCTGGGATTTAAATAAGCCGCCTAATAAGGTAAGGGGCGTGTAGGTACTGACAGCGTAACGTCACTTCCGGTGCGATCACAGGAAGTGAATGCTGGATGGCAATATGTAAACGGCCCGGTTGGCAGACAGGAACAAGCGTGGAAGCGCACAAAAGCCAGCGATTAGACATGAGTGCTCATGTAAAATATAATTATAACCTAACATAGGTAAAGATTGATAATTTTAAATATCAGAATAAGACTATAGTTAGAATATCCGGAAGTCACTTCCGTTATGAAAGACGGAAGTGACGACCCTGGATGGCATTCCGTGAAAAGTCCTGGTTGGCATAAGTGCGCTTAACCTGGGCATAAGCGCTAGTGATATTTGGGCTATTCTATGTACCTCTGTTAGCAAAGTACTGTTACCACCACAAAACCTATATTACAGTATGAAAAGTATGTATCCAGTAATAGAATAGAAAAAGAAATTATCCATTTATGAGGGGAACCAAATATAATAAATATAGCAAATATAAGAAAGGGTATAAGGGATGGGAAAATTTAATGATATAGGGATAAAGGGGAAGGGAAATGAGGAAACGGGGATGGTGCTCTTTAATAGGACGGAAATTGGGAAAACACACTTAAGATAAACAGAAAAAGGGAAACTAAAAAAGAGTAAGAAAGGAGGAAGAATGAAAGATAAGAAGAAAGGAAAAAAGAAGAAAAAAAAGAAGAAGAAGAAGAAGAAGAAAAAGGAAAGAAAGGGGAAAAAAAGGGAGGAAAAAAGGGGAAGAAAAAGGAAAAAAGGAAAAAAGGAAAAAGAGAAAAGAGTATATAACTATAAGTGTGGAGGGAATAGGAACAAGGGAAACAGGAAAGAGGTTAAGGAATACCTATCCAATTGGACCATCTTCCAAACCATATTCAGCTTCTCTGCTAAAAAAAGAGGGGAAAAAAAGAAAAAATGAATATAAGTATGAAATACCTATAAAAAACTAGAAGTGTCAAAATCCCGATTCAGACCTCTCGGTTCTAATGTCTGAAGCGTAAAGATCCAATATGCCTCCCTTTGTTTTAGAATCTTAACCCTGTCACCTCCCCTTCTGTGTAAGGAAACCTGTTCTAGAACCTGAAACTTGAGCTGGCTTACACTGTGGCCCTGTTTATGGAAATGTAATGGGAGTGGTAGTGTCAATCTCTCACACCTTATTGTTGACTTATGTTGAGATATACGATCTTTTACTGACTGTCGTTTCTCCCACATATAGCAGGCCACAAGGACACTTAACGTAAACAACAAATGAGGTGTCACAAGTAAAAAAACCTTTTATTGGGTAACCCCGGCCACTGTAGGGATGTAAAACCTTATCTCCCTTCAATACGTTGTTACATTGAGGACAACTTAAACACGGGAAGGTGCCACGTCTTGGTGTTATAAAATGTGTCTGGATAGGACCCGTTAAACTGGTGCCCACATCGGCCCTTACCAATTTATTACCCAAATTCGAGGGACGTCTAAAACATGGGAGAAATGGTACTTTAAATTCCTCTATGTCTGGATATCCTTTTCGTAAAATTTCCCAATGACTTCTTATGAATTTGTGGATCTTATACGCAAAAGGATGATAGGTATGTACAAATGCCAAGCGATTCTTTTTGATCTTATGTGGAGTTATAATATTATTAGTAATATCAGTATTCAAAACTTCCCTTGGATAACCTCTAGCCTCAAATTTGGACCTCATTTCCTGTAATCGAGTTCTCAATGTCACTTTTTACGAGTTATTAGAGATTTGGGTAGTATTCCATCTCATGCTTTCCTAATAACTTGGGATGTAACGAGTTTATACACATCTATAATGCACCATAAGGGGATGACAGCTGTACATGATTTGTTGTTGAAAAATGATGTTTCTATTGAAGTACGAAATTGCTGTCTGGATCTTTTACAAATAGTCTTAACTGAGAATTTTTTCTTATTCCAGGATACCTTTTATATTCAAAAACAGGGTACTGCGATGGGGTCCAACGTGGCACCCCCCTACGCTAACGCATACATGTCTTATTTTGAAGAAAAATTTATATATACTCAAAAGGGTTATCAGGAGCACTGTATTTGCTGGAGAAGATTCATAGACGACGTGTTTTGCGTTTGGGGGGGCCCGTTGGACTCCATCATGGAATTCCATCAACATATAAATGAGGTATGGCCAGAGCTTCAGTTTGTTATTCATTATGACTTGTTCAAGATTGATTTTCTTGATACTACGGTTACTAAAGGTTGCGACGGTAGGTTACAGACAGATTTATTTGTAAAATCTACGGACAGGAATAATTTGTTGTTATATAACAGCTGCCATCCCAAGGCCACCAGAGACTCTATCCCTAAATCACAATTTCTTAGGGTTCATAGGATAGTTAGCCAGGAGGATGTCAAAAAGACTCGATTACAGGAAATGAGGTCCAAATTTGAGGCTAGAGGTTATCCAAGGGAAGTTTTGAATACTGATATTACTAATAATATTATAACTCCACATAAGATCAAAAAGAATCGCTTGGCATTTGTACACACCTATCATCCTTTTGCGTATAAGATCCACAAATTCATAAGAAGTCATTGGGAAATTTTACGAAAAGGATATCCAGACATAGAGGAATTTAAAGTACCATTTCTCCCATGTTTTAGACGTCCCTCGAATTTGGGTAATAAATTGGTAAGGGCCGATGTGGGCACCAGTTTAACGGGTCCTATCCAGACACATTTTATAACACCAAGACGTGGCACCTTCCCGTGTTTAAGTTGTCCTCAATGTAACAACGTATTGAAGGGAGATAAGGTTTTACATCCCTACAGTGGCCGGGGTTACCCAATAAAAGGTTTTTTTACTTGTGACACCTCATTTGTTGTTTACGTTATTAAGTGTCCTTGTGGCCTGCTATATGTGGGAGAAACGACACAGTCAGTAAAAGATCGTAAATCTCAACATAAGTCAACAATAAGGTGTGAGAGATTGACACTACCACTCCCATTACATTTCCATAAACAGGGCCACAGTGTAAGCCAGCTCAAGTTTCAGGTTCTAGAACAGGTTTCCTTACACAGAAGGGGAGGTGACAGGGTTAAGATTCTAAAACAAAGGGAGGCATATTGGATCTTTACGCTTCAGACATTAGAACCGAGAGGTCTGAATCGGGATTTTGACACTTCTAGTTTTTTATAGGTATTTCATACTTATATTCATTTTTTCTTTTTTTCCCCTCTTTTTTTAGCAGAGAAGCTGAATATGGTTTGGAAGATGGTCCAATTGGATAGGTATTCCTTAACCTCTTTCCTGTTTCCCTTGTTCCTATTCCCTCCACACTTATAGTTATATACTCTTTTCTCTTTTTCTTTTTTTCCTTTTTTCCTTTTTCTTCCCCTTTTTTCCTCCCTTTTTTTCCCCTTTCTTTCCTTTTCTTCTTCTTCTTCTTCTTTTTTTTCTTCTTTTTTCCTTTCTTCTTATCTTTCATTCTTCCTCCTTTCTTACTCTTTTTTAGTTTCCCTTTTTCTGTTTATCTTAAGTGTGTTTTCCCAATTTCCGTCCTATTAAAGAGCACCATCCCCGTTTCCTCATTTCCCTTCCCCTTTATCCCTATATCATTAAATTTTCCCATCCCTTATACCCTTTCTTATATTTGCTATATTTATTATATTTGGTTCCCCTCATAAATGGATAATTTCTTTTTCTATTCTATTACTGGATACATACTTTTCATACTGTAATATAGGTTTTGTGGTGGTAACAGTACTTTGCTAACAGAGGTACATAGAATAGCCCAAATATCACTAGCGCTTATGCCCAGGTTAAGCGCACTTATGCCAACCAGGACTTTTCACGGAATGCCATCCAGGGTCGTCACTTCCGTCTTTCATAACGGAAGTGACTTCCGGATATTCTAACTATAGTCTTATTCTGATATTTAAAATTATCAATCTTTACCTATGTTAGGTTATAATTATATTTTACATGAGCACTCATGTCTAATCGCTGGCTTTTGTGCGCTTCCACGCTTGTTCCTGTCTGCCAACCGGGCCGTTTACATATTGCCATCCAGCATTCACTTCCTGTGATCGCACCGGAAGTGACGTTACGCTGTCAGTACCTACACGCCCCTTACCTTATTAGGCGGCTTATTTAAATCCCAGACGCTGGACAGGGAGGACACAGGCACCACAGACCCGGACGGGCAGTTTCCTTAAAAACCTAACGATCCCTATTATTTTCATAACATTGGTAAGTGCACTTATTTCTTTTCTTTGGTTTGGTTTTGGTTCTATACTATTTATGATGGGAACCTTTGATTTAAGGGCATCTTCCTCTCCCCTTTTTTGCACAGTACTCTGTTTCTATGACAGCAATTTATGTCCTATTTTTCCTTTATTTCATAGGACTTGTATTTGACAAATTGCAAAGCAAGAATCAGTTTTGTCCGTGATGCAGCCTTTTTCTTTCATAATTTTTCTATATATGGCTATACATATGTATGTATTTACAGATTTATATATATGGCCCAACACTCTGAGGTATCATCAGAGTCTATTTACTTTGGGATATAACATGTTATGAGCTTTATGCATGTATATTGAGTTATTTATGTTAATCATTACATTGATATATATCTTTTTCATTTTTGTCACAGTGTGATCTGATGAAGGTCAATTGACCGAAATATTAAAAAAAGTACGCACACAATTGTTTGTTCCAATAAAGAACTGTTTCAATAAAGGACTATTAGTTTTCAAACTATATGAGTGCTGGATTTTTGGATTTTTCAACTCCTATATGAGATAGCTTCTGCTAAGGCCCTGTGCGCTCTAGCCAGATTTTACAGCGGATTTGCTGCAGAAAAATGTTCATAACCTTTCTGCAGTGATTCACCAGCAAATCCTATGGGAAAAAAAATGCTTTGCGCACTATGCGGATTTTGACAGCTGCATGTTTTGCTGTGGGATTCCCGCAGCAAAAACAATTGCATGTCACTTCTTTTTCACAGATAGCTGCAGGATTTCACTCCATTGACTGTAATGTAATCGTGAAATCCCGCAAAGAATAACGCAGGTAGCAAATTCTGTGCGTTTCATTGTGTTTTCTTGCGTTATTCCCTGTGGTATTTTGCGTTTTTCGGGACATAATGTTCATCACTGCCCTGCGTTTTCCAGGGAAGTGATGTCATTATGACAGGAAGAGGAAGCGGATCAGAGACTAAACACACACAGATCACACTCACACACAGACACATACAAATCAAACGTACATATAAAAATATAAAAAAAAAAACAAACAAAAAAAAAACCCTGCGGGCTCTGCCGTATTTTTACCGTCCAGACGAGGTAAAACACACAGCAGCGTCCCAGTATTCTCAGGCTGGGGAGGGCGAGGGCCAGGGTTAATGCCCCCTCCCGCAGCCGAGAACATCAGCCTGCAGCTGCCCCGGGACCGTCGCATCCATTATGCGACAGTCCCGGAGTGTCTCCGGCTCTTCCAGATGCCGTGATGCGGTGGCAATCCAGGTAATAAGGAGTTAATGGCAGTGGATCGCTGCCACTAAGTCCAAGCTTAATCATGGCAGCATCTACGAGACAGCTAACATGATTAACCCGTAAGTAAAGTGAACACACACACACACACCCTTTATTTTCAAGAAAAAAGAAAAAAAAGTCCCCTCTTTCACCCCTTTATTAACCCCTCCCAACACACAGCTCCGGCGTAATCCACGCAGGTCCCACGACGCTTGCAGACTCCCGCAGCCGCGTCTGACACACTACTTATGCAGCCTCGTAACGCGCCTGCAGAGGTAACCACAGGTCATTTCTCACGGTCGGTAATGTGAACACATTACCACTCGTGAGAACTGCAGTGTGTCCTCACAGGGACTCTATTGATTGATCTGTCTTCTATTGATTATCTATCCCTCTATCCATACATTTATCTATCTCTCTATGTATCTCTCTATGCATTATCTACCTATCCATTATCTATCTATCCATCCCTCTCTCTCCATCTCCGAAGGAAATTACTTTTTTTTTTTTTTTTCACTGTGCTTTATTGCATTGAATGCATTAAAACACATGTACCAACCCTCAGAAAAAACGCACCAAAACGCATGCGGTTTTCGGTGCGGGTTTTTTGTGGTTTTTTTCCGCGGGTGCGGAAATCTTTGATCCTGCGGAATTTTCTTAAGAAAATTCCATTTTCTAGTGCACACAGGGCCTAAAGGTTTACCTGCATATCTTCCATACTGCTCTTTTGCTACACATACAGAGTCTGAAAATATATACTTTCTAGCAAAGAGAATTTTAAAGAGAACCCATCAGTGCAGTTTTCTAATGTAAAGACATGGCTGTAATGATGTGGTAATACAGAACAAAATGGTTACCATTTGGCGAAGAAATCCGCTATGATGTTGTTCTTCACTCACCAGCTGAAGTTTTCTGCTAATTAGATTTCAGTGCACAGGGGCTGGGCTGGGCCTTCTACTCCCTATCTGATTCCCCGGCCCCTCCACCTGCCTCCGGTCTTTGAATGAGAGGTCACTGCTGAAACATCAAACTGTGGAGGTTGGTCATTCACAGACTGGAGGCAGGCGGAGAGCCAGGGAATCCCTAGACAGGGAGGAAAATACCCAGTGTACAATCCGTCAACTGTGCAACAAAATCAAATTAGCGGAAACTTTAAATGCTGATTAAAGAAGAACAACTTATGATTTCTTCACCAAAAAGTATCAGTTTAAGGCCAGGTTCACATGAGCTTATAGCATCGGATGCGATATGCGAATGACACTCAGCTCAAGCTCTGTTGTAAGTGTGAGACGAGTGTCTTTATACTGTGCACCAATTCTATGGCATGGGAGAGTCGGAGCACAGGTGAGGAGGATAGATTAAGCTCCCCTTCTTCTGCATTGCCTGCCTCTGCGTATATCGGACTGCACTTAGATATCATCCAAGAGTAGTCTGATGTTTCACAAGCACCCATAGTCTTCTATGGGTGCGCATGATCAGAGAGACACGCTGCCAATCACAGCATATTACAGAGCCATTACAGCCATGTCTTTACAAAATCCTGCTGACAGGTTCTCTTTAGGGGTCAAGTTGAGGATAAACCATAGGCTGGCCCACAAAAAGTACAGTTCAAATGATAGCTTTGGTAAATCACAAAACTTTTCAGGAGTGATGGGATAAACCAACTTTTTTTTTGTGGTTTCCCTAAAATATTAAAACCGTGATCTCATTGCAAACCTAAAGTTCAGCAGAAAAATACTTCTTACGTGCAGATAATGCTACAGATACACAGCAGATTTCACGGCTATACAGTAAAAGGGATCAAATCAGTGGCATTCTTGTTTTTCCACATATCCGCTTCATATGGATGCATTTTTATAACTTAAATTTCACAAATATGGTTGAGTAAATTCCTTCCGAATCCTGGTGCTGACTTTGCAGTAAAAAAGCTACTTCTCAATCCACCCCTATAATTTGAAGGGCATTACACATATACCAACATGTGCATGTACGTTCTAATTTCCGAATCCCACCAAAGTGTGCGAGTCTCACCTTGTTGTCGGTGTCCTTTTTGCTAACAGCAGACTGAAGGGCATGTAGCAGGGCATCCACCAACCCATCACACTCTCGCAGCCTTCTTCGGGCTTCAGCCCCATCTGAACTGACATTCCTAAAAAACACAACACAAACATTAATAATATTTTCAACTGTATGAAATATGAAAAATGGTAAAATAATAATTTACAAATTACACAACACAAATGAATAGAGAACCGCGCAAGAATTGAAGGCAAATATCAGAGGTACAATAAAGAATGCCTCTTAAATCCTCTGAAAATTGTCTATATGATGCATGGTCCACATAATATAGAAAGTAGCATAAGAATAACAGAGTAAAATTACTAATACATAATGGAAAAGTCCCAAAATAAATGTTCATTGAATGCCTTTAATGCAGAATCCCCTGCGACTCATCCGGTTGAGTACTTGAGCACTGTACATGGTAAATGACACCCTATACACTATATAATGGCTGCAAGTAACTAGGCTGCATCTCCCATCTTAGAAATACTGTATAATTCATACATGCAAAAAGCTTCCAAGTAGTCTACAGATAAGCAACAATGAACCCTACAGGGCTATGGCCACTGACACTTGCCTCTAAATCCAATAGACAGGTTTATTATAAAGGCCCAGTGTACGGAGGTAAAGCCTTTGACCTTCAGTATGGTAAACACTGGCTACACTCAATCTTTCGATGGCACACATTCATTAACTCATGGCCACCTCGAGGGGGCTCTAGAAGAAAATTCAAACACATTTCTCTGAAATGCCAAGTTATTCAGATTGCAGCACAGATAAGGCTTGAATGTAATTCATTGTGAAAGCTCTAATTCCCAGCCACTTTCTTTGAGAGACAAACTCTGAATTAATCACGATTAATAGGGGAGGTAGAGCATTGGCTCATTCCCACACAGAGCTTTCTTCTATTCTGGAGACAGCGCACACAGAAGAGATAATGGCAAAACCGCCGCTCTAACCAACGGATACATCAGAGGGCAGCGCTGTCAAGTCAGGTGGAGAGCGGCTGCATCTATCTTTACAGTGTTCCAGTTAAATCACTTTCCATCTAGGGTCAGCATTGGATTTACATACTATATAGACGCTGGATTCCTACCACTCTGCAAATTCTCTACAGGCGGAATGTATGGGTAATATCTGCCTTATTACCTCTGCATCAAGATTACCATTCTCAGAGTCAAAGTCAGCTGAAAAGTCCATGAAAACATCCTGCTGCTTCATTATAGGGCAGTAAATGTACATCTATTCTGTATGTACAGTCATTTGCCCTTCATATAACACAATTTATACAATACTAGCAATGACATTACATTCATTTCTTGGCCAATCACTGTTTGCCACTTTTGAGCTATAATGATATGCAGACAAGAGAAGAAAATTGGGAAGGAGGACGTTGAGTGTTACTGGTTATTACCTGGGGTAATGTGTGATGTGTGAAATCCCCCCCCCCCCAGCCCCCCATCAAAAGGAAGGTAATACCAGTTTAATAGTTATGTGATTGGATAGTTGGTAAGCGTAGATCCCACCGCTAACAATCAGGGCTGTGGAGTCGGAGCTCATTTTGGTGGAGTCGGAGTCGGTATAAAATGTACCGACTCCTAGAATATATAATAAATTGGGGACAGTAGTGCAATGCAGAATGTGCTGAATATTTTACTAAATAATATTTAGTATAATGCTTATATTTAAGTGAAAAATTTAATGTGAACATCAGACATTTAATTATTTTTATGATACAATAATCAAGATAATTGGATAGAACATAAAATATTTATTGGAATACAACTTTAGAACACAAAAAACTAATAAATTGTGAATATATATATATATACATATACATATACATATATATACATATACATATATATACATATACACATATACACATACATATACACATACATATACATATACATATACATATACACATACACATACACATACATATACATATACATATATATATATATATATATATATATATATACACACACACATATATACAGTCAGGGCCAGAAATATTTGGACAGTGACACAAGTTTTGTTATTTTAGCTGTTTACAAAAACATGTTCAGAAATACAATTATATATATAATATGGGCTGAAAGTGCACACTCCCAGCTGCAATATGACAGTTTTCACATCCAAATCGGAGAAAGGGTTTAGGAATCATAGCTCTGTAATGCATAGCCTCCTCTTTTTCAAGGGACCAAAAGTAATTGGACAAGGGACTCTAAAGGCTGCAATTAACTCTGAAGGCGTCTCCCTCGTTAACCTGTAATCAATGAAGTAGTTAAAAGGTCTGGGGTTGATTACAGGTGTGTGGTTTTGCATTTGGAAGCTGTTGCTGTGACCAGACAACATGCGGTCTAAGGAACTCTCAATTGAGGTGAAGCAGAACATCCTGAGGCTGAAAAAAAAGAAAAAATCCATCAGAGAGATAGCAAACATGCTTGGAGTAGCAAAATCAACAGTCGGGTACATTCTGAGAAAAAAGGAATTGACTGGTGAGCTTGGGAACTCAAAAAGGCCTGGGCGTCCACGGATGACAACAGTGGTGGATGATCGCCGCATACTTTCTTTGGTGAAGAAGAACCCGTTCACAACATCAACTGAAGTCCAGAACACTCTCAGTGAAGTAGGTGTATCTGTCTCTAAGTCAACAGTAAAGAGAAGACTCCATGAAAGTAAATACAATGGGTTCACATCTAGATGCAAACCATTCATCAATTCCAAAAATAGACAGGCCAGAGTTAAATTTGCTGAAAAACACCTCATGAAGCCAGCTCAGTTCTGGAAAAGTATTCTATGGAAAGATGAGACCAAGATCAACCTGTACCAGAATGATGGGAAGAAAAAAATTTGGAGAAGAAAGGGAACGGCACATGATCCAAGGCACACCACATCCTCTGTAAAACATGGTGGAGGCAACGTGATGGCATGGGCATGCATGGCTTTCAATGGCACTGGGTCACTTGTGTTTATTGATGACATAGCAGCAGACCAGAGTAGCCGGATGAATTCTGAAGTGTACCGGGATATACTTTCAGCCCAGATTCAGCCAAATGCCGCAAAGTTGATCGGACGGCGCTTCATAGTACAGATAGACAATGACCCCAAGCATACAGCCAAAGCTACCCAGGAGTTCATGAGTGCAAAAAAGTGGAACATTCTGCAATGGCCAAGTCAATCACCAGATCTTAACCCAATTGAGCATGCATTTCACTTGCTCAAATCCAGACTTAAGACGGAAAGACCCACAAACAAGCAAGACCTGAAGGCTGCGTCTGTAAAGGCCTGGCAAAGCATTAAGAAGGAGGAAACCCAGCGTTTGGTGATGTCCATGGGTTCCAGACTTAAGGCAGTGATTGCCTCCAAAGGATTCGCAACAAAATATTTAAAATAAAAATATTTTGTTTGGGTTTGGTTTATTTGTCCAATTACTTTTGACCTCCTAAAATGTGGAGTGTTTGTAAAGAAATGTGTACAATTCCTACAATTTCTATCAGATATTTTTGTTCAAACCTTCAAATTAAACGTTACAATCTGCACTTGAATTCTGTTGTAGAGGTTTCATTTCAAATCCAATGTGGTGGCATGCAGAGCCCAACTCGCGAAAATTGTGTCACTGTCCAAATATTTCTGGACCTAACTGTATATATATATTACATACACACACACACACACACACACACACAAGATATATATGTAATCACTGTATATTCCATAGTGTATTACATATTTACAATTTATTAGTTTGTGTTCTAAAGCTATATTCCAATAAATATATTTTATGTTCTATCCAAATATCTTGATTATTGTATCAAAAATAATTAAATGTCTGATGTTCACATACACATGTTCATGTAGTACAATAAATTTTTCACCTAACTATAAGCAATATATGTAGGAGTCTGAGCCGGAGTCGGTGCAAGAGAAATTGAGGAGTCGGAGTCGAAGGTTTGGCTTACCGACTCCAAAGCCCTGCTAACAATGAATGTATTTTTCTCTATCTCTTTAGCACTTTATCCTGTCCAACCACTTCCCTCCTTCACCCTTTTTATGCAAATGTCTGTAATGAATGAATTCTTGATATAGTCATTTGTTTACATTCTGAATGCACATAGACACCTTAAAAGAGTGATACTCTTTGGGCATGAGTGCAATTATGAAGGAGGGATTACCTGTTTATTGCACAACGTCACTTTAATATTGCATTTTTGGCATTATAGAGTGCATATGATAATAGTCTAAGGGCCCTAGTGAGAAGGACTGGGCTCTGACTGGTGGACAATTTGGATTAGTTTCTTGTGCTAAACAACTTGTGGTATTATTAGGGTGTCACTTTGGTTACATTTTAATAAAAATATTAAAAGTTATATATTTTTTTATTACCAGTGCTATATTGTGTCAACCTTTTGGTATACAAAAATCTACATAATAGCCATCTCAACCAACTCTCCCATACAGAGGAGCACTAGCTTGGCTGAGCGCTCCTGTGTCCTCTATGCGAAGGCCACCAAACTGACAGGTTGGCCAGAGGCTTATCTTGGGCAGAACAATGCAATCGGCAGCCCAAAATCGAACATGCACACACTCTCCTGATCATCAGTCGGCCGGCACCTAAATATATTCTAGACCATCGACCAAATCTGAGGATGTAGGCGTTTATGCAGACATTAGCCTACTGTGTAGGAGCATTAAGGCTTGTGACATGTACAGTCGCAGCAGCCTTCTATTTCTTGGGATACAGTGGATACCTGACATTACCCGATTGAATAAATAGGTGTCATTGCTACATATTCTGATACTGTAGTTTGCTAATGAATACCTGAATAATAATTTATTTCCATTTAGAAAAACCAAACCATCATGTAGGTCTCTAATAATTCATAGACTAGTATATTCACATGTTAAGGGTGTTCCCGTGTATAGGGGGACTCAGGGGATGTAGCCATCAGCCTTCTCATGTGGTGGGGAACCGCTGAAATTTACAATGAGGGGGTGATCGCTATAGAATGATGTTCAGAAAAGAAACAAAAGATTAAAACAATCCGGTCACATCAGACCAAACCCAGTGATAGACGTCTAATTATGAATACAAATGCTAACACCCACTTGACAGTGACAGATATATGGTTGTAAGCCGCATTCGCCCTGCTCATTAATTCTTGATCTTAATCACTGAAATATAAGAAACTTCATTAATATGATGAAAGCAAGAAAATATTCTGTATTTTCCACTCTAACTATAATTATTGACACGTAAGAACAAATCTGATGCTTGATAATAAGCTCAGCTACATACAGAGCAGTATAGGGGCCTAACGGATTGCTACTGGACATCATACAAAAGCACACTTGAGTCTGCCTGCCAACTACAATTCCAATTGGCTTTCATCATTAACTCTACTAGTTATAGCTCCCACTAAACAACAGTTATTTCATGTAGACCATGCTCAGAAAGAAACATAATAGTTTGTGGGATTACTCAATCTCAGATTATAGCCTTCATGATACTCTATTGCTATTCCTTGTCAACAAAAACAACATTTTTCAGCAGTCTGTTCCAAGTGAGCTCAGCAAATGTCATAATTCAACTTGAAAACTGATAAATATGGACTGAATGCTACTGGGACCATTTGTTAAATTTATGAAGTCAATGTGAATGGATCAGTTTTTCATCAGTATGAAACTGATCCAAGTTTTTTGGTTACTGAATCTGGTTTAAAGGGAATCATCCGAAAACAGAAAGATGTAGGCAAGGAGATTCTGAATCCAACAATGTATAACTTAGATTACGGGCTGCAGCTGTTCTGACACAATCAGAATGCTTGCGCAGGCACATCTATGTTTTCGGCTCTGCCTGCAACAGAGCAGAGCGAAGTGCACCTGCGCGAGCCGGCAATATGAAGATTTTACCCACCTACGTGGATGGCATCCGAGGCATCATCAACGTCAATCAGCACAGGAGGACGGCGAAAGGAGAGACAGGAGGCGCAGATTAGAACGCCTATCGGACCAGACAGTTTACATACACATCTTGAGATTTCATAAAGGCATTTTTGGGGTCTACAGGGGAGTTGGGGGGTTACGTGCACCTTTATAGAATGCAGCACAGGTGCTGATTAAGGTGCAAGTTTTCATTTAAAAGGCCAAAATCTGGTGACAGGTTCCCTTTAAGTAAACATAGCAAGTAAACAAAAGATCAGACATGGACAAAAAAGGCATACCTGAACTTTGTGTTAACCTTTGCAACATGCTGGCTTCACCTTACATAGCAAAAACCTGCTGACAGATCCCCTTTAAATTGGATATTAACTCAGCTGTCATAATTATTAATAATAATTATAAAATAAATAAAATACTATAAATACCGCACCATCTTTAAAGCTCAGATGCACATGATATTCCTTTTAAAACAGAAAAAAAAAAAAAATAGGCAACAAAACAAAAAAAAAAAAGAACACCCAAACTTATGCTTTGCCCTTTAGAAAATGACTAAGTACCTAATAATGGTATGGAGTTATGGGTCATCAACACCTCAATACTATGCGTGTTATATGAGCCATCTATTGTAACCAGATTAAATAAAATTTATGACATCATCGTGTTTATCAGCCAAGTACGGAATACAAGAGTCTGTGAGAAATTATAAAGGAAAGAAAACAGATTGCCAAAGAGTAGTATTACACATTACAACACCCCCAACAAAAAACAACCCGACACCTCAGGCATTCAGACAAAGAAAGGCATTCTTAGCAGATAAGACACCAAAATTCATCATTACAGAAAGAAATCATAAGGATCAAAGGCTTCACGGTGTACAAGTGATAGAGGTTAAATGAAAGGATAAACATGAAGGGCTCTCGGGCTGCTTCACAGCATCATGGTTATCACGGACAGCTTGGAGCCTTATTTTTCTTACATTTTTAGATTGTCTTCACAGTCATAGGCTTAAAGGGGGTGTCCAATAGTGGCCACATTTCTGTGTGAGCGGAAGAAACTGTAATTGTGAAAGCTGAAGTCAATCAGTAGCTGATTTGCTGTAGCACTTCCATTTCATTGTTTGGCATGGGACAGATGGGCACGCCGGACTCAGAGGGAAGGAGTCACACCAACTGGGGAGGCAAGTATTGATTGCACAGATTTAAGCCGCATCCTGAAGCCAATAATGGGTGGTCTCTAAGTGGACAGCCCCTTTAAAAAGGAACATCACATCAGTTCTTTGAATAAACCAGCTTTCCTCCAAAATACATTCTTATCCACAGACTAGGAAATAAATATATAATCAATGGGGCTCACAATTGCTACAACAGGTTGCCCATGAGCACAGCCGTGATTAGGAGGGATGGCTGAGCGTGCATTACTGCCTATTAGGGTTCAAGCACATCTGCATATATAAAATCGCTCAGATTTTCATCCAGTAAAGTGGGAAGAGTGAAATCCGTTTGTTATTCCATATGTCAAGCGTGTTTGCGATGTTTTTCTCAGCACGTCATGCGGCCTTATTTACTCAGCAGATATAATGCAACAGTTATTTATAGGAGGATTTACAGTGCTTTATGCTACAGAATGGTAATGTATCTGTACAAATCGGACGGGATATAGATAAGTCCTTGTGCTGTGCGTTTTTTTTTACCCTTAGACTTGCATTGGAGAGTCCCATCCTTTTCTTGTGACCATATGTAGCATGCTGTGATTTTTTTCCTAAGCCACATAACAGCTGAGGAAAAAAAGTTGCAGTTCAGCAGTGCCGTACTGATTAACATTGGTGCGAGTGCAGTGCACATTTTTTTATTGCACTTGGGTGTCAATTTCTGGCACAAAGGAATCCAACTAAAAATTGGTGTAAGCTTAGACTAGACAGTCTAAAAGTAGACAAATATCAAACCGCGTAACAGCGTATGATACAGGACAGGCTTAAAACGCACCAGTGTAAGAATTAGATGTAACCCGTGTTCCTCGCAAGAAGGTGATTAGGATTCCCTCTATCCCTAAATGTGTAAGAAAAACAAACCCAGAATATTTTTCACACACTGACAACTAAAAAGCAAAAATACCTTAAGCAACCCGAAGTGTTCTTAAACACAGTTGTCCACTCGGCATCTCGTGGTTTGGAGTCTTCATTGGGTTCGTTTTCCCAGCCAGAATGAGGTATGATCACCTCATTTGTAAGGGTCTGGAGACCATGGTTAATGATGACCATCTTTAAAGGTTCGTAGGAGGACAAGTTCCACAAGGTACCTTTGGAAAGGAGAAGCGTTGCAAAAACAGTCAAACACAGTAAATCGTTCACATTTGCAGATTATAAATCAAAGCTAAAAAGTGTGAATGCATTGTCTGATCGCAACAGCCAGATTACCCATCAATTAGGTCATCAGTATCAGATTGGAGGAGACCTGACACTCTGCAGCCCCCACTGGTGACACGGTGGCTCAGTGGTTAGCATTGCAGTGTTTGGATCCTGGGTTCAAATCCAAGAACAACATCTGCAAGGAGTTTGTATGTTCTCCCATCATTTGCGGTGGTTTCCTCCGGGTTCTCCGGTTTCCTTCCACACTCCAAAGATGTAGTAATAGGGACTTTAGATTGTGAGCCCCAATGGGGACGGAGTTTTCAATGTATGTAAAGCACTATGGAATTAAATGGCACTATAAGTGAATAAATATTATTATTATTATTATTATTATCTGTAGGATTGGTGATTGGGATGTTGCGTCCAGACACCCCCCTTAATGGATGAAAAATACATCCCAGCCAATTTTAGCACAAATGGACTGTATATTATCGGCAGCACAACTTGTTGGGTCATCTAGGCCTTCCCTAATCTGATGTTGTTGCAGCATAATAAAATCGGTGAAATAGGTTTTAAAAGAAACAAATCACAAGATGTATTCAAAAATGTGTGGAGTGATCGTAAAAATGAAAATCCCACCAGTATATACACAAGCACAATATACATACTTTCCCTTGAATAGGATGACCTATTCATCTAATGAAATCAGCCATCGTCTCTGTAATTAAACATACAACCTTGTTCTTCTACTTACTACAAGGCACTAGAAAAGGGACATCTGCTGCCCATCATGTGATACGGCTAATGAATACCGCAGCTGCTCATTTTATCGTTTATCATAATTTGCGGTCATAAATGCCGACTTACATTAAGATTTACAAACCCCTCTAAATGGAGCACAGAAGCATTCACTGGTTATAAGTATACCCTGCTCGAATGGGACAGAATTAGGGAATCAATACAGTCATTAAAGTACATAGACTTAAAAACTCTGCCTCAATTTGTTATCAAGCAGTCCAGATTGTGCTCTCCGTAATGTGTCCCCACCACAATGCTTTACTATACATCCGATCTGCAGCTACAGCACAGAATTCATGTATATAATCTGTATACTGCTAGTGATCAATGACAGGAGTCCACTCCTAGCTCTGACCTTTACTACCTGCACAGATATCGTCACCAGCCCTCATCCCCTGCTAACAACTGTCCTGATCATTTTATATATAGGTATATGTATCGCACTGGCGCACACAGAAGGGCCCCTCTGCAAGAACATATGGGCCCTGTGGAGTCCAATATCTCACCATCATGAACAATTCAGACTGCTTTGTAGGTGGAAATGGGCCCCGTGACCACTCAGGACCCTGCATCAATGATATGTCCGCCCCGATCTATAGGACTAGCTACAGTAGTGACTGGCAACTGTGACAATGCCTTACAATCGTCAAGAGTAGCTGAATGTACCAAACGTATTACTTCGTTAAAAGCAATTTATTCTTCCTACTAGATCTCCAAAAACCACCACAACAGATAGTGATAATACAAAAGTCTTAAAAGGCAATGTGTCCCAATTTTTAATTTTCCTATTAATCATTATTGATGACATAATTATTTGTAATACAAAGTGAAATGTAACTTTTAAATGGAACCAGTCATGGAAACAAAAACAAAAACGCTATTACCTGCAGGTTAATAGCATTCAGACTCCATGTGACGATACACTGGGTGTCTCGCTGCAGGGAGGCCTCGGCTTTTCAGTCATAGGGGCGTGGTCAGCATCACTCAGTACATAGTGAGAGGCAGCTATAACCACGCCCCCAGCAGTGACTGACAGCCGGCTCTGAACTGATGCAATGCTCATCTGCCCATCAGTCAGTGTTGGGGACACTTATTGCTGCCACTCTTTATGCACAGAGTAGTGGCTAATACCGCGTTGGACGCACCCTGTAAAAAAGTCAGAGGCTGCAGGGAGGAATGCAGTTAATTTTCTCCCGGCAGCGTGCCTCTCAGTCCGGTGGTAGCGCAATGTCTAACCCGTATTAACATGCCATATCAGCAGGTTAATAGTTTTGGTTTTTTTGTTTTCTTTTTTAAAAAAAACATACCTTTTGAAAAGGTTGGATATGCGTCACGCTACTACAGCATTTCAATATGCTGCTCACACAAGTCTTGATAAAGAGTTGTGCCCGAGTCAGACACTCCTGGTTCATGAAAAACCTACACGTCACCATAAATCACCACTGGAGTAACATTTCTGGCACAGAGGACCACCACCGCTGGTCAGGATTTTATTGAGAGATGGTTCTAACACCCCCTCATGCCCCAATCCTGTCCACTTTTTTTGGAGGTGAGGAAAAAGGGAGCGAGAAATCCAAAAGTCGCATAATTTTAGCACAGCCTCGAGTTGTGCCAAAACGATGTAACATCTCAAAGCATTTTTTGCCCGAATACTGGCAGATTAGCTTTGATAAATGGGGCCAATTCAGTGTAAACTCTTACTAACATCATTTACAATGTGACATCTCTATGTAGATGGACGTAAAATCTATAAAATACACATTAGTGTAAGTGTAGGGTCTCATGTTTGGCAGTCTCTTCAGAACTAAGACTTGCCCGTTTCCGGCCAAGAGTGTCCACAACCACGGGGTGGGACAGGGAGCTTCAAAATAACATACGGAAGAATGCAACAATGCTAAAAAGAGGAAAAGGCCGAGCATTGTTTGTTTTCTTAAGTGTCTGGGAGGAATGCTTGCCATTTTTCACCCAGTCTCCCGGGCCCTCCCTAAGAAATTACAGACTGGTGTTTTCATTTTAGCATATAAAGACAAGCCAGGGATGTCAGAAGCTTGCCAGATATCTGGACGTGTTCAGGGGCAGCCATTCGGAGAGTACTGATACTAGGACCATGCCAAAGAATGATATGGCCGGTCACACGGATCACTAAATTCTTCATCTTGCAGAAGCCATCTTCAGCATGTGTCCAAATAAAAAACATCAAGTAATCAGTCTGCATTTAGGTTTGTGGATTCAGCAAGACATTCTCGTCAACAGGGGAACAAAGAAGGACAAAGGCTTCTAATTTGGAAGATTCTCTTTCTTGCTGGGATCCTCTTTCGTTTTTTTCCTACAGCTTGGAAGGATAAGTGCTGCAAATTGGTAGTGCAAGCAATTCCTCAGAATATCTATAGGTTTCCATGTGAAGGGTTAAATAAAAACGCATGAGGGAAAAAAAAAAAAAAAAAAAAAAAATTGTCTTTAACCCTTTAAAAGGACAAAGCAACTTTTCTTTTTGCGCTTTTATTTTTTCCCTCCTTTACTTACGAGAACCATGCCTTTTTATTTTCCACTCACAAAGCCATAAGGGTCAGTACAATCACGACAATACCAACCTTGCATTTTAATTTAAAGTGATCATATCCCCCCCCCCAGAGATTCATTGCTTTTTTTTTTTGGTTAACATTTTCTAAAACCCATAAGATTTTTAATTTTCTGGTCAATGGAGCGGACTGAGGGCTTGTTTTCTCCATGGTGTCCCGATTTGTTTATGGATTCTATTTCAGGGCGTATATAGCGCTTTATCACTTCTTATTGCATTCTTACGTGGAGTTGAGGCAACCAAAAAACATTACCTTTGGAATTTGGAGGGCTTTTTTCTGTTCAGTTTTTGTAAGTCGGGCAAAATAATTTTATATTGAGATAGACTGGACAATATTTTTTTGTTTTGTTTTACTTTTTTATGGTTAACTGTTGAAAAGGGGGGTTGAGAGGGGATTAAAAATTCTATTTTAAAAATGTTTTTTCTTGACTTTAGTTCCTTTCGGGGACTTGTACCTGCGATCTTCTGTTAGCTTTTGAACCATATACAGCAATACAAGATATTTGCCCATTGTTTTTATTCAAGGTTTTATATACCACAAAACCACAGTATTGTATATAGGTCGAGAAAAAAAAAATCCACACTCTTCTATGATGTCCAGGCACAGGCTGGATATAGAGGAAATCATAATCACAGGCAGGAACTATCTGCACTAAAAAAACACCTTGTGGCAGCAAAATAAACAAAAAAAAAACAAAACCAAACCCAACGCTTGGAAGGGGAAAAGGAAAAGAAAGACGCAAAAACAATTGACATGCTTAAGATTTTTTTTCCACACACAAAACTGCAAAATCTGCACAGCAATTCAGAATTCTCAGACTTTGCTGGCATAAGGATAGGCATGCAGAATTGGGCAACAGTGTGCACGATAACTGCACCAAATCTGCAACAACAAAAAAACTCAGTGTACGCACACAAACTAAAATGGAAGCAGTCAGCAGGTTTTTGCCATCTAATCTGGAAGCAGCATATTGTGGGGTCAGAGATACTAACTCCAGCGGTGTGTCACTTATTGGACTCCTTACTGTGGTTTTGATAAAACCACTACCAGCAGTAGACTACCATTAGAGGACTACTTGGCGTACTGCCAGGTAGTCCAGCATATTCATGAGCTCTGTATAACTGATAGAATCACTGTTTTCTCTGCTGCAGATCTATCAACATAATAATAATAATAATAATAATAATAATAATAATAATAATAATAATAATAATAATTTTATTCATTTATAGAGCGCTATTAATTCCACAGCACTTTACATACATTGGCAACACTGTCCCCATTGGGGCTCACTATCTAAATTCCCTATCTGTATGTTTTTGGAGTGTGGGAGGAAACCAGAGTACCTGGAGGAAACCCAGGCAAACTCGGGGAGAACATACAAACTCCTTGCAGATCGTCTCCTTGGTGGGATTTGAACCCAGGACCACAGCGCTGCAAGACTGCAGTGCTAACCACTGAGCCACCGTGACACCCTGGCAGCAAACAGCTCAGTAAGTGATACATGACTGGAATCAGGGTCTCTGGCTCTACATTGTGCTGCTGTCAGAAGGGGGAGCAAAAACCTGGTGACAGATTCCCTTTGGGAGCAAACCCTAAGATCTCAAACATAGCTTTATTAGGTTCTGTGTACACCGCTGGAATGCAAAACACCAGATTCTATTGGGCTTTTGATTCTAAAATGAATGTCTTTGTAAAAGCTTATTCACACTCTTAAAACACTAGGGGGAGCAGCTGCTGAAATCCTACTGTAGAGCTAGGCTGGATTACAGCTGCAGTAAAAGGGGCAGAATCCGCTCTCCTGTGTGTGATGTCACCGCCCCCTCCCAGTCTGGTGTTTCCAAAAGGATAAGAGAGAATGAAATGTAGGGACACAGTGCGGAGCCATTTTGTTGGTGGCCACAGAGTGATCCTAATATATCTAAAGTGTCACTAAGGCCAGCTGCATAGTGCTCCACTGTAACCCGCACCGTACTGTTTCCCTATGCCCCCATATACTGCACTGCCGGCTGGGATTGGAGGTCCGAGGTGACATGCGGCGAGGAGGGGTGATCTGCAGCCTGAGCGGCACTGCACTACCGATGTCACGCCGCACTCACCGCTCCCAGCCACATGCACTCACCTCAGACCTGCGCCCCCGGCAGCCTGTCCTGTGAGCGGTCACCGTATGAGCAGCAGAGGCCCGAGGTAAGCAGTGTGGGGGGGTTGGGGGGCTGCACGGCAGAGAGCGAGGTGGGTGCGGCAGGATCAGTTACGGTGATTGGCCAGCGCCGGTACTCACCCCAACCATCCCGGCGGGTGACAGGGGTAAAGTGGAGCACACAGCATACGCTGTGAGCTTCACAAAGATGGCGCTGAACTCCTCCCTCTGCTGTGATCTGGACAGCCCAAGGGGCGCGTCGATTTCACAGCAGACGCCTTCTCTAAGTTACAGTATGGGGTCAGAGTCCGACAACTGTCTCTTATGCACAGTGGCTGCCATAAAGAAGGAGAGTAGCTGTTGTTACAAACACCAAATCCATGATAGCAGCCTCCCGTGCTTCAGTACAGCTAGAATTAAATAAAAACTAAATAAACAGTTTAATTTTGTATTAAAAATAATTTCATAATCACTATTATGAATAAAAAAAAACGCAACACCCTACCTTTAAAGAGAACCAGTCATTACGACTTTGCATGTTCAAGTTAAGGCATGGAAATTGTTTTAACGGCGTATACTGTGCGGTAAAAATAACCACACAATATAATTCTCCCTATTAATACGATTGCTGTGATACTAAACTTGTCCAATTTTAGTGGTTGAAAAAAAAAATAATAATATATATCTGAACTTTAACCATTTTTCAGGCCCTGGAGCGGTGTGATGGCTGAGTTTTGCGAGTAAGTCAATATTTTTACAACGTTGGGAAAGATATGACATTTTGCTATAGTGTCTTTTTGGGGTATGGCAGCTTCCAAAAACAAATAATGCAAGTTTGTCTATTTTTCCCTTTTTACTGGGTTTCCAGATTGTTATTTCTAGATTATGATAAATCAGATTTTTCTGAACACTAATACCAAACGCGGTTAATTTTTTTTAATGACCTATTTTTAATGGAAGAAAAGGGGGGTACTTATGTCTTTTTTTCATATTTTAGAAAAGGTTTTGTTTTTTTTTGTTTACATTAATAATAGTCCCCTTCGGCGACTTAAACCTGTTGTCGTCTGGTACTATAGACAGCAAAACCACAGTATTTATGTATATAGTAAAAATCTTTTTCTCCTTTGAAGCACGGCCACGAGCATGGTTTCAAGGGAACTCCCTAACAACAAGCATGGAGGTCTTCAACAGACCCCAAGAGGTCATAGCGACACATTGTCGCTCCGCAAACACATTATTAGATGCGCCCCCATGCTGGAATGCGGTTAATGCTCCTGTCAGAGTTTTGACAGTGGCATTTAACAGGTTAATAACAGCGGACGGATGCAGTCGTTACAGGCAGATCCTATCTAACACAAATGCCTTACTTGCAGTGTATGGATGAGCTCACCCCATGAACCCTCTCCATACTACTGCTACCGACTTGTGTCATACATGTACGACAGATGTTGGTATGGGGATAAATTCATATCTTTAGGTGGGGCCACACAATCATTAATGTGAGTCAATCGCATGACACTCGGCTCACCGCTATGCTGGAGTGTACGTGTCTCACGACTCATGTCACTGTGATGCAATCCTGCGATCCCAGCACAGCCGCGGAGGACAGAGTGGGCGCTGCAGAGGAGATGGAGGGATTAAGTTAATGTGATTCTCGCACTGCACTCGCATGACACTGGTGTAATGCGATGTTTCTCTCGCTCCCATAGACTTGTATGGGTGCGAGTGATTACAGATCGGATTCCACACGCAGCATGCTGCGACTGACTTGAGATAAAATCACTCATGGGAGCTGCCTCAGAGTAACTTAGGTCCGGGTGGGAAACGATTTTTTACTCACATTCCACTCACTCAGTTTTATTTGCCATGTGTGCTCAGCCTTAGTTAAGAGTCTGCATCCCGGTTGTTGTTTAATCAGCATTTGAAGTTGGTTTAATATTTTCAGTGCAATGTGACGGGAATGTGGGTAGGGTTTTCCGGCACTGGACCTTCTGCCTGACTCTGGTGTCTGTATCTGACTTTTATTTTAAAGTTTGTGCCGGCACTATCCTCACCATGAACAGAACTTGCACAGATTGATCTCTCGGTGGTCTTTTATACAATGACACCAGCGATGGCACATGTGCAGATTTAGATTTTAACTGGTCATTGAGCATAGATCTAAATCTGCTCATGTGCAGCTACTGGCACTATTTTAGTGAAGACTGCTGGGAAGTCAATCTGCATATGCAGGCACCACCAGCGCCATTTTACTGAGGACTGCTGGTAGAACAAATTTTCCGTTGCTAGGACAGTGCACACTTTAAAACAGAAGGCGGATACAGGCAACAGAGGAAGGCGAAGGAGCCAGGGCAGAAGCGACAGTCCCCCTCCAATGCACCAACTTATCTTACGCTTGCTATCAGTCAACTATTTTAGAGCTCTGATTTTGCTGTAAAATAAAACTACCAAGTTGTATCAAATCGACTGTTTGCCTTGTCACAGTGACAAAGCGACACCATATGAATGCATTAGATGTGATGTTGCAATGCAGCACTGCGATAATCAGTGTTGGGTGACAAACTAAGGTCTCATTTACATATCAGTATTTTTGATCAGTATGTGTATGCCAAAACCAGGAGTGCCTGGGAAGCACAGAATGATGTCCACCTTTCAATTATAGGAGGATTTCACTGTAATCTGCACTCAGTATTTTTACATTAGTGCCAAAGTCATGAGAAGTGAATATGGGCTGATGCTGCACTGTACAGGACACCTTATAGAGGCCATGAGTGCTTACAGCTCTGTGGTGCATAGAATGTGCCGCATATAACCCTCAAGCTTAACCAGTCCTTCTAATGAGAATATACCCGAGCAGTGAAGTAAAAAAACTTAACCCTCTAGAGCCTGGATTCAAATGCAGCTGGTCTGGTCTAGAAGCATTATATTAGGAAGTTTCGGTATGTATTTTTCACATCATACTTGGGGAAAAAAAGTCGCTAAAAATGCTGGAGTCTTGTTACATTTAGAAAGTAGGTCCAATTGCTTATATCGTACACACCTCAAGCATCTCTTAATGTGGTATACATTCGCAATTCTTGGTGAAATGAAGCATGCACTAAATTGAAGCTTAAGCCACATATGCATCTTAGATGGCCATCAGTGGAATGATGGTTATGCTGGCAGCTATCTCACCAGTCTCTCCGTACACAGGAGCCCTCGCTCTACTGACAGTCACTGCCACATCTCTCTGGCGGTGGCTTATTTCATGACATCCGAGAGACTTTATTCATACATGTGCCAACAATCTGTCCACATTAGACTGTTGGTCAAACCTGTTAATTGCTAGTTTGTGTATGGGATGGGTGGGGGCTTTAGAAAGATTTCATCATGCACATGGTTAATGATATTAATAAGATGGTTACTGAAGTATGCTAGAAAAACATTTTAGGTCAGAAATTTGAGGATAAAAAAAAAAACAACCCTTTTCTTTAGTTTAAGAAAAAAAAACATTCCACGTACCCGTTATCAGCTCTCGCACTTCCATGTCGTTGGTCTTCCTCAGCAGTCGAATTAAAGCAGGAATCCCATCACAATTCTTAATTGACACTTTGTTTTCATTATCTTTTCCATATGAAATGTTACGGAGGGCTCCGCAGGCTTTTCTGTGGACTTCAGGCTTTGGGTGGTCTAATAAACCCACGAGAATGGGAATGCCTTTCAGATGTCTTACCTCTTTCTTTATTTTATCATTTTCATAACACAAGTGCTGCAGATAAGCCGCTGCATTGGACTTGACTGGGTCAATTGGATGATTGAGCATTGCAATGACCTCCGGAAGATCAGGGTCTCTCCATCGAGGATCTTTGCGAATGCTGTCGATGGAAGGTGAACGTTTTCCTAATCGGTCTATGCTGGCCAGGCTTCCCCTCTCAGGCTGAGCCAGCGGGGCAGCATAGCCACTGTGAAGGTAGGGAATTCTCTCTTCAATCAGTTCTGACTCCAGGGGGTCTTCATAAGCCCTGTCAAGTAAAGAAAAGTACATATAAATATGTATATGTGACTTGTGCTCCTGCAAACATAATGCTACCGATGTTGCACTGAATACAGAACCAGATAAAGTGTAAAAAAATACCATAAAGCTAATGAATGTACATGGAAGTCTAATATGACAGAGCCAAGTCAGATAATGCTATCATCCTAAAGGATGCCATCTCCAATAGATATAGTTAGATCATTTCACAGAAGAAGTCTCCAGGCCCCCTCCATTCTTGTGCTACCACTTGCATCTCTGACCCCTTTCTCTCACACCTACTCCAGTTTCTCGCTTTGGTCATCACTACTCACCTAACTCAATTCTTCAATATCGCCCTCTTCTGGTAGCTTTCCCTCCTCCTTCAAAAACACTCTACTCCATTATTTAAAGGAAAGAAAAAAAAACCCAAAACCTTCTTTTGACCCATCCTGCACAATTAACTACAGATCAGTTTCCAATCTCCCCTTCATCTCTAAACTCTTGGAGCACGTAGTCTACTCCCGCTTCACCAGTTACTTCTCCACTCACTCTCTTCTATACCCAATACAGTCTGGCTTCCATTACCTACTTCTCCACTCACTCTTCTATACCTGTTACAGTCTGGCTTCCTCCCCTTACATTCTACCGAAACTGCCCTCAAAGTGACAATGACCTTTTGACAGCAAAACGTAATGTTGACTACTCTCTGCTTATTCTTCTTGACCTCTTAGCAGCTTTCGACACTGTTGACCACCATCTCCTACTCCCTATGCGCCACTCAAATTGAGCGAAAGGACACAGCTTCCTCCTTGTTCTTGTCCTATCTTTCTGACCGCTCTTGTAGTGTATCATTTGCTGGCTCTACACTGCTCCAGTTGGATAGACCATCAGCAAATGTGGTGTCCAGTAGCATTTTTATGCTGATGACACACAACTATACACTTCATCCCCTGACCTGACCCTGTACTACCCTGTACTACAGAACACCAGTGACTGTCTCTCTACAGTTTCAAACATCATGTCTACTTTCTATCTGAAACGGAACCTTTCCAAAACTGAACTTCTACTCCCTCTGTCTACTAACCTCCCTAAATCTGATTGTATATAGGAGGTGAAGGAGACATCAGTGTCAAGCAGAACAATCTCTCGCCTGCTCTTGTCGCCTGCACCTGAACAACATCTCTAGAATCTGCCCCTTTCTCACCATGGAAACAAAAACCTTCACTGTGGCCCTGATCTACTCCCACGTTGATTACTACAATTCTCCATTAATTGGCCTTGTCCCTCACTAGACTTTCCCCTCTCCAGTCCATCCTTAATGCTGCAGCCAGGATCACCTATCTGGCTAATCGTTATTTGGACGCTTCTCCTCTGTGCCAGACATTGCACTGGCTGCCCATACATTCCAGGATTAAATTTACATTGCTTGTAGTCACCCACAAAGCTCTCCACCGTGCGGCACACAACTACATTTCCACCGTTAGCACTGCCTATCACCCTACCCGTTCTCTACGCTACGCAAACAACTTTCGACCAACAGCCACACTAATCCAAACCTCCCAATCCAAAAACCCACTCTTGTGAATGAAGCCGTGTGATTTTGAATCTGTGCCAGGAGTTTGAAAGGACAAAAATAAGCAATCAAAATGCTCTAAAAATCATCCAGTTTCTGGGATTTCAACCATATACAATTCTGCACAAATGTACCTTTTTATTGTAAGGTTTGGTATGGAAGGAAAGTAAAGATAATTAGAGGAGATTCTGCATAAAATCAGTTTTTGACCCTCTAAAATGTTTCTCATTAATGTTAAAATGTCAGAGCAGTATTAACTGTAGAAGCCTCACACAGCCTCGTAGTTCTCTTAGCTGAAATAATGAGCATATTTTTATGACCCCAAATTCCTACAGTTGGGGCCACGTTCAGGACATTGTTCTAGCTGTGGTGTGACTCTCTCGTATCATCGAGCACACAGAAAAGAAGCTGCTGATATCAGCCGATCCCTGTAGCACCAAAAACAGCTTAATCAGATGGACACTGCACTAGACCATGCCAGAAGTCAGGCCCGGACCTCAACAACAGAAAATGCCAGACAATGGTCTTTCAGATAGAAGGGTGAAAAATAATAAACACCATAAATAAAAAAAATCTGCTCATCTTCACCTTGCATAATAAAACACACACTGGAAAAACAGTTGGAGGTGCGTATCGTAGTTTTCTGGTCCAGACAAACCTCACCTGAGATTATTTTCTCCAATCCACGTTACTAACATGGCTTTTACCAATATTTATATACAGTGGAGGAAATAAGTATTTGATCCCTTGTAGATTTTGTAAGTTTGCCCGCTGATGAAGACATGAACAGTGTATCATTTTAACGGTAAATTAAAAAATTTAACCAAGAGAGATGAAATATCCAAAATAAAATCTAGAAAATCATTGTATAAAATTTGCATTTTGCAAAGAGAAATAAGTATTTGATCCCCTACCAATCATTAAGAGTTCTGGCTCCTACAGACCAGTTAGACACTCCTAATCAACTGGTTACCTGCACTAAAGACAGCTGTCAAATAAAGAGCCAGAACTCTTGGTAGGGGGATTACTTATTTCGCTCTGCAAAATGCAAATAAAATTTATATAATTTATACAATGTGATTTTCTGGATTTTATTTTGGATATTCTCTGTTAAAATAAACCTACCCGGGGGGCGTGGCCGGAGCTTCATGGAGTAGGACGCCTGAGGGTTGAGCTCCTCTGCCCGGGAGAAAAATAAGCCCATTTATATAAGCTTAAAGTGCCCAGGATGGGGAAAAGGAAGCCCCTTAAGACCACCAGAGATCCAGGAGCCCCAGCACCGCTCACCATGGACTCCTTCCTAACGAAAGAGCTGCCAGGGGAGCAGGACCAGGAGGACGCCAGGACGGCTGGAGCGCCATATCACCTGCTTCCACAGACGACGGCAGCACCAGGAGTTATGGGAGGCAGCGGACATGGAGAGCCGGTCCACGTCGCAGACGGAGGGAGGGGTGTGGAGCCCGAAGAGACCGAAGGCACAGATGGAGGAAGAGCCGGAGATCCCGCGGACGCCGGCAGAAGGGGAGCCAGCCTCGTGGTCAAGATGGCGGCGGCGGAGAAGACGCGAGGTGACTCACCTGCCTGCGAGCGGGAGCGGGACTACAGCGAGCCGGCCGGGAGCATGAGCCTGGGGACTGCGGGACCGGACAGGAGGTACATGTTCTCCCTAGACACGAGCTCCGGCGGACACACGGAGATGGTGGAGATGCCGCCCCTCCCCCCTCTGGAGATCTTGGAGAGCGGCGGCGGTTGGAGCCCGTCGGCTCCTGTGGAACACTCGCAGGGGGAGTCCGGTGCCATGACCTGGTAATGCGGGAATGGGGAGTGGGGGAGCTCCGACGGCGGGATGATGGATGGCGGAGGGGGGGACTGGGGAGAGGCACAGAAGGAGGCTCGAGAGGCCAGGAGTGAGGCCCTTCAGCCTGCTATAATTCCCCAGCCTGTGTGGGATGACCCTGAAACTCCTAAAGATGCCCCCCTGTCCTCCCCACTGGGACCACCAATATTGCAGAATGAGTCTCTCACTCCCAGACCCCAAAGAAGCCAGAACGTATCTGGAAATACAGGGTCAGGGAGCCCAGCCCCTGTGGCACAGCTTAAAGGGACCTCCAGGACCCCCCTGAGCTCGCCTGCTAGAGAAGCTTCCAGGAAAGGAGCTCCGGAAACCCTGATCGCTGCACCCACACAGCCTCCATGTCCCCCAGCGGATTGGTGGGAATTTGTCCGTCAGCTTCCTACAAAAAAGGACTTCCAAGCACTTATTTCTGAAGTAAAAGACACCTGCAGGTCTGAAATAGCGGCGGTCCGACGGGATGTAGTCTCTATCTCCAAAAGAATAAACCAGCTGGAGACCGACCATAATGATGCTAGAACAACCATTCGCTGCCTCCAGTTCCATACCTCCTCCCAAGCAGACGCCATAAGAGAGTTACAACGTCATATTGAAGATCTTGACAACAGAGGCAGACGACACAATATAAGGGTCAGAGGTGTTCCTGAGGCCCAAATAAAGGAGGACGTTACAAAAATCCTGCAGACCATATTTAACTCCCTCCTCCAGCGTCCTCCTGATAGCCCAATTCCTATGGACAGAGCACACAGGGCTTTACGCCCCAAAAATTTGACAGGGAACCCGAGAGACATTATTTGTCACATCGTGGACTTCCAACTTAAAGAGGAAATAATGTTCAGAGCACGACCGCCAAAACAAGCGATGTACCAAGATGCTAAGATTCAACTGTTTCAGGATCTCTCATGGTTGACATTACAGCAGCGGAGGGCCCTCCGCCCATTACTGTCATCCCTAAAGGCCAATAATATCCTCTACAGATGGGGGTTCCCGTTCAGCCTATCTGCACGGCGAGGGGAGACGCCGGCCAACCTTCGGACCCCTGCAGACTTGGAGTCCTTTTGCCGGGCATTTGACCTTCCTGTCCCGGATCTACCAGATTGCACTCTGCCCCAGCAGATACAGCAGATTCCTCAGACCTGGCAACCAGCCACAGCAGCACGTAAACGGCGACCTAGAGGCCCAAGAGCGGAAGGACCTACCTGATTGCTTTTTCCCGTGATTTTACAGTCATATTTTGATCTCATATGGGAATTCCAGGGGGTCAGCTGTTCTGCTTATATTGCTTCCCTTTTTCCTGGGACTTTCTCCCTTTTAAAAAAAAAAAAAAAAAAATCCCGGGGGGGGGGTTTGGATCCCTAGTCCGGTTTGTGAGGTTCCGCCACTCACCCTTCTGCAGAGTCGTACCAATTGATTTGCACTTTGGTTTATAGTGCAGGTTATATTTAGTGAGATACCCTTAACTTTGTATAAAAGTAAGTCGACTCTGCTGGTGGGGTAGTGGACGGTCGGGGTTGATTCCATACCCTTATCGCATAATTGAAGAGTTTCTATTTTTTGGTAGAACATAGATATGTTTTGGTTTATTCTTTATTGTTCTGGTTGTACTCACAGATATGCAACTTACTATAGTAGAGGCGCTCTGTTTCAGAAGGGCCCAGGGAGTATATCTACCATACACATCAAGCGACAGTCTCAAACACTAGTCCCTACACTAGCTTACATTAAGACACCGGGATGGCTACGTTGATGAGCCTTAACGTGAAGGGGTTGAATTCTGATGTTAAGAGGAGGCTGGTTCTCCAGGAGATGCGAAAATCACGGGCGGATGTGGCGTTTCTGCAAGAGACACACTTCACGGAAAAAAAGCTCTTTTAACTTTGCCCGCCATTGGTTTCCTCAATCCTTTTCGGCTACAAATACAAAAAAGAAAGCTGGGGTGGCTATACTAATTTCTCGCACTTGCCCACTTCAAGTGAGTAAGTGGGAAGCAGATCCCTCGGGTCGTTACCTGATCATCCAGGGCACGCTGAATGGGATGAAATTAATCCTATGTAACCTCTATGCCCCAAACTCTAATCAGAATAGATTTGTTTCTTCGGTCCTTTCACGCCTCCCGTCAGACCGGGGGGTCATTCACATTATAGGGGGGGACTTTAATATGGTGTTTTCACACAGAGCTGATAAAATGCTAGCACCCTCACACTCCACAAGCCCATGTAAATCTAATCCGTCTACGGGATTTCGCAAATTGATCCATAAATACCAACTATTTGATCTGTGGAGAATTGATAACCCGACAGCAAGACAATACACCTTCTCACACCCTCATAATTCCCATAGCCGAATCGATTATTTCTTTGGTAATGTTCTCACTCTTAGAACACTCCGACAAGCACAAATAGGCAGTATCACATGGTCAGACCATGCCCCGTTACTACTACACCTTAATTTAACAAATGTTCCCTCAAAAAGAACCCACTGGAGATTAAATGAATCCCTACTCGCCAACCCTACTTCTCGAGAATCTATCCGTAAGGCTATACAGAATTACTTTGAGGAGAATTCTCAGACCCCTCCATCTTTCCCAGTGATATGGGAAGCCCACAAGGCGGTTATTAGAGGGGAGTGCATAGCCATTTCTTCCAAGCTCAAAAAGGACTCACAGCAACTTTATCATCAATGTGAAATAGACCTCCGATCAGCGGAGGAACGCCTTCGCACCCACCCCTCTAAGACTCGCCTGAAAGCGGTAATAGACCTTAGAACTAAATTAAAAGTGATATCACACGGGAAAATAGAAAAGCTCCTACGTTACTCACGCCAGAAGTATTATGAGTATGGCAATAAACCACATACGATGCTGGCCAGAAGGCTTCGGGACCAAACGATAACTTCCGCCCCCTGCGCCATAAAGGATACTTTGGGCACCCCTCATTATGATCCCACAAAAATCGCACAACTCTTCCACGCATACTACACATCCTTGTACTCTATCCCTCCGTCATTATCAATGTCCCACCCAGATAGTCAAATAATCATTCAATATTGTTGTTCTGACTGTCACCTTCCAAAACTGTCCCGGGAGGCTCTGGAGGATCTTAACCGAGAAATAGTCCCAGACGAGATCCATCAGACCAATAAAGACCTCCCAAACCACAAAGCTCCGGGCCCGGATGGGTTTACTTACCTATATTATAAAACCTTCCTGGGAGAACTGTCACCTCATTTGACTCATCTTTTCAATCTTTTTATGAAGGGTGAGGACATCCCAAATACTTTTTTACACTCTTAGATAACCGTTATCCCTAAAGCGGGTAGGGACCCCATGGAATGTGCGAGCTATCGCCCTATCAGCCTCTTAAATTCTGATCTCAAAATATTCACCAAACTGTTGGCGGACCGCCTAAATAATTGGCTTCCACAGCTGGTCCATAAAGACCAAGTAGGTTTTGTTCGCTATCGACAGGCGGGGGACAACACCCGAAGGATCTTAGATCTGGTGGAGGTGGTGAATAGGGAAGGAGTGGAAGCACTTCTTCTGGGACTAGACGCGGAGAAGGCTTTCGATAGGCCGGATTGGTCCTTCATGTTTTCTGTGTTGGGCCACTTCGGCCTGTCGGGACCATTTGTCTCAGCCCTGCGGGGCTTGTATTCTCTCCCTGCGGCGACAATTCGCCTCCCTCATGCACACTCAAATCCCCTGCCCATCCGTAATGGAACTAGGCAGGGCTGTCGTCTGTCCCCTTTGCTATATGTCCCAAGCATTGAACCACTGGCAGCACATATTCGACTCAATCCGGACATTATGGGGGTCAAGGTGCGGGATAAATCCTTTAAAGTGGCCCTATTTGCAGACGACGTCCTGTTGTCCCTGACTAATCCCGTCATTTCCCTACCAAACTTACACGCAGTACTAACTCAATACGCTAGACTCTCGGGTTATAAACTTAACTCCGACAAAACAGAGGCCTTTCCGCTCAACATCCCAGAAACTAAAATTACAGACCCTCAAACAAAATTTTAAGTACTCTTGGCGTTCAGATTCCCTACGATATATAGGAGTCAAAATAACCCCCAGTTATAAAACAGTATATCAAGCCAATTTCCCGCCCCTGATACGCGAAGTGGAAAATAGTCTGAAAAAATGGTCATCATTACAGATCTCTTTTTTGGGTAAAATCGCTACAATTAAAATGTCAGTTATCCCTAAATTTCTGTATCTGTTTGAAACACTCCCGGTGCGGGTTCCCCTGGGGGTATTGAAAAAAGTCCAATCAAAACTCTTGCAATTTATATGGCACTCAGGAAGGCACCGCATCCCAGATTCAGTACTATATGCACCACGTACAAAGGGGGGCTTGTCGTGTCTGAATCTTAAGCTTTATTACTATGCCGCACACCTGCGCAGCCTGGCGTCATGGACGGCTCTGCCGGCTTTTAACAAGTGGACGAAGATAGAGAAGCTTTGGATGGCACCTTTCCACCCTAGCTCTTTGATATGGGGACACCCTAGTGAAACCCCCTCCAGAGACCTCTTAGCCCCGATGGCGTTTACGAGAGAGGTGTGGCGACAGTGTAGAATGAAGTTCCAGTTGGCCTCACAGTCTTCCCTATTGACCCCTTTCTTGTTCACGCCACACTTGACAAAGGGCATGAATCCGTAGGTGACGGGGCAGTGGGCGAAGGCGGGCCTCTACTGTTTTCGGGACGTGGTCAACCCGGTTACGCTGAAATTGAAGCAATTTTCGAATTTACGATATCAATACAACCTACCCCTCCATCTATATTCCTCATATCAACAGGTATCACATTTTTTCACAGACATTATGGGACTGGCGGGGGTGCGGCGTCCCACAGCATTTGAGACCCTTTGTTCTGGCAGGACCTCGACCAGGGGACTGATCTCGGCCATTTATAACATTCTGATAATCGGGGACTCACCGGAGGCACTGAGGCATTCATACATGAAGAGATGGGAGGGATGGGTTGGACGCCCCCTTTCAGATGCACTCTGGTCAGTAATATGGGCTAGGACATTTAGGTCCTCAATTAGCACTCTTTATAAGGAAAACCAAGTAAAGATCCTCATGACATGGTACCACACACCAGAACTCCTTCACAAATTTAACCGTACCTATCCAGACGTGTGTTGGAGATGTGGCCTTGGGGGAGCATCCCAATACCACATATTCTAGACATGCCCGATCATCGATGGCTTCTGGGAGGAGGTGGAGTCCCTGATTGGCAGATTGGTGGGTGGTAGTGTGACCAGAGATCCGGTAGTGTATTTGCTGAATGCCCTCCCATCGTCTCTAAGCAAACCTGAACTAAAGCTTTTACTCCATGTCCTTACTGCGGCCAAGTGTCTAATTTCACTGTTCTGGAGAAGGGTAGCCCCGCCCTCTGTCTCAGATCTATATGCCAGAATAAAAGATGTCAGGAATATGGAAAAGCTCACAGCCCAGCTCCATAATACAATGGATAAGTTCACAGTGACATGGTCTCTTTGGGATACCCTTGTGGACACCTACCAGGTGTAGGGTCGGATATAGGATTGGAGTGACTGATACTTGGGATTTAGACCGGTTTCAGGGGGCACCTTTCACCTTCTATTTGACAATTAGAGTGTTAATGATATAGTCCATCTGTAAGCATACTTGTGAAATGGTACATCTATTCATGTAACTATGTAACTTCATGTCTGTGTTATTCTTTTCTTTTCTGTTGTACAACATGTTTAAAAAAAACCTTTTTCAAAATAAAAAGTTGAATAAAGGGGCGTGTCTGGAACTCCATGAGGCAGGACGCCTGAGGCCTGAGCTCCTTCGCCCGGGATCATAAATAGCACTTTTATACCAGCTTGGAGGATCCGAAATGGGGAAGAAGCCGCCCCCAAAGATGTCTAAAGACCCCGGGACCCCAGCAGCGTTCACCCTGGACTCCTACCTAACAAGGGAGCCGCCGGCGTGTCCTGGCTATGAAGGAGTGAGGACGTGACTTGTCTTAGCTCCTGCCACTGGACTTTATAACTGATGATCCACGCAACTGAGGACTCTGTAACACAGGCTATGCAGCGGAGGAGACGAGGGAGATCCCAGGGGTGCAGCAGCAGAGCTTCACAATCGGAGGAGAGAGGGATCAAGCACTTTTTATCCAGGCCGGGGCAGAGAGAAGCTTCACAGGTGGCACCCAAGATGGCTGCTAAGGCTACACACGAGGTGAGCTCAGCGTGCAGCAGTGAGATGGCAGCTATGGAGATGCAGGGAAAGGCTCAGCAGCTGACGGGACTGAGAGGAGAGACCACCTGGAGTGAAGAGGAGATACAGAAGATAAGGCCAGACAGCCCAAGATTACAGGTACAGGGGAAACCCGGAGTGAGAAGCACGGGGGAAGTGCCTGCTGATACAAACAGTAGCCCTGAAGCCTGGAGGCCTCTGGAGGGGGAAGTAACGTCGTCTCTTATAACACACATGCAGGAGTGTGAGGAATTTCAGGAGGGGGGACACTGCACTGCAAATGAGTTACAGGTCCCTGACAGAAGTGAGACTGTACCCAGGGAGAAGCACAACATAAATCTAAAGTTACCAGATGCAGACAAGCATGCAGGGTCAGGCCCAGCCATAACAACAACACAAGAGTCAGGAGTTCTGACAGAGCTTAATGAGATGCGGGCACGTTTCTCAGCTATACCCACCAGGGAAGATATGGAGGCATATATAACTAGGCTGGAGCAGGCGTACCGCACAGAGCTGTCAGCCCTGAAGGGGGAGGTGGAGAGAGTGGACACCCAGAGTCAAGTGCAGGCAGCTAAAATTCAGAATATGGAGGACACTTCACAGGCCCACGGGGCACTATTAGAACAACACTCCCGCCAAATACAATACGTGGTTGAAGCAATGGATGATGCTGAAAATAGGGGCCGAAGAAACAATCTCAGAGTGCGTGGCCTGCCTGAGTCTGTCGAGTCCAAGGACTTACATGGTACCCTTCAAGTGATCTTCAATAATATTCTGGGTGAACCATCAAGCCAACCCCTGGAATTGGATAGAGCGCATAGAGCGTTGGGCCCCAAACCAGCCCAGAACGACCGACCTCGGGATGTGATCTGTAGGGTCCACCGCTATGTTATTAAGGAGGCCATTCTGTTTAAGCTCCGCAGTGGAGTATCACCATCGTATGAGGGGAGCCAAATCCAGATTCTACAAGATCTATCCCGTTTTACCTTACAAAGGAGAAGAGCTCTTAAACCTCTGCTGGACATTCTCCGCTCATACGAGTTTCCATATAGCTGGGGGTTCCCCTTCCGCCTGCAGGTTCGGCACGCGGGACGAATGCATGTTCTTCGGTCTCCGGCGGATTTACCCTCGTTCACCGCGGCCTTGGACATTCCATTAGTGCCTATAGAGGACTGGCCGGACTTTCCAATGGGGGGGGGAGTCACCGTCCCAGCCGGTGATCGGATGCGTGGCTCTCATAGAGAAAGAGGAGGGAGGCCGGTCTGATGTATAAGAGAATGGTGGATTAAATTGTTCTAGTATGTTTTTGGTTATAGGATCACAGTACGATGGAGTCTATCCTCTGGTCCTGATGGGAATTTCGCGTTGTGGGGTTATTGTATCGCCCTGGACAGGGGGGTGGGGGGTTCCCTCCTTCCATCCTGGGTGTAATGGGGGGCGCCCCTCAACATTATAAGGTGCAATACCCTCTCAAAGCCCCTTCTCCCTTCTTTATACAGAGCTTTAGTTGCAAATCAAAATATATATAGTTAAAAGCTGTTTTTTAGTCCAGGGCAGGGGGCTCCTTTGTGGAAAGTTCCCTCCCTGATTGGGATAACACGCCACAGGGTAGTGGCGTAGGATTAACATCCCTGGTATATAGAGATTCTTATTTTTCTGCATTTACCTCTAGTCTATTTGACCAAGTATAAGGGTCACGTTACGACCCTACAGGCAAGAGGTGCTTTGACCTTTTTGCCTACGGTACTCTCTCTTTGTTTGTAGTTTCCTTCATATACTTAATCCTTCTACCCCCCCCCTCCTTTTTTTTTTCTCTCCCCCTCTCCTAACCTTCTCTATTCTCTCCACCCACACCTCTCTTCCCATCCCCATCTTCCCGGTTCCTCACCGTTCCTCCTCCTCAGAATGACGCAGATTACCTTTGGCTCATTGAATGTGAGAGGCCTCAATGTCCCGCAAAAACGGTCTCAGGTATTCTTTGACATGCATAAGAAACGAGTCCATATATTATTGATTCAGGAAACACATTTCAAAACTGGTCACCTCCCTAACTTTAAAGACAGATATTACACCAAATGGGTCCATAGCACCAACCCAGAGTCAAAATCAAAAGGGGTGTCTATAGGCATCCATAAAGCCCTGGTGCACACGGTTCTGGACACGAGAGTGGACACTGAGGGAAGATTCATTTTTCTGAAAATTAATGTTAATTCATCTATCTTTACCATTGTCAATTGGTATTTACCAAACAGAGATCCGGCGACGTCCTGCTCCTCTCTCCTGTCATCATTGGATGAATTCGCAGAAGGGACCGTGATCGTGGGTGGCGATTTAAACTTCACTTTGGACCCTAAGGTAGATACAACTTCGGGACACAATTTTCTCTCTCTCAGAAAGCTAACAAAAGTTAAACGCTCAATACAAGAGCTTCGATTGGTAGATGTGTGGAGAACGTTACACCCAGTGGAGCGTGACTACACATACTTCTCCCCGGCTCACTCCTCGTACAGCCGCATAGACCTGTTTCTTGTGAGCCAAAAGGCTCTGACTTGGCAGATACAGGCCTCTATAGGCAGTATATCCTGGTCTCACCACGCTCCTATATTCCTGAGCCTTACTATCCCAGATGGGGCAGGGAGGCCGTGGTCTTGGCGGCTGAACGATAGTCTGCTTGGGGATCAGGGGTGCATGAAGGATCTACAGAACACGATTGATGAATTTTTAGAAATACACTCAGAAGACCCCACAGCCCTTCCCGTGCAGTGGGAGGCACTTAAATGTGTGTTGAGAGGGGTTTTGATCAAACATGGGGCTAGGCTTAAGAGAGAGAGAGCCCAAACCATTTTGTCCCTACTTCAGAATATTTCAGATCTGGAAAGGGCCCATAAGAAGACATTATCACCTTTGACACTGGCGGAGCTAGTCAAAAATAGAGAGGAGCTTAAATCGATTCTCGACCGACAGTATGAGCGACATAGGACTAGAATAAAAAGATTCCTCTATGAGTATGCAGATAAATGTGGTAGACCACTAGCTAGGATCCTACATCCTAGGGGAGACCCCAGCCACATTCCCATGATTAAACAAGCAGACGGCTCTTCGACTCAGAACCCAACTCTCATCGCGGAACAGTTCCAAAAGTATTATAGAGACCTATATAACATAAAGGGCAAATTTGGAGACATGCCACATGACGCATTAGAAAATAAAATAAACGACTACGTATCCAGAACGGCCCTACCGGTTATACCAAGTGCTGAGGTTGAAAATTTAGAGACGGACTTTACAGAAGCAGAAGTGGCATCTATCATTAAAGAATCTCCCTCAGGCAAAAGTCCGGGTCCAGATGGGTTCACCCCTAAATTTTATAAAATATTCCAAACTCAGCTATCCCCGTTCTTGACTAAAGTATTTAATTCCATCTCAGAAAATTCCCAATGGGTGGCGCAATCTCTCGAAGCCCATATATGTGTTATCCCCAAACCGGGGAAGGATCACATGTTAGTTACAAATTACAGACCCATTTCACTGATCAATCTAGACCTAAAACGTTTTTCCAAAGCCTTAGCCAACAGACTTGCTCCTTCCTTGCCCGGGATAATACACACAGATCAAGTGGGGTTCGTACAAGGTCGGGAGGCGCGTGACAATACCAACAAACTGTTCCTCCTGATGACCCGGTCGAGGGCTCATTCTCTTCCCATGTGTTTACTCTCAGTGGAGGCGGAGAAGGCCTTTGACCGGGTCAGTTGGAATTTCATGATGGCCGCTCTAAAGCAGGTGGGTTTGGGCAAAAAATTTTTAGATAGGATTGCGTCCCTTTATTCGAGACCCTCAGCAAAAGTTAGGACGAATGGGTTTCTGTCGTCATCGTTTCAGGTCCACAATGGAACAAGGCAAGGATGTCCATTGTCACCTCTGCTCTACGTCATTGTCATGGAGCATCTAGCGGTCGCCATAAGAAATAATGCTAGTATCCATGGGATAGAGGCCGGGGGAGGGAATCGCAAGTTAGCTTTATTTGCTGACGACCTTCTCATGTTTATTTCCCAGCCACACATATCCTTCCCGTCTTTGCTCAAAGAGTTCGAGGAGTTTGGTAACTTAAGTAATTTTAAAGTGAACTTCTCTAAATCAGAGGCTATGAATGTGACCCTGTCGGCGGAAGATCTAGCCTGTACAACCCAAAATTTTCCCTTTAAGTGGCAACCGTCAGCTATAAAATATCTGGGGGTAGTTGTACCTCGGGATCCAACAAAAATTATGCATCATAATTTTCTGCCCCTGTTAGAGAGGACAATTAGGGATTTAAAGAAGTACGACAAAAAAAGACTATCGTGGTTTGGGCGTATCAACGCTATTAAAATGGATGTTCTTCCTAGGTTTCTTTTCTTGTTCCAAACGGTACCTATTCAGCTGCCGGGGAGTTACTTTTCCAAAATTCGGACGGCTTTGTCAAGGTTCGTTTGGGGGAATAGGAGACCTCGGACAAGCATAAAAACTCTTACCAGACACAAAAATAATGGAGGGGCAGGGCTCCCAAATTTCCAGTTATACTACAGGGCAACTATTCTAACGAGGATAATGGATTGGCACTTCCATAGGAACTCGAAACAATGGGTCGCGATCGAACAGGACGGATTGGGAGTCCCTTTGCACTTCCTCTCATGGATGGGAAAGGAGAGTAGGTCACAGATAGAGAAGGGAATGGAGTTTATTTGGACAGTGATGGGGACGTGGGACGGTGAGGTTAAGAGGGGTTCTCTCTCACAGGGGAGGGGTCCACTTACCCCCCTCTTTGGCAACCAGGAGTTCCCTCCGGGGCTTCATTCCAATAAATTTCTGGGATATACTCGGGTGGAGGAAACTCGTTTTTTTCATGTGCTCCAGGGAAATACCCTGCCCCCTTATGCATCTCTACGGGCCACAGGGAGAGAGGTTTCCTGGATAGAATATATGCAGCTGAAATCGTTTCTATCCAACCAGGACAGGGAGAGGAAGTTGAGGACCCCCCCTACTCCATTTGAGAAATTGTTCTTGCAGGGTTCGTCACCTGGGCATGTCATCTCTCTTATTTATAAAATGCTGAACCAGAGAGACATGTCGGACAAACCCAAATTTGTCTATAGATGGGGAGAGGAACTGGGAGAGGACATTTCGGAGGACAGATGGAGCAGGGCGTTTCTGTGGACCCACAAACTTTCTCTGGCTTGTGCCGCCCAAGAGAAAAACTATAAAATTCTCACAAGGTGGTACCAATACCCGACCAAATTGCATGCTATCTTTCCCTCAGTGTCCGACATGTGCTGGAGATGTGGTACAGAAAAAGGGTCTATGTTACATATATGGTGGAGCTGTGCTAAATTGCAACCATTCTGGGACTCAGTGTTTTCTCTGTATAAAAAGATGAGTGGGGGTGAGGTGGAGAGATCTCCCCAGGTGGCCCTCCTCTCTATCCTCCCTGGTTCATTCAAGTCACAAAAGAGGGACCTGCTGCGATTTTGTTTAGCGGCAGCCCGTATAATTATTCCCAGATACTGGAAACAGACTAGATGCCCCACGTTAGCTGACTGGGTAGAGGAGATGGCAAACCTCCAGAGAATGGAGGAACTCACAGCTGAACTTAATGGGCTCACGGAAAAATTTATCACAGTGTGGGGACCGTGGATTACGTTCATGGAGTCTCCTGAGTTCACGGTGAGTCTGGCAGGTTATTTGGGATGAGAAATGGTGACATACCTTGTCTTCCCCTCTCCCCACACACTTTTTTCCCCCACCCCCTCTTTACCCTACTTTCTTCACTCTATTTGATTCCTTCTTTTCTAAGCTTATATCTGTTCTTTTTTTTTTTTTCTAGTTTTCTACTTTTTCTTAAATGTTTATTCAATAACTTAAAAGGGGATGGTTTTATGCTGAGAGTGGTCTTGTCAATTATCAGGAAGACATGTTTAGCTGGAACTCTGATTTCTAGTGTATGGTTTGCCATGGAGTGTTAGCATAAGGATAGCTTATAGAGTTCCAATGAAATCTACAATGTGATGTTATTTCTGTCATTCCGAAACTGAGAGATCACTGTTTATGTATTATAATCTTTATAAATGTTCAAGATGTATGCTTGATTTATAAACTTAATAATAAAACAGATTTGAAATAACAAGGGAGCCGCCCGGCGAGCAGGAGCAAGAGGAGGCCCGAGCCGGAGAGGTGACTCAGCATCTCTCCCCTCGCCCGACAGCAGCAGCAGAGGAGACGGTACGGGGACTGCCGGTACGTGCTGCAGGGGGCAGAGGGATGGCAGAGCGGGATCCAGTGAGCGCCGGCGGGATGGAGGCTCCCATCGCGGTCAAAATGGCGGCGGTGGGGAAGACGCGCGGGGACTCACCTGGGGCCCAGCAGGAGCGTGGAAGCGGTGAGCCGGACGACCCGGAGTACTCCCGATCTCCAAGGTCAGGTGAGCGACCGCCGCTCTCCCTAGAAACGAGCCCTGGGAGCCAAGTGAGGACGGCGGAGATAATGCCGCCCCTCCCCCCTCTGGAGGTGCTGGAGCGTGGCGGCGGCTGGAGCCCCGCGGCCCACGTGGACGCCACACTGCGTGCAGTGAGTGGCACAGAGTGGGGCGTAGAGGAGCAGGGACCGGAGGGCAGAAGATGTGAGGGAATGGAGGATATGGCAGGAGGCAGCGAGGAGGCTTTAGGGGGCACATATGAGGCCATGCAGAGTGCTGGAGTCCCTAGACCACCATGGGACAGTGATACAGTGCCGGCTAGTGACTCCCTGTCTTTTCCACTGGAACCACCAATGCTGCATAATGAGACTCTCATCCCTGGGCCCCAAAGACCCCACAAAGTAATAAAGGGCCCAGGACTTCGGAGCCCCTGGTCCCCCTCCGATCATCCAGGGGTAGATAACACCAGGCAGAGGGCCCAGGAGAGGGCAGGGGCCAGCCTTTCCATCACACAACCTGTGTGCATGCCTGCTGAGTGGTGGGAACATGTCCAACAGCTCCCTACCAAGAAGGACTTTCAAACACTCATTTCTGAGGTTAAACATGCCTGTAGATCTGAAATAGCAGCAGTCCGGCAGGATGTCATTTCCATCTCTAAAAGAATAAACCAGCTGGAAAATGACCATACGGAAGCTAGAACAACCATCCGTCACCTCCAGTCCCAAACCTCCTCTCAGGCTGACCTCATAAGGGAGCTGCAGCGTCATATTGAGGATCTGGACAACAGAGGCAGACGCCATAATATAAGGGTCAGAGGCGTACCCGAGTCCCAAGCAAAGGAGGACGTCATAACAATTTTGCAGACTATATTCAACTCACTTCTGCAGCAACCTTCTGACCATCCAATTCCCATAGATAGAGCGCATAGGGCTTTACGCCCTAAAAATCTGAAAGGGAACCCAAGGGATATTATCTGCCATATCACTGACTTTCAACTTAAAGAAGAATTAATGTTTAAAGCACGACCGCCAAAACAAGTGATGTACCGAGGTACCAAAATCCAGTTATTCCAAGATCTTTCGTGGTTAACACTCCAACAGAGGAAGGCCCTCCGCCCACTACTCTCGTCTTTGAAGGATAATAACATTCTCTACAGATGGGGGTTTCCGTTTAGCCTCACTGCACGGCGAGGAGAGACGCAGGCCTGCCTTTAGGCCCCCGCTGATCTTGAGCCTTTTTGCCGGGCCTTTGACCTTCCTCATCCAGATTTGCCAGATTGGAGTATACCCCAGCAGATGCCGCCACTTCCTCAGACCTGGCAACCGGCAACTACGTCGCGCAAACGACGCTCCAAGAGTTCGAGGGATGAAGAACCTACTTGACTAAGCTCTCATGTGAACTTATGGTTACCTGTAGAAGTTACTTCGTCCTAATGGGTTTACCTATATAGTTCTCCATTTCTTTGTGATTTCTCCGTTTTAGATGATCCCGGGGGGGGGGGGGGGGGGGGGATTGGGGCCAGTGTGCCAGACTTATGGAGTTTTGCCACCTGCCCACTGGCAGAGTCGTACTAAATTTTTTCGCACTCTAGTTTATAGTGCAGGTTATATCCAGTGTAATACTCTCTACTCTGAGTAAATATAAGTCGGCTCTGGTATTGGGATAGTGGGCGGTTAGTTTCGACTGCCGTATACTTATCTCATAACGGAAAGTTCCTTTTTTTATAGTTGAACATAGTTATGTTTGAACTTGTTATTTTAGGTCTTGATAAGATCCACAGGTATGCAACTTATCAAATTATATCTGCTATATCACATAGGGGTTCAGGGGGATCACCTGCCACGCACACTAAACGAAAGTCTCAGATATTAGCCTCCACACAAGCACATCTAGAGGTTATGAGATGGCGAAGATTATGAGTCTTAATGTTAAGGGGTTGAATTCTGATGTGAAGAGGAGGCTGATCCTCCAGGAGATGCGGAAGTCAAGGGCGGCAGTAGTGTTCCTGCAAGAAACACACTTTACAAACAAAGGGTCTTTTAGCTTTGCCCGCCATTGGTTTCCTCAATCCTTTTCAGCCACTAACTCAAAGAAGAGAGCAGGGGTGGCCATATTGATTTCCCGCACTTGCCCATTTCAAGTGAGCAAGTGTGAGGCAGATCCGTTAGGCCGCTATCTGATTGTCAAGGGAACTTTGAATAGGAAACGGATAATCTTCTGTAACCTATATGCTCCTAACGTCAATCAGCTTAAATTTGTTTCATCTGTCTTGGCGCGTCTTTCAGCAGATCGTGGGGCCATACACATTGTAGGAGGGGATTTTAACATGGTGTTCTCGGAGAATGCTGATAAAATGCATGCACTCTCACATCCTGTAAGTCAACATAGACCATCACAATTATCTGTTGGTTTCCGCAGGCTGATCCGTAAACACCAATTGTATGACCTCTGGAGAATAGACAACCCAACAGCAAGACAATACACCTTCTTCTCACATCCGCACAACTCACATAGTCGAATAGACTACTTCTTTGGCAATATCCCCACACTTAGAGCACTTCAGCAGGCACAGATGGGTAGCATCACCTGGTCGGACCATGCCCCCGTATCGATATTTCTGAACCTCACAACTGCCCCTTTAAAGAGAACCCCCTGGAGACTTAATGAATCTTTATTAACTAACATTTCCTCTAGAGAATTCCTCCGACGGGCCATACAGAATTATTTTACGGAAAACTGTCACCTCCATCCTTCCCGCTGATATGGGAAGCCCACAAGGCAGTTATTAGGGGGGAGTGCATAGCCCTCTCCTCTAGGACTAAAAAGGATTCTCAACAGCAATATGAAAAGGATCTACGTGCAGCAGAGGAACAGCTCTGTACCCGTCCCTCTAGGATTCGCCTGAAAAAAGTGATAGACCTGAGATCTAAATTATAAGAGATTACGCAGGGTCACGTAGAAAAACTTCTCCGGTACTCCCGCCAGAAATATTATGAATATGGGAATAAACCGCACACGATGTTAGCCAGAAAGCTTAGAGACCAAACGATGGCTACTGCCCCTAGCGCGATAAAGGACACTTTGGGTATCCCTCAATATGACCCCACAAAAATGGCCCAATTGTTTCAAGCTTACTACACATCATTATACTCTATCCCCTCGCCATTTCCAATGTCCCAACCAGACAGAGCAAAAATAGTGAATGATTACTTGGCCACCTGTCACCTCCCAAAGTTATCCCAAGAGGCAGTGGAAGAACTCAATCGGAAAATATCCCCAGATGAGATACAACAAGTGATCAAAGACCTGCCAGGTCATAAAGCCCCGGGTCCTGATGGGTTCACTTACCTATACTACAAGACTTTTGTAGAGGAGCTGTCTCCTCACCTAACACACCTCTTCAATCTGTTCATGGAGGGTGTAGACATTCCAAATACATTCCTACATTCCTATATAACTATTATTCCCAAAGCCGGTAAGGACCCGATGGAGTGTGCGAGCTACCGCCCGATTAGCCTCTTAAATTCGGACCTCAAGATATTTACTAAACTTTTAGCTGAACGTCTAAATAATTGGCTCCCGTACTTGGTCCATAAAGACCAGGTTGGGTTCGTTCGCTACCGTCAGGCAGGAGATAACACACGTAGGATTCTGGACTTGGTGGAGGTGGCGAACAGGGAGGGAGGGGAGGCTTTGCTTCTAAGCCTGGACACGGAGAAGGCCTTTGACAGGCTGGACTGGTCCTTCATGTTTTCTGTGTTGGGCCATTTTGGACTGTCGGGGCCATTTGTCTCGGCATTAAGAGGCTTATACTCGTGTCCGGCAGCAACAATTCGCCTCCCTCACGCTCACTCAGAATCCCTCCCTATCAGAAATGGAACGAGGCAGGGATGCCCACTGTCCCCTCTTTTATATGTCCTTAGCATTGAACCGCTGGCAGCTCAAATTCGGCTTAACCCAGATATTATGGGGGTCAAAGTTCGGGAAAAATCCTTTAAGGTGGCTTTATTTGCGGACGATGTTTTGTTGTCCCTGACTAACCCTGTTGTCTCACTGCCAAATCTGCATGCAGTCTTAGCCCAGTATGCGAGGTTCTCGGGATATAAACTTAACTCAGATAAAACGGAGGCATTACCCATTAACATCCCGGAAGGTAAAGTGCGGTCCCTTAAGCAAAATTTTAAGTATTCCTGGCGTTCGGACTTTCTACGATACTTAGGGGTTAAAATAACCCCCAGCTACAAAACAATATATCAGACAAATTTCCCACCCTTGATCCGAGACGTTGAAAATAGCCTAAAGAAATTGTCTTCCCTGCAGATCTCTTTTCTAGGCAAAATAGCCAGAATTAAAATGTCAATAATCCCGAAATTTCTGTACCTGTTCGAAACACTCCCGGTACGAGTCCCTATGGGGGTGTTGAAAAAGAGTCCAGTCAATGCTTATGCAATTCATCTGGCACTCGGGGAGGCATCGCATCCCAGACTCAGTCTTGTGCGCACCACGTTCAAGAGGGGGTCTGTCGTGCCAAATCTTATACTCTATTATTATGCCTTTCATTTACGTACTCTGGCCTCTTGGACAACCCTGCCAGCATATAATAAATGGACGGAGATTGAGAAGCTCTGGATGGCACCTTTCCACCCAAGCTCTCTAATCTGGGGCCGCCCTAGTGAAACTCATTCGAGAGGTCTTTTAGGCCCAATGGCATTTATAAGGGAGCTGTGGCGGCAGTGCAGGATAAAGTTCCAACTATCAACGCAGTCTTCCCTACTCACTCCCTTCCTGTTCACTCCACACTTGACACAGGGCATGAGCCCGGGGGTGGTGGGGCAATGGGCAAAGGCGGGCTTGTACTGTTTCCGTGACATTGTTAACCCAGTCACCTTAAAATTAAAGACATTCTCAGACCTACGACACCAGTACAGATTACCTCTCTACCTCCATTTCTCATACCAACAGATAGCGCATTTCTTCTCGACCATTAGAGGGCAGATGGCGTCATGTCGTCCCTCAACTTTTGAGGCCCTCTGCTCGGGGTGCACTTCAACCAAGGGTTTGATTTCAGCCATCTACAACATATTGTCAAGAGGGAACACTTTAGAGATAGTAAAGCACACATATATGAAGAGATGGGAGGGCTGGATCGGTCGACCTATATCAGAAGCACTCTGGTCGGTGATATGGACTAGGACATTTCGGTCCTCAGTCAGCACTCTATAAGGAGAACCAAATCAAAGTCCTTATGACATGGTATCACACTCCAGAGCTTTTGCACAAGTTCAACCGTTCCTATCCAGATGAATGTTGGAGATGTGGACATGGGGGAGCTTCTTTATATCATATATTCTGGACATGCCCAGCTATCGGTGGTTTTTGGGAGGAGGTCGAGTCCCTGATGGGTAGATTGGTAAATAGAAATCTGAGTACGTATCCGGTAATATATTTACTAAACGCTCTCCCTTCGTCTTTAAGCAAATCTGAATTAAAGCTTCTCCTGCATATTCTCACCGCTGCCAAATGTCTAATATTATTCTGGAAGAGGGAAGCACCACCGTCAATCTCAGATCTTTATGCTAGGATAAAAGACGTGGGAAATATGGAGAGATTGACGGCCCAGCTCCCCAACACAATGGATGGATTTGTAAAGATATGGTCTCTGTGGGATGATTTTGTAAATACGTTTCAGATTTGAGCCCGAATAAGTGGTGTTGATTCCTTTCCCCTTTCCAAGGCCGAAGTGAGCTGGGGGATTTCCCCCCCCCTTTTTTTCTACCCGATATTACATCTGTGTATTGCATAATGTATCTAACGGCATACCTGGGAAATGTCTTCTTTCCATGTCTGTTTCTGATTTATTGTAAAACTTGTTTAAAATCTTTTTTCAAAAAAAAAAAAGTTGATTAAAAAAAAAAAAAGTTGAATAAAAAAAAACAAAACCTACCCTTAAAATTACAGCCTGTTCATGTCTTTGTCACAAAATCAGCAAGGGATCAAATACTTATTTCCCCCACTGTATTTTATAATTTACTTAAAAAGAGGAGGAAAAGTAGGATGGGACTGAACATTTTAAAAAAAAAAAAAAAAAAAAAAAAAAGTCCTTCTATATGTAGCGCACACCAGTTTCCACTTAATCTTCCCATAACCAGTTTTCTGTTGTGTCTGGGAGTTGAAGCTTCAGGACAACGTGGTTTCATGGAGCCTTTGAAAATCCATGTGGGTGGAGTTTTGTTTGTCAAAAGAAAAAAAAAAACCAAACAAACAAAAACAACAACTTTTTTCGCCACTAGTGGATTACAATCTGTGACGTTAAAAATGCAACATGCAAGTATGACAAATCACTCCCCCAGCCGTATAGCGGAAAGGTGGAGGGGGACCATGTCTAACCATATGGGTCATTGTAACTTGAAACCACATTTATGTTTAATCTCTTATTAAAAGTTTTAAGAGAACAACAAAAGTGTCCATACAAACATAACATGTCAAAACATCCACAGCGTAGCCAAAAATTCTTGAAAAGTAAGAGTACCCTCCCAACGGCTAAAGAACAACAGTTATCTAGAACCAAATCCTCTACACATTTTTGAGAAAGAAATCATTTACCAATTCCTGCAATACTTTTATAGATAAACAGGAAAAATATAGGAAGGGAATGAAAGGAAAGAAGAGAAGAAGGAAAATGGGATAGAAAGAGGGCAGAAGACAAAACAAAAACAAAACAAAAAACACACAAAAAAAAAAACAAAAAACAAAAGAACCCCCTCACTCCAATTGCACATACATACTGCCTCGCCTTCCCTCCTCATCTCATAACCCCCCTCGAGAGAACACAATCAGGGTATGTGCGCACGTGTGCGTATTACATGCAGTTACGCTGCATTCTGCACCGCAGCGTAACTACATGCGTCCTGCGTCCCCTGCACAATCTATGGAGATTGTGCAGGGGCCGTGCGCACGTGGTATGTTAGAACGCAGCGATTCGGCTGCTTGCCGAATCGCTGCGTTCTAAGAAGTGACATGTCACTTCTTTCGTGCGTTCTGCATGCAGTCTATAGGGAGAGGCAGCATGCAGAGCGCACGAATCTGCCGGCACCATGCGCTTCAGAACGCAGCTTTTCAGCTGAAGCGCACATTTTCGGTGCGGTGCAGAGCGCACATAGCCTCAAGGAGAAAGATCCGGGAGGAGAGGGTCGATGCAAAGGGAGGAACCCTCAGGAGTTAGGGAATAAGGATGAAAAGTGCCGGAAAGCCCAAAAACAGGCTCCAGGGGCTTCATATTTGTAGGAATTTGTCTGTAGTGCCATTAAATTCTGCGGTCAGGTCGTCCATCTTATAAAGGCTGCTCATCTCCCCGTACCACTCCTCCAGGGTTGGGGACTGTGAGGACCTCCAATGCCTGACTATAACTGTGCGGGCTGCAGTCACACAAAATCTTAATAGTCCCTTCTTCTGAGACCTAACTGACCCCAGGAGGACAGATAAGAGGGTCGCCTGTGGCGCGTTAGGAGTGTAAACGCCCCGTTACACGCAACGACGCATCTAACGATAAATCGCTGGGGTCACGGATTCAGTGACACACATCCGGCTTCGTTAGCGACGTCGTTGCGTGTGACACCAACAAACGGCCGTTAACGATCAAAAATACTCACCTTATCGTTGATCGTTGACACGTCGTTCATTTTCAAAAAATCGTTGATTGTTGCAGGACGGATGTTGTTAGTCTTCCCGAGGCAGCACACATCGCTACGTGTGACACTGCAGGAACGACGAACTGCAGCTTACCTGTGGCCGCCGGCAATGAGGAAGGAAGGAGGTGGGCAGGATGTTACGGCAGCTCATCTCCGCCCCTCCGCTTCTATTGGGCGGCCGCTTAGTGACGCCGCTGTGACGCCGCACGAACCGCCCCCTTAGAAAGGAGGCGGTCTGCCGGCAACAGTGACGTTGCTAGGCAGGTAAGTCCGTGTGTCGGCTCCAAACGATTTTGTGTGCCACGGGCAGCAATTTGCCCGTGAGGCACAAATGACGGGGGAGGGTGCTTTCCCCAGCAACATTGCTAGCGATATTGCTGCGTGTAAAGCCCCCCTTTATCCCCACTTATTTTATCGTGGACAGAAAAAAAAAAAAACAGAATCCCAGAATGGTTTAATTCCACTACAACTTCACCAAATGTGCAGCATGGTACCCCGTTCCACTCCACACTGATCGGAAACGGAGGGAAAGAGCGCATGTAGTGTAGCAGGACAGCGGTACCAACAGGTTAATATCTTCTAATTTGTTTTTCCTGTGCCGCTCAGGCCATAGAAATTGAAACCATATTTAATATATGACACATACAATGGCTTGGAAAAGTATTCATACCCTGGAAAATGTTACTCACAAAATTAAAATGTATTTTATTGGGATTTTAGGTCATATACTAACAAAGTAGCAAGTATTTGTGAAGTATAAAAGGACATTATACATGGTTTTCTAAAGACTTGAAAAATAAGGAAATTTTAATGTGCACTTGTATTCAGGTCTCTGTAGTCGGATACCCCTAAATAAAAATCCTGTGTGACAAATTGCCTCCAGAAGTTATATAATTAATAAATTGATTCCATCTGTGTGCAATTTATTTTCAGTATAACCACAGCTGTTCTGTGAAGACCTCAGGAGTAGGGCTGAGCGGATCTGGACTATAAAAGTCCGGATCCACGCGGTTTCAAAAGGTATCAGGGTGCCGGACCCGGGCGCACAATCCGGATTTGGCAATTAAAGTAAAAATAAGGCTAGTTTCACACTACGTCTTTTTAACATCCGCTGAAAACGTTTTTTTAGCGGAAGTACGGATCCTGCTTTTACAGCAAATAACGTATGCAAACGCATATGTTATTTTGCAGGATCCTGCACTGGATATTTAGGGGCGGGCATTGGAGTCATGTGATCGGGAGTGAGGGGAACTAGACTGGGAGGAGGCTTCTGACAGCTGCAGACGCTGGTAACCAAGGTAAACATCGGCCTTGGATACCCGATATTTATGTTGGTTACGAGTGTCTGCAGCTGCTAGGAGCAGGGCTGCCTGCACACGTAACCAACGTAAACATCGGGTAACTAAAAGAAGTGGTTACGCGATATTTACCTTGGTTACGAGTGTCCGCAGCTCTCAGGCAGGGGAGAGAGAGACAGGAGAGGAAGGGGGAAAGACATAGATAGAGAGAGAGGGGGTGAGGGAGGGAGTAGAGAGATAGACAGATCACTGGAGACTGGTTCTGGGCATGCTCAGTACTTTCTGGGCATGCTCAGTACAAAAGCAGGATCCTGTTACAACGCAACTGAACGCATTCTGCTAGGCAGGATCCAGCACTCATTGAAATGCATTGCAGCTCGCGGCGCAATGTGAAGGATCCTGTGAGATGCGTTATTTTGACAAAGCAAAAAAACGCTACATGTTGCGTTTTTGAAACATGTCAAAATAACGCAAAAGGACGGATCCTGCGTCTAACGGACGCAAACGCATGCAAACGCAGGTGGACGCGAGTCCATTGAAAATGCATTGCAGTGAAAACGGATTTGCACAGGATCCGTACTTCCGTTAAAAAAACGTTTTTAACGGATGTTAAAAAGACGTAGTGTGAAACCAGCCTAAAGAAAAGAAGAAATAAGTGAGAGCGTTTCATACTTACCGAGACTGTCATGGCGGCACACTGCTTCCGGGTCACGCATTTACTTTCTGTACTGTATAATTGCATACACACAGCTTTCCGTGTTTTACCCGCCCACCGGCTGTCCTCTCATTTGTGATTGGTTCCAGGCAGAAGCACCCCCAACCTGTGACAGTCATCGCTCATCGCGGCTCAGTTATAGGCTACACTCAAAGCTGGCAGCCTTCTCTACGGCTGTTTGCTCTGACATGTAGCAGAGCTGGATGTCATGGTGGGATCTCGTGTGGATTACACCAGACCTGGAGGGCTGTGTTGGGGGTTAATAAAGTGGTGAAAGAGGATGTGTGTTTGATAATATATTCCAAATAAAGGATTTTTCTGTGTGTGTTTATTTACTGTTGCCATTTACAGGTTTGTGATGCAGGTATCTGATAGACGCCTGTGCCATCACAAACCTAGGGTTAAGTAGCAGCTGTGCGCTGCTATTAACCTCTCATTACCCAGATTGCCACCATACCAGGGCGACAGGAAGGGCCGGTAATGTACCGGGATTGTCACATCTAACAGATGCCGCAATATAGCGGGTGGCTGTGGGCTGGAATATACCAGCCCCCAGCCGCCATTATCATGGCTGGAGATGAAAATTTGGGGAGCTCGCACGTCTTTCTTTTTTTTTTAAATAAAAAAAAAAAAAAATTTAAAAAAGCCGCATGCAATTTTCTTAAGCCGCAGTCACACTTGCGAGGGACTCCCACGAGTCTGACAACACAGCACAGCCGCACACTTCTGACAGGAGCGTGCATGTGTTTCTAGGTACATGCACGCTCATATTCAGAGAACGGCAGGCTGTGCCGGGTGATGTCATGCCTGGCAGACCCGCACGAGTCTGACAGGAGCGTGCATGTGTTTCTAGACGATTTCAGCACCAAATGTGCACCTCCTGGCAAAAAAAAAAAAAATCACATAAAAAAAAAAGGGGCAAAACTGTTTCTTGCCATGAGGTGTAGATTGGATGTAGGAATATGGTGTAAAAATTTCAGCACCAAATTTGCATCCCTTGGCCCTAAAGTGAGGAAGAAAAAAAAAAAAAAAAAAATCTGCCAGCACAGGTGGAAATTAAATGCTGAAATCTGGGGCAGACGATTTCAGCACCAAATGTGCACCTCCTGGCAAAAAAAAAAAAACACCAAAAACCCCACGGCAAAAAAAATGCATCAAAACAGTGTTTTTGCCAGGAGTTGTAAATTGGATCCAGGAATATGGTGTAATAATTTCAGCACCAAACTTGCATCTCAAATTTGCGATGTTCTGCTAGGAGATGCAGGTCTGAACTCTGACCTCCACCTGAGGTCAGGTCATCTACGATCACAGGTGAAGGACCGTGGGAACCTCAAGCTATGACCGCAATTACCTGAGTGACGTCACCGCTCATTGCACAGCGCATTCATTCTTTGGAGCTCACAGAGAGCGGTCGTTCTCCATGGCCTCTCTCTGTGATATTCAGATGTAGCAGAGTTGAAGTGGCGTGGGACCTCCTGTGGATTACGTCGGACCTGGAGGGCTGTATTGGGGGTTAATAAAGTGGTGAAGGAGGAGAGGTTTGTATTTTATTCCAAATGAAGATTTTTCTCTGTGTCTTGTTTATTTACTTTAAATTTAAAAGGTTCACGATGCAGGTATCTCATAGATGCCTGTGCCATCACAGCCTACAGCTTAGTAGCAGCTGTGCACTGCTATTAACCTCTCATTACCCCGACTGGCACTGCATCACGCCATCGGGAAGAGCCGGTATCGCACCGGGATTGTCACATCTAATAGATGCGGCAATACCGGGCGGCTGCGGGCTGAGAATACCAGCCCCCAGCCGGCGTTCTGGCTGAGGATGAAAATTGGGGGGGGGGGGGGGGGGGAGAGATATTATTCATTTAAATAAAAAAAAAAAGCCGCATGCAATGTCCCTTAGGCCGGAATCACACGTGAGGGACTCGCAAAGCCTCGCATGTGTGACTGTGGGCATTGGATACACAGCACAGATACAGCCCGACAGCTGGGACAGCAGCGGCGGGCTATATTTGTGCTGCCGATTGTTTTGTTTATTTTTTTACCATGATACTGACACGCAGCCACTTTTACTTCTTTCCCTGCCCACTGCCTGTCCTGCCGCATGTGATTGGTTGCAGTCAGGTGACCCGTTGCCACTCAGGGTGGGGGCGCATTAACTGCAACCAATTACACGCACCGGTGGGCGGGCAAAGTAATGAATATTGAATTGTCGGCTCCAAAAGGAAAAAGTGTGACCTGGAAGGAGTGTGCCACCATGACACAGCCTGGGTGAGTATACCGCGCGCTCCTGCCCCCATATCTCCCGCCACAGACGTTTTTGATCTCCGGATTTTGGAACTCTGAGCAGATCGGACTTATTTTTAAATCTGTCAGTGATCCGCTGGTCCCAGTTTTTGGGGCATTCGATCAGCTCTACTCAGGAGGTTTCTGTGAGAACATTAGGGATCAAATGGCAGCATGAAAACCAAGGGTAATACTAGATAGGTCAGGGATAAAGTTGTGGGAAAGAGTAAAGCAAGGTTAGGTTACCAAAAAATAGCCCAAAGATTTGAATATCACACAGAGCCCTGTTCAATCCATCATCCAAAATGGAAGGAGTATGAAGACATGACCATGAAACTAAACTTACATCCCAAGCCAGGAAAGCGCCAATTAGAGAAATAACCAAAAGGCCAATGGTCAATCCGAAGAAGCTGCAGAGATCCACAGCTCAGGTGGGAAAATCTGTCCACAGAACAACTATTAGGCCATGTTCAATATGTTCATTGTTTAGCCAGTATATTCCATCAGTATTTGTAAGCCAAAATCAAGAGTGGAACAATCAAAAGGAAAAGTTTATTAGAAACACGGCACCACTTCTGTATTTTCTGCCCATTCCTGGTTTTGACTTACAAATACAGATCTAAAATACTGACCAAATACTGAACGCGAAAACATGGCCATACTCTACAAATCTGGCTTTTATGGAAACATGTCAAGAAGAAAGCAATAGTTACCGCAAGCCATAAGAAATCTCATGTGCAGTTTGCAAAAAGCCATGTAGGGGACACAGCTAGCATGTGGAAGAAAGTCAGAAGAGACCAATAGGAAATAGAAGACACATTTGCAGCAATGAGCCCCCTCCATGATGGGAAGCTACGGTAGATACATTTTACATTTGGTGTTCAGCTTCTCCTGCTGCCCTATACTGATCATGGAGGTCAGTGAAAAGTACTCGAAGGCTACGCATGCTGAGTATTCAGTGCAGAAATTTTCTGCTCCAAAAAAGTATTTTGTGTCCGAAAAACACAACAAAAATCAAGGTGCTTCTTTGTGCCATGCATTTTTCATAATGAAGTCAATCAGGTGGAAGGGCTGAAAAAAGCAGGGAAGACGGCACGAAGAATGGACATGCTGCGGTTTGGTTTTTTCCTGCGCCAAATCTGCAAAAAAAAAAAAAAAAAAAATGCTAACTGCAGTCAGCACTTCATAATTCTCATGGACTTTGCTGACATAAGGATAGATGTGAGAAAAAAATGCAGCGTGCGCACACAGAATGCGTCATGAGCTCTCTGCCAATCATTAGGGAGATTAACAGGGGGTTTGCATTGCTGTGCCCTCTGAACAGGAAGAAAGATTATCCAAACAAAGCCCCCCACACTGCGCCTTTCTCAAAACTTGTAATGGCGCTGAAATATCACACATGTACATCGCAGAGTGTCATGGACTGTTTTACGGTTATGATACTTCTCCTGACTTCAGGCCCACCAAAGAATCTTCTGGTGGTCCTGTCCAAGACTGATTGTTTTCAACTGTATCTGCATCTCAGTGATACAGGTGCTGTTGAAATGGTCATAGGATGACTGAAGAGGGAAGGGGGGGGTGTCAGATGCCATTTAACAGTGGGCCCTTCTGTCTAACAGTCCCCTTAGCGGCTACGTGAGCTGCCACTATGTCCGGTACACCCCTGGTACAAGATGCTTAAAAAAAAAAAAAAAAGCAAAGACAAAGAAAAAAAAAAAAAGAAAAACCACCACCGTCTTTACCAGACAACTCTGATACAAATAGTATGCTTTATTTACAGAACAATCATCTTCCATGTATTCAGTGCAGGCTGGTTACTAGACTGTACTCTTCAGACAGCCATGTAGGATCCTGCAGCCTCACTACTAATTGGCCTGGAAATGTGCCAGAAGATTACCGCAGATTAGTAATAGAGCACACTACAGGCAATCATCATATCAGCAACTGACTATCGCAAATGTACAAGACAATGAAAAATTCTGCTCATGTAAAACAAGTCCATAGTGTGAAGCCGAACACTCCTTGTCCAGGACAAAGGGAAAAGGGACGACCCATTCCTGGTACGTAGTGAAGTGCAAACAGATGGGAGCATTTCTTACTGTGCATTAACACAGCTCGTGCTCTCAGTGGGAACTTTCTATACTTTCCTGATTACCAGACAAAAATCTAGACTGAGCAGAGATGTGAAAAATGAAGAATTCTGAGAGCAAACCACATTTTTAAAAAGAGACTGTCAATAAATTAAGACCCACCACCCCAATAGGTTATATTTTACATGTGCATGTATCACAGTAAATGATTAACTCATTAGTACCTTAATGTTGTTAATACACAGCCTGCATCTTGTGAGATCCACGTTTTGTTTTTTTTTTGAGGGGGGTTGGGGGGGGGAAATCGGTGTGTGCCATGGGGTGGGGTGGGAGAATGCATTCAAGTGCACAGTTCTACTTGTGTACGAATAATCACTCCGATACTCGTCCAAAAATGTGAGACGAGTGTCATGCATACGGTCTTGCGCATTTCTTGCGAGTGAGCTTTTTTTTCTCGCCTAGCATCCGTATGACATGAGAGTGCGTAGGATTTTCTTACCTAGCAGCCGTGTGACATGCGTATGTCATGCAATATTTTTCTCGCACCCATAGACTTGCTATGCACGTCTGGTGCGATCTACGCAGCATGCTGCGATTTGATCCTCAGCACGATTAGAGCAGAGGAAAAAAATAGCAGAAGGACACTGGTGAGTGCAGTCTGATGTTTTATCGGATTGCACTCGCCCGTGAAAATTGCAAGTGAACTTGTACCCTAAGGCCTAAGACACACGGCATGAAAATCAGAGCGAGTAAAATACGATAAAACATCGCATTCCACTCAGACCAACATTAGCCTATGTGCCAGCACCCATGAGCGATTATTTTCTCAGCCCTAATCGGACAGAGAAAAGTCGCAGCATGCTACGGGTCTAATGTGAGACTCTCTCTCTTTCACCCATTTAAGTCTATGGTGCGAGAAAAGGAATAAATAAATAAATAAAATAATCACACTGCACTCCAGGTACACCTGATAAATCCCTCCCTCCCCTCCTCAGCACTGGCCCCCCCTCCTCAGCGCCGGCCCGCCCCCCGCAGCTGTGGTCCGATTACACGATTGGACCTCAGTTGCAGTGACACCCGGCTCCCACTGTGCTGCCAGCGTAAGTCAAGTGTCATGCGAGGATTGCAGTAGTCTCTCGTGTGGCTCCGGCCTAAAACTCAGCTTCCTCGAGTCATTAACATTTTTGGTGCCTCCTTCCAGTTGATCAATAGCTGATTTACATCTGATGTCTAACATCAACCAGGAAATCACACACAGATCAGTGCTCTCCTCCCATATGTGCACTTCCGTGCCCTCCTGAGCGCACAGGTTTCAGGGTTTTAGTATACTTACAAAGTTTTGTTAAATGCATTCTCCCGCCCATTGCACTTAAAGGGGTAATTCAACACCTAAAATGTATTTTCCATCTATCTTTACCCCCCAACCACTTTTGTAACTAGCTTTACTCTACTCTACCTTTATTCTTTACTCCATAACCCCTCCTGGAACAGGACATCACCGGGGCAGCACTGCAGATCTTTAGTAGTTTCCTGCATTGCCGCCCTCTGAGGATGTCCTGGATCTTGGCTGATGGACGCCGTAGCTGGGGTTGGTGTAGCGTCGACATGCACCACTGTAGAGCCTCTAGCACCATCCTCAAAAGAAGAGTCAACAGTGCTGGTGTCACTAGTTTTGTTTGAGGGCAATGCTAGAAACAGTATCATCAGGGGGCGCAGCTGGTGTCGCTCACTACGTCTAGCACCGCCCCCTTATAGATGCTTCATTTGAGGGTGGTGCAAGAAGCTGAAAGTGACACCAGCACTGATGAAGCTTTGTTTGAGGACTGTGGGCAGCACTGGTGTCACTCACTGCATCTAGCACAACCGACAAGCAATGGAAGTGGCTCGCAGGGAGATGAGTTCATCACCCATCATCCAGGACATCCTCCGAGGGCAGCAATGCAAGAAACTAGTAAATAACCACTGCGCTTTCCCTAGTGACATACTGTTCCAAAATGGATGATGAACACTGCAGCTCCAGTCTCCTGTGACGTCACCAGATTAGATAGAAAGGGGAGACGTGCAGGCAATTGTATAATACAGATAGATAGTTAGAAAATATATTTTAGGTGTCAGACCACCCCTTTAAAAGGAAACCTGTCTGGTCCCTTATGCCCTCCAATCCAGTAGCCTTCACATGTGTATGACTAAATTCCCTGCCTAACCAGCCCTGCATAATGCAATTTAATAAAATCATTGGTTTAAATACAAAAAAAAAAAAAAAAAAACATTTTTAAACTGGGCTGTTCCTATGCTAATTAGGGCCTTGACTTGTTGATTGGCCATTAGTTCCCCATACGAGTCGGCAAGCTTTCCATATTATCATGCCCCTGTGAGTGTGATAATCGTCACAAGCCGGCATCATTGCAGCTCTTGGACAGCTCAAGCATGTGCAAGGCTCATTTCGGCAGAGTTGGTGGGCTTCAGAAGTGGAGTGTGGTAGGAGTCTTTTTTTTTTTTTTTTTTTTTTAACTAAAAGACTCCCACCACAAACTTATTTTTTTAAAACTGTACACTTACTGGGTTTGGAATAGGGGTTCCTCATAGATGCCTATACATTACTAACCCCTGGACATGATGTCAGCTGTGAATTGACAGCTGGCATCAACACAAATTACTCCGATTCCCACAGCACCAGGGAACATAGGGAAGAGCCAGGCAAAGCACTAAAATTGGCGCATCTAATGGATGTGCCATTTCTGGGTTGGCTAGGGGTTGGTATTTGCAGGCTGGGAAGGGTTAAAAAAAAACAAAAAAAACACATGGGTCTTCCCAGCTTGATAATGCCACCTCCGAGCTGTCTAATTTACCTTGGCTGGTTATCTTAAATAGGGCGGTGGTCACACAGTTTATATTTTTTTTTTAAATTTATGTAAATAATTTAAAAACAAAAAACAAATAAAAAACTGGGTTGGGGTTGCCTCTATTTTTAACAAGCCAAGGTAAAGCTGACAGCTGCACCCCTCAGTTGTCTACATAACCACACTGGTTATCAAAAATAGGCAGGTGCTCACGTCGTTTTATCTACCACTTATCAAAATTTGTTTGCAGGGCACTTACCCCCATTTTGATTAGCCCCCTAGCCCTTACGACTTTTTTTTTTTTTTTTTTACAGCACACAAGCTTGGGTCTTCGTTGACATATATGTAATTCGGTGTCAAGATTGGGTCCCAAACTGAATTTTTAACTAATCTCCATCCAAACCAGGTGAATCCAAACATCCATGGGTCCACTCAGCTCTAGTCATCAATGATCTACGACTAGAGATGGAACAATCCATTAATGGGACTCGATTGCCCTGCGCTGGTGCATTGTAATCATTGTGGTGTGGCGTCACACACACACACAAACACACACACACACAAAAACACACAAACACACAGCTGGCCTGACTAATCAAAAGAGGAGCTGGGAGCTCCAGGAGGTAAGAGTACAGACCTGTCTAATGGACTGGAGTTCTGTGAATCGATTCTCCCATCTCTAATTTATTAAAGGGAATGTATTCTCCAAACTTGACTGTTTTTTTCAGGTTTTTACATCACTAATTAAAAAAGTGCTATGCAAAGCTTTTAGGCACATGGAGAGAAAAAAAAAAAATAAAAATCTGTCAATCAATTTATATATACCAATTAACAAAATGCTAAAATAAAACCAAGCAGAAATGTAAACCAAATACACTATTTAGTGTGACCATCCTTTGCCTGCAAAACATCTCAATTCTTCTAGATACACTTGCACATACTCAAGAAAGTTACAGGATTATAGTCAGGTGCATGAGCAGCCAATATTGCCAAACAGGAGATAATGCTAATCATTTTCTTATCTAGGTTAAAACTCAGTTATAAAAAGAAACTGCTGTATAAGGCCTTGTGCGCACTAGGCGTTTTTGCTGTGTTTTTAGCGGCGTTTTTGCGCTGAAAATGCAGTGACATTGCTTCCCCAGCAATGTCTATGAGTTTTCATTTTTGCTGTCTGCACACAGCGTTTTTTTGTAGCTGCGTTTTTGTGGTGACCACAAAAACGCAGCATGTCAATTATTTCTGCGTTTTTCACTGCGTTTTGCACCCATTGAGTTCAATGAGATGTTCAAAAAGCGCAATGAAAAACGCATATAGTTGCGCAGCTATAAACGCAAGGGGTGGGCAGTAAAGTGACGTGTACAGGAAGAGGATTACTTCTGTTGGTAAACACAGAAGCGTGAATCCTCCCGGTACAGTCACCGCTGCTTCCACAACCCGCCCGGTGCCATGTCCGCTCCCGTGCGGAGTCATGTCTGGGCGGGAGGTGGAGGCAGCGGCGAAAACAAAAGTGAACAGTAGAAAAAATGTAATACTCACCTGTCTGCAGACTCCCGGTGCCATGTCCGCTCCCAGGTCCTCTCCCGGTACCACCGCTCCGCCCGTGTGCAGTCTCCCCGGGCACGTACGATGCCTGCAGGACCTGGCGCTGATCACCTGATACGGTCACCTGACGCGTCAGATGGTGTTGCCGGCTTTTTAGCGCCCGGCCGGCTTAACTTATCAGCTGATCCTGCCGTCAGGAGACCTTCCAGCAAACCGATCAGATGATATTGGATCCGGATTGGACAGCGCGGGACCCTTGACCCAGGATTACTGTGGAGGGGGATTCTTTATTTCAATAAAGATGGAGTCACTAATTGTGTTGTGTTTTATTTCTAATAAAAATATTTTTCTGTGCGTTGTGTTTTTTTTAATCTTTACTAGAAATTCATGGTGGCCATGTCTAATATTGGCGTGACACCATGAATTTCGGGCTTAGGGCCAGCTGACAATATACAGCTAGCCCTAACCCCATTATTACCCAGCGAGCTACCCGGCATCAGGGCAGCTGGAAGAGTTGGATACAGTGCCAGAAGATGGCGCTTCTATGAAAGCGCCATTTTCTGGTGGGCTGCGGACAGCAATTCACAGCGGGGGTGCCCAGAAAGCTTGGGCACTCTGCACAGCGGATTCCAATCCCCAGCTGCCTAGTTGTACCTGGCTGGACTCAAAAATTGGGCGAAGCCTATGTCAATTTTTTTTTTAATTATTTCTTGAAATTCATGAAAAAAAAAAAAAAAAAGGGCTTCCCTATATTTTTGATTGCCAGACGGGTACAAATAGGCAGCTGAGGGCAGCCCGTACCTGCCTGCTGTACCTGGCTAGCATACAAAAATATAGCAAAGCCCATGTCTTTTTTGGGCAAAAAACTCCTGCATACAGTCCTGGATGGAGGATGCTGAACCTTGTAGTTCTGCAGATGCTGTCTGCTCTCCTGCATACAATGAAGAACATATTGAAAAAGGAAATAACATCAGACCTTTTTTTTTTTCCATCAACAATCTTTAATGGCATTGTTCACTGATTAAAAATGCAGTGATCAAAAACGCAGCAAAAAAACGCACCAAAACACGGTGAAAACGCATGCATTTTTGCCACGGGTACGTTTGAGAAAAAAAACGCACATAAAAATGCAGCGTGAAAAAAAACGCCTAGTGCGCACATACCCTAAGCCTATGTGCGCACTAGGCGTTTTTACCCGCGGATTTACCCACGGTTTTGCTGTGGGAATTTCTTGAGAAATGTTTGAAATCTTTCTGCAGACCTATCCCAGCAAAACCTATGGGGAAAAAAAATAGCTGTGCGCACACTGCGTTTTTTTCTCAAGAAAATTCTTTGTGAAGCTTTTCTTGAGAAAATTTCTTGAGAAAGTGTGCATATCACTTCTTTTCCGCAGGTACCTGCGGTATACCCCCGGTATTTCACTCCATTCACTGTAATCGCGAAATTCCGGGGGTATACCGCAGGTAGCAAATGATGTGCGGTATACCCCCGATTTACCTGCGGTAATGCTCATCGCTGCCTGCGGTTTTGCAGGGAGTGATGTCATTATGACAGAAGAGGAAGCGGAGCAGAGTAAACACAGACGTCACACTCCCTGGACGCCGCACAGAAGCACCTCCGTGTGACCTCCAGGTGCCCGTGCAGTCTGTGTCCCGCTCCGGCCCCGCGGCTGCCTGCCATGCAGTGTCAGTAGCTTGTCACCCTGCAGCGCAGGCAGACACTGACACACAGCAGTGCGTGCAGCCGCGGTGATGACGGGCGCTGCTGTCAGGAGGTGAGATCATTACCTGCTGTGACGATCTCCTGCCTCCTAACGTCACCGCTGTCACTGCAGTCTATGCCCGCGGCCTGAGACTGGTCACTGGTGGTGACGTCACGGGCTCTCGCGATACTGCTGAGAACGCGGCGGGCATAGAAGGCAGTGACAGCGCTGATGGCAGGACTGCAGGAGATAATCACAGCAGGTAATGATCTCATCTAACCTCCTGATGGCAGCGCTCGGCATCCCCTGCAGTGACCTGGGATGACCTATTGATGTTAGCTCAGGTCACTGCATTACTCTCCCAGCCAATGGGGAACTTTGTTCTTAATTGACTGGGACAGTAACTATAATATGGATCGTCGTGGGATCCCCCCCTTGTTGGATTACGTCGGACCCGGATTTTATTGTTCTTGTCAATAAATTGGTGAAAGAGGGAATATGGGGAGTGTTTTTTTCAAATAAAACTTTTTGTTGTCTATTTTTTTTTATTTCTTACTGACTGGGTTAGTGATGTCGGGTATCTGATAGACGCGTGACATCACTAACCCCAGGGCTTGATGGCAGGTGACATTACACATCTGGCATCAAGCCCATATATTACCCCATTTGCCACCGCACCAGGACAACGGGATGAGTTGGGGCGAAGCGCCAGGATTGGCACGTCTAATGGATGCGCCACTTCTGGGGCGGCTGCAGCCTGCTATTTTTACGCTGGGGAGTGTCCAATAACAGTGGACCTCCCTAGTCTGAGAATATTAAACCCCAGCTGTCCGCTTTACCTTGGCTGGTGATCAAATTTGTGGGGGGACCCCACGTTTTTTTGTTTTAAATTATTTATTTAATGTAAAATAACAGCATGGGGTGCCCTCTGTTTTGGATTACCAGCCAAGGTGAAGCTGCCAGCTGTGGTCTGCAGCCATCTGCTTTACCCTGGCTTGCTACAAAAGTTGGGGGGACCTCACGTCATTTTTTTTTTTTTTTAAATTTAATTTATTTTTGGCTAAATACAAGGCTAGGTACCCTTTAGCGCCACATGAAAGTCACTAAAGGGTGCCAGCTTAGAATATGCAGGAGGGTGGGACATATGTCTTTCTCATCTATCTATCTATCATCTGTCGATCATCTATTATCTATATTATTTATTGCAGTTCAGCATAAAAAAAACGCAGAGACCAACCTGCAAAAAAACCGCGGCAAAATCTCATGCGTTTTTTCCCGCGGTTTTGGTGCGTTTTTTTTACCGCAGGTGCGGTAATCTTCAACTCCCAGAAGTTTCTCAAGAAATTTTCTTGAGAAAAAAAATCACTTTTCTAGTGCGTACATAGCCTAAGGCTGGTTTCACACCAGCATTTTCCTGCCGCACTGCCAGATCCAGCATAAGTGTAGTATAGTTCAATACGGTTCATTGGCAAGCTCCGGGCACATGCGGTCATGTGACCGGAGTATGTGACAGCATGTGACCGGGGCTTGCCGCACTGCCTGTGAACTGTACTGTACTTGTGTCGGATCTGACAGTGCGGCAGAAAACCGCCGATGTGAAACCAGCGTAAGAGGATTGAAGCGAATCGGTCAGCAGGTTTTTGCTGCCTCATTTAAGCACAGCATGATTTATGAAAAGCGACCCAGATCCTAACAATGCATCACTGTTACAACTGCTGCACACTGTAAACCATCAGTTCTTAGGGGTACTTCTCACATAGCAAGATCGCTGCTGAGTCACAGGTTTTGGGACTTATCAGTGACCTCTTCAGCGATCTAGCGCTTTGCTTAGTTACCCTATATTTACTCTGGCTACGTGTGCAGGGAGCCAGCGCTAAGCGGTATACGCTGGTAACCAAAAGGTAAATATCGGATAATCAAGCAAAGCTCTTTGCTTAGTTACCTGATATTTACCCTGGTTACCAAGCGGAGAGTCGCTGGTGAGGTCTGCCTGATTGACATCTCCCCAGCAACCATGTAGCGACGCACCAGCGATCCTGACCAGGTCGTATCGTGGTCGGAATCGCTGGTACGTCGTTTAGTGAGACGGTACCCTTAGCTGCAGCAGAGCTCAGAAAGCTAACCCTGCTAAGACCTGAGCTTAGAGTGTACATTGTATATTGATCGTGAGATGCTGATCAGAGGAGGGTGTGTGGTCACTCAACTGCTCACAGCCATGTAGTTCAAACAGTAATCATCTCCTGGTGAGAAAACCTTAATTAAGTGGAAACAACAGCACACAGCCTCATAAAAGGACATCTCTGAATTCGGTGTTTTAACCCTTACATTATGCTGCCCTCATATTGCATAGCAAAAACCTGCTGACCCATTCCCTTTGCAGCAAAGTTTGACTAATTCGGAGTGATGAAGAAAGATGGTGTTAAAATGACAGTTTCACGACATACAACATAATCCAATGGCAAGATCACAAGGCAACAATAAAGCAAGGTCCCTCCCTGGCAAAGATTTCAAAGCCGACTGGGGTTTCAAGATGTGCTGTTCAAACTCTTGAAGAAGCAACAAGAAATAAATTAACATTGAACACTGTAGACATGGTGGCCTTCCAAAGACACTTGGTGCAGCAGGCGAAAAATATTCTTATCTCTCTTCAAAATTTGATATCCAACAGTGCCATCAGCTCAAAACTGGCATCAACCGTGCAGACTCTGCTACACCCATCTTCTATGAAGATCACTTCTGGCCAGACTTCTAACACTAGAATTGCAGCCAATGAGCACTAACATTGACATGAAAAGTAGGCCAAATGACTCAATCATGCACAAATAAATAACTGAGAGGCAGAAAAATCGGAGCAGGAGTTTTGGAATCTGTCAAAATTTGAAATATTTGACTGACTAAAGGTTTATTCACCAAACGGCTGGATGCCAGTGCAATAATGATTGTGTGCAGGCAACAATCAGGCACGGTGGAGGTTCCTTGTATGTTTTGGGCTGCATTTCAGCAAATGGAGTTGGCAATTTGGTCAGAACTAATAAAGGTCTTCAATGCTGAGAAGTACAGGTAGATGCATTTTCATTAGGGAGGTGTCTGGTTTCAGAATACATTTAAAGCTAGTCAGACACCAACCCCAAACAATTAGCCAAGGTCATTAAAAACTATTTTCAGAGTAAAGAGGAAGGAGTCTTGAAGTGATATCACCCCACAAAATCCTTATCTGAACATGAAGGGTCTGATGTTGCATGAGATGACAGAAGGATTTGCACAAGCCTACATCTGCAGAAGGTCTGTGGTCAGTACAAGATGTTAAACAACCTTCTTAGGCTGCTTTCACACTACGTTTTTTTAACATGAGTCATGAACGTTTTTTTGCTGCAAAAGCGGATCCTGCTTTTACAGCAAAAAAACGCATGCAAACGCATGTGTTATTTTAAACATCGGGTAACTTGCTTGGATACCCGATATTTACATTGGTTACGAGCGTCTGCAGTTGCTAGGAGCCGGCTGCCTGCTCCTTGCACACGTAACCAAGATAAACATCGGGTAACTAAGACCACAGTAACCCGATGTTTACATTGGTTACGAGTGTCCTCCGCTCTCAGGCGGGGGAGAGTGGAGAGAGAGGGAGGGGGGCGAGTGGAGAGAGAGGGAGGGAGGGAGGTGGAGAGAGGGACTGATCACGGAGGCTGGTTTCTGGGCATGCACAGTAGAGCAAGCAGGATCCTGTCTATCAGCACGCCAGCGTTCACATGCGTTTGCGTGCTGTTTAGTCAGGATCCAGTAATTTGCACTATTTGGACTCAGCTCAAAAACGCTACAAGTAGCGTTTTTGAAATAAGTTAAACTGCAAGTCGCTGGATCCTGACTATAACGCACGCAAACGCAGGTGAACGCATGTTGACACCAGTCCATTGCAAATGCATTGAAATGAAAACGCATTTGCACTGGATCAGTTTTTGCGTTAAAAAAAACGTTCATCACGGATGTTAAAAAAACATAGTGTGAAAGCAGCCTTAGGCTATGTGCGCACTAGAAATGTGAAGTTTCTCAAGAAAATTTCTTGAGAAACTTCTGCCAGTGAAAGATTTCCGGACCTGCGGAAAAAATCCGCACCAAATCCGCATGCGTTTTTGCCGCGGATTTGCCGCGGATTTGTCCCTGCAATAAATAATAAAGATAAATCGATAGACAGATAATGGATAGAGGGAAAGATGGATAGATGAATAGATAGATAGATAGATAGATAGAGGGATAGATAGATAGATGAATAGATAGATAGAGGGATAGATAGATAGATGAATAGATAGATAGAGGGATAGATGGATAGATAGATAGAGGGATAGATGGATAGATAGATAGAGGGATAGATGGATAGATAGATAGATAGATAGATAGAGGGATAGATAGATAGATGAATAGATAGATAGAGGGATAGATAGATAGATGAATAGATAGATAGAGGGATAGATAGATAGATGAATAGATAGATAGAGGGATAGATGGATAGATAGATAGAGGGATAGATGGATAGATAGATAGATAGATAGATAGATGAGAAAAACCTATATAATGTTCCACCTCCCTGCATTTTCTAAGCTGGCACCCTTTAGTGACTTTCATGTGGCACTTAGGCTACTTTCACACCTCCGGTTTTTGCTATGCGGCACAATCCGGCACTTTGCATGAAAATCGCAACCGATTTTTTTTGCTGTCGGTTGCGATTTTCCTGCATAGACTTTAATTAGTGCCGCATTGTGCCGCATGGCCTTGCGTTCCGTCCGGTTTTTGCCGCATGCGGCAGATGTAGCCGATGCGGCGGCCGGATGGAACGTTGCCTGGCACGTTTTTTTCGTGCGGCAAAAAAAACCGCATCGCGCCGCATTCGGCCGATGCGGCGCATTTTTCAATGCATGCCTATGGCGGCCGGATGCGGCGCGATGCGGCAATAACCGCATCCGGCCGCCGCATGCGGTTTTTGCCACTGCGCATGCTCAGTAGCATGCCGCAAGCGGCAAAAACCGGACTGGCCGCACAGGAAAAACTTATGCAAAGGATGCGGTGTTTTCACCGCATCCGTTGCATAGCTTGCACAGCCGGATTGAGCCGCAGAGCTCAAGCCGGATGTGTGAAAGTAGCCTAAAGGGTGCTTAGCCTTGTATTTAGCCATAAAATAAATAAATAATTAAAAAAAAATGACGTGAGGTCCCCCCATTTTTTGTAGCCAGCTAGGGTAAAGCAGACGGCTGCAGCCTGCAGACCACCGCTGGCAGCTTCACCTTGGCTGATAATCCAAAACAGTGGGCACCCCACGCTGTTATTTTAAATTATATAAATAATTTAAAACAAAAAACGTGGGGTCCCCCCCATATTGGATCACCAGCCAAGGTAAAGCGGACAGCTGGGGTCTGATATTCTCAGACTAGGGAGGTCCACTGTTATCGGACACTCCCCAGCCTAAAAATAGCAGGCCGCAGCCGCCCCAGAAGCGGCGCATCCATTAGACGTGCCAATCCTGGCGCTTTGCCCCAGCTCATCCCGCGCCCTGGTGCGTTGGCAAACGGGGTAATATATGGGGTTGATGCCAGATGTGTAATGTCACCTGGCATCAAGCCCTGGGGTTGGTGAGGTCAGGCGTCTATCAGATACCCGACATCACCAACCCAGTCAGTAATAATTAAAAAATAGACAACAAAAAAAGTTTTATTTGAAAAAACACTCCCCAAAACATTCCCTCTTTAACCAATTTATTGACAAGAGCACAATCAATTCCACGTCCGGCGTAATCCAATAAGGGGGGGGGGGCACGGCGATCCATACCATAGTCGCTGTCCCAGTCAATGAAAAACAGAATGTTCCCCATTGGCTGGGAGAGCAATGCAGTGACCTGAGCTAACATCAATAGGTCAGCTCAGGTCACTGCAGGGGATGACGAGCGCTGCCATCAGGAGCATAGATGAGATCATTACCTTCTGTGATCATCTCCTGTACTGCTGACGTCAGCGCTGTCACTGACTTATCGCGAGAGCCCGCGACGTCACCGCTAGTGACAGTCTCGGGCCGCTCGCGAGACGGGCATAGACAGCAGTGACCGCGGTGACGTCAGGAGGCAGGAGATCGTCACAGCAGGTAATGATCTCACCTCCTGACAGCAGCGATCGTCATCCCCGCGGCTCCCAGCACTGCAGGATGTCAGTGTCTGCCTGCGCTGCCGCATGACAGGCTGCTGACACTGCGGGCAGACACGGATACCCTGCAGTGCAGTGTCAGTGTCTGCCTGTGTCAGTGTCTGCCTGCGCTGCAGCGTGACAGGCTGCTGACACTGCGGGCAGACACTGACACCCTGCAGTGCAGGCAGCCGCGAGGCCGGAGCAGGACACAGACTGCACGGGCACCTGGAGGTCGCACGGAAGTGCTTCTGTGCGGCGTCCAGGGAGTGCGACGTCTGTGTTTACTCTGCTCCGCTTCCTCTTCCTGGCATAATGACATCGCTTCCTGCAAAACCGCAGGCAGCGATGGGCATTACCGCAGGTAAATCGCGGCTATTCCGGTGGTATACCGCACATCATTGCTACCTGCGGAATACCCCCGGAATACCGCAGGTACCTGCGGAAATTAATGGACATGCACATTTTCTCAAGAAAGTTTCTCGAGAAAATTTTCTCAAGAAATTTTCTTGAGAAAAATCCGCACAGTGCGCACAACTATGTTTTTTTCTCATTGAATTTCATGGGAAATGTCTGCACAAAGATTGCAGACATTTCTCAAGAAATTTCCGGGGCAAATCCGCGGGAAAAACGGTCTAGTGCGCACATAGCCTTACAAAGTTTAAGAACTTGTGCAGTTGTACCTAGAAGAATGATACTGTTTTGGAGGCAAAGGATGGCGCCACCAAATATTGATTGCATTTAAAATAAATTAACAAAATTTAAACCCCTTCATGGCATATGATGTACAGTTACGTTATAGCTTTGTTGTGTCCCTAATTTTGACGTAGGCTCATACACTAAGCCTGCGTCTTTCCCACCAGATGACGACTAAATTATTCAGCTATTATCCGCCTCTTAAGGTGGTGTCACACATAGCGACGACGTCATAATTTTCTGTGACGCAGCAGCGACGTCCAGTCGCTGTCGCTGTGTGTGACATCCAGCAACGACCTGGCCCCTGCTGTGAGGTCGCTGCTGAATGTCCTGCTTCATTTTTTGGACGTTGCTCTCCCGCTGTGAAGCACACATCGCTGTGTGTGACAGGGAGAGAGCGACGAACTGAAGCGAGCAGGGAGCCGGCGTCTGGCAGCCTGCGGTAAGCTGTAACCACGGTAAACATCGGGTAACCAAGAAGCCCTTTCCTTGGTTACCCGATATTTACCTTAGTTACTAGCGTCCGCCGCTCTCTCGCTGCCAGTGCCGGCTCCCTGCTCCCTGCATACGTAGCTGGAGTACACATCGGGTAATTAACCCGATGTGTACTCTGGCTAGGAGGAGTGCAGGGAACAGGGAGCCGGCAGTGGCAGCGTGAGAGCGGCGGACGCTAGTAACTAAGGTAAATATCGGGTAACCAAGAGAAGTGCTTTCCTTGGTTACCCGATATTTACCTTAGTTACACTTACACGCGTCGCTGCTGGTTGGGGGCTGGTCACTGGTCGCTGATGAGATCTGCCTGTGTGACAGCTCACCAGCGACCATGTAACGACGCAGCAGCGATCCTGATAAGGTCAGATCGCTGGTCGTGATCGCTGCTGCGTCGCTATGTGTGACACCACCTTAAGAGCAGAGGGTGAAAAGGAGCTTCGCTGGCAGCTGCTAACATGTTAAATGCCACTGTCAGAGATTGCCAGCAGCATTTAACACATGCCTGCAGTGGGGCACGCCATTCAATGTGCTAATCGGCACCCCTGTGAAGAGATTGCAAGGCGATGATGGGTGGTCATGACAGCCAGGGGTCTGCTGAAGACCTCTGTGCTTGTCATGACAATTCTCCTGTGAAGCATAGTATTTTGCTGGTGTCATAGTAATGTGCTTTTCACTATAAATAGTGCCAATGCACTGCTGTGTGTAGTATGGTTCAAGTATCGCAGGTTCAAGTCCACCAAAGGGGACCACCAAATGCAGTAGAAAGTGGAAAAAAAATTAGAATAAAAATTTGGCCACTACAACATTACAATAAAATGCAATAAGAGGCCATTCGAAATCTCTTTTCTACTCCAAAAACGTATCAGTAAAATAGTCAGCTCAGGGCACAAAAATAAAGCCCCAAACCGCAATAACGTTTGGCAGTTGTCTTTAGTTAAATGGTCATACCTATATTCACAATCATTTAATGTTAGATAAAAACCTGCAGAAAAAAAAAATAAAAAAAAAAAATGTGAAATTGCAATTATTTTGCAATTTCAATGCACTTTGAATTGCCTCTTTCCGATGCATGAATGATAACATTGAGTCATTGAAAAGTACAGCATGTTCTTCAATATACAAAGCCCCCATACGGCTGTGGTTGGAAACAAAAAGAAAAAAAAAAAAAACAAAAACAAAAAAAAAGGTAAAATAAGAAATTGAAAAAAAAAGCTGTCATGAAGGAGAACAAGCATGCTTTGCAAGTTATTCCCAGGAATGGAAAAAGTGCAGAGCAAAACAAAATTAATCTCAGCACTTATGCTTAGTTAAAACAAAATATAAAAAAATATAAAAAAATATAAAAATATAGCCATAGAAGCATATGGAGTTCAAACCTGTAATATTGTGCGGTTCTTTATGACAATGCAATTTCTTAAAGAACAAAAAAAAAAAAAAAAAAAACATTTAGAACACTTCTTGAACCGCTTCAACATACTTCTTTACAAAGAGGTGAGTTGAGAAATGTATTTACATTTTTTTTCCTTTTTTAAAAAAAAAAAACAAAAAACAAACTGCTACTCAGTAATTTATATTTAGCGAAAACTATGAAAAACGTGCCTATTTCACTGAACAATGGGGCTCATCATAGGAGGACACTGTTCTCTAGGATCACTTTTAAGCGCTCATCTCATTATCACAGGCAGAATTACAATGAATGTAAAGCCTATTCTCTATTCACAATAGGCAATTATTGCAGCTCACCTTCTCCCCATACCTGCACAATGATCTCGGAGCAAGCTTTACGCAGAGGAGTAGCTAAAGATAGATAGCACTCCTCATAATTATTATATTGGACGGATAGGTGTTCTATTGATAGGTATGGCCTAAGGGTACCTTCACACTTTAGCAACGCTCCAGCGATCCCACCAGCGAGCTGACCTGGTCAGGATCGCTGGTGCGTCGCTACATGGTCGCTGATGAGCTGTCAATCAGGCAGATCTCACCAGTGACCATCCCCCAGCAACGCGTGGAAGAGATGCTGCGCTTGGTAACTAAGGTAAATATCGAGTAACCAAGCGCTTGGTTACCCGATATTTACCTTGGTTACCAGCGCACACCGCTAAGCGCTGGCTCCCTGCACTCGTAGCCAGAGTACACATAGGGTTAATAAGCAAACCGCTTTGCTTATTTACCCGATGTGTACTCCGGCTACGTGTGCAGGGAGCCGGCACTGGCAGCCTGAGAGCGGCGGACACCAGTAATCAAGGTAAATAATTGGGTAACCAAGCAAAGTGCTTCGCTTGTGTAACGAGCAGCGATCTCACAGCAGGGGCCAGATCGCTGCTCAGTGTCCCACACAGCGAGATCGCTAATGAGGTTACTGCTGCGTCACAAAAAACGTGACTCAGCAGTGATCTCGCTTTGTGAGAAGTACCTTTAAGAGCGATAGCACACTGCCTGACAGGTCGCCACTTTTTAACTCAAACTTGGATTAGTAGAGTGCAAACTGGAGGTAGCATAGTTGCAATCAAGTCGTTACATTTCCTCATCTCTAAATTAACCATTTCTATCCTTGTTTGCATAACCTTAGGCTATGTGCGCACGTTGCCTCTTTTTGTGACCATAAAGATGTAGCGTTTTTGGCTGCAATAACCGCACAAAAACGCACCCGCGGCAAAAACACATGCGTTTTTACCGCGTTTTTGTGCATTTTGCTGTGTTTTTCCAATGCATTTTATGGGTGGAAAAACGCAGAAAAGAATTTTTCTTCGCCTCAAAAACACAAAAAAAAACAAAACAAAAAAAAAAAAAAACTGTGTGGACAGCAAAGTCAAACTTTGATGGGAAAGCAGTCATGCAGTTTTCTGACCAGAAACGTACCCGAAAAACGCAGCGTGCGCACATAGTCTTAGGAAGCATTGCCCTAAAGTTAGTGGGTTCTCAGCAAGATCAGTTTCTTCTAATTCAGAGTGATCGATCTCTTGATGGCAGAGCTTACATGAGCGTATTAAAGAAAAAAAATCATCCAATTTTTATTCAGAAAATCAAACGGTTGATCTTTCATCTGTATTATATCCCATATTCCAGTAGACCACTGCGCAACCAGCTCTGTCCTCACCTATTGTACCATCACCCATTCCCTGTAGACTGTGAGCCCTCGCGGGCAGGGTCCTCTCTCCTCCTATACCAGTCTGTCTTGTACTGTTAATGATTGTTGTACGTATACCCTCTTTCACTTGTAAAGCGCCATGGAATAAATGGCGCTATAATAATAAATAATAACAATAATAAATAATAACAATAATAATAATAATAATAATAATAATAATAATAATAATAATAATAATAATAATAATAATAATAATAATATGCTATTCATTTTTAGACATCAGCAGCAAATAAATTTCACAAGACCAAAACCACTTTATGGCTACATTGCCAACATTAAAATATAGCATATGTTATATAGTTCATCCATATGGGATCAGATTTTTTGGAGCATCCATACACTTGAGTAGCAGTCTTATCCAAAATACAGAAGAGATCAGCGCATGCTTCAATTTCTCTTCAGACATCTGGTCTGTGTAAAAAAAACATCTGAACAGTCTGAAAGAATAAAATAGGCCTGAGTGCTGTGAGATTTTACCACGGACGAGCCCCAAGACCGAAAATAAAGTCGTGTGAACGTAGCTGTGGCTATAAACGATGGATATTACACATCTTTAATCGTAATGACAACCAATGGAAAGAGGACTATTAAACATTCAGCCTCAACATCTGCACAAAATGAGCAGCTCCCTAAGGCCACGCTCACTCACTCGGTATTCAGTCAGTATTTTACCTCAGTATTCGTAAGCCAAAAACAGGTGTGAAAAAAAAAAAAAAAAACAGAAGTGGTGCCCATCTTTCTATTAAACTTCTCCGCTGATTGTTCCACTCCTGATTTTGGCTTATTAATATTGGGGTAAACAAAAAAAAAACCTGACCAATACTGAATGTGTGAACATGGCTTACGAAAAAGACTGACAAAGGAGAATATAAATAAAATTACCAAATTTCTTCTTAAAGTTTTAAATTTCCAACTCACTGACACAAGAAGGTATATTAAATACCGGTCCTCTTCAAGGTTCTGATGGTCTACTTTCAGTTAAAAGACAGAGCAAGGGGTTTCTAAAGTAGAAGGTCATATCGTAGCTATACATGAGCTGACGTTATACAACATGGCTTTCCCCTGTATGCCCTAAAATTGCACATTTAAAATCGCACTGAATGTATCATTGTTGGTTCAGTTACCTTGTTTTGTGGTGTCTGCCGGTGAGGGGCATTCCAGGAAGAACTCTTCTGTTCATTGTTGAATAATCTGGATCCAATTCATACCCTTCATCATCTGCTCCAAGACTACGATTATCATCCTCCAGACCATATGGCTCAGGCTGGAAACGCTCTGGCTGGGATCGGTTTAAGTCCACACTACTTCCAATTGGCACTTGAGGCTGTGCAATGGGAACATAGTTCTCCCTGCGAGTTGGGAGGGTATAACTGCCATCTTCTGGGCGATAACTATTTCCTGGTGTGTAAGCATATCGAGGGCGGTAATTTATTCCGCGGGAAAGGCTTCCATAGTTGTCTGGCATATCTCCATAACCTTCATGTGCCAAGAAGGGTCGGTATGGGGTCTCATGAGGATCACCATAAGAATCGTAACTGTTGTTGTAGGACCTAGTCAAAGTTGAAGTTGCCTGAGGGGTTATAAAGCGATCCCCATTTTTTAAGTATCTTCTGTCAATAGAATCGGTATAACCACTGATTGGAGAAGAAGCATCAAGAACGGGCATCCCGTCTGGGCCAAGTGGCACTTGACGCACAGTTCTTGTGGTGACTGTTTTTACCATCTTTGTAACCTGGAGAAGAGACAGATATTAAACTAAAAAGTAAAGCATATCTCTCAGCTGACATTGCACATTATCTCAGTAAATACTTACATAATTAGTATAGGTGAAAAGAAGAAGATATATATATCCATCAAGTGCAACCATGGGGAAAAGAAAGGGGGGGATTAGGTAACAGAAGAAAAAACACAGAAGAAATCCTATTCAACCACAGTTAATACAAAGAAGATGGGGGGGGGGGGGGGAAGCAAAATATAAGATTGTAGGAAATATGGAAGAAATACATTGGGCCTCTCTCATTCTTAATACTAGCTAAGTGGAAGGACCGCTTTAAAAACAAGACTGCTGACCACCATGTAATATATGCATTTCCTAGCAATGTCAGCGGATTGGTGGTGTTTGAGGCTGCCATGATGATTAGATGATAATCCCTAAACTGTGAAGTTTCTCCTTAAGATCATTTCTTCTTGACTCTAGTTCAGTTTGATCAACATTTAAATGTTCAATAAAAATAAAAAAATATATATATATAGCTGTTAACTAATTTAGACTGCCTTGCATAGTAACATTTTTTCCTTCAACAGCACCTGAAAGCTTTTACATTTGGCTACAGCTAAATCCAGTTTATCTAGAGTTGTTCTCTGTCAATTAGCAAATCTGTAATGCAATAACAATGTTGGGTTCGTATCATGCCTTTGTCCCCGCTGATGACTCCACCTGGGCCTTCATCTGAATCCCTAAGGCTCTGTGCGCACTGGGAAATGGAATTTTCTTGAGAAAATTCCGCATGCCCTCAAAGATTACCGCACCCGCGGTAAAAAACCGCGGGAAACCGCACCCGAAAACTGCATGCGGTTTGCTGCGGTTTTACCGCGGTATTATTCGCGGTATTGCCGCGGTTTTGCCGCGTGCGGGTTGGGGATGTGCTTTATTGCATTCAATGCAATAAAGCACATTGAAAAAAAAAATACATTTAATTCTGATAGTGGATAGACAGAAGAATAGATAGAGGGATAGATAGAGGGATAGATAGAGGGATAGATAGATAGATGACAGATCGCTGCATTTCCCACGGTCGGCAGTGAGTTCACATTACCGGCCGTGGGAAATGACCGGTAATTACCTCTGCTGTCTGCTGCATTCAGCCTGTGTCTGTGACAGTCGCGGCTGGATGTCAGCAGTGCAGGACGCCGGAGCCGGAGCTGTGGATTATGTCGGAGCGCTGGACTACGCCGGAGCTTTGTTTGGGAGGGGTTAATAAAATGGTGAACGAAGCTTGTTGGTTTTATTTAAAATAAAGGATTTTTCGGTGTCTGTGTTTTATTCACTTTACTTACGGGTTGATCATGTCAGCTGTCACATAGACGCTGCCATGATCAAGCCTGGAGTTAATGGCGGTGGTCCCCCACCACCATTAACCCCTTGTATTACCTTGCCACCACTGCTACACGGTGGCAAGAAGAGCCGAGGACACGCCGGTATTGTCGCATAATGCATGCGACAGTGCCGGGGCAGCTGCGGCTGATATTCTCGGCTGCCGGAGGGGGAGTGAGGCGGGGGACATTAACCCTGCCCCTCTCCCTCTCCAGCCTGAGAATACCGGGCCGCCGCTGTGTGCTTACCTCGGCTGGAAGGTAAATATACAGCGGAGCCCACGTTCTTTTTTTCCTATATTTCCGTTTGCTTTCTATGTGTGTTCTATGTGTCTGTGTCTGTCAGTGATATGTGTGTGTTTACTCTGCACGGCTTCCTCTTCCTGTAATGACATCACTTCCCTGCAAAACCGCAGACAAGCGATGCACATTACCGGAGGTAAACCGCGAAATACCGCAGGGAATAACGCAGGAAAACGCAGTGAACCGCACAGAATTTGCTGCCTGCGTTATTCCCTGCGGGATTTCATGATTAACATTGGAGTCAATGGAGTGAAATCCCGCAGCGATGTGCGGAAAAGAAGGGACATGCACTTGTTTTTGCTGCGGGATTCCCGCAGCAAAACATGCAGCTGTCAAATTCCGCCCAGTGCGCACAAGATTTTTTTTCTCCATAGAGAATTTGCTGGTGATTCACTGCAGAGATGTTATGAACATTTTCTGCAGCGAAACATGCAACAAATCCGCGGAAAATCCGCGGCAAAATCCGGTAAGTGCGCACATACCCTAAGAGACGGTTTAGGCTAAGTTCACACATCCTGTGTTTTCAATCCGTCAGGTCCGTCAGCAACGGATCAGTCATTTTCAAGATGTCAACTGATGCAACTGATGTGTTTTTCACAGGATTCCTTTCACAGGAATCCTGTGAAAAAACGGATCAGTTGCGTCCGTTACATCCGCTGTGCGTCCGTTTTTTGACGGATCAGTCATGATCCGTCTGTGTTTGGGACAGCCCAGTGGGCGTGCCAAGCATGCTGGGCATGCTCAGTAGAGCATGACGGAATCCTGCGCTGGATTCCGTTGTAAGACGGATTACGACGGAATCCAGCACCATAGACATGCATTACAAGCTTGACGGATGGCGACGGATTCCTGCGCGGCGCGTTAATTTTGACGGCCCGAAAAACGTTACATTCTGCGTTGCTCCCCGCTCGGCGGTCAGTCAAAAACGACGGACCGCGACGCAGCGGATGCAACGCAGGGTCATCAGTCGCAATCCGTCACTAATAGAAGTCTATGGGGAAATACAGGATTCCTGCAAAATATTTTGCAGGATTCCGTAATTCCTCAAGGCTACGGATTGTGACTGATGCAAAACACAGGATGTGTGAACTTAGCCTTAAGTGACTAATGTTTTGATCCCAGATTGCCTCACTGGACTCAAGGACTCAGTTTAGAGCTTGTCTAGGTTAGTTATCTGGAAATGCAGACGGAAGACCCCAAGAGTCGTGAACAGAAACACAGAATGTTAACCCAGATAGATACTTTTCCCAAAAAATGGCTGATACTTTTCAAATTTTTATTAATCCCATTCAATTTGCTTGTACTGTAAAACACTGCGTTTCTCTTTAGCATCGAAAATATGTAGCGTCAAAAAAACAATTAAAATTAATCATGGGCATGTACCCTTAGGGCCGTTTCACACATCTGGCTTTTCGTCGGATTGACGGATCCGGCGCACTCCAGTACAGTGTATACAGTACAATGGCAGCGCGACAAGCTCCAGTCACATGCTGTCATGTGACCGGAGCATGTGACCCGGAAGTTGACACGCCTGCCATTGTACTGTATCACACTGTACTGGAGTGCGCCGGATCCACCAATCCGGCAAAAAGCCAGATGTGTGAAACGGCCCCAAGGGTACATGCCCATGATTAATTTGTTTTTTTTGACGCTACATATTTTCGATGCTAAAGAGAAACGCAGTGTTTTACAGTACAAGCAAATTGAATGGGACTAATAAAAATTTGTGAAACGGCCGATAGCTGATCACAAACCTGACGTATCTCACCGTGCTAAAGCGTGCACATCCTGCAATTATATTTAACTCGAGCCAAAGTACTAGTCACTTTGTAAAGTTCTGACTTTAGTCTGGAGAAACTATGGAGGGTACCAGAAGTTTCATTTTTAGGTTGAAACTACTAATCTTGCATTTGCACAACTCAGTACCTCATAGTATAGGTCTACATTTCCATAGCAAAAAAAAAAAAAGTATTGAATTTTCAGTCTAATGCCGGCGTCACATGGGACATCTATCGTGCGATCATACCCACCCCCGTCGTTTGTGCGTCACGGGCAATTAGTTGCCCGTGGCGCACAAAGTCGTTAACCCCCTGTCACATGCACGTACCTCCAGGGCGACCTCGCTGTGGGCGGCGTACATACTCTTCCTGAAGGGGGAGGGACGTTCGGCGTCACAGCGACGTCACACAGCGGCCGACCAATGGAAGCGGAGGGGCGGAGATAAGCGGGACGCAACATCCTGCCCACCTCCTTCCTTCCGCATTGCTGGCGGCCGCAGGTAAGCGGTGTTTGTTGTTCCCAGGGTGTCACACGGAGCGACGTGTGCTGCCATGGGAACGATTAACAACCAGAGCACAGAAGGAGGAACGACATTTTGAAAATAAACGACGTGTCAACAAGCAACAATAAGGTGAGTATTTTTGCTCATTCACAGTCGTTCGGAGATGTCACATGGTACGATATCTCTGACGATGCCGAATGTGCGTCACTAACGATGTGACCCCGACGACATATCGCCCGATATATCGTACCGTGTGACGCCGGCATAAGGCTGGACTCAGACAAGCGTATGTCATCCGATGCGATAGCATCGGGTGCGACATGCTAATGACTCCCGGCTCAGCCTCTGCTGCGAGCCGGATCCGAGTGTCATGCGACTGTGACCCGATCCTGCAATCAGGTCACAGCTGCGAAGCTGAGGGCGGGTGCTGCGGAGGAGAGGGAGGGGTTAATCCCCCCATCTCCTCCATTGTCAGCCTGTGCGTATATCGCACTGCACTGGGATAACATCAGAGTGCAGTCCGATGTATCTCTCGCACCCATTCACTTGAATGGGATGCGAGTGATACGGCTCTAGCAGAAAAATCACAGCATGCTGCCGCTTTTCTAGAAAAGCTGACCAACTGTTTCCCCTCTAACTAACATAGGTCTGAGTGCAATGCGAGATTTTCTAGCTTTGCACTCGTCCGATTTTCACGCTCGTGTGAGCGTACCCTAAAAAGGGGGGGGGGGGGGGGAGGGAAATATTAAGAGTCATGCTGCTCGAACCACGGATTCCCTAATTCCCTAATATCAGAGCCCGTCACAGGTATGCTTTACTCTGAAATGCCTTACTCCGCTCCAGTCATTAACTCCTTCACCAATTGGCAATGTTCCCATTTTTTCCTCCTCCCTTATTTTTCCTTTAATATAGCCATATGAGGGCTAGTTTGAGGGCCGCGTTGTACTTTTGAATGTCACCATCCATTCTGCCCCATATTATACTGCATAATTGGGAAAAAAAATCCAGTGAAGTGAAATTGCAAAAAAAGTGCAATTAAGCAATTTTTTATTTTTAATTTCTTTATTTACCATGTTCACTATATGGTAAAACTGACTTGGCAGTATGATTCCTCAGGTCAGTAAGATTTTGCAGATACCAGACAGGTTTAATTTTAAAAATAGTATTTACTAAAGTAGCCTATGTTTATTTATATGCATTATGCTTTTATTTAGCTATAGCAGGTTATATGTTCATATTATTTTCTTCTTTGGCGTTTTATGCCTTTTGGCCAGTGTGAACAAGAGCTTACAAGCTCCATGTATACCAACTCATACTCCGGCTCACTTTATTTGTAGTCTTTTGTACTCAGTACAAATAGACTGTGGCTTAGGGCTGCTTCTCACTTGCGAGTTTCTTGCAGTAGAGCAATGCGAGAAAAACTCGCATTGGAATCGGACACATGTTAGTGAATGATTCAGCTCTCATCTGCAATTTTTTTCTCAGTCCAAATCGGACTGAGAAAAAAAAAAAAAATCGCAGCATGCTGCTTTTTTGCGAGTTTCTCGCACCATTTGTCCCAATGATTTCCTATGGAAGGGGATTAAAAGTTGGATCACACACGCGCACCAGCGTTCACATTTGCGAGTGTGGCAGTAACTTCGCTCATTAGATGAATGTGACATCACATTCCCAAAGGTAAATTAACTGACACATGTGTAATAGCTTTTATATAATAAAGATGTTGCAGGAAACTAGCATCGCAAACGCAACACACACGCGAGCAAAAAGCATCGCACTTGCGTTGCACTCGCACCTAACGTGAACTAAAATCAGCCGAGTTTTTTTTCAGCCCAGTCGGACCGATTTTACTTGCATAGATGTGTTTCCAGCCTTACGCTTCCCATGGCTGTGTGTCCAGTTGGGACCCAGCCACTCTCTGCCCTTATTTACATTGATGTCTGTTGACACATGGTGAGGTTTTAATATTAGAGAGTGGGTACACCTTGTCACTGTGAGATGGCTTTACGCTTTTTTGATCAAAAACAGTGTTTACCAGGTACCCTACGTTTATTTATATGCATTATGCTTCTATTTAGTTACAGCAGGGTATATGTTCATATTTTCTTCTTTGTTTTTTTTTTATGTCTTATGGCCAGTGTGAACATGAGTTTACAAGCTACATGTATACCAACTGATACTCCGGCTCAATATTTTTTTTTATGTTTAATTTTATTTATTTAAAAGGGAACCCGTCAGGTCCCATATGCGCTCTAACCTACAAGCAGGGTGATGTGTGGCCTAGAAACGCCTGTGTTGTAATATTGTAGAATATGATTTTATAAATAAACGTTTTATAACTTGTGTTTCCCTTTGTAAATAAGCAGAGGGTCTAATCCCCAGGGTGTTGCTTTGTCCTGTGGGTGTTTGCATGATTTCCGTGGTATTACGCCCCTTTGGGCGTGATACCATGGATTTACATGAGCGACGTCACCGTCAGCTCCTGGAGGTCCTGTGCGTGCATGCTTGCACTTCCCGTGGCCTCATTATCCAAGTGCTTGCTTGTTGGCTTCAGACATGCTCTGCACATGGTCGGAACCAGAAGTCTTCTGATCATGTGCAGTGTGCTTGTGAAACAGACAAGCAAGCACCCGGATAACAAGGCTGCGCGAATAGAAAAAGTGTGCACGCGTGGGATCTCAAGGAGCTGACAATGGCGTCGCTCATGGAAATCCATGGCATCACGCCCACATGGGCGTGATACCACGGAAAGCATGCAAACGCCCACGGGACAATGCGACGCCCAGGGGACTAGACCCTCTGCTTATTTACAATAGGAACATGCAAGTAATAAAACATTTTTTTATACATTCATATTACAACACAGTGATGGGTAGGAAGGGGTTACTAAGCCACACAGCATCCTGCTTGTACAGGTTCCCATTAAGTGGTAAAAAAATTCTGAAATTTGTCAAAGGGGGAAAAAAAAAACATGCACTTTTGTCACCAATTTCCAACACCCATAACATTCTCATTTTCAAGGATCTGGGGCTCTGCGTTGGCTTTTTTTTGCGTTCTGATCGGATGTTAATTATAGCAAAATTGGTAGATGCGCCGTTTTGATCGCCTCTTGCTGCATTTTATTGCAGTGTTGTCGTGACCAAAAAGACCCCATAGTTCTGGTGTGGATTCTTTTCTCGTTATGCCCTTTACCAATTCAGTTGAATATATTTTATATTTTGATCTGATCGGGCATTTCTAAAAGCGGCAATACCAAATGTGTATGTAATTTTCAATGGGGCAAAAGGTGAATGATTTTTTTTTTTTTTTAATAGTCCCTTTAGGGGACTTGAAGATGATCTAGTCTGATCACTTTTGCGCTGTGCTTCAGAAGATATGCGGATCTCTTGCTGGCGTTCACAGGAACTACGTCATGACAGCGACATGGGACATCAGCTGACCCTTGGCTGTTATGACAACTCATTGGCACCACATTACAGGGCTGCCGACAGAGGCGAGGAATGATCCACTCATCGCAGGCGCGCATTAAATCCCGCCATCAGAGATTGACAGTGGTATTTAACTGACTAAGGGTAGTTTCACATTTGCGCTGATTTGACAGAAACGGGACCCGTCACAAAGGCAGTACAGTTCATTTATTTACAGTGGAAGCGCGACATCATGCGGACACATGCGGGTTGTGTATGAAGCACACAACTGCATGGTGTCGCGCTTCCACTGTAAATAAATGAACTGTACTGCCTTTGTGACGGGTCCAGTTTCTGTCAAATCAACGCAAATGTGAAACTACTTTAACAGGCTCCGATCCTCCCGCGCTTGTTAGCTGCACATGACGACTGATCAGATCAGCCGACATGTGTGGTGAATCATGCGGGCAAAGTACATCCAAGGTTGTGAAGTGGTTAAAAAACCTAGGTCAATCAACTGGAGCTGGGTGGAAAGCAGGTAGAAGAAAACCATATTGGACTAAATCAGGTTTTTCCCTTTTGTTCCTGACCAGCTTTTCAAGGTTTGTGTACTCAAACGCTGCAGCGCTTCACAGTACAACATACCTGACTGCAATCGCTCACATTTAACTCAAATGGTAAATTTTTCCACCAGCCCAAGAACATTATTGAAATACACTAGAGCACGATCTTAATGAAAATATGGAAGGAATTCCTCTTCTATGCTTCTGTATCATGAAAAAAAAAGAACCAGGTCACGCAGAGAGGTCAAAGTATGTCGCAAGAAAAAGCCTATGGAGTCAGTGTTTGGGGAAAAAACTGTTCGTGATTGATTTTGTTTTGCGTTAAAATCAAAAAGTATATACATACAATCACCTCTTACTTTTCAAACAATTTTACCCTTGCAGACCTGTGTAATGGATTGAATGGGTTCTCAGACAGCCCTTAGGGTACCTTCACACTTAGCGATGCAGCAGCGATCCGACCAGCGATCTGACCTGGTCAGGATCGCTGCTGCATCGCTACATGGTCGCTGGTGAGCTGTCAAACAGGCAGATCTCACCAGCGACCAGTGAACAGCCCCCAGCCAGCAGCGACGTGCAAGCGACGCTGCACTTGCACGGAGCTGCCGTCTGGAAGCTGCGGAGACTGGTAACTAAGGTAAACATCGGGTATGGTTACCCGATGTTTACATTAGTTACCAGCGCACAGCTGTGTGTGCAGGGAGCAGGGAGCCGCGCACACTGAGCGCTGGCTCCTTGCTCTCCTACCATAGCTACAGTACACATCGGGTTAATTAACCCGATGTGTAATGCAGCTACATGTTCAGAGAGCAGGGAGCCGCGCACACTGCTTAGCGCTGGCTCCTTGCTCTCCTAGCTGCTGTACACATCGGGTTAATTAACCCGATGTGTACAGCAGCTACATGTGCAGAGAGCAGGGAGCCGGCAGCACAGGCAGCGTGAGAGCTGCAGAGGCTCGTAACTAAGGTAAATATCGGGTAACCACCTTGGTTACCCGATGTTTATCTTGGATACAGCTTACCTCAGCTGTCAGATGCCGGCTCCTGCTCGCTTCATTTGTCGCTCTCTCGCTGTCACACACAGCGATCTGTGTGTCACAGCGGGAGAGCGGCTTTGAAGAAAACGAACCAGGGCTGTGTGTAACGAGCAGCGATCTCGCAGCAGGGGCCAGATCGCTGCTCATTGTCACACACAGCGAGATCGCTAATGAGGTCACTGCTGCGTCACAAAAAGCGTGACTCAGCAGCGATCTCGGCAGCGAGCTCGCTGTGTGTGAAGCACCCCTTACTATACTAGCTCAGTAAATTTTAAGATTGCGACTCCTGAAAGTGGAAGAAAAACACCCGCTATCAAAACAGATAAGCAGAGAAAGAATGCCTCATTATAGGACTGTATAAATATAACAAATCTTAAAGCTGGGCTGTAAAGCAGCACAAATAAAGAACAAAAAGTAACAAACTAAAACAGAATTAGTTTAGAAGATAAATTTGGTAGTGATGATGATGACAACCGTAATGGATAAATGTAAACAGCTTTGTGACCTACATCTGTAAAGCAGAGAAGCAATGTCATGCATTTGTATAGCCTCAAGACTTGTTTGGCCAAGATAAATGATCTTTACACTATGGATTTTGTGAAACACGCTTTGATCCAACATGCATTTTAATTTGGTGATAATAATTCTTGTAGCTAAAAGAACATGCAAGAGTACTGTGCGTGAAAAAAAAAAAAAAAAAAAAAAAAAAAAAACGACAAAACAGTTTCAAGGGGATTTTTTGAACCATGTATTCTCAGGTCTTATTAGATGTGCTTTCATACCATCTAAAAAATCTTGAAGGTGACCCACACTGGATTATCATGCAAACTGTTTGATTCTCAGTACAGGTACCGCATGAGGATACAAGGAAAGGCTAAACTCCCTTTTGTGTGCAGAATGCATAAGGGGCTTTTTCTTGCTCTATCTGCAGATTTAAAATTACCAGGTTGAAGACAGCACTAAGAGGCTGCGGAGAGAAGCTTTTTCCCGCACAAGAGCAGAGTTCTGCAGAGTCCACGCACTCCAAAGAATAATTATTGTTCACTCAGACAAAGCAAAAGATTAAAATTATTGAGCTGAAAAGGTGTAGACACCATAGAGCCATACATGCAAACACATGTATACATCAGGTGAGTAATGAGGGGACAGGCAAGACAGAAAGAGGAAGGGGAACCACAAGGAGGGTCTCAGAAAGGTCCAGCAGCAGGAGCTTCTTACCAGCAGTGGTAACTTGACCCAGACAGAAGAAGGGTCTGGCTAGCGGGAGGAAATTAACTTTATTCCACCTAGTAGCCTTTGGCTTCCAGTAAGAGGTGCGGCCGGCACAGCATCAGTCACCGCTCATCACAGCTGGCTGTCAGTACAGAGACATGGCTACAACCAATGCTAGCTGTGTACAGATCTGTGACTGAAGGCACTCTGGCTGTTATCCAGAGGTGTGCACAGAGTCTGCTAGGAGGAATAGGGTTCATTTCCCCAGGTAGCCGACCTTAAAAGGGAATCAGTCAGCAGGTTTTTGCTTCCTCATCTGAGAGCAGCATCATGTAGGCAAATAAATCCTGAATCCAACGATGTATCACTTAGTTTACTGGGTGCAGTGGTTCTGACACAGTTTTTATATTTAGCAATGCACCAGAGTGGAGAAAACTACCCACACCAGGCTCTCTATGTACATTGTCTATAAACAGTGAGGTGCTAATCACAGCAGGAGGCATGACAGACTAGCTGATCTAGTCCGCAATGATAATCTCCTGATGATAAAACAATCATTGCAGGTAAATAGCATGGAACTTGATAAGAGAGAATTGCTAAAATATCTGTGTTAACCTCTACAGCATGCAGACTTCACAATACATTGCAAAACCCTGCTAACTGATTCCCTTGAAGTACGGAAGTCATACAGTATTTGACTGCTATTGACCGGCAGCGTTAACGCTATAAACGGCAACGTTTATAGCGTTTCGGGGCATGACAGGTTCCCTTCAGTGTATTGTACAAAGGTATAGTCTATGAAACATTGGATCAGTGTGTGGAGAATAGTAGTACAAATTATCTTTTTGATATAGTTTTTCTAGGTATAACTGGGAATCTGAATTGTAGCGGTAATCCTGAAGCAGATCATGGAAACATTCATGAAGACATACCTTAGTTTCTGTCCTTCTTGTGGTTCCATCCTCAGATGTAACAATTGACACATGGGATGTGGGTGTTCCAGGATCTTCTTCTACAGTAACAGTCTCTTCCAGCATCTCTGGAGGTTCTTGCATCATGGCAATGGATGTCTGGTTACTGGGACTCTGCTCCTGTAGGCCAAACATTTTAGTATTAGACAGGCTACATTTCCTTGTGAATAATGAATGAAAACAAATGAAAGTACAAAAAAAATATTGTTATTCTTAACCAATAGCCAATTGTTTCTGTTGTGATTAGATAATTGCAATATAGTAATATGCGAAGGTTTTTAGCTTTTGCACTCAAAATATATTATAATTATAATAAATATATATATATATATATATATATATATAAGTGTTTATTGTAGTCATTGAATTTTCCGAGTACATTCAAGAACAGGTACTTCCATTTTTACAAAGAGTAAGCCAAAAAGGTACGTTATACATGTGTATTGTAACATACCAATAATACAGTGTTGAAGTGCATTCAGACACGATTGAAAGGTCAGTGAACAAGCATTCCTATAAAAACCTTGTTCTCAATTATCAACCCATTTAAACATGCCGGCAATGGGGCATGACTCAGTCAGGTGACACCTCCGCTCCCAAAAATACATATACACAACAACATACGGTAATCCTTTTACTAAGGATACACAGTTTATGGCCACTGTTAAGTGCAAGTGCCGAACAGGGGCCATAGGTAGTATGGATGCATAGGCCTCCGTCCACCATAGGGACCCATTATAATATTTACAAACACACCTCCAAACGGTATTGGTTTATTTGTGGTGGCTCATGTCTTCTAAGGCTCTGTGCGCACGTTGTGTAATGTCATGCCTTTACGCTGCATATTGCACTGCAACGTAAACGCACGCGTCCTGCATCCCCAGCACAATCTATGAAGAATGAAGATGTACATATTCCATCCGCACGGTGTTTGAGAGCGCAGCGATTTGCATGCTGAAATTTTGATCCAAATCGCTGCGCTCAAAAAAGTAACATGTCGTCACTTATTTGGTGCGCTTTGGATGCAGCTTCCGCTCTGTCTATGGTGGGGGCAGCATCCAGAGCGCATGAAAATCGGCATTTATTCTGCAGACACACTGCATCCATTACGCAGTGTTTCTGCAGCGATTTGAAGCGGACATGTGCTGCCAAATCACTGCAGAATTTTCAGCATGGACACTACGCAACGTGCGCACATAGCCTTATCCAGTGAAGATGAATGCAGATGTACACCGGCTATATGGAGGCCAAAACAATTCCCTTTTGGCCTCAGACTGATGAATGGGGGCCATTGAAAACAAGTATACATCGAGAAAAGCTCCAATTTAGGCTAAGGGCGCAGACACCGTGTCCACTCTGCTCTGCCTAATAAACAAACTGGTTCTTCAAATGAAATATTGAATGTTGTACATTAAAACAATGTTACTGAATGTGGGAACACACTACCCCCTAAATATCCGTGGGAATTTTTTTGCTTTTATGGAGTATCTGCTCTGAATCTCACAAAACACAACATGTTTTACCCGTGTCTTTCTGGCAGCCACTGTTTGTGAAGGGCATATTAATATTCTATTGTGAGTATTGGGCTACTTTACCATTCCGTATGTTGGTCCGGCAGAAAGCCATGGCAAAAAAAAAAAAAAAAAAAAAAACTATTTAAAATTACTCTTCTAGTTTTGCAGGTTTTAATGATGACTTCTGAAGAGATACGGTTTTTAGTTCACAAATCCATTTTTCCAGTAATATGTCCAAGGGACTTTAAATACGCTTATATTTATAGGAGACAGTTTTATGAAACGTACTATATATTACCATATATCTGGCTGTAACACTAGTAATACGACATGCCAAGTGACAGGTCTTCAGCAGCATAATTCATGGCGAGAGCTTATTGACCTTTTCCATACTACAGAATATTACACAGGCGGCACGGACTAAGTAGGTTTAACAGTAAAGATTGCTTCTACTTAAAAGACCACGAGATTAGCATTTACTGCCACGGTTCGGATGAAGGAATATTTTCCCATTTAAGTGTGATGAGCGCTTTCCTCTATAGCGTCCTGATTGGAACATCCATGCATTTAGAATTCATGGCACTCCATATTCAGCAGTCACTTGCTCAGACATAGCAGGGATGATTTATGGTTCCAGACCCGGCTACTGTTACTGATTAGAGCCAATAAATTTACACCCCAATTTGCCAGCCACAGATCAGATTTAATTCTCCTTGCATTGGTAGAGAAGAGATTCTGATATGAGATGTGGGGAGCAACATTACTGTAGCTCCATGGGGCAAATCGCTGGAAGAGCTTGACAAGAAAAGTGCAGGTGAGCCGAATATTGTGGTTTGGGCAAGGATGCAGATGTGTATAGGTATCAAGTCTCAGGGCAACTTTCACAATCCTCTGTCTTAAGGCCCCTTTACACACTGAGACTTTCAGCGATCCCACCAGCGATTCCAACCTGGCCAGGATCGCTACAAAGTCTCTGGTGAGCTGTCAAACAGGCAAACCTGGCCAACGACGCAACAGCGATCCGGACCTGCAGAACGACCTAGCTAGTCAAACACTGGAAACAAGTGATGTCTCCCAATGTCTGTCAATCACTATTCTGTCAGTCGGTCTCTCCCTCTCGGTCTCTATTCTCTCTCTGTCGGTCCGTCACTCTCTCTGTCCCTCTCTCACAGTCTGTCGGTCATTTTCCCCTCCTCTCTCATACTCACCGATCCACGGCGCAGCACTGCACGGCGTTCACACTGCTGCGGCGGCTTTCTATTTTGAAAAAGCCGGCCGCTCATTAAACAATTTCGTATTCCCTACTTTCCCCGCCCACAGGCGCCTATGATTGGTTGCAGTGAGACACGCCCCCACGCTGAGTGACAGGTGTCTCACTGCACCCAATCACATCAGCCGGTGGCCGGGTCTATACTGTGCAGTGAAATAAATAATTAAATAATTTAAAAAAACGGCGTGCGGTCCCCCCCAATTTTATTACCAGCCAGATAAAGCCATACGGCTGAAGGCTGGTATTCTCAGGATGGGGAGCTCCACGTTATGGAGAACCCCCCAGCCTAACAATATCAGTCAGCAGCCGCCCAGAATTGTCGCATACATTATATGCGACAGTTCTGGGACCGTACCCGGCTCTTCCCGATTTGCCCTGGTGCGTTGGCAAATCGGGGTAATAAGGAGTTATTGGCAGCCCATAGCTGCCAATAAGTCCTAGATTAATCATGTCAGGCATCTCCCCGAGATTCCTTCCATGATTAATCTGTAAATTACAGTAACTAAACACACACAACTGAAAAAAATAATTTATTAGAAATAAAAAACACATTCCCTCATTACCAATTTAATAAGCCCCAAAAAGCCCTCCTTGTCCAGCGTAATCCACAGACCTCCAGCGTCGCATCCAGCTCTGCTGCATGCAGGTGACAGGAGCAGCAGAATACACCGCCACTCCTGTCACCTCCACGCAGCTAATGAAGGCAATAGCGCGATCAGCTGAGCTGTCACTGAGGTTACCTGGATCCAGTGGTGGATGCAGCGGTGGCCGTGGGTAACCTCCGTGACAGCTCAGCTGATCGCACTACTCACCTCAGTTGCTGCGTGGAGCTGACCGGAGCGGCGGTGAGTAGCGCGATCAGCTGAGCTGTCACTGAGGTTACCCGCGGCCACCGCTGCATCCACCGCTGGATCCAGTGACAGCGGGTAACCTCAGTGACAGCTCAGCTGATCGCGCGGCTGTCTTCAGTTGCTGTGTGGAGGTGACAGGAGCGGCTGTGTCTTCTGCAGCTCCGGTCACCTCCATGCAGCAGCGCTGGAAGCGAAGCTGGAGCATCCTGGAGTACGCCGGACATGGAGGGCTTTTTTGGGCTGATTAAAGTGGTTAACCAGGGTATATGTTTGTGCTTTTTATTTCTAATAAAGGATTTTTTCAGTTGTGTGTGTGTTTATTTACTGTAATTTACAGATTAATCATGGAAGGTGTCTCAGACGCCTGACATGATTAATCTAGGACTTATTGGCAGCTATGGGCTGCCAAAAACTCCTTATTACCCCGATTTGCCAATGCACCAGGGCAAATCGGGAAGAGCCGGGTACAGTCCCAGAACTGTCGCATATAATGTATGCGACAATTCTGGGCGGCTGCTGACTGATATTGTTAGGCTGGGGGGCTCCCCATAACGTGGAGCTCCCCATCCTGAGAATACCAGCCTTCAGCCGTATGGATTTATCTGGCTGGTATTAAAATTGTGGGGGACCGCACGCCGTTTTTTTAATTATTTATTTCACTGCACAGTATAGACCCGCCCACCGGCTGCTGTGATTGGGTGCAGTGAGACAGCTGTCACTCAGCATGGGGGCGTGTCTCACTGCAACCAATCATAGGCGCCTGTGGGCGGGGAAAGTAGGGAATACGAAATTGTTTAATGAGCGGCCGGCTTTTTCAAAAGAGGAAAAGCCGCCGCAGCAGTGTGAATGCCGTGCAGCGCCGCGCCGGGGATCGGTGAATATGAGAGAGGAGGGGAAAATGACCGACAGACTGTGAGAGAGGGACAGAGATAGTGACGGACCGACAGAGAGAGAATAGAGACCGAGAGGGAGAGACCGACTGACAGAGAATAGTGATTGACAGATATTGTGACACATCACTCGTTTCCAGTGTTTTAAGTCCCCTTTACACACAGACTTTGCTGCACAGCGGGAAACAAAGGACCAAAGAATGGTCCTGAACGATTTGTAGCGATCAGCAACTTCACAGCAGGGGTCAGGTCGCTGATGTGTTTCCCACACTGCAATGTCGCTGGGGAGGTATCTATTACGTCACAAAACCTGTGACGTTACAGCGATGTCGTTTGCGATGTTGCAGTGTGTAAAGCCACCTTTATGTAACTCTGGAGTGTTTGGCTGAAAACAAAAAGGAGAGCGCAAAATAGGGCTTTACCAGATAATGGAGAGTTAAGTAAAATGGAAACCACTCACCTGGCAGGGATGTGGCAGGCACAACTCCTATATAAAAAGGTATAATTTAATGGTGGTTGCTGCAGCTCACTGTGAATAATCTGGAGGTACTGGAGAATTTTCTCCAGCACCTTCCACAAAAAAAAGAAAAAAGAAAAACAAGCACACATTGCACATGGCATTAGATAATTTAGGTTTGAGATTTGTGTGAATTTTCAAAATTTTAAAAATTCCCAAGGGAAAAAAAAAAAAAAAAGCTTAGTTTGTTTTGCAACCAATTTTCTTCACAATGACAAAACCACACGTGAATTTGGCACATCATATTTACACTGTTATACAAGCTGTACGCTGCCTATTTTACATTGCATCAGTGTCAAATCTTTAGGCTATGTGCGCACTAGAGCTTTTTACCCGCGGATTTACCCGCGGATTTGCCGCGGAAATTTCTTGAGAAATGTCTGCAATCTTTGTGCAGACATTTCCCAGCAAATTCTATGGTAAAAAAAATAGCTGTGCGCACTGGTGCGGATTTTTCTCAAGAAATTTCCTTGAGAAGAATTTCTCGAGAAACTTTCTTGAGAAAATGAACATGTCCATTATTTCCGCAGGTACCCTGCGGATTTCGGCAGTACAGCCTGCAAAAATCCGCAGGGAACCACCCGCGGGAAAATCGCGGCTAATCCGCGGCAAATCCGCATGCGGATTTGGTGCGGATTTTTTCCGGAGGTCCGGAAATCTTTCACTCCCAGAAGTTTCTCAAGAAATTTTCTTGAGAAAATGCACATTTCTAGTGCGCACATAGCCTTAGGGTTGTATGTAGGTAACAAAGATTGCTCCAAACTGAAGGAAGTATAAAACATTTCCTATGCCGTCCAAGCCCTGCTGAGGCGGAAACATTTCAGGAAGCTTAGAACCCCGAGAGCTACACATGGTTAACAGATCACCGCAGCAGTACCGCTCCCTGCACATGTGTTTTGAGTAACCAAATCTTCAGGTCTAATAGAGCTCACTAGTTGTAAGAATTCTTTTCTCTCCCATGAGAATCAAAATTCCAAGGAAATGGTACTTCCCACTAAATATATTCTTCAGTATGGAAGCGGAAAAAAAAAAAAAAAAAAATAATATTTATATATATTACCGTATATTATTTATTTAACACACACACACACACACACACAGCAATCCATTAACAGATCTGTTCTAATTAACTTGCATTTGTAAAAGGATCTTTTTTTTTTACAGTACTGTTTCAAATGGAAGTTAAATAGCAATCCGTTAACTGATTCATGATCTCTATACCCAATGTTTTAAAAAAAAAAAACAAAAAATCAAACACACGCACACAAACTGATCCGGCAGACAGTTATTTAACAACGGACAAAAAAGATGTGTTTGCAGAACTTTTTCCCCAACAGATCTCTGCAGGATCCATTCTAAAGGAGGATTACAGGATATGTGAACTCAGCCTAAGGTTACGGTTCCACTTGCACATAGCTTCCGATGCGAGGGCATCTGAAGCGATATGTTAATGACCCCTCTGCTGTGAGCATCAGCCGAGGGTAATGCGACTGTGATCCAATCTAGCGATCGTATCACAGCTGTGGAGAAGACAAAACAATCACTGATCTCGGGGAGACCAGGCAGAGAAACCACTGCCGGCAGCGGCGCTCAACACCATGAAATCCTAGGTACATTGCCCCCCCTGGGACGTATGCATATCAAAAAAGGTCGAGTTGGATATTGACTAAAAGGGCCACTTAATATGGTGGTTATGGTGGTCTCCTAAAAAGAGCCACTCCTTGGCTATGTCTTTCCCAGAGGGATATCTGACTATTCTCTGTGTCGAGACTCCTAACAGAGGCTCCACAGACTTTTTTGCTTAGCTGTGGAGAAGAGGGAGGGAACACTCTCTCCCCATCTCCTCCGCGGCCTGTCTCTGCGTATATCGCACTGTACTTGGATGACATGAGAGTGCAGTGCGATGTTTCACACGCTCCCATAAACTTGTATGGGGGTGCGTGAGCCGAGACTCGCTGCGGTTCATTCTTCTATGGCATGAGAAATCATTCGCAGATGGACACTGCCCCATAGTTTTGCACTAGAGTGAGAGCAATCCAATATTTTATTGGATTGCACTCATCCGTGCAAAACACAAGTGGAACCGAAGCCTAAAGCCCCCAACACACGCTTCAATATATCTCACAATCCGTCGTTGGGGTCAAGTTGTAAGTGACGCACATCCGGCATAGTTTGTGAGGTATCTGCGTGTGACATCTAAGTGCGATGATTGAACGCAAAACAGTTGATCGCAAACACATCGTATCTTTGTCTAGAATTGAGCGTTTTGTTGCACGAACCTAGTCAATTGTAACGTGTGACATCCCTCATACGATTGTGGTGTCTGATGCTATGTGCGCAGGTGTGCGCTCTGCACCGCAGCTTAAAAAAGGTCCGCTTCAGAGCGCAGCTGAAAAGCTGCGTTCTGAAGCGCCTCAATGTCTGTCATTCAGTAATCTCTGTCAGTCGGTCACCATCTCTGTCCCTCACTCTCTGTCCATGTCAGTCTATCCCTCTCCCCCCCCCCCCCCCTCTCATACTCACCGATCCCCGGCGCGGCACAGCATTCACACTGCTGCGGTGGCTTTTACTATTTTGAAAAAGCCGGCCGCCCATTAAACAATCTCGTATTCCCTGCTTTCCCCGCCCACCGGCGCCTATGATTGGTTGCAGTGAGACACGCCCCCATGCTGAGTGACAGCTGTCTCACTGCACCCAATCACAGCAGCCAGTGGGCGGGTCTATACTGTGCAGTGAAATAAATAATTAAATAATTAAAAAAAAAAACGGCGTGCGGTCCCCCCCCAATTTTAAAACCAGCCAGATAAAGCCATACGGCTTAAGGCTGGTATTCTCAGGATGGGGAGCTCCACGTTATGGGGAGCCCCCCAGCCTAACAATATCAGCCAACAGCCGCCCAGAATTGCCGCATACATTATATGCGACAGTTCTGGGACTGTACCCAACTCTTCCCGATTTGCCCTGGTGCGTTGGCAAATCGGGGTAATAAGGAGTTATTGGCAGCCCATAGCTGCCACTAAATCCTAGATTAATCATGTCAGGCGTCTGAGACACCTTCCATGATTAATCTGTAAATTACAGTAAATAAAAAACACACACACACACACACACACAACTGAAAAAAATCCTTTATTAGAAATAAAAAGCACAAACATATACCCTGGTTAACCACTTTAATCAGCCCAAAAAAGCCCTCCATGTCCGGCGTACTCCAGGATGCTCCAGCTTCGCTTCCAGCGCTGCTGCATGGAGGTGACCGGAGCTGCAGAAGACACAGCCGCTCCTGTCACCTCCACACAGCAACTGAAGACAGCCGCGCGATCGGCTGAGCCGTCACTGAGGTTACCCGTGGCCACCACTGGATCCAGTGACAGCGGGTAACCTCAGTGACAGCTCAGCTGATCGCGCGGCTGTCTTCAGTTGCTGTGTGGAGGTGACAGGAGCGGCTGTGTCTTCTGCAGCTCCGGTCACCTCCATGCAGCAGCGCTGGAAGCGAAGCTGGAGCATCCTGGAGTACGCCGGACATGGAGGGCTTTTTTGGGCTGATTAAAGTGGTTAACCAGGGTATATGTTTGTGCTTTTTATTTCTAATAAAGGATTTTTTCAGTTGTGTGTGTGTTTTTTATTTACTGTAATTTACAGATTAATCATGGAAGGTGTCTCAGACGCCTGACATGATTAATCTAGGATTTAGTGGCAGCTATGGGCTGCCAATAACTCCTTATTACCCCGATTTGCCAACGCACCAGGGCAAATCGGGAAGAGTTGGGTACAGTCCCAGAACTGTCGCATATAATGTATGCGGCAATTCAGGGCGGCTGTTGGCTGATATTGTTAGGCTGGGGGGCTCCCCATAACGTGGAGCTCCCCATCCTGAGAATACCAGCCTTCAGCCGTATGGCTTTATCTGGCTGGTTTTAAAATTGGGGGGGACCGCACGCCGTTTTTTTTAATTATTTATTTCACTGCACAGTATAGACACGCCCACCGGCTGCTGTGATTGGGTGCAGTGAGACAGCTGTCACTCAGCGTGGGGGCGTGTCTCACTGCAACCAATCATAGGCGCCGGTGGGCGGGGAAAGCAGGGAATACGAGATTGTTTAATGGGCAGCCGGCTTTTTCAAAATAGTAAAAGCCGCCGCAGCAGTGTGAATGCCGTGCAGCGCTGGAGATACGGGATCGGTGAGTATATGAGAGAGGGGGGGACACTTCAGTTACTCAGGAGTTTAGCGGTCACCGGTGAACCCTTCACAGGTGACCGCTAATCAGGGCGCGACACAGACAGAGCCGCAGCATGACAATGAAGTCAGGTGAAGTTCACCCGAGTTCATTCTGACAGTGCGGCTCTGTCTGTGTCTGCTGTCATCTGCCATTCAGCTCTGCTACATGTCTGTCTGTCTGCTGTCAGCGGCCATGTAACAGAGCTGAATGGCAGATGACATAGTAAAAATGCATCCCTACACGTTACACACGCTTGGCAAGTCAAATAAAAAAAAAAAAAAAAGGTGCCCAATGCATACGTCACAGAACACATGATCTAAAGGATCGCACACAAAATTGATCAATTTAACATAGACTACTAACGCACGTGTGACAGCAAATGAACGACCTATGTGCAATCTCTTAAGATCCCGTATGCAACCTGGGCGTGTCACATCGCAAATGCGATTGTACAACTAATTGCAACGTGTAAAGCAGGCTTAAGAAAGGTGTCAAATGACAGGAATTTCTATTTTTCATTTTTTTGCAATATTTTGATCCAACATGTAATTAGTTTATGCTGTTCCATTCTTAAAATAAACTGTAAAAAAAGATTTCACTGGCTGGCAATTCGCAGACAAATTTAACTAAGCTGTACAATTGCATGAGTCTCCCATTTCAACATAACACACACACACACACACACACTCTAATCAAAAAAAAAAAAAAAAAAAAAAAAGTGTTCTTGTTTTTCTTGTCCAAATAGCCATATATAGATATATCCATCAATCTCTATCCATAAGAGAGTGAGAATACGAGGAGAAAGCAGAGAGCGAGAATGCGAGGAGAAAGCAGAGAGCGAGAATGCGAGGAGAAAGCAGAGAGCGAGAATGCGAGGAGAAAGCAGAGAGCGAGAATGCGAGGAGAGAGCAGAGAGCGAGAATGCGAGGAGAGAGCAGAGAGCGAGAATGCGAGGAGAGAGCAGAGAGCGAGAATGCGAGGAGAGAGCAGAGAGCGAGAATGCGAGGAGAGAGCAGAGAGCGAGAATGCGAGGAGAGAGCAGAGAGCGAGAATGCGAGGAGAGAGCAGAGAGCGAGAATGCGAGGAGAGAGCAGAGAGCGAGAATGCGAGGAGAGAGCAGAGAGCGAGAATGCGAGGAGAGAGCAGAGAGCAGAGAGCGAGAATGCGAGGAGAGAGCAGAGAGAAGAGAGCGAGAATGCGAGGAGAGAGCAGAGAGAGAAGAGAGCGAGAATGCGAGGAGAGAGCAGAGAGAGAAGAGAGCGAGAAAGATCTCTGGATATTTGAACAAGAAAAAAAGAACACTTTTGGATAAAGTTTGGCTAATAATGTTTAAGTGCACGTCAATGTTATATGTCAGGAAACATTCGAGCAGATAAGTTTCCACCGATTGCACACGGCGGTGGTGCACATTTTACTTTATACCCGAGATTCGATGCACTGCCATTTCACACATTGCCAAGACCCTTCATAGAGACACTAACATTTGATTCGCTAATTTCCCATCACGTGATGAAGTGTGCCTGAATGAGCAACAGGAGAAGGTGAATAGCTTTGCTTGCAGGAAAAGTGGTGCATCAACATATTGGGATAGTTTCAGGCTCCTGGAAGAAAGCAATTTGTAGAGAGAAATGTAACCAGGCCTCTCATCTGCGCATACAAACTTTCCCAGCCTCCCTATGCAGGATGACATTTTCTCTGCACATACTGAATACCAGCGTTTAGTTTGCAAACACTGACCCATAAATTTCAAATGAAAGCTTTTTCTGCACAAAAGGAATGAAAATGCCTCATCCTGTCAGTGCATCATTCTTGGCTCTTTTAACAGCCCACATGAAGAACATCTATAAAGAAAGGGAAAGTGGCATGAGGTTAAAGTCTATTTTTAGAGCGGGAGCCTTAGCAGCAACCATTACTGAAAATTATGCATTTTCCTGAAACCACTCTTCAGCTAGTTATTTCACAGCGTTCTATGTAGATGGATCTGCAGAAGTTAATTTGAGGCCTTCAGGATCTGCGTGGTTCTGTATAATCACTTCATTTTAATCATAGTGGACTGGCTTTTGCGTAAATTAATTAAATAGAAACACAAAGTTATGAGAATTAAAAGCGTTCCATTTTGGAGGTAGTGCCTGGAGAGTGCAGCGCCCTAAGGGTATGTTCACACCAAGTTGTTCTTCCTATCTGAATGAGAGGTTTTTCAAGAAGAATACACTACTTTTTCTCCAATAGTTTGAGTTTGTTTTAAGCAATGACAAAACTGCTTATAGTTTTCCAAGCAAAAACATTGTCAACATGCTCAAAATACACCCAGATGCCTTTTGAGCTTTCCCATTGACTTCTATTAGTATAGAATGGTCAGCTCACTTCTTTCAGCTGCTTGACGTCATGGGAGCCTTGAAGCCGTTAAAACAAGATGCTCAAAAGTCTGATCAGCAAGTAGCTTTTACATTGAAACGCACATGTACATGCTTTTGAAAATTAAGTAACTTTCCAATGTGGTTTTCGAAGAATCCGCCTAAAATGACTGTGCACATACCATTAGACTGTCTAAGTGGCACAAGCAAAATGACTAAAAAAAGTTGTGAAGGCAGAAGTTATCTATCCATCTAGATCAGTGTTTCTCAACTCCAGTCCTCAAGACTCACCAACAGATCAGGTTTTCCTCAATGTTACACAGGTGATGGAATTATTCCTGGTCTAATATTGAGGGAAAACCTGAAAACATGATCTGTTGGTGGGTCTTGAGGACTGGAGTTGAGAAACACTGATCTAGACATATACATAACAATAAAACCAAGTACACCATGAATCAGACTGGCTGCATGATTACAATGGATTACAACCAGGTTTCTATTTTTCAGGTGACAAGTTTCCCTTTAAGTTTGGGGAAGACCATGTGGTAAGGGCCATCATTTAGTTTTTCTGCCTCAGGTGGTATGGAGGCTTGTATTGGCCCTCCATGAGACTACTGCACACTGAAATGGCCAGATACAGCAATTCCTCGAACAGGGCTCTGCACAAAGCTCAACCACTTCTTCAATCAGTGTCTATAGGGCTGCCAAAATAAGCCAGCACCACCAATTCTGGCCGTTCCATAATTTGGAGCAGCTTTGGTCTCGTCTAGTTTGATCATGTGCAATACAGAACACTCAGTTATACTACAGTATGATCTACGCATTTCCTCTATTGTCCAATCTGAACTACATGCCTGAAACAATGATTTCTAGAAAAACTTCTCAAAACTCAAGCTCATCACGATCCTGCCTCACTGCATTATGTCCAAATACATAAAACGTAGTTAAACGAAGGCTGCAGCTGAAATAGGTGTGGAGCACTCAATGCCTGGAGCATATAGGAAGCCATTCTCCGTGCGGAGGAAGAAGGTAACTACTGTGTCTGGTAATAACTGGAGGATAAGTAGAAGTGTTTATTGCTTTTCTAGCTCAGAGTTGGACTGCGTTACAGGAAAAAGATGAAGAATCATTCTGTATTGTACAGTCTTCACTGCTCGGTATTTACGCCAGATTTACGGACATTTACAAATCTTGTAAAAGCACGGGGCTTTCCTCAAAGCAATGAGCTGCTCAACCAGCCATAGTAATGTCAAGGCAAAGTGTAGTGTTCACAGAGAAGGTGAAGACGCAGCGTGTATATCTGCAAGGTAAATTAATAAACCTGTGCAAACAAAAGATATCTATCTATATTAAATATACACCTGTCATGCACAATCATTCACCTGCAGATGTAGTGGTAACCTGCAAATTATTATTCTTTGAGGATAGGCTGGTTTACTGGAAGCACAGCCATGGGGAGAAAAATCAGGTTTTATTCTCCCTCCTGCTCACTTCGGGGCAGTGCAGGGAGCTACTGTATAACAGGCACTGCTCACCATACAGCAAGTGTGCAGTAATCACTCCTCAGTACTTCATGTGTACACCAGTTACTGTGCGCGCGTACACACACACACACACACACGGTCAGTCAAAGTGAAGGGGGGTGATTATAGCGCTCTCACTGTATCAAACGGTGAATGTTGCAGCCCCCTGAATCTTCCTAATGATTCGAAGAGTGATCTCAGGGAGAATAGACCGTAATTTTCTCCATGTAGCCGCACTCCTAGTAAACCACCCTAGCATGATTTCATGCCATTTCCTTGCTAGCAAAATTGCTTTAACCACCTACAGGCACCTTCTAAACACTAATAGTGCAATGGAAGCACATGTAAAGTGACTGGCAACCTAAATTTACAGTGTTCAATGTGTTGATAGCATGTTCTACAGAAAGTCAAGCTTTTCCATAGAAAGAGAAAGAAAAAAAAAAACAAAGCAAATACACAAGACAAAAGGTGATTTATGGAATCTGTCATAAGGCAATGGTATGAGACGATCTGTCTATTAAAACATGAAGTCATCATAATTTGGAAATGAACCAAGGAGCTTGCAACTTATCGCTCAATCTTTACATGACCCCTATATGCAGCTGACCCCCTCCTTTGGGAAACAGGTTATTAAAGAGATAGCAAATGTGAGCCCAGCCTCAGCGTGAATGCACAAAAATGTGGAGAAGGGCAGAGTTAAGACCAATAAAGATAATGTAAGCACCACACTTGAACAGAAAACTGGCAGAGAATTTAAAATCCTTTGTTTCCAGTTATAGAAATCATCAAGTGAGGTTGCATGAACTGTGTCAATATAATAGATAAGTCATTTTTTGTATCTGTAAAACGTAGTTTTGCATCACTAGGCAATGGCTGGAGTACCACCAAATGGATTTGTCATCTATCTATGAACAAAAAAAATGGCGATAGGAAAGATGACGGTAACATCTTCCACCTGGGACTTACAGTGGCTAAGAAATCGTAAAAGTTGATCTCATAAAATTCTGAAGGGCTGCGCACATCCCACAAACAGCCCCACATGAAGTCACCAAAAGGAGGTATGTAGGCTTGATTATTCGTTAATAAATACAGCCGTTTGAATTGCCTCCTTGTTCACTGCCAGGAAAGTACATTGATGTATAGGAGTGTTCCAAGTTCCATTGGAGTCCTTCCATCCATAAATCTGAAGCCACTGCAGTGACATCAGGATTTTCTTTTGTTTATCCTTTTTTTTATGTAATTGTATATGCTGTATTGTTTTATTAAACGTCATAAAATATATATTTTTTTTTTTTTTTAGAATCATTGCCTTTCAGATTAACTATCTAAAATTTAATCCATTCGTTCCTCTTGCTCTATTAAAAGCATCCCCAAAGCCATACGCTATTTTTAACAATTGTACAATCTGCCTGCAAAGATTGGTGGTGGCAGCTAGTAGTTCCTTTTATTATTTTGAAGTTCGCAGTGACTATACTGAACTATTTTAATATTCCATTCATTGTAATTTGTTGTACACACACACACACACACACACACACACACACACACACACACACACACACACACACATATACCCACTATACCCACAAGGTGAGCAGCCCAATAATTGGCCTATTAGTGGAAACAGAAAGCCAAGTCCATTAAATCATCGGTCAATTGCGTAATTGTCAAGGAAAGCACTCCGCTGCCCCCAAACAAATTGGTGGCAGTAGTGGGATATCTGCATGATTCATAAAATTTCAGCAGAAAGCACCAAAATGTATCAAATTGAGGAATCTTCATTTTTGAGATTTTATAGTTTTTACTATCCTAAGCAAAAAAAGATATCTGATGTCAGAAAACACAAACAATCTGAAAATAAGAGAAATCTAAAAATGCAAGTAAACTATACAAAATGTAACCGTGAATAAGTTACCCCACAGTAGTCTAGTAAATGTGCATGAAAACAAAAAAAAGATTCCTATCCAAATGGGGGTTAGGTCACTAAAAGGCTTTTATGCCAATTTGGTCTAATTCATAAAAAAACTCAAAATGCCAAAACCAATGAAAACGTTCTGATGCAAAATTGGCTCTATTAATTTTTTTTTATTTTAAAAGCATCATTAACTTTTACAGATAGTTACATCTAAAAATATAGTCTTCAATTAAAACAACATGTAGGCGTTATTAATCTCCAATATACTATGTAATGTTATGAAAGCAAATGCAAGCCCCCCAAAAAATAATGCGCACACACACACACCACACTAAATTTCAATAGGGAAACGTATCTCATGCTTTAACAGCAGGAGTCCCCTTCAGCCTAAGGATGGGACCTAAAATCGATCAGGAACAGACTTAGAATATTCCATTTCTTAGGCCGCATATAAAAAGTCAGTTTTTTATTTTTCACGTAAGAGTAACCAAAATAACTGATAATTTTGTCCACGTTTCATCAGTGCATCTGAATTTATTTTTATCCCTTTTCATATCTACCGGTAACAGGCTGAAAATTGGGCAGCACTTAGACGTCATCTGAGCGCTGTCCAAATTTTTTCATGGACACCTACACTTGCATTGCCAATTTTGATTAGACACTCAGCTCAAAATCAGAAAGGCCTCAGTGATTCTGCGTGGACCACTCGATCACTCTACTATAGATACAAATGCGATCTGTGAAAAAGACTCGCACACAAACAGGACATGTGAATGAGGCTTTATATGAAGGCTAGAATATGCAATATGTACATCAATTCTTGCATTATTACCCTGACAGAACTCCTTGGAAGGGTACTAGAGAAGAAGCTGAACAGGCCAGATACAACCTCCATAAAGCTTTATGTTATTCATGGGGATGCCATGTCATGTGGCCATGACCCTGTACGAGCATGGATGATCTCTCTAGTTTGCTGCAGAATTTTTTTATTAAGTGGCAAGTTGTCGCGCAGCAACCTTATGTTTTATCATATTGACATTTGAGCCACATAACACAGAACAGACTAGTACTGCCAAGCTTAAGTGATCCAACAGCCCAAGCCTCCCAATTTAGCTAGGATTACAGGTGCGCACCAAAGCACTCAAGTAATGTTTTGTAGAAAGTTAGCGCGGCTGCCAGGAAGAAGATCCCACAATGATCATACAACATTGCTTCACTTCATTTGGAAAGGAACGTCTGAGAATCAGAACAATGATCAATGTAGAACTGCATTTTCACAATGCACACCACTGCGAGAACGACAAATATCACAAGGCAGATTCAGGGCAAAAGATACCGTACCTTAATGTAGTGCGTTTGTATATATGGCATAGCACAATTTTGGTTTCTAACGATCAGCGTATGTGAAATTTAAAAGAACAAATATACTTTCATCATCATTCATGACTAGCACTAGACATTTTTTGGGGTCACACAAGCGCAGGAGAACGAGTAAAGGCAGAGGATGTCAATGGGGCAAAAACAGTCTGTGGCTTTTCATGTTTTAATTGTTCCAGACCTTTATATTTTTATTTCTGGCTGTCTAACCTTAGGCCTTGCTGTACGTGCAGAGGCTTTAAGACAGCGACAGCTACAAAGGAAAGAAATGTCATGGAAACATGTTAATGTCAGCCTAAGATGGTGATGAAGGCGGGAGAGCGGACAAACAAGACTATCAATAGGGACATTGTATGGAAGGTTGACAAAAAGGAGTAGCTATCCTTACTAAATAACCAGCATATCTGAAGCATCTTTCATTTCTATTCCAAACTGTGATTGGGTGTGTGAACAGTGTGTTAATTTATTTTAACAACCATTGCTCGGCCACAACTCTATCAGCAGCAAGATGCAGCCCCAAGACAAAAATTACAGATAATCTAACATTGTAAAGAATAATATAAATTCCTGGTCTTAACCTCATCACGCCGTCTGCCATACATGTAGGGTGTAAGTCGGAAGTGGGTGTATGGAGCAGACTCACAGGATGAGCACCCCCATACTCCGCAGGTGATGGCTATGTGCTACAGCCAGGACCTGCCTCCAATAATAGCAGCTGGAGTTCTGCCTGTGATTGTGAAATTCAGCTAGTTTGACAGCAGGTTTTAAGAGGTTAACACGCTGGAATGCTGGTGTGTCGTCATACGCTGCCCATCTGCGCAACCGTGACGCGACTGCAGGTCGGCGATGGGTTCCTATAACAGCAGGGGGTCTGCTGAAGACCTCTGTGCTTGTCATAGCAGCACTCCCTTCACTTTTGTAACATGATTCTCCAGGTCAGTTCAATTACGCAGATGAACATAGATCCTACATGACAAAATATGGAGTAAAAAAATAAAAATAAACTATGGATTGTATAAAATGTCAATTTTTATTAAAAGGGAACCTGTCACCAGTATTTTCCCTTCTAAGCTGCGGCCACCAGAAGTAAGCTTTTATATACAGGATTGTAGAATACTGTGTAAGTGCTCAGACTGCTTTATATAAATGTAAAAAAGACCTATATTAGATTCACCTGTGGGGTGGTCGGTTCCAATGGGCATCACAGGTCTCGATCCAGCGCCTCTATCCTGTGCAGCCGCTGTCCTTCCCAGCTCCATGTGGATGATGCGTCCAACATCATTCAAGCAGTCCTCCATTGCGCTCTTGCGCAAGTACACCATGATATTCCCTGCTGAGGCAGATTAAGGCTATGTGTGCACGTTGCGTACAGTCACTGCAGAATTTTCTGCAGCGATCTGAAGAGCACATGTGCGCTTCAAAATCGCTGCAGAAAATGTCCGGGCAGATCAAAATGCGCAGAAGCTCAATGGAGGCCTCTGTGTGGATGACGTAGGACGCAATGGAGCTGGGAAGGAGGATGGTGATCGCAAGAGAACAGGAGGCGCCGGACCCCGGTCTGAGACCTGCGACGCTCATCGGACCAGATAGCCCCACAGGTGACTAATAACAGCTCTTTTTTACGCTATACAATGCGAACTGGGCACTTGTATACAGCATTCTAGAATACTGCATACAAGGGGTGACTGGTGGTGGCCGCAGTTTATAGGGTGAAATACCTAGTAACAGATTCCCTTTAAATATACAAAAGTTTATATATAAACTATTTGGTTTAAAAAAAAAAAGAGAAGACTCAGGTGTGGACAAAAATATATCACAGAATCCCTATTTACAGTGTAAGGGAAAAAAAAAATACTTGCAGGGATCTATAGTAAAAAAAAAAAAAAAATTACATGTATAAACAGTGTGGACCTAATTCATACTAACAACTGCTCAACTGCAATGATATGACGCATATATAGGTGTGCAGCGGTCTCGTATATCCCTGTAAAGTGGACATGAGGACGACCTCATATGCAAAGTGAGGAGAGTCCATGGAGTCACTGCATTGAATATATCACCAACCGCAGCATAAACTGTCAGTGACCACGTATAGAACATCATATAAACGTATGGTGCACAGTGTGTCCTGCTTACCATTGTATCCTTGCGATAGGAGGAAATGATCACAGGATTTAACTAGTTGACAGCAGACGGCAGATCTCTGATCCACCTGCAGTTAAGAGGCACATGTTGGCTGATCAGATCAGCTGTCATCAGGGAAAAATGCAGGCTCAGCATGCGAGCCCGCATCACAGACAGGAACACTACCTATGACGTGCCAGTACATCATAGGTCATGAAGGGGATAGGGCCTGTGCACACTGTTTAGGGAGGTTTTTTTACCTTAGCATTTGTAAGCCAAATCCAGCAGTGGGTAGAAAAATGCAGATTATACTTTCCCCTTGATTGTTCCACTCCTGCTTTTGGCTTACAAATACGGAGGTAAAAAAAATAAAATAAAAAAAACAAATTAATTCTCAATGTGTGCATGTGGCCTCAGGATGGGGGGGTGATCTGAATATAGGACTGCATAGGTGGAGCTCATGGTAAAACTGAAGTGTAAGCTGACCCCACCAATCCCCTAACCTTCCCCATGTACCAGCAGCAGATGGGTAATGGGAATTTATAGCTCGGCACAAATTCAATTCCCTCTGTTGGAGATCAAAAAGCTCTTCTATTTTTTTGCTTTCATCAAATTATGTGATTTTCCAATTACACTGACTGAAAGATTAATGTAGCTTTTGCTTAGCACACACCTGGCTGCCAAGGCGGACAGTTCTGCTATGATTTAGGCTTACCTGAACACCTTGGCTAAGCAGTTTCTGTAATGAAACGTTCACTGTACAAGGCAGTATGGGATCCTTATATAATGAAGGTCTAAAGGCCCAGTCACACACAACGACTTACCAGCGATCCCGAAAACGTTGCAACCCGATAGGGATCGCAGGTAAGTCGCTGGGAGGTCGCAGGTGAGATGTCACACAGTCAGACCTTACCAACGATGCAGGAACAATACAGGTCGCAGTAGCGACCTGTATAACGATCTCAGCAGTCACTGTGACCCTGTCACACAGTGTCAAACACAGCGATGTGTCCTGCCCAGCAGAACATCGTCTTTGAAGAAAATGGCCTGGACCATTCTGCAACGACTAGAGATCTCACAGCAGGGGCCTGATCGCTGGTAGATGTCACACATAACGAGATCGCTAAGGGGATCGCTACTGCGTCACAGAAACCGCGACTCAGCAGCGATCTCGTTATGTGTGACGGTACCTTAAGAGCACTGCTGCCAACCAGGTGCAGAAAGAAGTTGGGGACCAGAGAGGGGATTGACGCATGGCTGTCCGTGTTGGTGAGCAGAGGGAAGCAGAAAGTGCTTACCACAGTGAATTGGGCCAAGCTAGTGAGCTGAAATCTGACATTGTCTCATCTACACCATCATAGCCTCATTGCTAGAGATGAGCGAACCGGTCCCGGTTCAGCTCGAGGTCGGTTCGCCGAACGGAGGTCCCGTTCGAGTTCGGCTCGAACGTTCGACGAACCGAACTGGAACTGCATAGGAAACAATGGCAGGCAATCACAAACACAGAAAAACACCTAGAAAACACCCTCAAAGGTGTCCAAAAGGTGACAAACAACTCACAACACAACACAAACACATGGGAAAGTGACAAGGACATATACTCATGCGAAAACAAAACAGCTGGACAAGGAAAAAGAGGAGGACACACAGATATAGGCATGGCACGCCCTTCTAAAATCATGTAAAACACCGCAAGGTGACTCCAAGCGGAGTCTCCCTTTTTTCCAAAAATTGGGGTGGGTGTCTGTGTGGCCCATCAGTGGCAGCACTTGGGCCCTAGTTGCAAACAGGATGTTTTGATTTGCATCAAGCACATTCAAAAATACGCCATAATTAACCGTCCCCAGGATGACACCGGGGTAGGTAGCAAAGTCTTTCCTGATCCCAGCTCTGTTCATCTTGGCTTCTTTTAAAAACAAATGTAAGCAAGGGTTACTCCAAGCGGAGTCTCCCTTTTTTCCAAAAATTGGGCCCCACACACACCCACCCCTTCAGTGGCAGCAGTTGTGCCCCAGTTGTACACTTCACAGCTACATTTGCATCAAGCACATTCCAAATCCACAAGCATTTACTCTCCCCAGGATGACACAGGGGTTGTAAATTCCTTCTGGATCCATGACTTGTTCATTTTGATGAACGTCAGTCTGTCCACATTGTCACTGGACAGACGCGTGCGCTTATCTGTCAGCACACACCCAGCAGCACTGAAGACACGTTCAGAGACAACGCTGGCAGCTGGACACGACAAAATCTCCAAGGCGTAACTGGAGAGCTCTGGCCATTTTTCTAGGTTTGAAGCCCAAAAGGAGCAAGGCTCCAGTTGCACAGTCATGGCATCGATGTTCATTTGGAGATACTCCTGTATCATCCTCTCCAGCCGTTGACTATGTGTCAGACTTGTTGTCTCTGGTGGCCTTGCAAAAGAGGGTCTAAAAAAATTATGAAAAGATTCCATAAAATTGCTGTTACCAGCACCAGATACGGTCCTACTGGTACGGGTAGACTGTTGAAGATGACGAGACCGTCCCATGTTTGTCAAGTTACAACTGGGAGAATCACTCCCTGCACCTGCACGGTTGTTTGGTGGAAAAGCCGAGCTAAGATCGAGTAACAGCTTCTGCTGATACTCCTGCATACGTGCGTCCCTTTCTATGGCTGGAATTATGTCACAAAATTTGGACTTGTACCGGGGATCTAATAGTGTGGCAATCCAGTAGTCATCATCACTTCTAATTTTGACAATACGACTGTCATGTTGGAGGTAGTGCAACAAAAAGGCGCTCATGTGTATTGCGCAGCCATGCGGACCAAGTCCACGCTGTGTTTGTGGCATAGAGGTGCTACCCGTTCTTTCTTCCTCTGACATCTCCCCCCAACCTCTTTCAACTGAAATTTGACCAAGGTCTCCCTCATCCGCTGAGTCTTCCATGTCCATGGACAGTTCCTCCTCCATTTCTTCATGTTCTCCTGCACCTTCCTCAACATTTCGCCTGCTACTATGCGCCCTTGTCGATCCCTGTCCCCCATGGTCCCATGCCTGCTGCGTTGGTGATGATGAACGTCTGGACCTTGGTGATGTTGTTGTCCCTTGCGCATATGAATCCTCCTGTAGTTCCTCCCCTTCCTGTTGTCCCACCCCCTGACTCCGAATAGTGTTTAGCGTGTGCTCCAGCATGTAAATGACTGGAATTGTCATGCTCATAATGGCATTGTCAGCGCTAAACATATTCGTCGCCATGTCGAAACTGTGCAGAAGGGTGCATAGGTCCTTGATCTGAGACCACTCCATCAGGGTGATCTGCCCCACCTCTGCATCTCGTTGGCCCAGGCTATACGTCATGACGTATTGCACCAGGGCTCTGCGGTGCTGCCACAGTCGCTGTAACATGTGGAGAGTTGAATTCCAGCGTGTCGCCACATCGCATTTCAGGCGATGAACCGGCAGGCCGAAAGACTTCTGGAGCGATGCAAGTCGCTCTGCTGCGGCGCTTGAACGCCGGAAGTGAGCAGACAGTTTTCGTGCCCTGTTCAGAAGGCCATCTAGGCCGGGATAGTGTGTTAAAAATTGCTGGACGACAAGGTTCAACACGTGAGCCATACAAGGTACGTGTGTCACCTTGCCCAGGCGAAGGGCCGCACCCAGGTTTGCAGCATTGTCGCACACGGCCTTACCAGGCTGCAGGTTGAGTGGAGACAACCATTTATTAAACTCGGACCGCAGAGCTGACCACAACTCCTCAGCTGTGTGACTCTTATTCCCAAGACATGTCAAGCTAAAGACCGCCTGATGCCGTTGCGCTCTGCTGCCAGCATAGTAATGAGGCGTGCGTGATTCCTTCTGCGCAGTGAGAACGCTGGTGGCCTGACCAGGCAGGCTTGGGGCGGAGGTGGAGGACCCAGATGAGGTGGAGGATGCAGAAGCAGTGGCGGAACTTGGACAGACAGAGGATTGACACACAAGTCGTGGGGACGGCAAGACTTGTGCAGCAGACCCTTCACCATCTATCACCATAGTTACCCAGTGCCCAGTCAGCGACATGTAACGTCCCTGTCCATGCTTACTGGTCCAAGTATCGGTGGTGAAATGCACCCGTTCACACACAGAGTTTCTCAAGGAAGCGGTGATGTTGTGTGCGACATGCTGGTGTAGCGCGGGCACACCTTTCTTAGAGAAGTAGTGGCGACTAGGCATCTGGTACTGGGGCACAGCGACAGACATAAGGTCTCTAAAATCCTGTGTGTCCACTAGGCGGAAAGGCAGCATTTCGGTAGCCAACAGCTTACAGAGGGATAGAGTCAACCTCTTAGCTTTGTCATGGGTCGCAGGAAGTGGCCTTTTATTTGACCACATCTGAGGGACAGAGATCTGGCTGCTGTGTGTAGACGGTGTTGAGTAGGGTGTCCCTGGAAAAATGCAGCTTTGTGAGGAAAGTGCAGGCGGAGACATGATGTTGCCTTCATCCAAAGTTGGTGCTATCGATGTCTGAGAGAGCTGTTCACACTCACTTGTTTCCCCTTCCAAAACAACTGACGACCTACCAAGCAAACTGCCTGTTGCGGTTACAGTGGTGGAAGTTGTGGGTGGAAAAACAGGTGTGACAGCTGTCCCAACAGTCCTAGAAGATGACGAGCGCGCGGATGCACTGGAAGGGGCAGGTGGTGGATGGTTTGCTCCGCTAGGCCGCATTGCAGCATGGTGAGCTTCCCACCGGGCCATATGATATTTATTCATGTGACAATTCATGGAAGAAGTTGTCAAACTGCTGAGGTTTTGACCTCTACTAAGAGAACCATGACAAATTTTACATATCACATAATTTGGGCGATCTTTTTCTATGTCAAAAAAGGACCAGGCTAGGCAAGGCTTAGAGGCCATGCGACCTGTTGATCCACCCCGAATAATGCTCAGAGGCAGAGTGGTGGCTGAGGATGCAGTTGTAGACGTGCTACCAGTGCTCCGACTCTGTCCAGGAAGGCGCAAGGTAACTTCGTCGTCGGTTGCATCCTCCTCCACCGCCTCTGTTGACCTCCTCGAGTGCCTGACTGGGGGTTGACAGTAGGTGGGATCTAGAACTTCATCATCAATTGTTGTGTTTGCACTCCCCTCCCCCTCTGACCGAGCCTCTTCTTGCCCTGACCGAATATTTAAGTTGTCATCCCAATCGGGTATCTGCGTCTCATCTTCATCAGAATGTTCCTCATTGTCTATAACCACAGGTGTTACAGTTTGTGACAAAGGGTCAACATTATGCTCAGAAACTTGTTCCTCACGGCCTGAATCCGAGTCACAAAAGGTTCTGGGCATCACTGCAGACCATTTCCTGTTCTGTACTCACTGTAGCTTGGGAGCAGACCTCTGATTCCCAGGCTATAGTGTGACTGAACAGCTCTGCAGACTCAGCCATCTCTGTTCCACCATACTGTGCAGGGCTGATGGAGACTTCAGAGCTGGGAGAAATCAAGTTTGATTGGGATGACAACTCAGAGGACTGGTGTTTTTTGGATGCGGTACTTGAAGTGGCTGAGAGGGCATTTGTTGGACCACTTGAGATCCATTCAAGCATTTTCCTTTTTTGCCCATCATCTACCTTTCTTCCTGTTGTTCGGGTCCGTAAAAAAGGGAGCACATCGGATTGTCCACGGTAAGTAGTAGACATCTTACTTTTGCTGGTAGATGGTCTATCTTCAGCAGATGATAATGGAGCTTTGCCACCTTCCCCACGGACAAAACCTTTTTTGCCTTTTCCACCACGCCTCTTCCCCTTTCCACCAGCATCTGTCATTTTGCCACTCATGTTGATTGCGACAAGATTGTGGACTGAAAATGTGGTAGTAAAAATTGAGAGGTGGTGTAGATTGCAGTGGTGGTCTAGCTTTATTAACAGCAGAATAATAAAGAATAAATATCCCTGACAATGCAACTACAGGCCTTAAACTGGCAGCAAAAATTGCTAGTCTAATGGCTTAGTTATAATGAGTTGGAGTGTGCAATGCAGGCAGACGCGCTCTGCAAATGTCTTTTCACTAGTGGGACTATAGCAAAGTCCAATAGCCACGTTTAGGATGCCACTAGGTACACTGAGTGTTTGCTAGTATAATGGCTTAGTTATAATGAGTTGGAGTATGCAGAGGACACGAGGGTACAGTGCCAGGATTTTGGGGCTCTGGGTAGAGGAATGGAAGCCTGCCTTTCTATCCCTCCTAATGGGGAAATGCAGGGAGGAAATCCCTGACCTTGGCTACACAGACGCTGGCGCTGTTTTCAGGACCTGTCACCTTAACTCTGACCCTGCCGGTTTGAGCCCTTAAAAGGACTGCTATAAAGTGCTCTCCCTAAGCTGTCTAACGCTGTGTATGCAGCGCATACAGCTGTATCGGCGATAGGACTCAGGAGGACGGAGCTGCGACAGTGATGTCTGACACCAAAGACGCAGAAGGCAGATAATGGCGTCCTGGAAGAAAATGTCCGGTTTTATAATGCAGGGACATGTGACATGGACATCCTATCACACATGCCGTTGCTTCTCTGGCTCAAAGTCCACTTAGCTGTGTGTGTGTGTCTGGGATTGGCTGACATGCTGGCCCGCCCCACAAGACGCGCGCGCTTAGGGAAGGAAGACAAGAGAAAAAAAAAAAACATCGCCATTATAGAAACAGCAGTGATCTGAAGGCGCTGTTCACGCACACTATACACTGAAATGTCATAATAGTGTGATTCACAGAGTGACTTACACTATTACAGCAGAAACCAAGCTAGGATTTAGCTGGTTTTTTGCTGCTAGAACCGTTCTCGAACGTTTCTAGAACTATCGAGCTTTTGCAAAAAGCTCGAGTTCTAGTTCGATCTAGAACAGGCCCCAAAATCACTCGAGCCTAGAACTGGAGAACCACGAACCACGAACCGCGCTCAACTCTACTCATTGCTTCTACTCATCTCCCATCAGATCGCCCCATCTGACACACCATTTCTTAGCTTTCTGATTGGCCAGCACACCGGTTGCATATGCTCAGAGGGGACATAGTTAAGCATTAAGTCAACTTACATTATTTAGAATTTATAGAAATCTTTAGGAGACGAGGCTTTGTGACACCAATCAAGATGGTCAAAGCATTCTCAAAAAAAAAAAAAAGTCAACAGCAATGTTAGTTTGTTCATCCACCATCAGTGGGAAATTATTTTCTTGCAGAATCTAAAAGCAGTTTCACATCTGCAGAATGTCAATTCTTTCAACCATTCTAATGATTGGGAGGGGAAATGCATTAAAAACATGCATTTTCTTTTTGCAGTGTTTTGGGGTTTTTTTTTGCCAGGAGACACATTTCAAAAACAACATTATGTGCCAGGGACACGTGGGTGGCCGAGATATTGCTTTTCTTTTTTAAAGTGATTGCATACTATAGAAAACTGAGATTGGAAGAAGTGGGCAGCATCATAGTTAGTTCAATATGTAATGAAGTTTACTGAATACCTTCCTAAAGTTATAACACTTATTAAGGCTGCTTTCACACCTCCGGTTTCTGCAATGCGGTACAATCCGGCACTTTGCAGGAAAATCGCAACCGGTTGTTTTTGCTGCCGGTTGCGTTTTTTCTGCCTAGACTTTAATTAGTGCCGCATTGTGCCGCATGGCCTTGCGTTCCGTCCGTTTTTTGCCGCATGCGGCAGATTTAGCCGATGCGGTGGCTGGATGGAACGTTGCCTGGCACGTTTTTTCGTGCGGCAAAAAAACCTGCATCGCGCCGCATTCGGCCGATGCGGCGCATTTTTCAATGCATGCCTATGGCGGCAATAACCGCATCCGGCCGCCGCATGCGGTTTTTGCCACTGCGCATGCTCAGTAGCATGCCGCAAGCGGCAAAAACCGGACTGGCCGCAAAGGAAAAAAAACTTATGCAAAGAATGCGGTGTTTTCACCGCATCCGTTGCATAGCTTGCACAGCCGGATTGAGCCGCAGAGCTCAAGCCGGATGTGTGAAAGCAGCCTAAGGCGGCTTTCACACATCAGTCTTTTTGCATCAGGCATAATCCGGCTCAAAAACCTATGCAACGAATGCGGCGAAAAAAAAACCCCGGATCCGTTACATAAGTTTTTCTATGCGGCCCGTCCATTTAACGGATGCGGCTTGATACTGAGCCTGCGCAGTTCAAAAAACCGCATCCGGCGGCGGGATGCTTTTTTTGTCGCAGGACGCCGCATCCGGCGCAATGCGGTTTTTCAGCCACACAGAAAAAAGACGTGCCAGGCAACGTTTCATCCGGCTGCCGCATGGGCTAAATATGCCGCATCCGGCAAAAAACGGACACAATGCAAGGCCATGTGGCACAACACGGCACTAATGCAAGTCTATGCGGAAAAATGCAATCGGTGGCAAAAAAAAACAAAAAACGGTTGCGTTTTTTCTGCAAAGCACCGTATTGTGCCACTCCGCAAAAACCGGATGTGTGAAAGCAGCCTAACTCAGTCTATTTTAGTGGCCTCTTATTTTTTAGAATGTGCAACATAAAACCCAAGTTTCTTTTCATGCAGACCATGAGTCAGAGCATATTGTCCAGCATTTACTTATTCTTCAGACCGCCAAAACACAGGGGTGCTGGAACACTATGAAAAGACTAAGTACTATTTATGCAGGCATTCCAGAGAAAACAGTAAGAAAGTCCCTTATCTGATGATTGTGCAGTACAGACTGAGGAAGAGGGAGATCAGAGATTAGTCAATGATCTGGATGGGAAAAGTGTGACAGTCATCCAAAGCAACCCACTCCTTTCAGTGCAGGTCATCCCACTGCAGACACAGATAGCGGTGACAGATGAAAATCGGTGGGTTTACACTTTAATGCTGTCTGTATGGCCAGTTACTCATTATTTGCACACAAAGTGTAGAAAAATAAGGCTAAATACGCGCTGATAGCTTCCCAACTTGATACGGTTTTGGCAGTGGTTTGCAAAAATCAGAACGGCTCTTTCCCATTTTTCTCATGCACTGGAAGGCTTATTGGCAACATAAAAATATATCTTGGCATTGGAATATAGCTAAACAAAAATACAGCACATTTACACCCCACACATCCATTTCATGGCTGCACGTGCAGATGCCTCTCAGAGTACACGGCCTACACTTACAATTTCTTGACATTTCACTTGTTAGTTTAAATGTAAAAATTGGTAAAGCAACTTTGTAATAGGTCATAATTAACTAATTAGACAAACAAACCCTGTACAGTTTGATGCTGCAGGACACAGCCTTCTTGCTCACCTACTAAACCTATGCTGAAGGGGTTGGCCGCTACTAGAACAACCCCTACTAATTCCACAGGTTTCCCCCAGGTACAATAAAAAAAGCTACACTGACATCCCATGTTGATGTAATATCACGCGAGCCCCCCGACTAATCAGCACATATTGTCTCCCCGCCTTCGGGCCAAATGAGTTAAATAAACAGGAATAGAGCTGTGGCTGCTTCTCACTTCCTGTTGATTGCTCCCATGTACAAAGGTGGGGGAGACAGAAGCTGGTGCTCACTGGATGCGGGGCTCATGTGTCTTCACAGCGCCACGTGAATCCAGGCACTGATACGACGTCGGATCAGCAGACATGTGCGAGTAATAAAACGGGCTCGTCATGCGAGCCTGCATTAAAAAGGGACACACACTGCCAAGGACGAACCGGTACATCCTTGGTTGTGAAGGGTTTTTTAAAAACCATTCCTTTTAAAGAGGGAGTGATCACTTCGATGGCCAATTTCTATACTGGCATAGTGTGTGAACTTTATCTAAAAGTTCGATTCATGGCAATAATTCAATCCATCTGGAGGCTCCACCACAGATTCAGAAATGAATACCTTAAATAGGACAGCATGTGGCAAGAACCCTGACAACCCAACAGACTCCAGAAGTCAATAGGGTCTGTCTGTCCAGCAACACTTGTCAGTCACGTGAAGATATATTTGCATGAACAAGCGCTGGTCAAAAACATTGGAAAGACTTGCTTTAGTATGTTTTGTCATTTCCAACGCACTTGAGATGGCAAAGAAGACCGGAAGAAAGACAAGCTAAGGCTATGTGCGCACTGGGAAATGGAATTTTCTTGAGATAACCATACCCGCGGTAAAAAAACGCAGCAAACCGCACCCGAAAACTGCATGCGGTTTGCTGCGGTTTTACCGCGGTATTGTTCGCAGTATTGCCGCGTGCGGGTTGGGATGTGCTTTATTGCATTCAATGCAATAAAGCACATTGAAAAAAAAAAAAGTAATTTAATTCTGAGATAGTAGATAGATAGACAGAAGAATAGATAGAGGGATAGATAGACAGATAGAGGGATAGATAGATAGAGGACAGATCGCTACATTTCCCACGGTCGGCAGCGAGTTCACATTACCGGCCGTGGGAAATGACCGGTAATTACCTCTGCTGTCTGCTGCTTTCATTCAGCGCTGTGTCTGTGACAGTCGCGGCTGGATGTAAGCAGCGCAGGACCTGTGGATTATGCCGGAACTTTGGTGCGGGAGGGGTTAATAAAATGGTGAACGAGGCTTGTTTGTTTTATTTAAAATAAAGGATTTTTCGGTGTCTGTGTTTTATTCACTTTACTTACGGGTTGATCATGTCAGCTGCCATGATCAAGCCTGGAGTTAATGGCGGTGAGCCACCACCATTAACCCCTTGTATTACCTTTCTGCCACTGCTACACGGCAGCAGGAAGAGCCGGGGACACGCCGGTGCTGCCGCATAATGCATGCGACAGTGCCGGGGCAGCTGCAGCTGATATTCGCGGCTGCGGGAGGGGGAGTGAGGCGGGGGACATTAACCCTGCCCCTGTCCCTCCCCAGCCTGAATACCGGGCCGCCGCTGTGTGCTTACCTCGACTGGAAGGTAAATATGCAGCGGAGCCCACGATCTTTGTTTTCTATATTTCCGTTTTCTTTCTATGTGTGTTCTATGTGTCTATGTCTGTGTTCTATGTCTGTGATGTGTGTGTGTGTGTGTTTACTCTCTGCTCCACTTTCTCTTCCTGTAATGACATCACTTCCCTGCAAAACCGCAGACAGGCGATGTACATTACCGGAGGTAAACCGCAAAATACCGCAGGGAATAACGCAGGAAAACGCAGTGAACCGCACAGAATTTGCTTCCTGCGTTATTCCCTGCGGGATTTCACGATTACATTGCAGTCAATGGAGTGTAATCCCGCAGCGATGTGCGGAAAAGAAGTGACATGCAATTGTTTTTGCTGCGGGAATCCCGCAGCAAAACATGCAGCTGTCAAATTCCGCCCAGTGCGCACAGGATTTTTTTTGCCCATAGGTTTTGCTGGTGATTCACTGCAGAGATGTTATGAACATTTTCTGCAGCGAAACATGCAGCAAAACCGCAAAAAATCTGCGGCAAAATCCGGTAAGTGCGCACATAGCCTAACAGCTTGCAGTTGCTTGTGTACATAGATATATGGTAAATGATGACTGAGACCACATCAGAAAAGATTTAAATCAATGTTAAAAACATGCTAATTCTAGATCCACTCACTGGACAATAATTGGAAGCCTTTGGATATGAGGATTTTTCACTATAATCCTCAAGTGCTAGTCACCTTCTCCCACCTGTCCTGTGGATATGCCTTTAAAATTGCACACGCCAACACGAAAGTCCACGGGTTTGCTCATCTCTAGTGACAAGCTCTCCCTAACCTGCTACAAGCTCAGCTTAGCATCTCCTGCTCAGCAGTAACTACACATAAGGCTGGACTCGCACGAGCGTATGGCATCCGATGCGAGAGCATCGGATGCGATATGCTAATGTCCCCCGGCTCAGGCTCTGCTGCGAGCGTGAGCCGAGTGTCATGTGACTGTAACCCGATCTTGAGATCGGGTCACAGCTGTGAAGCTGAGTGCGGGCGCTGCGGAGGAGAGGGAGGGGTTAATCTCCCCCCATCTCCTCCACGGTCAGCCTGTGCGTATAATCGCACTGCACTGGGATAACATCCGAGTGCAGTCCGATGTATCTCTCGCATCCATTCACTTGAATGGGTGCGAGAGATACGGCGGTAGCAGCAAAACTCAGCATGCTGCCACTTTTCTCGCATCCAGAATCTGCGACAAAAGATGACCAACAGCTCAACCTCATTGCCTAACATTGGTCAGAGTGCAATGCGAGAATTTCTCGCATTGCACTCGTCCGATTTTCACGCTTGTGTGAGCGTACCCTATGAGAGAGAACTGTGCAGCCGATTAGTTTACTCAATGATCGGAGACAGCGCTTCTGAATACTCTACCCTGTGATAAAAAGAAGCAGTCAGGGCGGTGTGGAACTGCTGACCTTACTGAATGCAGACTAAACGCTGCACATATATTTTCGCAAGATGAAGAAATGCGTCTTATGGTCACAAAAAATAAATATATATAATATTATATATATATATATATATATATATATATATATATATATATATATATATATATATATATTTAGATTTATTGTGTGTATGTGTGTGTATATATGTGTATATGTGTGTATATGTGTGTATATATGTGTGTATGTGTATATGTGTGTATATATGTGTGTATGTGTATATGTGTGTATATATGTGTGTATGTGTATATGTGTGTATATATGTGTGTATGTGTATATGTGTGTATATATGTATGTGTGTGTATATATGTATATATATGTGTGTGTATATATGTATATATATGTGTGTGTATATGTGTGTGTATATGTGTGTGTATATGTGTGTGTATATGTGTGTGTATATCCAGATTCTGGATGCGAGAAAAGCGGCAGCATGCTGCGTATTCATACGTAAAAAGTCTGACTCGCCAATACAAGTCTATGGGTGCGAGAAAAAAAAACGGACGTCACACGGACCATCCTAGTGACATTCGTTTTTATGAATACAATTCTATCATGTAGCATAGAACACTGTAAATGTTCAGGTTATTGACTGTAAATGACTAATAGCTGAGAAAAAAAAACGGATTGCACACGGACAGCATACTGACAGCACACAGAGCAAACTGATGGGAAGTGAGAAAAATTCGTCCGACTCTCGCAAATGAGAATGGGACCGGTTTTTAATACGTTCGTGTGAGTCCAGCCTAAAAGTGTTACTCGTTTACAGTGGATTCTAGGAAACTACTATGGCCCAGATTCATTATTTGTGTGCTTTTAAGTCACCTTTCACTTTTGTCTTATGGTATTAGTCACTATTTTATTTGCGCCAAATTCTTAAAAATGGAGCATACACCTGAGCTTTCTGCAAAAGTCAAAAGAGCCTTTAGGAGTTTCAAAAGACCGATATCGCTTGCTTTTGACTAACCGTGCTCAGTTCTGGAGGACATCTCAGACCCCCACCCCAATCCCACCCCACCCCCCTCCCTCTGCCGTGAATTGGTATAATGAGATGGCTAATATTTGTAGAATGGAGGAACTCTGTTGACATTATGGTGCCTTTAGATAGGTTTAGGAGGACATGGATTTCTTGGATTCTCTTTCAGGATTTCTCTGATTCCTGCGCCCTGTCATGAGCATTCTGAATAGGTGCCAATAGGTTTGTGATTGTCATTTAAGAATCGGCCCTTTCCCCTAGCCCCCCCCCCCTCTCTAAATTTTCCTTTCCATTCTTTTTGGAAGGATTCCCTTTCAGGGTTTCCTTCTTCCTAAGGCCCTGTGCGCATGCTGCGGATTTACCGCAAATTTTTGAGCAGATTTGTCGTGGAATTGCTGCAGAAAATGTGTCTAACATTGCTGCGGTCATTACCCAGCAAATCCTATGGTTTAAAAAAAAAAAAATGCTGTACGCACACTGCGGTTTTTTTTTTGTTTTTTTTTTTTTACACCCACAGATTTACCTGCGGATTTTCCGCTGCGGAATTAATGAGCATGTCACTTCTTTTCCGCAGGTACCTGCGTTTTTTGCCATAGATAAATGGTAAAACTTGCGGAAAATCCGCGGCAAAAACAGGGGTGCAGTTTAAACGCGTTTTTTACCGCGGGTGCGGGATTCTTTCAGAGGGTCCGTTTTTTTTCTTAAGAAAATGGCACTTGCTAGTGCACATATAGCCTAAGAGAGTTCTATAGAAGCATATTGGTGTAACTACCTGACGTTTTTGAAAAAGCTGTAAATTAAAAATCAGGAAAAAAAAAAAAAAAAAAAAAAAAACAAGCAATGAAACTAAAACTTTGCCCACAATGGCAGGCTTAAAGTAAAAAATGGTTTTAGAAATTTCATAAAATATATAATATATAATATATTTAAAAAAAAAAGAAAGGCAAAATGGAAAGATGAACAATACCTTCAAAACTAGAAATAGGCACAAGACTCTACACTAGAGAAAAACAAAAAAAACAAAAAAGCAGAGGAGCAAATGCAATAATGAATAGGCCCTATATGTTTAGCAATCTAAAGGATTAGAGCAGCGCTCCGGGGAGAGATTCATATTCTCTAAACTTTCCCTTATAGTGTCTGGCCATAGAGAAATACATCTATATTTAAACAGCGACTGATTTTCAGCATTTTTCTAAAATCTGCTAATGTGTAATCATAATAGAAACCATATAAAACGGACAAAATGCTAACAATTTCAGGATTAGGTTTATGTTCTGGCTGCAAGCAGTTGTGATTATTACAATTTCCACAGCAAGTTATCTGTCTTGCCTGAAAATGGGTGCCTGCGAGCAATGAAAGGTTCCACTGTCTGATACCATAGCAGAAAGACATGATGTGAGCAAATACACGTCTACAAATTTACACAGCCAAGGGGGTTAACAAAATTATATTTACTTTATTCTTCTAATATGTCACGCATTAACGCTATAGAACTGAACACAGGCCTCCGATGATCATCAAGTGTCAAAAAGCATTTGTTGCCACGTCAATCTATTGTTGAAACCAAGTCTGTTCTTCATGTTAATCTCCGCTATATAGATTTGACATGAATGTAGATTTACGCCATCATAGTTACCAACACTCGGGTTTTACAATTTAGGGATGCTTTGGTCCCCAGCAGACCAGCTGGAAATGCTCCATTTTGGCACAGGACACTACAAATTTGTTGGCACAGATTTCTGAAAGATATCAAAAGATATCGTAGAGCATACAAGTCAACGATCCTTAATTTGACGGTGTCAGCACATTTGAGACAGTTGACAGTTGGCATGTATGTGTTACGACATTTATTAGTATAAGACTGAAAATTAAGTTAAAACAAGAAAATTCAACTCAATCTAATTTAAAAAGGATTTTCCAAGCTCAAGGGGTTGGTGAATGCTGAGATAGCAGCAGCTGGAGGTGTACAGTGCAGACGTCAGGCCTCTGTTCTCCAATAGTCTGATTTTGAAGGGTCATCAGTATCCTGGTGGAAAGGTTTTATATATGTTTAGGGAGGGGCTCAGTTCTAGAGCTTCTCTGAGAGCTACGGTGGTGCCGTCACCATTAAAACCACGTATAATGCCAAGGTAGATGGTGCAAGACCACCGACCCTAACTGGTCGAGCAGTCTCATGATGTAGCCCGGATATCATTGCACTAATTATGCCATCCAGGAAGAAAGTCTGATTTGGTATTTTCTGGATAGAGCAAGAATGTACCCTAAAATAACCAGTATCACTCAACGGAAAGTCCAAATGTATATATTGAAGTCATATTGAAAAAAAAATTATATATTATAAAATATATACATTCTAAGGCTTTGCAGCAGATGAGGAATGAATTATGCAGCTGAGGTGTGCATTATGAGGTTATGCAGCAGCTGAAGTGTATTTTGAAGTTTATCATGAGGTGTATGTGTAGATATACACATCACTACATACTGTTCACTTCACCGTAGTCATGTCAGGGGTAATGGAGGACATATGACGCTCTATCACCCTGTGGATGTGGTGTGGAATGTAGTTCATTGTGCTGCCCTTCAGGATCTCTGCTCGGTTTACAATGCTGGAGTGATATAGGGTGGGCCTGGGGCAGATTACTGACAGCCAATGAGTGCACAGTAGGCGGGCAGAGGGTGGGGCTGGACACAGACTGGGCGGTGCTAGCTCTGCCTGTCATGTTAAAAAACAAGCACAGGGAGCTGCAAAGTTTGGTAGAGCCGCAGGTAGACAAAGTGGGTGCAGGGAATGAAGTGATGTGTTGTGTAGCTTTAAATATATATAAATAATATTTTTACTTCGGGGTCAGACAACCCCTTGAACAAAAAAAAAAAATAAAAAAAAAATATGGAGTTTTTCATTTAGGAGTCTAGTGACCACAGGATACTGATGTGGCCTCTAGACCAGGGTCCTGCAAAATGATTCACTCACATCTACTATTGTTATACCGATAAAGCTAACCTAGATTAAGAACATTAACAAGTAGAAATCGCCTTCGAATAACTCGCAGCAGGTCTTCAGTTCCTTTTTGGCAAGTATCTTTCTATCAGTTGAATCACACATGCTGACCTCATCTAAGTTGAGTGTGGCCTGCAGTTCCTTAGATGTTCGGCTGGGTTTTTTGTGTCTTGCCGATGTATGTACTCTTTGTAAATGGGACAGCTTCTCATCTCTTTGGAAATTCATTTTCACCATGACATTGTGCTACTCCTCTAAATCCATATATTAAATAGATATCTATATATATCGATCTATACATAGATCTTTATATGGGAATGCATCTATTCACCTATCAACATATAATAAATGGGTATTTATTGAACAGTGATCTATATACACCTTTAAAATATATTAAAGTCACACTGTTAGAAATATATATTGTATGTTGAAGTTACCATATTGGAAGCAACAATCACAAATGTTAGCAATTTCAATAACAATAACAACAACAATATGTTCCCTATTTTTATGGGAATATGAATCCTAAAGCCCCCGTCACATTTAGCGACTTACCAGCGATTCTTATCAGGTCGCATCGTTTTTGGGATCGCTGGTAAGTCGCAGGGAGGTCGCTGGTGAGATGTCACACAGTCAGACCTTACCAACGACTCAGTAAGTAGCGACCTGTATAACAATCTCTGCTGTCATAGGGACCCTGTCACACCGTGTCATAGCGATGCGTCCTGCCCAGCAGGACATCGCCTTTGAAGAAAATGGTCCAGGACATTCAGAAATGACCGGCGACCTCACAGCAGGGGCCATGTCGTTGCTGTATGTCACACATAACGAGATCGCTAGAGAGATCGCTGTTACGTCACGAAAACCGTGACTCAGCAGCAATGGCGTTTGAGACGTGGCTTTTAGAGAAGAGAATCTGTCAGGTGATTTTCCAGTACAATACTAATGCTATCTTTAAATAGGGTTTAAAAGGAGACCTTTAAAGATCAGTAAGTTTTATTGCTCTATGTTATCCTGTTGCAAGAATCCAGTGACCTAACTATTCAAGCATATGCCCTGCTACCCCACCTCTCATGGTTGGCATCAGTGAAAGTAAATCTGAACTGAATTTGCATTGCTGGTCCCAACCATTTTCCCTCCCACCTCTCAACAGTGATAGTGAATGCATTTGGAAGTGGAGGGAGAGAAAAGCAGTGAATACGCAAATTTTATTTACACACACTTGGCAAGTGTGCAGGAGACACTAAGGGGTACTTCACACACAGCGAGATCGCTACTGAGATCGCTGCTGAGTCACGTTTGTGACCTAATTAGCGATCTCACTGTGTGTGACACTGAGCAGCGATCTGGCCCCTGCTGTGAGATCGCTGCTCGTTACACACAGCCCTGGTTCGTTTTTTTATTGTTGCTCTCCCGCTGATAAGCACACAAGAGACACACAGAGAGCAACAATCCTGAATGTGAAGGGAGCAGGAGCCGGCGTCTGACAGCCTGCGGTAAGCTGTAACCAAGGTAAACATTGGGTAACCAAGGTGGTTACCCGATATTTACCTTCGTTACCAGCCTCCGCAGCTCTCACGCTGCCAGTGCCGGCTCCTGCTCCCTGCGCACGCTAAGTTAAGCGGTGTGAGCTAGTAACTAAGGTAAACATCGGGTAACCATACCCGATGTTTACCTTAGTTACCAGTGTCCGCAGCTTTTGACGCCGGCTCCGTGCAAGCGCAGCGTCGCTTGCACGTCGCTGCTGGCTGGGGGCTGGTCACTGGTGAGATCTGCCTGTTTGACAGCTCACCAGCGACCATGTAGCGATGCAGCAGCGATCCTGACCAGGTCAGATCGCTGGTCGGATCGCTGCTGCATCGCTAAAGTGTGAAGGTACCCTAAATTCTATGGGGCTTACAGGAAGATAACAAAATAAGGTAGAGCAATAAAAACTTACAGATAGTAAGGTGTATTTCTCCCATAGTGAGATCGCTAGCGAGATCGCTGCTGAGTCACCGGTTTTGTGATGTACCAGTGGCCTCATCAGCGACCTTGCTGTGTGTGACACTAAGCAGCGATCTGGCCCCTGCTATGAAATCGCTGATCGTTACACACTGTTCTGGTTCATTTTTTGTTTCTTGGTCTCCCACGCTGTGCAGCACACATCGGCGTGTTTGACGGAGAGAGACCAATGAGCACCGACTGTGTAAGCAGCGTACGCTCGTAACCAAGGTAAATATCGGGTATCTAAGCAAAGCGCTTTGATTGGTTACCCCATATTTACCCTGGTTACCAGCATACACCGCTTAGCGCTGGCTCCCTGCACATGTAGCCAGGGTAAATATCGAGTAACTAAGCAAAGCGCTTTACTTAGTAACCCGATGTGTACTCTGGCTACATGTGCAGGGAGCCAGCGCTAAGCGGTGTACGCTGGTAACCAGGGTAAATATCGCTTTGCTTAGTTACCCGATATTTACCCTGGTTACCAAGCGCAGCATCGTTATACGAGTTGCTGGTGAGATCTGCCTGATTGACAGCTCACCAGCGACCATGTAGCGACGCACCAGCGATCCTGACCATTTCGTATCGTGGTTAGAGTCGCTGGTACGTCGTTCAGTAAGACTGTACCCTAAAAAGTCTCCTTAATCCCTATTTAAAGATAGCCTTAGTATTGTACAACAAAATTACCTGACAGATTCCTTTAATTGTTCGAATATGACATGGTTAAATTGATATTCACATATTGCCCTTTTAGATGGTTTTTATTTTATTTTTAAATTTATTTAAAATGGAGGACTATCTGCTCACAGTTTCTACATCATTGCATTGCATACTTTGTAGTTTGTCATGCGTGAGAGACTCACAAGTTTTTTATTTTCTGGAACTGAAATGTCGCATTTGGGATTGGTCAATAAAGCGTACAAAAAAGTGTGTGTGTGGGGGGGGGTTCTGGACCTTATTTGGAGCACTATGTGCTTTCTTTAAAGGGAACCTGTCATCAGAAATTTGGCTTTCAACCTAAAAGTTTCCCCCTCTGCAGCTCGTGGGCTGCATTCTAGTAAGGTTTCTATACTTTTTGTGCCCCCTTTTAAACCAAAATAAATACTTTATAAAACTGTACCTTTCGGTTTGAAAATCTTGTAAATTATCCATGGGGCGGGCCGTGTGGCGTCCGTTGCTGTATCTTACGCCGTCCCCCATGCTCCAAATCATCCCTCAGGACGCTGCCCACTGCGCCCGAGGTCCCGTGCACGCCGGGACACCTAGTGACGTGGTCGCAGGCACAAGAGTATGGGCGGCGCTGTGATTACATCGCAAGTGCCCGGCCATACTCTCGTGCCCGCTTTTTCCCCACTGCCTCCAGCGTTCTGCGCCGGCCCGACGTCATCTCCTTTCCCATCGTACCCTGCAGCAGGAAATAGATGGGAGGAGCGGAGCAGGCCACTACAGGAGAAGCGGAGGATCTGAGCGACGTACAGAGGGGAGAGCGCGCACACGAGAGTATGGGCGGGCACTTGCGATGCAATCACAGCGCCGCCCATACTCTCGTACCTGCGACCACGTCACTAGGTGTCCTGGCGTGCACGGGACCTCAGGCGCAGTGGGCGGCGTCCTGAGGGATGATTTGGAGCATGGGGGACGGCGTAAGATACAGCAACGGACGCCACACGGCCCGCCCGCATAGATAATTTACAAGATTTTCAAACCGAAAGGTACAGTTTTATAAAGTATTTATTTTGGTTTAAAAGGGGGCACAAAAAGTATAGAAACCTTGCTAGAATGCAGCCCACGAGCTGCAGAGGGGGAAACATTTAGGTTGAAAGCCAAATTTCTGATGACAGGTTCCCTTTAAATATTCACCTATCCATCTATAAGAGAGGGGGGGAAAAATAAAAACTGCTATGGAGTGTTCTTTTTAAGTGCAAAAAAACCCAAAAAAAACAACGAGTTCTATAACATAGGACATTGTGGCCCAATGTGTACAGGCCTCACTCTCTCGCTATTCAGGTTCCATTACCAATGTTTGGAATCTATATTCGGAGAGGTTACACAAGCATAAACCCATGTATTCACCTCAGATTCCGTTTGCTGCAAAGCCTAGTTAGATACAGAAGGGACAAGGAGTATACTAAAAGAAATGAAAAAAAAAAAAACAAACAAAAACAATAGAAGCAATTACGAAGGCCTTCACTACACGGATTTCATTTCCAAACCTTAATAGGTGCATTAACTGCAAATTACACAGTAAATCGTAGGGATACCTAATTTGGCAGCTAATAAAATAGAAGTCATACAGCATTAGGCTTTCATAGAGAAATAGGTCAGTACACAAGAGAATCTAGCATGGAGCAGCTACTATGGAGCAGTCTTTATTGAACTTATATAAAGAGCAGAGTTGAAGATTTATGCAATATAGGTGTCCCAGCATGGGTTGTCATTAATTCTGTAAATTTACTAAAAATGAAAAAAAAAAAAAAAAATATATAAATAAAACTATACCATGAGATTTGTAGATAATTTTCACTCAAATTACATACACAAATTAGCAGTCAGCCTCTACAACTCAAATTACATACACAAATTAGCAGTCAGCCTCTACAACTAAGGATTCATCATGACAGCCCAGTTATGTAAAAGTGAGTCACGATAACATGTAACTTACTAGTTGATGTCAAAATATTGCCCCAATGACTTCTAGAGAGCAGGAAAACTGGTCCACAGTTAACAGCTAATTGGCCAATAATTAAGGCTGACCGAATCCGCCAAAATCCGGAACCGTCAGATCCCTGCCAGATTGAAGAAATCCGGATTCCAGTGCCTATACAAGTCTATGGGGACCAGAATCCGGAGATTAAAACCGCTTGTGGAAAAGATACAGGGGTAGGAGCGTGCGGTATACTCACCTGAGGCTGTGTCATGGCAACAAACTGCTTCCAGGTCACCATTTTCCCTTTCGGAGCCGACAATTCAATATTGTTTTGTCCGCCCACCGGTGCGTGTAATTGGTTACAGCTAGACGCGCCCCCCACTCTGAGTGGCAGCATGTCAGCTGACTACAACCAATCACAGGCGGCAGGACGGCCGGTGGGCGGGGAAAACAGTGCAAGTGTCTGTGGGTCAGTATGGTGAACGTGCATGTCTTTCAGAAACACATGCACGTTCCTGTCAGAAGTGTGCGGTTGTGCCGGTGATCCAGCTTTTTTTATTATTTAAATACATAATTAAAAAAAAAAAAAAAAAAAAAAAAAACACCTAAGTGCGGTCCCCCCTAATTTTCATCCTCAGCCATGATAATGCTGGCTTGGGGGCTGGTAGTCGGTATTGCCACATCTATTACATGTGACAATCCCGATGCAATACCAGCACTTCTCGAGTGCCCTGGAGTGGTGGCAATCAGGGTAATAAGGGGTTAATAGCAGCGCACAGCTGCTAACCCCCTAGGTTAGTGTGATGACACATACCTGCATCACATTAACCTGTAAATGACAGTAAATAAACACATGCTACAATAGCTACTATATTTGAGCTAATTCACTATGTATTGTTTTAGTGCATTTTCCAGTGACCTTGCCTCTTGATTCTCATCGACCTACTCCTTATCAATTTGCCTGTGATTACTAACAGGCTTCATCAGGTATACACTGTGTTCCAAATTATTATGCAGAAAATATTTTTTCATATTTTCTTAAATTAACTTTTTGAATTGCAGTCAGTTATTTTCCAGTCATCTACTATTCGAGTATTTTTGATCAAACTGCCTATGAAAACAGTATATTTTTAAAAATAATAACCACTCAAAATGCATATTCCAAATTATTATGCACAGCAGAGTTTTCAACCTTTTTATTTTTATTTTGAAAAACAAAAATGGTCAATTGTGAAATTATAAGCATTATCAGCTTATTACAAAATGAAATCAAACAGTTTTCAAGTCAAAACGTAATTCTAGGTGATGTTACATTTGCACATAGGACCCCTTGTTTGAAAGAAGCTTCTCAACTCTCGTCCAATGAATTTGTCAGTTTTTGGATGGTTTGTGCTTCAATTGTTTTGCATGTGGACAGAATACCCTCCCAGAGCTTAGATGTGAACTGCCTCCCACCATCATAGACACTCCTTTTGATGATGCTCCAGAGGTTCTCAATGGGGTTGAAGTCAGGGGAAGATGGTGGCCCTACCATAAGTTTGTCCTCTTTTATGCCCATAGCAGCCAGAGATGCAGATGTGTTATTTGCAGCATGAGACGGTGCATTATCATGCATGAAAATGATCTTGCTGCAGAATGCACGGTTCTTCCTCCTGAACCATGGCAGGAAGTGCTGTTTTAGAAACTCCACATAGATTATGGAGTTCATCTTTACCCCTTCAGGGATCCTAAAGGGGCCGACAAGCTCTCTCCCCATGATTCCAGCCCAAAACATTACTCCACCTCCACCTTGTTGGCGCCTTAGCCGTATTTTCATGGGGTGTCTATCAACCAGCCATCCTCCACTCCATCCATCTGGACCATCGAGCGTTGCACGGCATTCATCGGTGAACAAAACAGTTTGGAAGTCAGTCTTCATGTATCGTTTGGCCCACTGGAGCCGTTTCTTCTTGTGTGCAGTGGATAGAGGTGGTCGACAGGATGGCTTACGCACAGCTGCAAACCTCTGAAGGACCCTGCATCTTGTTGTTCGGGGGATGTTGGAGGCACCAGCAGCTTCAAAAACTTGTCTGCTGCTGTGACAAGGCATTTTAGCAGTTGCTCTTTTAGCCTGACGCAATTGCCTGTTGGAAAGAGTCCTCAATATTTCCTTAGCACGCACACGTGTGTGCGGTGAATCAGCTACATACTTCTTTATTGTGCGATGATCACGATGAAGTGTCATGGTAATGTTGATTGTAGTCATGCCTTGACCTAAATACTCCACAATTTGTTGCTTCTCAGCAGCCGACACATCCTTTTTCTTTCCCATTTTGGTCAAAAATGTAGGCTGCTTAATAATGTGGAACAGCCTTCTTAAGTAGTCTTGCCTTTATTTGGACACACCTTCCAAACTAATGTGCACAGGTATCTGCAATTGCTTTCAGTGATATAAAGAGCCCTGACACACATCACCATCAATGAGTTTAAATGACAAAATTTCTGACCTTAAATCACTCCTAAACTCTTTTTGCATAATAATTTAGAACAGTGTATTCACCTTTTTTCCTCTATTTCCTCCTGTTCTCTTCATTTACACCCCTTAATTATTGCACATCATTATACCAATTCTTTATTTTGTCAGATTAAGATAATACCATCTTGATCTTATATACAGATGGGTAAGCTCTTAATTTATTTTCCACTAATTTTCACTATTTTCTCCTTACTTCTATTACTTCTTTTTTCCCCAGTTTGTATTCTTTTTTTACTATGCACATTCCCTTTCCTCTTACCTTTCCCCTCAGCCCTCCTAGCTCGCTATTTTAGGTTTGCTCTGAATGCACCATTTTTGTATATTCATGATTAAATGGCTGATTTGTAATGGTCAATGGGCATTTGATTTTATATTTTTTGACTAATTTTGTTATGTTCACTTCTGTGTGTGTTTCATCAGTTCCTATTGACGAAGGTTGATATTTTTGACCGAAACGTCAATTGATCTAGTTGTGAACTGTTGGCTGTAAAGAATAAATCAACTAATTATATCTACTCTTGGTGTGCCTAGTCTCATTATCTTATTGCGGAGTTGGATCCTACTAGCTAACCCAATCCCACAGAAGTGCCGTGTCCTTATTTACTAGTAAATAAACAGACACAGAAAAATCCTTTATTTGGAATAAACTACAAAACACACCCTCCTTCACCTCTTTAACAACCCCCAACACCCTACAGCTCCAGCGTAAACCACACAAGCTCCCACGCCGCTTCATCTCTGCTACATAGCCAGCGGCTATAGAGCACGACCACTGGCTGTGCAGACAATGGCTAAGCATCGCGCGGCATGGCAGGCAGATACTGTCCCAGGCTGGGGGCGCGGTCTGCCTGCAACCAAATCACAGACAAGAGGATGGCCGGTGAGCATGGAAAGCTGTGTGTATAGATGTACAGTACAGGAAGTGAATGCACAACCCGGAAGCAGTGTGAGGCAAGTATGAAACGCTGTTTTCTGTTTTTCTCTTTATTTTTCCAATTTTCCAATTATTTTCCCCAGTGCCGGATCCGGATAGTGCATCCAAAATTCCGGATCTGGATGCGGCACCCAGAAATCTTTGAAACCGTGCGGATCAGTTTTACAATTTGGATCCGTTCAGCCCTACCAATAATCTTATTTGAAAAATAGGTACTTTCTCTAGTCGTAGTCTGGCCAGGAGTATGCATATATCGCATATTTGTGGTCATGTGAACACTGTTCCCGCCTCAGAATCTGTGCGATGTAAGGCTATGTGCCCACGTGCGGTCTTACCTGCGGATGTATCCGCAGGTACGAGCGCATGTTTCCCGCAGCTGCCCGCCGGCGTTCGCAGCTATTTTTAGCTGCGAGATTCCAGCGGAATAGCTGCGGGAAACATGCGGACATTCATGCGGCTTACCTGCAGACATCCGCAGCATGTTCGGCAGCCGCACTTTCCGCAGAACTCCCCATGTCCCATAGGATAACATGGGGAGTGACTGTACATGCTAAAACCTGCAGATTTATCTGGAAAATCCAGAAAAATCCGCAGGTTTTCCCGCAGCAAAATCCGCAGAAACAAGCTCCCGTGGGCACATAGCCCAAGAATTCACATGTCTGCAGTCACAGAGGCACACAGAGCGATTGCAGAGTGCACAATCCTTGCAACCAGCTAAAAGGGCATGCACTGTCACAAGATTTGCTACATTATATATTTTTGTATCTTAAAAGCAAAGCTTAACCACCTATTTCCACCCTGGAGATACACTTTCCATATGAAAACAAATAAGTCTAATATTAATTTCCTGAAGATATCTTCAAAATACTCAAATCTTAAAAGGGAGTAGTCCTTAGGATCCACTCTCCTAACCAGTCTATATGGACATGCAAGTCATAGGAAGATTAATAGCATGATACCTTGATATCTGTGATCAAATTCACTTTTAATATCTAATAACCTGTTAAAATCTACGAGCCAGACTTAGATCTCCCTCAGAATCTGAATCCAGAGCTTATATTAAATGAAAGGGAGCGCTACCAGTGTAATATATGTAGATCAGGAGAGCAGACTGTCAGTCATTACATGTCTCACACTGGTAATGCCCCCTTTCATTTAATACAAGCTTTGGATTCAGATTCTGAGGGAGATCCATGTCTGGTCCATGGCTCTTAACACTATTTACATATGTAAAATAAAAACGTGGATTTCTTTGGAATAAGCCATCAGATCGCAGATTTCATATTTTATTCAGCTTCCCATTACCTGCATGACAATATAGACAGCTTAGCAGAGTAGATCTACTACAGCTGGTGCCAATTGTTTTATTTTTTACTTCAATGCTTGCATTTGGAGTCAAATCACTTTTTGCAATTCGATTGTTAAAAATTTTGTAATGTTTTGCTTTTACAGGTACTTTGTTTACCTGCATAGTGCTCTGTGGTTAAAAGTCAAGTGAGAGGTCAAAAAAAGATAAAAATTACCAACGCTCCACTGAGACCAACAGAACAAGTACGCTGACAGACTAAGCTAACCCATTTTGCAGCCAACAATAGATCATGCCACACGGAGTCTGTAGAAAGCACACAATGCTATATTGTTATTGAAACCCAACTAGAAGCATGCATCTTTGGCTATAATAAAAAAAAAAAAAAAAAAAAAAAAAAAAAAAAAAAAAAAAACCAACACACACACACACACACACACACACACACACACACACTGTATGTCTGGATGCTGCTGCTCTCGATCCAGCACCTCCTCTCTTCGTGCAATCATCGTCCTCCTGCCCAGCCCTGTGTGCACGTCCTGTGTCATTTACACAGAGGCCTCCATTGTGCTCCGGCGCATGGGCACTTTAATCTTCCCTGCTGAGGGCAGAGCAAAGTACTGTAAAGCGCAGGCGTGAGAAAAGGTCAAAGAACGCCCGCGCATGTGTACTACAATACTTTGATCCGCCCTTAGCCAGGCAGATTAAAGTGCACATGCGCAGGAGCACAATGGAGGCCTGTCTGTGAATGACGCAGGATGTGCCATGCACACAGGGCTGGGTAGGAGGACAGACCAGGTGCCAGACCGCCCCCTAGGTCAGTATTATAAAAGGTGTTTTTTTATGTTCTACAGAGCGGCCTGGGTTCTTATATACAGAATTCTGGAATACTGTAGATAAGGGCTCACTGGTGGTGGCTGCAGCTCATAAGGGAAAAACCTGGTGATAGGTTTCCTTTAAAAAAAGCGAATAAAAAAAAAAAAAAGTTAAAAGGGGATTCAGTTTTGTCAAACGTGCACATAGCAGATTTGTCATAACGTTGTGGACAATGTGAATCCATCATTAATAACATTTTCACACCATTTATAAAAGATTCTCACTAAGCTTTCACAGATTATTAGAAATATTCGCTATAAAGAACATCTGGAGTGAACTTTGCTGATCATTCTGTTACGGCAGCAAGGGACAGATCGCATGCAATACAGCTATGCTCTTAAAGTGAGCTAATTGCTCATTAAAAATTATCTCTAGGCTATTGCATTTTCAATGCCAATTAAATAATGATATATATACCGTGCAGTAACAACTATTTTCTACTGCGTATTTTTATATGAAAATCAATATCAAGTGACCGTGAAAAAATGCATCACAGTAAATAGGTGCCTGTATATAAAAAGGATTGTTATTACAGCTTGTATAAAAACAGCACAGGCTGATAATGTCCTACTTACATATTGGATGAGCAGATAATATAACACAGCAAGGCTAAGCTCCAATACAGACGAAAGCAAACGAAACCCGCCAAACACTGTGTGATCGGCTGACAGTGTAATATGCAGAGTTGGAATAAATTGATTTGCAGGACCTGGTCCATTCACCACATCTGTGGCCACTGGAAAGCCCTGAGCACCGTCCCATATCTCCCGGCATCTGTGGCTCTTCCCTTTAGCCGACCTGTGCAATGTAATCATTGTAGCAAGACACACATGAATATCCAGCCTGGTGCAACACCCAAGAGAAGAGCCCGTCAGATGTGAGATGTTCTCAGAGCTCCAGTGCAGCAACCAGATTACTGACGTAGTCGATGGAGCGGGTCCTGTGACTAGAGTCATGCCAATTCTACTAACAAGTATGGTGGCCTGGCATATCTGACATATTATGTAGAGAAGAAGATACTGACTCTTTGGTTTTAGACAGGCTAGCTTTTTTTCTCTCTAGGTCTAGGAAATGAGTTAAGGTCCAGTCACACATAACGAGATTGCTAACGAGATCGCAGCTGAGTCACGGTTTCTGTGATGCAGTAAGGCTATGTGCGCACGTTGCGTAAATACATGCAGTTATGCTGCGCTTTGTAGCGCAGCGTAACTGCATGCGTCCTGCGTCCCCTGCACAGTCTATGGAGATTGTGCAGGGGCCGTGCGCACGTGGCGTTTTAGAGCGCAGCGCTTCGGCTACTAACATGTCACTTCTTTCCTGCGCTTTGCCGGCAGCTCCTGCTCTGTCTATGGCAGGAGCTGCGGGCAGAGCGCATGGAATCGGCTTCACTACGGACATTTCTGCAGCGATTTAAAGCGCACGTGCTCTTCAGATCGCTGCAGAAATTTCTGCAGTGAACTGTACGCAACGTGCGCACATAGCGTAACGATCTTGCCAGCGATCTCGTTATGTGTGACATCTACCAGCGATCAGGCCCCTGCTGTGAGATCTCTAGTCAATGCTGAAGGGTCCGTACCATTTTCTTCAAAAGGTGATGTCCTGCTGGGCAGGACACATCGCTGTGTTTAACACCTAACAATGACCTCCTGTACAGCTCACTCATCGTTCCTGCATCGTTGGTAAGGTCGGACTGTGTGACATCTCACCAGTGACCTCCCAGCGACTTACCGGCGATCCTTATCAGATCGCATAGTTTTCGGGATCGCTAGTAAGTCGCTACAAAGCGCAGCGTAACTGCATGTAATTACGCAACGTGCGCACATAGCCTTAGCCATATTTCTGTATTACAAGTGAGATTTGAAGATAAACACCTCTCAGCATGTAATAATTAAAGCCTGCTTTACACCTTACGATCCAGCATACGATATCGTATGCGATCGTAACCGCCCCCATCGTATGTGCAGCACGTTCAATTTGTTGAATGTGCCGCACAAACGATTAACCCCCGTCACACATACTTACCCATCCATACGACCTCGCTGTGGGCGGCGAACATCCACTTCCTGGAGTGGGAGGGACGTTCGGCGTCACAGCGACGTCACGCGACAGCAGGCCAATAGAAGCAGAGGGGCGGAGCTGAGTGGGACGTAAACATCCCGCCCACCTCCTTCCTTCCGCATTGTGGGCCGGGAGCCGCAGGACGTAGGTAAGAGCTGTTCATCATTCCCAGGGTGTCACATACTGCGATGTGTGCTACCCCGGGTACGATGAACAATCTGACGTTCAATTCTAGAGAAATAAACGATTGCGTGCAATGAACAGTTTACTGTTCAATCATAATCGCACGTACCGGTCACACACTGCAATGTACCTTACGATGCCGGATGTGCATCACTTACAATGTGTCGGCGGGGTCACGTCGTAAGATGCATTGCAGCATGTAAAGCGGGCTTAAGGCTATAAAAATATATGAGTCATTCATCTTTGGGAAGCAGTTACATGCATTATGTTACATGGTATGGGATTATTCTAGTTACTTCTCCAAGAAATTGGAATAATAAACGGTCTGTAGGATGTTGCAAGAGAGATTTTTCTTTTAGTCCATAGAGAAGCAAACGCTTCTCATGTCAATCAATGAGTCATTTAATTTAAGATTTTTATCATTGTGACTAAAGTCAAATCATCAGACCCAGACTAATTACAGTATATGCCGACATACTGGAAATTGCAGTGATACAATAGATTCTGCTTGCCATTGCAGCAATCAAAGTCTCTATGAGGTTCTATTTCACAGAGAAATCTTCAATGTAAAGCAGACACACCCAGGTGCTTAGGGTTGTGACAAAGGGTGTAACTGGCATGACACCATCGCCTGGAGCAAAAAGTGAATATTCTAGCTAGTTTAGTTTTTGTGGATAGTTTACAATTTATTGGGACGGATTAATAATTTCTTAGTTTATATCACACTCAGCAGGTAAAGAAAAAGCAAATATTAAAAAAAAAGGATAAAATTAATCTGTACTGAAAGCAAAACAACAAATAGGATATAAACAAATCAAGGCCCAAATTGAAAATTCTTTAAAAGGCCTGGAACACATTAGACTAACAGATATCAAACAGTGTAATGTGCATGGTGACCTCCCCAAACACATGAGGTTAGTTGAGAGAAGGCTATCACACACTGGATTGCCTATCCTTTCAGTATATGAAAGACAATCACTGCCAGAAGAAGCTGTCAGCGGCTCTCAGAGGATGCAATAATGTTCAGACGAGTCAAGCGTTCATATGTATAGGCGAGTCAGCCAATAGCCATACATTCTGTATGAAGGGCTTCATTCACAAATCAAATTTTCTGACAGACCAAAAATATTGCAGCAAAATCTAATGAAAATGTGTAAATGGAACAGTTTTTCCGTTTCCAACATCTGCAGTAATAAATAAATCTGGAAATATTGCATTTGAACAAGCCGATCCTTTTGTTCTCCCAGTAGTTATAGAGTTCTGAAGGACACTTTAAATAAATAGATCTTGGAATAATAAATTTCCACAACCGGATGTGTTTAAGTTTATGTGCGCACGTTGCGTACAGTCACTGCAGAATTTTCTGCAGCGATCTGAAGAGCACATGTGCGCTTCAAAATCGCTGCAGAAAATGTCCGTAGAAAAAAAAAAAAAAAAAGCCGATTCCATGCGCTCTGCCTGCAGTTCCTGCCATAGGCCTTGTGCGCACTAGGTGTTTTTGCCGCGTTTTTAACCGCGTTTTTGTGCTGAAAACGCAGTGACATTGCTTCCCCAGCAATGTCAATGGGTTTTCATAAGTGCTGTCCTCACACAGCGTTTTTTTTTAGCTGCGTTTTTGTGGTGACCACAAAAACGCAGCATGTCAATTATTTCTGCGTTTTCTACTGCGTTTTTCACTCATTGAATTCAATGAGATGTTAAAAACGCAATGAAAAACGCATATAGCCGCGTTTCTATGACTAAAAACGCAGCTATAAACGCAAGGGGTGGGCAGTAAAGTGACGTGTACAGGAAGAGGATTCCTTCTGTTGGTAAACACAGAATCATGAATCCTCCCGGTACCGTCACCGCTGCCTTCACCTCCCGTCCGGTGCATGTCAGCTCCGTGCGGCGCCATGTCTGGGCGGGAGGTGGAGGCAGCGGCGAAAACCAAAGTGAACAGTAGAAAAAAAAAAAAAAAAAAAGTCATATATACTCACCTGTCTGCAGGGTCCGGGTGCCATGCCCGCTCCCAGCTCCTCCCGGTACCGCCGCTCTGGCTGTGTGCAGTCTCCCCGGGGCAGGACCTTGCTTGCAGGACCTGGCGGTGGATCACCTGATGCAGTCACCTGACGCATCAGCTGATCGCGGTGTCGCCGGCTTTTTCGCGCCCGGCCGGCTATCAGCTGATCCTGCCGTCAGGGGACTTCATCAGCTGATTACCGGCAGCTCCTGCAGCGATCGGACAGGATCAGACTCCTGTCCAATCGATCGCTCCAGGAGCTGCCGGTAATAATCAGCACAGCACAGACGTGACTATTATTTTTTTTTTTTCTACTGATGCATCAGCTGATTGTATAAATCGGCTTTTATACAATCAGCTGATGTGTGATGGGATTGAGGCACTTGATCCTGACACATCATCTGATCGCTTTGCCTTCCAGCAAACCGATCAGATGATATTGGATCCGGATTGGACGGCGCGGGACCCTAACCCAGGATTACTGCGGAGGGGGGTTTATTTCAATAAAGATGGAGTCACTAATTGTGTTGTGTTTTATTTCTAATAAAAATATTTTTCTGTGTTGTGTTTTTTTTTTTTTTATCATTACTAGAAATTCATGGTGGCCATGTCTAATATTGGCGTGACACCATGAATTTCGGGCTTAGGGCTAGCTGATAATATACAGCTAGCCCTAACTCCATTATTACCCAGCTAGCCACCCGGCTTCAGGGCAGCTGGAAGAGTTGGATACAGCGCCAGAAGATGGCGCTTCTATGAAAGCGCCATTTTCTGGGGTGGCTGCGGACTGCAATTCGCAGTGGGGGTGCCCAGAAAGCATGGGCACCCTGCTCTGTGGATTCCAATCCCCAGCTGCCTAGTTGTACCCGGCTGGACTCAAAAATTAGGCGAAGCCCACGTCATTTTTTTTTTTTAATTATTTCATAAAATAAAAAAAAAAAAAAAAAAAAAGGGCTTCTCTATATTTTTGGTTCCCAGCCGGGTACAAATAGGCAGCTGGGGGTTGGGGGCAGCCCGTACCTGCCTGCTGTACCCGGCTAGCATACAAAAATATGGCGAAGCCCATGTCATTTTTTTTTCCTTTTTGGGCAAAAAACTGCATACAGTCCTGGATGGAGGATGCTGAGCCTTGTGGTTCTGCAGCTGCTGTCTGCTCTCCTGCATACACTAGTGAATGGAGGATGCTGAGACTTGTAGTTCTGCAGCTGCTGTCTGCTCTCCTGCATACACTAGTGAATGGAGGATGCTGAGACTTGTAGTTCTGCAGCTGTCTGCTCTCCTGCATACAATGAACATTTTGAAGAAGGAAATGACATCAGACCTTTTTTTTTTTTTTCATCAACAATCTTTAATGGCATTGTGCACTGATTAAAAACGCGGTGAGTAAAAACGCAGCAAAAAAACGCACCAAATCATGCATGCGTTTTTGCCGCGTTTTTTTAGCCGCGGGTGCGGTTTTTTAGACAAAAACGCACATAAAAACGCAGCGTGAAAAAAACGCCTAGTGCGCACATACCCATAGACAGAGCGGGAGCTGCCGGCAAAGCGCACGGAAGAAGTGACATGTCACTTCTTGAACGCAGCGCTTCGGGCAGCAGCCGAAGCGCTGCGCTCTAAGATGCCACGTGCGCACGGCCCCTGCACAATCTCCATAGACTGTGCAGGGGACGCAGGACGCATGCAGTCACACTGCGCTACAAAGCGCAGCGTAACTGCATGAATTACGCACACGTGCGCGCATAGCCTAAAAAAGGTTCCTGTGCGGACATAATCTTGTATGTGTCCCTGCTATGAACTGTGTAATGGCCGTGTCTGACCATACAGGGATATAGTCTGATAATACTACAGCTCCTGGGTAGAGGAGGAAGAAAAAACTAAATAAATAAACAATAAAAAAAATGATATAGTGATAGATATATAGATATAGAGATAGATATAGATATATAGATATAGATATATTATATATACATATATATATATATACATATATGTTAATTATATTATATATTATCACACCTCTCTTCTCCTATACCTTATATGGTTTCTGATTGTTGCACTTGTCCCTATTATGTATAGGGGGCAGGGGAATGTTTTACCTCACAGCAAAAATCCAAAAATCAGCAGTCTTCCCATACTGTGCTATTTGTCTATTTTTTTTAACATCCTCCCCAGACCAGGAGATGTGCCATAATATAGTATAGTCACACGACCATTACAGAGTGCACATTACATAGCATTGACACATTAGCTCAGGAAAGGAACATCCCATTATGGAACTTTTTTTTTTTTTAATCAATAGATCTTGGAATAATATCTATTGATTAAAAAAAAAAAAGGAACTTTAAAATTAAAGTTTGTTTGTAGGAAAACCTTTTTAAAAACAAGATACCAGTCAAAGTTAGGCCAAAATTAATTTTCTCTTACATAACTAGTCTCGTAGAATGTGTGTCGGTGTGCAGTCGGTGAAACACACTTGGCACATGAGGGGCAGAAATGCATGTGAGAATGAGCCTTTGTTTGTATTAGCTGCCTAATACACGCCGTTTAAAAAATATAAAAAAAAAGCTGGTCAGGATCGCTGCTGCATCGCTACATGGTCGCTGGTGAGCTGTCAAACAGGCAGATCTCACCAGCGACCAGTGACCAGCCCCCAGCCAGCAGCGACGTGCAAGCGACGCTGCGCTTGCACGGAGCCGCCGTCTGGAAGCTGCGGAGACTGGTAACTAAGGTAAACATCGGGTATGGTTACCCAATGTTTACATTAGTTACCAGCGCACACCGCTTAGCTGTGTGTGCAGGGAGCCGCGCACACTGAGCGCTGGCTCCTTGCTCTCCTAGCTACAGTACACATCGGGTTAATTAACCCGATGTGTAATGCAGCTACATGTGCAGAGAGCAGGGAGCAGGGAGCCGCGCACACTGCTTAGCGCTGGCTCCTTGCTCTCTTAGCTGCTGTACACATCGGGTTAATTAACCCGATGTGTACAGCAGCTACATGTGCAGAGAGCCGGAGCCGGCAGCACAGGCAGAGTGAGAGCTGCAGAGGCTGGTAACTAAGGTAAATATCGGGTAACCACCTTGGTTACCCGATGTTTATCTTGGTTACAAGCTTACCTCAGCTGTCAGATGCCGGCTCCTGCTCCCTGCTCGCTTCATTTGTCGCTCTCTCGCTGTCACACACAGCGATCTGTGTGTCACAGCAGGAGAGCGGCTTTGAAGAAAACGAACCAGGGCTGTGTGTAACGAGCAGCGATCTCGCAGCAGGGGCCAGATCGCTGCTCAGTGTCACACACAGCGAGATCGCTAATGAGGTCACTGCTGCGTCACAAAAAGCGTGACTCAGCAGCGATCTCGGCAGCGAGCTCGCTGTGTGTGAAGCACCCCTAGGTATGGCACAATCTTATGCTACAAAGACCAAATTAAAAGACTCATCTGCACAGTCCAATATTCAGGTTACGACAATGATAAATCTGCTGTCTTGTGGTTAAGCAGATCAGGGTCATCGATTGCTTTACGCATTCTGTTTGCAGTTAACCTACTCCACTAAGTGGATTTTGTAAACTTGCTTGTTATATATACTGGTTGTGCGCACTCTAACATGTTAAACACAGTTTTTCAGATTTGTACAGTTTGTCAACCTCTGATATTTAGAATGAAACTTCTGTGGTTATCAATATGGATATTAAGGCTATGTGCCCACGCTACAGGATTTATCGCGGATTTGACGCGGATTTTGACGCGGATTTAGCGCGGATTTGCCGAAAATCTGCAGCACAGCTACTCCCCAGCCATTTCAATGGCATTTTGGAAATGCTGTGCCCATGCTGCGGATTTTTCCGCTGCGGATTTTGCCGCGGATTTTGATGCGGAACAAACTGCAGCATGTCAATTGTTTGGTGCGGATTTGGTGCGGATTTTCTGTTTTGAATGGGGAAAAAAAAAAAAAATAAAATCCGCATCAAAATCCGCGGCAAATCCGCGGTAAATCCGCGGTAAATCCGCGGCAAATCCGCGGGTGCGGATTTGCCGCGAAAGTTGCGGATTTTCAGGCAAAAAAATCCGCAGGGACCTTTTACTGTGGACACATAGCCTAACTCTCCGGTGGTTCGGTTTGGCCTGCTAACCAGCTAGCGCTGCTACAATGTAATTATATGTTCTGGATACATTGCACAGCTGGATTGCTGGAGCAATACAATCCCATTTCATCTCTCTGCATTAATGTTATGCCCCCCAGGTGACCTTAGCCACGGAAACAAACTATCACCTACAAGCAGAGCTGAAAAGTCCTCTAGCAACAGGAGCGGTGTGTAATAAAGCTTTCAAAGCCACAGAAATCAATTCCGCTAAAGAGGTCCAGACAGCGATGGTCAAGACAAAAAGGAAGACACATTAAATCCCTTCAATGCAAGGCATTATATCTTGACAGTGATATGAAAATATTATCAGCATTTCTCTTCAAGAGCAAAAAGAGGAATGGAAGGACAACAGGAATAAGAAAGTCATTTGACTGACTGATCTATCTGTTAAGCTAATCCTTTGGCTGCCAGAGGAGCTCACCGCACACTGAACCTGCAGTGTCAGAGCGCTAGAGATGGGGTGAAAAGTCTGGAAGACTAGATCGTATGGTCGGGAAAAGGAGAACAACATTTCTTAATCTTCTCCACGGCCCTGTAGTATATAACATTGGAGCAAGTGCCATCTGGTAAAACATTGGATAACATTCGCCCGAGTTATACACATGCCCTAAAAATCACATCTGTAAACTATTGCGTTAGTAATTTAGTTGTCAAAAAAAAAAAAAAGAAACATTAATTTCGTATGCAAATAAGGAAGCTTTGATGTAAGCCTGGCTCAGTGTGCAGACTGAGCACTCATGTCTTGAACTTCTTCTGACCTGCCTGAACTCTGCAGTTTTGCTCACAGCATTAAAAAAAGGGGTGGTTCAGCCATATTTTGTTTTCTTTCTAGATCGATATGTTGAGAAACAATGTTTCTCACAAATATCTTATGTTGGCAATAGTGCCTGTGAGAGGAGCTATTGCGGACCACTGTACCCCATGCCTGATCCCTGGGTTCCGTGACCTCGGGGATCCGGTGGTCATGTCAAGTTCCTGTTGATTTAGACTTTTTTTTTTTTTTTTTTTTTTTTAAAGAGACAAGACTCCCTTTAATGCTAGTTTTAATGCAAAAATTGTTGCTTTGTTAGGACAGGACTACGACCTAAAAAACACATAATTTGCTAAAAAATAAAAAGGCCAGTTAATGGCATTTATAATCCACATTGTTCCCAATGACTTAGACTCAAAATTAAAAGCAGGCTAAAGCGATGATTTTAATCAATGTCCAGTACTAATCATTAATAAAATATATAATCACACATACACACTTGCACGCTCACAGCTTGTGCAATGGCACAAGGAGTCATTATACACCGTAATAAGGGGCTATAAAACACATTCCTTTAACCGCTGTGTGGGGGTCTCTATGAATTCTGCTCCAACAGCAAGAACCCATAATATGGCAAAAGATGGGGAATGCCATGATACTTCTCCAAATGGAAAGCCATCAGTATGACCCTATATAAGTTTAGGATTCTCTTATATTAGAAAGAATTGTCTATCACATTACCACTTCCAATAAATACAGGTGAAGTGTAAAGAATAAGGCACTCCGCCTACAGAAAAAAAAAAAAAAAAAAAAATAAATCCACAACATTAGCAGCTCTTCCTGGTGTATAGGGCACCATTCCCATACACCTCAAGTCACAAGACGGAGGCCAAAAAAGAGGTCTTTGGCCTCCATCTGGCACATCGGCATATCGTTTGTTACTGTACAGAAAAGCACAGCAGACTTTTCTATACAGAGGTATTCTGCAAAAAAAATATGTAAAATGTATACCATGTAGTATATGGTTGGTTTGTTTCCAAACTGTGGGCACAAGCATGGTGTGTATCTAGGCCTACACTTACAGGCCGATTCTTGCATACAGACACTTCTATGAAGAGGACACATAACATTTTGTTGTGTAGTAAACAAAATGAGGAGTGGTCAAGAAGCGTAGAGGTCCGCATTACAAATCCAGAAAACAGTGGTGCCAGACAGATTGCAACACGTGTGACATTGAGCTATATACTACTGTCCATCTATAGATAATCTTTAACATACTGCATGGTCAGAATTAACTGCCCACCTGCTAAGTAAGTTAATAGGTAATGGATAATTATTATTATTATAGCGCCATTTATTCCATGGCGCTTTACAAGTGAAAGAGGGTATACGTACAACAATCATTAACAGTGCAAAACAGACTGGTATAGGAGGAGAGAGGACCCTGCCCGCGAGGGCTCACAGTCTACAGGGAATGGGTGAGGATACAGTAGGTGAGGACAGAGCTGGTTGCGCAGTGGTGTACTGGACTGAGGGTTAGGCCAGAGTCACACTTGTGAGAGACTCGTGCAAGTCTAGCATCACCTGACATGGCCTGCAGCTCACCGGACAGGAGCATCTCAGCTGCAAAGAAATACATGCAGCTGACCCGCTCCTGTCAGGAGTGTGTGTGGCCACGCCGGGTGATAAGATGAAAGACTCGAGCGAGTCTCTCGCAAGTGTGACTCCAGCCTTATTGTAGGCTTGTTGGAAGAGGTGGGTCTTGAGGTTCCTCTTGAAGCTTTCCACGGTAGGGGAGAATCTGATATGCTGAGGTAGAGCATTCCAGATTATGGGGGAGGCACGGGAGAAATCTTGTACGCGATTGTGGGAAGAGGAGATGAGAGGAGTAGAGAATGAGATCTTGTGAGGATCTGAGGTTGCGTGCAGGTAGGTACCGGGAGACTAGGTCACAGATGTAGGGAGGAGACAGGTTGTGGATGGCTTTGTATGTCATGGTTAATGTTTTGAACTGGAGTCGTTGGGCGATGGGAAGCCAGTGAAGGGATTGGCAGAGTGGCGAGGCTGGGGAATAGAGAGATAATAGTATCTAACAATCTTCCAGCATGTCATTGTACTACAACAGCACACTATATTTGATTATATATGTCGGCACCAGTGACTAGCTCCTGCACATACAAGCGTCATTTATAGTAAGGACAAGTTACAGAAAAAGCATCATAAGCTTCTATTAATGCCTCAAATAAAGACACTACAGCAGAATCCTGTATGAATGGCAGAATCTGCAGCACAATGCCGGAGGAGGCTCCTGTAAGAGCGGAGGTGTGTAATGATGCAGCAGAGGAGCGCACATTCCCCACCAGTATTGCTGACACAGGCTCTATTCTACTCTGGGTCTCATTTCCCTCTTGCCTGGCTTCTCTGCACTTGTGCTCACAAACATTAAAATGCAGTTTATACTTTCTCTCAGATACCAGCAAAATGGCCACTCTGAAATAATGAGGTTAGGTCCTTTTTTGGGTTACCTTTTGTGGGATTTTGCAGGGCAGTAGAAATCTAGTTGTCAGGACAGAATTTCCATGAGGATTCATCTTCCTTTTAATATGCCTGCAGGCCATTCCTGATATTTTAAGACTTCTATTCTGTTAGCTGGCATTAGGCCATCTCCAATACTTCCAACGTGCAGACATAAAATATGCATTGTGATGGGACAACGGAAACCATTTTTAAGGCCTTGTGCGCACTAGCCGGATTTTCCTGCGGATTTGCTGCATGTTTCGCTGCAGAAAAGGTTCATAACATCTCTGCAGTGATTCACCAGCAAATCCTATGGGGGAAAAAAAAAAAAAAAAAAAAAAAAAAAAAAAAAGCTGTGTGCACTAGGCGGATTTTGACAGCTGCATGTTTTGATGCGGGATTCCCGCAGCAAAAACAATTGCATGTCAATTCATTCCAGGAATCTCCAGTAATACCAGTCCTGGCCGCGGTTACCTGCACTGGACTCCGGAGCTGTCACCTGAACTCCGGTGTGCAGCGTAGACTAAACCGAGAGCGCCGAGTGATTGATTCCCTAGCGATTGCAGTTTAGTTCAGGCTGGGTGATCTCCGGAGCTCAGGTGACAGCTCTAGAGAGGCCGGGCTGCACTCTGGAGCTGTCTCCTGAGCTCCGGAGATCAGCCCGGCCTGAACTAAACTGCAATCGCCGGGGAATCAATCACTCGGTGCTCACAGTTTAGTGTAGGCTGCACTCCGGAGCTCAGTGCAGGTAACCACAGCCAGGCCTGGTATTACTGGAGATTCCTCCAGTAGCCAGTCCGACACTGCCTGCGGCATTTCCGCACCAAATTCGCAGCAAAATGCAACAAACCACATGTGGATATGGATGCGGATTTTGGTGCGGTATTTTCCCGCAGGTGCAGAAATCTTACTGAGCCTCCGGAATTTTCTTTAAGAAAATTCCTTTTTCAAGTGCGCACAGGGCCTTATAGTGACGACATAATGCACTTGATTTATAGCATGGGTCAAAAGACTGGACACACCAGTTCCTGCAAGGGTTTTCCTTGTTTTTGTTGTAGTGTGCACATTGTAATGGTAAATCACCCCTCAGCCCAATTCTGAGGGGTGGACCTGAGGAGGGAAAAAACAGCCAACAAGTACTCAGCAGCTTGGGGAACTTAAAGATTAATGGAAAGCCATTCCAGGTGACTACCTGATCAAGAAGAGAAAATGCCAAGGGGCCGTAACTCTGATGAGAGTAAAAAGGTATGTATGTAATTTGATGGAACCAAAATTTAACAGAAGTATGGTTTGTTTGACAAGCATTTATTTACTCCTTGTGTCCATGTGCGCTTTTCTGGTTTTGCTGCCTTCAGTCTGAATCTACAATGTGTACATTCCAATAAGAAAAAAAAAAAAATATATAATATATGAGGAACACTGAAACCTATAGACAGGGAAAATATATTTTCTAGGTTTAAACATGTTCACACAACTATTTGTAGTCATGAGGTGTTGACATAAATATTAAAAAATGCACAAAAAAAAAAAAAAAGTAGCTGGGCGCACAATACATTTTTTCTGCAGGATTTCTTGAGAAAAAGAATGAGCATGTCACTTTTCTGCAGGTACCTGCATTTTTTGCCATAGCTAATGGTAAAATAACACAAAATGCACGGACCAACCTGTGGAAAAAAAAACACCAAAGACGCGGTAAAAACGCATGCGGTTTTCGGGGCGTTTTTGATCGCAAGTGCGCTAAATCTTTCAGACTTAGAATTTACTTGAGAAAATCCTTTTTCTAGGGTCAACAAAGCCTAAGGACATTATGAAAATACGGTCTTAGATCTACCATAAAGCCTTGATCTGTACAAATTCTGTGTTTGATTTTATGCAATTTGTCAGCAAACTGGCAACCTAAAGAGTTTTGTTTTTACTGTCAAGTAAGGTGTTAAATTATTTTTGCCAGTTATAAGATGGTGCAATATTCTCCCTGCTAAAAGATATCAAGCAATAAAGACGTGGGATAAATGGTGCGCTAGAATGTTTACTCTGCTTGTGGCAGAGGCGTATCTGGGGGGGGGGGGGGGGGGGAGTGGTGGGGCATGTGCCCCGGGCGCAGCTGTCAGGGGGGCGCCGTCAGGCTGCCTGATGCAGCGCTCCTGGAGTCTCCCCGGCGGCTGTGCATTACCGCCCTCTGTAGTGGGAGTCGGCTATTCTCTGAGTCCAGCAGTCAAGCTGACAGCCGGAGTCAGAGGAAGTGTGGCGTGCGGCTCCCTGTGTGATCATTTGCATGGTCAGCGGTAGCTTTGTGTGACCTGTGCAGTGACACAGGGTGCCGGTCAGCAGACATCACTGAGGGGGAGTGGGGGAGGGGGGGGGGACCTCCCCCTGCCACTGCCTCCTGCATGCTCTGTCAGATTGCAGAGTGATGGGGAGGGGTCTGCACGGCAGTGCTGCATAGTGCCATGTGCTCAGCCTGTCACCCTCCCGTCCTGTGCACTCAGTCCTGTGTGGTCGGCTCTAGCACCGCAGAGGAGACAGAAGAGGAGAATGAAACCAGCGCTGATTGGCCACACATTAACCCCTTAGGGGTACTTTGCACACTACGACATCGCAAGCTGATGCTGCGATGCCGAGTGCGATAGTCCCCGCCCCTGTCGCAGCAGCGATATGTGGTGATAGCTGGCGTAGCGAAAATTATCACTACGCCAGCTTCACATGCACTCACCTTTGCCCTGCGATGTCGCTCTGGCCGGCGACCCGCCTCCTTAAGGGGGCGGGCCGTGCAGCGTCATAGCGACGTCACACGGCAGCCGACCAATAGAAGCAGAGGGGCGGAGATGAGCGGGACGTAAACATCCCGCCCACCTCCTTCCTTCCGCATAGCCGACAGGAGCCGCGGTGAAGCAGGTAGGAGATGTTCCTCGCTCCTGCGACTTCACACACAGCGATGTGTGCTGCCGCAGGAACGAGGAACAACATCGGACCGTCGCAGCAAAGTAATTATGGTTTTCGCCGACGCTACACCGATTATACGATTAACGAGCGCAAAAGTGTCGTAATCGTATCATCTAGGCTTTACACACTACGATGTCGAGAGCGACGCAGGAAGTGCGTCACTTTCGACATGACCCCACCGACATCGCACCTGCGATGTCGTAGTGTGCAAAGTACCCCTTAGTGTCCGGCTGCTGCCTCCATCGTACAGGAGGGTGCGTTAGTCAGGAAATTGTGCTGCACCTGAGCTTACAGGGGCAACTAGCTGCAGGTATTTATATCTGAGCCAAGTGTGTTAATGTCCAATATACCAGTATATCACCTTATATCTGATGTATTAGTGACTTCAATGTTCAGGGTGTCAGTGCTGCATACAGCATGTCGCGTGTGCTAGTGCTGTATACGATATGCGAGTGCTGTATACGATATGCGAGTGCTGTATACGATATGCGAGTGCTGTATACGATATGCGAGTGCTGTATACGATATGCGAGTGCTGTATACAGGGAGTGAGTGATGTGTACAGCGTGTGAGTGCTGTATACAGTATGTGAGTGCTGTATACAGGGTGTCGCGTGTGAGTGCTGTGTACAGTGTGTGAGTGCTGTGTATGGCATACAGTATGTCCAACGCATGTGTACTGTATATGGCCAGTGTGTGTCGTGTGCAGTATACAATATGACCAATGTGCCACGACTGTGTGCAGTATACGCTCATTGCGTGAGTACAATGTGCTGTATACTGCCAGTGTGTCAGAGTGGTGTGCGGTATAAAGCCAGTGGGCCATGGCTGTGTAAGGTATACGGCCAGTGTGTCATGGCTGTGTGCAGAATATGACCAGTGTATCGTGGCTGTGTGTAGTATATGGTCAGTGTGTCATGGCTGTGTGCAGTATATAGTCTGTTTAATCATGGCTGTGTGCGGTATACGGTCAGTGTGTCAAGGCTGTGTGCGGTATACAGTCAGTGTATCATGGCTGTGTGCGGTATACGGTCAGTGTGTCAAGGGTGTGTGTGGTATATGGCCAGTGTATCATGGCTGTGTGTGGTATATGGCCAGTGTGTCTGATCGGCCGGGGTCTGGCACTGGCACTCTCGCCAATTGGCTGTTTTTAAGTGAACCGGTCCGGTGTAATATACACCCAGGACCACAAGCAGTTCTGGGAGCAGATTGCTAATCCCTGCCTAACTGTCCCTGTATACACTAGCATAGATAAAGAGATCTTTGGAAAAAGTATTTCTAAAGATCTGTTATCATATGCTAATGAGTGCAGGGACTAGTCTCAAGGGCGTTACTTCCCTTGCTAGTCAGCCCCATTAGCATGTTAATATGCCCCTGTGGGCGTGCGATCATGCTAATGAATATGCAGCATTAGAGGATGATCTCACTCACCTCTCCACTTCTGTTGCCGCCTGACGCTGGATTTCGGCTCTGAGCACACGACCCCGTAGTTTCAGTCATGTGCACTACTTCAATTTGAAGCCAGGACGCGTACACCTGGCTTCAAAGTGCCCATGACAAACTCCAGGATCATGCGCACTGAGCCGAAATCCAGCGTCAGGTGGCGATGGCAGCATCGCATACGATAAAACATCTTTAGAAACACTTTTTCTAAAGATCCCTTTATCTATGCTAGTGTATACAGGGACAGTTAGGTAGGGATTAGCAATATGCACCCATATTGTACCGGACAGGTTCCCTTTAACTATTGACGACAGCAGCAGACGGCTAGAAGGCTCACTTCCAGATCTGCTCTGTCTTCCAATAGTGGCCGCGGCCAGGTACTGTACATCTGTTCCCATGCTAATCAATGAGGCGGATGTGCAGTACTTGGCATAATTGTGCTCACATGACCCTCCACTCTTGCCACTGGCATGGGAGAATCCTAAAAAAGTGTGCAGAGAATGATTTGTGAGAATTCAGAAGCCTGCAGTCACCTAATGTGACTGCAGACTTTCATTACAAAAAATTAAAATTAAGCTTTGTAGCCCAATGCTAACAACGTATAATATACTCACTGTCAGGATTCAGCTCTGCTCACTGTTTCCAGCAGTCATCACATTGCTGCACCACTCATATGAAAGTCTCATATTTAGTCATGTGACAATTAGCGTCTCTTTTTACTTGTTTTTCAATGAAGATTGAGAGAGTTATGCTGAAGCCTTGTGGGGATTACTGCGAGTCCTCGCATGACACTCGTCTCACGCTCACAGCACAGCGCGGGCTGAGGGTCATGCGACTGTGGTCCGATCGTGCGAATAGACCACAGCTGCAGTGAGGAGGGCCGGAATGTTTCTCCCCAACTCCTCCATTGCCGGCTGATTCGAGAATCGCACAGCAGTCGCAGTACACCGGTGTAACGCAAGTGCAGTGCGATGCTTCTCTCGCTCCATAGACTTGTATGGGTGCGAGTGAAACAGGCTCGCACTACACTCACAGCATGCTGCGACTGTTTTCTCGGTCCAATTAGGGCTGAGAAAACAATTGCTTATGGGAGAAGGCACATAGAGTAATATTGGTCCAAGTAGAATGCGATTTTATTGCATTCCACTCGCTCCGGTTTTTTTTCTCCCTGTGTGTGCTAGGCCTTAGGAAGAGCAGCTCTTCTGCACATGACTAAATGTGCAAATCATATATGAATGAGCGGCCACATGACGACTACCCAAACCACGGGGCGGGGGGTCGCGCCAAACAGGATTCTTGCCCCGGGTGCCAGAAAGCCTAGATACTCCTCTGCTTGTGGTACCTAGAAAATGACAATTCAACTATGACCAGTATACGTAATAGTGATGGGCGAACACAAATGCTCATTACTCGATTTGAGTTGGTCAGGCGCTCAGATGAGCTTAAACGCAAGTAACAAGCATTATGGAAAGTCAATGATTTTAACAAGGTGCAGGAAGGAGGGCGCAGATTTGCTTCATATGTTCTGGTCGTGCTCCTAGTTATCTGATCTCTGGGAAAAGGTAGGCAACGTGATAGAGAGTATTCAATGTAGAGATACGCTTGAGTCCAAAATTGGAAGTAGTAGGTGTGACGACATGGACTCAGAGTGCCTAGCATGGGTTAACTTTCTTAACATTCAGCCAGACATGAAGACAGTTTGTTTACAGATGGGGGGATAATCCCTCATTGTTCTACAAGACTCTTGGGAGTTTAGTATTGAAGTTTTTGTTGACTCGTGTGATTGTTTTGGCCACTGAAGGCCAGACACCCAGAACTCAATTCTACGAACTTCCCATTGTATTACTAAGTGAATTGCTAGATGTGATGTAACTTAGGGGTGCTTCACACACAGCGAGCTCACTGCCGAGATCGCTGCTGAGTCACGCTTTTTGTGACGCAGCAGTGACCTCATTAGCGATCTCGCTGTGTGTGACACTGAGCAGCGATCTGGCCCCTGCTGCGAGATCGCTGCTCGTTACACACAGCCCTGGTTCGTTTTCTTCAAAGGCGCTCTCCTGCTGTGACACACAGATCGCTGTGTGTGACAGCGAGAGAGCGACCAATGAAGCGAGCAGGGAGCAGGAGCCGGCGTCTGACAGCTGAGGTAAGCTGTATCCAAGATAAACATCGGGTAACCAAGGTGGTTACCCGATATTTACCTTAGTTACCAGCCTCTGCAGCTCTCACGCTGCCTGTGCTGCCGGCTCCGGCTCTCTGCACATGTAGCTGCTGTACACATCGGGTTAATTAACCCGATGTGTACAGCAGCTAGGAGAGCAAGGAGCCAGCGCTCAGTGTGCGCGGCTCCCTGCTCCCTGCACACACAGCTAAGCGGTGTGCGCTGGTATCTAATGTAAACATCGGGTAACCATACCCGATGTTTACCTTAGTTACCAGTCTCCGCAGCTTCCAGACGGCGGCTCCGTGCAAGCGCAGCGTCGCTTGCACGTCGCTGCTGGCTGGGGGCTGTTCACTGGTCACTGGTGAGATCTGCCTGTTTGACAGCTCACCAGCGACCATGTAGCGATGCAGCAGCGATCCTGACCAGGTCAGATCGCTGCTGCATCGCTAAGTGTGAAGGTACAGTTAGCTGTCTCACCCTTGTCTCTGGATATTTGACTACAGCTTGAAATTCATCCAATAAGAGAAGCAACCTTGTACAACCAATCCGATAAGGGCTCAGTATATCCTAAGGGAAGGCAATGGCTATAAAAGGAGACTTCGAGTCACCAAGGTCGTTGGATGTTGCATGATCCAGTCTAAGCTCTTAGGAGCTGGCTAGGGGATCAGAACCAGGATGCCTTGTGCACTCGGTCTAGGGACTTTGGCTCCGACTAGAGGATCATTTGGCTACATGGCTTTAATCTAGGGCAGTGTTTCTCAACTCCAGTCCTCAAGACTCACCAACAGATCATGTTTTCAGGTTTTTCTCAATGTTAGACACGGAATAATTCCATCACCTGTGCAACATTAAGGAAATCCTGAAAACCTGATCTGTTGGTGGGTCTTGAGGACTGGAGTTGAGAAACACTGATCTAGGGACTCTGATTCCGATTGGAGACCATACCACAGTCTAGGGATTTCGACTCCGGCTGCCAGGATTATATCATCATACCAAAGACTACTTAAGGAAGAAACCCAGGTTGGGACAATCCAGTCACCTGACTACAAACGTTGTAGACCTCAGCCAGCTTCCTAAATCTGGTGTTATTCCAGTCTCGGTGGGTGCCCACCGAAAGCGGGGTGCTGCTGGATTGGAGTAAGTAGCCCTGGAAGTTCTGAGGCACGGACCTTCTAATCCCTGGTGAGCCAGCGGAAGGGTTGGACACTGTTGCCTGTTACATTTGTATGTGTTGCTGGTTATGTGCCGTTGTTTATTGGATCCCCAAACTATTGGATCCCCAAAGTCTTAATATTGTGATTCCCTCACCCTGTGTTGTCTGAGTAGTGTTCCGCCCACGGTTAAGGAGGTCAGCGTTCAGTTGGGATGAGCCCCGGGCCATGCTGTCTTTCTAGACGCGGACGAGAGCACCCACTGACCCAGTGTTTCCACAGTAGGTAGTTGTGCTGCTACACAACCCACAATATCCAAAATTCTGTATCTAACCAGGAAAATTATTGAGAGACACACTCGTTGGCAGCTAGCCCACCTGGGAGGTCCGAGGTTATTGCCAGCCTAAATACCATTTTTATGGGGAAAAAAAAAAAAAAAAAAAAATATATGATCTGTTATGACTATTGGGCAAAAAATAAAATAAAAATATCTATTTTTTTTAAAATCAAAGTTAATGATTGGCTGTATGTGGGAGGAGACCTGAACAGGCCAAACATACACCGAGCATTTCCGGTGGGAGGGCAGGTTTTTTTTTTGCCACACTACATCCGAGAATATAGTTTTATTCCTCTGTAGAGAGACTGAATGGCTCTCCCTAGAGTGCCTGCACACATCATGCAGTGAAGTAGCCTGTGCATCATGGTCGTTGTTTCACAGACGAAACATCTGATGCGCGATCGAGTAATGTGCAATGCCAAGCACGCTCGCTCATCACTATTAATAAAACCTACTTTGTGCAAACAGCCAGGCTGAACATGCACAATCAGTTGCTGAAATAATTAAAGTTAAAAAAAAAAAAAAAAAAAGAGTGGGGGATAAAAACCACCACTAAACAGGAATTTGTTTATGGTTACAGATTAAAAACACAGAAAAGGAAAGCAGTGAATGGAGAGCGGACTCTGGAGACATGCCAGCTACAGCACGCTGTGAAAATTCTGTTATTTGCCTGACGTGTTTTGAGAAAAATTCTCTGGACAATACTCCGGCTTCTCGTCCGTCACAGTTGAGTCAGGACATAAAAGCTGCAGGATGACTGAGGCCATTATCATAGAGAAATAGCACACCGCTTGACACACCATTAGTCAGATTACAGTATCTGCAGGTTGGGCCTGTGTCTGGAATATTCATGTCTAGGAATCGTATCCTTAAACGGCTCACTGAATAAATCAGTCATTCATCAACAGTTAGCAGGCCAGAGAAGCCATCTACCACTTGAGCTGGGCCCCCCACTTAATTTATATGTTTGGGCCTTCCTGCATTGCTAAGACTGTATACTATAAAAGGCAAAATGGAATTATATTTTGAGACCTATAGCATTAAAAATGTTATATGGAACTTTGCTGATATTTTTTGCCATAGGGCTAATACCTTACAGGCAGGTAGAGTCCAAGCACCTTACACGTCCTGCACAGCGCCGTTCTCTCCTGCTCATATTGGTCATGGAACCCCTTTTGACAAGGATTCTGCTAAGTCATTTGAAATGATATCAACAGTATAGCTTGCCTCCCGCTCCCGCTCCCACTCAACCGGGACGTATGCAAAGTGATCATGGTTGTCCTGATTATCACATGGCAAATAGAGGTCATCATGAAGACCTCCAGGTCAGCCATCTACAGCAAGCCTATTAGGAGTATGGTCTAAAAGGTGGTGTCACACATAGCGACGCAGCAGCGATCACGACCAGCGATCTGACCTTATCAGGATCGCTGCTGCGTCGTTACATGGGCGCTGGTGAGCTGTCAAACAGGCAGATCTCACCAGCGACCAGCCCCCAGCTACGCGTGGAAGCGTAACTAAGGTAAACATCGGGTAACCAAGAAGCCCTTTCCTTTGTTACCAGATATTTACCTTAGTTACTAGCGTCCGCCGCTCACGCTGCCAGTGCCGGCTCCCTGCTCTCCTAGCCAGAGTACACATCGAGTTAATTAACTGATGTGTACTCCAGCTACGACGTATGCAGGGAGCAGGGATCCGGCACTGGCAGCGTGAGAGCGGCGGACGCTAGTAACTAAGGTAAATATCGGGTAACCAAGGAAAGGGCTTCTTGGTTACCCGATGTTTACCGTGGTTACAGCTTACCGCAGGCTGCCAGACGCCGGCTCCCTGCTCGCTTCAGTTCGTCGCTCTCTCACTGTCACACACAGCGATGTGTGCTTCACAGCGGGAGAGCAACGTCCAAAAAAATGAAGCAGGGCATTCAGCAACAACCGGCGACCTCACAGCAGGGGCCAGGTCGTTGCTGGATGTCACACACAGCGACGGGACGTCACTGTTACCTCACAGAAAATGGTGACTGAGCAGTGACGTCGTTGTAGTCATTGCTATGTGTGACACCACCTTAAGAAGCTTCTGTCAATATCACACTGACAGGTAAAAAACGTATTGCATTATGCCAGCAAACAATCAACAGTAACAAAACATTAAATGTCTCATATAGGGACGAAGTAATATAAAATAAATATATATAACATTTATTTTACCACACACTAAATTTTTTTTATACTACCAATAATTTTTTTTTTTTTTTTTTAAAGTAGCAAAAACTATTTCCATTATACAGCCAACAATACAGTGGAATAAAATGCAATTAAACAGTTGTATGCAAATAAAAAGGTTACCGCTGAAAAAGTCATTTCGTCCTGCAAAACAAGCCGCCATACGACTCAGTCAGTAGAAGTGGCACAAAATAAAATATAAATTCTAAAATGTGGAATTACCGTAGTTTTATTTAACTGTAGACTAAAGGTCGCTTTACACGCTGCGATCCCACTTAAGACCCGTCACACATACTTACCTGCCTAGCGACATCGCTGTGATTGGCGACCCGCCTCCTTTCTAACGGGCGGTTCGTTCGGCGTCACAGCAACGTCACTAAGCGGCCACCCAATAGAAGCGGAGGAGGCGGAGATGATCGGACAGAACATCCCGCCCACCTCCTTCCTTCCTCATTGCTGCGGGACGCAGGTAAGGAGATGTTCCTCGTTCCTGTGGTGTCACACATAGCGATGTGTGCTGCCGCAGAAACGACGAACAACCTGCGTCCTGTAACAGCAACGATAATTGGGAATAGGGGAGCATGTAAGCGATTTTACACGTGTTTGCGATGATTTTTGATCGCACGTAGGTGTCACACGCAACATCGCTAAAGCGGCCGGATGTGCGTCATGAATTCCTTGACCCCAACGACATCGCTTTAGCGATGTTGCAGCATGTAAAGCGGCCTTAAGGCTGTCTTATTTCACAAGGTGAATGGTGTAAAACACAAACACACACAATAAATAGAATTAGCTATAATACCCTGCTATAAAAGGGCTTTAAACTTATTTCCTCCCAGGTGAAAGGGAAAACCCTTTAAGGGTGTGTTCATACATGGCTTTTTTGCACCTTTGTGCTTGGTTTTGAGGACAGAAAATAATCTGTTTTAGGGCATGTGCGCACATGTGCGTACATGTGCGTATTGCATGCATTTACGCTGCGTCTAGCACTGCAGCATAAATGCATGCATCCCCTGCACAATGTAGATTGTGCATAATCCTTGCGCACGTTGCTTTTTTGAACACAGCGATTTGGATGCTGAAATTTTGATCCAAATCGGTGTGTTCAAAAATGCAGCATGTCAATTATTCCGTGTGCTTTGGATGCAGCTCCCACTCTGTCTATGGGAGACGGAGCATCCATTGCGCATGAAATCGGCATCTATTCTGCAGACCCACTGCATCCATTACGCAGTGTTTCTACAGTTATTTGAAGCGCACATTAAGGCCTAAGGCACACGGCGAGAAAATCGGTGCGAGTGGAGTGCGATAAAACATCGCATTCCACTCGGACCAATATTAGCCTGTGTGTCAGCATCCATGAACTATTATTTTCTCAGCTGTAATCTGACCGAGAAAACAAATCGCAGCATGCTGCGAGTGTAATGAAAGACTCCCTCTCTCGCACAGATTCAAGTCTAAGGGGCGAGAGGGGGGGGAAAAAAACCCGCACACACACACACAGACACACACACACACACACACCGCACTGCACTCGCGGTACACCGGTGTACCGCACGTGCAGAATGGCAATAGCCATCAACGGAGGAGAGAGGGAGAGAAATCCCTCCCTCCCCTCCTCCGTGCCAGCCCACCCCCGCCGCTGAGGTCTGTTCGCACAGTCGGACCTCAGTCGCAGGGATACTAACATGACACGCGGCTCTGCTGTGCTGCCAGCGTGAGCCGCGTGTCATGCGAACATCGCACTAGTGCCAGTGTGGCCCCGGCCTAACTGAGAAACCACTGCAGAAATTTCAGCATGTACGTGCTAACACAGCCTTACAGTACCAGCAAAAGTAAAAAGATGTCAGAAATCTCATTCACATGCAGCTGTTTTTCCTGACTGAATTTGAGAACTGCAGCAGTTATGAAAATCTGTAGTATGTGTTTTGTTTTTTTTATACAGCATATTTAAAAAACACACTAAGGCTATGTGTCCACGGTAGAATGTACCTGCGGATTTTTCTGCATGAAAATCTTCGAGTTTCGCGGCAAATCCGCACCCGCGGATTTTGATGCGGATTTCTTTTTTCCCCCCATTCTATACCCAAAATCCGCAACAAATAATTGACATGCTGCAGATTTTTCCGCATCAAAATCCGCGGCAAATCCGCAGCGGAAAAATCCGCAGCATGGACACAGCATTTCCAAAATGCCATTGAAATGGCTTGGAAGTGCCGCTGCTGCAGATTTTCGGGAAATCCGCTGTAAATTCGCGGCAAAATCCGCGGTAAATCCGCAGCGTGGGCACATAGCCTAAGGCTGCTTTCACACTTGCGTTGGACGGCTTCCGTTGCTATCCGCAGCTTTGAGGAATTACAGTAACCGTTGCAGGAAACAGTTTTATTCCTCAGACTTCTATTCGCTACGGAAAGCAACAGATGGTCTTGAGAAGATGCAAAACGCATTCTACATCAAAATCCTAGCGTTTTACATGCTTTTTGGATGCAGAAAACAAGCGTTTGACAATTTAATTGCCTGCGTTTTTTTACATTATTAAAGGCATGATATGTCCCTTTACACACACACACACACACAATTAAAATTAAGAATAACACTAATTTAACGTTATTTTATATATAAATATTAAACATTTATCATTTTAAATAAAATCAGCCATTTTGTTTATGATTATAATCTTGATATTTGTTATCTTTTTTTTCCATTTTTTCATAGTATTTGAATGTTAAATTCTTTAGCAGTGTATTTGGCATCAAAACGCATCTGATTTTAAGCAATGAAAAAGCATGTAAATCGCAGTAAAAACGTGGCCAAAAGACGGTAAAAACGCAAGCGTATTTATAGCGTTTTTGTGGTCAAAAACAACTTTGGCAAATACCATGTCTGTTAAAGGGTGCGTTTAGAACTGCAACTACCTCGATGCAACGTGGGCACATAGCCTAAGGTAATTTTCTCCGAGGAGTCCACACCTGGTCGTCTAATGGTTAAACAGACCTGGAGAGGCGTACAAGCCACAGTGTCTTGCACCCACTGTGAAATTTGGTGGAGGATCGGTGATTATCTGGGGATGCTTCAGCAAGGCTGGAATTGGGCAGATTCAACTTTGCAAAGGACGTATGAATCAAGCCGCGTACAAAAGGTTATCCTGGAACAGTTGATTCCTTCTGCTCAGGCAACAATCCCCAACTCTGAGGACTGTTTTTTCCAGTAACACAATCCGCCATGCCACACGGTTAGGTCAATGTGTGGATGAAGGACCACCACATCAAAACCCTGTCATGGCCAGCCCAATCTCCAGACCTGAACCCCATTGAAAACCTCTGGAATGTAATCAAGAGGATGATGAATAGTCACAAATCATCAAACAAAGAAGAACTGCTTAAATTTTTGCACCAGGAGTTGCATAAGGTCACCCAAAAGCAGTGTGAAAGACTGGTGGAAAGTATGCCAAGACGCATGAAAGCTGTGATTAAAAAAAAAAAAAAAAAAAAAAAAAAAAAAAATCAGGGTTATTCCACAAAATATTTATTTCTGAACTCCTCCTGAGTTAAAACATTATTAGTATTGTTGTTTCTAAATGATTATGAACTTGTTTTCTTTGCCTTGAGGTCTGAAAGCAATGCAGTTTTTTGTTATTTTGACCATTTCTCATTTTCAGAAAATAAATACATTGCTTGAAAAGTCGGAGACATGTTGTCAGTAGTTTATAGAATAAAAAAAACAATTTACATTTCAATCAAGTATGCCTATAAAAAGATAAAAATCAGAAAAACTGACAATTTTGCAGTGGTCTCAATTTTTGCCAGAGCGGTTGGTGGATGGATGGATGGATAGATAGATAGATGTATGTATTAAAAAAAAAAAAAAAAAAAAAAAAAAACAAAAAAAAAACCACACACATACATTACTTACACACACACACACACACACACACACACACACTAAGATAGGAACCCTAATCTGAAGAAGAGGTTGTAGCCAGTCCTGGCATCTCCACTTCCGCACAGGTCATGGTCTCCCTGTTAGCACATGACCACTTCTGTGGGGGGGGGGGGGGGGTGTTTCTATTTTTACAAAAGTCGGATCTTCTGAATATAGCTTCCATGGATTCAGAGAAGCTATTACTGTGCTCACTCCTGCACTGCTATAATTTGAAGGTAAATGTGAAAAGACATTAAAAAGATGTGTACCGAAGACAACTCACTGCTGCTTCCAGCTCTGCTAAATTTATATTTTTAGCTGCATTGAGAGAGCATTTATATTGAATCAACTTTTTAGTGCCTTCTAATTATCCCAGCTTTTGTTAAACAGAAATTTAGCTCTATACAGGCTTTTTGGGAGGCTTGGAGAAATCAAAATTTCAAGCTCCATATGGGGAAAGTTTATTTTAAGAATGAAATGGGCAAAACAACAAAATTATGCAAAAGGTTGATGACGGTTTTATGTAACTTGCAAATCCAAGCCTCCAGCTAGAGGGGGATATAAATATGTTTAATAAGCTCCATTAAAAGAACAAACAAGAAGGCTGCAGGGTAAAAACCGTCATAAAAGGGTATTAACGTAAAGATTGTTTAAAGTAATCGCATCTGCATAGAAAAATAACAAAAATGACAGAACAGCAGATCAAGGAGAACTATTTGTTATTAAAGAACCTTCTACTACTGTAGCTCTGCATTTGTGTAGGACGTGTAGTCTGTTTTCTGTAAGATCAGTCATTTCTCTTGCCTTCAGTTAAAAGGAATTATCCGGCTTATTTTCCTTATATTTTGTTATTTCACTACTGGGCTACATTGGGGCAGGTAAGTAGACCGTAACTACCTACCTGCCCTGCTGTCAGCCCCTCTCGTCCAACTCAGAGTGGTCATGTGACCGCTCCTGCCAGGATTTTGCTGTTTCCTGTGATGTCACATCGACAGGGGCAGGAGATTATGCTAGCCTTGTAGATGGGCATCACAGCCAACGTCATGTAGCTGCCCTGCTGGGCATGTACAGTGCAATGAGCCCCCGCCCCCTCCATACTCTCCCCTGCGCTGCTATCTGTGCTGGGATCCTGGACAAACAGAGTTGCCCTCTGTCTGACGCAGTCAGTGCTGTTTGCCCGACGGTGTCCTCAGCTCATTATGATGTATGGTGCCCAGGTAACTGACACCAACCCCCCCCCCCTCCTCCTCCTCCCCATGCGCTGTCTCTCCTCACTGATGAATGCAGCCTCTGCCGCTCCTGGCTTTTGAATACAGTCAGGAGCAGAGAGCACTGAGTCCTGCATCGCTCGGCTGTAAGGATGCTGCATCACAGCACGGAGGAAAAGAGACAGTATGGGCAAGAGAGCGCGGGGAGGGCAGAGAAGAGAATGCAGGGGTGAGAGGCGGGGGGTGCAGAGGAGACAACGCAGAACATTGACAGGGAATGTGCGGGCAGAGGGCGGGGCTGGACACCAAGGCTGGACAGTGCCAGCTGTGGCTGAAGTTCAGCAGTCAAATATGTCATGTTTGGTTGTTCTGCAAGTAAAGCGGCTGCAGAAAATAAAAAGTGAAAATTCAAGGAGGAACAAAAAAAGTTAGGGAAAAAAAAAAATAAAAAAAAATCTAATAATAATAATAATAATAATAATAATAATAATAATAATAATAATAATAATAATATTATAATATAGGGATGTTTTATATGACAATACAGCACAGATCTTAAACATTTTTTGGAGTTTGGTCGGACAACTTCCTTAATAGAGAACAAATAAGGAATATACAGGACATGCAGCAGGGAAAACCTTTACCCAAGACCCCTTCCCTTTCTTTCCTTCCGGTATTCCTGCCATCAATCACAATGAAAGACGACACCTGCTTGGCTAAATATGTAACTATAAAGTTTTATATACAGTATGAGATCAATCATCAAATGTCTTGTAGCATCACAGGTGTGTCCCAACAGCACATCAATATTTATAGCCTTTAATAGAAGAAATACTCAAAGTTTTGTTTAATTGCATAATCAAAAATAAAATTAAAAATGTGGTTATCCCAGAGTATTTTTTTTCTCAAATTCCTTGTAGCCCACTAACCTTTCTATAGAAACTCAACCATTTCTTCAGATACTAAATGGCTAATTATAGCAATGTATAATGCCACTTACGAAACAGAAAACACTTGTCTGATTGGTTGCTGCAACAGTTTTTCATTTAGACAATAAAGAAAAATTAATCACTTGTGCTTATAGGTGGGGAGGTCTATGGTATATATAAAAAAATAAAAATATCGACATAGTCAAGTATTAAGTGAGTAAACCCATAGGAGGTTTATTGATTAGAACTAGTGATGAGCGCGCGTTAACATGCTCGGGTTCTCGGTACTTTAAACAAGCAGGTCGGACGCTCAGATGGCCTCGACATTTGTAATGAGTTTAAATGTTAGTCAAGGGAGAAGGAGCATTTTTTTTCCAGAAGATTTTCCGGAAAAATGCTTGATTTTCGCATTGATTTCTATTACTTGGTACGCGAGTCGAGCCCATCCGAGTGGCTTGTTTAGAGTACCAAGCACCTGAGTTAACGCAGGTACCAAGCTGCCACAGGGAAAAAGATTCCACTCCCATAGCAAACAGATGGACCAGATTTCAGCAAAAATTTCTCACTTGCTCTAAAAGAAGTGGAAGAGTTCAACCTTTCATGAAAAATTACTGCATGAGGCAATTCCTTTATACCCTGAAATAGTTAGAGCCCTTTCACACATTATTACCTACGTTCACTAGTCTTGTCGGGGCCTACATCCAAACCTTCTCGTAAAACGTGTTTTGGACGCATGTACCGACTGTCCCATTGACTGTAATGGAGCAGACGTAGTCACCGTGTGCTCTGTCTTGCACCATTTTCGGGCGTATATGCTTTCTGCTCATGAGTCCGAAACCCGTATTTTTTGAGGATGGGGTTTGGACGGAGGTCCCGATGGAACCAGTGAATGTAGGTAATAACGCAATGTGAAAGCAGCCTTAGAACTGTTGCCCATGTGGTCATTGCTTTGCCACCAACCCAAGTAAGGCTAGGGACCCACTTTGCGTTTTAAGTGCTTTTTAGGTCCGTTTTGGGAAGCACCTTTTTCATGCCAAAAGGCATGCGTTTTGATTTACCAGCAAAGTCTATGGAAAAAGTGGGTTTTCCGACCCCACTTTGCGTTTCTAAATGCTGCGTTTAATTTGCATATTTTGTGGCAAAAACCATGCGTTCAAAGAAGCAGCAGGTCAGTTTTTGCCATTTTAGGTGCGTTTTGCCAACATTGGAGTCAATGAGAAATGGCAAAAATCAAGATTCCTTCAAATTTCTGCATTTTACCTGTTTTTTCAGTGCTGAAAACATGCGTTTTGGAGTTCCAAAACACATGTTTTTTGAACATCAAAATAATGAATTAATATGTCCCTTTACACACACGACAATTTAAATTAAGGAAATACTTTTTTGCTATTTTTAAATAAAATATCATATTACCGCATTAATTTAATGAATAAAGTTTAATTTAATGATTTATTCTATGAATATAGATTTGATTCTTTTCTTCCCTTTTTTTCAAAGTATAAACTATTTAAACTTTATTAAGCTGTGTCTTTATGTTCAAAACGCAACTATCAGAACGCAGGTAAAAAGCGCATCAAATACGCGAAAAAAAACTCATGCGTTTTCAGCGCCAAATTTCTGAAAAAAGCAACTTTGGACAAAATCAATTAAGCCCAAAACGTGCGTTCTAAACTGCAAGTAGGTGAACGCAAAGTGGGTCCCTAGCCTTAAGCTGGGTTCACACATAGCGACAGCGACATCGCTGTTACGTCACCATTTTCTGTGACGTAACAGCGACCTGGTAAGTCGCTGTTATGATCGCTGCTTAGCTGTCAAACACAGCGACGCAGCAGCGATCATAACATCGCTACATGTGCAGAGAGCAGGGAGCCGCGCACACTGCTTAGCGCTGGCTCCTTGCTCTCCTAGCTACAGTACACATAGGGTTAATTACCCGATATGCACTGCAGCTACATGTGCACAGAGCAGGAGCCGGCACTAGCAGCAAGAGCGGCGGAGGCTGGTAACGAAGGTAAATATCGGGTAACCAGGGAAAGGTCTTCCTTTGGTTACCCGATGTTTACAGTGGTTACAGCTTTCCGCAGCTGCCAGACGCCGGCTCCTGCTCCCTGCTCGCTTCATTTCGTCGCTCTCTCGCTGTCACACACAGCGATGTGTGCGTCACAGCGGGAGAGCGACGACGAAAAAATGAAGCTGGACATTCAGCAACGACCTCACAGCAGGGGCCAGCTCGTTGCTGGATGTCACACACAGCAACAGCGACGGGACGTCGCTGCAACGTCACAGAAAATGGTGACGTAGCAGCGACGTCGTTGTCGTCGCTGTGTGTGACACCACCTTTAGTGTAGAAAGGTTGTTCTCTAGCCTTAAAATAATTCGATCAGATTTGAGGTAATCTATGAAGAAGGATCTGATGGAAGCAATTCTATTTCTCAGAACATATTCTTAGACTGCACAAATGTCATTTGGTACATTTTTGTTGAAAACTCGCCCCCCCACCTACTGCATAGTGTATTGCACATTTACAAATTATGCAAGTTTGAATGCTAAATGTATTATTCCAATGAACCCATTTTCGGTTCAATCTAAACAGCTTGATTATTGAATAATAATGATTAAAAGCCTGATCTTACCATTGCACTACAGAAAGTTTAGCAAAAACGTGAGTCATGTATGAGGGAGTCTGAGCCGGAGTCAGGGAAATTGAGGAGTCGGAGGTTTGGCTTACCAACTCCACAGCTCTGGCCTGTACATCGGAATCTCTTGTAAGCTTGCGCCTGCGCACTGCCATTGTCTCTGCGCAGAAGTGCGGAACATAAAAGCAACGCCCAGAGGAGAGTTACTGGAACTTCTGCTCCCAGTACTATCCAAAGCTCAGAGACTAAAAAAATTAAATTAAATAAAATTGTGAAGTGCGGCACACTGTAGAGGAAGGACGGCACCAGCAATATGCAGATGCAAGATTACAGGACAAAAATATATAAATGGATAGCTCAAAAGTGCTAAACAGATTCCCTATAAAGGTTTGATTAAAGCAGTTTTTTTTTTTTTTTTGAAGAACAAAAAAAAAAAAAAAAAAAATTAAAAACAAACATTGAAGTAATCCCTAGCAAAAAACACTTTTTACATTAAATATTACAAGAATTGTGTTTGGGGCATTAGTGCACACTTTTCCGCAGTTTACCTAAGGAGAAAACAAGGGGCACACATCCTTCTGTTGCTTAAACATTTGGTTTACAAATGCATAAAATGCTGAGAGGTATTCCAACTACGCAGTTGCCCTAAGTATGGCATGGATTCCGTTTTGTTTTCTGTAAGACAAGGTTAGAAGACTTGTAGTTTCCCAGTTACAGTGCATTCCTGGCATTAACAGGAGGTCATGAAAGTAGCAATCTCCCACAGGTGTCTGCTATGTCAGTCAGTGTCATTCAGGAGGATATTGATCATTGTTTTGTCACCTGTTGAATGTCTAATAGGAAACGGCTGTGACCGAGTAGCTGTTGCGCTTAGAGGCTGACATTCTTCTCTGCATACCACAGAGAGCAGAATGTAGTCTGATCAAATATGTAATCAAAGACTACATTTGTGTGAAAAATGCATAGCTGTATAAGCCAGTTCTAGAGTGTTTCTGAGCAAAGGGCCTGGTAAATGGTCTGGATCCATTGATCTAATTCTTAGTCTATGGTGGCTGCTGCTGTCTTTCCCCGAAAAGACAACAATGTTATTTTTGGCACCAAAAGCTTATTTTCAGGGGATGCCTTATATTTTGTATTGGTGTCAGTGATATGAATGGAAAATTAATATTCACCCCCCTTTCCCCACCCACCCCTCTGTGGAGGCATCAGTGGTTCAGTCATACTACCGTAGGATCATATCGCAATGCTTGGACAGGCCGGCGGCTCTTCTGACCAGAGTGCGATAGTGTGTAATTCTATGCAGACTTCACGCTCGGGTAAGGAGAGCAACCACCAGTCCAAGCATTGCGATGTGATCCTCTGAACCACTGATGCAGGCACACAGAGGGGTGAGCAGGATTATGAGCAGCAAAAAAAAAAAAAAAAAAAAAAAAAAAAAAATGTGAACATAAATTTGCAATTACCACATATTCAAATAAATGCCGCTGGCACAGAGGGGTTAGTTACATTAATGGGTGGGTGAAGAGAATGAATATTAATTTTTCATTAACCCATGTTCCAATCACTGACACAAGTGCAGAGGGGTGGGCAGGGGAAGAGGTGAATATTAATGTAGTACCATGTAGTTCAGGTGACTAAGCCAAGAGCCTGGTCCTCAGTGTGGCTTTTACCCACTAATCCCCCACCCCAAACACACACAAAAAGGTGTTTTTTTTTAGAAAATTATGTCCTCTTAATTGGAAGTAGACAGGTGGTGGTCCGGGTTCTGAGACCAAAAAGCGATTGAATCTAGTGGGGGAGACACTGCAGGGTCGCCTGATTCAGAAGGTAGAGGTGTCTCCTCGGTGGCTGCATTTTTTGTCACCGCCACTCCACCCCGAAATCCCCTCCCCTTTCATAGTGGGAGTCTGGCCATTCTCTGAGCCGGCTGTCAAGATGACAGCTGGTTCAGAGAAAGTGCAGCTTTTTGGCTCCCAGCGATCAATTATACTAGCATCAATTAATATGCACTTGGTACTTCTGGTGACTGAATAATAGTGCTTATTTTAGCAACAGTCACCCAAAATAATCATGGTATGGTGTACTAATATTGGTTGTAGGTTTAGGGGGAACTTCCAGTTTCCCAGGGAGGTCTGAACGCTAGGACCACCACAGATCCCAAGTTCTGGGCATCGGAAAAGCCCATGTGAATGGGAGTAGTAGCGGATCATGTGCTTACGGTAATTCTTAAGGCCAGATGAAAGTTGAAGTCTGCTCTTTAGTGGACCCATAGATCACAAATGGCTCGGGGGTACGAGTGATTGATCTATACTCCAGTCACACGGGGATTCCTTATCCCATTGAATAACTTCCAAACCTTCTACAGCCCCTTTAAAATTTACCTTCCAAAGTAATGTATATACACATGTTTCTTTGATTTCACGGTGGGAGAGCTCACATTTTTTAATAGTGAAAGAAAAAAAAAAAATATAGTAATGTGTAGTAAAATGTGTCATTCTCTCGGCTCAAAAGTTGCAATGTGCAGAGAGGAAAACATTGCAGGGAATTAATTATTTCAATCTGTGGGAATAAAAAGTTACTGGGAACAAGGAAGAAGAAAGAAAAAAAAACCCGTGTACAACAAGCTCACATTTTGTAAATTTTTCAGACTTTAATGGGCACAAAGAGCTACATTCATTGAGCCCTGGGTTTGCAAAGAACATAATATCTCACAAAGCTGACAAATTTCAAGGCCTGTTTGAGTTCATTGCCTCACACGCTCTGGCCGAACAGTGGGCGCAGGGTTATCAGCCAGCCCCTAGCAATAGATTAAACCGATAAAGTGTGGGCAAGTCACTAGAATACGGAAGCATTTTAGGGTTGATTTTACAGCACAATAATATTTCACGCCATAGAGGATTAAAAACTTGCATATGACAAAAGGGCATAGGAGCCTGTGATTAAGACCGAGAAAAAAAAAAAAAAACAACACAAACTACTTAATACTTCTGTATCCCATTAAGGTGTAGACCGTTGAGTGCACTTATGGAAGATGCAGACACTGGATTGCTCGTATAAGAATAGAGATCACCCGGGAACTCCAGGGCTCTTTGTAAAGCCTCCATTCATCTTCTACCGGTAACCCAGGACGCGGTATCCAGATAGAGCACCAGACCTTAGCTTAGCGTTCTGCTCTAATATTTCAGAATAAGACCACAGCTAGTGATGAATATGCAAACGTTGTTGCATAGTAGGGAAAACGTAGAGATGATTTATACAGGAATATGCAGCATAATCATTTACTACAGGAAGCTCAAAAAAGTAGCAAGAACTGTAATTTCCCTGAGACCTATTAATAAATTACTTGTCTGGGATTTGTACAACGTGATGCGATTTTCTCCCTATTTCAGCAGATAAAATCTTTTAGGCTCGAAGTTGTTGGTTTTTTTCTCTCCATATTCTTGTGTTTGGTAACCATGGAGATGACAGAATGTCCAAAAAGGTTCAGACTAATGCGACACTGAATGGATGAGTCTGCCTGTGAGAGCACAAGTCAGGAGTCTGGGTCTAGATGCCCTGGTCATCTTGATTGCTACCTAAAATGATGGTTAAGTGAGCGGCCTGTGCAGGAGTATGCAACAGTACAGAGAACGGAGTCCTGGGAGGAGCGCTGGCCACATAAACACAAATCAAAAAGGAGGCCAAACAGGGGATGGGCTCCAGCATAATAGAGACACTACAAAAGGAGCAACGTGCAAAAAGAAAGGAAGCTATTGTCTCCAGATACTGAGGACTGATCAAGGAAGAGTTCTCACAAGAACAGCTAATTGCCAAGAGCTGGGAAAATCTGGCTGAGCATGCCGCAGTGTAAACTCTTCAACTCATGGCCAGGATTACAAGACACATATCTAGGCCTTACTACAATGGAAAATATTGTACGAAAGAGCGGAATAGAAACACAAGGAATAATTCAGTTCTGCAAGTGCACTCACCTATAAGATGCATATTATTGGGGTGCTCCTAAAATGTGAATGGAAGGAAGACACAAGACCATTGAGCAATATAAGAATTTACAAGGAAACCAGCAGCGTACACTGCACCTTTACATACAGGCTGAAGGATAAACAGGAGCGAAGATGCTAACTACCGGCTGAGTGCTCGATAGATTTATTTTTGAGTCCACACATGTAATATGGAGGATTGCCATGAAACAAATACCCAAATCAGGGACTCTACAGCTGCCAAGAAATACTGACGTTTGTAGCTCTACTGCCACATGGCGGCTCAACGAACAAGTCTCAAAAAAGTAAAGAGTAAAAGAAGCACAAAAGCCAAAGCTTTGGTGGACATGATCCACACATACACGATAACAAGCAGCTGCGTGAATTCCTATGCACAGATTAGGACACTGCAAAGTCCCCAACAACAGGACCACCCCTCCCCTAATGTGTCACTCAGCCATGAAGAACTGGCAAGCAGCACTATTCATGTAGACACAATGCCATAAACACAAATGCTTGGAAAAAAGAAAAGAAAAAGGAGGTCTACCCAGGGAAAATAGTTTGTGGTTATATAAAAAGGACTGAAGGAGTAATAATTGTACTCCACCAGCAGGATACTGACAGTCTACCAATATCAAATGAAGCCCAACCAGCAGAAAGCTGGAACACAAAAACGAGCCAGTCCAGGCAGAACTATGTAAACAAAAATAAATCATATGTATATAGAAATCTTTTAAAAACACGTTTCATATCCTGACAATCCAGATATACCAGAGAACATATGTAAATGATGAACATCTGAAGATCAATAGGAGTAAATATAAATTGGAGGCTATTAACCCTTCATAGTTCTACACCAAAAGCGGTCAAAGCCAAGTGCAAAATGGCCCAAACAAAGCTCAAAAAAGGTATAAAAGTAAGAATTAGAAATACAGAATCTAAATTTATGCTTGAAGCAACCGATACAAAGAGCACAGTACAAGTAATGACGGTGAGAAAGTGCTCTGGTTACTGGCAGAAGGCAAGCTGCAGAAATCATATGCTCGCCCGTAGGAATGTGTGCCATGCTTCACAGGCACCTACTCAGACAAAGCATTAAACAAGTCAAGCAGGCAGGGCACAAGAGTTTTACAGCGCAAACACTGACCCCTTTAGAAATACTGACTTGCACTAGCAAAATTTATATAGTTATGTGCTTTTATGCAGAGGATGCCAGTAAAAAGACATTATGTAATGTTTGCAAATGGATTTATCTTGTCTGGAATGTCAACCTTTCCACTACATCACTTACTTGCAGCGTAGAGGTGAGGACACCAGCACCTGGAGGCTTCTGGGGCTGCAGTGAAGTATATGTACGCATCCTTACTCCGCTTGCATGGTTTTTGCCTTAGAAATGTTTGGCGCTTTACTTGGTTAGATCACATTATTGAAGCGGATGGTCATGAGCCACTACTTATGAAAAGGGCTTATGTATAGAAGACTACCATTCACATTAATAAATCATCCAACAAGATCAGCGTGTGGACAATCTCCATTTTTATCATTCACAGGCCTGGCAGGCAATTAACAAATGCATTACATGAAATGACCGCAGCTCCATTTCCAACTAGAAAAAGCTCTGGAAAAACTGTAGACTCAGCAGATATCAGACTGGTAATAAAAGGAGAGCGGAAGCAGCACCATCTGACCTGGCAGAAAGGCACAATCTGCCTGCTCTTCTAAAGACCGCAACTTCAATGCTAAACCCAGACGGTAGTAACAATATATTACAAATCTACAACTAAAATGTCTGTCCAGGGAAGGAAGGCCATCACATATAGTGGGGTCCAATGCTCATTGTGCTATAAACATCACCTGGAAATAAGATTCTGCATGTCAATACCAAAATGAAAGTTGTATGTAAAAAAGAAAAATGTGGTTAACGTCATTATATAACCCATAACTTTTTCTGGTGATGAGGCTATGTGCGCACGTTGCATGTGTTTTGTTTCCCCAGCAAAGTCTATGAGAAATCAGAAATCCCATGTGCATGCTGTGCCTATGATTGGTTGCAGTCAGACAGCTGTCACTCAGCATGGAGTGGATCTATATCGTACAGGAAAAAAAAAAAAAAAAACACACACACACACACACACACACACACACACACACCAACACACTGCGTGTGGGCCACCTCCCACCTCCTCCCAATTTTGATACCCAACCAAGATAAAGCCTCACAGCTGGTATTCTCAGACTGGGGGGAGACTCATTATTGGGAGCCCCCCAGCAGCGGCCCGGAATTGCCGCATCCATTAGATGAGACAGTCCTGGGACTTTACCTGGCTCATCCCGATTGACCTGGTGCGGTGGCGATTGGGACAATAAGGTGTTAATGGCAGCCCACAGCAGCCACTAAGTTTTAGCTTAGTGAAGGCAGGCATTTATGAGACACCCCCTCATCACTAATCTGTAAGTGACCGTAAATGAACAGAAACCTCGAAAAATCCTTTATTTGTAATAAAAGAGAAAAAAAGCCACCCTCTTTCACCACTTTATTAACCCCCCCAAACACCTTTAGGTCAGACATAATCCACACAAGGTCCCATGATGCTTCCAGCACGGCTACATCTGAAGCTCACAGCAATAGCCATAGAACAAGACTGCCAGCTGTGAGCTCCACACAGCAACTGAAGTGAGTTGCGCCATCAACGATGACGTCACTCAGGTTAACCGCAGTCACAGCTGGAGTCCTCCACCTGTGATAGCAAATCACACGAGTGACTGAAGTGAGCCACACGATCAGTGGTGCCATCACTCAGATGATTTCCAGTCACAGCTGGAGTCCTTCACCTGTGACTGCAAATCAGGCAGTGACAGACCGAACCGCGCAATGAGAATGAACTCGGGTGAACCTCTGACGTCACCGCTGCAGGCCGCACACTACTGCCCGTTTTGCAGCACTGACGTCAGGGGTTCACCCGAGTTCATTCTAATCACGCGGCTCCGTCTCTATCTGCTGTCAGCAGCCAGTCATGCTCTATGGAGCTTGCTGTGACAGAACAGGGATGTAGCAGAGCTGAATCACCGTGGGACCTCGTGTGAATTACTTCAGACCTGCAGGGGTGTTTAGGGGTAAATAAAGTGGTGAAAGGGCGTTTTTTTGCATTTTATTCCAAATAAAGGATTTTGGGGGTGTATGTGTTTATTTACTTCCACTTACAGATTAGTGATGGGGGCGGGGTCTCTGACAACTGCCATAACAAATCTAGGACTTAGTGGCTGCTGTGGGCTGCCATTAACTCATTATCCCGATTGCCACTGCAGCAGAGCAACAGGAAGAGCCGGGTCCAGCGCTAGAATTGGCACATCTTATGGATGCGCCACTTCTGGGGCGGCTGTGGGCTGCTATTGTTAGGCTGGAAAAGGCCAAATAACGATGGGCCTTCCCACCCTAATAATATTAGCCCCCAGTTGTCTGCTGCACCTTAGCTGGTTTTAGAAAAATGGGGGGACCCCACTTTTTTTATTAAATAAGTGTGGGATGCCCTTTTTTTTCAAAACCAGCCAAGGTACAGCAGACAGCTGAAGGTTCCTTTTTACACACCAAAAATCTAACACTGCCTAGCTAACCCTCTATCAAGCTATTCTGTCATTTCTTATTATCCACTCTATATGTTCCTTCGGTCTATTTTTTTTTTTTTTTTTATCAATTATCCTATCATATTTTATTTCTACTTAAAAAAAAAAAAATGCAATGACAAAAAGCATGCGTTTTTTTGTCGAACAGTGTTTACAGTTGTCAAGTCTGCCAGAGGGTGTATTTTTTTGTCAAATCAAGAACGCAGTGTGCGGACATACCCTGAGAGTTTATTTTTGCAAGGGTCGCCCTTTTATTTTTATGAAGTCAATTTTAGGATGAATACAACTTTAAATTGATATTGCATTTTTTAGCAGATGGAGGTGAAAGTAGTGGGGGAGAAGGGCAACTGCAGCAACCCAAAAAACACCAATTCTGGTGGTTAATTTTTGCCGTTCTGACATTTCCTGACATTCATTGATAAAAGGGTTAAAAAGGACCATAAGGATGGAGAAAGGAGAGGAAAAAAAAAAAAAAAAAAAAAAAGTGCAATGCTCGACCTTTGCTACAGTACTTTGCTTTCTCCAGCAGTCCCATAAACTAATGCGGCGGAGGTTGAGCATGCGCACTTCCACGCCATTCAAGGCAGGGCTGCACAGTGATCACTGGCTGTTTAGTGAATAATCCTTTGAGGCTAGGTTTCCACATTCAGCCTACGTAAGCCTATAGCGCAGAAACAAGGTGAGCAACATATACAAATCTGGCCCTATTTCAAGTTGACTGCAGCTACGAATAGCTTGAATACACTGCCTGTGAATGGTTATGCCATATGGCAATTTACCACAATTACCTACATCGGGGCACACTTCAACTGTAACTTGTGAACTAGCCTTGGGTGTGAAAAATGTTATCCCTCAATCCACAGACTAGCTTGTACATCAAAGTACATCCACTTTTTAACAGAATATGGTCCAGGAATAAGGAATAAGCCTAGCTGCCCACCATCTAGGATGTGCTTCATTTCCACAATATGTCAATATTCAACTAAAAAAAAGTCAGAAGTCCAGAGGAGCTAAGCAATGGAAGGCCTGTTTTTTTGCAGCATACTAGTGCCCCCGTGGAGAAGTCCTTGTATTATAGATACAACGTATATGTAATGAAATGATTCCACGTCTCAATAGTCACACTTAAAAGGGTCAGCAAACCATGGAGGAAGAGATGAAAGTTGATACAATAACACAATTCTACTGTGCTATACTGCATTATAAGAAATCAAAGTAAAAGCCAGAATAAGGTTTCTGATTAAATATATAGTTCCCCTCCTCATTTACATTTAAGTATCAATATTCGGCACGTTATTACAAGGGAGAAATACAGTGCTTTTCCAATGTACAGACACAAACCAAGGGAATGTGCATGATGTCATTTTAACCCTGAAAGGACTTGCAGACGCGGAAACTAAATAGAACAAAGTACCCTTTGGAATGATCACAACTGTGGCCAATTTTCATTTACTGTTCATTTGAGCACTGACTGAGCAACCAGAACACACAAGACTCAAATGTTTGCCAATGACCTCACAAGCAGATGGCAGAGATGCATTAAACTGGATAGAAATGTAACAGCCCACATAAATGGTGGTTAGACCTGCACAGTACACTCTGTGCCCACCAGGTCTTTAAAAGGGAACCTGTCAGAAGAATCAACCCTCCTGAGACATCTATATGGGCATTCAGATCATAGGAAGCTGAATTTAAATGATCAGAGAACCAATATCGTATTCCAGAGTAATCAACATTCTTAATATGCAAATGAGCGGTTTAGATCTATGGGCCGGCCACAGATCATCCCGGTAATCTGCCACCAGATTTTATTTTAAAATTAAAGGGAGCGTTACCAGTGTGAGACATGTAATGACTGAGAGCCTGTTCTTCTGATCTCACTGCAGAGCTGTGTGTAATTACAAAGTGCAAGTAGTAGACCAAAGTGTGATTATGCACATTGTAGTGTTCAACTCAGACTGTCATTGTAAACATGCATCTGACAATATTGGAGCCTTGATGAAAAATTATTCCTGAAGGAACAGGAACTAGTAGTCCAAATAGCCCAGTGATCCATTTGAACATTGCAATGCAAAGTTGTTGGGTTTTTTTAAATACACAAAAAAAAAATATATATATATATATATATATATATATATATATATATATATATATATATATATATATATATATATATATATATATATATATATATATATATATATATATATATATATATATATAATAAAAAACACTTTATTTCCTGATGATATTTATCCTTTAAAATGAAATCTAAAAGGATTGACCAAGAAGACTTTAGGTAATGATATATCCAATTTTATTGCACAAAACATCACTAAAAAGTCACATTTATTGTGCACTGCAAAGGTTTTTCAAAAATTTTGTGACTTGCTGTTTTTATACAGCATGGTGGCGTGGTAATGTATGGCAATCCAACTGACTGCCTCCTTGACTGGAGTAAGACTTCTGGTGAGCAGAACACTTGTAAAATGTGCCAAATTCATTAAGTGCCATGTGCCTTCTAAGGAGTCAGGCTCCTCTTACTCTGCAAAGAGTAACTATTAGGGCTGCTTCTCACTTGCGAGTTTCTCGCAGTAGAGCAATGCGAGAAAATCTCGCATTGGAATCGGACACATGTTAGTGAATGATTCAGCTCTCATCTGCGATTTTTTTCTCAGTCCAAATCGGACCGAGAAAAAAAAAAAAAAAAGAAAAGAAAAAAAAAAAAAAATCGCAGCATGCTGCTTTTTTGCGAGTTTCTACTGCGAGTTTCTCCAATGCAAGTCTATGGGAGCGTGTAAAAAATCGGATGTCACGGGACGGCATTCACACCATCTTAGTGACATCCGATTTTCTAAATACATTTCTCGCATGTTTCCTAAAACACTGGAAACGAGCGATGTCTCCCAATGTCTGTCAATCACTATTCCCTGTCAGTCGGTCTCTCCCTCTCGGTCTCTATTCTCTCTCTGTCGGTCCGTCACTATCTCTGTCCCTCTCTCACAGTCTGTCGGTCAGTTTCCCCCCTCTCTCATACTCACCGTTCCCCGGCGCTGCACGGCTTTCTCACTGCTCCGGCGGCTTTTACTATTTTGAAAAAGCCGGCCGCTTATTAAACAATCTCGTATTCCCTGCTTTCCCCGCCCACAGGCGCCTATGATTGGTTGCAGTGAGACACGCCCCCACGCTGAGTGACAGGTGTCACACTGCACCCAATCACAGCAGCCGGTGGGCGTGTCTATACTGTGCATTGAAATAAATAAATAAAAAAAAATTGCGTGCGGTCCCCCCCAATTTTAATAACAGCCACATAAATCCATACGACTGAAGGCTGGTATTCTCAGGATGGGGAGCTCCACGTTATGGGGAGCCCCCCACCCTAACAATATCAGTCAACAGCCGCCCAGAATTGCCGCATACATTATATGCGACAGTTCTGGGACTGTACCCGGCTCTTCCCGATTTACCCTGGTGCGTTGGCAAATCGGGGTAATAAGGAGTTATTGGCAGCCCATAGCTGCCAATAAGTCCTAGATTAATCATGTCAGGCATCTATGAGACACCCTCCATGATTAATCTGTAAGTTACAGGAAATAAACACACACACACACACACACACACACACACACACACACACACACATGAAAAAAATACTTTATTAGAAATAAAAAACACAAACACATTCCCTCATTACCAATTTAATAAGCCCCAAAAAGCCCTCCATATCCGGCGTACTCCATGGACCTCCAGCGTCGCTTCCAGCATGAAGGTGACAGGAGCTGCAGAAGACACCGCCGCTCCGGTCACCTCCAAGCAGCAACTGAGGTGAGTAGCGCGATCAGCTGAGGTGTCACTGAGGTTACCCGCTGTCACCGGATCCAGCGGTGACAGCGGGTAACCTCAGTGACACCTCAGCTGATCGCGCTACTCACCTCAGTTGCTGCTTGGAGGTGACCGGAGCGGCGGTGTCTTCTGCAGCTCCTATCACCTTCATGCTGGAAGCGACGCTGGAGGTCCATGGAGTACGCCGGATATGGAGGGCTTTTTGGGGCTTATTAAATTGGTAATGAGGGAATGTGTTTGTGTTTTTTATTTCTAATAAAGGATTTTTTCATGTGTGTGTTTATTTACTGTAACTTACAGATTAATCATGGAGGGTGTCTCATAGACGCCTGACATGATTAATCTAGGACTTATTGGCAGCTATGGGCTGCCAATAACTCCTTATTACCCCGATTTGCCAACGCACCAGGGTAAATCGGGAAGAGCCGGGTACAGTCCCAGAACTGTCGCATATAATGTATGCGGCAATTCTGGGCGGCTGTTGGCTGATATTGTTAGGGTGGGGGGCTCCCCATAACGTGGAGCTCCCCATCCTGAGAATACCAGCCTTCAGCCGTATGGCTTTATCTGGCTGGTATTAAAATTGGGGGGGGAAAATCGCACGCCATTTTTTTTAATTATTTATTTATTTCAATGCACAGTATAGACACGCCCACCGGCTGCTGTGATTGGGTGCAGTGTGACACCTGTCACTCAGCGTGGGGGCGTGTCTCACTGCAACCAATCATAGGCGCCGGTGGGCGGGGAAAGCAGGGAATACGAGATTGTTTAATAAGCGGCCGGCTTTTTCAAAATAGTAAAAGCCGCCGGAACAGTGTGAATGCCGTGCAGCGCCGGGGATCGGGGATCGGTGAGTATATGAGAGAGGGCTGCTAACTTCAGTCACTCAGGGGATTAGCGGTCACCGGTGAGTCCTTCACTGGTGACCGCTAATCAGGACGCGGCACAGACAGAGCCGCAGCATGACAATGTTCACCCGAGTTCATTATGACAGTGCGGCTCTGTCTGTGTCTGCTGTCATCTGCCATTCAGCTCTGCTACATGGCTGTCTGTGTCTGCTGTCAGCGGCCATGTAGCAGCGCTGAATGGCAGATGACATAGTAAAAAAAATACGCATTACACACGCATTACACACGCTAGTAAAATCTCAGAAATAGCATCGCACTTGCGTTGCACTCGCACCTAACGTGAACTAAAATCAGCCGAGTTTTTTTCAGCCCAGTCGGACCGATTTTACTCGCATAGATGTGTTTCCACCCTTTGGCTATGTGCGCACTGGGAAATGGAATTTTCTTGAGAAAATTCCGCATGCTCTCAAACATTACCGCACCCGCGGCAAACCGCACCCGAAAACCGCATGCGGTTTGCCGCGGTATTGTTTGCGGTATTGCCGCGGTTTTGCCGCATGCGGGTTGGGATGTGCTTTATTGCATTCAATGCAATAAAGCACATTTAAAAAAAAAGTCATTTAATTCTGAGATAGTAGATAGATAGACAGAAGAATAGATAGAGGGATAGATAAATAGACAGATAGATAGATAGAGGACAGATCGCTACATTTCCCACGGTCGGCAGTGAGTCCACATTACCGGCCGTGGGAAATGACCGGTAATTACCTCTGCTGCATTCATTCAGCGCTGTGTCTGTGACAGTCGCGGCTGGATGTAAGCAGCGCAGGACCTGTGGATTACGCCGGAGCGGTGGATTACGCCGGAGCTTTGGTGCGGGAGGGGTTAATAAAATGGTGAACGAGGCTTGTTTGTTTTATTTAAAATAAAGGATTTTTCTGTGTGTTTTATTCACTTTACTTACGGGTTGATCATGTTAGCTGTCACATAGACGCTGCCATGATCAAGCCTGGAGTTAATGGCGGTGATCCACCACCATTAACCCCTTGTATTACCTTGCTGCCACTGCTACACGGCAGCAAGAAGAGCCGGGGACACGCCGGTGCTGCCGCATAATGCATGCGACAGTGCCGGGGCAGCTGCGGCTGATATTCTCGGCTGCGGGAGGGGGAGTGAGGCGGGGGACATTAACCCTGCCCCTGTCCCTCCCCAGCCTGAAAATACCGGACCACCGCTGTGTGCTTACCTCGGCTGTAAGGTAAATATGCAGCGGAGCCCACGGTCTTTGTTTTCTATATTTCCGTTTTCCTTCTATGTGTGTTCTATGTGTCTGTGTTCTATGTCTGTGATGTCTGTGTCTGATGTGTGTGTGTTTACTCTCTGCACAGCTTCCTCTTCCTGTAATGACATCTGTTCCCTGCAAAACCGCAGACAGGCGATGTACATTACCGGAGGTAAACCGCGAAATACCGCAGGAAAACGCAGTGAACCGCACAGAATTTGCTGCCTGCGTTATTCCCTGCGGGATTTCATGATTAACATTGGAGTCAATGGAGTGAAATCCCGCAGCCATGTGCGGAAAAGAAGTGACATGCACTTGTTTTTGCTGCGGGATTCCCGCAGCAAAACATGCAGCTATCAAATTCCGCCCAGGATTTTTTTTCTCCATAGGATTTGCTGGTGATTCACTGCAGAGATGTTATGAACATTTTCTGCAGCGAAACATGCAGCAAATCCGCGGCAAAATCCGGTAAGTGCACACATTATAGCGCCATTTATTCCATATTCAATGTCTGAATTTATTTCTTCACCTGGGCTCGCTCACCAATGACGAAGGGGTATGAACCAACACTTTTCTCTTTTCTAACTCTTTAAAGGACTAAGTAGGCAAAGTGTTTAACTGAATTCTTATGCCCGTTGTTTTACAGGAGCAAAAGAACCAATACATCATTTTTTTGTAGAGTTTTTAAAAAAAATAAATAAATAATAAAACATTACATCAATTAGACCAGGGGTCTCAAACTCGGCTGGGTGTATGGGCCGCACAGAGGAAAAAAAATAATTTGGTGGGCCGCATTCTTTGCAGGACAAAGTGACATTTTTATTGGTACTAATTTATATAAATATAATTATTTATTATTATGATTATTATTAATGTTCTCATCCTTGTCCCCATTCTAAAGTAATGTTCCCCATCCTTGTCCCCAACCTGTAGTAATGTCACCAGCCTTGTCCCCATCCTATAGTAATAATGTCTCCATCCAATAGTATTGTGCCCATCCTTGTAATGTCCCAATCCTATACTAATGTCCCCAGCCTTATCCCCGTCCCATAGTAATGTGCGCACTTTGTCCCCATCCTGTAGTAATGGGGGGGGGGGGGGGGGAGCAGCTATAAACTTACCGATCGCTCACCTCACCTTCCACAGACGCCGAGTGAAGCTGAGGGGAGCGGTCTCCGGCCCCAGATCAACGGTGATTGGAGAGATCGGTCACAAATCCGATCTCTCCAATCAGAGCTGGGGGCGGGTGAAACAGAGGTCACCCAGCTCCAGCCAATGATCGGTGCTATAGCTGCACTGATCATGGCTGGATTTCAATGTTTCAACCATTTTCAATGGCTGAAACATTAGTGGCTGTGATTGGTTGATGAACGCAGCTCAGCCAATCACTACCTCCGTAGGTCCGGGGAGGAGACACCACCCCTCCTGAGGTCAGGCAGAGGTCCCCTCCTTCCCGAATCTAAGGTACTTGCAGCGATCTCAGTCACCGGGGCCGCGATTTCGCAATGACGTACTGGGTACGTCATGGGTCCTTAAGTACCAGGGAGCCATGACTTACCCAGTACATCATAGGTCGCTAAGGGGTTAATGTGCCGTCCTTCACATACAAACTTAAAAAAAAAAAAAAAAAAAGAAGAGGGTTCCACCCTATTTTGATAGCCAGCACAGGTAAAACAATAGCTACAGGCTGCAGCCCCCCCACCTTTGGGCTTTACCTTGTGGCTTGATATCAAAATAGAGGGGATCCTATGGCATTTATTAACATTATTTTAATCTGCAGTCCGACAGGTAGGTTGCCTGAGGTCACACTGTGGAAACCTGGATGTGACGTCACCTGCTCGCAGATCGGGTCCCTCTTTGGCTGTCAGAGATTCCCGAAGCCTGCAGAGACTTCCACTTGTAGCCCCCTAGTGCCTACTATGGCCAATTTACAGCCCAGAACTGCTCATCTCCATTTACTTGTACAGGGTTCGTTCCAGGGTGAAGTCCGGCTGACATACAAACACCCCCCCCCCCTTTTCGGCCTTGCTGGTTCCGCGAACCCGAATATCTACGGGTTTGCTCATCACTAAATAGGATCAGGAATTTAGCGGCACAACATATAGATAATCCAGCGCAAGAAGAAGAATAACCCCTCATGTAATTCACAGCTATTAGTAACATATATAGGAGGTTAAATATAGAGGGGATGCATGTACTCTAAAAATGTAATAGTGTTTTGCAGGTTTGGCTGTACATTAACCAAGTGCGAAAACTCCCTAGTCAGGAGGCTTTTTTTTTTTTTTTTTTATTGGGAGATTGAGGAGTGTTACCTCTAATTAAAAAAAAAAAAAAAAAAAAAACCACAACCCCACTTCATTTTGAAAAATGGTCACCACCTGCTTCAATAGCGCATGCAGCAGCGTTAATATTTTACATCATCAGGAGCGTGGCACATGCACTCTAATACCACTATGTAGGACAGTGGCAAACTGGGGAGGAGTAAAGCCACACATACATACGTTCCTTTTAGAGAGAAACCCCCACTAATCAAACCTTCTGACAGGTCCATCGAATGCCAAAAGTTTCTAAAAGTGATGCAACTTAGCAACTCCATTTATGGTGCAGTTTCACACAGACAAAATCCACAGAGCCTGGTAAATTACCAATTCCTTATAAACAGAGACACTGTTGAACCAAACACTTCAACCATAAAGATATTCTGCTGCTTAAAGATTAATCTCACCTGTCAACACCAAATGTGACAGACTGAAGTAGGAATGTCTGGTTCACTTCAGTGTCCTCCTGTGACCTTGGGCAATTTACAGTATCTCCCCGGACATTACACACAGGACTGGAGCAATGCCTCCCTGGCATACAGTCACAGAAAAGAACAGCAACATTAAACAGAAAGAAGAAATATATTAAAATATATTTCTGGGTATCATGGACAAAAGTGTAGTTCTAGGTGAGATAGATCCTAACGTATCGTAGAACACAAATGGGTATCGATTAAGGCAAAAATCATAATACAAGTCAATATTTAAAATGCACCAAAAATGACATGCTAAACCTCCATAGGTAGATGTAAAAAAGTCACATTGGGTCAGATTCAACAAGACTGGCATGGCACACGCTGCAGCTACACCATTCCTACTAGATACACAATGCCAAAAATTCATTAGACAGGAGATACGTAACTTAGCTGAGGCATCATTACAAACACTTTCAGATTTTATCTCACGACAGTCAGTGCTGTCAGCCCTCACCTTCGCCACATACTATATGAGAGATCCTGAAGGGTGTTAGGATACATATCCGACTCTGCTGTGTCTACACAGTAGCTGCAGACATCAGTGATGACAGGGTACCTCCCATGTTTCCACACCCCACCTCCCGTGTTACTGCCCGATTATGATTTTCAACCTTACACGGGCTGGGGGGCAGGAGGAGTACATGCCCCCCACAGAAATAACACCCAGTTGAACTATAATAAATTATAACCTAAAAACTTTATATGTTAATATATTTACTTTCTTCTCAAATAGATCTACCCTTAAAAGGCCAATATGGTTTCTCCAATTTAGGTTGGACTCACAGAGCGTATGGAATCCAATGCGAGAGCATCGGATGCGATATGCTAATGACCCCCAGCTCAGGCTCTGCTGTGAGCATGACCGAGTGTCATGCGACTAACCCAATCTTGCGATCAGGTCACAGCTGTGAAGCTGAGTGCGGGAGCTGCGGAGGAGAGGGAGGGGTTAATCCCCCCCATCTCCTACATTGTCAGCCTGTGCGTATATATCGCACTGCACTGGGATAACATCCGAGTGCAGTCCGATGTATCTCTCGCATCCATTCACTTGAATGGGTGCGAGGGATACGGCTCTAGCAGAAAAGCGCAGCATGCTGCCGCTTTTCTCGCATCCAGAATCTGGATAAAAGCTGCCCAACTGCTCTCCCTCATTGACCAACACTGGTCAGAGCGCACCCTAATAGGGGATGTATGGGGGACTTTACTTTGCTATAGTGGACTTCTCATCTGCGCAACTAATAAGTGATGCTCCAGTGTTTTGATGGCCAAATAAGAAAATTGCCAATGAAAAAAATAAGTTTGGTTTTTTTTTGTTTTTTTTTTGTTTAAAATCTCCATTAATTATTTTGGCAAAGTTGATTCAATTCAAGCCAGCTCTATGTAACCCTATGTACATAAGCTGTAAATAAACGAAGTGCTTGGAGGCTGACATAATTTCCACAATACAATGCCATTACTGATAAGAGCCGCCGATTCTTTTATCCGCATATGACTTCATAGTTTACTTTTGTCTCATGCAGAGCAAATAAAAGATCTTCTCAGCATTAGGCCACCGGAAAGTATCATTACTGTTGTTTAAGCTTTAAAAATTAAAAATTTATTTGCCCACACCCCATGCAGAATACAGATTAGTTTTAAAAATAAATAAATAAATCATAATGTCAGATTATTGGGGGTTCAGCCTCCGTTGCCCTTACCAATATCGGATTAATGTTTACATCACTCGGTCTAATTGCACGCCATCTACTACAATAGCAGTTTTGCTCATGGTACAACGCTGTAACACAGTGAGTGGGACACTGCGGCAACACTGAACAGCACAGTTGCATAATGAGAAAACGAATTTTGCTTTTAATATGACCATTGTAAAAGACAATTAGTTATTAAAAATGGACAAAAACATCAGGAGAACAGACATACGCACACAGCATTTCTGATTTCTCAGACTTTTGCTGGGATAAGGATAGACATGCAGATTTGGGCAACAAACGGCATTATAAACTGTATCATGCGTACACAGCCTAAGGCCCCCTTCACACGTCAGTGATTCTGGTACGTTTGTGCTTTTTTTTTTATGCGTACCAGAATCACTGACATACACAGACACATTATAATCAATGGGTCTGCTCACACAGTGATTTTTCACTGAAAGTGTCTGTGATGCTGCACGGAGACAAGTCAGTTTTTTTCTGGCATCACTGATGACCCACGGACCACACTATGGTGTGATCCTTGAAACACGCACCAGAAATTCATGGACATATTAATTATTTTCAACTTACCTTGCCTGCGATTCACTGTGCAGCCTCCGCTCTCGGCAGCTCCTGCCTGGCTCATGAATATTCATGAGAGCAAGAATAGCCGACCAGGAAGTAGCTGCCGAGAGCGGAAGGCGGACGCTGCAGAGCTGAGGACTTCACTGGTGCTGTAAGCAGGTGAGTAATGTCCATATGCAATCACAGATTGCACATGGACAACCCACGTGTGCCGTGAATCACGGAACATGGAGGGACATGTGCGTGTTTTACACGTCAGTGAAGAACGTCAGTGTTTTTCACTGACGTGTGAAACGGGCCTAAATAGGCTGCTCACCCAAATGAAAATTACAAAATGCTCAAAAAAATAATTGTTCTCGGCAGTGCATCGTCCAGTGTAAGGCCGGGGCCACACGGGGAGGTAGGGGGGGGGGGGGGGGGGGATCTACTGTGATCCTCGCATGACACTCTGCTCACGTTGGCAGCACAGCAGAAGCCAAGTGTCATGCGAGTGTCTCTGCGACTGAGGTCCAATCATGCGATCAGACCTCAGCTGCGGGGGGCGGGCAGGCACTGAGGAGGGGCGGGAGGAATTTATCTCCCTCTCGCCTCCATAGCCGGCTATTGCCATTCTCGCCCTGCACTCGCGGTACACCGGTGTACTGCGAGGGCAGTGCAATTTTTCTCTCACCCCATAGATTTGAATGGGTGCAAGAGAAATAAGGAACGCATTGCACCTGCAGCATGCTGCAATTGTTTTCTCAGTCCGATTAGGGCTGAGAAAATAATCGTTCAAGGGTGCTGGGACATAGGCTAATATTAGCCTGAGTGGAATGCGATAAAACATAGCATTCCACTCCCTCCAATTTTCATGCCGTGTGTCTTAGGCCTAATCAGAACTATGGCAGCCTGTGCACACTCGGGAGGTCTAGTATGGGTAGCTCAGGGTGTACCGTTTACTTTGGTCTCCCTTAGGCTGGACTCACACGAACGTATGGAAAAACGATCCCATTCTCCTCCAGGAGTAAGACAATGTCTCACTTGTCATCCATGTGCGCTCATTGTGCAATCCGTTTTTTTTTTTTCTCAGCAGCTATTAGTCATTTACAGTGTTCTGTGCTACATGATCGTAATGTATCCATAAAAACGGACATCGCTAGGATGGTCCTTGTGCCATACGTTTTCTTTCTCGCACCCATTGACTTGTATTAGCGAGTCCCAGACATTTTCAGCATCACATCGCAGCATGTTGCTGCTTCTCTCAACCGGAATCTGGATGAGAAAAATAAAAAAAAAACAAACAAAAAAAAAAAAAAAAAAACACACACACACACACACACACACACACACACACACACACACACCAACTGCTCTCTCATTGACTAACATTGGTCCGAGTGCAATGAGAGCTTTTCTCACATTGCACTCGTCCAATTCATACGTTCGTGTGAGCACACCTTTAGGAGGAGACTTGTTGGTTGACACGGACAGTACATTGCAACCGTTGAGCGGTAAACTTTTACCGATCTGTGGTTGTTTATATGTATGTTTACACAGACCACAGAAAATGAGGCATACCACCAAGCCATTTATACTGAATGTGCTTAGGCTGCCATACTTCGGCAGTGCGAGTGCTGTTTACACAAGACAATTCACGGCAAAATACGAGGATCTTTTGTGCTGCACAAAAGAGATTTCACTCAATTAGAGTCTTGCTCATTTATTGGGTGGTCAGCAGTGTACCTGGTAAGATAAGCATGAAACTAATGGGTTGGGTTTTTTTTTAATAATGCTCACTCACTATTATGTTGCAGTGCAAATTCCCCTTTACTTGGTGGCAGAGATTGGTGTCCTATTAGGCCATACCTGGTCTCTACCAAACCACACTTCTTCCAAGTCAGAGAAGGCACAGAAAGTGTCCAAAACAAATAAATGTGGTGCAATTTATAAAAGACCGTTCTGGTGCATGGAGCAGAATAAAGGCCGCTTTACACGCTACAATATATCTAACGATATGTCGTCGGGGTCACATCGTTAGTGACGCACATCCGGCATTGTTAGATATATCGTAGCGTGTGACAGCTACGTGCAACTGAACGAGCAATAATACTTACCTTATCGTTGCTCGTTTCTAAAGAAAAAAAACAAAAACAAAAAACACGTCCTTCTGTGCACCGGTTGTTCATCGTTCCCGTGGCAGAACACGTCGCTCCGTGTGACACCCCGGGAACAATGAACTGCAGCTTACCTGCGTCCTGTCGGCAATGCTGAAGGAAGGAGGTGGCCGGGATGTTTATGTCCCGCTCATCTCCGCCCCTCCGCTTCTATTGGCCGGCCGCTGTGTGACGTCGCTGTGACGCTGAACGTCCCTTCCCCTTACAGAGTTTGTGCGACACGGGCAACAAATTGCCTGTGCCGCACAAATGGTGGGGGCGGGTGTGATCACAAATGCTATTGCACGACATATCGACACGTGTAAAGCAGGCTTAATTCTCCCTATTCTGGCAATGTGAAGATTGGAACAATCAAATCTATTGTTAGTGAAGCAACTCACTTGTCTCAACAATCATTCATACCAATTTAGCTGAAATCTAAAAGAATAAGTAGACCGAGGTGTCCACACAGGTTAGTTACATTAGCTGGACTACATACAAGTCTGAGTACATTGCTGCCATGTTTAGTCCAACATTGCACAGGAATCAATGATATAGGAGCCAGGCAGCCCTCACTCCATAGTGAAAAGCTTCGTACTTACGAAAGAAACAATAAGGCCTCTGTAAACCAGCCGCTCTGGTACTCTTTAAAGCTGTACATTAGTAGAAAGGGATCCATGGGCGACCATCAGTTGGACACATACAATCATCATTACAGGCCTGTTTAAGGACACATTCACTAACTTTTTTTTCCCTGAAAGACCAACTGTAAGTACAATATACTCTTCATTTAGTGACCCTGAGTAAGGTTGTGGTGACCAAGGTCAACCAATGTCAACAGTACAGAACAATGCAGTTTCGAGAGCTGATAACGTGGACACAATACCGCCAGCCACTTAACAAATCTCTTAGCAGTTTCTCTTGTGATGAAAGGCACGCACACTAGAAGAAAACAAACTTATTAATAAGACCTAGCACTTAAGTGGACTTCCTTTTGTGCGTAGGATATTCTGAAACAGAGAGTGTTACCTCAGACAGAAGAAATCTGATAGGGTTTTTTTTGGCTAATACTTCCACTACCATTCTCCCTTTGTTCCCATAAGAGATCCAAGGTCCAAAGTTGTAAGTACACAAAAAGGATTACCTAATCCCTGCTGTGGGAACAGAGAGAGAAGGCGGGAACCACCATGCAAGCAGAAAACAAAAAAAACATTTGAGATTTTTTTTTTTTGTGTCATGGGGGCTTTCAGAAGTCTATTAGTCCTTGTGGTCAAGTGTTCTGTACTGCCCTGTATTGCAGAGAATGGTGCCAAAATCTTATGATAGGAAATTCGAAGGAAGCAAATGGAGCTGCCCTGATGTAGATATGTATGTGTGCACATTAACGTCCCGTCAGTCTTAAGGAATTTTGATTGTGAGCCCAAACATCAAATCAACAGCAAGTTCTGCATTGATCTCAACCTCACAGTTAGCCTGGGGCATTAAAAAGACCTAGGAAGCCTGAAAAGGTGAGAATAATGTAGGATAAATAAGACATGGAAAAAAAAAAAAAAAAAAAAAAAAAAAAAAAGGAAGCTACCAGTGATGCAGGGCTGCCATTCTTAGGGTATGTGCGCACGTTGCGTTCATAACAGTGCGGAAAAGAATACACCCTCTAAAACTTTAAACACTGCATTTGAGGGGAAAAAAAAAACCCATCCAAAACGCATGCATTTTTTTTTTGCAGTGCGGTCCCATGACAATTGAGCTCTGCTACATGCCCGCTGACAGAGTTGCGCGATAAGAATGAACTTCACCCGACTTCATTGTCATATCGCGGCTCTGTCTGTCGCATCCTGATTAGCAGTCACCCGTGAAGGACTCACCGGTGACCGCTAATCTCCTGAGTGACTGAAGTGAGCAGCGCGATCAGCGGTGCCGTCACTCAGGTTACCCGCGACCACAGCTGGAGTCCTCCACCTGAGAGCGGAAGTCGCGGGTAACCTGAGTGACAGCACTGCTGATCACTTCAGTCACTCGGGCGACTTGCTGTCACAGTTGGAGGATCCACGGGTAACCTGAGTGACATCATCGCTGATCGTGCGGCTCACTTCAGTTGCTGCATGGAGCTGACAGAGCGGTCTGGTCTGGTACCGCTCCTGTCAGCTTCATGTAGCAGAGCTAAGAGCTTCGTGGGACGTCTTGTGGATTACGCCGGACCTGGATGGGTATTTGGGGGTTAATAAAGTGGTGAAAGAGGGGGGGGGGGGTTGTCTTTTATTCCAAATAAACACATACACCCGAAAAAATCCTTTATTTTCTTTAACTTACCTTCTATGATTAACCTGTATCTCGGGGAGACGCCTGCCATGATTAACCTAGGACTTAACGGCAACTATGGGCTGCTGCCATTAACTCCTTATTGCCCCGATTGCCTGCCACCAGGGCAATTCAGGATAAGTCGGGTAGAGTCCCGGGACTGTCGCATCTAATGGATGCGGCAATTCCGGGCGGCTGCTGGCTGATATTGTTAGGCTGGGGGGCTCCCCATAAACGTGGAGCTTCCCATCCTGAGAATACCAACCTTCAGCCGTGTGGCTTTACCCTGGCTGGTATCAGAATTGAGGGGGGGGGGGGGGGGGGGAACCGCACGTCGGTTTTTTTGAATTATTTATTTTACTGCATTTCCTCCAGTCGTACTTTGCTGGTAAGCATTATGGCCCTCACATCATCAAAATATGCCCATGTTGCTAGCAGCAATTTTCCTTTGCACTTCGTCACTATCAAGTGATGGCTGTGGACACGGATACTTTTTCCAGGTTTTAATGCAAGAGACCTAATGTGCAATATTCTTTACAGGTCAATGTAGAATTAACAAAGAGCATCTATTGAAGTGGTTATGTGACTGCAGACTTGTTAATCCTCCCAGCTTCTGCACTACAAGGATTCGGTGTGGTCTGTGCCGAGAACAGACATCAAGTATACAATATGGCTCCCGGCCGGAACCCAACTCGAGGCTGTAGCTCTCTTGAGCAAGGCCATGCCCACTAATCGGGTTCTGGCTGAGAGTATGCACATCGCATACTTGACCACCGTTCCTGGCACAGACACCGATGAATCCTCGCAGTGCACAGCATGGACACTGGGAGTATTCACAAGTCTGCGGTCACACAAAGTGACGGCAGACTTATTCTAGACTGGACAACCCTTTTAAAAGAAAACCAGTCATACTGAAAGAGGGGTCTTATCTGGGGACAGCATGTTGCAGAGCAGGAGGAGCTTAGCAGATTGATATACTGTATATAGTGTTGAGAAAAATAATAATAAACCATATTACTTGGAATTAGCTCATCCTGAATCAGGATTATAGAGTGTGCTCCATCTTGGGGGCTGATAGCTATTGAGGGAGCACTTACTTACTGAGCAGGAGCGTCCACTGGACACCCAAGCTGAAAATCGTTGGGACTGAATTCATAATGCTCCTGAATATTTTCACATAAAAACATTACATGAATCCCCTACTGCTGTGTAACACTCTGGACCCACATTGGGCTACATTTTCAACTCGTCAGGTTACTTTTGGTGGGGTCTTGTTTAGGAATATATACATGTATCTTGGAATTAGTTTTCATAATTTAAATGGGCCTGTTTTGGCAAAAAACCCACATGGAAGTTCCATTTACTGTGTTTACCACTGTTGCGTTGCAACGCTAGGGTCCTGGGTTCAAATCTCACTAAGGACAACATCTGCAAGGAGTTTGTATGGGTTTCCTCCCACACTCCAAGGACATACTGATCGAGAATTTAGAGTGTGAGCTCCGATATGGACAGTGATGAAATCTCTAAAGCGCCATTTAATATGGTGACTCTATACAAATGAAAATACAGGCATCCAGATGACCTAATCTTCTATTTCTAGAAGTTTACTTCTCCCACATTTCATAAACATTAACACTGGAGAGTAGGTGAAATCACAAAGCTGTCTCAATAACTCCCTTTATCTAAAGGTAGCAAAAAGGATGACAGCATGGCCATAGAGACTATTCTCCAGTACAATGATATTTAGAAGACAAATGCATGGCGGCCAAAACACAGATCCGACTTCAGCGACAGATACTAATAGGCAAGTAAGAAGACAATACATGAACAAGACACTAAAAGTTAAGAAGCATCATTCATCTGTCTAGATAAAGTACCAGTCTGTAAGGGGAAGTCACAGGGGACATACACTACATTTAAAAAGATCAATAATTTTCATCTTGAAACCAAGAAAGAAATATCAGCTGAGAGCACTGTGCTACCATCAATGAGATTTATTTCTTTTCTTTGTCTCTACAAGTGAACCTGGATGACAGGACGCCCAACCTTGGCTCATTTACCAGACACACCCTGGCAATTCAAAAAAGAAAAAAACACAACAACACACCCACCTGCTAAGGTTATCAGTGCATACTGGAAACTAACCCGCAGTGGAATGAGATCACCTATTTTCCAGATACTGAGCCTTCACGCTGAAATGTACAAGTTGTAACGTATGGAAGAGTTTCAATTAACACTTAGGTGTGTGAAATGCGTTACATACTGTACAGTAGGTAGAAACACTCCCATAAGGACTTCAGTCTGTCTTTATGGCTGACGGTAATTAACATGTAGGATACTAATTGCTCACTGCTGCGAGTTACAAAAGGTGCAAGTGAACATTAAGCATCATTATCACTAATAAGCCAATGTTCAGAATGTGGACTCCGGCTGTAAGCAGTGCCCTCATCCTCTTGGCACGTGTGGAACTATGTAATATCTTATCTGGCGTGCACAAGTTCCCTCTGAATTGTAACATGTCGTGGAATACGTTGGCCCTATAGAAACAAAGTAATTAATGTGGAGGCAGATATTCCAGCATCCTCGGAACCACACGTGGATAAAGCCAAGCTTTCAGCCAGGCCGCACATTACCATATAACTCGGGGTTCACATTTCTATACACACACAAATCTGGGACCCAGATAACGTTTTGCAAACAAATGCAATAGAAAAAGCATCATCTTAGCACCATCTGGACATGTACGTTCATACAGAAATGGTTGAGAGCCACATATAGCTCCACATCATCACAAAAGACGGGTAGGTCTTACACCAATCATGGCCCACTTTGGCATAGTTTCATCTTTGGAAAACACTTGTAGAAGTAACGTTCCCAACTTAGCTTTAATCCCTCTATATTTGTGCAGCACTTTCTTTTAATGGCCTTCAGCTCGATCTCGAGCCATGGCGACTTGATGGATGAACGCTCTGTAGGAAGATCAATCTTGTGCAAGCCTAGATAGGTCCACCAGGGTCTTCTGCGCCGTTATCTTGATTGTATCAAGCCATCGGATTGCTGGTCTTCCTCTTCGCCTTGTATTTCTCCTACAATTATGTCCTTTTCTAGTGACTTCCCTCTTCATATCATGTGTCAAGTCGTAGCTTGGTGATCGTTGTGTTGAGTGACATTTGTGCAGCACAGACCCATCTAACATGGATTGGTGCTTATGGGCCCATCAGGGCATCCATTCTTGGTAGGAACAGAATCATGCTGCATTGAGTTCCTAATTACCACATATACCTGCTGTGCCATAGCAACTATAGAGAGAATGGCATTACTCAATATACTATGTACAGGGCTCACGTCACACCCTGCCATGTATCACTATGACGCCTCCATGAAGCAGAGATGAGTTTCTGGTGGAGCAGTATTAGATAAGGGCTTTGTGAGAACACTTTCTAAACGCAGCTCGATGCACAAACATGAAAAAGTTTAGCAGCGACAAAACTTACACAACTGCAGAAATATATGAATGTCGATCTGAAACGGCTCAAGTAAAACAGGAGAGAACTGACATGGCTTGTAGGATACCGACAACCCGAATTCTCATGGTTCATCTGCAGAACATAATGCAAGAGCAGCACAATATTCGCTAGCGGCAGTACAATGCAGACTTTATTCACGCTGGGGGATTAGTCTGGATGAAGTATGATGATATACTATAGGAGCCATGATTGGAGACAATTTGCCTTTTTAGTAGTCATATAATAGGACCTTTCATTAGGATGTGCCAGATACAGGTCATAGCAATCAGGGCATGTAATAAGACAAGCGCACAGCACTACAGGTAACAGCAGATATCTTGGCCGATATAGAGAATCATGTCGCTGCTGGATGATCCTGGGACACCACATTACTTTATAGCAGAACTTCGCCTTACCGCCCCATCAGGCTCCATGAAGCCATTTCCTATACTAATGGAGTTAGGTAGTAAAAGTGAAAAGCAATCTCATGGATGCAAATATTGATTAGTGAAATAACACGGCATAATGTCTTCTGCTTTCAAGATATTAAATTACAAAACGGATGTGGAGACAGAACCCAGCCGCGCACCAGGAGATGCATCAACGGATTGGCTTTTCGGCCATAGGGGGAGGGTGAACGCTGATTTTTAGTTGACAGGAGGAAGAGTTCTTTAAATATTACTCAAGATTCAATACTGGTAATTACTGGAGCAAGGACTGCTGTGCCAATAACAGGCAGGATGGCACCCAGCACCACAGTGCCAGGGTGCAGCAAACAGCGTGATGCAGGGAAGTCTGCCTCCTGGCTCTGATATGCCAGGGATAAAAGGAACCTGCAGGCAGCAGAGCCTTCCTCTGCCCTGTGCGGGTACAGCTGGCACATCACCCATCCTCACCAGAGACTGCTGTATCATCTGGAGACCTGAAGGATCACACCCACATCTCAGCAGCCAGAAGTGTTACCCTACAGATGTAGCAGAGCTGGATTTCTCATTCACCTAGTTGGATCTTGAAAACTAGACCTATATCACAATTAGAACCAAATACAGCTCAGCTCTGCACAGTATAGAGCAAACAACAAGGGGCATGTAACAATGCCCACTCCTGACCAGGCATGCCCCGATACAGCCCCTCCACACAAAAGTACAGTCAGATGCTCCAGAAGAAGCAGGAATGTAAGCTATGCGGAGGGCTGCTGTACTCAGGGGTGCAAGGAGCCCCCAAACACTAACATGGGGGAACCAGGCAACTTGTCCCCGCCTGGAAGTTGTGGGAACTTCTCTGCAGTGGGGGGAGACGAGGCCATTATACACACACGTAGGTAGGTACAGACGTCTGTAGAGACACACACACACAGTTATATACAGAAGTCTGCAATTATACCCAGACGGCTTTATACAGCGCTATACACATATGTAGCTGTACACAGAAGTCTGCAGTTACACACATTATATACACACATAACTGACCTGTTTGAGTTCTGCAGGCATCTATGCAGCCGAGTGCCGCCTCCGTGCACGGCCACAGGTCACTACAGCCGGCGCAGCCTCCGGTGCCAGCCTCCACCTCGGTGCTCGGTCCGGAGCCTCGTCCACATCAGCCCCGCCGCCGTTGTAATGCCCCAATCCTGCCCGGTGCCCAGTCCGTCCGGCAGCGCTCTCCTTTGTACGCCTCACATTCCCTTCTCCGTCCCTGGCAGACTGCCGCCCCACAGCGAGCAGCCCCAGTCCCCCTCCTCTGAGGGTGGGAGCAGATAGACGGCCACAGCTGGGAGCTCAAATAAAGCTCAGGCCACACCCAGCAGACAGGCGGCAGCGCCGGTGCACGGAGGCAGCGGGCTGCGGTACACTCTGCACTGGGCATGCAGCGCCGGAGCTCCCGGACACAGCCCAGCACCATTATGGGGGCCCAGCACCATTATGGGGGCCCAGCACCCCCACCCCTCCCCAGAACATGTACTGACGGTATCCTGCCTTAAAGACACAGGCGGCATCCTCCGAAGTGTCCCACATGCCGGTCACATGACCCGGTTGGGCACCTGAGGGGCAGAAGCAGGCGCCCAGCAGAACTTCCAGCAGCCCTGTGCTTCGCCCCATACAGGATGAAGAGGCGCTCATCCTCCCTGTACAGCACGGCTCCACAGATTACATAGAATGTAGAAATGAAGTGGCAGGACCGTCCTCTGTGGATGGCCAAAGGCGTCCTGTATTGAAGAGACAGCAGCAATCCCGAAAACACCCAACACCATGCAAAGGACTCCCAGTGCGGGATACTGGCCGGTCTGGAAACTATAGCCCCTCAGTGGACTCCCAGTGCGGGGTACTGGCCGGTCTGGAAACTATAGCCCCTCAGTGGACTCCCAGTGCGGGGTACTGGCCGGTCTGGAAACTATAGCCCCTCAGTGGACTCCCAGTGCGGGGTACTGGCCGGTCTGGAAACTATAGCCCCTCTGAGGACTGCCAGTGCGGGGTACTGGCCGGTCTGGAAACTATAGCCCCTCAGTGGACTCCCAGTGCGGGGTACTGGCCGGTCTGGAAACTATAGCCCCTCAGTGGACTCCCAGTGCGGGGTACTGGCCGGTCTGGAAACTATAGCCCCTCAGTGGACTCCCAGTGCGGGGTACTGGCCGGTCTGGAAACTATAGCCCCTCTGAGAACTGCCAGTGCGGGGTACTGGCCGGTCTGGAAACTATAGCCCCTCAGTGGACTCCCAGTGCGGGGTACTGGCCGGTCTGGAAACTATAGCCCCTCAGTGGACTCCCAGTGCGGGGTACTGGCCGGTATGGAAACTATAGCCCCTCAGTGGACTCCCAGTGCGGGGTACTGGCCGGTCTGGAAACTATAGCCCCTCTGAGGACTGCCAGTGCGGGGTACTGGCCGGTCTGGAAACTATAGCCCCTCAGTGGACTCCCAGTGCGGGGTACTGGCCGGTCTGGAAACTATAGCCCCTCAGTGGACTCCCAGTGCGGGGTACTGGCCGGTATGGAAACTATAGCCCCTCAGTGGACTCCCAGTGCGGGGTACTGGCCGGTCTGGAAACTATAGCCCCTCAGTGGACTCCCAGTGCGGGGTACTGGCCGGTCTGGAAACTATAGCCCCTCAGTGGACTCCCAGTGCGGGGTACTGGCCGGTCTGGAAACTATAGCCCCTCTGAGGACTCCCAGTGCGGGGTACTGGCCGGTCTGGAAACTATAGCCCCTCTGAGGACTCCCAGTGCGGGGTACTGGCCGGTCTGGAAACTATAGCCCCTCAGTGGACTCCCAGTGCGGGGTACTGGCCGGTCTGGAAACTATAGCCCCTCTGAGGACTGCCAGTGCGGGGTACTGGCCGGTCTGGAAACTATAGCCCCTCAGTGGACTCCCAGTGCGGGGTACTGGCCGGTCTGGAAACTATAGCCCCTCAGTGGACTCCCAGTGCGGGGTACTGGCCGGTATGGAAACTATAGCCCCTCAGTGGACTCCCAGTGCGGGGTACTGGCCGGTCTGGAAACTATAGCCCCTCAGTGGACTCCCAGTGCGGGGTACTGGCCGGTCTGGAAACTATAGCCCCTCAGTGGACTCCCAGTGCGGGGTACTGGCCGGTCTGGAAACTATAGCCCCTCTGAGGACTCCCAGTGCGGGGTACTGGCCGGTCTGGAAACTATAGCCCCTCTGAGGACTCCCAGTGCGGGGTACTGGCCGGTCTGGAAACTATAGCCCCTCTGAGGACTGCCAGTGCGGGGTACTGGCCGGTCTGGAAACTATAGCCCCTCAGTGGACTCCCAGTGCGGGGTACTGGCCGGTCTGAAAACTATAGCCCCTCTGAGGACTCCCAGTGCGGGGTTCTGGCCGGTCTGGGAACTATAGCCCCTCAGTGGACTCCCAGTAAGGGGTACTGGCCGGTCTGGGAACTATAGCCCCTCAGAGGACTCTCAGTGCAGGGCACTGGCCGGTTTGGAAACTATAGCCCCTCAGAGGACTCTCAGTGCAGGGCACTGGCCGGTTTGGAAACTATAGCCCCTCAGAGGACTCTCCGTGCAGGGCACTGGCCGGTTTGGAAACTATAGCCCCTCAGAGGACTCTCAGTGCAGGGCACTGGCCGGTTTGGAAACTATAGCCCCTCAGAGGACTCTCAGTGCAGGGCACTGGACGGTTTGGAAACTATAGCCCCTCAGAGGACTCTCAGTGCAGGGCACTGGCCGGTTTGGAAACTATAGCCCCTCAGTGGACTCCCAGTGCGGGGTACTGGCCTGTCTGGAAACTATAGCCCCTCTGAGGACTGCCAGTGCGGGGTACTGGCCGGTCTGGAAACTATAGCCCCTCAGTGGACTCCCAGTGCGGGGTACTGGCCGGTCTGGAAACTATAGCCCCTCAGTGGACTCCCAGTGCGGGGTACTGGCCGGTCTGGAAACTATAGCCCCTCAGTGGACTCCCAGTGCGGGGTACTGGCCGGTCTGGAAACTATAGCCCCTCAGTGGACTCCCAGTGCGGGGTACTGGCCGGTCTGGAAACTATAGCCCCTCTGAGGACTGCCAGTGCGGGGTACTGGCCGGTCTGGAAACTATAGCCCCTCAGTGGACTCCCAGTGCGGGGTACTGGCCGGTCTGGGAACTATAGCCCCTCAGTGGACTCCCAGTGCGGGGTTCTGGCCGGTCTGGGAACTATAGCCCCTCAGTGGACTCCCAGTAAGGGGTACTGGCTGGTCTGGGAACTATAGCCCCTCAGAGGACTCTCAGTGCAGGGCACTGGCCGGTTTGGAAACTATAGCCCCTCAGAGGACTCTCAGTGCAGGGCACTGGCCGGTTTGGAAACTATAGCCCCTCAGAGGACTCTCAGTGCAGGGCACTGGCCGGTTTGGAAACTATAGCCCCTCAGAGGACTCTCAGTGCAGGGCACTGGCCGGTTTGGAAACTATAGCCCCTCAGAGGACTCTCAGTGCAGGGCACTGGCCGGTTTGGAAACTATAGCCCCTCAGTGGACTCCCAGTGTGGGGTACTGGCCTGTCTGGAAACTATAGCCCCTCTGAGGACTGCCAGTGCAGGGTACTGGCCGGTCTGGAAACTATAGCCCATCAGTGGACTCCCAGTGCGGGGCACTGGCCGGTCTGGAAACTATAGCCCCTCTGAGGACTGCCAGTGCGGGGTACTGGCCGGTCTGGAAACTATAGCCCCTCAGTGGACTCCCAGTGCGGGGCACTGGCCGGTCTGGAAACTATAGCCCCTCAGTGGACTCCCAGTGCGGGGTACTGGCCGGTCTGGAAACTATAGCCCCTCAGTGGACTCCCAGTGCGGGGTACTGGCCGGTCTGGAAACTATAGCCCCTCAGTGGACTCCCAGTGCGGGGTACTGGCCGGTCTGGAAACTATAGCCCCTCAGTGGACTCCCAGTGCGGGGTACTGGCCGGTCTGGAAACTATAGCCCCTCTGAGGACTCCCAGTGCGGGGTACTGGCCGGTCTGGAAACTATAGCCCCTCTGAGGACTGCCAGTGCGGGGTACTGGCCGGTCTGGAAACTATAGCCCCTCTGAGGACTGCCAGTGCGGGGTACTGGCCGGTCTGGAAACTATAGCCCCTCTGAGGACTGCCAGTGCGGGGTACTGGCCGGTCTGAAAACTATAGCCCCTCAGTGGACTCCCAGTGCAGGGTACTGGCCGGTCTGGAAACTATAGCCCCTCTGAGAACTGCGAGTGCGGGGTACTGGCCGGTCTGGAAACTATAGCCCCTCTGAGGACTGCCAGTGCGGGGTACTGGCCGGTCTGGGAACTATAGCCCCTCAGTGGACTCCCAGTGCGGGGTACTGGCCGGTCTGGAAACTATAGCCCCTCAGTGGACTCCCAGTGCGGGGTACTGGCCGGTCTGGAAACTATAGCCCCCTCAGTGGACTCCCAGTGCGGGGTACTGGCCGGTCTGAAAACTATAGCCCCTCAGTGGACTCCCAGTAAGGGGTACTGGCCGGTCTGGGAACTATAGCCCCTCAGTGGACTCCCAGTGCAGGGTACTGGCCGGTCTGGGAACTAGAGCCTCTCAGTGGACTCCCAGTGCGGGGTTCTGGCCGGTCTGGGAACTATAGCCCCTCAGTGGACTCCCAGTAAGGGGTACTGGCCGGTCTGGGAACTATAGCCCCTCAGAGGACTCTCAGTGCAGGGCACTGGCCGGTTTGGAAACTATAGCCCCTCAGAGGACTCTCAGTGCAGGGCACTGGCCGGTTTGGAAACTATAGCCCCTCAGAGGACTCTCAGTGCAGGGCACTGGCCGGTTTGGAAACTATAGCCCGCAGAGGACTCTCAGTGCAGGGCACTGGCCGGTTTGGAAACTATAGCCCCTCAGAGGACTCTCAGTGCAGGGCACTGGCCGGTTTGGAAACTATAGCCCCTCAGAGGACTCTCAGTGCAGGGCACTGGCCGGTTTGGAAACTATAGCCCCTCAGTGGACTCCCAGTGTGGGGTACTGGCCTGTCTGGAAACTATAGCCCCTCAGTGGACTCCCAGTGTGGGGTACTGGCCTGTCTGGAAACTATAGCCCCTCTGAGGACTGCCAGTGCGGGGTACTGGCCGGTCTGGAAACTATAGCCCATCAGTGGACTCCCAGTGCGGGGCACTGGCCGGTCTGGAAACTATAGCCCCTCTGAGGACTGCCAGTGCGGGGTACTGGCCGGTCTGGAAACTATAGCCCCTCAGTGGACTCCCAGTGCGGGGTACTGGCCGGTCTGGAAACTATAGCCCCTCAGTGGACTCCCAGTGCGGGGTACTGGCCGGTCTGGAAACTATAGCCCCTCAGTGGACTCCCAGTGCGGGGTACTGGCCGGTCTGGAAACTATAGCCCCTCAGTGGACTCCCAGTGCGGGGTACTGGCCGGTCTGGAAACTATAGCCCCTCTGAGGACTCCCAGTGCGGGGTACTGGCCGGTCTGGAAACTATAGCCCCTCTGAGGACTGCCAGTGCGGGGTACTGGCCGGTCTGGAAACTATAGCCCCTCTGAGGACTGCCAGTGTGGGGTACTGGCCGGTCTGGAAACTATAGCCCCTCAGTGGACTCCCAGTGCGGGGTACTGGCCGGTCTGAAAACTATAGCCCCTCTGAGGACTGCCAGTGTGGGGTACTGGCCGGTCTGGAAACTATAGCCCCTCAGTGGACTCCCAGTGCGGGGTACTGGCCGGTCTGAAAACTATAGCCCCTCAGTGGACTCCCAGTGCGGGGTACTGGCCGGTCTGGAAACTATAGCCCCTCTGAGAACTGCGAGTGCGGGGTACTGGCCGGTCTGGAAACTATAGCCCCTCTGAGGACTGCCAGTGCGGGGGTACTGGCCGGTCTGGGAACTATAGCCCCTCAGTGGACTCCCAGTGCGGGTACTGGCCGGTCTGGAAACTATAGACCCTCTGAGGACTGCCAGTGCGGGGTACTGGCCGGTCTGGAAACTATAGCCCCTCAGTGAACTCCCAGTGCGGGGTACTGGCCGGTCTGAAAACTATAGCCCCTCAGTGGACTCCCAGTAAGGGGTACTGGCCGGTCTGGGAACTATAGCCCCTCAGTGGACTCCCAGTGCAGGGTACTGGCCGGTCTGGGAACTAGAGCCCCTCAGTGGACTCCCAGTGCGGGGTTCTGGCCGGTCTGGGAACTATAGCCCCTCAGTGGACTCCCAGTAAGGGGTACTGGCCGGTCTGGGAACTATAGCCCCTCAGAGGACTCTCAGTGCAGGGCACTGGCCGGTTTGGAAACTATAGCCCCTCAGAGGACTCTCAGTGCAGGGCACTGGCCGGTTTGGAAACTATAGCCCCTCAGAGGACTCTCAGTGCAGGGCACTGGACGGTTTGGAAACTATAGCCCCTCAGAGGACTCTCAGTGCAGGGCACTGGCCGGTTTGGAAACTATAGCCCCTCAGTGGACTCCCAGTGCGGGGTACTGGCCTGTCTGGAAACTATAGCCCCTCTGAGGACTGCCAGTGCGGGGTACTGGCCGGTCTGGAAACTATAGCCCCTCAGTGGACTCCCAGTGCGAGGTACTGGCCGGTCTGGAAACTATAGCCCCTCAGTGGACTCCCAGTGCGGGGTACTGGCCGGTCTGGAAACTATAGCCCCTCAGTGGACTCCCAGTGCGGGGTACTGGCCGGTCTGGAAACTATAGCCCCTCTGAGGACTCCCAGTGCGGGGTACTGGCCGGTCTGGAAACTATAGCCCCTCTGAGAACTGCGAGTGCGGGGTACTGGCCGGTCTGGAAACTATAGCCCCTCTGAGGACTGCCAGTGCGGGGTACTGGCCGGTCGGGGAACTATAGCCCCTCAGTGGACTCCCAGTGCGGGTACTGGCCGGTCTGGAAACTATAGACCCTCTGAGGACTGCCAGTGCGGGGTACTGGCCGGTCTGTGAACTATAGCCCCTCAGTGGACTCCCAGTGCGGGGTACTGGCCGGTCTGGAAACTATAGCCCCTCAGTGGACTCCCAGTAAGGGGTACTGGCCGGTCTGGGAACTATAGCCCCTCAGTGGACTCCCAGTGCAGGGTACTGGCCGGTCTGGGAACTAGAGCCCCTCAGTGGACTCCCAGTGCGGGGTTCTGGCCGGTCTGGGAACTATAGCCCCTCAGTGGACTCCCAGTAAGGGGTACTGGCCGGTCTGGGAACTATAGCCCCTCAGAGGACTCTCAGTGCAGGGCACTGGCCGGTTTGGAAACTATAGCCCCTCAGAGGACTCTCAGTGCAGGGCACTGGCCGGTTTGGAAACTATAGCCCCTCAGAGGACTCTCAGTGCAGGGCACTGGCCGGTCTGGAAACTATAGCCCCTCAGAGGACTCCCAGTGCGGGGTACTGGCCTGACTGTAAACTATAGCCCCTCTGAGGACTGCCAGTGCGGGGTACTGGCCGGTCTGGAAACTATAGCCCCTCAGTGGACTCCCAGTGCGGGTACTGGCCGGTCTGGAAACTATAGCCCCTCTGAGGACTCCCAGTGCAGGGTACTGGCCGGTCTAGAAACTATAGCCCCTCAGTGGATTCCCAGTAAGGGGTACTGGCTGGTCTGGGAACGATAGCCCCTTAGAGGACTCCCAGTAAGGGGTACTGGTTGGTCTGGGAACTATAGTCCCTCAGAGGAGTGGGATGGCCGTGCCCAAGAGAAATGAGGCCTTATGTCTAGGAGTCCCATGTGCCAGTGAGGAGAAATCTAGAGTAGAAGCCTTATGCAAAGTAGTCTGGATGTGAAATGTGGGTGTGGCTATGCATGTGGCCTGACACACACCCAACTCATGTCCAGCTGATTTGGATAAGGCTTCTACCCTGGATTTTCACCTTTTTATATCATATAAACACTTTATATATAACATTCTCCTGAATATGATATTAAGTTCTCTGTAATTTCAATTAACAATGACGCTACCCGCACAGTGTTTCTCCCCAGGTCTTGACTATTGGTTGCAGTCTTATTTCGTGTTTCATTTTACCTTGGGTCCATCCCTACCTCCTTATACCAAGGCTCAGTTTCCTGCCGGTCATTCTTTAGATCCAGTTTTCTCACAGTATAAGGATGGACAGAGTGAGCGGGGCTTCATTTTCTGCCTGTCCAGATTGACTGCTAGAGGAGGTACAATTGGATTCACTGGTCTCATTCCATCGGCCATGACACTGGTCTGTGGCTGGTATAATAGGAGGGCAGTATGGCCTCTTAAGTAAAAAAAAAAAAAAACTGAGCTCACCACATTTGCCTGTGGAATGACAAACCAAGGAGAGTAAGCAATGAGTGCTCACTCCCTGCCTTATAAAGGACACTTGGGATCCCAGGTGGCACACTCTGTAGGTAAATAGGTAAAAATCTTGAATTATTTATTTCTTCATGAATATAAAAGCAGATAGAACTGACACATTTCTGGTGCCATATCTGGCCTTAGAGGCTCATCTTATGAATAGCCTGCCTGGGGTAACATGTCACAATAATAACTTCGCACCAGACTGGCCAATTACAAGAGGAGCCGCGGTCACTCCAGCGGCCACAAAACACTTTCATAGCTAATGGAGTGGGATGTGTGAACGTTGCACCAACTCTAATATCCCCTCTGGTGCCTGGGGGGATCCCAGCACTGATTGATGACGAGCTCCCTCTCCAGTTGGGCAGGGTAACCATCTCTACAGCAGTGTCAGGAGCCACCAACACTGCACATTTCCAGGATTTCCTTAGGATTGCCCAGGTAATAATTTAATTATCTGCACAGGGGATGATTCCAATACTTGTGCAAGGCTGAAGGAATCCTGAAAATGCGATCTGTTGGTGGATCTTGAGGTATGGTGTTGGGGAACGCTGCTCTACAGCATTGTGAGATATATTGACGCTACAGGAAATAATGCTGTTTACATGATGGTTGTAGTTTTGGTGGTCTACCAAGTCTTATCAGATTGCTGGCAAGCAACTAGTTCTAAAGTGATATTTGTACAGAGTTGTGATCATGCTGCGTATTTTACACTCACAAGTCTCCTCCCTATATGTGTGAATAGAAACACACCTATCTGCCCAGCTAAGGAGCTGGTGGACACCTGCCTATTGGACCTTTCCTATGCCAGGCTTTCATCTATTCTTTTTTGTAAATACCATAGTGATCATAGTATCATAGTATCATAGTTTTAAGGTTGAAGGGAGACTCTAAGTCCATCTAGTTCAACCCGTAGCCTAACATGTTGATCCAGAGGAAGGCAAAAAAAACCCCAATGTGGCAAACAAGTTCCAATGGGGAAAAAATTTCCTGCCTGACTCCACATCCGGCAATCAGACTAGTTCCCTGGATCAATACCCTGTCATAAAATCTAATATACATAACTGGTAATATTAAATTTTTCAAGAAAGGCATCCAGGCTCTGCTTAAATGTTAGTAGTGAATCACTCATTACAACATCATGCGGCAGAGAGTTCCATAGTCTCACTGCTCGTACAGTAAAGAATCCTCGTCTGTGATTGATTAAACCTTCTTTCCTCAAGACGTAGCGGATGCCCCCGTGTTCCAGTCGCAGGCCTAGGTGTAAAAAGATCTTTGGAAAGGTCTCTGTACTGTCCCCTCATATATTTATACATTGTGATTAGATCCCCCCTAAGCCTTCGTTTTTCCAAACTAAATAACCCCAAGTTTAATAACCTGTCTTGGTATTGCAGCCCACCCATTCCTCTAATAATCTTGGTCGCTCTTCTCTGCACCCTCTCCAGTTCAGCTATGTCCTTCTTATATATCGGTGACCAGAATTGTACACAGTATTCTAAGTGCGGTCGCACTAGTGACTTGTACAGAGGTAGAACTATATTTTTTTCATGAACACTTATACCTCTTTTAATACATCCCATTATTTTATTAGCCCTGGCAGCAGCTGCCTGACACTGGCCACTAAAGTGAAGTTTACCATCCTCCCATACACCCAAGTCTTTTTCTGTGTCTGTTTTACCCAGTGTTCTACAATTAAGTACATAATCATAAATGTTATTTCCTCTACCCAAGTGCATGACCTTACGTTTATCTACATTAAACTTCAATTGCCACTTCTCAGCCCAATCCTCCAATTTACATAAATCTCCCTGTAATATAAAATTATCCTCCTCTGTATTGACTACCCTGCATAGTTTAGTATCATCTGCAAATATTGAAATTCTACTCCGCATGCCCCCAACAAGGTAATTTATAAATATGTTGAAAAGAAGCGGGCCCAATACTGACCCCTGTGGTACCCCACTATGAACTGAGACCCAGTCCGAGTACGTACCATTAATAACCACCCTTTGTTTCCTATCACTGAGCCAGTTTTTAACCCAGTTACACATATTTTCCCCTATCCCCATTATTCTCATTTTATGTACCAACCTTTTGTGTGGCACCGTATCAAAAGCTTTTGAAAAGTCCATATACACAACATCCACTGCATTTCCCTGGTCCAGGCTTGAACTTACCTCTTCATAGAAGCTGATCAAATTAGTTTGACAGGATCGATCCCTCATAAACCCATGTTGATACTCTGTCATAAGGTTATTTTTCTTGAGATACTCCAGTATAGCATCTCTCAAGAAACCCTCAAGGATTTTACCAACCGTAGAGGTTAAACTTACCGGCCTATAATTTCCCGGCTCAGTTTTTGACCCCTTTTTGAATATTGGCACCACATTTGCTATGCGCCAGTCCTGCGGTACCGACCCTGTTATTAAGGAATCTGAGAAGATTAAAAATAATGGTCTATCTATCACAGAACTCAATTCCTGTAGTACTCTGGGGTGTATGCCATCCGGGCCCGGAGATTTGTCAACCTTAGTGATTTCGAGGCGGCGGCGTACTTCCTGCTGGGTTAAGCAGGTAATATTCAAGGGTGAATTTATGGTACAGTGATGGTATAGTGATGTTTAGCATGGAGGAGCTGGAGTCTGATTTCTTCAGTCCAAGGTTCCGATAGGGTACGAAACACCGGTCTTGGGTAAATGTCCCCATGTAGCTATATTCTAGAAAGCCTTAATCTGCATAATTATGAGTTTCCACAAGCTAGGAATACAGCATGACATAACTTCACACTTTCCATCTAGGATTTAGAGTGACAACTCCTTGTAAAAGATGGATATATGGTTAGTCATCAGGTTTACAAAGCACATGTATAACTAAAAGTGATTCAATATTTTTAAAGGATTTTTGCCACCGAAGTGTTTTATGACATATTGATAGGACATGCCATAAAACACTTCAGTGAGAACACTTTTAAAAGCAGAAAAGGACAACTCAGGGACCTGTATTTTCTAGTGATCCTATTCTGCTTTTTCTTCTCTCTCTTAAAACGCCTGTATTATGCATTTAATTAAAACCGTTAATCAGGGGCTAATTTACAGCACAATTCCTCTACTTAAGCTGGTGTCACACACAGCGACAACGACAACGACGTCGCTGCTACGTCACCATTTTCTGTGACGTTGCAGCGACGTCCCGTCGCTGTCGCTGTGTGTGACATCCAGCAACGACCTGGCCCCTGCTGTGAGGTCGCCGGTCGTTGCTGAATGTCCAGCTTCATTTTTTGGTCGTCACTCTCCCGCTGTGACACACACATCGCTGTGTGTGACAGCGAGAGAGCGACGAAATGAAGCGAGCAGGAGCCGGCACTGGCAGCTGCGGTAAGCTGTAACCAGCGTAAACATCGGGTAACCAAGGGAAGACCTTTCCCTGGTTACCCGATGTTTACGCTGGTTACCAGCCTCCGCTCTTGCTGCCAGCGCCGGCTCCTGCACTGTGACATGTGGCTGCAGTATGCATCGGGTAATTAACCCGATGTATACTGTAGCAAGGAGAGCAAGGAGCCAGCGCTAAGCAGTGCGCGCGGCTCCCTGCTCTCTGAACTGTGACATGTAGCTGCAGCACACATTGGGTTAATTAACCCGATGTGTACTGTAGGAGAGCAAGGAGCCAGCGCTAAGCGCAGCTCCCTGCTCTCTGCACATGTAGCAAAGCGACGTTATGATCGCTGCTTCTGCTGTGTTTGACAGCTAAGCAGCGATCATAACAGCGACTTACAAGGTCGCTGTTACGTCACCGAAAATGGTGACGTAACAGCGACGTCGTTGTCGCTGTCGTTTAGTGTGAACCCAGCTTTAGAGGTTTTCAGTTGGCAGTACACACATTATTATCTGGACACTTCACGGCTACTGATAACAGTGCTATGTATATTAAGGCCCCGTCACACTAAGCAACATCGCTAGCAACATCGCTGCTAACGAACAACTTTTGTGACGTTGCTAGCGATGTTGCTGTGTGTGACATCCAGCAACAACCTGGCCCCTGCTGTGAGGTCGTTGGTTGTTGCTGAATGTCCTGGGCCATTTTTTAGTTGTTGCTCTCCCGCTGTGAAGCACAGATCGCTGTGTGTGACAGCTAGACAGCAACAATAAATGTGCAGGCAGCAGGAGCCGGCTTCTGCGGAGGCTGGTAACCACAGTAAACATTGGGTAACCAAGAAGCCCTGTCCTTGGTTACCCGATATTTACCTTTGTTACCAGCCTCCGCCGCTCTCACTGTCAGTGCCGGCTCCTGCTCTGTGCACATGTAGCTGCAGGACACATCGGGTTAATTAACCCCATGTGTGCTGTAGCTAGCAGAGCAGGGAGCCAGCGCTAAGCAGAGTGTGCGGCTCCCTGCTCTGTGCACATTTAGCTGCAGCACACATCGGGTAATTAACCCGATGTGTGCTGTAACAAGGAGAGCAGGGAGCCAGCGCTCAGTGTGCGCTGCTCCCTGTTCTCTGCACGTGTAGCTCCGTGCGCTGGTAACCAAGGTAAATATCGGGTTGGTTACCCGATATTTACCTTAGTTACCAAGCGCAGCATCTTCCACGCGGCGCTGGGGGCTGGTCACTGGTTGCTGGTGAGCTCACCAGCAACTCGTGTAGCGACGCTCCAGCGATCCCTGCCAGGTCAGGTTGCTGGTGGGATCGCTGGAGCGTCGCAGTGTGACATCTCACCAGCAACTTACCAGCGATCCCTATCGTTGTTGGGATCGCTTGTAAGTTGCTTAGTGTGACTGGACCTTTAGTGTCAGCATACCAGTACACAACCTATTTATTCCAAATACCGTTCTGCGGGCACTGTACGACATTACTCACATTCGTGGGTAACCAATATTTCAGTTTGGCCTCCATTTTGCACTCAGACTATTGTGAAAAGAATGTCAGAATGAAGGATAGTCATCCATGACGAAACGTTCTGTAAGCCAAGGATGCATCGCTACTACTTCTAGTATAGATCTAATATACAGTACAGACCAAACTCAGACCAAAAGTTTGGACACACCTCATTCAAAGAGTTTTCTTTATTTTCATGACTCTAAAAATTGTAGATTCACATTGAAGACATCAAAACGTGGATTGAAATACTTAAAAAAGTGTGAAACAACTGAAAATATGTCTTATATTCTAGGTTCCTCAAAGTAGCCACCTTTTGCTTTGATTACTACTTTGCACACTCTTGGCATTCTCTTGATGAGCTTCAAGAGGCAGTCACCGGAAATGGATGTCCAACAGTCTTGAAGGAGTTCCCAGAGATGCTTAGCACTTGTTGGCCCTTTTGCCTTGACTCTGCGGCCCAGCTCACCCCAAACCATCTCAATTGGGTTCAAGTCTGGTGACTGTGGAGGCCAGGTCATCTGGCGTAGCACCCCATCACTCTCCTTCTTAGTCAAATAGCCCTTACACAGCCTGGAGGTGTGTTTGGGGTCATTGTCCTGTTGAAAAATAAATGATGGTCCAACTAAACGCAAACCGGATGGAATAGCATGCCGCTGCAAGATGCTGTGATAGCCATGCTGATTCAGTATGCCTTCAATTTTGAATAAATCCAACAGTGTCACCAGCAAAGCACCCCCACACCGTCACACCTCCTCCACCATGCTTCACGGTGGGAACCAGGCACGTAGAGTCCATCCGTTCACCTTTTCTACAAAGACACGGTGGTTGGATCCAAAGATCTCAAATTTGGACTCATCAGACCAAAGCACAGATTTCGACTGGTCTTATGTCCATTCCTTGTGTTCTTTATCCCAAACAAGTCTCCTCTGCTTGTTGCCTGTCCTTAGCAGTGGTTTCCTAACTGCTATTTTACCATGAAGGCCTGCTGCACAAAGTCTCCTCTTAATAGTTGTTCTACAGATGAGAAGGTATGTCCAAACTTTTGGTCTGTACTGTATACTGCTGTGTAATGATGGTATTGTGGATAATGGGGGTACTTGAGAGTACAGTCAACTATATAGTAGTATTTGGAGTAGGAATGCTTGCTCTCAGCTTTATATACACCCTTACACTAATAACATTTTGCAGGATTGACTTTATGGCTGATTTATTCAAGCACATCAGGAAACAAATGTAATATTTTATTTCATAGCTTCATATTAAAATAATGGATAGGTGTTTATAGCACAAATATACACTGAGTCAAAACATACTTCAGCTAGAAAAAAAATGATCTCAAGTTCAGAAGTTGCAGAATAATATCAGTAAAGGAAATTCGCTTTTTGTGAATGGCCAAACTTATAATGTTGAAGCACCACTCCAGCGGGAAGAGGGGGGGATTCAGCACTGGAGTGATGCTTTAAATCAAAGTCCTTTGTCCTCTGTCTCATACTTAAACTCTGGCTTTTTCATCCATTTTTGTTGCTACTCCAGTTCCTTGTCGCCATCTTGTCACCGGAACTTCTGACTGGTCAGTAGTCATAAGTTTTGTCACAAAGTCTAAATACAACTCTGAGAGTCAAAACAAAGCTCTGATAGACTTGGATAGACTTGTAATGAGTTGTGACCTCTGGAGCGCTCCATGAAACACTGGAGCGCGCTGTCTGGTCACAAATCATCAGAGACCAACTGGAGCAACGCTAGAAACAAATGATAACAGAGGCAGGTGAGTATTAGACAGGAGAATTACATTTAAAGCACCAGTACAGCGGTGCAATAAAAAAAAACTACTGGAGCAGTGCTTTAAATATTCTAAAATATTGTATCTTTCTATTGGCTTACATAGCCTAAAGTCACCTGAACATACTGATATCAGGAGGTCCAGCTGTCAATGTAATGGAAATGGGGGCCTTCCAACTCTTCCCCATCAGCTCTCTTGTACAAAATACAGGGGCACTCAGCTAAGTCAAACATTCCCATGTAGTGGAGCGTCAAGAGTGATAACTGTCGGCCCAACAATTTTTTGGCTATCAGCAGTCCAATGTGTATGGATGCCAGAGTTCTTTTGAAAAGTCGGCCTTTCGTAACATAATCATTGCGGTGTGACGGACATACATCACTTCATGCTGGCAAATCAAAAGAAGAGCTGTGAATGTCTCTAGGGTAGTGGTGATTTTTAGGGCTCCCATCCAGTGGCCACAAAATACAGATATAGCCAATGAACCGGGTCTTATGAATAGGTGCACACCACCTGCCTTTATGCGTCAGAGAGGGAAGTGCAAAACAGACAAAAGTAGATCACTCTTTAGGCGTTTTACTTCTAGTAGTTTTCTTCCATAAATCTTGAGCTCTACCATCTCTGTGCATGCTGTGTAGTCAAATACTGCTATATTTTTGCAAATATATAAACCTATCACCTGATGGTCCCCATACACATTAGACCTACGTTCCCGAACCTAATATCGGTGGGCTTGGCCAGCACTTAACATGTGTATGAGGACTTCCCAATGCTCGCCCCTAAAGCCAGCTTTACACCTTACAATTAGGTATGCGATCTCGTATGCGATGTGACACGCCCAGGTCGCATATGCGATCTAATGAGATTGCACGTAGGTCGTTCATTTGCTGTCACACGTGCGTTAGTAGCCTATGTTAAATTGGTCAATTTTGTGTGCGATCCTTTAGATCATGTGTTCTGTGACGTATGCATTGGGCACCCTTTTTTTTTTTTATTTACTGACTTGCCAAGCGTGTGTAATGTGTAGGGATGCGTTTTTACTATGTCATCTGCCATTCAGCTCTGCTACATGGCCGCTAACAGCAGACACAGACAGCCATGTAGCAGCTGTGAATGGCAGATGACAGCAGACACAGACAGAGCCGCACTGTCAGAATGAACTCGGGTGAACTTCACCCGACTTCATTGTCATGCTGCGGCTCTGTCTGTGTCGCGTCCTGATTAGCGGTCACCTGTGAAGGACTCACCGGTGACCGCTAATCTCCTGAGTAACTGAATTGAGCAGCCCTCTCTCATACTCACCGATCCCCGATCCCCGGCGCTGCACGGCATTCACACTGCTCCGGCGGCTTTTACTGTTTTGAAAAAGCCGGCCTCCCATTAAACAATCTCCTATTCCCTGCTTACCCCGCCCACCGGCGCCTATGATTGGTTACAGTGAGACACGCCCCCCCATGCTGAGTGACAGGTGTCACACTGCACCCAATCACAGCAGCCGGTGGGCGTGTCTATACTGTGTAGTGAAATAAATAATTAAATAATTAAAAAAAACGGCGTGCGGTCCCCCCCAATTTTAAAACCAGCCAGATAAAGCCATACGGCAGAAGGCTGGTATTCTCAGGATGGGGAGCTCCACGTTATGGGGAGCCCCCCAGCCTAACAATATCACCCAACAGCCGCCCAGAATTGCCGCATACATTATATGCGACAGTTCTGGGACTGTACCCGGCTCTTCCCGATTTGCCCTGGTGCGTTGGCAAATCGGGGTAATAAGGAGTTATTGGCAGCCCATAGCTGCCAATAAGTCCTAGATTAATCATGTCAGGCGTCTATGAGACACCCTCCATGATTAATCTGTAAATTACAGTAAATAAACACACACGCCCGAAAAAATCCTTTATTAGAAATAAAACACAAACACATTCCCTGGTTCACCACTTTAATCAGCCCCAAAAAGCCCTCCTTGTCCGGCGTACTCCACAGTCCTCCAGCGTCGCATCCAGCGCTGCTGCATGGAGGTGACCGGAGCTGCAGCAGACACAGCCGCTCCGGTCACCTCCACGCAGCTAATGAAGACAGCCGCGCTATCGGCTGAGCTGTCACTGAGGTTACCCGCTGTCACTGGATCCAGCGGTGGATGCAGCGGTGGCCGCGGGTAACCACAGTGACAGCTCAGCTGATCGCGCTACTCACCGCCGCTCCGGTCAGCTCCAGTCAGCAACTGAGGTGAGTAGCATTCGTAGATCGGGCTGGCAACTTGTGTCTACATTCTGTTCGATCACAGACTTATGTATATAGCAGGCATCGCTTACAGAAGGAGTTCTCATTCGATAGATCTAATTACTTTTGCTTGGACAGTTTCTTGGCATATTCTGCATAGTTGTTAAAACGTTGTACCCCTGTAGTCAAGGAAGGGTGTTGTATGATGGGAAATGCTCACCTCTCCTCATGGATAGTGGACTTCTAAAGAAAATGAAGAAATTGCCGGCATTATCGATGCTGTATACATTTTATCACACTTCTACTTTAGAAGTACAATTACTGATCACAATGGAGCAATTCACCGTCCTTATCTGTTATTCTCCATTTTCCTTCTAGCATAGCGGAATTAAGTGTAGTATAAGGAGCTATGTCAACAGCAGTAAGGGCATAATATCTGTATCTCACGCACCTAAGAAATGTATTGTGAATATTTCACTATAGTCCTGCCATTGTCATGCTCGGTGCAGTTACATAGACTTGCACAAAATAAACAGCTCAAAGGGGAAATGCTGGAAGTTTTTTTTACATTTCTGAGAATATCTCATGGCACGCTTCCTGCCATAAACGTACAGTCCTGAGGTGGACCATGGACCCAAGACTGCATTACGTACCACTCAGGAATTCAGGCGCTCTCCTAATAAGGATAGAAGGGGAAGTATTACTGATAACAAAGATTCCTGACAAAAGATCGCATTACTCACTCACTACTAGTATGACCTGTTATGCAGTGCCATTCCCACTGCATTATAAAGAAAGCAAGGTTTACATCACTACAAATTACCCTTAAGTTACCTATACTAGAGATTTTTGTGAAAAAATAGTTATTCTGAAAGGGTTAGTCGCAAAAAATCAACTTATGGATCACTAGGGCCGGAAGGTTGGGACCAACAGAAAGTCAGATTTCGGGTCTTTGGAACCCAGAGAATAAAGCTGTGCAGCTCTGTCCGGTATGGAGCAGAGATGCGCGTGCATGACCTCCACTCTGTTCATTGTCTATGGGACTGCCAGAAAAAGCGGAGTGTATTTGGTGGTCCCTTAGACAGTGAATGGAGTAAAGCCCAGATGTGAACCTCTGCTCCATTCTAGATGGGGCTGCAGAGGTACGTTACCATCCTTAAAAAGCTCCTTTCTCAAGATCACTGGAGAACAACAGTCAGACCCTTAGCGATCAGCAAGTTATCTCCTATTTCTAAGATAGAGGATGACTTGGAGGAATAACCCCTTAAAGCTTTTCTCTTTAGGGTCGCATCACACTGTTTTTTCGGGGGGGGGGGGGGTTTAATGCCACTGCAGTTATTAATGCAGTATTTTTTATTGCCCAAAGAGAAGACAGAAGTATCAGTCTTTCCTTTATAATTACCATGACTATAAAATCCAGTGGTGCATTTGGCTTAGAAAACTGCATGAACCGCTGTGTAAAACCACCCTTAGGCTGGAGTCACACTAGCGTATGGCATCGGATGCGTTATGCCAGTGACCCTCGGCTTAGACTCTGCTGCGAGCGTGACCGAGACTCAGGTAACTATGATCACAGCTGTGGAGGAGAGGGAGAGAGTTGTCTCACCATCTCCTCCATTGTCAACCTGTGCGTATAGCTAACTGCACTCGAATGTCATCCAAGTGCAGTCCGATGTTTCACTCGCACCCATAGACTTGTATGAGTGTGGGTGATCCAAGACTCGCAGACAATCGCAGCATGCTGAGAAAAAACTCACAGGTCTGAGCTGCAGCATTGTCTTTCATGGAGCTGAGTGCAATGCGAGATTTCCCATCTACTATGTCTGTTCTGTACAATTCAGCCTTTTGGATAACACGCTGCGGCCTAAACGCTGCATACACTGATCGTGTGCACTCACCCTTATCACTTTAATACGTAGATTAAAAAAAGAAGCAAATCCCCATACGCTATGGTTGTGTGCATGAGATGTCTTAAAACAATTCTAACTTTAATGACTGCCGATCCTACCCATGACTCATACGGAGCACAGTCCTCACCCATTACAGTGAAACACAAAAAATGCTTATGCAGTGCATGAAAAGATTTGCTCGTGAATGGTACTGACAGCTCTCTGAAGTAATGTGCTCACATATTTATGCAGCAACACTGTTTGTGGTTTCGTCAAGCTCTGCAATCTCTAAATCCACAGGCAACCCCTCACCAATGAGTCTCCTTAAAGGCAGTGGAACTGGCGTATGCAGAGGAAAGAGGGCGCACAAACATCTGCATGGGCAGTGCTATGTAAATGTTTATGGAGCAGACTTTTATGTTATGTACCTAAGGTGCTGCTTTACCTCCCCATTTACCAATACCTGCCTTGAGCTGCAGACATAGTAAAACATATTTTTCATTTTTTCTTTCTTTCTGCTTGGACCTACAGCTAATTTTGGGTACGTTCACACAGTGCCCAGAGCAGCAGCAGCTGTAAAAACAGACCTGTCAAAGAATAGATGAAGCTTTCAAATACCAGCCATATGCTCCTGAGTTCCAGTGGAACGCTGCCCCTAGAGGCCATCATTAAAAATGATATCCTTTGAACATAACTTTTCTCAAGCTAGGGACTAATCATCACTTATTCAGCGAGAACTATGTAGACAATGTGGTTTATTTAATGTTTTAGTATAATGTTCATTTAAATAATTCCTTCTCTTACAAACGTTTAATGGGAAAGTACTAACAATAAAAGAAATGTTGACCTACATATACACACACATCAGTCTGAGCTGCAATGAAATCCATCTCCGAGCACTTTACATGATTTAAAATTAAATACCTTTGGTTATATAATAGCAGTTTCAATGGTGACTGATGCTTTGTCACCTACTAAAATAAACCCCAGAGTTCCTTTCAACCAGCATTAAGGCTGATGAATGACAATCTGAATACCACCGAGTGGTTAGTAGTAGCAGGTAAGATCTGCAAGAGACAGTGAGTAAATATATTGGAGGGGCAATTACAGGGTCCACTGCAAGATCTTGCTATCAGAGGTCAGATATAGCAATTACCATGGTATGCCCCCCCACCCTGCCTCCATGATGCTCTGAACAGCATGCAACTTATTGGGGTGGGAAGTATGCTCTACCCAAGCTAAGAAAAGCATTTACTTTGAGACAAAAGACAACGTGACAAGACCTAACAGGCCTGGTGGTGAGAAATTGCTTCACTACAGGGATGTGAAGATTTCATTTACATTTTCAAAAAGTACAACAATTACACCATTGTCTGCAGCATCATCTCCGAAGCGCCACATGTCACTCCGGCATTGCTAATTACAACACAAATTGATTTCGGATGATGATGTATTTTAATGTATCTGTGTGTGTGCACGCACAGACTTTAAAGTAGATCTGTCATCTGGCTAGCAAGTGCTGATGGTTATGGCTTTATTTTTACTCTAATTATGCAGGTAGTATTAAACAGCTCATTCACAGAAGAACATTATCAGGATATGCTCAACAGATTGTTTGCCTAAAATTCTGCATCTGAAATTCATCCCATAAATCTGAATGAGGTCTGTAAAAATGCCATGCGCATGCTGCAGGATGAACCCCAATCAGATGTATATAACACACATGCTGCAAAGCACTCATAATGCTATAATTGGCACATAATACCAGCTCTGACCACAGCACCTGTTGGGTATGTTATTTACCTAGGCTGTGTTCTGGCCATTTGAGCTTTTTTCTTGTTGCATTTTCTAAAACAGTGGGAAAAGCACAGTGACTTTGCTGCTATTTTAGCCCTCTGTGACAATTGCTAGATGCATAGCCAATATTAATCAAAGGTATAGCTCCACTAAAAGGCACAAAAGGGAGTCTGTCCACAAAGAAAGACTGTAGTGAGGAGCGAGCATTACCATGCTCAGGTGCTCGATACTCGTAAAGAGGAGTTGGTTGCTTGGATGGGCACGACTTGAGTACTCAAGAATAATGAAAGTCAATAGGGGCCTCGAGCATTTTTCCAAAAGATTTCTCAGAAAAATCCTCAAGTCCCCTATTGACGTCCATTACACTTGGGTACTCCAGTTATGCCCATCCGAGCATCCAACTTCTCATTACGAATACCAAGCAACTGAGCATGGTAGTGCTCGCTCATCACTAAAAGACTGTTCAAACCAAGTATAGGCGCTTGGTACACCTTCCCACCATTTTCCATATAATTCTGCCCTTCTATGGCCCCTCAAAGCCAGAGCTGTGAATCAAAGAAGAGGGGGAAGGTAGAGATAGATGGTAAACCAGGAGGCAGGAAGAGAATATAAATAAATGAACATGCCATGAAGCACCGAGCGCCTGTACTTGTTTTAAACAGTCATTTATTGCCAGGTTCATTTTAAAGGTAATCTGTCAGCAGCTACCTCATCTGAAACCAGCATGATGTAGGCAAGGAGTTTCTGAATCCAATGGTGTATCACTTAGATTACTGGCTGCAACCATCCTGACCACAATCTGAATTTTTAGTAGCTGAGCTCAGGGAGCTGTCCCTGCCCAAACTAGAGCTTGTACATTGACAGAGAGGTGTCAATTACAGCAGGGGGCGTGTCATAGTGCCATGCACTTGAATTTCTATTCCTGTAATAAGGGTCCTGCTGCTTAAACAAACACAGCAAATAAACAAAAGATTGGACTGTGACAAAACAGGCATGCCTGAACATTGTGTTAACCCTTGCAGCATGCTGGCTTCAGCTTACATAGCAAAAACCTGCTGACAGATTCCCTTTAAAGTTTTCTCATAAGCAACATATATCACAGACTCACAGGACAGGTGATACATGTATAATTCCTGAGGGTCTAGCTACTGGGACAACCAATAATCATGAGACTAGAGGTCCCAAAGTCCCATGTGTGAATAAAGCATTAATGAGCATCTTCCAGCATTATAACATGAAAGGGGTATTCTGAAATTTTCAAGTTATTCTTATCTGTGGGATAGAGGATAACTTCCCAATAACTTGGGGCTCGACCACTGGTGTCCCCCGGTTTGGAGAACCATGGTCCTAAAGAGCCATGTGTGAATGTAGAAAATCAACTATATGTACAAGCAACACCATTAATTCTTAATAGGACCGGTAGGGACGACAGAGTACAACACTCTGCTGGTGTTTAGCACTCCCTTTTGAATGAGCGCAGGAGCAGTGCACATGATCGACAACTGCTCCATTCACATGACCCTTCAGAGCCTCGGTTCTCAGGATTGGTGGTAGCCACAGAGTGCACTACCCCTGAATATTAAGTATTGCAGATTATTTTTTACATGTTCCAGAACAATATACAGTTTTTTCATGTTTTTTTCAGCTGTGTGAGAAAACTATTAGATATACAGAATCACAGATTATAGCCATGTTAGAAAGAAATGGATGGCAGTAAAAATATTTTCTACTCATATCCATACAGAAATGGAATAAAACAAAGGCATATGATATGTAGAGAATAAGCCGTCCTACTGGAAATATTCTTAAACTTGGCTGGAAAAGAATGTAGGCATCTCTGTAAATAAATGGCGCTTTACTACACACTTCTATTGTGTTTCATGATCAATGATTAGGAAAACTGAAAAGTGCTCAGACAGTGAGGATGTGAGTAATATTAAGGAACAGAAAGAAAACATTATATTTGCTGTTATCTGCAGCATGACATAGGGAGAATACATGCTGCGTCTTGAACAAAATCCAAAGAAGTGACAAAGATTCAGTGTATTTTTTTGTAAATGTATTTTTCACCTTAAGTATTAGAAAAGAGCATTCCTGTGAATGCAGATAAAAAAATAAGAGATAGTGGCTACGTGACAGCTAGATAAAGCTGTGTTCCAAGAAGTTAAAAGAGTGAAAAATGAAATAATAGAAATAATAATGAATGATGGCCAGGAGTGCGTTACAAAGGAATCCTTCACACCATTTCTCTTTGTAATTTTATGACGCACACTATCAGCTACAAATGGAAAACAAGATTTGCACCGATAACTAAAGTCTGAGCTGGAATCATTGGCGAGCCTTGTGCTGCATGCAAAGTCTTCCCTGTGCTATAAAACCGGCTGTATGTCACCTTCAGGAGTAGTGTTTTGACGGTCACAGCTTATGAGAGGAGAGGGAGGATTTGTGCATGTGTAGTGAGGATCACTAAACCTTTATGTTGGCAATCCAAGAGCCTCATGCTAACCTGCATCTAGCGGTAAATTCTCTTGGCACAAAAGTCATCCTGAGCTGTGGCCATCATAAAAGTGTCATTATTTAATCAGACTACAGCAAAAGTATGCAGACCTGAACCTAGTTTACAAGCCTTGCCTGTTCCCTGCCAGTTCTGCACTGTGCTAGTGCCAAACACTTAAACCATGCTCTGATTTAGGACCGGATCATTACATTCCGTCTTTTACCTGTGTCAACATCCTGATTACTCCAATGCTACAGGGTTTCTCCAAAACTAGTGAAATATGTGCTGCTATTATTATTTACCAGGTAATATATATATATAAATGGATGGTGACCTCCCTAAATATAACATGAATATCCATTTTGATGGCCAATCCTCAATGCTATATCAAATGGGAGGTCCAGCTCTGAGCACCCTACTTTCACCTTGAATGTCCTTCCTCGACATCTTATTCAATGTCTATATCGGCTTGCAGGTTGGTTTGTACTTGATACACCATCATTTTTTTATAGCACTGATTTAAGGTTCTCCTTTGAATGGGATAAGATTAGAGATGGACGAGCACTAAAATGCTTAAATGCTCGTTCCTTGATTTGAGACCGTCAGATGTTCAGACGAGCTTGACGCGAGTAACGAGCCTTATGGACAGGCAATGATTGGCCTGTTCAGGTCTCCAACCACATACAGCCAGCCATAAACAGAGTATTTCCGGCAGGAGGGAAGGCGTTTTTTTTTAAACACACTACATCCGAGAACGTTGTTTTATCTGTTGGGAGAGCCATTCAGAGACTGCGAATGTCTCTCCCTGGGGTACCTGCACACATCATGCAGTGAAGTAGCCTGTGCATTGTGGTCATTGTTTCACGGACGAAATATCTGAGCACCCGTGATAGTCGGCTGAGCTCTGCGATTACCCGAGCAACCCGAAGCTTGATCGAGTAACGATCAGTGTTGAGCATGCTCGCTCATCACTAGATAAGACTGAGACTGAGTTCACATCCAGTAATCATCTGTTAGAGCGGATCCTGCAGACATCTGTTAGCAAAAAACTTCTGTAAACACATCTTTTTTGTCCTGTTGTTAAATAACTGATTTCTGCCAGATCTGTTTTATTAACATTGGAATCTATGGAGAACGGATCCGACAACGGATTGCTATTTAGCCATCCATTTTTCTTGCATTTGTAATGGACCCATTACAAATTATCCTGTAAGAAAAAAATTTGTAATGGACCCATTTTTTTTCTTACAGGATACGTTTCAAATGGAAGATAAATAGCAATCTGTTAGCGGATCTGTTCTCCATAGACTCCCATGTTAAAAAAACAAAAAAAAGATCTCTGCAGGACCCATTGTAATTGATGATTACAGGACATATGAACTCAGCTTTATTCTGCTACTATTACCATTCACACATGTACATGATGCAGAGTAGTTGGAATACCCCACTAAGACTTAATATACCTACAAAGAATGAGGCACACGTAACTGTTGGCGGCAGGCTCGGTCTGGCTCGCCGGGGTACCGGGGAATCCCCCGGTAGGCCTCGGGCCCTCAGTGGGCCCCACATGCCTTAACTAGTGTGGAACTGTGTACAGCGCCGCGGGGCCGCTGGTTTTTCACGGCCGGCGTTATGTGCGGCAGACTGGGCAGGGCCCCCACGCTCTGATGGGCCCCCCCCATGCTCTGAGGGCCCCCCAGCCTTTCAATTACAAATTGCAGCGATAGCACAAGTTCTGTACCATCGCTGCAGTTTTTACGGGTGCAGAAGGACCTGCGGTGACATCACAGACAGTTATGTGACTCACCGTAGGTCCTGCACCGCGCGCTATTCAAATGTACGTGCATCCTTCAGATGCGCGTACATGTGAACAGTGCGGCCGGTGACAGGAGGCGGAGGAGCTGCTCATCCCCGCACCGACACAGCGGCCGTCATCACACTGCCGACGGAGCAGCAGAGGAGAGGACGCGCAGGGCTGCAGAGGTAAGCGCTCAGAAGGAGCCGAAGAAAAAAAAAATAAATAATCATTCTCACCTCTTCTCCTTTGTTCCCGCGGTGCTCCAGACAGCAAGACACAGACCCCCTCAGTGACCCGTCCGGTGCACGGAGCCGCCGCTGCAGGTGACTTCATTGCTTTACTGCAGTTAAATGCTTTAAGGCGCCGCAAAGCATTTAACTGCAGTAAAGCCATGATGGCATCCTGCGGCAGCGGCTCCGTGCACCGGACGAGATCATGGAGGGGTCCATGAGCCTGCGGACTGGTAAGGTAAGGACAACGCAGGAACGGAGGACAGGTGAGAATGTGTGTGTGTGTGTGTGTGTGTGTGTGTGTGAGAACAATGGCGTAATAGGGGACAGGAAGAGGGGCCCATTGCTACAGGACACAAGGCTGTGGGGCCCATTGCTACCCCCGGTGTCAGTGTCATTATCCTGTACCCCCAGTGTCAGTGTCATTATCCTGTGCCAGCGGTGTCAACGTCATTATCCTGTGCCAGCAGTGTCAGTGTCATTACCCTGTACCCCCCAGTGTCAGTGTCATTATCCTGTACCCCCAGTGTCAGTGTCATTATCCTGTACCTCCAGTGTCAGTGTCATTATCCTGTACCTCCAGTGTCAGTGTCATTATCCTGTACCTCCAGTGTCAGTGTCATTATCCTGTACCTCCAGTGTCAGTGTCATTATCCTGTACCCCCAGTGTCAGTGTCATTATCCTGTACCTCCAATGTCAGTGTCATTATCCTGTACCTCCAATGTCAGTGTCATTATCCTGTACCCCCAGTGTCAGTGTTATTATCCTGTACCTCCAGTGTCAGTGTCATTATCCTGTGCCAGCGGTGTCAACGTCATTATCCTGTGCCAGCAGTGTCAGTGTCATTACCCTGTACCCCCCAGTGTCAGTGTCATTATCCTGTACCCCCAGTGTCAGTGTCATTATCCTGTACCTCCAGTGTCAGTGTCATTATCCTGTACCTCCAGTGTCAGTGTCATTATCCTGTACCCCCAGTGTCAGTGTCATTATCCTGTACCTCCAATGTCAGTGTCATTATCCTGTACCTCCAATGTCAGTGTCATTATCCTGTACCCCCAGTGTCAGTGTTATTATCCTGTACCTCCAGTGTCATTATCCTGTACCCCCAGTGTCAGTGTCATTATCCTGTACCTCCAGTGTCAGTGTCATTATCCTGTACCTCCAGTGTCAGTGTCATTATCCTGTACCCCCAGTGTCATTATCCTGTACCCCCAGTGTCATTATCCTGTACCCCCAGTGTCATTATCCTGTACCCCCAGTGTCATTATCCTGTACCCCCAGTGTCAGTGTCATTAGCCTGTACCCCCAGTGTCAGTGTCATTAGCCTGTTCCCCCAGTGTCAGTGTCATTAGCCTGTACCCCCAGTGTCAGTGTCATTAGCCTGTACCCCCAGTGTCAGTGTCATTAGCCTGTCCCCCCAGTGTCAGTGTTATTAGCCTGTACCTCCAGTGTCATTATCCTGTACCTCCAGTGTCATTATCCTGTACCTCCAGTGTCAGTGTCATTATCCTGTACCCCCAGTGTCAGTGTCATTATCCTGTACCCCCAGTGTCAGTGTCATTATCCTGTACCCCCAGTGTCAGTGTCATTATCCTGTACCCCCAGTGTCAGTGTCATTATCCTGTACCCCCGGTGTCAGTGTTATTATCCTGTACCCCCAGTGTCAGTGTTATTATCCTGTACCCCCAGTGTCAGTGTCATTAGCCTGTACCCCCAGTGTCAGTGTCATTAGCCTGTACCTCCAGTGTCATTATCCTGTACCTCCAGTGTCATTATCCTGTACCTCCAGTGTCAGTGTCATTATCCTGTACCCCCAGTGTCAGTGTCATTATCCTGTACCCCCAGTGTCAGTGTCATTATCCTGTACCCCCAGTGTCAGTGTCATTATCCTGTACCCCAAGTGTCACTGTCATTATCCTGTACCCCCCAGTGTCACTGTCATTATCCTGTACCCCCAGTGTCAGTGTCATTATCCTGGACCCCCAGTGTCAGTGTCATTATCCTGTACCCCCAGTGTCAGTGTCATTATCCTGTACCCCCAGTGTCAGTGTCATTATCCTGTACCTCCAGTGTCAGTGTCATTATCCTGTACCTCCAGTGTCAGTGTCATTATCCTGTACCCCCAGTGTCAGTGTCATTATCCTGTACCCCCAGTGTCAGTGTCATTATCCTGTACCCCCAGTGTCAGTGTCATTATCCTGTACCTCCAGTGTCAGTGTCATCCTGTACCTCCAGTGTCAGTGTCATTATCCTGTACCTCCAGTGTCATTATCCTGTACCTCCAGTGTCAGTGTCATTATCCTGTACCCCCAGTGTCAGTGTCATTATCCTGTACCCCCAGTGTCAGTGTCATTATCCTGTACCCCCAGTGTCAGTGTCATTATCTTAGGCTATATGTAATTACTTTTCAGGGGGCCTCTATATGTGATGATAGTACAGGAGGAGCTTCAGTATAAATACTGTATATGTAAAAAAAAAAAGCCTGACCTGTCTATAGAGCAGTATTATCAGAATACACAGGACTAGTGAAGGGTTTATCCAACTTGGAAAACTAGTTTGGAAACTACAGTGAAGACAAATATTCACCAGAGTCTCCAAATGGAAAAGTGTATTGGGTGGTAATGCTTCACACCACCACATACTGACTCTTAGGGTATGTGCCCACGATCAGGACTCACTGTGTTCTGCATGGAGCGGGTCCTGAGCTGCGGGACCGCGAGTGTCCTCCGCAGGAGACCGCAGCTGTCAGTACCCACAATCAGGCTTCAGTGCGCTGCGGTCTCTCGTTTGTGTTCTCCCTACTGAGGACGCATGCGATTACGCAGCAAACAATTGACATGCTGCGATCTAGAAAGAAGATCCGCAGGTCACTGTTTGCTGCGGTAACAAGAATCACATTGGGCACGGGATTTCTAGAAATCCCTCCACTGTGATTGTACTTACAACGCAGCGTTTTGGATGCAGCTGAACCATGCTACAGCCAACATGCTGCAACCACTGATCGTGGACGGCTGGGCACGCACCCTTACAGGGGGTTTCCCAGATAGATGGAGGCAGAGGGGGATTAATGTTAGTAGATGTTTCCATGTGAAGATGCTGGATAACGTTCTGCTTCTCTTTGATTATTGTTTGGCTGATGGACTCGGTGGTTTTCCTAGGACAAGGAACGTACGTGTGTAAGAAAAACTGCGACTGCTTGTAAATAATAGATTCCATTATTAACTACAATAAATAAGAGGCTACAATAAATCCTGTGCTATGTGCAGGCACAGGACAGGGCTCTACTGCGCTATCTGCAGGCACAGGACAGGGCTCTATGCGCACTGTAGAGTTTGTTAAAAGGCACACGTTATACTGAGAGAAGCCGGAAATGTACAAGTAATAAAAATGTTTATGGTAGCTATAGTGTGGGCCCCTAGAGGCAATTTCCCTGGTAGGCCCCTCACACCCCAGTCCGACCCTGGTTGGCGGTATTTCTCGAAATCTTCTATCCCTGTTTGTGTATATTCACAAGAAACTGTTTAACTAAGAATGTTACAGCTCGCATCTATTAACAATGCAGGGGCGATGATAATATAGATCTACAGATCCATCAAACTATGCCAGACTGACAGCAGGGAGTCTGGGGGTCTCCAGAGCTAGCGCGCTGCTAATAAGCATTGGACCTCCGGGTACATTCTTTCAGGGTAGACATTTTTGGAACAGGCTCCAGGTATGTTGTTTGTTGTGCTGTTTAATTAACAGTTTAATGCATTCTGACAGGCCTATTTTAACTGATCCCCAATGTGAGGATTCCTGCGTAATAGGACTCAAAGTCATTGACAGAACATGACCACTATTATACAAAGGCATACAGAGGTAGATCACATACATGAACTTGTTTAGAGCAGAAAAGCCAAATGATGAGCTAAGGTGGACCAGCCCTTTATAATCCATAAATTACATAGACTTAAAGCCTCCAACAAATCCCTGCAAGCAAAAGATCCACAAAAATACTGTTTTGCAACTAAATAAGCGCTACATGTATAATTTGTATAATTGTTTAATTTGTTTCGGTTTCCTGTCCTTGCAGTTTTTCTATCGTTTTATATTTTATGTCTCATAATGTCAAACATATAATCTGTCTGAAGATGAAACCTAGTGGTGTGAATTAGGGCATTTCCATGCCAGCCTCATAAAGATCATTTATCATCTATCTATAGGATAACTGGAAGCAGTGAAAACCCCAGTATAAGTATAAAACATGTATAATCAAGTATAGCATTTCTGTTACATTGTATAGAAAGAAAAATGAAAATAAGAGCTATGCATGTAGGACAACTTTGGTGCATGATGGACTCAAATTAGAACAGAGACTATAACAGAGTCTTAAAGGGGTTGTCCACTTTGGAATAACCACAGTCTCATTATCTTAGGGCCCCAGATAAAATAAAAGCAGTATACACTCACCTCCTGCAGTGGCCACGTTCTTGCGATGTTGGTGCTCCTGTACACAGAGAGTAACGTAACTTGTGGTGTCACCTGATGGCTGCAGCACAGCCAATGATCGGCCACTCGTTAGATACAGCTCATCAATATTCCATCAAGGTGGATGTCAGCTCTGTCAAAATAGTAAAGGCTGCAGCTGACGAGTGGCTACTGATTGGCTGCAGCCTGCACAGGGCACAAGTAACGTCGCTCAGCAGGAACGGCAACACCGACAGCACAGGGACGGTGCCACTGCAGGAGGTGAGCATACATGGGTTTATTTTAATTGGGGTCCGGAAATTATTAAACTAGGATTGACCACCAGCAGAAAACTCTTTAATGTATGTAAAGCGCTGTGGAATTAATAGCACTATATATGAGTGATTAAATATTATATTATACTATTATTACTCTGTTCTAGTTAAGAAAGTCTTATGCCTCTGTTATAATTGGAGTCTGTAAAGGACCAAACTTGTCTGGCATGCACAGCTCCTATTTTCAGATTGATATAACAGAACAAATACTGAAATACCGTATTATACTGAAGTTGTTCACTAGTGGACAACCCCTTTAAGGGCTATTCCCAACTGGGCAAGTTATCACCTATCCCCACAGTATAGGTGAAAATGTGATAAACACTAGCAGTCAAGTTAGTGGGATGCCCACCGATCCCAAGTATGGGGTTTTGAAATGGCGATGGCTTAGGGCTCGTGCACACATTGCGTCGTGTCACTGCAGAAAATTCTGCAGTGATTTGACAGCTCATGTGCGATTCAAATCGCTGCAGAAACACTGCATAATGGATGCAGAGTTTCTGCAGAAAAATGCCGATTTCATGCGCTCGGGATGCTGCCTCTCCCATAGACAGAGTGGGAGCTGCATCCAAAGCACACGGAATAATTGACATGCTGCATTTTTAAACGCAGTGATTTTGTCAAATTCTTGACACTCAAATCGCTGCGTTCAAAAAAGCATTGTGCACACGGATTATGGACAATCTTCATAGATTGTGCTGGGGACGCAGGATGCATGCGCTTATGCTGCAGTGCTAAACGCTGCGTAAACGCATGAAATTACGCAACATGCGCACGAGCCCTTAAGCTATCTCTGGCAGCCCTATATGCAATAAAAGGAGCAATACTAATGGGTCATCAGTCTTCTTCACTTAAAAAAAATACTGCTCATGGGAAAGTGGTATTGTATTTGGCAGAGTCTTATAGACAGGTCTAGTCACATGCTTGTCCATCACCAGCCATTGTGAGAACAGAAAAGCTGTGCAATTTAAGCACTAAGGCTATGTGCGCACGCTGCGGATTTGCTGCAGAAAATGTGTTTAACATTTCTGCAGTCATTCCCCAGCAAAACCTATGGGTATAAAAAAAATGCTGTGCGCACACTGCGTTTTTTTTATACTGCGGATTTACCCGCGGAATTTCCACTGTGGAATTAATGTGCATGTCACTTCTTTTCTGCAGGTACCTGCATTTTTTGCCATAGATAATGGTAAAACACCGCAGGGACCAACCCGTGGAAAACCACGGCAAATCGCGACAAAAACACAGGTGCGGTTTTACCACGGTTTTTGCTGCGGGTGCGGTATTCTGCCAGAGGGTGCAGATTTTTCTTAAGAAATGTCCATTTTCTAGTGCGCACATAGCCTTAGGGAACAATCTGTAATACTTCTCTATGGCTAAGGGCCACAAAATCACATCCCCAACACATTTATTAAAATAAAAGTAAACAACCGCATTAATGTGTATAACAAACTTAGAGCAGCAAGAGTTCGTACTCCGATGAACAAGTTATCCACAATAATAAAAATGACTGCTGTCTTCCAAAAACAGCCTATTCTGGGTGGTATCAGCTCAGTACACCTCAACTGGTTGTACGTATCTTTACTTCGTCTTTCAAGTCAGTACATCCACTATCTGCCAATTTCTTAAAATTATACTACATACTAGTACATAAATTACATTTTGGTTGAAATATTCAGTGTTGCACTAGTATTTTATGATGACAGTGTCTGGTGTATATATATTATAAAAGGCCTGAAGTATAAAAAAAATCAAATACCATAATCTTAACTAAAAATAAGGCAAAAAATGGCAAACTAGACTGCAATTTCTATGGTGTATTTGCACAAAGACTAATTTTGTTCCTGTGTGATTCTGCTCCAGGGCTTGCAGAGGTCTCCTAAAACTACATATTAAAACCCTAAGGTTGAATTGATAAAACCCTAAAGACATGATGTCTAGAAAAGTCATTAAAACAGTGTTAGATATGAAGAAAATATGCGCTTCATCAGTTTTTTGCAGCCTTCGGGCCAGGAAGGTACATGAAATAAACATGATAACAGGACAGGTGGCCTCGCAGGTTAATTTCACCGGTCTTGCTTGAAGTAAGCGCCTGCTAACAACTGATAACCAAGCTTGCCAATATTCTCCAGTAAAGAAATCAGTATTGGTCCAAAGTGTAAAATGGATGTGACCATACAAGCTCATCTTCAGCCTGATCATCCCAGAAATGCCCAGAACAGTCGGTTGGGCAGCTGCCATATCACACTGCCAAGACCAAAGACATCTGTACGGTGACATCTATTCTGAGCGCACGGCGTGAACAATGAACTTATCAATATGATAACCTGATATCATTACTGGGCCTGTTAAAGTGCTCCACACAATGGGCTCTTAATGCTTTACTGTTGATTAAAATCTAATCAAGGGGCACAGGTTGTCAATCTTCCAAACAATGCTACTGTGCAATTTATATTCATTGTTATTTGCTGGCTTGTTACGCTTCTGCAAAATAAAACGGCATATTAATTGCTGATGTAAGAGAATATTTCATTATACACGCCGAGAGCTTGTCACAAGTCGATGAGGCAGACAGAATGATGTTCTTTACCTTAAATAACATCAATTCAAGAAGCAGAGAAGACGGAAGATAGAAGATGACAGAAAAGTGTAAGTGCAATAGGGGGAACTGTCAACCATAGGTGGGCCTAGTGCATGGAAATGTACCCTAGATGCACTCAGCAAGCCCTAATTTTGCTATACAATTAGTGTGTATGCTGGGAAAGTGCTCAATGTATATGGTAAATATTTCTATGAAAGAGCAGCTAAACTATTCCATCCCTCAGAGTCCTGTAAAAAAGCACCTATATATTAAAGGCATAATAACCCATGGGAGAGGAGACAGAGGCCACTGTATGTCCATAAACAGAACTGGTGCTGTATCCCATGGTAGAACTATACAATGTAGCCGTCTGCTAGAGATTTAAGGGGGTGTTCCCATATCCAAGATCCTATCCCAATATATAGTAGGTGTAATAATAAGAATATTACCAATTACCTCCAATTAGAAATGTAGTATAGCTCTCCTGATATAGCCATGTCTCTTACCTCATGTACAGGGAATTTAAGCTTAAGAATGCATGGTTACGACCACGAGCAACAAAATGACTAAGGCCGGAGTCACACTTGCGAGAGACTCGCATCGCATCACCCAGCACGGCCTGCCACCCTCCGGACGGGAGCATCTCAGCTGCATAGAAATACATGCAACCGACCAGCTCCTGTCAGGAGAGTGTGCGGCTGTGCTGGGTGATGCAATGCGAGACTCGCACAAGTCTATGAGTGGATGTAACCATGGATACCCAAGCTAAAATGTTCTACACATGAGGTAAGAGACATGGCTATATCAAGAGAACTATACTACATTTCTAACTGGAGGTATTTGCTAATATTATTATTATTATTACAACACGTACTACATATTGTGTTAGTATTTTTTAGATGGGAATAACCCTTTAACTGAAAATATACTGCCAAGAACGATGATTTTGAAAAATGCTTAAAAAATATTTCACCCAAAGGTGAACTGTTTTACTTGTTCATCAGGCGATCGTCAGCCAGCTTTCTCTGGCTAGTTATTGAGATTAATATTTGTAATATTGATTCACGATAAATAAAGTGCAATTGCAGTTATCACTGTTGTCACACAGAGTTTTGCACAAACTTTGCCAACTGTCATGGCGGCGTTGGGTGCTGTTCAGATTGCAGATTCTGACACTCCGCCCGATGATTTCTCTGGTGTCTGGGATCAACACAAGCAGACTCGGGCGTCGACCTGCTGTGTGAAATTTTTGGCGTTTAGTATGAAATTATGTTCAATTTGCCTTTTTTTCTATTTCTTTTGTGTTGATCCTGTACACACAAAGGAAATAAACATGTTTAAGGATGGAGTCACATTAGCATATGATATCGGATGCGATATGCTAATGACCCTCGGCTCAGGCTCTGCTGCGAGCGTGATCCAAGTATCATGCCAGTGTGATCTGATCTTGCAATCAGATCACAGCTGCGGAGGAGAAGGAGAGAGTAATCTCCCCATCTCCTCCGTTGTCAGCCTGTGCATATATCGCACTGTACTTAGATGTCATCTGAGCACAGCCTGATGTTTCACTCGCACCCATAGACTTGTATCTGTGCAAGTGATCCAAGACTCACAGACAATTGCAGCATGCTGCCATTTTTTCCTGAGTCCGATTAGGGCAGAGGAAAAACTCACAGACCTGAGCAGCAGCATTGTCCTACATGGGGACGAGTGGAAGGCGAGATTTTTTCATATTGCACTCGTGCGAGTCATAGGCCAGTGTGACTCTAGCCTAATTGCAATGATTTTATGGGAAAAATACTTTATTTTCTGGAACAATATCAAGTGTGCCAACACTTTTGGCCATGACTTTAAGTAAGGTTTTTATATTGAATGTATTTTGTAAGATTTTTTTTGTTTGGGTTTTTTTTTCTCAGTTTCCTTAAAACAAAGCATAAATCTTGCAATCTTCACACTGACAACTAGGCTTAATATTAAATTCACACTTTCTGGTCTGGAAAACATTTTTTTTAGCAGTCTCGTTATCAATACCTCAGACAGGATTACAATGAAAAGTAACTCTTTTACATAATATATAATACGTGATGGTCACAACTGACCTTCTCCCTTACCTTTACAATCACCCTTGCCTTAATCACACCGTGCTCATTATATGCATCAATATAATTCAGTAGGGTCTGAGTCTACACAGTTATCGTCTATGTGCCAAATAGGAAGTAGGAATTTAATAATAAGCTTAGAGGCAATATAAAATATAGTAAAAAAAAATTACTGAGTAACTGAATATGACCTTTTAGCTTAAAGCGCTTTTTCCAGACGTAGAAAACTTATACTGTGTTCATTTAAATCCTGCACAAAACTATCCAGTTCTACTCATCAAAGTCCAGGAGCAAAAATCTAGTGCCCCCAAAGGTTACAGTGGAAAGGGTGGATGCGCAGAAAACCTTTTAAGAGTCAACGATGAAAAATTAACGCTGTAACATAAAAACCCAACCATCTTGAATTAAAAGATTGAAAAAAGGGGGGAAATATTAGTACATTAAATATGTTACATAAGTGCCCCTCATAGTAAGCGGATATCATTATTTCACGTTGACCTGCCCACAGCGTGCCATGCAAGACATCAGTCATGATTTACTTTGGCAGGAAAGTATGGCAGTGTCCCTTCCAATAGAGAGCAAAGTCAAGACCACAGCAGGCCTTCTCTCTGGAAAGGGGCCCAGGCATCTCATTGCGGCTTAACTTTGGCAATGCTTTCTTATATGATTATAAAAGAACATTGTGTGGCTTTGTATAGGCTGGAGAAAGAAATCTATTTTTTTAACCCATGGAAAGGACAGGCTGGGAAATAAGAACCTTAACTCAGACTTTCAGGTAAATATGGAATCTGAGAGTTAAAAAACGGGTTCTAGACACTTTGCAATCTACATACGTGTATCAATTGGTCATCTTGATTCTTCTGACCATTGTTCTCTATTACTTTCTTGCAATAAACCTTAGACAGCATAATGCATCCATAGTACTAATATATAATATATATAATATATATTTGCGCATTACAATCTGTAAAGGCAGATAACAATACAATATCTGACCAAAATGGCCACATCCATCCAAATTCATATGAATTTGCCTCTGTCTGCAATCCGAAGACATATTAGGATAACTCAAAATCATCCCTCAATGTTTCCATCAACAAATTTTGTTGTGTTTTAATCCACTAGAAAATGAACAGAAAAAGTATTTCCTTGTGGAGATACGTTACCCTTTAGGCTCCCGTCAGGAGCATCTCATCCAGCCAAATCAGGCCCCTTGCTATGCACTAAGGAGGGACAAACACCGGAAAAAAGTATCTGCAAATAGTGATTGGTTTGGCCTCTGATCCTAAGTCATATCGCAAGTGTCATTAAAGGGTCAGTATTGACTTTTAGGATTGCTATTTCTAATAGGTGTCATTAGAGGTCAAGCCCTCTTCCTCTCTGAAGTAACAGTTTACATATTCAATTTCACAGAGAGGCATTGCGTGGCCTATAAGTCTCCTAGTGCCGGTTTGGTACTCTTGACAAGGAGTGAGGTAACTCCTTTGACTGCAGTAAACAATGGAATACTATACTGAAATATTGTTGTCGCTATAAACAACACGTTTTCCATGGCACCAGCATTAGACATCTACATACACACAGTCCTAGATGGCATATCATCTCTGTGATATTGGCAACGGGAAGCGCGAGAAGAACCAAAAAACCGCTGATAGCTCCATTTGAATCAAATCACAACTGGCCTTTTACACACGTCCATGTTTAATCACATACGTGAAAAAATGGAAGCAGTGTCATCAGTGTTTTGGATCAGTGTGTCATAAGTGTGAGATCCGTGTATCCGATTTTACCATCAGAGTTTTTCCCAGATGTATAAATAAATAAATGACAAAACTTCTCCTATACTTTACAATGTTAAATGCGGACAGCACACTAATGCCATCCATGTACCGTACCTTTTTTTTAGGGACCCATAGACTTGTATTGGAACTTTTCATCCAGAAAAAACTGACATGTCTCTGTGAGTTTTGCATAGACATATGGTCCGTATAAAAGCACAGATGTAAATATCACCATAGATTATGATGAGCATGTGTTCCATTTGTGAAAAAAATAGATGCAACACGTACGTCTGAATTAGGCCCAAGCCACACCAAATCTTAAAGGTGAACGGATCTGCAGTGGCATGCAAACATTTGAGTACTCCCGGTCAAAATGACTGTTATTGTGAATAGTTAAGCAAGTTGAAGATGAAATGATCTCTAAAAGGCATAAAGTTAAAGATGACACATTTCCTTTGTATTTTAGGCAAAAAAAAAAAGAAAATTTCATCTTTTACATTTCTAAACAAACCAAAAAGGAAAATGGACTGATGCAAAGTTTGGGCACCCTGCATGGTTAGTACCTACCAAAGTAGCACACCCTTTGGCAAGTATCACAACTTTTTGTAGCCAGCCAAGAGTCTTCAATGCTTGTTTGAGAGATTTTCATCCATTCTTCCTTGTAAAAGTCTTCCAGTTCTGTGAAATTCCTGGGTCGTCTTGCATGCACTGCTCTTTTGAGGTCTAGCCACAGAGTTCCAATAATGTTCAGATCAGGGGACTGTGAGGGCCATTGTAAAACCTTCAGCTTGCGCCTTTTGCAGTCTATTGTGCATTTTGGCATGTGTTTAGTATCATTAACCATTTGTAGAAGCCATCCTCTTTTCAACTTCAGCTTTTTTACAGGTGGTATTATGTTTGTTTGCATCAATAATTTGTCGAAATTTCATTGGATCTACTCTTACAATCTACCCATGAAATGTTCTCGTGCCATTGGCTGCAACAGAACCCCAAAACATGATTGATCCACCCGCAAGCTAAATGGTTGGTGAGATATTCTGTACCTTAAATTGTGTGCCCTTTTTTTCTCCCCACATACCTCTGATCATTGTGGCTAAAGAGTTCTATTTTAACCTCATCAGTCCACCGCACTTGTTTCCAAAATGCATGAGGCTTGTTTAGATGTTCTTTTGCATACTTCTAATGCTGAATATTATGGTGAGGACGCCAGAAAGGCAATATTTCTGCAGGTGTCTATGAAAAGTAGAACAATGTACCACAACTCCAGAGACTGCTAAATCTTCCTGAAGGTCTATTGCAGTCTAGCAGGGAGTTCTGATTTCCCTCTCTAGCAATCATAAGAACAGCTCACACAGAAAATTGGCTTGGTCTTCCAGGCCTTGTCTAGACCTGCACTGTTCCTGTTATCTGCCATTTCTTAATTACATTTCAAGGAAAAGGCTACTTGAAAACACTTTGCTATGTTCTTATAGCCTTTTCCTGCTTTGTGGGCCTCCACCACTTTCATTTTCAGAGTGCTAGGCAGCTGTTTAGAAGAACCCTTGGATGCTGTTTTTTGGCACGAGGTTAGAGGAGGCTGGGTTTTTATAAAGCTGTGAAATTCACATCATCTGGCCTTTCCTAATGATGATAGTGAACAAGCCATAACCCTAACAGGCTAATTAAGGTCTCAAACCTGGGTCAAAGTTATCTGAGTACACAAGTCTCCAAGGGTGGTCAAACATTTGCACTGGCACATTTTCCTTTTTGTAATTTTTAAAAGGGAAAATATTTTTTTTTGCCTAAAAATCAAAGGAAATATGTCAACTTTATGCTTTTTAGAGATCATTTCATCTTCAACTTGCTTTTAACTGTTCAAAATAACAGTAGTTTTGACCAGGGGTGCCCAAACTTTTGCACACCACTGTATTTGCATGCACATGTTGAACACGTCACCAATTTTCTAAGTAAATATATTTCTAAAGGTGCTACTGACATGACACCTGAACAATTCATGTGACTAGTTTCTCCAAACAGGATGTGTCTTGAAGCTGTTATCACCAACAAAGGCTTTTGTACAAAGTATTAAATATAGTTCAGTGGCGTGTTCAATATTTTTTCTGTGTCATTTCTCATTATTACATATAGCTTAATTTATAGACATCTATGGTTTAATTTCTTTGCCTGTGTGGATTGGATGGCTTGTTACTGACATCTGGTGAGAAATTCATGTCAATAGAACTTTTAGAAATACATTTACTTAGAAAATTGTTGATGTGTTCAATCCTTATTTCAGCCACTGTATATACACACACATGTGTATGCATGTTTTTATATATACACCCATATTTACATACAAACAAAATAGTGGACATTCACTTTGACTTATTTCTCTCCAGCTATTCAGATGTAGACTTTATTTTGTCTTTGAGATCATTAACTTGTCACAACAAATTACTCTTCAGCCTCTAGGGATAACGGACATTGAGATACTTTTACTAAAATTGGCGTACGGCAAAGAGAATAGAATTCTAGTGTTTTAGGTTCTGTATACCACAAAAAAGTATGAGCTAATTGTTCCAAACTGACAGATCAACAAATAGTAAAACAACAGCAAATAGTAAAACAATTCCTGACACATTGAAAACTGCAGTTTGTGCTCTTTGCTTTTATGCTTCAGATAATGGCATGAGTGCACTGATATATTGTATACCTCATCGTTATAAATATTTATACAGATATATTTATACTGTATTATCACTGGTCCAGCAACTATGAAACCTGCTTTCTCATAAAAGTTCTGGTGTTCCCTCACTCACATATAAAACATTATTTAAAAGACTTGTGAAGGACTTCCTGTTCCTGTCCTGGCTGAGGTGGCAGCTTAGGGGAGAAGCTCCTGCCACCCCTCACAGAAACCGACTAAAAACAGACCCCCCGGACGAGCCACCAAACAGAGAGCAGCACAGGAGGTTACCTAAAGCAGACAGCTATGGAACGGTACCTCCTGAGAAGCTCTGGGAGCGGTGAATCAGCCTGGAGAAGCTTTGATATGGACAGAGGAGAAGATAAGATAGTGGCACCGAGCCTGATGGGGGAGGAGCCTGAACGCATGGTGAGAGACACAGAAAAGCAAACACAGAGCTGGAAGGGGAGAGATAAGGGAGATATGAGCGAGGAGACAGGAGATAAGGAAGATATGAGCGAGGAGTCACAGGAGGACACAGCAGGAGAGAGGTGGATGCAGGGGACTGATGATGGTGGATCGCAATGGGAGGATGAAGGAGATATGGAGGCAGACGGGAGAGAAGATGCAGACAAAGCAGGGCAGCTCAGAGACACAGCAGTGTTGGAGGATGAAACTGACAAACAGCACAGGGAGATTAATCCCACTCAGACTCACAGGAAGTCAAATGCAAGAATTCATAGTACCCCTTCCAAAGGAAACAAAAAGCAGCCTACTACACCAACATCACAAGCCTGCAAGCTATTGGGGGATGGAGGTGGTGGCCCAGTCCAGACAAAGAGAACTAAGAAAACAGCACCACCTGCAGGCCAAGACAAGTACACACAAAAGCTTAATGTGGACTATAAAAAACTGGCTGAAGAAGTGACATCACACTTGTCAAAAGAGGTTAAAGTGGCTATTGAGGCAGCCATACAAACATCATTAGCTAATATGCAAAAACAGATAAATGCCCATGCCTCTAGACTGGCAGAATCAGAGCAGAGAATATCTGACTCCGAGGAGACAATACTGGCTATGCAAGCACAAATAGCAGCTCTAGCAAAATCTAATGAATACTTGAAGGATAAAGCGGACGATTTGGAAAACAGATCGAGACGAAACAACTTACGTATAGTCGGGTTGCCAGAGTCTGTGTCGATTGGACGGTTGGATAATATATGCGAGTTGGAGCTACCGCAGGCCCTGGGCATAAAGGCGAAATTCAGAGTTGAAAGAGCCCACAGAGTGGGTCCACTGAGACACCAGGAGGCGAATAAGGGAGAGGGCCAAAACTCAAACAAGAATACCCCGATAAGAGCCAGGCAGGTGATTGTCAAGTACCTTGATTATAAGCATAAGGAGGAAATATTGAGGGCCTTTAGAGAACGAAAGCGTCCACTACAATATCAAGGCAACAGACTGCTAATTTTTGGGGATTATTCAGCGGAAGTATCCAGAAGGAGAAAAGAATTTACCAAAATTTGCTCATTTCTGTACAACAAAAAAGTAAAGTGCCAGCTATTATACCCTGCTACACTGAAAGTTAGAAACCCCAATGGCTCGTTTGTATACTACAAGGACTACAAAGAAGCAGAAAACATTCTCATGGCAGAGCTCAACAAGACTAGGTCAGAAAGGCAAGAAAAAGGAGCTAGTGGAGAAGGGAATAATAGAAGAGGATCCCCCACAAGCTCAGGAAGAGATGTGGGACGTCTTGGGGGACAAAAGCAAGTCGAGACCAGGGAGGAAAGGAGGCCAAGCCCGGGTCGACAGCATAATTCTCGCCTGGAACACAGGAACCAACCCTTGGAGAGAAACCATGATACCTGAACTGGAACTCGCTCATTGTTTTTCCTTTTTTTGCCTGTTTTTTTTTTTTTTTTTTTTTCTCTCTTCCCAAACAGGGAGAGGCGTTGAGGAGGATGCATTACGGAGAGAGGGTTGGGGAGGTGAGAGGAGGAGGGGGAAGGGAGAAAAGAGAGGAAAACATCCCAAAGTCTGGGTCCTCTTCCCCCCCTCTTTTTTTTTTTTTTTTTGTTCTTCTCCTTTCTTTCTCCATCTTCTCTCCCCTTGGTCTTTTTTTTTATTTTTTTCTTTTTCTCCTTTGTCCAGGAACATCATCCAAATTCAAATGAAGTGGGCCTGTTCTGGGCGGACTGATGGCTACCTGGAGTCAGAGATAAGTAGGACTGGAGAATCTTGCTGAGGTTTTGACATACTGTGCTAATTTTTGCATAATTTTCAAAGGCTTATTCAAGTTAGTCCGGGGATAGAACATATATTTTTTGGGGGGTGATTAGGGAGCTACATATTTTGGCTAGGAATAGGGGAGCTCACCAACGTGGCGGGAAACGCCGTGGATTTCTCGGAAGGGAAAATATGTTTTACAGTTACATGCTTTTTGTTGTATTTGTTATATTTGCAAGGTGGGGAAAGGGAGTGTCGATTTTGTGGTACCAACTGTGATTCTAGTGTCGAACATCTCGTCTTCCTTGATGCAGGGGCCCATAGGGGAGGGAGTAGTAAAAGCAGAATACACAGGTTAACATGATACAGATAACTACGTGGAATGTTAAAGGGCTGAGATCACCTAACAAACGAGCAATGATATTGAGACATCTGAAAAGACTAAAGACAGACATTGCCTTATTACAGGAAACCCACTTGGGGGGGGAGGACTTTTTCCGCATGAAGAAACATTGGGTGGGCACCGTTTACGGGGCAGCGGCACAAGGTAGAAAAGCGGGCACTATGATTCTAATAAATAAACAATTCAGTCATGAGGTAGTGGCACATGAGGCAGACGACCATGGAAGGTGGCAGCACTTAACAATCGTTAGTCCAGCGGGTAAACTCAGTATTTATAATGTCTATGGCCCAAATTCACAACAAATCACATTCCATGATGACATAAAGGCCACCATATTAGCAGATGGGGAGGCTAACATTATAGTGGGAGGCGATTTTAACACTGTCCCAGACTCAGCTGAAGATAGGAGGAGGGGCGAGGAGGGGACAGCTAATGTGGGAAGGAGTTTAGACAATAGGGATGTAACATTAGAAGACGTAGGACTGAAAGACATCTGGAGACTAACTCACCCACATGACAGAGAGTATACACACTTCTCTCACCCTCATGATAGCTGGTCACGTATTGATCAGTTCTGGATCTCGCAAGACTTACTGAGTGGAACGCAAGATTGTGTGATAGAGAATATGGTGATCTCTGATCATAGTCCGGTGAGATTGGGCATTAGAGAGAAATTCAGGAGAGGTACAGATATCATATGGAGATTCCCATCGTTCCTTCTCAGGCAAGATAATTTCCACAAGGTGCTACAGGAGTGGTGGGGAGAATTCGCAGAGGACAATAAGGAACATAGAGAGTCCCCAGTGATATTTTGGGAAACGGCAAAAGCGGTCCTAAGGGGCCGTCTGGTGGGGTACGCAGCCATGATCAAACGGAAAACCAATGAGAATTATAATTTCCATAGTGAAGCAGTACGGGTAGCATATACAAATTATGTGACAAATAGATCTCCCATGACAAAAGGCAGATGGTTGGAGGCAAAAGAGGGATTTGACGAATGGGCCAAAAAAAAGGAACAACTATTCTGGTCGCACAAGGAGGTTGACTTACATAGGTTTGGCAACAAGGCGGGAAGGATGTTGGCCAATCTGGCAAGGGGCAGCAGAAAGATGACAGTGATCTCTAAACTGAAAACAAAGGGGGGAGAGGTGACTACGGATCCTAAGGACATTAATAAACTGTTGGGAGATTACTATAGAAAACTATATGGGTCAGGGAATAACGACATGACTGATGAGGCAGAGTGGCTAAGACAAGCCCAAATGCCTAGCTTGACGGAGGAAGATTTGAGTGCCTTAAACGCAGATATCACAGTAGAGGAGGTGACGAGAACAATTGGGGAGCTTAACACCAACAAGGCACCGGGACCTGACGGTTTCAATAGTGAATTCTATAAGGCGCTGAAGGATCTGATCTCGCCGGATCTAACCTCAGTCTTTAATGCTTTCCTGGGAGGGGCGGAAATACCCAAAAATTCCAACATAGCATATATTAAATTACTCCCCAAGGGAACCAAGGACCTGGATGATCCCTCTAGTTATAGACCTATATCGCTCATAAATCAGGATTTAAAAATTATGTCCAAGATCATGGCTAATAGACTGGCCGAGATCTTACCTAGGATCATTACGAATCACCAGGTGGGGTTTATTAAGGGGAGAAATGCCGTTACCAATATCCGAAAGACAATTCTAGTGGTAGACGCGGTTAGACTGGGTCTCACTGAGGGAGGGGCTAGACCTGCCCTAGTTACACTTGACGCAGAAAAAGCGTTTGATAATGTAAATTGGGGGTGGTTAGACAGGGTAATGGAGGCCATAGGGATTGTAGGCAAGATGAGACTTTACATTAGAAACCTTTATGCCAACTCGGGAGCTAGGGTTCACACTCCGGGCTTTCTATCAGACGTGTTCCCTTTGATGAAGGGAACAAGACAGGGCTGCCCATTATCTCCTCTTTTATTCAACCTGGCAATCGAGCCGTTGTCAAGAATACTACAGGGACAAAATAGCTTTAAAGGAATCAAGATAAGGGGTTCAGAAGTAAAGACAGCGCTTTTTGCTGATGACATCATACTTTATATGGGGGACCCCGGTGCGGATTTGCCACAGACTCTTGCCTTGATTGAAAAATTTGGCTCATTCTCCGGTTTCAAACTGAACAAAAAAAAATGCGAGATCATGTTCCTAAAGGGGCATCATGGGACAATGGGGGGACAAATAAGGGATGGCTGTCTATGTGGAATTCCTATAGCACAATCTTCAATTAAATACCTGGGAGTGCATATAGGAAGATCGGTGGAAACAATCTATAACTTGAATTATGGACCGCTAATCAGGAAAATTATAGTTCAATTAAAGGGATGGAAAGGTCTGCCACTTCCATTACTGGCAAGATGTCACCTGATAAAAATGATGAGCTTTCCTAGGCTGCTGTATCCCTTCCAGACAATCCCGCTATTGCTAAAACTAAAGGATGTGAATAAGCTCAACTCCGCGTATACAGAATTTCTGTGGAGGGGAAGGAAACCCAGAATAAAGCTGCGTACGCTGATGAAGTCAGCAGAGGAGGGAGGTCTAAACTTTCCAGATGTCCAAGGGTATAATCTTGTATGTATCATGAGGCATGTAATTGATTGGGTGAGAGGAACGAGTAGGCACTCAGATCATGCGATGGAAACTAAATATGCGTCACCGTGGGATCTGACGTCCATTCTGCACTCCCCACTATCCAGGGTTGAAGGGCACATAAGGAACTCAATTATATTCCGAGACACCATGCTAACATGGAAGTCGGTAAGGAAAAAACTGGGGCTCTCATGGAAAGTGTCCAAGTACTTGAACCCCTGGGCATTCCCAAATTTTCCCCTGGGACGAGAAAACAAGCTATTTACTAGATGGAAAGAGAGGGGAGTCAGGAGAATGATAGATGTTATGAATGTGGAGGACAGGAGGTGGATGACAGGTCGGGAAGTGCTGGATAAGTACAACCTTAATAGCTCACATGTCATCCAGTATGAACAATTGAAACATGGAATAATAGGAGACCTGGGTGTGGTTGGAAGAGAGCTGAACAGAAGTTCGATTGATGAGTTACTGGAATGTGATGTAACAAGTATAAATGTCTCTAAAATTTATCGATCGCTAAGGGGGGTGCTTATCTCTCGGGAGGATAGTCGGACTTTAAAAGCGTGGGGGAAACAATTGGGAAGGGAAGAAGTGGTGGATGATATACTGAGAGGATGGGTACAAGTGCGGAAACACATTACCAATGAGAGATGGAGAGACACTCAATTCAGAATTCTACATAGGGCCATTATAGGTTTCAACATACCAGGTAGGGATAGGTGGTGTCCTAAGTGTCAAAAAGAAAAAACGGATATGCTGCATGGGCTATGGGAATGTGAGACAATCGCTAGGTTCTGGAACCAAGTCAGACTATTTGCCCAGTCAACATGGGGAATTTTCAGCAAACTAGACTTAATGGTGTGGATTTTCCACTCCTTTGAGGGAGGAGTAGGAGGAGGACCGAGCACGCAGGAAAAGAGGAAATACGCAATAACGCATGACATAGCCATGATAGCTAAGCGTTGCATCTTAAAACACTGGATTCAAAGGGAGGGCCCATCCATAAAGGAGGTTGTGGGCGAACTACACAACCTTCTGAAGTGGGAAAAACTAGAAGCGGAGAGGGATAAAGATGGGTTGACAGCCAAGTTTTTTGTGAGATGGAGACATTTTATTGAAAGCCAATTCACACAGGGAGAAATAATTAACCTGATGGCACCTTTTGTTCACTCGGAGTGGTGTATCCTGAGCGATATCCAGGACAGCCTGGGTAAACTGAGAATCACCTAGGAGGGGGCTCTGGCGGGAGGGGGAGACGAGACGGTTGGGAATACCAAGACACGCTAGCAAAATTGAAATCATTCAGGGACGACACAGAGATTTAACGAATTGTATTGCATATGTTATATTATATTTCATTACCTATGTTTTGGTTTAATGTTACTGTATACTATCTTAAATCGAACAGCAACATGGAACTCCAAATTGGGGTATCACCCACCTCTATGTCACATTTTGTCAGACGAATGTTCTTCTTTTGCAATGATACTTGTCATGTTTTTACAAATTTGAAAAATCAATAAAAAACGTTTTGGAAAAAAAGACTTGTGAATCATCCACCATTTTTTATCCTGAGATAACTATTGATGTTAAGCTCGCTTTACACGCTGCAATGTATCTTACGATGTGTCGGCGGGGTCACGTCGTAAGTGACGCACATCCGGCATCATAAGTTACATTGCAGTGTGTGACAGGTACGTGCGATTGCGATTGAACGTTAAAACGTTCATCGCATACATATCGTACCTTTCTCTAGAATTGCACGTCAGATTGTTCATCGTACCCGGGGTAGCACACATTGCAATGTGTGACACCCTGGGAATGATGAACAGATCTTACCTACGTCCTGCGGCTCCAGACCTACAATGCGGAAGGAAGGAAGTAGGCGGGATGTTTACGTCCCGCTCAGCTCCGCCCCTCCACTTCTATTGGCCGGCTGCCGCGTGACGTCGATGTGACGCCAAACGTTCCTCCCACTCCAGGAAGTGGACGTTCGCCGCCCACATCGAGGTCGTATGGAAGGTAAGTACGTATGATGGGGGGTTACTCGTATGTGCGGCACGTTCAACAAATTGAACGTGCCACACATACGATGGGGGCGTTGCAAATCGCATACGATATCGTATGCGAAATTGCAACGTGTAAATCAGGCTTTACTGTTAGATAGCGGTAGTTTTTATGTTGTTACTCTACCATGTTCCATGAAAGCCATTTTTGCATAGACACTTTCTTATTATGTGGTCATGATGAACACTAACCTTAGCTATGACTGATCTATTTTAACTCTCCTTTTCTTCATCTTTTTTTTTTATATTTCATCTGACCTTGGTATAATGTTCTTTGTACAAAGGTTGTGGCAATTGTGTTAGTGTGATAGTAAGAAGCAATATATACAGTAATTTAGATACAATATAACTCACTGCTGTCTCGCCTGGCTGTGTTCAGAATAATATACAGGAATTGTCAATTGCATTTAGTCAGTTATGCTGTGTTCACACGGCAGGGGTCACATTTATGTTTTATGCACAATATATACTAAATTATGGCAAGAACAGTGGAAAAGCGGCAAAAAAAAAGAATGTTTGAATACACAGTTTGTTGAGCCACATAGCAGTTAAAACATGCAATAACAAATACATTAAAGAGAATGTGTCACTTGATTCATGTTGTCCAAACATTGGGCAGCATGAATCAGAGCCTGGTAGCAGGATTGTAATCAAGTATGTTTTCTCTACAACATTTCAAAGAAAACATAATTAAATTAAAATTCTGATTCCACGTTTTCCCTAGGTAAAATAATAAAGCCTATACTCACCTCCCATAAAAGCGCTGTTCCAGCAGTGCCACAGCTTGCGGTGCAGGGGCTCACGTGGAGTTGTCCAATCAGCGGCAGCTTCCTTCTCCACGCCTTTGAACCAAATGAGCAATCAACAGGAAGTTAGCACACACATCCTGTTATTTAACTTGTTTGGTCTGAAGGCAGGGGAGACAGAATTTAGCGCTGATTTGACACGGGGCTCAGGTGACATCACAGCCACATGTGAGCCCCGCCACTGCGAGCCGTAGAACTGCTGGAACAGCGCTGGCACGGGAGGTGAGTATAGGCTTTATTATTTTACCTGGAGGAAACATGGAATCAGAAGGGGTTATCAAGGGTTGGCCAACGGACTATAAGTAGAGAGGAGCGGGGGGGGAATCTGGCTGCGATTAACGCTAATCTAGTCTCGCCCCTCCCTTTAATCCCTGTCAAGTTCTTCAAACTAAGTTTTCTCTGAAATGCTGGAGCGTTTAAGAGTAGAGTTGAGCGCGGTTCGCGGTTCGAGGTTCTCCAGTTCGCGGCTCGAGTGATTTTGGGGGCTGTTCTAGATCGAACTAGAACTCGAGCTTTTTGCTAAAGCTCGATAGTTCTAGATATGTTCGAGAACGGTTCTAGCAGCAAAAAGACAAGCTAATTACTAGCTGGCTTTCCGCTGTAATAGTGTAAGTCACTCTGTGACTCACACTATTATGAAATTTCAGTGTATAGTGTGCGGGAACAGCGCATTCAGATCACTGCTGTATGGATAATGGCGATCGCCATTTTTTTTTTCCTTGCCTTCCTTCCCTAAGCACGCGCGTGTAGTGGGGCGGGCCGGCATGTCAGCCAATCCCAGACACACACGCAGCTAAATGGACTTTTAGCCAGAGAAGCAACGGCATGTGTGATAGGATGTCCATGTCACATGTCCCTGCATTATAAAAACGAGTATCTGCCCGTCCGGACGCCATTATCTCTTCTGCGTCTGGGTATCAGTCACCGCTGGCGTATCGCCTGTCTCCGATACTCCTGTGTACGCTCTATACACAGCGCTATACAGAATAGGGATAGAAGTTTCTTTCAGCCCTTGTAAGGGCTAATACCGGCAGGGTCAGAGCCATAGGTGACAGTCAGGGCCGTGAAAACAGATTTTAACAGCTACACAAGATGACAGCATCTGTGTAGCTAAGGTCAGGGATTTCCTCACTGCATTTCCCCATTAGGAGGGATAGAAAGGGAGGCTTCCTTTCCTGTACCCAGACCCACAACCCTGCCACTGTACCCTCCTGCCCTTTGCACACTCAAACTCATTGTTACTAAGCCATTATACTAGCAAACACTGAGGAAACTTAGTGGCATCCTAAATGTGGCTGTTGGACTTCTGTATTATCCCACTAGTGCAAAGATATTTGCAGCACGTCTGCCTGCATTGCACACTCAAACTCATTGTTACTAAGTCATTATACTAGCAAACACTGAGGAAACTTAGTGGCATCCTAAACGTGGCTGTTGGACTTCTGTATTGTCCCACTAGTGCAAAGATATTTGCAGCACGTCTGCCTGCATTGCACACTCAAACTCATTGTTACTAAGCCATTATACTAGCAAACACTGAGGAAACTTAGTGGCATCCTAAAAGTGGCTGTTGGACTTCTGTATTGTCCCACTAGTGCAAAGATATTTGCAGCACGTCTGCCTGCATTGCACACTCAAACTCATTGTTACTAAGCCATTATACTACCAAACACTGAGGAAACTTAGGGGCATCCTAAAAGTGGCTGTTGGACTTCTGTATTGTCCCACTAGTGCAAAGATATTTGCAGCACGTGTGCCTGCATTGCACACTCAAACTCATTGTTACTAAGCCATTATACTAGCAAACTATGCTGCCAGTTTAAGGGCCGTAGTTGCATTGTCAGGGATAATTATTGTTGTTTATTCTGCTGTTAATAAAGCTAGACCACCGCTGAAATCTACACCACCTCTCAATTTTTACTACCACATTTTAAGTGCACAATCTTGTCGCAATCAAAATGAGTGGCAAAATGACAGATGCTGGTGCAAAGGGGAAGAGGCGTGTTGGAAAAGGAAAAAAAGGGTTTGTCCGTGGGGAAGGTGGCAAAGCTCCATTAACATCTGCTGAAGATAGACCATCTACCAGCAAAAGTAAGATGTCTACTACTTACCGTGGACAATCCGATGTTCTCCCTTTTTTACGGACATGAACAACTGGAACAAAGGTAGATGATGGCCAAAAAAGAAAAATGCTTGAATTGATCTCAAGTGGTCGAACAGGTGCCCTCTCCGCCACCTCAACTACCGCATCTAAAAAAACACCAGTCCTCTGAGTTGTCAGCCCAATCACACTTGCATTCTCCCAGCTCTGAAGTCTCCATCCGCCCTGCACAGTATGGTGGAACTGAGATGGCTGAGTCTGCAGAGCTGTTCAGTCACACTATAGCCTGGGAATCAAAGGTCTGCTCCCAAGCTACAGTGAGTACAGACCAGGAAATGGTCTGCAGTGATGACCAGAACCTTTGTGACTCTGATTCAGGCCGTGAGGACCAAGTTTCTGAGCATAATGTTGACCCTTTTTCACAAACTGTAACACCTGTTGTTATAGACAATGAGGAACATACTGATGACGATGAGACGCAGATACCAGATTGGGATGACAACTTAAATATTCGGTCAGGGCAAGAAGAGGCTCGGTCTGAGGGTGAGGGGAGTGCAAACACAACAATTGATGAGGAAGTTCTAGATCCCACCTACTGTCAACCCACAGTCAGGCACTCGAGGAGGTCAACAGAGGCGGTGGAGGAGGATGCAACCGACAACGAAGTTACCGTGCGCCTTCCTGGACAGAGTCGGAGCACTGGTAGCACGTCTACAACTGCATCCTCAGCCACCACTCTGCCTCTGAGCACTAGTCAGGGGGACTCAGCACGTCGCATGCCCTCTAAGCCTTGCCTAGCCTGGTCCTTTTTTGACATAGCAAAATATCGGCCAAATTATGTGATCTGTAAAATTTGTCGTGATTCTGTTAGTAGAGGGCAAAACCTCAGCAGTTTGACAACTTCTTCCACGAATCGTCACATGAATAAATATCATATGTCCCAGTGGGAAGCTCACCGTGCTGCAATGCGGCCTAGCGGAGCGAACCAACCACCGCCTGCCCCTTCCAGTGCATCCGCGCGCTCTTCATCTTCTAGGACTGTGGGGACAGCTGTCACACCTGGTTTTCCACGCACAACTTCCACCACTGTAACCGCAACAGGCAGTTTGCTTAGTAGGTCGTCAGTTGGTTTGGAAGGGGAAACAAGTATGTGTGTACAGCTCTCTCAGACATCGATAGCACCAACGTTGGATGAAGGCAACATCATGTCTACGCCTGCGCTTTCCTCACAAACCTGCATTTTTCCAGGGACACCCTACTCAACACCGTCTGCACACAGCAGCCAGATCTCTGTCCCTCAGATGTGGACAAATAAAAGGCCATTTCCTGCGACCCATGACAAAGCTAAGAGGTTGACTTTATCCCTCTGTAAGCTCCTGGCTACCGAAATGCTGCCTTTCCGCCTGGTGGACACACAGGATTTTAGACACCTTATGTCTGTCGCTGTGCCCCAGTACCAGATGCCCAGTCGCCACTACTTCTCTAAGAAAGGTGTGCCCGCACTACACCAGCATGTCACACACAACATCACCGCTTCCTTGAGAAACTCTGTGTGTCAACGGGTGCATTTCACCACCGATACTTGGACCAGTAAGCATGGACAGGGACGTTACATGTCGCTGCACAAGTCTTGCCGTCCCCACGACTTGTGTGTCAATCCTCTGTCTGTCCAAGTTCCGCCACTGCTTCTGCCTCCTCCACCTCATCTGGTTCCTCCACCTCCGCCCCAAGCCTGCCTGGTCAGGCCACCAGCGTTCTCACTGCGCAGAAGGAATCACACACCCTTCATTACTATGCTGGCAGCAGAGCGCAACGGCATCAGGCGGTCTTTAGCTTGACATGTCTTGGAAATAAGAGTCACACAGCGGCTGAGTTGTGGGCAGCTCTGGAGACTAAGTTTAATAAATGGTTGTCTCCACTCAACCTGCAGCCTGGTAAGGCCGTGTGCGACAATGCTGCAAACCTGGGTAGGGCCCTTCGCCTGGGCAAGGTGACACACGTGCCTTGTATGGCTCACGTGTTGAACCTTGTTGTCCAGCAATTTTTAACAGACTATCCTGGCCTAGATGGCCTTCTGACCAGGGCACGAAAACTGTCTGCTCACTTCCGCCGTTCAACCGCCGCAGCTGAGCGACTTGCATCGCTCCAGAAGTCTTTCGGCCGACACGCTGGAATTCAACTCTCCACATGTTACAGCGACTGTGGCAGCACCGCCGAGCCCTGGTGCAATACGTTATGAAGTATAGCCTGGGCCAACGAGATGCAGAGGTGGGGCAGATCACCCTGATGGAGTGGTCTCAGATCAAGGACCTATGCACCCTTCTGCACAGTTTCGACATGGCGACGAATATGTTTAGCGCTGACAATGCCATTATGAGCATGACAATTCCAGTCATTTACATGCTGGAGCACACGCTAAACACTATTCGCAGTCAGGGGGTGGGACAACAGGAAGGGGAGGAACTACAGGAGGATTCATATGCGCAAGACACAACAACATCACCAAGGTCTAGACGTTCATCATCACCAACGCGGCAGGCATGGGACCATGGGGGACAGGGATCAACAAGGGCGCATGGTAGCAGGCGAAATGTTGAGGAAGGTGCAGGAGAACATGAAGAAATGGAGGACAAACTGTCCATGGATATGGAAGACTCAGCGGATGAGGGAGCCCTTGGTCAAATTTCAGTTGAAAGAGGTTGGGGAGAGATGTCAGAGGAAGAAAGAACGGTTAGCACCTCTATGCCACAATCACAGCGTGGACTTGGTCCGCATGGCTGCGCAAGACACATGAGCGCCTTCTTGTTGCACTACCTCCAACATGACCCTCGTATTGTCAAAATTAGAAGTGATGATGACTACTGGCTTGCCACACTATTAGATCCCCGGTACAAGTCCAAATTTTGTGACATAACTCCAGCCATAGAAAGGGACGCACGTATGCAGGAGTATCAGCAGAAGCTGTTACTCGATCTTAGCTCGGCTTTTCCACCAAACAACCGTGCAGGGAGTGAATCTCCCAGTTGTAACTTGACAAACATGGGACGGTCTCGTCATCTTCAACAGTCTACCCGTACCAGTAGCACCGTATCTGGTGCTGGTAACAGCAATTTTATTGAATCTTTTCATAATTTTTTTAGACCGTCCTTTGCAAGGCCACCAGAGACAACAAGTCTGACACATAGTCAACGGCTGGAGAGGATGATACAGGAGTATCTCCAAATGAACATCGATGCCATGACTTTGCAAATGGAGCCTTGCTCATTTTGGGCTTCAAATCTTGAAAAATGGCCAGAGCTCTCAACTTACGCCTTGGAGATTTTGTCGTGTCCAGCTGCCAGCGTTGTCTCTGAACGTGTCTTCAGTGCTGCTGGGTGTGTGCTGCCAGATAAGCGCACGTGTCTGTCCAGTGACAATGTGGACAGACTAACGTTCATCAAAATGAACAAGTCATCGATCCACAAGGAATTTACTACCCGTGTGTCATCCTGGGGAGAGTAAATGCTTGTGGATTTGGAATGTGCTTGATGCAAATCAAAACATCCTGTTTGCAACTAGGGCACAAGTGCTGCCACTGATAGGGTGTCTGTGTGGCCCAATTTTTGGAAAAAAAGGGAGACTCCGCTTGGAGTAACCCTTGCTTACATTGTTTTTAAAAATGATCCAAGATGCACAGAGCTGGGATCAGGAAAGACTTTGCTACCTACCCCGGTGTCATGCTGGGGACGGTTAAGTATGGCGTATTTTTGAATGTGCTTGATGCAAATCTAGCTGTGAAGTGTACAACTAGGGCACAAGTGCTGCCACTGAAGGGGTGGGTGTGTGTATGGCCCAATTTTTGGAAAAAAGGGAGACTCCGCTTGGAGTAACCCTTGCTTGCATTGTTTTTTAAAAGGAGCCAAGATGAATAAGTCATGGTTCAGCAAAGACTTTGCTACCTACCCCGGTGTCATGCTGGGGACGGTTAAGTATGGTGTATTTTAGAATGTGCTTGATGCAAATCTAGCTGTGAAGTGTACAACTGGGGCACAAGTGCTGCCATTGAAGGGGTGGGTGTGTGTGCGGCCCAATTTTTGGAAAAAAAGGGAGACTCCGCTTGGAGTAACCCTTGCTTGCTGTGTTTTTTAAAAGGAGCCAAGATGAACAAGTCATGGTTCAGCAAAGACTTTATCTACCTACCCCAGGGTCATCCTGGGAACGGTTAAGTATGGCATATTTTTGAATGTGCTTGATGCAAATCTAGCTGTGAAGTGTACAACTGGGGCTCAAGTGCTGCCACTGAAGGGGTGAGTGTCTGTGTGGCCCAATTTTTGGAAAAAAGGGAGACTCCGCTTGGAGTAACCCTTGCTTACATTGTTTTTAAAAATGATCCAAGATGCACAGAGCTGGGATCAGGAAAGACTTTGCTACCTACCCCGGGGTCATCCTGGGGACGGTTAAGTATGGCGTATTTTTGAATGTGCTTGATGCAAATCTAGCTGTGAAGTGTACAACTGGGGCACAAGTGCTGCCACTGATGGGGTGTCTGTGTGGTCCAATTTTTGGAAAAAAAGGGAGACTCCGCTTGGAGTAACCCTTGCTTGCTGTGTTTTTTAAAAGGAGCCAAGATGAACAAGTCATGGTTCAGCAAACACTTTGCTACCTACCTCGGTGTCATCCTGGGGACGGTTAAGTATGGTCTATTTTTGAATGTGCTTGATGCAAATCTAGCTTTGAAGTGTACAACTGGGGCACAAGTGCTGCAACTGAAGGGGTGAGTGTCTGTGTGGCCCAATTTTTGGAAAAAAGGGAGACTCCGCTTGGAGTAACCCTTGCTTACATTGTTTTTAAAAATGATCCAAGATGCACAGCGCTGGGATCAGGAAAGACTTTGCTACCTACCCCGGTGTCATGCTGGGAACGGTTAAGTATGGCGTATTTTTGAATGTGCTTGATGCAAATCTAGCTGTGAAGTGTACAACTGGGGCACAAGTGCTGCCACTGAAGGGGTGGGTGTGTGTGTGTGGCCCAATTTTTGGAAAAAAGGGAGAACTCCGCTTGGAGTCACCTTGTGGTGTTTTACATGATTTTAGAAGGGCGTGCCATGCCTATATCTGTGTCTCCTCCTCTTTTTCCTTGTCCAGCTCTTTTGTTTTCGCATGAGTATATATGTCCTTGTCACTTTCCCATGTGTTTGTGTTGTGTTGTGAGTTGTTTGTCACCTTTTTGACACCTTTGAGGGTGTTTTCTAGGTGTTTTTCTGTGTTTGTGATTGCCTGCCATTTGTTTCCTATGCGGTTCGAGTTCGGTTCGTCGAACGTTCGCCGAACTGAACTCGAACGAGACCTCCGTTCGACGAACCGAACTCGAGCCGAACCACGGCCGGTTCGCTCATCTCTATTTAAGAGACAAAGCATAATGGCCTGCAGTTGTGCTGCCAGGCGCTGATTTAGGCTGCCTGCAGTTTGGGCAGTATGAATGAGTGCCAACTTCACTTTAACCCCATCTCAATTTTACCCCATCTCAGCCTTTCATGGATGAGACCGGAATAACCCTTACTAGACTTTGACCCATTGAAGGTGGAGACACAGAAATAACTAAAAGTGGCTGAGCTATGCTTTTCCTGTAACTCCCTAGGTCACTCTGAACTGCTTGTCACGCTCCATCTCCATAGATTGGAGGGTATTCCTGTCTCAGCCATAATGCTTAGATGGAAAAATCCTTTAAGTAAAAAACATTTTAAAAAGCAAAAGAAAATACAAGGGCATTTGACTGTTTTAATATGTCCCATAGAGCCGTATAGAGAGGTAGTGCACATACTCAACCTCCATTTAATTTTATTAGTTAGAAACTCCCTTTAAAAACTCTAAAACTTTTCTCTGCCATTCCCTCAGTCCAACACTATCCATGTAGTAATGAGCAATTACGTTCTATGGCTCAGGTGGCACATCAAAAAATCAAGTGAACTGCCCCTGTGGATTTAGTGTGCGGTAATTATCATACCAGAGCAGACGCAGCCTCTGTGTCAATGACAAAATGTACAGGTAGTATTATTTCAGGGAATAATCCTTTCACAGGAAAAAATATAATGGCCAACGTACAGTCAATAAATATGTCATATTTCTACTGCAGTGCTAAAAACAATAGTACAACTGCAATTTGTTTTTTTTTGCTGACAAATAATGTGAGTGCTCTTTCTTCGTAAGACACCACGTAATGGTTTTCATCTAACAACGTAGGAGAAAAGCTCGAACATCACACCAAGTAATATAGGGTACGATTATTGCAGCCACTGAACGAGGTAAACAAGCCTGGCTGTACTATATTAAGCTAGAAATGTTTTATGTACACTTTTATTTCAGTAAATGATACTTCACAAAATCACAATACAACAGCCCAAATAGTCATATACAGAATCTAAAGTCCAAGGCAGGATGATGCTTAAAACCACAAAATCGACAAAGCCAATGATTGCGGCTGAATGACAAGGCAAGAGTGTGCGAGGAAGAATAGAATTACCGCCAGAGCTTAACTTCAGCACTACCATTTCCCCCTTCAATATTATCACAAGCTATCAGGTGACCGGAGATTAAAGAGATGGCTAGAAACCAACATGCCAGTACTGAGACCTTCTAGAAGCTCATCCACCATTAAAGAATTAACCAACCATAAAGCAGTTATATCAAACCACAAAACAGACAACACATGCAGTAATTTGGGCTCATCACATGGTTTCATCCAGAGGTTCTTGTTCTGCTACATTTGAATAGCCAATTGAATAGCCAAAAATTAAGAATAGATCGCAAAAGAATGTGTTTTCCAGATCCAACGACAATCAAAACGATAAAATTCTTAAAAGAACAAAAAATAAGTGGGCACCATACCTAATATACAATTCACCCTTGTTTCTCGTTTGTATATAAAAGTATATCCTGCAGATATATGTATATATACTGTATATGTATATATATATATATATATATATATATACACACACACTTTATGATTTTATGTGTACTGTACATACCTTATATATACTATATATATTACATATAAATATATATAAGGTGTGTATATATACAGGTATGTGTGTGTATATATATATATATATATATATATATATATATATATATATATATATATATATATATATATATATATATATATATACACACACATACCTGTATATATACACACTTTATATATCCTTTATATATATTTTTATAGCAGCATGTGCATTAGATCTCAAAAATGGCGTTCACCTTACTGCTACTGTAAAACGTTCCTTTTTTATCTTGCAGTAAAAACATATGGAAAAAAAATGCGTGAAAAACATGTCTGAATATGCCTTATCTCTCATATACGACTGCTTTCCAAGCCAATATTTACATCTTCAAAGTCTGCAGCAAGTATTAAACTGATCATGTATAATCAGTCAAAGTCAAGAGGCAAGCTAGATCCTTTGTCACTCCCCAAGTCATCATGGACACATAATGAGTATGCGCCTGCCAATAGTAAAAGACTTAACAAATGAAACCTTTCTACAGACCTGACTATTTGATGCAAAGGGAGGCATAACAAGCCCCTCTCCTTTGCCACCCTTCCTTTCACTGCTTCATTAAAAAAAATCCTGACCCCACACGTTACTTGGATTAATTACGCACTATTTATTATATTAGTGACAATTCACAATGCTAGCAATCATCATATAATTGCCTCGTTTATTATTGACTGCTGTGCCATTACCATTTGTTGGGGGTAAGGCACTTCAAGGTTGACTACACTAACTGTAAAGAACCCTTTCCTATATTAATCTTTTAACAACCTTTTATTCACAACTTAAAAAAAAAAGTATTTTTGTTTGTAAGGTATTTCTAATGAATGAATCATATGCCAGCATGGGCAGATTTGTTCAGAATTAACTGGTAAATTAGTAGTGTGATATGCAATTTTGTCAAACTGCGTGACTCTAAAAGTTATTAGGTTAAAACATGTGGGGCTGCAACTAAATTATATACATACGGCTATTGAAGATGGTATAAAAAGTCAAGATGGCTCTTGGATTGGTCTATTTCTTAAAGTCTACAGTACCTTAAAGATCACCAACCATCAGTATTTTCATATATAAACTAAAGCCAGTGCTATACAGGCGCTATCATGCTGATTCTAAACATACCTTTAGTATTGAGATTGGATGTATAGTTTCTGAAATTCAGGCAAGTAAAGTCTGTGAAATCCACTGTTATTTGATTGATAGCAGCAACAGAATATGTAATAGGTGGGTCGAGTTTTCCTAGTTATTCCCGCCCCCGTCTGCTGCCTGTCTTTCCAAACTCTGGCTCTGTTATTACAGGGGGGAGGAAGGAGGAAGGAAGGAAGGTCAGGGGCATGAATAACTAGCAAAACCCAACCCACCTATTAGATATTCTGTAGCTGCTATTAATCAAATAACAGTGCATTTCACAAACTTTACTTGCCTGTATTTCATAAACTATATATCCAATCTCACGACTAAAGGTATGTTTAGAATTAGCATCTTAACGCCAGTATAGCACTGACTTTAGTTTATATATGAAAATCCTGGTGGCTGGTCCTCTTTAATTATTCATGTCTAGTTAATCAAGAGATAAGAGTAGTAAAAGGAGGGAACACTGTATTTACAAGAATGAAATTAAAGAATAGGTGTTACTTGTAAAGCATGTTAAAACCAACTGAGGAAACAAATGCAATAATCAATGGCTCAAGAGTAATAAAACAATATAAAAAGGCAGGTTTTACCTGCAGAACTAGCTGCTGCCAGGCAGTGGTTAGCGGTTGCCCATTGCCAATGTTGCACATGCTCATTCTTTCAGAGGGCACATTGGCACGCTCGAGTTGAAGGGAGACATTACGACGTTCTTCTTCTAAAGCTCGGGTCAGCCTCTCAAAGCGGGCTTCTTGCTCTTTCACAGAGGCCAGGATACTGGCAGCAGACCTTATGTCATAGTCATCCATAGCTGTTTGTGAAAGAAGTCTTGCTGGTAACTGCTAAGGAAGGTTTAAGGAAAAGGTGGAAAATTAGAAAACTGTCATCGGCTGCTCAATAAACCGGGAACACAAATCACCCACAGAGATCAGTGAACATGCAATGTGATGACTTATTGTACAAGATGAACATATTGCTGTTTTGTGTTGAGATTTGCAGACTTTTCAGAACACATTTTGCTATTTCGCGGCCTTTTGCCTCTATAAAACAACAATGTATTTTATACCTAACCTCTTTTAACATAAATGTGTTCTCTCCAACATTATTACAGAAAAACAGAGGCAGCAATCTTTATAAAATACTTAAGAACACAATTGCCACTGGCTTGCATTAACAAGCCGCTACTACTTTAAGGAGTATAACAATCTCTTGGGGAAATACGAAGCCCTTAAGGAGAAAATAAGCTTCTATTTGACATTAAATTTTCATGCATATTCCAAAATCATTTTCATTGTGCAAATAACAATGTAAAGTTAAAGAACATAAAGATAATAGGTTTTTGGGAAGCAAAGTCTACTCTTTGAAGAGCTCATCAATTTGACAACATTAAGGTAAGCTTTCAATCTTTGCAATGAAGCAGAACTGTTGGAGAACTTGTGATCCTCACACTAGCAGGCATTTGGAGTATGTACTCGTGTGCTGTGGGATTTTATGGCTCTGAAAATCAAATCAGGGCCAAAGAACATGTATATTTTTATTGGGCATTGCTGAATTCTTTCCTTTGAAATTCCAGCATACAAGATACTATCGAGTATTTGCATGACTGGTATTTGGAGGGTATGACGAAGCCTGCATGCACATGCACCAGTCACAGTACTGAATGGCGCCTATGAGAACAAACAAAACACAGTGAAGACTTTGGGACATGCCGTGCTGGATTTGTCAGATTTTCCAGCCATACTGTAGCTAATCAGTGGAAATATCAGGATAGAATTTGCAATAACACAACTATTATGATGCATGAATGGATATGAACGTAACATGGAGTATGAAGAATGCGCCTTCTTTTCACCTGCACAGTACACACGATAGGATTATCTTATTTTTTTACTTAATAAAATAAAAACAAATGCATATATTTTTATATCAATTCATGGCCAAATAAAGCAATAACGTACACAATGAATAAAATGTGTCATATTTCTATATTTTGATGGTTAGATAATGTTCCTTTCCTGACTAGTTAGAGGAAAGCTATTAGCATTTGTCGTAGGAAAGCATAACTATAACATTTTCCAAGACAGTGTTAATTACTAAATGTAATTAGTGCAGCTTGCATGAAATTAAACTTCTAATCATCTGCAAGTAAACTGAATATGTCTGCTGCACTCAGGCTCCATAACAGCTTCATAAGTGAAGAACAGAGTTTAAAAGGGATGTGTGTTCAATATACACTGATCAGCCATAACATTAAAACCATAGGCTTCATATTTTAGAGATTCCCCACAAGTCACTAAAACAAATCTGACACCTTGAGGCATGGACCCCACTAGAGCTGTGAAATAATCATTAAAACTTCTACAAGATAGAAGGTGAAAACATATTTTTCTAGTACCCTCGAAAAGATGCTCGATCAGATTAAAATCTGAAGGATTGGGAGGCCAAGTCAACACCTCACGCTTTGTCTTGTTTCTCAAATCATTCCTGAACGATTTTTGTAGGAAGCATTATTGTACTGAAAGAGGACACTGCCATTAGAGAATGATATTGCCTAGAAGGAATACAGTTGTTTGCAATGAAATGTAATACAGCATTTTTTTTTGCCTACATAATACTTTATAGGTTAAAATTAATGTAGAGGGTGATGTTTTTGATTTGTGCATATCTATCTTATGTGATGTATATACAGTACACCAGTCTACGGGTATAATATATGATGTATGGCGCTGAATATCAGTGTGTTCTAAGTGATATATACAGCAGAGTCTCAGTGTATTCTATGTTATCTATATACACCAGTCTGTATGTGCTATGCAATGTATATATAAAAGTTTGTATCTCTTTTGTGATGTATACATAGCAGTCTGTCCACCTATGCAATGTATATACAGCAATCTCATTGTCTCGTATGTGATGAATACACATCAGTCTCAGTGTGTCCTATGTGATATATACAGCAGTCTCAGTGTATCTTTTGTGATGTAGACAGCAGAGTCTCAGGGTTGTCTGTCATGCATTCTGCACACTCTGAGTGTAGTATATATCTATATATATAATACAGTAGTTTCAGTGTATCCTATGTGATGTATACAGCAGCCTCAAGGTATTCGCTATGAGATGTATACAGATGACTTTCAGTGTGTCCTATGTGATGTCTACAGCAGAGTCTCAGTGTATTCTAAGTGATGTATACACCAGTCTCGATGTATCTTATGTACTGTATAAAGCAAAGTCTCAGGGCATTCTATGTGATGTAAACAGCAAAGTCTCAGTGTATCCTACTGAGGTGGGATGAAATAAATCAAACAGTAACAATAAGTATGGTGAGTATATGTGCAAAAAAAAAAAAATTGCTGCATTGCTTCTTTATGTAGTTTGTCTAAGTAACATCCAAATTAACCCCTTGGCATCATAGCCAATTTTGGCATTTATAGCAGGATTTTTTTTCTATTGTCATGTTCCAGGAGTCATAACTTTCTTTTTCAGCAACGCGGTTCTATGAGGTCGTATTTTTTTTCGAGATGAGCTGTCTTTTTCAGTGGAATCATTTTAGTGCACATAAAACTTAACAAACTTTTATTAACTCTATGAAAAGTAATATAATTGTTTTTGCATTTTAAATTTTATGCTATTTCACTTTGCTGCATAATTAAAGTGTTAAAGGGAACCTTTCACCTGATTTGTCCCTTATAAACTATTGCCACCACCAGTAAGCTGCTATATACAGCACTCTAGAATACTGTATATAAGTCCCCTGGCGGCTTTGTATAACATAAACAAACAGCTTTTATTATACTCACCTGCGGCGCGGTCCGGCCGATGGGCCTCGCTGGATTCGGTCCAATGCCTCCTATCTTCTTGCGATCGCCGTCCTCCTTCCCAGCTCTGTGTGGATGACGTGTGCTACGCCATCAACACAGAGGCCTCCATTGCGCTCCTGCGAATGTGCACTTTTCTCTGCCCTGTTGAGCGCAGATAAAAGTATTATAGTGCGCATGCGCGGGCAGATTTTGACCTTTCCCCGAGCCTGCACATTACAGTACTTTGCTCTGCCTTTAGCAGGGCAGATCCAAGTGTGCAAGAGTGCATTGTAGGACTCTGCGTGGATGATGTAGGATGCATCATCCACACGGAGATGGGAAGGAGAATGGCGATGGAAGGAAGAGAGGAAGCATTAGACCAAGACAAGCGACACAAATCGAACCACACCGCCTTGCAGGTGAGTATAATAAAAGCTGTTTTTTATGTTATACAGAGTGGCCTGGACACTTATATATAGCATTCTATAATGCTGTATTTAAGAGCTCACTAGTGGTGGCCGCAGGTTATAATGGACAAATCTGGTGACAGGTTCCCTTTAACTTTGTTCTGTAGGTTAGTACCAATATGTCAATACCAAATTTCTATACTTTTATTTATGTTTCATTATTTTGTATAGTAAATACACCCTTGTTAAAAAAATAACTTGTTTTTGGGTCACCATACTCTGAGAGCTATAGAATCTTTTTCTTATGACAGAAAAGCTTTATGATGGCTTATTTTTTACATGGAAAATTGTAGGTTTTTGTGTGGTATATGCATCTTTTTAATCACCTCTTATTGCATTCTTTGGAAGACAAACTTACCCAAAAAAATTAAATTTTTCTTTTTATTTTTAATGAAATACGATATATATATATATATATATATATATATATATATATATATATATATATATATATATATATATAATATATAACTTGTTTATGTTTTGAAACTTTTACGCAAAAAAAAAATAAAACTTAAAATATTTTTTTTCTTTGGTCCACATATTCTGATACCCATAACCTTTTTTTATTTTTCTGTAGTTGTGGGAGGGCTCGGCATTTGTCCAACAAGCTGTAGCATTTATGGGTAAATAAGGATTTTTTTATCAGTTCTTCTGTAATTTTTTAGTTGGAGGCATGAATAAAAATAATAAATGTAAAATTTATAATTGACATATTAACTATACTCTGCGTGTCGTTACCATTACAGTGATACCCAATTGCTTTTTTTTGTTTTGCTACTATTGCACAAGAAAATCACTTTAGAGAAACAATATTTTTTTTTATTCTTGATCTTTATAGTATAAGAACTTTAAAGGGAACCAATCATCAGGATTTTCGAGTATAAGCTGCAGCCAGTGCAGTACTGGCACTATCATGCACAGTGTGTACATACCATTGGGGTGCAGCTCGGGTGTTTAGGCAGTGAAATTCATCTTTATAAAGTTTGAAATTTCGTGCACTTTTTGATTGACGTGTGCACCTCTGCAGATAATGTCCGGGCGTGTTATGCAGGAGTTCCCCGCCCCCCCACCAGCCTGTTCCTCCCTCTCTCATGATGTCCGGGCGGGTTATGCACGTGTTCCCCGCCCCCCCGCGCTGCCTGTTCCTCCCTCCCTCCGGCTGAATGTAAAATGCTAATCTTCAGAAACATGGCGCCGGAGTGGGCCTCAGCGCATAGCGCTTATCTCCGGCGCCATGTTTCTGAAGCCCGCATTACACAGCTTGGTGTCTGCAGACTGCAGAACAGCTGATCGGAGGACGCGATCAGCTGTAGCTATGATGACGTGCCGCCTCAGGACACCGGGCCAGGACAGGAGCCTGCCAGCGACATCGGGGGTCAGGTGAGGTAAGTTCACAATGGACTCACATGACCCCGTGACGGCAGTGCTGCGAGACCCGGTCACGGTAGTGATATCGGGTAGCACTGTCTTCACGGGGTCAGGTGAATGAAATTACTAGCACCTGTGATGTCATTGCCCCAGCAGGCACGCACACATTATACACACACACATACACACACTATATATATATATACACACACCCACACTGCTGTGTGTGCGCCCCTGCGTTGACCTGGGCTCACCTTCTGAGTTCCAGGTCACTGCAGGAAAGCACTCACAGCTGTGTGTGTGTATAATGTGTGTATGCGCGTACGCGTGTATAATGTGTGTGCGCGCGCGCGTGTATAATGTGTGTGTGCGCGCGCGCGCGTGTATAATGTGTGTGCGCGTGCGTGTATAATGTGTGTGCGCGCGCGCGTGTATAATGTGTGTGCGCGCGCGCGTGTATAATGTGTGTGCGCGCGCGTGTATAATGTGTGTGCGCGCACGCGTGTATAATGTGTGTGCGCGCACGCGTGTATAATGTGTGTGCGCGCACGCGTGTATAATGTGTGTGCGCGCACGCGTGTATAATGTGTGTGCGCGCACGCGTGTATAATGTGTGTGCGCGCACGCGTGTATGTGTAGTGTGTGTGTATTGTGTGTGTGTGTATAGTGTGTGTATAGTGTGTGTGTGTGTGTATAGTGTGTGTGTGTGTATAGTGTGTGTGTGTGTATAGTGTGTGTGTGTGTGTGTGTGTATAGTGTGTGTGTGTATAGTGTGTGTGTATAGTGTGTGTGTGTGTGTGTGTGTGTGTATAGTGTGTGCGTGTATAGTGTGTGTGTGTGTGTGTATAGTGTGTGTATATAATGTGTGTGTGTATAATGTGTGTGTGCGCGTATAATATGTGTGTGTGTGCGCGTATAATATGTGTGTGTGTGCGCGCGCGCCTCTCTGCTGGGGCAATGACGTCACAGGTGGAAGTGAGGGGCTGCTCTCACAATCAATGGGGGACTTTTAGTTCTGCATTAAAGGGGTGGTTCACCCATTTTTTTTTTTCCCCCCAATGATCAGATGATATTGGATCCGGATTGGACGGCGCGGGACCCTAACCCAGGATTACTGCGGAGGGGGGTTTATTTCAATAAAGATGGAGTCACTAATTGTGTTGTGTTTTATTTCTAATAAAAATATTTTTCTGTGTGTTGTGTATTATTTTTTTTTTTTATCATTACTAGAAAATCATGGTGGCCATGTCTAATATTGGCGTGACACCATGAATTTCGGGCTTAGGGCTAGCTGATAATATACAGCTAGCCCTAACTCCATTATTACCTGGCTAGCCACCCGGCATCAGGGCAGCTGGAAGAGTTGGATACAGCGCCAGAAGATGGCGCTTCTATGAAAGCGCCATTTTCTGGGGTGGCTGCGGACTGCAATTCGCAGTGGGGGTGCCCAGAAAGCATGGGCACCCTGCACTGTGGATTCCAATCCCCAGCTGCCTAGTTGTACCCGGCTGGACACCAAAATTAGGCGAAGCTCACGTCATTTTTTTATTTATTATTTCATGAAATTCATGAAATAATTAAAAAAAAAAAAAAAGGGCTTCTCTATATTTTTGGTTCCCAGCTGGGTACAAATAGGCAGCTGGGGGTTGGGGGCAGCCCGTACCTGCCTGCTGTACCCGGCTAGCATACAAAAATATGGCGAAGCCCACGTCATTTTTTTTTTCTTTTTTGGCAAAAAACTGCATACAGTCCGGGATGGAGTATGCTGAGCCTTGTAGTTCTGCAGCTCCTGTCTTCTCTCCTGCTTACACTAGTGAATGGAGGATACTGAGGCTTGTAGTTCTGCAGCTGCTGTATGCTCTCCTGTATACACTAGTGAATGGAGGATGCTGAGCCTTGTAGTTCTGCAGCTGCTGTCTGCTCTCATGCATACACTAGTGAATGGAGGATGCTGAGCCTTGTAGTTCTGCTCCCCCTGCCTCTCCCTCCAGCATACAGTCCTGGATAGAGCATGCTGAGCCCTGTAGTTCTGCAGCTGTATGCTCTCCTGCATACACTAGTGGAGAATGAAGAACATATTGAAGAAGGAAATTACTTCAGACCTTTTTTATTTTTTTTTTTCTTTCAACAATCTTTCTCTGATAAAAAAAAGCATAAAAACACAGAGCAAAAAACGCACCAAAACCCGGTAAAAACGCGTCTGTTGTTTGCCACGTATGGTTTTTTGACGCAAAAAAACGCACAAAAACACCGCTTAAATAAAACGACGCAGTGTGTGAACTTAGCCAAAATCCACACTGTTACTTGTCATGCATGGGACTACAAGGCTCAGCATCCTCCATCCAGGACTGTATGCAGTTTTTTACCCAAAAAGAAAAAAAAATGACATGGGCTTCGCCATATTTTTGTATGCTAGCCGGGTACAGCAGGCAGGTACGGGCTGCCCCCAACCCCCAGCTGCCTATTTGTACCCGGCTGGGAACCAAAAATATAGAGAAGCCCTTTTTTTTTTATTTTATTTCATGAATTTCATGAAATAATTTAAAAAAAAAATGACGTGAGCTTCGCCTAATTTTGGTGTCCAGCCGGGTACAACTAGGCAGCTGGGGATTGGAATCCACAGTGAAGGGTGCCCAAGCTTTCTGGGCACCCCCACTGCGAATTGCAGTCCGCAGCCACCCCAGAAAATGGCGCTTTCATAGAAGCGCCATCTTCTGGCGCTGTATCCAACTCTTCCAGCTGCCCTGATGCCGGGTGGCTAGCCGGGTAATAATGGAGTTAGGGCTAGCTGTATATTATCAGCTAGCCCTAAGCCCGAAATTCATGGTGTCACGCCAATATTAGACATGGCCACCATGAATTTCTAGTAATGATAGATAAAAAAAAAAATACACAACACACAGAAAAATATTTTTATTAGAAATAAAACACAACACAATTAGTGACTCCATCTTTATTGAAATAAACACCCCTCCGCAGTAATCCTGGGTTAGGGTCCCGCGCCGTCCAATCCGGATCCAATATCATCTGATCATTGGGGAAAAAAAAAAAATGGGTGAACCACCCCTTTAATGCAGAACTAAAAGTCCCCCATTGATTGTGAGAGCAGCCCCTCACTTCCACCTGTGACGTCATTGCCCCAGCAGAGTGGCGCGCGCGCGCACACACACACACACATATTATACGCGCGCACACACACACATATTATACGCGCGCACACACATTATACACACGCGCGCACACACACCATGCACACACACCATACACACACGCGCGCACACACACCATACACACACACTATATACACACACACACTATATACACACACACACTATATACACACACACTACACTATACACACACTATACACTATACACTACACACACACACACACTATACACACACACTGTACACTACACACACACACACACTATACACTATACACCACACACACACTATACACACACACACACACTATACACCACACACACACTATACACACACACACACACACTATACACTATACACCACACACACACACTATACACACACACACACTATACACACACACACACGCGTGCGTGCGCGCACACACATTATACACGCGTGCGCGCACACACATTATACACGCGTGCGCGCGCACACATTATACACGCGTGCGCGCGCACACATTATACACGCGTGCGCGCGCACACATTATACACGCGTGCGCGCGCACACATTATACACGCGTGCGCGCGCACACATTATACACGCGTGCGCGCGCACACATTATACACGCGCGTGCGCACACATTATACACGCGCGCGCGCACACATTATACATGCGCGCGCGCACACATTATACACGCGCGCGCGCACACACATTATACACGCGCGCGCGCACACACATTATACACGCGCGCGCGCACACACATTATACACGCGCGCGCGCACACACACATTATACACACGCGCATACACACATTATACACACACACAGCTGTGAGTGCTTTCCTGCAGTGACCTGGAACTGAGAAGGTGAGCCCAGGTCAACGCAGGGGCGCACACACAGGAGTGTGTGTGTGTGTATATATATATATATATATATATATATATATATATATATATATATATATAGTGTGTGTATGTGTGTGTATAATGTGTGCCTGCTGGGGCAATGACATCACAGGTGCTAGTAATTTCATTCACCTGAGCCCGTGAAGACAGTGCTACCCGATATCACTACCGTGACCGGGTCTCGCAGCACTGCCGTCACGGGGTCATGTGAGTCCATTGTGAACTTACCTCACCTGACCCCCGATGTCGCTGGCAGGCTCCTGTCCTGGCCCGGTGTCCTGAGGCGGCACGTCATCATAGCTACAGCTGATCGCGTCCTCCGATCAGCTGTTCTGCAGTCTGCAGACACCAAGCTGTGTAATGCGGGCTTCAGAAACATGGCGCCGGAGATAAGCGCTATGCGCTGAGGCCCACTCCGGCGCCATGTTTCTGAAGATTAGCATTTTACATTCAGCCGGAGGGAGGGAGGAACAGGCAGCGCGGGGGGGCGGGGAACACGTGCATAACCCGCCCGGACATCATGAGAGAGGGAGGAACAGGCTGGTGGGGGGGCGGGGAACTCCTGCATAACACGCCCGGACATTATCTGCAGAGGTGCACACGTCAATCAAAAAGTGCACGAAATTTCAAACTTTATAAAGATGAATTTCACTGCCTAAACACCCGAGCTGCACCCCAATGGTATGTACACACTATGCATGATAGTGCCAGTACTGCACTGGCTGCAGCTTATACTCGAAAATCCTGATGATTGGTTCCCTTTAAGTTTCTACTTTTCCGAAATAAAAGGCTGTTGATGGATTGTATTTTTGTGTAGAAAGCTGTAATTGTTATTGGTACCACTTTGCGATACATACAATTTTTTGATAACTTTTTATCATTTTTTTATGAGACAAGATGGACAGAAACAGCAATTCTGACATAGTGTTTCACATAGTTTTCTACACAGCACTCCCCGTGTACACAAAATAATAACATAGTTTTAAAGTATGGGTCATTACCAATGCGACAATACAAAACATGTTGTTTCTGTGTGGTTTTTTTTACAAATAATTTTTTATTACTAAAATTGGGATTTTTTTATATTTATATATCTATATTTTTACACTTAAACATGTATTTTTTTATTATTATTATTATTATTTCTTTTTTAAATACTTACTGGTCCCACAAGGGGATTTGAATAGGTCATCCTTTGATCACATTCAGAATACACTGTAGTACTTTTGTACTATGGCGCATTATTTAACACCTGGTAATGTTTAACCTATTAGGGCCTGCCCCAGTGAGATCTGATTGGCTGAGGGATATGGCAGACAAAGAGGCTATTTTAAACCTCCTTGTTGCCAAAACAACTATCAGTACCCTGCGATCACATTGCAGGGGTGCCCATGGGTTGACAATGGGTGCATTTCCCCTTGTCAAACTTCTTAAGTGCAGCTATCAGTACTGACAGTGGCATGTGAGCAGTTAAAGGCTAGAATGGAGATTTGTCTGGTCCCAATACAAACAGCAGGAGCCCAGCTGTGTACTGTGTATCAGCCGCCTCCTGCTGTGGATGGCATCGGAAAAAATCTTAAGCTCATGGCCTCTCTAAAGTATCTGTAAGTCAGATATTAGAAAATCACAAACAATCTTGACATACAGTTACATAATATTTTGAGAAGAGGCTAATTTCAGGACCCCAAATTTCCCAGCTTTGGAGATCCTCTGATCTAAGGCTGTCAAAGTCTCTTATATCTTTAATTGCCCATTTTCTTGTCTTCAAGCTCAACAAATTCAAAACCAACTGCTTACCTGCTGCCTAATGTATCCAATTCAATTTAAATTATTGATTTAGGTTGTTAAATATTTTCTTATCTCTGAGCTGTACATTCTGTGAAGATCCTGGATAACAACTAGTAGGGACATCATGATGCTCCTTCTAAATCTACCTAATTATGCAATAAAACACCCCATCTATTTTAACTGCACCTCCAGGCAGATTTGCAATCCTAAAACCCAAAAGAAACTGGATTACAACCCCTGTGACAACCATATTGATTGGCACATAGATTTCTCCGAAATGAATATAAGTAGGTAAACGACTAAGTAAATGTTTTAATAACTTGTCAGATATTGACAGTCAATACAGAACTTACAGCAACACGTTCTTTGTTTTTCTTCATATTCTCTGGTGATGTGATGGATGGCACTGATAATAAGGCCGTAAATAACAATTTTGTTCTGGTCTAAAGATCTAACTGCTAATGCTTTGCAATGGGTTGAGAGGAGGCAGGGTCTAACAATGAGATGCCGGTGTTTAAAGGGGTATAATAGGGTGTAAATAGTATGTAATAAATGGGTATAATAATAATATTAGCAAATACCTCTAATTAGAAATGTTATAAAGTTCTCCTGATTAGCTATGTCGTTTACCTCATGGGCAGGGTATTGCAGTAGGTTAGGTATCCATAGTCACAACAACTTGTAGCTAACTGTCACTATAGTGGTCGTAACCATGGATACCTAAACTACAAAAATGCACTGCAGATGAGGTAAGCAACATAGCTAATCAGGAGAATTATACTACCTTTATTTTATTTTTACACTTAATACATATTGGGATAGGCTCTTGGATATGGGAATACCCCTTTAATCTTCAGTGCTATATAGGGCCATCTATAGGCCACATTCCTCTATGCGTAATGATGGCAGGTGTAAAGAATTCTGAAGTCAAATGAAATAAAGCGTCACAATTCACAAGAATGGAACAAAATAAATATTTTTAGAGGAGCAAAGGAAAAAAATGCAATACACAAGCAAAGAAAGCATGCAGAGGGGAGAAAAAGGCAATACACACCTAGCCGAATGTTAGGCTCTTTTAGAGACGCTCAGACATCACCCACTACGACTATAGAAAGAACAGCAGCAGCCTGAAGCAGAATCAGCTACAACAAAGAAAGGAAGGACAGGAAAGGTTAGTCAGAAAAATTACCGCCAGCTTTTCTGATGTCTTAATAATCATTGCTAACCCCTGAAATGCTAACTTTTCTGCCACATATCTTAAAAAAAAACAGTTCAAAATGAAAATTATGCACCCCAGTTTTCCTAAAGGGACAGGTAAATTGTAACCAATGGCCCATAACGTACTTCCATTGCAATCATCAATAAAGCCTAAGGTCAATATAATGATCATGACCATTAATGCTATATATTATCCACTTCAGAGCTGCAATCGTTGCACTGTACGAGAATACCTGTGTTCTGTAGGTTTATCAATATGAGGCAAATAAATATAAGTGGAATACGCCCCACAGAGGATCTGTACAGTATAAATTGTACATGGGAGTAATAGAGATATTGATTTTAATTACAGTAATACTTTTAGTCTGTGTTCTATACATATTAGCGTCTAAGAAGTCAATATATATGTTCCTAACAAGGACCCCTCTTATTTACATATTTATACTGTCTTTCAACAAAGACTATGATTGTCAAAAGTATGTCATTAATAGACAGCCAAAGCCATGGGCAAAATGAATCGGAGAAACAACGTGTTGGCATAGAAGAGATAAAACAACCACAGCTGGCATCAAGTGCCAGGAAAAGAACGCAGCGCTCACAGTGTTCGGAGATTAATGTCTTCCCCTACAGATGGAATGTAACACTAAGCCTCTTGTAATGTTACAAATGCTTATTTTGTGAAATGAAACCATTTTTACAAATAAATATAACGATCAGACATTAGCATTCCCTGAACCCAATAGAGGCTTGATCTTATATTCCCTCTATATCAAACAGCAGCACTTAAGTCAATATAAACTGTGCATGCAAATGTGTCTTCAAGTCACTGAATTATTCAAAAGGTGCTGCTCTGCTTTTCTTATGGGTCATGCAGTCGTGAAAGCAGCCGAACCAGCAGTGAGACCTGACGAGTGACCTGATGCAGTAAAAAAATACACTGAAACTCCTTTGAGTGACCACTTAAAGGGGTTGTAACACATTAACAGATAATTGCTAATATAATTAGCAGGTATTATGAAATAAAAATTTTAATGAGACTTATGGAAAGGGGTTGTCGACTACTTGGACAACCCCTTCTCATTCCCCATGTTCGCTCTTGTTAAAATAGAAAAAAATCTTATACTCACCTCTGCCGTCGGCTCCGTTCCAGCGGTGCTGGCACTTGATCTCCCAGGGAAGTCTCGGTCGTCTCCCTGTGTTTTGAGAGTAGTGACAAGCTTTAGGACTGGAACCTCTCATCTCCATCTGGACTCTCCATTTAAATGTTTCGTTTCTCTTGGTGCAGAAATAGTCAATGTCAGTTTTTCTGCTAGCAGCTTTCCTGCAGTACTTGTTAATTGTAGCTGCTCTGTAGCTACACCCCTCGGTGTTTAAGTAGCAAGGTTTTTCAGCAATCCTTGCTGATTATACAAAGCCATTTGTATGCTGGCCGCCTTGGTGAAAGGAGCTGCTGTGGATTCGTCCAAATTTCGTATCTTCTTCATTTTGGCTGTTTTTCCTCTGTTCGTGTCACCTACTTTCTAGTTGTATTAGTACAGTGGTGGGTGAAGTGTACCTTACCTCCCTTTCTCTAGCCAGGACTATAGTAGGGATTTTTCAGGAATTCAGGTATTCCTGCTCGGTGACAAGTGAGGAACCTGTATAGGGTCTGGCTAGGAGTTCAGGGTACAACTCCTGATAAAGGCAGGAGGTGTCCCATCTTCCCTCTCACTAAAGCCAGAGCCCACCATTGTAATTATATTCCCAAAGTCCCACTTGTTTGTGATGTTGTTGTGATGTGTTTTTGTTGTGCGTCAGACATCTGTTGGTCTGAATGCGCCCGACATGTTCAATAACGTGACAGAGGCTCATGTGAGGTAGCTACGTCACAAGAGCCCATTCAGTGTTGGCTTCTCTCTCCCTGCCTTTGGATATATAGGTAATCAACAGGAAGTGAATGGTCAGCCGCAACTCTCACTATTTTTTGACTACTTATACGTCTGAAGGCTGGGACTGTGAAGTCAGCAGTGATTGGGTACGGGGCTCGCAAGACGTAACAACCTCATGTGAGCCCTCAAAGAGCAAGTGCTAGCACTATAGGAAAGGAGCTGGCATGGGAGGTGAGTATAAGCTTTTTTTATTTTAAGGGGGGCAAACATGGGGAAGGAGAAGGAGTTGTCCAAGAACAGTCATGTGGAACTGAAGAAGACAGCGATCGATAAATATTTAAAAAAAAAACTTTCATACCATGATATAGAACAGATTATACAATAAAAACCTTTATGAGACTTCTTTATTTGGTTTGGTTTATTTAATTGGTCTTTTCAAAAAAGTCTTCACAAAAACTATGCTGTTTTATTTTCAATAAGGTGACTCAAAATTAGAAACTCAACAAGCCCATTCCTAGCCAATGCAGTGCATAAGCCACAGTATGTTTCCATCATGTGACAGATCTATCCCCTGACAGTCTAAAATTCTAGGACTTTATATATGCCAAGGATTATATAGGGTAGAAAAGAGACTCTTTTTTTCAATTTCTTATATGCAACTTTTTTTTTTTACTTTTTAAAAAGTTGTATTTTATAAAATTGTCTAAATTTTGGCCAATCAGAAACAACTCTCACTTTTTATTTGAATTTTACAAACTGACTTGCAAGAAATGGATCTAAATACTAAATGGTTAAAACTAAAAATGTTGTTTCACAGATGAGACACTAATTATGGTATGTACCAAAAAGTGGTGTTTTCTTGTGCTATATTTCTGTGGTTCGAGTTTTGTTTTTATTTTTTGTAGGACAGACCAAAATAATAATGAGAAGCATAAGGATAAAATAGTATATACAGCTGACAGAACTTTCTGTGCTCTTATTCTAATGGTGGTCACCTAATCAGAAAGAACCAGAATTTGAGGTTTTGCACAAGTAAACGTCCATATGCCCCTTCATCCGTTATCAAACTGCTGGGACTATACCTTTAAAAAGTTGACAATTTCAGTATAATGGGCTCAGCCTGTTCTTTTATGGCTGGTTTCCATGTGGACAGCTATGAAACCTTTCTTAAGTGCCTAACAATGAGTAAAGTTTCTTTATTCACAGTTGACACCAAGGTTATGGAAATGTAGACAGGAGATCAGCACGAAGCAGGTCACAAACACCTCCTTGGGAAATAACTGACTTGCATCGAATGGCACAACGGAAATGTCATTGCAGAAAACTATTTGCTCATAACTTGTTTGTCAGGAATTTGCCTCATAAATTCCTTATGTCATTCTACTGTAGAAATAACTTTTAAATGGAATCAGTCAGGTTTTTGCCACATAATCCTGAGAGCAGTATGATGTAGTGACAGAGACCCTGATTTTAGTGATGTACCACTTAATGGGCTGCTTGCTTCAATAAAATCATTGTTTTATCAGTAGTAGATTATCATTGTATGACTAGTAAATCTGCTGTCATGTAGCCCTACATATTCATGAGCTCTGAATAGCTCCGCCCTAATCACTGATTGGAAGCTTTCTGCCTGTTCACAGTGTACACCGAAAGCTGGCAATCAGTGTTGTGGGCAGTACAGAAGAGCAAATCAGGCAAAATTCAAATTTTTCTGTTCGTGCCGATTTTTTGGGGTAAGTTGAAGTAGACGTTATTATTTGCCAAATTAATTTACCTTACTTTGGTCTGAGGTCGTTCCAGACCACAGAGCATAATAAACCTAATATGTAAAAAAAAAACTTGACTAGATCTCCTCTCACCTCTTTGGCCCCTCCGTTACTCCACACCAGTAGTGCGGATCTCACCACATCTTCTGGTCATCTTAGAATCCTTAGGGATACCATACACTTGTGGAGAACCCTACCATGCACCATGCAAGGCGGCACAGTGTGAGAGGTCCAAGGATTCAATCACAAGGGGCTGGGGAACATAATATGTGACGAGAACCGGACAGGTCACAGTGAGTAGTTGAAGGACTCTGGAGGTGAGCGGTGAGTTGAAGACAAGGATTTGTTTTATCTTTTAACGTTTCATTTTCCAAATATTATTACGAAAAATTATAGACGTTATTTTGCTGAATTTGCCTGAACGCTAATGACAAAAAATCCACATACACCCGGCTTCTGAGTACTGCGCATTACTGGAAGTGTGGACGGCTTCTGACCATGGTCAGTGAGCCTCTTTGAAGCTGGGATGCATACACCCGGCGTCAGCGGAGCTCAATGCTAACAGGTACAAAGCTGCGCGCATGTGCGGCTTTGTATTGCGTTGCCATGATGCTGAGCATTGTAAAGCAGGTTATCATGCCTACAGGGGCATAAGAACAAAGTTGACCGACTAGCCAGGGAACTAACGCCCCTGCGACTCGTCCCTGCACTCATTAGCATTTCATAAAGGATCTATAGTAATACTTTTTCTTAAGCTCTCTTTATGTGTGCTACTATATACTGGGACAGAGGCAGGGATTATAGATTTGCACCCAGAACTGCTAGCATTTCTGGGTACACTGGGGACTTAACAGGTCCCCTTTAAACATTGATTTAAAAAAAAAGGTGTCAATAAGCAGTCCCAGCAACCCCAATCTGATGGAAAAACTGAAGCACACCTCAGCTAGCCAAGGCATTGTTGAAAGAATAACCACCTTTTTACATACAAATAAGTCGCTCTCAAATTCAAGTCTGCACTCGAGTGAAATGAATTGTTTTAATGTATATTAATAAATGTAACTTTATTTGTCCTGCACCATCCATAGGTTGTGTCCCTGCAAAGTCTGAGATTGCGAACATCTACTCTTTCTAGTAGTTCAGTCTTTTTAATGGAATTCACGTGTATGTTAATCACCAATACACATACCTCCTACACATACAGTCATGGCCAAAAGTTTTGAGAATGACACCAAAATTATATTTTCACATGATCTGTTGCCCTCTGGTTTTTAATTGTGTTTATCTGATGTTTACATCACATACAGAAATATAATTGCAATCATATTATGAGTACCAAATTGTTATATTGACAGTTAGAATGATTTAATGCAGCAAGTCAATATTTGCAGTGTTGACCCTTCTTCTTCAGGACCTCTGCAATTCTCCCTGGCATGCTCTCAATCAACTTCTGGACCAAATCCTGACTGATAGCTGTCCATTCTTGCATAAGCAATGCTTGCATTTTGCCAGAATTTGTTGGTTTTTGTTTTTCCACCCGTCTCTTGATGATTGCCCACAAGTTCTCAATGGGATTAAGACCTGGGGAGTTTCCAGGCCATGGACCCAAAATCTCTATGTTTTGTTCCATGAGCCATTTAGTGATCACCTTTGCTTTATAGCAAGGTGCTCCATCATGCTGGAAAAGGCATTGTTGGGCGCCAAACTGCTCTTGGACAGTTGGGAGAAGTTGCTCTTGGAGGACATTCTGGTACCATTCTTTATTCATGGCTGTATTTTTAGGCAAGACTATGAGTGAGCCAATTCCCTTGGCTGAGAAGCAACCCCACACATGAATCGTTTCAGGATGCTTAACAGTTGGCATGAGACAAGACTGGTGGTAGTGCTCACCTCTTCTTCTCCTAATAAGCTGTTTTCCAGATGTCCCAAACAATTGAAAAGGGGATTCATCTGAGAAAATGACTTTACCCCAGTCCTCAGCAGTGCACTCCCTGTACCTTTTGCAGAATATCAGTCAGTCCCTGATGTTTTTTCTGGAGAGAAGTGGCTTCTTTGCTGCCCTCCTTGAAACCAGGCCTTGCTCAAAGAGTCTCCGCCTCACAGTGCGTGCAGAAGCACTGACACCAGCCTGCTGCCATTGCTGAGCTAGCTCGGCACTGCTGGTAGTCCGATCCCGCAGCTGAAACAGTTTTAAGATACGGTCCTGGCGTTTGCTGGTCCTTCTTGGGCGCCCTGGAGCCTTTTTGGCAACAATGGAAGCTCTCTCCTTGAAGTTCTTGATGATGTGATAGATTGTTGACTGAGGTGCAATCTTTGTAGCTGCGATACTCTTCCCTGTTAGGCCATTTTTGTGCAGAGCAATGATGGCTGCACGTGTTTCTTTAGAGATAACCATGGTTAACTGAAGAGAAACAATGATACCAAGCACCAGCCTCCTTTTAAAGTGTCCAGTGGTGTCATTCTTACTTAATCATGACTGATTGATCGCCAGCCCTGTCCTCATCAACACCCACACCTGTGTTAATGGAACAATCACTAAAACAATGTTAGCTGCTCCTTTTAAGGCAGGAATGCAATGCTGTTGAAATGTGTTTTGGGGGTTAAAGTTCATTTTCTTAGCCAATATTGACTTTGCAAGTAATTGCTGTTAAGCTGATCACTCTTTATGACATTCTGGAGTATATGCAAATTGCCATTAGAAAAACTTAAGCAGTAGACTTTGTAAAAAAATAATATTTGTAGCATTCTCAAAACTTTTACTAGGCAACTTTTTTTTTAACCTCTGATCATTAGCTAAAGATGGGCTCATACAAGTCTACAGTTCTGTGTTTTTGAACCTTATATTTCAAAGAAAAAACTCACAAGTAGAAATCTAGAGAAAGCAAGGAGTAAGATAATAGAAGAGCTATTAATCAATAACACATTGTACTCATTGACACCGGTGAGGCGCAGATAGAAACTTGACCATTTTATTTTTAGCACTTTTTTTTAAGCTTAGTGTAATTGCCATGGATATAAACTATTTCTGCATGTTGCAAGAAGATGTTAAGGTAGCCATGACTTTCAGTGGCTGTCAGGCAATAGCTATTATTCCTGCCGATGCTGACACCATACACACCATACACATATATGAATGGCTTCACTCAGCACCAATGTGTTCTCAGAGGGGGCAGGAGAATAAACTGCTGCCGAAATCCTCTGGTGGTAACTTATCCTTTGTAAGCCAAAGGTTTGTATATGCTAAATTCCAATATCACCGATTAATTTTATTTGTGACATGTGTATAATAAAGGTCAGTTGAACAGCCACACATTGGTTGGTTGGTGGGTTCTGCCAAGTTCAGCTGACATTTGTCTAACGTATATAGTAACGTAAATACAGCTGACTTCATAAGCTTACATACCCTTAGGCTGAAGTCATTAAAACTCATTTATCTCCTTCCCCCGAAAAAAAAATTCCAGGTCAACAAACTCTCGCTTTAGCATATAGTTTCGGATATATACTTTGTACCAGTCAGATGCAAGTATTTTTTTCAATAAATGTTAATAAACAGATAATTTAATTTGTAATTCACTATATAGAAATTCTAGAGGATAAAAAGTTTACATACCCCAAGTTCACTCTGCTTTTATATACCGTAGATTGGAAATGACAGAAAATGATATCGTGGCTTTAGTAGCTCTAATAGGATAATTGTCATTATGGGAGTTAATTGGAGCTGTACGAATGGCAGTACTTTAAAGCTTACTTTCAAGGCCTACATCATGAGAATATAAAAACAAATCAGAAAAAAATGTGGACCTCCACAAATCTGGCACATTTTCCAAATATCTGAAGGAATGACATTTATCTGTTCATATAATTATGTCAAGTTTTCACACCACAGAGCCATACAGCCATCATACCAGTTAGGAAGGCGATGCATTCTGTCATCTACTGATGACTGTACATTGGTGCATAAAATCCCATGGAAAATGTATGGAGAGAACTGAAAAGCATGTGTGAGTTAGAGGTCCTACAAACCTGACTCAGTTAACCAGTCCTGTCAGAAGGAATGGGCCAAACTTATTGTAAGAAGCTTGTCGAAAGTGACTCAAAACGTGACCCAAGTGTTAGACAATTTAAAGGCAATAGCACTAAATACTAACTAACCACATGTACTAGTATAGTATGTAAACTTAAAAATCAATGGAAATGTGATGAAAAAAATAAAAGTTTAAATAAATAAATAATTGTATCTCATTGTAGTGATCCAAATCTGTATTGGAGTCTTATTATTGCAACCACTAGGGGTAGCACAGACAGGTAGAGTAGTCAATAGATAGCCAGAGGTTGGTACACGGGGACAGCCTTATGATATGGAGGAGTGGTAGGTAGTGTAGTCAGTCATTAGATAGCCACAGGTCGGTACACAGGAACGGCACTATGACATAGAGGAGGGGCAGGTAGCATAGTCAGTAAATATCCAGAGGTCGGTAAGGGGTAACAGCAGCATGATATGGAGGAGTAGCAGGTATCATAGTCAGTCAGTAGATAGCCACAGGTTGGTACAGTGGAACAGCAATATGATATGGAGGAGGAGCAGGTAGCCTAGTCAGTCAGTAGCTATCTAGAGGTTGGTACACGGTAAAAGCAGTATGATATGGAGGAGTAGCAGGTAGTGTAGTCAGTCATTAGATAACCAGAGGTCAGTAAGGGGTAACAGCAGTATAATATGGAGGATTAGCAGGTAGCATAGTCAGACAGTAGACAGCCACAGGTTGGTTCACGGGAATAGCAGTATGATATGGAGAAGTAGAAGGTAGTGTAGTCAGTCATTAGATAACCAGAGGTCGGTACATGGGAATAGCAGTATGATATGGAGAAGTAGCAGGTGGCATAATCAGTAGATATCTAGAGGTCAGTACATGATAACTGCAGTATAATATGGAAGAGTAGCAGATAGTGTAGGCGGTAGACATCCAGAGGTCATTACACGGAAACAGCAGTATGATATGGAGGAGTAGCAGGTAGTGTAGTCAGTAGATATCCAGAGGCCCGTACATGATAACAGCAGTATAATATGGAACAGTAGCAGATAGCGTAGTCAGTAGATATCCAGAGGTCGGTACACGGGAACAGCAGTATGATATGGAGGAGCAGCAGCAGGTGAGACAGCTAGCCTAAAGGCTGGGAGACCAGGCTAAACAGGGTGTCCAATCAGGAACAACACGCGGTGGAGTCAATCAGATACAACAGGTACTGGTAACTGTATTAGCAAGGAGCTGTGCAGAGAACTGAATAGATTACAAGAAAGAGCTGCTGCCTGGTGCACAGGATTCACTGGGTTTGAGTCCTAACAGATCCACATGAATGTGGCTATGATGTATGTAAACATATGATAAACTGTATGTAAAAAAAACACTCATACACTCATGCACACAATCCTCCTTTAAAATCTTCCTTTCATCGGAACGTACTAATTATGCTATAGAAAGAATTAACGTAAACTGTTTGTATACAGGAAAAACTATACATAGTACAGAGGTTGCAGTTGCACCTGCGCTCCAGGGCCCAAGTAAGCCCAATAGCCGCTCAGCCATTCATGGGAAAATCGATGTTTATTATCATTGGGTGCATTATTCCTGTATTATGGTGTTGTGTTTATTATGTTGGAATCAGTAGGCGGCACTGCTGTCACTCACATGGCTTCTATTACCGCTCCCTGATGACGATTCATTTGAGGGCGATGATGGAAGCTGTTGTGCTGTACTGGTGTCACTCACACTGCTTCTATCTCTGCCCCCCGACAACGTCTTGTTTCACAAAAGATACAGTGGGGGGAGACAGACATCTCCCACAACATCTATCAACATGGATCCAAAACATCTTCAGAGGGCAGCAATGAAAGAAACTATTAGTTAGTAACTGCACCGCTGCCCTCTGATGCTGTACTGTTGCAGGAGAGTGATAGATGCTGTGGGGAAGTGAATGCAAGTGCATGCTATATAAGGATTCACAAGTCTGCAGTCACCCCTTTAAAGATCATGATTTTTGTAACAGTATTTTAAGCTCTGTTGTTTTCAGCCTTATATCTATGTTGTCTTTATCTTCTAAGTCAACTTTGAATTAAAGTATCATTTTTTATTTTTTTTTGCTTTAGAAATGTACTAGTTGGGAATGGCTCTTCTAACCCGCAAAGCAATGCTATGAAAGGGGTAGGGAGAGTACAACAAAAAGTTTAATCTTATGGGTACAGTTTATGTAAAAAATTGAAAGTACCAGCATTTTTAAAGTAGAGATTAGGAATGAGCAGACCAGTGGATACTTGGGTTTGCTGAGCTCAGCCAGACTTTAGTTAAAAGATCGGTTCAGTCCTCTAACCTGTCTCAAACTTGACCCCGGACCCTGAACCCCATACAAGTCAATGGAGTCCCAGACTTATATGCTGTAAAATGGTCGTGGTAAAGGTTAGGGCGCTGCAAAAGGAAGCAAAATGGGGGTACGAAGAGGCCAATTGCCTGCAAACAAATGTTGATAGGGATATGACTTAAAGGGCTTCTGTCACCATAGCAATCATGGTTACATAAGAAGTAAATTAGTAAACTATACTTTTTAAGAGTGCCCACAGAGACTGATTTCGGAGTTCCCCCACTGAGCAAAAATTTTTCAAAATAAGTCCCCTACATAGCCTGTTTTCCCTGTTGACCCACAGAGCCAAGATTGGCAGAGCTCCCCCACAGAGCAAAAATTAGAAAAGGCCCCTAGATAGGCCCCTAAAAGGCCCCTACATAGCCTGTTTTCAGAGTTGACCCACACAGCTGAGATTGGATGAGTTCCCCCGCAGAGCAACAGTTTTCAAAAAACACCCCTATATAGCCTCTTTTCAGAGTTTATCCACATAGCAAAGATTGGCAAAGTTGCCCCACAGAACAATAATTTAAAAAAGGTCCCTACAGTGCCTGTTTTCCCAGTTGACCCACACAGCCAAAATTGGAAGAGTTCCCCCACAGAGCTACAATTTAAAAAAAATGCCCCTGCATAACTTGTTTCCAGAGTTAACCCACACAGACAAGATTGGAAGAGTTCCTCCATGGAGCAACAATTATCAAAAAAGGTCCTTACATAGCCTGTTTTCAGAGTTGACCTACACAGACAAGATTGGATTGGCAGAATTCCCCCACAGAGCAACAGTTTTCAAAAAAGGCCCCTACATAGCTTGTTTCAGGGGTGATCCACACAGCCAACATTGGCAGAGTTCCCCCACAGAACAATAATTTTAAAAAAGGCCACTACCTAGTCTGTTTTCAGAGTTGACCCACAAATCCAAGATTGGCAGAGTTGTCCCACAGAACAACAGTTTAATTTTCCCCATAGAGGCACAAGAACATAATTAATCCAGTCACTGTGCCTCTATGGGATCTGCTAAATCGCTTAAGGACCAATGACAATTTATTGAGACTGACATTATTTGGTAGTATACTCCCCACTGTTGTTGGCTTTTATTGCAATAAATTGTTTGGGATGACAAAATTACCATTGCATGCTTTTACTTAAATGTCCTACTTTAATGATAAAATATCACTGTAGCTTTTTAAGTTTTACGTAAATTTCACCCAAAAGCCAAATATACCTAACTTTTGAGTAGTGTATATTGTACAGGTATGCAAGTTTTGCAGTACATAAAAACTGGAATAATATATGCAGAGGAATAATAAGTGACATTTACAAGGAAATGTCAATGACAAATATTTAAGAACTGAAAATGACTCTAACAGCAAAAAACAGTTGCCAGCTATTCTTGGCACTTCTTAAGAAAATAAAATTTTATTCCACTCTTAAATGACAGTAAAGACATTAGAGGTGATGCTTCAAGAGCAAATAAGTGGCGGATATGTTAAGTATTTTTGAACCAAGATACGTAGTTTACGCTAGCAGGATGTCTACTCAGGATCTCCTGTAGAGAAGATGATTAGGATGTTCCAGAGGTGCAATCAGCATTATACCAAGACATCTTTTATTCTCATATAGAAGATATAGTTTTATGTCTGTCGGTACATTTCATTGTCAATCTCTAGGTCATCTGAGATTTTTCTTTTTCTATAACATTGTTTTTAACACATAGAAATTAACTGAACAATATTGTATTTGCAGTATGTACAAAAGTACATAAAATATGTGGACACCTGAAGGGGTTATTACTACATATCTCAGCCCTTCATCGATGATGCAAATATATCTCTAGGCGTCAACCAGTGGAGGGCGGGACCCTAGGAAATAGACGAGCGGACAGTGTTATGCCGTTTCTGTCATCCTATAGAAGTGAATGAAAATGAAAGAGCACCACATACATTTAACATACTCAGGTGCTTTCAAATCATCCCCCCAAAAAAAAGTCAGAAAGAAGCAAAGGGCATAATAGAGGCACACATTGATTATATAACAATCACAAATTTATTGCAGTTAGGACAAAATACATTTGTGATTATTTGCCATATATTCGATGTGTGCTTTTATTATAATCTCATGCTTTCTTCTTTTTATTGTATTTTTAGGCAATGTGGAAACAGCTTAGTACAGATAATTACTGATGGATCCACATGTGGGCCAGTCTGATGCTACTTCAAGGACTTTCTATCCACACAGTAACTTCTCACAACTCCATCCAATCTTTCTCTCCAATCTTTCTCACAGCCTCTTTGGAAAACTCATATTGACTTATCACCAAAACCTTGATGACACCTAAAGGTTCCCAAACAAATTAGATTAATTTTGTCTGAATCCGCCAATATTGATGTATTTCAACAACAGTCTTATGTGTATGGAGGTGATTTAGGGGAAATAAGAACTTTGGGGGGATAAGGATCAGGCATTTCCGATTTAGGACGGCTGATCTTTTTTTTTTGCAAGGTAAGCCACTGCCAGAGAAGTCTAAAAGCGGTTCTATTGTGAAGAACTCTAGAGCATTTGTCAAGATGAGTGCCCCTATATATGGAGGAGTCAGGATGATTACAGCTGTGGTTCAAACAATAGAAAAAAGCATTGTACAGCTGACAGTTATCTAAAATGTATTTGGTCCTTAAGTTTTAATCTATGCTCCAAATTTTGATATTTCTCATTCCTGACTGGTCTACCTGCTGTGCCTTTTTCCTTTCACTTCTATGACATTAAAGGTAACCTGTCACCAGGTTTTTCCCTTATAAGCTGAGGCCAGCATCAATCAGCACTTATATACAGAGTTCTAGAATAATGTATATAAGTACCCAGGCCAATCTATATAACATAAAAAACAGCTTTTATTATACTCACCTGCAGAGTGGTCGGGTGCGATGGGCGTCACTGTTCTCGATCCGGCGCCTCCTATCTTACTTCCATCGAAGCCTTCCTTCCCAGCTCCATGTGGATTTCACGTTGTACGTCATCCACACAGAAGCCGCTATTGCGCTCCTGAGCACGCGCACTTTGATATGCCCTACTGAGCAGGGCAGATCAAAGATCAGCAGAGCAGATCAAAGTGCGCATGTGCAGGAGCACAATGGTGGCCTCTGTGTGGATGATGCAGGATGCGCCATCCACATGGAGCTGGAAAAGAGGACGGCGATTGCCCAAGATAGAAGAGGCGCCAGACCGAGAGCAGCGACGCCATTGGACCCGACTGCTCCGAGTGTAATAAATGTTTTTTTTATGTTATACAGAGTGGCCTAGGCACTTATATAGAGCATTCTAGAATACTGTATATAAGGGCTAACTGGTGTTGGCCGTAGCTTATATGGGAAAACCTGGTGACAGGTTTCCTTTAACAAAATAATATTACAAATAAATATGAGGCCATTTTTTCTCCTTCACAACAAGCCCCCACTCAAAGAATTTGTTTTTGTTGATAACACCCAACAAACCTCTTGACACTGCTTGAGTGATAACATTTGACTCTGTCTGTGATATACTTCTAGTGATTTTTATATACGTGTCAAAGGATACTCTGCAGAAGACGTGTTTGGCAATATACAATTGCTTGGCAATTTATTCTACCTTCAAATTTTTGAGATGTGAAGTGCACTTTAAACCTTACATCTAGACGCTAACCATCTGTTGCCACCTCCAACTAAAACTTTTTTGCCCTTTGTCCCTTCAACACACATGAGAAAATGCCTGTCACTGCACTTATCATACTACTCTTCTCTGTGGCATACATACTTCTCTACAATCTATCTTAAACTGTGCTACTTATCAAGCTCTCATTTCACAAATGCCAAGCATTTGTTACAGTCTCTCCAAGATTGTATGTAGATTATGGGAAACATACTCTCCTGCCTGACTTAAACAGTTTATTATTTTATACCTTTATTTGCACAGCATATTGTTTTGAATGTACAACATATTAGCTGTAAATATTCTACTTTGTAAAGTGCTATTAAAATTAAATGAATAATTATTAGCAGAATCAGTGAGGTCAGGACTAATTGCAGGCAATAAGGTCTGGCTTGAAACTAATATTCTAATTAATCACAAAGGTGTCCAAGGGGATTTGGGTTATGGACGATGCTTGTCAGTCAAGTTCTACCACATTAATATGTTATCCATTTTTTAATTTTCACAAATAACGAAGAATAAAAATATATACAGTATATAATACAGAGATGCAGTAGTGTGCTGAATTTCATCAGATATAAGCAAATATTTGAACACTTTTCATTTGCAACATTGCCATACTACTATACTCAATATGTGATGTTTGTAAAACAATTCTACTCAAATAAGACAACTTTATTGAGATATGTCCATACTATTCATGGGCCGGATCCACGCAGTAAAAGTCCGGATCCACGCAGGTTCAAAAGAACCCGAGCACCTGAGGTAAGGTCACTCAGTTAAATGAGGTCACCTGAGGTCAGGTTACCTGCGATCACAGGTGGAGGACTGTGAGAACCTCCAGCTGTGACCGCAAATAACCTGAATTACATCACTGCTCATAACTGAGGCTGTCATTCTCTGCCTGAAGCTCACAATGGGCGGTCCTATTTTATGCCCATGTGCTGTCATTTCAGATGTCTCAGAGCTAGAATCGTTGTGGGACCTCGTGTGGATTGAGTCAGACCTGGGTATTTTTGGAGTTAATAAAGGGGTGAAAGAGGGTGTGCTTTTTTTTGAATTTTAGTTCAAATAAAGGATTTTTCAGTGTTTGTGTTTATTTATTTTCACTTAAGATTAGTAATAGGGGGGTCTCATAGACCCATTACTAATCTAGGGCTTAGTGGCAGCTGTGAGTTGTTATTAACCCCTCATTAACCAGATTGCCACCGCACCAGGGCAATTGGGATGAGCCAAGTAAAGTTCCAGGATTGCTGCATCTAATGGATGCAACAATCCTGGGCAGCTGCAGGCTGAAATTTTTAGACTGTGAGTGCCCAATAAGCATGGGTCTTCCCATCCTGAGAATACCAGCTCCCAGCTGTCTGCTTTATCATGGCTGGGTATCAAAATTGGGGGGACCGCACGCCAGTTTTTTAAATGATCTATTTAAATAATTTAAAAAAGCACTGCATGTGGTCCCTCTTGTTTAGATACACAGCCAAGATAAGCACACGGCTGGGATATGCAACTGGTAGCCGTATGCTTTATCATGACTGGGTATCATAATATGGGAGGACCCAATGCCAATTTTTTTATTTATTTTAACAGCAATAGAGACACATACACACAGCACATCTGATTGACATGCACACAGACATGGTGGGGGCGCATCTGACTGCAACCAGTCAGAGACACGGGCACTGCCAGTGGGCTGGAGAAGCAGTGCATATGCAAGATGGATAATGAGCGGCCCCGGATGTAGCGTTAAAGCCACGCAGACACTCAGTAAGTATAACGCGCTTGCTCCAATTACCCTATCCCTTCTACCGCCCTTTTAAAGAGTCGGATTCTGAACCCATAGACTTATATGGAGACAGGTGTCAGATATCCGGGATCAATTCCGAGTCTGAAACGTTTTATAAAAAAAAAAAAAAACTGTTCTACCCACCGATCCCGGGTATCTGTGAGTCTGCCCATCACTAGTCCCTACCTTAACATGCTAGCTGTACCTAGCTGTATAAGTAAATAATCATCTTCCTCTTGAGCCTAGTCATCTAGGTATACAAAAAGATCTCTGCAAAAGTTCAAGCTTCATTATTTCATTATCCACATATTAAAAAGAGCTTTAGTTCTGAGGAGTGTATGACCACGTGTGTTACGGGGGGCTGTCTGATAATAACTGAAAGGAGTATCAGACAGTCAGGGTCCACCGTGCAAAGACTTTGCTGCAGACTATGGCAGAGTGCAATACCTCTGTTAACTCACAGAAGGATATAATAAGTAAGTAAAGCAATTCCTCCCTTACTTGGAGGGTGTGTGGAATGATCTCTGTTAATAATCACAGAGACAAAGGCAATGTGTGCGAAATGGCACCTACCTAGGTCCGCTCTTCTAGTGGTGCAAAAGAGACGAACAGCAGCGTAAGCCGCACAAAGCTCCTACCTGCGTTCGCTCCACTAGTGTGCGAGGACACGAACCACTAGATATGGCACCTGCCTAGGTCCGCTCTTCTAGTGGTGCAAAAGAGACGAACAGCAGCGTAAGCCGCACAAAGCTCCTACCTCTGTTCGCTCCCCTAGTGTGCGAGGATACGAACAACTGCCAGACGCAGTATAAGGAACGTTACCCTAGCGGCAACGTCCACCTACGAGTAGAATCACAAGGCCCAGCCAGACCATGTGCCTCAGGCACCTGCCTATGTCCGCTCCCCTAAGAGAAAAGGATACGGACAGCAGCCGAAGCTGTAAGGTATAAGAATGCTACCCTGCCGGTAGCGCTCACCTAGCATAGACAGAGGAATGCCTAGAGGAACGCGCACAGAGCGTCTACTCATATGCATGAACCAAGAGGACTGAGCACCATGCGGCGTGTGTCAGGGTCTTATATAGACTCTGTGCCTCATCCAAGATGGAGGACACCAGAGCCAATCCGCTGCCAGAACGACAGGAGTGACGTCATGCTGGCCTATCACCGAGCAAGACGTCACAAGCACATGACCAGCGACCAATCGGCATAGAAGGTGTCAGAGACATGTGACCTCGTGTCAGCGATGATGTCACCCGCACATGTGCAATGGCTCCAAGATTGGACTTAGTCTCCGGCGCTCGCACATGTGCAGTAGCAAGAAATCTGGACTTAGTCTCCAGCGCTCGCACATGTGCAGTAGCAAGAAATCTGGACTTAGTCTCCAGCGCTCGCACATGTGCAGTAGCAAGAAATCTGGACTTAGTCTCCAGCGCTCGCACATGTGCAGTAGCAAGAAATCTGGACATAGTCTCCAGTGCTCGCAGCAACCGTAACAGTACCTCCCCCTCAAGGGCCCCCCTCCCGGCGACGCAGATAATCGGCAACTAAGTCGGGAGCATGGACAGCCTCCTCAGGCTCCCAAGAGCGATGTTCCGGGCCATAGCCCTCCCAATCTATCAAGAAGAACCTGCGCCCTCTAACCATCTTAGAACCAACTATGGCTCGTACCTCATAGCTAGAGCGAGAGGAATCAGAGGCAGGAGAGTGCACTTCACGAGCGTGAGGTAAAATAGCCGGCTTTAGCAGTGAGACATGGAATTTGTCATGAATCCTAAGATGGACAGGTAACTTCAATTGATAGACTACAGGATTTACCTGTCGAAGAACCTCATAAGGACCCAGGAAGCGAGGAGCAAATTTGACAGAGCTCACTCTAAGTCTCACGTGTTTTGCAGAGAGCCACACAAAGTCCCCTGGAGAAAAGACAGGAGCCGGGCGATGAAACCGATCGGACACCGTCTTCATACGGTCCTTAGCTGCTTGGATCGACTCTTGAGTCCGATCCCAAACCTCTCTGGCATTAGTTGCCCAGTCGGCCACAAGAGGAGGAGGTGCAGCAGCGGGAAACGGTACCGGTACCCTAGGGTGTTGCCCATTATTGAGTACGAACGGTGTCTGCCCAGTGGTCTCAGCCAGCGAATTGTTAAGGGCAAATTCTGCCCAGGGTAGGAGGGAGGACCAGTTATCGTGGTTCTCAGCAACAAAGTGTCGAAGGTATATAATCATAGATTGATTGGTACGTTCAACCAAACCATTAGTCTCCGGATGGTATGCCGAAGAGAGATTCAACTCAATTTGCAGAAGGCTACAAAGATCTCGCCAGAAACGGGAAGTAAATTGCGGGCCTCTATCACAAATGATACGATCTGGCATCCCATGAAGCCTAAAGACATGCTTGAGGAATAGTTTGGCTAGTACCCTGGAAGATGGGATTCTCGATAACGGTACGAGATGAACCATCCGGGAGAAATGGTCCGTAATGACCCACACAAATCTATGTCCCTGTGAACATGGAAGATCACCCACAAAGTCCATGCCTACCACCTCCCATGGTCTATCTGGCACTGGTAAAGGATGCAAGAGCCCAGCCGGTCTCTGCCGTAATGGACGGTTGCGAGCACACGAGTAGCAGGAACCGACATATCTCTTGACGTGGCTGGCTAAGTGCGGCCACCAATACCACCTCTCCAGTAACTCTCGTGTCCGCCTAATACCAAAATGCCCACCCACCTTTGAGGTGTGGGCCCATGACAGTATATCATTCTGTCGATCAGGCGGAACAAATGTCTTGCCCGGTGGGATTTGGTCTAACGTCACAGGGGAGAGCGTATGAAAAACCCTGGAGGGAAGGATAAGACGAGGTTCGTCAATCTCTTCCTGGGTAGAAAGCATAGAGCGAGACAGGGCGTCTGCCTTGTTATTCTTACTCCCAGACAAATAGTTGATGGAGAAGTGAAAGCGGGAGAAAAACAAGGACCAGCGGGCTTGGCGAGGATTCAGACGCTGAGCGGTTTGTAAGTATGTCAGATTCTTATGGTCTGTATAGACCTGGAAAGGATGTTTCGCTCCTTCCAGCAAGTGACGCCACTCCTCCAAGGCTAATCTCAAGGCGAGCAGTTCCCTATCCCCAATGGTATAGTTTCTCTCTGCCGGTGAAAAGGTTTTAGCAAAGAAGAAACACGGCCTTTTTCTACCTGCACCGTTCTTTTGATACAAGACCGCACCAGCACCCACTGAAGAGGCATCAACCTCTAAGAGGAAGGGCTTACTCTCATCGGGTCTTTGAAGAACGGGAGCAGTTGAAAAGTGTCTTTTTACTGCCTCAAAAGCCTGAGATGTCTCAGTAGACCAGGCTTTGGGATTAGCACCTTTCTTAGTCAAGGCCACCAAAGGGGCCACCAAAGTAGAAAAATGGGGTATGAACTGCCTGTAATAATTTATAAATCCTAAGAAGCGTTGCACCGCCTTCAAGGAATGAGGTTCGGACCATTGCAGGACAGCAGAGAGCTTCGCAGGATCCATAGCCAGACCCTCTTGTGAGATAATGTAACCCAAAAAAGGCAATGAGGACTGCTCGAATACACATTTCTCGAGTTTAGCAAACAATGAGTGCTCCCTTAAACGGGAAAGGACACGAACGACATCCTGACGATGAGTCTCCAGATCAGGAGAAAAAATCAGGATGTCGTCCAGATACACCACTACTGAGGATAACAGTAAATCCCTGAACACATCATTTACGAAGTCCTGAAATACTGCGGGTGCATTACATAACCCAAAAGGCATGACGAGGTATTCATAGTGACCGTCTCGGGTGTTAAAAGCGGTCTTCCATTCGTCACCCTTTCGAATTCGTACCAAGTTATACGCACCCCGCAGATCCAACTTCGTAAAAACTTGAGCTCCTCTCAGTCTGTCAAAGAGCTCCGAAATTAAAGGTAATGGGTATTTGTTCTTTATTGTGATTGCGTTGAGACCCCTGTAATCTATGCAGGGACGCAAATCACCCTCTTTCTTCCGAACAAAGAAAAACCCAGCTCCCGCGGGAGAGACAGACTTACGAATGAACCCCTTCTCTAAACTCTCTCTTATATAGGTCGACATGGCCTCCGACTCAGGTATCGACAGGGGGTAAACCCTGCCTTTAGGTGGAACCGAACCTGGGATAAGGTCTATGGCACAGTCATACGGCCTATGGAGTGGAAGAACCTCAGCACCCTGTTTGGAGAACACGTCAGCGAAATCCAAATAGGGTGTAGGTATGGGAGAGAGATCAGTTGATGCAACCGCAACGACCTTAGGTGGTAAGGGAAGACATCGGGACTGACATTTCGAACCCCAACTAATAATGCTGTCAGACTCCCAGTCAATGTGAGGAGCATGAGTCCGAAGCCATGGAAGGCCCAGAAGGACGTCGTCTATACCCTCAGGCAAAACAAGAAAAGAAATCTCCTCTATGTGACCCTGAGACAGGGAAAGGCGCAAGGGAACTGTCCTCAATGTAATGGAGTCAGACAACATAGTTCCATTAACAACACGGACAGGAATAGGCGCCTCTAACATGATAGAGGGAATATTGTGTCCCTTTACAAATCCTGAGGACACAAAAATCCCGTCAGCTCCGGAATCCACAAAAGCCATAATAGGCCATGTATTCTCAGATAACAAGAGCTGACCTGGGATACAACACTTAGAGGGTGCAGAAGACGTCTCTAGTAACCCCCCTCTAATGGTTACTAGGCCAGGGAGTTTCCCTGACGACTAGGACACTTGTTGGCATAGTGCCCAGCCTGACGACATACGTAACATATAGGAGGACCAGACTTGCGTAGTCTGGAGGACGTATGACCTAACTCCATAGGAGTGGGAGATGTTTCAGATGCTGAGGAAGATGGTAGTGGACCCTCAACAACTGGAATAGCCCGATGCTTAGGGCGTGAGGAAGAGACCTCGAGTCTACGTTCCTTATGGCGTACATCGATCCTCGTTGCTACTGTGATCAAGTCCTCCAGAGAAGCAGGGACCTCACGAGTAGCAAGGGCATCCTTGACATAGCCTGCCAACCCTCTCCAGAAGATAGGAATCAACACCTTCTCTGGCCAATCTAGTTCTGCCACCAGAGTTCTAAAAGCAATGGCATAAGAACTAGTGGATAACGAACCCTGAGATAGATCTAACAGTCTCAGGGCCGCATCATGGGTAACCTGCGGACCCATGAATACCGCCTTAAGAGCATCAAGAAAGTCTTGATGTCTCAGAGTAACCACATCAGAGCGCTCCCATAGGGGAGTCGCCCATTCTAAGGCTTTGTCCTGAAGTAAGGAGATGATAAAGCCTACTCTGGACCTCTCCGTAGAGAAGCGAGAAGAGTTGACCTCTAGGTGTATCTGCCACTGACTAATGAAACCACGACATGATCTGGCATCGCCAGAATATCTGTTTGGCAGAGCAAGTCGAGGATCATGTGCAGATGTCACCATGGTCTGAGGTTTATCCTCTATACTCTTGAGCCGTGACTCAAGTACTTGTATGTAACGGTGTAACTGCTGATATTCTGCCATAACTGCCAGACCCTTGGCTCAGTCCTAATGTTACGGGGGGCTGTCTGATAATAACTGAAAGGAGTATCAGACAGTCAGGGTCCACCGTGCAAAGACTTTGCTGCAGACTATGGCAGAGTGCAATACCTCTGTTAACTCACAGAAGGATATAATAAGTAAGTAAAGCAATTCCTCCCTTACTTGGAGGGTGTGTGGAATGATCTCTGTTAATAATCACAGAGACAAAGGCAATGTGTGCGAAATGGCACCTACCTAGGTCCGCTCTTCTAGTGGTGCAAAAGAGACGAACAGCAGCGTAAGCCGCACAAAGCTCCTACCTGCGTTCGCTCCACTAGTGTGCGAGGACATGAACCACTAGATATGGCACCTGCCTAGGTCCGCTCTTCTAGTGGTGCAAAAGAGACGAACAGCAGCGTAAGCCGCACAAAGCTCCTACCTCTGTTCGCTCCCCTAGTGTGCGAGGATACGAACAACTGCCAGACGCAGTATAAGGAACGTTACCCTAGCGGCAACGTCCACCTACGAGTAGAATCACAAGGCCCAGCCAGACCATGTGCCTCAGGCACCTGCCTATGTCCGCTCCCCTAAGAGAAAAGGATACGGACAGCAGCCGAAGCTGTAAGGTATAAGAATGCTACCCTGCCGGTAGCGCTCACCTAGCATAGACAGAGGAATGCCTAGAGGAACGCGCACAGAGCGTCTACTCATATGCATGAACCAAGAGGACTGAGCACCATGCGGCGTGTGTCAGGGTCTTATATAGACTCTGTGCCTCATCCAAGATGGAGGACACCAGAGCCAATCCGCTGCCAGAACGACAGGAGTGACGTCATGCTGGCCTATCACCGAGCAAGACGTCACAAGCACATGACCAGCGACCAATCGGCATAGAAGGTGTCAGAGACATGTGACCTCGTGTCAGCGATGATGTCACCCGCACATGTGCAATGGCTCCAAGATTGGACTTAGTCTCCGGCGCTCGCACATGTGCAGTAGCAAGAAATCTGGACTTAGTCTCCAGCGCTCGCACATGTGCAGTAGCAAGAAATCTGGACTTAGTCTCCAGCGCTCGCACATGTGCAGTAGCAAGAAATCTGGACTTAGTCTCCAGCGCTCGCACATGTGCAGTAGCAAGAAATCTGGACATAGTCTCCAGTGCTCGCAGCAACCGTAACAACGTGGGAGGCAGTCACCAACAGTACAGTCATAGCCAAATGATTAGAGACCGACATAAATGTTGGTTTTCGTAAAGTTTGCTGCTTCATAGTTTTTAGGATGCTTCTGTGGTTACTTAAGTACAATAATCAGCATTTGATAAACTTTTATTGACATCAAGTTTATGTAAAAAATATTTACAGTGTTGACCCTTATTTTTCAAGACTTCTGTATTTTGCCCTGACATGCTGGTTATCGGCTTCTGGGCGAAATCATAACTGATGACAACCTATTCTTGTCTAAGCAGGGCCTGGAGTTTATCACAATTTCTGTGTTTTTGTTTCTCTACCTGCTTTTTTGAGGATTGAGCACAAGCTCTCAAAAGAGTTGACATCTGGTGATTTTCCTGGCAATGGAACCAAAATGTCAAAGTTTTATTTAAACAATACATTTTTATTAAAGAATTTAAAATGTTACACTCATAACAAAATACTAATGAAAACCTTTAATTAAAGGAACTATACAAGAACTGACATACATAAGAGCGGAGAAAGGGTAAAGGGTAAGAAGAGTAGCCTGATGAGACCCATGTGTACTAGGGGTTTTCAGGAGAGTCAGGAATAACAGGAGCTTTTAGGTGATACGGTGGTGTGGCAAAAGGGGTACGATTATCGTATTGCACCCAGGGAAGCCTAACTTTCTCGTATTTGTGAACTTTATCTCAAAGTATGGCTGATAGTTTGTCATTAACCATACATCATGAGAGACATCTTTTAACCTCCGCAAGGTTGAGGAATGTTTTTTTTTTCATGCTGAGGCTATGACTAGCTTAGCTGTAAAAAATATGAAAGAAATGAGGGCTTAAGAGTGTTTGAGGATAGTAGACATGTACTTATTAAGTAAGGCTTCTCCCGGATTCTTTTTTTTTAGGTTAATATTGATTAATCAAAGAATTAGAAATTATGCTCTAATCCATAGTATGCAAACTATGGGACACAACCACTATATGTGATACATATCGCCAATGGAATTGGAGCCTCAAAAGCAAATGGGAAAGATGGGAAAGTAGTTAGAGACTGCTTTGGCTACTCTAGCTAGACTATGGTACCAATTGAGTCAACACCTTTTAATTTGTTTCCAGCATTAAGGTGTTCAATATCCCTCGAGTTGAGGACCAAATTTGGGACCATTCTGAATCAGCTAGAGTGGATCCAATATCAGATTCCCAACGGGCGGTATAGGTTGTTATGTCTTTGTGAAGTGGAGTTTATATGGAAGTAAAGTAAGGAGATGGTACCAGAGACGTGTGGATGACAGCATCTTTGTTTGACGGGTGTAAACACATGGGGTGAAGTGGAGTTCCTAAGCAGTGAGGAGATAAATTGCTTAAGTTGTAGGTAACAAAATATTTCTCTAGAGGGGAGAGTAAATTTTTCTTGTCTGACTGGGACCGGAATAATCCCTTCAACATTAAACAAATTATGTAACCTGGTGATTCCAGCAGCAATACAAGAACGAAAAGCATCATCCCGTGACCTCTAGGTGTGCTCGTGTGAAGGCTAATATCTGAGACTTTCGTTTAGTGTGCGTGGCAGGCGATCCCCCTGAACCCCTATGTGATATAGCAGATATATTTTGATAAGTTGCATACCTGCGGATCTTACCAAGACCTAAAATAACAAACTCAAACATAACTATGTTCAACTATAAAATAGGAATTTTCGGTTATAAGATAAGTATACGGCAGTCGAAACTAGCCGCCCACTATCCCAATACCAGAGCCGACTTATATTTACTCAGAGTAGAGAGTATTACATTGGATATAACCTGCACTATAAACTAGAGTGCGAAAAGTTTAGTACGACTCTGCCAGTGGGTAGGTGCAAAACTCCACAAATCTGACACACTGGCCCCAACCCCCCCCCCCCCCCGGGATTTTCTAAAACGGAGAAATCACAAAGATATGGAGAACTATATAGGTAGACCCACTAGGACGAAGTAACTTCTACAGGTAACCATAAGTTCACAGGAGAGCTTAGTCAAGTAGGTTCTTCTTCCCTCGAACTCCTGGAGCGTCGTTTGCGCGACGTAGTAGCCGGTTGCCAGGTCTGAGGAAGTGGCGGCATCTGCTGGGGCATAATCCAATCTGGTAAATCTGGAACAGGGAGGTCAAAGGCCCGGCAGAAAGGCTCGAGATCAGCGGGGGCCCGGAGGCCGGCCTGCGTCTTTCCTCGCCGTGCGGTGAGGCTGAACGGGAACCCCCATCTGTAAAGAATGTTGTTATCCTTCAAAGACGACAGTAGTGGGCGGAGGGCCTTCCTCTGCTTGAGTGTTATCCACGAGAGATCTTGGAATAACTGGATTTTGGTACCTCGGTACATCACTTGTTTTGGCGGTCGTGCTTTAAACATTATTTCTTCTTTAAGTTGAAAGTCAGTGATATGGCAGATAATATCCCTTGGGTTCCCTTTCAGATTTTTAGGGCGTAAGGCCCTATGCGCTCTATCTATGGGAATTGGATGGTCAGGAGGTTGCTGCAGAAGTGAGTTGAATATAGTCTGCAAAATTGTTATGACGTCCTCCTTTGCTTGGGACTCGGGTACGCCTCTGACCCTTATATTATGGCGTCTGCCTCTGTTGTCCAGATCCTCAATATGACGCTGCAGCTCCCTTATGACATCAGCCTGGGAGGAGGTTTGTGACTGGAGGTGACGGATGATTGTTCTAGCTTCCGTATGGTCGTTTTCCAGCTGGTTTATTCTTTTAGAGATGGAAATGACATCCTGCCGGACCGCCGCTATTTCAGATCTGCAGGCATTTTTAACCTCAGAAATGAGTGTTTGGAAATCCTTCTTGGTAGGGAGCTGTTGGACATGCTCCCACCACTCCGCAGGTAGGCACATAGGTTGCATGGTAGAAAGGCTGGCCCTTGCCCTCTCCTGGGCCTTCTGCCTGGTGTTATCTACACCTGGTGGATCGGAGGGGGACCCGGGGCTCCGAAGTCCCGGGCCCTTTATTAATTTGTGGGGTCTTTGGGGCCTAGGGATGAGGGTCTCATTATGCAACATTGGTGCTTCCAGTGGAGAAGACAGGGAGTCACTGCCCGACACTGTTTCACTGTCCCATGGGGGCCTGGGGACTCCAGTACTCTGCAGGGCCTCATATGTGCCCCCCAAAGCCTCCCTGCTGCCTTCTGTCATGTCCTCCATTCCCTCATAGCCTCTGCTCTCCAGTCCCAGCTCCCCTGCGCTCCACTCTGTGCCACTCACTCCTCTCAGTGTGGCGTCCACGTGGGCCGCAGGGCTCCAGCCGCCGCCGCGCTCCAGCACCTCCAGAGGGGGGAGGGGCGGCATCATCACCGCTGTCCTCACTTGGTTCCCAGGGCTCGCCTCTAGGGAGAACGGCAGTCGCTCACCTGGCCTGGGAGATCGGGGGTATTCCGGGTCCTCCAGCTCACCACCTCCACGTTCCTGCTGGGCCACAGGTGAGTCCCCGCGCGTCTTCCCCGCCGCCGCCATCTTGACCGCGAGGGAAGCCTCCATCCCACCGGCGCTCACGGGGCCCCGCTCCTCACTCCCTCTTCCCTCTGTAGCCCGTACCGGCAGTCCCCGTGAGGTCTCCTCCGCAGCTGTTGTCAGGCGAGGGGAGAGGTGCTGAGTCACCTCCACAGCACGGGCCTCCTCCTGCTCCTGCTCGCCGGGCGGCTCCCTTGTTAAGTATGAGTCCAGGGTGAGTGCTGCTGGGGTCCCAGGGTCTTTAGCCATCTTTGGGGGCTTCTTCTTCCCCATTTTGGATCCTCCGGGCTTGTGCAATAGTGCTTTTTATAATCCCGGGTGAAGGAGCTCAGGACCTAGGCGTCTTGACTCATGGAGTTCCGGACACGCCCCCCCAGAACTACAATATTTTAACTCTCTAATTCAAAATTTCAACGTTGTATTCACAAAGCCAACTTGGTTATCACTTCATGCTGTGGTGTAAAAGCATCATGCACCACCAAATTGCTTCTGAAGAATGCTTAGATACTATTCTTTATTCATTGCAGTGTTCTTATTAAAAATTGGGAGTGAGCTGAGTTCCTTGGATGAAACGCAACATAAAAAATGAATGGTCTCAGGATACTTTACTGTTGACATGAGACAATACTCATTTTTTTTCTTCTTCAGACAAAATTTTTTCCAGATGTCCCAAACAGCCTGAAGGTGGCTTAATCAGTGAAAAGAACCTTACCCCAGTCCTATGCAGTCCATTCTCTATACCTTCGGTAGGATGTCAGTCTGTCCTTGATGTTTTTATTGGAAAGATGTGATTTCTTTCCTGTCCGTCTTAACACCAGGCAAGCCTTCAAAATCCTTGGCCTCTCTGTGTGTGCAGATGCAATGCTGCTTTCTGCCATTATTAAGCAAGTTCTTCACTGGTGTTGAACTGATCCCATAGCTGAATCCTCTTTAGAAGATTGTTCTGGCACTTGCTGGACTTTCTTGAGTGCCCTGAAGCATTCTTCACAGTAAGCCTGAAATTCAGTGGAAATGGAATTTTGTTCTTTTTTAAATTAAGTTAATTTTCATGGAAAGGAATGAATGTGCAATTTTATGCAATTCATCTGATCACTCTTTAGAATAAAAGTTAATGCAAATTACCACTAAAGAAACAGCAAACTATGTGTAAACCCAAATTTGTATCAGTCTCAAAATGTTCGGCCACGACTGTACAATACAAAATATTCATTTAGTCAGCACCTCCTAACAAAATGAAAAATGTAATGGGACTGTAATATCATTGCTTCTGCAATAAAGTTTACTGTCATCATTCAGCATATGGGTTGGAAGCATTCTCTGGCATGGGATTACCAGATGATAACTTTTTATTGTTTAAATTCCATGGTATATTTGCTAATACTGGTATCCCAGTAAGTAGTGTACTAATATTTATTTCAGATGCAACATGAAAGTGGTATATTTTCTTTTAAACAAGTTCCATTGCGTGTGACTATAAAGCCACATCTAGCAAAAGACACAGAGACCACAGCACTTCAATGGATAACTGTAAAATGATGATCCTTCTTTATTCCAACAAATAAAAATAACTGTGATGTTTTGACTCCTTATAAGTCTTTATCAATCTCTTTATGTATAAAACCACATCCTCATATTCTGATACTTCACACGGCTTGAGGTTTAGTAATAATTGAATTCAGCTTGATCACCGATCTGTCAATGTAATTTGGCCCAATTTCAACCATAACTTTACATAAAATAATCTATTACTCACAAATCGTCTCTCCAGCGCAGTTTAAAATAATTGTTCTATGAGCCCTGCGATTCAGATGTTATAAGTTAGCAGAAGCTGGTTCCAAGCAGAGGGCAAATCAGCACTAGAGATGGGCGAACTCGCAGATTTCCAGGTTCGGCCGTACTTAAAAAAAAAAAAAAAAGTCCGGTCCGGGACCGGACTTTACCCAAACTTGAATGGACTTTGGACCCTATATAGGTCTTGCTTAAGTGCTATAAAATAGTGGTAGTAAGGGCTAGGGGGCTCCAAAAGGAAGCAAAAAAATTGTTTCCAGGTCAGCTCTTTAAACCTTATGAATACTCCCTGCTTCCCCCGCACACCCTCTGTAACAGCATCTGTGATTGGTTGCAGGCAGACTGTGCCCCCACCCTCTGTGCTGGAATCTGTGATTAGTTGCCCTCACACTAGTTGTCTAGGTCCCTGAAGTGGAGTGTAAAAATAAATAAATAATTGGAAAAAATTGCATGTGGTCCCCTGCATTTTGATACCCAGTGCAGATAAAGCAGACAGCTGTAGGCTGCAGTCCCCAGCTGTGTGCTTTATCTTGGCTGTGTATCAAAATACAAGGGAGCTCATGCAGGTTTTTTTAATTTATTTAAATAAATAATTTTTAAAAAAGGGGTGGGGTCCCCCCTAATTTTGATACCCAGCAAAGATAAAGTAGACAGGGGGCTGATATTCTCACACTGGGGAGGTCCATGGTTATTGGCCCCTCGCCAGCCTAAAAATAGCAGCCCACAGCTGCCCCATATTGGTGCTTTTATTAGATGCGCCAATCCTGGCGCTTACCCAGCTCTTTCTGATTGCCCCGGTGCAGTGGCATTTGGGGTCATATAAGGGGTTAAAGACAGCTGTGATTTGTAACAAAAAAAAAATCACAGTTGCCAGGAAGCACTGGATTACTAATAGGTAGGGGTCTATGAGATCCCTAATTACTAATCGTGTAAGTAAAAAGAAATAAACACAAAACACAGAGAAAAAAACTATATTTTTTTTTAAGAAACACTCTTCTCCAATTTATTAACCCTCAAAACTTTCCTGCAGAGCCAACTCTAGTATGAGGGCAAAGAACCACAGATGCTGGCAGAGAGGGTGGGGGTGGAGTCTGATTGCAACCAATCACAGATGCTGCCACAGAAGGTTGGCGGGGAAAGCAGGCAAGATTCAGAAGGTTTAATGAGCAGATCCAGAAACAGTGTGACAGCTGTGCAGAAAGTCGGTAAGTATTATTGTCCTGCTTTAACCCCCAGTTTGCTTCTTTTTGCAACCCCCAAGTCCTTTATCTGGGTGGCCCTGAGAAATCCGTGTTCGAGGTCCATGCATGGACACTAGGCATCCAGTATTGACCCCGACATTTACAATATGTGTTCACCCATCACTATTCAGCATCAATGACTTGGGATTTCTCTGTCTACTTCTTAAGACTGAGTTATTTTAAAATACATTCTGCTCTGTGGTTAAATATCATTTTTTCTGACTCATCTCATATTTCCTGCATACTCATCAAGCTCAGTGCTAAATTTCTGGCTGCCTGCAGTCTACATTAATGGGAGCTTATTACCAACTATTTCTATTATTGAATATGGAGTTGTTGTGAACAAATTTGCTAGTCCCATTCCACTGGCTATATAGTGGTCTGTGGCCGCTGCATGGGTGAGAGAGTGCAGCTAACATTACGGCAAGACACACATGTGATGTCAGGCCAGGCCAATTAATCAAAAGAAGAGCTGCAGACATCAGCAGATAAGAGGTGGTAGTACCACTCCCAAGCAGCAGCCACACAGCAGTGCCATGTTTTATGAAGTGGGACATGTGATAAAATATGCAAAAACTGTCATTGACTTTAATGTATACATACAGTAGTATGTAAGGTTGCCCTAGTGTAGTCAACATTATGATTATATAGGGGATTTGGATTATATAGGGGATTTGGAACTTTAGATCATAAAAATGGAGCACAGATCACAACAAAGATATATTAAAAGATGATTCAGAACAAAATTTTACACCTATTCATATAAATGGTTGTGTTCAAGGGTAAATAATAACACATGTATGGAGACTGTATGGCTATATGCCTATTTTTATAGTACAATATTATTTATAGGTGTGGCTGTAAAAGCAAAAATCAACACATTAATGAAATGTCTACATCATTTTTAACATGAATGGCAAGTCCTAAAAAGGGTAAGCCAAAACCAAATATATCTCTGCATTGCTCTGTTCACATCAGTATGGTGGCTTCTGTTTCCAATGAAAGCCCAAAACGCTGAGGCAGATCTGTTTCACCATGGATACCTGAGGCACATAACCGACCCCTGGATTTATAGTGTGATCAGTCAGTTTCCATTAGGGTGTCTATCATTTATATATATATACAGTGCCTACAAGTAGTATTCAACCCCCTTCAGATTTAGCAGGTTTGATAAGATGCAAATAAGTTAGAGCCTGCAAACTTCAAACAAGAGCAGGATTTATTAACAGATGCATAAATCTTACAAACCAACAAGTTATGTTGCTCAGTTAAATTTTAATAAATTTTCAACATAAAAGTGTGGGTCAATTATTATTCAACCCCTAGGTTTAATATTTTGTGGAATAACCCTTGTTTGCAATTACAGCTAATAATCGTCTTTTATAAGACCTTATCAGGCCGGCACAGGTCTCTGGAGTTATCTTGGCCCACTCCTCCATGCACATCTTCTACAAGTTATCTAGGTTCTTTGGGTGTCTCATGTGGACTTTAATCTTGAGCTCCTTCCACAAGTTTTCAATTTGGTTAAGGTCAGGAGACTAGGCCACTGCAACACCTTGATTTTTTCCCTCTTGAACCAGGCCTTGGTTTTCTTGGCTGTGTGCTTTGGGTCGTTGTCTTGTTGGAAGATGAAATGACGACCCATCTTAAGATCCTTGATGGAGGAGCGGAGGTTCTTGGCCAAAATCTCCAGGTAGGCCGTGCTATCCATCTTCCCATGGATGCGGACCAGATGGCCAGGCCCCTTGGCTGAGAAACAGCCCCACAGCATGATGCTGCCACTACCATGCTTGACTGTAGGGATGGTATTCTTGGGGTCGTATGCAGTGCCATCCAGTCTCCAAACGTCACGTGTGTGGTTGGCACCAAAGATCTCGATCTTGGTCTCATCAGACCAGAGAACCTTGAACCAGTCTGTCTCAGAGTCTTCCAAGTGATCATGAGCAAACTGTAGACGAGCCTTGACATCACGCTTTGAAAGTAAAGGTACCTTACGGGCTCGTCTGGAACGGAGACCATTGCGGTGGAGTACGTTACTTATGGTATTGACTGAAACCAATGTCCCCACTGCCATGAGATCTTCCCGGAGCTCCTTCCTTGTTGTCCTTGGGTTAGCCTTGACTCTTCGGACAAGCCTGGCCTCGGCACGGGTGGAAACTTTCAAAGGCTGTCCAGGCCGTGGAAGGCTAACAGTAGTTCCCTAAGCCTTCCACTTCCGGATGATACTCCCAACAGTGGAGACAGGTAGGCCCAACTCCTTGGAAAGGGTTTTGTACCCCTTGCCAGCCTTGTGACACTCCACGATCTTGTCTCTGATGGCCTTGGAATGCTCCTTTGTCTTTCCCATGTTGACCAAGTATGAGTGCTGTTCACAAGTTTGGGGAGGGTCTTAATTAGTCAGAAAAGGCTGGGAAAAGAGATGATTAATCCAAACATGTGAAGCTCATTGTTCTTTGTGCCTGAAATACTTCTTAATACTTTAGGGGAACCAAACAGAATTCTGGTGGTTTGAGGGGTTGAATAATAAATGACCCTCTGAATAAACTTTTCACAATTTAAAAAAAAAAATAAAAAAAGAAATAACATTCTTTTTTGCTGCAGTGCATTTCACACTTCCAGGCTGATCTACAGTCCAAATGTCACAATGCCAAGGTAATTCCGAATGTGTAAACCTGCTAAATCTGCAGGGGGTTGAATACTACTTGTAGGCACTGTATATAGAATTATATATGAAGTGTTCATTTTACCATAAAAAAATTACAAAATTGGCAAAAGAAGGTGTCCCAAATATCAAAATAGCCTGTCATATAACTTTCTAACGTATAAAAAAATATACCTATATACTTTGTATATGAAAATATATATATTTTCAAATACAAAGTATATACTGTACATACTGTATTATATATTTTGTAAACATGTGACAGAGCTACAGTGCTGGCTTAAAGTATTGGCACCATTGCAATTCTGTCAGATAATACTCAGTTTCTTCTTGAAAATGATTGCAATCACAAATTCTTTGGTATTATTATCTTCATTTATTTTGCTTGCAATGAAAAAACACAAAAGAGAATGAACCAAAAATCAAATCATTGATCATTTCACACAAAACTCCAAAAATGGGCCAGACAAAAGTATTGGCACCCTTAGCCTAATACTTGGTTGCAAAACCTTTAGCCAAAATAACTGCGAACAACCGCTTCCGGTAACCATCAATGAGTTTCTTACAATGCTCTGCTGGAATTTTAGACCATTCTTCTTTGGCAAACTGCTCCAGGTCCCTGAGATTTGAAGGGTGCCTTCTCCAAACTGCCATTTTGAGATCTCTCCACAGGTATTCTATTGGATTCAGGTCTGGACCCATTGCTGGCCACTTTAGTAGTCTCCAGGGCTTTTTATCAAACCATTTTCTAGTGCTTTTTGAAGTGTGTTTTGAGTCATTGTCCTGCTGGTAGAGCCATGACCTCTGAGGAAGACCCAGCTTTCTCATACTGGTCCCTACATTATGCTGCAAAATTTGTTGGTAGTCTTCAGACTTCATAATGCCATGCACACGGTCAAGAATTCCAGTGCCAGAGGCAGCAAAGCAAACCCAAAACTTCAGGGAACCTCTGCCATGTTTGACTGTGGGGACCGTGTTCTTTTCTTTGAATGCCTCTTTTTTTTCCCTGTAAACTCTATGTTGATGGCTTTTCCCAAAAAGCTCTACTTTTGTCTCATCTGACCAGAGAACATTCTTCCAAAACGTTTTAGGCTTTCTCTGTTAAGTTTTGGCAAACTCCAACCTGGCTTTTTTATGTCTCGGGGTAAGAAGTGGGGTCTTCCTGGATATCCTACCATACAGTCCTTTTTCATTCAGACGCCGACGGATAGTACGGGTTGACACTGTTGTACCCTCGGACTGCAGGGCATCTTGAACTTGTTTGGATGTTAGTCGAGGTTCTTTATCCACCATCCGCACAATCTTGCGTTGAAATCTCTCGTCAATTTTTCTTTTCCTTCCACATCTAGGGAGGTTAGCCACAGTGCCATGGGCTTTAAACTTCTTGATGACACTGCGTACCGTAGACACAGGAACTTTCAGGTCTTTGGAGATGGACTTGTAGCCTTGAGATTGCTCATGCTTCCTCACAATTTGGATTCTCAAGTCCTCAGACAGTTCTTTGGTCTTCTTTCTTTTCTCCATGCTCAATGTGGTACACACAAGGACACAGGACAGAGGTTGAGTCAACGTTAATCCATGTCAACTGGCTGCAAGTGTGATTTAGTTATTGCCAACACCTGTTAGGTGCCACAGGTAAGTTACAGGTGCTGTTAATTACACAAATTAGAGAAGCATCACATGATTTTTCAAACAGTGTCAATACTTTTGTTCACCCCCTTTTTTATGTTTGGTGTGAAATTATATCCAATTTGGCTTTATGACAATTTTTTTTTCTTTTCATTGAAGACAAATTAAAGGAAAAATAATAATAATTCCAAAGAATTTGTGATTGCAATAATTTTTAAGAAGAAACTGAGTATTATCTGACAGAATTGCAGGGGTGCCAATACTTTTGGCCAGCACTGTATATGACTTACCGTAGCTATATCACTTACGATAAACTATGTTGACAGAGTTGACATAGTGCATATATCTTTTTTTTTTCTAAATGATTTTCATTTACATAGTTGAGCTTTGGATTCATACAGAGCTTTTTTCCCCATTTATCCTTTCTGGTGGAAAGATAGACATCTTTAAATTATTTCCTATGAAACATTCTGGTTTCATGGCCTGTATGAAGCAATGCATCAAAAATATGAGCTCACGAGGATGTAAGATTTGGAATGAAACCAGCTGCACAGGAGATTATCAGTTACTGGGAAGAAGGTGTAGAAATTGAATATGACTTGGCTCATACCTACAATAGCAATATTTCTTACAAAATTGTGAAAAGTGAGCAATCTAATAAAATTTAGGCAGTAAAGATGTTTTGGGTGTGTAGCCAAACTGTTTCTTGTATCCAATAGACTCTAAGTCCAATAAGAAATCCAGCCATGTTAAATGTGATGTAAGATTGGCACACAATTTCGGAAAGAAAGAAACAACAAATCTGTCTGGTAGGAAGTGTGCCAACTCTTGGCAGTCCACATCGGTTGTCTTTAGTCTTGGCATGAACCTCCTACGTCTGCATCCTACTATTCTTACTGTTTCTCTTTTTTTCTTGAAAGCCTCTCTTTCCACCTGCCACAGGGTCCCATGGCACTGAAAAAGACACCGCATCTTTCAGTTGATTTTAGCATTCTGTTTTCTATCCATGGCACTGTCCATTAAAACATCCATCCAAGTACCCTCCTAGTGGGTAAATGCCAACCTAACTCAATGTCATCTGAGATTCTATTTCAGTTCTGGCTCGACAACTCTCTATTGGCTTATATATAGGATTACAGACTAAAAACAAAATGAAAATTTCATGATGACATAGCTTTACTTTGACTGTAATGCTGCTTTAATAGCTCAACTCCAATTTAAAAACATCTGCTGGCACTTTCTCTACTTTGCTGCAACCCATTCTAAATATTTCTCCTTCAACTGCTTATTAATATTTATATCTCTGAAAACATGGCACAGTACTGGAATAATGGATGCATTCAGATTATGGCACAACATCAAATTCTGTAAATTGAGAACCCTGATGTTACTGTATATATAGTATGGGGAGTGTGACATCATCAATTCTATTACTAAAAAACACCTCCATTGCATTTCTTTTTTTTTTTTTGCAAAGAAGAAACATTTTTGGTTTCAGGATCTGAGTGTAATCCTGAGATATGTGACATTAGATATTCGTTATTATTCCCTTTCTTGACTAATTAAGCAGTTTCTTTAGCAGCAGTGATGATTCACAGTTCTCTGTTCCCAGTTAGGGTATGTGCGCACGTTGCGTTCTCTGCAGTGCAGAAAAGAATGCACCCTCTGGCAGACTGGACACTGCGTTTGTAAAAAAAAAATGCATCCACAACGCATGCATTTTGGATGCTTTTTCCATGCATTTTGCATGCGTTTTGGATGCATTTTTGACAGTGCGTTCCCCCGTCAATTCAGCTCTGCTACATGCGGGCTGACAGCAGACAGAGTCGCGCGATGAGAATGAACTCGGGTGAACTTCACCCGACTTCATTGTCATACCGCGGCTCTGTTTGTGTGTGGTGTCCTGATTAGCGGTCACCCGTGAAGGACTCTCTAGTGACCGCTAATCCCCTGAGTGACTGAAGTGAGCAGCGCAATTAGCACTGCCGTCACTCAGGTTAGCCGAGAGAGAGAGCCCTCATCTTCACCGCACACATCCCAACACTATCGCCTACATCAATGCACACATCCCGACATTACCGCCTACATCACCGCATACATCCTGACACTACAGCCCTCATCTTTACTGCACACATCCCGACACTACAGCCCACATCTTCACCGCACACATCCCGACACTACAGCCCTCATCTTCACCGCACACATCCCGACACTACAGCCCACATCTTCACCGCTCACATCCCGACACTACAGCCCCCATCATCCCCACACACATCCCAACACTACAGCCCACATCTTCACCGCACACATCCCGACACTACAGCCCTCATCTTCACCGCACACATCACAACACTACAGCCCACATCTTCACGGCACACATCCCGACACTACAGCCCACATCTTCACCGCACACATCCCGACACTACAGCCCACATCTTCACCGCACACATCCCGACACTACAGCCCACATCTTCACCGCACACATCCCGACACTACAGCCCACATCTTCACCGCACACATCCAGATACTACAGCCCTCATCATCCCCGCACACATCCCGACACTACAGCCCTCATCATCACCGCACACACCCCGACACTACAGCCCTCATCATTCCTGCACACATCCCGACACTACAGCCCTCATCTTCACCGCGCACATCCCGACACTACAGCTCACATCATCACCGCACACATCCCGACACTACAGCCTCATCTTCACCGCACACACACCGGCACTACCACACCCATCATCCCCGCACACACAGGCACTACCGCAACCATCATCACTGCACACACACACACCGGCATTACCTCAGTGACGTCCCCGCTGACAGCGCAATTCACTTAAGTTGCTGCGTGGAGCTCACAGGAGCGGCGGTGTTCTACAGCCGCTCCTGTCAGCTTCATGTAGCAGAGCTGGATGCGTCGCGGGACCTCTGTGGATTACGCCGGACCTGGAGGGGTATTTGGGGATTTTAATAAAGTGGTGAAAGAGGGTGTTTTTTTGTCTTTTATTCCAACTAAAGGATTTTTTCGTGTGTGTGTGTTTATTTACTTTCACTTACAGGTTAATCATGGAATGTGTCTCATAGACGCCTGCCATGATTAACCTAGGACTTAGTGGCAGCTATGGGCTGCTGCCATTAACTCCTTATTACCTCAATTGCCACCGCACTAGGACAATTCGGGATAAGCCGGGTAGAGTCCCGGGACTGTGGCATCTAAAGGATGCGGCAATTCCAGGCGGCTGCTAGCTGATATTGTTAGGCTGGGGGGCTCCCCATAACGTGGCGCTCCCCATCCTGAGAATACCAGCCTTCAACCGTGTGGATTTACCCTGGCTGGTATCAAAATTGGGGAGGACCGCACGTCGTTTTTTAAATTATTTATTTATTTATTTTAGTGCACGATATAGACCTGCCCACTTGCGGCTGTGATTGGTTGCAGTGAGACAGCTGTCACTCAGCGTGGGGGCGTGTCTGACTGCAACCAATCGTAGGCGCCAGTGGGCTTGGAAAGCAGGGAATACCAGATTGAATAAGAGGAAAGAACAGTGTGACAGCCATGCAGCGCCGCGCCGGTGATTGGGAATCGGTGAGTATGAGAGAGGGGGAGAGACTGACCGACGGACAGAGAGAGGGACAGACAGAGAGAGAGACTGATGGACAGAGAGACAGAGAGACCGACCAACTGACAGAGAAAGAGACTGACTGACCGACCGACCGACAGACAGAGGGAGATTCACCGACATCCATAGACAGATATTGACAGACATTGACAGGGAGACTGAAAAGACCTGCGTTTTGCTTGTCAAAAAGCATGCGGAACGCAACAAAAATGCAGTCCAAGTGCATTTTGGTTGCGTTTTGACCCACATCATTGATTTCAATGGGTGGAGAACGCAGCTAAACGCTCAAAAGAAGTGACATGCTGCTTTTTTTTCCGCAGCGATTTTGGGCGTCCAAAACGCTGCGTTTACAAACGCAGTGTGTGCATTGATTTTTCGGCTTTCTCATAGACTTTGCTAGGGAAGCTGAATGCATGCAATTCGGCACTGAAAACGCTGCAGTTCAAAACGCAGCGTTTCCGCGGGAAAAAACGCAATGTGCGCACATAGCCTTACTGCAAAAATATCCATCACAGCTGCTGCAGACCTTCTTTTTTTTTTCAAGAGCAGGCTGTTTCTAAGGCCCCTTTCACACGTCAGTGATTCTGGTACGTTTGTGCTTTTTTTTAAACGTACCAGAATCACTGACATACGCAGACCCATTATAATGAATGGGTCTGCTCACACGTCAGTGATTTTTCACTGCACGTGTCTCCGTGCAGCGTACCCGCGTGTGCGTGATTGCTGCACGGAGACATGTCCATTTTTTTCTGGCATCACTGATGTTCCACGGACCACGCAGTGGTGTGGTCCGTGAAACACGTGCCAGAAAAAAACGTGCATTTAAAATAATAAACATTTTAACTCACCCGGCGTCCAGCGATGTCCTCTGCAGCCCGTTCTGCCTGCTGCTTCTAAGCCGGCTGATTACTGTCGCGCATATTCATTATGCGCGACACAGCCGACCCGGAAGCAGCTGCTGCAGGGGTCACCGCCGGCCGGATGCTGCGTCGCGGGAGCAATCAGCACCATGGACAGCGGGAGCGGGCGCAGGTGAGTTGATTTCTAAGTGCAATCACGGGCCACGGATAACGGAGCCCGGATTGCACTTAGACAACCCACGTGTGCCGTGATTCACGGCACACGCAGGGACATGTGCGTGTTTTACACGCCAGTGAAAAACGTCACTGTTTTTCACTGACGTGTGAAACGGGCCTAAGAGGTTTTGCAGCACTTGAGGGGTGTGTAGAGATGAGCGAACCTAAAAAGTAAAATGTGTTGTTCGTTCCGAACATGGACTGTTCTAGTTCAGCGTTTCGGTGCTTTACATATGCTAACCACTCATCCGAGCATCGCAAAACTAAAATATAGTTTTGTTTATTCTAAGATAGATGTTACAGCGCAATTTAATCCTATACATGTCTGGAAACGTTGGGAGATATTAAGTTTAAAATGTGAAACAAGTAGGAAATCCCATCTGTCATAGAAAAAAATCATCGATCACTATGTACAAAAGCAGTACAGTATATCATTTATGGCAGAAAAGTCTAGCTAAAAAAATGAAATTATATATATATATATATATATATATATATATACATACATACATACATACATACATACATACATACACACACATACTAGTAAAATACCTGCGACTTCGCTCATGGAAAATGATATGGTATCTGATGCACATTTTTTTAATGTGTAGCTGAAAAACTGCCATATCAATGCCCTTGTTAACATATTTGCAAATGTATTTGATTGACTTCACAGAATTACAATATTCTGCATTAATGTGGGCGTCATAAGCAGTGGAGTGTAAGGTACAAACCATTGGTTATCTATTTCAATAGTTGTATACTCATTAACCCTTTTAAATCTGATGGTTGCGGTATGTCCTCCTTCTCCAGGTTTCCATCTTCTGTAAAGAGGATAACGATCATCTCCTGTCTGCATTTCTTCAATCAAGTTGCGAGGATACTTTTTAGTGCAATTTCTTTCCTTCATGTATGGTGAACTTGGGTTAACTGGCCTACATGTCCTGTGGATTATATTTTTTTAACAGTTTAAAAAAATATCCGGTACTCTTCTGGGTTTGGAAGCTCAGCTGGGTGTATCTTGGCCTTTTTTCAATATCAGTTTTTTGTGTATGTGCAAGACCTCTTTTTTGCCACTCAACTGAATACATCCAACATCAGGTTTCACCAAAAATGTGACCCTTTGTAATTACTTAAATGACCTTGATCAGTTTTTATTTAAATAGCCTTGCTGTAAAATCGTGTCGATCAGATTGGACCTGACCATTCAGAAGCTTTTCCCTTATCTCTGGCCAAGTTGGATTACATGTAACGAATAAACAAAGATGAATGGCCATATACCTGAACATATCTCATGGTGTCCTGAGCATACTTGTGCATATATCTGGGACTTCCTGTAAGTGTAGCAGGTAAAATAACTATACGCCCAATGTCCGCCACTTTGCCATTATTAGCTAGAGCATCTTTTAAATGAATGTATTCATCCACTCAGTTTTTTTTTTCAGTTGTATTGAGAAATGACGCTTGCTTTCCAACTTGGCATACATATCAACTATATATTGATGAAAAAGTAACCTACAATGTAAAATGTGGTTTCACGAACCATATCTGATCATTATTTGGTAGGCATAAAGTCCATAGCTGATATTTTATTTATTGGTTGGCCTAGAAGTGTTGGGAACAGTCTGTGTTAAGGCCCTGTCACACACAGAGATAAATCTTTGGCAGATCTGTGGTTGCAGTGAAATCATGGACATATTGTTCCATTTGTACACAGCCACAAACCTGGCACTGATTGTCCACAATTTCACTGCAACCACAGACCTGCTGCAGATTTATCTCTGTGTGTGACAGGGCCTTTAGATTTAAGTGATAGCCATCTTGGCAGTTCCAAAATATTATAGCATATTGCAGGGCATCATATGAGCTATGTGTTTCTCCAATACAGTGATGGTTTTCGCTTTGTCGCTGAATAATTATATCTCAGCTTGAGTCCTATCCAGCCATTACAATAGTTACTCATTAACATTGGGAGAATTAAATCACCTTTTGCTCTCACCATCGGGTGTCTTCTTTGCTCTTATTACAACCTGATATTCGTCACTTGGCATTCTTCCTAAGCGTGTTTAATTGTGTTCATGGAAAAATCTTTGCAAATTCAAAACAATGTCTTTTTTTTTGTCTCAGATGCAAGCTGATCGACATTGTGGAGCTATACCTGTTCGTTTCCCAAGAAGTAAATTTGTAAAAAGTTTTCATTTGCTACAAGAAGCATCAAATCTATTTTGTTATATATTTGGCCCTGCACTTTAAAAGTTGCCAGAAATCCTGTTTCCTTGAGTAAAGACATTGTACCAAAGGATGTAATCTGGAAAGGCAAACTGTACCTTCTATTACTTTGCAGAAAATGCTTGGACTTGGGAGATGTTTCCAACATGTATGAAAGAAGTGGTACGGGAGGTAGGCTTAAAGGTGGCAAACTGACTTTGGCATTTGAGTAGCAGATACCAGGCGATTCCAAGTTAAACTTTATTGCTTGACAATGTTCACATATTTCGTCCATTTTGCCTATTATGACTTTCAGATGTGACCTATAGTCATGAATTGGGTCGTAGTGAATCGCTTCCAAACTCAAGTCAACTGCCTACTTCTTTGCATAAGTTGCATATGTTGTATGCGGTCATTTTTAGGATGTTTATATCTTTGTTGAGAGGTTTACGCATCCCTTAAAGGGAAGGTATCGCGGTTTTTTATTTTTGTATTAAAAATAGTGATTATGAAATCAAGTATTTCTAATACAAAATGAAAATCGCAGCTTATTTAGTTTTTATGTAATTCTTATTTTACTGGAGGCACTGGGGGCTGCCATGCTGGATTTGCCGTGTGTGTAACGACAGTAACTTCTTCCTTTATGGCAGCCCCTGTGCATAGACTCTGATAGTCGGCCTCCGACCCCATGCCATACGTTACAGTGGGCGTCTGCTGCGACCTGGCCCGCCCCCTGGGCTGTCCAGAACACAACAGAGGGAGGAGTTCAGCGCCATTATTGTGGAGCTCACAGCGTGTGCTGTTTGCTCCACTGTACCCCTGTCACCCGCCGGGATGTGTGAGTACGGGCCGCCTCCCCTCCCCTCCCCTCGTTACTGTCTCCGATGACATCCCATCCCTCCGTTCTCCCCAGCCCCTGCTCTGCCCCAGCTACTGACGACGCCCCTCCCCCCTGCCGTTACCGTCTCCAATGACACCCCCCTCCCTCCGTTCTCCCAAGTCCCCGCTCTGCCCGCTGCCGCATCAGGGGTGATTGTGAGTGTGTGTCGGCGCTTGCGATGCTGTGCAGTGAGCTTCCAGGACCTGCGAGAGGATCACATGGGAAGCATGTGATATCTCCGGATGTTGTGAGTGTGTGCGCGCGATTGTACAGGTATGTGCGATATCGTGAGTGTGTGTGAGTGTATGCGATCGGATGTGTGAGTGTATCCGATCGGATGTGTGAGTGTATCCGATCGGATGTGTGAGTGTATCCGATCGGATGTGTGAGTGTATCCGATCGGATGTGTGAGTGTATCCGATCAGATGTGTGAGTGTATGCGATCGGATGTGTGAGTGTATGCGATCGGATGTGTGAGTGTATGCGATCGGATGTGTGAGTGTAAGCGATGGGATGTGTGAGTGTAAGTGATCGGATGTGTGAGTGTAAGCGATCGGATGTGTGAGTGTAAGCGATCGGATGTGTGAAATGTCGGCCGGACGGAGGGGAGGATGGCATGCAGCACAGCCGCCTGGAGCGCCCACCGGAGGTCACAGGGAGGAATGATGTGAAAGGTGTGTGTGTGTGTGTGTGTGTGTCGCACAAGGTCCCCATCAGGGGTGATTGTGTGTGTGTGTGGCACAAGGTCCCCATCAGGGGTGATTGTGTGTGTGGCACAAGGTCCCCATCAGGGGTGATTGTGTGTGTGTGTGTGTGTGGCACAAGGTCCCCATCAGGGGTGATTGGGTGTGTGTGTGTGTGTGTGTGTGTGTGTGTGTGTATAGCACAAGGTCCCCATCAAGGGTGATTGTGTGTGTGTGTGTGTGTGTGCGCATGCGCGCGCCACTGCATGTGAGTACCTGTGTGTGTACCGGTGATACTGTCTGCTGAGCTGTATATCTAATCCTATCCTGTGTGATACTGTCTGCTGAGTCGTGTATCTAATCCTCTCCTGTGTGATACTGTCTGCTGAGCCGTGTATCTAATCCTCTCCTGTGTGATACTGTCTGTATGGCTGTGTATCTAATCCTGTCGTGTGATACTGTCTGCTGAGCTGTGTATCTAATCCTGTTATGTGATACTGTCTGCTGAGCCGTATATCTAATCCTATGTTGTCTGATACTGTCTGCACGGCTGTTTATCTAATCCTCTCCTGTGTGATACTGTCTGCAGGGCTGTGTATCTAATCCTCTTCTGTGTGATACTGTCTGCTGAGCTGTGTATCTAATCCTATCCTGTGATACTGTCTGCAGGGCTGTGTATCTAATCCTATCGTGTGATACTGTGTGCTCAGCTGTGTATCTAATCCTATCCTGTGTGATGTCTGCAAAGCTGTGTATCTAATCCTCTGCTGTGTGATATGGTCTGCACGGCTGTGTATCTAATCCTATCCTGTGTGATACTGTCTGCAGAGCCGTGTATCCAATCCTATCGTGTCATACTGTCTGCTGAGCTGTGTATCTAATCCTATCCTGTGTGATACTGTCTGCTGAGCCGTGTATCCAATCCTATCGTGTCATACTGTCTGCTGAGCTGTGTATCTAATCATGTCCGGTGTGATACTGTCTGCTGAGCCGTGTATCTAATACTCCTGTGTGATACTATCTGCTGAGCCGTGTATCTAATCCTATCCTGTGATACTGTCTGCACAGCTGTGTATCTAATCCTCTCCTGTGTGATACTGTCTGCAGGGCTGTGTATCTAATCCTATCGTGTGATACTGTCTGCTGAGCTGTGTATCTAATCCTATCCTTTGTGATTCTGTCTGCTGAGCTGTGTATCTAATCCTATCCTGTGTGATACTGTCTGCTGAGCTGTGTATCTAATCCTCTCCTGTGTGATACTGTCTGCTGAGCTGCGTATCTAATTCTCTCCTGTGTGATACTCCTGCTGTCCTTGGTGACACTTTAGACATTTCTGATCACCAGGAAAATGGCTGTGCATTGTGTCCCTACATGTCATTCTCTGTTATCTGTTGTAAACACTCAGATTAGGAGAGGGAGGCGTGCCACCACACACAGGAGAGCAGACTCCGCCCACTTTACGGCAGGCTGTAATCTGAGCTTTTTATACAGTGGAAATTCAGTAGGATTTCAGAAGCTGCTCCCCCTAGTGTTTAACAGTGGAAAATATCAAACTTTTTAATTTTTTTTTATATTTTGCACAATTAAAAAACAAAACATTTAACAATTATTACTTTACATTTTTTCAGTTATTATTATTTTTTTTTTGACGATACCTTCCCTTTAATTCAGCTTATCTCATCCGATTCTCTTGGAGACGACGTTCCAAGTGTTCAGATGTTTCACCTTCCCAGCCTGACTCATTTGTTACTCCTGAAGATGACATTGTCATTGTTCAGATCAGCTGCCTTTGTTTCAACCTGTCTTATTCGTTTCCTTTCAAGCCGGGAATTGCGTTGTCTACTTGTCTCAGCTGTTTGAGACAATTTTACTTTCTTAGCTTTTGGATTAACTTGCCCAATAGATGGTTATTTTTTGGGCGGCATTTTAAAAAACAGTCCTTAGTATTATGACCCTTTGTAATAAATCAGAAAATATGTGTCTTGAAGGATCTCAAATCTCAGTTATGAAAACTAACTCACAGTTTGTTGTAGTTGTCCATAGCAACCAATCAGAGCTCATCTTTCACTTTACCCCAGCAGCTTCAATGCTGAAAGCTGAATGATCTTACTGTGAGGCAATTTTCATAAATGAGGCCACAGTTACTTCTGCAGTGGCTAAATGCAACACAACAATTTTATTGTCAAGCAATTCTCATAAATGAGGCCACAGTTACTTCTGCAGTAGCTATAGGCAACCAGAATGATCTGACTGTGAGGGAATTCTCATAATTGAGGCCTTAGTTACTTCTTTACTTATTGCACTAGTTGCTGCCCATTTAAGAGCAACTCTTTGGGTTTAATTCTTTAAAGGGTGCTCTACACGCTGTGATATCACTAGCTGATGCTAGCGATGTCGAGCATGATAGCACCCGCCCCCATCGTACGGCCGATATGTGGTAATCGCTGCCGTAGCGAACATTATCACTATGGCAGCGTCACACGCACATACCTGTTCTGCGACGTCGCTGTGACCGGCGAACTGCCTCCTTTCTAAGGGGGCGGTTCGTTCAGCGTCACAGCGACGTCACTAAACGGCCGCCCAATCAAAGCGGAGGGGCGGAGATGAGCGGGACGAACATCCCGCCCACCTCCTTCATTCCTCATTGCTGGCGGGATGCGGGTAAGGAGAGGTCCCTTGTTCCTGCGGTGTCACACGTAGCGATGTGTGCTGCTGCAGAAACGAGGAACAACATCGTTTCTGCAGCAGCAACGATATTTGGGAAGACGGGAACATGTCACCGATTAGCGATTTTGAATGTTTTTGCAATGATTCAAAATCGCTAATAGGTGTCACACGCAACGACATCGCTAAAGCGGCCGGATGTGCGTCACAAATTCCGTGACCCCAATGAGATCGCTTTAGCGATCTCGTAGCGTGTAAAGCCACCTTAAGGCGGACTTTGCACACTACGACATCGCAGGTGCGATATCGGTGGGGTCAAATCGAAAGTGACGCACATCCGGCGTCGCAGTCGATATCGTAGTGTGTAAATCCTTTTTGATACGATTAACAAGCGCAAAAGCGGCGAAATCGTATCATCAGTGTAGCGTCGGTCATTTCCATAATTTCGGAAGGACCGATGTTACGATGTTGTTCCTCGTTCCTGTGGCAGCACACATCGCTGTGTGTGAAGCCGCAGGAGCGAGGAACATCTCCTACCTGCGTCCTGCGGCTCACGCTGGCTATGCGGAAGGACAGAGGTGGGCGGGATGTTTACGTTCCGCTCATCTCCGCCCCTCCGCTTCTATTGGCCACCTGCCGTGTGACGTCGCTATGACGCCGCACGACCCGCCCCCTTAATAAGGAGGCGGGTCGCCGGCCAGAGCGACGTCGCAGGGCAGGTGAGTGCATGTGAAGCTGCCGTAGCGATAATGTTCGCTACGGCAGCTACCACAAGATATCGCATGTGCGACGGGGGCAGGGACTATCGTGCTCGGCATCGCAAGCATCGGCTTGCGATGTTGTAGTGTGCAAAGTGCCCCTAAGACTCTTTAGGTAAAAATTGTGTCAACAGCTACAATGCTGAAAACTGCACTCAAGTAGCTATAGGCAACCAGAATGATTTGACTGTGAGGCAATCTTCATAGATGAAGTCCCAGTTACTTCTGCAGTGGCTAAAGGCAACAAAACAATCTTACTGTGAGGCAATTCTCATAAGTAAGGTACCAGTTACTTGTGCACTGGCTTTTGACAGCTCTTGCTATAGTTACAGACTTTAGAGTGAGATTGCTGCCCCTTTAAAAGTGACTGGGCTCTGTGGCTTTAATAATTTAAGACCCATTGGACAAAAACTGTTGTTTTGTATTCAAAACACAGACACCCAGTTTCTCCTTTATTTCTATAGAGCCTAAATTCAGGGGGCAAAATCTCTTGAAGGGGGAACAGATTTTGAGTTTTAATGGTCACAGTATTTTAGTCTGGTGATAAAGAGGGGCCATGCAAAATTCCAGTAAAATCGGATGAAAACTGTGGTTTTGTATTCAATGGGCTAGCACACACAGATTTTCTTTTTTTATATAATAAGGAAGCACGCACAGGTTCACAGTCGAAAACTCAGTGTTTTATTCACACTGGTGACAAACAGAAAAACAGCCTTACTTCAGACAGGTATGCAGAGAAAAAGTCCAGTTTGTTGAACAGCATAGCATAGGTCTTGGATGTGCCAGTCCATTCAGGTATGTTATTGCCATGAAACCTGCTTCTGCTTTCTAGCCCAATCACCCCAACCTCCTGAGGAGTTAAGGCTGTCTATTTATGCTGTCCTAATCCTGCAGATATGCAAGTCAGGTGTTGCCCCCAAAACTCGGAATAGCAGAGAAGTTCTAGGCCGGGGTTTGACCTCTCTCTTGCTGCTCAACACTGCACAAGGCACTTGCTAGGAGCAATATATCTCCCATCTACCACCATACACTTTACTTCATCACATAAGCCCTCTTTGTGCAACCCTGAGGGGCTGAAAACACTCCATACAGTAGGCTATCAGGCTAGCCCACTCATTCCCTGGACTCCTTAGTGACCCATAGTTGCAGCATCGATTCAATTAGACTTTGTCTTGGAGCTCCTTGACAATCACATGCTGGATTACGAAGGTAGGTTCAGAGATCTTGGAGAAAACCTCTGGAGATGATGGCACCTTCAACAGAGGAAAAGCAGTCAGTGGGTTATCCCCAATAGGGCTTTCCTTATCCTTCCTGGGCTGCTGCAAATTGACATAGTAGACCTGCTCTCGTTTTTGCGGACGCGGCTGGTGTACATTGTAGTGTACCATTCCCACTGGAGTGGAGGTCACCCTTACTGCCTGCACCTCTTCCTTGGGGACACAAGTTTCTTGCACCAGTTCTATACAATACAACATGGCCGATATTCGTGCTGACTCGCGTTCATGAGGTGGCACGATTGTTGGCCATAGGGCAGAAAATAAGGAAAAGTCTCTCCCAACTATTAGTTCGTAGTGCTGATTCAAAATCACTCCCACCTTATGGTATTGCTTCCCAGCCAGAGTGTTTATCATTCACAGTGGGATAGTCTCTTAAGTCCCAGTGGACATATAACATTCCTCCTTTATGGCCGGTGAACTCAGAGAGTGATACCAGGCTGGCCAGGATCATGAGACTCACTGAGTCCAGTTGGGATGACCACTATTTCAACCTGACAAACATGTTTTTCATTGGGAGCTTCCAGAGTGCCAGTCGCACAGACCCTTTTAACATACAGGGACTGTTGGTACTCAAAGTTTGTGTTCATGGGCTCAGCAGGTTTGGGCAGTCGTCCCTCACACAGTCTGGCTCCAGGCATTGCCAGCAGACTAATGGGGTCCGTTCCCAGCAGAATACAACCTGAGAGGCTCTCCTTGCCTTTGACTGATGGGATAGGGGTGAGGACATTTCCCGGAGCTCCTCAGTAGCCATGTACTGATCTAAAAGGTCAACCATCTGGAATGCATTATTGGGAGATGTCTGTCTGACCCAGCACTAGAGGGGGTGTGGTAAGGACCCCTAGATTTTTTTTCAGCTACTATATGGTCCACCACAGCAATGGGGGACACTATCTCGGACTATAACCATTTCTGTATCAGGCGCACTAAGTCATAATAGTGGGACCTCGCCGCCACAGAAGGGTTAAATTACCACTGATGCACCCTCTGGGCCTGCAAAAACAAATTTACACGAAGTCATACCAGTATCTCACCCTTGACAATTGTGTAGTCCGCCATATCCTATATATTATAAATACGCAGCCAGCAGTCACCTGTATCCTCTAAATTATATGTACAGTCAGCAGCATCCTGTATCCTCTGTATTATAGATAATTATTTAAAATAATTATTAGAAAAATATTTTCATCTTTTACATTTTAAAATTAACAAAAAAAGGAAAATGGGCCTATGCAAATGATTGGGCACCCTGCATGGTTAGTACCTAGCAGCACCCCCTTTGGCATTATTTGAGGGATTTTCATCTATTCTTCCTTGTAAAAGTCTTCCTGTTCTGTGAGATTCCTGGATAGTCTTGCATGCACTGCTCTTTTGAGGTCCAGACACAGATTTTCAATGATATTCACATCAGGGCACTGTGAGGGCCATTGTAAAACCTTCAGCTTTTTGCTCTTCCTCACCGGGTCTGCAGCGAATTTACAAGTTGTCCATTGCCAAACATCTAAACACTCAAAATGGGAAAGGAAAAGACACACATCAACATTGTCGTCATTGGGCACGTAGATTCTGGCAAGTCCACAACAACCGGACATATCATCTACAAATGCTGTGGTATTGACAAGTGTACCATTGAGAAGTTCGAGACGGAAGCCGCTGAGATGGGCAAGGGCTCCTTCAAGTACACTTAGGTCCTGGACAAACTGAAGGCTGAACGTGAGCGTGGTATTACCAATGATATCTCCCTGTGGAAATTTGAGACCAGAAAGTACTATGTGACCATTATTGATGCCCCTGGACACAGAGACTTCATCAAGAACATGATCACTGGTACTTCTCAGGCTGACTGCGCTGTCCTGATCGTTGCTGCTGGCGTGGATGAGTTTGAGGCTGGTATCTCAAAGAACGGACAAACCCGTGAGCATGCTCTCCTGGCCTACACCCTGGGTGTGAAGCAGCTCATTGTTGGTGTCAACAATATAGATTCCACTGAACCCCCATACAGCCAGAAGAGAAATGAAGAAATTGTAAAAGAAGTCAGCACTTACATTAAGAAGATTGGATACAAATCAGATACCGTTGCCTTTGTGCCCATTTCTGGATGGAACAGTGACAACATGCTTGAGCCAAGTGCAAATATGCCCTGGTTCAAGGGATGGAGCATCACCTGCAAAGAAGGAAAAGGCAGCGGAACTACCCTGCTTGAAGCTCGTGACTGCATTCTGCCACCAAGCCGCCCCACTGACAAGCCTCTTCGTCTGCCCCTTCAGGATGTCTACAAGATTGGTGGTATTGGCACAGTACCTGTTGGTCGTGTGGAAACTGGTGTCCTGAAACCAGGCATGGTAGTCACTTTTGCCCCAGTCAATGTAACAACTGAAGTTAAGTCAGTGGAAATGCATCACGAAGCTCTGAGCGAGGCTATGCCCGGCGACAACGTTGGTTTCAACGAAAAGAACGTTTCCGTGAAAGACATCCGTCGTGGTAACAGCAAGAACGACCCTCCTCTTGAGGCTGGTGGATTCACCGCACAGGTTATTATCCTGAACCACCCTGGCCAGATCAGTGCTGCGTATGCACCTGTGTTGGATTGCCACACTGCTCACATTGCTTGCAAGTTTGCTGAGCTGAAGGAGAAGATTGATCGTTGTTCTGGTAAGAAACTGGAAGAAAACCCCAAGTCTCTGAAGTCTGGTGATGCCACCATTGTTAAAATGGTCCCTGGCAAGCCCATGTGTGTGGAGAGCTTTTCTGACTATCCGCCTCTTGGGCGCTTTGCTGTGCGTGACATGAGACACACCGTTGCTGTCGGTGTCATCAAGGCCGTTGAAAAGAAGGCAGCTGGTGCTGGCAAAGTCATAAAGTCCGCTCAAAAGGCCCAGAAATCCAAATGAATATTCCAAAAATCCAGTACCACCTCAGTCTTAACCAGCGGTGGAAGATCGGTCTCAGAACTGTTTTGTTTTAATTGGCCATTTCAGTTTAATAGTAAAAGACTGGTTAATGATTACAATGCATCGTAAAAGCTTCAGAAGGAAAGGAATGTCTGTGGACCATTTTGTTTGTGACAGTTTTTAAGTTATTAGTGTTTTTAAAACAGTAATTTTTAAGTGGAAACAACTTGACCAAAATCTGTCGCCAAATTTGAGACAATTAAACAAAGTTAATGCGAAAAAAAACCCCAAACCCTTCAGCTTTTGAGGTTGTCTAGTGTGGATTTTGGAGTGTGTTTAGGATCATTATCTATTTGTAGAAACCATCCTCTTTTGCACTTCAGCTTTTTTACAGATTTTTTTTGTTTGCATCAAGACTTTGTTGAAACTTCTTTGAATCCACTCTTCCCTCTACAAATGAAATGTTCCCTGTGCTACTGACTGCAACAGAACCGCAAAGCATGATTGATTCACCCCCATGCTTAATGGTTGCCAAGATATTATTTTCCTGAAATCCTATGCCCTTTTTTCCCCCACACATACCTATGATCATTGTGGCCAAATAATTCTATTTTAACCTCATCCAGTTCACAGCCTTTGTTTTCAAAATGCATCAGGCTTGTTTAGATGTTCTTTTGCTTACTTCTGATGCTGAATTTAATGGTGAGGATGCAGGAGAGGTTTTCTTCTGATGACTCTTCCATGAAGGTCATTTTTTGAAGGTGTTTCTGAACAGTAGAACAATGTACCACAACTCCAGAATCTGCTAAATATTCCTGAAGGTCTTTTGCAGTCAAGGGAAGTTCTGATTTACTTCCTACAAACAGCACTCACAGAAATTTTGATTGTTCTTCCAGTCCTTATCTTTACCTCCACTGTTCCTGGTAACTGCGATTTCTTAATTACATTTTGAACTGAGGAAAGAGCAGCTTGAAAACACTTTGCAATTTTCTCATAACCTTCTCCTGCTTTGTGGGCCTCTACCATTTTAATTTTCAGAGTGCTAGGCAGCTGCTTAGAAGAACCATGGCTGCTGTTTTTTTGCCACAAGGTTAGAAGAGTATGAAAGAAGCTGTGAAATTTGCATCACTTGGCCTTTGCTAATGATTATAGTGACTAAGAAATAACCCTAAGAGGCTAATTAAGGTCTGAAACCTTGGTCAAAGTTGTCTGAGCACACAAATCTCCAAGGATACCCAAACATTTGCATTTTTGCATTGACCCATTTTCCTTTTTGCAGTTTTTCAAATCTAAAAGATGAAATATATATTTTTATATATATATATATATATTTTTATAGAAATATATATATATATATATATATATATATACATATACAGTGCCTACAAGTAGTATTCAACCCCCTGCAGATTTAGCAGGTTTGATAAGATGCAAATAAATTAGAGCCTGCAAACTTCAAACAAGAGCAGGATTTATTAACAGATGCATAAATCTTACAAACCAACAAGTTATGTTGCTCAGTTACATTTTAATAATTTTTCAACATAAAAGTGTGGGTCAATTATTATTCAACCCCTAGGTTAAATATTTTGTGGAATAACCCTTGTTTGCAATTACAGCTAATAATCGTCTTTTATAAGACCTGATCAGGCCGGCACAGGTCTCTGGAGTTATCTTGGCCCACTCCTCCATGCAGATATTTACCAAGTTATCTAGGTTCTTTGGGTGTCTCATGTGGACTTTAATCTTGCGCTCCTTCCAAAAGTTTTCAATTGGGTTAAGGTCAGGAGATTGACTAGGCCACTGCAACACCTTGATTTTTTCCCTCTTGAACCAGGCCTTGGTTTTCTTGGCTGTGTGCTTTGGGTCGTTGTCTTGTTGGAAGATGAAATGACGACCCATCTTAAGATCCTTTGATGGAGGAGCGGAGGTTCTTGGCCAAAATCTCCAGGTAGGCCGTGCTATCCATCTTCCCATGGATGCGGACCAGATGGCCAGGCCCCTTGGTTGAGAAACAGCCCCACAGCATGATGCTGCTACTACCATGCTTGACTGTAGGGATGGTATTCTTGGGGTCGTATGCAGTGCCATCCAGTCTCCAAACGTCACGTGTGTGGTTGGCACCAAAGATCTCGATCTTGGTCTCATCAGACCAGAGAACCTTGAACCAGTCTCTCTCAGAGGCCTCCAAGTGATCATGAGCAAACTGTAGACGAGCCTTGACATGACGCTTTGAAAGTAAAGGTACCTTACGGGATCGTCTGGAACGGAGACCATTGCGGTGGAGTACATTACTTATGGTATTGACTGAAACCAATGTCCCCACTGCCATGAGATCTTCCCGGAGCTCCTTCCTTGTTGTCCTTGGGTTAGCCTTGACTCTTTGGACAAGCCTGGCCTCGGCACGGGTGGAAACTTTCAAAGGCTGTCCAGGCCGTGGAAGGCTAACAGTAGTTCCATAAGCCTTCCACTTCCAGATGATGCTCCCAACAGTGGAGACAGGTAGGCCCAACTCCTTGGAAAGGGTTTTGTACCCCTTGCCAGCCTTGTCACCCTCCACGATCTTGTCTCTGATGGCCTTGGAATGCTCCTGTGTCTTTCCCATGTTGACCAAGTATGAGTGCTGTTCACAAGTTTGGGGAGGGTCTTAATTAGTCAGAAAAGGATGGAAAAAGAGATAATTAATCCAAACATGTGAAGCTCATTGTTCTTTGTGCCTGAAATACTTCTTAATACTTTAGGGGAACCAAACAGAATTCTTGTGGTTTGAGGGGTTGAATAATAAATGACCCTCTGAATAAACTTTTCACAATTTAAAAAAAAAAATATATAAAAAGAAATAACATTCTTTTTTGCTGCAGTGCATTTCACACTTCCAGGCTGATCTACAGTCCAAATGTCACAATGCCAAGTTAATTCCGAATGTGTAAACCTGCTAAATCTGCAGGGGGTTGAATACTACTTGTAGGCACTGTGTATGTATATATATATATATATATATATATATATATATATATATATACAGTGCCTTGCGAAAGTATTCGGCCCCCTTGAAATTTTCAACCGTTCCCCACATTTCAGGCTTCAAACATTAAAGCTAAAAAGTTTAATGTTATGGTGAAGAATCAACAACAAGTGGGACACAGTTGTGAAGTTGAACAAAATGTATTGCTTATTTTAAACTTTTGTAAAAAAGAATAAACTGGAAAGTGGGGAGTGCAATATCACTCGGCCCCTTTACTTTCAGTGCAGCAAAATCACTCCAGAAGTTGACTGAGGATCTCTTAAAGGGAACCAATCATCAGGATTTTCGTGTATAAGCTGCAGCCAGTGCAGTGCTGGCACTATCAGGCACAGTGTGTACATATCATTGGGGTGCAGCTCGGGTGTTTAGGCAGTGAAATTCATCTTTATAAAGTTTGAAATTTCGTGCACTTTTTGATTGACGTGTGCACCTCTGCAGATAATGTCCGGGCGGGTTATGCACGTGTTCCCCGCCCCCCCACCAGCCTGTTCCTCCCTCTCTCATGATGTCCGGGCGGGTTATGCACGTGTTCCCCGCCCCCCCGCGCTGCCTGTTCCTCCCTCCCTCCGGCTGAATGTAAAATGCTAATCTTCAGAAACATGGCGCCGGAGTGGGCCTCTGCGCACAGCGCTTATCTCCGGCGCCATGTTTCTGAAGCCCGCATTACACAGCTTGGTGTCTGCAGACTGCAGAACAGCTGATCGGAGGACGCGATCAGCTGTAGCTATGATGACGTGCCGCCTCAGGACACCGGGCCAGGACAGGAGCCTGCCAGCGACATCGGGGGTCAGGTGAGGTAAGTTCACAATGGACTCACATGACCCCGTGACGGCAGTGCTGCGAGACCCGGTCACGGTAGTGATATCGGGTGGCACTGTCTTCACGGGGTCAGGTGAATGAAATTACTAGCACCTGTGATGTCATTGCCCCAGCAGGCACGCACACATTACACACACATACACACACTATATATATACACACACACTGCTGTGTGTGCGCCCCTGCGTTGACCTGGGCTCACCTTCTCAGTTCCAGGTCACTGCAGGAAAGCACTCACAGCTGTGTGTGTGTATAATGTGTGTATGCGCGTGTGTATAATGTGTGTGTGTGTGTGTGCGCGCGCGCGCGTATAATGTGTGCGTGCGCGCGTGTATAATGTGTGCGTGCGCGCATGTATAATGTGTGCGCGCGCGTGTATAATGTGTGCGCGCGCGTGTATAATGTGTGCGCGCGCGCGCGTGTATGTGTGCGCGCGCACGCGTGTATGTGTGCGCGCGCACGCGTGTATGTGTGCGCGCGCACGCGTGTATGTGTGCGCGCGCACGCGTGTATAATGTGTGCGCGCGCACGCGTGTATAATGTGTGCGCGCGCACGCGTGTATAATGTGTGCGCGCGCACGCGTGTATAATGTGTGCGCGCGCACGCGTGTATAATGTGTGCGCGCGCACGCGTGTATAATGTGTGCGCGCGCACGCGTGTATAATGTGTGCGCGCGCACGCGTGTATAATGTGTGCGCGCGCACGCGTGTATAATGTGTGCGCGCGCACGCGTGTATAATGTGTGCGCGCGCACGCGTGTATAATGTGTGCGCGCGCACGCGTGTATAATGTGTGCGCGCGCACGCGTGTATAATGTGTGCGCACGCGTGTATAATGTGTGCGCACGCGTGTGTGTGTGTGTATAGTGTGTGTGTATAGTGTGTGTGTGTGTGGTGTATAGTGTATAGTGTGTGTGTGTGTGTGTGTGTATAGTGTGTGTGGTGTATAGTGTGTGTGTGTGTGTATAGTGTGTGTGTAGTGTATAGTGTAGTGTGTGTATATAGTGTGTGTGTATATAGTGTGTGTGTGTATAGTGTGTGTGCGCGCGTGTGTGTATGGTGTGTGTGCGCGCGTGTGTATAATGTGTGTGCGCGCGTATAATATGTGTGTGTGTGTGTGCGCGCGCGCGCCACTCTGCTGGGGCAATGACGTCACAGGTGGAAGTGAGGGGCTGCTCTCACAATCAATGGGGGACTTTTAGTTCTGCATTAAAGGGGTGGTTCACCCATTTTTTTTTTTCCCCCAATGATCAGATGATATTGGATCCGGATTGGACGGCGCGGGACCCTAACCCAGGATTACTGCGGAGGGGTGTTTATTTCAATAAAGATGGAGTCACTAATTGTGTTGTGTTTTATTTCTAATAAAAATATTTTTCTGTGTGTTGTGTATTTTTTTTTTTATCTATCATTACTAGAAATTCATGGTGGCCATGTCTAATATTGGCGTGACACCATGAATTTCGGGCTTAGGGCTAGCTGATAATATACAGCTAGCCCTAACTCCATTATTACCCGGCTAGCCACCCAGCATCAGGGCAGCTGGAAGAGTTGGATACAGCGCCAGAAGATGGCGCTTCTATGAAAGCGCCATTTTCTGGGGTGGCTGCGGACTGCAATTCGCAGTGGGGGTGCCCAGAAAGCTTGGGCACCCTTCACTGTGGATTCCAATCCCCAGCTGCCTAGTTGTACCCGGCTGGACACCAAAATTAGGCGAAGCTCACGTCATTTTTTTTTTAAATTATTTCATGAAATTCATGAAATAAAATAAAAAAAAAAGGGCTGCTCTATATTTTTGGTTCCCAGCCGGGTACAAATAGGCAGCTGGGGGTTGGGAGCAGCCCGTACCTGCCTGCTGTACCCGGCTAGCATACAAAAATATGGCGAAGCCCATGTCATTTTTTTTTTCTTTTTGGGTAAAAAACTGCATACAGTCCTGGATGGAGGATGCTGAGCCTTGTAGTCCCATGCATGACAAGTAACAGTGTGGATTTTGGCTAAGTTCACACACTGCGTCGTTTTATTTAAGCGGTGTTTTTGTGCGTTTTTTTGCGTCAAAAAACCCCAAAAAACCATACGTGGCAAACAACAGACGCGTTTTTACCGGGTTTTGGTGCGTTTTTTGCTCTGTGTTTTTATGCTTTTTTTTATCAGAGAAAGATTGTTGAAAGAAAAAAAAAATAAAAAAGGTCTGAAGTAATTTCCTTCTTCAATATGTTCTTCATTCTCCACTAGTGTATGCAGGAGAGCATACAGCTGCAGAACTACAGGGCTTAGCATGCTCTATCCAGGACTGTATGCTGGAGGGAGAGGCAGGGGGAGCAGAACTACAAGGCTCAGCATCCTCCATTCACTAGTGTATGCATGAGAGCAGACAGCAGCTGCAGAACTACAAGGCTCAGCATCCTCCATTCACTAGTGTATACAGGAGAGCAGACAGCAGCTGCAGAACTACAAGCCTCAGTATCCTCCATTCACTAGTGTAAGCAGGAGAGAAGACAGCAGCTGCAGAACTACAAGGCTCAGCATACTCCATCCCGGACTGTATGCAGTTTTTTGCCAAAAAAGAAAAAAAAAATGACGTGGGCTTCGCCATATTTTTGTATGCTAGCCGGGTACAGCAGGCAGGTACGGGCTGCCCCCAACCCCCAGCTGCCTATTTGTACCCAGCTGGGAACCAAAAATATAGAGAAGCCCTTTTTTTTTTTTTTTTAATTATTTCATGAATTTCATGAAATAATAAATAAAAAAATGACGTGAGCTTCGCCTAATTTTGGTGTCCAGCCGGGTACAACTAGGCAGCTGGGGATTGGAATCCACAGTGCAGGGTGCCCATGCTTTCTGGGCACCCCCACTGCGAATTGCAGTCCGCAGCCACCCCAGAAAATGGCGCTTTCATAGAAGCGCCATCTTCTGGCGCTGTATCCAACTCTTCCAGCTGCCCTGATGCCGGGTGGCTAGCCAGGTAATAATGGAGTTAGGGCTAGCTGTATATTATCAGCTAGCCCTAAGCCCGAAATTCATGGTGTCACGCCAATATTAGACATGGCCACCATGATTTTCTAGTAATGATAAAAAAAAAAAAAAAAATACACAACACACAGAAAAATATTTTTATTAGAAATAAAACACAACACAATTAGTGACTCCATCTTTATTGAAATAAACCCCCCTCCGCAGTAATCCTGGGTTAGGGTCCCGCGCCGTCCAATCCGGATCCAATATCATCTGATCATTGGGGGGAAAAAAAAAATGGGTGAACCACCCCTTTAATGCAGAACTAAAAGTCCCCCATTGATTGTGAGAGCAGCCCCTCACTTCCACCTGTGACGTCATTGCCCCAGCAGAGAGGCGCGCGCGCACACACACACACACATATTATACGCGCACACACACATTATACACACGCGCGCGCACACACATTATACACACACACTATACACACACTATACACACACACTATACACACACTATACACACACACACACACTATACACACACACACACACACACATACACACTATACACACTATACACACACACTATACACACACACACAGACTCACACACTATACACACACACACACACACAGACTCACACACTATACACACATACACGCGTGCGCGCACACACATTATACACGCGTGCGCGCACACACATTATACACGCGTGCGCGCACACACATTATACACGCGTGCGCACACACACACACATTATACACACGCGCATACACACATTATACACACACACAGCTGTGAGTGCTTTCCTGCAGTGACCTGGAACTGAGAAGGTGAGCCCAGGTCAACGCAGGGGCGCACACACAGCAGTGTGTGTGTATATATATATATAGTGTGTGTATGTGTGTGTATAATGTGTGCGTGCCTGCTGGGGCAATGACATCACAGGTGCTAGTAATTTCATTCACCTGACCCCGTGAAGACAGTGCCACCCGATATCACTACCGTGACCGGGTCTCGCAGCACTGCCGTCACGGGGTCATGTGAGTCCATTGTGAACTTACCTCACCTGACCCCCGATGTCGCTGGCAGGCTCCTGTCCTGGCCCGGTGTCCTGAGGCGGCACGTCATCATAGCTACAGCTGATCGCGTCCTCCGATCAGCTGTTCTGCAGTCTGCAGACACCAAGCTGTGTAATGCGGGCTTCAGAAACATGGCGCCGGAGATAAGCGCTGTGCGCAGAGGCCCACTCCGGCGCCATGTTTCTGAAGATTAGCATTTTACATTCAGCCGGAGGGAGGGAGGAACAGGCAGCGCGGGGGGGCGGGGAACACGTGCATAACCCGCCCGGACATCATGAGAGAGGGAGGAACAGGCTGGTGGGGGGGCGGGGAACACGTGCATAACCCGCCCGGACATTATCTGCAGAGGTGCACACGTCAATCAAAAAGTGCACGAAATTTCAAACTTTATAAAGATGAATTTCACTGCCTAAACACCCGAGCTGCCCCCCAATGGTATGTACACACTGTGCCTGATAGTGCCAGCACTGCACTGGCTGCAGCTTATACACGAAAATCCTGATGATTGGTTCCCTTTAATGATCCAATGTTGTCCTAAATGACTGATGATGATAACTATAAGCCACTTGCGTGTAATCAAGTCTCAGTATAAATGCACCTGCTCTGTGATAGTCTCAGTGTTATGGTTAAAGCACAGAGAGCATCATGAAGACCAAGGAACACACCAGGAAGGTCCATGATACTGTTGTGGAGAAGTTTAAAGCCGGATTTGGTTACAAAAAGATTTCCAAAACTTTAAACATTCCAAGAAGCACTGTGCAAGAGAACATATTGAAATGGAAGAAGTATCATACCACTGCAAATCTACCAAGACTTGGTCGTCTCTCAAAAATTTAATCTCAAACAAGAAGACTGATCAGAGACACAGCCAAGAGGCCCATGATCACTCTGGATGAACTGCAGAGATCTACAGCTGAGGTGGGACAGTCTGTCCATAAGACAACAAGTACACTGCACAAATCTGGCCTTTATGGAAGAGTGGCAAGAAGAAAGCAATTTCTCAAAGATATCCATAAAAAGTGTTGATGGAAGTTTGCCACAAGCCACCTGGGAGTCACACCAAACATGTAGAAGAAGGTGCTCTGGTCAGATGAAACCAAAATCGAACTTTTTGGGCACAATGCCAAACGATATGTTTGGCTTAAAAGCAACACAGCTCATCACCCTGAACACACCATCCCCACTGTCAAACATGGTGGTGGCAGCATCATGGTTTGGGCCTGTTTTTCTTCAGCAGGGACAGGGAAGATGGTTAAAATTGATGGGAAGATGGATGGAGCCAAATACAGGACCATTCTTGAAGAAAACCTGTTGGAGTCTGCAAAAGACCTGAGACTGGAACAGAGATTTGTCTTTCAACAAGAAAATGATACCAAACATAAAGCAAAATCTACAATGGAATGGTTCACTAATATACGTATCCAGGTGTTAGAATGGCCAAGTCAAAGTCCAGACCTGAATCCGATCGAGAATCTGTGGGAAGAGCTGAAAACTGCTGTTCACAAATGCTCTCCATCCATCCTCACTCAGCTTGAGCTGTTTGCAACGGAAGAATGAGCAAATATTTCAGTCTTTCGATGTGCAAAACTGATAGATATACCCAAAGCAACATGCAGCTATAATCGCAGAAAAAAGTGGTGCTACAAAGTATTAACTTAAAAGGGCCGAATAATATTGCACACCCCAATTTTCAGTTTATTATTTTTTTATAAAAGTTTAAAATAAGCAATACATTTCGTTCAACTTCACAATTGTGTCCCACTTGTTGTTGATTCTTCACCATAAAATTTAATATTTTTATCGTTTTCTTTGAAGCCTGAAACGTGGGAAAAGGTTGAAAAATTCAAAGGGGCCGAATACTTTCGCAAGGCACTATATATATTTTTTTATTTATTTATTTTTTACCTAAAAGACAAAGGAAATGCGTCATCTTAATTGTATAGCTTTAAGAGATCATTTCATCTTCACCTTGCTTAACTGTTCATAACAGTAATTTTGACCAAGGGTGCCAACATTTTTACATACCACTGTAAATGTTACACAGGGAGATTAAAGGAAAACCACTTTTAATATGCCAGAGAGTCATTTTGAAAGTCTGGTGATGCCGTTTGGTTTGACCAACACTCCAGCGTTTTTCAGAATGTAATAAATGACATCTTTTGCTCTCTTGTGCGTACACTTGTGGTTATCTATGACATTTTTATTTACTCATGTTCTCAGGAGGTACACTGGGGACATGTCCGGCATTCCTCCAGATTCTTCGTGAGAACTATTTATTTGCTAAGCTGGATGTGATTTGAAGTGCAGCAGGTCTGATTTCTGGGTCATCTGATTTCTGCTTTAGAGTTTCAAATGCATCCCATTAATTGCAGGCCATCCTTGATTGGGTTCAACAGACCAACACTAAAGGTTTGCAGAGATTTTTAGGTTTTGCAAATTATTAACAGAAGTTCAATAATAATTTTTTGGTCAAAGCTAAACCATTAATTGACATGATCAAGAAGGGGACTGACTCTTCCTCATGGTCAGCTGAGGCAGAGAATGCCTGTTCTGCTCTCACAAGTTTTTTTCTAAAGCTCCTGTTCTCAGCCAACCCTTTATTGAGCTGCCTTTTGTAGTCAAAGTAGATGCTTCTGCTGTAGGGATGGGGGCCATCGTTTCACAGAAAAATATTGGTTACCTTCATCCCTGTGCTTTTCATTTTCAGAAGTTCTCTTAAGCCAAATCTAACTATAATATTGGTAACTGCGAGCTTTTGGCAGTTAAAGGAACCAATCACCAGGATTTTCGTATATAACCTAAACCCAGTGCTATACTGGCACTATCAGGCTGATTCTCTACACACCTTTAGTGGTCAGCTCGGATGTATAGGTTTTGAAATCCAAAAAAGTAAAGTTTATAAAATCGGCAGCTGCTTGAGTGACAGCAGCTGAGGATCAGATAATATCTAGGGGGGAATTCAAAGTTATCCCCTCCCCCTGTTATAATTAGCATAAGCATCATGCAATTGATGTAATTTTTTTCTTCCAAGACCTGTGGTTAGGTCATACACATGTGATCAGAAGGGGTGTGGCCTCAGCCAATAGAAAAATGATGCTTCCTGATATCAGCTGTGTTGGCTGAGGCCCCGCCCCTTCCCCTCTTCATTTTTTCCAAGTTTAGTGTGGCACACTCAGACACACAATGCAAAGATTGAGTCAACTTCTCTAATTTATATCTGGTTTCAGGTGTGATTTTAATACTGCCCACACCTGTTATTTGTAGATACAAAAAGAGCTGTTGCGTGTAGCGCTAGGATAGAAAAAGACCTTTAGAAGATTAAATATATTAACAAACCTTTAATTATCTCTCTAAATAGCCACAACGCGTTTTGATAAACAAAGCTCTCTTCATCAGGTGGTATGAGATAACTTTGTCTATCAAAACGCGTTGTAGCTATTTAGAGGGATAGTTAAAGTTTTGTTAATATATTTAATCTTCTAAAGGTCTTTTTCTACCCCAGCACTCCACGCAACTGCTCTTTTTGTATCTACATATCTCTATCCACCTCAAGGGGTTAACGACAAGAGCTACTTTGAGTATTGCACTTTAATCCTGTTCTATGGGCTGGAGGACCTGCGGTATCCCGGTAACCTAGGAATAATATACTTCCGGTTTTGCCCGGTCACGTGGTACTACCCGGAACTACTCTTCTGTCGACGGCAACAGAGGCTAGCGGTGTCCGGAGTCCTTCAGCAGCAACATCTTCATCAACAAGCCAGAGCTGGGGTTGTGCAGGGGTGCACAACCCCAATATGTGAGTGGCCATTTTGGCCCATAATTTTTATCCCACCAGACCACCAGGTACTTTCACAGTGCACTCCCTTTTGTTTACTTTCCACACCTGTTAGTTAACAGGTGAGTTTCAACGAGCATCACATGCACAATTTTGGAAAGGTGCCAACAATTTTGTCCAGATCATTTTTGGGATTTTGTGTAAGATTATGTCCAATTTCCCTTTTCTTCTCAGTGTTGTTTGTGCTATTCCAATATACACAAGGGAAATTAACATGAGTATGACAAAACCAAAAACAAAAGGGTTTCAAAATTTTCGGCCATAACAAATATATACAGTACAGACCAAAAGTTTGGACACATGTTCTCATTCAAACAGTTTTCTTTATTTTCATGACTCTGAAAATTGTAGATTCACATTGAAGGCATCAAAACTATGAATTAACACATGTGAAATGAAATACTTAACAAAAAAGTGTGAAACAACTGAAAATATGTCTTATATTCTAGGTTCTTCAAAGTAGCCACCTTTTGCTTTGGCATTCTCTTGATTAGCTTCAAGAGGTAGTCACCGGAAATGGTCTTCCAAAAGTCTTGAAGGAGTTCCCAAAGATATCTTAGCACTTGTTGGCCCTTTTGCCTTCACTCTGCAGTCCAGCTCACCCCAAACCATCTCGATTGGGTTCAGGTCTGGTGACTGTGGAGGCCAGGTCATCTGGCAAAGCACCCCATCACTCTCCTTCTTAGTCAAATAGCCCTTCCACAGTCTGGAGGTGTTTGGGGTCATTGTCCTGTTGAAAAATAAATGCTGGTCCAACTAAATGCAAACCGGATGGCATAGCATGCCACTGCAAGATGCTGTGGTAGCCATGCTGGTTCAGTATGTCTTCAATTTTGAATAAATCCCAAACAGTGTCACCAGCAAAGCACCATCACACCTCCTCCTCCATGCTTCACGGTGGGAACCAGGCATATAGAGTCCAACCGTTCACCTTTTACGTGTCGCACAAAGATACGGTGGTTGGATCAAAAGATCTCAAATTTGGACTCATCAGACCAAAGCACGGATTGCTACTGGTCTAATGTCCATTCCTTGTGTTCTTTAGCCCAAACAAGTCTCTTCTGCTTGTTGCCTGTCCTTAGCAGTGTTTTTTTAGCAGCTATTTCACTATGAAGACCTGCTGCACAAAGTCTCCTCTTAACAGTTGTTCTAGAGATGTGTCTGCTGCTAGAACTCTGTGTGGCATTGACCTGGTCTCTAATCTGAGCTGCTGTAAACCTGTGATTTTTGAGGCTGGTGACTCGGAAAAACTTATCCTCCACAGCAGTGGTGACTCTTGGTCTTCCTTTCCTGGGGCGGTCCTCATGTGAGCCAGTTTCTTTGTAGCATTTGATGGTTTTTGCCACTGCAATTGGGGACACTTTCAAAGTTTTTCCAATTTTCCGGACTGACTGACCTTCATTTCTTAAAGTACTGATTGCCACTCCTTTTTCTTTACTTAGCTGCTTTTTTCTTGCCATAATACAAATTCTAACAGTCTATTCAGTAGGACTATCAGCTGTGTATCCACCAGACTTCTGCCCAACACTGATGGTCCCAACCCCATTTATAAGGCAAGAAATCCTTGTAACTTGTTAATAAACCTGACAGGGCACACCTGTGAAGTGAAAACGATTTCTGGTGACTACCTCTTGAAGCTCATCAAGAATGCCAAGAGTGTGCAAAGCAGTAATCAAAGCAAAAGGTGGCTACTTTGTTTTGATGCCTTCAATGTGAATCTACAATTTTTGAAAATAAAGAAAACTCCTTGAATAAGAAGGTGTGTCCAAACTTTTGATCTATCTATATCTATCTATCTATCTATATCTATATATATATATATATATATATATATATATATATATACATACATACATACATACATATATATATATATATATATATATTTTATTATTTTTTTCCCATAGATAATTTGTGCCTCAGCTGCTTCTCTGGGTTATAGACAGCAGCTTTCTCATATTTTGTGTAAGCCGAGCGCCTGAATGTGATAAATCTTAGAACACAACTATACAAAGTGAACGTGGGAAAAGTAGCCCATGGTGACCAATCAACTTCCACTTTTTATTTTTTGGATGCCTTTTGGAAAAAGAAAGCAGTAACTTGATTGTATGCTATGGGCAACTATTTAATTTTACTTCTTCAGCAGTTTTAATAAGCTCTTATATTTAACTCTTTGGGAGAGTTTTCCAGGCACGAATTGCGAAAGAGGTCATGAGGGCAAAGAAGGACGAGGCTATGATAGTGGTGGCATTAAAATTACGTCTTCTGAAATAACCTTGCAGCTATGTGTTGGGTTTGATCATAACCATAAAAACTCAATTGAAGATGTACTACTCTGCAGATTTTCAGGGTAGATTGGAGATCTATGCATTTATGGTATTTATGCATACTTCATTCAATTAATATGCATTAAAAACCCATGATTTAGAGGACTATTACAGTAAGAGCTATGTTTTCCTTTGCTCCATTTCAGTTTGGATCCAAAGGGATAGTCATCATCAGTTTTAAGATAATTAGGAATATATACAGAATGTGTTTAATCAAAACACATTTGACAGCAGAAAAAAAATACATTCCTATAATTACACTGAGTGACATGCTTCTTGGCTGGGAATGTAAGAGATTAAAATGTGTAGATACAAACAGCTAATCTGGCTTTATATATTTATTTTAAAATCCTTTGGGTAGCAGAAGTTAATCTGGCAGATGCTGTGTGATTGCGCAAAGTCAATCTTTCCAACTTTAAATCACCTTTCACGGTAATTAGTGATAGCTAAGTGCAAAAATAAATGTGCCAGCAGTATGAGATGTACAGAAAGAGACCGTCACTTAATTTGATGAACTTGTCTTCTAATGAAAGCACAAGCCAAATTGTAGCGTTACAAATTTGTGGAAGCTGTACTTAACATGAAAGGAACAAGGGGAAGCTGCAGTATCTTAGTGGATATGGAGGCAAATCGGATTGTTATTACCAAGATTTTTTTTATTCAATTTGCTATTTATGTTTGGCTTCATTTAATAGAACCTGTCACCACGAAAAACGGCTCCAATCTGCAGGCATCATGTTATAGAGCAGGGGGAGCTGAGGAGATTGATATACAGTCATGGCCAAAAGTTTTGAGAATGACACCAAAATTATATTTTCACATGATCTGTTGCCCTCTGGTTTTTAATTGTGTTTGTCTGATGTTTACATCACATACAGAAATATAATTGTAATCATATTATGAGTACCAAAAGGTTATATTGACAGTTAGAATGAGTTAATGCAGCAAGTCAATATTTGCAGTGTTGACCCTTCTTCAGGACCTCTGCAATTCTCCCTGGCATGCTCTCAATCAACTTCTGGACCAAATCCTGACTGATAGCTGTCCATTCTTGCATAAGCAATGCTTGCATTTTGCCAGAATTTGTTGGTTTTTGTTTGTCTCTTGATGATTGCCCACAAGTTCTCAATGGGATTAAGATCTGGGGAGTTTCCAGGCCATGGACCCAAAATCTCTGTTTTGTTCCATGAGCCATTTAGTGATCACCTGTGCTTTATGGCAAGGTGCTCCATCATGCTGGAAAAGGCATTGTTGGGCGCCAAACTGCTCTTGGACAGTTGGGAGAAGTTGCTCTTGGAGGACATTCTGGTACCATTCTTTATTCATGGCTGTGTTTTTAGGAAAGACTGTGAGTGAGCCGATTCCCTTTGCTGAGAAGCAACCCCACACATGAATCGTTTCAGGATGCTTAAAAGTTGTCATGAGACAAGACTGGTGGTAGCGCTCACCTCTTCTTCTCCTAATAAGCTGTTTTCCAGATGTCCCAAACAATCGAAAAGGGGATTCATCTGAGAAAATGACTTTACCCCAGTCATCAGCAGTCCACTCCCTGTACCTTTTGCAGAATATCAGTCGGTCCCTGATGTTTATTCTGGAGAGAAGTGGCTTCTTTGCTGGCCTCCTTGAAACCAGGCCTTGCTCAAGCAGTCTCCACCTCACAGTGCGTGCAGAAGCACTCACACCAGCCTGCTGCCATTGCTGAGCTAGCTCGGCACTGCTGGTAGTCCGATCCCGCAGATGAAACAGTTTTAAGATACGGTCCTGGAGTTTGCTGGTCCTTCTTGGGCGCCCTGGAGCCTTTTTGGCAACAATGGAAGCTCTCTCCTTGAAGTTCTTGATGATGCGATAGATTGTTGACTGAGGTGCAATCTTTGTAGCTGCGATACTCTTCCCTGTTAGCCCATTTTTTTGCAGAGCAATGATGGTTGCACGTGTTTCTTTAGAGATAACCATGGTTAACTGAAGAGAAACAATGATACCAAGCACCAGCCTCCTTTTAAAGTGTCCAGTGGTGTCATTCTTACTTAATCATGACTGATTGATTGCCAGCTCTGTCCTCATCAACACCCACACCTGTGTTAATGGAACAATCACTAAAACAATGTTAGCTGCTCCTTTTAAGGCAGGAATGCAATGATGTTGAAATGTGTTTTGGGGGTTGAAGTTAATTTTCTTATCCAATATTGACTTTGCAAATAATTGCTGTTAAGCTGATCACTCTTTATGACATTCTGGAGTATATGCAAATTGCCATTAGAAAAACTTAAGCAGTAGACTTTTTAAAAATTAATATTTGTAGCATTCTCAAAACTTTTGGCCATGACTGTATACAGTGTCTTTAGAAAGTATTCATACCCCATAACATAAACTTTTCCATATTTTTTCATTTTACACCAACAAACATAAATGTATTTTTTTGGGATTTTATGTGATATACTGACAAGAATTTGTGAAGTGTAAAGGAAATTATACATGGTTTTCTAAATATTTTAAAAATATAAATCGGAAAATTGTGACTTGTTTGTTTTCAGCCCTCCTGAATAGAGATGTGCGAACCTGCAGATGTTCGGGTTCGGAGGGTCCAGCCAGACTTAAAAAAAGTCCGGTTCGGGACCGGACTTGACCTAAGCTTGACCCCGGAAGCGGAACCCCAATAAGGCCAGAGTCACATTTGCGCGTATCTCGCGTGAGTCTCGCGTCGCATTACCTGGCACAACTGCACACTCTCCTGACAGGAGCGGTTCAGCTGCATACATTTCTATGCAGCTGGGACACTCCTGTCCGGAGGGAGGCAGGTTGTGCCGGGTGATGCGATGAGAGACTCGCAAAAGTCTCTCACAAATTTAACTCCGGCCTAAGGGACCCAAACTTAAGTGTTATATCATGGTGTTAGTAAGGGCTAGGAGGCTGCTAAAGGAAACAAAATGGGGATTAAAGCAGGACAATTAAATCTCATTAAATCTCATGATTATTCACTGCTTCCCCTTGCACTCTCACTGACTGCTTCTGTTCTTGCCTGCAGTTAGATGCTGGTGTGTCTGCGTCTGTGAGTGGTTGCCCTCACATTGGCTGTCTGGGTCCCAAAGTGAAGTGTAAAAATAAATAAATAATTGGAATTGGGGTCCCCCATATTTTTAATACTCAGTGCAGATAAAGCAGGCAGCTGGAGGCTGCAGCCCTTGGCTGTGTGTGATATCTTGGCTGTGTATCAAAATACGAGGGACCCATGTGGCTTTCTTTAATTATTTAAATAAATAATTTTTAACAACGGCATATGGTCCCCCCAATTTTGATATCCAGCGAAGATAAAGTGGACAGCTAGGGAATGGTATTTTGAGGCTGGTGAGGCCCATGGTTATTGGGCCCTCCCCAGCCTAAAAATAGCAGCCCATAACTAACATAGAATTGGCGCTGTATTTAGATGTGCCAATTTTGGCGCTTTACCTGCCTCATCCCTATTGCCCTGGAGCAGTGACAATTGGGGTAATATGTGTTAATGACAGCTGGAATTTGTCAAAGAAATCACAGCTGTCATCAAGCCCAAGATTAGTAATGGGGAGAGGGTCTATGAGATAAATTACTTTATTTAAAAAAAAACAAACGAAAAAACAACTCTTTCTCCAATTTATTAACCCTCAAAACACCTCTGTAGGTCTGACGTAATCCACAGACATGACATCCCACAATGATCCTGGCACTAGAAAATGTAACCGATCACTGAACCAATTGGACACACTAGCAGAGCTGCAGCGGTGAGAGCGGTGAGGTCAGTGAGTTCACCGCTCTCGATTCCCAAGGTACCCCAGATGTGATCTCAGGTGAAGTCATGAACTCAGTGAACTCAATTAACTCACCTCAGGTGAACACTATAAACTCACCTCAGGTGAACTCAATGCCGTATTATGGCTATGTGCGTATGTTGAGTATTTGGTTGCCGAACATCTGCATCTCCTGGCAGAAAAACGCACCAAAAATGGGAGGCAGATTTGATGCATTTTTCTACCAAGAGATGCAGATTTGGGGAATATGTTGCAGAAATCTACACCAAATCTGCATATTCTGGCAGAGAAACGCATCAAAACCACATCCTGTTTTTGGTGCATTTTTCTGCCATTAGATGCAGATTTTCTGCAACCAAATACTCAATGTGCGCACATGGACCGCACACTGATGTGATCCATGTGTCATCCGTGTGACACGTCCCAGAGAAAACACAGGTGACATAAAAATAAAGAATTTCTATACTTACCTGTCTCCGGCGCTGCTGTCTTTGCCTCTGCTGTTGCTTCTTGGCCTGCTTATTATACTCATTGCATATTAACTGCATTAATTGCAGACCCGGAAGTAACAGCAGCGCCACGGACAGCAGCGATGGAGACAGGTAAGTATACCAGCTCATGCTATCCGTGTGCTATCCGGATAGCGCACGGACAGCACACGTAAAACACATACACATACTTTCACCACAGACCGTACAAAACGTTAGTGAAGAAATCCAGCTGAAAAAAAAACTAGCATGAGTCAACCCATTGCATCATGTGCAGAGCTTCTCTTGCCTAGAAATATTCCTCTTGGTGCATATGGCACCTGAAGAATCCTTTACATCAGTGGATGGCTGCTGTGCGGCTCCTTAATAGGAAGCAGTATGGCCTCTGTGCTCTGCCAGACAGTTTCAATGCACCAAAGATGCCTTAGGAGTGAAACATGATGTTGAAAAACGGCAATAGGGAAAAATGCTTTTTTAGTCCTTAACATTTCTAAATCGGCTTCTTCGAATAAAACACACTAATTCAAAAAATGTTCTCTCAGTAGCATGAGGGTAGAAAGCTACGGCCAGATTCTGCTGATGGCTGCTTACCTATATGAGAACAAAAAGATCTCCATGGACATCTGCTGTCAGGGGTGAGTCAGCAAGCTACATACACATAAATGTTTAGCTGGCCTCACCAAAATCCATGCCTTCATCCAACTCAATCAAATTAGATGCAATCAAAATAAAACCCACATTGCAAATTAGGTTTATTAGCAAAATGTACAAAATTCCTGCTATTTGCAACAAACTAATCAAAGAAGAATAATCTAAATAGCTCAACACAACTACAACCCTAATTTTCTAAAAAAGTTGGGGCACTGTGTAAAACATAAAAGAAACAAGAATGTAATGATTTTGAAATCTCATTGCCGTATTTTGTTCACAAAAGAACATAAAACACATATTAGAAGATGAAAGTTTAATAACTTAGACATTATTCCATTTCATTTGAAAAAATTAACCAATATAAAAATTGATGGTTCTAACAGGGTGAAATGAGCGTTGGGGTGTGTGGACATCAATGTACGTTATGTATTGTTACTATATGCAGTCTTTTTATTTAACTTTTAGGGCTAACAATCTACAGAAGTTGGTCTCCCTTGGAACTTCTTGTTACATTCTCTATCATATCATGTTTTTTAAAACGTCTGAGCCTTACACCAATCTAGGAGAACAACTGATTTGCTATATTTTCTGATATCTGCATTGGAAATTGGAACATAGTTGGTATTGAGGCACGAGTTTCATGTATATATTGTAAAATTTTTATTTATGGTTTCCTTTTTACCGTGGATATTTGTTATTAACCATCCTCATGTTGAAAATTTAATGAGATCTATTAATAAAATAAGTTTTTAAAGATTATACACGCTACATATTTTGTCTGGGATTCCAGTTTGAATGTGTTTTAGTGATTCAAATATAGAGGTATGTTCTCCTACAGGGGAATTTACTTTCCCAATGTAAAAGCCTCCAAATTCTTGACTATCTGTAGGGATTTCACAACACAATTACCAATATTTCTCTCTGTTACAGACTCTTATTTGTCATCATCAATAGGATGTTGTCTTCAGTATGTGATGTGACCGATGTGATTTTACTTTTCATTGTTTTGTCTTCTACTTACGGTAATGTGTAGTATCAGTAATCCTCCGTTTTATATATTTTCGATTGTAAGTTAAGGGCTGAACACCCACTTGTCTTGAAGGGAATGTGTTAGCAGGATTTCACTCCCCATACTATGTAGGTGCGACGCCCCAGGGCTATGGGGTACTCGGTCCCGGGCAGTGTACTACGGGGATGTGTCACTGGGTGGCTGTTGCCCGGTTCCGTGACCATGGGGGTCACTTTTAAAAAGGGGTTTGTATACAGGCGGATGTTCAATAGAGTTTATGTTGAGACGGCACTTGCGGGTTGCAGTTATGGTGATGGAACCGCCGCTGCACAGTCGTTCCACTGGGGCTGATGTGATGGCAGCCTGCATGTTGAGTCCTCCGCAAGTAGGGCCGGTGCCCCAGGGGGTTAGGTGATGGAGTTAGGCGCAGAAAGAAGGGTAGGTCACACAAGAGGTTACTGTTTAACTGGTTCTCTTTACTCACGGTAGATGGTAACTGGTACCCGGAGGAAGGCTGATATTCACCTCTGGTTCCTTTAGTCCCAGTGCCGGTTGGTGATCTGGTGGCTTCTTTCCCCTGCACCTTTCTCAAGTTGGTGAGTCCCAGTGGCTTAGAGCGTCTTGGGGTCCCCTTCTATTTGTCTCTCAGTCTCTGGTCCATACGGCGGGCAGTGTGAACTCTGTAGAGTCGGTGTTCCATTCCGGTCCCTGGTTCTCCCGTTACTGCTGGTGCCCCTGGACTTCTAAGGCTAGTGAGGTCCTGGATGGTCACCTCACTGTGCAGATTTTTATCAGGTCTGCCTGGGGTGTTTGCTTGACCTGGTGCTCTGTGCCCCGTTGGTGCTATGGTTCCAGGAGTACTTTGCCTTACTCCTCCGGCAACCACACGCCTGGGCCCTTAGATCTCCGTTACACTCCCGTGTCAGAGCAGTTGCGTCCCTCTCCTCTCACTTCCACTTACTAACTCTAACTGACTGTCTGTTTGTCACCTCCCACCTGGTCACTGTCTAGAGGACTGGATCGTCTCCACCCCTGGGTGGTCATCCATTGGGTCCATGTCTAGTCTGTCACCAGTCTGTGTGGATGGGGGAAAACTGGGATTACAATGTGTTTTGCTGTTACCATAACTGGTCTTCCAGGTCCCTGGGGGTAGGCCCTGAATGTTTGGCTGGATGCAGTACCTTGCAGTGCCCTGATGGGTTCAGAGGTGGTACATATGTGCATGTAGATCTTTTAACAAGCCCAGCAATAACTTTATATGTTCAGTCCATTCGACTGTTACTATGAAATAAGTGTCCTAATTTATATCCAATGGAGGCTGTAGTTCTAAAGCCTCTGTCTCTGCAGCTGTATTCCCCATCCAGCACAGCTGCCTCCTGTCTGACAGCTCCATTGCTTAAAGTCACACGACATAGAATCTGCCAGTCTAGCAAGAGGGGGTGGTAATGGGTGGGGAATAGAGGTGGAGTGACAGAGGCTTCAGATCTACAGCCTCATTTGCATATCAATTCAAACACTGATTTTTCAGTAAGGGACAAATGGACTGGAAATGTAAAAGTATTGCTGGATTTGTCTTTGAAAGATCAACATATAAATAGTTTAGGGTGTGAAATCCTGCTGACAGATTCCCTTTAAATGAACCAAGGAAACAAAATATTTAGAGATTAACTTTAACATGAAAAAAAAATATCATGGAGAGTTTTTAAATCAGGAGAATGGTTTGGGCTTTGAAGTGACCTTTTATTTTAATTTCACAACTTACATTTTATGGTCTCATGAACATGATTCTATTAAGACTGTATAACTGATGAGTTGTACAAAACAATAGTATAAGTAACGTGTACGGCCACCTCCATATGCCTCCAAGTGCACGCATATTTTTCTGCTACATTTTTCTGTGGGACAATATATTTAAAGAAGTATTCTCCCCTAGTATCATAGCTTTTAGGGAAGAATATCTCCATAATACGGTGCAGTACTGAGCACAAGTAACATGGAAGCAACAGGACCCAATTTCCCCCTGAACAACCTAATGCGCAAGGCTCTGAACAAGTTATTAAGAAAAGTACATGGAAAAAGCATCTTTCCCTGGATTGCCAAGGTTGGCATGGTAATGTGACTGCAGGTGGAAGGCAGGACCATCTCTAAAGTGAGGGAGCTCACAGCACAGAATGCCATTAGTAGTCTGCAGGAAGCAGGAGGCCAGACTCTATTCAACAGACTGATGGGAGAGAAAAACACACTAAAAGGATTAAAGCAGTCCCAATCTCTTTCTAAAAAAAACAAAAAAATCTATAGGTTTTAATAGCTTCAGTCACCTAACCTGACAATATAATAGTAAGGCATAGGGATGTAATAGTAAGGGTAGGGATGAAGGGTAGGCACCTGCCTAGGGTGCTACCTCCTGCCTACTTGAGGGGGTGCGCATTTTGGAGACCCCCCCCCCGAGATTGCTGAATTGCGCATTACCTTCCTCTGGCAGAAAGCATTCAGCACTGTGATGGCTGGGGGCACACAGGGGAGCAGTGCCAGTCAGTGACACCACTCAAGTCTCTGTGCCTGTGCACCAGTCATCATTCTTTCCACACACTCAATTATATTTGAATCTATAAGACGCGAATGCAATTCATTTCAGCGAAGCGCGGGACAAGAGCAGAGGAGTTGTAATGAGCTTTATTCTGCTAACGCATGCAGAGGACAACAGACAGTGATGTCATCGCACTGCCCAGTGTCCACTTCTGCACCAGATCAAAGAGGAGACAGAGCTGCGCTGGACAAGGAGCCTAGCCTAGGTGACTATAAGCTTTCTTTATTTGTTTCTATTATTTTCCATTTAATAGAATGAAAGCTATATTATACTTAAGGGCTGTATGGACATTCCAAGAGGAGCTGGTTATGGGGACATTACAAGAGGGGCTAGCTATGGGGACATTATATGGGCTGTGGGGACATCACAAGAGAGGCTGTCTTTAGGAACACAAGGGGCTGGCTATGGGAACATTCCAACTATGTGGACATTACAAGAGAGGCTGGATCTGGGAACATTAGAGGGGCTGTGGGGACATTACAAGAGGGGCTGGCTATAGGGACTTAAGGTGAGGGCTATGGGGATGGATATAGAGCTTCCTATGGGGACATTCCAAGAGGGCATGGCTATGTGGACATTCCAAGAGGGGCTGACTATCTGGACATAAGGGGCTGTGAGGACATCACAGGAAGGGCTAGCTATGGGAACATAACGACGATGGCTATGTGGATGCATATGGGGCTGGCTATGGGGACATCATAGGAGGATATGGCAATCGGGACATTCCAAGAGGGGATGACTATGGGGACATTCCAAGAGGGCATGGCTATGTGGACATTCCAAGAGGGGCTGACTATGTGGACGTAAGGGGCTGTGGGGACATCACAGGAAGGGGTGGCTATGGGAACATAATGGGGGTATGGGGACATAAGAGGCTGCCAATGGGGGCATAAGGAGCTAGCTATGGGGACATTACATGAGGGGCTGCCTATGTGGACATAAGTGGCTGGCTTTGGTGATATTACAAAAGGGGTCTAGCTATGAATACAAAAGAAGCTGGCTATGTGGACATTCCAAGAGGGGCTGGCTATGGGAACATGCCAAGACGGGCTGGTTATGGGGACATAAGAGGCTGACTATGGGCACATAAGAAGGGCTGTGGTGACATCACAAGAGGGGCTGACTATGGTGACATTCCAAAAGGGGTTGGCTATGGGAACATAAGGTGCGAGCTATGGGGACATAAAAGGGGCTGTGGGAACTTTACAAAAGTGGCTGGCTATGGGGACATAGGCAGATGGCTATGGGGACATAAGGTGCTGGCTAAGGGAACATTACAAAAGGGAGCTGGCTATCTAGACAAAAGGAGCTGGCTATGGGGGACATTCCAAGAGTGACTGGCTATGGGGACATAAGAAGCTGGCTATGGGGACATTCCAAGAGGGGTGGGCTATGTGGACATGAGGGGCTGATTATGGGGACATTATAAGAGGGGCTGTCTATGGGCACATTACAATTATGTGGTGATAAGGAGCTGACTAAAAGTATTTTACATTACAAGAAGGGCTCACTATGGGGACAATATGGAATGGCTATAGGAACATTATAAGAGGTGCTGGGTATGGGGACATTCCAAGAGGGGCTGGCTATGGGGAGATAATGGTCTGGTATGGGGACATAATAAGCTGGCTCTGAAGAGATTACAAGAGTGACTGGCTATGCGGACTTAAGGAGCTAGCTATGGGGACATTCTAAGAGGGGCTGGCTATGATGACATAAGAAGGGCTTACTATGGAAGCATTACAAGAGGGGCTGACTATGGGGACATAAGGGACTTGAATTGGGAACATTACAATAGGGGCTGGCTGTGGAGATATTAGAAGAGGGGCTGTGGGACATAACAAGTGGTTGACCATATTGTATTAGGTGCAGGGGATCTTATATTGAGGGCTGTGGTGATTAAACTTTATAGAGGGCTGTGTAGGACATTATGCTGTATTGATGACTGGAGGGCCATAATACTGTATGGGGTGCTGTGGGGGCATCATACTGTCACGCTCCCCGGGTCCTCTGCTCCGCTTCCCGGCTCACCTGCCACGCTCCCCGCTCTCCAGCCTCCATCGCCCGCGCTTCCCAGGCCTCCTGGTCCCCGCTCCCGGCGCCCGTCGGCTTCCCAGCCCCAGCCCGGCTCTGCTGCGTCCTCCTCTCAGCTTCCTGCCCTGGCTTCTGGCACCAGGGCCGCGCGCATGCGCATTAGGGCGCGCGCGCGGTCACTGACCCTTTCTTAAAGGGCCAGTGTCCACTGACAGGAAATGAAGCACACAGGTACAGGGTATAAAGGGGTGCAATGTCCAAGGGGGCGGGGCCTGATCTTCGTGTTTCCCAAGCTAGGAGTCAGGTCTCCTTGTATTCCTGTGAGATACTTACCTCTCTCTCTTCTAGAGCCGATCCTGCATTGCCATCCGGTCCTGCCGTATCCCGAACCCCGAACGCTGCCTATCTGCCATCCTGACAGTCCGCACCTTCTCTGTTCCCTGCGGTGACCCGTCATCTCGCTCCAACGGTTCCGGACCCCGCCTGACATCATCCCGGCTTCCGAACCTGAGCTCCGTCACCCGGACCACCATCAGTGACCCCGTGGTTCCAGGGACTTCTCCATTGTGCTCTTGTGCGCGGACTGTTCTGCTACCTATAGTGCTCCGGCTACCGGACTCTTTTCCCTCATCGGGGAGTTCGGCCCAGTGGATCCACCTTCTGGGTCTGCCCATCCACCTGGCCCTAACACATACTATATAATAGGGGGCTGTGGTGGACATCATACTTCTGTTGAATGCTGCACAGCTTAGTTTAAACCAAACCTCCCCCATTATAGTTAAATAATATTAGTTTCCATGACTGACCTTGGGTTTGACGGTTAAACTAAAAGATGCCAGGGATGAATATCGCTATTTTTCCCTGGTATTGTGTAAATGGTCTGGAAGCAATGAATGATTCCATATCTAAGTATGAAAACACAGTCTCTGATGAGCCTCCACTCTAAAGTACACCCCTTTTTATTTAACGTTTGCTGGTACTTCTTGGTGAAACAGTTAATAATTCTAGTGGAAGTGGTCACCAGAGCTTGTTACCTGACATATCGGCGGGGGAAGGGGATGCATTTGGGGTTCTGTTACCTTAGTCTCTGACCCAGTCCTTTACATGTGAGCTGAGGATTCATTTGGGGGGAAGAGGGAGGCCCCATCGGCTTCATCTGCTTAGGGCACCAAAATATCTTGTCCCAATCCTCATTTAGTATGGTCTATGGGCAAAATTTATGATGTAATTTCACAGGTTTAGATCAGAATTTTGTTGTTGTTGTAGTTTTAAAACACGGAATGCCGTACTATAATAAAATAAAGTGTATGATTAAATGTGATGTAAAGATTGAAGTAAATTATGTTTAAAAAAGGGACCAAACATAAAGATAACTTGATCTGACTGTTTCACTGGCAACAGCTTTATTCCACCTCAATGGTGCAAATGTAAGGTAAAGCATACACAAAGCAAAAAATATTACGCCCTAATTCATCATTTGCATTTTTTTAAAAGTCACTTTCCTTTTTTATCAAGTAATATTAGTTGTGATTTTTAGTGCCCAATTCATCGCAATTCAGGTGCAATGTAAAAAAAAATGGGCTTTTATTTAACCTCTTCATGACACTGTTTTCTGTCTTAACTTCTTCATGACACTGGATGCATTGGTATGTTCTATTTTGCAGTGTGTTTCCGCAAATGGACATACTGGTATGTGCTGACGATGAACAAAAACTGTGGCCTCACAATCACCGCCGGGAGTTTGGCTGAAGTAACAGCAATGGCCCTGGCTGTTTAACCGCACAATCGCAGCATTTAGAAGGTTGACAGAGGGAGTGGGCTCCCTCTATCACCCAATTGGGACCCCTGCAACTTGATCACGGGGGCCCGATAGTTACCATGATAGCAGGAGGTAAAATAATGACCTCCTGATTTGTCAGTTATGGTGGCCTGTTAGAACATGCCAAGTCTAAAAGGTGTTCTGTCAGCGTAACACACAGTTCTACTGCATTGCAATGTGTGTGCATTGCAATGCATTATGGCCATTGATTAGAGTAATAAAAGTTAAAGTCCCATAAAGGGACTAAGTAAAAAAAGTTTTAAGAAATTGTAAAAATATATACCCCCCCCCCCTCCCCACACAGAAAATAAAGAACAAAAAAAGTCGCAAAAAAGTGGCAAGTTTTCTCTTATTCAAAAAATACAGAAGAGGGACTGGAGTGAAGATGCCCCAATTTTGTGTCAGTTTAAAGTTGCAATTGATAAATCAGACTAAAACATTTGGAATTGCTAGATTTCCCCCCCCACAAAGTGGAAAACAAAAGCAGGATTGCACATATAAAGCAGACTTAAAAAAACGCACATGTAGAATAATAAATAGATGCAAACAAAAAAAAGGTGCAAAACACAAAAAAATAGACAAAAAAACAAGCAAAAAGGCAATGATGAATCGGAGCCATAGTGCTAGTTTCTGTAGACTGTAGTTTCTTGAGCTATGGATATGTGATAAGTTTTCTTACATATAATTTCCTGGAAGGGAATCAAGTTGTCTCCCTGCCAAGTTTCACGTATCAGTTAGTTCCCTCACAAGGGAGATTCAGTAATTTTAATAGTTTTATCTTTACTTAGAAGGAGGGTGAGGACAATCGGTAGCTATGTCTGGATATTAACAGAACATGCTCCACCCATAGTAGTAGACAGCTGGAGCCACTTACTACATGTAGAGATTTATTTGTCTCTAGCTCACTTTCTTTCACTTTTTGTTGTAATAAGATAAACTGAATACTGCATATTTTGGTACTCAACCACTTCTATGTCTATTGCTTAATTCTTTTGCAGGATTCTTAGGATTAGGCTTGCTCAAATTTATCTAGGATTAAATTAAATTAAATTTCTGAATCTCTACTTGTCCGCTGTTTGAAGAGAATCAAAAATGCTATTAACCTGCAAATGTGGGGTTAATCCACAGGTTGATATTGTTGAAATCTTCCCAGCCGCTGAACTGAAAGCCCAGATACAGGAAGGAAATGATCTTTACTCCTCTCAGCAGCTGCTGCCTTTCAGTCATACAGGCATGGCCAGTGCAGGTTCCGTCACTGCTCAATATAGAGTGAGTGGTGGCTGTTGTATCCACATCCCAAGCACTGAGCGCAGCCAGCTCAGTAGGGGTGTTTTTGTCATTGTCATTACTTTGCTACAGTGGAAAAATAAGTATTTGATACACTGCCAATTGTATCATAGGTACGAGGGCTGGGCAGACTTGGACTGTAAAAGTCTGGATCCGTGCAGGTTCAAAGATGCCAGGCCCGGGAATCCGGGTGTTTGATCCTGATTCGGCACTCGAGAAATTAAAAAAAATTAAAGGATAAATAAAGAAAACAAGAATGAAGCGGGTGTTTCATACTTACTAAGGCTCCATGTCATGGCGGCACACTGCTTCCAGGTCACACATTCACTTCCTGTGCCAAGATCGCATACACATGGCTTTCCCTGCTATCCCTGCCCACCGGCCGTCCTGTTGTCTGTGATTGGTTCCAGTCAGACGCGCCCCCAGCCTGTGTAACAGCCTGTGTAACCGTGTCTGCCTGCAATCACTGACAGACGCTGTATGTGGGTCAGTACCGACGTATAAAAATAAATAAAACAATTGAAGCAGGGTCCCTCCCATATTGTGGTACCAAGCACAGATAAAGCCCACGGCTACAATCCCAGCCCTGGCTTATCTTGGCTATGTATCAAAAGAAGAAAGAACCACATGCAGTTGTTTTTTTTTAATTATTTAAATAAATAATTTTAAAAAACGACTTGCGGTTCCCCCCCCCCCCCACCCCCAATTTTAATACCATGCCATGATAAAGCCAGCTGGGGGCTGGTAGTCTCAGCCTAAAAATATCAGCCTCCAGCCGCCCGGAATTGTCACATCCATTAGATGCGACAAGCCCGGCGCTTTACCGGCTCTTACCGATTACCCTGATGCAGTGGCAATCAGGGTAATAAGGGGTTAATAACAGCGCACAGATGCTACTAAACCCCAGATTTGTGATGGCAGAGTCTATGACATCCACATCACTAATAGGTAAGTGAAAGTAAATAAATACAGACACCGCAAAAATCCTTTATCTGGAATAAAAGACAAAAAACACTCACAGCTTTATTAACCCCCCAAACACACCTGCAGGTCCGAAGTAATCCACATGAGATCCCATGGCGATTCAGCTCTGCTACATCTGAATCTCACAGCGAGCGCCATAGAACATGACTGCTCGTTGTGAATGCAGACAAACAATGACTGAGCTGCGATGAGTGATGACATCACTCAGGTTATTTGTGGCCACAGCTGGAGATTCCCATGGTCCTCTACCTGTAACAGCAGGTAACCTGACCTCAGGTGACCTCAGTACAGTCAGTGACCTCACCGCAGGTTAGACCTGCATCTCCTGGCAGAAAACCCTTTGGGGTTTTTTTGCCAAGAGATATAGATTTGGTGCTGAAAATTTTACACCATATTCCTGCACCCAATCTACACCTCCTAGTAAAAAGCAGCCTTTTTTATGCATTCTTTCCCGCGTTTTTTTGCCGCAGTATTCTGCCAGGAAGTGAAAATTTGGTGCTGAAGTTGTCTGCAACAGATTTCAACACCAAATTTGCAAAAAAATGCAAAAAAAACCATTTTCTGCCAGGATGTGTAAATTTGGGGATGGACCCAGATCCGGTTACCCGTCTCAAAGGTACTTTCGACGATCAAAATGACCAAGTCAAGAGGAAACTCCAGAGACACTGGGGTGTCCTCAGGGCCGACCCCAACATTGCTAAATTTATTACACAACGACCATCAGTGATTTTTTTGGTGGGGGAGGTCCATAAAGGATTCGGTGGTACGTAGTCATCTAAGTAAACCTCGATTGTCAACCTGGTTTGAGAATAGGACCAATGGTACTTTTAGGTGAGGAAAATTTAGCTTTTATGGGTGGATTATACCTTCCAAATCTTTTTCAAGTAGTGCCACCCACCGAATCTTCCAAAATAGACATTTTGCCAATTGCCGCACAGTGGGAGTGGTGTATCTGTGTACGTGCCTGTGTCCCCTTGACTATGTCGGTAAGACTAAACGCCAATTGCGAGTCCTTATTAGTGAGCATTTGACAGACATCAGGCATAAACGCGATACGCCACTAGCACGGCACATCAACCAGGTCCATGGAAGATATTTGGATGCTTTGGCCTTTAGAGCAAATAAAACTGTCCCCCAGTCGCCTAGGCAAGGCGACTGGAACAAAAAGATCCTCCAATGTGAGACTAGGTGGATATATCTTATTGATTCACTGTCCCCAGCAGGTATAAATGAATGTCTAAGCTTCACCAGCTTTATTTAAGATGTCCCATTTTGTCCAGAGGGCCTCTAGTTTACCGTATAGACTAGTTATAGTCGCGGCTTTGTTTTTTGTATTTATGCCTTAACTCGGCTTCACTACTATCATTTGTTACCTATTATATACAATATCACTACCTGATTTTGCCCTTTATCTATGTGCCTTTAAAGTAAAATTATATATTGATCCCCATTTAAGATCCGATATTTATCTATAATGTCTGCATCCAGTTTTTAGTGGTAATATCTGCTGACTACTATCTTTTGAGCGTCACTATGTGGGACGCATGTGCGTTCCATTTTGAAGGATTTCCGGTCGCTACCTTTTGGTTCGCCCCCTGATAATGCACTTCCGGTACGTACTTTGTAACGCATTTGCGTTCCAGGTACACATGCTACGGAATTATTTCCGGTTAGCGGCTTTGCATACTTTATAGCTTTGCTTTATTACATACTTTACATAGGCTTTCTGGAATACGTATACATTTTCTATATTTTACCGTACATACGGAGGCATTTCTAATCTTTATTAACTGGCCGCTTGTACATTCCGGATTAGGAGGCGTGGCCTTATCGTTTAAAGATTCGACCTCTGTCTGGGCAATTCAGGTATCACCCTCACACACCATCATTCTGGTGCCCCAGCGAGGCTCCCGCATTGGCGATTTACTGGGCCTGTCCCCTGATGATTCCCTTGCATCTTTGGGAGGAAACGCGTCGGTACTCTGTCGTTGGACACTCTCAGATAAGTTTCTGATATCTCGATCTTATCTTGATGGGGCTGTGTTTTGAAACTTTTTGCTGTTAGTTTGACCTGTGCAGGGTTCTATAGGGTCATTTAGGGTCTCCCGTCGGTGAATGGGGGTGCCACAACCCTAGGGTGTCATACCCACCATTGCAAGGTAAGGAGAGCATGATTAGGGCAATATAGGGCTAGTTTTATCCCTTCTGTCTCCTAGATTATCTCACCATAACATACCCTGCATTATTATTGTGTGTTTGTTATTGTGTTTTTTTTACCTTTCAATGATATTAATATTAAGTTATTTTTTAATGGGGAATATATTTTGGTTTCTCTGACTTCAACCCCTATCATATTGGCTGCGGCCTGGTTTAATTATTGATTGTTATGGCTGGATTCCTGTCTGGACCGGTGGACACTACTGGTTGGATAGCTGAGGCTCAGGAAGTCTTTTCTGAGAGTGCATGTGAGGGTGCTTCGGCGACTGAGCCTTCCCTCCATTCTCTGTTTCCACCTTACTTGATGTATAAAAAACATATCGAGTCTTGGTGGGAGGTTCAGTCGCTTGAAAGCTACATTAGGCAAAAGATCATACCCAAGGTGTGAATTGGATGTAGCAAAGCTGAATCGCCGTGGGACCTCTTGTAGATTACTTCAGACCTGCAGGGGTGTTTTGGGGTTAATAAAGTATTGAAAGAGGGTGGGTTTTTGTATTTTATTCCAAATAAAGGATTTTTTCTGTGTTTGTGTTTTTTTACTTTCACTTACAGTTTAGTGATGCTGGTGTCATAGATGCTGCCATTACTAATCTAGGGATTAGTAGCAGCTGTGGGCTGCTATTAACCCCTCATTATTGCCACCGCACCAGGTCAAACGGGAAGAGCTGGTAAAGTGCCGGGCTTGTCACATCTAATAGATGCGACAATAGCCGGCGGCTGGAGGCTGATATTTTTAGGCTGGGTCTCCCCAGACTGAGAATACCAGCCCCCAGCTGGCTTTATCTTGGCTGTGTATTAAAATTGGGGGGACCACACGTTGTTTTTTTAAAGTATTTATTTACATAAAGAAAAAGCAGCATGTGGTTCCTTTTCTTTTGACACACTGCCAAGATAAGCGCGGAGCTGCGGATGTAGCTGTAGGTTTTATCTGTGTTGAATATCAGAATACCAGGGGGACCCTGCACAAATTGTTTTATTTATTTATTTTTATACCACAATAGTGACGGTAGCTGCTAGAGTGTATGGGCTCCTTCCAGGAAGACGTCATGTCAACACGCCCCCTATCACATGATAGGGGCGTGTTCAATATGCCATACGATGTTTCCAGCCAGAATACATTTTTTTACATGCACGTGGGCATTTATAATAGACGTTGGGGTCTGGGGGTGAGACCCCTAGATAGGGGGAGTGCAGTGGGGGGCAAAGCCCTCCCATGCATGATTATAGTGGATGAGAGAAAATATCCCCACGCCAACTAACCAAGCCAGTCACGCCCACTAACCTGGAATGAGCCTATATATTCTAGGCTCACGGTAGATGCTAGAGTGTATAGCATCCATAAGTTACACTGAGTTCACCGCCAACCAGATGTCCTGGCGCTTGTGATTGGATGCATTCAGCTGACACACTGCCACTAGAGGTGGGGGTGTGTCTGACTGTAATCATCGTCTCAGGAAGTGAATGCAAGGCCTGGGAGCAGCGTACATCCATGCAGGAGCCTTGGTAAGTCCACCACGCGTGCTCCCATTCTTCTATCCTTTCTACCACCATTTTTCATCTCCGGATTCTGATCTCCATAGACATATATGAGGGCGGATTCCAGACTGGATCTGGATACCCGCCGGTCCTGGTTTTTTTTTTTTTGCAAGTCCGCCCAGCTCCAGTAGGTACACCTCAACTGTGACAGACAGAATCCCCATAAAAATGCAGAAAATCATATTGTATGATTCTAAAATAATTAATTTGCATTTTATTGCATGAAATAAGTACTTGATCACCTACCAACCAACAAAAATTCTGTCTCTCACAGACCTGTTATTTTTTCTTTAAGAAGCCCTCTTACTCTGCACTCATTACCTGTATTAATTGCACCTGTTTGAACTCCTTACCTGTTTAAAAGATACCTGTCCATAATTGCACCAATCACACTCCAACTTCTCACCATGGAAAAGAACAAAGAGATATCTAAGGACACCAGGGTCAAAATTGTAGACCTGCTCAAGGCTGGGATGGGCTAAAAGGACAATAGGCAAGCAGCTTGGTGAGAAGGCAACTGTTGGAGCAATTTTGACTCGGTCCGGGGCTCCATGCAAGATCTTACCTTGTGGGGTAAGGATGATTCTGAGAAAAGTCAGAAATCAGCCCAGAATTACACAGGAGTACCTGGTCAATAACTTGAAGAAAACTGAGACCACAGTCTCACAGTTTACCATTTGTAACACACTACGTCATCATGGATTCAAATCCTGTAGGGCACGCAAGGTCCCCTTGCTCATGCCAGCACATTGTCTAGGCCCGTTAAAGTTTGCCAATAATGATCTGGATGATCCAGAGGAAGCATTGGAGAAGGGCAAGTGGCCAGGTTAGAAAAAAATAGAACTTTTTTACATCAACTCCATCCGCTGTGTTTGAAGGAAGAAGGTTGAGTATAACTCCAAGAACAATGTCCCAACCGTGAAGCATGGGGTTATAAACATCATACTTTAGGGGTGCTTTTCTGCAAAGGGGACAGAATGACTGTACTGTATTGAAGGGAGGACAGATAGGGTCATGTATCGTGAGATTTTGTCTAACAACCTCCTTCTCTCAGTAAGAGTTTTCTGAAGATGGGTTGTGGTTGGGTCTTCTGGCATGACAATGACTCAAAACACTCAGCCAGGGCAACTAAGGAGTGGCTCCGTAATAAGAATTTCAAGGTCCTGGAGTGGCCTAGCCATTCTCCAGACCAGAACCCAATAGAAAATCCTTGGAGAGCGCTGAAACTTAATGTTGTCCAGTGACAGCCCCAAAACCTGAAAGATCTCGAGAAGATCTGTGTGGAGGAGTGGGACAAAATCTCTGCTACAGTGTGTGTAAGCTTGGTCAAGAACTACAGGAAATGTCTAACCTCTGTAATAGTAAACAAAAGTTTTGTACTAAATATTAAGTTCTGTTTTTCTATTGTATCAAATACTTATTTTATGCAATAAAATGTAAATTACTTATTTTAAACTCACACAATATGATTTTCTGGATGTTTTGGGGGGATTCTGTTTGTCAAAGTTGAAGCGTACCTAAGATAAAAAATTACAGACCTCTCCAATATTTGTAGGTGATTAAGCTTGCAAAATCGGCAGTATATCAAATACTTATGTTCATCACTGCATGTCTTAAGGCATTATATCTTCATTTGATTTGTTTTTTTACTTTCCACTGTATAATAGTTTAATAAACACTTTGAAATATTAAAGTGCACACATTATAAAAAGTTATTAAAATCCTTTGTAAAAAGAAATCATGGTGCAAAAAAAGGGCAAAAGACAAGGGTTAGAACAAACTCAATTATAGACCAAGAATTCTAAAGACAGTCTTCCTAATTCAACAAAAAGTCAAAATAAGAGATCATTTTTCCACACCATTTAGTGTGACTTATGAGAATATTACAACATTATTGCAACATCTTCCTATTTTATATCAAGATGCTGATTTAGCACAGATTTTAAGCAATGTACTATATTGCGAGACATGGAGTCTCCATTGCAAAAATGATTTCTACCAGCATATATAATCTTAATCATGTATGTTTTCGATCTACATGTGAACAATCAAGGGCTCCGACACTCTGCCACTCTGCAGTGAACTATATGCAAATATGAAAATAAATCAAGTAATATGAGGGGCTGCTGATAAGTCTTTTGCTTTGTGATCTTTTTTTGTTTCTATGGTAACAAATGTTACATTACATGAAAGCTTTATGTGTCTAATATACGTTTTCAAAATTTTGTGTTTGTTGCTTATGGCAACAGTGTTCTATGCATGCGGGAAAACAAAATGTTGGAGTCTAATGCGAAATTCACAGCAACTAAGAGCAGAGGAGTGATAAAATTCTTGTTTCTGCAAGGAAAGTCTGCGAAAGATATTCATGGTGATATGTCACACATTGGGGGATCAATGCTCTTCATATTCCACAGTTAAGAACTGGGTTGCCAAATTTAAAACAGGCCACTTCAGCACCAATGATGAGGAATTTCCTTTACGACCAAGAGTGGTTGTTGTTCCGGAGATCGTCGATGCTGTGCACAACTTCATACTTTAGAATCGACAAATTTCAGCTACAGCAATAGCCGATATCATGGCGATTTCCCATGAACGTGTTTGTATCATTATCCATGAACATTTGGACCTGAGGAAGCTATCTGTCAAGTAGGTCCCCAAATGTTTGACAACAGATCAGAGAAGCATGCGAGTAAAAACTTCCCGGTCAATTTGTCAGCGTTTACGGAATGATAAGAACTTCCTGGATCGACTGGTCACTATGGATGAGACCTGGATTTATTTGTATGACCCTGAAAACAAGCAGCAGTCAACAGAGTGGAGGCACAGTGGTTCTCCTTATCCAAAGAAGTTGAGAGTGCAAAAATCAGCCACTAAGATGATGGCGTCTGTGTTCTGGGATAAGGAGGGCGTGCTGCTAGTGGACTACCTTCAAAAGGGTTCCACCATCAATGCAAAGTATTACATTGAAGTTTTGGACCACTTGAAGGGAGCTCTGAAGGCCAAAAGGTGCGGCAAGCTGCCAAAGGAATCTTGTTCCTGCAGGACAACGCCTCCGCTCACAACGCACAAGTGACCACGGCAAAACTGGCAGAGCAGGACTTCCAGCTGGTTGACTACCGACCTATTTCACCATATCTAGCTCCCTCCAACTCTTATCTGTTTCCAAACCTGAAGAAACACCTTAAGGATACCAAATTTCACACCATTTCTGATGCCATGGCTGCTATGAATGCCTGGTTTGAAGCACAACCAAAATCCTTCTTTTTGCTAGGCTTACAGAACTTGGGATACCAATGTAAGAAGTGTGTTGACGTCAGTGGGGAGTATGTGGAATAAGTGTCAAGTTTCATCATCCTATCTCGTTTCTTTCTGGGTAAAGCCAAAGATTTATCAGCAGACCCTCATATTAGATCAAACACAACTGGCATAACTTGTAATGCTAAAGCACCACTCCAAAGTTCTTATGACCGCAACTTCTAACTGGCTAGAAGTCAGAAGTTATGTCACAAGCTCTCAATGCAAGTTTATGAGAGCCAGAATGAGCCTCTCACAGACTTACTTTCAGGCTAAAGACACACCATGAGTAAATCGGAGCGAGTGGAATGCGATAAAAAAATTGCATTCCACTCGGACCAATGTTACTCTATTAAACACAAAGCAATGTTGTCAGCTCACCTCCTCTGGTTCTCTGGTGTCCTAGTAGCAGCCTGGACTCCGAAAACAAGCAAGAAAATAGATCCAGGGCTTGTGAGGAACCAGCTTGAAGTAGTTCATATAAAATATCCAAATTTGTTTAGAAAAGAAAACAAATAAAAATACAGGACAGTTATGACGACCCCCTTATAGGACTAGATGGTCAGTGGGGACAGCGCGTTTCTGCCAATCTCTTGGCCTTACTCATGTACAATTAATCTTACTCTATGGGGCCGCTTACATGAGTGATTTTTTTCTCAGTCCTAACTAGACCAAGGAAACAATCACAGCATGCTGTGGATGGAATCTGATTTGTTTTCTGTCGCATCCATACACGTCTATGGATACGACAAGTCTCAACAGTGCACACCCCCTCCTCTGCAACTGTGCTGCGATTGCAGGATCACATCACAGTGGCATGACACTTGGCTTACACTCCAGCAGAGCGGAAGCTGAGTGTTATGCGATGCACTTGCAGTAGTGCTCGTGTGGCCCAAGCCTTAAGAGTGACCTCCGGTTTGCTCCATGAAACAGTAAAGCGATCCAGCAGGTCACAAACTGCCAGAGACCGACTAGAGCAGTGGTGATAGAAGCCGAAGACGTAGGGTGAGTAAATGAGTAGGGTCAGGGACCTTATGTAAAAAGTGGTGCTTTCATTAATTTATCAAGTACAGTACAACATGTTGTCTATCTTATCTGCCAAGAGTAATAAAAAAAAATATATAGGCAGCACTGATAGAAAGTTAAAAAACTTATTTCAGAATATACTTACAGATCTTAATGACAAACTAGTTTCAAAGGATCATTGTCTGATCTGAATAATCACTGCATCCAGGCATTAATGGGAAATTCATACTAGAGATTTATTCCATTTTCAAGTAAGGCTATGTTCACATTGCATTTTTTGTAACACTTCAGTGGCTCTGTCAGGACTTCCATGTGAAGTTCTAAATGCTGGTACAACCTCTGACGGGGAGGATAACTTTAGTGATGTATATGGAGCCATTTTGTGCTGTTTGCTCTATGTTTCGCTAGTGCCTGCCTTCTTGAGGTGCAGACACAAAAGTGCAGCCAATCACGGTTTTTTGCCAGCCTCAAGAAGACAGATACTGCCGGAGGTCAGACAAAGCATGGAGTGACTCTGTCTGCCTCATTAAAGTCAAAGGCACAGTCGGGAGATACGTGCACTAGCAGATTTACATTTTAAAACTGAACTAATGTATTTATATTGAGAGGTTCACAGTATATATATAATCATGTTATATATATAATCATGTGATATATATATATATATATATATATATATATATAATCATGTTAGATCTATGATCTATTATTTCAGTATCTTTCCCTCTTTCACAATTATTCCCTTGTTCTTTTTTTCTCTCCATTTAACCTTTTGATCACTTCCCTTTTTAGATAATGAATGGTATGAAAACTGTTGCCTACTACTTTGAAATAGGGTACGAGTAAGAACTAATAATGAGTGAGCATGCTCACCACTGCTTCCTACTTGATTAAGCATCGGGTGCTTGGATATGCTTGCTACTTGGCCGAGTATTGCGGATGCTCGGATATGTCAGGCACAAAGAGACGGCTCCTTTAACTGAACGATGGGAGCCAACACCCCAGTGAAAACTGCTTGCAGTCTCTGAATGGCTCTCACTGGGGGTAAAACCGTGTTCGGATGACGTATGTAAAAAAATAAAAACACCTACATCCCCCGGAAATAATTGTTCTTTGGCTGGCTGCATGTGGGCGGAGAGCCGGGCTGCTCTTCAGTAATTTACTCCATTACACTCATTACCTGAGTCTACCCAGTTTAAGCTTCCAATCTACTCGATTCAAGTAACGAGCACCCAAGCACTTTAGTGCTTGCTCAACATTAGTAAGAACCTCTAGAGGTTAGAAACACGTCACCTTGTTTTCCCTTTTGTCTTTTCACAATAGATTTTAATCATTTTTATAATAAATGTGGTTTGTTTAATCATCTCTCGGTATGCTAGATAACAATTTATCAACAAGAAACTACATTATTTACTTGGAAACCAGGTCAGATATTTTGTCTCTGCATCCTGCAAGAGAGATTCAGTGGATCAGCAAGCTAAGGAGACCTTAGCTGAGCTAATAACTTGATCCTATTTTTTCATATTGTTTATGTGGGAAATGCACGAAACTTACAAGAATTTGGAGCAAGAGCTAGATAATCCCTTGCTGTACACTGGAGACATAGCTGTCACGGGGTGTAATGGGATCACTAGGGACAGGGAAGCCTAAACTGGCCCTCAGGCTAGGGGAACCCTACCTCTCTATGATCCCAAAGGTACATCTGAATGTGCCAATGTTTGAGCTGCCTTCCTTACCTTAGCTCCTGAACAACCCCGGTCTAATGGCCTCCCTCCCTCCACTCAGGAGAGGGCTGGGTCATGAGTGATTAATCCCCACAAATAAACAGACGGGGGGACAACCGAAACTCAAACTTGCAGCAATCACTCACAGAGGTATAGAAAATATGTGATCAGGAGGAAACTATAGAAAGGGAGGAAATAATCAGACAACAAGAGTATTTCCACAACACATCAAACAGCACACAGAAGTTCACCAACAAGTGGATAACAAAGCACAAGGATCGAGATCGCATAAAGCTATCATCGACATGGGAAAACATGCTCCACCATCTTAAAAAGGGTGGAGGCGACTGTGATAGGTCTCCTACAACATGTGACTCGAGCAGCAATCCACAAGCTAGCAGCAATAAACTCCTGCAAGCCCGACTACTTACAAGAGCACAGCTGGTCGACTCAAGTCAAAAGCAGTATCGTATGGAGTGTCCAACTCTGTTGTGTGAACAGCATCAGATGTAGTCCTTAATATATGGATAGCTATGATTATATTACTTTACTTGTGTGGATTGGATGACTTAGCATCAACATATGTTTAGAAATTCATGTCAATATCCCCTTTAGAAATATATTCACCTGCTGTGTGTGTGTGTGTGTGTGTGTGTGTGTGTATACTGTATATACTGTATATATATATGAGCCAAATTTTTCATGCCCACACCCACTTTCCGTTGATGTAATTGTAAAAGTAAATGTAAAGTAATGTACCTAGGATGGAGTAATCCTATTGCTGCATATACATTAAATAGAAGCAAACTCGGGACTATAGATTTTTATCCACTGAGAGTCAAAGATGAAAATTCCTATGGAATGACTGTAAGCCGAAAACTTGAAAACTGAAAAGAATTACTATACAAAGTATATTAGAAAAATTATAAAACTATTTAAGACTATTTAAGAATAATAACATTTACTTGCTGAAAACAAAATCTACCTTTTAAATTATTCCTCAAAATATTACTTAGTGTCTGAGTCTCTATGTTGTGCTTGTGAGCAGGATTTATTACTAAAACATCATAGTCGTAGGTACAAAAATGTACATGGTTATGAGTTAAAATGTATATATCAATCCCTGGAAAACCTCTATAATGTAGACTCTTCAAAAAGGGAATTATTACTTTTATTTCCATATCTGCAATATAAAATATATGACTGTCATTCTCCTTCCAACTTAGGAACAATGTAAGGTTTCAACATGGCTCCAAGAGTACAATTCTACTGAATCAAAATGAGTCGACATCACTAGATCTAGTAGTAAGTACTGAAATAAGGACATATTGTGCGAGTTTATTGGTCCAGAGAACAGAAATAAGAAAAATAATCTCTAATTCAAATATACTTTGCAGTTTATATTTGCATCACTGTATAATTATGTCCATGTTTATTGTGTAAGTATTCAATGCCGACATGATAAGAGAGGCTCAGTATGCAAAGAGGATTGTGGGTTAAAACAGCATCAGCAAAAAAAACCCCACTCAGCGTTAATTGTCCTAGGATTCCGCTCCTTAATGCAGCACCACGCTTGGGTAAGGCGAGGGTAAAAATATTGACATTTGCATTGACATTACATGCATATAGATAGAGTAAATAAGGAAATCGAGTGAATTCAAAAAAGATGGGGTTACAGAACAGGCTGTATGCATTGGAAGTGTTATAACAGTGTCCCCTGTGTCCATGCGTATACAATGGCCACACTCAGGTCTATAGGAGAGGATGTGTATTCATTAGACGGGGTGTTAAGCAGCTTATAGAGGTTCCATATGTAAAAAAGGATGAAATAACCAAACATTAGATGTGCTCTAACCTCCTTATATAGGTCATGTTAAAATGTGGACGCCTGGTGTTGGTCTTGATCTCTATGTTCAGATTATGTGAAACGTTTATATGTAAGGGGGTGGCAGTAGCCCCAAAACCTCCCCGACAACCTGGCTTTATGTTCTGGTAGGAATGTGAGTTGGGGCGGAGTTCCATAGTTCACCATTAGAGAGCACAGTGTCCCGATAATTGAGTGCAGGGGAATGGGATGAGCTCAGGGTAGATAGGGGAGGGGCATAAGTGGGAGACCGGGAAGGAGGAGAGTTGGGAAGAGGACAAGGAATTTGGAGGTTGCAGAGACGGAGTGGGAGAGTGATCGGCTCCTGATGTGTAGAAGGCCGCCCTGTTTTTTGTGGACTGGCGGACAAAGACACGGACGCAGCAGGCAAGGGGCTAAATCCTAGGGACCGCCACCGTGTAGAATTGCTGAGGAGCTCTGGGAAGTGGGAGATCAGCATGGCGAGAGTACGCGTATCCACAGGGAGAAGGGCTGATAATCCAGGAAGCCGGTGGAACTCTCTGACAGCCGGGGTAATGAGAATAGTGAGAGATTGGATGTGTCTGGTGAATAAAACGTGCACTATCTCAGAAAAGAAAGGTGTTTGCAAAACCATTAAAGTGCAGATGTTGAATGAAAAAACTGGAGTATGCCTCTCTGTTACTGGGACTGTATCCTAACCCAGAGGTAAACTCTTCAGCCTCCCTGGGAGCTTGCATCCTTATACCACCTCTACACACATTACCCCTTTTTCATGAAGAGAGACGATCGGATGTACCACCACTACAACCCCCAGCCTCGGCAGAGCCCCCAGCCAGTCCTTCATATAGCCCTGAGAGATTGGGAATAGTGACATATTGACATCTATTGAAATATTCAACATTTCTAGTTAACAGGAAGTTTCTTTTTTCTATATTAGCTTATTAGAGGGGTTGTTTGAGACTAAAATATTGTTGACCTTTTATCAATATCAGATCAGGAGGGGTGGGGAAATGACCAATGGAATAAAGTGAAGCCATGTGGCCACAATGCATAACTTACAACAGGACTTTTAAATATGACAGGTCTTTAATAGCATTGGTCTTATATGGCTCAAAGAGAGATTTTGAGCCCTCTGAAATCCAGGGCACAGGTGCAACTCCAATCTCTGCACCAAACAAAGTTACGCCCCTGGGTCTGACACGTGGCGCTCTTACTATTCGGGCTTGCTCACATTAGTGTATAAATCGGACAATTGCAATGTAAGAAAATCTCACATTGCACTCGGACCTATGTTAGTCAATGTTGCAGTTAGACCAATATTGCAAGGTTGCTGCGAGTTTTTCCTCAGCTCTAAATGGATCAAGGAAAACATCGCAGCATGCTGTGATTGGCAGTGTGTCTCTGATCATGACTAGTGATGGGCGATCCCCTCGGTGGTCGGGATCGGGGAGATTCGCCCGGTCATTTTGTAAAGATCAGGATCGAGATAACACAATCTTGCGCCCGATCACCGATCTCGGGTTTTACAGTTATGTGATGGGGCGGGGGGGGCTGTAAAATAAAAAATACAGTTAATAATAAACATTAAAACAACCAAAACAAAAAACCTCTTAAAAATTACATTTTATTTGTATACACATTGTATACACTATACCTCGGGTTCCTTGCGTACATTTTGTTTTTGAATTAATAATAAACATTGTCATTATATTTACAGGCCCCGCGACGCGTCCTGCAGACTCTGTCTCCCGCCGCTTTTGCTTCCAAGTCCGATTACCGCTGTGCCCTCCCGGTAACCATCGCTGACGATAGGACCTTCTGTGACGTCATAGCCATGTGATCAGTCACATGGGAATGTTGTATTATCTCATTGGCTATAGACTGGGTAACATGACTATGACGTCATGCAAGGTCCTGTACTGTCAGTGGATACGGATGGACGAACATGCTCGCCAGTACGCGGTGCTCACCCGAGCATCTCAGTACTTGGTATACTCGGCGAGCGCCGTGTACCGGCGTGATGCTCTGGCACATGCTCGGCTCCCTCTCCCTGCATGTTGGTGCTCTTTGCAGAGTCAGGCCACATGCAGGGATTGACTGCCACACACTGCAATGCCACAGCTGGTGACTAGCGGCACCGGGAATCAGGTGATCGGAGATCACCGTTGCTATAGTAATCAGCTCATTAGGTTACTATGGCAACTGTGGCAGCGGTGATGTCACCGCTTACCAATCCGCAGCCTCTGATCACTCATTGAGTGATTAGACAGAGCGGTGAGCAGAAGCGTCTTCCTCCCCCAGTGGTGTCTGATATAGCAGAGCTAGATCGGTTGAAGAAGACAGAAGACCAGGACCATGGAAATGTGAGAGGGAGTAATAAAGATAGAGTCCCTAGTGTGTCTGTGTATTTATTTCTAATAAAGTATTTTTTCTCTGTGTGGTGTCTTTTTTTAACCCTTTATTGGAGATTCTTAATGGCCAGGTCAAACTTTGCCTAACATTAAGAATCTTGGGCTTAATACCAGCTGGTAAAACAAAGCTGGTATTAACCCCTTATTACCCAGCGTGCCACCCGGCACCAGGGCTGCTCGAAGAGTTGGATACAGCGCCAGAAGATGGCGCCTCTATGAAGCGCCATTTTATGGGGCGGCTACGGACTGCAATTCGCAGCTAGTGGGCCTAGAAAGCTTGTGCCACCCTGTGCTGCGGGTTCCAATCCCCAGCTGCCTAGTTGTACCTGGCTGGAGACAAAAATTGGTTGAAGCCAATGTCGTTTTTTTTTTAAATTATTTCATGAAATTTGTGAAATAATTAAAAAAGGGCTTCCCTATATTTTTTGTTCCCAGATGGGTACAAATAAGCAGCTGGGGGTTGGGGACAGACCGTACCTGCCTGCTGTACCTGGCTAGCATACAAAAATATGGTGAAGCCCAAGTAAAAAAATTTTTCTATTGGCAAAAAACTTTAAAAAAAAAAGGGCTTCCCTGGATTTTCCATTGCCAGAGCCCGCCTTCCCTGGAAATGGCGCATTGTTTCTAGCGCCATTTCCAGGTGCTTTACCCGGCTCATCCAGCGGCCCCGATGGCGGTGGCACGCTGGGTAATAAAGGGGTTAATACCAGCTTTGTATTCTCAGATGGTACTAAGCCCGAAATTCATAGTGTCACGGCAAATTAGACATGGCCACCATGAATTTCTAGTAAACAGTAAAAAAAAACACAACACAGATTTTTTTTTTATTAGTAATAAAACAAAAAAAAAACATTTAGAGACTCCATCTTTTTTTATAAAAGAAATCCTAAATCCGACATAATCCACAGGTAGAGCATTGTCAGCTTCATCACTCTGTACAGACAGCGTCTATACACAGTGAGAATCACAGAGAGCCAAGTCAGCTCTGCTACATCGCTTTCTATAGAGCAAGCAGTAGGCTGACAGTGAGGGTATGATTGCATTTGCGTCTCGCATGGGCATCACCCCACACTGACTGATCTCAGGACAGGAGTGCTTCAGCTGCATGGAAACACATTCAGCCGACCCGCTACTGTCGGGAGATTGTGCGCCGTGATGCGACACTCGCACAGTGACAGTCAAAGTTCAATCGAGTCCATGAGCCATGGACTCGGGTGAACCCTATCGTCACCGCGAACACGACCGAAAACAGCCGATGACTGCTGAGTGACGAGCAGTGCATTGAATACCCCCGAAAGTTAAACGGACCTTTGATAACATCATAGTCATGGGATCAATCTGTAAGCCAATGTCTGTACAACATTCACACCAGACTGGTCACGTGGCTATGATGTCATTGAAGGTCCTGTAAGTCCAGTGTTGGTTACCGGGCGGCACAGCATTGATCGATCGTGGAGGCAGAAGCGGCCGGGAGACAATCTGCAGGACGTGTCGCGGGACCTGTAAGAATGATCATAATGCTTTTTAATAATGTGCTTTCTTTTTACAGCCCCTGGACCCGATCTGGACCCGATCTGTAACACAAGCTTTCCAGGAAAGCTCGGGATCGGGATCGTGCACATGATCACTATGTGATTGGTACGATCCACGATCTTTACAGATCGGGATCGCCCTCCCTAATCATGACATACGCAGAGACAGGCAATGGAGGAGACGGTGAGATTAAGCTCTCTGTCTTCTCCTCACCTGTGATCAGATTTTCAGAGTGAGTGAGTGACACTCAAATCATGAGTGTCATTAGTTAATCACATCTGATGCTCTCGACCGATGAAGGCGTCCTTCAGCTGTTATCTGCTCTGACAGCAGTGGGATGTAAGTAATGTATGGTGGTGGAATGGCACAGCTCTATACATTCTTTAGTGAACAGGAAAAGGTGCTGTACCCTGGCGCGACTTCTAAAAAAATATATGGACTAATTGTGGCTGAACCAAGAGACATATACCCACCATTCAGACAAGGATGACCGATTCTGTCGCTAGGTTATCAATATGTTAGTCCTGGACAAGCCCCTTAATCCGCCCTATGTGATAGCAGCGCATTTGGACTACAGGTGCATACATCTTGTAGCCAAATGCTAGGGCATTGGTAATCTGGCCTTGTGTGGGTAATGGATGTTTCTTTTTCTATGATGAAGCCAAACAGGACAACAATTGTGCCATTTTACCAAAAGGAGTGCTGAAAAATATACTGGGCAAGCAATCTATGCACTTGGTGTATACATTAAATGGAATCTGTCACCAGGCTTTTGCCACCTAGTAAGAATAATGTACAGACAGAGACCATGATTCCAGTGATGTGTCACTTATTGAGCTGCTTGCTGTAGTTCTGATAAAATCATTGTTTTATGAGCCAGAGATTATCACTACAGGACCATATACTGTATATACCGTAGATGTTACCTTTCATTGTAAAGCTATCTCAGATTATAAGAGGATGATGACAGAATCAAAATTACTAAGTGCTATATGTATAATACATGAAGAGAAAAGAAATGTAAACAAATACTTATCTTAAAAATTAACTTATAACCTATTTAGCAGTTAGTTTAACAGCTTTTGACAATTACCAATTATCTAGAACAAAAGTATAACATTAATTCCAAGAACTAAATATGCTTCTATTAAACACTTCCATAGATGCATAATGAAAGCACAGGCACAGCCCGAACCTATTAACCTCTACTACATGCTGCTTTCTGTTTCTTGTTGTGTCATTTGTTCTCGTTTTTGCAGTCTCACATAACACTTCCATAGAGCAGATTTATTAATGTGGCATGTCCCAAAATTTTCACAAAATAATACATAAACTTATTCTTTATTGATTGAGTGTCCGCTGAGTTTAACATCCCATCCCAAAATGTCCAATTATTACAATAATGGAAAATACTGTAATCTGCACAACTGGTAGGCATGAATAGCATATGGTGACCATATACTACTTATATATCACCTAATATGCAGTCACTTTCCAATTTTCTAATACATATATATGACAATGACAATATATCGATATATGGGCCAGAGGTATAACGCTTATCCTCGTGGAGAATGATATGCCAGTGTAAGGAGGCTTATAAGCCATGCAATTCTTCGAGGAGATAATATATATGTAAATCTTAAGAGGAAATTTGCATATATAACATATATATATATATTTATTATTTAATATACCTGTATAAATGTATCTATATATTCATAAATCAGCACCAATACATTACACTCTGTCAATATATGTCTTTCTTGTTGGATTTAAATCAATAGCCTTATTCTGCAAAAATAAAAACTCCAGACCATAAACCTACCCAAAAAGTTTACCCAGACAGCACATTGGCTTGGTGGATAGCACTGTTGTCCTACTTTAGGGTATGTGCGCACGTTGCTTTTTACCTGCTTTTTTGCTGCTTTTTCTTCTGCGCTGTTTAATGCCAAAATGGATGTGTTCTTCTATTCAAGCAAAGTCTATGGGAATTTGGGTTTCTTGTTCACACTATGTTGTTCAAAATGCTGCCTTTTTGTGGCAGAACTTTGGTCAAAAACTCAGCTTTGCAGTGCAAAACCCAAATGGCAAAAACAATTGACATGTTGCTTCTTTGAATAGCTGAGTTTTTGACCAAAGTTCTGCCACAAAAAGGCAGCATTTTGAACAACATAGTGTGAACAAGAAACCCAAATTCCCATAGACTTTGCTTGAATAGAAGAACACATCCATTTTGGCATTAAACAGCGCAGAAGAAAAAGCAGCAAAAAAGCAGGTAAAAAGCAGGTAAAAAGCAACGTGCGCACATACCCTAATACTGCTGGCCTAGGCCAGAATCTGCATGAAGCCTGGATGTTCACTGTATAAATATATGCTTTTTCACAAACGTTAAAAATCTAGTAATAGGCTAATTGTAGCCCTATTAAATTATGTTTTCTGCTAATTCTTTATGAGAAAATAGTTAGCAAAATTATAGCTATTGGCTATATTCATATTTGTGGCAGATTTTTCCACTACAAACTTTGTGTTTATTTATGAAAATATCGAAAATGTTACAAAAAATGTAAACATTTCGCAATTTTTGAACTTTGAATTTAGATGTCCTTAAACCAGATGGTTATCTCACACAAAATCTGACCCCATTTTACAAAGTCCACCCTTCAATGAATTCATCTAGGGGTGCAGCATATTGACACAACAGGTGTGACACAAAATTTTATACTACTGCACAGTGAAGAAAAATTAATTACATTTTTACCAATAGAATGTTGTTTTAGCCCCAGAGATTTAATTTACACAAGGCGAATACGTAAAAATGGCCCCATAATGTGTAACACAATTTCTCCTGAACGTGGCAATACCCCACATCTGACTGACTGTTTGGTCACGCAGCAGCGCTTGAGAGGGAAGAAACACCATTTGACTTCTGGAACACTGATTTTCCTAGAATGATTTGTGGACACCATATGCAGAGCCCCTAAGTGGCAGAACAGAATAAATCCCCTCAAGTACCTTTACCATCACTAACCTCAGTGCTGAGAGGTGGCAGGATTATGGGTATGGGGAGCGGTGAATATTCACTGCTCCTGTCGCTGGCTTCCTGCAGCAGCAACCTTACTCCTATGACCCCGCTTTACCGCCAGCGGCGCTACCCACAGTGAGCCAGGTTCAATTGGACTATAAGATGCACCCTCATTTTCCTCCCAAATTTTTTTTGGGAAAAAAGGCATCTTATACAGTAGTTATGAAATACGAGAATCAGTGAAACCCCTTATGGATCCATTCACTAATGAGGCAGCAGAGTTACTAAGGACTCTGGCCTCTGTTAAACAGTGTCCTTCTTTTCAAGGGTGCACAAAACTGTTGTTGATCGCACTTTTGTGCATGCCTAAAAAGACATGTAAAATGATGTACACTGCCGGATCACAGGCCAGATAGGAGTTCAAAGTGACTTATCACAGTGAATTTCACTTTGGGAATTTTGTATAAATCAAGGTTTTCAGAGATTTTTTTGTAATCCTCGGTGTAAGAACTCAGTGTAGAGTGCAGGAAATTATTACGTGAGCCTTACTGAGATCTTTGGGAGGCAGAATTAACAAATCACTAGCAATTGAAGAATTGGCTTTATTTATTTATTATGCCGGTCACTGTGCAGTATAAGTGGTTAAGCTACTTTGATCTTCAGGTCAGTACAATTACAGTGATACCAGATTTATATAGTTTTTAAGGCTTAGTTACTATCACACTAAAAAACACTTTTTTCACAAAATAAAGGTTTTTTTGCATCATCGAATTTAGAAGGCTATAGTTTTTTGTTTTTTTTTAAATTGTTCTGCTGGCAGAGTCATGTGAGGGCATGTTTTTTTGTGAGATGTTGGCGTTTTAATTGGTACCATTTTGAGCCACATAATATTTTTTGATTGCTTTCTATTCCACTTTTTGTGAGGCAAAATGAAAAAGAAACAGCAATTCAGGATTGCTTTTTTTTCTTACCCCATTAAGTGTGTCGTAAAACTGATAAGATTGCTGTATTCTTCGGGTCAGTACGATTACAGCGATACCTGTTGTGAATGTCATCCGAGTGGGTGCTGCTGTGGAGCTCCCTCTGGTGGCCAAGAATGGTAATGAAGCTGAGTCTGAATCTGTGATTCAAACAGGTAATGGAATTAATTAGAAATCCAGGAAATCCTATTGCAGATCAGCCTAGTGTATTTAGGAGGGCAGATGCTGCCTGGCGGCCGCCGGTGATGACTATTTCCTGCTGCTTCTGAAGATGGTTGGAGATTTTCCCTTCAGTTTCTCCCATTTATTCTGTGTCTGAATCTACTCCAGATAAGTTTACTAGTTTCTGTGCTTAATTGCTGGAATTGCACTTAAGGGAGTTTCTGCTTATTCCATTCTGTTTTGTGTTTCTGGTTTCTTGTTTGTGAGGATCTGTCTCTCTGCTTTTTGTGAGCAGGGCAGTTCCTCCAGCAAAAAAGGGGCTTGCTCCCTGTTCATGTTTGGATTATTTGCGCTTTAGAATAATATTTATTTGTTCTGTGATTTTGTTTCTTCCCATTATATCTGCAGTTCTGTTTAAAGTGTCTGGCACAAGAGTACCTGATATAGTGGGGGAGAGACCATGTGGCCTTAGGATTTTTATTTATCAGGAGTTTGGTATTTTTTCTGGGTTTTTTGCTGGCTGCAATCAGTTATCTTTCCTGTCCTGTTATATCTAGTAACTCGAGATTCACCTTTGCTAATCTATATTTTCTGTGTATTGTGTTTTCTTAAATCACCATCGTTGCATGTTGTGGGCTTGCTATTTCTTTGGGGACTGCTCCGAGGAAAGTTAGGATTCCTCATTTCTATCTTTGAGGTGTAGCAAGTTTCTCCGGCAGTGACGAGGTGTCTAGGTGTGTTAGGAACATCCCACTGCTACTTCTAATGATAGGAGATTGTGGTCAGCTTAGTTTCCAACTACTCTTGTGGTTTTGTTTTTTCCTGATTAATGGGATTTTTTTGATTCGTCCACGGTTACCAGTTCATCACAGATACCACGTTTATTTATTTTTTTTATGTTTTGCCGCTTTTGCACAGTTAAAACTATTTTATAGAAAAATAATTGTTTTTCCATTGCTGTATTCTGACAGCTATCACTTGTTTATTTTTCTACTGACGGAGCTGAATGGCAGCTTGTTTTTTTGTGGGAAAAGATGATGTTTTCAGCAATACTTTTATTTAAATATGACTTTTTGATTGTATTTTATTCCACTTTTTTGTCAGCTGTATGAAATAGTTTTTCCTACTTTGATAATTTTTTATGGTGTTCACTGAAGGGGTTAACTAGTGTAACAATTATATAGATCAAGTTGTTCCGGATGTGGCAATACTAATTATATGTACTTTTTTTTTTTGCTTTATTTTTTTTTTTACATAAATATAGATATTTATTGGCAGAATACTTTTCCCCATTTTTTTGTTCTTTATTTTCTGGTTTGTTTTGTTTTAGATTTTTTATAATTTTTTTCACTTGTTATACACTTTTTTCCTACATGGGACAGTAACGTTTATTACTCTGATCACTGGTATAATGTATAATGTATTGCAATGCACAAGCGCTGCAATACATTATATCTGTCAGTGATCCATAGCTGGCAGACCCGGAGGTTGTCTTTTGACCTTGGGCTATCATAAAAACAGCTATAGCCCCCGTGTTCATGTCACAGGGACCGATTGCGTGGGAGAGGGACTGCACTCTCTTTTTCAGCCTCCTAAATGCTGCGATCTCTATTGATCGCAGCATTTAGGGGTTAAACAGCTAGGGGCGATGCGGGCACTGCCTCTGGCTGTGACAGCTATAGCTTATCTGTCACATCAATCTGCCGGTGGCGATCCTGTGGGCACAGCTCTTAAGTCCCCATGATTGCCATGACTTAAGTTTACATAATTTTGCGGAAACCTCTTGACATAAACTTACGTCAAATATCGTGAAGTGGGTTAATATACTACAGATTTTCTGCCAGCATAGTCACTCATGTGTGTGAATATAAACATAGGGCTGATTCATAAAGGTGTTTTTGAAGGAATTTTTGAATAACACATTTAAGTTTAGCATTCAAAGTTGCGAAAATGTTTTGCGTCTTTTGTTGTTTTTACACCAATTCTAGCTAGCTTTGCTACAATGGGTGGAGCTGAGGTACAACAGGGACGTAGGTAAAGCCAATTCTTCAAAATTTACGACACTTTAGTCATTGATTGGAGTAACTTTTCTGGCGGTGGTGCATGGCCTCTTAATACATTAGGCGGATATCACTCCAGCGCTGCCTTCATTAATAAAGGCATGCACAATTACAGTCATAATACATCAGGCCCATAGTCTTTGCTTATTTGTTGATGGTTAGCATTTCATCTTTTCACTAGGTATCAAAACACCTGGCCATACTTCTACTATTGCCATTGTTAATTCTGATGAAGACTTCTTGTACCATAAAAACTGTGCTTCAAACTGTGCAGACAAAGCTATGAATCATTACAAAGACGCTAAGAATACTTTGCCATCAAGTTGCATTGTGTACAATGTCAGAAAAATCCTTTTAGTTAAATATGCCATGACAGAATATCCTGTCCCAGATTAAGTCAATCCACCGACAGAACCGATGAATGAGACCGTGGAGACATTTAAATAAGAAGTTTATCCAACATGTATGCAAAGGGACGTGTGATGCAAGCTTTTAACTAACCCTCTATCTAGTAACTTTCTTGATAATATTCTACAAAATGCCAAAATGATAAAGCCTAAAGTTTCAGCACTTTTTACTTTAACAAGAGGCTCCTTTGAAGACAAGAGGGACACAATGACCTGCTCTTCCAACAATTTTCACAGACATAATTGAAATAGATGTCATGTTGTAGGGTAAGCTCAAAGCAAAATTAAAAAGAAAACACTGCAATCTCTACAAACAGGAGCAAGGAGTCATTGCCCCACATAACCATTAACTACAAAAGACAGACATACCTTTTCGCTTTCTACTTTTGTTTTTGCCTCCGATGATTTAACTCTTCATTTCCTGGCTACTATTTTATCTACAACACAAAAAAAGTAAAATAAAATCAGCTAAATGTGAAATCAGAAAACATGTTAAGCAGCGATGTATGTAGATTTTTCTCAAGGAAAGGGGAGTAGAAAAATGTATAATACAGCTTTGGCCAAACACTTGTTCAAATGGCACTTTCACCCATGATCATAGCTCTTACTATAGCTGGAAGTACATTCTGTGCTCAGCAGTTGGCTGCACTGTACTGCCTGTACCAGAACTGCTGTGCCCTGCCTCGCAGAACAATAGTGCCTCTTTATGCCCAACACAGCAATAGCGTTCCCTTTGCACCCCACACAATAATCTTTATACTGATACAGGGCACCTTTTTGTAATCTCATACACTATTAGTGTGCCGCCCCCACGTCAGCAGTCGGGCTGCTCGGATCTGCAATGTCTCGAGGGATTTCCGGACCCGGGGGTCGCGAGGACACTCACATAATAGGGGACGTATATGTACAGGCATTGCTGTAGATACTTTGTGACGCCACCCACTTTGTGTGGTAATATGGAGTACCAACGCTGCTGTTGGAAAGCACCTGGGGCGATGGAGTGGCAGCTGGTTGTTTAAACCCTCCGTGGGTAGGGATGGATGCCCCGGGGCTCAGTGTCCAGGACACGGGGAGTGATGTAGGCCGGAGGTGGCGCGCTGGGCCGGACCAGGGGATGTTGGTGTACTCACTGTTAAATAATTGCACACAAGTCTGTTGGTAAACCAAGGTGTCAGTGGCCGGCTGCTGCGTCCGGGTGTACTCGGGTCCCACACCCGGCTGGTGTACCGATGTCCTTTCCTCCGGCACTCTGTAACTTTCTCAATTCTGGACGACTCCGTATGGAACGGGGAAGTCCATTCCCGGTGGAGTCGTGCCCGCAAAAACTGACCCTTGGGATCTCAGTGAGTGTTTGCGGATGCCCTATCCCCCGCAGTGGGCTGCCGTTTCGCTCTATCTGGGCTAACACTTCTGGAGCAATGTCTGGAAACTTGCTCCCGGCCTGGTTAATTAGAGAAGGGGCTTGCAACCGTCTTCTAACTAGGGTCCAGATACCCCACCTGTGCACCAGTGCACGGTTTCCGGACCGGATCTCCGCTGTCGGTACCAGCGGGCTCCAACCCTGTCCCTTTCCACTTTGGTGTCCCGCGACCGGACTCCCGTCGCCTTTGCACACGGTCCACTGCTTGTCACCTAGTGTTACGGGGGGCTGTCTGATAATAACCGAAAGGAGTATCAGACAGTCAGGGTCCACCGTGCAAAGACTTTGCTGCAGACTATGGCAGAGTGCAATACCTCTGTTAACTCACAGAAGGATATAATAAGTAAGTAAAGCAATTCCTCCCTTGCTTGGAGGGTGTGTGGAATGATCTCTGTTAATAATCACAGAGACAAAGGCAATGTGTGCGAAATGGCACCTACCTAGGTCCGCTCTTCTAGTGGTGCAAAAGAGACGAACAGCAGCGTAAGCCGCACAAAGCTCCTACCTGCGTTCGCTCCACTAGTGTGCGAGGACACGAACCACTAGATATGGCACCTGCCTAGGTCCGCTCTTCTAGTGGTGCAAAAGAGACGAACAGCAGCGTAAGCCGCACAAAGCTCCTACCTCTGTTCGCTCCCCTAGTGTGCGAGGATACGAACAACTGCCAGACGCAGTATAAGGAACGTTACCCTAGCGGCAACGTCCACCTACGAGTAGAATCACAAGGCCCAGCCAGACCATGTGCCTCAGGCACCTGCCTATGTCCGCTCCACTAAGAGGTAAGGATACGGACAGCAGCCGAAGCTGTAAGGTATAAGAACGCTACCCTGCCGGTAGCGCTCACCTAGCATAGACAGAGGAATGCCTAGAGGAACGCGCACAGAGCGTCTACTCATATGCATGAACCAAGAGGACTGAGCACCATGCGCATGTGTCAGGGTCTTATATAGACTCTGTGCCTCATCCAAGATGGAGGACACCAGAGCCAATCCGCTGCCGGAACGACAGGAGTGACGTCATGCTGGCCTATCACCGAGCAAGACGTCACAAGCACATGACCAGCGACCAATCGGCATAGAAGGTGTCAGAGACATGTGAAATCGTGTCAGCGATGATGTCACCCGCACATGTGCAATGGCTCCAAGATTGGACTTAGTCTCCGGCGCTCGCACATGTGCAGTAGCAAGAAATCTGGACTTAGTCTCCAGCGCTCGCACATGTGCAGTAGCAAGAAATCTGGACATAGTCTCCAGTGCTCGCAGCAACCGTAACACCTAGTCAGTAGACCAGGGCCACTACCCTGGCTACCCTTCACTAGGCTCAGCCTTGACCTCCACTGAGAACTCAACTGAGAACTCACTCCTTCACCTTAAAACTGGAACTCTAAACTTGAACTACTGTGTTCCCGCCCCCGGATCCTCAAGACCCCTAGGTGGGCGCTCCCAATATGCCTGGTCCTGGCCACTGGTGTGTCCTTCTTACCCTGAGGGGGGTGGCTAGGATTTTGTGGCAGATGGTACCTAGTGTGGGATGGTGTTATGTCGGGTGAATTGTTCCTCTGTGACCACCTGGTGGCGCCAGGGCGTCACATTAGTGTCTGGTACAATGAAAATGTTCCCAAATACTATAGCAATTATTATTATTTATTGATAGCGCACCATTCATTACATGGTGCTGTACAAGAGAATGGGGTTACGTACAAAATACAAATCTAAACTACAGCAGACAGACTACAAGCAAAAAGAGAGGGAAGCCAGCACATCTGAGAGTGGCATGCATCAAATAAAAGTGTAAATTCACAGACTTATTCCAACTGTACTGTAATACAAAATGAGATTTTTAGCAAACAATTGATCAATTTTTTGAGCCACCCCTGCCAAATATGGTTCTCTTTTAATTTATCTAGGAGGCTGTATGGCAAAATGAAATCTAAAATATAGAGTAGGACCCCCCCCATTGAGATTTGCCGTGACGTGTCTGTATTTAAGCACATACGTGAAAAAATGGTACTGGTGTCAATCAGTGTTTTGTATTAGTGTGTGATCAGTGTGAAATCCATGTGTCCGTTTTTTGACATCAATGTGTCATGAGTTTTTCACCGATGGATCAATAAATAAATGACAAAGCTTCTCCTATACTTTTCAATGTTAACTATGTACAGTACAGTAATCCCATCCGCTTTTTCACGGATCCATAGACTTGTATTGGCTTTTGTTATCAGTACTGCCTGAAAAAAACCCAGACATGTAAATTACACCATAGTTTATAATGGGTACTTGCTGTATCAGCAGAAAAAAACAGATACAACACATACAAGCAACATGGACGTCTGAATGAGGCCTAAAATTGAGTAGCTCTGGTCCACCCAGCATACAATCGAGTGACTTTAGTCACATGGTGCAGAAGAGGATCAGATGGGTGGCGTTGGGTACAGAAAAAGATGGAAACTGGTAACTATTTTACTACACCCAAGCAACTAACATTACTGCTACTTATCCTCTGGTGAAATAAAAACAAACCCTGGAGTGCTACTTTAAAGCCCTTTGGCACTGCTCACAGATTTCATCAGCGTAGAGCGAGGACTTGATGGGATACATGCTTTCCTTCAATGACATTCTGAACACATTTAGTTTCTTTAAAACACGACAAGACAAAGAAACAAATAGGCAATTTGACAACATCCAGTATAACCGAATGTTCCTAGGCAGAATATTGATTAAATTCATTGTCTTACATTCCTTAGACATGTCATTCAGAGGCGTAAGCCTCACTTATGCAATATGATCTTGACTACTTATCCTCTGCAGCTAAGAATAAACTGGAGGCTTCACCCAGACTTGTCATATATTACCTAGATATTTACCTGGAATGACATTATCGAGACATTCCTGAAAATCAGACACAGCATTGCTTAAGCGGGCTTTACACGAGACGATAGATTGTGCGATATGTCGTTGGGGGGTCACGGTTTTCGTGATGCACATCCGGCATAACGCACGACGTCGTCTCGTGTGATACCTCCTAGCGACGCAGTATCGCTCACAAATCGTGAGTCGTGTACTCGTCGCTAGGTTTCATAAAATTGTTTAATTAAAATGGCGGCGGTTGTTCATCGTTTCCGTGGCATCACACGTTGCTCCGTGTGACACCACGGGAACAATGAACAACAGCTTTACCTGCCTCCAGCGGCACCAGACGGCTTAATGGAAGGAAGGAGGTGGGCGGGATGTTTACATCTCATCTCCGCCCCTCCGCTTCTATTGGCCGCCTGCCGTGTGATGTCGCTGTGACGCCGAACGTCCCCCCCACTCCAGGAAGTGGACGTTCGTCGCCCACAGCGAGCTCGTCCAGAAGGTAAGTATGTGTGACGGGGGTTAAACGAGTTTGTGCGCCATGGGCAACTAATTGCCCGTGACGCAAAAACGACGGGGGTGGGTACGATCGATTGTGCTATCGCACAATCTATCGTCTCGTGTAAAGCAGGCTTTAGACTAGATTGTAATGTCATACACACAGCCATGATCATTGAGTGCCTCTACCCAGCTCTGCTACACCAGGACCGAGGGGAAAAGCAACATGTCGGAAAACGTGGGGGATTAGTTATTACACTTAACAGTGTACTACAAATTCTGAGAAGGAAACATGAACTAGAAATCACCAGATCTCATGAAGAAGTCATAATACATTTTCTCTACATCAGTTTTACTTCCCACAGTTGTAAGAGACATAACTCATAACTCTGAAATATTTACAAAGCAAAATAGAGTAATATATAATGCATGAATGATTGTAAGATTTTGAGCTTTATCAACTTCTAGGTTTTCCAAGAAAATAGAGAGAAAAAGCTACCATTGAAAGGCACGTGACTAATGGCATCTTAAGATGGTCTTTATGATCAATGACATTTATGGGATATCCAGAGGATATGCCACACAGCATCTTATAATTAAAATACCCACTGCACTTGGCGGTTTCAGATATTTCTATAGATTTTGAAGCCCCACTTTGTTTACCTTATCACTGGGATGGTGCTTTAAATCTAAAGGGTACTTTACACGCTGCGATGTCGGTATCGATATCGCTAGCGAGCGTACCCGCCCCCGTCGGTTGTGCCCTTGGCGCACAACATCGCTTACACCCGTCACACGGACTTACCTAACCTGTGACGTCGCTCTGGCCGGCGATCCGCCTCCTTTCTAAGGGGGCAGATTGTGCGGCGTCACAACGATGTCACACAGCAGCCGTCCAATAGCAGAAGAGGGGCGGAGATTTGCGGCCGGAACATCCCGCCCACCTCCTTCCTTCCTCATTGCCAGTGGACGCAGGTAAGGAGATGTTCATCGCTCCTGCGGTGTCACACATAGCGATGTGTGATGCCGCAGAAATGAGGAACAATCAGCGGTAAGCCCCACCAACGATATTTGGTAAAGGAGCGACGTTTCAACGATCCACGATTTTTGATGTTTTTGCGATCGTTGAACGTCGCTCATTGGTGTCACACGCTGCGATGTCGCTAACGACGCCGGATGTGCGTCACAAACCCTGTGACCCCGACGATATATCGTTAGCGATGTCGCAGTGTGTAAATGGCCCTTAAGTCCTCTGCATCCGGTCTTATACTTACCCTTTGGCATCTTCATCTGTTATCGGCGCTGTTTGTGATTTGACAACAGCTCCAGTGTTTCATGGAGCAAGTCAAAGGTCACAACTGAATGCAAGTGTATGAGAGCCTTGTTCTGTATCTCATAGACTTACATTGAGAGCTTGTGACATTCTGACTTACGGCCAGTCAGAAGTTATGGACACAAGATAGCGTCGTGGGACTGTTGAGTCGTTGATAAATGTTGAAGCTGTCAGAGGGTAAGTATGAGAGTATGGGCAGGGGCCTTAGGTTAAAAGTGCCATTCCAATGGTGAAAAAAACCCAAAACACTGGAGTTGTGCATTAATGGAATGTCGCTCACTATGGTTTGTAACCCCTCTTTCCCCATCGGCACTTATAGCATAGCCTGTGAATGTTAATGTCATTGTTCAGATGGTGTGGTTTAGGTGTCTCCAAAGAAGATATTTGAGCCTTTCCTTTGTGTTCTTCTGTTTTGAATCTTGGCTTTGGCAAAGAAAACTTCATAAGTAAGTAAGGGTACTCTCACACTGGCATATAAAAAATTGATCCTATTCTCATCCAGAAAAGTGGGACAAGTGAAATTTGTTTGGTATTCCATGTCATGCGAGTGTTATGCAAGTGTGAGATTTTTTTCTCACCTAGTATTCGTATAGCATCCGTATACAATGCGTTTTTTTTCTCAGCAGCTTTCTACAGTCATTTACAGGGCCATTTACAGTGTTCTATGCAATAGAATGGTAATGTGTCTGTAAAAAACGGATGTCACACGGAAACCACATGGACATGTGTAGCACCCCACGGGGAAGTTGGTTAACCTATCATCGCCGGGCCGTTTTGGGTCGGGTCAGGCGTTGTCACGTTGCCCCGAGGCGTACAGTACATAGTGGGGGAGGTGGGGTATTGGGAAAAGTTTGTCGTGACACCACCTGTGGTATGCGGCCAGGGAATAGCAGCCGCTGCCAAGTTCCTCGTTGGGGCAGGTGTTATGGCAGCCGGGATGGTGTCGCTCCCCACAGGTGGAGCGGGCCCCGGGTGGATGATGAGGGTTTTGATGGCCGTTGGCACCTAAGCGCTGGGCGGTGGTGCCAGTAAGAATGAGCCATCACAGTCTCTGCGGGTTCAGGGTGTAGTTTACTCACAACTTCAGCTGCCAGTCTAGTTACACTGGTCACTGCCGTGATGGGCTCAGGTTGATCCCGAATCCGCGGGAGGTCAGAACCGGTCCGGTAGTCTGTGGGCCCTTCCTCACTGCGCTTTGTAGTGCAGGTCCCTGTGGCTTGAAGCACTTAGAGTCCATTCTGTACTAGGTAGAGTATTGTACCCTATGCCAGTAGCGGAGATCCCCTTGAGTCTGACCGTGATCGAGGCCCGGGAGTCCTATATACCTCTCGGCTCTGGGAACTTGGGTGGTCGAACAAGCATGGAACTTCTCTGTCTGGCAGAATCTGGTGATGCAACGTGGAATTACACCACCCTAGGGTGCTGCACCCTGAACTGCGCTGGTTTCGGGGGAACTGACACGGTATCCTCCACAGCGACCGTTAAACTCCTATGTACCACAGGAGCTACCGGGAAAGATGTCTGCTCATTGTCATTCCTGCTGGAGAACTCTCTACTTTTGGTAAACTGTGTGTGACGCCTAACTCCCCCTGGTGGCCGCTCCTCCTCCTACCCAGGTCCTAAACTAGTGGATTGGGGCCCCTGTTGTCATGGCATTCTGTAAATGCCACACTGTTGGAAACCCCTTTTATACCCGACCCTAGCCCAGTACCCAGTGGGGAAGGGGCAACCCATGTGTGTATGTGGTTGTGGATAATGAAACCGGTAGCGACCTCCTTTTGGATCCATGATCAGCACCACACCCTAAGTGGAATGCAGTACCCTGTGGCGACCTGAGCCTCAGGGGCGCAATACATGCATGTGGCATTCGATTATTTCAAGCACCCAATGACGTGCATTGACAAGTCGTGTCCAGATGATTCAGCTGCATGCATTTCTAAACAGCTGCAAGCTCCTGTCAGGAGAGCGCGCAACCAGTCCGGGTGATCAGATAAGATCATCGGACGAGTCACACACAAGTGTGACTACAGCCTTATATGTATAAATCATTATACATGACTAGAAATGCATAACTAATCATATGCTAAATAGTTGCAAATCAAATATATATGTGAGATAGCTAAGATGATTGTTTAGAAAATGAAGGTAATTTCATGCTCAAAGCTGTAATGGATGATGAGATATGGAGCCAGACAATCAAAAGTTCAAAACATTGTTACCCTTTTGCTTGTCACTGTATTATAATACACCCTCATAGCTCCCCATATAATATAGCGCACACCCCATAGTCCTCTATATAGTATAATGTGTCCCACATAGCCCTCCATATAGTATTATGTGCCCCACATAGTCCTCCATATAGTATAACTAGCTGTAGTACGCAGCGTTGCCAAGTATAGTAACTAAATGTCTTTGTCTCCCTCCCCCTCTCTCTTGCCTTGTCTGTCTGTCTTTCTGTGTCTGTCTCTGTCTGACTCTTTGTCTCTGTCTGTCTGTTTGTCTCTGTATGTATGTCTGTCTCTGTCTGTCTCTCTCTGTCTTTGTCTCTATATGTCTGTCTCTGAATGTCTGTCTCTGTCTGTCTTTGTCTGCCTGTGTCTGTCTCTGTCTAGCTCTGTCTCTTTCCCATTCTCCCTCTCTCCCTGTCTCTGTCAGTCTCTGTTTCTCTCTCGGTTTCTGTCTCTGTCTGTTTCTCGCTGTCTGTCTGTCTCTTTCCCTATCTGCCTCATTCTCTCTGTATCTGTGTGTGTGTGTCTGTCTGTCTGTCTCTCTCTCTATCTGTATCACCACCGAAATAATATTACCTGACACATAAGCTTCTTATACTAAGAATGTCCTTCGTTGCCAATAGCAACCAGTCAGAGCTCATACTAATGACCTGTAGCTCCCAGCTCCATTGACTTATATGTAAGCAGGTTTTTTGGCGAATAACTGTAAATTCTCCCCTCAAAACATAATCTATGACGTTCCCTGAGTCAAATTAGGCTGCGTAAGATTTTATGATTGTAAATGCGATGGTGTAGATTCCTTTAGAGGACATACATACATACATACATACACACATACACTCAGCTTATATTAGATATGCCCCACATAGTCCGCCACATAGTATAATGTGCCCTACAGAGTCCTCCATATAGTATAATGTGCCTCACATAGTCCTCCTTATAGTATAATGTGCCTCACATAGTCCTCCATATAGTATAATCTGCATAGCATAGTCCTCCATATAGTATAATCTACATAGCATAGTCCTGCAAATAGTATAATCTGCATAGCATAGTCCTCCATATAGTATATTGTGCCCCACATAGTCTTCCATATAGAATAAACTCCCGAGCACAGTCCTCCATATAGTATAATGTGCCCCACAAAGTCCTCCATATAGTATAATGTGCTCCATATTGTCTTGTATGTAGTATAATGGAGCCCTCATAGTATGCATTGATTTAAAAATAAAAAAAATACTCACCTCTCCTCATTCCCCGCTGTTCCAGTCTCCTCAGCATATATTATGCAGCTCTTCATTGCTTGGCATAACATGCACGATGAAGTGACATCATTGTGCCCGCCGCGCTGAACTGTCAAAGCACAGATTGCAGCGGGAGAATGATGCTTTCAACTTTATCAGCATCAACAATGCTGATACAGTTGAACATGCAATGCAGGGTGGGGGGGCCCTGGACACACGGAACCCATAGCAGACGATTGGTGTCCCACCATTGGCGGTACACCACTGAGATACACAGAGTCATATGATTGTGTATGGTCTGATGACAACACTGTAGTGACTGTGACCACTCCTGAAACAGGAACCTACTAAACAAAGCACATATAGGAGACTTAGTAATAGACTTTTCAATATGAAGTTTTAAACCAAAACCTTTGCTCATGATTAAACACATGCTGTATGGCTGATTTATAGAGAATTTGTCATATGATTTCTTCTCATAAAATCCTTCACTGAGGACAAAGTGATTTTTAAGTGTTAAATCTCGAAACATTCATCACCTAAGCAAAACTCCAGCCCAGAAACTCCTAACTGTTCTCGACATGAATGATTGTCTATCTCATTAAACTAAATTGACTTAAGGCCATTAAATTGGAAGAATGGGCCTCTAAACAAGATCACTATAATAAAAAGTAATTAAAATATCACTTGCCATGCACAGCCAATTGGAAACAATTAAAAAAAATTAGATCATTAATAAAAGATCAATCTCTTAAAGGGGCATTCCTACCTGATAAAGTGATGGTACATCACAAGGACTTTATGACCATGGGGGTCAAATGTCTAGGACATTTACAAATCCTAAAAATAAAGGGGCCACAAGACTCCTTTATTGCTACCTCTCCTTAAAGTTTTGAAGCAATTTTCTGCCCCAGAGGGAGGCCAAGGCAAATGTGCAGGAAAAATCAATGAAGAGATTTCATGATTAATGAGGATCCAATAGGTTGAACTCCCATAATCCGAAAGAGCATACATATTCTAACAATATGCTACCAAATTATAAAATGGGAATACCATTTTAGCACTTTTTAAGTAAAATGTACCATAAAGAGTGCTGCACATAGAGTGTATTGTTCGCCATTCTGGCATGGTGATATATTACAACAATGTACATTTTATAGCAGATATTTTTATGGTAATTACTGTTTTTTTTAAAAGAGTATTTTCATGTTATTAAATTGCTTTAGTTAGTTAGACGGCATCAAAATAAGCAAGTTTGTACTTTCTATCAACTGTTATTCTCCTGCAATGAGAGCTTATATCTTACATAGTGTATATCTTGATTTCAAGGAAATAGACCATCATATACAGGCTGCCTGTGCGCAGTAGTTACATTCCAGGAGTGGAGTTAACTCCTAACATCCTAGTAAGCTGTCTTCATCTCACAGATTTCTAAACAGCAATTAAATGCTCACCTCCCTCCCCCTCAACTCTCACATTCCTGAGCCTCTTGTTTGTTAAAATGCCCTGTTTTCTCCATATACAGTAACAAGCAAAAGGGTAACAATGTTTTGAATTTCAGCCTCCTTATCTCACCAAATTACAACCTGTTCTCACATTCCTTAATACCTCAGTCAGTTATTAGGTTGAGATCCTATGGAAAGGTCACTATTTCGAATCAAGAGGCAGCCATGAAGAAGATTTCCTAAGAAAAGAGAAACAGCATCATCCAGCTACACGATAGTCTTCTCTTCGCCAAAAAAATTGCCAACCTCATCATGTGAGTGCCAGAACACTTGGATGAACATGAAAAGAAGTCCATCCATCCATTCAAAAGCAAGGATGTGGACGTCCAGGCAAAATATTGGAGTCAAGAAGTTGGCTCATCACAAGGTCTATCAGTTCTGGAGCGACAAACATGGTAATGGAGGTGGCTCGTATGCTTCGTATTAGTGAGATCACAGACATCCATGCAAGGACCAAGCGATGCATGTTATACAAGTCTGGAATGGTGGCCCAAAACAAGGTGGAGAAAACTTGACTTTAATATAGTCATAACAAGCGTTTGCACAAGTTTGCAAAAAAGGTACAAAAAGTGGACAGTAGAAGATTGGAGACAGGTAATTTGGAGTGATGAGACGAAAGTCCATAGACTAGGTTCTGATACATGAAAATTGGACTGGAAGAAACAAGTGAAAAATGGGCTAATGGACTGAGAAATTGAAGAAACTGTCAAGTTCGGTGGAGGAAGCCTGATGATATGGGGTTGTTTCACAGTCAGAAGCATTAGATCTTGCGTAGGATTGATGGTGGTCTCAATGCTGAGCTATATGTGAGTATCCAACAAAATGAGTTACTTTCTACACTCAACTACTATGGGTATGAAAAGGACGACAGTGTTCCAGCAAGGGAACGACACAAAGCATACATCAAGTTTGGTGAAGAAATGTTTCAACGACAATGAAGTAGAGGTGCTGGATTGGCCCCTACAGTCCTCAGAGCTCAGACCCAATCGAACACTTGTGGGTAGAGTTGAAGAAAAAGCTGTATACATACCCAAGTGCGTCGACCATTATGCACTAATATTGGGACCGTGTAGAAGAGACCTGGGATCAAATTTCGGTCGAGACATGCTTGAATCTGATTGAGAGCAAGGCCAGAAGGATTCAGGCAATATTAAAAGTCAAAGGTGGATTTACAAACTACCAACAAAATAATATAAATAAAAACTTTTTAGGAGCAAAACAATGCAGTGACATGACAAGAATATGCATAACTAATCATCTGCTAAATAGTTGCAAGTCAAATTCATGTATGAGATAGCCAAGATGATTGTCTATAAAAGAAAGGTAGTCTCATGCTCGAAGCTGTAGTGGATGCTAAGATATGGAGACTGAAAGTCAAAAGTTCAAAACATTGTTACCCTTTTGCTTATCAGTGTATTATCAGAAAATTTCCTATTGTTTAAATTATTGTTTTTGTATTATATGTGTTTTTGTTCACTGTATAAATATAGTGATAGAAGTGTGCACTCCAGTACAAAAAAGCTGATAGCTGAATGTGTTACAGTAGAACTATAAGGCTATATTGTAATCATCCCTTACAATGGATCCAGCAGCAATCCACTTGAAAACACAAACACAAGTTTTATGTCCATTTTTAAAAAACAATTTCAGTTGGATCTGTTTTTTAACAATAAAGTCTATGGAAAATAGATTTGTTAATTAGAAATCCATTTTTATTTCATTTCAATAGGATCTGTTTGTTGCTTAGTGGATCAGTGTCACATGGAAGAAAATGATGGCTATTAACGGATCCATTTTCCATAGACTTCAATGTTAAACGCATAGAGCTGAATTCAGTTTGCACAGTTTTGCCAATGGATTGCTGCTGGATCTGTTCTAATAGATAATTATTGGACATGTGAATATAGCCTAAAGATCAGCACAAGTTCTGCTACAGCTGTGCTACTGATGAGAAATGTCACTCAAAAAGGAGTGCCCGCCCTGCCAGAAACCTGAAAATAAGGAGATTACAGAACTGTGAGTGGCTAAAGAGGCAACTTGAGAATACACCTTTGAAATGGAAAAACTGAAAAGTATTTTTTTAGTCTATATTTTGAAAAGGTTTGTTGATTATCTTAGTTTTATGCTTATTTAAGAATAAAACCTGCTGAACCCAATAGCACATGAAAATAACAGATGGTTAAGATAGACTCCTCAAGCAGCATAAAGAGTATCTATGGGTTCAAAATAATAATAATAATAATTTCATTCATTTATATAGCGCTATTAATTACACAGCGCTTTACATACATTGGCAACACTGTCCCCATTGGGGCTCACAATCTAAATTCCCTATCTGTATGTCTTTCGAGTGTGGGAGGAAACCGGAGGAAACCCACGCAAACACAGGGAGAACATACAAACTTTTTGCAGATGTTGTCCTTGGTGGGATTTGAACCCAGGACCCCAGCGCTGCAAGACTGCAGTGCTAACCACTGAGCCACTGTGCCACCTTACTGACCTATAGGGATATTGTGTGCTGCTGTACAGCTTGGTGTATATGGTATTGCTATCTACATGCATCCTTAATGTTAACATTGTAATTCCAACAATTTTTTCCAATCTACTACTAATGGTTATCAAGAATGAGAATAAAGTACAATACATACCTTGCTTAGACAGAGTCCAGGTAAAAGAATGTGGCTTTGCATGCTAAAAAATGGATCCTTCTGCCTAATTAGAGGTGAGCGAACCCGAAGATCAGTGTTTGTTTTTCAGCCGAACACTGACTTTTTCTTTCTTTTTTAAAAAAACAGAGGTTGGGTTCGGAGTTTGGGTGCTCTACGTATGACCTTCACTTGCGTGAGCATCACTGTGCTCGAGTGCACTCAGTGCTCAGCCCTGTGCGAGCCGCTTGCAGTGTTTGAATGGCTCTCACTGGGGGAACAACATCATTATCAGATGTAGTGTGCACACAAAAAAATAAAATGGAAAAACCCTGCGTACCCACCCCCGGAAGTTATCTGCTTATGGCTGGCTGGATGCGGGCAGATACAGTATTATTGATATCCATAGGGGTCATCAAAATTTCAAAAAAGCAAGGAAATATTCCCCAATAATTTATTTTATTGTTTAATAGAATAAAATCAGATAAAAAAAACACCCACTTGTAAAGGTTTGGTACCGGGATGTGCACAAAAGTCCCAACATGCCTTGATACACAGAATAGGGGAGGGGGGGATATAGAGATATAAATAAATACCACCTCAAGTTCTTCCCCTAACTAGTAATTCCCTCACTACAATGGTGACACACCACATCACTCCCCTCAGAAAATCCTCCCCAGCAAACCCTAATCACAGACATCCACACCTGGTCAATCCAAGGAGGAAAAAGGGAAGGAAGGATAAAATATAGAGGAGGCCTTTTTGAAGGCTAGACCCGGCATGCACACCCCCACTTTTAGTAACGTAAATTATTGAAGCAAAAATCTTAGACTAGTTTAGCCAATTAAATCATAACTCACTGCCTCAATGGATACCATCTGATAAATAAAGATTATGTTATAGGGATCCATTAAAGCATACCTCCCAACCGTCCCGGATACAGCGGGACTCTCTCGCTTTTGAGCCTTTGATCCCGAGTCCCGCCCGTGAGGCTGTGTGTCCCGTGGCTCCGCCCACCCACTGTAGCCCCGCCTCGCTGTTTCTCCCTTGTATTCATTACAGTGTCGAGCGCGCACCTTGAAACTCCTGTGACTGCCACTGAGGTATGAATCACCCCCTGCAGCAGAGCCTCCCCCCCCTGCAGCAGAGCAGATCCCCCCAACCCCCCCCTGCAGCAGAGCCGACATCCCCAGCTCTGGAGCCTGCGCTTCTCTGCAGCTGTTCTCTCTGATTCCCCGTGTGCGGCTTCTCACTGCTGCAGACACACGGGGAATCAGGAAGCTGAGGAGAAGACCGTGCAATCAGCACTTATCTCTCCTGCAGATAGCACTGGCCAGTAATAACCTATGCAGCAGAGTGACATCTGGAGACTTCTATTAGCTTACCGATCAGTGGTCATCTGCCTGTGGAGCTGCTGGGTCCTAGCTGCCCAACAGCTTCAGCTCTGCTTTATCCTGGCTCCCCTACCAGTTAAAGGGAAACTGTCAGCAGAAATTTCACAATAAAAGTAAAAGATTCCCCTTCTGCAGCTCCTGGGCTGCATTCTAGAAAGGTTCCTGTTGTTATTGTGCCTCCTTTGAAACCCAAAAAAATACTTTATAAAGTCTTACCTTTTTGTATGCAAATGCGTTTTTATGGTCACGGGGGCGGGCTGTCTGGCGTCCGTTATTCCCCCTCCTGCCGCTTTACGCAGTCCCCCATTGCTCATTTACATACACAAGAACGCCTTCCTCATGTAACTCCTCCCGAAGTTTTGCGCATGCCCAGTGCCACTCTCGCGGGACTGAGCACTGTGCAAAGTGTGAACGCTTTTGAGGTGATTGCGCAGGCGCGAGATTATGGGCGGCGCTGTGATTGTCATCAGCAGTGTCATCAAAGTACCCGCCCATAATCTCGTGCCCGCGCTTCTCCCTCTGACAGCACCGCTATGCGCAAGCGCTGGCCATATGAACCATGTTACCTATTACCGCGGGCACGAGATTATGGGTGGATACTTGGATGACACTGCTGATGACAATCACTGCGCCGCCCATAATCTCGCGCCTGCGCAATCACCTCAAAAGCGTTCACACTTTGCACAGTGCTCACTCCCGCGAGAGTGGCACTGGACATGCACGAGACTTCGGGAGGACAGTTACATGAGGAGGGCGTCCTTGTGTATGTAAATGAGCAATGCGGGACAGCGTACAGCGGCAGGAGGGGGAATAAAGGACGCCAAACAGCCCACCCCCGTGACCATAAAAACACTTTTGCATACAAAAAGGTAAGACTTCATAAAGTATTTTTTTAGGTCTCAAAGGGGGCACAATAGAAACAGGAACCTTTCCAGAATGCAGCCCAGGAGCTGCAGAAGGGGAATATTTTATTTTTATTGCGAAATTTCTGCTGACAGGTTCCCTTTAAAGGGAACCTGTCAGATGCAATATGCACTCAGAGCCAGGAGCAGTTCTGGGTACATATTGCTATTCCCTGCCTAACTGTCCCTGTATACGCTAGCATAGATAAAGGCATCTATAGAAAAAGTATTTTTAAAGATCTTATATCTTATGCTAATGAGCGCGGGGACTAGTCCCAAGGGCGTTACTTCACTTGGCTAGTTGGCTCACATAGCGTGTTAGTACTCACACAGGGGCGTAATAACATGCTAACATGCTATGTGAGCCAACTAGCCAAGTGAAGTAACGCCCTTGTGACTAGTCCCCGCGCTCATTAGCATAAGATATAAGATCTTTAGGAATACTTTTTCTAATGATCTCTTTATCTATGCTAGCGTATACAGGGACAGTTAGGAAGGGAATAGCACTATACACCCAGAATTGCTCCTGGCTCTGAGTGCATATTGCATCTGACAGGTTCACTTTAAAGGGAAGCTGTCACCAAATTTGGGGCCTATAAGCTGCGGCCACCACCAGTGGGATCTTATATACACATTCTAACATGCTGTATACATACCTCCCAACCGTCCCGGATACAGCGGGACTGTACCGGATTTCAGCGGGTGTCACGATCGTGAGGCTTTTGTCCCGTGGCTCCGCCCATCCGCTCTCTCCCTGTCTGACTTTCTCCCCCTCCTAATGCACATGAGCAGAGCCAAGCGCTGCTTCACTGCTCTGGCTCTTTGGTGCCGCTGTTATGGGTGGGCGGCAGCAGCATTTTCCTGGCTGCCGGCGCTTTAAATCGGTACCTGCAGCTCAGCGTGCACTCACTGCTCTCAGCTGGGCTGCTTGTCTACTGAAGTGCATCTGTGGGCGGAGCTACCGAGCAACATGCTGAGCTCTGTCCACAGATGAAGAGACTGGAGGAAGAGGAGCTGCAGCACCAAGGAACGCTGTATGTGACCCCCCCCACCTACCCAGAGCTGTATGCCCCAACCCCCTCCTCACCAGAGCTATATGCCTCCAGTCACCCCCCTCACCACATCTGTATGGCCCCCTCACCAAATTTGTATGCCCCCCCACCAGATCTATTTGCCCCCCAGCACCCCCCATCTCTGTATGCCTCCAGCCCCTCTCCCACCAGATATGTATCCCCCAACCCCCCTCACCAGATCTGTATGCCCCAGCAGCCCTCTCCTCACCAGAGCTATATGCTTCCAGCCACCCCCCCTCACCAGATCTGTGTGCCCCCCAGCCCCCACACCAGATTTGTATGCCCCCATCCCCCCCATCGGAGCTGTATGTGCCCCCAGAGCTGTATAAGCCCCAACACCAGAGCTATATGCCCCTTAGTAATATCTATGCTACCAGTAATTTGTATGCCCCACAGTAAAGTGTATTTCTCCCAGTAATGTGTATACCCCTTAGTAACGTGTATGCCCCTCAGTGAAAAACACAGACATTCTTCACTGACGTGTTAAACACGCATATGTCCCTTCATACTCCGTGATTCACGGCACACAGTGGTTGTCCATGTGCAATCCATGATACGTGATCCGTACTCTGTGATTGCACATGGACATATACTCAGCTGTCCCCGCTCCTGCTCTCCGTGGTGCTGAAGAGTTCCGCGATTCAGCATCCAGCCACCGCTCTCTCACCTCTGCAGCTACTTCCGGGCTGGCTCTGGCTGCATAAATGAATACGCATGCCATAATGTGCCGGTCAGGAAGAAGCAGAGAGCAGCTGCTCAATTCAGCATCGTTGGAGAAGGTGAGTTGAAAAAGCTTTTTATTTTAAATGTCCATGTTTTTCTGGTACGTGTTTCATGGATCACACCATAGTGTGGTCTGTGGGACATCAGTGATGCCAGAAAAACAACTGGACATGTTTCTGTGCGGCAATCACGGATACGCATGTACGCCACACGGAGACACGGTCAGTGAAAAATCACTGATGTGTGTGCAGACCCATTGATTATGATGGGTCTGCATAGGTCAGTGATTCTGGTACGTATAAAAACTAGCACATACATACCAGAATCACTGACATCTGAAACAGGCCTAATATGTATGCCCCTCAAGTACTGTCTATGCCCCCAGCCCCTACTGTGCTGTGTATACTGTAGCCCCCAGCCCCTCCTGTGCTGTATATACTGTAGCCCCCAGCCCCTCCTGTGCTGTATATACTGTAGCCCCCAGCCCCTCCTGTGCTGTATATACTGTAGCCCCCAGCCCCTCCTGTGCTGTATATACTGTAGCCCCCAGCCCCTCCTGTGATGTGTATATACTGTAGCCCCCAGCCCCTCCTGTGCTGTATATACTGTGATATATAAATATATATATATATATATATATATATATATGTAGTGTATGTATCACAGGGGAGGATGGGGGTTTTATATATTAGTATATAAAACCCCCATCCTCCCTTGTGATACATACACAGCGGTGTCAGTGTGCACTGTACGTGGCTAGGTCTGTTAAAGTGTTGCCAAGTGATCACATGCCAAGGAGGAGCTGGACAGAGACAAGCGGGGTAGGTGAGTGCGGCTGCTGCCGGCTTCCCCATATTATTACCTCCAATGTGTGTATATGTATGATGTATATATCCATGTATGTCAGTGTAGATGACTGTGTATAGATTTGTCTGTTTATATGTATTTTAGGGAATTTGTCTTCAAATATGTACCGTATATGTGCGTATGCCTGTACCGACGATCAGGACTCACTGTGTCCTGGAGGCAGCGGGTCCTGACCTGCGGGGCTGCACGTCTCCTCCGCAGGAGAACGCAGGAGACCGCAGCTGCCTGTGCCCATGATCAGGACTCGCTGTGTCCTGGAGGCAGCGGGTCCTGACCTGCGGGGCTGCACGTCTCCTCCGCAGGAGACCACAGCTGCCTATGCCCATGATCAGGACTCGCTGTGTCCTGGAGGCAGCGGGTCCTGACCTGCGGGGCTGCACGTCTCCTCCGCAGGAGACCACAGCTGCCTGTGCCCATGAACAGGACTCGCTGTGTCCTGGAGGCAGCGGGTCCTGACCTGCGGGGCTGCACGTCTCCTCCGCAGGCGACCACAGCTGCCTGTGCCCATGATCAGGACTCGCTGTGTCCTGGAGGCAGTGGGTCCTGACCTGCGGGGCTGCACGTCTCCTCCGCAGGAGACCACAGCTGCCTGTGCCCATGATGAGGACTCGCTGTGTCCTGGAGGCAGCGGGTCCTGACCTGTGGGGCTGCACGTCTCCTCCGCAGGAGACCACAGCTGTTTGTGCCCACAATCAGGGTTCAGTGCGCTTTGGTCTCCTGCTGTGTTCTCCCTACGGAGGACGCATGCAACTGCAGCAAACAATTGATATGCTGCAGTCTGGAAAGCCGCTCCGCAGGTCAGTGTTTGCTGCAGAAAAAACAAGCACAGTGGGCACGGGATTTCTAGAAACCCTCCACTGTGCTTGTACTCTACAACGCAGGGTTTTAGACACAGCAAAAACACGCTACATCCAAAATCCAAAATGCTGCAAATACTGATCGTGAGCACGCAGCCTTAAACAATGTGATCAGCAGTGCTGAAAAGGATTGGATGTGGGCGTGACAGATTGCAAAATGGGTGTGGTTAGGGGCGTGGATTAAAATTGCCGCGGCGCGCGTAGCGCGCCGCATACTTTGTCCCTCTTTCTCATCTTTAAATGTTGGGAGGTATGATTAAAGTAGTGCTATAGCAGACAATATATGAGTATATAAGTCAGCACATACACCTATACATATACACAGATGATTATCCGTATTTTCTCTGATAGACACCATCAGCAGATTATGCACAAGGAGTCCACCAGGAAAAGCACAGGTTGAATGCTGAAATTTAAAGATGGAAAAAATTATTTATCAAATACATCCATCTATCAAATGACCATACAGAGGTACATCAGATACATATTAGCATCATAGCAAATCCAAATCCAGCATATATGTTTTCTTGTGTTAATAACAGATGGGCTTTCCAGAAAGTCTTTGATGTTAATGAATTAATATGCGGTTTGCAGTGCTAGAAGGATCCTCCGCCATAGCCATGGTTAGTACTTGTTAGTCCATGCTGCAAAATTTACTGTGATACAGACTGGTCACCAGATAGAAATAATGTATAGGGAGAATATCAATTCTTCCACTTCAAATAATCCTGAGATTTATCCACCTCGACGCGTTTCCCCCACTCTCAATAAAGGGGTTCATCAGGAGGTTTTTTATCATCCTATACATCCATGGGACAATCCAGCATATACCAGATGAGTCAGAATATACATGAAAAAGTCCCCCCACATGCCGACAAAGATACAGAGCTTCCCTGCTCAATTATGATCCTGCGGCTCCTCGGCACAGTCCCCCCATCTCCGTCTCTGCACAGGCCAGCTGCCCTCACAACGCAGAAGGAGCGGTATTACGACCACGTACCTCATTTATTTATATCTCTATATCCCCCCTCCCCTAATCTGTGTATCAAGGCATGTTGGGACTTTTGTGCACATCCCCGTACCAAACCTTTACAAGTGGGTGTTTTTTTATCTGATTTTATTATATTAAACAATAAAATAAATTATTGGGGAATATTTCCTTGCTTTTTTGAAATCTGCATGTGGGCAGAGACCTGCACTGCCAATTAGTGACTTCCATTGCGGTTCGGGCCATATCCAATCCCGTGGAGGTACGGTTTGTCTGCAGGTACTGAACCGAACTTCCACGGATTCGCTCATCTCTATTCCTAATCACATACAGGTTCTTATGTAGTATCACATGGTTGCCAGATGAATGGCTGTCCACGTAATACAAGGATGGCTCGAGATATCAGAGTGTGAAGCAGTGCTTCCTTCTGGCTAAATGAGTGGCTCCAGAGCGGGGAATCCCATCCATAGGTTCTAATTTGAAGAAGTCTTCATGTGTGGCTCATGATCATTTTACTACTACTGAACTTATGCTAGATACTCTATGCTTTTCCTAAAAAATCTTTAGAAAACAATTATCTTCAATATGTGACAAATTTTTATAACACAAATCATAGGTTAGAACATGTTGTCACTAAATACTAATATCCCATCTGTGTGCCATCGTGTAGTGCCTTCATTAGGCACTTTAGTCTCCTCTAGAAGGAATGATGTAATATGGCATAGCATGCCATTTACCTGCTTTTTCTAGATAGAAAATCAGAGACATACAGATGTACAGTATTGGCCCATAATAGTCTATTGGTACCATATTACAAATCTGTACAGAATCAAGCAATACGCAACACAATTCAAACTCGCCCAACAAGTCTGTGTAGTTGCCTTACCTAATACCCATTAATATTTGCACACAAGAAAAAATGTCCATCTTGGATGGAAGAGGCTTTCCTAGTCGGTGCACGTGACAGAAGAACTGGAATCAACATAGAGGAAGGAGATGTCCAGCAACAATGTCCAGGTAAAAAAATGGTAGTTTATTGGAAAAATTTAAAATGTCAAGGCATGACAAGAAACAAGATTAAAATACCTGGAAATCATCCATATTATGAGTTTCGATAGGTCAAGATCTTAATCATATAATCATAGCAATGATTAAGATCTTGACCACGTCGAAACACATAATATGGCTGATTTCCGGGTATTTTAATCCTGTTCTTTTTACATTTTAAATTTTTCCAATAAACTACAATTTCTTTACCTGCACGTTGTTACTGGACATCTCCTTGAAATCACCTTTGCAGTATGGTCACCATGATTAAACATATTGCAAAATGTTGAATGGTTGTGTTGTTGTGCGACTGACAAACTGATGCTTGAACTTATCAAATAACCAGTACAGCACCTTTCTATGAAGTGGTTCATTCATTCATTCATTCATTCATTCATTCATTCATTCAGTTATTGTATTATAAAGTTATAATTATCTAATATTATTAGTTTTTATTAGGTATTATTATAAAATGTATAAAAATTATAATTAGCAGACCCTCGTAACATTGCAACCTGTTTCATGTAAACTAACACTCCAGGTACCCCTTTTTGTATATTATTCAGCTGTACGAAAAACACACTTTGATATGTCAAACCTGGGTTAACGTGCTCTTTAATTTGACATTTTTGCTTTGACATTTCGAGTGCTTATTTTGAGCTGCACATAATATTAGGCTGATCTGCTTGCAACATTTCTGCATTATTTTAATGAAATGCATCTCATTAAACATGAAAGACTATGAACGACCTGCACTAATTAATTGTATTTTTCTTTTAATTTTAAAGCACTTACTTTAAAAAAAAATCAGGTATGACTTCCAAAACCTAATTTCAGTTGATTTTACAAAACAGAAATTTCTAGAAATGTAGGCGAATTAAGGCCGTATATATTTTGTGCGAGAAGATTGAAACATAATTGTATGTAAAACTAGTAATTGGTTTTGAAATCCCCAAAGGCCACACCAATATAAGTAAATATGATTAAACAAGATAAAGCAAACCCTTACATATAAGAATCAAAATGAGCTGCTGGGAGCTGATGAATCATTTTCCATGCTAAGGACAAGAGTTTGTCTGAGATTCTATACAGTACATAGTGTACAGTTAAAATAAAATGAAACCACCTTTATCAGGCGTCCAAAAGAGTTGCTTGTCCAGGCACAGGTAAGTAATATTATACCACCATATCACTATCCTCGCCCCTTTCATGTAATAATGTTCCCTGTCCTGGCTCCTTCCTATCATAATGTCCACCATCCTGGTCCCTTTTTGTAATAATCTCTCCATCTAAGGCACCGATCTATAATAATGTCTCCCATCTTGGCCCCTTTCTGTAATAATGTACCACATCCTGGCCCCTTTATTGATTAATGATTCTATCCTGGCCCCTTCCTGGATTAACGTTTATCCTCCTGGGCTCCTTCCTGTATTAATTTTACCTAACCTGTGCCTCTTTATTTAACAATAGACCCCATCCTGGCCCTCTTCCTGGTATAATGTCCACTATCTTGGGCCTCTCCCTGGAATAATGTCCTCATCCTGTAATAATGTCCCCCATCCTATGCCTTTCCTATAATAATGTTCCCCATCCTAGCCCCTTCCTGCAGTAACGTTTCCCATGCTGGTTCCTTCCTGTAATAATGTCCCCCATAATGGTCCCTTGCATATATACCAGGTTGAGGACATATACAGTATACCAGGATGACAATCATACATACCAGGATGGGGTATCATATATACCAGAATGGGGATCATATATACCAGGATGGGCCCAGGATTAGGGCATTATATACCAGTATGGGGACATATAAACCAGGATGAAGGACATATACACCAGGATCGGGTACAGATATACCTGGAAGGGGCCCAGAATGGGGGACATTAGTACATATATTGGGGGACATTGCCCACATAAATGTCAGCTGCAGATCCCCCGATAACAGTGCGTCATGACCACATTTTTAGTTTAAATTTTTTCTTTTCCTATTTTCCTTCTCTTAAACCTAGGTGCATCTTATGGTCCGGTACATCTTATAGTCCTTAAAATACGGTGGGAATCTTATCATTTTTACACTGGCCACTGGGGATTTTTTAGGCTCATACTTCCTATCCTTTCAGGATAAGTTTACAGGAGTTTTCATATCAACAGAGGCTGTATTACAATGGCAGCTAACAGCTCTAAATATAACTGATAACACATGATCCATCATTCACCATAGGCAATGTCACAGCTAACACAACTCCCACTCCCTTCACAATGAAATCTGCATAAACTCATTAGACATTTCAATAAAAAAGAAAGGGTTGCGATCTGACCATTGTGGCTACGTACATGTATTATTTCCAGAAGGGATATCTGGCTGGTTTCTGTGTTGAGACTCCTAACAGAGGCTCCACAGACCTTTTTGATTTGCAGAAGCAAAAGGAAGTTAGTGTCTATAAAGACCTAGTGATCAGTGTTAAAATAGTAAGATCTCTCTTTTTTGTTTTTAACAAAAATTGGGCTAAAAAATGCCAAAATATAAAAACACATATCTAACAACAAAATCTGATTTAATTACAGGATCATTTTCGATTATAAATTCGCTTTAACCTCCCCACGACACGTTAGACAACTGTCGGTCGATCGTTCAGCCACCAGCTATGTCACCTAACCCTCCTTACACAGGAACACTTGATAAGCTGAACACTCTTGTGTTCTCCAGAGGGCAGCTGCCAAACATATTCCAATTAATACTCTCTCTAAGTTCCTGGAGATGTCCAAGTTTTAGGGATTTAGCAAATACCTGTAACGCCTGCCTGGATCCACAGACTCAGACGGGCTGTAATGGACAGGCTAGAGGGAAGCCACTCACCAAGCAGGACCCCCAGAACCCTGAAACCCTTTAACCCCTATATAGGGATTTGGCATTTCACAGGGCCCTGGAGATCACTACCTGTGGAAGGCAGCAGTCTGAGAGAGTAGTCATCAGGCAGGGTCAAACCAGGAATTGCGGAACAGGGACAGAATCGTCAGGCAAAAACGTAATCAGAAACATGCAGAGGTCAAAACCAGATCGGGCAGCGAGGTACAAAAACAGCAGGCAGGAGAGTAGTCAGGAAACAAGCGGTAATCAGCACACGAAATCACAGGACGAAACAGGAGCCAGAATTCTCAGAACTATCTCTGGTAGAGGTCAGCAGACAGGAGGGGAATTAAAAAGGGTGTGGTGTCTTCCCATAGGCTGTAGCTGAATGATGGTACCTCAGCTGGGAGACACCCGCCACCTACAGTCAGCCAGTGGCACTGCAGATCCCCAGGAAACCCAGACCAGTGGATGAACGGAGCCTGCGCCCACCGGTGCCGCTGGCATCGACTCCTCTCCCATCACCAACACCATCCACGGCAGGAACACGGCGTCGCCTGGCGATCGGAGCAGAAGTCGATGGAGCGGACTCCGGTGGTGACGTAACAGTACCGGATTAAAGAATGGTCTCAGAACTTCAGAAAAATGTGTTCCTATTCAAATCGTGCCTTAATATTTCTGTATCTATTGTCGCAATAAAAATAAATGACAGTTCTTCAAACAGGGAAATCTTTGTTTCTGGCATGTCGGTGTTATTTTCCTAAGTATTCATAGTGATGTTGATATTTTCTTTTATATTCTCTCTAGTTTTTACGAAACATGCATTCAGTATGAGAGATCTCACAAACATATTGACATCAAGTTTTGTTTTGTATAAAGCAAATTCTGTTTTGTATAAAACAAATTCTGTTTTTGTAGAAAAACTAAGACCTTTGGATAATGAGCTATTTTCTTCATAAGAAATACATAGAAATACATAGCTTGAGAGGTTATTCACATGACTCTCCCTTGTGATCACAGCACATACAGTGGAACCTTGGTTAACGAGAATAATCCGTTCTGGGAGTGTGCTTGTTAACCAAGTTACTCGCTCAGCAAAGCAAGATTTCCCATAGGAAATCATTGCAATGCAGACAATTCGTTCCACAACTTGTTAAATGTCCCACCCTGGTCCCCTATTATGCCATTCCACACATGCACAAACATGCACAAACACGTACAAACACACACAAACTCACACAAACACACACAAATACACACAAGCACAAACGCACACTCACATATTATGCTCACCTTACCTTCCATTCCATCGCCGGCCTCCTGGGTCTTGTAGTTCGCCGCGAGGATTCCTCCCTTGTCGCGATGTACTGGCGAACTACCAGAACCATGAGGCCAGTGATGGAATGGAAGGTAAGTTGAGCATAATACTGTATGTGTGTGCGTGCGTGTTTGTTTGTGTGTGTTTTGTGAGTGCTTGTGTGTTTGTGTGGACTGCAAGAGCGGGTCAGAGCGCGGTGGATGTACAGAACCGGAAGTGTGTGCGGTGAGTATTTTGTTCGTACAGCAAAGGTTTCTCGTAAACTGAGTTACAAATTTACAGAAAGCTTTGCTTGTTAAGCGAAATTCTCGTTAACTGGGTTGCTCGTTAAGCGAGGTTCCACTGTATCTTCTCTCTCGGTGTGTGTCTTCTTCTTCCTGTGTTTCCTCTTGGCTGTCCTGCTCAGTTTTTTGACCCTTTAGATATACAGTAGGTGTTGTATTAGTTCTTAATTTGTTTCCTCCTTGTTTTTATGTAACATCATGTTACTATTTGTATTGTCCAGTGATTCATCTGAAACATCTTGAGTGGTCGATATGGTCGATCTTTCAAAAAAGCTGTTACAAGAAGTATTTGCAAAACATACCCTCCCTTGTTGTTTGTGTTTGCTTGAATTTGTTAGTTTTCTTCTTTAGAATAGGTTGAACGCTCTGATTTTCTCAATATTTTTTTTCTCCTTGTGTATACATCATTTTTCTTACTGGACTTTTGTGTGTTTTTTGGTATCTGTAATGATATCTTTTATGTTGATGTTATTGCTCATTGCTTTATTTAGCTCTATGTATCCCTGTAGTGCACTTAATGTTTGTTTGGCTTTTTACTTCTTTTTAATATGTATATGCTTTTCAGATATTGCAGTAGTTTCATATTGTATAATTAGTTTTTTCTATTGAAATAAACATTTTCTCAGTATACACTGTGTGTAGAATTATTATGCAGATGAGTATTTTGATCACATGATAATTTTTATACATGCTCTCCTACTCCAAGCTGTATAGGCTTGAGAGCCAACTACCAATTAAGTAAATCAGGTGATGTGCATCTCTGTAATGAGGAGGGGTGTGGTGTAATGACATCAACACCCTATATAAGGTGTGCTTAATTATTAGGCAACTTCCTTTCCTTTGGCAAAATGGGTCAGAAGAGAGATTTGACGAGCTCTGAAAAGTTCAAAATTGTGAGATGTCTTGCAGAGGGATGCAGCAGTCTTGACATTGCCAAACTTTTGAAGCGTGATCACCGAACAATCAAGCGTTTCATGGCAAATAGCCAACAGGTTCGCAAGAAGTGTGTTGGGCAAAAAAGGCGCAAAATAACTACCAATGAATTGAGGAAAATCAAGCATGAAGCTGCCAAGATGGCATTTACCAACAGTTTGGCCATATTTCAGAGCTGCAACGTTACTGGAGTATCAAAAAGCACAAGGTGTGCCATACTCAGGGACATGGCCAAAGTAAGGAAGGCTGAAAAACCACCACCTTTGAACAAGAAACATAAGATAAAACGTCAAGACTGGGCCAAGAAATATCTTAAGAATGATTTTTCAAATGTTTTATCGACTGAAGAAATGAGAGTGACTCTTCATGGGGCAGATGGATCGGCAAGAGGCTGGATCGGTAAAGGGCAGAGAGCTCCACTCCGACTCAGATGCCAGCAAGGTGGAGGTGGGGTACTGGTATGGGCTGATCATCAAAGATGAACTTGTGGGACCTTTTCAGGTTGAGGATGGAGTGAAGCTCAACTCCAGACCTACTGCCAGTTTCTGGAAGAACACTTCTTCAAGCAGTGGTACAGGAAGAAGTTGGTATCGTTCAAGAAAAACATGATTTTCATTCAGGACAATGCTCTATCACATACATCCAACTACTCCACAGCGTGGCTGGCCAGTAAAGGTCTAAAAGATGAAAAAATAATGACATGGCCCCCTTGTTCACCTGATCTGAACCCCATAGAGAACCTTTGGTCCCTCATAAAATGTAAGATCTACAGGGAGGGAGAACAGTACACCTCTTTGACCAGTGTCTGGGAGGCTGTGGTGGCTGCTGCACGCAATGCTGATCGTAAACAGATCAAGCAACTGACAGAATCTATGGATGGTAGGCTGTTGAGTGTCATCATAAAGAAAGGTGGCTATATTAGTCACTAATTTTTTGGGTTTTGTTTTTGCATGTCAGAAATCTTTATTTCTAAATTTTGTGCAGTTATATTGGTTTACCTTGTGAAAATAAAAAGTGAGATGAGAATATATTTGGTTTTTATTAAGTTGCCTAATAATTCTGCACAGTAATAGTTACCTGCACAAACAGATATCCTCCTAAGATAGCCAAATCTAAAAAAAAAACCACTCCAACTTCCAAAAATATTAAGCTTTGATATTTATGAGTTGATTAAGAACATAGTTGTTGATCAACAATAAAAAAATCCTCTCAAATACAACTTGCTTAATAATTCTGCACACAGTGTACATCTGTTTATATTTATCTATATCTATTATCTATCTATTGTCTATTTCTATAGCATTCATTAGTGTCCAAAAACACTAGACAAACAAAAAAATAATGGCTAATCATTTGTTTTTACCACTGCGTTTTTCCTACCAAGAGATGAAGAAATGGTGCAGAAATTTCTGCATCCAAATATTCAACATGTGCACATGGCCTAAGAACTGAATCTGGTTTGAGCTTTTCAAAATTTTAATTAATTTATGATTAAACTCTAGTTCTGACATTTTGATCTTTAGTCTATTTTGAATCTGGTTGTCTCTAGGTAAGTCTACTATTCCAGAGTTGCAGCTCTATAGCATCTGTGGGCAAAAATAGCCACATTAGAGAGGTCTGCTACCAACAAATCAGGTGCACTTATTATGTGATTTGTACAAGTCGACATTTATTGATATGTCAGTTATACTCTTTATATTAGAAAATGGTATAGGGGATAACTTCCCATTCACTCCAACTGGTGGGACCTCCACCGATCCAGAGAACCTGTGCTCTGAAGAGCCCCATGTGATTTGAGAAGTTGTCAATCATGCGAACTACAGCTCCATTCATTCTTATTGGAGTACTAAAGGCTAGCCAACCACAGAGGTTGGCTATCTTCAGTGGTTCCACTAACAGTCAATACAGCAGCAGTGCAAATGATCTACCACTGCTCCACTCATATGGGGTTCTTTAGGACCAGACCCCCATCAATCAAGATCTTATTACTTCTAAACTTATTACTTCTAAACTTGAGAATACCCCTTTAAAAACACAGATGTACTGAACTTGTAACTTGCTGATAGAGTGACAGGATGGAGCTGTTCTGTGTACTTCAAAAACTCTATCAGGGCTTCCTGAAACAGCAGGAACTACAGCGGATAGTTTCTCTTGGCTCTGGAGCCAGAACTAGACCAAATGCAGCCAGTCTGGAGCCTCTGTTAGAAATCTTGGAGCATGGCCAACTGTACTGGGAATTATGTATACATTTATATCTATGTCTATACACAAACATGAGTATTTCCCCTCAATGACTGTTACTGAGAGAATAGTGCTTTTTACTGCATTACATATATATTATACTAGTTTTATGCAAGTGTTAAGAATGCTTTAAAAAATACAAGTGTTAGTTCTTTATTACACAAAGTAAATAAACAAAAGAGAAATCTAAATCAAATCAATATTTGGTTTCACCACACTTTGCCATCCAAATTGCAGCAATTCTTCTAGGTACACTTGAAAACAGTGTTTGATGGAGCTTAGCAGGGAGATTGATGCAAACATCTTGGCGAACTAACCACAGATCTTTTGTGGATTTAGGCTTAAATAAGTAGTTCACCCATATGTATTAATGGCTACAACGATATTATGTTAAGAAACAAAGTTTCTCTCAAATACCTTGTGTTGCCAATAGTGCCTCTGAGCGGTGCTGTTGAGGACCGCGCTTCCCCATCACCTGACCCCCGGGCTCCGTGACCTCGGGGATCCGGTGATATTATGTTAACTTCCTGTTCACCTGACATCATTGCAGCCGGCTCCAGTCTCCGTTTGTCACTGGGCTGTGGGCAGAGTTTCACCGCTCAGCACAGCTCAGTGTGACAGCCCATCATCTCCCTGCTCCCTCCTCCTCCACTGCAGAGCGCTCAAGCAGTATACCCACTGAGCTGTGATGAGCGGTGACACGCAGCCCACAGCCCAGTGACTCACGGAGACTGGAGCCAGCCGCAGTGATGTGAGGTGAGCAGGAAGTTGATGTGACATCACCAGATCCCCGAGGTCACGGAGCCCTGGGGGTCAGGCGATGGGGAAGAGCGGTCCACAATAGCGCCGCTCACAGGCACTATTGGCAACACAAGGCATTTGAGAGAAACCTTGTTTCTCAACATAATATCGTTGTGGCCAATAATTAATATGGGTGAACCACCCCTTTAAACAAATCCTTTTGTCTCTTCATGTAGTCCCAGACAAACTTCAAACAAGATGTTGATTTCAGGTCTCAGTTGGTACCATATCTTCACTTTCAGGATTCCTTTATGCTGAAGATATTTCTTAATGACATTGGCCGTATGTTTGGGGTCACTGACCTGCTGAACAATAAATGTTGAACAAATCAGATTTCTCCATAACAGTATTGCATCATGGATAAGTATCTGCCTGTATTTCTCAACATTGAGGATACTAAAGAATGAGCAATGTTCAGTATCTGCCTGTATTACTTAGCATTGAGGACCCCAAGAAATGAGCAATGTTGAGGACCAAAGACGCAGTGGTCAGCCACAAAAGTGAAACAGGTGAAAGACACATCATAATTACGTCTCTTCTAAATTGGAAGATATCCAGCAGTACACTAAAGTCTACTTTACACACTGCGGTATCGGTCCCGATATCGCAAGTGTGGGTACCCGCCCCCATCTGTTGCGCGACACGGGCATATCGCTGCCCGTGCCGCACAACATCGCCCAGAGCCGTCACACATACTTACCTGTCAGGCGACTTCGCTGTGACCGGCAAACCGCATCCTTTCTAAGGGGGCGGTCCGTGCGGCGTCACAGAGACGTCACTGAAACGTCACTGAACCGCCGCCCAATAGCAGCGGAGGGGCGGAGATGAGCGGGACGTAACATCCCGCCCACCTCCTTCCTTCCGCATAGCGGCCGGGAGGCAGGTAAGGGGAGCTTCCTCGTTCCTGCGGCATCACATGCAGCGATGTGTGCTGCCGCAGGAACGAGGAACAACTTCGTTACTGCTGCAGTAACGATTTTTAAGAATGGACCCCCATGTCGCCGTTCTAGCAGCAAAAAAACAGCTAAATCCTAGCTTGGTTTCTGCTGTAATAGTGTAAGTCACTCTGTGAATCACACTGTTATGACATTTCAGTGTATAGTGTGCGTGAACAGCGCCTTCAGATCACTGCTGTTTCTATAATGGCGATCGCCATTTTTTTTTTTTTTTCTTGTCTTCCTTCCCTAAGCGCGCGCGTGTAGTGGGGCGGGCCAGCATGTCAGCCAATCCCAGACACACACACAGCTAAGTGGACTTTGAGCCAGAGAAGCAACGGCATGTGTGATAGGATGTCCATGTCACATGTCCCTGCATTATAAAACCGGACATTTTCTTCCAGGACGCCATTATCTGCCTTCTGCGTCTTTGGTGTCAGACATCACTGTCGCAGCTCCGTCCTCCTGAGTCCTATAGCCGATACAGCTGTATGCGCTGCATACACAGCGTTAAACAGCTTAGGGAGAGCACTTTATAGCAGTCCTTTTAAGGGCTCAAACCGGCAGGGTCAGAGAGCCATAGGTGACAGGTCCTGAAAACAGCAACAGCGTCTGTGTAGCCAAGGTCAGGGATTTCCTCCCTGCATTTCACCATTAGGAGGGAATAGAAAGGCAGGCTTCCATTCCTCTACCCAGAGCACCACAATCCTGCCACTGTACCCTCTTGTCCTCTGCACACTCCAACTCATTATAACTAAGCCATTATACTAGCAAACACTCAGTGTACCTAGTGGCATCCTAAACGTGGCTATTGGACTTTGCTATAGTCCCACTAGTGCAAAGACATTTGCAGAGCACGTCTGCCTGCATTGCACACTCCAACTTTTTTAAACTAAGCAATTTTACTAGCAAACACTCAGTGTACCTAGTGGCATCCTAAACGTGGCTATTGGACTTTGCTATAGTCCCACTAGTGCAAAGACATTTGCAGAGCACGTCAGCCTGCATTGCACACTCCAACTTATTATAACTAAGCCATTATACTAGCAAACAGTCAGTGTACCTAGTGGCATCCTAAACGTGGCTATTGGACTTTGCTATAGTCCCACTAGTGCAAAGACATTTGCAGAGCACGTCTGCCTGCATTGCACACTCCAACTTTTTTAAACTAAGCCATTTTACTAGCAAACACTCAGTGTACCTAGTGGCATCCTAAACGTGGCTATTGTACTTTTGTCTATTCACACTATTGTAACGATATTTGCAGCACGTCTGCCTGCATTGCACACTCCAACTTTTTTAAACTAAGCCATTATACTAGCAAACACTCAGTGTACCTAGTGGCATCCTAAACGTGGCTATTGTACTTTTGTCTATTCACACTATTGTAAACATATTTGCAGCACGTCTGCCTGCATTGCACACTCAAACTTTTTTAAACTTAGCCATTATACTAGCAAACACTCAGTGTACCTAGTGGCATCCTAAACGTGGCTATTGTACTTTTGTCTATTCACACCATTGTAACGATATTTGCAGCACGTCTGCCTGCATTGCACACTCCAACTTTTTTAAACTAAGCCATTATACTAGCAAACACTCAGTGTACCTAGTGGCATCCTAAACGTGGCTATTGTACTTTTGTCTATTCACACTATTGTAAACATATTTGCAGCACGTCTGCCTGCATTGCACACTCAAACTTTTTAAACTAAGCCATTATACTAGCAAACACTCAGTGTACCTAGTGGCATCCTAAACGTGGCTATTGTACTTTTGTCTATTCACATTATTGTAAACATATTTGCAGCACGTCTGCCTGCATTGCACACTCAAACTTTTTAAACTAAGCCATTATACTAGCAAACACTCAGTGTACCTAGTGGCATCCTAAACGTGGCTATTGTACTTTTGTCTATTCACATTATTGTAAACATATTTGCAGCACGTCTGCCTGCATTGCACACTCAAACGTTTTTAAACTCAGCCATTATACTAGCAAACACTCAGTGTACCTAGTGGCATCCTAAACGTGGCTATTGTACTTTTGTCTATTCACACTATTGTAAACATATTTGCAGCACGTCTGCCTGCATTGCACACTCAAACTTTTTAAACTAAGCCATTATACTAGCAAACACTCAGTGTACCTAGTGGCATCCTAAACGTGGCTATTGTACTTTTGTCTATTCACATTATTGTAAACATATTTGCAGCACGTCTGCCTGCATTGCACACTCAAACGTTTTTAAACTCAGCCATTATACTAGCAAACACTCAGTGTACCTAGTGGCATCCTAAACGTGGCTATTGTACTTTTGTCTATTCACACTATTGTAAACATATTTGCAGCACGTCTGCCTGCATTGCACACTCAAACTTTTTAAACTCAGCCATTATACTAGCAAACACTCAGTGTACCTAGTGGCATCATAAACGTGGCTATTGTACTTTTGTCTATTCACACTATTGTAACGATATTTGCAGCACGTCTGCCTGCATTGCACACTCCAACTTTTTTAAACTAAGCCATTATACTAGCAAACACTCAGTGTACCTAGTGGCATCCTAAACGTGGCTATTGTACTTTTGTCTATTCACACTACTGCAAATCTATGTGCAGCACCTCTGCATGACAACCTCCTGCTCTGTTTTTAATAAGCTATAATGATAGCACAAAATACTGCCATTTAGTGGCATCATAGAACTGGCTGTTGTATTCCATTAGTGCCCCACTGGTGACAAGCTATTTCTAGCACCTCTACATCACACCCTCATGCACATTTTGCTACGCTAATGTTATAGCAAACTCATGGAATTCATTGATGCATTTCATAATTCGGAGGGATAGAGAGTCAGGCTTCCTTTAGCTTTTCCTTCTGTTCATAGACAGCATCTCCAAGAGCAATTTCCCCTCCACGTCTAAGTGTGGAGAGGCAGCTAGTGCGCATGCGTGTGCCGATGTACCCCAGCTGCAGCATAATTACAGTGTTTCGCGTAGTGAGTATGCTCAGCCTGACTGTGTTATTCCTGACGCTAAGTCTTCTTTTCGGGATACAGCGCATGCTCCCACACTAAGTGTGAAAAGCCTCTTTGCACAGGTGCTTGCATTCCGTGCCGGGTCTAAGTCCTGTTTTGTGCCTAGACACCATGCTAAAGCTGATAGTCTTTTTTCAGAGACTGTATTTCATGCTACTGAGCATGCTCAGGCACCTCCTGCATCAGAGACTAGGTCCGGTAATGAACTCTTTGGCCCTGGCCCTTATGTGGGGGTCCCATATAGACCACAGGGCATCAGGTGTCCTCCCAAATGGCTTGCAGAGGCCCACACCTATGACTTGTCACCGCATTATTGATGGTCAGACGATGACTGGTGAGGTGTTTGGGTCATGGCAGCCATGAGGTCATCATTGAAGTTGCGTTTCCAAATAGGACGCTAGTTATGCCACTCATGACGTGTCACTCTACTTTTGTCTCCAGGAGGTGCATTGTGGTTCACCCTGGTTTGGGGCGGACCCAGGTTATAAAAGGGGCTGGAGCCAACAAGGAGGTGCGCAGTCTTCTATTATGCTCCGAAAGAGCACACCTCCATGTGTTGAACCCATTGCGGCTTTAGGCCAGAGGTAGGCAGGGATAGGGTGTCGATGCAGGCCACCACCACAGTTGGTAACGCAGAACGGTTAAGACCAGCTCCTGTCCTACCAGTCCTGCTTGTGCAGCCCAGTGGCATTAACAGGCCTCCTGCTGCTGCTGATGCGCCTGCTGTCCACAGGTGTGCCCCTACGCACACGGTCAGCGTACTCAATGGCCCCTGTGTTGTTAACAGGGAGTTCCTGGGCTGGGTGGGCATGTGGACCCTGTGACGCTAACAGGGCTCACAGTCTCCAGATCCGAATGGCGTCTAACTCGGTTCAGGCTACTATTAGTTTCATAGCCACACAGCTCTGTATCCTCCACCAAACCTTCCAGTTGCCAACCTCTCCTTTTCCAACTGGGAGCACGGTGGACACTGACTGCTGATGGGGATATATACCTTTCTCTTTCTTTTCTTATTAATTTTCGTTATATAGCGGTCACAGATTATATACCACTTTATCCAAATCTGCCAGTCCCACTGTAACAGATGGTGTTTCTTCAGCAAATGTTACAGTTGCTTAACCACCAAATCCACGGACCAAAACTTTTTTCCCCTTTCCAACACACCTGTTCCCCTTTCCAACAGCATCTGTCCTTTTTCAACTCATTTTGGGATATGACCAAAAGTGCAACTGTGCAGGGACACCGTACTCAACACCATCTCAGCACAGCAGCCATCCCTCGGTCCCTCCGATGTGGACAAGTAAAAGACCATTTCCTCCTATCCATGACAAAGCGTTGAGATTCACTCTGTGCAGCACTGGTGTTTAGTGGAAAAGTAGATCTAAGATTGCGTACCACATTCTGCAGATACTCCTGTATACGTGCGTCCATTTCTATGGCAGGAATTAGTTCGCCAAATTTTGTCTTGTACCGGGGATCTAACAGTGTGGCAACCCAGTATTCAGGATTACTTCAAATTCATACAATCCGAGGGTCATGTAGGTAGTGCAGCAAGAAGGCGCTCATGTGTCTTGTGCATCCAGGAGGACCAAGTCCTTGGTGTGTTGGTGGCAGAGAGGTGAGAATCGTGCATCCTTCCTCTGCCCTCTCCCCACAACCTCGCACAACCGAAATGTGAGCAAGCTCTCACTCATCTGCTGAGTCTTCCATGCCCATCGCCAGTTCGTCCTCCATTTCTTCATGGGCTCCTGCACTTTCATCAACACTTTTTGCTGATACTATGCGCCCTTGTTAATCCCTCTCCCTCACCATGGCTGCCGCATAGGTGCCGCTGACCATCTGGACCTCGTAGATCTTGTTATCCCTTCCGCATATGACTCCTCCTGTACTTCCTCCCCTTCCTCTTGTCCCAACACCTGACTCCGAATAATAATTACAGTGTGCTCCATCATGTAGATGACCAGAATTGTCACGCTGAGAATGACATTGCCAGTGCTAAACATCTTCGTCGACATTTGTGAACTGTGTAGCAGGGTGCATAGGTCCTTGATCTGACACCACTCCAGCAGCGTGATCTGCACCACCTCTTGATCAAGTTATCCCAGGATATATGTCATACCGTATTTCAGCAGGGCTCTGCGGTGCTGCCACACACGCTGCAACATGTGCAGATTCCAATTCCTGCGTGTCGGAACATCGCATTTCCGGCGTTTAACTGCCAGACCCTAAGACTTCCGGAGTGATGAAAGTTGTTGAGCTGCTGTGTGCGCACGATGGAAGTGAGCACATAGCGAGCGTGCCCGCTGCACAAGGCCATGTAGGCCGTGATGGTGTTTTAAAAATTTGCTGGAGAATTCGGTTCAACACGTGAGCCATACAAGGCACGTGTGTCACATTGCCCTGAGGATGGCCCGCAGCCAGGTTTGCATCATTGCCGCACACGGCTGTTAAGTCACCAACGGAGTCCGCTCCGTCAATTTGTACTCCGGTCGCCAGGTGACAACGTGTTCCGTTCATGCATAGTGCTGATGATGGGAGAGTAGTCGATGCCAGCGGCGCAGGTGGACGCAGGTTATGCTCACCCACTGGGCTGCATTACCTTGACAGATGCAGAATCTCTGGCTGAATGTAGCTGGTGGGTATCTCACAGATGAAATACCATCATTCAGCTACAACCAATGGGAAGACACCACACTCTTTTTTATGCCCATCCTGTCTGCAGACCACTGCCAGACATAGCTATGAACCTCTGGTTAATTTTACCCCCAGTTCAGTTTTATGATTTTGTGTGCTTGTTACCTGACTACTTTTCCTGCTTGCTGTTTATGTACCTTGTTGGCCGATCCGCATTTCACCTCTGCTTGTTTTATGATTAAGTCCTGGCCATCCCATTCTGTTCCTGTTCCTCAATTAATGTTTTGACCCTGCCTGACTACTATTCTCTGGAATAGCGGTGTGACTCACATTTCCCATACATTTCAAAGTAAAACTTTGACCGCCTGATGGCATTGAGCTCTGCTGCCAGCATAGTAAGGAGGTGTGTGGTAGTCCTTGTGCGCAGTTGCAAGGAAGGGTGGCCTGACCACACAGGGTTTGCGCCAAGGTGGAGGACCCACACGAGGTTGAAGAGGCAGAAGCAGTGTATTAACTTCTACATACAGAAGAAGGATTGAAACAACTCGTGGGGACGGCAAGACTTGTACAGCAGACCCTTCTCCATCTCTCACCATAGTTTGCCAGTGCCCAGTCAGTGACATGTAATGACCCTGTCTATGCTTACTGGTCCAAGTATCTGTGTTGAAATGCACCCTGTCGCACACAGATTTTCTCAAGGAAGTGGTGATGTTGTGTGCGACATGCTGGTGTAGCGCGGGCATGCTTTTCTTGGAGAAGCAGTGGTGATTGGGCATCTGGTACTGGGGCACAGCGACAGACATAAGGTCTGTAAAATCCTGTGTGTCCACTAGGCGTAAAGGCAGCATTTCGGTAGCCAACAGCTTACAGAGGGATAGAGTCAACCACTTAGCTTTGTCATGGGTCGCAGTAAGTGGCCTTTTATTTGACCACATCTGAGGGACAGAGATCTGGCTGCTGTCTGTAGACGGTGTTGAGTAGGGTGTCCCTGGAAAAATGCAGGTTTGTGAGGAAAGTGCAGGCGGAGACATGATGTTGCCTTCATCTTGCCTTCAGATCTGTTCATCTTGTATCATTTTTAAAAAACACAGCAAGCAAGGGTTACTCCAAGCGGAGTCTACCTTTTTTCCAAAAATTGGGCACACAGACACCCCATCAGTGGCAGCACTTGTGCCCTAGTTGCAAACAGGATGTTTTGATTTGCATCAAGCACATTCAAAAATACGCCATAATTAACCGTCCCCAGCATGACACCGGGGTAGGTAGATAAAGTCTTTGCTGAACCATGACTTGGTCATCTTGGCTCCTTTTAAAAACAATGTAAGCAAGGGTTACTCCAAGCGGAGCCTCCCTTTTTTCCAAAAATTGTGCCCCACACACACCCACCCATTCAGTGGCAGCAGTTGTGCCATAGTTGTACACTTCACAGCTAGATTTGCATCAAGCACATTCCAAATCCACAAGCATTTACTCTCCCCAGGATGACACAGGGGTTGTAAATTCCTTCTGGATCCATGACTTGTTAATTTTGATGAACGTCAGTCTGTCCACATTGTCACTGGACAGACGCGTGCGCTTATCTGTCAGCACACACCCAGCAGCACTGAAGACACGTTCAGAGACAACGCTGGCAGCTGTACACGACAAAATCTCCAAGGCGTAACTGGATAGCTCTGGCCATTTTTCTAGATTTGAAGCCCAAAATGAGCAAGGCTCTATTTGCAAAGTCATGGCATCGATGTTCATTTGGAGATACTCCTGTATCATCCTCTCCAGCCGTTGACTATGTGTCAGACTTGTTGTCTCTGGTGGCCTTGCAAAGGAGGGTCTAAAAAAATTATGAAAAGATTCCATTAAATTGCTGTTACCAGCACCAGATACGGTCCTACTGGTACGTGTAGACTGTTGAAGATGACGAGACCGTCCCATGTTTGTCAAGTTACAACTGGGAGATTCCCTCCCTGCACCTGCACGGTTGTTTGGTGGAAAAGCGGATCTAAGATCGAGTAACAGCTTCTGCTGATACTCCTGCATAAGTGCGTCCCTTTCTATGGCTGGAATTATGTCACAAAATTTGGACTTGTACCGGGGATCTAATAGTGTGGCAAGCCAGTAGTCATCATCACTTCTAATTTTGACAATACGAGGGTCATGTTGGAGGTAGTGCAACAAGAAGGCACTCATGTGTCTTGCGCAGCCATGCGGACCAAGTCCACGCTGTGTTTGTGGCATAGAGGTGCTAACCGTTCTTTCTTCCTCTGACATCTCCCCCCAACCTCTTTCAACTGAAATTTGACCAAGGTCCCCCTCATCTGCTGAGTCTTCCATGTCCATGGACAGTTCGTCCTCCATATCTTCATGTCCTCCTGCACCTTCCTCAACATCTCGCCTGCTACCATGCGCCCTTGTTGATCCCTGTCCCCCATGGTCCCATGCCTGCCGCGTTGGTGATGATGAACGTCTGGACCTTGGTGATGTTGTTGTGTCTTGCGCATATGAATCCTCCTGTAGTTCCTCCCCTTCCTGTTGTCCCACCCCCTGACTCCGAATAGTGTTTAGCGTGTGCTCCAGCATGTAAATGACTGGAATCGTCATGCTGATAATGGCATTGTCAGCGCTAAACATATTCGTCGCCATGTCGAAACTGTGCAGAAGGGTGCATAGGTCCTTGATCTGAGACCACTCTAGCAGTGTAATCTGCCCCACCTCTGCATCTCATTGGCCTAGGCTATACGTCATGACGTAATGCACCAGGGCTCGGTGGTGCTGTCTCTGTATCATGTGGAGAGTCGAATTCCAGCGTGTCGATACATCGCATTTCAGGTGATGAACCGGCAGGCTGAAAGACTTCTGGAGCAATGCAAGTCAAGTCAGCTGCGGCGTTTAAACGGCAGAAGTGAGCAGAGAGTGACCATGCCCTGTGCAGAAGCCCATCTAGGCCGTGATAGTGGGTTAAAATTGCTGGATAACAAGGTTAAACACGTGAGCCATACAAGGCACGTGTGCCAGCTTGCCCAGGCGAAGGGCCGTACCCAGGTTTGCAGCATTGTCACACACGGCCTTACCAGGCTGCAGGTTGAGTGGAGACAACCATTTATTAAACTCGGACCGCAGAGCTGACCACAACTCCTCAGCTGTGTGACTCTTATTCCCAAGACATGTCAAGCTAAAGACCGCCTGATGCCGTTGCGCTCTGCTGCCAGCATAGTAATGAGGGGTGCGTGATTCCTTCTGCGCAGTGAGAACGCTGGTGGCCTGACCAGGCAGGCTTGGGGCGGAGGTGGAGGACCCAGATGAGGTGGAGGATGCAGAAGCAGTGGCGGAACTTGGACAGACAGAGGATTGACACACAAGTCGTGGGGACGGCAAGACTTGTGCAGCAGACCCTTCACCATCTATCACCATAGTTACCCAGTGGCCAGTCAGCGACATGTAACGTCCCTGTCCATGCTTACTGGTCCAAGTATCGGTGGTGAAATGCACCCGTTCACACACAGAGTTTCTGAAGGAAGCGGTGATGTTGTGTGTGACATGCTGGTGTAGCGCGGGCACACCTTTCTTAGAGAAGTAGTGGCGACTAGGCATCTGGTACTGGGGCACAGCGACAGACATAAGGTCTCTAAAATCCTGTGTGTCCACTAGGCGGAAAGGCAGCATTTCGGTAGCCAACAGCTTACAGAGGGATAGAGTCAACCTCTTAGCTTTGTCATGGGTCGCAGGAAGTGGCCTTTTATTTGACCACATCTGAGGGACAGAGATCTGGCTGCTGTGTGTAGACGGTGTTGAGTAGGGTGTCCCTGGAAAAATGCAGGTTTGTGAGGAAAGTGCAGGCGGAGACATGATGTTGCCTTCATCCAACGTTGGTGCTATCGATGTTTGAGAGAGCTGTACACAATCACTTGTTTCCCCTTCCAAACCAACTGACGACCTACCAAGCAAACTGCCTGTTGCGGTTACAGTGGTGGAAGTTGTGGGTGGAAAAACAGGTGTGACAGCTGTCCCCACAGTCCTAGAAGATGACGAGCGCGCGGATGCACTGGAAGGGGCAGGCGGTGGATGGTTGGCTCCGCTAGGCCGCATTGCAGCACGGTGAGCTTCCCACCAGGCCATATGATATTTATTCATGTGACGATTCATGGAAGAAGTTGTCAAACTGCTGAGGTTTTGACCTCTACTAAGATAACCATGCCAAATGTTACAGATCACATAATTTGGGCGATCTTTTTTTATGTCAAAAAAGGACCAGGCTAGGCAAGGCTTAGAGGCCATGCGACCTGTTGATCCACCCCGAATAATGCTCAGAGGCAGAGTGGTGGCTGAGGATGCAGTTGTAGACGTGCTACCAGTGCTCCGACTGTGTCCAGGAAGGCGCAAGGTTACTTCGACGTCGGTTGCATCCTCCTCCACCGCCTCTGTTGACCTCCTCGAGTGTCTGACTGTGGGTTGACAGTAGGTGGGATCTAGAACTTCATCATCAATTGTTGTGTTTGCACTCCCCTCCCCCTCAGACCGAGCCTCTTCTTGCCCTGACCGAATATTTAAGTTGTCATCCCAATCGCGTATCTGCGTCTCATCTTCATCAGTATGTTCCTCATTGTCTATAACCACAGTTGTTGGAAAGTCAGCATTTTGGTAGCCAACAGTTTGCAGATGATGAAAGTCAACCTCCAAGCCATGTCATGCCCTTCTAAAAGCATGTAAAACACAGCGAGGGGACTCTAACCACAGTCTCCCTCGTTTCCACTAACTGGGCCACACACACCCCACTTGACTGGCATCGGTTGAGCCCCCTTTTGAAAAAGAAAAAGATGCTTTGCATGAAGCACTCTCAAAAATACGCGTGCCTTTCCCGTCCCCTGGCTGACCCAGGGGAAGAAAAGTCCTCTGAGAGCCATGACTTGTTCATCTTGGTTCTTTTAGAGACACAGAGAGGGGACTCCAACCACAGTCTCCCTCGTTTCCACTAACTGGGCCACACACACCCCTCTTGACTGACATCAGTTGATGCCCCTTTTCAAAATGAAAAAGATGCTTTGCATGAAGCACTCTCAAAAATACGCGTGCCTTTCCCGTCCCCTGGCTGACCCAGGGGAAGAAAAGTCCTCGGAGAGCCATGACTTGTTCATCTTGGTTCTTTTAGAGACACAGCGAGGGGACTCCAACCACAGTCTCCCTCGTTTCCACTAACTGGGCCACACACACCCCACTTGACTGACATCAGTTGATGCCCCTTTTCAAAATGAAAAAGATGCTTTGCATGAAGCACACTCAAAAATACGCGTGCCTTTCCCGTCCCCTGGCTGACCCAGGGGAAGAAAAGTCCTCTGAGAGCCATGACTTGTTCATCTTGGTTCTTTTAGAGACACAGCGAGGGGACTCCAACCACAGTCTCCCTCGTTTCCACTAAATGGGCCACACACACCCCTCTTGACTGACATCAGTTGATGCCCCTTTTCAAAATGAAAAAGATGCTTTGCATGAAGCACACTCAAAAATACGCGTGCCTTTCCCGTCCCCTGGCTGACCCAGGGGAAGAAAAGTCCTCTGAGAGCCATGACTTGTTCATCTTGGTTCTTTTAGAGACACAGCGAGGGGACTCCAACCACAGTCTCCCTCGTTTCCACTAACTGGGCCACACACACCCCTCTTGACTGACATCAGTTGATGCCCCTTTTCAAAATGAAAAAGATGCTTTGCATGAAGCACTCTCAAAAATACGCGTGCCTTTCCCGTCCCCTGGCTGACCCAGGGGAAGAAAAGTCCTCGGAGAGCCATGACTTGTTCATCTTGGTTCTTTTAGAGACACAGCGAGGGGACTCCAACCACAGTCTCCCTCGTTTCCACTAACTGGGCCACACACACCCCTCTTGACTGACATCAGTTGATGCCCCTTTTCAAAATGAAAAAGATGCTTTGCATGAAGCACTCTCAAAAATACGCGTGCCTTTCCCGTCCCCTGGCTGACCCAGGGGAAGAAAAGTCCTCGGAGAGCCATGTCCACATTGTCAGTGGACAGACACGTGTGCTTATCTGCCAGCAGACCCCCAGCAGCACTGAAGACAGGTTCCGAGAGAACGCTGGCTACAGGACACGACAAGATCCCCAAGGCGTACGTGGCGAGCTCAGGCAATTTATCCAGATTGGAAGCCTAAAATGAGCAGGGCTCAAGTTGCACATTAATGGAATCGATGTTTCCTTGCATATACTCATATATCTGTGTGTCCTCCTCTTTTTCCTTGTCCAGCTCTTTTGTTTTCGCATGAGTATATGTCCTTGTCACTTTCCCATGTGTTGTGAGTTGTTTGTCACCTTTTGGACACCTTTTGAGGGTGTTTTCTAGGTGTTTTTCTGTGTTTGTGATTGCCTGCCATTGTTTCCTATGCAGTTCGAGTTCGGTTCGTCGAACGTTCGACGAGCCGAACTCGAACGGGACCTCCGTTCGGCGAACCGACCTCGAGCCGAACCGGGACCGGTTCGCTCATCTCTAGTCTCTACATCAGGCTCAGTAACACTGGTTAACATAGTACAAAGATATATTTTACCTGTAAAATGGAGGATACCAGAATGTACCGCATCTTTATGGAACTAAAGACACTTCTGAAGGCTAAGAAGGTACACAGATATATTTTACTTGGAGTAAAAGAAGGCAGTTTGTTCACGGTAGGACTGGAGAGCGGCACAATAATTAGTTCATGTGGGCAACAGTGAAGCAGGATAGAGGGTCCAGAAACGTTGGGGCTACATTTCAACAAATGGAGTTGGGAATTTGGTCATGATTAATGATATCTCCAATGCTGAGAAATACAAGCAAATGAATGATGAATACGTACCATCAGGGAGGTGTCTGATTAGCCTTAAATTTTTTTTGCAGCAGAACAATGACCCCAAACATAAAGCTAATGTCATCTAAGGGGTTGTCTGGCCTTAGACAACAAGTTTACAGTCACTCTATATGACTGCTGATTTGTAAATCCTCACACTGCAACACTGTGAGGATTCTCCGACACCGGTGGCGAGAGCAACTGGCGCATGACTACAAGTATGTGACTTGTATACATGCAGTCACATGCTGACTAGATAGGCTTGGCCTCGCTCAATACAGGTGTATTAAGAGGGGCTAGATACAGTCCAGTCAGAATGTGGGTGGAAGTATGCAAATCCCATATTTACAATCATATCACCTCTTGCTATCCACACTGTCACTTAGAAATAGAGTGAGTGCAGCCTTGTAGCTTAAGGCCAAACAATTTCTTTAAGAACTGTCTTCAGTGTAAATAAGACCAAGAAGTTTTGGAAATTAAGATATGGCTCCTACAGAGCTATGACCTGCACATCATCAATTCTATCTGAGATTAAATGAAAAGGCAAAAGGATTGTACTAGCCTACATCCACAGATCTGTAATTAGTTCTCCCATGTTTATAGCAACATCCCTACCAGACACATTCAAAATCTGTACAAGTGTACTTAGAACTTATAGTTTGATGGTGCTAAGCAATGGTCAGTCATACCAAATATTGACTTGATCTACATTTCCATTTTGGTCATTCACTTTGTATTTTGTATTTTGAAAAATATATTAATCCCTCAAGTCTTAAAAGCATTCTTACTCTGCCGTATTTTTTGACACCTGCCTATAAGTTTTGCACAGTGCTGTGATATTTGTCACTTTCTTTTCAAAAAGAGAAACAGATTTGTCAATGTCTGCTAACTGTATACTATACAGTGGAACCTCGCATAACGAGTAACCCTCTTAACGAGAATTTCGCTTAACAAGCAAAGCTTTCTGTAAATTTGTAACCCGCTTTACGAGAAAGCTTTGCTGTATGAGCGAAATTCTCACCGCTCACACTTCCGGTTCCGTCCATCCACCACACTCTGACCCACACTTGCAGTCCACACAAACACACACATGTATGCACAAACACACACAAACACACACGCACGCACACACATACATACAGTATTATGCTCACCTTACCTTCCGTTCCACCGCCGGTCTCATGGTTCTTGTAGTTTCCGGGTACATCGCGACGTCCTCGCGGCAAACTACAAGACCCAGGAGGCCTGCGATGGAACGGAAGGTAAGGTGAGCATATAATATAACATAATATGTTTACCTTTCGTTTCATCGCCGGCCTCCTGGGTGCTGTAGTGCGCTGCTCCGCTCTAGTCCACGCTGTGTATCTGCATCCATAGCGACGAGGGAGGAACTTCCTGTCATCGCTAATGAAAGGCAGAGCGCTGGCCAATCAGAGGCAAGCGGCTCTGCCTTTGACGTCAGCGCTCTGGCCGGGAACTTCCTGCCTCGACGTTATGGTAATGCGTTACACAGCCCGGCCCCGTACCAGAGAACAGCAAGTCCCAGCAGACCGGCGATGGAAAGGAAGGTAAGGTGAGCATATAATATGCATGTGTGTTTGTGTGTGTTTGTGTGTGTTTGTGCATGTGTGGAATGATAGAATAGGGGACCAGGATGGGACATTTTAGAAGTTGTGAAACGGATCGTCAGCATTGCAATGATTTCCTATGGGAAATCTTGCTCTGCTGAACGAGTACCTTGATTAACAAGCACAGTCCCAGAACGGATTATTCTCATTAAGCAAGGTACTACTGTATATACATTGTGATAAAGTGAGGGGTATGGTGGTACATGGGAGAAATATTCCTCATAGCAAGTGCCTTATGCGCTGGTGAGAAGCAGGGAATGGGTCAAAACACTGGCCTGCAGCTTATCTGCTACTCTGGGTTTTCAGGGCCATGCCTAAATTGAACAGCTGCTGGATTAGGACAGCATAAATAGACAACCCTAACTCCCCAAGGTGGAGGGTATTTGGGATGGAAAGAAAGCTGAAGCAGGTTTGGTGGGAATAACATACCTGAATGGACTGGCACGTCCAGGACCTATGCTATACTGTTTGACAAGCTGGACTTTTCCTGTGCTAGCAGTGTGAATAAACACTGAGTTTTGGACTGAGAACCTGTGCGGGCCTTACAAAAGTAAATACACCCTTCACAGTTTTGTAAATATTTTATTATACATTTTCATGGAACTGCACTGAAGATATGACACTTTGATACAATGTAAAGTAGTCAGTGTACAGCTTATATAACAGGGAAAATTTGGTGTGCCAAATAACGCAACACACAGCCATTAATGTCTAATCCACTGGCAAAAAAAGTGAGTACACTCCTAAGTGTAAGCCATTTTCTCTCCCCGATGTCATGTGACTCATTAGTGTAACAAGGTCTCAGGTGTGAATGAGGAGCAGGTATTGTAAACTTGGTGTTATCTCTCACATACTCTCTCATAATAGTCACTGGAAGTTCAACATGGCATCTCATGGCAAAGAATTCTCTGAGGATCTGAAAAAATGAATTGTTGCTCTACATAAAGATGGCCTAGGATTAGAGATGGGTGAAGCCGCAGATGTTCTGGTTCGGCGGGTACGGCGGGAATTTAAAAAAAAAAAAAAAAAAAAAAAAGTCGGATTTGGGACCGAAGTTGCCCGGACTAGATCCCGGACACCGAACCCTATATAAGTCTATGGGGGCCTGAACGTAAGTGCTATAAAAGGGTCATAGTAAGGCTTGAGGGAGCTGCAAAATGAAGGAAACTGGGGATTAAAGCAGGACAATTATACTTACTGAGTTTTCGAGCGGCTATCACACTGCTTGTGGGTCCGCTCAATAAATCTTATGAATATTCACTGCTTCTCTCGCCCCCCCCCCTTTTGTGACAACGTTTGTGATTGGTTGCAGTGAGGTTGTGCTCCCACCACTTTCTTTCTGCACTAGCGAGACAATTGCAGACCTTATCTCACCAAGTGGCTGAATTAAAGTGGGTGGTGCAGCAACACCTTTCCCTCGTTTTCCTACAGTTACATTGTGACAGCAGGTGTCTCACAACAGTAGAACAATGTACCCTAACTTCCAGAGTCTGCTAAATCTTCCTGAAGGTCTTTTGCAGTCAGGCAGGGGTTCTGATTTGCCTCTCTAGCAATCCTACAAGCAGCTTTCACAGAAATTTTGCTCAGCTTCAACAGCTGAAGTTGAAAAGAAGATTGTGTCTACAAATGGATAATGATTCTAAACGCACGTCAAATCCACAATAGATTACCTAAAAAGGCACAAGCTGAAGGTTTTACAATGGTCCTCACAGTCCCCTCATCTGAACAGCATTTAAAATCTATCGCTAGACATCAAAAGAGCAGTGCATGCAAGACGACCCAGGAATCTCATATTATTGGAAGAATTTTTTCCAAGGAGACTGGGTGAAAATCCCTCAAACAAAAATTGGCGTGCTACAAATTGTTTACAAGTTGTGATACTTGACAAAGGGGGTGCTACTAGGTACTAATCATGCTCAAACTTTTTAATTGGCCCATTTTCCTTTTTTGTTGATATTGAAATATAAAACATGAAATATTTTATTTTTCCCTAAAATACAAAGGAAATGTGTCATCTTTAACTATATGCCTTTTAAAGATCATTTCATCTTCAATTGTTTACAATAACAGTAATTTTGACCAAGGGTGCTCAGACCTTTGCATGCCACTGTACTTGGAAGTAGTCCATATCTTTGTCTTCTGCTCAATACAAAGGAGTCCCATGTTCAAGCTTTCCATTTTGATACCCCGCAATAAGTCCTTCATTCCATTTATGCTTGTTGCTATGAATGTTGTGCCGTCTGTGTATTTAAGATTGTTGGTGATACGTCCAGCAATTTTGATTCCTTCTTTTTCAGCAAATGCAGCCTTCCTGAAAATATCTTCTGTATATAAAGTGAAGAGAAATGATGACTGGATGCAGCCAAGATAGACACCTCGCTCTACTTTGAATCATTCCGTGTCACTATGTTCCGTTCGAACTGTTGCTTTTTGTCGATGTAAAGGTGCCTAATGAAGTTGATCAGATGGCTCGGCACACCCAAATCCTTCATGGTATTCCAAAATTTCTGTTGAGCAACACAGTTAAAGGCTTTGCTGTAATCGATGAAACAAAAATAGAGCTCTGTTATATTCTTTGACCTTTTCCATTATCCATTTAATGTTAGCGATTACATGTTTGTTCTTATGCCTTTTCTAAATTCTGCTTCTTCCTCTAGTCTTTGTAGGATCTTTAGTAGTAATTTTCTGATGGTTCAGGGTTCAGCAGAAGACATCAATACAAACAGCAAGGCAAAGTCATGGAGTTATCACTACAGACATATCCAGTACCGATTCTGTACGCTTTAGTAGAGATGGATCCTCTAAGGTACCGTATGACTTTTTAACCCCTGAAAATCTTCTCAAAAGTCGGGGGGTCGTCTTAAATGCCGGGTGTCGTCTTATACGGCGGTGCACGGTGCCAACGTTTATACACAATAAAAGATATTCTCACCTGTCCTCCGTTTTCGCGGTACCTCCAGCGGTTTCTTGCAGTCCGCAGGCACACAGACCCCTCCATTATAGCGTCCAGTGCATGGAGCGGTCACTGCAGGATGTCGTCATGGCTTTATGGCACCACAAAGCATTCAACTGCAGTAAAGCGCTGATAGTAGCGGCAGCTTTGTGTATTGGACGTGCTTTACTGCAATTGAATGCTTTGTGGTGCCGTAAAGTATTCAACTGTAGTAAAGCCATGATGACATCCTGCAGTGGCCACTCCGTACACAGGACAATATCATGGAGGGGTCTATGTGCTTCTGGACTGCAAGAAACAGCTGGAGGCAGCGCGGGAACTGAGGACAGATGAGAATATCTTTTATTGTGTGTAAACAACTGCATCATAGGGGAAAGAAGGGAACCAGCAGGATGACATTAATAAACAATGGGCTCATTACTGGATGGGACATTACAGCAGGAGACATTACAAAACAATGGGGACATTACAGCAGGGGACATTATTAAACAATGGGCACATTACTGCAGGGGACATCCCTAAAGAATGGGGACATTACAGCAGGGGACATCACTAAACAATAGGGATATTACTCAGGTGGGCTTACACTCCACTATGTACAATGTATCCCAAACTCTATATTTTAGCAGGAGAAGTTGGGGGTCATCTTATACGCCGAATAATACGGTATTATGCAAAACAGTAACTCTTGGGTAGCCAAACAGGATGTGGCCTGGGTGATTAGCAAGGAGGATGCAAAAAGACAGAGCAGAAGTTGGTGAATCCCTTATACTGACTCTAAAGAAGTCAGCGAATCCCTAGAGGCACTTGGGCACTTGTTTTATTAAAAATGCCTCGCTAGCTAAGTGGCAATACATTTACTGCCATCTTGTTGAAGATAGTGTCAAGTTCCAGTGGCCCCCAGTAACAGTAGGGAGCACTGATACAGCATAAAAACATACCCCACAAAATTCAATGGGAATAACATTTCCACAGCTTGCATCAAATTTGCATGGATGTCTAAGCTTCAAATAACCTACGATGTGCTCTACATTTTACTGCAATAGCATTAAACTTTTTTTTATTAAGAAAAGAACATTTAGGATGATTTCTCTTTTAGGCCTCTGCCACACTCACGTGAATTTCACGCACGTGCCGAGAGACACGTATTTTCCCTGCGTGTTGTGTGCAGGTAAGTACGTGTCTCTGGTACGTGCGTGACACGTGTGTTCTACGTGTGCTATCCGCGATAGCACACGTAGAATCAGTAATTATTATACTCACCTGGTCCTTCCTGATGTCCGCGCTGCTGTCCGTGGTGCTGATCCTCGGTCTCCAGCCCTCCCGTCTCCCCGCTGCTGCTGCTGCCAGGCTGTGAAGTGAATATTCAATGAGAATAATGAGCGGCGGTCGGCAGCAAGAGGCAGCAGCGGCAGAGACAGGAGGGCTGGAGAAGGTGAGTTAATGTTTTTTTTTTTTTTTAACTGACATGTGTGTTTTCTCCGGCGCGTGTCACACGGGACCGCATCCACACTACACCCGTGTGGTGCGGGTGCGGGCCGTGTGACACCCGTGCTGCCGGCGAAAAACCGGACATGTCAGCGCTTTGAAAATCGCACACACGTACAAACGCACACGGACACACGTTCCGTGTGGTTTTACGTGTGTGTGCCTGCTACAATAGGGTAGCATTGGTTAAAGTGTCTCCGTGCCGCCGGTACGTGTAAAAAATGACAAACACGTGCCGGAGGCACGGATGTGTGGCACAGGCCTTAGACTGTATTGAAACCGACGACCTATCACTCAATTATCTACATAAGATGGATCATGGACAAGTGCCCTTGTCTTTTTAATTGGGATAGTTGGCAGGTGTGATTAGAAGTCTCATGCCATCAGAATCTTAACTCAATTATAATCATGACTCTGTGCTACAATGGATTTTGATGTGGTCAACATAACATTGCTAATATTTTATCATGAAAAAAGCTTCTCTGCTTATAACTCTGAGAATGGTCAAAATACTAGTTTAAATCAAGCTTTATTTTAAATCTATTTTTAAATACATTGATCATGGAGTTTTTTCCATATCTCAGTATTAAAAAAATAGAAATTTTGAAATTCTCACAGTAGGCACTAAGCCTAAGTGTGCACTTACATTGGTTGACTATGACCATAAGACCGCCCATTATGTGCATTGCACTCCTTCGCTCTTCTCTCTGCTCTGCCGAGGGCAGATCAAAGTTTTTTAGTGCGCTTGCACGGGCGCTCTTTGACCTTTCCACGTACCTGCACTTTACAGTACTTTCCTCTGCCCTTAACAGGGCAGAAAAAGTGCACGTGTGCAGGAGCGCAATGGATACCTCTGTGTGGATGACATATTATGCGTCATGCCCTAGGAGCTGGGAAAAAGGACGGCATTGGAAAGAAGAGAGGAGACATCGGACCTAGGCCAGCGATGCCCATCAGACCCAACTGTCCCACAGCTGAGTGTAATGAAATATGTTTTTTATGTTATAGAGAGCAGCCTGGGCACTTACTGTATATACAGTATTCTAGAATGCTGTATATAAGAGCTTACAGGTAGTGGCCGCAGCTTATAAGGGACAAACCTGGTGACAGGTTCCCTTCAAAGGAGTTTTCTGAAACTTGAATATTGATAAACTACCCTTTTGATATTCTGCTGAATAGAGATGAGCCAATCTGAACTGTATAGTTCAGGGTTCGTACCGGACATCTGGTGCTCAAATTCGAACACGGACTTTACACGGGAGTCTGTTTTTGAGTTTGTAGTTCGGTAGCTGAATAAAGTTTGTTGAAATGCTCCAGCGCAGCCAATCAACAAGCTCTTCAGCTGTGGGCACTTCCTTAGCCACCACAATCATGCCAAGTATTGGCATGGCTGTGATTGGCTGGCACACCACATGATCTGGCCTGTATAACAGGGCACAGCCATTGCACTCTGACTATCGTAGGTACATGACACAGTTTGAGTGAAAGACAGTGCTATGTGCGCACGTGTGCGCTCTGCACGGCACCTAAAAGGTGCGCTTCAGAGCGCAGCTGAAAAGCTTCGTTCTGAAGCGCGGTGTATTCTGCTGCTCCTGTCACCTCCATGCAGCAGAGCTGGACGCGACGCTGGAGGTCCGTGGATTACGCCGGACATGGAGGGCTTTGTCGGGGTTAATAAATTGGTGATGAGGGACTTTGTTAGTGTTTTTTATTTCTAATAAAGGATTTTTCGGGTGTGTGTGTTTTTTAACTGTAATTTACAGATTAATCATGGAAGGAATCTCGGGGAGACGCCTGACATGATTAATCTAGGATTTAGTGGCAGCTATGGGCTGCCATTAACTCCTTATTACCCCGATTTGCCAACGCACTAGGGTAAATCGGGAAGAGCCGGGTACAGTCCCAGAACTGTCGCATATAATGTATGCGGCAATTCTGGGCGGCTGCTGACTGATATTGTTAGGCTGGGGGGCTCCCCATAACGTGGAGCTCCCCATCCTGAGAATACCAGCCTTCAGCCGTATGGCTTTATCTGGCTGGTATTAAAATTGGGGGGACCGCACGCCGGTTTTTTTAATTATTTATTTCTTTATTTTACTGCACAGTATATACACGCCCACCGGCTGCTGTGATTGGGTACAGTGAGACACCTGTCACTCAGCGTGGGGGCGTGTCTCACTGCAACCAATCATAGGCGCCTGTGGGCGGGGAAAGCAGGGAATATGAGATGGCTGTGTGCAGAGCACAGCACGCCCGCCGGTATAAAGGCTCGGTCACGCTGTGCAGGCCGGCCAATCACTGCAATTCCACAACTAACAGGGCTGTGGCATTGCAGTGGTCTGCCAGCCAATCCCTGCATGAGGGCTGGCTCTCAAAAGAGCGCCAACATGCAGGGATGAAGACCACGAGTACAGCACGAGTATCGCGAAATTACTCGGTACCCGCCGAGTAGCCCGAGTACAGTGATACTCGTGCGAGTACCGAGTAGTAACAAGCATACTCGCTCATCACTAATAATTACACAATGTATCATCCTGGCTAAAATAAATAGAATAAATAAAAAAGTGCTGCTGGTAAGATCACCATACAGTCACTGCAAACTAAAGTAAGGAAGAAGCAAGGGCGAAACGGCGTTGGGGTGGAGGGACCGTTCACCCAGACCCAGGCTTTTGTTTGTTACCATTAGGTAATTAATTGTATACATCTAACCTTGGGCTATATTTATACTATTGTTTACAATAGGGTAGTGGATATTTTCCTAGCTATAATGCACTTTACACTTTCCTTGGCAGCTTACTGAATGTATTTAGTTTGCAGTGACTGTATGGTGATTTTACCAGCAGCACTTTTCTATTTATTCTATTTATTTTAGCCAGGTTGATACATTGTGTAATTATTTATTCTAGTGTATTTTATAGATCCCTCCCTAGATGTGAATTATAATATATCTGGGTATTTATTGGTGTCCCTCTCAGTAAAATTCTGTTTTTTTAATGTCTAACATGTGTTTTTAATCAATTAAAAAAAATTAATATTTTAGCATGAACCACTTGCTTGTTTCCTTATTGGGGTACAATTGTCTGTGTTGATCTAGTCTTATGTAGTGGCATGAGTATATAATTTGGTGAGTTGTTGATTAAGTGTAATAATCTGCTGGGCACTCTCTCGAAATATACAGGTCATGTAATAGGCTGCACTTTTTTGGGCTTCAAAGAATGATGAGAGCATCAAATAGGGGCCGTCTCCATGGTTCTGCTGTGGTGGAGCTGCTGCAGGGAGAAGACGTGGTTGATCTGTGCCTACTATGTGCCCAAATGAAACAACTTCCTCTCATGCACACGGACAACAAGACATTCTGCGGAATTTCATAGGCTCGAGTACCACTGTGTGAAGGGTGAGGCCAGAACAAATAGAGGCAGTTTTAGAGAGTGCTGTCACCCTGTCTTCCACCAGGTCCCCTGCTGAAAGCACAGAGTTTGCACCCGTGGCCCATGGGCATCTGTCTTCCACCTCACCCTCTTGCAAATCAGCCAAGCAATTAGAGCTCCAAGTCATGCAGCAGTCACTTCTGCTTTTTTGATGACTCCGAGGGCTGAGTTTCCATGGGTCATCCACCTGGCTGTGCCTCGGAAGTGTAAGAGAATGAGTGCACTGATGCCCAACCACTTGTTCTGTCTGAGGATGAGGACGTGGGAGGGCTAGTGCACACTGTGAGCGGACCACTGCAGCACATCGGTGGTGATGGTGATGCTGATGACGTTGATGATGATGAAACACAGGTGCCAACTTCTGCGGCTTATGCAGTGTGCAGATCAACAAAGAGGGCAGGGGTGAGGAGTGGGTGGAAGATGATGCAGGGGATGATGAGGTCCTAAACTCTACATGCAGTCAAGGCCATCTGAGTGATGTGCACAGTTTGGAGGAAGAGGTGGTGGTCACGCTGCCCCAACTGCACAGCAAAAGAGGAAGCAGGGTGCAAAAGCACAGTAGCCAGCCCCTAGCCAGCAATTCGGCTGCTACTGCCCACTGCGCTAACGAACGCACACCAAAGCCAGCTCAAAGGAGCTCCCTGGCATGGTATTTCTTCAGGCAATCTGCTCACAACAAGACGTGGTTTGCACGCTTTCCCATCAGAGCCTGAAGCCAAGGCATAAATGTTCTTAACCTGAACACCACTTGCATGACGAGGCATCTGAATCCAAAGCACGATCTACAGATCTACAGTGGAATACACACTTGAAAAACCGGGAAAGATCTGAGACTCCTCCTGCTCTCTGTTATGCTGTGGTCCTGGCCTCTTCCTCCCCCTCCCAAGCATCAGGGCCACCTGGCTCCCTGCAAAGAGAGGCTGTGACAGCACCACCACTGGCAGGGTCACCGATCATCTCCACACCATCCCATGGAAGTGATCAGCTGTCCATTTCTTAAACACTGGGGAGAAAGAGGAAGTACTCCCCCCTACCCACCCACAAGCATTGGTTCTCAAAGACAGCAGGTCCAAATTCTTTTAAAAAAACGTATGGGTCTAGCTGTTGCACAGTATGTGGTTGCCATCCACCACTACTTTTCCAGGCAGGCTATGCCCTGCACAAACTTGTTGAGGACAAAATCAGGTGTGCACTGCGCAACGCCAACAGTGGCAATGTCCACATAACCATAGATAGTTACGTGGACAAGTTTTGGAGGATGAGCATGTATATCATTCACCAGAATGAACAAGGTAGGTTTCCAAAAATTCCTAACAAAGAGTCAAGAGCTTCCAAAATTTAATAGAATTATTAATTCTAGCAGAGGTTAGCAGTTCCTTCCATAATATTACCATACAGATGGATTCCAGTATAAGTTCAGATGTAAAGTATACATTTATAATATATGTAAATAAAAAAAATCAGATGCTAAATTTCCAAAATATAGCAATGCATAATCATTAAAAACCAGCAGAGAATATGTGTCCAGAAGATTACAGGAAGACTTTATAGGATGTGATACTATACATCTTACATAACATTGTCCACAGGGATGAAAGCAGAGGTTTTTCCTCTAATAAAGTGACCTGTTATTTGAGATACAGGAAACAAAGCAGAATGTAAGGACTTGTCATTGCGAGGGCATTCTGCAAATTTAACAACGACATGTGAATTTTATTCTCCAGAGATTATCACTGCAGGTACAAGACTTCTTTATTATGTTCTATCTACACTTCCCTCCTTAGGAAGTATTAAGGATTCTGCAAGCATAATGCTAACAATTGTAGGACCATTTCTCTCCTTTTGAGTCAGCACTAGGGACTTATTTTCTGCACTTCAAGGCTTCCTGCCACAGCACAGACTGACTTTGACTTGGTTTTAGCTTAGCTAAAACTTGCTTATTGTCCTTCTTGTGCTTAATTAACTTGAAGAAAGAAAATTTTCTGTAAGCAGTTTTGTCTCAGCACTGATGATACCTTAGAGGGGAAGAAGGGAACCGTCAAAGAGCATCTGGGTGAATCACAAATGAGGAGGCACAAATCTCAGTGGTTTTTTTATAGGATGAACAGCTTATCCTCTTGATCCCGCTAGAACGAGAATGGAGAATCAAAAGAGGAGCTAACCACAAATAAATAGAGCAGTAATCAGGGTAAGACACTGATGGCAGTTGGTGGAAGCTGCATGAGCCAGGTACTAATGTATGGCTTTATGCTTGCCATTTACCTCCTAGCAAGAATCATGCTGTCATTGACAAAGAGGGCCCTGACATGTTGGTTTTTGATTTATCATAAGTTCTTTCATCCTGAGAGCTGCTTACAGCTCAGCACACAAACATGAACTGTGATGACAGCCGTAGGTACTCAAGCTAACAATTCTGTATGTGAACTAGTAGGGGAGAAAATAACATAGTGATTACACTCATGTCAGTATTAAACAAATAGTAACACGAGGAACACAAAGCACTAATTACCTCTAAACCTATTCATTTTATGCATTTTGGATTATTCTCATGCAATGGTGAAAAATATACATATATTAGATTATTTCTACAGCCATTAATGACATGAAGATGGATGTAATAGTAATCTATAATATTACACATCAAAATATTACACAACTTAAACCAGCCTCGCCACTCTATCATGCTGAGGCACTGCCCCAAGTGATTCATTTTATCCCTACCAAGTGGCACAGATCAAGTTTATCACAAGCCATTTAACAAACGGCATGACTTGATTATTTACTGGTGGCTGGTGCTCCTCCATTATACAATGTAAATTGCTACAGCCACTCTCGTAATCCATATTGATGTGGGTATTTTTGCCAGTCACAACACGCAACACAGGGTGAACTAGAGAACAATCTATTTCTTTTACAGTCACATGAAGATTCAGGCTGATCTATGATATAGCAGGTTATAAACTAATGCTAACAAAATGAAGAGAACCTACCCAGATTCTAGCGTTCCCTTTTCCTTATGTTCAAGAGCATATATTCAAGAGCATCTGAGATGGATGTTTAAGTTATTGTAGCAAACATAAGAGCTACTATGGGGACCATCAACTAAGGGGATGAGCCGGGTAAGATCCAGGACTAGTGCATCTAATTGAAGCTCCAATTCTAGGGTGGCTGTGGGCTGCTATTTTTTGGCTGGGGAGAGCCCAATAACCATAGGCCTCCCTAGCCTGAGAATACCAGCCTCCTGCTGTCCGCTCTATCTTGGCTGGGTATAGAAAAATGGGGGGATTTAAAAATGTAAAAAAAACCTTACTGCAGTCCCTTGTATTTTGATAAACAGCCAAGATAAAGCATACAGCTTAGGGCTGCAACCTCCAGCTGTCTGCTTTATTTGCGCTGGATATCAAAATACAGGCGACCGCACGTCATTTTTTCGAATTATTTTTTTTTTTAGACTCCACTTTGGGAACCCAGACAGCTAGTGTGAGGGCAACCAATCACACAAATTTTGGCACAGAGGGTGGGGTGCAGTCTGACTGCAACTAAACATGGACGCTGTAACAGATGATGGGTGAGGGAAGCAGAGAATATTCATAAGGATTAATGAGCGGACCCAAAAGCAGTGTTACAGCAGCGCGGAAACTCGGTAAGTATAACTGTCTTGTTTTAATCCCCATTTTGATACCTTTTGCAGCCCCTAGCCATTAGTAACATCATTTTATAGCACTAAAGTTCGGGTCCCCATAGCCTTATATGGGGTTTCAAGTTCGAGCTCAAGTCTGGGCTAAATCTGGTCCCAAACTGGACTTTTTCTTTTAAGTCTGGCTGGATACAGCTAACCCAAATATGTGCATGTCTGCCCATCTCTAGAGTTATACCATATTTATTTACATTTGACTTTTTGATTGCATTTTATACCTCTTTTTTTCCAGCAAATTTTGAAATAGCCTAATTTTTGCCACAGAGTTCACTGCAAAAGTTAACTGGCATGATAGATTGGGTCATTCAGCAGTGATATCAAATATGTGTACTTTTTTTTTTTTTTTACGTAAATATAAATATTTATTGGTATAATATTTTCTAAATTTTTTTGATTTTTATTTCTTGTTGTTTTTTTTTATATTTTTACAATCTTTTTTCACTTTTTCACTTAGTCCTTATATGGCACATTAACTTTTATTGCTCTGTTCGCTGATATAATGTATGGCAATGCACCAGCATCCAATGCATTTACATCTGTCAGTGTGGCAGTGACAAAACACCTGTCAGACAATCCTCCTGGCATAGTCTAACAGGCCACCGTAGCTGGAAGACATGGAGGATGTTATTTGCCCTCGGGTTGCCATGGAAACGACCGTGCACCCATAATTACATCACAGGGGTCTGGATCGGGTGGGAGAGGTAGCACATTGCCTCTACCAGCTACCTAAATGTTGCGACTGCTATTGACGGTGGCATTTAGGATGTTAAACAGACAGGGGCGGTGCAGGCAGCAGCCCGGGTTGTGCCAGCCGGAGCTCTGTTATCACTTAAGCTGAGCTCCCAGCGGCGATAGCACATACACAGCTTCTGTGTCCGCACAATCACCAGAACGTATCGGTACATCCATTTGCGGAAACGCACCACAATTTAGGACGTACCGGTACATCTAATATTGGGAAAAGTTAAAGGAACTCTGTCAGCACAGAATGACTGTTCAAACCAAGTACAGGTACTCGGTGCACAATGGCTGGGCTACACTAAACATTTAAATGCACCTTTAACCTGCTTGTTTCCCTCTATCTTCAATCTATTCCATCTTCTTTCATTGAAAGGTGGATCTAGAGGCAAAACAAGCAGGTGGGAAGATTAGCCACGTTATGATGCAGCGAGCACCTGTACTTTGTCAGCACAGAATGACTGTCCCTTTAAATAGAAGAAATCCCTGTCCCCGCTCACAGAAAGGAGGCATCTAAACAGCCAGGAATTAACCCCTCTCTCTGACTGAGCAGCACCAAAAGCATCAGGAATTAAACTGGACTGCTATGTCATCCACAACATAGATACAGTGCTGGCCAAAAGTATTGGCACCCCTGCAATTCTGTCAGATAATACTCAGTTTCTTCTTGAAAATGATTGCAATCACAAATTCTTTGGTATTATTATCTTCATTTATTTTGCTTGCAATGAAAAAACACAAAAGAGAATGAAACAAAAATCAAATCATTGATCATTTCACACAAAACTCCAAAAATGGGCCAGACAAAAGTATTGGCACCCTTAGCCTACTGGGCCAGACAAAAGTATTGGCACTTTTAGCCTAATACTTGGTTGCACAACCTTTAGCCAAAATAACTGTGAAAAATCGCTTACGGTAACCATCAATGAGTTTCTTACAATGCTCAGCTGGAATTTTAGACCATTCTTCTTTGGCAAACTGCTCCAGGTCCCTGAGATTTGAAGGGTGCCTTCTCCAAACTGCCATTTTGAGATCTCTCCACAGGTGTTCTATGGGATTCAGGTCTGGACCCATTGCTGGCCACTTTAGTAGTCTCCAGTGCTTTCTATCAAACCATTTTCTAGTGCTTTTTGAAGTGTGTTTGGGTCATTGTCCTGCTGGAAGACCCATGACCTCTGAGGGAGACCCAGCTTTCTCACACTGGGCCCTACATTATGCTGCAAAATTTGTTGGTAGTCTTCAGACTTCATAATGCCATGCACACGGTCAAGCAGTTCAGTGCCAGAGGCAGCAAAGCAACCCCAAAACATCAGGGAACCTCCGCCATGTTTGACTGTAGGGACCGTGTTCTTTTCTTTGAATGCCTCTTTTTTTCCTGTAAACTCTATGTTGATGGCTTTTCCTAAAAAGCTCTACTTTTGTCTCATCTGACCAGAGAACATTCTTCCAAAATGTTTTAGGCTTTCTCAGGTAAGTTTTGGCAAACTCCAGCCTGGCTTTTTTTATGTCTCGGGGTAAGAAGTGGGGTCTTCCTGGGTAACCTACCATACAGTCCCTTTTCATTCAGACGCCGACGGATAGTACGGGTTGACACTGTTGTACCCTTGGACTGCATCCACCATGCGCACAATCTTGCGTTGAAATCTCTCGTCAATTTTTCCTTCCTCATCTAGGGAGGTTAGCCACAGTGACATGGGCTTTAAACTTCTTGATGACACTGCGCACCGTAGACACAGGAACGTTCAGGTCTTTGGAGATGGACTTGTAGCCTTGAGATTGCTCATGCTTCCTCACAATTTGGATTCTCAAGTCATCAGACAGTTCTTTGGTCTTCTTTCTTTTCTCCATGCTCAATGTGGTACACACAAGGACACAGGACAGAGGTTGAGTCAACTTTAATCCATGTCAACTGGCTGCAAGTGTGATTTAGTTATTGCCCACACCTGTTAGGTGCCACAGGTAAGTTACAGATGCTGTTAATTACACAAATTAGAGAAGCATCACATGATTTTTCAAACAGTGACAATACTTTTGTCCATCCCCTTTTTTATGTTTGGTGTGGAATTATATCCAATATGGCTTTATGACAATTTTTTTTTTTTCTCATTGAAGACAAATTAAATGAAGATAATAATACCAAAGAATTTGTGATTGCAATAATTTTCAAGAAGAAACTGAGTATTATCTGACAGAATTGCAGGGGTGCCAATACTTTTGGCCAGCACTGTAAGATGTCGCTCAGCATCAGAAGTTTTATCAGAATGGATAACTCCAAAAACAATTGTGAAATTTACCTTTTTTGCAATTTTGATGCATTTGGAAATGTTTTCCTGCTTTCTAGGAAAAAAAATGTAATGGTTGTGTCTGACAGTGCAGCAACATGATGATTTGATCAAACCACAGCTTCTGGGCAGGGGGCGAAGCAAACAGTATATAGATAGCACAGCATGAGATCACAGCTGATTCTTTTTGTGAGGTAAAACACTTCCGTGCCAGTTTTTAATTTTTTTTTACCCCAAAGAAAGAATAATTTGCGATCCTGTACTGTAATGTTTATCAGACCATGTCCCTGTATGGTCAGACACGGCCATTACACTGTACATAGCAGGGACACATTTCTAAGATTATCTCAGCTCAGGAACATTTTTAATAAACCCATCCAATTGTGGAAATTATTATTGTTACAAGATCTATTTATTACTATGAACTTTGTTGGTGGGACAACCTCTTTTAAGGCCGCTTTACACGCTGCAATGTATCTTACAATGTGTCGGTGCGGTCACGTCGTAAGTGACGCACATCCTGCATCATAAGGTACATTGCAGTGTGTGACAGGTAAGTGCGATTGCGATTGAACGGTAAAACGTTCATTGCACGCACATCGTTCATTTCTCTAGAATTGAACTTGAGGTTGTTCAATGTTCCCGAGGCAGCACACATCGCAGTGTGTGACACCCCGGGAACATTGAACAGATCTTACCTGCGTCCTGCGGCTCCCGGACTGTAATGCGGAAGGAGGTGGGCGGGATGTTTACGTCCCGCTCAGCTCCGCCCCTCCGCTTCTATTGGCCGGCTGCCGCGTGACGTCGATGTGACGCCGAACGTCCCTCCCACTCCAGGAAGTGGACGTTCGCCGCCCACATCGAGGTCGTATGGATGGGTAAGTACGTGTGACGGGGGTTAATCGTTTGTGCGGCACGTTCAACACATTGAACGTGCCACACATACGATGGGGGCGTTGCAAATCGCATACGATATCGTATGCGAAATTGCAACGTGTAAAGCAGGCTTAATAGTGATGTATAGCTGCCCGGCTGCCGCACTAACAGCATAACTATCAGAAGGAAATAAATTTATTCCGCCTGGAAGTCTCTGATTTTCAGTCACAGAGGAGTGCTCGGAGCGGCTATAGTCAAGGCTCAGTATATAGAGAGTATATAATGAGTGGCTGCTGTAGGCATGCCCTGGCACATTGTTTTACAAGCAACTCTGCAGATTATCAGTGTAGCAATGGCTGATAATAAATATGGTAGGGCGTGCTAACAGCTGCCACTGTATACTGAGCTGTGGTTGAAGGCGCGCTGGCATGCATTTATGACTGAAAGCTGGATGCTCCCGGGAGTAATAAAGTTTATTATTTCCTCCCAGTAGCCGAGCTTTCAGTGCGGTGGTGGGAAGCTTTAGGTTAATTAACCTGCAGGTTAATAGCATTTTGGGACAGGTTCCCTTTAATATGTTAATATTATTGGCTCTTTAATAGCTGGTAAACAGTATATACAACACAACACTTTCCGGTGAGATAGATTTGTGTGTTTTTCATGTGCTTAAAAAATCCCTAGCACTACTTATTAACAGATTTGTATAACATATAGATCTTTAGCACAAGGGGAAATAATAATAAAATATATCTGTAGCAGCTGCTCTAATTGCTTGATCTTTTTCATTCATAGCTAATTACCACAATTATTTTCTCATGGATGCAAAATCCTTTTAATATCCTCTCAAACGACTATGAAAAGTAATTAGCAGCCCTCTAAGTATTTAACCAATACAGCCCTGATCGTAATGAGAATCCCATATTACCAGATAATCCTTTTGTACAAAGTATCAATATACATGTAAATATTACACTAAAATTTCAGCATTCCTTAGACTGAAATAATATGTTTGCTGCAATTTTAATTGTGTTTTTTACAGCATTTTTTTCCCAAGCCAGAAGGCTGCAGTCATATCACACATATTACAAAGTCTACCGTGAATTACTGAAAAGTCTGCACAAGTTTTTAATGCAAATGAGGTATCAAAAAGTTATGGTCTCAAACTGCATAAAATTCTCAAGATTTTTTTTCTGTTTCACAAAAATTGAAAAAGTGACTGTGGGGCATTGCCAACAACATTTAGGCCGATTTATTAAACTTATAGTATACTTTTCAGCAAAGATTTCAAAGTACAAGCGCCAGACCTCAAATCAACTTAAGGCCTTTTATGTACTTGAGAATGAAATAAAAAAGGGATTGCCTACGTCTACCCATGAAATAGCCTTTGAGTCAATTGTCCAATTACTTTTGAGCCCTATAAAACCAGGTTGGCATATGTACAGTAGCTGCAACTCCTAAACCTTTCATCAAATTTTAATGTGGATACCCTCGAATGAAAGCTTAAAGTCAGGACCACTATATAATGTCCACTATGTCCAGTCATGTCCACTATATAACTTTATCTTGAATATATATATTGTGACGAAGCACACCGAAACCTGGGGTTTCACTCGCTTTTGCTGTGGTGCAAGGTAGCACAGGAACACACAGTCCATTAAAAGTCCAAACGGTTTATTATATCCTCTATAAACCGCAGCTCAAAAACATAGCGCATTAGTAACTGACCCGGTCAGTATACACACAAGGCTTTCCCGGCTGTTACCTTCGGCACAGGTTTCCATCAGCCTTTCAGGAGCTTGAGGAGGGATCCCACAGATCCTTAGGAAGGCTGTCTCTCTGGGACCACCAACCGGGAACTGTGCCTTGCTCTCAGCCACGGATACCGCGATTAGTAAAGATTCCCTGAGGACTCTAGCTCCTTAAGTGCAGAGCAACCACAGTTCCATACACCTGGCCTCCTAGCCAGTGACATCAGGGGAAACTGTGGCCGGCTCTAATTCACATGTACTCCTTACAGGGTGCCTCCAGGAAGTGAAGTATTTTAAAGCACTCAGAGACCATGTGACCAAGCAGTCTCTTAGGGGTACTTCACACATACAGCGAGATCGCTACTGAGATCGCTGCTGAGTCACGTTTTTTGTGACGCAGCAGTCACCTCATTAGCGATCTCGCTGTGTGTGACACTGAGCAGCGATCTGGCCCCTGCTGTGAGATCGCTGCTCGTTACACACAGCCCTGGTTCGTTTTTTTATTGTTGCTCTCCCGCTGATAAGCACACATCGCTGTGTGTGACAGCGAGAGAGCAACAATCCTGAATGTGCAGGGAGCAGGAGCCGGCGTCTGACAGCCTGCGGTAAGCTGTAACCAAGATAAACATCTGGTAACCAAGGTGGTTACCAGATATTTACCTTCGTTACCAGCCTCCGCAGCTCTCACGCTGCCAGTGCCGGCTCCTGCTCCCTACACACGCTAAGCTAAGTGGTGTGCGCTGGTAACTATGGTAAACATCAGGTAACCATACCCGATGTTTACCTTAGTTACCAGTGTCCGCAGCTTCCAGACGCCGGCTCCGTGCAAGCGCAGCGTCGCTTGCACGTCGCTGCTGGCTGGGGGCTGGTCACTGGTGAGATCTGCCTGTTTGACAGCTCACCAGCGACCATGTAGCGACGCAGCAGGGATTCTGACCAGGTCAGATCGCTGGTGGGATCGCTGCTGCGTCGCTAAAGTGTGACGGTACCCTTAAATCAGACCAGACACACCCACAGGTGAAGGAATGTGACTCTCCAGACCTGTCCATCACACTGGCTATTGTTAAAGGGAACCTGACCCTTAAATACAATACCCAGTCTTGTGGAACTACAGGTCCCACAGTAACATTTTTCAGTTTAATATCACAGGGGACCTTCTCCACTGCAGCACATAGCGACCATTTACAATATTGGTGGTCGCTATCTCACTATATATATACATATATACATATATATATATATATATATATATATATTTATATAAATATATATGTGTGTGTGTGTGTGTGTGTCTGTCTCTTTGTCTGTGTCTTTCTCTTTCCCTGTCTTTCCCTGTATGTGTCTGTCTCTTTGTCTGTGTCTGTCTCTTTGTCTGTGTCTGTCTTTTTGTCTGTGTCTGTCTCTTTGTCTGTGTCTATGTCTGCCTGTCTGTTTCTTTGTCTGTCTCTTTCCCTGTCTATCTGCCTCTTTCCCTGTCTGTCTTACCTGTAGCTCTTAGCTCCATTGACTTTAATGGAGCAGGTTTTTTGTCGAATAACTGTAAAGCGGAGGGTTACATTTTCCGGTCAAAACAGTCTATGACGTTTTCAATAATGTGTAGAAAACACACAATGGAGTAGTTTCAATGCAATCATTTATTAAACAAAACCTTATTAAAAAGGGAAAAGACACACCACAGTTCTGTAACAATATAATGCAGACAAAAAGGAGGTAACCGTGGGGACCAGGATCAACAATAATTATACATTACACTCTAGATTACGGGAAGAGTTTTTATTACAAATAATACCGGATTAAGTATCCTGATATATTCCCTCAAGGTGTAAAAGGAAACATTAAATTCCCAGCAGTCTGAGTCCAGAGCGTCAAAGAATAAATTAATCCCTCTGCATGCTAACATACTACTATGTCCATCACGTAAAGCAATCAGGGAAAGTATTCAGACAGGTACATAGCTAGTGGATTCAGACAGGTGGGAGTTAATCCTGGATCCACGCCCGACGCGTGTTTCGGTTGCCTCTCTCAAGGGCCACCACACGTTAATGATTGAATACAAATATATACTCCCCCTTTTTCTCCATGAAAACTATCTCATAGTCTATGACGTTCCCTGAGTCACATGAGGCGTCTGTGCAAAATTTCGTGAGAAGTTTACATACACTTTCTAAAAAGACACATATGCATGTTTTCCTCAGTATCTGACATGAAAAATCAGATTTAAACTTTTCCTCCTTTAGGTCAATTAGGATTACCAAAATTAATTTATATTTGTCAAATGCCAGAATAATGAGAGAGAAAGTTTTAAATCAAACACCAGATCTCAACCCCATCGAGCATGCATTTCACATGCTTAAGACAAAACTAAAGGCAGAAAGATCCACAAACAAGCAACAACTGATGTCATCTGCAGTAAAGGCCGGCAAAGCATCACAAAGATGGAAACCCAACATTTGGTGACGTCCATTGCTTCCAGACTTCTGGAAGTCTTTTCCTGTAAAGTATTCTTTAGTGAGAATTAAAAATGAATATTTTATTTATGGTAAAGTAAATTTGTCCAATTACTTTTGAGCCCCTGAAATGAGGAGGCTTTGTAGAAAAATGGTTGTAATTCCTAAATGTTTCACAGGATGTTTTTCTTCAACCCCTTTAATTAAACCTGAAAGTCTCCACTTCAATTACATCTCAGTTGTTTCATTTGATATAAAAAATAGTGTCAAGCCGAGGCCAAATCACGGATATTCAGTCCCTGTCCAAATATTTCTAGACCTAACTATATATTTATACCAGGCACAACTCTACTGCAGAGTGTATGTGTGTATATATATATATATATATATATATATATATATATATATATATATATATATATGTATAACCAGGCACAAATCTACTGTAGAGGATATACTTAATCAGTTATTGTTACACGCCTAAGAGGCTGTTCAGCACAGGTCAGGAGACTCATAGCCGGCCCAGACATTGTGGTCCGTACTTGGATTGTGAATGTTGAATGTGTGAAACTGGTCTTAGCAAAATGAGAGGAATGATCTTATTGGCTGCTATTGGCATATTCTCCACTTTTTTTGATTTTGTAGTAGATTTGATCATTCTCCCACATTGCCTTTGAGACACTGATTGGCAGGAATACCTCAACAAACAGCTAAAGCCTTGAACATGGCAGGTTGAGGTTTTCTCAGATTTGCAGAACGCCATTTAAAATTCTGTCAGTTGCCTTTCCTGTCACCATAGAAACTACAAACTGATACTTTTTTGGTTTGCAGATTGTTGCTAAGGACCAAGTGAGAAGCAACTGACTGAGAATTTTAAATGGAATGCGGCAAATCTCATCCAAACTAAACCTGGAAACAAGGTGGATCCAGGAAGAGAGCGTATCATCCATACTTATATTTTCCCTTCCGCATTAGCCCATTCCTGGATTAGCTCAAAAACCTGCCCCCACAACTACCATATTCCAGCCTGTAGTGATCAGGGAAGCACAACACTGCCACCAGTCGATTTCAGCCCCCCCATCAGAGTCTCCGAAGTCCTCATTTAAACATCCATTAAACGTGGTCCAAGTATCGACCGTTTGCGTTTGAGTCGAGATATCTGAGGCAAGTCTGTATATAATGGTCTATGCTGAATGAGAGATGGTTTAACATTCAATTGAGTTGTAGTGGCTCCTTACAGTTTAGTGCCGAACATAGAAACCTTATAAGAGCACTTGAAGCTGTACAGGATAATATAAATGATCTAATTAATATATTCCGTGAGCAAAACCATCTTAAGACACTGACAAACAAGCACTTAATCCAAAAATGTGTTTGAATGTACATTTTGAGGCATACTTAATTTCAAGTGTTGTAAACTGTTACTATCATTTATTTTAATTTCATATGACATTAGTCTTTCAGAACGACTCCCGCCAATTGTTCTCTATACGGTGCAGAGGCCCATATTCAGCCGCATTGGAAACTTATGCAGAAACGATGTTTTGACCAACTGTTTAGTGGCCTTGGTCCTACCAATCTAAGGCTAAGTTCACACAGGGCATCTTTTGCTGCGTTTTGGTGTATTTTTAAGGTCATAAAGATGCACCTAAACGCATGCTTTTGCTTCTCCCAGCAAAGTCTATGAGATTTCTATTTTGCTGTCCACACTGGGCATCTTTTGTTGGCTGCATCTTCGCTGCGTTTTTCAAGATGCAGCATGTCAACGCTTTCTGCGTTTTTACCGCGTTTTTGAGCCCTCTAGTCAATAGATTTGACTTAAAAAACGCATTGGGCAAAATGCGGTTAAAACACATCAAATACGCGGTAAAAATACATTGCGTTTTTGCCGCGCTGCATTTTTGATGTGTTTTAAGATGCACTCAAGATGCACTGACAAAAAAGATGCCACGTGTGAACAGAGCCAAAAACAAATCTGAAGGACTACTATGATTGGAAATAAAAAAAAAAGTTATTTTTAAATAGGTAATCCTTAAAGTACTTCCATCCTGATATCAGTCCGGCAACAGCATAGTGGATTGGTTTGGTTATCCGCCATATAAAGTGAAAGCATGCCTTTTGCATCTACCTGCATTGCTGCCTACTGTGATTTTTTAATAATATCCAAGCCTGCGGCATATATTGCAAGGTTGCATCCCTGCAAAAGCCTCCTTCAATGTCCCAATCCTCTCTATCTCTGAGTCTAGAGTCCATTGATTGTGATTCTTCTACCTCTATAGACATGCTAGGGCAACTTTTCTCCTCCAGTTCAACATTTCATTTTCACCAATACCTGCTGTGCATTTCCATGCTTCTTCTGAAAAAGCCTACTTATTTTCCCCTCCATCGCTGCAATACTTGCCACTAAAAAGTATAATACACTGCAGTAGTGAAGTATTGAAATTGTCATGAGGGACTATGTAGATGTCATGATCCAGGCCAGCTTTTTCCTGCTGCTGGTTACACCCAGCTCTGGCCTGGTCATGTCAGGGGTTAACGTCCTTTGCCTCGTTCTGGATCCCAGGACGCTTTATATTGCCTCTCTACCTATGGCTCAGTGCCAGTGATATTTCTGCCTTGCAGTGTGTATATTGGCTCTGGTGAGTGTTCCCAATCTTTTCTGACTCCTTGTTACTGTGTCCTGACTTTGACCCTCCCCCGTTTGTCTGCCTGTCTCAGCCCCTGACTTCCCTCTCCAGTCTGTTGTTTGTGTTTCCCTCTGCATACCTGATCTCCTGGCTTCTGAGTCAGTTCTGCTTTCTGACTTTGATATTGATCCTCCCTTTGCAGTGACTCGACTTTCCTGGCTAGACCCTGACTGTTTGACTACTCCTTTACCCACTGGTGATTTGCCTGTTAACACTGCTGAAGTTACTCTGCTATACTTCAGCTGTCTTTCCGTTACAGTGTTTCTTTGTCTCTCCTTCACTACTCTGCTGCCACCTAGTGGGGTTTACGCTGTACTGCGTCTTACTAGCCTTTGTACAGCATCACAGGAGATAGCAGGAAACTGGGGCTCCTAAGCTGACCTTCAGACAAGGGCTCCCTGTGCTATCCCTATTCTCAGAGATACCCCCAATGATGGAGATGTCTGAGTCTCCTTCCTGGCCCTGCTCCTGACCAGCCCTGATTGTATACCCCTTCCCCCTCCCCCAGGAGGAGTTGAGACAGGAGTGTGATTTAACCCCCAGAAATAGACAAACAGTGTAAACCACAACCCTGTCACACAGGACACACACACACAGAGGTATAAGACAACAAGAGATTAGGAGGAAAACAAGAGCAGGGTGGAAACAAGAAGACAGGTAACTCCAAAACACACCCATTCACAAAGCAACATTTTCTCCAGCAAATCTGGGACACCACAACTCACAGTCCAACATAGCATAAACTATAATTGGCTAAGGTCGAAGATTTCCTCCAGTCTAAAAATGAGATGAGCAGAAGTTTGGTTTCCTTACAACATGTGAACAAAAAAGCCTAACGAGACAGCTAGCAGAGGTTAACTCTTGCTAGCCTGTCTATAAATGAACAGACAGCAGGTCAATGCTTGGCTCTACCTGAGTTAGTCAGAAACACAAGGAAAACCATCGGATGGAGTGTCAGACTCTAAAATGTGAACAGAGCCTGACGCCACAATGACACTTTTGTGCAAAACTCCATGTGACAGCAATATATTATATACTGTAGAAAATTAGTATCATCCACTACATGGTCACTGTATGGTGGTCATAATTATGTCACATAGGACTGCAGATAAGATGTATTCATCTGTACTCAGAGTTTTAACTATGTGTTGTCTGGTTTTACATAGGACTGTAAGTGACCACTACTATATTTGCATAACAGGTGGTTTTAATGTTATTGTTAGCATGTCTTTAATTTTTTAAGTGTGGTCTGAAAGAAAAGCCATGATTTATCTCATACACATGGAATGTATTGTAACAATTTTGAACCCCCTCCCTGATCCCGGTAAAATAGCTTCCTTTAAAACTACCTACCCGGCTGTACCACAGCAGAATCTAGGGTGACTGGGAGCTCACTAATGAGAACCACCTCACAGTATGAGAAGAAATGCTGAACAGTGAGAAATCGCCCTTAGTATCCACTGAAAGATGAAGACCTCCTCTCTGATAAATCTCTAATAGGGGTGGGTTTTCTAAAAAAAAAGAAACATTTATTCTAGGGTCACTCAAATTCTAAGCAAGCACAATAGAAGCACCTGCTGACACTGGATCTAAAAGCAGACGTCATTTTGACACCATAATTTTTCGAAAGATCTGAGCTTGTTTCTTTGTATTTCTGTGTCTGCTTATGTTGTGCTTTAATATTATGTGTGGTTTTAAAAATAGGCACCTTAAATATTATTATTTTTTTTTAATATATATATATATATATATATATATATATATATATATATATATATATATATATATATAGTGAAGTCGAGGAGAAGTAAAGGCGATAGGGCAGGCCTGGAGCAATTATTAAAAAAGTCCTATGAAATGGTTAAAGAGCAGCATTGTTGAATAGGTTTGGTGAGGTGATGTTCATTGTCTGAAGGGCAAATGCCACATTCCATTTCACAGGTTACTGCTGATTAACTGGCACAGATTCTCTCAAGCCTTGGGCATCTCTACAAAATGAGTATCCAACAATTAACTCTTTCACTAAGCAGTGATGTGTAAATTCTCAGAAAATACTCCCATTCCAGATGTTCTATAGAAGAAATGGAGAAGATGGATCTTCAGATTTTACAGAGAATTGTTAATTGAACACTACAGATTGCTGAGTTTTATACAAGATGATATCGTGTATACGGAAAAACATTAGGAAGAACAGTAGATGGTTCTGTATCACGTACCTGTCATGCAAGAGGATGCTGATAATATGCTTTCATTTTGATACAGATCTAAAAACTCTGCGGAGACAAAAATAATACAAATGGTATTTTATATATATATATATATATATATATATGCATGTGTTAAATCCTCTTTTTTACATATAAAAATTAAGCATTGGTATACCTATACCCTGTAACTGCTGTTCCTGATCTGGGCTTTCGGACACATTACTACTGGGAAGAGTTTGATGAAATAAGTCAAGGTAGAAATGTTTCATTGATTTTATGCATCAATGGCTGTACAGGGTAAAGATTTCTTGCACATCCATTTAGTTAGAAAACAAGTCCTAAACAAGATTTTAAGGTCAGAAACCTGAGTACCATTTTATGGCATTTTGCTTGCAATTCCCCCAGCATTTCGGTTATGTGAGCTTTTTTTTCCAGCACTGCAAGCTCTTAAGGATCCCCAGAGATTTCACTGTACACAACATACAAAATAACCATCATAGAATGATACTACATAAAGCCCAATAGCCCACTATACAACACCAATGGGTCACACATCTCGTATTACTAATGTTTTACCTCTAATAGTTCCACCCTAGAAACAAATATAGGTAAAAACATGAAATAAGAGTAATTGTTTGTAGTGGAGATGTTGGGTAAGGCATTGTCCACTTGCGAACCACAAACCCCCCTATGCCCCTCAGTGACTGTCTCTCTCAGATCATTACAATAATTACTATGGAAATCCAAATCTAATATATAATTGCTACCAAAATTATCAGGACATTTGCACCTTGCTATAATTTTTTTTTACATCAAAATGTCTTGTTTTGTTGTGCAATATTTATTTATTTTTTAAAGCAAAAACATTAGATTTTACAAACTTTTTAAGATTTTACAATGCTCCTGCCACTTTTGAAATGTTCGTGGTAAAATGGGCATGAATAGCTATAAAAACTCTAACTAAATTTATGAATTGTGACTTTTTAAAAAGGCTGAAATTCTAACTTAGATTGCGGAGAATAACAATTGGGGAAACATCACGAGAAATGATATTGTCATGCTCGGTATGGGGAAGTTTCACGAGTACGGTGATAGGGAAGGGACACCCTTTGTCTACGGAAGGGGGAGATGGTGACCTCTGATCAAACCTTCTGCTGGCCCCTGGGTACCCTGACCACCTAAATGGGTTGAACACCTATGCGCTGAGCAGGATGGCTGACCCTGAACTGGGCCCTAGATAAGGAACAGATGGGATGGGCACTTAGTCAAGCCCACTACGCGCTAAAGAAGACACAGGGAGTACAAACAGGGGGAGTGAACCAATAACTTATCTCCAGGATAACTCAGGGTGAAAAACACCAACAAACAACAATGTTTCTTCAGATAATTGCAAGCCGACTGCTTGCATCCAAGGCTTGTATAGGAATATAACTCTATCACCAGCAATCACCCAGGGAAAATGTGAGTATTTAAGGACACAAGGGGAAGTGACGATAATTAGCAGTTGAAAGGTGTGGATATTCGCAGGGTCCTAAAAGGAAAGGGATAAACCCCAAGCAGAGAAGGTAGAATACCATGTACACCACAGAAGGAAGAATAGAGTGTCAGCGAGCAGCTTGTGTAGCCAAACACTGTGACCTTCTACAGCCGAACACCAAGGGACTGTCTGTCAACCGTGACACACCAGTGATATATTTAGAGATGCGTCAAATTTATCAAACATCATGCAGCACTACAATATATTTGGTTATTTAAAAAATTCCTATCATGACAAGTTCCTCTCATGTATACAGACACAATCAGTTTTAGATTTCAGGCACACAGGACATTTTAGGAAATTCAATGGCACCATTTCTCACTCTGGGTAAATATGCCTCACAAACAAGTCTGACCTACAGCGGTATGTTTACGCAATGTAGCGCACATTATATCATTATAATTAACAATATACAGATATTCTTGACTTTAACCCTTAGCTACAATACGCAAAAGAAAGAGTGATCACAAATTCTGTATGCAGATAAGAAAACACATACATCAGGAGACACTGACAACTCTAGGATTCAGCAACATTTCTTTTCCAAATGTCACATGTAAAATTGCCATTCTTAAATGCCACCAGTCGTTACAAAATGACATCAGACAAGCGCAGGATGTTAGTAAATGAATCCCAGAAGGACCTGGGTCAAGTCTGCCAAGCAGGTGTACAGATTCCACAAGGGGCACGGTGTCCTAATAATTTTTAATGACAGCATGCTTGACAACTCAAAAAGCGAAATAAAAATGATGTTATTGTCCAAGTGAAGCCGTGTCATAGAACTGCAGATTGATAGTTTTCATTTTACTCAATATGAAAACTCAACACCGAGCATATTAAAAATTAATTCCCAGCATCTGGGAGCTTGTTAAAATTGCAGTGTTTGGGTGCAGATAAGAAATTTGATGCACTTTTCTGCTTCATATTAACTAAAAGAACAACAGAAAGATTTCAATGGGCAAGGATCAGCATATAATACAATAATATGGTTATGCTACCCAATGGTGGTGACCATCAAAAGGCGAAGATGTGCTATCCTATATTCAGCTACAGTCTTCGCTCTTTGTTTCATTGCAGCCATTTGGTAAATTCAATAAAAGTTTCTTTTTTTCTCATTAATGTACACTTGGCACCCCATCTTGGCAGAAAAAAACAGAAATGTAGAAATTTTTGCAAATTTATTAAACAAGAAAAACTGAAAAAAAAACAACTTTCTATACCCACTGTATATGGAGTAAAGAATTATTTTATAACTGGGCAATTTTGCCATCAAGGGGTTTAAGGCCAAGTATTTCTAGAGACAAAGGGATTTCCGTGAGAGCAAATTATGTTTGGAGCCTTGCATCAGAGGCATACACTACTGTATACACTACTCAAAAAGTTAGGGATATTTGACTTTCGGGTGAAATTTCAGGATGATCCTGAACTCTGACCTTTTCACGTGAACTTAGTGTGACCTTCTCTACACTTCTGGGTGCACATGTCAAACTGTTCAAGGTTTCCATACTTTTTACCCAACTTGTTATTCTCTAACAAGGAGCTTAAAGGCAAAATTCACAAAAAAATTGGACAGTGGACCTCATGGATCAAAACTGTCCAAAAGAAAAACTGTCATCTAGATATTGTTGATTCTGCTTTTGATCCTGAAGAAGGGGACTGGATCCCTGAAACGCGTAGACCTATGAAATAAAAGAATTTATCAATAGTCAACAATTTGTTAATTCGGCGGAAGCACGGCATTAACCCAGCTTCTCCTCTCCAGCACCATCTAAAACAACCAATCAGAGCTTAGCATTTCATTTTTCAAGTTCACTGGTAAAATCAAAGCTATACGTTCATTGGTTACTGTGGGCAAAAAAGACAGTTTTTATTTTACAGAGTTTTGATATATTTGTCCCAGAGAAGTCAATGGAGCTCTCATAAGTATCCTATTAATGAAGGCCGATAGTGGTTGCTATACATTGCTATCTGTTATTCATAAAATATTCTGGTTGAAATTAACCAGTTTAGGGATGTTTACTCTCTTAGTTGCATTTGGGGTAGGCACATGAGGCAATGTAAATAAAATGTCCAGGCTGCTTTATTAAAGCTTCATAAAACATGCCACCAACAAAGAATCAAAACGGCCTTTCAGTGCAGGAAAAAACAGGATACACAGTCCAAACATTGGCACTTCAGTGATATTCCAGTATACAAGTCCTAGCATGGAGACTTCACACAGTAGGTCTTCTTACTTTCACACACAGATAACAAACGATAAATCCAAAAATAGAGAAGGTCTCACCTGTAGAGGCATCGGCAATCGGTGCGAAACGGCGGTAGTCTCTGTGAACGCCATCCCGTCACCCTCCCCCTATGCCTGAATAAAGGATACATCTGAATTTTCTGCAAACCGGTGAGTGATTTCTTTTTTCTCAAATATTAGATATCGAATGATACACTTGGACCTTCTTATATCCACCATACCATGTATCTGGGTGGGAATATGTGAGTAGCCAGTCCCACCCATCTCTCTGACTTGCCCTTGACAAGCCCTATTAACACTCTCAGTATTATATGTGCTGGAGCTTGCTTATATCACTGAGGATAATCACATCTGTGATACACATCTCCCATCCAGCGCATGTTTTTTATCAGTCTTCATAGGGTGGAATAGTGTCATTTTTAATTTACTAGGTTATACCATTTCTTTTTATGTGACATTCTGAAGTAAACATTTTAGACAAAGTCCAAAAGAGCACTTTTTGGCCTCTGTTGGACAATGTAATCCTATGGAAACGTTTACCATCTACAGTATGTTGGAGGCTTTCATAATAAACGTGATGTGAACAGGACCTTAAATGTATGTTACTATTCTTTTTGCTAAATAGCATAAGATGGGATGCTGTATAATAGGATACCTTAAATGGTTATTCCCATCTTTAGAAGTTATCTATCCATTGGTATTATTAGTCTGGGAACTGAGACCCCCTACCAATCCCAAGAGTGGGACTTGCAGAGCTCCGTTTGAATGGAGTGAGGGCCAAGCACATGTGCACCACTGCTCCATTCCCTGTATATGGCAGGGTCAGAGACAGCATATCGCTCACCTTTTTTCCTTAATGCCATGGAGAATGAATGGAGCGGTGTTGTGTCTGCCCAGTCACAGCTCCTTTTAGACGAGGCATGTACAGCCCTGCTCTCAAAATCAGTAAGAGTCCCAACAGTCAGACCCCCACCGATAAGTAAGTTATCACTGCTCTTATAGATAAGTAATAACTTCTTAAGATTGGAATAACCCTTCAAGGGGAAAATCTGCTAATTTATGTTACATCACACATGCCGACAGTATAGCAGATGTAAAGGCGATCCTGGAAATTACCAAATAGAGCTACAGTGACGAAACGTCAGTTGCTGTATAGTTTATTTTGTGTACAGCTATAAAGAAACAAAATATGTTTCTCAACGTGAGCTACGGCATGTTTCTCTGTGAACTTTACACATTTTGATAAAATATACCTGCTGCAATGTACAACAAGATGGTGCAGTTTTCTGTAACTCTCAGATCAATACGAGGCCGGAAATAACAATCTGTTTTCCAGAAATGAAATCCGCGCGGCGGCTGGCATGGTCTATGCTTCATATACCGGAGCTGTGGCACCTCAGAGATTTATCTCCCCAACAGCAAAATCATTTTTATAGTGGGAACCTATTGTGGAAGATAAATCAATTGTCAGTTTTACCTGCATGCCGTTAAAATCACCTTCCAACCTCGTAAAACACATACAAATCACCACTCTCCGGGATCGGGCTGACGATACAGGCTGTTTTCCGCCCTGAGTACCATGCCCGAGGTGTATAAAAAGTAAAGAGTAATAATTATGGCTTTATAACAGCAGCCCTGTAGAAATAGTCATGCTTAGAGACGAGATGGAGTGTTACAGAGTGATGATAAAAGGTGAAGGTGGCTGCTTGTAAATAAGAGATAAAGCCGACAACTGCATCGCCAGCCAAGAATAGTCTTCAGATCATGCAGACACATCAGACAGCAGAACAACCTTGCTACGCATTAGCTGTCTCTGTAGTGACGAGCCATACACCCGCTAATGGGATGCAGCCTGTTATTTATAGAAAAAGAGGGGAAAACTGCATTTTTATCTTGATAATCTCATTCCATTGATTGTCATCTCCGCAATCTACTCTACAATGTGTGAATATGGAGAGGACACAGAATTCAGGATTGTTCATGACCCAATGATGTAGAAAACACAAAATACTACATTTCATAATGAACGCTTTATATACCAGCCCGTGTATGCTGTATACGGGATGACATTTTAGGATTATTTTACATAAAACAGTGAATGATTATGTTGCCATTTGTAAAAATTGGGTAGAAGTGAGTTTCAGCAATCTGGGATTAGAAAAGCCGTCAGTCGTCTGTATGACATCTTGGATTGCGGAGCTTTAGAGAAAGATTTTGTTAAATTGTAGGAAATGGCGTAGAGGGAGTTAATATATTTCAAATTTAAAGGCAATTTTACACTCCAGTGCATGTCATCCTCTACTGGCATGTGCTGGTCTGGGAGACAATCTAGACATGATTGTGTATGAAGAAGCTCTGGAGCTCATCTTTACACTATCAGGAAAGTGGATATCAGGATACAAGATACCACAGATGTCATCATGACCTTTAGCAGCAAAGAAAGTATAAGCAGAACTTTCTCATCCTGAATTTTCAGATAGATATTGCTACAAGAAAACAGGCTGTGCTGTATGTTATGTGATCCTCGTTTTACAGCATTAGAACTTGCCAATATGTAGGCAATTATAGTCACTAGGCAATAAATGGGCAATGTCTACATCATAGTCACTGGGCAATATCTGAGTAATCTTACATTGTAGTCGCTGGGATATACATGGACAAAAGCTACATTATAATGGGCACCTAAAAAAGTGACGCTGGTAGAGAGACACAAATGTCTTAGTGCCCCATAGCAAAATTACTGCAGTCATTCAACACCAAATGACAGAACATGGAAACAAAACTATGAGTAATTAATGGTATGGCTAGTAGTGATAGATCAGAGAACCCACATAATAGTGCTAGGTAGAAGAAATTCACTAACGTGTTCTTCCATGTGAACAGAGACAATGTTCTTGCACTTGAGTCAGTCCCCTGCACATTTGAGCCCCATAGCACCTAGCTATAGTTATGTCTATGTAGCAAGCTTTACATTGCCTTGTTGCATTGTGACAGTGCGTATAATGATGGTCAAAAGGGTTGTGTAGCAACCTGAATAAAAGGAAACAAAAAAAAAAATCTAAAACTAATGGATTTTTTTATTTTGAGGATCACAAGTTGCAATTGACTTTGCTCCATAGCTGCATGCAACCAGTCTGCAATTTGACTGCATTAAACGGATCCAAGGCTATTCGCATTTTTCATAATATGCAAACGGTCTGTTATGATCTATGGGTCGTACATAGACGTCACTGAGAATCTGCCTCCAGAGCTTATTTTATATGAAAAGGGAGTTTCCAGTGTGAGACATGTAATAACTGACAGCCTGCTCTCCTGATCTACATGTCTCACACTGGTAACGCTCCCGTTTATTTAAAATAAACTGTGGAGGAAGATTCTCAGAGAGATCTATGTCCTGCTCATAGATCTTAACAGCTCATTTACATATTAAGAAAAACGTGGATTATTATGGAACAAAACATTGGTTCACAGATATCAAGGTACCGTTTTATTCAACTTTCTATGACCGACATTCCCACATAGACGGCTTTCTAAGGATGATCTCAATGACAGATTTCCTTTAAAATATTGTTCAACTGCAAGTCACACACAGTTTTGCTGTGTGTGCGCATGTTGTCTGCAGCCAATCACTGTGTAGCTTTAGTGTTGCTCTGGCCTTAAGGGAACCTGCCAACCAATGTCACAATACAAACTGCATAAGCCATTAAACTGGCATCTTATACCTGATGAGGCTGGAATGCTTACTATGAAAATCCATGTCATAAAGTCTAAGTAATCTATTTTGAAAATTCTCCATCTTATTATAAAAATGATAATTAAGAATAAAATGCCTGTTTCAGTAAACCGATTATATTATACATCAGTTCTCAGACACCTATTTAATAATGAAAATAATATTCCTCATAACCATGTATAATTATGTGGGTCTACGGATGCCCCAAATGGGGACAATCTGTGGCCAGCACTTACTGCATTACATGAATAGAAACAGAACGGGAGTACTGTATAAGTACCCCAATCTAGGGAGGACAGCATACAGCCCATGCAAACTGCACATCCCAAAGTACCAAAAACACACAGTGGTAGATAGGTAAACATAAGAGCCGCGCTGTCCAGAGGGTGTATACGGAGTCACATAAATAGGATAAAGTGCTAAGTGCAGTAAACAGAAGTATCCCAACTCATGGAATCGCCCCCATGAAACTGCCCCCAAGCCATCCAACGTACGTTTCGCCGAAGATAAATACCCGTGTGGTTAGGGCTTCATCAGGGAGGAGAACATTTGTGATTATTTGCACTATACAGTACTCCCGTTCTCCTGTTTCTACCTATTTAATAATGTATGCAGTTTATATTGTGAGATTTGGTGACAGATCCATTTAAAAATGACATGACAATATGCAAGGCTCCTATGGCCAAATGGTAAGAGAAAAATAGACCTCCTTGGTGCTTAAAGTAACCAATCAGAATTACGGTAATTTGTTTTGCAGGGCACTGTAGACATTGAGAGCTGAACTTCGATAGGTTCGATAGGTTGCCAATATTTCTGCTTTACCATAATTACTTACATTAGAAAATACTTCACATTTTGTTACATTGCAGAAGCATGACTAAGTTACTTTATAAAGCTGTAGAAGATGGAAGGAGCTGGATGAAAAGTACTTTCCCCTGCAGTAGCATATGACTAATTTGTTAAAGGGACATTTTAAAATCACATTCCACTTGTCCCCTTCATTCACAAAGACGTGGGAGTCACAATCAACTGCTCAGTCTGTTCTATATGATGTAGACATTGCACTTAGGCGGGCTCTGCACGTTGCGACATCGCAAGCCGATGCTGCGATGTCGCACGCGATAGTCCCCGCCCCTGTCGCAGGTACGATATCTTGTGATAGCTGGCGTAGCGATAATTATCGCTACGCCAGCTTCACATGCACTCACCTGCCCTGCGACCGTCGCTCTGGCCGGCGACCCGCCTCCTTCCTAAGGGGACGGGTCGTGCGGCGTCACAGCGACATCACGCGGCAGGCGGCCAATGGCGGCGGAGGGGCGGAGATGAGCAGGCTGTAAACATCCCGCCCACCTCCTTCCTTCCACATAGCCGCTGGCGGCAGGTAAGGAGATGTTCCTCGTTCCTGCGGCTTCATACACAGCGATGTGTGCTGCCGCATGAACGAGGAACTACATCGTACCTGTCGCGGCACCGGCATTATGGAAATGTCGGAGCCTGCACCGATGATACGATAACGACGCTTTTGCCGGATGTGCGTCACTTTCGATTTGACCCCACCGACATCGCACCTGCAATGTCGTAGTGTGCAAAGCCGCCCTTAGAGTGCCTGTACAAATCTGTGTAAATGTTGAACCTATTAACAATTAGTGAAAAGATCATTAAAATAATCTTACTGAAGAAAGGTTTAAAAGGGATCTCTGACCTACGGTAATTATATAAAATTAAAAGAGCAGCCTATGCTATAAGGAAAAATACTCTGCAATCACCTGCCCTTCTTACTGATCTATATTTATAAAGCAGACATGTGATTTTAATCATTAAGAGGCGAATTTTGGTATTCCTTTATGTTATAACATTTGTTGCTCTTCTCATTAATTTTCAAACTTTTATAATTAATTATATATCAAATGTATTCTTTTCAGCCTAGAAATACAAAAGGAACTAGAGGATGAAAAACTGGAAATGCAGAGTTTTATAGAGGAGTGTACTCGAACCTTAAATTAAATTTTTTTTAAGGGCCTCATTCCTCATTTTATCACAAAAAATGCTATACATTATAACAACTTGCTAGCAAAACCCCTGACAGGCTGTAATGCACATCCCAACCACTGGGTGGCCACATACAGATTAGACATCTTGTGACAAAGTCTCGTGAAATTATATTTTTTACTAAAACCTGGGACCCCCACACCTAATAATCTTGGGATATTTGACGGCAAGAGCAAATGTTATATAGGGAATATATGTGCCAAATTGGCAACTATTTATGTTGTAATAAAGGGATATTCCCATCTCCAAGATCGTATCCCAATATGTAGTAGGTGTAATAGTATTATTATCAAATACCTCCAATTATAAATATAGTATAGTTCTCTTGTTACATTCATGTCTCTTACCTCATGTGCAGGGCATTGTAGCTTAGGTATCCATGGTAAGACCAGAAGCAACTAACGTACTGTAACTATATGAGTGGATATAACAATGGATAACTAAGCTGCAATGCCCTGCACATGAGGTACTGTGTTTTTCCAAAAATAAGACACTGTCTTATACTTTTTTTGCCCCCCCAAAAAAAGCACTAGTGTTTATTTTTGGAGGAGGTCTTATTTTTGGAGAAAAATGGTTGGGGGTAAGTTTACCCCCCCCCCCCAAACAAAACCAGAAACCCCACTTCCCAGGAGACTCATACTTACCACACCCAGACATCTGTGGCTCCCAGGTCTTCCTTGTGATCTCCGGTGGGTGCTGCACGCCGTCTTCCCCTGTTTCTGGCTGACTGACTGACACTGATTGACACACACTCTCACACACACACACACAAACACACACACACAAACACACACACACAAACACACTCTTTACATCCAGCATTACAGAATACTTCTGGCTGTAGGGAACGATGGGAGGAAGTCACGTGTCCGGCCCGCAGATCCTCTAAGCTAGCATTCTTGCGCTCCACTGCACAGCCTCCCAGGATTCTGCCAGCCAGAAGGAATCTCTGTTGCTGGATGTGGTGAGTGTGATGCCATGTGTGTGTGATCCGATGTTTGTGTGTTCGATCTGATTGTGTGTGTGTGAGATCGGATGCTTGTGTGAGAGAGCTGATGTGTGCGGGTATGCGATCACTGCAGGTCCTGCCGCTCGGCGTCTGGTGAGTGTTATTGTGGCGTGCCCGCTGTCTATAATGAAGTGTCCTGCAGTATCTCTAACTTTTTTAGCTGCACGGACACTTCATTATTGAACCGCGACTAAGGCTGCTTTCACACATCCGGTTTTTGCAGTGCGGTTCAATCCGGCTCAAAAACCTATGCAACGGATGCAGCGAAAAAACTGGATCCGTTGCATAAGTTTTTCCATGCGGTCCGTCCATTTTTTGACAGATGCCGCTTGATACTGAGCATGCGCAGTGCAAAAAAACGCATCCAGTGTCCATAGACTTGCACTGTAAGCCGCGCCACATCTGGCGCGATGTGTTTTTTTCGCAGCAAAAAAAAACGTGCCAGGCAACGTTCCATCCGGCTGCCGCATGGGCTAAATATGCCGCATCCAGGAAAAAACGGACGCAACGCAAGTCATGCGGCACAATACGGCGCTAATGCAAGTCTATGCGGAAAAAACGCAACCGGCGGCAAAAAAAAATGTTTACGTTTTTTCTGCAAAGCGCCATATTGTGCCGCTCAGCAAAAACCGGATGTGTGAAAGCAGCCTAAAGGGGGCTTTACACGCTACGATATCGTTAATGTTTTATCGTCGGGGTAACGTTGTTAGTGACGCACATCCGGCGTCATTAACGATATTGCAGCGTGTAACACTGACCAGCGACCTTAAGCGACCTAAAAAATGGTGAAAATCGTTCACCATGGAGAGGTCGTCCCAAACTCAAAAATCGGTAAGGGTTGTTTATCCAGGTGGTTCATCGCTCATGCGGCAGCACACATCTCTATGTGTGACACCGCAGGAGCGAGGAACGTCTCCTTACCTGCCACCGGCCACAATGCGGAAGGAAGGAGGTGGGCGGGATGTTACGTCCCTCTCATCTCTGCCCCTCCGCTTTGATTGGCTGGCCGCTTAGTGACGTTGCGGTGACGTCGCTGTGATGCCGAACGTCCCTCCCCCTTGAAGGAGGGATTGTTTGGCAGTCACAGTGACGCCGCCGACCAGGTAAGTATGTGTGACGCTGCGTAGCGATAATGTTCGTTACGGCAGCGATCACAAGCAATCGCATGCGTGACGGGGGCGGGTACTTACAGGCTCGATATCGCTAGAAATTGCTAGCGATATCACTACCGTGTAAAGCCCCCTTTAGGCTTATTTTCAGGGGAGGGCTTATATTTAAGCCTTGCTCCAAAAATGCTGAAAATCCCTGCTAGGGCTTATTTTTAGGGGAGGTCTTATTTTTGGAAAAACACGGTAAAAGACATGGCTAAAAAAAAGGAGAACAATATAACATTTCTAATTGGAGGTATTTGCTAATATTATTATTATTACACCTACTACATATTGGGATAGGATCTTGGAGATGAGACTAAGGAAATGGGAAAAAGGAGAAGTATACTACATTTCTAAATAGATGTATTTGCTAATATTATTACGCCTACTACCTATTGGGATAGGAACTTGGACATGGGAGTAACCCTTTTAGTCTTATGCGGACTTTACACGAGACAAGCTATCGTGCGATGCATCCCGGTCCACAGTTTCATGACGCACATCCGGCATTGTTCACGACGTCGTCTCGTGTGACACCTCCGAGCGACGCTGAATCGCTCACAAATCGTGAGTCGTGTACTTGTCGCTTAGTTTTAAAAAATTGTTTAATTAAAATGGAGGCCGGTTGTTCGTTGTACCCGGGGTAGCACACATTGCTCCGTGTGACACCCCGGGAACAATGAAAACAGCATACCTGCGTCCCGCGGCTCCCGGCGGCTATGCGGAAGGAAGGAGGTGGGCGGGATGTTTACGTCCCGCTCATCTCCGCCCCTCCGCTTATATTGGCCGGCGGCTGTGTGACGTCGCTGTGACGCCGAAAGTCCCTCCCCCTTTAGGAAGAGGACAGCGAGTTCGTTCAGCAGGTAAGTACGTGTGACGGGGGTTTCACGACTTTGTGCGACACGGGCAGCGATTTGCCCGTGACGCACAAACGATGGGGGCGGATACGATCAATCGTGAAATCGCACAATCGGTCGTCTCGTGTAAAGCAGGCATCAATTTTTCAGATTTGACCAACCAGAACACTGCTGTGTGAATGTGGTGTTAATCAGATTAGCTGTTGAGAATACGCACAAGCACATGACAAAATATAAGCAAATAAACCACCAGTAACAAGAAGGTTATCAGGTCACTGCCAAACACACTGGTAAATACAAAGTGTATCGCTATGAAACGGACCCTAGAATGTGTGTGCCTGAGATAAGGAAACCACTGGGGACTAGGATGGATATGAGCAAGGGAATAATTAATTCTGTGCATCGCACCATAAAATGGAAGGTTACAAATAAATGTAAGGGAGAATGATATAACTGGGTGCTGATGGCTGACATATCTGGGGCGCTAGATCTCAATTTAATTTGTGGACAATGGAATCGGGAACACTAGCAATTTAGCAGCTTGTCTAATGTGATTAGATCCCAGACCTATTCAGTCAGTAGCCTTAGGTATTTGTGGTCTTAAGCAGCTGATATTACATAAGGGGATTGCATTTTAATACAATGTATGAGCATTAAACACTGCATTAATGTCATGGCTGTACAGACTCTGCATGGAGGAGTATACCTGGGCTAAATATAATGACTAACCTGTTAATAATGTACATTGCAAATTAGGAACAAACAGATTCTATAAAATGTTAATTTTTTTAATGAGAAATAAATCTAAACATGCTGGATAATCAAAGCATTATAATAATTTGCCTTAAAGGGAACCTGTCAGGTCCAATATACACCCAGAACCACAAGCAGTTCTGGGTACATATTGCTAATCCTTGCCTAACTGTTCCTGTATACACTAGCATAGACAAAGAGATCTATAGAAAAAGTATTTCTAAAGATCCTTTATGATATACTAATGAGCGCAGGGACTAGTCACAAGGGCGTTAGTTACTGTGCTCATTTCGCCCTGCTCAACTGCTCGTGGTTCTGGGTGCATATTGGACCTGACAGGTTCCCTTTTAGACACATTCATACGACTATGTCCGTTTTGTGTCCATACACAATGGATGGCCAGGTTTCATCTGCCGAATCAGAGCAGGATAGGACATGAACTAAGTGTAGCAGAGCAGGACCTTTTAGGCTATGTTTTCCAGAATAAGCTTTCGGGGGAGTTTTTGATGTTGCACATTTTTTGCACCTATGGCGTAAATTAGGTTACTTCAGTTTTTTCCACATGCGTTTTATCACGTTTTTGTCTTAATTTGGTATTTCATGTTTTAAATAAGCTTTGTTTTTGATCCTTCCTGTTATTTAGCTTTGACAAGACTTCATATGAGTATTACATGCATATTTAGGGCATTTCAGCTACAAAAATACATTAAAAACACACATGCGTTTTTTACCTGTGGTTTTTCAGCATCTAATGCATGTCTTTGGGGAAAATTTGCACATAAAACTCAGCGTAGCCATAAGAGAAATTGACATTTCATGGAATGGAACACGCATCGCAGGTCAGTTTGCAGAGTTGAAAAGAAGCACAGTGGGTTTGATACTTCTATAAATCATATCTATTTTGCTGGAAATGTCAGCCGCTGTGTTTGACCCTGCAAAAATACACAGCTTCAAAAACTCCCGAAAATCTCATCATGGGCACAGAGACTAAAGGGGGCTTTAAACGCTACGACATCGCTAATGCAAACTCGTTGGGGTCACGGAATTTGAGACGCACATCCGGCTGCATTAGCGATGCCATTGCGTGTGACACCTATGAGCGATTTTGCATCGTCGCAAAAACGTGCAAAATCGCTCATCGGTGACATGGGGCTCCATTCTCAAAAATCGTTACTGCAGCAGTAACGAAGTTGTTCCTCGTTCCAGCGGCAGCACACATCGCTCTGTGTGAGACCGCAGGAACGAGGAAGCTCTCCTTACCTGCCTCCCGGCCGCTATGCGGAAGGAAGGAGGTGGGCGGGATGTTGTGCGGCACGGGAAGCGATTTGCCCGTGTTGCACAACAGATGGGGGCGGGTACCCATGCTAGCGATATCGGTACCGATATCGCAGTGTGTAAAGCGGCCTTAAGAGAATGTCCACAGTCTTTTTGGTGCCTTTTTGGAGCAGAATCGTAGCCTAAGGAGGCAAAGCCATAGAAGGAAAGGAAAGCAGCAGCTTGGACCATGCCAGACTAGCTCAGTATCACTATAAGTACTGAAACTGTTTTTATTTAGTTTTTTTTTTATTTAAATAAATAAAAATAAATAAATATGAATTTCATATATTACCGTATTTGCAAGCTTTTTGGGGGCTTATGCACACATGCTGTTAATCTTTTTTATGTGTTATTTTCCTTTAGAGAAGCAATGGGAAAATAATTGAGTTTGCCACAACTAGAGCGACCTGTAGGTTGAATTATTTTTTTAAATCAAGAACTGGAAAAAAATGCACCAAAAGTAAGAACAATTTCCCATTAAATTACTGAAGCCTTCTTGGTATTAGCCTACATTTAGTTCAGACAGTCAGAAAATGAGTCTTTTTTATTTTTACAGAAGATGAAATTCAATAGTAGAAAAATTAGGCTTTATCAGGCAGGCAACAGCATTTTAACTGTCATTATGTAATGTTATGTAAGTCTATTAAAACAAGGCTTCATCATCATTTGGAAATGAACCAAGAGCTTGCAATCTAAAGGTGGCTTTACACACTGCAACATCGCAAACGACATCGCTGTAACGTCACCGGTTTTGTGACGTTACAGCGACCTCCCCAGCGACATTGCAGTGTGTGAAACACATCAGCGACCTGGCCCCTGCTGTGAAGTTGCTGATCGCTACAAATTGTTCAGGACCATTCTTTGGTCCTTTGTTTCCCGCTGTGCAGCAAAGTCTCAGTGTGTAAAGGGGACTTTACAGCGACTTCGTTAGCGACTTCCCTTTCAAAAAGCTGCTTTACAACGTCCCCAATGACTAGCTAGGTCGTTCTGCAGGTCCGAATCGCTGTTGCGTCGTTGGCCAGGTCTGCCTGTTTGACAGCTCACCAGAGACTTTGTAGTGATCCCGGCCAGGTTGGGATCGCTGGTGGGATCGCTGGTGGGATCGCTAGAAAGTCTCAGTGTGTAAAGGGGCCTTAACACTACATCTGATCCCTGTCCAGCCTTCATTGAAGAAGGACCCCCTGGTGTGGACAGGTAATTGAATTGGAACATCTGCTGTAAACAGACAAAAAGCCTAGGTTTTGTATATACGGAGCTTGAGAAGTGACACTTCTGTCACCTCTGGAATCAGCTCTGCTAAATTTCAAATGACTGCGGTTGATGGAAAGGCACCAGATTTTCAGCTGTGAATACTTGGGGTTTGGTGGAGAGCGTAGATCCTTACATTATATACTATATTACATTATATACTATATACTTATATATTAGAAAACTGTGTACAATTCTGGTCACCGATATATAAGAAGGACATAGCTGAACTGGAGAGGGTGCAGAGAAGAGCGACCAAGATTATTAGAGGAATGGGTGGGCTGCAATACCAAGACAGGTTATTAAACTTGGTGTTATTTAGTTTGGAAAAATGAAGGCTTAGGGGGGATCTAATCACAATGTATAAACATATGAGGGGACAGTACAGAGACCTTTCCAAAGATCTTTTTACACCTAGGCCTGCGACTGGAACACGGGGGCATCCGCTACGTCTTGAGGAAAGAAGGTTTAATCATAATCACAGATGAGGATTCTTTACTGTACGAGCAGTGAGACTATGGAACTCTCTGCCGCATGATGTTGTAATGAGTGATTCACTACTAACATTTAAGCAGAGCCTGGACGCCTTTCTTGAAAAATATAATATTACCAGTTACAGTTAGGTCCAGAAATATTTGGACAGTGACACAAGTTTTGTTATTTTAGCTGTTTACAAAAACATGTTCAGAAATACAATTATATATATAATATGGGCTGAAAGTGCACACTCCCAGCTGCAATATGAGAGTTTTCACATCCAAATCGGAGAAAGGGTTTAGGAATCATAGCTCTATAATGCATAGCCTCCTCTTTTTCAAGGGACCAAAAGTAATTGGACAAGGGACTCTAAGGGCTGCAATTAACTCTGAAGGCGTCTCCCTCGTTAACCTGTAATCAATGAAGTAGTTAAAAGGTCTGGGGTTGATTACAGGTGTGTGGTTTTGCATTTGAAAGCTGTTGCTGTGACCAGACAACATGCGGTCTAAGGAACTCTCAATTGAGGTGAAGCAGAACATCCTGAGGCTGAAAAAAAAGAAAAAATCCATCAGAGAGATAGCAGACATGCTTGGAGTAGCAAAATCAACAGTCGGGTACATTCTGAGAAAAAAGGAATTGACTGGTGAGCTTGGGAACTCAAAAAGGCCTGGGCGTCCACGGATGACAACAGTGGTGGATGATCGCCGCATACTTTCTTTGGTGAAGAAGAACCCGTTCACAACATCAACTGAAGTCCAGAACACTCTCAGTGAAGTTGGTGTATCTGTCTTTAAGTCAACAGTAAAGAGAAGACTCCATGAAAGTAAATACAAAGGGTTCACATCTAGATGCAAACCATTCATCAATTCCAAAAATAGACAGGCCAGAGTTAAATTTGCTGAAAAACACCTCATGAAGCCAGCTCAGTTCTGGAAAAGTATTCTATGGACAGATGAGACAAAGATCAACCTGTACCAGAATGATGGGAAGAAAAAAGTTTGGAGAAGAAAGGGAACGGCACATGATCCAAGGCACACCACATCCTCTGTAAAACATGGTGGAGGCAACGTGATGGCATGGGCATGCATGGCTTTCAATGGCACTGGGTCACTTGTGTTTATTGATGACATAACAGCAGACAAGAGTAGCCGGATGAATTCTGAAGTGTACCGGGATATACTTTCAGCCCAGATTCATCCAAATGCCGCAAAGTTGATCGGACGGCGCTTCATAGTACAGATGGACAATGACCCCAAGCATACAGCCAAAGCTACCCAGGAGTTCATGAGCGCAAAAAAGTGGAACATTCTGCAATGGCCAAGTCAATCACCAGATCTTAACCCAATTGAGCATGCATTTCACTTGCTCAAATCCAGACTTAAGACGGAAAGATCCACAAACAAGCAAGACCTGAAGGCTGCGGCTTTAAAGGCCTGGCAAAGCATTAAGAAGGAGGAAACCCAGCGTTTGGTGATGTCCATGGGTTCCAGACTTAAGGCAGTGATTGCCTCCAAAGGATTCGCAACAAAATATTGAAAATAAAAATATTTTGTTTGGGTTTGGTTTATTTGTCCAATTACTTTTGACCTCCTAAAATGTGGAGTGTTTGTAAAGAAATGTGTACAATTCCTACAATTTCTATCAGATATTTTTGTTCAAACCTTCAAATTAAACGTTACAATCTGCACTTGAATTCTGTTGTAGAGGTTTCATTTCAAATCCAATGTGGTGGCATGCAGAGCCCAACTCGCGAAAATTGTGTCACTGTCCAAATATTTCTGGACCTAACTGTATGTATATTAGATTTTATGACAGGGTGTTGATCCATGGAACTAGTCTGATTGCCGTATGTGGAGTTAGGAAGGAATTTTTTTCCCTATTGGAGCTAGTTTGCCACATTGGTTTTTTTTGCCTTCCTCTGGATCAACATGTTAGGCTACGGGTTGAACTAGATGGACTTAGGCGGGCTTTGCACACTACGACATCGCAGGTGCGATGTCGGTGGGGTCAAATTGAAAGTGACGCACATCCGGCATCGCATGCGACATCGTAGTGTGTAAAGCCTAGATGATACGATTAACGAGCGCAAAATCGTCGTAATCGTATCATCGGTGCAGCGTCGGCGTAATCCATAATTACGCTGACGCGACGGTCCGATGTTGTTCCTCGCTCTTGCGGCAGCACACATCGCTGTGTGTGAAGTCGCAGGAGCGAGGAATAACTCCTACCGGCGTCACCGCGGCTTCCGTAGGATATGTGGAAGGAAGGAGGTGGGCGGGATGTTTACATCCTGCTCATCTCCGCCCCTCCGCCGCTATTGGCCGCCTGCCGTGTGATGTCGCTATGACGCCGCACGACCCGCCCCCTTAGGAAGGAGACGGGTCGCCGGCCAGAGCGACGGTCGCAGGGCAGGTGAGTGCATGTGAAGCTGGCGTAGCGATAATGTTCGCTACGCCAGCTATCACACGATATCGTACCTGCAACGGGGGCGGGGACTATCGCGTGTGACATCGCAGCATCGGCTTGCAATGTCGCAACGTGCAAAGCCGCCCTTAGAGTCTCCCTTCAACCTTAAAAATTATGATAATATGATACTATTATGGGAGACATATTTTAGGCATCATGATCTTAAGTTGAATAACATGCATGTTATTACATAACTGTGAGACCTGAGCATCAGCCCCAAATTAAGATGGATAATTATACACATAACATACTTTCTATCTATAGAAAGGTAAAATCGCAAGAGAAAATATGACCTCGATATCTTCTGCCAGGGACCTCCAGGGGCAAATATATCTTGAAAGTTGGAGATCTCATAAGATTTTAAAAGACCAAGCCACATCACATGACCAGCCCAATCTGAGGTCACAAAGGGGAGGTATGTGGGAGTGACTGCTCTTTAATAAATAGCAGAAGTTTGAATACGAAGATGCACTTCGGTGTAGCATTGTTCCATATTTTCTAATAGGAGAACTTCCCTCCAAAAAGATAATTGTGCCACCCTTGCGACCACAGGTCAAGTACTTTTCTTTTGTGTCTCCCATTTATTTAATGTAACTGTATATACTATATTGGTTTTGTCCTCTTTGTAACATCTATTGTATATTTTTATAAACAATGCCTACTTTTTAGATTATACATAAAATGTAATAGCTTTGTTCCTCTTGCTCTATGAAACACATCCCTGAAGCCATACTCAATCTGTAATGTGTGTCCAGTCCACCTGTGTAAACAATTGGTGGTGGCACCTAGTAGTTTCTTTTGCTATTGTGGAAGTTGGCAGTGACCGCACCAGAGTGTGTGTGTATATATATATATATATATATATATATATAATGATAATAATAATAATTTTATTCATTTATATAGCGCTATTAATTCCACAGCGCTTTACATACATTGGCAACACTGTCCCCATTGGGGCTTACAATCTAGAGTCCCTATCTGTATGTCTTTTGAGTGTGGGAGGAAACCCACGCAAACACGGGGAGGACACACAAACTCCTTGCAGATGGTGTCCTTGGTGGGATTTGAACCCAGGACCCCAGCGCTGCAAGACTGCAGTGCTAACCACTGAGCCACCGTATATATATATATATATACATACCTATATAAACACACACACACTCTGGCACGAATCGGGAGAGGGGTACACCATATGTTCACTGTGAGTTCCTCAATAACTAGCCTAGTAGCGAAAGCAGCTGTCGCCTAGTCCATCAATCGTTGGTCAACTGTGTATTATCCTGACTATTGGAGGCAGCAAATTGCTGTTCATGAAAAATTGGTGGCAGCAGTGGCATAGTTGTATGATCTGCCTGGCTGTCTCCATTACATTACCTATATTTTTTTTTACAGTAGTACGCATCTTGCTAGAAGTCAGACACCATATATTATGCCATTTCTTAGTGGACTTAGGCGGGCTTTGCACACTGCGACATCGCAGGTGCGATGTCGGTGGGGTCAAATTGAAAATGACGCACTTCCGGCATCGCATGCGACATCGCAGTGTGTAAAGCCTAGATGATACGATTAACGAGCGCAAAAGCGTCGTTATCGTATCATCGGTGCAGCGTCGGCGTAATCCATAATTACGCTGACGCGACGGTCCGATGTTGTTCCTCGCTCCTGCGGCAGCACACATCGCTGTGTGTGAAGCCGCAGGAGCGAGGAACGTCTCCTACCGGCCTCACTGCGGCTTCCGTAGGATATGCGGAAGGAAAGAGATGGGCAGGATGTTTACATCCTGCTCATCTCCGCCCCTCCGCTCCGATTGGCCGCCTGCCGTGTGACGTCACAGTGACGCCGCACGACCCGCCCCCTTAACAAGGAGGCGGGCCGCCGGCCACAGGGACGTCGCACGGCAGGTGAGTGTGTGTGTGAAGCTGGCGTAGCGATAATTTTCGCTACGCCAGCTATCACCACATATCGCTGCTGCGACGGGGGCGGGCACTATCGCACTCGGCATCGCAGCATCGGGCTGCGATGTCGCAGTGTGCAAAGCCCGCCTTACTTTAACTAAATCCACATCCATTTTTCTAGACACTGAGGAGCATACATCTGTTTTTTTTGGTACAAATCAATAATAAATTTGTCTAAACTGCTTTGTGCCAAAAAGGCGAACCATACATAAAAAATATGCCACAACCATAATAGTAAATGCGCGCCTCTATGTTTTATCTTCAGAAACGCATGAGCAAAATGTAAACTGTAATTAAAATATTACCCGCTATTACGGCTGTATGAAAATTGAGATGAAGCAATTTCCTTGAGACATTTTCTAATATTGAATTTTCTGTAATGAGACTGATGAATTGCCTATCCTCTGGTATGTCTTCCTCCTTTCTTCATAAATCTGCTCCTCTATTAATCAAACATACAGTATACACAGAAAGCAGCCGTCATATGGAAGCAAAGCTACAACTTTATAAAGGATCCCAACTAATGCACATTAAAAACACGTTCCAGCTCTTAGAAGCACCAGCTCATTTGGATGGTAGGATATCTTGCTGTGTATCTGTCGTCAATGGTGAACACAGATACAATTCTACCCTTACTTCTTGGGATTGCACCAATGTTATGTCCGCCCCTGTCTGTCGCATCTGAACAAGGCATGCATACGTTGTCAATGGGGAAATACATTGTTGATTGACGATGCGTTACTTAGTACATAGAAGTACATAAAGAAATAAAGAGCAGTGCACTAATAAGTAATGGAGGTCACAATTGCTTACCTGTCTAAATATTATTACCCCCTAAAGAAGGTACAATTATTGAGCAATATAATAAAGCATAAACTCCTACATGTGTCCGTCCTCAATCGACACTAAACATCACTAATGAAGTTTATAATCCTAATTGGCGAGCACTGGTCCAGTGAAAACATAATAATTATTTGAGTAATACCACGCTGATGTTCAAACATAAAAACCAGACATTTTACAACCATAAAATATAGAACAAACTATTTACTTTTAATAAAGTTCCAGCATAAATGTAATTTCTTGCCTTTCCTTTAATATAACATATATAAAATAGCAATATTTTGCTATAATATTTAGCCTAAGGCGGGCTTTGCACACTACGACATCGCAGGTGCGATGTCGGTGGGGGTCAAATTGAAAGTGACGCACATCCGGCATCGCATGCGACATCGTAGTGTGTAAAGCCTAGATGATACGATTAAGGAGCGCAAAATCGTCGTAATCGTATCATCGGTGCAGCGTCAGCGTAATCCATAATTATGCTGACGCGATGGTCCGATGTTGTTCCTCGCTCCTGCGGCAGCACACATCGCTGTGTGTGAAGTCGCAGGAGCGAGGAACATTTCCTACCGGCGTCACCGCAGCTTCCGTAGGATATGCGGAAGGAAGGAGGTGGGCGGGATGTTTACATCCTGCTCATCTCCGCCCCTCCGCCGCTATTGGCCGCCTGCCGTGTGACGTCGCTATGACGCCGCACGACCCGCCCCCTTAGGAAGGAGGCGGGTCGTCGGTCAGAGCGACGGTCGCAGGGCAGGTGAGTGCATGTGAAGCTGGCGTAGCGATAATGTTCGCTACGCGAGCTATCACACCTGCGACGGGGGCGGGGACTATCGCGTGCGACATCGCAGCATCGGCTTGCGATGTCGCAACGTGCAAAGCCGCCCTAAGGCTATGTGCCCACGTGGCGTATTTTCATGCAGTTACGCTGCGATCTGCCCACGTGGCGTATTAGAACGCAGCGCTTTGGCTGCTGCCAAATCGCTGCGTTCTAAGAAGTGACATGTCACTTCTTTCGTGCGCTTTGCATGCAGCCCCCGCTCTGTCTATGGTGAGGGCTGCATCCAGAGCGCATGAAATCGGCAGTCACCGAAGCTTCAGAACGGAGCTTTTCAGCTGCGCTCTGAAGCGCACATGAAGTGACGTTACGCTGCTGTGCAGAGTGCACACACGTGGGCACATAGCCTAATGCGGGCGTCACATGATACGATCTATCGTGCGATCGCACGAGCGATCGTACCCGCCCCCGTCGTTTGTGCGTCACGGGCAATTAGTTGCCTGTGGCACACAAAGTTGTTAAACCGCCGTCACACGTACTTACCTGCTGAGCAACGTGACTGTGGGCGGCTAACCTCCACTTCCTGAAGGGGGTGGGACGTTCGGCATCACAGCGACGTCACACAGCGGCCGGTCAATAGAAGCGGAGGGGCGGAGATGAGCGGGACGTAAACATCCCGCCCACCTTCTTCCTTCCGCATAGCCGGCGGGAGCCGCGGGACGCAGGTAAGCTGTGTTCATCGTTCCCGGGGTGTCACACGGAGCGATGTGTGCTGACCCGGGTACGATGAACAACCGGTGCAAAGACAAATAAACGATTTTTTAAAAATGAGCGACGTGTCAACGATACATGATTTGCGAACGTTCTGTGTTGCTCGTAGGTGTCACACGGGATGACGTCGTAAACGATGCCAGATGTGCGTCACGAAAACCGTGACCCCGACGAGATTTCACACGATAGATCGTCTCATGTGACGCCCGCATAAGAGTCACACATACATGGCTGAAATAATACAGCCTGTCTCTGATACATGCTGCCCAGGCATCAGCTGTCAGGGTCCCTTTAACTACATTTTACACTTTGGCAGTTAAATAAATAAGAGGAATCTGAAATGAGTACACTGTGTGTCCTGCACACCTGAGGTGTATGGCTTTTCTGTAAACACCAAATTACTCAAGTAACTGTGTTTTTAGCCTAATCTTGTGGTGAGCATGACTTTTACGTTGCTTGTTAGTCACCGTTCTGAACACATTATAAACATTAATTTCCATATATTTCTGTATTGTACACAATAATGTTTTCTATTCAACTACATTAAAATTGTGGTCACTACGGGAAAATCATAAATGTGATCATTTATCCAAGGGCAAAACAAATCAGTTTTCCAACTAGTGGCCCTTAGTGCAAAAGAAAAATTGCAAGTAGTTACCAGTGCCCTACAGGACCACTTTTTAACAACTGAAAGTTCATGATTTGTTGGAGCCATGTTGTTTGTAGGCTCAATTTATATAACTATGATCTAAGAATTTTTTTTTTTATACAGAGGAAGAACCTGATTTATAGACAGCATATGTTTTTTCAATGTACACCTTTACTAGTTATATAAGATGCAATATTTTTTTCTCTGTATTGATTCCTAATTGTTTAATAAAAAAGATCTGATTTAAAAAGAAAGTTCATGATTTGTTTTTTTGTTTGTTGTTGTTGAGACATGTAATCACCTACTTTAATTGGTAAAGCTCTTTAGGGTCCGCTCACATCTGCGTAGAAATACACCAAGCACAATCTGATGAAAATTAGGACTGCACTCGCACCAATGTTAAACAATAGGGCAGTGCTGAACTGCAAGTTTTTCCTTATCTGTATTTAGCCTGAAGAGGTCACGTATACGGCCAAGACTCGTCAATGCAAGCCTATGGGTGTGAGAAAAAAAAAGTGGACGGCACATGGATCATCCGTATGGTGTCCATTTTTTTTTATAAATTACTATTCTGTAGTATAGGACACTGTAAATGATTGTAGAATAATAATTACTGAGAAAAAAACCCGCATCTCATATGGATGCTAGGCAAGAAAGAAATCACACACTCGCATGACATATGGAAAACCAAATGGATTTCACTCGTCCAAATTTTCTGGATGAAGGTAGGAACAATTTTTTTATATACGAAGATATGAGCGAACCCTTAAAGGCATTTTCTTTCCAATACCTTACCAAATGCCCTATTAAAGGGAATCTGTCAGGTACAATATGCACTCAGATCCAGAAATTTCTAATCCCTGCCTAAAGGTCTGCATCTAGTAACATACCTAAAGAAATCTTTAGAAAAAGTATTTCTAAAGATCCTTTATGATATGCTAATGAGCGAGGGAACTAGTCGCAAGGGCATTAGTTCCTGCACTCATTCTGCCCTCTTAAAATGTTAGTATGCCCACAGGGGCATGCTAACATGATATTCAATGCCTATTGCCTCACATCATCAGTGATGACGCATGTACCTGTGTCCGCTGCCACCGCTTCAGAATGCCAGGCTTAGGGTCAGTGCCCATAATTAGAAGTCCCCGACAATTCCGGTCATGCACACTAGACCTCTCTGAAGCTGGGACGCGTACACCAGGCTTCATAGTGCATATGACCGGAAGTGCCGGGCATTCTGATCAGCGGTGACAGCGGACACAGGTACGTGAGTCACCGCTGATGACGCAAGGCAATGGGCTTTGAATAGCATGTTGGCAAACCCCTGTGGGCATACTAACATGCTAAGAGGATGGAATGAGTGCACGAACTAAGGCCCTGGCGTCTAGTCCCTGCACTCATTAGCATATCATAGAGGATCTTTAGAAATACTTTTTCTAAAGATCTCTTTATGTATGCTCCTAGATACAAGGACTGTTAAACAGGGATAAGCAATATGCACCCAGAACTGCTCGTGGTTCTGGTTGCATAGTGCACCTGACAGGTTCCCTTTAAGATGTAAACTCATAGAGGTCGGCCCTACTGTATTTTACAAATTAAATTTGAGAATTATGCTGGACGGCTAGTGGATATGACATGAACGTGCTCGCATTGATTTCTTTGACATCCATTGCATTTTATTCCCTTGCAGTGGGACTAAAACCTGTCAACTCATTTAACATTACATAATATATATTCTTTCTAATATTATTCTCTCTGTAATTGGAATTACCTCAGCCTGACACTGTCAAAATGAATAGCACCATTCAATTAGCTAGAGAAGACCTTCCATCTTTTATTGCTGAACATTTCTTAAAGGGAACCTGGCAATATACGAGATGAGAATCTGCAGTAGAATGTCTGTATCTGCCTCTAGCTCCCCCTCTCTCCATAGAATATTATGGGCAGCAACTGTCATCTCCTATATCTCAGTATATTCACTGCAGATTACTAATGAATTGAAAAAAATAAAAAAAGATTACTCCAGAAGAGGAATAAAGCATATTTCTTTATAAGATATATTACAAAGTTGCTTATTTTTATGTGAATTATTCATTTTAGAAAATAAAAAATTAAATAATGGTTACGTATGATAAAGAGTTTATAGAGTGTACATCCCATAATTGGAATAATTCGTCATTTTCTACCGACCGCTGGTAACGTTTCCCATACAGCATCTTACTACATTCACCATCCAACTGTTACACAGTGCAGGAAAAGTGAGTCACTCCTAATTAAGAGGAACATTGGTACTACACACTGAGAGGGAATCAGAAAGCAGAGAAGCCGTCAGTGGCACAGACCTCTATGAATGTTTAATGAGACAGTCCTTTCTACTGACAAAACTTTTCCACAAATTAAATAAAAGGTGAAAATAAAAGGTTTAAGTAGAGAATAACAAGCAATACAAAAAGTACTGATCTGTGTATATTAACAGGCGCAGTAAATGAAATAGCTGGAGAAGCAGCATTGTGTTTACACTATGGTCACATAATCACAGAAGACATATTGCTTAAAGGACAATCCAAAAAGATATGAAAATTCCTCCGTTTGCCTTCTATAAGGCACTGTCTAAAGGCGACGTTACACGCTACGATTTATCTGACAATCTCATGAGCGATGTGACACGCCCAGATCGTAGTTACGATTTGCCGAGATCGCTCATAGGTCATTTATCAGCGGTCACACGTAACGATCGCACAAGCGCCGCAAATTAGTTCAGCGTTATATTGTTTGACCAAGGCGGTCGTGTGAATGCTGTTCGTCGTTTGCAGGGTGTCAAACATACCAATATGTCTGCTGCGTTCCAAACGATGAACAATATTTTGAAAGTGAACGACGTGTCAACGATTAACGATTTTCAACCTATTTGCGATCGTTCGGAGTCACTTGTAGGTGTCACACGCAATGACGTTGCTAATGATGACGGATGTGCGTCACGGAATCAGTGACCCCGATGACATATCGTCAGATAAATCGTAGCGTGTAACGCCACCTTTATGCAAGCTGCTGTTCTAGCATTAAAGGGGTTGTCCACTATATGAACAACCCCTTCTCATTCCCCTTGTTTGCCCCTGTAAAAAGAAATAAGCCTATACTTACCTCCGGTGCGGCCATGGTTCCAGTATAACACATGGGCCCTGCAACCAATCAGTGCCGGCTTCCTTCTCCCCGTCTTCGGACGTTTGAGCAGAATATCAGCACAGCGCTCAAATGCTAGAAGGTGATGAGACAGACACTTTACCCAGGTGTCATAATGTCACGTGGGCCCCAGAAGAGTGGCTTTAGACATTGCTGGAAACGTAGCCGCACCAGAGTTGAGTATAGACTTATTTATTTTTATGGGGGGTACAAGGTGAATGAGTAGGGGTTGTCCAAGTAGTGGACCGCCCCTTTAAGCAACTCCTACCAAATCCATTTTTCAGTTTTCTTGTTTTGCTCTATTCTTCAAAGAGCTATAACCTTTATTTTCCAGTTGACATAGATGTATTAGGTCTTTATGGGACAACTTGTGGCTTTTAAAATAACAATTTAATTTATCCCCAATGGCCTGAAGAGAGGGGAAAAAAATTTGTGGGGTAGAACAAAAAAAACAAAAAAATGCCATTTCACCATTGCTCTGGTTTTGTTAATGATGTTCACTACACAGGAAGAAATGACCTGGTAGCTCTTTTCTGCAGGTGAGTACAATTATTTTATTTATATAGGTTTTTTTTATGTATTACTACTAGAGATGCAGAGATCAAAATGGGGAGGACCGAGTTTGAGTTGAATTTCTTAAAATTTGTGGTTTCAAGCAAATTCAAGCTTTTTGAGATTCGATTTGCAATTTGTGTTAAACTATTTCCCATGCTGATGAAGCATCAGACAACGGGCGAATGTCATTTTGCATTGCCACGTGGGCTTCCCATACAGCCCTGTAGCTATGACATCTTATGGGTTATCATCTCTAGTACAGAGGAGATTAATACCTGAGCTATCAGAGATAAGGTATTTCCAGCATTCCATAGTTTGTATGGAAGATTTGTTTTTCTTCTTCAGACTCACTGGGTTAGGGCTCGCTCACAAGAGTGTATAACATGGCCAACGTCCTATCCAATGTTCTGTCGGATAGTACTATACCTAATGTTATACTATGGAGCAGTGCTGATCAGTGACTCAGCATGAGAAAAAAATTACTGCATGCTGCGATTCGCAGCATAATCAGATGGTGCAACCCCATTCAAGTCTATGGGTGCGTGGAAAGTATCCGACTGAATTCGGATGTCATTCGATTGCAGTCCGACATACGTCAACACAGAAAATGGAGAAGTGTCACAAGAAGATATTTACAGGTATCACCAACTGTCATGATGGTGTCAGAATCTGCTGAAACTACAGATTCTGGCACTTTACTAACGTCTCTGAGGTCTGTGATCAGTGCAGGGAGATGCAATCGTCGACCCACAGGCTTAGGCAGGCTGGCAAGAGTTAATCTCTGCTGGGATGTTTGTTAGTCTCTTTGATCACATGCTGTGAGATAGCCAGTTATGTTAGCTCCCATCCGATATATGCTGGCTAGACTATTTCATTAATGCCAGCTATAATTTACCTATACTGGTCTGGTGATGTGTTGTGATCCAGACTTACGGGTGTTTGTTGTGCATTATTGCTGTGAGTGGTTGTAGTGTTTACCCTTGTTATCTTTTTGTTGCTACCTTCATGCTCTTGCTTTTTTCCCTAGTCTCTTATTGTTTGTTCCTGTGAGTTTGCAGTGTGTCTGAGTAGTTTTGGTTTTCCCCTGTCTTTTATAATCTGTGTTACCATCACACTCATGCACCTTCCTTCCCTGGGGGGAGGTAACAGATTAGATCTGGTAAGGACAATAGTCAGGTACAGGACTCAAGTATCTCCACCATTAGGGGTAACCATGAGGTTAGGGATAGCCTAGGGCCCCCTAGCATGAGGGACCACAAAGGAGCCCCCAGTCCCTCACTATCTTGCAGTCACATTGTGACAAGAAATTTGAGAAATGAAGTTCTCCTCCTCAATTGTGCTCTGATTCTTGCATGCAAAAGAATCGGATAACAGTAAACATTTGGTTCAAACTCTGATTATTTCAAAGTAAATTCACCAGCCTCATTAGGTTTAAGAATTTTATGTAATAATGTTTATAGTTTGTATTGTGAAATATGGTAACAAATCCATTAAATATACACTATACCATCAAAAGATCAGGAAAATAGTTAAAACATTAAAGATTCCACTTTAACGGTCATAGAAAGTGCACTTCAGAGCTGAAAGAAACAAGAGTAAAAGCAGTGTAATGTCTCCCAGCTAAAAGGAATAAAAAATATATATCTCTCTTCCTGAGGCAGAACTATGTAAATGGCAGCATTTTTACTGAGCAAATGAGCCTACACTTGTATATTAGGCAATTATTTACCATAGACAAATAAAATACTGACAACCCATTGTAGCAGTATTTGCCTGTGGCACATCTGATTAAGAAAGGCTGTGATAAGCTGGGTTTACACACTGCAACATCTCAAACGACATCGCTGTAACGTCACCGGTTTTGTGACGCAATAGCGATGTTGTTTGCGATGTTGCAGTGTGTGAAACCTATCAGCGACCTGGCCCCTGCTGTGAAGTTGCTGGAAGTTGCTGATCACTACAAGTCGTTCAGGACCATTCCTAGGTCCTTTGTTTCCCGCTGTGCAGCATGAAGTTTCAGTGTGTGAATCCTTTTCAGCGACTTTGTTAGCAACTTCCCTTTCAAAAGGCTGCTTATCAACGTCCCCAACAACCAGCTAGGTCGCTCTGCAGGTCCGATTCGCTGGTAAGTTGTTGGCCAGGTTTGCCGGGTTGAACGCTCACCAGAGACTTAGCAGAGACTTATGGAGATCGCTATTGCGTCACCAAACCGGTGACGTTACAGCGATGTCCTTTGCGATGTTGCAGCGTGTAAACCCAGCTTTAGTCAATGGCAAGATAGGAAAAAATATTGGCTTTGCATGTGGCTTACGTTTTGTATAATAGCAATATAGCGGTCTTACTATTTTCTATTATTAAAAAGAATTCCAGTTTCACCAAATAAAGCATTTTATTGCATAATAAAAATTTGAATGGGGTTATAACCTAGGATATGCCATCACTTAAGGACCAGGACACATTTTCTGGAAGTAAACGATGAAGTCTCTCGTTAAATTAGCGAATTTCTTTAAAACTGTAGGGAATTGATTCAGAAACTAGACTACAAAAGGGCACAAGTTTTTATTATACAATTAACATACACTATCCTGAGAAACCAATAATTTTAGATGTGCTCCAGAAACCCCCCCAGCAAAGCTTCAATTACGGATCAGGCACCAAACATTAGAGGTTGGAGGCAAAATGTTATCTCTTAAACCAGACATTTACTCCCCCATTAATATTAAAGTAATAATGAATAGGGATGATCAAATACCTCAAATATTGGGCTTCGTGAATATTCGACGAATAGGTCGCCGCTATACAAATATTCGATGCGCAATGTAAGTCTATGGGAAGCCCGAATAGTTCTGAATAGTTGTTATTCGGGTTTTCTATAGACTTACATTGTGCATCGAATATTCGTGAATGTTTGAGGTATTCGATCATCCCTAATAATGAACCTTCTGGAGCCTTAGGGGTACTTTACACGCTGCAACATCGCTAACGATTGCTAGCGATGTCGAGTGCGATAGTACCCGCCCCGTCGTTCGTGCGACATTTGGTGGTCGCGGCCGTAACGAACATTATCGCTACGGCAGCGTCACACGCACATGCCTGGCCAGCGACGTCTCTGTGACCGCCAAACAATCCCTCCCTCAAGGGGGAGGTGCGTTTGGCGTCATAGCGACGTCACTGCGGCGTCACTAAGCGGCCGGCCAATAGAAGCGGAGGGGCGGAGATGAGCGGGATATAACATCCCGTCCACCTCCTTCCTTCCACATTGCCGGTGGACGCAGGTAAGGAGATGTTCGTCGCTCCTGCGGTGTCACACATAGCGATGTGTGATGCTGCAGGAACGACGGACAACATCGTACCGGTGGCAGCAGCGATATTAAGGAAATGAACGACGTGTCAACAATCACCGTTTTGGAACGATTTTGCGATCGTTGATCGTCGCTCATTAGTGTTACACGCTGCAATGTCGCTACCGGCGCCGGATGTGCGTCACTAACGACGTGACCCCGACGATATATCGGTAGCGATGTCGCAGCGTGTAGTGTACCCCTTAGAACCTTGAGGATTTCTAATAATGGGTGAGATGATATTGATAAGCTTGTAGAAAATGTAAAGGCCACCATATACATTGGATTAATGTCTGTCAAACTCGCCAATATTTAAGGGTTTGTCCTTCAAAATATACTGTATGGGCCCTCGGGCCAACTGATTGTTGAGGAGATGTCAATTGGGCACGTCAGACCAAGCCACCGCCAGACATGTTTATGAGAACCCAGGAGTGCTTGGCCAAATGAGCTCTCCTGTGTATGGGTGAGTTGGCCGAGAACAATCATCCGAAGTATGTCTGGCTGCCTTTACAGTATTCAGTAGTGCTGGAAACTTGTATATATAAAAATTAGTGGTCACTTGCAATAGAACGGTTGAAGAAACCTCATTTTGATATAGACTGTAAGCTCTTATAGACTGCATGCTTTCCAATATTACTGAGGTTGGCAATTTGATTATTGTTCTATTGTATTAGGCACCAAGCTTTGTACACCACTTAACTAGATTACATCAAGGAACTTATCCCATATGAACTCCTAAAGAGGTAATTCACCTTTTTAATAGACACCAATTACAAATTTGTCAATGTTCCTAACACATCTACTGCCAATTATTTGTTCCAATATCTGTCTTTCCATAAAAAAAAAAAATCTACTGAGAAAGCAAACAGGCAATGTGTCATAAACACAACAGCACAAAGCCATGCCCCACTGCCAAGAAAATAATGCAGCCAAATAATCCAGCGTAATACAGTGCAAACAGCCCTCTGAATTAGAGGACAATATGATGAAACATCATCTGAAGTGTTTGCATGTACAGGAGGCATCAAAGACAAGGGCAGGGTGGGATTTTATTTCTGGATTCTTGAATATTTTGCTCCAATGAATACATAAAATTGAGGAAACAGAAACAAAATGTACACAGATTGCTTATACGAGCTTCCTTATCATTGCCAGCACAGTATCATTTCGCATAATGCATAAAAATGAAGCTTTTCCCATTCTCGGCTTTAAACGTTTAACTAGGCACAGCTGCTGGTAATGTTTCATTCTTCGTGAAACTGTGCCCTTTTTCTGTACCATTCTTCTCAAGAATTCATATTTTATGCATCTCCATCTTCATCAGCTCCAGATTGTTTTCAGCTATACTGAACCGGGGCCTTGCAAGTTGCTGAGGGTGCAATCAGGAAGAGTTACATCTCCAACTGAAAAGGTATTGAAAAACATATGGACATCTTAAGAAGAACAGCTTTAATTATGTAAAGTCGTTTGTTTAATTCTGTGTCCTACTTACAAGGACTGGAAGCATTTAGGGATAGTAATCTTAAGGGAAAAGCAGGACTTACTAAGGGCATCTTATCAAATGCCTACAGCCTGCCGGTTTCTTCCAGACATCCAACCTTGTGTGTAGTAAGAAGTCCTTTCTTGATTCTGGTTCTTCTCTGATGCAAGTACTTTTTCCAAGGATAATGGCAGAGCATAGTGAAAACAAAAAAAATATTTTAAAATATACAGGGTCTCTGAAGAAGTTGATCTTATGAACAGTAGCTATAAAAAAAATCTACACACAACTGTTAAAATGCCAGATTTTTGTCAAGTATAAAATCCTTCAAGAATAGTGATGGGCGAACCTGAACTCTAAAGTTCGGGGTCCGTACCAGATACCTAGTGTCCGTGCACGGATCCCGAACACGGACTTCTCAGGGAACTCCGTGTTAATGTTCGGGTTTGGCCACCCAGATAATATAAAAAAAAAGGAAAAAGAAAGAAAATAAGTAATAGCACAGGACCATTATACTTACCGACCCTCCCTGCAACTGTAAGGCTATGTGCGCACGTTGCGTATTTGCGTACAGTTACGCTGCGTATTGCACTGCAGCGTAACACAATGAGTTCTGCGTCCCCAGCACAATCTATGACGATTGTGCATAATCCATCTGTATGTTGCGTTTGAGAGCGCAGCGATTTGCATGGTGAAATTTTGATCCAAATCGCTGCGCTCAAAAAAACAATATGTCACTTATTTTGTGCGCTTTGGAAGCTGCTCCCACTCTGTCTATGGAAGAGGCAGCATCCATAGCGCATGAAATCGGTATCTATTCTGCAGATACACTGCATCCATTCCGCAGTGTTTCTGCAGCGATTTGAAGCACATATGCACTGCCAAATCGCTGCAGAATTTTCAGCATGGACACTACACAACGTGCGCACATAGCCTTACACTACTTCCAGGTCAGCTTAATATATATCATACACATTCACTGCTTCCCCGCCCATCATCAGTCCTGGCATCTGTGATTGGTTGCAGACAGACCATGCCCCAGCCAGTGTGACAGCATTTGTGACTGTTTGGAATCACACATGCTGTCTGCATCCCTATAATTGTATTAAAATAAATAAATTAGTGTAGGGTCCCCCCTATATTGTGATACCCAGTGCAGATAAAGCATATGGCTACAAGCTACTGGCTGCAGCCCCCAGCTGTGTGCGTATCGTGGCTGTGTAGCAAAATAAGAGGGACAATATGCAATATTTTTTTAAATTATTTAAATAAATCATTTTAAAAAAATGGTGTGCTGTCCTCCCCAATGTTGATACCCAGCCACGATAAAGCCAGCAGCTGGGGGCTGGCATTCTCAGGCTAGGGAAGTCCATCGTTATTGCACCCCAGCCTAAATATAGCAGCCTGCAGCTGCTCAGAATTGTCGCATCCATTAGATGCGACAATCCCGGAACTTTACCTGGCTCATCCCAATTCCTGTGGTATGGTGGCAATCAGGGTAATATAAGGGGTTAATGACAGCTCACAGCTGCCACTAAGCCCTAAATTAATAATGGGTAGGGTCTATGAGACCCCCATTACTAATCCTGTAAATGAAAAGAAATAAACACAAAGCGAAAAAATCCTTTATTTGAAATAAAAATAACAAAAAAAACCCTCTTTCTTGAATTTGTTAACCCACCAAACCCACAGGAGGTGTAGATTTGGTGCTGAAATTTATACATCAAATTTCTGCACTAATCGCATCAAAACTGCACTGTGATGCAATCCTCGGGCAGTAATATGGCAGTCTGACTGAATCATGGATGCTGTCACGCTCCCCGGGTCCTCGGCTCCCCTCCCCGGGTCCTCTGCTCCGCTCCCCGGGTCCTCAGCCCCGCTCCCCGGCTCACCTGCCACGCTCCCCGCTCTCCAGCCTCCGGTGCCCGTCCTTCCCAGGCCCCCTGGTCTCCGATCCCGGCGCCCGACGGCTTCCCAGGCCCTGGCCGGCTCCCCTGCGTCCTCCTCTCAGCTTCCTTCCCTGGCTTCTGGCACCCGGGCTGCGCGCATGCGCATTAGGGCGCGCGCGCGGTCACTGACCCTTTCTTAAAGGGCCAGCGTCCATTAACAGGAAATGAGGCTAAACAGGTACAGGGTATAAAGGGGTTTATTGTCCAAGGGGGCGGGGCCTGATCTTCGTGTTTTCCAAGCTAGGAGTCAGGTCTCCTTGTGTCTTCTTGCCATACTCACGTATCTCTCTTCTAGAGCTGATCCTGCCTCGCCATCCGGTCCTGCTGAATCCCGAACCCCGCACGCTGTCCGTCTGCCATCTGACAGTCCGTACCCTCTCGGATCCCTGCGGTGACCCGTCATCTCGCTCCAAAGGTTCCGGACCCCGCCTGACATCATCTCGGCTTCCGAACCTGAGCTACGTCACCCGGACTACCATCTGTGACTCCGTGGTCCCAGGGACTTCTCCGTTACACTCACTTGCACGGACTGTTCTGCTGCCCATAGTGCTTCAGCTACCGGACTCCTTACCACCATCTTAGAGTTCGGCCCAGTGGATCCACCTCCTGGGTCTGCCCGACCGCCTGGCCCTGACAGTAAGATCAGGCCATGGATCCCGCTGCAGCACTAGCGGCCTTGCAAGAGGAACTCCAACGCCAGCGTGAAGTCCAGACCCGCATGCTGAACTTTATGACTTCCGTGGACGCCCGCCTGAACACGTTACAAGCGGCAGTTACGCCTTCAGCATCCCGGGCCTCCACTAGTCAATCCACGGCTCCCGCACCCGTGGCAGCTTCTTCGGATGCTTCCAGACTCCGTTTGGCTTCACCACCTCGTTATGCCGGAGATCCCAAGACCTGCAGGGGCTTCATAAACCAATGTTCCCTTCATTTCACGCAGCTGCCACATTTGTTTGCCTCCGACCAAGCCAAGGTCGCCTTCATAATGTCTCACCTAGAGGGCGAGGCACTGGCGTGGATGAACCCCTTGTGGGAGAAGGAGGACCCTATGACCAAGGATCTTCAAGAGTTCCTGCAGGCCTTTCGCAGCACCTTTGACGAGCCGGGACGCGCCTCTGCGTCTGCTTCATCCCTTCTCCGCTTACGTCAAGGAACACTGACGGTGGGCCAATACGCCATCCGTTTCCGCACTTTGGCTTCAGAACTCGGGTGGAATAATGAGGCCCTAACAGCCGCCTTCTGGGAAGGACTCTCGAGTCGCATCAAAGATGAGTTGGCGGGTCGTGACGTGCCCTCCACCCTAGATGCCCTGATTGCCCTAGCGACTCGAGTGGACATTCGTTTTCAGGAGCGCTCCAAAGAGCTGTCTCGTGAGAGACGTCCGGTACGGCATTCTTCTCCTCCACAGAAGCCCTCCGCACCTCAGTCATCAACAGCTGGGATTCCCGTCCACGAGCCCATGCAGATCGACCGAGTACGGCAGTCTGAACAACGTCGAGCAGAGCGGCTCGCCAAGGGTCTCTGCTTTTACTGCGGAGAGGGCACACACCTCCTACGCTCCTGTCCGGAAAGGCCGGGAAACTCCAAAGCCTAGGGTTGGTAGGAGAGGCCACCCTAGGTGCTGGGACTCTCTCAGACCCGGTTACGTGGACTGTGCAAGTGACAACGGGAGAGACGCGCTTCACGGCTGAGGCATACCTCGACTCTGGAGCAGCAGGCAATTTCATCCAGCAGGCCACGGTGGACAAGTACCAGCTGCCTGTTACTCTACTCGATAAGCCCCTAGTGATTGCCTCTGTGGATGGGAGACCCCTCTCTGATACCATCTCCTGGGTCACCAGGCCGGTCGAACTGCGTATCGGTGCCCTGCACACCGAGAACATCGCTCTCTACGTCCTTCCACACATGTCCCATCAAATCCTGCTGGGACTTCCCTGGTTGCGGACACACGAACCATCGGTCAGCTGGGGTACTGGCGAAATCACCCGATGGGGCTCTGCCTGTCATGAGAAGTGTCTGAAGTCCATACAACCCATCCGACGACCTCCGGTTCCAGAGAACCTACCGGAACTGCCCTCGGCCTATTGGTCCTTCGCAGACGTTTTTGACAAGAAGGAGTCTGAGGTACTTCCGCCACACCGTCCCTACGATTGCGCCATCGACCTGCTCCCAGGAACAACACCACCTCGAGGACGGATATATCCGTTGTCTCCAGCCGAAACCAGGGCCATGTCTACCTACATCACAGAGAGCCTGGCAAGGGGATTCATCCGGAGATCCTCCTCTCCTGCGGGAGCAGGCTTCTTCTTCGTTAAGAAGAAAGAGGGTGACCTACGCCCATGCATTGACTACCGGGGTTTGAATCAGATCACCGTAAAAAACAAGTACCCTCTGCCGCTCATCCCCGAATTTCGACCGGCTCAGAGGAGCCCGTGTGTTCACCAAACTGGATCTTCGGGGTGCCTACAACCTGGTTCGTATCCGCTCTGGGGACGAATGGAAGACCGCGTTTAATACTCGCGATGGGCACTATGAATACTGCGTGATGCCCTTCGGCCTGTGTAACGCACCAGCAGTCTTCCAAGAATTGGTGAACGACATTTTCCGGGACCTCCTCTACATCTGTGTAGTAGTTTATCTGGATGACATCCTTGTCTTCTCTCCGGACCTCCAGACCCACAGAGAGAACGTACAGCTGGTTCTACAAAGACTGAGAGAGAATCGTCTCTACGCCAAATATGAGAAGTGTGTCTTTGAGCAGTCTTCTCTCCCTTTCCTGGGGTACATCATCTCTGATACCGGACTGCAGATGGATCCAAAGAAGGTCTCCTCCATTCTCAACTGGCCTCCCCCTTCTGGACTGAAGGCAATCCAACGGTTCCTGGGATTCGCCAACTACTACCGCCAGTTTATTCCTCACTTCTCGGCTCTGACTGCTCCTCTCTCCGCTTTGACCAAAAAGGAGGCTAATCCAAAGGACTGGTCACCTGCGGCCGACGCCGCGTTTTGCTCTCTGAAGCGAGCATTTGCCTCCTCTCCTGTACTCCACCGTCCGGAGTTAAACCGCCAGTTCACCTTGGAGGTGGATGCCTCCTCCTCGGGAGCCGGAGCAGTGCTCATGCAGAAGTCCTCCTCCGGTAAGATGGTGACTTGCGGTTTCTTCTCCAAGAGCTTCTCAGCGCCTGAACGTAATTACACCATCGGTGACCGAGAACTATTGGCGGTCAAACTGGCTCTGGAGGAGTGGCGCTACCTCCTGGAAGGAGCAGTGTACCCCGTGATTATCTACACGGACCACAAGAACCTGGAATACCTGCGGTCCGCTCAGCGACTGAACCCACGGCAAGCCAGGTGGTCCTTATTCTTTGCCAGGTTTGATTTCCAGCTCCATTTCCGACCCGCGGACAAGAATGTACGTGCTGATGCCTTGTCTAGGTCTTTTATGCCCATGGAGCAGGAGGAAGAGACTACCCAACCTATCATCTCTCCTAGCAAGATTATTCCGGTGGCTCCTGTCACCCTGGCCCAGATACCGCCCGGGAAGACCTATGTCTCTGAGACCGACAGGCAAAAAGTGTTACACTGGGGTCATGCCTCAAAAACAGCCGGTCATGCAGGCCAGAAGAGAACATGGGGTGCGATTGTACGCCATTACTGGTGGCCATCCCTTCGCACGGACGTAGCTGCTTTTGTCTCTGCCTGCTCCTCTTGTGCCAGGAACAAGACGCCCAAACACCTGCCCTATGGCCGTCTTCTGCCTCTGCCGATACCCTCAGTTCCGTGGCAACACATAGCGATGGACTTTATTACGGACTTGCCATTATCCTCCGGGCACACAGTCATATGGGTCGTGGTGGATCGGTTCTCCAAAATGGCTCACTTCGTCCCTATGGCCGGACTGCCCTCTGCTCAGGAACTCGCGGAAGCCTATATACATCACATCTTCCGCTTGCATGGCTTTCCATCCCACATCGTGTCCGACAGGGGAACTCAGTTCACCTCCCGCTTCTGGAGGGCGCTCTGCAAACATCTGGGAGTGACTCTGGACTTTTCTTCTGCTTACCATCCTCAGTCTAATGGCCAAGTGGAGAGGGTCAATCAAATCTTGACCTCCTTCTTACGTCACTATGTCAACGCCCATCACGACGACTGGTCCACGCTTCTGCCTTGGGCTGAATTCTCCCATAACCACCACATCAGTGAGTCGTCCTCCAAATCTCCCTTCCATGTCGTTTACGGACTTCAGCCCTCCGTCCCATTGCCTGTATCTCCTTCTTCGGATGTCCCTGCTGCTGATACTGTAGCCCGTGACTTCGCTACCATTTGGGACTCTGTCAAGGCGTCCCTTGGACGCGCTTCCCAGCGGATGAAGAAACACGCTGACAAGAGGCGTCTGGACCCTCCGTGTTTCTCTCCTGGTGACCTGGTCTGGCTTGCTTCCCAGTACATCCGATTGAAGATACCATCCTACAAGCTGGGTCCTCGCTACATCGGGCCGTTTAAGGTCCTCAGCAAGATCAATGAGGTCTCCTACAAACTGCGGCTTCCGGCCACGATGAGGATACCCAACTCCTTCCACGTCTCTCTGCTCAAGCCGGTTTTCCTTGGTCCCTTCTCCGCTGCTGCCAGTCCGGCTCCTCCTCCTATTGCTGAGGACGACATCTATGCGGTAAGGGATATCGTGGCCATGAAGACCGTTCGAGGCCGACAGTTCTTCCTGGTGGACTGGGAAGGGTATGGTCCTGAGGATAGGTCCTGGGAGCCCAGGGAGAACGTGGGCACTCCCCTGATCCGTGCCTTCATGTCCCGGTTGCGGGGAGGGGGGCGTGGGGGGGGGGTACTGTCACGCTCCCCGGGTCCTCGGCTCCCCTCCCCGGGTCCTCTGCTCCGCTCCCCGGGTCCTCAGCCCCGCTCCCCGGCTCACCTGCCACGCTCCCCGCTCTCCAGCCTCCGGTGCCCGTCCTTCCCAGGCCCCCTGGTCTCCGATCCCGGCGCCCGACGGCTTCCCAGGCCCTGGCCGGCTCCCCTGCGTCCTCCTCTCAGCTTCCTTCCCTGGCTTCTGGCACCCGGGCTGCGCGCATGCGCATTAGGGCGCGCGCGCGGTCACTGACCCTTTCTTAAAGGGCCAGCGTCCATTAACAGGAAATGAGGCTAAACAGGTACAGGGTATAAAGGGGTTTATTGTCCAAGGGGGCGGGGCCTGATCTTCGTGTTTTCCAAGCTAGGAGTCAGGTCTCCTTGTGTCTTCTTGCCATACTCACGTATCTCTCTTCTAGAGCTGATCCTGCCTCGCCATCCGGTCCTGCTGAATCCCGAACCCCGCACGCTGTCCGTCTGCCATCTGACAGTCCGTACCCTCTCGGATCCCTGCGGTGACCCGTCATCTCGCTCCAAAGGTTCCGGACCCCGCCTGACATCATCTCGGCTTCCGAACCTGAGCTACGTCACCCGGACTACCATCTGTGACTCCGTGGTCCCAGGGACTTCTCCGTTACACTCACTTGCACGGACTGTTCTGCTGCCCATAGTGCTTCAGCTACCGGACTCCTTACCACCATCTTAGAGTTCGGCCCAGTGGATCCACCTCCTGGGTCTGCCCGACCGCCTGGCCCTGACAGATGCCTGAACAGAGGGGTGATCGGGGTTATGGTCAGGGGAAGGGGGGGAATATTAATTTGTAATGAACACACATTCCAATCACTGATGTCGGCACAGAGAGTTGGGTGGAGGAAGGGAGTGAATATTAATTTGCAATTAACACATGTTTCAATCACTGATGTTGGCACAGAGTGTTGGTCAGGATTATGAGATGGCAAAGAGGGTGATTATTATTTTGTCATTAACATACGTTCCAATCACTGACGCGACACAGATGTTACGGGTGTGTCACAGGTGACAGAAATTCCTGTGGTGACAGAAATTCCAGTGGTGTCCGGCTATAGAAAGTCACAGCGTTTGGCTGTCCAAACTGCTCCCTAACCTTCTATTATTTCTGCTTGGTTTTCCTCCCTTTCCCTTTAGGACCTTGCAGAGTTTCTCAGCCTTTCAGCTGCTTTTCATCAGCACATGCCTGGTGGCTTTATATACTTTGACTTCCTATTATGCTGTGCTGGTGATAGTTCTAACTTCCAAAAGCTCCTGAGTGCAAGCAGTCGATGCAATTGTGACGCCCTGGACTAGACAGGTATTCACAGGTAGTCCCTTGCACCAACACCTGCCCCTAAAAAGGTACCAGCAGCCAACCTTAAAACCCTGAGTCACCCCTCTCAGGTTCTGAGGTTCATACCCGAGGGGCGGAGCCAGGCAGTTGGCCACGCCCACCAAGGAGTTCGGATGGCCTGAGGCGGAAAAAAACAGAGAGATCTGTCTGGAGGTGAAAGGGAGAGGACGGAGAGGAGTAGGGAGAGAGTTAGGAGAAGACATCTGTCAGGGATCTGGGTCGGAGCCCGGATTCCCTGTGGCCATGAGGCAGATGGTGGTGGCCGCCTGCAGGAGCTAGGATTACAGCCGGTGGAACCGTAAGGGACCGGGACCGGGTAGTGGCCCGCCGGTACCGAAAAGGGGAACCGATTGGAAACCGGAGCACCAGGAGGGGTACTCAGACCCAGTACGAGGCTCAGAAACCACTGGACCGAGTCGAATTCACTGATTGGGGTCTGGACTTTAGGTCCTTTCCCACCCAAGACCCGACTGAAGACAACAGCCCAACCATAAGGATAGAAAGCCACCACTCAGGAATCGAGATCCCACGGGCCAGCGTCTGCGGGCAAACGGGCTCTACTGGCACAAACAAAGCTGGGGAGCGGACTACCGTTGCTCAGGCATAGGAGTCACAATTCTACCAAAAGTGAGGTGCAGGAGAAAGATGGAAACCACCAACCTAGAAAGGAGAGAAGCGCAGCCGGCTGCGGGCACCATCCACCATCTTGTTTGGTTTACCAGAGACTCCAGTGTGTTTGTAATAGTGAGTACAACAGTGCCCTCGGGCTGCGCACCGCACCGACACGCCAGCACGCGTCCATCATCCATCTCCCGGCTTCAGCACCTCCCTCGGGCCCCCGGGACCATCGAGGGGTCAACACCAAGCTCCGCAACACCGTCCCCGGGAGCCGAGTCAACGGCGGCGGTGGTGTCCATCCATTCACTACAACCCGTGGGTGAAGTCACGAACTTAACCCCCAAACAACCGCGGCCCCAACCAAACACTACCCCTTACGTAGCGCCAGCACCCCTTCAGAGCGACGTGACCCCCAGGTCTGTGAGGAGCTCGAGCCACCCACCGACGAGCACGGATCCGAGCGGCTCGGCAGCCGGCCGAGCCCCTGTGCGGTACACAATCATCTGGAGTAGTTTGTTGCATTTTGCAATCCCTCTCCAAGTATCTACTTCGAGATAAGTTGTTTTTTGTTATTTACCCTTGTTTGTTATTCTTGTGTGTTCTTTAGCACCTAGTGGGGTTGACAAAGAGCTTATCCCATCCGCTTCCTACCTAGGGCCCAGATCAGGGTCAGCCTAGGGCCAGGTATCCAGCTTGGCACATAAGTGCGGAACCTATCTAGGGTGCTGAGGGAACCCAGAGCCCAGTGGTAGGTTTAGTCAGGGGTCACTATCTTCTCTTTCCCTAGACACAGGGTTTCCCTTCCCTTTCGCCGTTCAATTGGTACTTCCCTATACCTAGTGTGACAGCAGAGGAGTGGGTGGGGAATATTTATTTTCCATTAACGGCAACCCAATCACTGATGCCAATACAAAATATAAGAGATCTCCCGAAAATAAAGCCCTAGCGCATCTTTTGGAGCCAAAAATAATATATATATATATAAATATATATATATATATATATATATATATATATATACAGTTAGGTCCAGAAATATTTGGACAGTGACACAATTTTCGCGAGTTGGGCTCTGCATGCCACCACATTGGATTTGAAATGAAACCTCTACAACAGAATTCAAGTGCAGATTGTAACGTTTAATTTGAAGGTTTGAACAAAAATATCTGATAGAAATTGTAGGAATTGTACACATTTCTTTACAAACACTCCACATTTTAGGAGGTCAAAAGTAATTGGACAAATAAACCAAACCCAAACAAAATATTTTTATTTTCAATATTTTGTTGCGAATCCTTTGGAGGCAATCACTGCCTTAAGTCTGGAACCCATGGACATCACCAAACGCTGGGTTTCCTCCTTCTTAATGCTTTGCCAGGCCTTTACAGCCGCAGCCTTCAGGTCTTGCTTGTTTGTGGGTCTTTCCGTCTTAAGTCTGGATTTGAGCAAGTGAAATGCATGCTCAATTGGGTTAAGATCTGGTGATTGACTTGGCCATTGCAGAATGTTCCACTTTTTTGCACTCATGAACTCCTGGGTAGCTTTGGCTGTATGCTTGGGGTCATTGTCCATCTGTACTATGAAGCGCCGTCCGATCAACTTTGCGGCATTTGGCTGAATCTGGGCTGAAAGTATATCCCGGTACACTTCAGAATTCATCCGGCTACTCTTGTCTGCTGTTATGTCATCAATAAACAAAAGTGACCCAGTGCCATTGAAAGCCATGCATGCCCATGCCATCACGTTGCCTCCACCATGTTTTACAGAGGATGTGGTGTGCCTTGGATCATGTGCCGTCCCTTTCTTCTCCAAACTTTTTTCTTCCCATCATTCTGGTACAGGTTGAGCTTTGTCTCATCTGTCCATAGAATACTTTTCCAGAACTGAGCTGGCTTCAAGAGGCGTTTTTCAGCAAATTTAACTCTGGCCTGTCTATTTTTGGAATTGATGAATGGTTTGCATCTAGATGTGAACCCTTTGTATTTACTTTCATGGAGTCTTCTCTTTACTGTTGACTTAGAGACAGATACACCTACTTCACTGAGAGCGTTCTGGACTTCAGTTGATGTTGTGAACGGGTTCTTTTTCACCAAAGAAAGTATGCGGCGATCATCCACCACTGTTGTCATCCGTTGACGCCCAGGCCTTTTTGAGTTCCCAAGCTCACCAGTCAATTCCTTTTTTCTCAGAATGTACCCGACTGTTGATTTTGCTACTCCAAGCATGTCTGCTATCTCTCTGATGGATTTTTTTCTTTTTTTTCAGCCTCAGGATGTTCTGCTTCACCTCAATTGAGAGTTCCTTAAACAGCATGTTGTCTGGTCAAAGCAACAGCTTCCAAATGCAAAACCACACACCTGTAATCAACCCCAGACCTTTTAACTACTTCATTGATTACAGGTTAACGAGGGAGACGCCTTCAGAGTTAATTGCAGCCCTTAGAGTCCCTTGTCCAATTACTTTTGGTCCCTTGAAAAAGAGGAGGCTATGCATTACAGAGCTATGATTCCTAAACCCTTTCTCCGATTTGGATGTGAAAACTCTCATATTGCAGCTGGGAGTGTGCACTTTCAGCCCATATTTTATATATAATTGTATTTCTGAACATGTTTTTGTAAACAGCTAAAATAACAAAACTTGTGTCACTGTCCAAATATTTCTGGACCTAATTGTATATATACATATATATATATATATATATATATATATATATATATATATATATATATATATATATATGTGTGACCCTGTCTTATTTTTGGGGAAACACGAATATCTCACTAAAACATATACAAACTATCTTATTGCCATTTGAGTGGATCGATGTCAGAAATCAGATTAACATAAAACATTTGCCCCCGTCGGTTGTGCGTCATGGGCAAATCGCTGCCTATGGCGCACAACATCGCTCGGACCCGTCACACTACTTACCTGCCTAGTGACGTCGCTGTGACCAGCGAACCGCCTCCTTTCTAAGGGGGCGGTTCGTCCTGCGTCACATCAACGTCACTAAGCGGCCGCCCAATAGAAGCAGAGGGGTGGATGGAATATCCCGCCCACCTCCTTCCTTCCTCATTGCGGGCAGCCGCAGGTAAGGTGAGGTTCCTCGTTCCTGCGGTGTCACACATAGCGATGTGTGCTGCCGAGGGAACGAGGAACAACCTGCATCCTGCAACAGCATCGATAATAGAGCACCGTGTCAACGAGCAACGATAAGGTATTTTTGCTCGTTAGCGGTCGCTCGTACGTTTCACACGCAATGACGTCGCTAACGAGACTGGATATGTGTTACACGTCGTGGCTCTCTTATTGCAAGGAATGAGGTCGTCCCCCATTCCTTGTCTGCCACGAGCCCTCCTGCTCAGCAGCACCAAAGGTCTGGGAGACTGCGCAGTCTGCAGGAGTTGCCTTCTCAGAGACACAGCAGAAGGGTGACACCTAGTGGTTCTCCCCTTGCAAGGAATGGAGCGGTCTCCCATCCCTTGCCTGCCACGAGCTCTCCTGCTCAGCATCACGGAGGCTCTGGGAGGTTGTGCAGTGTGCAAAGAATAGATGCTCAGGGAAGCAGCAAGACTTCCCATGTCTCTGCACATTGTGAAACCGGGGATCCCGCCTTTATGACCCAGAGGCAGGAAGATGAGCATGTGCTCCACGTGACGTCTTCTGATTCGCTCACTGATATCACACGGCCCCATGACGAGGCTGGTGATGTGCTGAATCCTGACTGGCTGGGCCAGGACGTCACGAACCCTGATTGGGTCACGCCCATCTCGCGCCCGCCCTTGGGTGGAGCTACACCTCCTTAAAAGCTCCCCCTGCCATCATGGCGGTGTGCGACCGTCCTTCTATATTTGGATGTCTGGCAGCGTGCTGCCACGCCACTGCTTAGGCATTATTGTCTTTTGTGGGCTTTGCCCTTGCTGCTCAGGCAGCACCTAGTTTGCAGGTCTTGCCTCTGCCTTGCTGCTCCGGCAGTATCCCGTTTAGCAGGCTGTGTTCCTGTCCCAGGTGAGCTCCTTGAGTCTCTGTCGGACTCACTTGGTTTCTGAAGCACACGTGCGTGGGCACCTCTGTGCTACCCCCGTGCCATATTCCTGTGACTCCCGCTGGCACACGTGTGTAGGCACCTCTGTGCATCCCCGTGCAACAGGTACACCGTACGAGAAGCCCCGAGCCATACAACCCTCACGGGTTAGGGCGGACCGGTGTACATAGATTGTCTGTGACGTTCCAGACGATCACTAGCAACAACCCGCTCACTCTTTCCTGACCATAGCAGCGGTCCCTTACACCGCACAGTGGACCTTGACCGGCGGAAGCTGTCCATTTCCCATCTTGGCACGCTTCCCCGGGTCCCCCTCGTAACATTACGGTCGCGCCAAAGGTCTGGCTATGGCGGAAGAGCAGCAGCAGTTGCTGCGTTATGTGCAGCAGTTGGAGTCACGATTGGCAGCAGTGGAGCGGTCTTTCCCCGATAAGGCTGCTCTAGCAACAGTCGCCACCCAGGCGGCTACTCAGGCCGTCGAATTGTGTGGAAGGTCGCCTCGCCTTGCGCTCCCAGAGCGCTTCAGCGGGGACAGCTCTGAGTGCCGTGGTTTCATAAACCAGGTTACCACCTACTTGGAGTTGTTCGCGACTGATTACGCTACTGAGAAGGCGAAGGTAGCCTTCGTCCAGTCCCTGCTCACAGGGAAAGCGCTAAAGTGGTCCACGCCGTTGTGGGAGCGCGGAGATCGGGTGGTGAATCACCTTCCAGTTTATCTTGAGGCCATGAGAAAGGTGTTCCTCGGGCCTCAAGTCACCCACGACTCCGCGCTGCGGCTCCTACGCCTTCGGCAAAGGTCCACTTCAGTCGGGGACTTTGCAGTACAATTCAGGACACTCGCCGCAGAGCTGGACTGGCCAGATAAAGTCCTGGTCCCTGTGTTCTGGGAGGGTCTGGCAGGGTTCGTCAAAGACGCGCTGGCCACGCGTGACGTGCCGACCACCTTAGAGTCCTTGATTCGGCTTGCCTCTCGTATAGACATCCGCCACGCGGAGCGGAGGCTCGAGGTCTCTTCGGCACCCACATCTTCCTGGTCTACAGAGCCTCTGACTCTCCTTCCCCACCAGACCGGTCTCCCAGCCAGCTCTATTGACGATTCTGTGGAGCCAATGGAAATCTCCACAGTGGTCTCCTCTACCACAGGTTCTCGGCCGTCGGTCGATTGCTTTACCTGTGGGCAGAGGGGACATGTAGACACCCGATGTTCGAAACCATCGGAAGAAACACAGTGTCTTGTTCCACCTCCAGTCAGCGTGAGGAGGGTCATTTCCGTTTCCCTAGACCAGGTGCCACCTAGTAAGACCCTCATTTCCCCTGACCCACGGAATGATGTGCTGTCATGGGATCGTGCCTCCAAAGGCAGGGGTCACTTCAGGGTCGACGGGACCAGAGACCCTGCGGTCAGGCATTATTGGGGGCCGGAGGTAGCCCACGATGTACAGGAGAATATGCGAGTCTGTACGTCGTATGCGTATAAGAAACCGTTCAGGCAGAGACCTGCGGGTGTTCTTCACTCTGCGCCATCTTTCGCACCTGGGGACCCAGTGTGGCTGTCTTCTAAACATATCTACCTTCCGGTACAGACAGCCGAGTTCGCTCCTAGGTACCTGGGCCCGTTTACAGTAATAGAGCGGGTAACCCCGGCGGTATATCGACTCCAGCTCCCTCCATGCTGGGCTATTTCTAATACTTTTCATGTATCTCTCCTGAAACCCGTACGACCTAAAACCTCGAGGTCTCTGCTGTCCCAGGTTGGCTTCTCGTCCGACGACCCTGAAGTAGCAAAGCTAGTAAGAACAAAAATTGTACAGGGCAAGAGATACTTCCTCGTGGAGTGGGTCGGTCGTGGCCCAGAGCATAGGTCCTGGGAATTGGAGGAGCATGTCCACGCCCCAGGTTTGGTGGCGGCCTTCAGGCACAGGCGAGGGGGGGGCCCTAGACGGGGGGTAATGTTACACGTCGTGGCTCTCTTATTGCAAGGAATGAGGTCATCCCCCATTCCTTGTCTGCCACAAGCCCTCCTGCTCAGCAGCGCCAAAGGTCTGGGAGACTGCGCAGTCTGCAGGAGTAGCCTTCTCAGAGACACAGCAGAAGGGTGACACCTAGTGGTTCTCCCCTTGCAAGGAATGGAGCGGTCTCCCATCCCTTGCCTGCCACGAGCTCTCCTGCTCAGCATCACGGAGGCTCTGGGAGGTTGCGCAGTGTGCGAAGAATAGATGCTCAGGGAAGCAGCAAGACTTCCCATGTCTCTGCACATTGTGAAACCGGGGATCCCGCCTTTATGACCCAGAGGCAGGAAGATGAGCATGTGCTCCACGTGACGTCTTCTGATTCGCTCACTGATATCACACGGCCCCATGACGAGGCTGGTGATGTGCTGAATCCTGACTGGCTGGGCCAGGACGTCACGAACCCTGATTGGGTCACGCCCGTCTCGCGCCCGCCCTTGGGTGGAGCTACACCTCCTTAAAAGCTCCCCCTGCCATCATGGCGGTGCGCGACCGTCCTTCTATGTTTGGATGTCTGGCAGCGTGCTGCCACGCCACTGCTTAGGCATTATTGTCTTTTGTGGGCTTTGCCCTTGCTGCTCAGGCAGCACCTAGTTTGCAGGTCTTGCCTCTGCCTTGCTGCTCCGGCAGTATCCCGTTTAGCAGGCTGTGTTCCTGTCCCAGGTGAGCTCCTTGAGTCTCTGTCGGACTCACTTGGTTTCTGAAGCACACGTGCGTGGGCACCTCTGTGCTACCCCCGTGCCATATTCCTGTGACTCCCGCTGGCACACGTGTGTAGGCACCTCTGTGCGTCCCCGTGCAACAGGTACACCGTACGAGAAGCCCCGAGCCATACATCCCTCACGGGTTAGGGCGGACCGGTGTACATAGATCGTCTGTGACGTTCCAGACGATCACTAGCAGCAACCCGCTCACTCTTTCCTGACCATAGCAGCGGTCCCTTACACCGCACAGTGGACCTTGACCGGCGGAAGCTGTCCATTTCCCATCTTGGCACGCTTCTCCGGGTCCCCCTCGTAACAGATGTGCGTCACGAATTCCGTGACCCCAACGACATGGCGTTAGCGAAGTCGCTGCGTGTAAAGCGGCCTTAAGGCTAAATTAATTGTCAAGTCAACTAGAGTTGAGCGCGGTTCGAGGTTCGCGGTTCGAGTGATTTTGGGGGGTGTTCTAGATCGAACTAGAACTCGAGCTTTTTGCTAAAAGCTCGACAGTTCGAGTTACGTTCGAGAACGGTTCTATCAGCAAAAGCAGGGCTTTTTACAGCTGTAGGAAGAAAAAAGGATTTTCAGCTCACCTGACACCCGAAGCCGTAAGATCCTGAGGATGCACGTGGTCCGCTGGTAAGTCCAAACCAGCCAACAGGTAAAATTGGAAAGGGAAGATCGGACCCAGCACCAATTCCAAAAATATGTTAAAAATCAAACTTCTTTATTAATACATGGTTAAAAAATTCTTATATGAAGACCATAGTGAGGAGTATGGAACATAGTGCTATGTTCCATACTCCTCACTATGGTCTTCATATAAGAATTTTTTAACCATGTGTTAATAAAGAAGTTTGATTTTTAACATATTTTTGGAATTGGTGCTGGGTCCGATCTTCCCTCCCCCTTTTTACAGCTACAGTGTGCAGGGAGCCATCGCTGGCAGCCTGCCAGAAGCTGGTAACCAAGATAAACATCGGGTATCCAAGCAAAGCGCTTTGGTTAGTAACCCGATATTTACCCTGGTTACGCGTGCAGGGAGCCGACACTTCCCGCTAGGCTCCGCCACCTCCTGCACTCAGCATGTACGTACACACACACACACACACACACACACACACACACACACACACACACACACACACACACACACACACACACACACACACACACACACACACACACACACACCTGTCCCCAGCCATGCAGTCCCCGGCACTGACGTCCTCAGTGCCACATGGCCCCGCTAGGCTCCACCCACTTCGCACTCGCACACATTACCTCGCTAGGCTCTGCCCACCTCGCACATGCACACATGGCCCCGCTAGGCTCCGCCCACCTTGCACCCGCACACATAGCCCCGCTAGGCTCCGCCCACCTCGCAGCCGCACACATAGCCCCGCTAGGCTCCACCCACCTCGCACCGCACACATTACCCTGCTAGGCTCTGCCCACCTCGCACCGCACACGTAGCCCCGCTAGGCTCCGCCCACCTCGCACTCGCACACATTACCTCGCTAGGCTCCGCCCACCTCGCACTCGCACACATTACCTCGCTAGGCTCTGCCCACCACGCACCCGCACACAGTACCCCGCTAGGCTCCGCCCACCTTGCACCGCACACATGGCCCCGCTAGGCTCCGCCCACCTCGCACATGCACACATTACCTCACTAGGCTCCGCCCTCCTCGCACCCGCACACATTACCTCGCTAGGCTCCGCTCAACTCGCACTGAATACATAGCCCCGCTAGGCTCCACCCACCTCGCAGCCGCACACATAGCCCCGCTAGGCTCCGCCCACCTCGCACCGCACACATTACCCTGCTAGGCTCCGCCCACCTCGCACCGCACACGTAGCCCCGCTAGACTCCACCCACCTTGCACCCGCACACATTACCCCGCTAGGCTCCGCCCCCTCTCACCGCACACATAGCCCCGCTAGGCTCCGCCCACCTCGCACCGCACACATTACCCCGCTCGGCTCCGCCCACCTCACACCCGCACACATTGCCCCGCTACGCTCCGCCCACCTCGCACCGCACACATAGCCCTGCTAGGCTCCGCCCACCTCGCACCCGCACACATTACCTCGCTAGGCTCTGCCCAACCCGCACACATTACCTCGCTAGGCTCCGCCCACCTCGCACCGCACACATGACCCCACTCGGCTTACCTGCGGTGATGAAGTCATGCCCACCCGACCTCAGCGCTGACACTGTCTTCCATGGCTGCCACTTCACATCTGTCACTGCGGCCCGAGACTGTCACTAGCGGTGCCGTCACGGGCCGCTCGCGATACTTGGCTGTGAAGGTGATTGAAGTCAGTGTGCAGTATCAGCAGTGCAGGAGATCAGCGCAGGTAATGTACCTCGCTCGTGACAGCAGCACTTGTCATGCCCTGCAGTGACTTGGGCTGACCTTCTGATGTTAGCTCAGGTCACTGCATTGCTCTCCCAGCCAATGGGGAACATTCTGTTCTTCATTGACTGGGACAGTTACTATGGTATGGATTGTCATGGGAACCGCTTGGATTACAGCAGACCTGGATTTGTTTTTTTTTCTAATAAATTGGTGAAAGAGGGAATGTATTGGGCAGTGTTTTTTCAAATAAAAATGTGTTTGTCGTCTATTTTTTTTTTTTTTTATTACTGACTGGGTTGGTGATGTCGGGTATCTGATAGACGCCTGACCTCACAAACCCCAGGGCTTGATGCCAGGTGACATTACACATCTGGTATTAACCCCATATATTGCCCCGTTTGCCACCGCACCAGGGCATGGGATGAGCTGGGGCGAAGCACCAGGATTGGCGCATCTAATGGATGCGCCACTTCTGGGGTGGCTGCAGCCTGCTATTTTTGGGCTGGGGATTGTCCAATAACTATGGACCTCCCTAGTCTGAGAATATCAGACCCCAGCTGTCTGCTTTACCTTGGCTGGTGGTCCAATTATGGGGGGGACCCCTACGTGCTTTTTTTTTTTTTTTTTAAATTATTTATTTAATTTAAAATAACAGCGTGGGGTGCCCTCAGTTTTGGATTACCAGCCAAGGTGAAGCTGCCAGCTGTGGTCTGCAGGCTGCAGCCGTCTGCTTTACCCTAGCTCGCTACAAAAATAGGGGGAACCCCACGTCATTTTTTTTTAAATTTATTTATTTATTTTGGTAAATACAAGGTTAAGCACACCTTAGTGCCACATGAAAGGCACCAAAGGGTGCAAAATTACAAAATGCAGGAGAGTGGGACATTATGTGTCTTTCTGCCATTATAATGACAGAAAAGACTGATATGAAGTGTACAAGCACAAGAAAATCACCAGAGCACTCTACGCTGTGAAAGGCAGTAGAAAATGGCACTAGACTGAACATGTGACCGCCTCATGTAGGTTGAAGCTATGGATCCTGGGTAAATTTATGTATTTTCCCTCCTTCAGTTTTTTGGCAGTACGCCAAAAAAACGGAAGGCACACGGATGAGAAACAGATGACATACGGACCGCATACGTGTCACGCTCCCGATGCCTCGGCACCGCTCCTTACCCACTGATCCGGTCGCACCTGCACTGCACCGCTCCTTACCCACTGATCCGGTCCACGTGTCCACCGGTCACGGCTGTCGCTCCTGCTCGTGCTCTCCTGTGTCCTGTCCCCAGTCTCATGTGTCTGACTCATGCTTCTGTATAGTGTCGGGCCGCGCCCACTCACCTGGTCTTATGGGCCCAGCACTGCTGCAGCAGAATATGACATGAGGCTGTGCTGGGTATATAAGACTGGCCTTGCCATGTGGGCGGGGCCTGATCAACGTGTCTTGTAAGCCTTGTCTTGAAAGCTAGGTGCTCAGGTCCCCCTTGTGCCGTGTCCTGTGATCATACTATTGCCTGACATTCCTACCCGGCACTTGTGCCAGATTCCTGCACTGTCTCCAGGAACGCTGAAGCCCCAGTGACTGTTCTACCCGTCCCCTGTGGGACGCAGTCCCTGCCACGCTAGTGCTCCGGCTACCGTGCACCCAGGCCTCCGGTGGGGTGCAAGGCCCAGTGGATCCACCATCCGGACCTAACAATACGGAACGGAAACGGATGCCACACGGATGCACCCATGAAAAAACGGACCGTTTTTTGCAAACCGCAAAAACGGATCGGTCGTGTGAATGTAGCCTTATTCTAATCTGCCGTTTGTAAACAGCAGGCAGAAATAACTGAACAGTGCCCCCCAGCGTCAGAAAATCTCCGGGGTTTCAGGGGTAGCTGAGACCCCGGAGATCATGATTCAGGTCGGTTTGTCCGGTCCCCGCTCACGTGATCACCGGTATACACCGTATACCGGTGATCACGTTACAGTAAATGACAGCGCCGGTAAACAATTATTTATCTCCCATCTGGCATGAATAAACATGTCAGATGGGAGATAAATCTCCTCCCCGGTCCCCCGGTGTTGCCAAAGTGCCCCCCCTTGACCCCCTCCCGGAAAATCCAAGATGGCCACGCGCACAGCAGCGCGCCGGCCGCATTCACCCTACTCCTCTGATTTCTGTCGCATGTGCCATGACACATGCGACAGAGAACTCCTCCCAAGGCCCTGCCAGGTCACCCCCTATAATCCCACCGGTGTTCCCCGGTGTCCCACGGTACCTGTGCAGCGTTGATCCCCCGCGGCCCCCTCCGTCACAATAGACGCTGCCGCATGCACAGAGTGGCTGTCAGCTCAAGTTCCTGTGTTCAGACACAGTGAGTGGTGGTAACCATGCATCTGTAAGCTACTGCAATGCCCTGCTCATGAGGTAAGGAACATAGTTGATCAGGAGAGCTATACTACATTTCCAAATGGAGGGATTTGCTTTAATAGTTGCCCTGCTGAACGACTACCAAACATGAGAGTCCGTTATACGCCACAAGAAAACATGTCTAAATAGCGAGCTCTGTTGTTTAGTATTCATTCAGCTGGATAACTGGACTTAAAGGGGTATTCCATCTCCAAGATCCTATCCCCAATATATAGTAAGTGGAATAGCAATAATATCAGCAAATACCAATATTTGGAAATGTAGAATAGTTCTCCTGATTAGGCATGCCCTTACCTCATGAGCAGGGCATTGCAGCTTTGGTAGCAACAGTTACGACATGGACTCTGCTGCTGTGGACCCGGGGAGAGTGGGTGCAGATTCATTGCACCCACACTCCTCACATGGAGGGCCTGCACTCCTAGAAAATGGGGGATACGTTCCCTGAGCATGTCCCCCCATATTCTAGACGGTCCAGAGTCATCGTGGGACCCCTTTATTTTTTTTCCTTACAATAAATTGGTGAAAGAGGGAATGGTTTGGGGAGTGTTTTTTCAAATACATTTTTTTTCGTCTATTTGTTTTGTTAGTACTGACAGTTTGTGATGTCGGGTATCTGATAGACGCCATGACATCACAAACTGCTGGGCTTGATGTCAGGTGACTTTACAGCTAGTATCAACCCCATTTATTACCCAGTTTGCCACTGCACCAGGGCACGGGATGAGCTGGGGTGAAGCGCCAGGATTGGCGCATCTAGTGGATGCGCCAATTCTGGGGCGCCTGCGGCCTGCTATTTTTAGGCTGTGAAGGGCCAATAACTATGGACCTTCCTACCCTGAGAATACCAGACCACAGCTGTCCGCTTTACCTTGGCTGGTGATCCAATTTGGGGGGGACCCTACTTTTTTTTTGTAATTATTATTTATAAAATAATTATAAAAAAGAGCCTGGGGTGACCTCCACATTGGATCCCCAACCACGGTAAAGCTGCCAGCTGTGGTTTTCAGGCTACAGCCGTCTGCTTTACCCTAGCTGGCTATCAAAAATGGGGAGACCCCACGTCATTTTTTTTTAAACTATTTTTTTAAATAAAAAAAATGAATGGGATTCCCTGTATTTTGATTGCCAGCCAAGGTAACGCCAGGCAGATGGGGATGGCAACCCGTAGCTGTCTGCTTTATCTGCGCTGAGAATCAAAAATATCGCGGAGTGCTATGTCATTTTTTTAATGATTTATTTTTACAGCACTGTTATGTCAGGCAATCAAAATACAGGGAAGCCCTTTTTTTTAGTTATTTAAATAAATATTTAAAAAGATATATACAGTCATATGAAAAAGTTTGGGCACCCCTATTAATGTTAACCTTTTTTCTTTATAACAATTTGGGTTTTTGCAACAGCTATTTCAGTTTCATATATCTAATAACTGATGGACTACAGGATCTACAAAATATTAATGTCACTTTTATGTTGAGGTGCCCATACTTTTGCACCGGTCAAATTTTGTTTAAATGTGGATTGCACATTTTCTGTTAGTACAATAAACCTCATTTCAATCCAGAAATATTACTCAGTCCATCAGTTATTAGATATATGAAACTGAAATAGCTGTTGCAAAAACCCAAATTGTTATAAAGAAAAAAGGTTAACATTAATAGGGGTGCCCAAACTTTTTTATATGACTGTATATGGGCTCCCGCTGCATTTTTTGTATTGCTAGCTGAGGGTAATCCGAGCAGCTACTGGCTGCTAACCCCCACTGCTTGGTGTTACCTTCACTGGCAATGGAAAATCCAGGGAAGCATTTCTTTTGCCAAAAAAAACTAAAAAATAAATGACGTGGGCTTCGCCATATTTTTGTATGCTAGCCAGGTACAGCAGGCAGGTACGGGCTGCCCCCAACCCCAAGCTGCCTATTTGTACCCGGCTGTGAACTAAAAATATAGGGAAGCAGTTTTTTTTATTTCATGAATTTCATGAAATAATTAAAAAAAAACGACGTGGGCTTCGCCCCATTTTTGTGTCCAGCCGGGTACAACTAGGCAGCTGGGGATTGGATCCGCAGCACAGGTTAGCCCGAGGTTTCTGGGCCCCTCTGCTGCGAATTGCAGTCCACAGCCGCCCCAGAAAATGGCGCTCTCATAGAATCGCCATCTTCTGGCGCTGTATCCAACTCTTCCAGCAGCCCTGAAGCCGGGTGGCTTGCTGGGTAATAATGAGTTAATAATAGCTATGTTTTACTAGCTAGTATTAAGCCAAAGATTCTTAATGTCAGGCACGTTTGACCCAGCCATTAAGAATCTCCAATAAAGGGTTAAAAAAAAAACACCACACAGAGAAAAAATACTTTAATAGAAATAAATACACAGACACACTTAGAGACTCCATCTTTATTACCCCCTGTCATCCCTCCACGATCCATTGTCTTCTGTCTTCTCTCTCCTTCAACACATGCAGCTCTGTCTGCTCCATCAGACAGTAGTGCATGTGAGAAAGGACGCTGTGCTCCGTGCAGAAATCACTCTGTGAGAGTGACCACAGGCTCCCGGCTCTAAGCGGTGGCACGGGTTGCCTTGGCAACGGTGCTCCGATCACGTGATTCCGGTGCCGCTGCGTGCTGGTAGCGGGACGTCCCCGTCACCGCTACCAAGCGCGTTGCTATGGCAACGGTGATCTCCGTTATTGACTGGCTGTGTCACCGGTCAGGAGCCGGCTTCTGCGGACGCTGGTAACCACGGTAAACATTGGGTAACCAAGAAGCCCTTTCCTTGGTTACCCGATGTTTACCTTCGTTACCAGCGTCCACCGCTGTCACGTTCTCAGTGCCGGCTCCCTGCTCCGTGCACACATAGCCAGACTACACATCGGGTAAAATTAACCCGATGTGTACTCTGGCTAGGAATGCAGGGAGCCAGCGCTAAGCGGTGTGCGCTGGTAACCAAGTTAATATTGGGTTGGTTACCCGATATTTACCTTAGTTATTAAGCGCAGCATCGATTCCACGCGTGCTGCTGGCTGGGGGCTAGTCACTGGTTGCTGGTGAGATCTGCCTGTGTGACAGCTCACCAGCAACCAGTGTAGCGACGCTCCAGCGATCTCTGCCAGGTCAGGTTTCTGGTGGGATCGCTGGAGCGTAACAGAGAGATGCAATGACAGGTCCTAGCATGTCGGCGTCATAGTCATGTGACCAGTCTGTAGCCAATGAGATAATAGACACGTGACTGGTCACATGGCTATTTTGACGTCACGATAGGTCCTGCATCACTGCTGGCAGTGCTGGTTACCGGGAAGATTCAGCGATCATCGGATGGAATAGCGGCAGGACACAGAGTGCAGGACGGATCACAGGGACAGGTAAGTGTTATGGCAATGTTTATTAACTGTATGTGCACATTTATAATGTGTTTTTATGTGTTTGTGATTGCCTCCCATTGTTTCCTATTGGGTTCGAGCGGTTCGCCGAACGGAACTCGAACCAGACCTCGGTTCGGCGAACCGAACTCGAGCCGAACCGCGGCCGGTTCTCTCAGCTCTAAAGTCAACTGACTCACCAGAGAGAATATTTCAGAATGAAAAAAAAACAAAAACACATATTGGTTATTAGCCTCATTAACTCAGTACAGCTTTATTCAAAGCACCTATTGTTTTTTTTTTATTCGTAATGTGGGCCATTATACTATCACCCCATACAAAAGCAGGTCTTGCTAGTATATTGTGCAATAGAATAAATCATACACATTGAAGAAACTCATGCTTTCTCCCCTTTGGTATCATGAGACAGTTTGATAGTCACTTACAGTCTCAGATTACCGTAAATAGATTGGAGAAAAAAATGGCATTTTCTTTATGTCTCAAATGTACACGGAAACGGGGATTAAGAAAATCCTAGTAATTCAATCTGAGTTTGGCCTCTCAAGGTTTTAATTAGAGGTTCAAATTAATTCCCCAATTTGGTAGCAGAACAGTGAACTTCATTTATCTTCCCAGCTATTTATTTTCATCCCTACCACCTCCCAGTTAATTATTAACTTTTATTCCTTGCTTCTTCGCAAGTCTAGGGAAACTTCCATGTCCCCTTGCAAAAGAAATGGGGGGCAAATTTGGGCTACTTCATTGAAGAGGAAGGGAGTGAGCATAAGCTCAATCTGTCACTTTATACAGTGCTGGCCAAAAGTATTGGCACCCCTGCAATTCTGTCAGATAATACTCAGTTTCTTCAAGAAAATGATTGCAATCACAAATTCTTTTGTATTATTATCTTCATTTAATTTGTCTTCAATGAAAAAAAAAAATGATCATAAAGCCAAATTGGATATAATTCCACACCAAACATAAAAAAGGGGGTGGACAAAAGTATTGGCACTGTTTGAAAAATCACATGATGCTTCTCTAATTTGTATAATTAACAGCACCTGTAACTTACCTGTGGCACCTAACAGGTGTTGGCAATAACTAAATCACACTTGCAGCCAGATGACATTGATTAAAGTTGACTCAACCTCTGTCCTGTGTCCTTGTGTGTACCACATTGAGCATGGAGAAAAGAAAGAAGACCAAAGAACTGTCTGAGGACTTGAGAATCCAAATTGTAAGGAAGCATAAGCAATCTCAAGACTACAAGTCCATCTCCAAAGACCTGAAAGTTCCTGTGTCTACGGTGCGCATGTCGCGGGCAGAGGGGACGCCGTCGCTGCTGCGCTCTCGCTAACGTTCGGGACCGGCGCTGCTGCGGCTGCTGCTGCTCGGTGGCTCAAGCGGTGGGCCGGATCCGGGGACTCGAGCGGTGCTCCTCGCCCGTGAGTGAAAGGGGAGGTTGGTTTGGGGAATTTAGTCCTTTGCGCCACCCACGGGTCGTGGTGAAGATAGGCACCACTGCTGCTGATGACGGGGATCCCGGGAACGATGGTAAGGAGCAGCTGGGATGTTGTTTTCCCCCTCCGTGGATAGGGGTCGGTGGTCCCGGGGCCCCGTGAGGTTGTGACAGGGAGGCAGGACTGGTGAGGTGCCGGATGGCACGGGTGTACTCACTCAGCAAGAAAGGTACAAAGTCCTCGGTAAACCAAACGGCTGGATGGACGGGTCCCGCAGCCGGCTGCAGTGTCTCTCCCCGGACAGGTGATGGCGGCTGTCTTTCCCTGCACCTTGATGTTCTCCTTCTGACTACTATGGATTCCCAATGGTAGTCCGCTCCCCGGTGTATGGGTACCGGAGGAGCCCATTTGCCCGCAGGTGCTGGCCCTTGGGTCTCTAGCCTTAGGCGGTAGCTGTATACCCTCACGGTGTGGGCTGTTGCCTTCAATTGGGACTTTTGCTGTTGTGAAACCCCTGGGGTTCCATTCACATTCGGATCTGACTATTGTTGGCGGCTCCAAGCCTGGTCGGGGTCCGATGGCCCTGCCTGTGTGTGCTGGCTTCACTTCGCTCCCCGGTCGGTACCGGCGGGCCGTCGCCCGACCCCGGTCCTACGGTTCCGCGTTGCTCCACCACTCCTGCAGACGGCCACCACCATCTGCCAACCTTGCTGTCAGTGCCTGTGCCACAAACCCAGACACCCAAGTGGTTACTCCTCTCACTTCAAACTCTTAAACTGTTCTCTGTCACTTTACCCGCCTCCAGGCCTGTGAACTCCTCGGTGGGTGGGGCCAACCGCTTGGCTCCGCCCCACCTGGTGTGGACATCAGACACTGGAGGGAGGCAACAAGGGTTTTGTGTTTGGCTGGTGTCCCTGTCTAATGGGGGTGGGGAGTGTTTGTATGTTATCTGTGACAACCTGGCTAGGCCAGGGCGCCACTTGCAGTGTCATCAAGAACTTTAAAGCCCATGGCACTGTGGCTAACCTCCCTAGATGTGGAAGGAAAAGAAAAATTGACGAGAGATTTCAACGCAAGATTGTAAGGATAGTGGCTAAAGAGCCTCGACTAACATCCAAACAAGTTCAAGCTGCCCTGCAGTCCGAGGATACAACAGTGTCAACCCGTACTATCCGTCGGCATCTGAATGAAAAAAGACTTTATGGTAGGATACCCAGGAAGACCCCATTTCTTATCCCGAGACATAAAAAAGCCAGGCTGGAGTTTGCCAAAACTTACCTGAGAAAGCCTAAAACGTTTTGGAAGAATGTTCTCTGGTCAGATGAGACAAAAGTAGAGCTTTTTGGGAAAAGCCATCAACATAGATTTTACAGGAAAAAAAAAGAGGCATTCAAAGAAATAAACACGTTCCCTACAGTCAAACATGGCAGAGGTTTCCTGATGTTTTGGGGTTGCTTTGTGTCGGGGGCGGGGGCCAGCTTCCCCGTCGCGGGGGCTGCTCGGGGGAGATCGCGCTCTGATCCGGTGTCTTCTCCTCGGTGGCTCGAGTGGGCCGGACCCGGGGCTCGAGCAGCGCTCCTCGCCCTCAAGTGAAAAGGAGAGTTGGATTTTTGGGATATATATATATATATATATATATATATATATATATAGTTCGTGACACCACCCACGGGTTGTGGTGATGGTGGGCATCACCGCTGCTAGTGACGGGGTTCCCGGGAGCAATGGCGGGGAGCAGCTAGGTGTTGACCCCTCCGTGGGTATGGGCTATTGGTCCCGGGGCCCGGTAGGAGGAAGGGTTCCGCAAGATGGGTTTTGGCAAGGTGCAGGGTTGCGGTGCAGCGCGGTGCCGGATGGCACAGGTGTACTCACTCAGACACAGATGGACAGAGTCTCTGGTAAACCAAACGGCTGGATAGATGGGGCCCGCAGCCGGCTGTGGTGTTCTCCCTGGATGGGTTGATGGTGGCTGTCGTTTTTCTGCACCTGTGTTTTGTATCTTGACTCCAATGCCTGGGCACCGGTAGTCCGCTCCCCGACGTATACGTGCTGGAGGAGCCCGTTTTCCCACAGACGCTGGCCCTGTGGATCTCTGGCCCTTGGCGGTGGTGCTTATCCGGAATGGTTGGGCTGTTGCCTTCAATTGGGACTTTGATGGGAATGAACCCCTGAGGTCCAGACCGCAATCAGAAAATTTGACTAAAGGTTGGCTTCGAGCCTAGTCGGGGTCTGAGTACCCTGCCTGGTGCTTGGCTCCAATCGGCTCCCCGGTTCGATACCGGCGGGCCACCGCACGACCCCGGTCCTACGGTTCCGCTGACCTTCACCAACTCCTGCAGACGGCCACCACCGTCTGCTGACCTTGCTGGAAGTGCCTGGGCCTCAACCCAGACACCAACAGTTTCACTCCTCTCACTCTGCTGCCCAAAACTGTACTATCTAACTGACTGTGTTTTTTCCGCCTCCAGGGCTGTGAACTCCTCGGTGGGCGGGGTCGACTGCCTGGCTCCGCCCCACCTGGTGTGGACATCAACCCTGGAGGGAGGCAACAAGGGTTTAATGTTTGACTGGTGTGACCTGTCCAGGGAATGGGGTGTATGATGTTGTGTAGTGACCTGTGACCCCTGGGGTCCAGGGCGTCACATTCCCCCTTGGTTTAATGCAGACCGTCCGTGGGTTGCCCGTCCACCACCGCATTTATTTTTCTGTAAAGATATAAAAACAACGGGAACAAAACATGTAAACATTAAGTATTTTTTTCATTTCTTCCCTTACGGGAGGCACATTCTTAAACCGTTACAAACGGAAACATTTTTATTAATAACAGGGAACGGGTCCATGTCCTTCCTCTTTCCCACCCAAGCAACCTAGACCTTGATGCTGCCCCTAAGAAATGGGCAGCACCCCTTTTCCCCAGTCCGGAAACAGGAACCTGGCCCAGGCTACCCAAGCGGTACGGTGTCTCACACCCGGCAGTCACTTAGGGGCCCCACGTCCAAGGGGACCCCTGACCCGGAGGATGGTCACCGCTCCTGGTGGTGACCGGACCCCAGCCTGCTCTGCTGCGGGTCCTTCCTCCAACCAGCCTCTCCAGAGACTGGCAGTTGCAGGAAGGGCAATTGGGGCAGAATATTTACAAACCCAATAGTTTTTGGGTGGCCTGCAAGTTCTCGGCCTTGTTCTTTGGGAATGGGGACAACAGGGACAACATCAGTCCCAACGGGGACGGGCGCTTCAACAGCCTTTAGCTGCCATAAACAAATATAGGTCCCAATGGGGACTTTAACATGGTACCCGGGAACCGCTACCTTTCAACACTCTTCTCTTTAAACAGCGATCTCGTGGCGCAGCTGCCGTAGATGCCACTCCCAGTATGGAGCATCTTCAACCTGCTCCGGGTCAGCTTGTGTGGGGGACGAGCCCAGCTGGAATCCCTCCGTGCCGGCTACGACCGACACCTTCGGTAATGAGGGACCCCGCTGTGACGTGGCCTGTTCTGCCGCTTGGCAGCTACATCCCCACCGTGCCTCAGCCGAGACCGGGTGTCTGGGAGCGGGCATCGGGACTTGCGGTGCTGGCTTCGGGTCGAAGATCGCCTCCGTTGCGACCGGGCGGACTGCCGGGGCCGTCCTCATCTCCGTCGCAGCCAGGATGGAAGCCGGGACGGGTGCCAGGGCGGTGACAAAGGTAAGGCCTGGGGGCCCCAGGTCTGGGCCCTCTCCTGCAGACGCTGCGGGCTCCGCTACCGGTGACAGGGGTAACGGGTCGGTCGGGGCAGTGGCCGCGGGCATGGGCAGTGAGGGAGGTGGCATGGTGGACAACAGCAGGCCGGGCCCCTCAGCCGCAGCGGCCGTTCCCTCGGGGACATAGGGGCGTTGGTCGCTTACCCGCTCCTCGGAGACCCCCTCCACTTCATATGCCCGCACGGTTGCAACCAGGCCCTTCATCTCCGACATCCACTCCGCCATCATGGAGTGGACTGTGGCCTGGAGCTCCTGGCACATCTTGCTGCTGGGTCCAGGAACAGGTTTCGGCAGAGTCCTGGCGTCCCTGCACTCTGCAGCGCTAGTTACATGCCGTCATTCTTCACCCGCTTCGTCCAGCTGGCATCAGCAGCAGCCGGCTTCTGTAGGCACGGACATCTTCCTCCCGTCCCCCTTGGTCTTTCTACAGCACTTCACCTTCTTGGAAGCGGGACTTCACTTTTCGCGCCTTCACTGCTCAGGATAGACGACTCGAGCGGGAAATCTTCGCGCCCAAAATGGCGGATCTTCAGATTTTTCAGCGGGACGCCGCTGACGGGGATCACAAGGCGCACTTCTACCGGTAAGTAGACTGGTTCTATCCTGTTCGTGACGCCAAGTTGTCGGGGGCGGGGGCCAGCTTCCCTGTCGCGGGGGCTGCTCGGGGGAGATCGCGCTCTGATCCGGTGCCTTCTCCTCGGTGGCTCGAGTGGGCCAGACCCGGGGCTCGAGCAGCGCTCCTCTCCCTCGAGTGAAAAGTGGAGTTGGATTTTTGGGATACATATACAGTCATATGAAAAAGTTTGGGCACCCTTATTAATGTTAACCTTTTTTCTTTATAACAATCTGGGTTTTTGCAACAGCTATTTCAGTTTCATATATCTAACAACTGATGGACTAATATTTCTGGATTGAAATGAGGTTTATTGTACTAACAGAAAATGTGCAATCCGCATTTAAACAAAATTTGACCGGTGCAAAAGTATGGGCACCTCAACATAAAAGTGACATTAATATTTTGTAGGTCCTCCTTTTGCAAAAATAACAGCCTCTAGTCACTTCCTGTAGATTTTAATGAGTTCCTGGATGAAGATATATTTGACCATTCCTGTTTACAAAACAATTCCAGTTCAGTTAGATGGTCGCCGAGCATGGACAGCACGCTTCAAATCATCCCACAGATTTTCAATGATATTCAGGTCTGGGGACTGGAATGGCCATTCCAGAACATTGTAATTGTTCCTCTGCATGAATGACTGAGTAGATTTGGAGCAGTGTTTTGGATCATTGTCTTGCTGAAATATCCATCCCCTGCGTAACTTCAACTTCGTCACTGATTCTCGCACATTATTGTCAAGAATCTGCTGATACTGAGTTGAATCCATGCGACCCTCAACTTTAACAAGATTCCCGGTGCCAGCATTGGCCACACAGCCCCAAAGCATGATGGAATCGCCACTAAATTTTACTGTGGGTAGCAAGTGCTTTTCTTGGAATGCCGTGTTTTTTGGCCTCCTTGCATAACGCCATTTTGTATGACCAAACAACTCAATCTTTGTTTCATCAGTCCACAGGACCTTCTTCTAAAATGTAACTGGCTTGTCCAAATGTGCTTTTGCATACCTCAGGCGACTCTGTTGGTGGCGTGCTTACAGAAACGGCTTCTTTCGCATCACTCTCCCATACAGCTTCTCCTTGTGCAACGTGCACTGTATTGTTGACCGATGCACATTGACACCATCTGCAGCAAGATGAAGCTGCAGGTCTTTGGAGGTGGTCTGTGGATTGTCCTTCACTGTTCTCACCATTCTTCTTCTCTGCCTTTCTGATATTTTTCTTGGCCTGCCACTTCTGGGCTTAACAAGAACTGTACCTGTGTTCTTCCATTTCCTTACTATGTTCCTCACAGTTTAAATCTCTGAGACAACTTTTTCTATCCTTCCCCTGAACAACTATGTTGAATAATCTGAAAACAAAGATCATTTGAGAGATGTTTTGAGTAGCCCATGATGCCACTCTTCATAGGAGATTCAAATAGGAGAACAACTTGCAAGTGGCCACCTTAAATACCTTTTTTCATGATTGGATACACCTGCCTGTGAAGTTCAAAGCTCAATGAGGTTACAAAACCAATTTAGTGCTTTAGTAAGTCAGTAAAAAGTAGTTAGGAGTGTTCAAATCAAGAAATTGATAAGGGTGCCCATACTTTTGCACCGGTCAAATTTTGGTTAAATGCGGATTGCACATTTTCTGTTAGTACAATAAACCTCACTTCAATCCAAAAATATTACTCAGTCCATCAGTTATTAGATATATGAAACTGAAATAGCTGTTGCAAAAACCCAAATTGTTGTAAAGAAAAAAGGTTAACATTAATAGGGGTGCCCAAACTTTTTCATATGACTGTATATATAGAGTTCGTGACACCACCCACGGGTTGTGGTGATGGGGGGCACCACCGCTGCTAGTGACGGGGTTCCCGGGAGCGATGGCGGGGAGCAGCTAGGTGTTGACCCCTCCGTGGGTAGGGGCTGTTGGCCCCGGGGCCCGGTAGGAGGGAGGGTTCTGCAAGATGGGTTTTGGCAAGGTGCAGGGTTGCGGTGCAGCGCAGCGCGGTGCCAGATGGCACAGGTGTACTCACTCAGACACAGATGGACAGAGTCTCTGGTAAACCAAACGGCTGGATGGACGGGGCCCGCAGCTGGCTGCGGTGTTCTCCCTGGATGGGTTGATGGTGCCTGTCGTTTCCCTGCACCTGTGTTTTGTATCTTGACTCCAATGCCTAGGCACCGGTAGTCCGCTCCCCGACGTATACGTGCCGGAGGAGCCCGTTTGCCAGCAGACGCTGGCCCTGTGGATCTCTGGCCCTTGGCGGTGGCGCTTATCCGGAATGGTTGGGCTGTTGCCTTCAATCGGGACTTTGGTGGGAATAAACCCCTGAGGTCCAGACCGCAATCAGAAAATTTGACTAAAGGTTGGCTTTGAGCCTAGTCGGGGTCTGAGTACCCTGCCTGGTGCTTGGCTCCAATCGGCTCCCCAGTTCGGTACTGGCGGGCCACCGCCCGACCCCGGTCCTACGGTTCCACTGACCTTCACCAACTCCTGCAGACAGCCACCACCATCTGCCGACCTTGCTGGAAGTGCCTGGGCCTCAACCCAGACACCAACAGTTTCACTCCTCTAATTCTGCTGCCCAAAACTGGACTCTCTAACTGACTGTGTTTTTCCCACCTCCAGGGCTGTGAACTCCTCGGTGGGCGGGGTCAACCACCTGGTGTGGACATCAACCCTGGAGGGAGACAACAAGGGTTTAATGTTTGACTGGTGTGACCTGTCCAGGGAAGGGGGTGTATGATGTTGTGTAGTGACCTGTGACCCCTTGGGGTCCAGGGCGTTACATTTTGCTGCCTCTGGCACTGGACTGCTTGACCGTGTGCATTTAGGAAAAAAACTGTGGAAGAAACAAGCGCAGAAATAGGGTCTTATCTGGTAGACAAGGGTATGCAAAAGTAAAGACAGGTACTCACCTGCTTCAGTTGTGACTGGCACAACTCCAATGTAAGCATATAAGCTGATGATGCAGCAGTGGTCAGCAGCAGCCCCGATGCAGAATTGGCAGATAACAGATGGCTGGGAGAAAAACGGGTTAAATGCTGCGCTACCGCGGAATCGTGGTTTCTAGCGCAGCATTTAACCCGTTTTTCTCCCAGCCATCTGTTATCTGACCGTGTGCATGGCATTATGAAGTCTGAAGACTACCAACAAATTTTGCAGCATAATGTAGGGACCAGTGTGAGAAAGCTGGGTCTTCCTCAGAGGTCATGGTTCTTCCAGCAGGACAATGACCCGAAACACACTTCAGAAAGCACTAGAAAATGGTTTGATAGAAAGCACTGGAGACTACTAAAGTGGCCAGCAATCAGTCCAGACCTCAATTCCATAGAACACCTGTGGAGAGATCTCAAAATGGCAGTTTGGAGAAGGCACCCTTCAAATCTCAGGGACCTGGAGCAGTTTGCCAAAGAAGAATGGTCTAAAATTCCAGCAGAGCATTGTAAGAAACTCATTGATGGTTACCGGAAGCGGTTGCTTGCAGTTATTTTGGCTAAAGGTTGTGCAACCAAGTATTAGACTAAAGGGGGCTTTACACGCTGCGACATCGCTAATGCGGAGTCGTTGGGGTCACGGAATTTGTGACGCACATCCGACTGCATTAGCGATGTTGCTGCGTGTGACACCGATGAGCGATTTTGCATCGTTGCAAAAACGTGCAAAATCGCTCATCGGTGACATGGGGGTCCATATTCGATTATCGTTACTGCAGCAGTAACGATGTAGTTCGTCGCTCCTGCAGCAGCACACATCGCTATGTGTGACGCCGCAGGAACGAGGAAGCTCTCCTTACCTGCCTCCCGGCTGCTATGAGGAAGGAAGGAGGTGGGCGGGATGTTACGTCCCGCTCATCTCCGCCCCTCCGCTGCTATTGGGCGGCCGCTCAGTGACGTCGCTGTGACGCCGCACGGACCGCCCCCTTAGAAAGAAGCCGGTTTGCCGGTCACAGTGACGTCGCCGGGCAGGTAAGTATGTGTGACGGGTCTGGTCAATGTTGTGCGGCACGGGCAGTGATTTGCCCGTGTCGCGCAACAGATGGGGGCGGGTACCCACACTAGCAATATCGGGACCGATATCGCAGTGTGTAAAGCGGCCTTAAGGGTGCCAATACTTTTGTTTGGCCCATTTTTGGAGTTTTGTGTGGAGTGATCAATGATTTGATTTTTGGTTCATTCTCTTTTGTGTTTTTTCATTGCAAGCAAAATAAATGAAGATAATAATACCAAAGAATTTGTGATTGCAATCATTTTCAAGAAGAAACTGAGTATTATCTGACAGAATTGCAGGGGTGCCAATACTTTTGGCCAGCACTGTACCACCTTTGATGGGGCTGCCCTCCAGTGCAGAGTCTTGGAGTGCAGATGGTCAAGTTTCTAAATTTATATTCAATGCTTCACTAAGAAATACACATAAATATTTCTCACATATCTTGGAATATCCAGCAGAAAAATGGATATACCAACATAGACACTACCCTCCTAATGTGTCAAGCAACCACTTACTGAGTAACTTTATATCTAGCTTTGATGTATCATATATTTAGCCAATTTGGATACCTGAATAAAAGTTTTGCATATTCTTCTTTGTACTGAAACACTATTCAATATGATTGAGATAATTATATTATGGAATTTTGTTGACATTCATTTACACTCAATCAGGCCCCAGGATTCAATCCAGTGACCATCTGCTGTGTGATCAGTTTACTTCTCTGCTGATCCTCAGCAGATTCAGTGCTGATTATTTTTTACCTTTGTTTCATTTTTTCCGGTCAGCAGGTGTTTTCAATTGTCATTTTGTTTGCCCCATCACACTGCAGGTGTAGCTATTTATACCTTCCCCTTGCTGGTCTTCTCTGCTGGCTATATTCCAATGTGGATCCTCTTTGGAGATCCAGCCATACTGAAAAGAATTTATGCCAGTTAGATAGAGACCAACTAGGTTTATTATCTTGCTGTCACATCTATCTATCCTTCTACTTTCTCATGTCAATAGTTAGGTAATAGGGGGCTATTCTTTCTTGCAGTAAGTACTTTACTTGTTCTATCTTGTATTCTGGTTTTCTTATTTTGGAATCTCTTGTATCTCTGCTCACCTTCCTTATTCAGGGTTATAGTGCTCTGCATCTCCCTCTGGTTTCTAAGGAGAAACCATCAACGGCCTTTTTGGCAGCCACGTCCGAGTTGTCATCTCCTAGTTTGTTGTTAGGATTATTCTAGCCCATGCAGACATCACCAGGGACTGTGCAGCTAGGAACTTTAGTTTCTACAGGAACTGGTTGGGTCAGGTGCAGTAGTTTAGAAACAGGCCCTGTTTTCCCGTGTAGTTACCACGTGTGCTTAACACACTCCTCATTTTAGTATAAATTCTGTTAACTTCCTCTGTATACATAAAATGATACAACCTCTAACATTATACATATCATTCACAGCCATATCAAAGCTAGGTAAAATACAAATTATTGATGCTCTGCGATTGTCTGTCTATATATATATATATATATATATATATATATATATATATGTACACACATATATACACACAGTGTGTGTGTGTGTATATATATACACCGTATTTTTCGCTTTATAAGACGCATTTTTGTTCCCCCAAATTTTGGGGGAAAGTAGGTGGTGCGCCTTATAAACCGAATATACGGGGGGGTGTATATATATATATATATATATATATATATATATATACTGCAGTGTCCGTTCTTGAGCGGTGCTGGGGCGGGTGACAGCTGCGAGCGGCAGCGTTAGATCTCCTGCTCCCGCTCATATAATATGCACAGCCGCTGTCCAGCAGTGTGGTGCTGAAACTGCATCACGCTGAGGGGCTGGGGCAGCAGGGCGTATTATATCTGCCTGCACCCTCCTTTGATCCCCCTGTGTTAGATATGGCCCCCGTGCTGCTGCCCATAGTAAAATAAAAAAAAGCTTTACTTACCTCCTCCAGCGCTGATCTCCAGTCTACTGCTGCTGTTGTCTGTGATAAGGCACGCAGAGATGATATCACTCTGCCGTGCCGATCACATAACCGGCAGCAAGAACCAGGAAGTGGAGGAGGGAGGACTCGGAGCTCAACTGCGAGGAGGGAGACACAGGGATTACAGCGCTAAGAAGGTAAGGAAAGAGTGTTTTATTTTATTATGGGCAGCAGCATGGGGGGCATATCTAACACAGGGGAGATATGCCATCTATAGGGGCCATGGGCAGCACACATGGGGGCCACATCTAACACAGGGGAAATGTGCAATCTATAGTGGCCATGGGCAGCACACATGGGGGGCATATCTAACACAGGGGAGATGTGCCATCTATAGTGGCCATGGGCAGCACACATGGGGGGCATATCTAACACAGGGGAGATGTGCCATCTATAGTGACCATGGGCAGCACACATGGGGGCCATATCAAACACAGGGGAGGTGTGCCATCTATAGGGGCCATGGGCAGCACAGGGGGACGTGTCCCAGCACAAGGGGTCTATATTCAATATAAGGGGGCCATATCCAGATTAAGGGTGGCTAATTTTAGGATGGGGGGCTATGAGGGACATATACCCTATATGATTTGTTAGACGGACACTGGCATTATAAGATGGACCCCATTTAACATTAAAAAAAAAAATTCTCTTTTCCTTCACCAAATTTGGGGGTGCGTCTTATAATCAGGTGCGTCTTATAAAGCGAAAAATATGGTATGTATATACAGTGCCTACAAGTAGTATTCAACCCCCTGCAGATTTAGCAGGTTTGATAAGATGCAAATAAGTTAGAGCCTGCAAACTTCAAACAAGAGCAGGATTTATTAACAGATGCATAAATCTTACAAACCAACAAGTTATGTTGCTCAGTTAAATTTTAATAAATTTTCAACATAAAAGTGTGGGTCAATTATTATTCAACCCCTAGGTTTAATATTTTGTGGAATAACCCTTGTTTGCAATTACAGCTAATAATCGTCTTTTATAAGACCTGATCAGGCCGGCACAGGTCTCTGGAGTTATCTTGGCCCACTCCTCCATGCAGATCTTCTCCAAGTTATCTAGGTTCTTTGGGTGTCTCATGTGGACTTTAATCTTGAGCTCCTTCCACAAGTTTTCAATTGGGTTAAGGTCAGGAGACTGACTAGGCCACTGCAACACCTTGACTTTTTCCCTCTTGAACCAGGCCTTGGTTTTCTTGGCTGTGTGCTTTGGGTCGTTGTCTTGTTGGAAGATGAAATGACGACCCATCTTAAGATCCTTGATGGAGGAGCGGAGGTTCTTGGCCAAAATCTCCAGGTAGGCCGTGCTATCCATCTTCCCATGGATGCGGACCAGATGGCCAGGCCCCTTGGCTGAGAAACAGCCCCACAGCATGATGCTGCCACCTCCATTCTTGACTGTAGGGATGGTATTCTTGGGGTTGTATGCAGTGCCATCCAGTCTCCAAACGTCACGTGTGTGGTTGGCACCAAAGATCTCGATCTTGGTCTCATCAGACCAGAGAACCTTGAACCAGTCTGTCTCAGAGTCCTCCAAGTGAGCATGAGCAAACTGTAGACGAGCCTTGACATGACGCTTTGAAAGTAAAGGTACCTTACGGGCTCGTCTGGAACGGAGACCATTGCGGTGGAGTACGTTACTTATGGTATTGACTGAAACCAATGTCCCCACTGCCATGAGATCTTCCTGGAGCTAGTTCCTTGTTGTCCTTGGTTAGCCTTGACTCTTCGGACAAGCCTGGCCTCGGCACGGGTGGAAACTTTCAAAGGCTGTCCAGGCTGTGGAAGGCTAACAGTAGTTCCATAAGCCTTCCACTTCCGGAAGATGCTCCCAACAGTGAAGACAGGTAGGCCCAACTCCTTGGAAAGGGTTTTGTACCCCTTGTCAGCCTTGTGACCCTCCACGATCTTGTCTCTGATGGCCTTGGAATGCTCCTTTGTCTTTCCCATGTTGACCAAGTATGAGTGCTGTTCACAAGTTTGGGGGGGGGGGTCTTAATTAGTCAGAAAAGGCTGAAAAAAGAGATAATTAATCCAAACATGTGAAGCTCATTGTTGTTTGTGGCTGAAATACTTCTTAATACTTTAGGGGAACCAAACAGAATTCTTGTGGTTTGAGGGGTTGAATAATAAATGACCCTCTGAATAAACTTTTCACAATTTAAAAAAAAAAAGTAAAAAAAGAAATAACATTATGTTTTGCTGCAGTGCATTTCACACTTCCAGGCTGATCTACATTCCAAATGTCCGAATGCCAAGTTAATTCCGAATGTGTAAACCTGCTAAATCTGCAGGGGGTTGAATACTACTTGTAGGCACTGTATATACTGTATATATATATATATATATATATATATATATATATATATATATATATATATATATATACACCCTGTAATTTTTATGGTTTTTTTTTTAATAAAGCATTATGGTTTACTTAGAAAAATTATATGTATATGCAGATCGCAGTCACTTGAAGGAGATGGGCAAAAAACTTACTGAAATAAAAGGCATCAAATTCGTCACTTGATGAATTTGGTGCATCTTCTGGATGGTGTGTGCCCTCGTGCGCCACGTCATAAATGCTACTTCAGTCACAAACTGTACAACACTTTTGATGAATTGGACGGGCAGGCATGGCCACGTCTTGTCCTGCCCTGATTCACCCCAAGCCCTGCCCATATCAGCAGAGCTGATTAAAATTGCCATGAAAACGACAAGTGTGAGTTGTGCAAAATTGTTGTGACTTTTCAAAGAGTTTACGGCACTTTTATAGGATAAACGTTTTGCAGAATAAGCCCCAATGGGTTAAACATTTTTCAGTCCTTCCTCAACCCAAAGCAGAACTACAGATGTATCTAGCAGATTATAGTAATGTCTTGGCCTAGAGCATAAACTTGCACACTAAACTTGAAGCTGACAGTGCAAATCAATGAGACATCAGAGCTCCAAAGAAGTGAAGCTTAGTAATAGAAAATGCTGCATATAGCTTTTAAATTGTGGATATTATTACTTCAAGAAGTATGACATGGAAATACGAAAAGTTTTCAGTACTGTATGAACGGTGAAAATCCAATGGTGATGGGGGCCCTTGGTAAATTACACACTTTTGCCTTGCCCAAATTCATCTCCATGTAACCATATTGTATAATAACTGACATTGTTCTTTGTCAGAATGTCTATATTCCTATTTAACACATACTCAAAAGATAAACTGTTGCAATGTGTTTGCTTGACTTTTCCATTTGCAAATCATAAGTAAATACAAACTGAAAAGATAATTATTCCTCGTTAGCTCTGGATTACAAAGAGGTTAAGACTGGAGATGTATAGAAACATTGGCTGCGACACCTGTAGTGTGACCAAAGTTCGCTAGGTGTTATAGTGCAATTTAAGTGAATATGACCACATTGCAGACCCAAGGTTACAGCAGCGTGACAAACAAGTCACAAGAAGTCTAATAGCGTTGGATTTTTTGCTACCAGCTTGACGCAGTCGCAGTACCCTTGAGATTGTATTGCGACCTTGATTCACTTGTATTGCGCTGCGATGTGGTAGCAAAACCTTGCGAACTTTGATCACATGACAAATGTCATGGCCAAAGGAACCAAGTAACTCAATTTAAAGGGAGGCTCCACCTTGCCCTAGAGTATTTAGCTGTACTTACTCATTAGTGAACTCATTAGACTCCTCAGGAATAATGCATAGAGTACATTGTATATATTTAAGAGCCTGCATAGCACAGACAATAAGTAGGAATTTTTCATTCAGGGACCAGGCAAGATGCTTGCCAGCTTTCCAAGGTGAGTGAAAAAATGAAGGTAATTCAGTATTTTTATTTAATGCGCCACTTTACTGAATCCAGTAGGGGTCCAAACAACTCTATACAAATTTTTGCAAATAAATAAAATAAAAATCACTATAACTGATCTTCCATCATCATCTTCCTCATTTGGGATCAACATGCATTATTTTTGTAGGCTACAAATAAAAGTATGAAAAAAATGAAATTCCTTGTAGACGTTACAACTTCTCAAACACGGATCTAGATAAAGTCAGCATTCTGTTACCATAATATCGCTAAATATAAGGCTATAAATATTATTTCGAAAGGCCCTAAAAATGCAACTAAAATTGAAATGTTAAGAATGTCATGTCATGAATAAAAGAGGTTAAGAAACCCTGCAGTAAATGATTAAAGGCACGACTGAATCAATAAATGTAAACTCAGATTGGATATACTCCTAGGACATTATAACTGCATGCGGCAGCGTATGTCTCTTCCCCTCCTTTAAATTAATCTTCTCACCGATGACCAGATGGCACTGTGATTATAGCGCTTTGTGTCCAGGTGGCACACCCAGAGTCTCGAAATTCTTTTTTTCTCTATTATTTCCCAAAACAGCTAGATTCTGGAACCATTCAGTAAACAGTCGGCCAAAAGCTATAGGAAAGGGCAAAGCAAGTTTTAATGAAACAACTCAATTGCATATTAGTCTTCCATTCATACCTCCACTAAGAAAAATGTCACACACGTCAGGTTTCTACACTCTGAATACATTTTTCTCCAACTCCATTAATGTAGCAGTTCCATAGTAATAAATGTGCTAAAATATATTTAGAAAGAAGTAAAGCTATTTTGGGACCAGAAGTGATTTTGACAATTTTAAAAAGTATTGGCTTTCTTGGATCAGTGATCTTTATATTGCCTTACAATCAGAACCTTAGGACCACTGGCGTGCCGACTGATTCACAAATAAACATTTTGCTAAGGGATAGAACACTGCTAACTGGATAATTACTTGTTAATTACAAGCATTTCAGAACACCGTAATTACTGCTCTGGCTAAGGAGAAGCAAATTCTGTGTTAAGACTTTTTTTATTTAGTTCATTAAAAAATGTAAAAGTAAATATAAATCATAAAAATGTGATATCAAGAGACTCATAAATATAGAGCACAAATAAAGAAGTATAATGCAAATCTTAAAAAATAGTTAAGTATACATAAGAATCTGGTATGAAACAGTAGTGTACAACATTTTTTGGTCCAAAAGCAACTTTTTGTTTGTTTTTCTGGATAGAACACCACAAAATACTTCACTATTCATATCTTCGATAGGAACAGGACCCTAACATGTTAGACTAATGGCAGCCAAACTGTCATGGAGTGACTTAGGTGAACCCAGGAGAGCCTATACTGGCCCTAAAGCTGGGGCCCCTGGGCTCACCCTAACCCTGGAGGTACTCTCAATGGTAGAGAGGTCCAGGTCACCACCCTAGGCCCTATCTTCTATCCTCACTCCTGATGTTATGACCCTTCCCCCCCTCCACAACCCATCCTCCGGGGGTAATGGGCAAGAACAAGAGTTAACACACCACCAACAAATATGGACAGGCTTAACAACAACAACAAAACCTTCTCGTACACGAGGCAACCACACACAAAGGAGCCACAAAAATTGCACAAGGGGAGACAACATAAAAGGGGGGAATAAACAGACTACTGGGGAACTTCAAAACCAGAAAAAAACACACCTGAGAATGCTGCAGCAAATGCCAATGCTGCAGCCAACAGAACAACAGAGAAAAATAATCAGCTCCTTCCACCTACTGGCTAAGCTTACTAATGATAGAAAATAACCGACACCTTCTGGTAGACGTAGAGGGTATATATAGAACCTGGGCGTGGTCCCCACCGGAAACACCTGACCAGGTGTCAGGAGCTGCTGGTATTAACCCTCTCCCCCAAAATGAAAGGGAATTCATTTAATCTGCAGAGTCCCACAAAACAAAGTGAGACTCCGACCCAAAACATGTTACCAAACTCCGCAACAGGGGCAAGTCCGTGAGACAAACTCTCCAATATCTGGCAGCGACTCTCTCATAGAGATGTCAAGAAAGATGTCTACTGGGCAAACGATTAGCCAAACCATTGACAGCTATTTATTGTATATGGGGCCCATTACACCGTGCTAACTGATTGGCCACAGTAAAATTTGGGGCAGGTTCACTTATGCAGCCATTAATTAGATAAATATATCATTTATCACAGAGGCTGGATGCTTGGCACATCTTTAGAAACTTCCGATCAATTTTACAGCATCTCTTGATTGACAAAAGGTCCAAATATACTGCATGATTGTCATGTAAGAGCATTCCAAAAAATAACTTGTTTCATGATTTTTCTGTCTAATCACGGTCATCCTGCGTATAAAGGCTACTAAACAAGCATGGTCAGCAGTCATTTAACATTGCGCAGAGTAAATGCACCTTTATTTTAAACTTAGCTTTTGCTAAGTTACACCATATTATTGAGTCCAGAAGAAAGAGTCATGCACATTTAATAAATATGTAGAATGGATCATGTTGTAATTTTTTTTTTATCTCACCATGTATGTTTTTACTGCCATTACTTTTGTTTTAAGTGAACCTGACAGCTGATACACGCTGTATAACTCATGGGCATTATAATTCAGACACTGGCTATATGATCAGTGTGAAACATTTTAAAGAAAAACATAGTTTAAAAGCCGTCAGGGACCAAACTGCACAACAGACCAGTCGAACAAATGGGTCTACCATGGCTTCTCCCCACTCACTGAACTGGAGTGACAGGTTTCTCTTGCATAAATGTATAGGAACAGGCCTAAGGGGAAAAATTTTCTCCTTGCGGAGACGGACAACCCATTCTGGCTGTCAGTGGTGAGGAGTCTTATAGCTGCAATACCCCACTAGGAAATATTCAAATTGTCTCTCCAGGGAGGAAGGAGACAAACTCTAGTGCCACCTATTGGAAGTAGCAATCCTAAAAGTCAAAAGTGGCCCTTTAACAAGCCTTTTCATATGACCTAGGATTGTTAAAGGGCTACTTTTGACTTTTAGGATTGCTACTTCCAATAGGTAGAACTAAAGTTTGGCTCCTTCCTCCCTAAAGAGACAATTTGAATAGGGAGAGACCTGTCAGTCATTGGAAGCAGTTAAGGAGAAGATGTCGGCGCTCGCCTTTCCGACTTGTCTCCAGTGCTGCTTTGTCCCCGGCGTCTTTTAAAGTATGTTTCTTTTGAAATGCTGCAGAGTTTCACAGTCAATGGCTGAAATCATACAGCATCTGACACATGCCGCCTGAAGCTCGGCCAGCATGTATCAGCTACCAGGTTCCCTTTATTCATGCTGAACATTTTTTAACATGACTTATTGGCAGATACGTGCTAAGTAAGTGTGGCTTCCATAATTCTGGACACATCCACACCATGTATTACATGATCAGCCATTTGTTAGAATGCTAGGGAAATGTATGCTGGAGGAACCAGGAGCTGGGCTGTAGTGATCAGCTGATTGCCAGAGTGATAATCCTTAGATATGCATATGATCCCTATGACAAACAGGATCCTTAGATATGCATATGATCCCTAAGACAAACAGGATATAAAGAATGTCTTTGGGCTCAGTATCCAAAAAACAATCAATTTATACGTATGTGCACTGACGTAATATGGCTTCATGCAAACATACAGAAAAAATGTGATCTACAAACATTATATAAATAGCGCAAACAAATACTAAAGAACAAACAAACATATGACTGCTACAATGTCATTATTTGCCAGCTCACAGCCTCTAGGGTACATTTGCTTTCCATGTGAATTTTGCAAAAAAATTTTTTAGTTTCTTCACAAACAGGTCCCTACAGTAGCCACTATTCAGATTTGTCTGTCAATCACCAGGGATCCAATTTCCCACTAAATGAAACTCGTCTTTACTGGCATAGAAATAAAAATTCATTCAAAACAGCCAAATCTGAAGGAAGCAATTTATTGGAAGTGTCAGGTTTGCATAAATTAGGCTGAAGAGGATATAGTGGTGATGGCCCCAGCCTCTGGAAGGAATACTCGGAGCAGATCTCTCATGAACAATTAAGAGACAAATTTTTCTTGAGGAGATGAACATGATGTAATGCTGATTAAACAGGTGGGCATCAGGGATGAGCTGTCGTGTCGATTTATCACACCTTCAAACTTTACAAGTGCAAACTTTGCAGCCAAGACCACGGCAAAATTATGTTCCACATAATCGAGAAGTGCCGTGCATATTGGGAAATGTCATAAAAAAATACACATAAAAGCTGTTGTAAACATGCAGGTAATAAAAAAAACTACCCGCAGCTTAGAAATATCCTCTGAACAGCAATATGTGTATGGATGCAGGCATGGGGCGCCTTGGAAATAAATCAGCTAAAATTCACAGCAAAGTTCAGGAGTAATACATGAGTATTTGTAACTGGCCATCTCTCTATTAACCTTCAGTTAGCTGCGCTAAATATTTACACTATTCGTCACATGCGGTCGCTGTAACATGTGTAGTCGAAGTCGAGGGTAGGGACTCGAGCTAGGAAGCTACCGAAATGGACAGTTACCAACTATACTGAAAACAAACTCGCCTGGTTTCCAATGGACCCCACATGACTAATTAAAGGTTAATACGCATCGCTTTCCTATGGTACGGTCACATTACTAATCATTTGTACATTGTGAGCATACATTTGAGGTATATTTTTGTTTTAGCACGAGAAAACCCTTTTATCACTGCGCTAATCTAGAGAAATGGCCACATGGGACATTGTTGTCAATGATATTTTATAAATCCGACTGACTGTGGAACTGAAAACCACAAGATTTTTTTAAGATTTTCTGCTGGCCTCTGAGAATGACAGCATATCCTATTTGTGACACTTTTTAGGTAGGCTCACACATATCATTTCTGAAGGATTTTTACAACATTGTTGCCATGTCTTTTCTTTATTCGATGACAGGAATATTTATTCCTATAATTTTCAAACAAAATGGCAAAAACGGAGTGGAAATGCTGTGAAAACGCCACATGAGAACATACATCAAGCAAATAGGTTAAACAGTAAAAATATAACTTTTAATACACAAAGAAATACTCTAAATCACATTATTAAAACCAAATCAATGAAATAATAAAAAAAGACCTTAGAGGGGTATTCCTGCCTCCAAGATCCTATCCCAAAATGTAATAGGTGTAATAATAATAATAATATTAGCAAATACCTGTAATAAGAAATTTAGTATAGTTCTTCTGATATAGACATATCTGTTACCTCATGTGCAGGGCATTGCAGCTTAGGTATCCATGGTTATATCCACTCATATAGTGACAGTTAGGGCGGCTTTGCATGTTGCAACATCGCACGTGTGATGTCGGTGGGGTCAAATTGAAAGTGACGCACATCCGGCGTCACTTTCGACATCGTTGTGTGTAAATTCTAGATGATACGATTAACGAGCGTAAAAGCGTCGTTATCGTATCCTCAGTGTATTCTCCGACATTTCCATAATGCCGGTGCAGCGACAGGTACAATGTTGTTCCTCATTCCTGCGGCAGCACACATCGCTGTGTGAAAAGCCACAGGAGCGAGGAACATCTCCTACCTGCCTCCCGGCTGCAATGGGAAGGAAAGAGGTGGGCGGGATGTTTACATCCTGCTCATCTCCGCCCCTCCGCCGCTATTGGCCGTCTGCCATGTGAAGTCGCTATGACGCCGCACGACCCACCCCCTTAGGAAGGAGGCGAGTCGCCGGCCAGAGCGACGGTCGCAGGGCAGGTGAGTGCATGTGAAGCTGGCGTAGCGATAATTTTCGGTACGCCAGCTATCACAAGATATCGTACCTGCGACGGGGGCGGGGACTATCGCGTGCGACATCGCAGCATCGGCTTGCGATGTCGCAACGTGCAAAGCCCGCCTTAGTTGGTCGTAACCATGGATACCTAAGCTGTAGTACCCTGCACATGAGGTAAGAGATATGAGATATCAGGAGAACTGTACTACCTACATTTCTAATTGGAGGTATTTGCTAATATTAATATTATTATTATTATTCCTACTACATCTTGGGATAGAATCTTGGCCATGGGAATACCCGTTTAGGTTAAAAAAAATTCCAAACATGAAAAGAAAATGGTCTTGTTGTCAGTAGCTGTAAATTGTTTGGTAGTTTAGATTCGGTAGTTAATAGTTTAGGCTAGAGCTACACAGTGACAGCATTTCTGAGAAAAATTGAGCTAAAAGTAATCTTTGTGACTTACTGTCACACATTTTAATAAAACAGCCAAGTTGCGACTGGCATTGAAGTCTATGGGAAGTTTGTCACATCTGAATTGGGACTACTAACAAAATACAACACATTTGGAAACATTTACTACTTGTCACTATATGTTTCAGGTTGGAAAGCGACACCATAGGACAGTGTTGGGGAACCTATTTTCTGCCGAGGGCCATTTGAAAATTTCTACCAATCTTCGAGTGACGCAAAAAATGATCAGCTTGAAAACTACCCTAATATATTTGGTTGAACAATTAATTAACTCACCCCTACTGTGGTGGTTGGAGCTGCTTATCTTTGGTGCGGCTGTGATGTTCGGTGATATTGATCATGTTACTTCTTACAACTACTTTTCCAGGTTTGTCTCAGTCTGGAGCGCAGTCAACATATACATCACATAGGAAACGTGGGGAGTACATACATCAAAGGAGGGGCTGAAGGCATATACACATCACAGAAGGGGCTGGGAACATATACATCACTAGAGAGGCTGGGGACATATACATCACTAAAGAGGCTGGGGGCATAGACATCACAGGAGATGCTGGGGCATACACATCACAGGAGACACTGGGGTGCATAAATTACAGGAGATGTTGAGGAGGACATATACATCACTAGAGAGGCTGGAGACATATACATCACAGGAGGTGCTGGGGCAAATAAATTACAGGAGACGCTGGGGGCATATACATCACAGGAGGGACTAAAGCGATATATACATCACAGGAGGGGCTGGGGGTATATACATTACAGGACACACTGGGGGCATATACATTACAGGAGAGGCTGATCTATATACATTAGAGGAGACGTTGGGGCGCATACATCACAGGAGGGGCTGGGGGCATATACATCACAGGAGGGACTGGGGTATCTATACATCACTGGAGGGACTTGGGCACAGACAGTACTGCCGGGTATGGACAGCACTGGGTGGCAAGGACAGCACTACAGGGACACGGACAGGACAGTGGGAGCACAGACATCACCAAGGGGACACGGACAGCACTGGGCGAAGGGCTCTAATCACTGGGTGGAGGGTTCACTGCACTGGGTGGAGGGCTCACTGCACTGGATGGAGGGCTCACTGCACTGGGTGGAAGGCTTACTGCACTCGATGGAGGGCTCACTGCACTGGATGGAGGGCTCACTGCACTGGGTGGAGGCCCCCCTCCGTTGGAGGGAGGGGTCACACAGCACTGGGAAGCAGGAGTCATGCAGCACCAGGAGGCACGTACAGCAGGGAAACCGGTAATCTTGCTGTTCCTCTTCTTCTGTGGGATGAAAGCGTACCTCGCACTTATCCCACCCATAAGATATGTCCTCAGCATGCTAGCACAGGTCAGCGTCCTGAGGACCTAATGGTATGTGCACACAGCATCCTTGCATCACACATTGTAATTTAAAGGGCCAGTAGCCGACAAGACCACGGCTGCCACCCGAGCACTGTGGTCGCATAAAAAGTCATCACAGGCCGCAAATGACCAAAGGTTACCACCCCTGTCATAGGAAATAATTACGTCAATTGTTGCAATACATCACTGTGTTTTCAGTGTCATGTGACACGTATCGCTGAGTAGCTCTAGCCTAATAGTGGAGGGATGGTGTCTATCTCCGTTTTTCCCTACAAAGGGTATTGCTTTCTGATAACAAAAGGTACCTGCCCCAATGGAGGCAATGTCAGCTGTAGCTTTTCCGGAACTGTAAAATGCCCAACTGTTCTCTGCTGTCTCACCAGTAAAACAACCCGTCTGTTATGGTTGTGCCTCGAACCAGCCTAGTCCCGTCATTGACTCCCACATTGGGGTCGGTTAACTCTGCAGCGCCACCTGGCCGTCACTTGAGGCATCAGGTGGCTAGAGTTTTGTACCATCCTGAGCCTAAGTGCTCATGCAGCCACACTGAGCATGTGCGTGATGTCATTGATGACAAGGCGGTCACTGATTGTTCATCAGTGACATCAGCGATGAAGTGGCAGCCTCTGATTGGTCATCATGACTTCAGCAATGACGTGGCAGCCCCTGTATGACTGCAGCCGACGCCATTACCACATGCCATGTGGTCTGGGCCAGGGTGGCGGCTATAAAAGGTCTGTAGCTCTGCCCATCGGTGCGCGAGCGTCATTTTGTATGCTGACAGCGAAGGCTGCTTTCCCTGCTGTCAGGAGTGAGTGGGTTCCAGCGCCAATGTAAGTCTGCAGTGCCTGTGGCAGACTCTTGTATATGTGCAGTGTAATTCTGACTTTAGGGCAGGCGCCGGTACCAGGTACTCATATCTAGGTACAAACTGTGTCTCGGCACGGTGAGGGATTAGAGTCCTTCCGGACAAAACGTGCCCCCTACACACACGCCCCGTCTGCAGTGGCAGACTTGTGTGTATGTGTGTGTGTCAGCTTTGGGTACCCATATGGAGAGAAGGTATGCACACCAGTGACAATGCAAGGGGAATACATGTAATAGCAGAAACTGCTGTGTGAATACTGGCCTGAAAAATACAATAGCTACATGCAAAAATGAAAAAATGAGTGAACCCGACCCCACCCATACCTTGCCGGTCCACATTATACATATATAGCTTGGGTCTCAGCTTCCCATACATGGTAAGTTTTTTAACTGCATGAGAGGACACACATTAGCTAGGGACCCCAAGAATAAAAGAATACCGTGAAGAGGTTTTGGGGCTCTGTTGCATTTATCAATTCAATAGCTAAATTTCTCTTTATTCATATTTCATGGCAGTAATGCAGATTCCACTCTCATTTTTTTCATTTTTGCATGTAGCTACTGTATTTTTCAGGCCAGTATTCACACAGCAGTTTCTGGTATTACATGTATTCCCCTTGCATAGACACTGGTGTGCATACCTTCTCTCCATATAGTGATTTTCTTTAGGTTTTTGAACCCAGTTCAGACTTAGAATGGTGTTCCAAACGTTAATTCTTTGTTAGTAGCTTTGGGTACCCAGTGACGCTAACTGGGTGACCTTCACGGTCTGACGTGACCCTGTACGCACGTGACCAGCTCAGTGGTTACGTTCAAGGTTTCCCAGTGACACTAACTGGGTTACCTTTCTGTTTCAACGTGTTCCTACACACGTGACCGTTCTCTGCTGCGTTTTTCTTTGGTTTAGACGTGTCCTATACTTGTGCACCTGTGAGGTTAACAGGGACACGCTACACGTAGGAGTGTGCCTTTACAACATCTCGTTCGTTTCTGTTTTGGTCTCCTGAGTTGCTGTACTCTGTTCTTCTGTCCTTAGTGGCTTTAACACCTGCCCGGCGGACGTGGGGCAACGATTGATATTATATTATTATTTCAATCGTCCCCTCCGTAACACCATCCTGTAATAAAGATGGAGACTTCTTCAGGTCTATTCTAAACCTTACTATATCTTGGCTTTCCAAGTCCTGACACAAACAATTTTACAGCCTAGTGATGCTCAAACAATCATGGAGAACTCTTTAACCTCTTATATGTAGCTCCGATTCACACCTGACCATCCTGGATTTTCTAGTCTCAACACAACATTTCACGGTGTGCCCACCCTGGTGTTCATTATTTCATCATATTGCTTAGTAATGAAAAGTAGAAGAAATCCATCTAATACTGTGTAAAGTCAAGGAGGTTGCCATCTGCCATCAGGCATGTTATGGACTGTTGCTAAATCTGGCCGTGGTTATTATGAATTTTGCTGATGCGGCAGAACTGGAATAAGTAGATGCAGTGGATAATCTGCTGAACATGACTATCCACATAAGACTGGAGAAAATGAATACAGCATAGCCCACGTCACAGCTACCATACGCACATTACTGGGATATTACCTTCACCATATAAGGCAACATTCAGTGCTTATACAGCCTCTTATATTAAAAAGCTTTCTTTATCTGAAGTAAGAAGTACTAATGCGGATATATCCTATTATAGTTCTGTCCTTTGCTTATATTGTACTTTACACCGGGGGGCATTAAATGTACATTTGCTATATCTTTCTGTGACCGCCCATTATATATATAGATATATACACATATATAGAGACTCAGACTAGACTGGCAACACAGAACAGATATAAGTCTGTCAAATATAGGAACCATAAGCTAAACACTTAGGATATGATGTTACTCATTCTTTTTCCTCAGTGAGACAGCTGATAGATGTGTGATGAACACATGACAACATCACTTCCAGAACTAAAGCTAGACACGATTAACCCTTCTAGGCCTCACTCCTGCTTACTTGCCCTGTATAAGGTAGAACAGTCCTTTTCAGAGTCCTATTCATCACGACTAGCGTTGTTCATGCTGGTCTTGACTTGATAAGGGGGCCTGCTGGTGTCAGAGGCTCATGTTTCTTACTAAATCAGGTGCGTCTGACAAGTTGCGTGCGGCACGCTACAAATGTTACTCCCGTCAGGGACTGGAGTAAGACAACAAATCTTAACAAATCTTACTGTTTATCAAGAATTAAATGATCTGTGGTGTCACGCCCCCAATCCACCCATATCTAAGGAGCTGTGCAAAACTGGCATGAAAATGCAAAAAAAAAAATCACATAATTAATGAAAAAATTGCGCAAAAATTGTGAGACTTATCAAAGTGTTTTACAGTACATTTCTGACAAAAACACTTGATGAACCAGGGCCTTATAGGCAATACTTCATACATAAGGCAGCTGTCAAATTCATTTTTTTCTATTAAAATTATTATTATTTTTATTAGACATCATAATTGTTATTATTGAATTTTGAGCTACTTATTGAGGCCATATCATCACTTTCAGGACTCCTTGTTCTTAATAATCTGAAGATACTTCTTCATGACATTGGCTGTTCTCTTGGGGTTGTTGTCCTGCTGTAGAATAAATTTGGATCCAATCAGATGCCTCCTTGATGGCATTGCATGGTGGATATATAACTGCATGTATGCCTTAGGATTGCGGACATCATTAACCAAATCCTAAACTCTATTTGCTGAAATGCAATCCCAAACTTGCAAGCAACCTCCACCATGCTTCACTGTTGCCTGCAGATACTCATTACTGTACTGCTCTCCATTCATTTAACGATCAAATTGCCATCTGTTACAGTCAAATATAACAATTAGACTCATCACCCAAGAGCACTTGCTTGCAGTTTTTTGCAGCCCAATTCTTAAGCTGTTTTGCATAATAGAGTCACTTGGCCTTGTTTCCATGTCAATGTCATGTCATATGGCTTTCTGGCCAGAATTCTTCTATGAGACAACTTCTGGATGGATTTCTCTGAACATTACATGGGTGCAGCTGGTTCTCACTAATTGCTGCCAGTTCTTAGCTGCTAACACTTCTGGACAGCTTCTGATTTAGAAGGAAAGTAAGATATGGCTTACGATTGGCTTATGGATTTCTCTAAATATTACATGGGTGCAGCTGGTTCTCAAGCAATCCAAAGTAGCAGAAATCCAGCTCACCTGGTCCTAAGAGTGCACGAAACACAGCCCACAGATCCAAGTTCAAAAAAAGAAAAGTCTAGAACATCTATCAATAATATTAATAAACATCAATTCATTGTTGTTCCATTCTAAAATCAGACAAAGGAGATAGCCATATCACCATCCAAAGTATCCATACATGTTCCAGATACACAGTTTCCCCTAATTCATGACCTTTAGCTGCTATTACTTCTGGATATCTTCTGATTTAGAAGGAAAGTAAGATATGGCTTTCTGGCCACAATTCTTCTATGAAGACCACTTCTGGACAGATTTCTCTGAAAATTACATGGGTGCAGCTGGTTCTCTCTAGTTGCGGCCTGTTCTTAGCTGCTAACACTTCTGCATATCTTCTGATTTAGAAGGAAAGTATGCGTGAAGAGTAATTCATCTGCTGCATTGTTTCTTTGGATGACTACTGCGCGTACGGTCCTCATCATTGCCTATTTCTTGATGATGTTTCAAAAAAATCTTGAACAGTACATATTGAAACCCGTCTTTGAAATCTTTCCCTGGCCTTGGAAAGACCTTGCCTACTCAGTATAACTACCTTGTGTTTTGTTGATGTACTCAGTCTTGCCATGGTGACCTGTGACATAAAACTGTCTTCCACAACCTTACCTTTGTAGCAGAGTTTTGCTGCTCCTTACCCAGTTTAAGCCTTTTACACAGCTGTTTCAGTTTTGGTTAATGACTGTGTTTCAACCTATGTATGATGGTGATGATGATCGTTATCACGTTTGGTACAATTGGTTACTCATACGCCTGACTATAATTCTACAAAATCCCTGACTTGTGCATGTATGCTCACTTGCATAAATCAGGGATTTTGTAGAATTATATCGTATTTTGAATTGATCGTATTTTGAAGGCAAAGGGTGGTCACATCACATATTGGTTTGATTTGGTTTGATTTAGATTTCTCTTTTATTCTAACACTTTGCATTTTGATAAGGGAGAAAAATGAATCATTAAAACAACTTTTGCACAGCACTATATATACCAGGACTTCTAAATGAGCTGTGCAGCAAAATAATTGTCTATGATCTATGTCTTGCCAACTTTAATTCATTTCTCATAATTTTTGCACAATGGCATTTCAGAAAAAATATACCTTAAAAAGGCAAACAAGAACTATGCATTTTGGATGACATCTCTGAGGCAGGTTTTGGTGTGTTCTTCCCATAGTGCTTCCCTAGACTGACAGGGGAGAAGCTGCTGGGGGCTTGCCTATGTGTAGGGGAAGATACCTGTCAGTCTAAGGTGGGTAGGAGTCATGGTGGAAAGAAGCCACTGGGGTCCTGCCCCAGGTTCCCATTAACTAGAAGGGTAACAATGCAAATATGGACATACTCACACAACAGTTTATCAAATATCTGTGTTGTCCATTTTAAAACAGACGGCATATAGACCTATAGAATTTATTGAAACTATTCAGAAATCTGTTTTGTAACTGATGTCTGAATGTGTCCTATGGATCATTTTAAGATATAAAGAGCAAATTACAAACAAAAATCAATTGTTTCTTGACATATAAAAGGGGGTCTCTGAGGTTAAAAAAAAAATCTTGGGCATGGATTATTAAAAAACAAACAAAATATGAAACAGAGGGACCTGGTGTCCTAGCCATGGATCCAACAGAAACTGCTCTGCTGAGCACATTGTCACCAGAGAAGCAATGACATAATACTTCACTCACATTTCCATTGAAGACACCTTGGACGTTCGAGGGAAGTGTGAGAACTGCCGTAAATTAGTGGGCACTGAGTGGCTGCAGGGCTCATGTGGCACCATAATGTCATGCAAGCCCTGGGAGACCCAGTGCAGACATCGCTAGAACAGGGCCGGTTATGTTTATTCTACACACCACAATATTACTCATTTAGTTTTCCGATTGCACATATTATATCAATATAATGTTGGACATCAAACATTGGGTTCCTGTGACCGGCAATCCCCCATACACATTAAAATGTAAGTCTAACATTTTATGTACATAGATCACTAGAAAGCTGTGGATTTACCATTACCATGTAAATATCCTCATTCTATATCAAGACACAGCTTGACATTAGATATGCTGTGACATTGTGCTTTTTATAATGAACTTAATGTGTATCAAGCTGTGTTCACACTATGTATGTAGTGCTTGATTTGCCACACACCAGGGAAACATTCCCACAAAATATACGCCTATATGCCAAATACTGTTATTGCTTTGTTTAACTATCGAAAATCATAGACAATTACAATTCTTCATGCAAAAGGAACTAGCAAACACTTGCTTGGTATAAGATTTTTTTTTGTTTAAATCATCTTTGATTCCCATAAACGTGCCCAGATAAAGGATCCTTGATAAAACATCCTTATTTTTAGAGATGAGCAAATCCGAGGTTCAGTGTTCATAGAAAACACAGACTTTACAAAAAAAACAGAGTTAAGGTTTGGAGTTCGATGCTTTACGTATGACCACCACCCGTGCAAGCATCGCTGTGCTCAGGTAGGCTCGGTGCTCAGCCTAGTGCGAGCTGCTTGCAGTGTTTTAACCCTAGAACGTGCAACCATAGAAATCTACATTGAAAACAAGTAACCTAGCAGGCCTGCGAGGCCCCAGGTATGCGTTCTAGGATTAACGTCTCGCACTGGGGGTAACAACAGTGTGATCAGATGTAATGTGCACCAAAAAAAAAAGGAAAAATCCCACCCAATCACCGGAAGTGATCTGTTTATGGCTGGCTGCATGTGAGAGGATACCTGAACTGCCCATGTAGTTACTTCCTTTGGGGTTCAGGTCCCAAATCAAACTTTATCTAAAGTCCGGATGAACCCACCGAACTGAACTTCAACGGGTCTGCTCATCTCTACTTATTTTCTACTTTATGCACTTTTTAAAGAAAATCTTTCAGCAGGTGTTTGCTACTTCATCTGAGAGCAGCATGTTGTAGGCAAAGATATTCTGAATCTAACCATATTTAACTTAGATAATGTCAGAACGGCTGCACCCAGTAATCTAAGTATTGGGTATACTGAGCTGAGAGAACTGTCCCACCCATACCATTCTCTCGATATTGACTGTGAGGTGTCAATCAGAGCAGGGGGTGTGCCGAACAACATGGCAGGAGGGAGCTAGCCTCACCAATTATAAAGGGGGCTTTACAAGCTACGACATCGCTAATGCGAACTCGTTGGGGTCACGGAATTGGTGACGCACATCCGGCCGCATTAGCGATGCCGTTGTGTGTGACACCGATGAGCGATTTTGCATCGTTGCAAAAACGTGCAAAATCGCTCATCGGTGACATGGGAGTTCATTCTCAAAAATCGTTACTGCAGCAGTAACGAGGTTGTTCCTCGTTCCTGCGGCAGCACACATCGCTCAGTGTGACACCGCAGGAACGAGGAAGCTCTCCTTACCTGCCTCCCGGCCGCTATGCGGAAGGAAGGAGGTGGGCGGGATGTTACGTCCCGCTCAGCTCCGCCCCTCCGCTGCTATTGGGCGGCCGCTCAGTGACGTCGCTGTGACGCCGCACGGACCGCCCCCTTAGAGAGGAGGCGGTTCGCCGGTCACAGCGACGTCACCGGGCAGGTAAGTATGTGTGACGGGTCTGGGCGATGTTGTGTGGCACGGGCAGCGATTTGCCCGTGTCGCGCAACAGATGGGGCGGGTACCCACACTAGCGATATCGGGACCGATATCGCAGTGTGTAAAGCCCGCTTAAGGGTCTATTTGCTAAACCAAATGTAGCAAATAAACAAAAGATCGGACTGTGACAACACAGGCATGTCTGAACTTTCTGTTTTAACCCTTACAGCATGCTGGCTTCTGCTTATATAGCAAAAAACTGCTGACAGAGTCTCTTTAAAAGGACATAGAATAAATGGATCCTTTTACCATTACCATACAGGAACTGGGGGCACTAGATGGTGGTGGGACACTTGTCCTTAGGACTTATTTAGACATCCATTTTTTGCATACGAGTCCTATCCATGTTTTAAATGTATAGCACTTGTACCTATAATGGTGAAGCGGTTCATGCAAAATCACATGACTAATTTTAATTTGAAACCAACAATACAAGTCTATGGGTCTGTAAAAAAAGCGAACTGCACTTGGATGCCATCAGAGTGTGGTCCAATTTAATTTTCACAAACTGTTATATAGGAGAAAGTGGGGAAACTTTTTTAAAATAAAAGAAAAACTGATGAAAATCGGACCAGATTGACGATATTTTTTGATGAAAGATGGACTGTTTATCTCAAATGTTAAAAAAAGCTGCCATCTGAATGAGGCCTTATTAGCATGACCTACTGGGAGTCAGTAGGCAGCTTTTTGTATCTGTATGGGTATATGACTAGTGTAAACAGTCTCACACCAAGAGAAGTACTTACACAATAAGTAGGTGGAGGTACATGGGATATCAGAGTAGATAATAAAGAGGAGATGAATGGAATCATATCTAGTATTTGCCAGAAAAAAAATGTGGATGTATTTTTAATAAATTATCCATTAAATACTGGGGAGACTGCAGATGGAAACAACTGCTCCTGTGCGTGATCCGGTAAATTCTACAGTAAATTATGGCACGCTGATCAATTTCTGCGCTGCATGCAGGACACCCAGACTGTGCTGATGTTATATCACACTCCAGCAATCCACGGAAAGAGCAATTAGGAATCAAAGGACTTGTCAAGTCGTATACCTACAACAGCAAGGCAGTCAAAGGGGAGCTGAGGCATCAAACTATTAATAATAAATTACAGTAATATCCAAACCACTATTCTTCAGCGGCAACCCCGTACTATAGCTCATGCTAGCAATAAAGGAAATTATCCAAGGTTATGTATGCTTCTTCACGCAGAGGAGCCAGAAGAGAAAAGAGAATGAAGTGTAAAACGGTGGTAGATGGCTGCAGTACCGAATCTGGACAATAAGTGGCAGTATGACAACAAACCATTTTCCTAATGCTTACTTATCTGTAGTAAAGGAATATTCATATTCTGAAGTCATAAACCAATATAACCAATTCAAGAGGCATAAAAGTCTGCCATCAACAGTAAGCCTGTAATCAGTGTACACGGTGTAGGCTCTCACCACTTAGAAAAATGACACAAGCTTATTAAAACAACGCCAAACCTACAGCTCTCAAGACGGTTTATGAAAAATACCCCAGTGTAATATTCCATTATTGATTTACATCTGGATCTAGACTTTAAAGTGCAGCTTCTTCACCATGAACACACAATAAAACCGCTAATCTAGTAATGTCCAGCTGTACTGTGGTCTTTTTGCTTTACAGTATTGCAGCTTCACTTCTACCAGTCAGCAGACTAGAAAATAGATTCCTAGACAGTCTGAAGCCTGGATCTAAATGGAAACTTCACGCCACTGTACAAGGCACTCGGACGCCAGCTGATAAACTCTAAGATTCCAAATAAGAAAGCTCAGGAACTCTGAAACACTCTTGTATTTTACCATTACTGCATTAAAGGGAACCTGTCACCAGGGTTTTCCTTTATGAGGTGCAGCCACCACCAGAGAGCCCTTATATACAGCATTCTAGAATAATGTATATAAGAGCCCAGACCAATCTGTATAACGTAAATCACACCTTTATAATACTCACCTAGGGGGCAGTCCGGTCCAATGTATGTTGCTGCTCTTGGTTCGGCGCTTCTTCCATCTTGTGCGATTGCCGTCCTCCTGCTTAGCCCCGTGTGGATGACGCGTCCTGTGTCATTCACACAGAGGGCTCTATTGCGCTCCTGTGCTCCTTTGATCTGCCTGGCTGAGAGCAGATCAAAGTATTGTAGTGCGCATGCGCGGGTGGTCTTTGACCTTTGCTTGCACCTGCGCATTACAGTACTTTGCTTTGCCCTCAGCAGGGCAGATCAAAGGAGCACACACGCAGGAGTGCAATGGAGGCCTTTGTCTGACTGACGCAGGACGCGTCATGCACACAGTACTGACATTGCAGCCCGTATACCCTACATGCTGCTGTCTGCAACCAATCACTTGCCTCAGCGGTATATCGTCACTGATGGCTGCAGATCTCAACCTTATACTGGCAAGAGTGGAAGTATATAGTGACTGTTTTACCATTAATGAGGTCTATGTACAGCATTTTACACATTTTGGACAACCCCTTTAACTCCTTAATGTAAATGATGTACATGTATGTCATCGCTGGTGCCACTGTATGTGGAGGAAGCTCAGGAAACTCTCTCACACATGGAAGATGCCAGCTACGCTACATATAGCATATGCATCGGCTCTTCGAAACACATCAGGGCACCGATGGGTTACCTAGACAGCCGATAGTCTGTTGAAGGCTCAGGTCATTGTTATCTTGATTCCCTTATGAAACTCAGGCACAGTTTGAGCTTCATAGGAGACTGTGATTTTCACTATATACTACAATATTGTAGTATTGCAGCATACAGTATAAGAAATCAGACAATTGCAGGTTCAAGCCCCCCTAAAAAAGCTAAAACAGTTGAAAAAAGTAAAAAAAAAATAGAAATTAAAGAAATATACAAATTTATATCACCCTTTTTACCTAATTAAAAATAAGGAAATTAAAAAACTAAAGCATATTCGGTATCTCCACATTTGTGGATGTGTGTGGAAATATAAAGATGAATCAACCAATACAATAAATGCTGTAAAAGGAAAATAGAAAAACAGTGTTATTTGGTCACCACAAATCTCTAATAATGACCGATCAAAATGTTGTAGGTATCACAAATAAGGCTATGTGCTCACGTTGTGTCCCTGCAGAAATTTCTGCAGCGATTTCAACAGCACATGTGCACTTCAAATCGCTGCAGAAACACTGCGTACTGAATGCAGTGAAAAAGCCGATTTCATGCGCTCTGGATGCAGCCCCCACCATAGACAGAGCGGGACCTGCATCCAAAGTGCACGGAATAAGTGACATGTTGCTTTTTAGAACGCAGCGATTTGGCAGCATGCAAATCGCTGCGTTCTAAAACGCAACGTGCGCATGGATTATGCACAATCTTCATAGATTATGCTGGGGACGCAGCATGCATGCAGTTACGCTGCGGTGCAATATGCAGCGTAACTGCACGCAAATACGCAACGTGGGCACAGAGCCTTAATGTCAACAAAATCTCCCACTCACAAGTATTCTCACAGCTCCATCCACAGAAAAATCGGAAACATTATGGGTCTCAGAAAATGTTGACACAAACCAAAACATTTTTTTTTTTTACAAACGTCAACATTTAAATAAAAGAAAAAAGCTGTGCAAGTTTGCTTCACCATAATCGTACCCATCTAGAGAATTATGTTTCCAGTACATTTTTCATTCAATAAAAGCTGTGACAAAAATTCAAAACACAATTGCATGTTTTTTCACCATTTTATTCCACTTCTATTGCTTTCCTGTTTTTCGGTACATTCTATAGTACAATGAATGGTGTCTTCAAAACAAAAACTCGCCCTGTAAAAAGTAAGACCTTATACAGCTATGTCAATGGAAAAATAAATAAGTTATGGATTTTATAAAAAGAGGAGGATAAATGCAAAGGTAAAAGCTAAAACTGCTTGCAGAAGCAAAGGGTTATTGAGTAATATCATGACTCCAAGACTCAATAATTGGAATAGCTCCATGGCGCCACAGAAAGTACCATAGTCAGTACCAGTGGCTCTGGTGGGTGCAGGCTCCGCACATCCACCAAGCTGGGTTTGACTGGGACCTGCAGTACCACTGGCTGACTGTGGTGGTGTGAGCTTTCCAGCTATCACCTGTCAGCCAGAGCCAATGGGAAGGCACCACACCCTTCTTATTCATCATCAAGTCTGCTGGTGGCTGCCAGATATAGCTTTTGTATATTTACCGCTGCATCTCTGGTTCCCTGTCCTTGTATTGTTCCCTGTGTTTTGACCTCTGCCTGACTTGTGACTGTTCACCTCCCTGCTATTTGTATACCCTGCTGCCATCTCTGGTTTTGACCTTAGCCTGATTTACTTGATTTACTGAAGACTATTTTGTCTGCTGATTTTGCACCTTTTGTACCTCCTGGTTTGAGCTTGCCTGACTACCATTCTTCTCTGGATAGCAGCCTTTTCATAATCAGAGATCTCCTAGACCTTATATTAATTTCAGATCCCTGTATAGGGGTTAAAGGGTTTTGGATCTCCCCCGACCCGAAGTCCCGAGGAACAAGTATCCTTATATCTCGCTCCGTTCCCTGGGAGTTCTTGGATTCTCGCAGCGATGACTCAGGACGGTTGCTGTTGGTAAAGGGTAGGATCGCCTCGCACATATACACTCTAGCCTCACTATATCTTCCAAATACTGGACAAATTACAGCACTGACCGACTTCCTGGAAACGATAGAGGATTTTATGGAGGGCACTCTCATTTTAGGGGGAGATTTTAACATCGCACTGAACCCAGTCCAAGACACCTCTTCGGGCACTTCGGCACATCCTCTAGCGGCCCTTCGTAAACTAAGACGCATAATACATGAACACCAATTGGTGGATACATGGAGGCTATTACATCCAGCCGATAAAGACTATTCATTTTATTCGACGGCACACGGAACATATTCTAGAATCGATTACTTTTTTGTAAAGCATGGGGATCTCACAAGGATCTCTCAGTCTCAAATAGAAAACATTACCTTTTCCGATCACGCACTTTGTACGGTAAAGGTGTTGTTACAATCCTCAGTGCCACATCAGTGGCAGTGGAGGTTGAATACCTCTCTGTTGGAGGACCCGGAGATCCTACAACTAGTACAAAATACCCTGACAGAATACTTCATGAGGAATAACTCGGGAGACATCTCAGCAACTTCAGTGTGGGAGGCTCACAAATGTGTCATTAGGGGTGTATTGATTCAGCAGGGGGCAAGACGAAAAAGGGAGCGGGAGCTTGAGATATCTACGCTCTTAACGCAGTTGAAAGACCTGGAGACCCGTCACAAACAGATGCCCTCGGTAGAGGTGGGAAGCGCCCTCATTAGAGCCCGCGACAACTTGCGGAAACTGCTCAATAATAAGGCTAAGGGGATCCTTGTCAGATCTCGTCGGCATTTTTATGAATTTGGGAATAAATGCAGCAAAACACTGGCGAGAGCGCTTAGACAACAACAAGCGTCAACATTTATTTCTAAAATTTCCCCCACACAATCGCAGGGTACTATGCTACATTCATCCCTGGAAATTGCGGAAACCTTTAAAAAATTTTATGCATCCCTATATAATCTAGAAACAAATGGCCCTTCAAAGTCATCACTTACCCTTAAACGTAAAATAGTAGATTATATTAAAGAAGCTAAAATGCCGCACTTGGAAGATTCGGAGATTGCAGCATTGGAAATACCAATTACGAACCAAGAACTGTGGGATGCTATTGCATCTTCCAAAACAGGAAAAGCTCCAGGACCTGATGGCCTGCCCCTGGTGTATTACAAAAAACTTAAAGAACTACTAACACCGCACCTTCTGCGTACCTTTAACTCCAGGGCCCAGAGGGACTCAAACCCTAACGTTGATTCTTTGAGAGCCCATATCACAGTCATACCTAAAGCAGGGAAAGATCCAACGCAGTGCGCTAGCTATCGCCCAATATCATTATTAAATGTAGACACGAAACTTTTTGCTAAAATACTGGCGACCAGACTGGCACCTCTGCTTCCACGAATTATCCATCCAGACCAGGCGGGGTTTATGGCAGGTCGCGAGGCACGAGACAACACAATTAAGGCCATTAACTTAATACATGCAGCAAAAACAGGAGGAATTCCGTCCTTGCTATTGTCGACAGATGCCGAAAAGGCATTCGATAGAGTAGACTGGACATTTATGGAGGTTACGCTCAGAAGTCTGGGGTTGGGTGACGGTATGTTGGGATGGATATTGTCTCTTTACACTATGCCATCAGCGAGGGTGCGTGTGAATGGGATCCTTTCGGACCCTTTCACCATTTCAAACGGCACCCGTCAGGGATGCCCGCTGTCCCCTCTAATATTCATCCTAACGTTGTAGCCCTTCCTTAGACATGTACGAGCTAATAGCGATATTGCGGGTGTGGTGGTGCGCCAGGCCGTGCATAAAGTCGCAGCATATGCGGACGATCTCCTGTTTTTTGTCTCGGCTCCCAAAGTGTCTCTCCCTAACTTGATGAAAGAGTTTCAGAGGTATTCTCAATTAGCAAACTTCAAAATTAACTTCTCAAAGTCAAAGGTCCTTAACATCAATCTGTCTCCAAGGGAAGTGGAGGAGTTGAAATCATCTTTTAGTTTTCGGTGGGCAGTTCAGTCTCTTAATTATCTGGGAATACGTCTTACCAGTGACTTGAGCCTCCTCTATGTCCATAATTTTCTACCCTTGCTAGCATCCATTAGGAAAGACTGTGACCGGTGGGGAAAATCCCTGTTCTCATGGTTTGGTAGAAATCAAATCTTTAAGATGAATATACTGCCCAGGCTCTTATACATTTTCCAAGCTCTCCCAATTAAAATTCCGGCTGCATTCTTCCGAACACTAGAATCAATTCAGTCATCTTTTATATGGGCGGGCAAATCAGTACGCTTAAAGAGAACCACCCTATTTAGACCCAAACGCAAAGGCGGGATCGGGATGCCGGATATGAAACGTTACCATTTAGCGGGCCATCTCACCAGGATAATTGATTGGTGTAGGAACGGTACACAAAAGGTGTGGGTTCAAATTGAACAGTCTTTTTCTCAAATACCTTTAAATAAATTGCCTTGGGTGCTCCCGGAGGCTCCTGCGGGGCTGAAGGTACATCCAACTATTGGTCCTACGGTGACGTATTGCAATACGGGTCTGGTGCGTGCAGAATTGATCCCCCTTCACTCCCGCATGATGCCTATCTTGAGCCATCCCTCTTTTGAGCCAGGAAGAACGGACCCCATATTTCACCTGTGGATACACATTGGGATGGATCGGGTAGAAGACTTGGGAGACCGAGAGGGTTGGCCCTCGATTGCCAATCTGGAGGCTAGACAAACCCCAGCCCCGTTGGGACGCTGGAGATGTTTACAGCTGGCACATTTTCTCAGTAAAATTCCAAATAGGGCCTATTTCCAACAGCCCAAGACACGATTTGAAATTATCTGCGGGGGAACAGGTCCGACTCGACACTCGTTATCGGCGGTATATTCTTTGTTATCCTCACCTTCGGACCAACCTCCTCCGTCATTTGTAGCGAAGTGGGAGAGGGACCTCGGCGTGAGCCTCTCCTCTGACCAGTGGGAACGTATCTGCTCGTCGCTTGCACACAGCTCATCCATTAGCTCTCGATTCCAGGAAGCCAGTTACAAATTGCTGTCCAGATGGTACAGGGTGCCATCTGGAATTCATGCCATTTTTCCAGGAGTGGACCCGATTTGCTGGAGGTGTGGTGGGGGGGAGGGCACTCTCTTCCACGTGTTTTGGGAGTGCGAGGCGATCCAGCCATTCTGGAAAGGTGTGTCCGACATCATCCGGTTGGTTACAGGAACCACTGAAGAAATGGGTCCAGCCATCTTCCTGTTACATCACTGCGAGACCCCATTAAAAACATACAAAGCATCCCTGACGAAGTTCCTCATAATGGCAGCGAGACTATGTATCCCGGAGAGATGGAGATCTCGGACCCCCCCCACGATGGCACAGTGGATCACTAAGGTCAATGACCTAATGCATATGGAGGATCTGACCTCCTCATTGCATGACTCATATGTGAAATTCTGGGCCACCTGGCGGGGGTGGATGGACTTCCAACAAACAGGGGACTATAGAGAGCTGGTGGGGGACGGCACGGGAACCAACGAATCCGCAATGCTGTAAGTGTGCTGATATGCGGCGAGTATGAATGTCCGCCGACTTTTCCTTCCTCCCCCCCTTTTTCTCCATACCCTTCTACCTCACCTTCTCCCGCCCCACCTCTTCCCTGCTCATCCTCTTATGACTCTTCTATATTTTTCTTTCTTTTTCTATTTTATCTTCTTCTTCTTTTCTTCTTTCAAACTTGAGGATCTTAATAACCCTAGGCACAATGTGCGTTGTCACTTAAATAAATAATAAAGAAAAACCTTACGGGAACCTTGCATAGTTAGATGTTCGGGATGGGATGTACGTCTGCTACATTTTACCTAGTTGTGCATAAGAATGGTTTCAATGTACTCTCTACTCGGAGCAAACTGTGATTTTTGCAGACGGGCCGTTAGGTCCACGGACCTGTATTTGTTTGTTTTGACGGTTTCTAAATAAATAAAGAATTTAAAAAAAAAGGGTTTTGGAGTTCTCGTGATCCTGCTGAGTGGGTGGCTTGCCTCTAGTCTGTGCATGATAGTCACCCTGTGTCTGTTGTCCCGGACAGACGATGCACAGACAAAGCCAAACCATTTTCAGATCTTATATCGAATCTATAATAATTCAAAAGGTAATCTAATGTAATATTATTTACATAAAGTAATACAATCAAAAAGCGTTGCTAGCCCTTCAGAGTGTGACCATACAAATCCAAAAATATTGTGAACCTAATGGGAAAAGTAGCTGTCAGGGTTCCTATATGGCTGACAATACATCTTATAGTGAGTGCGGTAATGCGAGATTTGTAAAAGCTGACTATGTGTTAGTGATCTCTAACAATTAACAGATTCAATAAAAATACGTATATGTTGGAAAGCCTAATGTTATAGGACTATTGCAGAAGACAGCAGTAAGTCACCAACTTAGTTCCTTATTACACTGGCAGAATTCAGCAAGCACAAAACGACGTTAATTACAAAGTATTGATCTGGTCTTCCCTCACCTTTACAAGATCAATGGTGAGCCATACAGAAAAACAGAACTCTGAACTAAAGGAAAGACACGCTCGGGAAACCTAACCCGACTTGCTATAGCCATATTATAGCTTTAGAGTCACTCAGTGATCAATATACAAACTCCATCTGAATTGTGAACTGTATCATTTTTTTGGAAAAGACATAACTAAGCTTTAAAACGCATCTTAAAAGGGTTGTCCACTACTAGGACAATCCCTTCTGATTCCACTTGTTTCTTCCAGGTAAAATAACAGATCCTATACTCACCTCCTGTTCTGGCACTGTTCTAGCGCTGTGTCACGTCCTCACAGAATCTGCTCCTGCGACTTCTGCTCCAGTCACCAGGCGACGCCATATTCCCGCTGTGGACAGTGCTGGTGATGCGGGAGGAGTCAGTGCCGGTGGCTCTGGTGGGCGGAGGCTCCGCTCATCCACTAGGCTGGGTTTTCCTGGTGCCTGCAGTACCACTGGCTGAGTGTAGGTGGCATGTGTCTTCCAGCTGAGGTTGCCACAATTCAGCTTCAGCCAATGGAAAGACACCACACCCTTTTTATCTTTTCTTCTGTCTATTGGCCATTGCCAGATATAGATTGTATTCCTGCTAGACTCTGGTTTCCCCCTGCTCTGATTATTGATTCCTGCTTTGACCCTGGCCTGCTTTCTGACTACTCTCCTGCCTGCCGTATTTGTACCTCACTGCCCGATCCAGATTTGACCTCTGCTTTGTTTTCTGATTATGTCCTTGCCTGCCTGATTCTGTCCCTGTTTTGCATTTCCCGATTCGACCCTGCCTGGCTACTACTCTCATCGGACTGCAGCCTACCACAGGTAATGATCTTCAGGGCCCTGTGTAATTTCAAATCCCTGTATAGAGGTTTAAGGGTTTCAGGTTCTCGGGGTCCTGCTTTGTGAGCAGCTCTCCTCTAGCCTGTCCTTTACAGCCAGCCTGAGCCTGTGGATCCAAGCAAGCGTTACACGCTGTCAGTAAGTGCGATTCGGGGCTCACGTTACATTGTGACATCACGCAAGCCCAGCGTCCAATCACCACTGGCTTGTGGAGGAGTTCCACTGTTTGGCCACATTAGAGGTACTCCAAACACGACATGGCATCCTCTATTTATTCCAGACAATTTTGTGTGCTCTAAAATTCAAATGGCGCTCCTTCCCTTCCGAGACCTGTTGTGTTCCCAAACAGTAGATTTCCACCACGTATGGCATATCCATGTAATCAAGAGAAATTTCATAACAAATTGTTTGGGGAATTTCTTCTGTTCCCCTTGTAAAAATAAAAGATTTGGGGTTTAAGCAACATTTATGTGGTAAAAATATATTTTTTTATTTTCACGGCTCAACGTTATAAAATTCTGTAATGCAGTGGTTCAACGTGCTCACTAAAACATCTGGATAAATTCCTTAAGGGGTCTACTTTTTAAAATGAGGTCACTTGTTTGAGAAGTCCACTATTTGGGCACATCAGGGGCTCTTCAAATGCGACATGGCATCTTCTATCTATTCCAGACAGTTTTGTGCTCTAAAATTCAAATGAATTTTTTTAGTCCCTAAAAAAATTGTTTTAGTAAGTTTTGGTGGAAAAATAAAAAGTTGCTGATAAACTTTGAACATTTCTAACTTCCTAACAAAAAAATGACCGTATTTTTCGCTTTATAAGACGCACCTGATTATAAGACGCACCTCCAAATTTGATGAAGGAAAAGAGATTTTTTTTTTTAATGTTAAATGGGGTCCATCTTATAATGCCAGTGTCCGTCTAACAAATCATATAGGGTATATGTTCCTCATAGCCCCCCATCCTAAAATTAGCCCCCCTTAGTCTGGATATGGCCCGCTTATATTGAATATAGCCCCCTTGTGCTGGGACACGTCCCCCTGTGCTGCCCCTGGCCCCTATACATGGTACACCTCCCCTGTGTTAGATATGGCCCCCATGTGTGCTGCCCATGGCCCCTATAGATGGCACACCTCCCCTGTGTTAGATATGGCCCCCATGTGTGCTGCCCATGGCCACTATAGATGGCACATCTCCCCTGTGTTAGATATGCCCCCCCATGTGTGCTGCCCATGGCCACTATAGATGGCACATTTCCCCTGTGTTAGATATGCTCCCAAAATGTGTGCTGCCCATGGCCACTATAGATGGCACATCTCCCCTGTGTTAGATATGCCCCCCATGTGTGCTGCCCATGGCCACTATAGATGGCACATCTGCCCTGTGTTAGATATGCCCCCCATGTGTGCTGCCCATGGCCACTATAGATGGCACACCTCCCCTGTGTTAGATATTCCCCCCATGAGTGCTGCCCATGGCCACTATAGATGGCACATCTCCTCTGTGTTAGATATGCCCCCAAGCTGCTGCCCATAATAAAATAAAACACTCTTTCCTTACCTTCTCAGTGCTATCCCTCCTCGCAGTTGAGCTCCGGCTTCCTTTCTTCCTGGTTCTTGCTGCCGGTCATGTGATCGGCACGGCAGAGTGATATCATCTCTGCGTGCCTTATCACAGACAACAGCAGCAGGAGACCGGAGATCAGTGCTGGAGGTAAGTAAAGCTTTTTTTATTTTACTATGGGCAGCAGCACGGGGGCCATATCTAACACAGGGGGATCATGGGCGATCAAAGGAGGGCGCAGGCAGATATAATATGCCCCGCTGCCCCAGTCCCTCAGCGTGATGCAGTTTCAGCACCACACTGCTGGACAGTGGCTGTGCATATTATATGAGCGGGAGCAGGAGATCAAACGCTGCTGCTCGCAGCTGTCACCTGCCCCCAGCACCGCTCCAGAGCAGACCCTGCAGTATATATATATATATATATATATACCCCCGTATATTCGGTTTATAAGACGCACCCCCTACTTTCCCCCAAAATTTGGGGGAACAAAAGTGCGTCTTATAAAGCGAAAAATACGGTATGTTTCAAAAATTGCGCTGATGTAAAGTAGACATGTGGGAAATGTTATTTATTAACTATTTTGTGTGACATAACTCTCTGGTTTAAGGGCATAAAAATTCATATTTTGAAAATTGCAAAATTTCCAATATTTTCACACATAAATGCAAAAAAAAAAATCGTCCTAAATTTACCACTAGCAGGAAGTACATTATGTCTCAAAAAAAGACTTAGAATCACTGGCATCCGTTCAAGCGTACCAGAGTTATTACATCATAGGGTTGCTTCTCACTTGCGAGTTTCTCGCAGTAGAGCAATGCGAGGAAAACTCGCATTGGAATCGGACACATGTTAGTGAATGATTCAGCTCTCATCTGCGATTTTTTTCTCAGTCCAAATCGGACTGAGAAAAAAATCGCAGCATGCTGCTTTTTTGCGAGTTTCTCGCACCATTGGTCCCAATGATTTCCTATGGAAGGGGATTAAAAGTAGGATCACACACGCGCACCAGCGTTCACATTTGCGAGTGTGGCAGTAACTTCGCTCATTAAATATTCAACAGATGAATGTGACATCACATTCCCAAAGGTAAATTAAATGACACATGTGTAATAGCTTTTATATAATTAAGATGTTGCATGAAACTAGCATCGCAAACGCGACACACACGTGAGCAAAAAGCATCGCACTTGCGTTGCACTCGCACCTAACGTGAACTAAAATCAGCCGAGTATTTTTCAGCCCAGTCGGACCGATTTTACTCGCATAGATGTGTTTCCAGCCATAAAGTCACACTGGTTAGAATTGAAAAAATGAATGGTCATGAAGTTGAAAATAGGTTGGGTGGTAAAGGGGTTTAACCCCTTCAGCCCCCGGGCACTTTCCGTTTTTGCATTTTTGCTTTTTGCTCCTTTTCTTCCGAGAGCCGTAACTTTTTTATTATTCCGTCAATCTTGCCATATGAGGGCTTGTTTTTTGCGGGACGAGTTGTACTTTGAAATGAAACCATAAGTTTTACCATATATGGTACTGGAAAGCAGCAAAAAAATTCCAAGTGTGGAAAAACTGCAAAAAAAGTGTGATCGCACAATAGTTTTTGGGATGTTTTATTCACCGTGTTCACTATAGGATAAAACTGATGTATCTATGTAATGCCTCAGGTCGGTGCGAGTTTGTAGACACCAAACATGTATAGGTTTACATGTATCTAAGGGGTTAAAAAATTCACAAGTTTGTCCAATAAAAGTGGCGCACGTTTTGCGCCATTTTCCGAAACACGTAGCGTTCTTATTTTTTGGGATCTATGGCTCAGTGATGGCTTATTTTTTGCGTCTCGAGCTGACGTTTATAATGATACCATTTTTGCGCACATGCTACATTTTGATCGCCTGTTATTGCATTTTGCGTAAAACTTGCGGCGACCAAAAAACGTAATTTTGGCATTTGGTAAATGGCGTAGTGGCAAAAAAATTCCAATCAGATTAATTGATTTTATATTTTGATAGATCGGGCATTTCTGAACGCGGCGATACCAAATATGTGTATATTTATTTATTTTTTAACACTTTAATTTTCAATGGGGGTAAAGGGGGGTGATTTGAACTTTTAGGTTTTTTTTATTTTTTTATTTTTTAAAACTTTTTCTTTACTTTTTTTTTATTTTACTAGCTTCCCTAGGGGGCTATAGCGATCAGCAATCTGATCGCTATTATCTATCTGCTGATCACAGCAATACAGCTGTAAACAGCAGATACAGTCACTTTGTTTTTCCCTCTGCTCTCGGCCGAGGGAAAACGAAAGTGAAACTTCGTAGCTCCAGGTGTCATCACATGACCCTGTGCTACGATGGCAACCACCGATAGTCACGTGATAACACACGTGACTTCCGGTGGGGGCGGCGGTAAGTAAAAAACATGGCCGCGCGCATTTAGATCTTGCTGCCAGACTTTGGCAGCAAGATTTAAGGGGTTAATGGCCGCAGGTGGAAGCGATTCCACCCGCGGCTAGCAGGCACACATGTCAGCTGTTGAAAACAGCTGATATGTGTGCCGATCCACGCCGCCTGCCCGCGGCAGGGGGCGGGGCTTAACGGGACACGATCCTGGACGGATAGATCCGTCCAAGGTCGTGAAGGGGTTAAAGGGAATCTGTCAGCAGGTTATTGCTATGTAAGCTGAAGCCAGCATGCTGTAGGGGTTAAAAAACAAAAATCAACTAGCCTCTCTTATCAGGCTCCATGCTGTTATTTATGTAAATGAAAGACTTTATCACTTGGTGATTATCATTGTTTGGTCTAGGTGGCTTATGCAGGCAGTGTGGTATGCTGCCTCCTGTGATTGACACCTCACTGTCAATGCTCTATGGAGAGCTTGGTGTTTGCGGCATGCCACACTGCCTGCATAAGCCACCTCCTGTGATTGACACCTCACTGTCAATGCTCTATGGAGAGCTTGGTGTTTGAGGCATGCCACACTGCCTGCATAAGTCACCTCCTGTGATTGACACCTCACTGTCAGTGCTCTATGGAGAGCCTAGTGTTTGTGGAGACAGCTCCCTGGGCTCAGCTACATGACTAAAGCTAAAAATTTAAATTATGTCAGAACAGCTTTACCCAGTAATCTATGTGATACACCAATGGATTCAGGGCATCTTTGCCTACATCATGCTGTTCTCAGATGAGGTAGCAAAAACCTGCTGACAAATTCCCTTTAAGTGCTGAAAACATATTCAGATTTTTTTTTTAACTTTGCATGTGTTGCCATTTTCGAAGACTCCTAATTCTTTAAATTTTAGGGATATGGGGCTATTTGAGGGCTTATTTTTTGCACCATAAGCTGACATTTTTACTGATACCAATTTGGGGTAGATGCAATGTTTGCATTTTATTGCAGTGTTGTGGCACGCAAAAATCCCACCTGTAATTCTGGCATTTCAATTATTTTACTCATTACGCTGTTTACCAATCAGTATAATTTATTTTATATTTTGATAGATCAGACTTTTGTGAATGCAGCAATACCAAATATGTCTATTTTCATTTTTTTACTATTTGATTTTTAATGGGGCAAAAGGGGAGTTATTTGCACTTTTGTTTTTTTTTTTTTAAATTAAACAGCCATCATCTGGCGGGAAAAATACATGGCTTCGTTGTGCGAGCCCACAGCAAAGGTAAGGACACAACCTTTGATGTTGTGAGGTTTTCTGACTTTTTGCCTTGTTTTGTCATTTTGCTTTAATCTGTTTTTTCTTCATTGGCCATCTTGTTTCCTGTTCTGTTGCCCTCACCTTTGCCCTCAGTCAATATGGATTCCTCAGTTTCTATGTTCCCGCCCTGTTCCCTGCCAATTAAATGCTTAAGCCATCTCAGCTGATGGACCAGTGCTTCTGAATCCTGTTTGCAGTCTGTAAGGTTGCTTTCACACTACGTTTTTTTAACATGCGTCATGAAAGTTTTTTTGCTGTAAAAGCGGATCCTGCTTTTACAGCAAAACAACGCATGCAAACGCATGTGTTATTTTGCAGGATCCTGTCACTTTAAGTTTATGGGTGGGCATTGGAGTTATGTGATTGTGAGTCAGTGGAACTGAACGTGATAGACTGGGAGCCGGCATCTGACAGCTGCGGAGGCTCGTAACCAAGGTAAACATCGGTTAACTTGCTTGAATACCCGTTATTTACCTTGGTTACGAGCATCCGCAGCTGCTAGGAGCCGGGCTGCCTGCTCCCTGCACACGTAACCAACATAAACATCGGGTAACTAAGAGAAGCGCTTTGCTTGGTTACCCGATATTTACCTTGGTTACGAGTGTCCGCAGCTCTCAGGTGGGTGAGAGAGATGAGAGGGAGGGGGAGAGAGGGAGGGGGAGAGAGACAGAGAGGGAGGGGGAGAGAGGGAGTGGGAGAGAGACAGAGAGGGAGGAGGAGAGAGGGAGGAGGAGAGAGGGAGGGGGAGAGAGACAGAGAGGGAGGGGGAGAGAGGGAGGGTGAGAGAGGGAGGGGGAGAGAGACAGAGAGGGAGGGGGAGAGAGGGAGGGAGAGAGAGACAGAGAGGGAGGGGGAGAGAGGGAGGGGAGAGAGAGACTGATCACGCGAGGCTGGTTTCTGTGCATGCTCAGTAGAGCAAGCAGGATCCTGTCTATCAGCATGCCAGCGTTCACATGCGTTTGCGTGCAGTATAGTCAGGATCCAGCAATTTGCAGTATTTAGAAGCAGCTCAAAAACGCTACAAGTAGCGTTTTTGAAAAATGTTAAAAAACTGCAAGTCGCTGGATCCTCACTATAACGCACGCAAACGCATGTTGACGCAAGTCCATTGCAAATGCATTGAAATGAAAACGCATTTGCACTGAATCCGGTTTTTAAAAAACGTTCAGAACGCATGTTAAAAAAATGTAGTGTGAAAGCAGCCTAACCTGATCTCCTGAAATCTTTGGAAGAACTACTTTTCTGCCATCTGTTTTGGATCCCTGGAACTTGTGTCCTCACAGGAACCTTTCTGCTCTGCCATGGACATTTACAAGTACAGTAAGAGAGACTGAATTATACTTTGACACTACTGCTGAACTTTCAGGATCCATTCCTGCTTAATTTGTTCCCAGCTTCTGCACCCTGCAACTGTTTAACCCTTCATGTTTTGTGCACTTACTTGTATGAAGTAATACAAGAACTGTTTAGCAAACCTGTGTCTCTGTGTTTCCCTTGTACCCTTGCACTAGGCTCTATACAAACAGTATTTAACACCTTACAGATGTACATGTATATCAAAAGTTGTGAAGGGGTTAATAAGGTGAGAGTATACAGATGATATTAACCTTCAGGAGCCCTAGAACCCTGAGGATTTTTAATAAGTGAGATGAAATTGATAAGAAAGTCTCAAAAAATTAGACTTGTAGAAAATGTCTAAAAGCCCCCATACACAATAGATTAATGTTGGACGAACCCAACGATATGGAAGATGTCAGTCAGGCATGTCTGATTTTGGAATGCCAATCACATTGTTCTCCTGGATATAAGCCCCTGAATAGGTGACTCTGTGTATGGTATTGGAGAGTTGGCTGAGAAGGTTGTTGGCCAAACGATCAGCCATCTAATGTGTAAGTCGGCGTTAAAAGGGTTGTCCGGTTTAAAATGACAAGTTTGCAGTTACGCTATGTGAATGCAGACTTAGGAATCATCCCAGCGACCGCACTGTGTGCTGTGGGGATTCGCCGGCTTCTGAGTCACATAACCACAATTGTGCCCGGCCAGGACCTGATTACTGGGTGCGGCCTCACTCCATACTCTTGTATTACATGAAGCCACGGCCACTAGCCAGGTTCTGGCCGGGAACAGGCATATTGCAATATTGCAGTCAATTGACTGCTGTTCCCAGTTCATAAACTGGCAAGTCCTCGCAGCGCACAGTGCGTGCTACGAGGATTCATAAGTCTGCAGTCACATAGAGTGAGACAGCGTGACTGCAGACTTATCATTTTAGTCTGGACAACCCCTTTAAGTTAAAAGCATAAAGAGAACATTGACGCACTTGACGAGTTTGTTGTAGCTGTTCATGAAAGATAAAACATTAGACAGACAAAGCAAACTGATTTTCATAGCATGGCAAGACAAGTGTAATAAACCTTGAAAATCCTCTATAACACAGGATTAAGATACAGGTAACTTTGACTGACAGAAAACATCTCTTCGTTGTTACCGATGTTCAAAGAGTAACAGATTCACATTGATCGTCACCCACATTTGAAGGAGTCTGACATTGACATTAGTACGATAATGTCATCGAAAAACATTAATACCTTGTCATTGTAGTCAAAGCCACCTACGCTGCACTGCAGGAACAAAATGCACACTCAACAATAGGGAAAAAGGGGGTAAATAAAGATAGTATTAAGCAAAAAATGTGCCGGAGAGGGAACATGTAATTCCGTCCAGAAGGGAATGTCTTGGGATCTTAATGGGGGATTCCGTGGAGTTCTCCTTTATAGTATTTTAGTTAAAGGGAATCTGTCACCGGGTTTTTAACACGTAATCTCAGAGCAGCATAATGTAGAGGCAGAGATCCTGATTCCAGCAATGTGTCACTTACTGAGCTACTTAGTGTAGTTTTGATAAAATCACTGTTTAATCAGCAGCAGATTATCATTAGAGGACTACTTTGTGTGCTGTCAGATAGTCCAGCATATTCATGAGCTCTGTATAAGGCTATGTTCACACTAGAAAAATGATTTTTCTTAAGAAATTTCTTAAGAAATTTCTTAAGAGTGCACCTGTGTTAAAAAACGCACCAAAAACGCACCTGCGTTTTTGCCGCGTTTTTGGTGCGTTTTTGGTGCGTTTTCGGTCCGTTTTTGGTGCGTTTTTACCGCTGGTTGCTCCCTGCGTTATTGTGCCAATTATCTATGGCAAAAAACGCAGTTAGCTGCAGAAAAGAAGTGACATGCTCATTCTTTTTCTTAAGAAAATCTACTGAAAGAATTTTCTTAAGAAAAAAACGCAGTGTGTGCACAGCTAATTTTTTTTGCCATAGGTTTTGCTGGGGAATGTCTGCAGAAAGGTTACAAGAATTTCTCAAGAAATTTCTGCAGCAAAAACGGACCCAAAACGGACCCAAAACGCAGGTAAAAAACGCAGTGTGTGAACATAGCCTAACTGTTGGATCTGCAGCAAACATTGATTTTATCAAAATGACAGCAAACGGCTCAGTAAGTGACACATCGCTGGAATCAAGGTCTCTGTCTCTACATTAGGCCCGTTTCACACGTCAGTGAAAAACAGTGACGTTTTTCACTGGCGTGTAAAACACGCACATGTCCCTGCGTGTGCCGTGAATCACGGCACACGTGGGTTGTCTAAGTGCAATCCGGGCTCCGTTCTCCGTAGCCCGTGATTGCACTTAGAAATCAACTCACCTGTGCCCGATCCCGCTCTCCGTGGTGCTGAATCCTCCCGCGGTGCAGCATCCGTCCGGCGCTGACCCCTGCAGCAGCTGCTTCCGGGTCGGCTGTGTCGCGCATAATGAATATGCGCGACAGTAATCAGCCGGCTTAGAAGCAGCAGGGAGGACGGGCTGCAGAGAGCGCGGCTGAAGCCGGGTGACTTAAAATGTTTATTATTTTAAATGCACGTTTTTTTCTGGCACGTGTTTCACGGACCACACCACTGCGTGGTCCGTGGAACATCAGTGATGCAAGAAAAAAATGGCAATCACGCACACGCGGGTACGCTACACGGAGACACGTGCAGTGAAAAATCACTGACGTGTGAGCAGACCCATTCATTATAATGGGTCTGCGTATGTCAGTGATTCTGGCACGTTTAAAAAAAAGCACAAACGTACCAGAATCACTGACGTGTGAAAGGGGCCTTATGCTGCTCTCAGATGGGGGAGCAAAAACCTGGTGATAGATTCCCTTTAATGCAATCAGTTTAAGTAAAGTGATAATTGGCAATAATCAGGGGTAGGTTACTTTAATTTTAAACTTGTCTATCACATCCCACAGGAGAGAGATACTCAGATTGCAGAATTTGTGTATGATCTTTGGAGATATACAAAACAACATTCTCAGACATCCCCAGGCAATCAAATATTTACCCTGCAAAATTTCTTATATGGTTTCCTGCCCTAAATCATAAGAGGAGTAAACGTTGACTTTTGCCAACTAATGTATATTTCTATTGAGCAGATATGTCAAACAGTCGATATGCCGATCAGACGTATTATATGCAAAATGTGTCAAACACCCCCCCATGCTCTTCCCTATCCTATCTTTCCCTGAGTCTCCCCTGTCTAAAAGTCTAGTCAATTCTTGTTGAAAACTTTTGAAATGTAATTTTGCACTTTTATGTTCTAAAATGGAAAATCTTTGCAAATAAATAAACAGTTATATAAAAAAAAAAGATATGTCACACAGTGTCATCGGAGGAGTATGTCATCTACATAGAATATTACTTTGTCCTCTCTTGGGTTAAAAAATGGTCCAAGGCAATGAGCTTAATAGTCACTTCAATAAATTAGAGAAATATAATGTTGATTGCGAATATGCATGATGTTATCACATTTTTGTGGTTTCTAAACATTAAACAAACCCAGCATATATGTATTCCTGGAGAAATAAGTGGTTTCTCACAATATTGCCAATATACACATCATTAACTGGTTGTCTTACATAAAAATGTGTGCATCTTATCATCACCATTTATCTACCTTATAACCTGATGCTATTAGTCTGAAGACCGTTTCATTCCAGTTGTCCAACCATAAATAAACCATATATTAAGACCAATGCTATTATTTTATTTAACTTGCCTGATAGGACATTGTTGCAGAATATCACCCAAGCATAATATTTTATTTAGTTTATGTCACAAGAGATCATTTCTACATAACACTCAAATTGTACGCCAAGTTTAATACATTCAGTTCCCGACTCATTTAATGGCTTCTATATTCAGAGTCTGAGCCAAAACAGCATGAGATTCAGAGGCAAACAGCAGTATCCAGACTCAAGAACGCTTGCAATGAAGATACAAAACCTCGCTTTTCATCCTCTACTACTCTAGGAAGATGATAATATATGTGATAAGGTTAAAAGATGATTGCTCAAGGTGGAGCAGACCCCTGGCCAGTGTTACATAAGACTCCGCACATTTAAACCATTTACAGAAGCTTCCGATTTTTTACGATACAAGTAACACAATCACTAACAAAGTAAAAACCACAAAACAATAATAACACACACCTATAATATTTAAAATTGAATAATACATTCTATGCAAAATCTATTTTTGTCTGTATTTGTATGAATGCTTGCTGTGGTTTGGTCATGTAATAAAACTTTACATAAAACAGTCGATTTAACCCCTTCACGACCTTGGACCAGTAAAGGTGGTGTCACACATAGCGACGCAGCAGCGATCACGACCAGCGATCTGACCTTATCAGGATCGCTGCTGCGTCGTTAAACAGGCAGATCTCACCATCGGCCAGTGACCAGCCCCCAGCCAGCAGCGACGCGTGGAAGCGTAACTAAGGTAAATATCAGGTAACCAAGGAAAGCACTTCTCTTGGTTACCCGTTATTTACCTTAGTTACTAGCGTCCGCCGCTCTCACGCTGCCAGTGCCGGCTCCCTGTTCCCTGCACTCCTAGCCAGAGTACACATCGGGTTAATTACCCGATGTGTACTCCAGCTACGTGTGCAGGGAGCAGGGATCTGGCACTGGCAGCGTGAGAGCGGCGGACGCTAGTAACTAAGGTAAATATCGGGTAACCAAGGAAAGGGCTTCTTGGTTACCTGATGTTTACCGTGGTTACAGCTTACTGCAGGCTGCCAGACGCCGGCTCCCTGCTCCCTTCAGTTCGTCACCCTGCTCCCTTCAGTTCGTCACTCTCTCGCTGTCACACACAGCGATGTGTGCTTCACAGCGGGAGAGCAACGTCCAAAAATGAAGCAGGACATTCAGCAACGACCGGCAACCTCACAGCAGGGGCCAGGTCGTTGTTGGATGTCACACACAGCGAAAGCGGCGGGACGTCGCTGCTACGTCACAGAAAATGGTGACTTAGCAGCGACGTCATTGTTGTCATCGCTATGTGTGACACCACCTTTAGTCCAAGGTCGTGCCGCTCTCTTTGATGCGGGCCCATACACTGAGCCCGCAACTTTCCTTGCCCTTGTAGGCTGATCTGATCAGCCAACATGTGCCTCTAACAGCAGCAAGCAGATCCCAGAACTGGCCACTGCTGTTAACAAGTTAAATTCCGCTATCAATCTCTAACAGGGAGATTTAATGAGCACTGGCGGGGAGTGCAGCTCACATCGGTAGCCCCATGACATAATCGTGGGGTGCTGATGGGTTATCATGACAACTAGGCGTCAGTTGCTGACCCCTGTCACTGTCATGACAAACGTCCTGAGAATGTCAGCTGCGAGCCGGTGTTCATAGGAAGCCAGCAATTTCGTTGATGGATTACTCTGTATAGCACAAGCTATCGTAGTATCACAGCTTCTATTTCCCTAGGGGACTAGTAAAAACAATAAAAGTAAAAAATATGAAAAAAAACCCCAGAACATAAGAGTTCAAATCATCCCCCTTTTGCCCCATTGAAATTAAAACAATAAAAAAAACTTAAAAATTACACATATTTAGTATCACCTTGTTAAGAAATGTCCGATCTATTGAAATAGAAAATAAATTAATCCGGTAAAAAAGAAAATGCAAAACCCCCAAGTTTTGGGTTTTTTGGCCGCTGAAACAATGACAATGTAATAAGAGGCGATCAAAACATTGTATCTACCCAAAAATAATATTTGTAAAAAACAACAGCTCAAGGTGCAAAAAATAAGCCATCACTGAGTCCCAGATCGCAAAAATTGGCAACAAGAGCGCATTTTTTTGACAACTATCTGATTTTTTTTCAGCAAGTAAATAAAACAATACCTATACATGTTTGGTAGCTACAAACTCGTACTGGAGAATCATATTGCCAGGTCAGTTTTACCATATAGTGAACATGGTAAATAAAAAAACTCAAAATTCAATTGGTGAATTACATTTTTTTTTCTTAAATTTTATTTTTACCATACTTGCATTTTTTCCCCATTTTGCAGTACACTATATGGCAAACTTAATGGTGTCATTCAAAAAGTACAACTCAGCCCACAAAAAACAAGCTCTTATACGGCAATGTTCATGGAAAAATAAAAGTTATGGCTCTTGGAAGAAGGAGAGGAAAAAACTAAAACGAGAAATGGAAAATCACCGGATGGTGAAGGGGTTAATCATACTTATAGCTAATAAATCTAAATAAATATAATATATTGTTCAGAGGGAAATCTGAAGAAAATTGTGGGCTTTATCTCATGATTATTCAAAACCTATTTTTTTGAATGCTCCAATAATATCCCTGGCTCGCCTGTTCAGTAATTACATTGTGCCAAGCCCACTTCCAATCCATAGAAAATACAATATATGTCATTTTAGGAAAGGTACGTCCACATTTGAAAACATTTTAATTGCTCCTATAAAATAATTATTAATTAATCATTCCTTAGTGTTTTGTGTGCATGGCTTCTATGCTGAACTGTTTGTCTCTAAGGTAGTAGACAGTTGCCTATGTCCGTCCCCCAACTTTCCCATATACATATGTCGCACCCCGGGCAGTCCGTGGCTCGAGGGGTTCTGTATCCGGGTGCACAGTCGACCACTTTTAAATAAAAAGAAAAGAAAAATAAAATAATAAAAAGTCCGACTACACCACTCGCGGTTTGCGGCCAGGGATGGTAGGGCCGTCGCTGTGGGTTCACACTGGGGATGATGGATGGGGGCAGCATGGATGGTGGAGCCCTCCGCGAGCAGGGATTTTCCCCAGGGCTAGGTGAAGGGTTAATGTGGAGGCGCGCGGCAATAAATCAATCCAGACAGGGAGTGCAGTTTGGTTGTTTTTACTTACTAAATTCGCGCCCTGGGGACGAGCTGGATCCCAGGTGTGCCCGTGTCCTTTATAGCTGTGCCAGCCAACCTGGTAGCACTCTCCCACCGATGCACTCTGGTGTATTTGTCAGTCCTCCCTGGCGTGGAGCACTTGGAGGTCTTTCTGGTGTCTGGGTCATGCCGCAGGCAGCTTGGACTATTTAAGGGAATTTCTCCTGGTCCCCCCTTTGCTGCTGATGCCTCGGACGTTAGTGGTGGCAGATGAGTCCTGGAAACCCACCCGCTTGGCAGAGTTAACAGATGGTTTGAAGTCCTGGTCTGTTCTGGGATCTACACCCCGTGAGTGCAAAGTACTGTGAGCCATGGATGTCCACCCCACAGGATCCCTCTGTTCTTGGAGCTTGCTCTCCAGCTACCTTTCTCCTCTGAGTGGCTGATCTTTCTACTCAGGTCTTTGCGGATTCTTTGCTACTTTCAATGTGTCTCAAGACACATTTCCTTTTACTACCGCTCACTTCTCACTCCTCTCCTCAACTCCTTCCTCTTTCACTTCCTTTCTCCGACTCTCTAGCCACACTTCCCAGGTCCCTCTCTCCTCCCCCAGGTCTGGCCCCTCCCTTCCCATTTGGCTGCCTGTTAGCTCACAGTGCCCAGCCCTGTCACCTGGCTCTAAGGGGGATCTTCCACCCTGGTTGTGAGTGTAAATATCCTGGTGTGCTAGGGCGTGGATGATGACTGGCATAGTCATGTTGGACCCGAGCTGTTGCTTTGTTGTTACCTTATTTTTGTGACACCTGGTTACCGCAGGAGTGTCACACATACATGAGTACTCAGCTGTGGTCTATGAGAGAGACGTTGCCAGTCTTCTCTAGCAGTACCTTATTTGCGCATTCAGATGACCATATGAATCGGACCGCAATGCACAGACTGACCTGTGGGTCTCCTGGAGAAAGACTGTGGAAAAAAAAGCGCAAATAGGGTCTTACCCCAATATGTGTAGGGTAGGGAGGGGGGAGTAAATACACTCACCAGATGCAGTTGTGAAAGTCACAACCATTATAACCGCATGTAACGTCGATCCTCGGCTGCAGCCACCAAAACAGTAGATAACAGAGAGCGAAGGAGAAAGGTGTTCAAATGCCGCGCCAACGGATCACTTAGGCAGATGTTCAGATCAATGTCACTTTATTGTCATATAGGTCGACGCGTTTCCGGAGCATCTGCCCCCTTCATCAGGACCACCAGGAACAGAAATAACATCAAATCAGATTTGCCGTGCCGTTGGCGCGGCATTTGAACACCTTTCTCCTTCGCTCTCTGTGGGTCTCCTGAGCAGAGCGTTACAGCTTCATGGAAATATGTGAAGCTCTCATGCTCAGGTCAGGAGACCCAGCCGGGCAGTCCATGCATTGCGGTCTGATCTCGGTCAGATTTATATGGTCATCAGAATGCTCCATATCTCTTAGACAACAAAAAGATTGTCAGTCTAAAATTGTACATGGTGGATTATTCTGCCTCTTACTGCCATGCGCGGTCCGGATCCGCATTTGTGGATCGCTACAACCATTTCGGACTCTGTGCACACTACTGAGTCTGACAAACAACTTATCATATGCTGTCTGGATCGGCACCTGCAGTTTGCTACTACCAGGTTGGACTCTGTACACACTTCAGAGTCCAACAAGCAACCTGGCTTCCACTGAGGAGCTCTGTTCTGCCAGGTGTTGGCTGTTGTATTACCACTGCTTTCGGCACTTTAGGAGTTAATGGCTCCTGGAGCAGTGTGTGGCTTCTCAGAGAACCAGGTTGCTAATCGCCACCTTCAGCTGGTTTCCTCCTACTTAAGTCTGGGGAGTTTTCGAAGTTATCGCCAAAGATAGCATCTGCTTAGCTCTTGCGATATGCCGGCGTCCATAGCTATCTTCCTTTTGTTGGCCGACGATTTGTTGTTTGCGCTGTATAAAAGTTCCTTGGTGTGACATTCTCCTTCCCCTTTGTTTTATACCCTATGGTGTCTTTTTGTCTCTCCTTTGTGGATATTTGCTGTGTGCGTTTTACCCCCTTGTCTTTGTCTTGTGTGAGGTTTATTACTTTGTGTCCAGCTCACCCCTGGGTGGGGGGTGCGGAGGTATTAGGTCAGGGCCGGACAGGAGACAGGGTTAGGTCAGGGGCCCGGACCTCCCTATCTTTAAGAGTACCTCCGGCGTGAGGGTAAGCTCAGGGGCCCCAGTCTTAGGGCCAGCATAGGTTTCCCTGTGTCACTTACATCATCTGTCGAGCAAAGTCAGGAGGCCCCATATCTCAGTTGATATCGACAGGTTCGGCCAACCTTAGTCTAATGTGTATGGGGCCTTTACAGACTGTAGAAGAAGAGCAGATAGAAAATAAATAACCCATGAGTTCAGGATCTGAACCACTCTGTAATAGTCCTATTATTTATTTCTTAGATCTCTACAAAACCTCTCAATTTTAAGCTTTCTGTTATTTAATCATTTTGTGCTGTACATGCTCTGAGTACCAAAATAGAGAAATATTTCAAAGAAATCCATTCTAAATAACACTAGCTAAATGCCCTCTCCGCATTATGGAAACATTTTTTCTCATTAGGGGCATAGAACAAATACTTAATATGTATGTACTCAATATAATCAATTTTAAGATGCATTACCAAAGGCGAGTAACCTGGTAGGATTTATCATTCTGTAATGCATAATCAACTCAATAAGATCATTATGGAAAACAAGAACTCTTTTTCTCCAGCCTGCTAAGAAGGGCTTCCTTTGAAAAAAATGATGAAACAAGTGAACATATTTATTTCTATCATTTTGGGTTTTTTTAATATAAGGAAAAAGTAGAAAAAAAAATCACATAAGTGATTCCATCTTTGATCAAACAATGATAGAAAAGATATCCAACACTTTAACAAGGTAGAGAGTTAACATAACACCCAATAATTGTTACCCTGGGCAGTGTCTAAAAAAAAGTTCATGATACCTTAACAAGAACTATATTGTCATGGATCCTAGTAAAACATAATTTTATAATAGGATGCTATTGAATTCTTTAAAGGGAATTTCTCACCAGGTTTTTGCCACCTAATCCATGAGCAGTATGATGTAGAGGCAGAGACTCTGATTCCAGTAATGTATCAGTTACTGGGCTGCTTAGTGTAGTTTTGATAAAATCCCGTTTTATCAACAAGAGATTATCACTAGAGGACTAATAAACCTTCTGCCAGGTAGTCCAGCATATTCATCAGTTCTGTATAACCCCGCGCTACCACTGATTGGCAGCTTTCTATGTACTCTGTACATAGACAAGAGGCTGCCAAACAGTGGTGTGGGTGAGGGTAAACAGGGCTCAGCATTCAGTGAACTGATAGATCTGCAGCAGATAATACTGTGATTTATCAAAATCACAGCCACCAGCTCAGTAAGTGATACATTGCTGGAATCAGGCACTCAGCCCCTACAGTATTCTGCTCTCAGATGTGGTAGAAAAAATCTGGTGAGATTCCCTTTAACATTTGAGGAATGTGAAGCCACGTGTCTCGCACAGCTTACTGTAAAACATGTTTTTACAAAACACAGGACTTGCAATGCATCATGCAAGTATGCATCTTAAAGTATTCTAAAATGAATTAGACCAGAATTATTATTATGATGAACTTGGTCATCTATCATCACTTCTCTACCATCATCTAATCATCATGTCTAGCTTCCCACAGGTATGTTTGAACAACCACCCTACTTTCCCATAAACTGATATCCCTTCCCTTTCCTGCATGTACCAGTCTGGTATGTTTGTAACTGACCACTCCATCACCCCCACCCCACTTTCTTTATGACCCCCTTTTTTACTCTAGTATCCCGCATCTGGACTCAGCTTTGATTTGAGTGATCTAAATAAGTTACAACCCCTCCCCTTCACAGCTGATTGCACCTGTAAGTGTATATATTGTGGCCCTAAAGTCTGCTTAAGACTTAAAGCAGGCTTTACACGCTACGATTTTGCTACAGCGATCTCGTTGGGGTCACGGATTTTGTAGCGATCTCGTAGTGTGTGACTCCAAGGAGCGATTTTGGATCGTTGCAAAAACGTCCAAAATCGCTCCTCGTTGACATGGGGGTCCGCTCCCAATTATCGATACTATCGCTTTCCCGTTGTTGTTCCTCGTTCCTGCGGCAGTGCACATCGCTGTGTATGACCCTGTAGGAACGAGGAACATCTCCTACCTGCCGCCGGCCATAATGCGGAAGGAAGGAGGTGGGCGGGATGTTCATCCCACTCATCTCCGCCCCTCCGCTTTGATTGGGCGGCCGCTCAGTGACGTCGCTGTGACGCCGAGCGGACCGCCCCCTTAGAAAGGAGGCGGTACGCCGGTCTCAGCGACGTCGCTATGCAGGTAAGTATGTGTGACGCGGGTGCGCGATTTTGTGCGCGACGGGCAGCGATATGCCCGTTTTGCATAAACAATGGGGGCGGGTCGCATGCTAGCGATATCGGGACAAATATTGAAGCGTGTAAAGCCACCCTTAGTCTGCATCATGCAAGCATGCATCATATAAGTATTCTGCAATGAATTAGACCAGAATTCTACTGGAAGAGATCTGAAGGTAACAGGATACATAGATACTGTAAACAATGTTTGTGTTTCTTTTCACTTTCACCCCTATAATACTTAATTTCTTACCACTGTGATCCCTAAACCCAACAATGAACTACTCATCTCTCCCTCCTCACCTTCTCCTCAGATCTGTTGCTCTGCATAACACCCTGTGTCTCCAGACACACACGACCATCTCATGCCCTCTCCTGCTCCCACCTACTAACACTACACTATCTCTGCTCCTTCTCATTTCTGGTGATATCTCTCCAAATCCTGGCCCTCGTCACCATATTCCCACTGTCTCTTCTAACCCTTATCCACGATCTATTACAAATTTTCGAAATCCTTCTAACCTTATACCCATTCACCCATCCCCTGCTCCTCCAGTCCCTCTAACAGGAGCCCTATGGAACGCTTGCTCTGTCTGCAATAAACTTTCCTACATCCATGATCTTTTCATCACTAATAAACTTTCCTTCCTCGGCATCACAGAAACCTGGCTCACCCCCTCTGACACTGCCTCTCCAGCTGCACTTTTTTTTGAACCATAAATTTTATTGATTTTTAACAAAAATTTAACATACATGTTATGAGTTATTTTGTCCGGTCGGTTATCCTTAATAGTAAAGATTATCCATTCCCAGTCATTCGTTGCTAACAATCGATCTGTCAACATATAATATCAAACCCCAATGATTATACTGCCACTTCAGCACCAGATGGACGTGAGCACCAGCATTCCCCTTCTCCTATTCTCACCTGGAATCGGAGTAATCTAGCCAGTTCCCCCATGTTACTTCGAACTTGAACACTCTATTATTTTTAATTGCAATCATCCGCTCCATGCTACAATTGTGTTGCATCTTGGCCCTTATTTCTTGAGCAGTCGGAACCTGCGGTGTGTTCCATTTACTCGCAATGCACACTCTTACCACTGTCAGAAATTTGTTCGGTTATTATTACATCATTGTAATCCATGTCTTCCAGGCCTATAGACAACAGAGCTTTTTCGGGGCCCAGCTCCATATTATATCCCAGTATTGAACTTAAGCACTGTTGTGTGTCTGTCCAAACTGGTTGTATCATCCCACACTCCCACCAGATGTGAAGCAATGAACCCGGATGGTTGTTACACCTCCAACATTTATCTGAGTTCCAAGGATATATTTTCTTTAACCTTACTGGCGTGTAATACCACCTATAAAGGAGTTTCCTTGATATCACTATATGGTTGATACAATGGGACATTTTTTTGTGTATTTGAAACGAATACTCCCATTGTTCTTCCAGGAATTGAGTTTGCAAATCTTTTTCCCATTTGTTCACATATGGTAAGGAGTGCAGGTTTTGTGTGTCATTGAGGGATTCATACACCCTTCCAGCTGCACTTTTATATGGTGGTTTCCATCTCTCTCGCACACCTCGCCCCAGTAACAAGTACGGTGGAGAAGTTGGGTGTCTCCTGTTTGACAAATGCTCCTTTACCCTAATTCCTCTGAAACCCTCTGTTACTCTCCCTTTCTTTGAGGTGCACTCCATCCGCATCTATTCCCCCCTAACCTCCAACTGGCTGTCATTTTCACCCACCAGGGCCGGCCACCCCTTTTTTTTTGATCACTTCACCACCTGGCTATTACATTTCCTTTCCACAAACATCCCCACTATTATCATGGGTGATTTCAACATCTCCATTGACACCTCTCATCTGTTTCTAAATGTTTAACACTTACTTCCTCCTTCAGCCTCACCCAATGGTCCGCTGCAGCTACTCACAAAGATGGCCACATGCTGGACCTCATCTTCACTCACTTCTGTTCTCCATCAAACCTCTCTAACTCACCTCTCACCCTGTCTGACCACAACCTACTCCCATTCTCTTCCATCTCTTCTCAAAATACACAACACCCCTTCACAAACTTTCTCGCCCTCACAGAAATCTCAAACACCTTGATTTACACCCACTTTCTCAGTCCCTTCTCCCTCTCACAGACATTGCTTCCTTACACGATGCAGATGCTGCTGCTACTTTATATAACACCACAATCTCTGCAGCTGTCAAATCAGCCATGCCCCTTACGCATACCAAAACTCGCCCAATCAACAGGCCACCTTGGGACATGAGCCAGACTAATGAACTGAGACGGGCTTCCAAAATTGCTGAGCGGAGATGGAAGAGTTCTCATTCCACTGAGCACTTCATTGCATATAAACAATCCCTCACCAATTTCAAGACCACACTCACTGCTGCAAAACAAACCAACTTCTCATCCCTCATATGCTCCCTAACAGCTATTCAACACTTTTAATTCTCTCCTCCATCCCCCGACACCACCTCCCTCTCCTCTCATCTCAGCTGAAGACTTTGCCTCCTTCTTCAAGCAGAAGATTGATAATTATTAGAGCAAGCTTTGGCCCACCACACTCCCCACAGCCCCTCCTCACAACTACTCAGCCCTCTTCCTCCAAATCCAGCTTCTCCACCATGACAGAAGATAATTTTTCCACTCTACGCTCAAGATCACATCTCACCACCTGTGCACTTGACCCGCTCCCATCCCACCTTATCCCCAACCTCACTGCAGTCCTCATCCCAACTCTAAAGTGGGCTTTACACGCTACGATATTTCTAGCAATTGCTAGCGATATCGTACGCAAAAGCACCCACCCCGTCGTGCATGCGATATCGTGTGATCGCTGCCGCAGCGTCACACGCACTTACCTGGTCGGCGTCGACGCTGTGACTGCCGAACAATCCCTCCCTCAAGGGGGAGGTGCGTTCGGCGTCACCGTGACGTCACCGCGACGTTACTAAGCGGCTGGCCAATCAAAGCGGAGGGGCAGAGATGAGCGGGACGAATATCCCGCCCACCTCCTTCCTTCCTCATTGCAGGCGGGACGCAGGTAAGGTGAGGTTCCTGGCTCCTGCGGTGTCACACAGAGCGATGTGTGCTGCCGCAGGAACGAGGCACAACATCTATAAACAACCATTAACAATTTTTGGTTTTAGGACGACCTCTACATGGTGAACGATTTTCACCACTTTGGAGGACGTTTAAGGTCGCTGGTAAGTGTTACACGCTGTGATACCGTTAATGACGCCGGATGTGCGTCACTAACGACGTGACCCCGACGATAAAACATTAACGATATCGTAGCATGGAAAGCCCCCTTACCCATCTCTTCAACCTATCATTAACAACTGGTGTATTCCCTACATGCTTTAAACATGCCTCGAACACAGCCATCCCTCAAAAAGCCCTCCCTTGACCCATCCTCTGTGTTTAGCTATTGCCCCATATCACTTTTCCACTATGCCTAAAAACTACTGGAACAGCATTTCCATCTTGAACTGTCCTCTCACCTCCCCTCCTGCTTCTTTTTTGACCGGTTACAATCTGGCGTCCGACCGCATCACTCCACTGAAACTGCCGTAACTAATGACCTAGTACCCGCCAAAGTCAAGAAACTACTACTCTGTCCTCCTGCTGCTGGACCTGTCCCCTGCCTTCGACAAATCCCCTACTATTACAGATTCTCTCATCACTGGGCATCACAGACTTGGCCCTATTTTGGATCTCTTCATACCTCACAGACCGGACATTCAGCATCTTCCACTCTTACACTACTTCCTCATCTCGCCCCCTATCTGTTGGTGTCCCCCAAGGTTCTGTTCTTGGACTTCTCCTAAAACATCTCATAGAGTCCCATGGTTTTCAGTATCACCTTTACGCTGATGATATGCAGATTTACCTCTCTGATGATATGCAGATTAACCTCTCTGATCCTGACATCACCTCCCTACTAACCAAAATCCCACAATGTCTGTCTGCTATTTCATGCTTCTTCTCTGCGTGATTCCGAAGCTTAACATGGACATGGACAAAACAGAATTATCTCTCCTCTTCCTCTCTCAACCCTCTAACAAGCCTATCTACCCAGCTACCCACTCAAACCAGTCTCGCAAGCTTGCTGCCTTGGAGTAAACCTCGATTCTGCTCTATCCTTCAAGCCACACATCCAAGCCTCTTCACCTCCTGCTGACTACAACTCAGAAATAGCTCCCGGATTCGTACATTGATTAACCAAGAATCAGCAAAAACACAAGTGTATGCTGTTATCATCTCCCGCCTCGACTACTGCTCTGCTCTGTGGCCCCACTTTCAACACTCTTGCACCCCTCCAATATATCCTAAACTCTGCGGCCCGATTAATCCACCTCTCCCCTCGCTATTCCCTGGCCTCGCCACTCTACCAATCCCTTCACTGGCTTCCCAATTGCCCAAAGACTCCAGTTAAAAACACTAACCATGCCATACAAAGCCATCTACAGTCATGGCCAAAAGTTTTGAGAAGGCTACAAATATTAATTTTTACAAAGTCTACTGCTTAAGTTTTTCTAATGGCAATTTGCATATACTCCAGAATGTCATAAAGAGTGATCAGCTTAACAGCAATTACTTGCAAAGTCAATATTGGCTAAGAAAATGAACTTTAACCCCCAAAACCCATTTCAACATCATTGCATTCCTGCCTTAAAAGGAGCAGCTAACATTGTTTTAGTGATTGTTCCATTAACACAGGTGTGGGTGTTGATGAGAACAGGGCTGGTGATCAATCAGTCATGATTAAGTAAGAATAACACCACTGGACACTTTAAAAGGAGGCTGGTGCTTGGTATCATTGTTTCTCTTCAGTTAACATGTTATCTCGAAAGAAACACGTGCAGCCATCATTGCTCTGCACAAAATTGGCCTAACAGGGAAGAGTATTGCAACTACAAAGATTGCACCTCAGTCAACAATCTATCGCATCATCAAGAACTTCAAGGAGAGAGCTTCCATTGTTGCCAAAAAGGCTCCAGGGCGCCCAAGAAGGACCAGCAAACGCCAGGACCGTATCTTAAAACTGTTTCAGCTGCGGGATCGGACTACCAGCAGTGCCGAGCTAGCTCAGCAATGGCAGCAGGCTGGTGTGAGTGTTTCTGCACGCACTGTGAGGCGGAGACTCTTTGAGCAAGGCCTGGTTTCAAGGAGGGCAGCAAAGAAGCCACTTCTCTCCAGAAAAAACATCAGGGACTGACTGATATTCTGCAAAAGGTACAGGGAGTGGACTGCTGAGGACTGGGGTAAAGTCATTTTCTCAGATGAATCCCCTTTTCGATTGTTTGGGACATCTGGAAAACAGCTTATTAGGAGAAGAAGAGGTGAGCGCTACCACCAGTCGTGTCTCATGCCAACTGTTAAGCATCCTGAAACTATTCATGTGTGGGGTTGCTTCTCAGCCAAGGGAATCGGCTCACTCACAGTCTTGCCTACAAACACAGCCATGGATAAAGAATGGTACCAGAATGTCCTCCTAGAGCAACTTCTCCAAGCTGTCCAAGAGCAGTTTGGCGCCTAACAATGCCTTTTCCAGCATGATGGAGCACCTTGCCATAAAGCAAAGGTGATCACTAATGGCTCATGGAACAAAACATAGAGATTTTGGGTCCATGGCCTGGAAACTCCCCAGGTCTTAATCCCATTGAGAACTTGTGGGCAATCATCAAGAGACGGGTGGACAAACAAAAAACAACAAATTCTGGCAAAATGCAAGCATTGCTTATGCAAGAATGGACAGCTATCAGTCAGGATTTGGTCCAGAAGTTGATTGAGAGCATGCCAGGGAGAATTGCAGAGGTCCTGAAGAAGAAGGGTCAACACTGCAAATATTGACTTGCTGCATTAACTCATTCTAACTGTCAATATAAACTTTTGGTACTCATAATATGATTGCAATTATATTTCTGTATGTGATGTAAACATCAGACAAACACAAATAAAAACCAGACGGCAACAGATCATGTGAAAATATAATTTTGGTGTCATTCTCAAAACTCTTGGCCATGACTGTACAACCTCCTGGTACCTACCTGCATGCAACCTCAGATCCTCACAAGATCTCCTTCTCTACTCCTCTCTTATCTCCTCTTCCCACAATCGCATATAAGATTTCTTCCGTGCCTCCCCTATATTCTGGAACTCTCTCTAGCCCAGCATATCAGACTCTCACCTACTGTGGAAAGCTTCAAAAGGATCCTGAAGACCACCTCTTCTGACTAGCCTACAACCTAAAATAACCCTCAGACCAGTACACCACTGGGCAACCAGCTCTGTCCTCGCCTATTGTACCCTCACCCATTTCCTGTAGACTGTGAGCCCTCGCAGGCAGGGTCCTGTCTCCTCCTGAATCAGTCTTTTTTTGTCATGTTCATGATTGTTGTACTTGGGGGGGTTTTTTATACACCCTTTTCACTTGTAAAGCGCCATGGAATAAATGGCACTATAATAATAAATAATAATAAATTATTAAAATATGTGTGTTGCGTGAAGCAGATGGAAAAAAACTAAATACGCTTACCGTATGTTATTCATAAAACATCCCCACAGAGTGACACCGTCAGGTGTACAACGAGAAATCATGTGAGGGGTGTTTTCACTACACTTTAAAGTGATTCCCATACTGAACATATATGACCTATCCACCAAATAGAATAAATGTGCGATCGTTGTGGGTCTTAGGCTATGTTTACAAAGTGCGGGATTTTTTGCATTTTTTTTTCATTGTTTTTATGCAAATACAAGCTAATAAAAAGCTGCGTTTTACAGTACCAGCAAAACCTATGAGATTCCAGAAATGGAAAAGCAGAAATAGCTGCTTTTTTTTCCCTGACTGAAATGGCGAAATGCTGCATTTTTGCTGTGTTTTTAAAAGAAGCAGCATATCAATTCTTGCAGTGTTTTTCATTTTTTTTTATACTATTGAAAGCGATGAAAAGTGAAAAAAAACACAGGTGCATTTTTTTGCTGCGTTTTTGGTCAATGAAAGTAACAAAGCAAAAAAAAAAAAGGACAGAACAAAACCACTGCGAAAAACTGCCGCTTCTTTACTGCCAAGAGATCAGATTTTGTTGGTTTCTTTGCCCCCCCCCAAAAGCACCAAAAAAGTCCTATGTGAACATAGACTTAAAGCTATCTTTGTGAATAGACCAGAAGTGAACATGTGCAACAGCAGTCAGTTTTCACTGTCTACAGAATTGGTGGTCGCGCATACTCACAGGGCACTATGGGCCCAGTTTTCATGATTGTTGAGGAATCCCATGGGTCAGACCTCCAAGCGATCCAAGCAATCATATATTCATCTATTCTGAGAAAAGATTAAAAAAATGTTGTTTATGGGACAACTCCATTAACTTTGCTTAAAGTAATTCAACAAGCCTGAGGGTCTCACTTCATGCCTTGTCAGTTGGCACTGCTTAAAGGTGCCGTTTGAAGGCTAAAGACATTTTAATCTAAATCCCTACCTATTTATTGCCCAAATCTAATCTTATTTTTAATATGGCTGCATTAAAAAGTTCCTACCCTTCCCTGTCTACACTATCTAACTATTATTAATTTTTTTCCCCTACTTCCTGTCTGATGACGCTTTGAGAATCCCAGTGCATGCTGGGATACTCAAACAAAGTTTCATCACGGGGAAGAAGATGCGGTCACTGCCACAGCTCCTCCCACCACACTGAAATGAAACAGAGAATAGCGCCACCCCTGCAGTGAAATCCCTGCCTGGATGGCACTGGTCTCTGTGTGCTGACAGGTACTCTGACACCGTGCAGTAACAGTGTGTGCAGCTCTGTGTTCTCAGCTCTAATGATCTCAAACAGTCACACAGACTGCGCTGTCGCTGTTCTAATCGCACAATGACAGTGCGCAGGGAACAGACCAGCCCCTGAAACAAGTGTCACTGATGATGCTTTGCTTCCTTTCTGTCACGAGACATCCTAGGGAGTCGTGTGGCAGGTTTGGATCTATGTCTCATACTGCTTTATGAGACTTTGAGTTTTAAACGTATTTGCTTTCTTTTGGTGCTGCAAGGGTTAATACTTTTTCCTTGCTGGTAGTTCCTTGTCAGTTCAATCTCAGGTGCAGCCAGTTTGTGACCACTCCCTTTCCCTTTAAGTAGTCACATGTTCCATCACCTGATGCCAGTTATAGAATCTCATCATTCTGAATTGACTACAGTGGAAGAAGCAAGTCTCTTGAAGTTGTTGAAGTTGAGTCTCTTGTAGCCCTGGTTTATATCCTTTTTGTTCTTATGTAGTGGTGAAGTCCAGTGCACTCACGAGCCTTGGCACTACTTAGGGTGAGTGGAGGGCCAGTTAGGGATTAGGAATGTGACAGCGATGAGGGAAAGGACATGTACAGGGACTCTAGAGGAGCTCAGGGTTCAGACACAGGTTAGTGTCAGGAAATTACCCATTCCCCACTTTCCAGTCTCTATCATTAGGACCTTCTTCTCCTTTTCCATCACTGTTGTAACATCTATGTTGCGCCATGAGTTCCTTGCCTGAGAGTGACAGCTTCAGGGAGGCGGCAGAGGCGGCGGCAGTGACCACAGCCTCTGCCCCTAATGACCATTCATTAGAGTATCCCAGGATGCACTGGGATTCTCAAAGTGTCATCAGACAAGAAGCAGGGAAAAAAAATAAAAAGTAATTAGATAGTGGCAGCATGGAAAGGTAAGAAATCTGGGAACCAAACAATAGAATAAGTATATCTTATTGGTAAAATTAATCATGTATGGAGTTATTGTTATAGTTTGTAAAATATTTCTACATAAAACTTGCTCTTTTAGCAATGTTTTTGCAAGGATCGAAGGTATATACAAATGGCTGCCCATATATATCGTAAAATGCAATGGTTAAAAAAGCCATCTAACGCTGATTTAGAGAGGCTGTCAACTGTTAATGGCTTTGTTATGAAAATATTAAATGTAAGCGCACAATCACTGACAGATAGGCCAACCACTACATTTCACCCTGCCAAAACAGAACCTCAGGGGCCATTCTAGCAATTATATCCACTAATGGATTTCACTGGAAGATCTTACAGATGTCTTAACTTTAACTTACAGGGCTGTTACAATTTTACATAAACTTTACTATTCAGATAATTAAAATTTAATTTAAATCTGTAACCTTATTGTATGTTTTACAGAAATAAACCATTTCACACAACAGGTCTGAAGAAATGTAAATTATAACACTTAAGGCCTCATTACACGCAACGACGTATCTAACGATATATCGCCGGGGTCACAGATTCCGTGACGCACAACCGGCATCGTTAGTGACGTCGTTCCGTGTGACACCAACGAGCGTCCGTTAACGATAGAAAATACTCACCAAATCGTCCATCGTTGACACGTCGTTCATTTTCAAAAAATCGTTGGTTGTTGAGGACGCAGGTTGTTTGTCGTTCCCGTGGCAGCACACATCGCTATGTGTGACACCTCGGGAATGACGAACTACAGCGTACCTGTGTCCTCAACGAGCACCGAGGTGGGAGTGACGGAGATGCGGCTGCTCTCCACCCCTCCGCTTCTCTTGGCGGACCGCTCTGTGACGCCGAACGAACCTCACCCTTTCAGGGGAGGTTGTTCACCGCCAACACCGACATCGTTAGGGAGGGCTGTACGTGTGACACGGACATGCGGGATTGTGCACCACGGGCAGCGATTTGCTTCGTGTAAAGCCTCCTTTACTCTTGCTAGACGCTTACTGTATTTTAAGATTACAACCATAACACCTTAAAAAGGTTGTCCACCACTTAAACATTGATGGCCTAGCCTTAAGATAAGTCATCAATGTCTGTTTGGCTGGGGTTTCGACGCTAAGCAGCCCCACTAATAAACTAAGGATGGGCCATCAATGTTAAAGTACTGGACAACCTCTTTAAGTAAAGGCCACTTTACACGCTACGATTTATCTGACGATATGTCGTCGAGGTCACGATTTTTGTGACGCACTTCCGTCATCGTTAGCAATGTCATTGCGTGTGACACCTACGTGCGACTCAGAATGATCGCAAATAGGGTGAAAATCGTTGATCGTTGACACGTCATTCAGTTTCAAAATATTGTTCGTCGTTTGGAACGCAGCAGACATATTGCTACGTTTGACACCCTGCCAGTGACGAACAACATCCACATGACCGTCTTGGTCAAACAAAATATCACTGAACGATGTAGCGTAGTTTGTGAGATGTGTACGTGTGACCGCTACAAAATGACCTATGAGCGATCTCGGCAAATCGTAGCAACGATCTGGGAGTGTCACATCGCTAACGAGATCGCTAGTGATATCTTTGTGTGTAAAGCAGCCTTAACAAAGGATTTTTCTTTCTGTGCTTTTGTTTTGTCCTCCCCTTGATCCACGAGCCATAATTTTTTTTATTTTTCTATCGACATAGCCATATATACTTTTGAATGACAACATTAGTTTTATCATAGTATGTAGTGGAAAGGGGAAAAAAAACAGTGTGGCAAAATATTTATATATAAAAAAATTCAATTCTGCAGTGTTATTTTGGGTATTTTATTTCTAGTGTTCATTTTACAGTAAAGATTACCTGGCAATATTATTCTAAAGGTTAGTACGATTACAGAGATACCAAACATGCTTAGTTTCTGATTTATTTAAGTGATAAAAAAAGTCAAATTTGTAAAAAGAAAATCAAGTAAAAATTTAGCTTGTGTCCCCCACTTCCAACAGCCATAATGTTTTCAATTTTTAGGATACAGGGCTGTTTGACGGCTTGTTTTTTGCGCTATGAGTTGCTGTTTTTATTGACATAATATTGGGGTATATACAATGTTTTTGTTTGCCTATTATTACATTTTTTTCTGTTGTTGCAGTGTCCGAAAAGCTGCAATTTAGGCGTATTGATTTTTTTAATTAATTGGATTAATTTATTTTATATTTTGACAGATGTGACTTTTACGAATGCAGCATTTATATTTATTTTTATTATTTTCAAAGTAGTGGGGAGACGGATGTTTCCTTTTTTTTTTTTACTTTTAACTGTATTTGTTTGTCCCCTTAGGGGACTTGAACCTGCAATCATTTAATGGCTTGTTCTATATATAGCAATGCTATAGCATTGCTGTATATAGCAGAAACTACAATCTCCTATGAACACCAGTTTCACAGGTGTAACATGATGACAGACAAAGTGGTCTTCACCAGACCCCTGGCTGTCATGGCAACACATCGGCATCCCACAATCACGTCAAAGGAGTGCCAATAAGAGAGAGAATCGCATGCCCCCTTGCCGGCGTGCTGTACACGCTGTTTAACAAGACCGAGTTTCATAGAATACATTTTAACCGATAACATGAACATAAGGTTAATAATATATCTTTCATTACAAAATCTTTAGTTTTACTCCAATTAGTTGATGCAAAAATAAATACACCCCTCATCAAAAACTACTACATCTAGTATTTTGTATCACCTCCATGATTTTTAAGGTCAGCACTAAGTCTTTTAGCCATGAAATGAACATGTTGGTGACATGTCGACATATTGCAACATTTATCTTTTTACATTGTTCAAGAATGACCTAGTTTAGAGCCTGGATGCTGGATGGAGAATGATGACAACTTGTCTCTTCTGAACCCAACCAAAACATCTACGGGGAATTCTGATCAGTAGACATACTTGGCCACTGAATCACTTTCACCCTGTTCTTCCTTAAAAATGCAAAAGTTGCCTTAGATGTGTTTTGGATCATTGTTGTGTTGAAAAAGTGCACGCCTACCAAGGGCACAGAGTGACGATTGCATCTTCTCTTTCAATAATGATCCATACATCTGTGAATTCATGATACCATTACTAAAATGTAGCTCCCTGACACGATGAGCATTCATGCCGACCCACATAAGGACACTGACACCACCATGTTTTACTCGTACCATACATTTAAAAAAATAAATTTGAAAAAAGGCATGGTGCCTACAGTGAAACATGGTGGTTAAAGTGTACTTATGTGCGTCTGCAAGAGTGTTCCTTGTGTCAAAGAGCTAAATTTAATTAATGGTATTATGCATACACAGATGTATTGCTCTATATTGCAAAAGAAGATGCTACCAACACTGCACTCTGTTCCCTTGGTAAACCTGCACTTTTCCAACATTAGAATGATGCAAAACTCACATCTGTTGCATTTCTGAAGAAGAAATGAAAGTGGTGAAAAAGTGATTCAGTGGCCAAGTTTGTCTCCTCTTCTGAACGCACGCAAATACCTAATGGGGAAATTTGAAGAGACAAGATGATCATCACTCTCCATCCAGCATTCAGGCTCTAAAAGAGGTCATTATTAAGAATGGAAAAAGATAGATGTTGCAATAGGTCACAAACCTGTCTATTCCATACCTAGAAGACTTAAGCGGGCTTTACATGCTACGATATCGTTAATGATTTATCGTCGGGGTCACGTTATTTGTGACGCACATCCGGCGTCATTAACGATATAGCAGCATGTGACACTTATGTGCGACCTAAAACGATCGCAAAAGCAGCCAAAATCGTTTGCCGCGGAGAGGTCATCCTAAAACAAAAAATCGTTCTCTTCTAATTAGCGATGTTGTTCCCCGTTCCTGCGGCACCATACATCTCTATGTGTGACACCGCAGGAGCGAGGAACATCTCCTTACCTGCCTCCACCGCCAATGCGGAAGGAAGGAGGTGGGTGGGATGTTACGTCCCGCTCATCTCCGCCCCTCCGCTTCTATTGGATGCCTGCCGTGTGACGTCGCTGTGACGCCGCACGACCCACCCCTTAGAAAGGAGGCGGATCGCCGGCCAGAGCGACGTCGCAGGACAGGTAAGTCCGTGTGACGGGGTAAGCGAGGTTGTGCGCGACGGGCAGCGATTTGCCCGTATCGCACAACCGACGGGGGCGGATACGAGCGCTTGCGATCTCGCTAGCGATATCGCAGCATGTAAAGCCCGCTTTAGTGCTGGTCTTAATAATCATGGTGACTAAACAAAATACTAGATGCAGTAGTTTCTTTTGTGGTTTGTATTCTTTTTAGTATCAACTAATTGGAGTAAAACTGAGGATTTTGTAATGGAAGTTATATTATATACCTGACTTTCATGTTATATTTAAAAATATGTTGTATGAAATTCAGACTTGTTAAGATTGTCAAAATTATTCATGTGTTCATGATATATTGATTAAAATCTTACTATTCAAGGGAAGAGTATTCATTTATGCTGTGTATTGTATATACACAATGTGTGTATATATTTTATATATAACTGTTAATGTGTTTGTAGAGAGTAATCTAAGTAGTATAGATAGAAAACAAAGATGAGTTTGTTGGATAATAAGAATGGGCCAAAAATTTCTGCTCTTCAATTATATTAAAACTTCTGTTGGCAGCACTGTCTTATCAGCGCTTTTCATATGAGGTCGCAATCTCCCCACTCACTGCTGTGTAGGTTTGCGTGTGTTACATTAGGTCATCTGTGACTGCAGAGTGGGAAACAATGGCTGCTCCACTTATGATTTGCAGGACCGAACAGCAGCGTACAGTGATTCAATTTTTTCTGTTCTGAGGGTGAGTCTGGTGCCAATATTTAAAGCGTAAACATTGTGTTAAATTTTATTTCATGAATCAATAGTACACATGAAAATAAGCAACTTTGTAATATATCTCATCAAATAAATCTGCTTCTTTCTCTGCCAGAATTGATCAGTCATTATCAAGATTCTCAAATCTGGGGTAAAATCTGTATTCAATGAAGACTTTACCATTACTGAGATAGGAGATGGGAGTTGGTGCTGATGAGATTCTAGGTAGATAGAAGGGGGTGGAGCTCTGTCTCTAGCTCCTCCCACTGTCTCTAGCTCCTTTTTCCATCACAGAATCTCATCAGCACCAAACTCCCATCTCCCATCTCAGTAATGGGAAAGTCCTCACTGAATACAGATTTTTACCCCAGAATTGAGAATTTTGATAATGACTAATCAATTCTGGCAAATAAAGAAGCAGATTTGTCTGATAAGATTATTACAAACTTGCTTATTTTCATGTGTAGTATTGATTTATTAAAAAAAATTAACACAACGGTTACGTGTTAACGATTTTGTGCATAGTCTGGAGAAATTTGGACAAAACTGCTATCCAAGGAAATTGTGTTTTTGCATGAAAATGCATGTCCTTACACCGCTGCCCATAATGCCAATACTCCGCTGGAGAGTTCTGAAGTCACTAGCAATGAATCCGGATCTAAATCCCATTGAACACCTTCCTTCAAAAATGGCTTTTTTCTTGCCACTCTTCCATAAATTAACACCGTACATACAACCCCTGGCAAACATTATGGAATTACCTGGCTCTGAGGATGTTCATTCAGTTGTTTACTTTTGTTTAACCCCTTAACGACCGACGATACGCCTTTTAACGGCGGTAAATAAGAGTACTTCTTCCGATCCGACGCTTTTTTACGGCGGTTGGAAAAAAGGGTATAGAGCCCCCCAGAGTCAGAAAATCTCTGGGGTTTCAGCTACCGGGGGTAGCTGAGACCCTGGAGATCATGATTCAGGCCATTTTTTTCCGGTCCCCGCTCACGTGATCACTGGTATACACCGTATACCAATGATCACGTTACAGTAAATGACAGCGCCGGTAAAAAATGATTTATCTCCCATCTGCAATGATCAAACATGCCAGATGGGAGATAAATCTCCTCCCCGGTCCCCTCCGGTCCCCCGGGGTCACCAAAGTGCCCCCCCCCGACCCCCAACCCCCTCCCGAAGATCCAACATGGCCGCGCGCACAGCCGCACGCCGGCCGCATTCACCCTTTTTCCTCTAATTTCTGTCGCATTTGCCATGACACATGCGACAGAAAACTGCTCCCCAGGCCCTACCAGGTCACCCCCTATTCTCCCCCGGTGTTCCCCGGTGTCCCCCGTACCTTTTATAGCCTTCATCCACTGCGATCCCTCCTCCCTCACAGTGCACGCTGGTCACATGAGCAGAGCGGTTGTCAGCTCAGCTTCCTGTGTTCAGAGAGCTGCGCTCGCAGCACACACTCTGCAGCTGTGACCCGGGGAGAGTGGGTGCAATGTCATTGCACCCACTCTCCTCAAATGGAAGGTCTACACTCCTAGAAAATGGGGGATACATTCCCTGAGTGTGCCCCCCCATATTCTAGAAGGTCCAGAGTCGTCGTGAACAACACTCACATCTCTGCAGCAAGGCTGACACTGTGTACTAGACGCCGTATCGCTGGATCATGGCCACATAGCCTAACAGTGAGAATATTGTTGCTACAGCAACATTTTTGTGAAGTACCTGTGGATTCAAAATGCTTACCATACTCCTGAATAAAATCCTTGAGGGGTCCAGTTTCCAAAATTGGGTCACTTGTGGGGGGTTTCTGATGTATAGGTACCCAAGATGCCCTGCTAATGTGACATGGTGCGCGCAATTTATTTCAACTTTTCCAAAATTCAAATGGTGCTCCTTCCATTCCAAGTTGTGCCATTTATCCAAACAGAGATTTTTGGCCACATGTGGGGTATCCCTGCGCTCACAAGAAATTGGATAACAACCTGTGAAGTCCACGTTTTGTTGTTGCCTCTTGAAAAAGTGAGAAATGTGATGCTAAATCAACATTTTTGTGAAAAAATGAAAATTTTCAATATGGCAACCTAAGCTTATCAAATTCTGTGAAGTATTTGTGGATTCAAAATGCTCAATATACACCTAGATATACACCTATACGCCTTGAGGTGTTTTGTTTCCAGAATGGGGTCACTTGTGGAGGACCTCCACTGTTCAGGCACCTTAGGGGTTTTCCAAATGCAACATAGTGTCCGCTAATTATTCCAGCCAATTGTTCAGTCAAATGGCACTTTTTCCCTTCCGAGCCCAGCTGTGCACCCAAACAGTTGATTTCCACCACACATAAGGTATCAGCATACTCAGGAGAAATTGCACAATAAATTTTATACTGATTTTTTCCTTTTTTTCTTGTAAAAAAAAAAAAGCTATCTGGTTCAAGTAACAATTTTGTGGTAAAAATGTATTTTTTTTATTTTCACAGCTCAATTTTATAAACTTTTGTGAAGCACCTGGGGCTTGAGGGTACTCACCAAACATCTAGATATATTCCTTGAGGGGTCTATTTTCCAGAATGGGGTCACTTGTGGTGGACCTCCACTGTTTAGGCACCTCAGGGGCTCTCCTAATGCAACATGGCGTCCGCTATTGATTCCAGCCAATTTTGCAGTCAAATGGCACTCCTTCCCTTCCGAGCCTGCCGTGTGCCCAAACAGTTGATTTCCACCACATATAAGATATCATCAAACTCAGGAGAAATTGCACAATAAATTTCATGGTGATTTTTTTCCTGTTACCCTTGTGGAAAAAAAAGCTACCTGGTTGAAGTAACAATTTTGTGGTAAATTTTATTTTTGTATTTTCATGGCTCCACGTTATAAACTTCTGTGAAGCACCTGGGGGTTCAGGGTACTCACCAAACATCTAGATAAATTCCTTGAGAGGCCTAGTTTCCAATATGGGGGTCACTTGTTGTGGTTTTTTGCTGTTTACGTACCTTAGGGGTCCTCCAAATGCGACATGGTGCTCGCAATCTTTTTCAGCCAAATTTCCTTTTCAAAATTCAAATATTGCTCCTTTCGTTCCAAGCCCTCCCATTTGTCCACACAAAGGTTTCAGACCACATGTGAGGTATCACCGCGCTCATAAAAAAAAGTGGTTAACAAACGTTTGCGTCAAATTTTTGGAATTACCTCTTGAAAAAGTGAGAAAATTGATGCTAAAGCAACATTTTTGAAAAAAAAAATGACAATTTTCAATATGACAACGTAATGTTATCAAATTCTGTGAAGTACCTGTGGGTCCAAAATGCTCACTGTACTCCTAGATAGAAGCCTTAAGGGGTCTAGTTTACAAAATGGGGTCACTTGAGGGGGGTTTCTGCTGTTTAGGTACCTTAGGGGATCTGTAAATGCGACATGGTGCTCGCAATCTGTTTCAGCCAAATTTGCTTTCCAAAATTCAAATCTTGCTCCTTTCGTTCCAAGCCCTCCCATTTGCCCAAACAAAGGTTTCTGACCACATGTGGGGTATCAGCATGTTCATAAGAAAGTGGGTAACAAAGTGTGGGCTCCAATTTTTGGTGTTACCTCTTGAAAAAGTAAGAAAATTAGTGCTAAAGCAACATTTTTAGGTAAAATGTTAATTTTTATTTTTTTTCATTCGACATTACTTTAGTTCCTGTGAAACACCTGAAGGGTTAATAAACTTCTTTGATGTGACTTTGAGTACCTTGAGGGGTGCAGATTTTAGAATGGTGTCACTTTTGGGTATTTTCTGTCACCCAGGCCTGTCAAAGTCACTTCAAATGTGATGCGGTCCCCAATAAAAATGGTTTTGTAAATTTTGTTGCAAAAATAGGGAATTGCTGATGAACTTTGAACCCTTCTAACTTCTTAACCCCAAAAAATTTTGTTTCAAAAATTGCGCTGATGTAAAGTAGACACGTGGGAAATTTTATTAACTTTTATTAACTATTTTGTGGTACATAACTCTCTGGTTTATGGGCATAAAAATTAAAAGTTTGAAAATTGCAAAATTTTAATTTTTTTGTCAAATTTCAGATTTTTTCACAAATAAAATAAAAAAATATCATCCTAAATTTACCTCTCACATGAAGCCCAATATGTCACGAAAAAACAATCTCAGAATCAACGGGATCCATTGAAGCGTTCCAGAGTTATCTAATATATAAAGCTGAATGTGTGTATGTATGTGTGTGTATGTGTATGTGTGTGTGTATGTCCGGGATTGGCATCTGCACCGTCGCAGCTACAGCCACAAAATTTTGCACACTCACACTTCTGAACCCCGAGAGCGTCATAGGCTATATTTTGAGGGGAAATTTTAACCCCGCGCTTTACAGTTATTCGCCAAAAGACCTGCCTCCATTAAAGCAAATGGAGCTGGGAGCTACAGTGCAGCCAGAACTTCAGAAGAATGCACAGTCACGCCCTTATATAGAATGTTGGAGTGTCACAATGCAGCCAGGGAAAGAGACAGACACAGACAGGGTAAGAAACAGACATAGACAGGGTAAGAGACAGAGACAGACAAAGAGACAGACTGACAGGGAAAGAGACAGACAGGGAAAGAGAGAGATAGGTTAAGAGACAGACAGGTAAAGAGACAGACACAGACAAAGAGACAGAGACAGACACAGGGAAACAGACAGACAGGGAAAGAAAGGGAAAGAGACAGACAGGGTAAGAGACAGACAAAGACAGGTAAAGAGACAGACACAGGGAAAGAGACAGAGGGAAAGGAATCAATATGTCTCCAAAACAAGAAATGCACAACAAAACAAATGAGGAACGTATGGGAGGAAACTGGAGTCCATATCTGTGACCGAACTGTAAGAAACTGTCTAAAGGAAATGGGATTTACATACAGAGAAGCTAAACAATAAAAAGATGACTGCCTGAAGAGAACATGTACATTTCCACAGTCAATGGTAATATGGGGCTGCATGTCAGGTAAAGGCACTGGGGAGATGGCTGTCATTGCATCTTCAATAAATGCCCAAGTTTACATTGAAATTTTGGACACTTTTCTTATTTCGTCAATTGAAAGGATGTTTGGGGATGATTAAATCATTTATAAAAATGATAATGCATCCTGCCACAGAGCAAAAACTGTGAAAACATTCCTTGAAAGAAGACACATAAGGTCAATGACATGGCCTGCAAATAGTCCGGATCTCAATCCAATTGAAAATCTTTGGTGGAAGGTGAAGAAAATGGTCCATGACTGATCTGACAACAGCAATCAGAGAAAGTTGGAGCCAGATTGATGATGAGTACTGTTTGTCACTCATTAAGTTCATACCTAAGAGACTGCAAGCTGTTATTGAAGCCAGAGGTGGTGCAACAAAATACTAGTGATGTATTGGAGTGTTCTTTTGTTTGTTTGTTTTTCATGATTCCATAATTTTTTCCTCATAATTGAGTGATTCCTTAAATTTTTTTTCCTCCATGTTTGGTCTTGAAAAGTAACCGTTGCTGGCTGGCACATTATGTTGTCATGATTTTTTTTAGTGTTTCTTAAAGCTAGAAAGATGACATTTGATATGACTTCAGTTTTGTGCCATGTCTGTGATCTGCTTTTCTTAAACAAAAGTAAAAAACTGAATGAACATCCTCAGAGCCAGGTGATTCCATAATTTTTGCCAGGGGTTGTATTATTGTAAATAAGTAATGCATTGGATATACATGGAACCTATATTATAAAGCACCATAATAAAATATCATATAAATAATTACATTTTATTAGAAGACAAATATATAAAATATATAGCAGACCACAAACACAAATTAAAAAAATAAATAATTAAAAAGACTGGCACCATGGCATGTGTGTAATTGGATAACAGGCAGTTAAGTACAAAAATATGTATCTATCCCATAAATACAAAATTCATGTAAATAAATTGAATATTAAATAAATATATACAAAGAGATCAATATCAATGAACAAATAAATAGATATATACAGGAGGGACTGGGGCTACAGTGTATATACTGTGCATGTATAAATGTAAAATTCTACATAGAAAAAAGCAAAATCCCATATACTGACATCTTAGTAATACATATTTGTAATCAAGTATAAATCATTGATATATATGGGAATGCAGAAGAAAAATAGGCATAGAAGGTGACCATATGTATTGTGTCTATGGTAAGTAAGTATACACATTTATTCCCTTATTTAATATTACATTTATTTATATGAATTTTGTACTTAAGGGATAAATATATATTTTTGTACTTAACTGCCTGTTATCCAATTACACACATCCCAATGGTGCTAGTGTTTTTAGTTAGTTAATTTTGGCTTTCCCAATACACATTTTTTTCAGACAGGTCTTCTCTAACCTTCTGCTTACTTGAGTTCATATAAAAATGTTTAAAGGGAGGGACGTGATCCCCTCTCCAAATACCAGGGGGTTGATCCCAGGAGAGGTGGAAGTGAGCCATATGCTTAGTTAGTGGCTTGGTGTCTATGATGTGGAAGGGGAAGATCTGTGGCTGCGGCCGGGTCCTGGGGCCCATGATTTGACTATAGAGTTTGAAGCTGGATACACGTGCAATGGTCATGATCTCTGTCGCCTGGATTTGAGGAACCATTCTAAAGACTATTATTGATATCTATTGTCTGGATTTGAGGAACTATCCTAGGGACTATTGTTGATATCCATTGTCTGGATTTAAGGAACTATCTTAAGGACTATTGTTGATATCCATCGTCTGGAGTTGAGGAATTATCCTAAGAACTATTATTGATATCCATCGTCTGGATTTAAGGAACTATCCTAAGGACTATTGTTGATATCTGTCTGGAGGGGCATAAGGACTATCTAATATATAAAGCTGAATATGTGTGTGTGTGTGTGTGTGTGTGTGTGTGTGTATGTATGTCCGGGATTGGTATCTGCACCGTCGCAGCTACAGCCACAAAATTTTGCACACTCACATGACTGGACCCCTAGAGCGTCATAGGCTATGTTTTGAGGAGAAATTTTAACCCCGCGCTTTAGTTATTCGCCAAAAAAACCTGCCTCCATTAAAGCGAATGGAGCTGGGAGCCACAGTGCAGCCAGAACTACAGAAGAATGCGCAGCCACGCCCTTATATGGAATGTTGGCGTGTCACAATGCAGCCAGGGAAAGAGGCAGACACAGACAGGGTAAGAAACAGACATAGACAGGGTAAGAGACAGACACAAAGAGACAGACACAGACAGACAGGGAAAGAGAGGGAAAGAGACAGACACAGGGAAACAGACAGACAGGGAAAGAAAGGGAAAGAGACAGACAAAGAGACAGACACAGGGAAAGAGACAGAGGGAAAGGGACAGACAGGTAAAAAGAGGGAAAGAGACAGACAGGAAAAGAGGGAAAGAGACAGACAGGAAAAGAGAGGGAAAGAGACAGACAGGGAAAGAGAGATAGAGATACAGAGGGGGAGACAGACATTATAATTACATTTATATCAATTTGTTTTGTGGTTTTTGTGTGCAGAATACATTTTTGTTAATACATTCTATTTTGTTAACAGCAGTTATTAACCCGGGCGAAGCCGGGTAGTACAGCTAGTTGTAAATAAAAATCGATGCATCATTATCCTGCCTAAAACCTCAGATCTTCACACTTTGGAACAACATGGCTCAATTAGGGATTATCATTTTCTATTATTTAGTATTCTCAATTGCAGCCGTGTATGTATAGTTAGGTTTTTTTTTTCAAATACACATATACACTGTATTGAGCATGAAGCAAACAAGTTTCACAGTCAATGTGATTTTGGTCACACGAGTCAAAACATTATATAGTATGTTGTTACCTTCACAGTTCAAAGAAAATTTACATTCAAACTACATAGAAACCGAAGAGGTAAAATACAGCAACCAAAAGATCTGTGCAGACAAACATCTTTTGGATGTCTGCAAACCTGACAAGTTTTTCTGAAGGAAGACTTATCAGGACACACCAGCATCTTTGCCCTTAAGCGACTTTTTTGCATCTTGTTGAACATTTCCTGAGAGCTTCTTGCGGTCTTAATTTGACAGTATTTTTTTTCTTAGTATTATTCTTTTAACTATTGAACAGTTTTCAAGCAAAAGCCACCTGAACAATGGTAAGTTCACACATCTTTGGAAACCTGAAGTTTCTAAAAGAAGCTCAAAAGACTGAACATAAGAACAGCTAATTTTTTTTTATTTATTTATTTTTAATATAACTACATATGTTCATTATTTTTTAGCATTTATTAAAGGGATTATCCAGGACTTGTGCATGAATCTAAGAATTTACAGGCAGGAAGTTGCTAACTAGCTACCTGTTCTGCACGGGGACGTTCTCTGCCGGCGAATCCCATTTCATTTCACCTGTCGTCAAGAAAGCAGCTATTTCTCTTTCAGTCTGTTCTGTTAATGGGGCGTCACTGTTGAAGTTATTCTGACCAACAGCATGCTACTTGTAGTTAGGCAGCATGGAGCCTGCTCTCAATCAGTATGACATCGACAGTCACAGCCCGACAACAGAGCAGAGCGAAACAGAAGACACTGCTTTGTTCATGTGACGACAGTGGAAGTCACAAAATCCCCGGCATGAGCGGTCAAGTCCTGAGTCGTTAGACATCAGTGCCTGACAAAACAGGCAGGTAGTTAGCAACAATAAAACTTCACTTTCCGGCGGCCAGGACGTGTATCCCACTGGGGTGGAGGTCATCGGCTCCCCCAAGGTTGTCCATGTGGGCGAGTAAGGTGAATGACCTGATGTATATGGAGGATTTGACGGCGTCTCTCCATGACAGATTTGATGCCTTTTACAAAACATGGTATAATTAGATCGAGTTTAAATTTTCTAATGATTATGGCACATGGATACCCCTGACTGAGGGCTTGCATATCAGGCTTTTGAGGCGGACATTGGTCCTGCCTCAGGTGGACTCCTGCTTTGTGTTTCCCCACCTCCACTTGTATATCCCCTTCTTTTCCAATCCTCTCACCCTTGGTGTTTCCTTTTCCTATTCTTTCTCCGTTTCCATTCTGCAAAGTCTTTTCTATTCTTCTGTTCAATCTAGCATTCCCTAGTTAAGCTGAAAATTGGGTTAACATGAAGGGGCCATGGCGTGTTTTTTTCAATATGAAAATGCTCTGATGATGTCATTCTGGTTTATACCGGTTGTAATATGTTGGTTTGGACTGTCTCCATGTTTGCTGTTAAATAAAGAATTTAAAAAACAAACCAAACTTCACTTTCCTTATCTATGAACTCGACCAATATTTACTGCCAAAAATATTTCCTACCTTTCCCATGCTGAAAGTTCTGCTTCACATGACATCACTGCACTATCCAGTGTCCTGTTGTGTATATACATGTGACTCTTCAGATTTTCTTGTTCTTTGCCTTAAGAAGATACCTGAGTCGTCTTGAAAGCTTACTATTTGTTACCATCTTTTCAGTTAGCCATTATAAGGTATCAACTATTTGAGGACTCTGAAATTATAATATTTTTCTATCTACTGGCAAACACAGTACCGATATATTTTTTTCTGTATTAAAAGCTCCAAAAAAAACCTTTAAAGTGCTTTTTCGACAGCTTACAGAGTATACCCACCGGAAAAAGATATTGCATGCACATACCCTAAATAGGGGAATGAGGAATTATATATGAATAAACACTTACTTAGGAAAGAGGGACGTAAGAACCGAAAATCCACAAGAAATCTGCAAAATGAAGAAGATGAGAAACTTAATATTTCGGCATTCTTTGTTTTCTTTGTTTGCAAAACACAGACAAAGTAACTAATTTCCTCTCGTGACTATTCCATTAAGTTACTGAAAATATACAATTTAAGCTGCTGTATAAACAAGTAAATGTGACCTGTGGTATAAAAATCTTCATAAATCAATTGGAATAATTAGATTGAATGCATTTTTTTCTGTATCCTGGCAGCATATCAGTTAGTAACTCTTTCAGCTTCATGTTTCCTGGGGACTAACAAACTAAAACAATTGCACAAAGTATAAATATGAGGACAAAATGACAATTGAGAATTCACATATAGGGCTGATTTATTATTACTGTCTTAAAGGTGATGTTCAGAGATGCAGAGGTGGGGCAGATCACGCTGCTGAAGTGGTCTCAGATCAAGGACCTATGCACCCTTCTGCACAGTTTCGACATGGCGACGAAGATGTTTAGCGCTGACGATGCCCTTATCAGCATGACAATGCTAGTCATTTACATGCTGGAGCACACTCTAACCAGTATTCGGAGTCAGGTGGTGGGACAAGAGGAAGGGGAGGAAGTACAGGAGGATTCATATGCGGAAGGGATACCAAGATCTACAAGGTCCAGACAGTCAGCAGCACGAAGGCGGCAGGCATGGGACGGTGGGGGAGAGGGGTTAAAAAGGGCGCATGGTAGCAGCCAAACTGTTGAGGAAGGTGCAGGAGCCCAGGAAGAAATGGAGGACGAATTGGCGATGGGCATGGAAGACTCAGCAGATGAGGGAGACCTTGATCACATTTCTGTTGTGAGAGGTTGGGGGGAGAGGGCAGAGGAAGGAAGCATGATTCTCACCTCGCCGCTACCAACACAGCAAGGATTTGGTCCTCCTGGATGCGCAAGACACATGAGCGCCTTCTTGCTGCACTACCTACAAAATGACCCTCGGATTGTCAGAATTAGAAGTAATGCTGACTACTGTGTTGCCACACTCTTAGGGGCACTTTGCACACTACTACATCGCAGGTGCGATGTCGGAGGGGTCATGTCGAAAGTGACGCACTTCCGGCGTCGCACTCGACATCGTAGTGTGCAAATCCTTGATGATACGATTAACGAGCGCAAAATCGTCGTAATAGTATCATCGGTGTTGCGTCTGGGAATGCCATAATTACGCGACTGCGACAGGTACGATGTTGTTCCTCGTTCCTGCGGCAGCACACATCGCTGTTTGTGAAGCCGCAGGAGCGAGGAACATCTCCTACCTGCGTCCTGCAGCTCACGCCGGCTATGCGGAAGGACAGAGGTGTGCGGGATGTTTACATCCCACTCATCTCCGCCCCTCCGCTTCTCTTGGCCGCCTGCCGTGTGATGTCGCTATGATGCCGCACGTCCCGCATCCTTAATAAGGAGGCGGGTCGCCGGCCAGATCGACGTCACAAGGCAGGTGAGTCCATGTGAAGCTGCCGTAGCGATAATGTTCGCTACGGCTGCTATCACAAGATATCGCTGCTGCGACGGGGGCGGGGACTATCGTGCTCGTCATCGCAAGCATCGGCTTGCGATGTCGTAGTGTGCAAAGTGCCCTTAGATCCCCGGTACAAGTCAAAATATGTCAAAATAATTCCTGTTATATAAAAGGACGCACGTATGCAGGAGTATCAGCAGAAGCTGTTACGCAATCTTAGCTCGGCTTTTCCACTAAACACCAGTGGTGCACAGAGTGAATCTCACAGTTGTAACTTGACAACAATTGGACTGTCGAGTCATCACTCAAACCGTACCAGCAACACCGTATCTGGTGGTAACAGCAATTTCATTGAATTGTTTCATGAATTTTTTAGACCATCCTTTGCAAGGCCACAAGACACAAGAAGTCTGACACATAGTCAACGCCTGGGGAGGATGATACAGGAGTATCTCCAAGTGAATATCGATGTCATGACTGTGCAACTGGAGCTTTGCTCATTTTGGGCTTCCAATCTGGAAAAATGGCCTGAGCTCGCCACTTATGCCTTGGAGATCTTGTCGTGTCCCACAGCCAGCGTTCTCTCGGAACGTGTATTCAGTGCTGCTGGGGGTGTGCTGACAGATAAGCGCACGCGTCTGTCCAGTGACAATGTGGACAGACTAACGTTCATCAAGATGAACAAATCATGGATCAAGGACTTTTCTACCCCTGTGTCATCCTGGGGAGAGTAAAGGCTTGTGTATTTTTAATTGTGCTTCATGCAAATCAACATTTTAAGTTTGCAACTGTGGGACAATTGATGCCAACTAAAGTGGTGTCTTTGCCCAAATTTTTTGAAAAAATGGAGACTCTTGTTGGAGTCCCCTTGCTGTGTTTTAGATGATCGTTCATCAAGATGAACAAGTCATGGATCCGCAAGCACTTTTCTACCCCTGTGTCATCCTGGGGAGAGTAAAGGCTTGTGTATTTTTGATTGTGCTTCATGCAAATCAACATTTTAAGTTTGCAACTGTGGGAAAATTGATACCACTTAAGTGGTGTCTGTGGCCACATTTTTTAAAAAAAGGAGACTCTTGTTGGAGTCCACTTGCTGTATTTTACATGATTTTAGAAGAGCATGACATGCCTATATCTGTGTCTTCTCCTTTTACTCGTCCAGCTCTTTTCTTTCAGCATGAGTATATGTACTTGTCACTTTTCCATGTGTTTGTGGCATCTTCTGAGTTGTTTGTCACCTTTTGGACACCTTAGAAGATGTTTTCTCTGTGTTTGTGTTTTCCTGCCATTGTTTTCAATGGGGTTCGATGGTGTTCGACAAACGTTCGATGAACACACCCGCCGTTCGGAGAACCGAACCTGAACTCGAACACTAGGGGGGTGGCTCATCTCTACTAATGAACGAATAAAGATACGCTAAAACCAAGCAACCATTGTTTTTCTTGTGAAATTCTCAATAAGTTTGATGTGTTACATAACTCTCTTCCTACTGGAAAAAATAAAGTTGGATCCAAAATGGCCAACTTCAAAATGGCCGACATGGTCACCACCCATCTTGAGAAGTTTTCCCCCTCCAATATACTAATGAGCCACAAACAGGAAGTTGATATCACCAACCATTCCCATTTTACTTAGGTGTATCCATATAAATGGCCCACCCTGTATGTGCTCTTTCTATGCATGTCTCTGTATGAAGGTGCACCATCTTAAAGGCATATCCCTGTACTAGAATCTATTATGTCTGATGCAGACCAAAATATAGGGGTCAAAATGTTACATTTACATTTTTTGGAATGCCTGTTTAATAAAGTCCTTATATTCAATTTTAGTGTGACAAGTTCTCTTGTATCTAATGACTTGTTTGAACCCTTCTTTAGCACCCATAATTCAAAGTGTGCCATAAACCTTATTCTACTATGTGGGGACAGATTGATCGTTCTGTGCCCATTCTGTGTCAAGTTGTATAAAGAGACCGGGAACCAAGCGCTGAATGATTTCAATATTGTTGATCGCGCTCATTAAACGGTCTGAACTCAGCGCATGTAACCTCAATGTTTGAGTGTCACGATACAATATATTAGCATAAAGGGCCGCACTTTAATCTATTGCCCAGGACCCCCCCTTTTTTTAAAACCGACCCCGCCAATAAGACGACAATAAACTTAAATGAAAAATATCTGCATAGTTTTATTGCAGAAAAAAAATCAGGCTGGAACTCACAACTTATTAATTAGTAGTCATTCTACATGTCGAGCAAAATACAATAAACATGAAAAGATTTCCGACTATATGAAATAGATGGCATGGTGAGCTGGGCATGTTTATTTTCTCTGTTCTTCTAACCAGGATCAGAAAATTGCCAGTGACCAGAGCATCAAACAAAGTATCTTCAGTCATCAATGTACCCAAAGTATAAAGTCTTTGATCTTCTAAAAATAATTGTAAAATAAGTCTGTAAAAACCAGGTACGAGATTGAAATTAGGAAACATAACGTGCCTACAGGAGCTAATGTATCCTGCAGAGATGAATCATACATTCTGTCAATGTCCTCAAGTGTGATGAATCAGTGATGAATTATTGTATTTTTTACGAGCTTAGTGATTTAGCTCTTTTTACAATCAAGTTCTTCTGGAAATATATTTTTCAAACTGAAAAGGGTTTTTAATCAAACATATTCATCTTAACATAATAAGGCTCTGTTCACATCTGTGCTATTTAATTCGCTATGCTCTGATCTGTCTTAGGAGCCAAATAATGAAGTTGTTGTAGGAACTCATCCATCACATTATGGAAAGTAACATTGCTCGATGGACCTAATTGACTTCTAGTGGAGCCCATCACCTTTTACATCACAATGTCTGTCATTTTACCCAAAAATGTAATAAGGGCTGAAAGATGCATACGTTTTTTTAGCAGATACAGTATCAGGGACCGAAGTCCAAGCTTCCAACATGAACAATGCCTTAGGCCCTCTTCACACGTCCATGATAAAAACACATGTTTTTCACGGTCCATGGTATGGATGTGTATGTGTGTTCTGTGTGTGTGTTCAGCGTGTGTTGTCAGTATGTTCTCCATGTGCTATCTGTGATAGCACACGGACAACAGGAACTTCTATACTCACCTGTCCCTGCCACTACTTTCTCCGATGCTGCTGCTTCTGGGCGAATATGCATAAGCATAAAGAGCAGGGAGGGAAGCAAGTGACAGCAGCGCTGAAGACTGCAGCGCTGGAGACAGGTGAGTTTAAAAAATCATTTTATTTCAAAGATACATGTTTTCTCTGGTACGTGTCATACTCATGTCACGCGGATCACATCAGTGTGTGGTCCATGTGACACCCGTGCTACTGGACAAAAAACGGACTTGTGGAACACATGAACACACGTGTGTGCCACCTGAAAACACGTCTGTGAGAAAACAGGGATGTGTGCGCAGACCCATTGATTTTAATGGTTTTGCGTATGTCTGTGTCTCCGGTGCGCATAAAAACAGAAGTCATACATTCCAGAATCATGGAAGGGAGCGTTAAAGAGTAACTGTCTTTTTTATTTTTATTTTTATCAATTAATAGTATATGTCGAAATGAGAACCTTTTGTATTTTATGTTATTAGGGAAATTTGCTTCTTTTTTCCTCCAGGGATGATCATTTCTTTCTCAAAATTCTCAATTCATGAGTTAAAACTGTATTCAGTGAAAACATTTTCCCATTACTGAGTTAAAAGATGACAGTTGGTGCCTATAAAGTTGTATGGAACTTGCAATTGAATGTCTGTGTCTGACTCTAGCTCTTTCCATCTCCAGATTTTTAAAGGGAACCATCTCCAGGGGCTTAACTACTATAAGTGCCAGGGAATCGCAATACTTTGGGTCAATGAAGCTTCAACTTACGTCACTGGTCATCTCCTATCTCAATAATGAAAAAATCTATCTTCACTGAATACAACTTTTACCAGTGAAATGAAAGTGAAAAAATCAGTCCAAGAGGAGAACGTAGCAGTTTTCTAACTGGATTATTTTAATGTGTATTATTTATTCTTTAAGATGATATTTAATGAAGTTGTACATTTATGCCCCTGAGTATAAGGGGCAGAAAATCTCCAGAGTATTAATAATCCAAGAAATATTATGAAGAAACGTGAGGCACTACCCAAACACATTTAAAATCCTAGGTCTTAGGACACAGAATGGCAGCAACATTATTTTGCATGTATCCCATGCTATAGTCAGGACTCGATGAAAAGTGAGCTATATATGTATTACTGCCATAGCCTGCCATTCTGTATCCTACGACTGACATAAAGGACTTTAAATGTCATTAGCTAGTGCCTCACGTTTCGTCATACTGTTACTAAGACTTTAATAAACTGCGCTGTTCTAATTAGTGCTAGGCTACTGATGCCTATGCATCTGAACATTGGCATTAAAATAGCATTCAAGCAATCCAAAGAAGAGAGTACAGTAATGGTGGCAATTTTTTCTAAGTCATTGAACTCCACTGTATTAATGTTCTCTTTGTCCCATGACGATAACATTAAAATTGTTTTCCCACAATAAAATTTGTTCAATGGCATCCTGAGCCACACTTGGCTGTTAACCAGAATGCCCATAAAGTTTGAATGGAACATCAGTGATTTATCATTATTATGTTTTTGCTTATTTAGTGCCATCATATTCTGCAGTGCTTTACAGACATAATCACTGTCCCCATTAGCTCTTACAATATCTACAATCCTTATCAGTATATCTTTGGGGTGTGGGAGAAAACAGGAGTGCCAAGAGGAAACCCACACAAACACAGGGAGAACATACAAACTCTTTGAGATGTTGTCCTTGTGGGAAGTGAATAGTCTTTGACTACCATTCCATACAAAACAAAACCTTATCACCTTGGCTGAGGAAAGGACATGGTGATAGAGAGCCACATACCAGTGAAAGTTGGGGGTCGCAGCATGTGGACTCCATCAATCTAACATTTATCACATATCCTGTGAATTATTATTCATTACTTGTTGTCGTAGATTCCCGTTATTGTACTGAGATGGTTCTTGCAGGCAATTTTACACTCAATGGGCATTCTGAGATCTACCGTATTTTCGAACCAATGAGCAGTATTTTTATTGGTTGGAAATAATTGCTTGTATCATTAATATTTGCAAATTAGCAATAAAGGTGACCCGTCAGTGGTTTTATGCTTCACGAACCATTGGCGGCATGATACCCAGGGAGGCTCCCTCATTACAAACAATTATGCTTTACTTTGAAACCCCTTCCGGCAGAACATAACTTGAATAACGGAAAGAAAAGGATTTCTGGCTTTTCCCCATCCGGCTCAACTCAGGTGACAGATTTCTTTCTATCTGCATACCAGGAAAAACCTGAGCTGGATAGGGAAAAGACATGAAAGCTGCATAATGGACTCCTCGTCCTGCACTTAGACTTCTGACAATTTCCCTTTAGGTATTTAGGTACTTGGAATAATTTCAATATTGGGAAGAAATTAAATGTCAGCAGACATTTTACATAGTTTTCTCTCACCCCTTAAATGTTTTAACTATTCTACAAACCTTCTGAGATTCCTTTTGTGGGTATACAACTCTCTTTTCTATGTATTTAAAGCACTGGAGCACTTGGCTCAAAGATGACCAAGGGCAACAGATGCATGGTTTACTTAAGGGCGAAACTGCAATAGAAGCAGAGATTGCACTTGCACCCAGACCCTGGAGCCTAAAAGTCCTAAAAAGTTTCTTTGGAGTATAAAAAGAGAAGTGCTATTAAAGGCTTCCAATAATTGGGGACAACATTGGAGCTTCTCCATTGGGGCCCGTTTGCTTCAAGTTTTGCCACTGGGTTTACTCCTAGTATTGTACCATCGTAACACTCCAAAACTTACTCATAGGTTAATTAGCTTCCTATGAATATTGGTGTCCATGTTCCTGCTGTAGCACTGGGCTATATAAGACTTTTTGTGGTAGAAATAATGGATTTTAACTATCCTGCAACACCTGCAGTCCACTGAAATAGCAATTAAAATCTTCCAGTAGCTCAACAAATGTCTCCACGCCATGGACTTATAGGGACATTAGATTGTGAGCCTTACTGTGGACTACTTAAAGGAAACCTTTCACCAGATTTGGCGACTATAAGCTTTCACCACCACCAGTGAGCCCTTATATACAGTATTCTATAATACAGTATATAAGTTCCCAGGCCACTCTGTATAATGTAAAAAACACTTTTATTATACTTACCTAGGGGTGGTCCAATTCAATGGGTGTCGCTGCTCTCCGGTCCGGCGCCTCCTCTCTGCTGCACTCTCCGTCCTCTTTCTATCCAGGCCATGCCGGCATTGCGGTCTTACACAGGCGCACTTTGATCTGCCCTGCTGAGGGCAGATCAAAGTACTGTAATGCACAGGCATGAGGAAAGGTTAAAGACTGACCGCGCATACGCACTACAATACTTTGATCTGCCCTAAGTAGGACAGATCAAAGTGCACCTGCGCAGGACCTAAATGCCGGATAGTATGGATGACGTAGGATGCATCATGCACACGGGCCTCAGAAGAAGGAAGACGGAGATCGCTGCAGAGAGGGGGCACTGGATCGGTGAGCAGCGACACCCATTGGACCGGACCGCCCCTCAGGTGAGTATTATAAAAGTGTTTTTTTTTACGTTATACAGCACGGCCTGGGCTTTTATATACAGTATTCTGGAATCCTGTAAATAAGAGCTCTCTGGTGGTGGCCGTAGCTTAGAGTCACCAAATCTGGTGACAGGTTCCCTTTAATTATAATTTTTCTACTGTTTTGCAGAATAAGATGGTGCCATAAAGGCAACAAGAACTACATGTATCTACATTATACAGCTTCAACTAACAAGAGTTATGGTATATAGAGATGAACTTGCCAAACCTTCGCCTCTGATTACTTCCCAATAGAAAATGAAATGTATGTGTTATATTCAAAATTCATGACTTTCAAACAGGGCAGCTGTACTATTATATCAAAAGCATTGGATGGGTTAAATCATGAGAAGTCATTTTATTTTTCTGGAGGCAGCATCTTGCAGAGAAGGAATAGATACTACCTGTACCAGACTCCCCGCTGTCTTCCAATATCTCTTTTTAGGAGGAAAAGGGCATTAGTTTTCCAAATGCTGCCATTTCACATTTCAAAAAATTTTCTCCTGTCAGATAGTGGAATTGGGCTGCTTTCCAGAAGAAGAAGAATGTTCCTCTCAGTCTTGTGATTATGTTTAACAGCCTCTCCATGTGAAACAGCGGTGACAGCCGTTCTTAGCAGACAGGAATTCTAATGACACTTCCTCTATCAAATGCGGAGCGCGACCCTTTGTGTTTCGAGCTTATACTTATAGCAGGATTGTCAGCATCTCTTCCCTTGAAAGTCTGCAGAAAATCCTTTTGTGCTAATTGAAATGATCATTTTTGCTCTAATGAAGATACGACAATTGTTTTGCTATAGTCGAGTTTCTACAATTTGAAATCTAATGAGAAATATCCAGATATAGGAATGTTCTCACCACAGGTCACTTGTCTGCAGATGAAATCCATAGACCTAAGAGCAGATTTTCTCTTTTTGATGTGACATGACTGAGTGTGCTCTTGTAATGTTAGGTTAAATATCAGTTTGAGGATTATTACAGAAAAAGGTTATTTCAGATAAATTTATCTAACAAAAATAGTAGTTATACAGTAAGTTATGCACCCAAAAAACTGTAAATATGGCAAACCAGACCTTAAGTATATATCTACAACACATTAAAGGGTTAAAGGGATTGTCTGGTCTTCTGATTTAAGTCTGTAGTCACTCTATGTGAATGCAGATTTCTGAATTCTGACAGCGTGCACACTGCGCACTGTCAGGATTCGATTCAGGATTCTCGGTATTGCCAGTGATCAACTATAGAATTTGCATACTCCTGTCCACATTCTGACAAGGTATTCTTTGCCTTGCTCAATTCACTTGTATTGAGCAAAAACGAACATATCTAGAAGGGACAAGATGTATGCAAATTGCATATTTATGATCACTGGCAACACCATAGAATCCTGACAGTATGAAGTATGCACTCTGTAAGGATTCTAAAGTCTGCATTTACATAGAGTGACTGTAGACTTTAATTAAAATACTAGAAAACCCCTTTAAAAATGTATCAGTGCATTAAACCCTTTAATTTTTTTAACATTGGTAATCCTTCACTTATATGTAAAAGAATTACAATAATCAGCAAAACTATAATCTACTTCTATTACCTAAATCACTTCCCTTGTGAGCAGAAGCAATTCTGAAAATAGGGGAGAGTGGCCATAAGGAAATCACATTCCCAATAGCACTGTTGGAAGCCAGATTAGTGTAGAACTTATTCAATTATATGCAATTACAGCCCTATTATTTTGCTTATGTTAAAAACTTTACCCACAGAGACCAAATTGCAAATTTTATAATTAAAGTGTAATCCCGGATAGAAATAAAGTGAATATACTTTGGTCCTGATTCGTCATGCTGGTTTTAAAGAGAGGGTATGCTGGAGTCAGGGGCATGCCTCTTAATGAATCAGGAGCGCTTGAAAGTGGCATGCGCCTCTGTGTGCACCTCGCCACAAATTTTATTCTAGCCAGTAAAATTTGTGGTGTAAAGAAATTTAAGAAGAAGGAGTTGGTAGGCCTCATTCTGGCAGCTGTTGGAGCCTGACAAAAGTGTCTTGAGAACTCAAATAGTCACAAAATTTTCGCAGACTTGGGTTACGTAAACATTTTGAGTAGAGATGAGCAGATATGAAATTTAAAGTTCAGTGTTTGTACCGAACACAGACTTTACAAAAAAAAATCAGTGCTCAAGTTCGAAGATCGGGTGCTTTACGTATGCTAGCCAATCGATCGAGTGCTGTGCTCTGGTATGCTTGGTGTCTGGTACAGTGTCTGGTACAGTGTTTGAATGGCTCTCACTGGGGATAAAATCTGTTTTATCGGATGTAATGTGTATAAGAAAAAAAAAAAAAAGGAAAAAAATCTGCTATCCCTTCCCTGGAAGTGCTCTGTTTATGGCTAGCTGTATGTGGGCAGAGAGCCGAACTGCCCAATCAGTGACTTCCAAAGAGGTTTGAGTCAAGCTCGGGTCCAGTAGAGAACTTTATCTAAAGTCCGGGTGAACCCGCAGAACTTGAACTGACAGGGTTCGCTCAACTTTAATTTTGAGACTTTTCAAAGCTGCTTAGGCCAGTAATTTGGTGTAAGAGCTTTGATGAATCTGGCCTTTTATCTCCAGATATGTTAATGTTCTTTCATAGAAAATGAAGAACTTTGAATCCAAACTTAATACATGTTCGCTCTCCTCCTATATATGCTGGATGGACAATTACTTTAATGCCAGCTATACCTTTTCTATACTGGTCTGGTGAGGTGTTATGATCCAGATTTACTTGTAGTTGTAGTACTTCTTTGCTTTGAGCGGTTGTGGTGTTTACCCTTGTTGTCTGTGTTGCTGCCTTACGTCTTTTGCTTTTTTCCTTAGTTTCTTACTATTTTTTCCTTTGAGTTTGCAGCATGTTTGAATTTTCTTTTTTGCCTGTGTGTCTTTATCTGTGTTGCCATCACTCTCCTGCCCCTTCCTTCCCTGGGGGACAACTGTTTAGTTCTGGTTAGGAGAATTTAAGACACGGGACTCCAGCATTTCCACCATTGGGGGTAATCCGGAGGTTAAGGATAGCCTAGGGTCCCCTAGCGTGAGTGACAGTATAGGAGCCCCGTCCCTCCATACTCTATGGTGACAACCTTGTGATGAACCAACTTGTTGACTCCGATATTTTGCCTGGATGTCCGCCTCTTGGCTTTTGAATGGGTGGATGGACTTCATTTTCTTTTCTTCCAATTGTAATTGCACTCACATGATGCAGTTTGGAAATTTTCTTTGCTGAGAGACTGCTATAATTGAGCTGGATGGAAAGAAAATTATTTTTCTACCGCCAGGAGCAAAACAGTAACAATGCAGTGACATAAGTAGAATCTTCATAACTAGTCTTATGCTAAATAGTTGCAAATCGAATTTATGTATAACATAGCAAAAATGATTGTCTATAAAATGAAGGTAGTCTCATCGAAGCTTTAATTGATACGATATGAAGCCTGACAGTCAAAAGTTCAAAACATTGTTACCCTTTTGCTCGTCAGCATATCATGGGTATGCAAACTGGTCACTCGACCGCCTTTCTCAGATTTCAAACATGTATGAATATTTTAGCAAATGTCATGGACCTTTATTCCTTCTACACGAACGTCCCTGTCAGTCATTGCAAGTACCATGATTTTTCAACTATTATGGGTACTCTCTTACTTTCACACACCTACTTTCTGCACTTATTCCATAAATTGAGTTCCTAGCCTTTTTTCATTGCGTTTATAGCGCGGTTTTGATACTGCAGTTTTTGTCTCTTTTTGGTATATCTTGTTTTAAATAAAGCTGCTTTGTTTTTGGTACTTGCTGGTATTTGGCTTTGACAAAACTACATTGATAAAGTCATGCATTTTTGGTGCGTTGGCACCGTGGAAACGTATGTCCGTTTCTTACCTGCATATTCTTTGCATGTAACGCATGTTTATGGGGAAAATCTGCAAATAAAACTCAGCGTTAAGGGTACTCGCTGTGACCGGCGAACCGCCTCCTTTCTAAGGGGGAGGTTCATTCAGCGTCATAGCGACGTCACTAAGTGGCCGATCAATAGAAGAGGAGGGGCGGAGATGAGCGGGCCAAACATCCCGCCCACCTCCTTCCTTCCTCATTGCCAGCAGGACGCAGGTACGGTGAGTTTCCTCATTCCTGCGGTGTCACACATAGCGATGTGTGCTGCCGCAGGAACGATAAACAACCTCGCTACTCCCCTGTCAACGATTTTTGGTGTTGGAGCGACCTCTCCAATACCAACGATTTTTACCTCTTTTGTGATCGATCGTTTTAAGTCGCTCAGACGTGTTACATGTTGCGATGTCACTAACAATGCCAGATGTGCGTCACAAACACCATGACCCCGACGATATATCGTTAGCGATGTCACAGCGTGTAAAGCACCCTTTACTGCGAGAGAAATTGACAAGTTGTTGAAACACGCACCGCAGGTCAGTTTACGCAGAGTAAAAAGGAAGGAAAGAGAGTTCTATAAATCCCATCCAGTTTGCTGGAACTGTAAGACGCTGCATGTTTGAGGCAGTAAAAACACACAGCGTAAAAAACATGTTGTGGGCACAAAACCTTAAAGGGAACCAAATCACCAGGATTTTCCTATATAACCTAAGGCCAGTGCTATACTGGCACTATCAGGCTTATTCAGCAGCTGAGGATCAGATTATAGCTGGGGAATATTCATAGTTATCCACTCCCCTGTTAGAATAAGCATAAGTATTATACAATCGATTTACTTTTTCACTAGCAGAACCTGTGTGAGGGTTTACTCATGTGTCCAGAAGGGACGGGGCTTCAGACAACAAAGCTGATACCAGGAAGCAACATTTTTCTGTTGGCTGAGGCCCCGTCCCTTATGCTAATTCTAACAGGGGCAAACTATGAATACCCCCCCAGATATTATTTGATCCTCAGCTGCTGTCACTCAAAAAGCTGATAATTTTATAAACTTTACTTTCTTGGATTTTAAAACCTAAACATCCGAGCTGACCACTAAAGATCTGTAAAGAATCAGTGCTGGCACTGGCTTTAGGCTATATACGAAAATACTGGTGATTGGTTCTCTTTAAACAACTTTTCATGATAATACTGTACAAAGAAAAATAAAAAAAAACGGTTAATTCGTAACTGGTTCAACTCCTACACGTTCACAAATCAAGCATTTATGGAGGAAATGAAAGGTAGAAATCACGGAATTAAGCCAGAAAAGCCTTCGTCCACAGAACAAGGTCTGGTGGGAGTGATTGCGCTTTTCATCTATAGCTCTTAGAGGAACACATATTAAATAGGGAGCCACAGTTAAAATGTTCTGGATGTACTACTTTTCCATCTATCCATCAATGTAATTCACGCTGCATCTGGGGTGGGCTACTACAATGCGGAGCCTGATAAAGGGTTATATTGGTTGTACGTGTCTGGAAGCCGTAACATACCCCTGTCTGTGCATAATATGGTTAATTATGGTGTTTAACAATTTTGTAGGTCACTGGTACCTTTTGATATTATAACAGCATAATATTATGCATGGTTGGGTGCTATTAATACCATACACAGAATCGCAACATGGCCATTAGTGTTCAGTTCATGCTGTTCTCTGGATCATTATTAAATGTAATATGATGCTTTATATTTTCACACAGTTCCAGATTTGTCATTATCCATGGCACTTGTTTTATTCAAAAATGAGACAACCATATATAATTATTTTAATTACAGCCATACTACAAACTATATTATATGCATGAAAGACATATGAAAATATACATAAATTCTGCATGGTAATGTGAATGTATTTATTCTCAGAAGCCTTTTTCACATGCATGCATGGCAAACTAATCATTTACTCAAATTTTTACCAGCCTGTCAGGATCAGGTTTTGTTTTATACATTCATTTTGAATTAAAGGTAAATGGATTTTTTTCTTAAATCAATTGCTCCAGTATATATTCCTTAAATTATTTTTATTTGTAAAAGATCCACAAGCATAAGACCAGGAAAATAGTGTCACTTCGAATAACACTGATGTCTCCTCAGCACAAATTAGGCCTGATTTAACGGTGATGTTTTATTTTTTGTTTAAGTCACTTTTCTTCTTTTGTCTTGTGGTCTTCATTGACTTTTTGAGCCAAAATGTGAAGAATGGCACATGACATTCATGAATTTTGCTCAAAATTAAAAATGCTCTTTTTTGTCTTTTACCTTTTTGCGCTTTTTCAATGTAAAAAGGTGGATGTTCTGGTAAAATGTAAATTTGCAAACAATTTTCAAGTGTACATGAAATCAATCTGGGGGATGAGGTATATTTACACAAACACGACTTTTTAAAAAGTCGCAATTAATGAACAACATGCAAACATCTGGAAAGTTAAAAACATGCACATGGTGATGAACGTAAGCAAAAAGAATTAAACATGTACAGTGCCTTGCGAAAGTATTCGGCTCCCTTGAATTTTTCAACCTTTTCCCACATTTTAGGCTTCAAACATAAAGATAAACATTTTAATGTTATGGTGAAGAATCAACAACACAATTGTGAAGGTGATCGAAATTTCTTGCTTATTTTAAACTTTTAAAAAAAAAATATATATAACAGAAAATTGGGGCGTGCAATATTATTCGGCCCCTTTATTTTCAGTGCAGCAAACTCATTCCAGAAGTTCATTGAGGATCTCTGAATGATCCAATGTTGTCCTAAATGACCGATGATGATAAATATAAGCCACCTGTGTGTAATCAAGTCTCCGTATAAATGCACCTGCTCTGTGATAATCTCAGTGTTCTGTTTAAAGTGCAGATAGCATCATAAACACCAAGGAACACAACAGGCAGGTCTGTGATATTGTTGTGGAGAAGTTTAAAGCCAGAATTGGTTACAAAAAGGTTTTAAAAACTTTAAACATCCCAAGGAGCACTGTGCAAGCGATCATATTGAAATGGAAGGAGTATCATACCACTGCAAATCTACCAAGACCCGGCCGTCCCTCAAAACTTTCATCTCAAAGAAGGAGAAGACTGATCAGAGATGCAGCCCAGAGGCCCATGATCACCCTGGATGAACTGCAGAGATCTACAGCTGAGGTGGGAGAGTCTATCCATAGGACAATCAGTCATACACTGCATAAATCTGGCCTTTATGGAGAAGTGGCAAGGAGAAAACCATTTCTCAAAGATATCCATAAAAAGTGTTGTTTAAAGTTTTCCACAAGCCACCTGGGAGACACACCAAACATGTAGAACAAGGTTCTCTGGTCAGATGAAACCAAAATCGAACTATTTGAGCACAATGCCAAACAATATGTTTAGCGTAAAAATAACAGCTCATCACCCTGAACACACCATCCCCACTGTCAATCATGGTGGTGGCAGCATCATGGTTTGGGCTTGCTTTTCTTCAGCAGGGATAGGGAAGATGGTTAAAATTGATGGGAAGATGGATGGAGTCAAATACAGGACCATTCTTGAAGAAAACCTGTTGGAGTCTGCAAATGACCTGAGACTGGGACGGAGATTTGTCTTCCAACAAGACAAAGATCCCAAACAAAGCAAAATCTACAATGGAATGGTTCACAAATAAACGTATCCAAGTGTTAGAATGGCCAAGTCAGAGTCCAGACCTTAATCCAATCGAGAATCTGTGGAAACAGCTCAAAACTGCTGTTCACAAACGCTCTCCATCCAACCTCACTCAGCTCCAGCTATTTGCAAAGGAAGAATGGGCAAGAATTTCAGTTTCTCGATGTGCAAAACTGACAGACATACCCCAAGCGACTTGCAGCTGTAATAGCAGCAAAAGATGGCGCCACAAAGTATTAACGTAAAGGGGACGAATAATATTACACGCCCCACTTTTCTGTTGTTTTTTTTAAAAGTTTAAAATAAGCAATAACTTCCGTTCAACTCCACAATTGTGTCCAACTTGTTGTTGATTCTTCACCATAACATTACATTTTTTATCTCTATGTTTGAAGCCTGAAATGTGGGAAAAGGTTGAAAAATTCAAGGGAGCCGAATACTTTCGCAAGGCACTGTAAAAGAAAGATTTAAAAAAAGGCATAAATTAAGAGAACAATTCAGTATAAATCAAAAACAGGCTATAACACCAAAACCCAGACAAAAAATATACATATGTAATAGTGAATCGAGCCCATAGTCGTTTTTGCTGCTGTAACATGGTGTCAGGCAGAAGCTGTGGGTGAGGTACTTGTCTCCTACTGAAACGTGGGGCAGCCCACATGGTGCCGGTGGATCCACTAAGCACGCTGGTTTTGGTGGACGCACGGGCGCTGACGCAGGAGACAAATGGAACACTGAGATGAAAACCAAAATAAAAATTTAATAAAGAGTCCACAAAATCATACACAGGTAATGGACAGAAACTGAAACATAGAACAAAATGGACGGCTACCTGAGACAAAGCGGCAGGGATACCAGCGAGTGTAACCGGTTTTTGGAAGCTTCTGGTGGAAAGACTGATGAGTTGAGAACAGACGGAGTCATGTATGGCAGATGACACCTGACAGACAGGTGGCAGGTTGAGTTGAGACTGCACGCTGAGGTGGACACAGGATGACTGATGACCGCAGGCTGACAGGCAGCGGAGATACTGATGGACAGACACGGGATGACTGGAGACTGCCGACAGGAAGTAACGGACAGAAAACGCACAGGGGTTATACAGAAGTTCGACAATCATTGAACAGAAGGTCCTAGACCCGGGCAGGTTGCAAACAGAACTCCAGAATTTAACAGAAGCCACAAAGCAGAGCCGCAAACAAAGTCCAGCCCAGTCCCACAACATGCAAACAGGTTAGTCTCCACCAGTCAAAGTCAATTCCAGTGCCCAGGTGAGAGTCCAGGAGGTAGTGCAAAGCCTGGCGTGGAGCGGATCCAAAACAGGGGCTAGTTGTGTTTGTCTTCAAGGTGCTTTTTAACTGGGTGATACACCACCTAAGACTGCCCATTGCCATGGGATATGGCAGTCCAGAACAAGATGGTTCACAGAGAATAAAGAGAGAGCAAAGTTCAAAATATAAATTTTAATGAATTATAGTTTGGCAACAACTATGTACAACAGATAGTAGGCACGGTTCTTCGATAACACTTCACTTGCTATGCACAGGCATGAACACTTCTCGGTTAAATTACACAACAGTTCCTTCCACTTGTCTTACATATACTTGCATCTCACTATAGTCCAGTGAACAACAATGAGAGTTTTCTTCTTCCCCTGTGAGTCTCCACTACAGTGATTATGTCCTCACCATTATATACAAAGTCCGTTCTCTGAGGGCCACAGACTTAAGGTTGTGATACACCCTCAATCACCCATAAAGGAATTCATGTCCCATTGGCAACCATTATGTATCTTGTGGCTCGGAGTGCCTGTCACTCTGTAGTATATCCTTCTGATACAAGTCCTTTCGCAGTCTGTTTCTCACCATACAGGTCTCCCGTTTCACCTAGGTCAGTCCGTTTCCTTAACTCAGCCTCCATCCCTTGGATTACCAGTCTATCAGACTTTCGGGACTATTGGTTGCTACAAACTATCCCATCTTTTCTCCCGTTCTTTGGTTTTCACATCTTGCTATCTGTTTTTATCTCTTGTCACGACACACACCTAAAACTCATCAGTCTATCAATTCTCGGATCTTAGGTCCACTGCCAATGAACTCTGGGTCTAACCCACTCGCTAACTGACTGTCACCTCCCAGGAAGCAACCCTCTTGTATTCCCAAATAACTTCTTTCAGTCTAATTCAGGCTCACCCTTAACTCTACCCGTGCCGGACTAAATACAAGTGAACTATAAAATACATTCAAAACAGTGTATTATATTGCAAAACGTCACATACAGTCATATGAAAAAGTTTGGGCACCCCTATTAATGTTAACCTTTTTTCTTTATAACAATTTGGGTTTTTGCAACAGCTATTTCAGTTTCATATATCTAAAAACTGATGGACTGAGTAATACAGTTAGGTCCAGAAATATTTGGACAGTGACACAATTTTCGCGAGTTGGGCTCTGCATGCCACCACATTGGATTTGAAATGAAACCTCTACAACAGAATTCAAGTGCAGATTGTAACGTTTAATTTGAAGGTTTGAACAAAAATATCTGATAGAAATTGTAGGAATTGTACACATTTCTTTACAAACACTCCACATTTTAGGAGGTCAAAAGTAATTGGACAAATAAACCAAACCCAAACAAAATATTTTTAATATCAATATTTTGTTGCGAATCCTTTGGAGGCAATCACTACCTTAAGTCTGGAACCCATGGACATCACCAAACGCTGGGTTTCCTCCTTCTTAATGCTTTGCCAGGCCTTTACAGCTGCAGCCTTCAGGTCTTGCTTGTTTGTGGGTCTTTCCGTCTTAAGTCTGGATATGAGCAAGTGAAATGCATGCTCAATTGGGTTAAGATCTGGTGATTGACTTGGCCATTGCAGAATGTTCCACTTTTTTGCACTCATGAACTCCTGGGTAGCTTTGGCTGTATGCTTGGGGTCATTGTCCATCTGTACTATGAAGCGCCGTCCGATCAACTTTGCGGCATTTGGCTGAATCTGGGCTGCAAGTATATCCCGGTACACTTCAGAATTCATCCGGCTACTCTTGTCTGCTGTTATGTCATCAATAAACACAAGTGACCCAGTGCCATTGAAAGCCATGCATGCCCATGCCATCACGTTGCCTCCACCATGTTTTACAGAGGATGGGGTGTGCCTTGGATCATGTGCCGTTCCCTTTCTTCTCCAAACTTTTTTCTTCCCATCATTCTGGTACAGGTTGATCTTTGGCTCATCTGTCCATAGAATACTTTTCCAGAACTGAGCTGGCTTCATGAGGTGTTTTTCAGCAAATTTAACTCTGGCCTGTCTATTTTTGGAATTGATGAATGGTTTGCATCTAGATGTGAACCCTTTGTATTTACTTTCATGGAGTCTTCTCTTTACTGTTGACTTAGAGACAGATACACCTACTTCACTGAGAGTGTTCTGGACTTCAGTTGATGTTGTGAACGGGTTCTTCTTCACCAAAGAAAGTATGCGGCGATCATCCACCACTGTTGTCATCCGTGAACGCCCAGGCCTTTTTGAGTTCCCAAGCTCACCAGTCAATTCCTTTTTTCTCAGAATGTACCCGACTGTTGATTTTGCTACTCCAAGCATGTCTGCTATCTCTCTGATGGATTTTTTCTTTTTTTTCAGCCTCAGGATGTTCTGCTTCACCTCAATTGAGAGTTCCTTAGACCGCATGTTGTCTTGTCACAGCAACAGCTTCCAAATGCAAAACCACACACCTGTAATCAACCCCAGACCTTTTAACTACTTCATTGATTATAGGTTAACGAGGGAGACGCCTTCAGAGTTAATTGCAGCCCTTAGAGTCCCTTGTCCAATTACTTTTGGTCCCTTGAAAAAGAGGAGGCTATGCATTACAGATCTATGATTCCTAAACCCTTTCTCCGATTTGGATGTGAAAACTCTCATATTGCAGCTGGGAGTGTGCACTTTCAGCCCATATTATATATATAATTGTATTTCTGAACATGTTTTTGTAAACAGCTAAAATAACAAAACTTGTGTCACTGTCCAAATATTTCTGGACCTAACTGTATTTCTGGATTGAAATGAGGTTTATTGTACTAACAGAAAATGTGCAATCTGCATTTAAACAAAATTTGACTGATGCAAAAGTATGGGCACCTCAAAATAAAAGTGACATTAATAATTTGTAGATCCTCCTTTTTTAAAAATCACAGCCTCTAGTCGCTTCCTGTAGCTTTTAATGAGTTCCTGGATCCTGGATGAAGGTATATTTGACCATTTATGTTTACAAAACAATTCCAGTTCAGTTAAGTTTGATGGTCGCTGAGCATGGACAGCACGCTTCAAATCATCCAACAGATGTTCAATGATATTCAGGTGTGGGGCCTGGGATGGACATTCCAGAACATTGTAATTGTTCCTCTGCATGAATGCCTGAGTAGATTTGGAGCGGTGTTTTGGATCATTGTCTTGCTGAAATATCCATCCCCTGCGTAACTTCAACTTCGTCACTGATTCTTGCACATTATTGTCAAGAATCTGCTGATACTGAGTTGAATCCATGCGACCCTCAACTTTAACAAGATTCCCGGTGCCGGCATTGGCCACACAGCCCCAAAGCATGATGGAACCTCCACCAAATTTTACTGTGGGTAGCCAGTGCTTTTCTTGGAATGCCGTGTTTTTTTGCCTCCAAGCATAACGCCTTTTTGTATGATCAAACAACTCAATCTTTGTTTCATCAGTCCACAGGACCTTCTTCCAAAATGTAAGTAGCTTGTCCAAATGTGCTTTTGCATACCTCAGGTGACTCTGTTTGTGTCGTGCTTGCAGAAGCGGCTTCTTTCACATCACTCTCCCATACAGCTTCTCCTTGTGCAACGTGCGCTGTATTGTTGACCGATGCACATTGACACCATCTGCAGCAAGATGAAGCTGCAGGTCTTTGGAGGTGGTCTGTGGATTGTCCTTGACTGTTCTCACCATTCTTCTTCTCTGCTTTTCTGATATTTTTCTTGGCCTGCCACTTCTGAGCTTAACAAGAACTGTACCTGTGTTCTTCCATTTCCTTACTATTTTCCTTACAGTGGAAACGGACAGTTTAAATCTCTGAGACAACTTTTTGTATCCTTCCCCTGAACAACTATGTTGAATAATCTTTGTTTTCAGATCATTTGAGAGTTGTTTTGAGGAGCCCATGATGCCACTCTTCATAGGAGATTCAAATAGGAGAACAACTTGCAAGTGGCCACCTTAAATACCTTTTCTCATGATTGGATACAACTGCCTATGAAGTTCAAAGCTCAATGAGGTTACAAAACCAATTTAGTGCTTTAGTAAGTAAGTAAAAAGTAGTTGGGAGTGTTCAAATCAAGAAATTGATAAGGATGCCCATACTTTTGCACCGGTCAAATTTTGTTTAAGTGCGGATTGTACATTTTCTGTTAGTACAATAAACCTCATTTCAATCCAGAAATATTATTCAGTCCATCAGTTATTAGATATATGAAACTGAAATAGCTGTTGCAAAAACCCAAATTGTTATAAAGAAAAAAGGTTAACATTAAGGCTACTTTCACACATCCGGCTTGAGCTCTGCGGCTCAATCCGGCTGTGAAAGCTATGCAACGGATGCGGTGAACACACCGCATCCTTTGCATAAGTTTTTCCTTTGCGGCCAGTCCGGTTTTTGCCGCTTGCGGCATGCTACGGAGCATGCGCAGTGGCAAAAACCGCATGCGGCGGCCCGATGCGGTTATTGCCGCATCGCGCCGCATCCGGCCGCCATAGGCATGCATTGAAAAATGCGTTGCATCGGCCGAATGCGGCACGATGCGGTTTTTTTTGCCGCACGAAAAAACGTGCCAGGCAACGTTCCATCCGGCCGCCGCATCGGCTAAATCTGCCGCATGCGGCAAAAACCGGACCGAACGGGAGCCCATGCGGCACAATGCGGCACTAATTAAAGTCTATGCAGGAAAATCGCAACCGGCAGCAAAAAAACCCGGTTGCGATTTTCCTGCAAAGTGCCGGAGTGTGCCGCATTGCAAAAACCGGAGATGTGAAAGTAGCCTAATAGGGGTGCCCAAACTTTTTCATATGACTGTATCTTCCAGGGGGTGTGGACTGCAGTTCCAACATTTGTTTTTAAAGATCTTAGCAGCAAATGTGCAGAAAAAAACCCTAAAAAAAATCATTAAAACATATGGTATGAAATAATTATTACATATAGCATGCAGTATCTATGATACTTAATCATTTTTTAATTCAATGTCAGAAAACAGTCAACGGAGCCGTTCCCTGCACAGATGGGATTGAAGCACACAACATGCCTACGGCTCAGGATGCCTTTTTTGCTACCAGCTTTCTGGATCTCTTTCCACTTCTTCTTCAAACTGTAATGTAACCTGACATAAAATATGTTTGCAGACCTTTCACTAATGATAACCTGCTTTCAAATTGTCACAGCTTTAGAATTAGCAATTGTAACTTGAGCAATTACAAAAGTAAAAGCAAATATTAACTCAGGTAATCCAGAACAGAGTAAGGAGCAGTGATAGAGGACCAATAATTATTACTGTATGAAGTTTCTTCTATCAGTTCATAAAATGATTCACTTGGTGAAATAAATCCATACTAACGGGCTGTGTATGTGGAAGGTAAAAAATGTCTAGAATAATGAAGCAAGTGTTGTACCCATCCCGGGGGACGAGCTCTTTGAACAAAACAACAAATGTAGTACAGGCTGTCCAATTTATAACTATAAGACATAGGGGGAAATGTTCTTTATGTCACATTTCTACCATGATGATCTGCAAAAGGGACACATGAGCATGGCACTCCTCTACACTGCAATGTAGAGGGTAAATGCATAGGCGGCTTATTTACTGTGAATTTTCTACATGCATTTGTGTACAGAAAATATGAACAGCAACATGCATTACTAGCTAAGTGACAATATTTTCAAAGTCTAATTTTAACATCGTATAAACATTCCATATTGGCACTGATATGCGGTGTAGCTTTTGAAATCTGGAGCATGTCAATTCTTTGAATGAAAATTATGTATTTTACCCTTAATAGTGCATAGGATAAAACCTGCAGCAAATCCATGTAAGGCTACTTTCACACATCAGTTTTTTTCCATCAGGCACAATCCGGAAAAAAACGGATAAAAGGGATCCGGCACCGGATCAGTTTTATCACCATTGATTTGTATTCGTGCCAGATTGTGCCTGATGGCCTTGCGTTGCATTCGGCTTTCGACGGATTCTTCGTAATTGGCTAATGCAGCGGCCGGATGGAGCGTCTTTTGTAACGTTTTTTGTCTCTGACAAAAAACCGCATTGTGCTGGGTGCGACGCTGTGCGGCATGGTGCATAATGAAAGTCTATGCACGCCGAATCCGGTGGCATGCATCAAATGCCGGAAGCATGTATCGGATTCGGTTTTTACTTCTGAGCATGCCCAGAAGTGAGATAAATTCATTGCTTGTCAGAAAATCTCTCTCTCTCTCTGGCCTAAGAAAATCGGTGCGAGTGGAGTGTGATAAAACATCGCACTCTTCTCGGACCAATTCTAGTCTGTGTGTCTGCGCACATGAGCGATTATTTTCTCAGTCCTAATCGGACCGAGAAAACAATCGCAGCATGCTGTGGGTGTAATGCAAGACTCTTTTCTCTTGCCCCCATTCAAGTGAAAGGCGTGAGAGAAAAATCACACTGCACTCGCGGTACACCGGTGTACCGTGCGTGCAAAGCAAGACTCGCAATAGCCGGCTACGGAGGAGAGAGGGAGAGAAATCCCACCTACCCCTCCTCCGTGCTGGCCCGCCCCTCCTGAGAGCCGGCCCGCCCCCGCAGCTGTGGTCCGCTCGCACGGTCGGACCGCAGTCACAGGGACACTAGCATGACACTCGGCTGCTGCTGTACTGCCAGCGCGAGCAGAGTGTGATGCGAGCATGGCAGTAGTGCCCCGTGTGGCCCCAGCCTCTCTCTTTCACTCACTCACTCACTCACTGACTCACTGTTACGGTTGCTGTGGCTCTGGAGACTATGTCCGGATTTCTTGCTACTGCACATGTGCAAGCGCTGGAGACTAAATCCTATCTTGGAGCCATTGCACATGTGCGGGTGACATCATCGCTGACACGAGGTCACATGTCTCTGACACCTTCTAAGCTGATTGGCCACTGGTCATGTGCTTGTGACACGTGGTCACATGTCTCTGACACCTTCTATGCCGATTGGTCGCTGGTCATGTGCTTGTGACGCTTTGCTCGGTGATAGGCCAGCGTGACGCCATTGCTGTCATTCTGGCAGCGGATTAGCTCTGGTGCCCTCCATCTTGGATGAGGCACAGAGTCTATATAAGACCCTGACGCACGCCGCCCGACGCTCAGTCCTCTTGGTTTATGCATGAGGGTAGACGCCCTATGCACGTCCCTCTAGGCATCTCTCTGTCTATGTTAGGTGAGCGCTACCGGCAGGGTAGCGTTCTTATACCTTACAGCTTCGGCTGCAGTCCGTATCCTTACCTCTTAGTGGAGTGGACATAGGCAGGTGCCTGAGGCACATGGTCCGGCTGGGCCTTGTGATTCTACTCGTAGGTGGACGTTGCCGCTAGGGTAACGTTCCTTATACTGCGTCTGGCAGTTGTTCGTATCCTCGCACAATAAGGGAGCGAACAGAGGTAGGAGCTTTGTGCGGCTTATGCTGCTGTCCGTCTCTTTTGCACCACTAGAAGAGCGGACCTAGGCAGGTGCCATATCTAGTGGTTCGTGTCCTCGCACACTAGTGGAGCGAATGCAGGTAGGAGCTTTGTGCGGCTTACGCTGCTGTCCGTCTCTTTTGCACCACTAGAAGAGCAGACCTAGGCAGGTGCCATATCTAGTGGTTCGTGTCCTCGCACACTAGTGGAGCGAACGCAGGTAGGCGCTTTGTGCGGCTTACGCTGCTGTCCGTCTCCTGGCACCACTAGAGGAACGGACCTAGGTAGGTGCCATTTCCCACTCACTGCTTTTGTCTCTGTGATCTTTAACAGAGACCATTCCACACACCCTCCAAGTAAGGGAGGAATTGCTTTATTTTCTAATTATATTCCTCTGTGAGTTTAACAGAGGTATTGCACTCTGCACTTGTGCTATTATTTTTTACAGTGGCACACTTATATACCCCTTATCCTCTGCCATAGTCTGCAGCAGAGTCTTTGCACGGTGGACCCTGACTGTCTGACATTCCTTTAGGTTTTATTATCAGACAGCCCCCCGTAACACTCACTCACTCTCACCCACTCACCCATCACCGTCGCAGCGCTGCACGGCTGTCACACTGCTGGCGGCTTATCCTGATTTGAAAATGCCGGCCACCCATTATTCAATCTTCACTGCTTTCCCCGCCCACCGGCGCCAATGATTGGTTGCAGTCAGACACGCCCCCACGCTGAGTGACAGCTGTCTCACTGCAACCAATCACAGCCGCCGGTTATCTTGCAGTAAAATAAATAAATAATAAAAAAAAAAACGTATGCGGTCCCCCCCAATTTTGATACCAGCCAAGATAAAGCCACACAGCTGAAGGCTGGTATTCTCAAGATGGGGAGCCCCACGTTATGTGGAGCCCACCACACTAACAATATCAGCCAGCAGCCGCCCGGAATTGCGATAGTGATGATGCGTGCGGGAGTGCCGGTGTATGTGCGGTGATGATGCGTGCGGGAGTGCCAGGATGTGTGCGGTGATAAAGCGTGCGGGAGTGCCGGTGTATGTGCGGTGATGATGCGTGCGGGAGTGCCAGGACATGTGCGGTGATGATGCGCGCGGGAGTGACGGGATGTGTGCAGTGATGATGCATGCGGGAGTGCCTGCATGTGCAATGATGATGGGGTCTCTCTCTCTCTCAGCTTTATTAAAAAAAAAAAAAGAGAGAAACAGATCCGTTTTTTACTGGATCCGTCGCATCAGTTTTTACACACTCTGAGACGGATCTGTTGCATCAGGCACAAACTGGATTGTGCCTGATTGCAAAAAACTGATGTGTGAATGTAGCCTAACACATATTTTACAGCTACTGACAAAAATCCATTCATGTTCATATGAAGGGGTATTCTGAAAACATATCTGTCTCTGTGTGCTACAGATATAATAAAATCTGAGGAGCACCTCCAAACAGAATAAGTGTGAACAAGCCATCACGACTATTCAATGAAACCAAGAACATACAGATACACTTTAAAATGATATAATATGCAACCACTAAATTTATAACTGCATTACGGCTATAGAATATGTAATAAAAATAAATAAAAAATAAATAAATCTTTATTTTTATATTGCGCTAACATATTCCACAGCGCTTTACATACTTCAGGAACACTGTCCCCATTGGGGCTCACAATCTAAATTCCCTATCAGTATGTCTTTGGCGTGTTGGAAAAAACTGGAGAACCCGGAGGAAACCCACGCAAACACGGAGGGGACATACAATTTCCTTGCAGTTGTTGTCCTTGGTGGGATTCAAACCCAGAACCCCAGGACTGCAAGACTGCAGGGCTAACCACTGAGCCACCGTGACGCCCAAAAATGAAGATTGGCAAATTCATGAGATCCTATCAGGCCTGGCAATGTGTACCCCTTTGATGTGACCCCTCACACTTGTCTTATTCTGTTTAGAGGTGCTAATTAGTTCCTTGATAATTGTAATACACTCCTTTCTGACTGAGCACTCTTCCCATTAACCTAAGGCGTTTCTCATTAGAGCTGGATCCTATCTGCCCTTAAAAATATAGGTATTCAGACCAGGAGAGGTATATAAGGCTGATTAGGGTCCCATCAAAGAGATATGTCTTGCTGAAGATGACGGGCTCTCATGAATTGGCCAAATTGTGAACTAAGTACCTTCATTATTTTCACATATTTTCTATAACAGTAATGCAATTCCATAGTCATACAGTGCCTTGCGAACATATTCGTCTGCCTTGAATTTTTCAACCTTTTCCCACATTTTAGGCTTTATACATAAAGATAAAAATGTTAATGTTATGGTGAAGAATCAACAAATGGAACACAATTGTGAAGTTGAATGAAATTTATTACTTATTTTAAACTTTTTAAAAAAATAAATAACTGAAAAGTGGGGCTTGCAATTTTATTTGGCCCCTTTACTTTCAGTGCAGCAAACTCACTCCAGAAGTTCATTGAGGAGCTCTGAATGATCCAATGTTGTCCTAAATGACTGATGATGATAAATATAAGCCACTTGTGTGTAATCTAGTCTCCGTATAAATGCACCTGCTCTGTGATACCGTAGTCTCAGTGTTCTGTTTAGGCGCAGATAGCATCATGAAGACCAAGGAACACAACAGGCAGCTCCGTGATACTGTTGTGGACAAGTTTAAAGCCGGATTTGGTTACAAAAAGATTTCCAAAACTTTAAACATCCCAAGGAGCACTGTGTAAGCGATCATATTGAAATGGAAGGAGTATCATACCACTGCAAATCTACCAAGACCCACAGTCCATCCAAACTTTCATCTCAAACAAGCAGAAGACTGATCAGAGATGCAGCCAAGAGGCCCATGATCACTCTGGATGAACTGCAGAGTTCTACTGCTGAGGTGGGAGAGTCTGTCCATAGGACAACAATCAGTTGTACACTGCACAAATCTGGCCTTTATGGAAGAGTGGCAAGGAAAAAGCCATTTCTCAAAGATATCCATAAAAAGTATTGTTTAAAGTATGCCACAAGCCACCTGTGAGACACACCAAACATGTGGAAGAAGGTTCTCTGGTCAGATGAAACCAAAATTGAACTATTTAGGCGTAATGCCAAATGATATGTTTGGCATAAAAGCAACACAGTTCATCACCCTGAACACACCATCCCCACTGTCAAACATGATGGTGGCAGCATCATGGTATGGGCCTGCTATTCTTCAGCAGGGACAGGTAAGATGGTTAAAATTGATGGGAAGATGGATGGAGTCAAATACAGGACCATTCTTCAAGAAAACCTGTTGGAGTCTGCAAAAGACGTGAGACTGGGACGGAAATTTGTCTTCCAACAAGACAATGATCCCAAACAAAAAGCAAAATCTACAATGAAATGGTTCACAAATAAACGTATCCAGGTGTTAGAATGGCCAAGTCAACGTCCAGACCTGAATGCAATCGAGAATCTGTGGAAAGAGCTGAAAACTGCTGTTCACAAACGCTCTCTATCCAACCTCACTCAGCTCCAGCTATTTGCAAAGGAAGAATGGGCAAGAATTTCAGTTTCTCAATGTCCAAAACTGATAGACACATACCCTAAGCGACTTGCAGCTGTAATCGCAGCAAAAGGTGGCACTACAAAGTATTAACTTAAAGGGGATGAATAATATTGCATGCCCCACTTTTCAGTTATTTTTTTTTTTTAAATTTTAAAATAAAGCAATAAGTTTCATTCAACTTCACAATTGTGTCCCACTTGCTGTTGATTCTTCGCCATAACATTAAGTTTTTTATCTTTATGTTTGAAGCCTGAAATGTGGGAAAAGGCTGAAAAATTCAAGGGAGCCGAATACTTTTGCAAGACACTATATATTCAATGTTTACATATTATAGCATTTTAGAGTGTCTTTGTGTCACAGTCACAAGTGTTCAGGGTTTTGGGAAATGTCTAGGGAGCTGCATTGCACTGTTTTCATGTTTCCATAACTGCTATGAAATGAAAGACTTGGCTATTTCCAGGGTACCGACCTCTTCATGGCCAAGGTGAAGAAGCAGATATTCCTGTCTCAGTCATGGATGGCTAGCTGGGAGTAGCCCTTAAGGGATTGAAATAGGGTGTGTTTTCTAGTTATAAGGGTAATATGAGTTTTATGACTTTCTCAACGACAGTACTAACCTATTGGCACTACTTTGAATGCAGATAGGTTCCATTTTGATGCAATAATGAGCACTTTTCTAGTAAAAGCAAGTACTGGTTGTCAGAACATTTGTCAGTTCGCTTGGTATAGTTCTGACAATTACTTTTTTTCAGTCAGTAATAGTGTTGAGCAAGTGTGCTCGGCACTGCTCATTACTCGATGAAGCAACGGAGTACTCCAGTACTCTCAGAGCTTGGCCAAATATCACGGGTGCTCAGATGTTTCAACCATAAAACAACGACCACAATGCACAGGCTTGCATCACTTTATGATGTGTGCAGGCACCGCAGCAAAATCCATTTTAAGCCTCTGAATGGCTCTCGCTGGGGTTAAAGCAATGTTTTCGGATGTAGTGTGTGAAAAGAAAAAAACTCACCCTCCTTCCCCCGGAAATGCTCTGTATATGTTTGGCTGTATGTGAGCACATTGCCAAACTGCCCAATCATTGACTTCCCAATCATTGACTTCCATTATGGCTGTTACTCAAGTTGAGCACTTTCAGAGCGTCTGCCTTTGCTCGACTCGAGGACCGAGCATTGGAGCATTTTAGTGCTCATCTAATGACTAATCTCTAGTCATTAGCTCTGTGAGTTGAGCTTTTATACCTAATGAACAAGACAATTTGGGACCTAGAGCTTTGTTCTCTCTAAGCAGGGCAATACAAAACCGCATAAAATAATTACTGCATATAGTGCCTTAATAGTTGGTTACAAAACAGAAAGATATACAGCGCCACATAGCATACAGGCAAATAGTATTAAATAGTATCCTGGTCTAGTATAATCAAGGTTATTGTCTATATCGCTGGTTAGGTAGGGTAGTAAAGGGATTAATGTCTGTATTCCTGGTGAGCATTGCAGTTTGGGGGTTAGCATCCTTGTAAATCTACAGCAGTGAAAGGGTTCATAACAATATTCCTGTGGTGTAGGACCCTGAAGAGATTGTCAGAATAAATGGTGCACTAGGGCAGTGAAACAATTAATGTCAATACGTCTTGTGGTCTACACTAGTAAAGAGGTTAATACCAGTATTGCTGGTGAGCTTCGACAGTGAAAGGGTTAATGCAAGGATCCCCGGTGGTCTACAGCATGGTTCCAGAACTCCAGTCCTCAAGGTCCATCAAAAATTATTCCGACACCCGTGCAATGCTACAGAAATCCTGAAGACATGCAGTGTTGGTGAGCCTTGGGGACTGGAGTTGGAGAACCATGGTCTACAGCAGAGAAATAGCAAATGCCTGTTTACTTTGTAGCTTAGCAATGAGAATGTTAATTCTCATATTCCAGGTGGTATAGGGCAGTAAAGAGGTTAGTGTATGAAATCCTGATGATCTAGGGCAGGCAAATATTTACTTTTCACATTCCTTGTGAAGGTCAGTAGAAGGGTTAGGTTACGTACATATAATTAGCTTTTGATGTGTTTTTGATGTTGCAGAATTTCTGCATCATATCTACACCTATTATGTAAATTAGGCACTTCTCCTTGACGCTAGCATATTGAGAAAATGAAATTGTTACATTAAATGAATGGGTAAGTATAGACTTATTATTTTTATTTAATGGCCTACAACTTGATATCGAGCCATGGTGACTTGATGGTTGAATGCTCTGTAGGAAGATCGATCTTGTGTAGATAGGTCCACCAGGATCTTCTCACTGTTATCTTAACAGTATTGAGCCATCACTTTGCTGCTCTTCCTCTTTGCCTTGTCCCTTCTATTCTTCCAACCATTATGTCATTCTACAGTGATTGCTTTCTTCATGTGATGTGTCCAAGTCGTAGCTTGGTGATCCTTATTCGAGGGACATGTCTGGCTTAATTTGTTCCAAAATTGATTTGTTTATTCTTCTTCCCATCCATAGTATTAGTAACACCACATCTCAAAAGCGTTGATTCTTCTTCTGTCTTGTTCTTTTATTGTCCAGGCTTCGCATCCATAAGTTACCACAAAAAACATCAAACAGTTTACAAGCCGTGTCTACGTCACCAGTGAAATATTCTAGATTTGAACACCTTGTTCAGTGACTTCATTGTTAATTTGCCTATAGGTATTCTTCTATTGACTTCCGATGTCATTGCGACATCTTGAGTGATTATTGATCCAAGCAGGTTGAAGTCCTTTACAAGTTCCAGTTTGTCGCCATCCATTTCAAATGTGTCCCTGTCATATCTGGTAGTAGTCAATATCTTTGTCTTCTTTATATTGACTAGAAGTTTCATGTTGGAGCTTTCCTTCTGGACACTTCGTAATAAGTCCGTTATTCTATATATGCTTGTTGCTATCAATGATGTGTCGTTTGCGTATTTAAGATTGTTGATGACTCGACTAGTAATTTTGATTCTTTTTCGGCAAGTCCATACTTCCTGAAAATACCTTCTGTGTGTAAATTGAAGAGAAATGATGACACGATGCAGCCTTGTCTGAGCCTCATTCTACTTTTTGCCATGTCATCATGTTCCGTTCGGACTGTTGCTTCTTGGTCAATGTAAAGGTTACTGAAGACGCTGGTCAGATGGTTCAACACACTTATAGCCTTCGAGGTATTCCAAAGTTTCTGATAATCAACACATTCGAAGGATTTACTGTAGTTGATAAAGCAAAAATAGAGCTCCTTGTTATATTATTTGGCCTTTTCCATTATCCGTCTATTTGCAATTACATCTCTTGTTCTGTCTTTTCTGAATTCTGCTTCTTCCTTTGGCAGCTGTTTGTCAAAGTAAGGCTGTAGCAGTCTTTGTAGATTCTTCAGTAGTATTTTGCTTGCATAAGCTATAAAACAGCAATGACTTCACCTTTCAAGATGTTCGGTTCGCTATCATTTACAGCCTCCATTTCTTCCCGTATCACTGAATAGTTCTTGTAGAAGTGCTTCGTGTATTCTTTTCATCTTTCCTTGAACTATACACATTATTTGTGATGAAATTCCTTTAACTAATTTCTTAAGAGTTGATTTAAAAAAATGTTATGAAGAAAAATCAACTACTGAAGACCAGCAGACTTTCCACAAGCCTATTAAACAATACCCTGCATGTCTTCTTAGTGTCAGGCAAGCCAAAGCAAGACAAGCAGTGATGCCAGTACAATCATTGCATATTTGTCAAAACCATGACACTGCCTTTGTAGTGATTTAATTTGTAGAGATAAACCATTTTCAACTTATGTGCCATTGAATATAAACCTATTTAGAAGTTATGTATCAAATTATTCATTAATAAGCATTACAGAACTGCCAATGCAGAGAAAGTTCACAGCAGTAATCTAGAAAGTGAGTGGGCTCTACTTACAATTGTCCTTCAAGCCCAAATAACTTATAGAAATAAGCACCAGAAAGTAAGCCAACACATCACTAGTATCTACAAGGAATCAGTAATTGTTTCACTCTTGAGATACCTGTGTAAGGGAATATAGTAGTATTAAAAAAAATGGATTGGCCCGTAGCAGTCATCATAGTCCCAGGATGTAGTATTGGCGAGTAATTAGAATGAGTCTGGGTTCACATGACCATTCTTGATAAGTGGGATACATTTTTCTTGGAGATGCAATTTAAAAAAAATAATAGTTCTCCATTCTGGCAGTACGTGAAAATTGGACCACACTTGGATGTCATCTGAGTGCGATCTTATTTTTTTTCACTGACTCATAGACTTGAATGGGCGAGAGCCATCAGGTTCTCAGAGATAAATCGTACATTCCCCAATTTCTCTCTTAGGACCATTCGGTCCAAAGAGAAAATCAGACATGGGCATTGTCTCTTTGAAAATTGTCTCTTTAGAGAGGAAGTAGATGAACTCTAGAGCCACTTATTGCAAGTAGCAATCCTAAAAGTCAAATTGACCCTTTAACAAGCCTCGTCAAATGGCTTAGGATTCATATCAGATCAGAACCTCAATTTGCAAAAATAGTGTTTCGGAGTGATTGCCCCTTGTTAGTGTAAAGTATGAGATCTGTTCTCGCTATATGAGAGGCTAAGATGGGAGACTGCGGAGACTGACACACCAATCTCGTTAAAGGGTCAATTTTGATTTGACTTTTAGGATTGCTTCTTCCAATAGCCGGCACTAGAGTTCGTCTACTTCCTCTCTAAAGAGACAATTTCCATATTTCCCAGAGGAGCATTGCAGCTTAAAGTCTCCACACTACTGGCATGCTGGATTGGTGTGTCAATCTCTGCAAGGAGAAAAGCTTTCCCCTTAGACCTTGTCTCATTGAATAACAATGGTCCGAGTATGATCTGATTTTTTCACAGATAGCACTTGGATCGAAAATAAGCTCATCTGCACGAGCTTTTATAGCCATTCTAGCTAGATTCAAGTACCTAGTAATATGAGGGGATAAGTAGAGCAGTCAATCAAACCAGGGTCAAGTAGTGACAGTCATGCAGAACTAGTGTGCTCTAGTCAAGTAGTCAGGAGAGAGGTCAGAGAGATCAAGGTCAAAACAGCTGAGTATTCTAGTGCATCTGCCCTACATTAATCTTAAATAAAGTATAACTAAAGCTTAGTGTAGAAGTACGAATATGTTAAAAGAACATGATCAGATTCACTTATAGTAAAGGAGAGTAGACAAAAGTTCCTTTGTCCTGGTATTAGATTGGATGGTATGAGCCAAAATACTGTAGTGTTTATTTCAGGAGACAGATTTTTCTCTAAAAGATTGTTACAAATTAGTTAAATACATTATTTAAATGTGTAATATTATGTGGGGTTCTAGGTGCATTATCTACCTGGCTAACCTGATTAAACAAATAAAATACTCCATCTATGTGATTTATAGATTAACTAGTAAAATTGTCATGATAGTTGTTTTTTTAAGAGGTTGTTCAATTGATAAATATTGGTGGCATATTACTAAGATATAGCATACTATCAATGTCTGATCAGCAAAGAGCATTGATGGAGTTAAGTGGCAACAGCACAAAGAAAGCTGTGCTACGTTATCTGCTGTCAGCTCCATTTAGTGATACATAGAATCAGGGATGTTACATAGTTACTTAGCTTGAAAAAAGACCTTGGTCCATCTAGTTCAACATTCCTCCGCCAGTTCTACATTTTGTCCCTAAGTCATTTATAACCAACAATGTTTTGTGTACTGAGGAAATCATCCAGCCCTTTTATCAAAGCTGTTATAGTATCTGGCATTACTACCTCTTGTGGTAGGGCATTCCACAGTCTGACCGCTCTAACTGGAAAGAACCCTTTCCTATTTAGCTGTCGGAATCGCTTTTCTTCCACTCGCAGTGTATGCCCCCTGGTCCTTAGTATTGTCTTTGGAAGAAATAAGTCATGTGCCAGTCCTTTATATTGACCACACATGTATTTATACATATAAATGAGATCTCCTCTGAGACGTCTTTTTGCTAAGCTAAACATATCTAACTTTTTCAACCTGTCATCATATGGGAGGCCTTCCTTGTAGTAGTCTAGTTAGCCACCTTTGAACTGACTTCTGTATGTCCTTTTTAAAATGTGGAGCCCAAAACTGGATCCCATATTCCAGATGTGGCCTTACAAGTGATTTATAGAGAGGTAACAATACGTTGGGATCACGGGATCTGATCTCTCTTTTTATACACCCTAAAATCTTGTTTGCTTGAGCAGCTGCTGCCTTACATTGAGTGCTGCTGCTCAGCTTATTTGTAATGAGAATACCAAAGTCCTTCTCCTGTTCTGTAGTTACGAGTTTACTTCCATTTAATGTACACGCAGCTATAGGATTAGGCTATGTGTGCACTAGAAAAGGGATTTTTCTGAAGAAAATTTCTTGAGAAACTTCTGGGAGTTGAAGATTACCGCACCTGCGGTAAAAAAACGCACCAAAGCCGGGGGAAAAACGCATGCGATTTTGCAGCGTTTTTGCCGCAGTTTTTCCGCAGGTTGGTCCCTCCGGTTTTTTATGCTGTAACTGCAATAAATAATATAGATAATAGATAGATAATTAATAGATAGATAGATAGACAGACAGATAATGGATAGAGGGAAAAATGAATAGATAGATAGATAATAGATGAGGAAGACCTATATAATGTCCCACCTCCCTGCATATTCTAAGCTGGCACCGTTTAGTGACTTTCATGTGGCACTAAAGGGTGCTTAGCCTTGTATTTAGCCAAAAAATAAATAAATAATTAAAAAAAAATGACGTGGGATTCCCCCTATCTTTTTTGTTGCCAGCTAGGGTAAAGCAGAAAGCTGCAGCCTGCAGACCACAGCTGGCAGATTCACCTTGGCTGGTAATTCAAAACAGAGGGCACCCCACGCTGTTATTTTACATTAAATAAATAATTTAAAACAAAAAACGTGGGCTCCCCCCCAAATTGGATCACCAGCCAAGGTAAAGCAGACAGCTGTGGACTGGTATTCTCAGACAAGGAAGTCCACTGTTATTGGACACTCCCCAGCCTACAAACAGCAGGCCACAGCCGCCCCAGAAGTGGCGCATCCATTAGATGTGCCAGTCCTGGTGCTTCACCCCAACTCATCCCGTTGCCCTGGTGCGGTAGCAAACGGGGTAATATATGGGGTTGATGCCAGATGTGTAATTTCATCTGGCATCAAGCCCTGGGGTTAGTGATGTCACGGCGTCTATCAGATACCCGACATCACCAACCCAGTCAGTAAGAAATAAAAAATAGACAACAAAAAAAGTTTTATTTGAAAAAACACTCCCCAAAACATTCCCTCTTTCACCAATTTATTGAAAAGAACAATTAATTCCAGGTCCGGCGTAATCCATAACATAGTCACTGTCCCAGTCAATGAAGAATAAAATGTTCCCAATTGGCTGGGAGAGCAATGCAGTGACCTGAGCTAACATCAATAGGTCAGCCCAGGTGACTGCAGGGGATGACGAGTGCTGCTGTCAGGAGGATGAGATCATTACCTGCTGTGATGATCTTTTGCACTGCTGATGTCAGTGCCGTCACTCCCTTCTATGCCCGCCGCGTTCTCAGCAGTATCGCGAGAGCCCGTGACGTCACCGCTAGTGACAGTCTCGGGCCGCCCGCGAGACGGGCATAGATGGGAGTGACAGCGGTGACGTCAGAACTGCAGGAGATCGTCACAGCAGGTAATGACCTCATCTAACCTCCTGACAGCAGTGCTAGTCATCCCCGTCGTTGCCAGCATTGCAGCGTGAGAAGCTGCTGATACTGCGGGCAGACACTGACACATTGCAGGGAAGGCAGCCGCGGGGCTGGAGCGGGGCACCTGGAGGTCACACGGAAGTGATTCTGTGCGGCGTCCAGGGAGTGTGACGTGTGTGTTTACTCTGCTCCGCTTCCTCTTCCTGTCATAATGACATCACTTCCCTGCAAACCGCAGGCAGTGATGACCATTACCGCAGGTAAACCGCGGCTATACTGAGGGTATACCGCACATCATTTGCTGCCTGCGGTATACCCGCGGTATTTCGCGATTACATTACAGTGAATGGAGTGAAATACCGCAGGTACCTGCGGAAAAGAAGTGACATGCACATTTTCTCAAGAAATTTTCTCAAGAAATTCTGCAGAAAGAATTTTCTTGAGAAAAAAACGCAGTGTGCGTACAGCTATTTTTTTTTCCCATAGGTTTTACTGGGAAATGTCTGCAGAAAGATTACAAACATTTCTCAAGAAATTTCTGCAGCAAAACCGCGGGTAACACCGCGGGTAAAAACGCAGTGTGCGCACAGGGCCTTACTCCGTCCTAGGTGCATTACTTTACATTTATCAACATTAAATTTCATTTGCCAAGTATCTGCCCATTCTGACATCTTATCCAGATCTTTTTGTAATATTGTACTATCAAGGTCAGTTTTTAATATCCTACATAGTTTGGTGTTATTTTTTCACCTTGGCTCTAAACTAAGGCGGGCTTTGCACACTATGACATCGCAGGTGCGATGTCGGTGGGGTCAAATTGAAAATGACGTACTTCCGGCATCGCCATCGACATCGTAGTGTGTAAAGGCTCGATGATACGAATAACGAGCGCAAAAGCGTCGTAATCGTATCATCGGTGCAGCGTCGGCGTAATCCATAATTACGCTGACGCGACGGTCCGATGTTGTTCCTCGCTTCTGCGGCAGCACACATCGCTGTGTGTGAAGCCGCAGGAGCGAGGAACATCTCCTACCGGCGTCACCGCGGCTTCCGTAGAATATGCGGAAGGAAGGAGGTGGGCGGGATGTTTACATCCCACTCATCTCCGCCCCTCCGCTCCGATTGGCCGCCTGCCGTGTGACGTCGCAGTGACGCCGCACGACCCGCCCCCTTAATAAGGAGGCGGGTCGCCGGCCAGAGCGACGGGCGCAGGGCAGGTGAATGCATGTGAAACCGGCGTAGCGATAATTTTCGCTACGCCAGCTTTCACAAGATATTGTACCTGCGACGGGGGCGGGGACTATCGCGTGCGACATCGCAGCATCGGCTTGCGATGTCGCAACGTGCAAAGCCCGCCTAAGAGTACATCCCCACAATCCCCACATGCTGTGTCCTGGACACAGCATGTCTTCTCCTGCAGAGGGATGAGTGTTGTCTGCAGGAGAACGCAGCTGCTGGTGCCCATGATTAGGGTTCTGGGCACTGCGGACTTTCACTGTGTTCTCCCTGCGAAGAACAGTAGCACCTCTGCAAGCATAAACTGAAATGCTGCGTCTCTGAAAGCCACGCGGCAGGTCAGTATACGCTACGGAAAAAAGAAACACAATGAGCAGGGGATTTCTCTAAATCCCATCCACTGTGCATGTACTGTACAACGTGTTTTGGATGCAGCGAAACATGCACCCTAAGGCTGTGTGCACAGTGCATTTTTATCACATTTTTAATGTGTTTTTTTAAGTTCAGTTTTTTCACAAAACTGCAAGCAAATCCTGATGCCAGCAAAGTCAATGAGAATACTGAAGTGTAGTGCATACATTGAGTATTTTGTCCTTGCAGATTTGGTGCAGAAAATAATCTCCAGCATGTCAGTTCTTTCTGCGTTTTTGCAGCATTTTTTAATCCATTGAATTCAATTTGAAAAACGCATGTAAAAACGCGGCAAAAACAAGACAAAAATGCACGTTTTTGAGCTGCGTTTTTCCTGCCAAGATATGCAGACATTTCTGCAACCCAATACTTAACATGTCCCCATACCCTTAAGGTTGGTAACAGCAAGAGATAATTTTTGCATGTTACCAACATGTCCAAAAGAAGCAACCAAAACTGAACCGCTCAGAGGATTGTCCCCATGCCACTCTCGCCAACAATATCATACTTATATACTATATATATATATATATATATATATATATATATACACACACACACACACACACACACACACACACACATCTTTCTGCTCCATTTGAGGTGCTTTCTCCCACATTTGGTCCTTATTATACTGTGAATTATATTATTAGAAAAAGGACATTTTAAAGAGGTGGTCCACTACAAAGCATAGTGGCTGCATTGATTTAAAGTAGGGAAAGAAGGCTTTTTCTAAATAGCTTCTTTTTCAAATTCAGCCAGTGAGCGGCGCTATCTCTGTCAGCTCATCCCCATCATGTGACCAGGGCTGCTATGGCTTCTGATGTCCAGTGATGTCACGTCAATTTCTGGAATTGGAAAGTGACCCGACATCACCGAGGCGGGATCCAGTCTCCATGATTGACTAGGCTGTGGGCGGAGTTTCATTGCACATCACAGCTCAGCATATAGTGCACTATCACCTTCACCGCTTAACAGAGCACTACAAGCACACGAGATGTTGAGCTGTGCGATAAAACTCCAGGGAATGTGTGATAGCGCTGCTCACAGGCAGAATTGGAAAAATAACGTACCGTATTTTTCGTTTTATAAGACGCACTGGATTATAAGACGCACCCCAAATTTAGAGATAAAAAAGGTAAAAAAAATGGTGTCCGTCTTATACTCCAGTGTTGTCTTACCAGAGGGGGGCATCAATGGTGGTGAAGCGGGTCACAGGAGGCAGAGATTGTGCTGGCAGCGGCAGTCAGTGGTGGCAGCGGCAGGTCAGTAGTGACACCTGCAGTGAAGGCTCAGTGGTAGCAGCTGCAGTGACGGCTCAGTGGTGGCAGCGGCGGTGACAGCTCAGTGGTGGCAGCAGCGGTGACAGCTCAGTGGTGGCAGCAGCGGTGACAGCTCAGTGGTGGCAGCGGTGGTGACAGCTCAGTGGTGGCAGCGGCGGTGACAGCTCAGTGGTGGCAGCGGCGGTGGCTCGGTGGTGGCAGCAGCGGCGATGGCTCAGTGGTGGAGCAGGCCGGTGCGGTGTGTCCCAGTGTGTCCGCAGTCCCGGTTTACGTGATGGCGCCCGGAGCAGCGCATGCACAGATGGAGCTCTCATCTAAGGGCTCTATCTGCGCACGCGCTGACTCCCGGAGCGGCGCATGCGTAGATGGAGATCTCATCCAAGAGCTCCATCTGCGCACACGCTGACACCCAGCGCCATCATTTGAAATCGGGACTGTGGACACACTGGGACACCCGCCGCACAGCCACAGCAGTCTGCAGAGCCACACGCACAGGGTGGCAGCTAGCAGGCTGCCCGCCCACCCACCTGCACAGAGAAGGAGCTTGCCGCCGGGACAGAGAGGCAGCCGGCACCGACAGGCAGCTGGCACGCAACCACAGGCACCCGGCCGCACACATGAAGCCACAGGTACCCACTCGACCTGCATGCACCCGGCCGTTTGCACAGACAGCCCCAACGGTAGGCTACTTTCAGATTTTAAGACGCACCCCTCATTTTCCTCCCAAATTTTTGGGAGGAAAAGTGTGTCTTATAATCCGAAAAATATGGCATTTAGAAAAAGCCTTCTTTCCCAGCTTTAAATCGATGTGGCCATTATGCTTTGTAGTGGACCACCTCTTTTTAATTCAAGATAGAAATTAAGCCATATGGTGAAAACATAAAAATTCTTTCCTAGAATTCTGCTGTCGATTAAAAGTATAAAAATAAACTGTTACAAAAAATAATCAATAATAAAGCATTTCACACAAGCTCACATTTGAGCCAGAGCAGATCCAGTGGAATACTATGAAGATGAGCCCCAAAGGAATATGTTCTATATACTTTGCCTCAGAAGTGTCCCTGGGAAGGAAGATTAATAAAGCAAAAGTTTACCTGTTATAAAGGAGCAGTGGGAAATCAGTGTTTGATGTTTCTTTTAACACAATATCTCTTTCTCTCTTATATTCTTATTCACTTACATTGTGAGCTGAAGTAAGGAGGCACAGTATGCTGTCCGTTCCTTCAGTTCTATGGTTGGGTTATCCTGTATAACCATTCCCCTTCAGCTTTTTTACTCACTATTCTTTGCTGTGACATCAACCTAGTTCTGCAACAATTGCATCATTTGGCCTTTTGTTTTTTGTTTTTTAAAAAAACAAAAAAAAAAAACAAAACAAAACAAAAAAACAAGTTTGCACAAAGCAATTGCCAGCAACATACATTGGGACCGTGTAATACCATATACTATTTGTATAAATCCTTTGTTATATACTTTTTTTTATAATATAAATATATATATATATATATATATATATATATATATATATATATATATATACTAGAAGGTGGCCCGATTCTACGCATCGGGTATTCTAGAATTTACGTATTGTGTAGTTCATGTATGATTTTTGTTATATATATATATAGATGTTGTTGTGTGTAGTTACCAAGTGTTTGTGTAGGGCGCTGTACATGTTCTGGGTGTTGTCTGGGTGTGGCGGGGGGTGAGAGCGGTGTTGTATGTGTGTTGCGTGTGTTGCGTTGTTTGTGGAGCGCTGTGTGTCTGTAGCGTTGTGTGTGTGTGTGTTGCGCGGTTTGTGTGGGTGTGGTGTGTTTTGGGGGGAGGTATGTTTTGTGCAATGTGTGTGTTGTGCGGTATGTGCGTATATTTATGTATGCCGCGGTGTTTGTGTGTTGGGTGGTGTGTGTGTGCGGCGTTGTCTGTGTGTGTGGGTGTCTGTGTATGGCGGTGTTTGTGGTTCCCAGTGTGTGTGTGGTGTGTTGTGTGTGTGTTGAGGGGAGGTGTGCACCTCCCATCGTGCTCCATCCCCCATGCTGCGCACCCCCCATCGTTCCCCATCCCCCATGCTGCGCACCCCCTATCGTGCTCCATCCCCGATGCTGCCCACCCCCCATCGTGCTCCATCCCCTATGCTGCGCATTCCCCATCATGCTCCATCCCCGATGCTGCGCACCCCCCATCGTGCTCCATCCCCCATGCTGCGCACTCCCTATCGTGCTCCATCCCCCATGCTGCGCACTCCCCATCGTGCTCCATCCTCCATGCTGCGCACCCCCCATCGTGCTCCATCCCCCATGCTGCGCACCCCATCGTGCTCTATCCCCCATGCTGTGCACCTCCCATCGTGCTCCATCCCCCATGCTGCGCACCCCCCATCGTCCCCCATCCCCCATGCTGCGCACCCCCCATTGTGCTCCATCCCCCATGCTGCCCACCCCCCATCGTGCTCCATCCCCTATGCTGCGCATTCCCCATCGTGCTCCATCCCCCATGCTGCGCACTCCCCATCGTGCTCCATCCTCCATGCTGCGCACTCCCCATAGTGCTCCATCCTCCATGCTGCGCACCCCCCATCGTGCTACATCCCCCATGCTGCGCACTCCCCATCGTGCTCCATCCTCCATGCTGCGCACTCCCCATAGTGCTCCATCCTCCATGCTGCGCACCCCCCATCGTGCTACATCCCCCATGCTGTGCACTCCCCATCGTGCTCCATCCTACATGCTGCGCACCCCCCATCGTGCTACATCCCCCATGCTGCGCACCCCATCGTGCTCCATCCCCCATGCTATAATAGTTCTCCTATTATACTCAGAGAGGAGTATAATAGGAGGACTATAATAGGAGTAGTCCTGGGGGGAGAGGAGTATAATGCCGGCTCCCTGCACATGTGTACCGGGAACCGGTGTACGCTGGTAACTATGATACTCATCGGGTAACTAAGGGACCTTAGTTACCCGATGTGTAAAATGGTTACCAGCGTTCACTGGCTCCGTCAAGATCCAAGTATCGCAAGGTTATGTGTGGCGCTGCTGGGATCGTGACGGAGCCGGTGTACACTGGTAACTATGATACACATCGGGTAACTAAGGGACCTTAGTTACCCGATGTGTATAATGGTTACCAGCGTTCACCGGCTCCGTCACGATCCCAGCAGCGCAAGGTTATGTCTGACGATGCGTGTGGAGGCCTGGGGCGAGTGGCCAATCCATGCGGAGGGCGGGGCCAGGCCGAGGCGAGCGACCAATCCGTGCGGGGGGCGGGGCCATGGCGAGCCCAGCGGCCAATCAGCTTTGTGTCACCGTAAGGACACAATTTTGGAGCAAGACAGACAGACAGATAGAATAAGGCAATTATATATATAGATATATATATATATATACATACATACATACAAGAGTATATATATAAATATATATACTGTATATATATCTATCTATATATATATATATTGTGAGGTAGCACGGTCGGCTGCGCAGCAGAAAACACGGGATCCAGGCATTAAGGTCCACAGCACACGGTTTAATGTCCAAACAAAAGTCCACAGCAATATACATGTGCCTCTCCAGCAGAGAACTCAGGGAGTTCTGTTCACTCCCTCACACCCGGCACACCTGCCCTCGTTCCTGTTTCCATTTAACCCTTCCTTCAGCCTGTAGGGAAACAGTATTAACCCTAGAGTGGATTTACTTTCTATCATGGAGTGAGCACAACCGGGGCGAGACATACCGGCCGTCATAGATAACCCCGGTCATAGTCTCACATACCCCCCCCCTCAGTTCAAGCGTGCGGGGTTGAACTCCCGCCATCAAACACGGGCCGCGGGACAAGGCATCGGCGTTGCCCTGCAACCCACTGGCCCTATGTTCAACCGTAAACCGGAAGTTCTGCAGAGAAAGGAACCACCGGGTAACCCGGGCATTCCGTTCCTTGGCGGACCTCATCCAGACCAGTGGAGAGTGATCCGTCACCAAGCGAAACTGCCGTCCCAGCAGGTAATAGCGTAGGGACTCCAAGGCCCACTTGATCGCCAGGCACTCCTTCTCCACTACGCTATAATTCCGCTCGGGAGGGGTGAGCTTCCTACTCAAGAAGGTGACGGGGTGTTCCTCCCCCTGAACCACCTGAGACAGCACTGCCCCCAGGCCGACCTCTGAGGCGTCAGTCTGTACTATGAACTCCTTCCGGAAATCAGGGTGTACAAGAACGGGCTGTCCGCACAGGACCTCCTTCAGGGCCCGGAAGGAGTCCTCGGCCTGCGGAGTCCAGCGCACCATGACGGACTTCTTGCCTTTGAGAAGGTCCGTCAAGGGGGCTGATAGTCCCGCAAAATCCTTTACAAACCTCCTGTAGTACCCCACGATACCCAGGAAGGCCCTAACCTGCTTCGTGGTCAGGGGTCTAGGCCACTTCTGGATCGCCTCAACCTTGTTAATTTGGGGCTTAATCACTCCTTGGCCTATCACGTAGCCCAAGTAGCGGGCTTCCGTGAGTCCCAATGCACATTTCATGGGATTGGCTGTCAATCCGGCTGTTCGAAGCGCGTCCACCACCGCTTGTACCTGTTCCAAGTGGGTCTGCCAATCGGAGCTGTAGATAATGATGTCATCAAGGTACGCTGATGCATACGCCTGGTGGGGTTCCAGCACTAAGTCCATCAACCTCTGGAACGTGGCCGGAGCGCCATGTAACCCAAAAGGCAAGACAACATAGTGGAAGAGACCCTCCGGCGTAACAAAAGCGGTTTTCTCCTTGGCGGACTCCGTCAGTGGCACCTGCCAGTACCCCTTGGTCAGGTCGAGCGTGGTAAAATATCGCGCCTGTCCCAGCCTATCAATCAGCTCATCCACTCAGGGCATGGGGTAGAGATCGAACTTGGATATTTCGTTCAATCTCCTAAAGTCATTGCAGAACCTTAGGGAGCCATCGGGTTTTGGTATTAGGACAATCTGACTAGCCCATTCACTCCGGGATTTTTCGATGACCCCCAGGCGTAACATTGTCTTTACTTCCTCCGATATGGCTTGTCGTCGAGCCTCCGGTACCCGGTATGACTTCAGGCGTACCTTCAGGTGGGGCTCGGTGACAATATCATGTCGTATCAGACTGGTCCTACCGGGCAGCTCGGAGAAGACGTCGGGGTTCTGCTGAACCAACCGTCTGGCCTCTCGCCTCTGAGTCTTGGTGAGGGCTTCTCCAATCCTTACTTCCGGTTCGTCCTCTCCGGAGGTCGCTGGAGCCGGATGTGAACGACCCGAAGAGGAGGGAGGTGGGGAAAAAACAGCCATCAGGCTTTCCCGTTCCTGCCAAGGTTTTAATAGGTTGACATGGTATATTTGTTCAGGTTTCCACCTACCGGGCTGCAATACTTTATAGTTAACCACCCCTACTCTTTCCTTTATCTCGTAGGGGCCTTGCCACTGAGCCAGGAATTTACTCTCCGCCGTGGGGATTAATACCAACACCCGATCCCCGGGTTTAAAGGTCCGCACGGTGGCTTGTCTATTGTAGCGGCCGCTTTGCGCGGCCTGAGCCTCCTGTAAATGCTCCTTCACAATTGGCATGACCGCGCTTATGCGGTTCTGCATACCCAAAATGTGTTCAATCACACTTTTGTGGGGGGTGGGCTCTTGCTCCCATGTTTCCTTTGCCAGGTCCAACAATCCCCAGGGATGTCGCCCGTATAACAATTCAAAAGGCGAAAACCCCGTGGATGCCTGTGGCACCTCTCGTATGGCAAACATCAAATAGGGAAGCATCATATCCCAGTCTTTCCCGTCTTTTGAAATCACCCTTTTGAGCATGGTTTTCAGAGTTTTTTTGAAACGCTCGACTAAACTGTCCGTTTGAGGATGATACACAGACGTACGCAACTGCTTGATCTGGAGTAGCCGGCATAGCTCTTTGGTCACTTTAGACATGAACGGGGTCCCCCCGTCAGATAGGGCGACAATACCTCAGCCCACTGGGGGGTCGGCAGCTTTTCCCGCTCGGCCACCCGCTCAAACACCGCCAGGAACGCTTCCACATCATCCCCCGGGGTCATCTTTTGCAACGCTTGTCTCACCGCTTTCCGGACGCTGCCGTCGTCACCCGGTCCCGGGGTTGTTGCTGCCGGTCCGGCACGGATCGACTTGGCCAGGAGAATCATCTGTTCTTGATGTCTTTGTTCCTGCAATTGCAAGGCTTGCTGCTGACGTGTATTGGCCTGAACCAGCTGTTCTTGGTGCCTTTTGTCCTGCATTTGCAAGGATTGCTGCTGACGTTCCAACGCCCGGAGCAGGTGTGCATTGGTCTGTTGCTGCTGTGCATTAGCCTCTTGCAGCTGTGCATTAGTCTGTTGCTGCTGCTTTAGTATGTCCTCCATGGCGTTGCCGGGTTTGGGCTGTAGTATAGCCGCTCGAATCCAGGACATGTGCTACTGGGTCACCAGGGATGGATGCTTCACCTCACCGGCTGTCATGCCCGCCGATTCTCCACCATATGTGAGGTAGCACGGTCGGCTGTGCAGCAGAAGACACGGGATCCAGGCATTAAGGTCCACAGCACACGGTTTAATGTCCAAACAAAAGTCCACAGCAATATACATGTGCCTCTCCAGCAGAGAACTCAGGGAGTTCTGTTCACTCCCTCACACCCGACACACCTGCCCTCGTTCCTGTTTCCATTTAACCCTTCCTTCAGCCTGTAGGGAAACAGTATTAACCCTAGAGTGGATTTACTTTCTATCATGGAGTGAGCACAACCGGGGCGAGACATACCGGCCGTCATAGATAACCCCGGTCACAGTCTCACAATATATATATATATATATATACACGGTGTATGAATATATATATGTAGTTTTGAAAAACATTTCAAATGGAAGGTGCACCACTAAAGGCCGCTTTACATGCAGCGACATCGCTAGCAATGTTGCTCGTGAAAGCACCTGCCCCCGTCGTTTGTGTGTTACGGCATTAACGACACGGCCACCTCGTTGCCGGAGGACGCAGGAACGCTGTTGCTCGTCGTTCCCGGGGTGTCACACGTAGCGATGTTTGCTGCCTCAGGAACAACGAACAACCTGCGTCCAGAACAAGGAACGATATTTGGGAAATTAACGACGTGTTAACGATAAACGATTAGGTGAGTATTTCTGATTGTTAGCACTCACTCATAGGTCTCACACGCAACGACGTCGCTAACGATGCCGGATGTGCGTCACGAATTCCGTGACCCTGACGACATATCGTTAGCGATATCGTTGCATGTAAAGCCCCCTTAAGCCTCTCAGCTTTTTGAAAGTACATAAAAGAGTAATCATCGTTTTAACAGTTTTTTTCACAACTCAATAGGATACCTGAATTTTTTTTTTTCTTTAATATATCTTATCAGACAAATCGGCTTCTATCTCCACTCAGTATTTGTAACCAAAACCAGGAGTGGAAAAATGAGAGGAAAAGTATAATAGAAACACGGGCACCACTTCTGTACTTTACCCACTCCTGATTTTGGCTACAAATACCGAGGTAAAATACTGAACAAATACTCGTGTCCACATGGCCTTAGTGTGCAGAATTATTATGCAACTAAATTAAAAATGGAAATTCTTCAGATCTAAAATGTTCATTTTCATCTTAATAATCAAACAACTCAATGTACAAAAATACATTTCTCACGTTTAAAAAACAAATAACAGTGACCAATAAATCCTTCCAATAAATCCTACGATATCGTCTGCTGCAGCTAATCGGTAAGATCAACTGTTCTCCAGTCCTGTTGTGACCGCGCACGCTCCCGCGGTAAGAACGAGATCTGAAGAAGCAAGGGCGCATGCGCCGCCCTCTCAGGCACAAACCTGGGTAATGCGGGCTTCAAAAACATGGCGCCGGAGATAAGTGCTATGTGCAGGCGCCAACTCCAATGTCGTGTTTCTGAATAGAGAAATTTGCATACAGCCAGAGAGAGGGAGGAACAGGCGGGGGGGGGGGGCTGGAATCATGTGCATAACCCGCCTGGATATTATCTGGAGAAGTGCACACGTCAATCAAAAAGTGGATGAATTTTCAAACTTCATAATCTTGGATTTCACAGACTAAACATCCGGGCTGCCCACTAATGGTATGTACAGCCTGTGCCTGATAGTGCCAGTACTGCACTGGCTTTATCTTATATCCCAAAATCCTGATGTTTGATTCCCTTTAAACACAACCGACCTTTTTGCAGGTCATAACAATCTCTTGTTATTTGGCTAAAACATATGTTTGCTATTACATTTAGGTGGATACGGCCACCTTTATTGAGCACTGATTGTAGATTATACATGGCATTATTTGTTATTTACTAATCCTTAGTTGCAATAAGTATTATAGCTAAGGGCTGAATCTGAAGTTGTACACCAATTTTATCACTATGGAATCTGCTTTTCTGTGCAGACAAATTTAGATTATCTACCATTATAAGGGATGCTATTGTTAAGCTGGGTTTACACACTGCAACATCGCAAAGGACATCGCTGTAACGTCACCGGTTTTGTGACGTAACAGCGACCTCCCTAAGTCTCTGTTGAGTCGCTGGTGAGCTGTCAAACAGGCAAACCTGGCCAACAACGCAACAGCGATACGGACCTGCAGAGCGACCTAGCTGGTTGTTGGGGACGTTGATAAGCAGCTTTTTGAAAGGGAAGTTGCTAACAAAGTCGCTGCAAAGTCTTTCACACACTGAAACTTTCTAGCGATGCATGCTGCACAGCGGGAAACAAAGGACCTAGGAATGGTCCTGAACGATTTGTAGCGATCAGCAACTTCACAGCAGGGGTCAGGTCGCTGATGTGTTTCACACACTGCAACATCGCAAACAACATCGCTATTGCGTCACAAAACCGGTGACGTTACAGCGATGTCGTTTGAGATGTTGCAGTGTGTAAACCCAGCTTTAAGGTCTTACAGTCCCTCTTTTTTAGATTCTTTAATACTCCCAAAGTAGTGTGATAAGTCATAGTGATTTACAATTTGCACTTGTTTATCAATCATGCTCTTAACCACCAGGGAACGTACAAGAAGCCTACTAACTAAAAGAATTTGTTCAGATCATTGCCATTTTTATTTACCAATACACCTTTTATTAGAGAGAGCTTAAATTGGAACCCTACGTTCAACAAACATTGCATATTGGATCAACCATACAGAGCAGAAGAAACTTTTTTTATATATTTTTTAGATAAATCGTTTCCTTTCCCACTTGTCAGCTGCATTTTCCTCCCCACCCTATCTCCTAAACTTAACATCCATTATGAAGAAAAAAACAGAACAAATCAGTTCCCTGTAGTGTCATGTCACACATCCTATTTTACTCTAAGAAGGAGAGACGAGGAGTAGAGAGAAGAAATATGCAGAGAACTACAAACATCGAGGTGAATCAAGTCATTTACCACACCCAAAGCTGATGCAATCCCATACAGCTGAGTTCTGCCCATGCTACTGTGCTAATCTCCGTATAAGGCCTCAGTTCCACTTGCGCATAGCCTCTGATGCAAGATCATTGTAAGCAATATGCTAATGACCTTTGGCTCCTGCTTTGCTGTGAGCATGAGCCGAGGGTCATGCGACTGTGATCTGATCTTGCAATTGGATCACAGCTGCGGAGGAGAGGGAGAGCGTAATCTCTCCATCTCCTTCATTGTCAGCCTGTTCGTATATCGCACTACACTAGGATGTCATCCGAGTGGAGTCTAAAGTTTCACTCGCACCCATAGATTTCTATGGGTGTGAGTGATGAGAGATTCGCAGGCAATAGCAGCATGCCTAAATGGCGCAGAGTGAAATGTGAGATTTTCTGAATGAATGAATGAATGAAGAGCAGAAATTCCTCATGTCTGAGTGCTGTGTAAAGAAGACATCCCAGCAGCTTGTCTCCTAATAGATCACAGTGGTTTGCAAATTAGCAATAGAGCCTGCAGAGGAGAAAACTGGTGACCATACAGGATAAAAGTCATATAATAGCAAGTTAGTTCTCAGGTACAAACAGCACAGCTTATTCCGAAAAGTGGTGCAGGATCTTCTAAGTTATTCCACTCTCCTCCTTTCCTTCAATTTTTTCTTCATTGTCTGCTTGAGGTTGCCAGCCAGTAGGTTTCTGTGTGCCAACCCATGGAAGGTTGTTGTTTTTTTACAAAGCAGGGGTAAGGTGGATTTCTTTTCTTTATCTGTTCATCAGTATCTATTCTTTGGTCGCCACTCAAACAATGGTTCCAGTTTCAAACAACGCTTGTTTGTGTCACGCTCCCCGGTGCCCGTGCCACGCTCCTCGGTTCTCCTGCCACGCTTCCCGGTTCTCCTGCCACGCTCCCCGGCTCCCCTGCCACGCTCCCCAGCTCCTCTGCCACGCTCCCCGGCTCCTCTGCCATGCTCCCCAGCTCCCGGACCTCACTTCCCCGCTCCCGTGCCACGCTCCCCGGTCCCCCGCTCCTCAGCCTCTATGCTCCCTCACCTGCGTCCTCCAGGCAACCCGGTCCCCGGTCCCGGCGCCCGTCTACTGTCCTGAGCCGGCCCGACACTCCTGCCTCCTGCACACCGCATCCTGCTCTGGCTTCTGGCACCCGGGCCTCGCGCATGTGCATTAGGGCGCGCGGTCATTGACCTTTTCTTAAAGGGCCAGCGTCCTCCAACAGGATATTGAAGATGCAGGTACAGGGTATATAGAGGGTTCCTTTCCAAGTGGGCGGGGCCTGTTCTTCGTGTTTGCTAAGCTAGGAGTCAGGTCTCCCTGTGCTTTGTCCCGTACTTACCTATCTCTCTTGTAGAGCCGCTCCTGTCTCGCCAACCGGTCCTGACGGTTCCAGAACTCCTAACGGTGACTATCTGCCATCTTCTCAGTCCCTACCGTCTCCGATCCCTGGATCCGTGTGGTGACCGACCTTCCCGCTCCGCTGGTTCCGGACCCTGCCTGATATCTTCTCGGCCTCCGAACCTGAGCTCCGTCACCCGGACTACCTTCAGAGACTCCATGGTCCCAGGGACTTCTACACCCACTCCTCTGTACGGACTGTCCTGCTACCCGTAGTTCTCCGGCTACCGGGCACCTTGCCCTCGGTGGGGTGCTCAGTCCAGTGGATCCACCTCCTGGGCCTACCCGTCATCCTGGTCCTAACAGTTTGTCACGTCCCCACCGGATTCCGCTCCTGTGACTTCTGCTCCGAACGCCAGACGATGCCGTGTTCCCGCCATGGATAGTGCTGGTGAATGAGAGAGGAGTCGGTGCCCGTGGCTCTGCGGAGCACAGGCTCCGCTCATCCACTTGGCTGGGTTTCCCTGGAACCTGCAGTACCACTGGCTGACTGTAGGTGGCGTGTCTTCCAGCTGATGTTGCCAACATTCACCTGCAGCCAATGGGAAGACACCACACCCTTCTTATTTCCCCGCCTGTCACATGACTACTGCCAGAGATAGTTCTGTACTCCTGGCTCATGTGCTGTTTGTATTGTGATTCCTGTGCGCTGACCTTTGCTTGTTGTTAACTACCCTCCTGCCTGTCGTTTTTGTACCCTGCTGCCAGTTCCGGATTTGACCTCTGCTTTGTCTCCTCACTACGCCCTTGCCTGCCGATTCTGTTCCTGTTTTGCATCTCCTGGTTTTTGACCCTGCCTGACGACCACGGACTACAGCCTGCCACAGGTAGTCATCTCTGCGGCTCTGTGTAATTTCACATCCCTGTATAGGGGTTAAAGGGTTGCAGAGTTCTTGGGGTCCTGCTTTGTGAGCAGCCTTACTCTAGACTCTCCTTACAGCCAGTCTGAGTCTGTGGCTACACTCAGGCATTACATTGTTACAAAGACTATGCTTACCACACAAGAAAATCATCAGGATATGTGCAGACAACGAGCCAACTAGGGATGCTGGGGAGTTTAGCTGTAAAGCCTTTAGAAATCATAGACTTTCAAACAGACTGTAATAATGGCTAGAACTGGATCAGTCAGTAATCATTTTGCAATAAATTAATCAATTTAAAGCTTACATAGTCATGCATGGTACTCTCATGGTTAGTAGGGTCAAGGGGATCCCTCTTTTTCATCTTTTATCACCACACAGTGATCAAGTCTTTGCTGTAGGGGCCACTGTACTGCAACTGTAAATTAACTACTGACCAGAGTTGAGGGATTAATCCTTACAAACTGGGTATGGATCAGAAAGGCAAGGACAATGACAAATTGGATCCAAGTACATATTTAGGTGAAGTCAGGTTGTCATTTAGGAACAAATTGAAGAGAGGAGTCAGATAGTTCAGCATTCATATCAGTAAGGGCATCCAGGGATAAATCAAGAAGGTGGTAAAAAATTCTGTTGGGTCAGAAGACAAAAATATCAATCCAAAAAGAACATAGTAGAATCCAAAATATACAACAGATGGCACAGAGGACGTGGGATTTAAATAGAGCACCAGAAGGGTCTATTGGCCATGGAACCAGTCACTTGATTATCCTGCTGACCGCCTTTAGCAACTGGCTCTTGTACATTTGTTGATGTGTTAATATTATATTGTTAGAAAACTGATACACGGTAGATACATTTTATGAACATTAGGGTTACAGTAGGATAATAACGTAGCAGGTTAAGAAAATGACAGACAAGCTACATGAGATATCTAATACATTTTTCAATCTGATATAAAGGACTTTAATGACATTGGAGGAAATTCAGGAAAAGTGACAGAAAATGTTGTTTTATTCCCTCATAAATAGAGGTGAGCGGACCCGTGGAAGTTTGGGCTCTGAGGGTTCAGACAGAATTTAGATAAAGTTCAGTTCTGGACCCAGACTTGACCTTAACCCCAATGGAAGTCACTAATTGGGCAGTTTACCCTCAGCCCACATGCAGCCAGAGAACGTCCGGAGAAGGGAGGGTAGGGTTTTTCATTTTTTTTATACGCACTACATGTAATAACGCTGATTTTACTCCCAGTGGAAACCATTCAAACACTGCAAGTGGCTCGCACTGGGCCGAGCACTGAGAGTACCCGAACACAGTGATGCTTGAGCGAGTGGTCAGCATACATAAAGCAACCGAACTGCGAACTCGAACTCTGTTTTGTTTTTTTTAAAGTTTGTATTTGATAGGAACACCGAACGTTAAAAGTTAAAGTTTTGGTTGGTTCTTCTCTACTCACAAATCTATGATTGTAAAGCTTTAAAGTGGTTGCTCACCACTTGGATAACCCCTTCTTAAATATTATATTCCCCAGATGTTCCCCTTCTATATCAGTTCCATTCTACCACTGTTATGCCACAAGAGCACTGCAGCCAAATGGCGGCTGCTAATGAGCAGCAGTTCTCACACTTCCTTCAGATGACCAAGGTTTATCCAAGAGTAGTGAGAGTGAAACAGCTGAAGGAGTTAATTGAATAACTGAAGGAGTTATAATCTATGTGTTAAGTGCTTGGTAAGAGTTTGCTCCAAGATCTTCATCTTAATCGCCATTATCAGAGAGGTTGGCTCCTTTCCATCCTATAGCATACTATAGCACTCTTTAGCAAATGTTAAAATCTAACCTTTAAATCTTGAGCCAATGTCACAAACTGCAAGGTAAACATTAAACAAAACAATAAGACCAGCATCCGGGGAAAAAGTCAAGTAGTTTAATTATGTTTTTAGTGCATAATTAATGCTGTGCAGCACTTCCTCCACAGCTGGGTATGCTGTGACATCTCCTTAGAGGTAATCATGGGAATTGAAGCTCTTATTAAGTCTGTTCAAGAATTGTCGTAATGCAATAAGGAAATTTAGAGAGAACAATTTGCTCATGAATTAATTATTATCTGTTAACTGTTTTGGAGAAGGACAGGATAACGTCAATCCAGATAACACCAACACTTGGGGGTTCATTCATCAAACAGTTATCACTACATCTTGGTGTAATACTGTTTGAAATGTATATTTTAACAACTTGTAATTGCACAAAAACGTAGCCACTTTTGGTATTTTAACTCCAAAACCTCAACTTTTTTGGAAAATGTGTGGAACTTAGCCGTAGATGACAAAGCCGAGCATGGATTGCAAATTTCTCATATTTCATACCACATCTCGGGTTGTGTAAAGACTAGTGCTGAGCAGACCCGGACTGTAAAAGTCCGGATCCGCGCACTTTCAGCGCTATATCTGTGCCGCATCCGGGCGCGGGATTCCGGGTGCACGATCCAGATATGGAAATTAATAAAAATGAACAAAATCAGGAATAAATTAGCGTTTCATACTTACCGAGACTCTGTGTCATGGCGGCACAATCCTTCCGGGACGCGCATTCACTTCCTGTACTGTCCATCACATACACACAGCTTTCCGTGTTTTCCCTGCCCACCGGCCGTCCTCTCATCTGTGATTGGTTCCTCGCTGACGTGCCCCCAGCCTGTGACAGCTCTGCCGTGCAGTCATCGCTTATCGCGGCTCAGTAATAGGCTGCACTCAGAGCGGGCAGTCGTGCTCTATGACTGCTCGCTCCGACATGTAGCAGAGCTGGATGCGTCTTCTCTGGATCTCGTGTGGATTACGCCAAAGCTGGAGGGGTGTGTTGGGGTAATAAAGTGGTGAAGGAGGAGGCTGCGTTTGTACTTTATTCCAAATAAAAGATTTCTCTGTGTCCTGTTTATTTACTGTAATTTACAGGTTTGTGATGCGGGTATCTCACAGACGCCCGTGTGATCACAAACCTAGGGCTGCAGCTGTGCCACCGCACCAGGGCAATCAAGATGAGCCGATATCGCACCGGAATTGTCACATCTAATAGATGCAGCAATACCGGGCGGCTGCGGGCTGAGAATATACCAGCTCCCAGGCGGCGTTACCATGGCTGCGGATGAAAATTGGGGGAGGGCGGGAACCGCATGTTGTTGTTTTTTTTAAATTATTTATTTAAATTTAAAAAAAAAACGCATGCGGTTTATCCTAGGCAGCAGTCACACTTGCGAGGGACTCTCACAAGTCTGACATCGCAGCACAGTCGCGCACACATCTGACAGGAGCGTGCATGTGTTTCTAGGTACATGCACGCTCATGTTCAGACAGTGGCAGACTGTGTGCCGTGTGATGTCATGTCAGACCCTCACAAGTCTGACATTGCATCACCCGCACACACTTCTGACAGGAGCGTGCATGTGTTTCTAGGTACATGCACGCTCATGTTCAGACAGTGGCAGACTGTTCCGTGTGATGTCATGTCAGACCTGCACGAGTCTGACATTGCATCACACGCACACACTTCTGACAGGAGCGTGCATGTGTTTCTAGGTACATGCACGCTCATGTTCAGAAAGTGGCAGGCTGTGACGGGTGATGTCATGTCAGACCCACACGAGTCTGACATATTATCACCCGCACACTTCTGAGGGCTCTTGTATACTTGCGTACCGCTTCCGATGCGACAGCATCGGAAGCGATATGCAAATGACCCTCTGCTGCGGGTGTCAGCCGAGGGTCATGCGACTGTGATGCGATCTTGCAATCGCATCACAGGAGCGGAGAAGACAGAGGGAGCACTTTCTCCCCATCTCCTCTGCTATCTGTCTCCGCGTGCACCAGTGTGATTCCCTCGCATGACACACGGCTCACGCTGGCAGTACAGCAGATCCGAGTGTCATGCGAGTGTCCCTGCTAGAGGTCAGTAAGAGCGGACCTCTGCTGCAGGGGGCGAGCAGGCACTGAGGAGAGGAGGGACTGGAGCTGCGGAGGAGAGAATGTCACAGCCCAGCCTGTCACAGCCTCTGCTCAGTCAGTATCTACACTCACAGCTGGCAGCCGTGCTCTACACGGCTGCTAGCTGTGACATGTAGCAGAGCCGGATGTGTCGTCGTGGGACGTGTGGATTACGCTGGAGGGTGTTGGGGTAATAAAGTGGTGAACGAGGACGTGTTTGTACTTTATTCTAAATAAAGGATTTTTCTCTGTGTGTGTTTATTTGCATTCATTTACAAGTTTGTGATGCGGGTATCTCACAGACACCCGTGCGATCACAAACCTATTACCCCGACTGGCACCGCATCACGCCTCCTGGAAGAGCCGGTAATGTACCGGGATTGCCGCATCTAATAGATGCGGCAATACCGGGCGGATGCGGGCTGAAATATCAGCCCCCAGCCGGCATTACCATGGCTGGGGATGAAAATTAGGGGGGACCGCACGTCGTTTTTTTTTAATTATTTATTTAAAAAAAAAAAAGCCGGAGTCACACTTGCGACGCATACACTGCTTTCCCTGCCCACCGGCCGTCCTGCCGCCTGTGACTGGTTGCAGTCAATTGACTCGCTGCCACTCAGGGTGGGGCGTGTCTAACTGCAACCAATGACACGCGTCGGTGGGCTGGAAAAACAATGAATTTTGAATTGTCGGCTTCGGAAGAGAAAAACGTGATCCGGAAGAAGTGTGCCACCATGTCAGTGAGTACACCACGTGCGCTCCTACCCCCCATCCCCTACACAAACGTTTTTAATCTCGGATTCCGGTCCCCATTGACTTATATGGGCACCGGATTCTGGAGCGGATCGGACTTATTTTTAAGTCTGTTAGTGATCTGCCGGCCCCGGTTTTTTGTGCGTTCGATCAGCTCTAGTAAAGACTTATTTTTTGTGCTTCGGGCTGATGTTTTTAATTATACCATTTTTGGGTAGATGCAATGTTTTGATCTCATGTTATTGCATCTTATTGCAATGTTGATGCGACCATAAAAGCGGAATTTTGGCATTTCGTTTTTTTTTTCGCTACACCCTTTACCAATAAGACCAATTTATTTTATATTTTGATAGACTGGGCATTTCTAAACTTGGTGAAACCAAATATATGATTTTTTTTCTTTGTATAATTATCAATGGTGATTTTAACGGTTTTAATTTTTTTTATTTTTTCCTATTTTAAATTTTTTTTAATTTTGCTTTTTACTGATTTTTCTAGTCCCTTTAGAGACACAGCCGGATTGCTTCTGCTGTTCAGAGTGAGGTCACTGAGTTCACAGACCTGCCAGGAGGTGCAAATTTTGTGTTCAAATGTCTGCACCAGATTGCAGCACCAAATTTGCAATTCTAGCAGAAAACGGCTCCAAAACTACATCAAAACTATTTTTGTTCATTGTTTTGGAGATGCAGATTTGGTGCTGAAATTTATACACCATATTCCTACACAAAATCTGCATCACCTGGCAAAAAAAAAAAGCATCAAAACCACATCATAATGAGTCTAGTGTGGTCACCTGAGGTCAGTTTACTTGCGGTCTCAGGTGGGAACCTCCAGCTATGACCGCAAATAAACTGGAATTATCGTGGGACCTCGTTTAGATTACGTTGTAAATGGGTGTTTTTGGGGTTAATAAATAAGAGAAAGAGGCTGTTTCATTGTATTTTATTTCAACTGATTTTTTCTGTTTCGTGTTTTCTTTCTTTTCACTTAAAGATTAGTAATGAGGAGGGTTCTCCCATTGCTCAACTAGGACTTAGTGGCAGCTATGAGCTATCTTTAACCCCTTATTACGCCAAATGCCACCACACCAAGGCAATCAGGATGAGCCGTGTAAACATACAGGATTGACGGATCTAATGCATGCGACTGTACGAGTGACAGACAGTCCTGTGGTGTCTGGCTATAGAAGGTCACAGCGTTTGGCTGCACAAACTGCTCCCTGACCTTCTATTATTTCTGCTTGGTTTTCATCCCTTTCCTTTTAGGATTCTGCGGAGTTCCTCATCCTGACAGCTGCTTTTCATCAGCACTTGCCTGGTGGTTTTATATACCTTCACTTCCTATTACTCTGTACTGGTGATAGTTCTAACTTCCTACAGATCCTGAGAGCAAGTAGTCTGCTTACAAGCATTTGGAGTAACTTTATTGCATTTTGCAGTCCCTCTCCACGTATCTACTTTGAGATAAGTATTTTGTTATTTTCCCCTGTTTGTTATCCCTGTGTGCCCTTTAGCACCTAGTGGGGTTGATATTACATCTGCTCCCTATGTAGGGCCCAGATCAGGGTCAGCCAAGGGCCAGATATCCAGCTCTGCTTATAGGTGCAGAACCTATCTTAGGTGATGAGGGAACCCAGGGCCCTACGGTAGGCTTGGTCAGGAGTCACCTACTCCCCCTTCCCTAGACACAGGGTTTCCCTTCCCTTTTGCTTGGTACTTCCCCAAACTTAGAGTGACAGCGACAATTCTGGGAAGCGACAGGCTGCTATTTTTAGGTTGGGGGCCCAAATAACTATAGGTCCTCCCTAGCCTGAGAATACCAGCCCCCAGCTGTCGGCTTTATCATGGCTGAGTATCAAAATTGGGGGGAACCGCACGCCAATTTTTACAATTTAAATAATTAGAGAAAAAAGCTGAGTGCGGTCCCTCTTATTTTGATACACAGCCAAAATAAGCGCACGACTGGGGGCTGCAGCCTGTAGCCATATGCTTCATCTGTGCTGGGTATCATAATATGGGCGGGACCCTAAGCCAATTTTTTTCTTTATTTTTACACCAATATTGGGATACACACAGCGCCTGTGATTGAAAGCATGTCATTCCTACAGCAGCGCAGAAATAGTTCCACCTTTATTCAGTTCCAGATTTATGCCGGCTTTTGTGCGCGTGGATTCTGCAGCAGCTGTCTACGTGTTTTGATACTGGTTGTGTGTCACACAACCACACAAGGTGAGCACTATCCTTTATCTCCTTTCATATGTTTATTGGGTAAGACCCTATTGTGCTTTCTATCCTTAGTTTTCATGTGATTGAAAGCAGTCAGACATGCTGTCACACAGGGTGGGGATGAATCTGACTGCAACCAATCACAGACGCCAGGACTGCTGGTGGGTGTGGAAGCAGTGCATATGTATGAGGTTAATGAGTAACCCCAGAAGTAGTGAGAGTTGCTGAATCCAGATTGTTACCTGGAGTTCCCTGAGAACTCCGGGTCTGGGGCCGGCTGAAGTTTTAATATTAGAGAGTGTAGGTACTGTCCCAATTGAGCACACCTTGTCATGGTGCGTAATATGTTAGCATTATAAAAAGATTATTATTATTATTATTATGGTATTTGTCAGGAATGACGAACCTAATTCAAGTCAATGGGGAACACATAGTTTTCAGGGAAAACTTCCAGATAACTATTCAAGTTCCCCATTGACTTGCATTAGGTTCATTATTCGTGACGAATCCTGGAATAATACTTCGTTACGAATAATTTGTTACGAATAATCTGAACATACATAGTTAGTATTCGATCATCACTTGTTAGGTCATAAATATGAAAGTAGTGGAACAACCTTGAACAATTCTCATTTATTATTGCTTAAGTTCATGTGGAGTTCCCCCTTTAAGTATCATTTTTACGTCTGTTTTTCCACATACTTGTATTAACCATGTTTATCACAAATAGATCATGTACTCATTATAGTTTAGGTTTCTGTTCATGTCTATATTTGTTTGCAGTCTATAAGTCCGCAAAGTAATTAAATAAATATGCCTGTTTTTGATCCAAGACGCAGATTAAAATCACCCACTGCTAATCTATGGGTCAGTGAAAATCACCAACAGCACATAGATGCCAGCGTTGTTATTATTGTAACGGGTAGAATAAGAATTGCCACCTTTATTTTGCATACGAGAAAATCGGTCCATTTTTTTATGTACAGGAAAAAACATTTCAATGGTTCCTAATGTATAGAAGGGGTTCCTTTACCCATAATCTGTTACGTGCCTGGTAAAATACGTTACATCCAGTCCATCAATACATACTACATAGTATTCCATGAAAGCAAAGCATCACACTATTTTCAAGTTTTCACAAATATAGAAAAGATATCATTTTTTTAGAAGTGTCAATGCCATACAGCTGTCGAGAGTATTATAAAACTGTGAACCAATTCAGGAGAATGACGAATTGGTGTTGCTTCTTCCTGAATAAGTTGTGTGAATATACGGTCGTGTGATTTCTTTTGATATGTCATAAATACTTTGCATCCAAGAAACATATATTTATAAATAAAAAAAAAATAATCACTTGCGCTTACTGTGGATCTGCCACCAGATTTCACACTATAAACTGCATACATTATTAAATACATATATACACACCTGTTAAGGTTGGTGTACTTATCCTGAAAATCCATGTCGGAATGGGTGTGATATCCTTTTAAAAAGTTTCATTATATTTAAACATTAATTTCATAATTTGAGGTACAATTGGACTCTAAAATGCCAATTTTAATATTAGTCAAGAAAACTTTCCCAAGTATTTTACAGCCATTCCGACATGGATTTCCAAGGTAAGTACACCAACCCCATAAGGTCTGAGATAGCTATTTAATTATGTATACAGTTTGTATTGTGAAATCCCTCCCTCCAAGTCACTCTCTCCCATATCTCATGTGAAGGGATAAAGAAAAGTTAAGTAGGGTCACAACTGGCAGATCTGGAGAGTGTTACAATCAGAACACCAAGCACAGATACAGGAGTGCAAATACCACAGAACTGAATGCTAAGACTGGCAATGCTCTGGGATACAAAGCTCAGTTAATTTGCTGCTCAATTACCAGTAACAGTAAACACCTATAGAAACCCAGCACCTCCCAGTATGAGATTGATTGACTGAGCTGTCACTCAAAACACTGACAGTTCAGCAAGCCTCAGGTCCAGGTTGGACGACTGAGCTGTCACCCACCCAAGTGACAGCTCAGCACACCCTGATCACAGAGCGGAGGAATCGTGACACTCACCACATGCAAAGTACTGTAAATTAGAGCAGATTTGTAGTGCTGAATCATTTCAAATCTGACAAATCGTCAACATGTGAACTAACTCAAAGCGGTGACATACCCAATAGATATTGTTCGGCCACACGATGGTTCAGCTGATTGTTCAGCAGGCAGCTTTCTCCCAACTCCTACATACTTTGTAGCGCTCTCTCTATTGAGCTGTCCTGTGTTCTCAACGAGCGAGCCCCTGCCAGATTCTGAACTCTTATCTCCCCCAGCATTATCTAATAACCAGATGACATTAGTCTAATGTGTATGAAGGGCCTTAAGACACTGCTGCTTCTTGTCAGTAATGCTGAATTCACAGACCATGTTTGAATCTGGTTTGACCAGCGGGTTTCCTAACCTGAGATAAGTGCCTACTAGGCTTATTATTTGGAATTTAGCTTGGATCAAGAGATCTACCAGTTGGATGTGTGTAAAGGCCTCTTTACACACTGAGACTTTCTAGAGATCCCACCAGCAATCTCGACCTGGCCGGGATCGCTGGAAAGTCTCTAACAGTCGCTGGTGAGCTGTCAAACAGGCGGATCTGGCCAACGAGACAGCAGCGATATGGACCTGCAGAACGACCTCGCTGGAAAGGGAACACTAACATGCCTATGGGCTGGGTCGCTAACGATGTCGTTGTAACGGTGTCAAACACACCGATACATGCTGCGCAGCTTTTATACTATGTATATTATTCTTACCATTCTTCTATACTATGTATATGGCTATCCAATAATTTTCATTACTTAGTAAGTGATTATAATTATCCTCACTTTCCCGGGAATTTCCTGATGTTGATGTTCCTCTTGTAATTGTGCCGCTCACCACTTACCTTAATAAAGTTTCACTTTTCAGCAATTGGGCTTTGTTGGTCGTCTTTCTCCTGTTCGTGTTGAGCAGGAAACAAAGAACCAAAGAATGGTCCTGAACGACTTGTAGCGATAAGCAACCTCACAGCGGGGGCCATGGCGCTGATGCGTGTCACACACTGCAATGTCACTGGGGAGGTCGCTATTACGTCACAAAACCGGTGACGTTACAGCGATATCGCCAGCGATGTTGCAGTGTGTAAAGGGTCCTTAAGATTATAGAAATCCAGTATATCTGGGTGCTGCCTAGTAAGCTGTGCTGTAAAAGTATGCAGAAAAGTTTAGCCTAAGCTGAAAAGAGGATGTCAATAATAATGAGAGCTGTATTAAACAGCTGACTCCAACAGATTAGTGCTTATTAAAGGGAGCTTGTCAACTGATTTTCCCCACATAAAGGAGGACCAGCTTCCGTAAGCCCTCATATACAGCATTCTGGAATGCTGTCTATATAATCCCAATCCGCTCCGCAAAGCAAAAAAAAGTACCTTTTATTACATTTGCCTATTGTCACGCTCCCCGGGTCCTCGGCTCCCCTCCCCGGGTCCTCTGCTCCGCTCCCCGGGTCCTCAGCTCCGCTCCCCGGCTCACCTGCCCTGCTCCCCGCTCTCCAACCTCCGGTGCCCGTCCTTCCCAGGCCCCCTGGTCTCCGCTCCCGGCGCCCGACGGCTTCCCAGGTCCTGGCCGGCTCCCCTGCGTCCTCCTCTCAGCTTCCTTCCCTGGCTTCTGGCACCCGCGCCGCGCGCACGCGCATTAGGGCGCGCGCGCGGTCACTGACCCTTTCTTAAAGGGCCAGTGTCAAATTACAGGAAATGATGCACATAGGTACAGGGTATATAGGGGGTTAATGTCCAAGGGAGCGGGGCCTGTTCTTCGTGTTTTCCCAAGCTAGGAGTCAGGTCTCCTTGTGTTTTGTGAGATACTTACCTCTCTGTCTTCTAGAGCCGATCCTGCATCGCCATCCGGTTCTGCGGTACCTCGAACCCCGAACGCTGTCCATCTGCCATCCTGACAGTCCGTACCATCTCGGATCCCTGCGGTGACCCGTCATCTCGCTCCAACGGTTCCGGACCCCGCCTGACACCATCACGGCTTCCGAACCTGAGCTCCGTCACCCGGACCACCATCAGTGACCTCGTGGTCCCAGGGACTTCTCCATTTTCTCCCAGTGCACGGACTGTCCTGCTACCTACAGTGCTCCGGCTACCGGACTCCTTTCCCTCATCGGGGAGTTCGGCCCAGTGGATCCACCTCCAGGGTCTACCCGTCCATCTGGCCCTAACACCTATAGGGCAGTCTGGTACTATTGGCGTCGCTGGTCTTGATCCGGCACTTTCTCTCTTCTTGGAATCACCGTCCCCCTGCCCTGCTTTGTGTGGATGACATGTCTTATGTCATCCACACAGTGTCTTACATTGTACTCCTGCAAATGCCCTGTCGAGGGCAGAAAAGTACTGTAGTGCACATGTGTGTGTGGAAAGGTCAAACAGCGCCAGTGCATGTACATTACAATAGCAGAAGTATGATGAAGGAAACTGTGTGGATAATGTAGGATGTGTCATCCACACGAAGCAGGGAAAGAGGACGACGATTGCAATAAGAGAAGCGGTGTTGGATCAAGACCAGAGACGCTCATTGGACTGGACCACCTCATAGGTGACTATAATAGGAGATCTTTTTTCTGCGTTGCAGAGCGGCTTGGGGACATATATACAGCATTCTATAACACTGTAGATGACAACTTACAGGTGCTGGCCGTACTTTATATGGGAAAAACCTGGTGACAGATTCCCTTTAATCTGTGAGGTCAGCTTTACTAGTGAGACACTTCCAGTTTATTAATGATAATGTGCACTGGTCTATATATGGTTGCACTAATACGGTATTTGGTTTAGCAGCATAATTGACGCAACTATAATGTTCTGTTAATATGGAGAGACAAATGAAAAAAGTAGGGTAATTTTTAATTATTTTTGCCTGGACTAGAACTCCCAGGGATCATGATATAATTGCTGATTAGAAAAGAATGTGAGGCCCTAAGATTATGTGCCGCCCCGTACTCGGCTGCAACCGAGCTGCTCGGGTCCAGACCTTCAGTGGGTGGCTCGAGGGTCTCTGAACCCGGGGGTCCACAAACACTCCGATCTAAAAGGGGCTGGCGGTTTGGGACGTAGGTGTATGGCCGGAGCCGTGTTTGAGTTCGTGACGCCACCCACGGGATGTGGTGAAGGTGGACACCACCGCTGCAGTTACGGGGCACACGGGGGAGATGGTATGTAGCAAGTTGTTAATCCCTCCGTGTGCAGGGATGGTGGCCCCGTTGGGGGTGCTTTGGCTGTGCAGGGAGATGAGCGGCCGGAGGGCACTGGTGTACTCACTATTAGAATGAAACGCTTGAGTCTCTGGCAAACCAAGATGATGGTGGTCGGTGCCTGCAGCCGGCTACAGTCGGGTTCCCCCACCCAGTTGGTGGTCTCTGCCTTTCTCCTGCACCTGGTTGTGATGATGGACTACCTGAACTTGCAATACAGGAGTCCGCTCCCTGGCTTGTGTATGTCGGAGGAGCCCTTTGCCCGCAGACGCTGGCGCGTGGGATCTCTGAGCTGTGGCGGTGGCTGCTTATCCCCCTCGTTGGGCTGTTGTCATCTATGAGGGACTTTGGGTGGGAAAGTACCTAAAGTCCAGACCGCAATCAGTTAATTAACTCAGCCCAGTAGTTTCTAGACCTCGTTTCAGGGTCTGAGTACCCCCTCTTGTGCTACGGTTTCCAAGTCGGTTCCCCGGGTCAATACAGGCGGGCCACTACCATGTCCCGGTCCACCACGGTTCCACCGAGCCATCTTCCCGGCTCCTGCAGACAGAGGCCTCTGTATGCCTCCTAGCCAGAGGTACCAGGGCTCCTACCCTGGCACCTGTCAGTCTGTCACAGGCCTGTCACACAGGCCTGACCTCCTCCACTTCACTCTCAGACTACCCTCTCAGACTCAACTGAACAGCACTGTGTTTCCTACCTCAGGCTCTCCGAACTCCTCGGTGGGCATGGCCAACTGCCTGGCTCTGCCCCCTGGTGTGTCCATCCAGCCCTGAGGGAGGTGACTAGGGTTTTATGTGGTTGACTGGTGTTACTTAGTGAGGTGACTGGTGTTGTGCGGGGCTCTATCTGTGATTACCTGACTTGTCCAGGGCGTCACACTTATATAATATTATGCCTGTTATACGCTATTGTGCAAATGAAAGAGATTATTTTTCTATTTGCTTCTGTAAACATCACTGGATATGCCAATGTGCACACATGTAAACAAACTCTAAAATGGTAAATTAAGATCAATTACGCGATGTCGACACCTAAGCATCAGTGACTGTTTAATTTCTATTATACTTAATAATTAAAAATTAACAGTCATTTTCAGAGCTGTCAAACAAAGATGAGAAGACAAATTAAGGTCACTAAGAACAAGCAGGGATATGCATGCCGCGATTCTTAATGCATTTTATGTACAGAGGCATGATCGGTGAACTGTTTCTACACAGCAGAACATCAGAACAGTAGAGACGTGAAATCTTTGCTTAAATTCACAGGTTGCCATAGAGACTTTCACAGTCTGCTTTTAGGATGATTTCCAAAGGAAACATATTTTCTGCCAAGTACCGATAAATATGATAAGGTGTGCTGCTCTGGAATAGCAGCTAACGGCAGCACTGACAAAAAGACCTTCACATCTTGTGCATTACATGCACGCCTGCATACTGTGGCCATAAAGCACAGCTATATCTATCTATAGGTCCATGAAGGTCAACAACAAGATCTACAAATAACTGCTTTAACCAAATTGTGAAATTCATCGATTCAGTTAATCTGGAAGATGTGTCAGTCATCTAAGTCTCACGTTATAGATATACATCATTACCTTGACTTATGAGTTTAAATCATTCTGCGACGAAGCCTATAACTCAAGTTGCTCTTATGTAAAATTAAATTTCCCCATTAAAATTAAATGAAATGCGGTTAATCTGTTCCAACCTCTACTTATGCCCCCTCCATTCTGGTATATGGCCTCCATCCTGGTACTGTATATATGATCCCTCAACCTGGTACATGGCCTCCATCATGGTTTATATGATCCCCATCCTGGAAAAGGGCTCCCATACCATTACATATGATCCCCCATCTTGGTACATTGACCCCCATCTTGGTATATGACCCCTATCCTGGTACATCACCCCCTATCCTGGTATATATGCTCCCTCATCTTGGTACATGGCCCCTCATTCTGGTACATGGCCCCCCCATCCTTGTATGTATGATCCCTCAGCCTCGTACATGGCTCCCATCACACCGCACACTTAAAAAACCTATTCTACTCATCTTCCGTCTGGTAACCCCGCAGCGCGGTGTTCTCATCTCATGCAGTCAGCTTATTAGCTGGTGAGAGCACTCCCACACGCTGATTAGATGACCGCTCCCACACATTGATCAGATGTCCGCTCTCCCATGCCGTCAGCTGACATCATGAGATGACGCCGTGCTGGAGGGGGCCAGATGGAGGGTGAGTGTAATAATTTTTTTAAGCATATGACGTGATGCAGACAGCTGATCAGCTGCCTGCATGAGATGAGGATGCACCGCTGTTGGAGATCGGAAGGAGGGTGAGTATAAGCTGCTTTTGCCACACTTTTCTGCTCGTATCATGAATCCAAAAAGATACAGAGCGAGAGTTCGTATCTTGAAAAATTCGTAAGTTGGTGAACTCTTAACTCAAGGTATTATTGTATTAACATTTAAAAGTGCACTGAATTTAAATTGAAGTAATAGTTAAGGAAAAAAAATCAAGAACAAAAGACAATTTTTGTATATAATTATGGCCCACCACAACCCAGAAGTTTCACTTATCTTGGACTCACCATAAAGCGATATTCATATGTTGCAGAAATTTTCTTTTGCAGATTTGGTTACAGATTTGCGACAAAATCAGCACAAACGTGCAGACAGAAGCTGAATTTTTCACACCATTCCATTAAAAACTTGAATAAGGTGAGGTCCGCAAAGAAAATATGCACAAAAATGGGCACGCTGCATATTTGAAATCTGCACCATGCTTTCATTTTCGTGTAGATTTTTTTCCGCAATGTGAGTGGGATTTAGAAAACACCATCTATTTGTATTACCCCCATATGTGAGTATGGCAAAAAGGCAATTTCACTCATCCAAATGCAATATCCAGAGGGCCATATGTCTCGTGAACTGAACTCAAAAGAATCATATACCTTTCTGAGGCTGCTGATTTCGAATCAGAAGACCAGCAGCCGGTCCAGACATGGAGGTTTCCACTTGGACTATGAGTACTGGACATCTGAAACTGGCCTTATAAAGGTCTCAGGACCTTCTGCAGGGCTAATTTAAAGACTGTGCATTGGCAAAAGTGTAAAAAGCTGAAGGGAAAAGAGTGCAATAGGGTCTTACCCAGTAACAAGGAATAAAAATAATAAGGGTATCACACAACCAGAAGTAAAGTCTGTAACCAGCTGAGTCCACGTGCTGAAGAAGCCAAAGATCACTCGGGAACACTATAAATGTGGAATGACTACTGCGCTGCTGGAGATACGACACACATCCAGAAGAGGTATAATGCAAGGTGGTTTAATTCAACGCGTTTCTAAGTGTAACCCCACTTCTTCATCAAGAAATCCACCAGTATGACAGACAAAAGTAGTGCAGACTATAAATAGCTGCTGTTAATTCAAAAGAGCGCCAATGGAAACACATGACAGTGAGTCAGAGTTCTAAGGGTTAAAGGAGGGGCTTAGGATGTACATTGTCTGACGCAAATAAAAATACATTTTTCAATATAATTAAATAAACAAAGAAGCATGAAGAAAGCATGAAAAAATTACAAAAAAAGGTAAGCAAACAAAAGAAAGAAAATATGGGAAACTAAAAAGATATTTGTCTGGCAACACTAAAGGCTACTTTACACACTGCGATATCGGTCCCGATATCGCTAGTGTGGGTACCCGCCCCCATCTGTTGCGCGACACAGGCAAATCGCTGCCCGTGTCGCACAACAGCCGTCACACATACTTACCTGTCCGGCGACGTCGCTGTGACGGGCGAACCGCCTCCTTTCTAAGGGAGCGGTCCGTGCGGCGTCACAGCGACGTCACTGAAGCGTCACTGAACCGCCGCCCAATAGCAGCGGAGGGGCGGAGCTGAGCGGGACGTAACATCCCACCCACCTCCTTCCTTCCGCATAGCGGGCGGGAGGCAGGTAAGGGGAGCTTCCTCGTTCCTGCGGCGTCACACGCAGCGATGTGTGCTGCCGCAGGAACGAGGAACAACTTCGTTACTGCTGCAGTAACGATTTTTGAGAATGGACCCCCGTGTCGCCGATTAGCGATTTTGCACGTTTTTGCAACGATGCAAAATCGCTTATCGGTGTCACACGCAACGGCATCGCTAATGCGGCCGGATGTGCGTCACAAATTCCGTGACCCCAACGACTCCGCATTAGCGATGTCGCAGCGTGTAAAGCCCGCTTAAGGAGGACTCAAACCTACCAATGATCATCTCATATTATGCTTTACTGATCATTGGATGTGTGTCCAACAACGCAGTAATCATTCCATATTTACAGTATTCCCGACTGACCACTGGCAAAAGTAGCAGCCTAAAAGTTGACGAGAAATATTCCACAATTGGTAAATACAACCTTCAAGAACATTTGAACTGCTCTTTTTCATTCTGCTCAATAGAGCTCAGCTCATCCGCTTATATTATGTGTTTTTATGTAATATTGGCAAAGCTTGTGCCTGGACATGTGCTGCTCCGACACCAACCACATTTAATGTAAACCCAAGTAATACTCTTATCTCATGAATATTTAAAGAGCAGCATAAAGTATTGTCAATTTTTAACCCTCCCTGGTTGTCAATTTTTCTATAATCTTGGATGGATTTACCAGTTACTGTTATATAAAGCTGAAAAGAAAACGTTGCTAATATACATTATGAAGAACATGTAAATGGAGGACACATTGAGAATCTCAGGAGATGGGGTAACGGGCTGTAGCCTTCTTTATAATGTGACATTCTTATGGCAGTACATAAACAATTAATTTTGAACCCACTATACACATGAGTAGGCACACATAACAGCAAACTGTTACATTTTCTAGAAAACAATGTCTGGTAGTTGGGTGTATTGTAAAAAAGTACAGTGCCTTGCAAACGTATTCACCCCTTTGACCTTTTTACCTATTTTGTTACATTAGAACCTGTGTTTAAATATTTTTGTAATCCAATTTGTGTGTGATGTATCAGCACTAAATAGTCTAAGTGAAGAGAAATATAGGCAAAAATGTACATTTATGGGATAAAATAAATAAAAATTGCCATGTGCATATGTATTCAACCCTTTTGCTATGAAGCCCCTAAATATTTCTGGTGCAAGCAATTATGTTCATAAGTCACATGCTACTTAGTAAAAGGAAATCCACCTATGTTCAATCTAAATGCCAAGGAGGTGAATACTTTTGCAAGGCACTGTATGTCTTAAATATGCTTTTAGAGGAAAGCTGTCTCCATATGTTGCACACATTAAATTAAATTAAATGTCCACCACTGCCTTATACAGTAGAGGGTTGGGATGTAAAGATATAATTTTTTAAATATCTGTAAAAACTATCGAGAATGGTCCCAGATCCCTAAACACACCAAACTGACCTTATTGACATCTCTCAAACCAGGATAACCCATTACAAGCCATCTCTATAAGCTTGTGATGCGCACACACTTTGTGCAAATGAAGCCAAGGTCAGTACACCTTATTTTACTGCACATATGCAAATTGCCACTAGAACCGGCTACTGAGTGTGTATCCCTACAAGCAGTGGCGTAACTAGAGTTGGATGGGCCCCGGTGCAAAGTTTAGACCTGGGCCCCCCCTCCACATACACAGACACTTGGGGTAAGGCATACCTCCCAACTTTTAAAGAAGGAAAAGAAGGACAAAGTTTGCGGCGCGCGTAGCGCGGCGCGGCAAATTTTTAGGCCACGCCCCCTAACCACACCCATTTCACAGTCACGCCCATATCCACTCCCCATCCACACCCATTCAGCATGGACACGCAGGCAGCCGGCGGGCCTCCAGCATGGACACGCAGGCAGCCGGCGGGCCTCCAGCATGGACACGCAGGCAGCCGGCGGGCCTCCAGCATGGACACGCAGGCAGCCGGCGGGCCTCCAGCATGGACACGCAGGCAGCCGGCGGGCCTCCAGCATGGACACGCAGGCAGCCGGCGGGCCTCCAGCATGGACACGCAGGCAGCCGGCGGGCCTCCAGCATGGACACGCAGGCAGCCGGCGGGCCTCCAGCATGGACACGCAGGCAGCCGGCGGGCCTCCAGCATGGACACGCAGGCAGCCGGCGGGCCTCCAGCATGGACACGCAGGCAGCCGGCGGGCCTCCAGCATGGACACGCAGGCAGCCGGCGGGCCTCCAGCATGGACACGCAGGCAGCCGGCGGGCCTCCAGCATGGACACGCAGGCAGCCGGCGGGCCTCCAGCATGGACACGCAGGCAGCCGGCGGGCCTCCAGCATGGACACGCAGGCAGCCGGCGGGCCTCCAGCATGGACACGCAGGGAGCCACAGTGAGGCGGCCGGTCGCCTTCACAGACAGGCGGCAGGGGGGCGCCCGCACAGACAGGCGGCAGGGGGGCGCCCGCACAGAAAGGCGGCCGGCCGACCGCACAGACAGGCGGCCGGCCGACCGCACAGACAGGCGGCCGGCCGACCGCACAGAGAGGCTCCGGCCGGGGGTGAGGGAGGGGAGGGAGGGAAATCAGCGCTGGGGAGATTTTACTGTACCAGCAGCAGCACAGGCAGCGCTCCTCTCTGTTATGCCACGTCTACTGGGATGGTAGGAGGGAAAAGCAGGGAGGCGGAGAGAGAGTGGGTGGGCGGAGCCCGGGAGCCGGCCGTCCCGATCGTGGCAACGGGACAAACAACGTAAAGCGTGAAAGTCCCGCTGTATCCGGGACGGTTGGGAGGTATGGGGTAAGGGATAATGACACTGACACTCGGGGTACAGGATAATGACGCTGACACTTGGCTCTCACCCACAGCACCCTGAATTCCCTCTATCAGCACCCAGCTTTCCTATGTTCTGATATTTATCTTGTCCTCAGCACCCAGCTTTCCCATATCAGAGCATGAGAAAGCTGGGTGCTGAGAGATGTATATCAGAACATGGGAAAGCTGGGTGCTGAGAGATGTATATCAGAACATGGGAAAGCTGGGTGCTGAGAGATGTATAGCAGAGCATGGGAAAGTTGGCTGCTGAGGGAAAGAGCCTTTTTCCCTCAGCACAAAACATTTCCATCCCATACTTGTATCTTTGTCCCCCCTGTATAAAGTTCTCAAAATACTATAACAGCCCCCACATAGCCTTCCAAATAATTGTATAAAGGGTCTCACATAACCCTTCATATATTAGAATGCAGATACATAGCCCTCCATATATTATAATGCACCCCCATAATCCTCCATGTATAAAGTAGCCCTTCAATTATAATGCATTTCCCATAGTTCTCCATGTATTAAAATTCACCCCATAGTTCTCCATATATTATACTGCACCACATAGTCCTCCATGTTTTATAATGCACTTCCATAGTCCATGTATAAGGTAGCCTCCATAGTCCTCCATATATTATAATGCAGCCCCCATAGTCCTATATGTATTATAACACAACCCCATAAAACTTCAGATGGTATTATGCAGCCCCATACTCCTCCATGTATAATTCACCCCTATATTCCATGTATAAGGTGTCCCTTCATTTTGTATTATACAGCCCCCCCCCGACCTCCATTTTAATGCAGCCCTATAGACCTCCAGTATAATGCAGCCTCATAGACCTCTATGTATATTACACCTCTATATTCAATGTATAAGGTGTCCTTCATGTTTATTATGCAGCCTCACCAGGCCTCCATATATAATAATGCAGCCAACCTCTCCAGGCCTCCATGTATAATATAGCAGCCAGCCTCCCAGGCCTCCATGTATAATATAGCAGCCAGCCTCCCCAGGCCTCCATGTATAATAATGCTGCCAGCCTCCCCAGGCCTCCATGTACAGTATAATGGAGTCTCCCCAGGCCTCCATGTACAGTATAATGCAGCCTCCCCAGGCCTCCATGCACAGTATCATGCAGCCTCCCCACCCCAGGCCTCCATGTACAGTATCATGCAGCCTCCCCACCCCAGGCCTCCTTGTACAGTATCAGGCAGCCTCCCCACCCCAGGCCTCCTTGTACAGTATCAGGCAGCCTCCCCACCCCAGGCTTCCATGTACAGTATCAGGCAGCCTCCCCACCCCAGGCCTCCATGTACAGTATCAGGCAGCCTCCCCACCCCAGGCCTCCATGTACAGTATCATGCAGCCTCCCCACCCCAGGCCTCCTTGTACAGTATCAGGCAGCCTCCCCACCCCAGGCCTCCTTGTACAGTATCAGGCAGCCTCCCCACCCCAGGCCTCCATGTACAGATGCAGCCTCCCCACCCCAGGCCTCCATGTACAGTATCATCCAGCCTTCCCACCCCAGGCCTCCATGTACAGTATAATGCAGCCTCCCCACTCCAGGCCTCTGACCACCGTGTACTCATATATATATATAAAAAAAACCCAAGTACTCACCGCTCTCCTCCTTCCACTGCTGCTCTGTCCTGACGTCTCCTTGTTCCACTGATGCTGTACTCCCTGCTCTCCTCCTTCCACTGCTGCTCGTCCTCCCGGTGCTGCGGTCGGCGTCCTCCCTCCCTGCGCTCTGTGCACTCAGCACAGCAGTCGCACAGGAGTGACGTCACCGCCAGGGCCGGCTCCAGTTTTTTGTGGGCCCCGGGCGGAAGAGTCCCAGTGGGCCCCATCCACACGCAGACACACATACGTACACATACATATACATATTTAACGACAAACTCACAAAAATACATATAGAACTGACACATCTATACAGTCATATACACTGACATACATAGATACACATCATACATGCATACAGACACACACAGCTCTGCTGGATACATACATACAGACACAGCGCTGCTACATACATACACACATAGCTCTGCCACATACATACACACATAGCTCTGCTATATACATGCACACATAGCTCTGCTACATACATAGCTCTGCTACATACATAGCTCTGCTATATACATACACACATAGCTCTGCTACATACACACATAGCTCTGCCACATACATACACACATAGCTCTGCTACATACACACATAGCTCTGCTATATACATACACACCTAGCTCTGCTACATACACATAGCTCTGCTATATACATACACACATAGCTCTGCTATATACATGCACACATAGCTCTGCTATATACATACACACATAGCTCTGCTATATACATGCACACATAGCTCTGCTATATACATGCACACATAGCTCTGCTATATACATGCACACATAGCTCTGCTATATACATACACACATAGCTCTGCTATATACATACACACATAGCTCTGCTATATACATACACACATAGCTCTGCTATATACATACACACATAGCTCTGCTATATACATACACACATAGCTCTGCTATATACATGCACACATAGCTCTGTTATATACATGCACACATAGCTCTGCTATATACATGCACACATAGCTCTGCTATATACATGCACACATAGCTCTGCTATATACATGCACACATAGCTCTGCTATATACATACACACCTAGCTCTGCTATATACATACACACATAGCTCTGCTATATACATACACACATAGCTCTGCTATATACATACACACATAGCTCTGCTATATACATACACACATAGCTCTGCTATATACATACACACATAGCTCTGCTATATACACACCTAGCTCTGCTATATACATACACACCTAGCTCTGCTATATACACACCTAGCTCTGCTATATACATACACACATAGCTCTGCTATATACACACCTAGCTCTGCTATATACATACACACCTAGCTCTGCTATATACATACACACATAGCTCTGCTATATACATACACACCTAGCTCTGCTATATACATACACACCTAGCTCTGCTATATACATACACACCTAGCTCTGCTATATACATACACACCTAGCTCTGCTATATACATACACACCTAGCTCTGCTATATACATACACACCTAGCTCTGCTATATACATACACACCTAGCTCTGCTATATACATACACACCTAGCTCTGCTATATACATACACACCTAGCTCTGCTATATACATACACACCTAGCTCTGCTATATACATACACACATAGCTCTGCTATATACATGCACACATAGCTCTGCTATATACATACACACATAGCTCTGCTATATACATACACACATAGCTCTGCTACATACATACACACATAGCTCTGCTATATACATACACACCTAGCTCTGCTATATACATACACACCTAGCTCTGCTATATACATACACACCTAGCTCTGCTATATACATACACACATAGCTCTGCTATATACACACATAGCTCTGCTATATACATACACACATAGCTCTGCTATATACACACATAGCTCTGCTATATACATACACACCTAGCTCTGCTATATATACATACACACCTAGCTCTGCTATATACATACACACATAGCTCTGCTATATACATGCACACCTAGCTCTGCTATATACATACACACATAGCTCTGCTATATACATACACACCTAGCTCTGCTATATACATACACACCTAGCTCTGCTATATACATACACACCTAGCTCTGCTATATACATACACACATAGCTCTGCTATATACATACACACATAGCTCTGCTATATACATACACACATAGCTCTGCTACATACATACACACCTAGCTCTGCTATATACATACACACCTAGCTCTGCTATATACATACACACCTAGCTCTGCTATATACATACACACCTAGCTCTGCTATATACATACACACCTAGCTCTGCTATATACATACACACCTAGCTCTGCTATATACATACACACCTAGCTCTGCTATATACATACACACCTAGCTCTGCTATATACATACACACCTAGCTCTGCTATATACATACACACCTAGCTCTGCTATATACATGCACACATAGCTCTGCTATATACATACACACATAGCTCTGCTATATACATACACACATAGCTCTGCTATATACATACACACCTAGCTCTGCTATATACATACACACATAGCTCTGCTATATACATGCACACATAGCTCTGCTATATACATACACACATAGCTCTGCTATATACATACACACCTAGCTCTGCTACATACACACATAGCTCTGCTATATACATACACACATAGCTCTGCTATATACATACACACCTAGCTCTGCTATATACATACACACCTAGCTCTGCTATATACATACACACATAGCTCTGCTATATACATACACACCTAGCTCTGCTATATACATACACACATAGCTCTGCTATATACATACACACCTAGCTCTGCTATATACATACACACCTAGCTCTGCTATATACATACACACATAGCTCTGCTATATACATGCACACATAGCTCTGCTATATACATACACACATAGCTCTGCTATATACATACACACATAGCTCTGCTATATACATACACACATAGCTCTGCTATATACATGCACACATAGCTCTGCTATATACATGCACACATAGCTCTGCTATATACATACACACATAGCTCTGCTATATACATACACACATAGCTCTGCTACATACATACACACATAGCTCTGCTATATACATGCACACATAGCTCTGCTATATACATACACACATAGCTCTGCTATATACATACACACATAGCTCTGCTATATACATACACACATAGCTCTGCTATATACATACACACACAGCTCTGCTACATACATACACACATAGCTCTGCTATATACATGCACACATAGCTCTGCTACAGACATACACACCTAGCTCTGCTATATACATACACACATAGCTCTGCTATATACATGCACACATAGCTCTGCTATATACATACACACATAGCTCTGCTATATACATACACACATAGCTCTGCTATATACATACACACCTAGCTCTGCTACATACAGACACGCGCGGCTCCGGGGGGGGCATAAATCGGGGTTGGGGAGGGCACATACCGCTCAGGTCACGGTGGAGAGGGGGCCCACACAGCGCCGGAGGGACACGCTGTGCTGGGGGTCGCTGGCTGGCACTGCAACTCTCATCTGTGGGACTGAGCAGGATGCCGGTCTGTAGCTCCGCCCACAGATGAAGTTCAAACCAGGAAGTCTGCGCGCCTTAAAGAGACAGCGCCGCAGATTCCTGCCGAGGACTGAGGTCCCCGGAACTCGGCCCGGGGACCGCAGAACTAAGGAGAGTGGGCCCCGGCCAAGGTGCACCAGAGCTGACGAGGCCGAGTGGGCCCCCCCTGCTCTCCAGGGCCCCGGCATATGCCGGGTGCTGACGCCGGCCCTGGTCACCGCACAGGCACAGGGGCAGAATGATGATGCAGAGCGGCGCCGGCCGCTCTTTGCTTCATTATTACTGTGCGCGGTGACGGGGGAGGGGGGCCCCGGTGCCGCCGCTGACATCGGGCAGGAGGGCCCGGTGTCGGGGGCGGCAGCGGGTCATATAGTGGGCGCGTGCACTGTGATAGATCAGCGCAGCTTCTCTCTCACTGAGAGGAGCTGGCTGCTGATCTGCCGGGTCCCCGCGGGCCCCAAACCGCCCGGGCCCGGTCGCGATCGCGACCGCTGCGACCGCGGTAGTTACGCCACTGCCTACAAGGGGGATGTCAATCAAGCCACAAAGGGTGTGTGTAGGAACCAGTCAGTAAGACTCTTTGGTGGAGTTGAACCATGCCCATGATTCGCGTGTGGTGTATGCTTAGTTTAAAATTCCTCTTTTATTTATTTCACTAACAATGAATATGAGAAAATAAAAGAAAATGGAGACATATATATTTAGGAACCTACTTCTAAATACTGTAAGGCAGTAGTGGTGACTTAGGGGGCACAATATAATGACAGGATTCATTTAACCACATTTATGCAATCTCAATATTTGACATTACAGCTTTCTTTCCATCTTTACTCCAATTGTATCAAACTTTCATATAGCGTGGGAAAACGGAGTCATGTTGAAACAGAAAACATGTGATTCACTAAAAGAACCCAAACACTCTATAAACTACTAATTGACGGATACCTATTGAGCCACGGAGATCATAAAATATTTAGACTTAGGAGCTGGAGTGAAAATCATATGACCAGGAGTTAACGCAAGGGAAGAGCTATATTACTACATCATATCTATAGGCAACTTGCCTATGACTTAGAAAAGGGGAGAGACTTCAGTTTTAAATGTCTTAAGTCTCTACTCTAACCGGCATCTATGAGTAGATAAGAAAGTCCTTAAAACAAAGGTGGGAGACATTTTTTACTTTTCTATTCAGAGAGACCTATGCAACAATATTTTTGATGTTCAGCTGAGGAAGAAATAATAGGATAATATTGGAAACCACTTTTGATAAACTTTTTTGAGAAGTAAAAGAACTAAAATTGGCTTATGGCCAATTAAGAACAAAGTGCTCTTAAAAGCATGATCGCCTTGTGTGCACTTCAATCAATGCCCCTTTTACCACCAAGATATCCGATCACAGCCATTTTTCAGAATAGCGATACTGTGTGAGTGAAATCAAATTCCAAGATATTAAATATTTCTTATCATTAAATAGTTTTCCACAGTGAGAAACAAAGAGTAACAGTAATTAGAAAAATGGTGTGCCGGAACTAGTCACCTATGTTGTATGTAGACAGATTCATTAATTTACGCATATTCTTTGAGGGTACAAATAGTTTCTCTGTATGATATAAAGAAAATAATACAAGTGTTTGTTCCCTTCCTGATTTCTTATTCTTTTGCATGTTTGTCGCACTTAAGTATTGTAGCTCACCAAACTAATTTAGACTAAGGTAACACAAGTAAACACAAAATCCAGTTTATAAATTAAGGTCTTTAGTATTAGGGGAAAAATAAATCCAAACCTACAGGGCCCTGTGTGAAAAAGTGATTGCTCCTCCCTTAAAACATAAATTAACTGTGGTTTATTACATCTTTGGGAAGCTGAGTTAGATTTCCGTAGTCACACGTAAGGCTGTGTGCACACGATGCGTTTTTTACCGCGGAAACGCTGCGTTTTGAACCGCAGCGTTTCAGTGGCAAATTGCATGCGTTCAGCTTTCCCAGCAAAGTGTATGGGAAAGCTGAAAAATCAGTGCACATGCTGCGTTTCTTTCCGCAGCGTTTTGGATGCCAAAAATCGGTGCGGAAAGAAAAGCAGCATGTCACTTCTTTTGTGCGTTGTGGCTGCGTTCTCTCCCCCATTGAAATCAATGATGTGGGGTCAGAACGCAGCCACAACGCATGGACCTGCTTTTTTGTTGCGGTCCGCGGCCTTTGTCGGCACGCCAGAACGCAGGCATTTACCTGGAAGTGAGGTCAAGAGGCTTCCTGTTGACCTCACTTCCTGGCAAAGCCCCCGGTGTCGCCAAAGTGCCCGCCCCGACCCCCGAGTCCCCGACCCCCCTCCCGAAAATCCAACATGGCCGCGCGCACAGTAGCGCACCGGCCGCCCTGCTCATATGATTTCTGTCGCATGTGCAATAACACATGCGACAGAAAACTGTTCCCCAGGCCCTGCCCGTTCACCCCAATTCCCCCCGGTGTCATACATACCTGTCCGGTCGCAGCGCTGATCCCCCGCGGCCCCCTCCTCCTTCACAGCAGACGCCGGCCGGTCACATGTGCAGAGCAGCTGACAGCCAGCACAGTGTTCAGAGTGAGCTGTGCTGGCTGCTCGCACTCTGCAGCTGTGACCCGGAGAGAGTGGGTGCAGATTTTTGCACCCACTCTCCTCAAATGGAGGGTCTGCCCTCCTAGAAAATGGGGGATACGTTTCCTGAACGTGCCCCCATATTCTAGAAGGTCCAGAGGCGACGTGGGACGTCCAAATGGATTTCTGCGGACCCATTTTTTTTTATTAAATTGGAGAACAAGGGAATGATTTGGGGAGTGTTTTTTCTAATAAAACATTTTTTGTTGTCTTTTTTTGCTTTTGTTTACTGTCAATTAGTTATGTCGGGTGTCTGATAGACGCCGTGACATCACTAATTGCTGGGCTTGATGCCAGGTGACATTACACATCTGGTATCAACCCCATTTATTACCCCGTTAGCCAACGCACCAGGGCGCGGGATGAGTTGGGGCGAAGCGCCAGGATTGGCGCATCTAATGGATGCGCCACTTCTGGGGCGGCTGCGGCCTGCTATTTTTAGGCTGGGAAGAGTCCAATAACCATGGCTCTTCCCACCCTGAGAATACCAGACCCCAGCTGTCAGCTTCACCTTGGCTGGTGATCTAATTTGGGGGGACCCCACGTTATTTTTTTTTTTATTCTTTATTTATAAATAAAAAAAAAAACATGGGGAGCCCTCCAAATTGATCACCAGCCAAGATGAAGCTGCCAGCTGTGGTTTGCAGGCTACAGCTGTCTGCTTTACCCTGACTGGCTATCAAAAATAGGGGGGACCCCACGCCATTTTTTTCATTTTTTTTTTTTATTGGATAAATACTAAGCTAGGCACCCTTTAGTGCCACATGAAAGGTACTAAAGGTGCCAGCTTAGAATATGCAGGCGGGGGTAGGACGTTCTATATATTTGACATCCCTTCATCCATTGACGCTTTTTAGGCTCTGTGTCCACAATCAGGGTTTGAAGCGTTATGGGCGCTGAGTGTTTTCCCTGCGTCCATAACGCTGCGTTGTGCAGTAGAAGCACAGTGGAAGGGTTTTTGGAGATCCCATGCCCACTGTGCTTCTTTTCTCCGCAGCATAAACTGACCGGTAGCGTGGCTTCCCGAGCCTCAGCATGTCAATTTATGCTGCGGAGACGAGAGTGTTTTCTGCAGGTAGCATAGAGCTCCACAGCAGCCTGAACCCAAATCGTGGGCATGGGCAGCTGCAGGAAGGCTGGCACTGTGTACTAGACGCCGTGTTGCTGGATCATGGCCACATAGCCTTAGGCCCCTTTCACACGTCAGTGATTCTGGGACGTTTGTGCTTTTTTTTAAACGTACCAGGATCACTGACATACGCGGACACATTATAATGAATGGGTCTGCTCACACGTCAGTGATTTTTCACTGCACGTGTCTCCATGCGGCGTACCCGCGTGTGCGTGATTGCCGCACGGAGACATGTCCATTTTTTTCTGGCATCACTGATGTCCCACGGACCACGCAGTGGTGTGGTCCGTGAAACACGTGCCAGAAAAAAACGTGCTTTTAAAATAAAAAACATTTTAACTCACCCGGCGTCCAGCGATGTCCTCTGCAGCCCGTCCTCCCTGTTCCTTCTGTGCCGGCTCATTATTGTCGCGCATATTCATGATGCACGACACAGCCGACCCGGAAGCAGCTGCTGCGGGGGTCAGCGGCGGCCGGATGCTGCACCGCGGGAGCGATCAGCACCATGGAGAGCGGGTGCAGGTGAGTTAATCTCTAAGTGCAATCACGGGCCACGGAGAACGGAGCCCGGATTGCACTTAGACAACCCACGTGTGCCGTGATTCACGGCACACGGAGGGACATGTGCGTGTTTTACACGCCAGTGAAAAACGTCAGTGTTTTTCACTGACATGTGAAGCGGGCCTAAAAGTGAGAATATTGTTGCTACAGCAACATTTTGGGTGAAGTAGCTGTGGATTCAAAATGCTTAATATACTCCTGAATAAAATCCTTGATGGGTGCAGATTCCAAAATGGGGTCACTTGTGGGGGTTTTCTGACGTATAGGTACCTAAGGGGCTTGGTGCGCGAAGTTTATTTCAACTTTTCCAAAATTCAAATGGTGCTCCTTCCATTCCAAGCCCTCCCATTTATCCAAACAGAATGTGGAGAAGGAAATGACATCACAGGTTTTTTTTTCCAAAGGTCTGTGTTCAACCAACTTTATTATCACTGACAAGTCTTAAAAAACGCACCTAAAAAAACGCATGAAAAACGCATGAAAAACGCATGAAAAACGCATGAAAAACGCATGAAAAACGCATGCGTTTTCAATGCGTTGTTTCTCAAAAAGCATTGTTTACAATTCTCCCCTCTGCCAGAGGGTGCGTTTTTTTCCGCGCGGAAAAAAAAGCAACGTGTGCACATACCCTAAGCCTGATTACTGCCACACCTGTTCTCAATTAAGAAATCACTTAAATAGGACCTGCCTGACAAAGTGAAGTAGACCAACAGATCCTAAAAAGCTAGACATCATGCCGCAATCAAAAGAAATTCAGGTACAAATTGGGCACAAAGTAATTGAGATCTAGCAATCTGGAAAAGGTTAGAAAGCCATTTCTAAAGCTTTGGGACACTAGCGAACTATAGTGAGACCCATTATCCACAAACAGCAAAAACATGGATAGTGGTGAAACTTCCCATGACTGGTTGGCCGACCAAAATTAATGCAAAAGAGCACAGTGATGACTAATCAAAGAGATCACAATAGACCCCACAACAACATCCAAGCAACTGCAGGCCCCAGTTAAGGTCAGTGTCCATGTCTCCACTATCAGAAAGAGACTGCGCAAAAATGTCCTGCATGGCAGAGTTCCAAGACAAAAAACACTGCTGAGCAAAAAGAACATGAAGGCTTGTCTCAGTTTTGCCAGAAAATATCTTGATGATATGATCCCCGAGACTTTTGGGAGAATACTCTGTGGACTGATGAGACAAAAGCTGAACTTTTTGGAAGGTGTCTGTTCCATTACATCTGGCATGAAATATCACAGAATTTCAGAAAAGCAACAGCGTACCAACAATAAGATATGGTTGTGGTAGTGTGATGGTCTGGGGCTGTTTTGCTGCCGCAGGATCTGGAAGAATTGCGGTGGTAAATAGAACTGTGAATTCTACTGTCTACCAAAAAGTCCTGAAGGAGAATGTCTGACCATCTGTTTGTAACCTCAAGCTGAAGCGCACTTGGGTTATGCAACAGGACAATGATCCAAAACACACCAGCAAATCCACATCTGAATGGCCCAAGAGAAACAAAATTAAGGTTTTAGAGTGGCCTAGTCAAAGTCCTGACCTTAATCCTGCAAATATGAGTGGGCCAAAATTCCTCAAGAACATTGTAAAAGACTCTGCCAGTTATTGCAGCTAATGCTTGATTGAAGTTGTTGCTGCTAAGGGCGACCCAACTAGTTATTAGGTTTAGGGGGCAATCACTTTTTCACACAGGGCCCTGTAGGTTTGGATTTCTTTTTCCCTTAATAATAAAGAATTTCACTTATAAACTGCATTTTGTGTTTATTGATGATATCTTTGTCTAATATTTAAAGCGACCTTTTGTCACTGTGCCCCATATAACTAAATACATATGCATTGTAAAATGGTGTTGTGAGTGCTTGCCTACTTTGACACTGTTTGACAATATCTATGAGCACAACTAAACTATAAGCAGGGGAATGCAATTTATATACAATATTTCTACTACTTAAAGAGTTAGTCTCATCTTCATATATTTTGATATTGAAAAAACAAGCACTTTTGCAATTTACTGCTTAGCAAAATTTACAGTCGTTCTTGAAGTATCAACACTCTTTTTCAACTTGCTGCCTAGGAGTTGAAACATCACTGGTGTCATTTGTATAAGCACTGACCTAAAGACAGAGATTAGTAGGTAACAGCATGCTTGGGCAATGTTGGCCATCTTCAAAATAGTGCCTGTCAGTTCAATAAAAAAAGAGAATGTAAACCCTGTATATGTTCTGCTGTTCAGCAGTGGTGGTCAATCTCCAAAGAAATGAGCTGTAAACAAAAGTGATAATATTTCAAGAATGGTTGCAAATGTTATTATGTAATAATTTATAAAAGCGTTTGCATTTAGAAGCAATACCTAACAAGCCACATTTATGAAGATGGGAATAACTGATTAAGGGCGTTCTCAAAGAATGAGAGAAAATGGAGAACCTGATATAACTCAAACTTCTGACCATCCAGGTACCGAGACCAGTGTGTCAACTCACAAGAGCTGTATCACATATAGCTCAATTGGAGGTTGGAACACAGCTCTCATATGTAAAGAAATGTTTCAACACATGTTCTGCTTGACAAGGAGATTTCTAGCTTCATCCACCTCCTCCATTAGGGGTGCTTCACACACAGCGAGCTCACTGCCGAGATCGCTGCTGAGTCACGCTTTTTGTGACGCAGCCGTGACCTCATTAGCGATCTCGCTGTGTGTGACACTGAGCAGCGATCTGGCCCCTGCTGCGAGATCGCTGCTCGTTACACACAGCCCTGGTTCGTTTTCTTCAAAGGCGCTCTCCCACTGTGACACACAGATGTGTGTGACAGCGAGAGAGCGACAAATGAAGCGAGCAGGGAGCAGGAGCCGGCGTCTGGCAGCTGCGGTAAGCTGTAACCAAGATAAACATCGGGTAACCAAGGTGGTTACCCGATATTTACCTTAGTTACCAGCCTCCGCAGCTCTCACGCTGCCTGTGCTGCCGGCTCCGGCTCTCTGCACATGTAGCTGCTGTACACATCGGGTTAATTAACCCGATGTGTACTGTAGCTAGGAGAGCAAGGAGCCAGCGCTAAACTGTGTGCGGCTCCCTGCTCTCTGCACATGTAGCTGCATTACACATCGGGTTAATTAACCCGATGTGTACAGCAGCTAGGAGAGCAAGGAGCCAGCGCTAAGCAGTGTGCGCGGCTCCCTGCTCTCTGCACATGTAGCTGCTGTACACATCGGGTTAATTAACCCGATGTGTACTGTAGCTAGGAGAGCAAAGAGCCAGCGCTCAGTGTGCGCGGCTCCCTGCACACACAGCTAAGCGGTGTGCGCTGGTAACTAATGTAAACATCGGGTAACCATACCCGATGTTTACCTTAGTTACCAGTCTCCGCAGCTTCCAGACGGCGGCTCCGTGCAAGCGCAGCGTCGCTTGCACGTCGCTGCTGGCTGGGGGCTGTTCACTGGTCGCTGGTGAGATCTGCCTGTTTGACAGCTCACCAGCGACCATGTAGCGATGCAGCAGCGATCCTGACCAGGTCAGATCGCTGGTCGGATCGCTGCTGCATCGCTAAGTGTGAAGGTACCTTTAGTCTGAAATCTTTATAGTTGTGCAGGAAGACTATGCCCAACTGGACAACAAATAAAGGTTGAGGAGAATGAACCTGGAGATAAACTCCATTGTGCATAACAAGAGTAAGAGATATGTTTCTTCACATATGACAGCCTCTGTATCCAGCCACTGATTAAGGTATGTGTGATACAGCTCTTGACAGTTGACACAAAGGTCTTGGGAGCTATTTTTCTTCAGTCTGCAGTCTGTTCTGCCATATGACTAGGACAGGCTGTAGTTTGAATTATACCATTCTCGGAGAACTCCTTTAAATGTATCTTCCCTGCATATCTGTTAAGGTACTGTCACACATAACGAGATCGCTAGCGAGATCGCAGCTGAGTCACCGTTTTGGTGACGCAGTAGCGATCCCGTTAGCGATCTCGTTATGTTTGACACTTACCAGCGATCAGGCCCCTGCTGTGAGATCGCTAGTCGTTGCTGAATGGTCCAGGTCATTTTCTTCAAAGGCGATGTCCTGCTGGGCAAGACACATCGCTGTGTTTGACACTGTGTGACAGGGTCACAGTGACTGCCGAGATCGTTATACAGGTCGCTACTGCGACCTGTATTGTTCCTGCATCGCTGGTAAGATCTGACTGTGTGACATCTCACCTGCGACCTCCCAGCGACTAACCTGCGATCCCTATCAGGTCGCATCGTTTTCGGGATCGCTGGTAAGTCGTCGTTTAGACACAACATGTGTTGACTGTGTGCACAAAAGACTGTAAACGGACACCAAACTGATCAATATATGGTCGATGTGCATGACTGATTTTCCATACGAATCAGCATGCATTAGCTTTGTCCGTTTTGCACAGCTGTCTATAACTAGAAACCATTAAAAATGTAATAAACAAATAATCAAATTTCTTATTCGCTATTGTGACTGCATTAACTCTGCTGTCATTTTTCAAAATTTGCAGTCACAATCCTGCTTACAATCTGTGTCTAATAATTTGCTTTCTTCTCTCCACGGAAACTCAGAAGCTAAACCGTGTTCTGTTTTGGATCAATATCATGCTCCACATTACAAATGTGCATAATAGGATTTTATAATGTGATATTTAATTAAAAGTCAGATTCATATGCTGGATAGGCAGCTGCTTTGGAAGGAAGAAGCATGGTAATCTGCAGAATGGATATATATTTTTCTAACTGTATGGGTATCTCTAAAATAGCTTTATTTTATTTATATTATATATATATATATATATATATATATATACACATACATACACACACATGTATGTAGTGAATTCCGCAGTGTGAAATTGTTATTGCCCTTTTTAATCTGAAGAATGAAGTAAAGAAACAGTTGACAAACTGACATTCTGAGAGTTTAATTTCCCAGAGAACCAAATGACTTTGATAGAAATTATGCTCAGCTAAAAATAGCTGCAAGGTTGCCTCCAAGCTTTTAGTGTTGTATTTAATTCTAAACTAATTAGAAAATTAATATGGAGTAAGAATTTTATTAGGGTTTTTGGAATGTGCAATGATTTTATAACATATGGTTCGGTCAAGCATGCAGAATGGTGTGTGCAAGCTGTTAAAGCACATCATTTTCAAAACGTAATTTAACACACAGTAGATATATATATACAGTGAGGAAAAAAGTATTTGATACACTGCAGATTTTGCAAGTTTTCCAACCTACAAAGAATGGAGAGGTCTGTAATTTTCATCCTAGCTACCTTTCAACTGTGAAGGACAAAATCTCCCTCCCACCCCAAAAAAAAAAACAATCCAGAAAGTCACAAATGATTTTTAAATAATTAATTTGCATTTTAATACATAAAATAAATATTTGATACAATAGAAAAACAGAACTTAAAATTTAGTACAGAAACTTTTGTTTGCTATTACAGAGGTCAGACGTTTCTTATAGTTCTTGAAAATGTTTGCACACACTGCAGCAGGGATTTTGGCCCCTCCTCCATACAGATCTTTCAGGTTTTGGGGCTGTCTCTGGGCAACACTGAGTTTCAGCTTCCTCCAAAGATTTTCTATTGGGTTCAGGTCTGGAGACTGGCTTGGTCACTCCAGGACCTTGAAATGCTTCTTATGGAGCCACTTCTTGGTTGTGTGTTTCAGATCATTGTCACGCTGAAAGACCCAGCCACAACCCATCTTCAATGCTCTTACTGAGGGAAAGAGGTTGTTGTCCAAAATCTCGCAATACATGACCCCATCCAGCCTCCCTTCAATACGGTGCAGTTGTTCTGTCCCCTTTGTAGAAAATCACTCCCAAAGTATGATGTTTTAACCCCCATGCTTCACAGCTGGGATGGTGTTTTTGAAGTTGTACTCATCCTTCTTTTTCCTCCAAACACAGTGAGTGGAGTTGATATCAAAAAGATCTATTTTAGTCTCATCTAACCACATGCTTTCTCTGGATCATCCAGATGGTCATTGGCAAACTTCCAACGGGCTTGGACATGTTTTGGAGTAAGCAGGGGGACCTTGCATGCCCTGCAGGATTTTAATCCATAACGTCGTAGTATGTTGTTAACGATAATCTTTGAGACTGTGGTCTCAGATCTCTTCAGGTCATTGACTAGGTCCTCCCATGTAGTTTTGGGCTGATTCTTGGTCTTTCTCAAAATCATCTTTACCACACGAGGTGAAATCTTGCATGGAATCCCAGAACGAGTAAGAATTTCTTCCAATTTCTAATAATTGTGCCAACAGTTGCTGCCTTCTCACCAAGCTGCTTGCCTATTGTCCTGTAACTCATCTCAGCTTATAGAGGTCTACAAGTTTTTTCTGGGTGTCCTTAGACAGATCTTTGGTATTTGCCATGGTGAAGAGGTTGGTGTGTGATTGAGTGTGTGTGGATAGATGTCTTTTATACAGGTAACGGGTTCAAACAGGTGCATGTAATACAGGTAATGAGTACAGAGTAGGAGGGCTCCTTAAAGAAAAAAAACAGGTCTCTGAGAGCCAGGATTCTTGCTGGTTGGTAGGTGATCAAATACTTTTTTCATACAACAAAAAAGTGTATCTACAATAAACATTACAGACCTCTCCATTCTTTACAGGTGGGAAAACTTGCAAAATCAGCAGTATATCAAACACTTATGTTCCCCACTGTGTATGTATGTACACAGTGGCGTGTAAACGTTTCGGCACCCCTGGTCAAAATTACTGTTTTGTGAACAGTTATGCCAGATGAAATGATCTTTAGAAGTCATAAAGCTAAAGATGACACATTTTCTTTGTATTTTAGGAAAAAAAACAAACCTAATCATACTTTTCATCTTTTAAAATTACCAAAAAAGGAAAATGGGCCCAATCTTTTACATACCACTGTATATGTACAGTACAGACCAAACTTTTGGACACCTTCTCATTCAAAGAGTTTTCTTTATTTTCATGACTCTGAAAATTGTAGATTCACATTGAAGGCATCAAAACTATGAATTAACACATGTGGAATGAAATACTTAAGAAAAAAAGTGTGAAACAACTGAAAATATGTCTTATATTCAAAGTTCTTCAAAATAGCCACCTTTTGCTTTGATTACTGCTTTGCACACTCTTGGCATCCTCTTGATGAGCTTCAAGAGGTAGTCACCGGAAATGATTTTCACTTCACAGGTGTGCCCTGTCAGGTTTAATAAGTGGGATTTCTTGCCTTATAAATGGGGTTGGGACCATCAGTTGTGTTGTGCAGAAGTCTGGTGGATACACAGCTGATAGTCCTACTGAATAGACTGTTAGAATTTGTATTATGGCAAGAAAAAAGCAGCTAAGTAAAGAAAAATGAGTGGCCATCATTACTTTAAGAAGTGAAGGTCAGACAGTCCGAAAAATTGGGAAAACTTTGAAAGTGTCCCCAAGTGCAGTGGCAAAAACCATCAAACGCTACAAAGAAACTGGCTCACATGAGGACCACCCCAGGAAAGGAAGACCAAGAGTCTAACAGCAGACACATCTCTAGAACAACTGTTAAGAGGAGACTTTGTGCAGCAGGCCTTCATGGTAAAATAGCTGCTAGGAAACCACTGCTAAGGACAGGCAACAAGCAGAAGAGACTTGTTTGGGCTAAAGAACACAAGGAATGGACATTAGACCAGTGGAAATCTGTGCTTTGGTCTGATGAGTCCAAATTTGAGATCTTTGGATCCAACCACCGTGTCTTTGTGTGACGCAGAAAAGGTGAACGGATGGAATCTACATGCCTGGTTCCCACCATGAAGCATGGAGGAGGAGGTGTGATGGTGTGGGGGGGGGTGTACTTTGCTGGTGACACTGTTGTGCATATATTCAAAATTGAAGGCCTACTGAATCAGCATTGCTATTGTACCGCCCCGCGGCCTCGGCTGTGACCGCCCAGCCGCTCGGATCCGTGCTCGCACTGCGGGTGGTGGCTCGAGCATCTCATGGACCCGGGGGTCACGTCGCTCTGCAAGGGAGTTGGCGCTACACGCGGGGATTTGGGTGTTTGGTTTGGGATGATAGTTCGTGACGCCACCCACGGGTTGTGGTGATTGTGGACACCACCACTGCGGTGAAGGTGTGGGGGCCCCTGGGAGTGGTGTAGTAGCGCAGCTAGGTGTTGACCCCTCCGTGGGTAGGGGATGTTGGTCCCAGGGTCCGGGTGCAGTGTTGCGGTGCCGGATGGCACTGGTGTACTCACTCTGACACAAGACACTGGAGTCACTGGTAAACCAAATGGAGTGATGAACGGGGCCCGCAACCGGCTGCAGCTTTTCCCAGATTAGGTTGGTAATGTCCGCTTTTCTCCTGCACCTCTGTGTGTGAATCTTGACTCCTGTGCCTAGGCACCGGTAGTCCGCTCCCCGACGTGTATCTGTCGTAGGAGCCCGTTTGCCCGCAGACATTGGCCCTTTGGATCTCTGGCCCTTGGTGGTGGCACTTATCCGGAATGGTAAGGCTGTTGCCTTCAATCGGGACTTAGGTGGGAATGAACCCATGAGGTCCAGACCGCAATCAGTTAATTTGACTATGGTGGTGGCTTCTAGCCTAGTTCGGGGTCTGAGTACCCTGCCTAGTGCTCCGGTATCCAGTTGGCTCCCCGGTTCAGTTCCGGCGGACCACTACCCTGTCCCAGTCCCTTACGGTTCCACCGGTCATCTTCCCGGTCTCCTGAAGGCGGCCACTACCGTCCGCCTCCTTGCCAATGGTGACTGGGCTCCAACCCAGCCACCGGAGTAGTCTTTGGCAGGCCTGAGCACAGGTCTGCTTCTGGACACAACCTCCCTCCTTCACTGTCAAAACCACTCTCTCAACTCACTTGAACTTGACTACTAGGTTCCCGCCTCCAGGCCTGTGAACTCCTTGGTGGGTGGAGCCAGCCACCTGGCTCCACCCCCCCTGGTGTGGACATCAAACCTGGAGGGTGGTGACAAGGCTTTTAAGTTTGACTGATGTTACCTAACTGGGAAGGGGGGTGTGTAGTGTTGTTGTGTCTGCCTGGGACGACCTGGGTAGTCCAGGGCGTCACACTATCACAGCATCTTGCAGCGGCATGCTATTCCATCCGGTTTGCGTTTAGTTGGACCATCATTTATCAACAGGACAATGAGCCCAAACACACCTCCAGGCTGTGTAAGGGCTATTTGACTAAGAAGGAGAGTGATGGGGTGCTATGCCAGATGACCTGGCCTCCACAGTTACCAGACCTGAACCCAGTTGAGATGGTTTGGGGTGAACTGGACCGCAGAGTGAAGGCAAAAGGGCCAACAAGTGCTAAGCATCTCTGGGAACTCCTTCAAGACTGTTGGAAGACCATTTCTGGTGACTACCTCTTGAAGCTCATCAAGAGAATGCAAAGAGTGTGCAAAGTAGTAAAGCAAAAGGTAGTTACTTTGAAGAACCTAGAATATAAGACATATTTTCAGTTATGTCACACTTTTTTGTTAAGTATTTCATTCCACATGTGTTAATTCATAGTTTTGATGCCTTCAAAGTGAATCTACAAGTTGCAGAGTCATGAATATAAAGAAAACTTGTTGAATGAGAAGGTGTGTCCAAACGTTTGGTCTGTACTGTGTGTGTGTGTGTGTGTGTGTGTGTGTGTGTGTGTGTGTGTGTGTGTGTGTGAAAAAAATTAATAAAAAATGTGTATATATATATATATATATACACACACACACACACACATATATTCATACCATACATACAACTCGATACTACTGAATACAGATTCGCATACATAGCACCTTGCAACCATATTAACTCCTAAAGAAATGAATATATTCAGTATGAAAAATATGGCATGATTATAATGCCATATGGTCACATACAGTGTCTGAATAGGGCTTTTAATCCCTTAACGACCTTGGACATAGTGGTACGGCCAAGTTCACCTCACCACATGTTTATCTGCACATGTCAGCTGATCTGATCAGTTGACGTGTGCAGATAACAGGCGTAGGTGGACTGGAGATCCATCGGCGCCTATTAACCAGTTAAATCCCGCTGTCAATCTCTGACAGTAGGATTTAATGCTCACTGGCGAGGAGTGTACTATTCCCTGCCCCCATCGTTGACCCTGGTGCTGATGGGTTGTCATGACAGCTGGGGGCCAGCTGATGACCCCTTTCATGATGTAGCACAGCCTTTCTGAATCAACGCTCTGTACAGTTCAAGCAATCAGAGTATATCACTTTCAAGTCCCCTAAGGGGACTAGTAAAACAATAAAGAAAGAATTATTTTTTTTTTATAAGTATAAGCAAAAATTGACAACCCCCCCCCCCCACACACACAAGTTCAAATCAGCCTCACTGATAATTAAACACTAAAAACAAACAAACCCATATTTGGTATCGCAGAGTTCAGAAATGCCAATCAATCAAAATATAAACTAAATTAATCTGATTGGTAGTAGGCATAACAAGAAAAAAAATCAAAATGCCAGAATTTTCTTTTCTTCGTCGCTGCATCATTGTAATGAAATGGAATAAGAAGGGATCAAATCACCGCATCTACCCAAAAACCATATAATTAAAAACATCAGCTCAGGACACAAAATATTACCAATCACTGAGCCCCAAATCCCAAAAAATGAGAACATTACGGTTCTCAGAAAATGGCAAAAGCGCAATTCATTTTTTTGACACATTTCAGCATTTTTCTTCATCACTTCGATAAAAAAAAACAACTATACACGTTTGTATCTACAAATTCGCACTGAAATAGGGAATCATACTGCCATGTCAGTTTTACCATATAGTGAGCAGTGTAAATAATAATAATAGTAATAAAAAACAATAGTGGAATTGCACTTTTTTTTTAAATTTCACTGCATTTTGAATTTGTTTCTTCTTTTCTAGTACACTATGTGGCAGAATGAATGGTGTTGTTCAAAAGTATAACTTGTCCTACAAAAACACAGCTATGGCTATATTTTCAGAAAAATAAAAAAGTTCTGGCTCTTGGAAGAAAGGGAGGAAAAAATGAAAACGAAAAACGGAAAATCGCCAGGTGGTGAAGAGGTTAAAACCTCACTATTCATGTGCGTTTTAGAGTGCATGCTAAGGTATTTTTCTTTTACTTGAAATATTTTTATTGAGATTTAACAACATTAATATGAAAATAGAACAATCCAATTATATTCATTAATAACAATAATAATAAAAAATGATGGTTATTAATATTGTTATTGTTAATCATTAGAATATAAGTATAATCAGCTTAATAAGATATTAATATTAGCTTTTTAATTAGCCAAGTAATTATGTGTGTGCTAAAGGAATGTGAAGAAGAAAGGAGAACAGAAAGAGAGCGAATGGGAAGGAGAGGAAGGTGGGAAAGAAATACAAACAAAATAAAAGACAAACCAAAAAATGAGTTATGGAAACCAACACTTCAGAGGAGATCACATCCACCACAACATTCTATTTTAACCCCTTAACGACCGCGGGCCGTAAAATTACGTCCTAAATGACATAATCTTACTGCCCGCGGTCCTCCGGCGGCAGCATGCCGCGATCGGCACACATCTCAGCTGATTTTCACAGCTGAGATGTGTGCCTGCTAGGCACGAGCAGAATCGTTATCTGCTCGTGCCGATTAACCCCTTATATGGCGCTGTCAATACATGACAGCGCCATTATAAGCGCAATCGCGGTAAAGTTTTTACTTACCGCCGAAACCGGAAGTCACGTGACGCGATCACGTGACTCCCGATAGTTGTCATGGTAGTACAGGGTCATGTGATGACTCCTGTACTACACATGAATTGGTTTCACTTTCGCTGTGCCCGGGGCACAGCAAAAGAGAAAGACAGCGTATCTGCTGTTTACAGCCTTCCAGCTGTGATCAGCAGATACTGCAGAGCGATCGGAATGCTGATCGCAATAGCCCCCTAGGGGGACTAGTAAAATAAAAAAAAAAAGTAAAAAAATAAGTTTTAAAAAATTAAAAAAAAACAAAAAAACCTAAAAGTTCAAGTCACCCCCCATTCGCCCCATTGAAAATTAAAGGGTTAAAAAAATAAAAAATATACACACATTTGGTATCGCCGCGTTCAGAAACGCCCGATCTATCAAAATATAAAATCAATTAATCTGATCAGTAAACGGCGTAGCGGCAAAAAAATTCCAAACGCCAAAACGACGTTTTTTTGTCGCCACAACTTTTGCGCAAAATGCAATAAGAGGCGATCAAAACGTAGCATCTGCGCAAAAATTGTACCGTTAAAAACGTCAGCTCGAGACGCAAAAAATAAGCCGTCATTGAGCCTAAGATCCCGAAAAATGAGAACGCTACGGGTCACGGAATATGGCGTAAAACGTGCGCCACTTTTTTCGGACAAACTTCCGATTTTTTTTTAACCCCTTATATAAAAGTAAACCTATACATGTTTGGTGTCTACGAACTCGCACTGACCTGAGGCATCACACCCACACATCAGTTTTACCATATAGTGAACACAGTGAATAAAATATCTCAAAAACCATAGTGCTATCGCACTTTTTTTGCAATTTTTCAGCATTTGGAATTTTTTTGCCATTTTCTAGTACACAATATGGTAAAACTGATGGTTTCATTTAAAAGTACAGCTCGTTCCGCAAAAAATGAGCCCTCACATGACCATATTGACTGAAAAATAAAAAAGTTACGTCTCTCAGAAAAAGAATGGCGAAAAAAAAAAACGGAAAGCGAAAAATCGGCCGGTCGTGAAAGGGTTAAATATTTTCTGACAACAAAATTGGCAAGTCTTTCTTTTCAATGAATAATGTCCAACATGTCCATTGGCGATTAAAAGCTTTGAGGCAATTGTTATCATATGCAATCATGTTTTCCATTTTCATAACATTGTTACCCTCTTCCTCCACTCATTCACCCAAAGTGGGTTTTTTTGTGGACTTACAGTGACGTGGAATAATTGACTTAACAACTGTTAGACAGTGCCTAAGGATATCTTTCTTTCCCTTTGAGATTAAATCCGGAGTAATGGAAAGTAAGCCTGCTTGGGTGGAGGGTGTGACTCTGCTGCCAGTGAGGCTATTATACATTGAGAAAATTGAATGCCATGACCCATAAACCAATGGGCATTCCTACCATATATGTAACACAGAACCGGCTGTACTGCCACACCGCAAGCAGAAGTCCAAAACAGAAGGGATGATCTTATATAGCATAATGGGACAACGGTACCATCTAGATAGAATCTTGTAGTTTTTCTCTTGAGCATGGCAAGTAATGGATAATTTGTGGGAGAATAGAAACGCTTTTTGCCTATCCTCCTCTGAAAGTTGATTACTAGTGATGGGTGGACCCGGACGGTTAAAAGTCCAGATCCACGCGGGTTCAAAAGAACCCAAGCAAGGACCCTGGACTCAGGTAACAATCTGGGTACAGCCACCCGGTTAATAAAAAAAAAAAAAATCAAAGAATATAAGAATAAAGCAGTGCTTTATACTTAGCAGTCTCTAGGCGACTGTAACTCTGCTTCCAAACATTCACTTTACTTCTGTTGCCACTCATTATTTTTCAATCATATACATTGTTTCCCCTGCCCAACGACAATCCCGGCATCTCTGATTGGTTGAGTAAGATAGCACCCTCAGCCTGTGTGACAGCGTGTCTGACTGCAACCAATCAGAGGTGCTGTGTGTGTCTAGATTAATGGTGACCTCATTGAACTGAGTGACCTCAGATGAGGTTACCAGCAATCACAGGTGGAGCACCGTGGGAACCTCCAGCTGTGACTGCAAATAGCCTGAGTGATGCATGGCTCATTCTCTGCTTGAAGCTCACAGCGGGCGATCACATTCAATGGCTGCGTGCTGTAACTGCAGGTGTAGCAGAGCTGAAATCATCGTGGGACCTCGTGTAGATTACATAGGACCTGGGTGTTTTGGGGGTTAACAAAGGGGTGAAAGAGAGTGTTTTTTTGTATCTTATTTCAAATAAAGGATTTTTCAATGGTTGTGTGTATTCTTTTTACTTTCATATTCGTAATGGGGGTCTCATAGACGTCTCCCTTTACTAATCTAGGGCTTAGTAGCAGTTGTGGGCTGTTATTAACCCCTTATTACTCCGATTGCCACCGCACCAGGGCAATAGGGATGAGCCAGGTAAAGTTCAGGGATTGTTGCATCTAATGGATATGACGATTCTGGGCAGCTGCAGGCTGCTATTTTTAGGCTGGGGTGGCCCAATAACCATGGATCTCCCCAGCCTGAGAATACCAGCTCCCAGCTGTTGGTTTTATCATGGCTAGGTATCAAACTTGGGGAGACCGTAAGCCATTTTTCCAAAATTATTTATTGAAATTAAAAAGAAAAGAGTTGCATGCGGTTCCTTTTATTTTGATTCACAGCCAAGATTATGCGCATGGCTGAGGGCTGAAGCCTGTAACCATATGCTTTATCTGTGTTAGGTATCATAATATGGAGGGACCCTACGCCAATTTTTTTATATATTTATTCTTACACCAACCTAGATGCAGACAGTGCCTGTGATTGTTTGCAGTCAGACACGCTGTCACACAGGCTGAGGGCGCTGTCTGACTCCAACCAATCAAAGATTGCTGGTGGGCAGGGACAGCAGTCGTTACGCATGAAGCTAATGAGCGGCCCCAAAAGAAGAGTGAGCGGACCCGAAAGCAGAGTTACACTTGCGCGGGGACTGGTAAGTAAAAAACGCTTGCTTTATTCTTATGTTCTTTCTTTTTTTTTTCTCCATTTTGCTTTTATTTCCCGAGTTGCTGGACCTGGATCATTATCTGGAGTTTGGATCAGGACTTTTACAGTCTGGGTCCGCCCATCACTAATAACTTAGTAAATTGGTGAACAAAAAATTTGGTTCCATGGCCAGGAAACTCCCCAGGTCTCAATTGAATTGAGAACCTGTGGAAAACTTTCAGAGAGCACGTACTTAAACAAAAACACAGAAATTGTGATAACTATAAACACTAATTAGGCAAGAATGGGTTGCCATTGGTAAAGATTTGGCTTAGATGCTGATATCCAACATGCCAGCATGCCAGAGCGAATTGCAGAAGCATTAAAAAGTCAGTGTCAACATTGTAAATATTGAGTCTTTGCAAAAACTTGATGTACAGTTTTTGTCAAAAAGAAGTTTAAAAAAGTATAAAATGCTTATAAGGCTGTGTGGGCACTCTGCATTTTTTTTCTTGAAGATTTTAACCAATACTGAAATGAAAAAGCAAAGTCTATGAGAATCTTAAAGTGCTGTGCCCATGTTGCAGTTTTTTTCTGTGCAGATTTTGGTGCAGAAAAAATGTGCACCAAAGAATTGACATGTTAATTGTTTCAGCGGTTCTTCCCAACGTTTTCACTATCTCAATGCATTAATATAACACGCATGAAAAATCACGGCAAAAAAACGCATGTTTTTTCTGCAGCATTGTTCCTGAAAAAACATGCAGTTTTGGGTGCCAGCAATCTGCACACAAATCTGCAACATGGGCACATACACTAATTGTACTTTCTTAACCATAGAAAAATCACACTAAAATAATTTGGGCCATGAATGAACACTATTGTCTGTCCATTTCAGGATTGCTTGCCCGACAGCCATTTGCTATAGAAACAGACTATTTACATCCCCTTTATATTGCACCATTGGATTGAGAGCTCTCTTTCTGTCTCGTAAGATCTCAATCTCTTACTGTTTGCACTTGGACATAATGAATTTCAAATTAGTGACCACTGGTATGCCCAGTCAGCTGGCAAAGCAATGGGCACGCCAGTGACACCAACTTTTGAAAAATATTTTTTGGGGACAATTTCAGATTGATAAAATCCATTTGTTATTCACCTTAAATTGTTACTATGTTATATAGATGACATCTTCATTTTAGGGGAAGGCACCGCCCAAATATTCCATAAATTCATGGAATATTTGGATGATACTCAGGTGAACATGAGATTCACAAGCACAATCTGTGGTCGGTTCCATGTTCCATTGTATTTTTAATGTCAGAATTGAGTTATTGGGTGGTGTCATTCACATTAATGGTTATCGCAAGCCCACTGCAACTAATTCATTGATGCAAATTGACAGCTGACATCCTTATTAAGGAATTTCTTTCTTATGAGCAATTTTTAAGATTATGACCCATAAATGATACTTATAATACTTTTATATATCAAACCAGCAATTAGGGAATAGATTACACCATTGTGATTATCCTTTAATTGCTATTAATAAAAGTTTTCAAAAAGCATATAATCAAAAATGTAATTCGGTACTCTGGTATCATGGTAGGGCAAAAGAGAAAAGGTTTGGGATGTCCTTTAAATATAATCCTATGAGCAATTTAGGGAGATATAAGATAAGTAAATATTTGTAGGGATTTTGCTTTCTTATTGTAGCGTATGCTGCATATATGGATAATGTCTTTCTGGTGTAAGACAGCTAAAAGTCTGCACACATTGTAATACAGTGTATGAATGCCAATGAAAGTTGATTTACCATAAAATAGCCAACAAAAAAATCTAGTAAAATATGCTAAGAAAACCATTTGAAATTCAGAGATTTCTTTTCTTTCTTTTGTTTTACAAGTGTTTAAAAATGCTCGAAACAAGTGTGAATGAAGTGTGCGTGAAGGAGCCGTGAAAGAATCATTGTGTAGTGCAGAAGTTATTTATAAGATGTAAAATGCAATGATAGTGACGCTTTCAGCTACAATGGAAGGTCGATAAAACACTACAACAGGTGAGCAATTCCACTTAAAAGTAATGTTTTACTAGATATGCAATAAAAAATAAATATATTATGAGGTATAAATATAACCAAAGCACATGAACATACAGTGGGTAAAGTAAGTAATTAACATGTCACTAGTTTTCTAAGAAAAATATTTCTAAAAGTCCTATTGAAATTCTCTCTAGATGTTGGTAACACCCCATCCAAAGGCAAAGAAATCAAACCATAAAATTAGTGATTTGTAATAACTAGAAATACAGAAAGAGTTTTGGTGTGCACTCAGCGTTGAGAAGGTGGTGCTGGTTGAACTTGGTATTACTCCAAGAAACATCAGTAATTAAAGCACAACCACACTGCATTGGTTTAGATGTAATAAAAGGTTCAATTTATTTGGTGCAGATAACGATAGCGCCAACTTACTTGCTTACAGTACCCAGCACTCAGCAAATATGTGACTAAGACCTGGGTGGGTCAAAACGTAAAAAAAAATGTTGCATATGTCCTCATAATTTCAGCACTATCTTTATTTGCACCAAATAAATTGAACCTTTTTTGCATCAAAATCTCCTGTGAAGTGTGGGTATTCTTTAATCAAATATATAAAGCTGAATGTGTGTATGTGTGTGTGTGTGTATGTATGTATGTATGTATGTGTGTATGTCCAGGATTGGCATCTGCACAGTCGCAGCTACAGGCCACAAAATTTTGCACACTCACACTTCTGGACCCCAAGAGCGTCATAGGCTATGTTTTGAGGGGAAATTTTAACCCCCCACTTTACAGTTATTCGCCAAAAAAACTGCCTCCATTAAAGCGAATGGAGCTGAGAGCCACAGTGCAGCCAGAACTTCAGAAGAATGTGCAGCCACACCCTTATATGGAATGTTGGCATGTCACAATGCAGCCAGGGAAAGAGACAGACACAGACAGGGAAAGAGGCAGACACAGACAGGCTAAGAAACAGACATAGACAGGGTAAAAGAGAGACACAAAGAGACAGACTGACAGGGAAAGAGAGGGAAAGAGAGAGACAGATTAAGAGACAGACACAGACAGGTAAAGAGACAGACAAAGACAGACACAGGGAAACAGACAGACAGGGAAAGAAAGGGAAAGAGATAGACAGAGTAAGAGACAAAGAGACAGACACAGGGAAAGAGAGGGAAAGAGACAGATAGGGAAAGAGGCAGACAGGGAAAGAGAGGGAAAGAGACAGACAGGGAAAGAGACAGATACAGACAGAGACAGTCAGAGACAGACAGGGAAAGAGACAGACAGACAAAGAGAGAGAGAGAGACAGAGAAATATATACAGAGGGGGTGTCAGAGCTCCAGGATTTCCAGTCTTCTTCTGAAGGATCTTGCCCTTTGTTAACATGGAGTTTTCTGTTCTGTTGCCCTACTTCCTGTTCATCTGTTTAAAAGCCCGCCCCTAAGCTTAGTCTAGTTGCCTGAGTATACTGCTTCCTGTCTACTCCTGCCCTGCTGCTCTTGGTTCCTGATTGCTATTTGGATCCTGTTGAAACACCCGACACCGGCTCTGGACTTCACCTGGTCTCATCAAGCTGTGCCCGGACTCCGTCTGCCGTCTCTGGTCGGCACTTCTGCCCGGTTCCTTCTGTTTCATATCCACCCTAGGACTCACATCACGTACGGACATTTTTGGACTATACCTGTTGCCCTTTCGTGTCCCGGCTGCTGCGCATTTAGGCCTTCTGGGGGTGATCGCCAGACAGTCCCTTTCTAGGGGTTCGCTCCTGGTGGTCTCCCTGGGGGAGTCCGATGCGCGGCCCCGGGAATTCCCCTTTGCCCTGAACCTGGCAGGTATTTACTGTGTTTATGTTCTACTGTGTTTATGTTCTGTTCTGTGTACATATTGTTGGTTGCATATTATAAACGTCTTTGCACCAAGAGCCCGTCTCTGGTTGTCATTGCCCTAACGCAATCGAAATCCTCAGTTCATACAATAGTATTACAGAGGGAGGCAGACATTATAATTACATTTATATCTATTTGTTTTGTGTTTTTTTGTGTGCAGAATAAATTTTTGTTAATACATTCTATTTTGTTAACAGCAGTTATTAACCCGGGCGAAGCCGGGTAGTACAGCTAGTTACTAATAACGAGAAAGGACACAGGTAAAAGGTATTGAACACACTTAATGAAAATTAATTACTACTTCATAAAAAAAGCTTTTGTTGGTGATGACAGTATGGAGAAACTAATGGTATGCATTGCTCAGGTGTGATGTTGGCCCATTTTCATTCTAATAATTTTCATTTTAATTCTAATTTTCATCTCCAATACCTTATTACCTATGTTTAAACAATCTATTCAATAGACAATTTCTGAGACCGGACAAGCCATTGAAACATACTAAGCAGAAAATGACTACAAGTGTACACTTCTGTAAAAATTACAATAATGAGAGGGTTTTAGCAGAGCAAAGCAATGTGTACGATTGAGACAGTACCAAGACTAATATCAGGAGGATGCTATCAGATGGCCTCATTTGTCTGGCGTACTGTCATCCCTTACCTCCTAGTGTTGTCTTGCCTGGGAACACAAACACTTGGCAATAATGAAAAACAAGAACGAACAGCAGGAGGCAGGAAAAAAGAGTTATATAAGAATTACCTGCTCAGAAACCCACAAGGAATTCATTGTGCGCTCTGTTTTAATTTTTATTTTTTTACCCCAAAATATGTCAAATTAAATTTCACACCAGCAGGAGATGTTTTCTTCTTTTGATTACTGAAAACAGTTCATAGAAATTGGAATCACAACAGCTGTAAGTAAAAGCTGTCCAATTCTGGAAAATAACCAGTAGCTTGCTGTTTATCTAAACTTACTGTGAAGTAAGAATGAAGCAGTGGATGGAGCTACTGATCTATTGGCAGGTCTGCATCAAGCATCACTCTGAGCGCCATCCCATTAAAATCATTTCTACACTACATTTTACTATTGTCGATGCCACTGCCATCTGTGAACTTAACAAATTGTACTACTTAATCTAGAACAGCTTCTAGAAATGCTAACAATTACACTACAAATGTATGTAATTACCTTTGCACTATACAACACACAAAATCATGCACCTTCAGCTAAAACAACCCTAAGGCGGGCTCTGCACGTTGCGACATCGCAGGTGCGATGTCGGTGGGGGTCAAATTGAAAGTGACGCACATCCGGCATCGCATGTGACATCGCAGTGTGTAAAGCCTAGATGATACGATTAATGAGCGCAAAAGCGTCGTAATCGTATCATCGGTGCAGCGTCGGCGTAATCCATAATTACGCTGACGCGATGGTCCGATGTTGTTCCTCGCTCCTGCGGCAGCACACATCGCTGTGTGTGAAGCCGCAGGAGCGAGGAACATCTCCTACCGGCGTCACCGCGGATTTCGTAGGTTATGCGGAAGGAAGGAGGTGGGCGGGATGTTTACATCCTGCTCATCTCCTCCCCTCCGCTCCTATTGGCCGCTTGCCGTGTGACGTCGCAGTGACGCCGCACGAACCGCCCCCTTAATAAGGAGGCGGGTCGCCGGCCAGAGCGACGGTCGCAGGACAGGTGAGTGCATGTGAAGCCGGCTTTCACAAGATATTGTACCTGCAACGGGGGCGGGGACTATCGCGTGCGACATCGCAGCATCGGCTTGCGATGTCGCAACGTGCAAAACCCGCCTAAGTGTCTACAAGGTGGAGTGATCATTAGTGATGTATGAGCACTCGCATGCTTGGCACTTGTAACGGGAGTGATGAGCGAGCACTATCATGCTCGGGTGCGCAGTACTTGTAACGAGCAGTTAGATGCTTGGATGGGCCTGACTTGAGCACCCAAGTATAATAGAAGTCAATGGGTATCACAAGCATTTTTGTTAAGAATTTCCTGAAAAATGCTCTAGTCCCCCTATTGATTTCCATTATACTCGAGTGTTACATCTCGTGGCTCTCCTGAGGCAAGGACTGAGGCAGTCTCCCATTCCTTGCCTGCCACGAGCACTCCTGCTCAGCAGCGCCGAAGGTCTGCCAGACTGCGCAGTGTGCAGGAGATACCTTCTCAGAGAGGCAGCAGAAGGGTGACACCTAGTGGCTCTCCTGTTACAAGGAGTGAAGCGGTCTCCCATTCCTGGCCTGCCGCAGACTCTCCTGCTCAGCGGCCCCGAAGGTCTGCGAGGCTGCGCAATGTGCAGAGGTTTACTGCTCAGGGAAGCAGTGAGATTCCCGTTATCTCTGCACATTGTGAGACCGAGGATCCCGCCTCTATTTCCCAGAGGCAGGAGGGTGAGCATGTGCAATGCGTGGTGGGTCCTGATTCGCTCACTGACGTCACACGGCTTGATGACAAGGCTGGTGACGTGGTGAATCCTGACTGGCCAGGCTGGGACGTCGTGGACCCTGATTGGGTCAAGTCCGTCATCTCCGCCTCGCGCCCGCCCTCGGGTGGAGCTGCACCTCCTTAAAAGCTCCCCCTGCCATCATGGCGGCGCGCGACCGTCCTTCTATGTTTGGATGTCTGGCAGCGTGCTGCCACGCCACTGCTCAGGCATTACTGTCTCTTGTGGGCTTGGCCCTTGCTGCTCCGGCAGTACCTCGTTTGCAGGCCGTGTTCCTGCCTTGCTGCTCCGGCAGTATCCTCTTCAACAGGCCGTGTTCCTGTCCCAGGTGAGCTCCTCGAGTCTCCACCGGACTCACCTGGTTATTGAAAGCACACGTGCGTGGGCACCTCTGTGCTACCCTCGTGCCATATTCTCGTGACTTCCACTGGCACACGTGCGTGGGCACCTCTGTGCTTCCCCGTGCAACAGGTACACCGAGCCGTGAGATCCGTGCCATACAACCCTCACGGGTTAGGGCAGATCGGTGTACATAGATCGTCTGTGACATTCCAGATGATCGCTAGCAGCAACCCGCTCACTCTTCACCCACCATAGCAGCGGTCCCTTACACCGCACAGTGGACCTTGACCGGCGGAAGCTGTCCATTTCCCATCTTGGCACGCTTCCCCGGGTCCCCCTCGTAACACTCGAGTATTTGAGTTGCGACCATCCGAGGATCCAACTGCTCTTAACGAGTACTGTGCACCCGGGCATGGCAGTACTCGCTCATCACTAATTATTATCAATACAGCAAATAACAGAAAAGCCTATACTGATGCTAATAAAAGCCTCTAGTACGTTTGTCTTCATATTCATTGTCTCAAAAAGTAGCTGTCATCAACCCTTATACATTACAGATTAAATTAAAACCTGATACATAAATGAACCTGGCAGAAAATGTTCATGTTACCTATTGTGCCACTACAGAGAAATTGCAGCATTACACAGTTTCCAATGAAATCACTATATTATTAACCATGTAATCTATGGCATGCTGGATACTGCAGTACTTCAGGGGAGTGGCAGAGGAAGGTTTTGCTTGTGTACAGTATTACTGTTTTCATTTAGGTCTCCAGTTGTACAATTGATCTGCAATTAATTAATTAACCTCCCGATGATGATAATAAGATGATTCTGCTCAAGTCTACACAGTAAAGCAACAAAGTAAGAATTCATTTATTTTTCTCGTATATAAACACAGGGACCGTTCTTAATCAGTGCTTTGGATCCAAGTTTCATCACTGTTTGGTCAGTCACAGATTTTACCATCAGAGTTTGCTCAGTGATTTTCACTGATGATAAAATTGACAATCAGGCTATGTTAACATATTGCTTTTTTTTTTTTTTTTGCTGCTTTTTCTTCGGCATGCAAAGCCTGCTCTCTTGGAAGTAAAGAAACTGCTTACAAAAAGCAAGTTTTGCTGTATTTTTTTGTGCAGATTTTATGTGGAATTGTCTACAGTTCATGTTGCATTTTTGCAGCATTTTTACACTTCCTCATTGCTTGGTGAAAACATTGCAAAAACACTGAAAGAATTGAAATGATGCAGTTTTAAAAAAAAAAATGCAACAGTTTTCCAACTGAGTAAGTGAAACAAAAGCAATTGTGTGCATGAAATTTCTGAATATAGCTTTCGCTGGTTCTGTAAAAAACAGCTTTTAAGTTGCATAAAAAATGCAGCAAAAAAAGCTTCAAAAACGCAATGTGTGATCATTGGGTGGCACGGTGGCTCAGTGGTTAGCATTGCAGTCTTGCAGTGCTGGGGGCATGGGTTCAAATCCCACCAAGGACAACATCTGCAAGGAGTTTGTATGTTCTCCCCGTGTTTGCGTGGGTTTGCTCTCGATTCTCTGGTTTCCTCCCACACTCCAAAGACATAGTGGTAGGGACACTAGACTGTGAGCCCCAATGGGGACAGTGTTGCCAATGTATGTAAAAGCGCTGTGGAATCAATAGCGCTATAAAAATGAATATTATTATATTTTAACACTTCTGCTATCCATTGAAATGTTAATCACAGACAGCAAACTGACTGTATACGTATTTCACCCATGAGTTGTCTGTGATTTTTAATGGACCAATCAACTTGTATGGTTAATATTGATCCACTCGGTATCCAACAAAAACCCACGGACATGTGAACAGCCCCATAAACTATAGCGCATAGGTGTTCTCTCCGTGAAAAACACAGGTAGAATACCTATGTTAGAAAAGGACGTCTGAATAAGGCTTAGGCTATGTGCCCACGCTGCGGAAAATGCGCAGATTTTGCCGCGGATTTCTCGCGGAAAAGCCGCGGATTTTCCAGAAATCTGCAGCACAGCTACTCCCCAGCCATTTCTATGGCATTTTGGGAAATGCTGTGCCCACCCTGCGGATTTTTCCGCAGCGGAAATCGTGCGGATTTTCGTGCGGAAAAATCTGCAGCAAGTCAATTATTGTTGCGGATTTCTCCGCAGGGTCCCATATACTTACCTGCCTCACCAGAGTCACTTTCTCCGTCCGGTGTACAGGAGCGCAGTGAATCCAGGTACAGGAAGGAAGAGGTGGGCGGAGCCTACACGAGCTCCAGTCATGCGACAGCCGAAGCTAGTTCAGGCCCGCCCACCTTCTCCTGCAGACGCTGAGAGAGTGACCCGGCTGCCGGAAAGCGAGGTGCTGCATGATGGAGGTAAGTATGAACTCCCCCGATCACTGCAGCACTTGTTCTGCTTTGAGGATGCAGTGCCGAAGCCATGGTACTGTATCCTCAATGCAGAATGCCCGCACCATATCCGCAGGACATTCCGCAGCATGGAAACAGACAAAAGTTGTGGTGCTGTTTTCTGGGAGCACCTGCGGAATGTCCTGCAGATATATCCGCAGGACACTGTCCCCGTGGGCACATAGCCTTAGGCTATGTGCCCACGGGAGATTAAACATGTGGATTTATCTGCGGAAAATCCGCAGATTTTCTGGATTTTTCAGATAAATCCGCAGGTTTCAGCATGTACAGACACTCTCCATGTTATCCTATGGGACATGGGGAGTGTCTGTGTCTATGATGCAGATACGTGCGGCTGCGGAACATGCTGCGGATGTCCCGCAGCCACACGTAATTGCATGTCAAGTATTTCTGTGGAATTATCTGCGGACATCCTGGCCCTCCACTATGGAGATAGAGGCCGGGACTTCCGCAGGTAAGTCGCACGAATGTCCGCAGGTTTACCGCAGCTATTTTGCTGTACTACCGCAGCTATGTATATCTTCAGATTCCGGCGAGCAGCTGCGGGAAACCTGCGGATGTACCTGCGGATATATCTGCAGGTACAAACTCCCGTGGGCACATAGCCTAAAGGCCGCTTTACACGCTGCGACATTGCTCAAGCGATCTCGTTGGGGTCACGGAATTTGTGACGCACATCCGGCCGCTTTAGCGATGTCGTTGTGTGTGACACCTATCAGCGATTTTGAATCATCGCAAAAACGCTCGAAATCGCTCATCGGTGACATGCCCCCCTATCCTCGATTATCGCTGCTGCAGCTAGCGATGTAGTTCCTCGTTCCTGCGGCAGCACACATCGCTATGTGTGACACCGCAGAACGAGGAACCTCACCTTACCTGCGGCCGCCCGCAATGAGGAAGGAAGGAGGTGGGCGGGATGTTACGTCCCGCTCATCTCCGCCCCTCCGCTTCTATTGGGCGGCAGTTCAGGGACGCTGCTGTGACGTCGCTGTGATGCTGAACGAACCGGCCCCTTAGAAAGGAGGCAAGAGAAAAATTCAGCTCACCGAGTTGCTGTAATCCGCTGTCTGTCATGACCCGCGCACGGAGGGCTAGGCTGCCAGATAAACGATCAGGAGAGAGGAAAGTCCAGCGCAGTCCAATATATCCAGTTAAAAATCACATTTATTTGGTAAATCCATTAAAAATAGAAAGATACAAAGCGGTCAGCAGGATAATACAGGGATATTGTGCAGACCCCACAGAACTACGCGTTTCGACGTTCAGTGCAGAACATGACTAAGACTGAACGTCGAAACGCGTACTTCTGTGGGGTCTGCACAATATCCCTGTATTAACCTGATGACCGCTTTGTATCTTTCTATTTTTAATGGATTTACCAAATAAATGTGATTTTTAACTGGATATATTGGACTGCGCTGGACTTTCCTCTCTCCTTAGAAAGGAGGCGGTTCGCCGGTCACAGCGACGTCGCTAGGCAGGTAAGTAGTGTGATGGTTCCGCGCGATGTTGTGCACCACGGGCAGCGATTTGCCCGTGTCGCACCACCGATGGGGGCAGGTACGCACTCTAGAGATATCGGTCACGATATCGCAGCGTGTAAAGCGGCCTTTAGGCAGCAGAAAACTGGAATCTTTTATGTTTCCATTGAAAATTACAAAATTCCAAATTTTCAATTTATAAAAGTAAAAATACCCCTTACTTGCAGAAAGACTGGCTTGCAAAGTCTCCTTAAGGAGAATAGTGTTCCCCCGTGGTCCCCACATAGCTTCTCATGAGCCGGATCAGACACCACATGCTTTGCACTGACGAGGGGCAAGCACCCCGAAACACCATGTCTGCAAATTGGGATTCTGATCTGGCATAAATCCTAAGTCATATGCAAAGGATTGTTAAAAATCCACTTTTGACTTTTAGGATCGCTACTTCCAATAGGTGGCGCTGCGCTAGAGTTTGTCTCCTTTCCTGGAGAGACAATTTAAAAGTAAAAAGAAAGGGAAACCGCCAAAAAGGTAAAAAAAAATAATATTTTTTTTTATAAGAAAAACCTGATTTAAATAAATTTAGGTATTAATTTAAAAATAACCTATTACCGCTTCTTAACTGATTATCAATGATGATGAGAGAGCAATACAATGCTCGGGTGCTCAGTACTTGAAACAAGCAGTAGGGCGGTCGGAAAGGCTTGACGCCAGGGAAGATCAAGTATTTTTCTGGAAATTTTTCCAGACAAATCCTTGAGTTTCCCATTGACTTCCGTTATGCTTGGTACTCGAGTTGATACTGTCCGAGCATCTGCCCTCCTTGTTTTGAGTACCGAGCCTCTGCCGAACATGGTAGTGCTCACTCATCACTAACTAAAAAAAAAAAAAATACTATAGCAAAGATATTTATAGGGAAAAAAGCAAATAGATATTCCCATGAAAAAAACAAAGCGGTATAAAAATAAATTGTATAAGTGCCCGGTGGAATTGACATCAAAGCTGTACAACCAAACAAGCTGTAGAAGTCACACTGAAGCCAGAGGTCAAGAAGATTACAAGAACCTGAATGAAGACTCATGGCATACACTCAATAACAGAGGCTCCTGTGCTATTTATAAAATGATAAGTGATAACTGCAAGACCATGCTATTCCCCAGCTGATTGTTAAAATATTTTATGTTCAAGACAAAATGGAATATTAAAATCTCTACTACTGTAAATATGAAACAAACTGTCAAGTAGCAAATAGGAGAGAACCTATGACCTGGAATATCCTGAATGATAGCAAGCAGGAAATACAATGAAGGCTACAAACACCTTTGCAACTGATATTCTTGTACATTACTCAAATGCATAAAACATATTGAATGAACTTTGCACAAAACAAACAGGTCTCAAGAAGGCTTGTTGGAATCAGATGCTCCTGATTCATTAAGAGCGGGATGTTTCTTAATGAATCTGGAAAGGCTGAAATCTTACTCCAGTGAGGGTACCCAAAGGTGCGCCACAGCTAATCATGAATTAGATGAGCAGTGATGATATGTCGTTTTGGTAGAGCTGGGCAAAATTGGCGTGAAAAAGCCAAAAATCACAAAATTTTTGCACAACTTCATGTGTAAAAATGTTTCAACTTTTCAAGGCGATTCACGCCATAATTTTGACACAATTGCTTAGAAAAATCAGTCATAGTCCCTATTCAAAATATCAATATCTCAATACTTCTCCATGCCGATCTATGTGTCTCTAAGGTTCCAATTTCAAACATGGTTCGTTGAGGTCTATTTAAATGGGTTATCCGATCTTCTAATAAAAGTTTGCAATCCTTCAGGCCTAAAACACACTTCCGCAAAAAAAACGTACGTGTCTTACGGTCCGTTTTTCGGGTCCGTGTTCCATTTTTTAGGGGCGTTTCTCCGGTACGTATGGCATCCGTGTGATGGCGTATGTGAGCCGTGTGTGCATGTGTAATGTCCGTAGTGACATAAAATACGTACGTGTGCTGTCCGTGTGCTGTCCGTTTTTAAAGGCCCGCATTCTTACCCAATTAATGTTGTTAATCATTCATCATGAGATCCTGGTGTTGTTGTTTGCCATCAATTGACCTGATAGATTGGTAACAAGTGTTTCAGATTTTGTGATTAAAAACGGACACGGACGATACGTGCTGAACACGGACATACTCCGTGTGCGGTCCGTGCAGGCACGGACCCATAGACTAAAGAGGGTCCGTGCCTGCGTGCTGCCGGCCAAAACCAGACATGTCGTCCGTGTAGAAAAGCGCACACACGTACTTACCACACGGACACACGTTCCGTGTGATTTTACGTGTGTGTGCCATCTACCATTGAATATCATGGGTCTCTGTGTCTCCGTGTCTCCGGTACGTGCAAATACGTACCGCACAAGTACAAAAAAAACAGATGTGTGTTGCGGGTCTCAATGTGATTGCAGACTTCTGAATCCTGACAGCGTGTGGAATGCACACTGTCAGGATTGACCAGCACTGTCGGTGAGAGCGGGATGGTTATGTGACTGCTATTATGTGATTTACATACATGCGACCACGTGCCAAATAGACATGCTTGGCTTCTCTAAATTCACGTGTATTGAGCAAGGCTGTGCACAAGTAGAGATGTACTAACAGAAGCATACAGTCTAGATCATTGCCCTCTACACTTTCGTCAGACCTCATCTGGAATACGATGTTCAGTTCTGGCACCATATTGTAAAAAAACCTAAAAACTGAAGCAAGTTCAGAGAAGAGCAACAAGAATAGTGACTGGTCTGCAAACCATGTCCTATAAGCAACGGTTACAGGATTTGGGAATGTTTAGCTTGCAAAAAATAAGGCTGGGAAGAGATTTAATAGCTGTCTACAAATATCTGAAGGGCTGTCATACTATAGCACTATTTTCATTTTCACAAGGAAAGACTAGAAGCCATGGGATGAAACTGATGGGGAGGAGACACAGATTAGATATTAGAAAAAAAAACTTTTTGACAGTGAGGGTGATCAAGCTGCCATTAGAGGTGGGGAGTTCCCCTTCAATGGAAGTCTTCAAAAAGAGACTGGACAGACATCTGTGTGGGATGATTTAGTGAATCCTGCTGTGAGCAGGGGGTTGTACTAGATGACTCTGGAGGTCCCTTCAAACTATATTATTCTATGATTCTAGTTGGAATATAGCCAGATACCTGTGGTCACCAGACTGCCCATTCTCATAGGTAATGCTGGTGAATAGCACAAAGCACACTGTCAGGATTCAGAAGTGTGCAGTGACATCAAGAGATTGCAGACTTTTACTAAAAGACACATAACCTGATTAACAGTACAGCACATCTGTAGTATTTCTATGTTAGTGTCCCTCTCCTGACACTTTTGGAAGTACCTGGTGGCTTTTCAGGTGATCAGGGACATGAGCTAGAGATTTGGGAGAAATTAACATATACAAAATTCCAAAGATGAATTCCAATTTTGAATTGTGTACATTAATCTCTTTTCACCATAGCCAACTTTTGCATTTGTGCTTTTCTTATAGCCTCCCCTTTCTCCAAGAGTCAAAATTTAGTTATTTGTTGTTGCAATATGAGGGTGTGTTTTGTGGGTCGAGTTGTAGTGTTGACACTATCAATTTCACCATATAATATAGGGTGGGAGTCCCCAACCTGTGGCTCATGCACTCATGATGGAGGCACATGTGGCTCGTGCACTTGTGATGGAGGCACATGTGACTCGTGGGTATCTTCCAGCTTGTGCATTAGCACTAGGTCTCCAGATGGTGACTCTTCTGAGTAGCCCCACACAGAGGAGCAGATCTGAATGGGGGCATATCTGAATGGGGGCAGGGTAGGGATCCGTGGATCTTTGTATAATGCCTCGGCTTTGGTTGTAATCTATACCGATAATGCGGCCTCTGAATCAGGGCCGGCTCCAGGTTTTTGTGGGCCCTAGGCGAAAGAGTCACAGTGGCCCAAATCCACACATGCACAGATACATACACATACAGGCATACGTACACATACTTATTTAAAGAGAAATTCACAAAAACACATAAATAGATATAAATCTATACACAGTCATATATAGATACACATCATACATGCACACACACATTATTTTTATATATTTATCCTGTATATATATTTCTAATATTGGGAAGCCGGCAACAACCTCATTCACCTCCCGGCTTGTCTAATAGACATGGCCGCACATAGAGCACACTAACACTGCTGTATATACATCACAAGAGAGGCTGGGGACATACACATTACTGGGGGGAATAAATATTACTGAGGAAAGGGGTATACAGCAATGGGGGGCATACAGCTCTAGAGGAGGGCAGTGACTCTGAGGTGGGGGGACAAACAGCTGTGAGGTGGGGGGTGACATGCAGCTCTGGGGGTATACAGCTCTGGGGTGGGGGGGGACATACAGCTCTGGGGGGTATACAGCACTGGGGTGGGGGGACATACAGCTCTGGGGGGTATACAGCACCTGGGTGGAGGGAACATACAGCTCTGAGTGGGTATACAGCACCTGGGTGGAGGGGACATACAACTCTGGGGGTATAGTAGTATGCAGCCCCCATATTGTGTTATGAAGCCCCCATTGTCCTCCATATAGTATTATGTAGCCCCCATATTCACTATGCAGCCCCCATATAACATTAAGCAGCCTCCATATAGCACAATGCAGACCCATATAGCATTAGGCACCTTCATGTAGTATACAGCCCGCATATAGCACAATGCAGACCCAGATAGCATTAGGCACCCTCATGTAGTATACAGCCCCTATATACCACAGTGCAGAGCCAGATAGCATTAGGCACCCTCATGTAGTGCAGAGCCCCTATATAGTACACTGCAGAGTCAGATAGCATTAGGCATCCTCATGTAGTATATAGCCCCTATATACCACAGTGCAGAGCCAGATAGCATTAAGCACCCTCATGTAGTGCAGAGCCCCTATATAGTACACTGCAGAGTCAGATAGCATTAGGCACCCTCATGTAGTATACAGCCCCTATATAACACAGTGCAGAGCCAGATCGCATTAGACACCCTCATGTAGTACACAGCACCTATATAGCACAGTGCAGAGCCAGATAACATTAGGTACCCTCATGTAGTACACAGCCCTATATAGTACAGTGCAGACCCAGACAGCACAGTACAGAGCCAGATAGCATTAGGCACCCTCATGTAGTATACAGCTTGTATATAGCACAACCTGTATATAGCACAGTGCAGAGCCAGATAGCAATAGGCACCCTCATGTAGCATACAGCTTGTATATAGCACAGCCTGTATATAGCACAGTGCAGAGCCAGATAGCAATAGGCACCCTCATGTAGCATACAGCTTGTATATAGCACAGCCTGTATATAGCACACTGCAGAGCCAGATAGCAGTAGGCACCCTCATGTAGTATACAGCTTGTATATAGCACAGCCTGTATATAGCACAGTGCAGAGCCAGATAGCAATAGGCAGCCTCATGTAGCATATAGCTTGTATATAAGTAAAAGTAATAAAGTTACGGGTCTCAGAAAATGGCAACATAAGGCAAAATTATTTATTTAGTTCTACAATTTTTTTTTTGCCACTTATTCATACTGAGTAATAATGTCGTCAGGTAATATCTACCACAAAATGAACACTGTAAAAAGACCAAAACCAAATGGAATGGTAGAATAGTGGTTTTTTTCACCATTTTACCTCCCTTGGAATTTTTTTCTCTCATTTTTCAGTATATTATGGGATAAACACTTACAAATAATGCACACATTCAGCCACATTCAGCTCAGAGAAAAGGTCATGAGCCACATCCAGCTCCCGCCCCCTCACAATAGTGACATTCAGAGCAGGGCCGGCGCCAGCACGCGGCAAACCCGGTCAAATGCCGGGGCCCTGAGCTGCCGGGGTGCCCACTCGCGGTGGCAGGAGTGGCGCACCGCTTCTCAGGGGGGCCCGGTGGCCACGCTTTCACCCCCCCCCCGCCGAGGATCGCGCTTTCAATTGTATCGGCATCGCAGGTGCCGAGACAATTGAGAGCAATGATGAGAGAGTGAGCAGCGTGATCCCTCTCTTATCATTCTCCCCACTGTAACTGTCGGCGTTCTGACAGCTCTGCAGCAGAGCATGGTGACGTCATCACTTCGCGCCTACTGAGAGGTCAGAGCGAGTGACAGCAATGGACGCGCCGAGGAGACCGGATCAGCGAGGGAACGAGGAGAAGTGAGTATTAATCACTGTATACTACATGAGGGTGCCTACTGCTATCTGGCTCTGCACAGTGCTGTATACAGGCTTTGGTATATTATATAGCACAGCCTGTATATAGCACAGTGCAGAGCCAGATAGCAATAGGCATTCTACCATTCCATTTGGTTTTGGTCTTTTTACAGTGTTCATTTTGTGGTAGATATTACCTGACGACATTATTACTCAGTATGAATAAGTTGCAAAAAAAAAATTGTAGAACTAAATAAATAATTTTGCCTTATGTTGCCATTTTCTGAGACCCGTAACTTTATTACTTTTACTTCAATGGGCCTATGCAAGGGCTAACATTTCTACTGATACCATTTTGGGTAGATCTGATTCTTTAATAACTTTTTATTGCTGTTTTGGGGGATGGTGTGGTGACCCTGCGAGCCCGGGGATATGTGCCGCCTCCACAACCATTTTCTTGAAGTCCATCACGTCAATCGCAGACAGTTCAATGGAGCCTGCAGTGCGCCGGCAGATCAATGCCACCGCGATGCCCCCGAGCCACGGCACCCCCTCCTTCGAGCTCACAGTATTGCCGATTCTCCGTCCACTGACCCTCCTGAGCCGCGACCCCCTCTCTCCTCCAAAGCCCGCAGCATCGCCGACCCTGCCTCCTGTGACCCTCCTGAGCCGCTCCACCACCGCTGCTCCCCTCTGGTGAGCTATTAAGATGCACTAGGATTATATGATGAACTCCGATTTTAACATTAAAATGTTTTTTTCCTATTTACCTCCTCTAAATTTGGGGTGTGTCTTATAAGCCAGTGCATCTTATTAAATGAAAAATACGGTATATAGGGTGGGGGGATGGACACTTGAAACTACCAGATTGACAGTGGTATTTTAGTGGTTAACAGCTGCCTGCAATCACTGTTAGGCCTCATTCAGATGTCCATGTTGCACGTACGAGTACTATCCATGTTTTTCACACATACATGTACCCATTACAATCTATGGGGCTATTCTCATGTCGTATTGTTTCACGGACTGTGTGTCTATCTAAAGGCCGCTTTACACGCAGCAATATATCGTTATCGATATCGCTAGCGTGCGTAGCCACCCCCGTCGTTTGTGTGTCACGGGAAAATCGCTGCTCGTGGCGCACAACATCACTCGGACCCGTCACACTACTTACCTGCCTAGCGACGTCGCTGTTGCCGGCGAACTGCCTCCTTTCTAAGGGGGCCGTTTGTGCGGCGTCACAGCGACATCACTAAGCGGCCGTCCAATAAAAGCGGAGGGGCGGAGATGAGCGGGACAAACATTCCGCCCACCTCCTTCCTTCCTCATTGCGGCCCGCCGCAGGTACGAGGTTGTTCTTCGTTCCTGCGGTGCCACACATAGCGATGTGTGCTACCACAATAACGACGAACAACCTGCGTCCTGCAACAGCAACGATATTTGGGAAATGGACAGCGTGTCAACGATCAACGATAAGGTAAGGAAAATTGTTCGGTAACGGTCATTCGTGCATTTCACACACAACGACATCGCTAACGAGGCCGGATGTGCGTCACGAATTCCGTGACCCCAACGACATCGAGATGTCGTTACGTGTAAAGCAGACTTTACACAGAGACATGTCCACTGCAAATGATATTGCAATTTATTTATTCATAAATCCAAACCTGAAAAACACTGATGACTCAGTGATCACACACCAATAACGCAAGAATATAAAACGCCTATGCCTATTGCATACGGAAACAAACCAGTGACATCTGAATGAAGCCTTAGATGCCGATGCCAGCTGTATAGCACTTGCAGCACCTACTAGGTATGATGCAGGCTCAGCTCTTGAACATGCCCCATGAACCCCCAACCATCATGTAATGTAAATTTATGTTGTACTTTGGGACAGGGTTAATGTCTCATCACTGAGGGTGAAATCACTGAGATCTTGAGAGTTGTGATCCCTCATTCCCGGTGGAGTATTACCTGCGCATGTGTTGCTCTTTCATTGCAAAAAATGGGAGATACAAAATCTGTATAAAATAAAATGTCTGTAAGGACAGTTCAGGAATTGTTACCGTATGTTTATGGATTTCGCTACTTTCACACTTGCGTTGGACGGCTTCCGTTGCTATCCGCAGCCTTGAGGAATTACGGTAACCGTTGCAGGAATCCGTTATATTCCTCATAGACTTCTATTAGCTACGGATAGCAACGGATGGTTTTGCATTGCATCCGTCCCGCGGCGCATCAGTTGTTTTGACGCTGACCGCGAATGATCGTCGGGCGGATGGAACGCTGCATGTAGCGTTTTTCTGTGCTTGGCACAAACGCAACCTGCAGGAATCCGTTGGTGTCCGTTGTTTTTATAATGGATGCCTATGGTGGCGGATTCCGTTAGAATCCGTCATTTGACGGATTCCGGTAACGCAACCGTCTTTACACAAATGCGCATGCTCAGATGTGTAAAGTCAAGGAAAAAAAACCTATAGCGGATTGCGTTATTTTGTACGATCTGTAGCATCTGTTGTGCCACTATATGCAACGCATCCGTTGCATCCGTCACACAACGCAATGCTACGGATCCCGTCCAACGCAAGTGTGAAAGTAGCCTTAGGGATACATATTATGTACTGTACTTACTGTGCCAGTTATTTCCTCTTTTAAGAAGCAATAATAATAAGTGTTTTGCGGTAAAAGCTTGTGAATTGGTGATTCTGCTTCTTGATTGTTCCTTGACAAGTTACCAGTATTATTTGACAACTACAACAAAATGTTCTTGATGTCATAGTTATAAATAGGCGACATTACTCGAAGAACAGAATCATTACAACATATAAATAATTGGCAGCAATTGTCTGACAAAATGGGCCATATTTCTCTGTAAGTTAAAGACATTCTGCAAAATAAATCTTTGGGTTAAGTTGCTTTGACTGATAAGCAATTTGAGAAATACTTCACAGTTATTGGTATCATACAAATGTAATTAGAAAAAACTTCTATAAGACGTAGAATAGGAGGAAAAGCAACATAAGGCATCAATCACAAGAATGGTGACAGAACATACACCCATCTGATAACAGACTAGATATCCAAACATACAAAAACCAAGGGAAAAATTATGAATATATACCTTGCTGTAACTAAATAAAAGCATAATGCGTATAAATAAACATAGAGTACTTGGTAAACACTGTTTTTGATACAAAAAAAGCATAAAGCCATCCCACCAATGCCAAGGTGTACCCATTTGGGACAGTACCTACACTCTCTAATAGTAAAACCTTACCATGGGTCTAAAATAGGCCTCAGTGTGAATAAGGACAGAAAGTGACCGGGTCCCAACAGGACACACAGTCAGGGGATGCACAGAATGATTTGCAGGGTACATGTTCATAATTATTCCCTTGGTTTTTCTTTGTCTTATGGCCAGTGTGAACATGAGCTTACAAGCTCCATGTATACCATCTCATACTCCGGCTCACTTTTTTGTTTTTTTTGTTTTTAGATATCAAAACATGTTATAAAATAGAAAGAGAATATATGTATGTCCCTTTGAACAGTAAGATTTTAATCAATATCTCACTGAACACAAGAATAATTTCCAAAATGTTGACAAGACTGAGTTTCATTGAACATTACAAAATCTTCAACTTTACTAAAATTAGAGATGATGCAAAAATGAATACACCCCAAAACTTCCTACAGATCTAGGATTTTGTAAGGCCTCTAGGAATGGAGTGAACAAGTTAGTGGCATACTACATCTTTTTCCATTCTTCAATATTTGCCTTTTTTATAGCCTGGATGCTGAATAGAGAGTGACGTACAACTTGTTTCTAAAGAATTTCCCATAGGTGTTTGATTAGGTTCAGATCAAGACATACTTGGCCACTGAATCACTTTCACTCTGTTTTTCTCCAGAAATGCAACGAATGTATAATATGTGTTTTGGGTAATTGTAGTGTTGGAAAAGTGCACGTCTACTAAAGGCACGGAGTGTTGGTAAAATCTTCTCTTTTACTATAGAGCAGTACATCTGTGAATTCCTGATACCATCAGCAGCACTGATGCAGCCCCAGGTAAACACTGCCACCATCAGGTTTCACTGTAAGCACAACGCATTTAGAAAAATGAATTTAGAAAACTGCACAATACCTACAGTGAAAAACAGTGGTGGTCAGGTCCTTATGTGAGTGCTGCTAGTGTCAACGAGCTAAATTCCATTGCTGGTATGATGAATTCACAGTTTTACTGCTCTATATTCAAAGAGAAGATGCAAACATCACACTCATAATTTGAATAAAGCTGAAAATTTTACAATAAAAGTTACACTATTAACCTTCCATTTATAATATGGATTAAAAAATGTTCTATGAAACTCGAACAGATTACAATACTCTCTCTAAGCTTCTGGCTGAGACTGCCAACACCAGAGATAGTTTTTTTGCACCCAGACACAATACAGTCTGCTCTTTACATAAAGAACAGATACCAGTCTCGGTATCACCTTCAGCCTCATCTCCAGCAGCATCCAGCACCAAACAGAAGTGTTCAACTCCATACACAGCTCACACTGAACAGACTGGTTACCCACTAGCTTCAACCCACTCCACTCTACTCAACATTCCTAGCAGGCCTTAGAGATCAAGGTAAACACATAACCTGGTTCTTAGTCAAAGCTAGTCAGGTGCATCTAATCAAGACCTGCAGTGCTAGGATTAAACCCTAGCCTACCTACTTCACAGTGCCTTGAAAAATATTAGGCAGGCGTATGTGCATACATTTTAGGCAGGTGTGTGAAAATGCTGCAAAATGAACATGGTTTGTAAAATAGAAGTGATAATTTACTTTTTATAATTGTGTCTTGTTGCTGTTTTACCATTTAGTATGACCTGTGACATAAAATTGTCCTGCACAACCTCACCTTTGTAGTAAAATCTGGCTGTCCCTCACCCAGTTTAAGGCTATGTGCGCACTTTGCTTTTTACCTGCTTTTTACCTGCTTTTTTGCTGCTTTTTCAACTGCAGCGTTTAATGCCAAAATGGTTGTGTTCTGCTTTTCAAGCAAAGTCTATGGGAATTTGGTTTTCTTGTCCGCACTATGCAGTTCAAACTGCAGCCTTTTTGTTGCAGAACTTTGGTCAAAAACTCAGCTTTGCAGGGCAAAACCCAAATGGCAAAAACAATTGTCATGTTTTTGTTTTTGCCATTTGGGTTTTGCCCTGCAAAGCTGAGTTTTTGACCAAAGTTCTGCAACAAAAAGGCTGCAGTTTGAACTGCATAGTGCGGACAAGAAAACCAAATTCCCATAGACTTTGCTTGAAAAGCAGAACACAACCATATTGGCATTAAACGCTGCAGTTGAAAAAGCAGCAAAAAAGCAGGTAAAAAGCAGGTAAAAAGCAAAGTGCGCACATAGCCTTAAGCCTGCAACAAAGCTGTTTTTGTTTCAGTTAATGACTGTGCTTCAACCTACATATGAAAATAATGATCACCATTATTTGTTTGGTATAAGTGGTTACTGATCCACCAATCTATAATCATACAAAATCTTTCACATTGTGCAAGATTTCCTAGATGAATGAATGCTATATTGAAGCCAAAGAATGGTCACATCAAATATTGAGTTCATTTTTCTTTTATTTATTTATTCACTTTGTATTGTTAATTGATACAAATAAACTATTAACACTTCAACTTTTTTAAGGCATTATTACTTTGCAGCATTTTTCCACACCTGCCTGAAATGTTTGCACAGTACTCTGTTTATATATATCGATAAACCCTGTCCATCCACAAAAGCACCAGTAATTAGCATATAGGCATTAGAAGTAGGTGACCTGGTCTAATGAATTATTTCCTTTTACATCATGTGGGTGGCTATCTGCACCTAGCCTGGGGAAACAATAACTCCAGGATGTACTATGGAAAGTAGGCAATCTGGCAGAGACAGTGTGATGCGCTGAGGAAACTCTGCTTCAAGGCGGGCATACACATTACTGTAATGTTGGCGAAACCTACTGATATTGGCAAACCCATCATATGTACATGGAATCCTCTGTGATAGCAGATGATGGCCAATTCTAGCTTGACAGTACTTTTATTTTTGGCAAGATAAGCAACCACCAAAGGAATCTGGCAGCAGCTCCACAGAGTAAAGTGTTTTGTGGGGGAGTCAGGAGTGATAGCTGCTGTCCAAACAATCGGTCAAACCAGCGCTCAGCCAACAGCTATCTAGTATATAAGGTGCTCCATAGTTCTGACATTCACATGGATGTTACTCAATTGCCTAAACGCTGTTGCATATCAAGTACACCCGTTTATAACAATAATGTTCCCAATGGCTGTGGTATCTTTTAGCAGGATCATGAAGAAAAATTGTTTAGGAACGGTTTGAGGAGTATGACAAAAGTTGAAAATGTTGACTTGGCATCAAACCTCAAACTATTACCAGTTCTGTATATGGTCATCTTTGAGACATTGTTTTCAACCCACTAGACCCAACATTGCAACTTAGAGATAACACTGGACAAAAATGTTGTGTGGCATCCATTTTTCACTGGGTCAGAGCTGTTTAGTGGCATGGCGGTGACCTACACAATATTATGAAGGTAAGGTAGGTGAAATGTTATGGCTGATTTGTGTTTATACCATAGCAATGCAGATGCCAGAAAGCAGATTCATGTTGGAAAGTTTGATAATCAGGACATTGTTATAGAGAGAGTTTTCCATCCCTTTGGTGTGTGAAAACATGGAAAGGGACTACGATTCCAGAGTGAAAAGAGAAGAGAAGACACCACGCTATCATGATGCGAGATCACTGTTTTGGCTGCCTAAGAAGACTCATCGGGATCAACCTGTAAAAGTTCTTTAAAAAAGTTTGGGCTGCCATTTTGGGAAATAATCAGTAATGCTATTATGTGGTAATTGTGATAAACATTAGTATGAAGAAATATGCTTATGGTTGGTTTCAAAGATGCTGGCAAGTAGACCTTCACATGATTAAATATGTTTATTTAGTGGCCAAATAACAGGATTTTCATTGTGCTATTGTGAAAGTGTTTTCTCTATAAGAAACAAAACTATTCTGGTTGCAGTTAGCTTTAGTAAGAATTGTCTACCTTGGACTGAACTCCTCAAATTCTTGACATCATCAATAAGTCTAACTCAGGAGCTGGAAATCAAAGTCGGAGTTTACAATTTAAAACTTATATTAAACCCAAGTGTTAAGCTCTGTTAGAAATGAAGTTAAAAATGCTCAAAATCAATTTACCAATTTGTAAATAATGTGCAAAGGAGATGGTCAATGATTTTCTTGTAAAGTAGTCATGACTCATGCAATCTTATTTAACACAGAGCCACAGGTAGCAATTACCTTGCACCATGAATTATAGACAAGAAATGGTTTTAATTTGGAGTTCTTCAATCTGTGATTAGCATACCGAGGAATTCAGACTGTAGTAATTGCAAATCAATGCAACTTTAGGATAAAATATAGACTTTGATAATGAGACCAATGGATCTTTGCTAAACAGCCTACATGTTTCTTAGTAAAACAGGCTGCAGCTGGGAGCTGGTAAAGAATTGCATATCTGTTACTAATAAAAAGCTTCATTAACAACATCTTGTTATCCAGTCTCCAACATTAATATTCCATAGAGTTACAAATTATTTTGAAGAGTTTCTATGAAAACAGCTCTTAGGGGAAAATGTTACATTGCTATACAAAATGTAATTCTTTGGATTGTAAGATGGCGACTGGTTACATTATAAATGGCAGGTATGCACCACGTAAGTGGTATGTGATCCTGGAAGTTTGTGCTGGTACTTGTAGTGCCACATATTTATGCTATTGTATTCTTTGGGCCAGGATCACAGGTAGCTAAAGAGATGGGTGGGTCTGGCTACTTACATACCCCCGCGTGTGTGATGTGTGTCATGTCTATAAAATGGAGACAAGTTGTTTGGCACATGGAGAGTCTACAGCCAGTATGAGAAGTACTGGCCTGTGGGAAGGAGCCTTTGGGAGTGGTCCTGTGTGTACACTGGCAGGATCCAGTGTGTACACTGGCAGGATCCAGTGTGTGTGTGGAGCAGTGTGAGAGCAGCACTGCATGAGAAGCAGCCTCTGAGAGGTAAAGAGGTTGTTACTCTCATAGAGGTACTGAAGCCTCTGGAAGGCGCCCAGCTGAGGAAGGTGAGGGTTCTCTTCAATGGACTAGAGTGAATGGAGGCTGCGTGAGCTCCACTGAATTAAAGTGTATCTGGAACTGTGTGGGAGTACTGAGACTCTTACACACCTGAAATCCGTGTGTGATGCAGTTTATGCTGTGGTGATAATAATCTGCTGGACTTTTAAAGAGACAGTTTTTCCTGTGCTACCTAGCATCGCGGTGAAGAGAGTAAAAAAAAAACATTATACATTTTGTTAATGGTGTGCAATGCCACAGGATCTGGTAAAGTAAGTTCTCTATCCTCATCTGGTCAATTTACCTATTGTGAAATCCGAGGAAATACTTCCGTGACATCAACAACCCAATGACAACAGATAGACCGTATAGAGACTAAGGAGCAAGAGCATCATTGGAAGACACTGTGTGAATGACATAGGATATGTTAACCACATGAAGATGGGAAGGAGGACGTCAATTGGAGGAGGAGAGGAGGAGCCGGATCAAGAAATGAGATGCTCATCGGACTGAAGCACGTCATCTGTGCACACAATGAAGGGTCTTTTTTGAGCGATGCAAAGGGGATTTGGAACATGCATACAGCTTAGCCCCTTCAAGACCGGCCGATTTTTCGCTTTCTGTTTTCTTTTTTCGCCATTCTTCTTTCGAGAAACATAACTTTTTTATTTTTCAGTCAATATGGTCATGTGAGGGCTCATTTTTTGCGGAACGAGTTGTACTTTTAAATGAAACCATAAGTTGTACCATAAAGTGTACTGGAAGACAGTAAAAAATTCCAAATGCGGAAAAATTGCAAAAAAAGTGCTATAGCACTATGGTTTTTGAGATATTTTATTCACTGTGTTCACTATATGGTAAAACTGATGTGTGGGTGTGAAGCCTCAGGTTAGTACGAGTTCGTAGACATGTCCGTGAGCTGCCAGTTTATTTTATTGGACGTCACATGGACTCAGAGTTTCATAAATCCATTTACATATCTGGGAAAATCACAGATCCGAGAATGAGGTCTGCGAGACTCGAAGCATGTGCTGTTCTGATCCAACTATGAGGAATAGCACATACACCATGGGTCTGTTCGCTGTCCGAGAAAAAAAAGTCAGGCAGCACACCAACACTGCACACGGATGCAGGAATGTAGCCTTATTATGTGTAGCACCGTCCATTAGTATTTAGTGTACTCATTCACTATGTAAAGCGCTGTCGTTAATAACATAGTTTCCACTTTCACTATGTATAACATTATCCCTTATTAGCATCCTCTCTACTTATGTATGGCGCTGTTCCTTATTGCATAGTGTCCTCTCTTGTTATGTATAGCACCGTCCCTACATAGAACATTCTCGTTATTTTTGTTATTCATAGCGCCCTCTCTTTATTATATAATCCTCTCAATTCTGATATAAAATGACTGCTGGTGGAGCAGCATCTAACCAGAAGACCCATCCATCAGAAAATAAGCCTTACCATCTTTCATCAGCAGTCATGTTATTTGATATCTAACAAGAGAGGACGCTATGAAACAAAAAAAAAGGGCGCAATAAATAGCAAAAATAACAAGAGCATTTGATATGTAAGGGACGGTGCTGTACTGGGACCCCTGTAGGTAGCTCTCCTGACCCCTTGGGTACCAATATACAATGTTACTGCTGCCACCAATGCTCCCTCAGCAGGGCAGATCAAAGTGCGCATGCACAGGAACGCATAAGAGGCCTCTCTGTGAATGATGCAGGACGTGTCATGCACATAGGGCTGGGCAGGAAGACGGCAATCCCACAAGATGGAGGAGGCATCAGACCGGACCACCCCTAGGTGAGTATTATAAAAGTGTTTTTTACGTTATACAGCATGGCCTGGTCTCTTATATACAGTATTCTAGAATGCGGTATATAAGGGCTCACTGGTGGTGGCCGCAGCTTATAAGGGTGACAGGTTCCCTTTAAAGATTCAACTATAAAGAATCTTTAGATTAAAGCTCCCTTGAAAAAAAAATAAAAAAATAGTCCTTCTCCAAAAGGAGTTGATCGTATACACATGAAAGTATAAATCTGAGCTAGGTAATGACCTGTTATATAACTTAACACTAACAAATTTGAAATTCAATATAGAACAACATATTGTTTAGATGAAAGTCATGAACGTTTCCAAGCAATGCTTCTGAATGTAATGTATATAAATTTCTGAATTGGAAAGAGAGATGTGATCCTTTGGTGTGCCCTTTATTTTCAGCTCACTGACCTGACCAATGTACAAAATAGCATTGTTTCTAGGAGAATAGGCAGCTTCTGCAGCTATAACCGAACCCATCTGTCATGCTCTTCAGAGCCTTGGGTGAATTATCTGTGAAGATTCGCCGTGTGTACTGCTTCCATTGTAAAGCCCATTAAAGGAAATGGAACTGAATACTCAAGGTCTAAAGTGTTCTCTGAGCCCCTATGTCCTCTATAGTGTCATGCCTTTACTAGTGAATTATTATAATTTTTTTTCAAGATTTAAGAAAAGCAGTGGCAACGATAACAATAAGCAAAGCCATCACATTGCTGAACTAACGTGAAATAACGGCAATGTGTGGGCTAACAGCTTACATACAGGCCGAACTGTAACCTCAGGATGGATAGAGTTAATGCCGCTCAGCATTTCTAGAGCACATAATAATGCGATCAACAGTAAATGTAGAAAGGATCATGCTGAAGGTTTATCTGCTTGGTTTATCGAATGCCTCCCAACAAAGGGATGAACTGTCAGAAAGCACTATTGCTATCTGTAGAGTAGGATATAATGGAAATGGGGGGAAGAGCGGCTTATGTGCACAAAACCTGCAAGCTCCTAATTATCCCTGTTACAGTTTCTGCCGCTGGCAAGCATTTTGTTTTAAAACAAAAGCAGAAATTCTGTACAAATCATGACCATTCACCAACACTAGGCACAGCAATTCTACATCAAATCATTCTATCTATCTATCCATCTATCCCTCTATCTATTCCTCTATCTATCCATCTATCTATCCATCCATCCATCCATCCATCTATCTATCTATCCCTCTATCTATCTATCTATCTATCTATCCATCTATCCCTCTATCTATCTATCCCTCTATCTATCTATCTATCCATCTATCCCTCTATCTATCTATCCCTATATCTATCTATCTATCCATCCATCCATCCATCTATCCATCTATCCCTCTATCTATCCATCTATCTATCTATCCCTCTATCTATCTATCCCTCTATCTATCCATCTATCCCTCTATCTATCCATCTATCCATCTATCCCTCTATCTATCCATCTATCTATCTATCCCTCTATCTATCTATCCCTCTATCTATCCATCTATCCCTCTATCTATCCATCTATCCATCTATCCCTCTATCTATCCATCTATCTATCTATCCCTCTATCTATCTATCCCTCTATCTATCTATCTATCTATCCCTCTATCTATCCCTCTATCTATCCATCTATCTATCTATCCCTCTATCTATCTATCTATCCCTCTATCTATCCATCTATCTATCCATCTATCTATCTATCCATCTATCCCTCTATCTATCTATCTATCCATCTATCCCTCTATCTATCTATCCCTCTATCTATCTATCTATCTATCTATCTATCCCTCTATCTATCTATCTATCTATCTATCTATCTATCCCTCTATCTATCTATCCATCCATCCATCTATCTATCCATCTATCCCTCTATCTATCCATCTATCCATCTATCCCTCTATCTATCCATCTATCCATCTATCCCTCTATCTATCCATCTATCTATCTATCCCTCTATCTATCTATCCCTCTATCTATCTATCTATCTATCTATCCCTCTATCTATCCCTCTATCTATCCATCTATCTATCTATCCCTCTATCTATCTATCTATCTATCTATCTATCTATCCCTCTATCTATCCATCTATCTATCCATCTATCTATCTATCCATCTATCCCTCTATCTATCCGTCTATCTATCTATCCCTCTATCTATCTGTCTATCTATCTATCCCTCTATCTATCTATCCCTCTATCTATCTATCTTTCTATCTATCTATCCCTCTATCTATCTATCTATCTATCTATCCCTCTATCTATCTATCTATCTATCTATCCCTCTATCTATTTATCTATCCCTCTATCTATCTATCTATCTATCTATCCCTCTATCTATTTATCTATCCCTCTATCTATCCATCTTTCTATCTATCTATCCCTCTATCTATCTATCTATCTATCCCTCTATCTATCCATCTAACTATCTATCCCTATATCTATCTATCTATCCCTCTATCTATATATCTATCTATCCATCCATCCATCTATCTATCTATCTATCCCTCTATCTATCTTTCTATCTATCTATCCCTCTATCTATATATCTATCTATCCATCCATCCATCTATCTATCTATCCCTCTATCTATCTTTCTATCTATCTATCCCTCTATCTATCCCTCTATCTATCTATCTATCTATCCATCCATCTATCTATCTATCTATCTATCCCTCTATCTATCTATCTATCTATCCATCTATCCATCTATCTATCTATCCCTCTATCTATCCATCTATCTATCTATCTATCCCTCTATCTCTCTATCTATCCCTCTATCTATCTGTCTATCTATCCCTCTATCTATCTATCCCTCTATCTATCTTTCTATCTATCTATCCCTCTATCTATCTATCTATCCCTCTATCTATCTATTTATCTATCCCTCTATCTATCTATCTATCTATCTATCTATCTATCTATCCCTCTATCTATCCCTCTATCTATCTATCCCTCTATCTATCTATCTATCTATCTCTCTATCTATCCCTCTATCTATCCCTCTATCTATCTATCTATCTATCTATCTATCTATCTATCTATCCCTCTATCTATCCCTCTATCTATCTATCTATCTATCTATCCCTCTATCTATCCCTCTATCTATCTATCTATCATCTATCTACTATCTATCATCATCATTAAGCACCTCAGTCATCACAAACAGCACAAGGTAAAATATGATTTCAAATTTGCATTTCCATATTTAAAGATTTCACAGTAACCAAGTACCGCATTGGAAATTCTCGACTTTATTTACAAGGCACGCATTATATTTTTAAGTAAAGGTATCAGGGTGGACATAAATCAAGCATGTAATTTTACTGCAGAACATTCATCACAAATTGAGACTGGAATGTGTAATCTACCAAATACACGAATTGCCGGCTCAGCATTGAGTCCAGGTAACAGATGCAGTTTAGTGAGTTCTGGGGTTAAAGCCCCCGATACACAATACATATCTGCCGAATGAACCATGGTTTGGCCGATCAATCAGCTGACCAGTATCTTTCCGGACACCTATCTCTTGGCATTGCCGAGCACTCCTGTATGAGACAGTCTGGCAGCGGCTTATCTACTGCACAACAATAGGATCAGCAGTCCAAAACAGAACATGCTGGATCCTTCTCTCCACTGACATCATTTGTTGGGGGAGAGTCAGGAGGCGCCATACACATTAGACTATCCGTGGGTTCTGTCTATGTATGGGGGTCTTAACATAAGACTAATTTGGGGGTCACAAAGGCCACATTCCTTCACAACAAAATTCAGTACAATACATATGAATACGAATCCCCGCGTTCACTCATTACACACTTCTCCGCTGCAGTTTATAGTATATTGTGGTATCTGCGGCATGCTTAGCATTTTTGCAGATTTGCATCAGTTTTTTACTGTGGATTCAACTATTTGTAATGTAAACTGTTCAATAAACTACAAATTCACAGTAACATCTGCATGTCTAACAGGTTAATTTTTCTTAGAATTCACAGCAATATGTTGTTACCATCATATCAGACAAATATCAGCTGAGGCAATAATATACATATTATTATTATTATACATATTATATTACTATTATACATATATTACATATATATTACTATCATACATATATATATATACACACATTACATATTATTATACATATTATTATATATACACTACTCACAAAAAGTTAGGCATATTTGGCTTTCTGGTGGAAGTTATGTAAAACATAAAAGCTTGATGCTACAGTGATCTGAAAGTAAGGCATTTAAGTAGAAACATGCAATGGTGATTTCCTCATCTTACGAAAAAATGTCTCAATAAGGCTATGTGCGCACGTTGCGTACAGTCAATGCAGACATTTCTGCAGCGATCTGAAGAGCACACGTGCGCTTCAAATCGCTGCAGAAAATGTCCGTAGTGAAAAAAAAAAAGCTGATTCCATGCGCTCTGCCTGCAGCTCCTGCCATAGACAGAGCAGGAGCTGCCGGCAAAGCGCAAGCAAGAAGTGACATGTCACTTCTTAGAACGCGCGCTCCGGGCAGCAACCGAAGCGCTGCGCTCTAAGACGCCACGTGCGCACGGCCCCTGCACAATCTCCATAGATTGTGCAGGGGATGCAGGACGCATGCAGTTACGCTGCGCTACAAAGCGCAGCGTAACTGCATGAATTACGCACACGTGCGCACATAGCCTAAGTTGTCATGTGGCCTTGAGGACCAATTACAGCTTGACAATGATGTCTCCTGCTGGTCACAAGTGGAGCTATTGTCTTTTGAAGCATTGCGTCCCACTTTTCTTGAAGGGCGGCCATCAAGTCATTGAGGTTCTGGGGTACAGAATTATGAGCCTCTACACAGTCACTGAGCCTATCCCGTAGGTTGTCTAAGGGACACAGATCTAGAGAAAGTGCAGGCCACTGCATTTGAGGTTCCCCAGTCTCTGTAGCTGGAGCAACGAAGTCCATGAAGAGGAAATTAGTCCTGTGTTGTTCATGCAAAGGCAAAATGACTGGATTAATGATGCTATTCAAGTAGTATGGGCTTGTAACTGTACCATTCACAAAGTGAAGGGCAGTACTGTATTGACTAGACACACCTGCCCACACTAACACCACACTCACCAAAGGCTCATCTGGTGACAACAGTGGTCTATGCATAGTGCTCTCGCTGACGTCTCCAACATCATTGGCAGTCATCATTTTTGCTCATCATGAATTGACTTTCATCAGTGAATAGCCCTGAGGCCCACTGGTCCCTCGTCCAGTAAGACAATGACGTCAGTGCCTGGAGGTCAAGTAACCTTGCAGGGTGCCTAGCACGCAGACTATGCTAATATAAACAGTTTTGAATGGTTTTATGTGACACTTGGGTGCCTCTCCCCTCCCTTAAATGTGCCTGGATTTGTGTGACATTCATTACCTGGTTACGAAGGGCATTGTTCACAATGAAGCGGTAATTAGTGTGGGATGTGGCCACAGGATGTCCACTTTTATGCCTTTCTCTGACTCTTCCAGTCTCTATGTATCTCTGTTGCAACCAGTTGATGACACTCTGTGACACTCTAAGCTCAGTGGCCACTTCCATCTCCGAACATCCTGCTTGAAGTCTCACAATGGCGAGGTACTGATGATCAATTGTTAGGTGTCGACTTGGTCTCATAATGTCAAAATGTGGACACCATGATGAGGAGGACTGTTTAAATACCAATTATAATTGAACCCCGAAATTTATTGGGCGATTCATGGATAAAACACCTGTTGTGAATTTTGCAATTAAGCTCCTTGTAATAGAACAGCAAGTTGTGCAAAAATTACTGAAACATTGAATAGATGGGCATGTGCAATCAAAAGTTTAGCGAAGATCTCATTAAGTTCATTTGAAAAGATTAGAGTTCATTTTAGGATCATCCTGAAATTTCACCCAAAAGCCAAATACTCCTAACTTTTTCTGAGTAGTGTATATACACTCAACAAAAATATAAGCGCAACACTTTTGTTTTTGCTCCCATTTTTCATGAGCTCAACTCTAAAATCTAAGGCTTTTTCTATGTCCACAAGAGGTCTTTTTCTCTCAAATATTGTTCATAAATTTGTTTAAGTCTGTGTTAGTGAGCACTTCTTTGTCGAGATAATCCATCCACCTCACAGGTGTAGCATATTAAGATTCTGTTTAGACAGCATGATTATTGCACTGGTGTGCTTTAGGCTGGCCACAATAAAAGGCCACTCTAAAATGTGCAGTTTTATCACACAGCTCAATGCCACAGAAGTCGCACGTTTTGAGAGAGTGTGCAACTGGCATACTGACTTCAGTAATGTCCACCAGAGCAATTTCCCATGAATTGAATGTTCATTTCTCTACCATTAGGCATCTCCAAAGGTGTTTCAGAGAATTTGGCAACACATCCAACTGGCCTCACAACTGCAGACCACGCATAACCACACCAGCCCAGGACCTCAACATCCAGCAACTTTACCTCGAAGATCGCCTCACATCAGCTACGTGGACAGCTGCTGCAACAATTAATTTGCATAACCAAAGAATTTCTGCACAAACTGTCAGAAACCATCTCAGGGAAGCTCATGTGCTTGCTCATCACACTCATTGGGGTCTCCACCTGACTGCAATTCATTGTCATAACCGCCTCAATTGGGCAGATGCTCATATCCGATGGCATCCGGCACGTTGGAGAGGTGTTCTCTTTATGGATTATCTCTAGTTACTCTTCACGGATTAATTATGGTTTTCCCTATACAGGGCAGATGCAAGACTGGCATTGTGTGCGTGAGTGGTTTGCTGATGTCAATATTGTGAATTGCGTGGCCCATGGTGGCGATGGGGCCATTGTATAGGCATAAGTATGTTATGGACAACAAACACTTTGTTATGGACAACAAACAAGCATTTTATTGATGCCATTTTGAATGCACAGAAATACCATGACAAGATCCTGAGGGCCATTGTTGTGCCATTCATGCTCTGGATTGATGTATACGACATTGTGGTCAAGTTCCTGCCAATATCCAGGGACTTTTCACAGCCACTGAAGATTAGTGGACCAACATTCCACAGACCATAATCAACAACCTGATAAACTCTATGCGAAAGAGATGTGTTGCACCACAACTTATTTTCCGACTCCCCTGGCCATTCCAATACTGCCAAACTGCACATTTTAAAGTCACCTTTTATTGTGGCCAGTCTAAGGCACACCTGTACAATAATTATGCTGTGAAATCAGCACCTTGATATGCCACACCTGTGAGGTGGATGGATTATCTCAGTAAAGGAGAAGTGCTCACTAACACAGATTTAGACAAATTTGTGCGCCATATTTGAATGAAAAAGGGTTTTTGTGTACATAGAAAAAGTCTTAAATCTTAGAGTTCAGCCCTTCAAAGTTGAGAGCAAATGTGTTGCTTTTATGTTCTTGTTCATTATATATATATATATATATATATATATATATATATATATATATATATATATATACAGTTAGGTCCAGAAATATTTGGACAGTGACACAATTTTCGCGAGTTGGGCTCTGCATGCCACCACATTGGATTTGAAATGAAACCTCTACAACAGAATTCAAGTGCAGATTGTAACGTGTAATTTGAAGGTTTGAACAAAAATATCTGATAGAAATTGTAGGAATTGTACACATTTCTTTACAAACACCACATTTTAGGAGGTCAAAAGTAATTGGACAAATAAACCAAACCCAAACAACATATTTTTATTTTCAATATTTTGTTGCAAATCCTTTGGAGGCAATCACTGCCTTAAGTCTGGAACCCATGGACATCACCAAATGCTGGGTTTCCTCCTTCTTAATGCTTTGCCAGGCCTTTACAGCTGCAGCCTTCAGGTCTTGCTTGTTTGTGGGTCTTTCCGTCTTAAGTCTGGATTTGAGCAAGTGAAATGCATGCTCAATTGGGTTAAGATCTGGTGATTGACTTGGCCATTGCAGAATGTTCCACTTTTTTGCACTCATGAACTCCTGGGTAGCTTTGGCTGTATGCTTGGGGTCATTGTCCATCTGTACTATGAAGCGCCGTCCGATCAACTTTGCGGCATTTGGCTGAATCTGGGCTGAAAGTATATCCCGGTACACTTCAGGATTCATCCGGCTACTCTTGTCTGCTGTTATGTCATCGATAAACACAAGTGACCCAGTGCCATTGAAAGCCATGCATGCCCATGCCATCACGTTGCCTCCACCATGTTTTACAGAGAATGTGGTGTGCCTTGGATCATGTGCCGTTCCCTTTCTTCTCCAAACTTTTTTCTTCCCATCATTCTGGTACAGGTTGATCTTTGTCTCATCTGTCCATAGAATACTTTTCCAGAACTGAGCTGGCTTCATGAGGTGTTTTTCAGCAAATTTAACTCTGGCCTGTCTATTTTTGGAATTGATGAATGGTTTGCATCTAGATGTGAACCCTTTGTATTTACTTTCATGGAGTCTTCTCTTTACTGTTGACTTAGAGACAGATACACCTACTTCACTGAGAGTGTTCTGGACTTCAGTTGATGTTGTGAACGGGTTCTTCTTCACCAAAGAAAGTATGCAGCGATCATCCACCACTGTTGTCATCCATGGACGCCCAGGCCTTTTTGAGTTCCCAAGCTCACCAGTCAATTCCTTTTTTCTCAGAATGTACCCGACTGTTGATTTTGCTACTCCAAGCATGTCTGCTATCTCTCTGATGGATTTTTTCTTTTTTTTTAGCCTCAGGATGTTCTGCTTCACCTCAATTGAGAGTTCCTTAGACCGCATGTTGTCTGGTCACAGCAACAGCTTCCAAATGCAAAACCACACACCTGTAATCAACCCCTTTTAACTACTTCATTGATTACAGGTTAACAAGGGAGACGCCTTCAGAGTTAATTGCAGCCCTTAGAGTCCCTTGTCCAATTATTTTTGGTCCCTTGAAAAAGAGGAGGCTATGCATTACAGAGCTATGATTCCTAAACCCTTTCTCCGATTTGGATGTGAAAACTCTCATATTGCAGCTGGGAGTGTGCACTTTCAGCCCATATTATATATACAATTGTATTTCTGAACATGTTTTTGTAAACAGCTAAAATAACAAAACTTGTGTCACTGTCCAAATATTTCTGGACTTAACTGTATATATATATATATATATATATATATATATATATATATATATATATATATTAACTATAGTTAGTCATTTTGTCAAAACAAACTTTGCCTAACGGATGGGATATTTAAAAAAATAAATTCAATCATGGTCACCTACTGGCTCTCACCTGGATCCAGCAAAGGCTGCCTAATAGTCTGAACCAAGACAGGAAGAGATGATTCACTGTTCCACCAACTGCTAGACCGCTGAAGTCTATGAGTACCTGCATTGGTCAGATGACTAAGTTATGTGTTATCACAAAACATCTGATTAGATGCTGCTCAAGTCCAGTGACTGCCATTGAAGCCAATCTCAGACAGCTGCAGTCGGATGAATGTTGAAATCACCATTTCCAATCTCTGCGTAGCTCACTAATCAGCATGCACAAGATCAGGGTTGGTGGTTACTTTTTAAATATCCCGTACCCTGGGCAATTATATTTGGAACAGACAACCCCTTTGACATGAGGAAAGCACCTCCCATCGCCTACTATTTCTCGCTACTCTCTTTGAGAAAATATCCACAATCTATTTTTATTCTTTGTAACATTTTTACATGTAAAATATGAACTGGGTCAGTTCTGGAGGAAAATCCCTTGTGACACAAATATAGAAGAGCTGTTATTTTGATTAAGATATACCCACACTGTTAAGTAAAATATTCAGACTGCTCCTCTATAGCTGAAGTTACTATTATTTTCTTCACACATCCACATACCCTAATATCGTCCTTAGAGAGGAAGTTACAATTCTTATGAGGAAATTGCTGCTCCTTCAAAACACAATTACCCTCTTCACCAAGAATGGAAATAATCAGATTGGCGTATTTTAAGGGGCTATATTCAAAACTATGCAAATCATTACACCTAGTGTAGCCATGTTTCATGAAAACAGACCACTAGTACTCAGCTTATATCAGTAGAATGACCTTATTTCTTATAATGTGAACGCATCAGCTGTGAACTGTGCACAGACCCTGTCATGCGCACTTCACATCTGTAGGTGGAGCCAGGCTCCATTTTTTGTAGCCTATTTCCCTCACCCACTCACTGCTGTGACGCCTTGGCCTATCAGGTCGTCACAGGACATTGTGCAATCTGCCCTTCTGCATGGTGTCATCTCCTCCTTGGTTACGGATCCCTAGCCTGTGGTGTTGCTAAGAACAAGCTAATCAAAATCCTAGAAACACTCTGCACCACACCCACCAGACACACCAGTGGACAGCCTGAAGGGAATAGGGCTGGACACTTGGGGGGTGGGTAAAGGGAGGTCAGGAGTGTCAGGAATAGTCAGTCAAGTGGTGACTCTCGAGAGGAGAGGTCACAAGTCGTTGGAGGAGGTTAGGAGCTGGGCTCCTCAGTTACTAGGTGACAGACGTTGGTCTGGGCCTTGTAGGAGCTGGAACCCCGGTCGCAGAGGATCGTGTCAAGGGGCACGGAACTGCCGAGCAGGGCAGCCGGCGGCCTTGAGCCATCTCCGGGCAGGGGCCAGGGCACGGCGGGGTACGTGGACCCTAGGCCGGGAAGTAGCTTCACGCGTCCTGGTAATTTACCCGACGAGGTTGAAGACTTCACGATTCGTCCTCCACCTGCTCCAAAATCGGGGTACTAGCGCAACAAGGGGGATAGGACTTTCCCAATATACAGTCCAGAAAATCCCAAGCGTGAACCCTGAGAGCAAGCTCACTCCGTTAGCCATACGGGTGAGCGGGACCCATTCAGTTTCAAGCTGAGAGGGACCAACTACAGACAGAGGTGCCAAGGTCAAGGTTACAGGCTAACAGGCAACACCATAGGGCACGGGATCCCAGCGTGTTCCCTCTTTGCTGCTGCGGTGCCAAGAATTACAAGTTGTTGGTGTCAGCGTTATTGGACTGAGTGAGTATGCAGTGACCCTTTCCTCCCCAACGGTGCTCCCCTTTCACCATCACAAAGCCCCGGGGCATCTTCCCCCTACCCACGAAAGGGTTAAACATCTGGCTGCCATTCCACCGCCACCGGGCGCTCCCAACAGCAGCGGTGGTATCTCACCTTACCCCACACCGTGGGTGGCGTCACGAACTCTAACCACAAAATCCCCTGTAAATAACCCCCTTTTAGTTCGAGTGTCTGCGCGACACCACTCGGGTCCTGAGACCCCTCCAGCCACCGCAGATCCGGATCCGAACGGCGGCCCGGCTGCTGGGGCGGTACACTGCTACTTATCATGTTCACAGCAAGCAAATCATAACTGGCTGCTACACTCTGCACACTGTAAGTAGGGGTGACAGAATGTCACACCAGGGAGGTGGTGGTGACATCTTCCATTGGTGAGAACAGTTGGAAAGCTTGGAATTAGAAGTACAATGGCAGACTACCTGACCTATTCTCATCAATGGATGAAGTTACCACCGCAGTCCTGGTGTCTGACCTGTGCTCAGAAATCACAAAGTCTGCTCCTGACATGCTGTCACAGCTGGTAAAAATAATTGCCGCTGCCATGGTTCCCAACATGCTGTTACAGAATGCAGAGTGCAGCAGTCAAATCATTACAGGCTACTGCTCTCTGCACACTGTAAGTAGTGGTGAGCAGTGACCTTGGTCGGCTTTAGGGGTCCTAACTGCCCAACTCCCCTAATGCCTTCTCCTATGTTATTAGGATCTGTTAGCTGTATCTATTTCTGGGAAAGCAGAGTTGCAAGCTCTCCCATTAGCAGTTTTCAAAAAGACCCACATTTTTCAAGATAAAAATATACCTAAGAAATACAGTAGCTGCAAGGAATGGTTGGGTTCAAAACCCTTGTGTCAACATTACCGCAAGTAAAAAAATGAAAATTATTATTTTTATAATGCTAATCACCCTTATTTCTCCCATTTAAAACAAAGTATTTTAAAAAAATAAAACAAAAATAAATATGGTTGGTATGAAGGCATCCATAAAATGTCCGTACTGTCAAAATATATTAATTAACCCCAATGGTAAATGTCATAAACAGAAAAATAATCAAAATGCAATAATAGATCAAAAATTTGAATGAACCCCAAATTAGTATTAATAAACACGACTGCTCTCTATATAAAAAACAAGCCCCCAACAGCACCATCAATGGAAAAACAATAACAAACTAGTCTTGGAAAATTATGGCACTTTCTTTTTTTTTTAAACTTGTCAATTTTCTTTCAACATTAAAATGTACATTTATTCACTGCTAAATTATATTGCACTGCCTGGAGGGGTGAATTTAAATTTTTGCCTCAATTTGCAGGGAAGCCAGAATAGGCAGTCCATGGTGACACTGTCCGCACGTCAATATCACATTGCAGTCAACCAAAAAATGGTTCTCACCGAAATCCTAAACTACATCTTTCCTTTCTGTCATTCGGAGTTCAGCTCTGCACACTCCTGCTGGCACGGGGGTGTTAGACTCTGTTCACACTACAGAGTCTGACAAGCAACCTGAGACTTCTGGTTTGTTCAGCCAGAGTCGGGTGTCAGCTGGTTCTGGTTCACTGTTTATCAGCTGTGCAGGAGTTAATTCCTGCAGGCTGGTGAGCAGGACCTAAATGCTCAGGTTACTGATTGCCAAGTGCAGCTGTCTCCTCCTATTTAGTGCATGGTTTCATTCCTATGATAGCTTCAGTGATTCCGGTCTTGGTGTTAATCCTGTTCATGGTGATCTGTGCTGTGTTTCTGAGTGGTGTGGGCGTTTCTCAGTTGTACGTTTCTTCCTCACCTTTTTCGTTGCTCCCCAGTATACATATTGTCTAACCTGGGTGTGTTGAGTGCTATGTGTACAAGTTTCCATTCTCCTTTGTCCGTGTTGTTTTGTGAGTTTTGTCTTTTTGTTTTATGGCCTGCCCCAAGGGTGGGGGAGAGGGGGAGTAAGATCAGGGCCTGGAAAGGAGTTAGGGTCACGGTGGGGGCTCGGTTCTGGTTACCATCAAACCTAGCTCCAAGATAAGGAACAGTGAAGGGTTGTAAGTCTGAGGGCCAGTTTAGGGGCCCTTTTACTATCTCCAAATACCCCGTGACACCTTTCTTTTGCATACACCTAGTAAAATGTAAGCAATTGCTTCTTTTTTACGAAGGGAATAAAAATTTACTAATTTACTAGCAGGTAGTTGTTAACTTCATACCTCTTCTACCCTGAGATTATCTCTCTCAGCTCAAGTGCTGATTATCCTGCTTAATTTTACCTTACATCAACACAGGAGCTGTTTCTCTTCCGCTCTGCTCTGTTGACAGGGCATCACTGATAACCAGCTCCCCACAGTTAAGCTGGTGTCACACATAACGACGACGACAACGACGTCGCTGCTACGTCACCATTTTCTGTGACGTTGCAGCGACGTCCCGTCGCTGTCGCTGTGTGTGACATCCAGCAACGACCTGGCCCCTGCTGTGAGGTCGCCGGTCGTTGCTGAATGTCCAGCTTCATTTTTTGGTCGTCACTCTCCCGCTGTGACACACACATCGCTGTGTGTGACAGCGAGAGAGCGACGAAATGAAGCGATCAGGAGCCGGCACTGGCAGCTGCGGTAAGCTGTAACCAGCGTAAACATCGGGTAACCAAGGGAAGACCTTTCCCTGGTTACCCGATGTTTACGCTGGTTACCAGCCTCCGCTCTTGCTGCCAGTGCCGGCTCCTGCACTGTGACATGTGGCTGCAGTACGCATCGGGTAATTAACCCGATGTGTGCTGCAGGAGAGCAAGGAGCCAGCGCTAAGCGCGGCTCCCTGCTCTCTGAACTGTGACATGTAGCTGCAGCACACATCGGGTTAATTAACCCGATGTGTGCTGCAGGAGAGCAAGGAGCCAGCGCTAAGCGCGGCTCCCTGCTCTCTGAACTGTGACATGTAGCTGCAGCACACATCGGGTTAATTAACCCGATGTGTGCTGCAGGAGAGCAAGGAGCCAGCGCTAAGCGCGGCTCCCTGCTCTCTGAACATGTAGCACAGCGACCTTATGATCGCTGCTTCTGCTGTGTTTGACAGCTAAGCAGCGATCATAACAGCGACTTACAAGGTCGCTGTTACGTCACCGAAAATGGTGACGTAACAGCGACGTCGTTGTCGCTGTCGTTTAGTGTGACCTGGGCTTTAGGCAACGGGGAGATAGCTGTCAAACTACATAACATCGGGTGTGACACCTCATACACAATGCAGAGGGGGTGAGAAAGAGCTGCTATGTTGATGTGACGTCACTGGAAGTGGCAGAATCATTGGCAGGAGTGGTCCAAGACAACTTTAAGCCAGAACAGATCATTGCATGGCAGAACAGACAGGTACCTACCGGTAAGTTCCTAGCGCCATTGCAAAAAAAAAACCCAATGTCCCCTTCAAGACAGTCTATTTGGCAATTTAATCTATATTTGCCCTTTACCATAGCGCAATGAACCATCAAAGTATTGGGCTTAGAAAGCTATTAATTCTTGTCCATGTACATATAGGCTCCAGTTCATCAAGACTGATGTTTTGTAAGATATTCTTGAGGAAGAGTGTGTTGGTGTAAAATGTGCCAAGAAGCATAAGCGTTTTAATGAATGTGGCACATTATCAGCAGCTGTGCATCACCGCAAGAAATGTACAGGAGTCAGGCACTTGTGTACATGGCCTCGTCGTTTACATCAGTTTTGTAGCGTAAATTATATCTAATTTTTCAGGCTCCATACTGTTAGGAAATTTGCTTTCTATGCATATGTGAACTAGTAAGGGACCTAGAAATGCAGAGAATTTCTAACCTCCTCAATAATATTCTGGGGTAGAAACAGATTACATCTTCAATAGCGCCAATCCTATCACTGTAGAGACTGTGTGGGTTTCACTAAGTAAATAAACCCATGTTTCAACACGAAAATTACATATTTCATAAATGACACTTTAGGCTTAAATAAAAAGGAGTGTGTAATTGAAACTGGAGGCAGAAATGTGTTGTTTTTACCCCCGGTGGCCATTTGTAATGTCCTGCCAACACAACTTGGACTTTTAGCAATAACAACATAGCAGTCTGAGGAGAGTCTCAGCTGGAGAGGCCTCAAATCACAAAGTGCAGGAAGGAATCTTACTACCACATCAATAAACAGTAGCCTTTCCTTTACTCAACGTTGCCCCTAAAGTATGCTGTAACTCACATAGGAGATTATATATATCCATATCCTACAAGAAGAACCTTCATTACTGATGACTTTCTCCTAATCTAAACTCTACGGATCACAAATGCCTCATTTTTCACATCATAGCTCATTGAGCCTCGATTCCATCTCCTACATTCTTTTAAATTGGCAGATCCTTTCTGCTGCTGCTCTAAGACATCTTTATCCGATTCTATCTTCCATTCTTCCAGTCCTCCCTAGTCTATCAACGCCAATACGTACCTTAAAGGGGTGGTTCACCCATTTTTTTTATTTTCTGTATGAGCTCTACTTACCTTTCTAGGCGTCTTCTGCATTGGCTTCTGTTTCCAGTTCTGGCACTGAGCGGCGCTATCCTGCACGCTCAGTGCCGGTCACATGACCCCCTGGAGCTGTGGCCGCCGGCATCCTCTGACGTCCCGGCATTTCCGGGCTCTCAAACAAGACGGGTACGTCACAGGATGCCGGCGCCACTCAGATTGAGTGACAGGGCTGTGGGCGGTGTCTACCGCACGTCACAGCTCAGCATCGAGGGGAGGATCCGGAGGACGTTTGTGTGGAGCCGGCTAGCGTCCTGCAGATGGTGAGACACGGGGCGCCAGTGTGCAGTGCAGGGGGGGGGTCTTCAGCTGAATCCCCCCCTGCACGTAAGTATGTGCTCACACTGTCCACCCGCCCGCTCTGCTGCGATGTCAGGAGAGCGGCCGGTGTCGGGCAGTGTGATCATCTGCTCCTCCCTGCAGCAAGACACTGAAAGGCATGTCACCGCTGTGCTCTGCCACCTGTCCTGCTGCATGGGACCAACTGTCTGCACTCTGTCACCTGCACCACAAGTCACAGAGTGGAGACAGTTGGTGACAGAGCACCTCTGCCCCCCCCCGTTCTTTCCCCACTCTCTTCTCTCCCCCCACTCTTCTCCCCCTCCCCTCTTCCCCCTCTTTTCTGCCCCCCTCTTATCCCTCTCTCCTCTCCCCTCTCTTTTCCCTCGCTCTCTTCCCCCCTCGCTCTCTTTTCCTCCCCCCGCGCTCTCTTTTCCTCCCCCCGCGCTCTTTTCCTCCCCCCTGCGCTCTCTTTTCCTCCCCCCTGCGCTCTCTTTTCCTCCCCCTGCGCTCTCTTTTCCTCCCCCCCTCGCTCTCTTTTCCTCCCCCCTCGCTCTCTTTTCCTCCCCCCTCGCTCTCTTTTCCTCCCCCCCTCGCTTTCTTTTCCTCCCCCCTCGCTCTCTTTTCCTCCCCCCTCGCTCTCTTTTCCTCTCCCCTTGCTTTCTTTTCCTCCCCCCTCGCTCTCTTTTCCTCCCCCCTCGCTCTCTTTTCCTCCCCCCTCGCTCTCTTTTCCTCCCCCCTCGCTCTCTTTCCCCCCCGCTCGCTCTCTTTTCCTCCCCCCTCGCTCTCTTTTCCTCCCCCCCTCGCTTTCTTTTTCTCCCCCTCGCTCTCTTTTCCTCCCTCCTCGCTCTCTTTTCCTCCCCCCTCGCTCTCTTTTCCTCCCCCCTCGCTCTCTTTTCCTCCCCCCTCGCTCTCTTTTCCTCCCCCCTCGCTCTCTTCTCCCCCCCTCGCTCTGTTCTCCCCCCCGCTCGCTCTCTTTCCCCCCCGCTCGCTCTCTTTTCCTCCCCCCTGCTCGCTTTCTTTTCCTCCCCCCCTCGCTCTCTCTCTTTTCCCTCGCTCTCTCCTGGCATGGTCAGTACAGAAATCTCTCCATCGTGGAGGGGTGAGAGGGAGTAATAAACATGGAGTCCCTACTGTGTCTGTGTATTTATTTCTAATAAAGTATTTTTCTCTGTGTGGTCTTTTTTTTTTAAACCCTTTATTGGAGATTCTTAATGGCCAGGTCAACCTTGGCCTGACATTAAGAATCTCAGGCTTTATACCAGCGGGTAAAACATAGCTGGTATTAACCCCTTATTACCCAGCGTGCCACCTGCCACCAGGGCCACTGGAAGAGTTGGATACAGCGCCAGAAGATGGCGCTTCTATGAAAGCGCCATTTTCTGGGGCGGCTGTGGACTGCTATTCGCAGCGGGGGGCCCAGAAAGTTTGGGCACCCTTCACTGCGGATTCCAATCCCCAGCTGCCTAGTTGTACCTGGCTGGACTCAAAAATTCGGCGAAGCCCATGTCATTTTTTTTTTTAATTATTTCATGACATTCATGAAATAAAAAAAAAAAAGGGCTTCTCTATATTTTTGGTTCCCAGCCGGGTACAACTAGGCAGCTGGGGGTTGGGGGCAGCCCGTAGCTGCCTGCTGTACCTGGCTAGCATACAAAAATATGGCGAAGCCCACGTCATTTTCTTAAAAACGTTTTCAGGGAAAAACCTTTATAAAAAAAAATGCTTCCCTGCATTTCTATTGCCAGTGAAATTAACACCAAGCAGCGGGGGCTAGCAGCCAGTAGCTGCTTTGGTTACCCTTAGCAACAGAAAATGCAGCGGGAGCCCACAAACAATGTGATTTTTTTGTTTTTTTATTTTTAATGAATTTTTTTTTAAAAAAATCGGCATGGGCTTCGCCCATCGAGCACCAGAGCATTTTACTGCTCAATTCATCCCAAGTAATCAGATGACTCCAGTGTCGGACGATTACTTGTTCTGTGTCCCCCTGCATCCATCGCAGCGTGTACGGGCTGTGAGGTCAGCGGAGTGGAGACAGTGACATGCTCTGCTCTGACACATAGTGTGCTGCATGTCACTATCTTTCTCCACTCTGGCACTTGTAGTGCAGGTGACCGGATGCTACATGTCACTGTCTTCACTATGGGACTTGTTGTGCAGGTGAGAGTGTATACAGTTGGTACTATGCAGCAGAAATCACAGAGTGGGGCAGTTAGTGACATGTATCATCCGGTCACCTGCACAACAAGTCCCAGAGTGGATACAGTGACATGCAGCACACTATGTGTCAGAGCAGAGCATGTCACCAACTTGCTCTGCTCTGTCACCTGCGGTGCTGCATGTCACGTTTTTGCCGCGATTTGGTGCCTTTTTTGCTGCGTTTTTGCTCACTGCGTTTTTAATCAGTGCACAATGCCATTAAAGATTGTTGATGAAAAAAATAAAAAAGGTCTGATGTCATTTCCTTATTCAAAATGTTCATTGTATGCAGGAGAGCAGACAGCAGCTGCAGAACTACAAGGCTCAGCATCCTCCATCCAGGACTGTATGCAGTTTTTTACCCAAAAAGAAAAAAAAAATGACGTGGGCTTCGCCATATTTTTGTATGCTAGCCGGGTACAGCAGGCAGGTACGGACTGCCCCCAACCCCCAGCTGCCTAGTTGTACCCGGCTGGGAACCAAAAATATAGAGAAGCCCTTTTTTTTTTTAAATTATTTCATGAATTTCATGAAATAATTTAAAAAATAAATGACGTGAGCTTCGCCTAATTTTGGTGTCCAGCCGGGTACAACTAGGCAGCTGGGGATTGGAATCCACAGTGAAGGGTGCCCAAGCTTTCTGGGCACCACCACTGCGAATTGCAGTCCGCAGCCACCCCAGAAAATGGCGCTTTCATAGAAGCGCCATCTTCTGGCGCTGTATCCAACTCTTCCAGCTGCCCTGATGCCGGGTGGCTAGCCGGGTAATAATGCCCGAAAATCATGGTGTCACGCCAATATTAGACATGGCCACCATGAATTTCTAGTAATGATAAAAAAAAAAAAAAAACACAACACACAGAAAAATATTTTTATTAGAAATAAAACACAACACAATTAGTGACTCCATCTTTATTGAAATAAACCCCCCTCCGCAGTAATCCTGGGTTAGGGTCCCGCGTTGTCCAATCCGGATCCAATATCATCTGATCGGTTTGCTGGAAGGCAGAGCGATCAGATGATGTGTCAGGTTAAAGGATGTGAATCACATCATACATCAGCTGATTGTATAAAAGCCGATTATACAATCAGCTGATGCATCAGTGCAAAAAAAATAAATAAATAAATAAATAAATACTCACGTCTGTGCTGATTACCGGCAGCTCCTACAGGGGAGTCTGATCCTGGCCCATCACTGCAGGAGCTGCCGGTAATCAGCTGATGAAGTCCCCTGACGGCAGGATCAGCTGATAGCCGGCCGGGCGCGAAAAAGCCGGCGAGACTACGATCAGCTGATGCGTCAGGTGACTGCATCAGGTGATCCACCGCCAGGTCCTGCAAGCTTCGTGCGTGCCCCGGGGAGACTGCACACAGCCAGAGCGGCGGTACCGAGACAGGGGCTGGAAGCAGGCATGGCACCGGGACCCTGCAGACAGGTGAGTATGACAAACACACACACATACACACTCACACACTGTATATACACACACACACTGTATATACGCGCACACATACACATACACTGTATATACGCGCACACATACACACACACTGTATATACACACACACACACATACACTGTATATACGCGCGCACACACTTTCTTCCCCTGGCTGTGTAGAGCTGCTGCTGTCTCTGTGTGATTGATCTCAGTGCACATCCACTGGGAAGAGGCAGGGAGGAGGGTTTGGGTGGGAGCAGAGTGGGTGTATTAGACACAATGGGTGTGTTAGATAAGCCAGACACCGCCCTAGAGCCACAAAGAATTCTGGGACTTGTAGGAACTGAACACAGGAAGTCAGAGGAGAGATTAACCCCATAAGAGCCGGAGCCAGCAATGAGCATGTGCTGCTAGTGCACAATGAAAGGTAATTTTGCTGAGAAAACATAATAGATGTGTTGAGGGGCACATATTAGCAAGATTTATCAGAAAAAAAAAAAATCAGTTTTGGTAACTGGACAACTTCTTTAACTCCTCAATCAGTCAAATCCTTCCCCTTCACATGGTATAAACTATCACCTAATGTCCAGGCAGCAACTACTGAAAGGATTTTTGTATCCTTATTATCATGGTAAATGTCTAGATTTATTTTCCTTAGATTCTTTTTTTTTATTATTATTATTATTATTATTATTATTATTATTATTCTACTAGGTGGCCCGATTCTACGCATCGGGTATTCTAGAATTTACGTATTGTGTAGTTCATGTATGATTTTTGTTATATATATATATATATATATATATAGATGTTGTTGTGTGTAGTTACCAAGTGTTTGTGTAGGGGCTGTACATGTTCTGGGTGTTGTCTGGGTGTGACGGGGGGTGAGAGCGGTGTTGTATGCGTGTTGCGTTGTTTGTGGAGCGCTGTGTGTCTGTAGCGTTGTGTGTATGTTGCGCGGTTTGTGTGTGTGTGGTGTGTTTTGGGGGGAGGTATGTTTTGTGCAATGTGTGTGTTGTGCGGTATGTGCGTATATTTGCGTGTGCAGCGTTGTCTGTGTATGTGGGTGTCTGTGTAGGGCAGTTGTTTGTGGTTCCCAGTGTGTGTGTGTGTGTTGTGTTGTGCAGTGCGCGCGCGTGTGTGTGTGTTGGGGGGAGGTGTGCACTTCCCATCGTGCTCCATCCCCCATGCAGCGCACTCCCCATTGTGCTCCATCCCCCATGCAGCGCACTCCCCATCGTGCTCCATCCCCTATGCTGCGCACCCCCCATCGTGCTCCATCTCCCATGCTGCGCACTCCCAAACGTGCTCCATCCGCCATGCTGCGCACTCCCAAACGTGCTCCATCCGCCATACTCCGCACTCCCCATCGTGCTCCATCCCCCATGCAGCGCACTCCCCATCGTGCTCCATCCCCTATGCTGCGCACCCCCCATCGTGCTCCATCTCCCATGCTGCGCACTCCCAAACGTGCTCCATCCGCCACGCTGCGCACTCCCAAATGTGGTCCATCCGCCATGCTGCGCACTCCCAAACGTGCTCCATCCGCCATACTCCGCACTCCCCATCGTGCTGCATCCCCCATGCTGCGCACTCCCAAACGTGCTCCATCCGCCATGCTGCGCACTCCCAAACGTGCTCCATCCGCCATGCTGCGCACTCCCAAACGTGCTCCATCCGCCATGCTGCGCACTCCCAAACGTGCTCCATCCGCCATGCTGCGCACTCCCAAACGTGGTCCATCCGCCATGCTGCGCACTCCCAAACGTGCTCCATGCGCCATGCTGCGCACTCCCAAACGTGCTCCATCCCCCATGCTGCGCACCCCCCATGCTGCAACAGCATCAGCCTCTCTACCCACAGCATCAGCCTCTCTGCCCGCAGCATAAGCCTCTCTCCTCCCAGCATCAGCCTCTCTACCCGCAGCATCAGCCTCTCTAACCGCAGCATCAGCCTCTCTACCCGCAGCATAAGCCTCTCTCATCCCAGAATCAGCCTCTCTCATCCCAGCATCAGCCTCTCTGTCCCCAGCATCAGCCTCTCTGTCCCCAGCATCAGCCTCTCTCCTCCCAGCATCAGCCTCTCTCCTCCCAGCATCAGCCTCTCTCCTCCCAGCATCAGCCTCTCTCCTCCCAGCATCAGCCTCTCTCATCCCAGCATCAGCCTCTCTCCTCCCAGCATCAGCCTCTCTCCTCCCAGCATCAGCCTCTCTCCTCCCAGCATCAGCCTCTCTGTCCCCAGCATCAGCCTCTCTCATCCCAGCATCAGCCTCTCTCATCCCAGCATCAGCCTCTCTCCTCCCAGCATCAGCCTCTCTCCTCCCAGCATCAGCCTCTCTGTCCCCAGCATCAGCCTCTCTCCTCCCAGCATCAGCCTCTCTGTCCCCAGCATCAGCCTCTCTCCTCCCAGCATCAGCCTCTCTCCTCCCAGCATCAGCCTCTCTCCTCCCAGCATCAGCCTCTCTGTCCCCAGCATCAGCCTCTCTCATCCCAGCATCAGCCTCTCTCCTCCCAGCATCAGCATCTCTGTCCCCAGCATCAGCCTCTCTCATCCCAGCATTAGCCTCTCTCCTCCCAGCATCAGCCTTTTCTGTCCCCAGCTGATGCCTTTTCGGTCCCCAGCATCAGCCTCTCTCCTCCCAGCCTACCCCAGCCTCAGCCTCCCCCAGCATCAGCCTCTCTTCTCTCAGCCTCCCCATCCCAGCCTTCCCCAGAATCAGCCTCTCTCCTCACAGCCTCCTCCAGCACGCTGTGCTCCTCTGCCGACACTCACAGATCCGATCGCATACACTCACACACACCCACACACCCCCGATCGCATACACTCATACACCCCCGATCGCATACACTCACACACCCCCGATTGCATACACTCACACACACCCGATCGCATACACTCACACACACCCGATCGCATACACTCACACACACCCGATCGCATACACTCACGCACACACACATTGACGATATTGCACATACGCGCTCATACTCACAACATCCGGAGATACCACATGCTTCTGGCCATGTGATCCTCCGGCAGGTCCTGGAAGCTCACAGCACAGTATCGCCGTCGAGAAGCAAGCGATATCCCAGGATGTTGTGAGTATGTGGATGCGATGTGATGTGTGTGTGTGTGTGTGTGTGTGTGTGCGTGTGCTGTTATGTGCGTGCGTGTGTGTATTTTCCGCCGCTGCAGGACCTTGATGCGCTGGTAACTATGCTACCATGGTTACCAGCGCATCTCGTCCCCCGCTCGCACGGGAGCCCACACCAGCATTCGCCGGCCAGCCCCAGCAATGCGAGGGTATGTGTCGGCTGGTTTGGCGGCGTACGCTGATATGGGCTCCCGGGGGTACAGTACTCACCTGGTAGTCGTGGCTCCCTGACCGTGTCGGTTCGGGGAATGCGGGGGGGGGGCCCAGAGCTAGCGTGCATTGCGTGAGGGGGGTGGGGCGTGGCCGAGTTGCCAATGCCTACAGGGTGCCGGGGCGAGAGGCCAATCTGTGGGGGGCGGAGCCTGGGAGAGCGGCCGGCCAATCCGTGTGGGGGGGCGGGGCCATGGCGAGCCCAGCGGCCAATCAGCTTTGTGTCACCGTAAGGACACAATTTTGGAGCAAGACAGACAGACAGACAGACAGATAGACAGACAGACAGAATAAGGCAATTATATATATAGATGGAGTATAAGAATGTTATTCTTAATGAATAAACTTAGGATATAAAGACATATATAACAAATAAATATTCACAACACTTTAATACTAGAAATATTAGAAATGTTACTCCAACCCTTTGTTATTGTTATTTTTCCCCAGGTTTTTGCCACCTAATCTGAAACCAGCATAATGTAGAGACAGAGACCCTGATTCTAGAGTCCCTTATTGGGCTATTTGCTACAGTTTTTATAAAATCACTGTTTTCTCAGCAAGAAATTATCAAAAGAGGATTAGTAATCCTGCTGCTATCTAGTTCTCCATAAAGCAATGCACATCAGTGATTGGCAGAAAGCTGTCAATCATTGATATGGGCAGGGTTACTACAGAGCTCAGCATTCAGAGAGCTGATGGATCTTCAACAGAGTAAACAGTGATTTTATAAAAAAAAGTACAAAATGCAGCTCAGTAAGTGACACATCTCTGGAATCAGCATCTCTATTCCTATATCATGCTTGCAAAAACCTGGTGATTGATACCCTTTGAGGCTCCCTTGGCTAATGACAAGATGCTAAAACATCAACAACAAAATATGAAAAAATAATATCATATACAGTTGAAACCAGGAGTTTACATACACTATCTAAAAAGACACATCTGCATGTTTTTCCTCACGATCTGACATGAAACCAGAATAAACCTTTTCCCGTTTTAGGTCAATTAGGAACCAGAATTATTTATATTTGCCAAATGCCAGAATAATGAGAGAGAGAGAGAGAGAGAGAGAGAGAGAGAGAGTCAAGTTTACATACACTAAGAGTACTACCGTGTTTCCCCGATAGTAAGACACCCCCGATAGTAAGACGTAGTGGGGGTTTTGGGGGGGTCGGCTAATGTAAGACGTACCCCGAAAGTAAGACGTAGTAAAAATGTATTTATTTTTTTTCTTCTTTACAGTACAGTTACAGCGGCCGAGCGCTCAGCTGAGCGCCCTGACATGCCGGCGGCCGAGCGCTCAGCTGAGAGCCCTGACATGCCGGCGGCCGAGCGCTCAGCTGAGCGCCCTGACTTGCCGGCGGCAAAGCGCATGTTAGGGCGCTCAGCTGAGCGCTTTGCCGCCGGCAAGTCAGGGCGCTCAGCTGAGCGCTTTGCCGCCGGCAAGTCAGGGCGCTCAGCTGAGAGCTGTCACATGCCGGCGGCATGTCAGGGCGCTCAGCTGAGCGCTCGGCCGCCGGCATGTTAGGGCGCTCAGCTGAGCGCCCTGACTTGCCGGCGGCAAAGCGCTCAGCTGAGCGCCCTGACTTGCCGGCGGCAAAGCGCTCAGTTGAGCGCCCTAACATGCCGGCGACCGAGCGCTCAGCTGAGCGCCCTGACATGCCGGCGGCCGAGCGCTCAGCTGAGCGCCCTGACATGCCGGCGGCAGAGCGCTCAGCTGAGAGCTGTCACATGTCGGCGGCCGAGCGCTCAGCTGAACGCCCTGACATGCCGGCGGCTGAGCGCTCAGCTGAGAGCTGACACATGCCGGCGGTCGGGCGCTCAGCTGAGCGCCCTGACATGCCGGCGGCTTAGCGCTCAGCTGAGAGCTGACACATGCCGGCGGTCGGGCGCTCAGCTGAGCGCCCTGACATGCCGGCGGCTTAGCGCTCAGCTGAGAGCTGACACATGCCGGCGGTCTGGCGCTCAGCTGAACGCCCTGACATGCCGGCGGCTGAGCGCTCAGCTGAGAGCTGACACATGCCGGCGGTCGGGCGCTCAGCTGAACGCTCGGCTACCGAGAAATGTTGAAATGTTGCAGTAATGTTGTTCGTGGTCCATCAGGACCATGGACAACATACAAAATCACGCAGCCTCAGTGCCCTCATGTGCAGCCGCTGGTGGTTAAGTTTCCTTAACTTGCGGTACACTTAGGGCGCAATCGCGGCAAGTCCCCATACGGTACATTGCATGGAGACTTGCTGCGATTGCTGTGGGATTTTTTCCAATATAAGACATACCCCGAAAGTAAGACATAGTGGCACTTTTGGGGGTAAAAAGAATGTAAGACACTGTCTTACTTTCGGGGAAACACGGTATGCCTTTACACAATACGGGACAGCCCATATGATGATGATGTCATGTGTTTGGAAGCTTCTGATAGGTTCATTTGCAATATTTGAGTTAATTAAAGATACACCTGTGGATGTATTTTAATGCACCCTGAAACACACTGCTTCTCTGTGAAGCATCATGAGAAAGTCAAAAGAAATTTGCCAAGATCTAAGGAAGAGAATTGTGGACTTGCACAAGTCTTGTTCATCCTTGGGTGTAATTTCCAGATACCTGAAGGTGCCTCATTCATCTGTACAAACAATTATACGCAAGTACAAACAAGATGGGAACATCCAGCCATCATATCGCTCAGTAAGGAGACGAGTTCTGTATACCAGAGATGAACGAGCTTTGGTCAGACATCTGCATATTAACCCAAGAAAAAAAGTAAAAGACCACGTGAAGATGCTGGCGGAAGCTGGTAAGATTGTGTCATTATCCACAGTGAAACGAGTACAGTATCAAAATGGGCTGAAAGGCCACTCTACCAGGAAGAAGCCAGTACCTCATAAGAAACATGAAAAAAAAACAGATTAAGCCAAAAATGAACTGTTTGGCCATAATGAGCACATTCAGTTTGGAGGAAAAAGGGTGAAACATTGAAGCCAAAGAACACCATCCCAACTGTGAAACACGGGGTGGCAGCATCATATTGTGGGGTTGTTTTGCTGGCTTGTTTGAATATACTCTTTGGGTATCATATTGATGTCCTTTGTCAGTGGGTTTACACCACTGTAAGCTTTAGACAGCAACTAGTGTGTTATTGCACGATTGATTTCTAGCTGCACTATACGCTGATTAAACAGGACATATGGAAAGACGTAGTCCACATTGAACAAACCATTGAGAAGTACATTTTTTGTATGCCTCCTTGCAGTGCAACCATTATAACAGGCTATTAATGTAGCAGTCCAAAAAAAAAAAAAAAAGCAGCCAGCCAGTGTTTTGTAGGTGATATTTTAAGATGTATTATGCTATTGTTCTTTTTTTTTTTTTTACTGGATCACATTAAAATGTGTTAACATTATTGAAAGGTTCTAACAATGGGGATAGAAAATTCATATCATTTTCTACTTATTTACTATATTGTTTTCTATATTATTCATGCATATTGTATTTTTTATTGTAACTTTATTTGATAAAGTAAAATTGACCTATTGTTTTTATTTCTAGTCCAAGTAACGGTTTAAACTTATTACAGGGCTGGGGGCTTCAGCCTGCCGTTACAGAAAGTGTAGCTGTCAATCACAGCTGTCCTCCCATGGGTGAGTGTGTTGGCGTAAACTGTGGACAGTATAACCAATAAAATAATATATACTTCTTCGGCTCTTACATTAAGGTGAACCTCTGTATTAATTTTTTTTTTATTTTTAGGTGATTTAAGAATATGATCTTTTAGAAACACCAATCCGGATATTTTACATTTTGATACACTACCATATTTCCCAGAAAATAAAACATGGTATTATATTATTTTTTTTTCCTCTGAAAGAAGGGTTGGGGCTTATTTATTGGGGATGTCTTATTTTCTTTTCATGAACAACAATTCACATTTATTCTTGCAAAAGAACATTTATTCAAATATAATTATGTCCTCACACACACACTGTACATACACATGTATATATACACACACACACATGTATATATACACATACTGCACATACAGTACGTGCCAGTATGTCTCCTCTTCAGTTCCTCTAGACTCCCGCAGTTTCCTGCAGAAACTTTGGTGACATCGTGGCCACATGACTGAGATGTCACCAATAGAGATGAGCGAACCGGTCGCGGTTCGGCTCGAGGTCGGTTCGCCGAACGGAGGTCCCGTTCGAGTTCCGTTCGTCGAACGTTCGACGATCCGAACTCGAACTGCATAGGAAACAATGGCAGGCAATCACAAACACATAAAAACACCTAGAAAACACCCTCAAAGGTGTCCAAAGGTGATAAACAACTCACAACACAACACAAACACATGGGAAAGTGACAAGGACATATACTCATGCGAAAACAAAAGAGCTGGACAAGGAAAAAGAGGAGGAGACACAGATATATGAGTATATGCAAGGAAACAAAGATGCCATTACTGTGCAACTTGAGCCCTGCTTATTTTAGGCTTCCAATCTGGATAAATTGCCTGAGCTTGCCACGTACGCCTTGGGGATTTTGTCGTGTCCTGCAGCCAGCGTTCTCTCGGAACCTGTCTTCAGTGCTGCTGGGGGTCTGCTGGCAGATAAGCACACGTGTCTGTCCACTGACAATGTGGACATGGCTCTCAGAGGACTTTTCTTCCCCTGGGTCAGCCAGGGGACGGGAAAGGCACGCGTATTTTTGAGAGTGCTTCATGCAAAGCATCTGTTTCATTTTGAAAAGGGGGATCAAGTGATGCCAGTCAAGTGGGGTGTGTATGGCCCAATTAGTGGAAACGAGGGAGACTGTGGTTGGAGTCCCCTCGCTTTTGAAAAAAGAACCAAGATGAACAAGTCATGGCTCTCAGAGGACTTTTCTTCCCCTACGTCAGCCAGGGTAGGTGAAAGGCACGCGTATTTTTGAGAGTGCTTCATGCAAAGCATCTGTTTCATTTTGAAAAGGGGGATCAAGTGATGCCAGTCAAATGGGGTGTGTGTGGCCCAATTAGTGGAAACGAGGGAGACTGTAGTTGGAGTCCCCTCGCTGTGTTTCTAAAAGAACCAAGATGAACAAGTCATGGCTCTCAGAGGACTTTTCTTCCCCTGGGTCATCCAGGGGAGGCGAAAGGCACGCGTATTTTTGAGAGTGCTTCATGCAAAGCATCTTTTTCTTTTTCAAAAGGGGGGTCAAGTGATGCCAGTCAAGTGGGGTGTGTGTGGCCCAATTAGTGGCAACGAGGAAGACTGTGGTTGGAGTCCCCTCGCTGTGTTTCTAAAAGAACCAAGATGAACAAGTCATGGCTCTCAGAGGACTTTTCTTCCCCTGGGTCATCCAGAGGACGGGAAAGACACGCGTATTTTTGAGAGTGCTTCATGCAAAGCATCTTTTTCTTTTTCAAAAGGGGGGTCAAGTGATGCCAGTCAAGTGGGGTGTGTGTGGCCCAATTAGTGGCAACGAGGGAGACTGTGGTTGGAGTCCCCTCGCTGTGTTTCTAAAAGAACCAAGATGAACAAGTCATGGCTCTCAGAGGATTTTTCTTCCCCTGGGTCATCCAGGGGACGGGAAAGACACGCGTATTTTTGAGAGTGCTTCATGCAAAGCATCTTTTTCTTTTTCAAAAGGGGGGTCAAGTGATGCCAGTCAAGTGGGGTGTGTGTGGCCCAATTAGTGGCAACGAGGGAGACTGTGTTTGGAGTCCCCTCGCTGTGTTTCTAAAAGAACCAAGATGAACAAGTCATGGCTCTCAGAGGACTTTTCTTCCCCTGGGTCATCCAGGGGACGGGAAAGACACGCGTATTTTTGAGAGTGCTTCATGCAAAGCATCTTTTTCTTTTTCAAAAGGGGGGTCAAGTGATGCCAGTCAAGTGGGGTGTGTGAGGGCCCAATTAGTGGCAATGAGGAAGACTGTGGTTGGAGTCCCCTCGCTGTGTTTCTAAAAGAACCAAGATGAACAAGTCATGGCTCTCAGAGGACTTTTCTTCCCCTGGGTCATCCAGGGGACGGGAAAAACACCCGTATTTTTGGGAGTCCTTCATGCAAAGCATCTTTTTCTTTTTCAAAAGGGGGGTCAAGTGATGCCAGTCAAGTGGGGTGTGTGTGGCCCAATTAGTGGCAACGAGGAAGACTGTGGTTGGAGTCCCCTCGCTGTGTTTCTAAAAGAACCAAGATGAACAAGTCATGGCTCTCAGAGGACTTTTCTTCCCCTGGGTCATCCAGGGGACGGGAAAGACACGCGTATTTTTGAGCGTGCTTCATGCAAAGCATCTTTTTCTTTTTCAAAAGGGGGGTCAAGTGATGCCAGTCAAGTGGGGTGTGTGTGGCCCAATTAGTGGCAACGAGGAAGACTGTGGTTGGAGTCCCCTCGCTGTGTTTCTAAAAGAACCAAGATGAACAAGTCATGGCTCTCAGAGGACTTTTCTTCCCCTGGGTCATCCAGGGGACGGGAAAGACACGCGTATTTTTGAGAGTGCTTCATGCAAAGCATCTTTTTCTTTTTCAAAAGGGGGGTCAAGTGATGCCAGTCAAGTGGGGTGTGTGTGGCCCAATTAGTGGCAACGAGGGAGACTGTGGTTGGAGTCCCCTCACTGTGTTTCTAAAAGAACCAAGATAAACAAGTCATGGCTCTCAGAGGACTTTTCTTCCCCTGGGTCATCCAGGGGACGGGAAAGACACGCGTATTTTTGAGAGTGCTTCATGCAAAGCATCTTTTTCTTTTTCAAAAGGGGGGTCAAGTGATGCCAGTCAAGTGGGGTGTGTGTGGCCCAATTAGTGGCAACGAGGGAGACTGTGGTTGGAGTCCCCTCGCTGTGTTTTACATGATTTTCGAAGGGCATGACATGCTTAAGAGGTTGAGTTTCATCATCTGCAACTTGTTGGCAACAGAAAGGCTGCCTTTACACCCTTTTGAGACCAAGGATTTTCGAGACCTTATGCCCATTGCAGTGCCCCAAGAGCCGATGGCCAGTCGTCACTCCTTCTCCAAGAAAGGCGTGCCCGCGCTACCACAGCAGGTCGCACACAACCTCACCGATTCCTTGAGAAACTCTGTGTGTGACAGGGTGCATTTCACCACAGATACTTGGACCAGTAAGCATGGACAGGATAGTTACATGTTGCTGACTGGGCACTGGGTAACTATGGTGAGAGATGGAGAAGGGTTTGCTGTACAAGTCTTGCCGTCCCCACGACTTGTGTGTCAATCCTTCCTCTGTATGTACAAGTTCCTCCACTGCTTCTGCCTCCTTAACCTCGTGTGGGTCCTCCACCTCGGCCCAAACCCTGTGTGGTCAGGCCACCCTTCCTTGTAACTGCGCCCAAGGAATCCCACACACCTCCTTACTATGCTGGCAGCAGAGCTCAAGGCCATCAGGCGGTCAAATGTTTACTTTGAAATGTAGGGGAAATGTGATACACCGCTGAGGAATTGTGGACGGTTAGCTCTGGAGAGTGAGGCCGAGTTTCATCAATGGTTGTCTACACTCAACCAGCAGTCAGGGAAGGTTGGGTGCGACAATGATGCAAACCAGCCTGCGACCCTTCTTCAGGGCAATGTGACACACGTGCCTTGTATGGCTCACGTGTTGAACCTGGTTGTCCAGCAATTTTTAAAACACTATCCCGGCCTACATGGCCTTCTGCAGAGGGCACGGTGTAACGCCTGCCTGGATCGACACACTCAGATGGGCTGTAAAGGATAGGCTAGAGGCAAGCCACTCACCAAGCTGGACACCCAGAACCCTGAAACCCTTTAACCCCTATACAGTGATTTGGAATTACACAGGGCCCAAGTTGATCAATACCTGTGGAAGGCTGCAGTTCCAGAGAATAGTAGTCATGCAGGGTCAAAAACATTAATTGAGGAAGAGGAACAGAATGGGATGGCCAGGACTTAATCATAAAACAAGCAGAGGTGAAATGCGGATCGGCCAACGAGGTACATAAACAGCAAGCAGGAAAAGTAGTCAGGTAACAAGCACACAAACTTATAAAACTGAACTGGGGGTAACAGTAAGAAGAGGTTCATAGCTTTGTCTGGCAGTGGTCTGCAGACAGGAGGGGCCTAAAAAAGGGTGTGGTGTCTTCCCATTGGTTGTAGCTGAATGATGGTACTTCATCTGTGAGATACCCACCACCTACATTCAGCCTGTGGTTCTGTATCTGTCAAGGTAACGCAACCCAGTGGGTGACCATAACCTGCGTCCACCTGCGCCGCAGGCATCGACTCCTTTCCCATCATCAGCACTATGCACGAAAGGAACACGTTGTCACCTGGCGACCGGAGTACAAATCGATTGAGTGGACTACGTTGGTGACTTAACAGCCGTGTGCGGCAATGATGCAAACCTGTCTGCGGCCCTTCGTCAGGGCAATGTGACACACGTGCCTTGTATGGCTCACGTGTTGAATCTGATTCTCCAGCAATTTTTAAAATACCATCCCGGCCTACATGGCCTTGTGCAGCGGGCACGCTGCTATGTGCTCACTTTCATCCTTCGCACTCAGCAGCTCAACAACTTTCATCGCTCCGGAAGTCTTAGGGTCTGGCGGTTTAACGCCTGAAATGCGATGTTCCGACACGCAGGAATTTAAATCTGCCCGTTTCAGCGTCTGTGGCAGCACCGCAGAGCCCTGCTGAAATACGGTATGACGTATACCCTGGGCTAACTTGATCCAGAGGTGGTGCAGATCACGCTGCTGGAGTGGTGTCAGATCAAGGACCTATGCACCCTTCTACACAGTTTACAAATATCGACGAAGATCTTTAGCACTGGCGATGCCATTCTCAGCGTGACAACTCTGGTCATCTACAAGATGGAGCACACTGTATGCATTATTCGGAGTCAGGTGTTGGTCCAAGAGGAAGGGGAGGAAGTACAGGAGGAGTCATATGCAGAAGGGATAATAAGATCTACAAGGTCCAGACGGTGAGCAGCACCTAGGCGGAAGTCAAGGGACGGTGGGGGAGAAGGATTAACAAGGGCGCATAGTATCAGCAAAAATTGTTGAGGAAGGTGCAGGAGCCCATAAAGAAATGGAGGACGAACTGGCGATGGGCATGGAAGACTCAGCAGATGAGTGAGAGCTTGCTCACATTTCGGTTGTGCGAGGTTGGGGGGAGAGGGCAGAGGAAGATTCTCACCTCTCTGCCACCAACACACCAAGGACTTGGTCCTCCTGGATGCACAAGACACATGAGCGCCTTCTTGCTGCACTACCTACAACATGACCCTCGGATTGTACGAATTCGAAGTAATGCTAACTACTGGGTTGCCACACTGTTAGATCCCCGGTACAAGACAAAATTTGGCGAAATAATTCCTGCCGTAGAAAGGGACGCACGTATACAGGAGTATCTGCAGAAGGTGGTACGGATTCTTAGATCTGCTTTTCCAGTAAACACCAGTGCTGCACAGAGTGAATCTCAACGCTTTGTCATGGATAGGAGAAAATGGGCTTTTACTTGTCCACATCTGAGGGACCGAGGGCTGGCTGCTGGGCTGAGATGGCATTGAGTACGGTGTCCCTGCAGAGTTGCACTTTTGGTCATATACCAAATGAGTTGAAAAAGGACAAATGCTGGTGGAAAGGGGAACAGGTGTGTTGGAAAGGGGAAAAAAGTTTTTGTCCGTGGGTTTGGTGGTTAAGCAAAAGTCACATTTGATGAAGAAACACCATCTGTTACGGTGGGATTGGCAGATTTGGATAAGGTGGTATATACTATGTTACCGGTATATAACGAAAATTAATAAGAAAAGAAAGAGAAAGCTATATATCCCCATCAGCAGTCAATGTCCACCGTGCTCCCAGATGGAAAAGGAGAGGTTGGCAACTGGAAGGTTAGGTGGAGGATACAGATCTGTGTGGCTATGAAACTAATAGTTGCCTGAACCGAGTTAGACGCCACTCAGATCTTGAGACTGGGAGCCCTGTTAGCGTCACAGGGTCCACACGCCCACCCAGCCCAGGAACTCCCTGTTAACATCACAGGGGCCATTCAGTACGCTGACCGTGTGCATTGGGGCCACACCTGTGGACAGCAGGCGCATCAGCAGGCCTGTTAATGCCACTGGGCTGCACAAGCAGGACTTGTAGGACAGGAGCTGGTCTTAACCGTTCTGCATTACCAACTGTGGTGGAGGCCTGCATCGACGCCCTATCCCTGCCTACCTCTGGCCTAAAGCTGCAATGGGTTCAACACATGGAGGTGTGCTCTTTCGGAGCATAATAGAAGACTGCGCACCTCCTTGTTGGCTCCAGCCCGTTTTATAACCTGGGTCCGCCCCAAACCAGGGTGGACCACAATGCACCTCCTGGAGACAAAAGCAGAGTGACACATCATGAGTGGCATAACTAGCATCCTATTTGGAACCGCAACTTCAATAATGACCTCATGGCTGCCACGACACAAACACCTCACCAGTCATTGTCTGACCATCAATAATGAGGTGACAAGTCATAGGGGCGGGCCTCTGCAAGCCATTTGGGAGTGGCCTGGCCACATCGTCAGGACACCTGATGCCCTGTGGTCTATATGGGCCCCCCCACATCAGGGGCAGGGCCAAAGAGTTCATTACCGGACCTAGTTTCTGATGCAGTAAGTGCCTGAGCATGGTCAGTTGCATGAAATAGAGTCTCTGAAAAAAGACTATCAGCTTTAGCATGGTGTCTCGGCACAAAACAGGACTTAGACCGGGCACGGAATGCAAGTACCTGTGCAAAGAGGCTTTTCACACTAAGTGTGGGAGCATGTGCTGTATCCCGAAATGAAGACTTAGCGTCAGGAATGGCACAGTCAGGCTGAGCATACTCACTAGGCGAAACACTGTAGTTAGGCTGCAGCTGGGGTAAATCGGCACACGCTTCCCCCCTTGCTGCCTCTCCACACTTACACGTGGAGGAGAAATTGCTCTTCGGGTGTGGACTTGGAGATGCTGTCTATGAACAGAAGGAAAAGCTAAAGGAAGCCTCACTTTCTATCCCTCCGAATTATCAAATGCAGCAATGAATTCCCTGAGTTTGCTATAACATTAGCGTAGCAAAATGTGCATGAGGGTGTCCTGCACAGGTGCTAGAAATATCTTGGCACCAGTGGGACAATAATGGAATACAACATCCAGTTCTATGATGCCACTAAATGGCAGTATTTTTTGCTATCATTATAGCTTATTAAAAACAGAGCAGGAGGGTGTCCTGCACAGGTGCTAGAAATAGCTTGGCACCAGTGGGACAATAATGGAATACAACATCCAGTTCTATGATGCCACTAAATGGCAGTATTTTTTGCTATCATTATAGCTTATTAAAAACAGAGCAGGAGGGTGTCCTGCACAGGTGCTAGAAATAGCTTGGCACCAGTGGGACAATAATGGAATACAACATCCAGTTCTATGATGCCACTAAATGGCAGTATTTTTTGCTATCATTATAGCTTATTAAAAACAGAGCAGGAGGGTGTCCTGCACAGGTGCTAGAAATAGCTTGGCACCAGTGGGACAATAATGGAATACAACATCCAGTTCTATGATACCACTAAATGGCAGTATTTTTTGCTATCATTATAGCTTATTAAAAACAGAGCAGGAGGGTGTCCTGCACAGGTGCTAGAAATAGCTTGGCACCAGTGGGACAATAATGGAATACAACATCCAGTTCTATGATGCCACTAAATGGCAGTATTTTTTGCTATCATTATAGCTTATTAAAAACAGAGCAGGAGGGTGTCCTGCACAGGTGCTAGAAATAGCTTGGCACCAGTGGGACAATAATAGAATACAACATCCAGTTCTATGATGCCACTAAATGGCAGTATTTTTTGCTATCATTATAGCTTATTAAAAACAGAGCAGGAGGGTGTCCTGCACAGGTGCTGCACATAGATTTGCACCAGTGGGGCACTAATGGAGTACAACAGCCACTTCTTGTATGCCACTAAGTTTACTCAATTTTTGGTATTATAATGTCTTAGTAAGTAACAATGAGTTTGAGTGTGCAATGCAGGCAGAGGTGCTGCAAATATCTTTGCACTAGTGGGACGATACAGAAGTCCAATAGCCACGTTTAGGATGCCACTAAGTTCACTCAGTGTTTGCTAGTATAATGGATTAGTACCAATGAGTTTGAGTGTGCAATGCAGGCAGACGTGCTGCAAATATCTTTGCACTAGTGGGACGATACAGAAGTCCAATAGCCACGTTTAGGATGCCACTAAGTTAACTCAGTGTTTGCTAGTATAATGGCTTAGTTATAATGAGTTGGAGTGTGCAATGCAGGCAGACGTGCTGCAAATATTTGTGCACTAGTGGAACTATACAGAAGTCCAACAGCCACGTTTAGGATGCCACTAAGTACACTCAGTGTTTGCTAGTATAATGGCTTAGTAACAATGAGTTTGAGTGTGCAATGCAGGCAGACGTGCTGCAAATATCTTTGCACTTGTGGGACGATACAGAAGTCCAACAGCCACGTTTAGGATGCCACTAAGTTCACTCAGTGTTTGCTAGTATAATGGCTTAGTTACAATGAGTTGGAGTGTGCAATGCAGGCAGACGTGCTGCAAATATCTTTGCACTACTGGGGCAATACAGCAGTCCAACAGCCACATTTAGGATGCCACTAAGTTCACTCAGTGTTTGCTAGTATAATGGCTTAGTAACAATGAGTTTGAGTGTGCAATGCAGGCATACGTGCTGCAAATATCTTTGCACTAGTGGGACAATACAGAAGTCCAATAGCCACGTTTAGGATGCCACTAAGTTCACTCAGTGTTTGCTAGTATAATAGCTTAGTAACAATGAGTTTGAGTGTGCAATGCAGGCAGAGGTGCTGCAAATATCTTTGCACTAGTGGGACGATACAGAAGTCCAATAGCCACGTTTAGGATGCCACTAAGTTCACTCAGTGTTTGCTAGTATAATGGCTTAGTAACAATGAGTTTTAGTGTGCAATGCAGGCAGACGTGCTGCAAATATCTTTGCACTACTGGGGCAATACAGCAGTCCAACAGCCACGTTTAGGATGCCACTAAGTTCACTCAGTGTTTGCTAGTATAATGGCTTAGTAACAATGAGTTTTAGTGTGCAATGCAGGCAGACGTGCTGCAAATATCTTTGCACTACTGGGGCAATACAGCAGTCCAACAGCCACGTTTAGGATGCCACTAAGTTCACTCAGTGTTTGCTAGTATAATGGCTTAGTAACAATGAGTTGGAGTGTGCAAAGGGCAGGAGGGTACAGTGGCAGGGTTGTGGGTCTCTGGGTAGAGGAAAGGAAGCCTGCTTTTCTATCCCTCCTAATGGGGAAATGCAGCGAGGAAATCCCTGACCTTAGCTACACAGACGCTGTCATCTTGTGTAGCTGTTAAACTCTGTTTTAAACTCTGTCACCTATGGCTCTGACCCTGCCGGTATGAGCCCTTAAAAGGACTGATAGAAAGTGCTATCCCTATGCTGTCCAGCGCTGTGTATGGAGCGTATACAGCAGTATCGGCGATAGGAGCTGCGCCAGTGATGTCTGACACCAAGGACGCAGAAGGCAGATAATGGCGTGCTAGAGGAAAATGTCCGGTTTTATAATGCAGGGACATGTGACATGGACATCCTATCACACATGCCATTGCTTCTCTGGCTAAAAGTCCACTTAGCTGTGTGTGTGTCTGGCATTGGCTGACATGCTGGCCCGCCCCACTACACGCGCGCGCTTAGGGAAGGAAGACAAGGAAAAAAAAAAAAAAGGCGATCGCCATTATACATACAGCAGTGATCTGAATGCGCTGTTCCCGCACACTATACACTGAAATGTCATAATAGTGTGAGTCACAGAGTGACTTACACTATTACAGCGGAAAGCCAGCTAGGAATTAGCTGTTTTTTTGCTGCTAGAACCGTTCTCGAATGTATCTAGAACTATCGAGCTTTAGCAAAAAAGCTGGAGTTCTAGTTCGATCTAGAACAGCCCCCAAAATCACTCGAGCCGCGAACTGGAGAACCTCGAACCGCGAACCGCGCTCAACTCTAGTCACCAAAGTTCCTTAAGCAGTCTTAACCTTAGAATAGAAATTCTGGGGCCTCATAAGAGGTTGATGGCCCTGGGCAATTACCCAGTTTGCCCATCTAGCCTAGTGCCAACTCTGACTGTAATTAGGGCTTATTTTTGGAGTAGGGCTTATATTTCAGGCATACTCTAAAGATCCTATAAAAAGATGCTAGGGTTTATTTTTGGAGAAACAGTAATCTATAATCACTGATTTAGCATGATATAAGAGCCCTATTTTAAAAATTAAGGCACAGTATATGTTGACTACAGACTTAAAAGCTTGAAAATTATAATTTAACTAGAACTAGGAGCACATTCACACATGTTAAGTTAACATGGTTAATTAAAAACTGTAATCTACAGTTAAATGACAGTAAAGTATTTCTAAACACACGCGCTGGCATTGAGGTCCTGCACAGGCGCACTACAATACTTTGATCTGCCCTGAGCAGGACCTTAATGCTGTAGACGTAGACGCGTCATGCACTGCGGCTTCAGAATAAGGAAGAACAAGATGGCCGAAAGGGGAGGCGCCGGTCCCGGAGAACAGCGCCACCCATCCGACCATTGTGCACCGGAGGGACCTCCTAGGTGAGTATTATAAAGTGTTTTTTTATGTTATCCCCAGCGGCCTGGGCTATTATATACAGCATGTTAGAATGCTGTATATAAGAGCCCAGTGGTGATGGGTGCAGCTTATAGGGAAAAAAACTGGTGACAGGTTCCCTTTAAAGGGACTCTTCAGAATGACTGTTCAAACCAAGTTAAGTGAAATATGGCAGATGCAGTTATTTAAATGCACCTTCCCACCTGAATATTTTCCATGTATCTCCTCCCTCCTCTGTTCTTTGATTGACATCTGTAGCTTCATAAAGAGAAGGGTAGAGATAGAGGGAAAACAAGCAGGTAGGAAGCTGCACATAAATGTTTGTCAGGGTCATGATGCACTGAGCGCCTGTATTTGGTTTGAACAGTCATTCTATACTGACAGAGTCCATTTAATGTTTCTTTTATCATAATACGCATCAAGAAAGTGTCATACATAAAAAAATTGAAGGGACACAAATAAACAGGGTACACAAGTACCAGTCGCTCCCAGATATTGGTACCTTGGAGGCACATAGGAAAGTACTTGTATGCAACATAAAAAGACTGTTGTATAAAGTAGAAAGGGAATTTCCAGCTCCAGGAATAGCAGGTTAAAAATCCATTTTATTAAATATGAAGTAAAAAATCCAGCAGGTACAGCATATATGTCGGATGGCTTACAGAACAACGCGTTTCGACATTCAGGTCTTAATCATGTGAGAACATGATGAAGACCTGAGCATCGAAACGTGTTGTTCTGTAAGCCATCCGACATATATGCTGTACCTGCTGGATTTTTTACTTCATATTTAATAAAATGGATTTTTAACCTGCTATTCCTGGAGCTGGAAATTCCCTTTCTACTTTATACAATTGATTGGCTGCCTAGCCACATTCCGTGCGCAGGATTTGGATTCAACCAGCAAGGCAGTTTGGTGAGCAGGACCTCCTTTTCTTTTTGTTACATAAAAAGACAGTGGTGTCTTAAATGGCCCTTAGCAGATGAGCGTCTCTTACATTGAGACCCAGAACTGTCATGTTACACGTCTGATCGGTAGATTGTTAAACACAATGCCTCTGAAATGCTTCACATGTACTTGAAGCATATATGACAACATTTCCAACTCAATAAATGTGAATAGACAAAACCATTATTCCATTATTATGAACGTTGAATTGTTCAGCTTATCTACAATATCTTATCGAATGTTGTAACTAGAATCTTAGATAAAGGAGCCCTGTTAGTAGTCACAGTCTGAAGTCACTAACACTGGTATGCATGAGATTACTTTTCTGTTTAACAGGCATCTTTAAAGGGAATGAACCAGCAGGATTTTCATATATAAAGTAAAGCCATTGCTATATTGGCGCTAGGATGGTGAATGTAAGCATAGCTTTTGTTTTGAGACTGGATGTTTTATTTCAGAAATATGTGCAAGTAAAGTTCCAGAAATGTACTGCTATTTGATTGACAGGTGCAACAGGAAGGAAATATGTAGGTCGGATCATGCTATCTATTCCTGCCCGTGTCTGCATGCCTGGCTTTCCTTCCCCTGTTGCCATCATAGGCATCCTGACCCACATATTTCCTTCCTGTTGCACCTGTCAATCAAATAGCAGTGCATTGCTGGAACTTTACTTGCACATATTTCTCAAATAAATCATCCAATCTCAGAACAAAAGCTATGCTTACATTCAGCATACTAGCATCAGTATAGCACTGGCTTTACTTTATATATGAAAATCCTGCTGGTTGGTTCCTTTAAGGTTCCTCCTATGCAGGCAAAAAAAAGCAAAAGATCATCCAGTTTCCAGTAAGATGATCAGAAAATATGCAAGAGCTAGAAAGATTGCGAATGATGTGCCCTCTGAGAAGGCGTCTTAAGAGGTAATATCGTGTAGCACACAAATATAGGCTTCAAGCATCAATGTTACTTCGGCCTCAGTAAACAATATCTACTCTCATATTGTGCAGTGTAAGAACGAATGAATATCTCAACTATGCGGAATGTAATGATAATTTCTCTGTGGTTTGTATTCTGTTCCAGGTACAGGTGCGGTATAAACCTGCTGGCTCTCCATCTCCCACCTCTGAACAGCAATCCTGTGACATTTCCTGCAGAAAATAAACCAGTCCTATAAAATTAAGTAAGGAAATATTTATTATTTTGGCTATTCACTGAACATGTTCTGCCAGATCTGAATCTTTGCTTTGTCAGGGAGTTTTAAACAGCAAGAAAAGAGATCTAAATGCTGCCAAAGGCATGTAAACAGAATTTGATCTTGTGTAAGGGAGGACACTTTTATTCCTTAAATGTATTTTGGTCAAAGAAAATCGAATAACAACTATAACTGTTTAGTGAAGACGGAAAAACTCGCAAGACTATTTACTGTCTGAAAATCCCTAAGAAATGGTGCCCATTAGCATAACTTTGAAAGATGAAAAAAAAATAGCTTTTTGACTATGAACTGTTGCCATGACAACGGAATCTGAGAATCTGCAATAAATATGATACCGTGTCAATAACGGCGGTTTTTATATGCAAATATGCGAGTGTCGTTCTTGGGCGGCTTTACTTATTAGCGCTTCCTATGGGGTTCAGACTTAATTGCACAGTGAATCCTGAGCTATTCGAGGTGTTTACACGGCTGCAGAAAATGATGTCTGTGAAATGTGGACCCTCTTACAGCAGTTTAATAAGCATTTGTAAATATTAGTGGATGATATAATTTGGGTTTTGAAGTTAATGTTCAAAGAAAAGTGCTGATCAGTGAAAAATCCACCTGTAATAGATTAAAAACACACATAGAATTGATTATATGTATAATTTATTATTTATACTGAAAACAAAATTAAATAATCATATTTTATTATTTAATATAGTTAAAAGTATGTCTTTTTAAAAAAAAAAGTTTAATTACTCTTTCTCGTTAATTTAGTTATACCCCAGGCATTACAAAGTTATGAATAATTATAATATACTTGTAGATTTCATTACCTTGCTGTGCTTCCAACTGTTACAAACACTATACTGCAGTTTACGGTCCTTTAGAAACTTCTTTCAACTCCTGCTTGGCAATATGTACACTATGGCTCTGATCTATCAAAGCAGTTTTGCCAGAATTATGGAACTGCTTTAAAAAAATCTCAAACATTTGGTGCAACTTGGGGTTGCGCAAAAATGGTACATGGTTTGGTGTTTTCATAGTTTCTCCCAGGTCCACCAAAATGGCCAGAGGAGGGGCAAAGGCACGATTCCACAGCTCGTTTTATTCATGATGAGCTGTGACATTCCTTTTGCCAGAAATCTTAAGAGTGCTTTACACGCTGCGACATCGCTAACGATATATCATCGGGGTCACGGTGTTTGTGATGCATATCCGGCGTCGTTAGCGACATCGCAACGTATGACACCTATGAGCGACTTAAAACGATCGCAAAAGAGGTAAAAATTGTTGGTATTGGAGAGGTCGCTCCAACACCAAAAATCGTTGACAGGTGAGTAGCGAGGTTGTTTGTCGTTCCTGCGGCAGCTCACATCGCTCCGTGTGACACCGCAGGAACGAGGAAACTCACCATACCTGCATCCAGCCAGCAATGAGGAAGGAAGGAGGTGGGCGGGATGTTTGGCCCGCTCATCTCCGCTGCTCCACTGCTATTGGGCGGCCACTTAGTGACGTCACTATGACGCCGAACGAACTGCCCCCTTTGAAAGAAGGTGGTTCGCTGGTCACAGTGACATCGCTAGGCAGGTAAGTAGTGTGACGTGTGTAAGCAATGTTGTGCGCCACGGGCAGCGATTTGCCCGTGTCGCAAAACCGACGGGGGCGGGTACGCTCGCTAGCGATATCGGTACCGATATCGGTACCGATATCGCAGCGTGTAAAGTACCCCTTACTCTTCTCGTCAGATGTGTTTGACCCCAGCACGCCCCATCATCAAGACCATCAAGAAACTTGCTGATCTTGATGAATCAGGATCTGTGCTCAGTTGGAGTATTACCCTGTTGAGTGCGGTGTGCGGAGAAATAAGAAAAGTTCAGTACACAGGCTGCTTGAATATAGTGTCTGGATCTTTGCTGAGCAGCAGTTAACGGGAATCTGTCAGTAGGTTTTTGCTCCCCCATCTGAGAGCAGACAGAGACCCTGATTTCAGTGATGTGTCACTTACTGAGCTGTTTGCTGCCATTTTGATAAAATCAATGATTTCTCTTCTGCAGATCTAGCAGTTATACAGAGCTCATGAATATGCTGGACTACCTGGCAGTAGGCCAAGTAGTCCTCTATTGATAATCTACTGCTGATTAATCAGTAATTTTGTCAAAATTACACTAAGTAGTCCAGTAAGTGACACACGGCTGGAATCAGGATCGCTGCCCCTACGGTATGCTGCTCTCAGTTTAGGTGTTAAAACATGGTGACAGATTCCCTTTAAAAGGAACCACTATAGGAACATAAATCACATTGAATCAGCACTGCAACATAATGTTTAGAGACGTAAAATAAAGTAATGAAGAATATCACAAACATTCAAAATTGTCAATTTCTGGAGGATACAAAAAACCCCTATACAATTAATATATAATAAACAAAGTTGCTATGCTATAGGCTCAATTCATGAAGACTGGTGTTGAACGCTCCGATCTTGAGGGGGCATTCTGGAGTCAGCTGCTCCTGATTGATGAAGAGTTGCACGCCAGGAATCTGGAGAATCGGACGAGTCAGGTAGTGTAGTGAGATTTCTGGTGTATGGGACATCACAGCTCATCATGAATTACACGAGCTATGGCGTTCCACTCCTGCAAAGCCCCATCCTGTCCATTTTGTTGGAGTTGGGAGAAACTGGTGTAATAATGCTAAAAGTCGCAAAATTTCGGAGCAAATTGATTTGTGAGATGTGCCTTAAATTTTGCAACTTTTCAAAGCTTTTACATCAGAATAAACTATTTGTGTTCCAGCCACATTGATGTGGACCGTATGCCTTCTATATGGCCTAAGAAAAGGGTCAGGGTTAAGGCTGTTCCACTGCTTTTTTGTAAACTAGACTAGCATGATTTTGAACATTAGACGAACACCAGTCAAACATACAGGAAAAACGATGGGAATAATATCTGTTTTCTCATATCTACTAAACATTTCTTCTAGAAAACTGGCTTTAATTCTTAACAAATAGTTGATTTACAGACTTTTTTACTTTTGTCTAATTTTTCTATTTTTAAAGTTCTGGTATTTTTTATTTATTTTTAAATCGTATCAAAAAGTAAAGGTAGCCATAGATAACTTATTCATTAAAATGTTGGTACAGCAGATCAAAAATATATTTTGGTGCATTTTCTCAATGTGCCCCATGAGAAGTGTTACTCCAGTCATAAACTGGAGTAACATTTATGGTATGAGTTATGCCACTAAAGTGGTGCTACTTTTCATGAATTGGCTGGGTGGGCACCACCATGCCCCATCCGTGCTCCACGCACTTTGGTGGAGCTTGACTGGTGTGAAAATGGCAAAAATTGCAAAATGTTTGTAAAACATTTACACTCTTCTTGTGTTAACACTTTGATGTATTGGCCCACCTAGAAGGAAAAGTCATGTCATTACAAAACTCACAGGAGCAGATATACAAATGTTGGGAAAAATGACCACAACATTTTCAAAAGATCTTGATTCACTCAATATCAAGTATGAGAGACCCTCACGGAAATACAGGCACTTACAGGCCTTAGCATGCTATCACTAAGGTCATTATTGATTGTCTGAGGAATGTTCTGCAATACTGAATGCATTGGCGCAATCATCAAGATCAACTACTGGCATCTTCCTTTGCAACTTCCAACCAATGATATCCCACATGGGCCTGGCATTATCATGTTGAAAATGGGACACATTGAAGAAATGGCACCATAATTTCATTGATGGCATACAAAACACATACAGCTGCACCCTAAAATGCTAACAATGAATAAGGGAACTCTGGCATTGCATTACTGCTACAGCACCTATTCACACCTTGGATGTGCAGGTCTAGATTTTTGATATATTCATTGATGGCATGCCAAGGGGCACAAATATGAGTGAGCGTATTTCTCTGCATGGCAAACATAATTGATACTGAATAAATCAAGATGTTTAAAAAAGGTTGTTTCCATTTCTTCAGTAGCATATCATTGATATGCCTATCGATCCTTTGCGTTCCAGAATTCCACAACTTTTCCTTCCTGGTGTTGTCATTTTAATGTTGTGAAGTATATTTTATTACCATGGCATCTATAAAAAAGTCAAAATTCCTTTTAAATTTGTAGGTTAACGTTGAGAGGTTGTATTTAGATACGAAGACATTATGTTTAGTTTGGTTGTACTGTTAGTCTATTTATGGTTCTTATGTTAATGTGTTTGTATTTTAACTGTATTATTAAAAATAATTTTGGCTCCTTATTTCACAATTCTGTCTCGCTGAAAGCTTCTAACAAATATTTATAAATTTATGTCTACTTTTACCAAAAATTCTGGCTTTCATCATAAAATTAAAAACTAGCTTTAACTAATTCGGCCATAAAACATACTGACATCTGTCACATTACTGCATTTGCATGTCCTGAAAAAAAGATATAGCTCCAATCTGGCAAAGGGCTCTGTCCCTGAAGCGATAATGCCCACATCTGTAATGAAGTCTATAAAAAATATATTGAGAGCTCATGGAAATTACGACACAATCACTAGCAGATGTTAAACAATTCAGTAACGCACATATTTAATAGGAAGAAGGGCTAATTCCAGCATTAATCCATAATAATATTGCCTATAAATGTATAAGACTGGCAGATATGAGACTGCTTGACATTAGCCGTCTGATCTGAACGGCTGACCCAATTACCTTCACAACATAAGCAACAAGGGCAGGACAGGGAAAGAGGGCATATGGGGGCTTTGAACAATCCAGTAAAAGCAGTGCTTATGCTTTAGCGCTTATGAGTGATGCGCTATTACAAGACACAATAATAGAAGGATTTAAACCTTTTTTAAAACTCAGACTGATATCCACAAATGGATGAACACATTAGCCGCATTTGTCTGTGGACGCTATTTGTGCATTCCATGAACCAAATAGATGTGGAATGAATCAACATAGGTCAAGTTCACGTTCTAGGATATTGTCCGAGACATTGCTCTCAATTCATGAGAATTGTTTCTATTGGAAATTAAATGAATGATAAAATGTTAAACATATTTGCCCTCACAGTTCCAATACACACACTACATAGAAAAATGTTGTTGGTTGAACAAATGATGGACGATGATGAATGGTGAATGATCATTACACCACACAGATTTTAGCCTATACTGGCAATTATAGTCTTTTACACTCTCCATTCAATGACATCAGGTGAAGGACAAATGATCTTTTTAGCGATATCTTTTCATAGAAAAACTGTTTCTGGACTAGCAACACAGTGCAGACTGCTTTCCAGATGATAATGATGCTCAGCTATATGATCATTAGATGTTAAAACTTATCCAACAAAAAATCATTTTGGTTGAAATCGTCTGATCTAATGAACTGTAGACAAATTTATTTGGCTGCCATAATGATCTATTTCTAAAGTCAAATATTAAAAATGGTTGAAAAGAAACAGCACAAAAAATCGTCCAAGCAATTCAATCTTCATTCAAATCTGAGCCATGGAAAAAGTACGGTAGATACAGAGCAAACGAAATACAAAAATAAATGGCAACGCGTTTCAGAGCACTATAGTCCTTAGTAGAGATGACCGGTTCGGTGTTCTTACAGAACACAAACTTTACAAAAATAAACAGAGTTTGAGTTTGGAGAACGGGTGGTTTACGTATGTACACAACTTGCTTAGTTCAGTGCGAGCCGCTTGCACTTGAGGTAACAACAACGTGATCGGATGCAGTGTGCACCAAACAAAAAAAAATCACCGCCAACCAACTGCCGGAAGTGATCTGTTTATGGCTGGCTGCATATGGACGGAGGCCCGAACTGTCCAATTAGTGACTTCAATTGGGGTTTAGGTCAAGTTCGGGTCCCAAACTGAACTTTTTCAAAAGTCTCGCTGAACCTGCTGAACCGAACTCCCATGGGTCTGCTCATCTCTAGTCCTTAGTCAATGCACAAATGTGTCTCAGTAATAGCACAACTGCTATATCTGATCAGAAACGCGTTGCCTTTTGTTTTTACTCTGCATGCTCTATACCTACCGTGTTTTTTTCATGGCTCATATTTTAGTCAAGATTGAATAAATGGACTTATTTTAATATTACTTGGATGACTTTTGTGCCGGTCTTTTTCAATCATTTTTCTATTTGACTTGGAGTCGCTTGACCAAGCACCACACAGGTAAGCTGACTATGTGCCTCACTCATTGTATTTCCAAAGTCAGACTACAATCAATCTGCTAAGGATCCATTTGCAATCAATAAAAACATGTAGATTTGCTCAAAATCAGAGTGAAAATTGTCTCATATTTCTTATTCTTAAGGGGGCTTTACACGATAGCGATATCGGTACCGATATCGCTTGCGTGCCTACCCGCCCCCATCGTTTGTGCGACACGGGCATATCGCTGCCCGTCGCGTACAAAATTGCGCACCCCCGTCACACGGCTTACCTGCCCTGCGACGTCGCTCTGGCCGGCAAACCGCGTCCTTTCTAAGGGGGCTGGTCGTGTGGCGTCACAGCGACGTCACACAGCAGGCGTCCAATAGAAGCGGAGGGGCGGAGATGAGCGGGACGTAACATCCTGCCCACCTCCTTCCGCATAGACAGTGGAGGCAGGTAAGGAGATGTTCCTCGCTCCTGCGGTGTCACACACAGCGATGTGTGCTGCCGTAGGAACGAGGAACAACATTGCTAATGAGAGGTAAACGATTTTTTGTTTTAGGACGACCTCTCCACAGCAAACGATTTTGGCCGCTTTTGCGAACATTTTAGATCGCACATAAGTGTCACACACTGCGATATCGTTAATGATGCCGGATGTGCGTCACTAAAGACGTGACCCCGACGATAAAACATTAACGATATCATAGCGTGTAAAGCCCCCTTTATAAACCAACTGCATGTAAATTCAGAGTATGACTTTATCCGTTCTCAATATCATACTCCAGAAAATAACCTCAAAATGTGTTTTCATCTTCTATTATTGATTATATGACATACAGAGCTATAGTGGCTTATTTTGTTTTGTCTAAAGTGAAAACTGTGTATAGGAAGATATATAAAGTTGGGCCACTTTTACATTTTTATATTTTGAATCAGTTGTAAGATAAAATCAGAACTGGGTTCAAAACTCAGCAGAGGTTCAAGTCATTTACATCCATTTATTATAGTTTTTCTATTTTTATTCTCCACTCCTGGTTTTGGCCTGCAAATACTAATGCAAATTACTTCTCAACACCCTTGCAAAAGTGACCTTAGGAATGTTGTGTCACTACATTAGGCACGTTTGCGTTCATACAAAAAAATGTGTGCTAGCGAATTCACACATTCCTTTTATCACGGTCTACTAAAGTAACTGTAATTCTAATTTGTATTTAACAAATAAAATGAAGATATGAAACTTTCTATTACATCTTATCAGAGAAATCTGCTTTTTTCTCCTCCTGGATTTATGTTTTATTTTCAAAATTGTCAGTTCTTTGGTAAAATCTGTGTCCAGTGAAGACAGATTATTACATTACAGAGATGGGAGATGGCAGTAGCCATTGGTAAGATTGTATTTAGATGGAAGGAACTAGAGGCAGAGCCCCTTCCCCCTCCCACCTACACAGTTTTATCAGTAATAACCGCCATCTCCTATCTCAGTAATGTAACAATCTGTCTTCACTAGATACAGATTTTACCTGTGAATTGAGAATTTTGAGAATGAAAAATAAATCCAGGAGGAAAAGAAAGTAGATATCTCTGATAAGATATATTACAAAGTTTCTTATTTTCATGCGTACTATTGATTATTGAATAAAAATTAAAACTATGGTTACTGCTTATCAAGCAAGATTTAAGGTATATCTGTGCATTTTTTAGATGTAATTTAGGCATAAAATTATTACATTTCCATCCCTTTTAACAAAAGACAATTAAAAAAACAACAACATACAAACAAAAACATATACCTTAGCTGGAGGGAATCTAACCTTATATTTCACTCGTTCTAGCGATAATTGTGTGGTTGTCTGAAATAGGATGTCTGACTTAATGACCTCTTTTCAGATGGCAAGGTCTCCTCAGGCAATCATGTGGAGCTTTCTGTGATCAGCTGTTATCTACACAGAAACCTTTGTGTAAGTACTCGAAATCTATAGACATTTATCCTTTGGCCTCATCCACATGACTATATTACGTATATATGGGGTTCAGATTCGTTATGTGGCAATAAAAGAATTTGAAAGGCCCATAATGTACCTTTGTGTGCTTCATAATGCGGCATGCATAAAAAATCTGTAGGCATGACTCCTAGAATAGACTCTGTAGGCACTATATATGACCCCATTAGTTCCCAGAGGTACAGGGTCTATACAGCCCTTCAGCTGGTAACTAAGCATGCCATTGTAGGTCATAATTCCATGACTAACCACCATTTTCACCGCAATACGTGTCATACCGCATGGAGTACGTTTCGTTGCAGTGCTCCTGTGTTTAGGAAAGTTCAATCTGATTCACTTTCCCATATAGTTAAACAAACAATACGCAGACACATACCAGCCAGACGGTGACCAAAAGATAAGTTTTGCTGGAGAGCACAACTGGTAATGCATCGGACCAGCATATATACTTTTTCCAAAGATTATAAGCCAGATAAGTTACAGTACATTTTCAATATGTGTTCAAATTGTTCCCAAAAACTGGCATACACGCTATGCCCCAAATGTATTTTTTTTCTTGCCTCATTATTCAGTTTTAAAAAGGGGAATAGCTAAACTGAGTTGAAAAATGCACCAGATTTATTAATGTTTTGTACCCTAAATTTGATGCAATATATTAGTGTAAAGTAAGTCGGCCAAAAGGCGGAGTAATGAAAAGTGTCTGACTGATCTAGTAAGGTGTGTGAAACTCATCATTCAGAGCATGCCACGCTGATATCTTTAGAAGTTTTTGTTTGCCTACTTTTATGATGGCTAAGTAAATGAACCAAAACCATAACCCAGAGAGGGCTAGTGAGTCACAAATAGCAGTAGCACAAAGCAGAGGCCAAATGCAGGACATGTAATTAAAGTCAGCCAAGGTAATATAAAACTTTTATTGAAAACAAAAACAATTAAAAAACAATGATAATAATAATATTAATGGTAATTGTACCAACGCAGAGGACACAATTAACGTGTTGGTTGGTGAACCAAAGGGAAAAGAACCCCAGGAAGTAATAATTCAAGTAGAAAGGATAAAACGTAATCAATTCATTATGGCATACGCACAATGGAAATAAGAGCAAAATGCCAGGGGAAAATTGTATTGAAGTAAAAAGTCAGTCAGGGTAAGGCTATAATAGCCTTTAACCTTAATAATACATTCTGGCAGCTAGACTGAAATGGGTTCACCAACTAAACACCTCCGAAATACTGTCAAAATGACTATGAGATAGCGTGGAACTGGGGCTCCTAAGCTGACTCTCAAGTTTCACCAACTAAATACCTCCGAAATACTGTCAAAATGACTATGAGATAGCGTGGAACTGGGGCTCCTAAGCTGACTCTCAAGCTAGAGGGCCCTATGCTATCCCTACCCTCAGGGATACTTCTGATGGTGGAGACGCTTGAGACTCCTTCCGGGCCCTGCTTCTAACCAGTCCTGATCTGATTCTCCCTCCCCTCCAGGGTGGGACAGGACAGGAGTGTTTTGAAAACCATAGATAAAGACAGAGAAGGGAAAACCAAAACTCTGTCACACATCAGGCACATAAAAGTAAAGGTAATAAGAGATTCAGGAGAAAAAACAAAAGCAGGAAGGATGTACAAAACAACAGGTGTAAACTCAATAACCGCTCCAAGCAATAGGCACAACTTAAGGACAACTTTAAGCAGAGAGTCTGGGGCACCACACCTCACAGACCAACATAGAATAAACTATAGCTGGCATGGGTAAAAGGATTCAACATGCATAAATAGGAGGGGAGCAGATGTGATAGGTCTTCCCACAACATGGTGATTAAAGGAGCAAACAGACCAGCAGCCATAAACTCTTGCTAGTTTACCTATGAATCACCACACAGCAGGTCGACGCCAGAGTCTGTCTGTGTTTATCCCAGACACCAGAGAAACCACTGGGTGGAGTGTCAGAATCTGCAATCTGAACAGAGCCCAAATCCACCATGACAGTTGGTGAACTTTGCGCAAAACTTCGTGTTACACATACATTTCATGAATGCTTTGTCTGGGGTTCCATTCGGGAAATGCATGTATATTATTATATCCTTAAACCAAAAGAAAAAAAGTGGAAGCTCACCACTCTGTATGTAGCAGTTTCAGTCCATGAAATAAGAAGTGGGTGCCAGATCCTCTGGTAAGGCGTCAACCAGAAAGGTGGAAATGAAGGTGTGAAGGAACGGCATCTTCGAAGGGGCGATGAGTAAAATCAAAAATCTTTATTCAAAGCACTTTAAAAACACTAAAAAAAACACAGCATGTTAACACTGACGCATTTCTGGTGCACAAAAAGACGCCCTATAATCTATGATCCGTCACTCCTATTATATCCTTACATTGATTGACTTTTTACTTCAGCGCAATTTTCCCCTGACAGATTGGAAATAATGCTGGAGTGAACAAATTCCAAATCTGCCCTATTGCTATATAAACTACTCCAGAATCATAATGAGATACCCTATATTCTTCAAGAAAACGTTTTCAGGGAGCGCTAGAGACAGCATTGGACATGTGACAACATACACTTAGGAGGAATTGGAGAGAGCGCCATTCAGTCATCTACCGATATTTAAAACCTAAACTATTCAACTCTATAGCACTACAGTAGACACAGATAACAAGATTGGAAAAGATTATCATCCATCCAAGAAATAAATGAGTTTAAAATCCCTTAAAAGACAAACATTTTAGAGGCATAGTACTCATCTTGCTAGATGGACTCTGGATCTCTTACTGTATAATCTGGATTGGATATTTAGGTCAAAATGTAAATGACACAAGATTAACAGGAATGAAGCACTATGTATACCACAGTAATGCAAATATATGGTTCATTTTCACTGCTGATCTGTCCACATTAAACTACTTTTGTAGTAAAATATTGAGTGTTAGGTGACATTTTATGTACGTATGTGGGAATGATCATGGCTAGATTGCCACAGAGACAAGTAAAGTATACACGTAGTACAAATATATAATACAAAATAAAACACAGAATTCTTGGGTAAAATTACTGAGCTATGATTATTGTGAACCTGTCAGCAGGTTTTTGCTATGTAAGCAGAAGCCAGCATGCTGCAAGGGTTAACACAAAAAGTTCAGGGATACATGTCATGTCACAGTCCGATCCGTTGTTTATTTGCTATGTTTGTTTAGGCAGCAAGACATCTCATTGCTTGGACTACAATCGCACAAGCACAACAGTCTGACATGCGCCTTCCTCACTGCCAATATAGAATCTCTATTAAGAGCCTGGTGTGTGCGGAGACAACTTCCTGGACTACATGGCTAAATATAAACATACTGATTGTGTCAGAACGGCTGCACCCACTAATCTAAGTGATACATTGTTGGATTATGGATCTCTTTGCCTACATCACGCTGCTATTTGAAGCAGTAGCAAAAACCAGCTAAGGGTATGTGCGCACGTTGCTTTTTACCTGCTTTTTACCTGCTTTTTTGCTGCTTTTTCTTCTGCGTTGTTTAATGCCAAAATGGATGTGTTCTTCTATTCAAGCAAAGTCTATGGGAATTTGGGTTTCTTGTTCACACTATGTTGTTCAAAATGCTGCCTTTTTGTGGCAGAACTTTGGTCAAAAACTCAGCTTTGCAGTGCAAAACCCAAATGGCAAAAACAATTGACATGTTGCTTCTTTGAAAAGCTGAGTTTTTGACCAAAGTTCTGCCACAAAAAGGCAGCATTTTGAACAACATAGTGTGAACAAGAAACCCAAATTCCCATAGACTTTGCTTGAATAGAAGAACACATCCATTTTGGCATTAAACAGCGCAGAAGAAAAAGCAGCAAAAAAGCAGGTAAAAAGCAGGTAAAAAGCAACGTGTGCACATACCCTTAGGCTACTTTCACACATCCGGCTTGAGCTGTGCGGCTCAATCCGGCTGTGAAGCCTATGCAACGGATGCGGTGAAAACACCGCATCCTTTGCATAAGTTTTTTACATGCGGCCGGTCCGGTTTTTGCCGCTTGCGGCATGCTACTGAGCATGCGCAGTGGCAAAAACCGCATGCGGCGGCCGGATGCGGTTTTTGCCGCATCGTGCCGCATCCGGCATCCATAGGGATGCATTGGGAAAAGCGCCGCATCGGCCGGATGCGGCGCGATGCGGTTTTTTTTTGCCGGTGCAAAAAACGTTGCAGGGAACGTTCCATCCGGCCGCCGCATCGGCTAAATCTGCCGCATGCGGCAAAAACCGGACCGAACGCAAGCCCATGCGGCACAATGCGGCACTAATTAAAGTCTATGCAGGAAAAACGCAACCGGCAGCAAAAAAAAAACGGTTGCGGTTTTCCTGCAAAGTGCCGGATTGTGCCGCATTGCAAAAGCCGGAGGTGTGAAAGTAGCCTAAGGGTATGTGCGCACGTTGCTTTTTACCTGCTTTTTTGCTGCTTTTTCTTCTGCGCTGTTTAATGCCAAAATGGATGTGTTCTTCTATTCAAGCAAAGTCTATGGGAATTTGGGTTTATTGTTCACACTATGTTGTTCAAAATGCTGCCTTTTTGAGGCAGAACTTTGGTCAAAAACTCAGCTTTTCAAAGAAGCAACATGTCAATTGTTTTTGCCATTTGGGTTTTGCACTGCAAAGCTGAGTTTTTGACCAAAGTTCTGCCTCAAAAAGGCAGCATTTTGAACAACATAGTGTGAACAAGAAACCCAAATTCCCATAGACTTTGCTTGAATAGAAGAACACATCCATTTTGGCATTAAACAGCGCAGAAGAAAAAGCAGCAAAAAATCAGGTAAAAAGCAGGTAAAAAGCAACGTGCGCACATACCCTAAGGCTAATTTCTTGCATCAGTTTTTGGCATCAGGCACAATCTGGCGCTAATACAAATCAATGGGGATAAAACGGATCCGGCGCCGGATCCGTTTTACCCGTTTTTTTTTTTTTTCCGGATTGTGCCTGATGGAAAAAAAATGATGTGTGAAATTAGCCTAACAGATTCCCTTTAACTATGAATTTAGTTTGTTAGAACATGCAAAGCAAAAGAGGTTTTTTCCAATTACAGTATTAAAAGAAAAATGCTCCTGCATCTAGTTACATAAGCTTGCAAACAATGTCCTCTTGCACCCTCTATGAAATGCTAATAATAATGGTAAAGTAGAAGTACAGCAACAATTATAACAAAGGGGCAATAATGAAATATTATTAAAGAACCATTCAAACTTTTTTTATTGCCCTCTTAATTTGTTAATACTAATGTGTGTTCCCATTGCTGTATCATACGACCACATCTTTGACTTGTCAGCTGAAAGGACCTTTAGTTCTTTTCTTAAACGGAACCTGACAGCTGATACATGCTGCCCGATCCACAATCAGCATGTATCAGACACTGGCTGCATGATCTTAGACAGGTATGCTTCACTCTGAGCTACTGCTGCGATTTAGCAAAAAACATATTTCTCGATTACTGATCTGAAGTAAGAGGTCTCCGCCTATTCATGTATGCAGAGAGACAGCTGCCACTCAAGGGAAGCATGGCGGGAAGTAATAATGGCCAAAATGTGCTCAATTAGCAATGTCATGTGACTCAGTGTTACAAGGTCTCAGGTGTAAATAGGGTGTAAATAGAGAGCAAGTGTGTTCAATTTGGTGTTGTCGCTCACACAAACTCATGCTGGTCCCTGGAAGTTCAACATGGCACTTGATGGTAAATAATGCTCTGAGGATATGAAAAAAAGAATTGCTGCGCTATATAAAGATGGCTATAAGGAGATTGCCAACACCCTGAAACTGAGCTGCAGCACGATGGCCAATACCATACAGCAGTTTAACAATACAGGTTTCACTCAGAACAGGCTTTGCCATGGTCGACCAAAGGAGTTGAATGGGGTGGGGGGGGAGGGTCAGAATGTCAGTGCTCAGACTATACGCCGCACACTCCATCAAATTGGTCTGCATGACTGTTGTTCCAGAAGGAAGCATGTTCTAAAGATGATGCACAAGAAAGCCCGCAAGACAAGCAGGCTAAGGACCAAGTAATAAAAGTGCCTTTAAACACTCTCTCTCTCATTATTCTGGCATTTGGCAAATATAAATAATTTTAGTTCCTAATTGACCTAAAACGGGAAAAGTTTATTCTGATTTCATGTCAGATAGTGAGAAAAACATGCAGATGTGTCTTTTTAGATAGCGTATGTAAACTTCTGGCTTACATATACAAGAGGAGGAGCATTGGACTTCAAATACTGAAACTCCAAATACAGTAAGTGTTTTCAGGGGTTAATACAGAATACATTATAAAATGCAGTGTGAAAAGACAGCAATATCAATACTGGGACAAAATAGCATTTTTTTTTTAATAATTATAACTGAAAATTTGTTAAAGAAAACCTGTCATCAGGTTTTCCCAATATAAACTAAGGCCCACATCAACTACTGCCTCTTTTACAATAGTCTAGTAACTTGTATATAAGCCCCCAACACCCTCTTCATAGCACAAAAAAATATCTTTCATAATCCCTCATAAGGTGCGGTCCAATCCAATGGATGTCGCTGATCTCGCGCCATGCTTCCTCCATCCTCGCAGTCCTGTTGCCCTGCTTCATAAGAATAATGCATACTGAGTCACCCGCACATCACCCCCAATCTTGCTCCTGCGTACTTCGATCTGCCCTGAAATAGCGCTCAGCAGAGTCAGGCTATGTGCGCACGTTGCGTTCTCTGCAGTGCGGAAAACAACGCACCCTCTGGCAGACTGGACACTGCGTTTATAAAATAAAATGCATCCACAACGCATGCATTTTGGATGCTTTTTCCATGCGTTTTGCATGCGTTTTGGATACATTTTCTTCCCCCGGCAATTCAGCTCTGCTACATGCCGGCTGACAGCACACACAGACAGAGTCGCGCAATGAGAATGAACTAGGGTGAACTGCACCCGACTTCATTATCATACCGCAGCTTTGTCTGTGTGTGGCGTCCCGATTATCATCTTCACCGCACACATCCCGACATTACCACCTACATCCCGACATTACCGCCGACATCTCCACAGACATTCCGACATTACCGCCTACATCCCGACATTACTGCCGACATCCCCGCACACATCCCGACATTACCGCCTACATCCCATTACCGCCGATATCCCCACACACATCCCGACATTACCGCCTACATCCCGACATTACCGCTGACATCACCGCACACATCCCGACATTACCGCACACATCCCGACATTACCGCCTACATCCCATTACCGCCGACATCCCCGCACACATCCCGACATTAGCACCTACATCCCATTACCGCCGACATCCCCGCACACATCCCGACATTACGACCTACATCCCATTACCGCCGACATCCCCGCACACATCCCGACATTACCGCCTACATCCCGACATTACCGCCGACATCCCCGCACACATCCCAACATTACCGCCTACATCCCGACATTACCGCCGACATCCCCACACACATCCCAACATTACCGCCTACATCCCGACATTACCGCTAACATCCTCGCACACATCCCGACATTACCGCCTACATCCCGACATTACCGCCGACATCCCCGCACACATCCCGACATTACCGCCTACATCCCGACATTACCGCCGACATCCCCGCACACATCCCAACATTACCGCTAACATCCTCGCACACATCCCGACATTACCGCCTACATCCCGACATTACCGCCGACATCCCCGCACACATCCCGACATTACCGCCTACATCACCGCACACATCCCGATACTACAGCCCTCATCATCACCGCACACATCCCGACACTACAGCCCTCATCATCACCGCACACACACCGGCATTACCTCAGTGACGTCCCCGCTGACAGCGTGATTCACTTCAGTTGCTGCGTGGAGCTCACAGGGGCGGCGGTGTTCTACTGCCGCTCCTGTCAGCTTCATGTAGCAGAGCTGGATGCGTCGCGGGACCCCTGGATTACGCCGGACCTGGAGGGGTATTTGGGGATTTTAATAAAGTGGTGAAAGAGGGTGTTTTTTTGTCTTTTATTCCAAATAAAGGATTTTTTCGGGTGTACGTGTTTATTTACTTTCACTTACAGGTTAATTATGGAAGGTGTCTCGGGGAGGCGCCTGTCATGATTAACCTAGGACTTAGTGGCAGCTATGGGCTGCTGCCATTAACCCCTTATTACCCCAATTGCCACCACACCAGGGCAACTCGGGATGAGCCAGGTAAAGTCCCGGGACTGTCGCATCTAATGGATGTGGCAATTCTGGACGGCTGCTGGCTGATATTGTTAGGCTGGGGGGCTCCCCATAACGTGGCGCTCCCCATCCTGAGAATACCAGCCTTCAGCTGTGTGGCTTTATCTTGGCTGGTATCAAAATAGGGGGGGACCGCATGTAGGTTTTTTTTTAATTATTTATTTATTTATTTTACTGCACGATATAGACCCGCTCACCTGCAGCTGAGATTGGTTGCAGTGAGACAGCTGTCACTCAGCGTGGGGGCATGGCTGATTGCAACCAATCATAGGCGCTGGTGGGTGGGGAAAGCAGGGAATACGAGATTGAATAATGAGCGGCCGGCATTTTCAAAAGAGGAAAAGCCGCCGGAGCAATGTGAACGCCGTGCATCGCCGCGCCGGTGATTGGGGATCAATGAGTATGAGAGAGGGGGAGAGACTGACCGACGGACAGAGAGAGGGACAGACAGACAGAGAGACCGACCGACAGAGAGAGAGAGAGAAACAGACAGAGCGACCAACTGACAGAGAAAGAGACCGACCGACCGACAGACAGAGGGAAATTCACCGACATCCACAGACAGAAATTGACCGACATGACAGAGACTGAAAAGACCTGCGTTTTGCTTGTCAAAAAAGCATGCGGACGCAACAAAAATGCAGTCCAAGTGCATTTTGGTTGCATTCTGACCCACATCATTGATTTCAATGGGTGGAGAACGCAGCTACAACGCACAAAAGAAGTGACATGCTGCTTTTTTTGGGCATCCAAAACGCTGCATTTACAAACGCAGCGTGTGCGTTGATTTTTCGGCTTTCTCATAGATTTTGCTGGGTAAGCTGAACGCATGCAGTTACGCTGCAGTTCAAAACGCAGCGTCTCACCGGAAAAAAACGCAACGTGCGCACATAGCCTAAGTGCACCTGTGTATGAAAGTGTCAGGTGAGATAGCTACCGGCTGAATGATGAGCTAAGCTATTGTACGGCTGACAGCTATCTAAAGTATATGGGAATGCATAAGTGTGTTAACAGTATGACACTTATCTTTTTAAACACACATGCAATTGTCCACCCCCATATAGGAGATTTCTTATATACACAGGTATCACATCAGGTGCACATCTCATGCGCCTATTAACTTTACATATAAGTAATCACAGATTCAAAGGGAACCGGTCAGATGCAATATGCACCCAGAACCAGGATCAGTTCTGGGTGCATATTAGTGATTCCTGCCTAGCAGTCCCTGTATGCACGAGCATAAATAAACAGATCTTTAGAAAAAAGTATTTCTAAAGATCGTATATTATATGCTAATGAGCGTGGGGGCTTGTCCCGAGGGCGTTTGTTCCCTTAGCTAGTCAGCCCAGATCTCTTTATTGAGTCCCGTGCTTGCTTGAAGCAAGTGGTATCACCAGATGTGGTGAGTGTGTGCATACAAAATTGTATGTGCAATCGTGTGTGTGTGTGTGTGTGTGTGTGATCAGATGTGTGAGTGTCAGCCAAAAGCAGGTGGAGGACGGCATGCAGCATACCTGCTGGGAGCACCCACTGAGTATCGTAGAAGGAACTGGGTGTGACACAGACACCCGGGGTCTGGTAAGTATGACGATCCTGGGAAGGGGGGGGGCTGCCCTTATTTTCGGGGAAACAGGGTATCAGGAGAGCTATACTACATTTCTAATTGGAGGTATTTTCTAACATTATTATTATTTTTACACCTACTACATATTGGGATACGATCTTGGAGATGGGAATACAGCTTTAGGCTATGTGTCCATGGGACTCTGTACCTGCGTATATATCCGCAGGTACCTCCGCAGGTTTCCCGCAGCAGCTCCCCGGAATCCGCAGCTATACATAGCTGCGGGATTCCAGCTAAATAGCTGCGGTAAACCTGCGGACATTTATGCAACTTACCTGCGGAAGTCCCGACCTCTATCTCCATAGTGGAGGGCTGGGATTTCCGCAGGTAATTCTGCATGAATAATTGACATGCAGCTATGTGCGGCTGCGGGACATCCGCAACATATTACGCAGCCGCACATACCGAAGGATTGATACAGCACTCCCCATGTCCCATAGGATAACATGGGGAGTATTTGTACTTGCTAAAACCTGCGAACTTATCTAGAAAATCAGATAAATCCTCAGGTTTTCCGCAGCAAAATCCGCGGGTACAGAGTCCCGTGGGCACATAGCTTTAAGAGGTTAAGATGGCCAGCTTTTGCTCATATTTTATTTCCACTGCTCCTTTAAATATTTATTTATTTTATTTTATTTTTTTAAATCTGCTAAACAGCTCCTTAAATATGGGTCTTTTAATTTATTGCTGCATTTCATGCCTTTTACCGAAGAGGTAACACATGCTAAATGCAATACAAGAACACAAAAGCAGATCAGAGAGATCTATTCCTAAAGAATGACAGAAGGGTTGTTAGTGGGGCACAATACACATTTTTGGGAATGTAACATATTTTAGCTGATAGATTTTCTATTTTCTTTGCAAAACATTCTATTAAACATTTTCAAGGTAAAAAATTGGAACCGCAAACAATAGATTTCTTACAAAAAAAAACCCCAGCTAATCTGCGGGGATTCTGATCCGTTCCTACATCATAGAACTTGTAGTACTCTGAATGGTAAGATACATAGACATAATTGTAGTCATTTTTATGAATTCTCAGAGCTGTGGTTTGTAAGAACAGCAGTTGTGCATATTTCAGCTCAACGGGCAGAATACTCACAAGCTATGAAGCTTTCTTTGACAGCTTGAGCCAAAGCAACTGCATATAAAGGGCTAAATTAGCCAGTTTCAGTTGGTTGGAAACAAAGAAAGATCTTTCATACAATACCGCTACAACTGGGGAACAAGTTAAAAAAGGATGTAAAAAAAAAGATATCATTATTTAGAAACTTTTTCAAAAAGGGAAAAATAAAGGGATTATCCAAGACTAATTTATTTATATTACTATGAGGTTAAAACTAACAGTCAGGTAGTTGCTAAGTACCCGCCTGCTCTACCCAATGCAGACTCAGAACAGTCATCAACGTTCCTGCTGGAGATTGAGCTGCTCCATATCAGCAGAGCAGCTCTTTTTCTTCCATCCTGCTTTGTTGATGGGGCGCTACTGCAGATGTCATGCTGATTGACAGACGGTTTTCCGCAGCCGCTTTCCGCAGTTAGACAAAGGGCAGCTGGCTGTCAATGTGCTTGACGTCGGCAGTCACTCCCCATCAACACAGCAAAGCAGGAGAGAATCTGATGCTGTGTTGTTATGTCAGTGAGCCGCAGCAGGAGCGGCTGTGACTGTTCTGAGCCTGCAAAGATTGGTGCTGGCACATCAGTCAATTAGATAGCAACTACCTGCCTGTTAGTTTGTTAGCCCATGGCAAAAAAAATTAAACTGTCCCAGATAAACACTTTAAAGGCTTAATAAAAATGCTTTTAAAGAGACTGGATATCGGACTGGGTAATCTAAAGCTCTAGTCACATGCCCACTATTTTTGCCATTAAAAGCGGGTAGATCCTACAGACCATTGTGTCCAGTCTGCCACCAACTGCATCCATGGTGCTACCGTTAGGTTAAATTCTGCTAATGTGTACATCCTCATATACTGGATCAGAAGTCCAAGACACAACATAAGAGAGCAGGACTGCTTACTTTAGCAGATCACAAGAACAGACAGTCAACGCAGCACTTAGTGAAGGAATATTGCAAATTCTCATCCAATTTACACACCAGTCATTTACTCTAGTCTAATGTCTTCAAGGGCAGCAAGTCACTAAGGATGAAAGAAAACACCCAGAGAAGATGAGAACTGGAAAGTGGGGGGAGTAGTAGAGAAGGTGAATATATATATATATATATATATATATATATATATATATATATATATATATATATATAAATCAGTTGTTTTTTTTCCCAGGAAGACTTTATGGAAATAAAGATGTTAAATGAAATAGGTAAAAGCATGGAACCTTTCTCTTAAAGGGAACCTGTCATTCAATTCATGCTGCCCAAATTACAGGCAGCATGAATCAAAGCCTGGCTCCACATAGCAGTCAGATATATATTTTTTTAAATAACTATATTTTATCTTAAATACTGGAGCATTTCAGAGAAAAACATACCGGGCTACAATTGTGCTGCCAGTATCTCATGCATGCTGACCGTGGATAGGGCAGCATGAATCAACTGACAGGTTCCCTATAAACTAGGTGTTTGCTCAGGCTACAAAAAAAAAAAAAATTCCAGTAGCAAAATTAAGATGAAGTTTTTAAAAAATTCAATTAATCCCATTTCAGTTCCATATACTGGGGATGAACAAATAAAATAACAAGCTCTTACCGTGACAGTTGTCTTATCAGTCTTCTATGACAAGGTGAACCTGAAGCAAAAGAAAACATATAAAGTGTTAACGTCCTGTAGACTTAAGCAGTAATATTATGTGTATTGTCCCATATAAATGATATAAGCAGGATCGCTGGGGGCCCGCTGCTGAGACAATGGGGTCCCAATTTCCCCTGCGTGAAAAGAAGTGAGCAACACTCTGATCCGATAGACAGTGAACGAAGCAGGTCGCACATGCTCACTACTGCACATTCCCGGCTGGGACCTTGGAAGTTGTGTCCTTATGATAGGTGGGGGAACCAGCGGTCGGGCCTTCTGTGATCATACATTTATCTCATATCTCATGAGCATACAAAGTATTTTGTTAATGGGAAAACCCTTAAAATCTTACACAATCTTAATACATCAGTGGAAATACATTTGACCACAGCAGAACACACAGATAGACCTCATGGGCACTTACATGCCATTAGCCAATTATTCAAAAATAATCATTAGGTGCCATTTTGCTGCCAGTCCATCTAATGGAAATTTGCCAACAAGATAAGCTCACACTCCGCTTTTGAAGCTGTGCTTTAAATTCTGTTGAATAAGACCTGAAGTCAGGCAGCCAAATAAATTATACATCAAAACATTGTTTTAAAGAATCCCTCCATGTAAAACTTAAAAACTGTATTTTGTCTAGTGTAAGACCTGACATAGAAGAGTGCATGACATACGGTTTTAAAGAAGACCAAAAAGATAACTCAGGCCTCATCCACAGCCTGCAACAAGCAGCAAGGACTAGATTAACTGTCGTCTTAATTTTTATTTCATAATGCAATAGTGGACAGGAAAATAAGGAACTCTCTAATATATCTTATAAGAGAAATCTGCTACTGTCTCCTCCAGGATTGACTAATTTTTTTCAAAATTCTTTATTTTCAGGAAAAAATCTGTATTGACTGAAGAAAGATTGTTCCATTACTGAGATGAGGATGGCAGTTGGTGTTACTAAAATTCCATAAAAAGAGAAGAGGGAGGAGCTAGAGACAGCGCTACGCCCCCCTATCGCATGCATAGAACCTTATACAGGTAAAATATATCTTTGTACCGTGTTAGCCAGTAGGGATAAAAAATTGGTTAAAAGAACTGAAGTCCTCAGTGGTTGATACCTTTTAATGGCTAACTGAAAAGATGGTAATAATAGCAAGCTTTCGAGACTACTCAGGTGTCTTCATTAGGCATGGTATAACACAAAATCTGAAGAGTCACATATTTATACACAACAGGACATAGAATAGTGCAGTAAGAAAAAAGAAAAAAAACAAAAAAAAAACAAAAAAACAAGTTATATGAAACAGAACTCTCACTATGGCAGGGGGGGGCAAACTGTTGTGGCCATAATTATTGCTGCAGTTCAGTGTGAAAGTTTTATTGTCCTCTGATCAGGGTCTGGTCCAGGGCTGTGATGCGCTCGGATGGTCAGAGGAGCACATCTCTTAACTGGTGTAAAAAGACATGAATCCATGAGACACATTCATTCCTGCTCTGAATGTGTCAAAGATCATCATAAGTTTGTACTCCCATAGTCTCCTGTCTCTCTGGGACTTGAAATTCCCTTTCAATACCAGCAATTTCATGTCCATGATGCTGTGGTCGGGGTTACAAAAATGTTTGGCCACAGGTAGATCTATTCTTTTTTTCCCTGCCACACAATTAAGGAAAAAAGAATAGATCTACCTGTGGCCAAACATTTTTGTAACCCCGACCACAGCATCATGGACATGAAATTGCTGGTATTGAAAGGGAATTTCAAGTCCCAGAGAGACAGGAGACTACGGAAGTACAAACTTATGATGACCTTTGACACATTCAGAGCAGGGATGAATGTGTCTCATGGATTCATGTCTTTTTACATCAGTTAAGAGATGTGCTCCTCTGACCATCCGAGCGCATCACAGCCCTGGACCAGACCCTGATCAGAGGACAATAAAACTTTCACACTGAACTGCAGCAATATTTATGGCCACAACAGTTTGCCCCCCTGCCATAGTGAGAGTTCTGTTTCATATAACTTTTTTTTTTTTTGTTCTTTTCTTTTTTCTTACTGCACTATTCTATGTCCTGTTGTGTATAAATATGTGACTCTTCAGATTTTGTGTTATACCATGCCTGATGAAGAGACCTGAGTAGTCTCGAAAGCTTGCTATTATTACCATCCTTTCAGTTAGCCATTAAAAGGTATCAACCACTGAGAACTTCAGTTCTTTTAACCAATTTAGAATCTTATAAAAACCAATTGCCATCTCCTATCTCGGTAATGGAACAATCTGTCTGAATACAGATTTTACCCATGAATTAAGAATTTTAAACATCAATGACCAGGCCAGGAGGAGAAAGAAGCAAATTTCTCTGATAAGATATATTTAAAAGTTTCTTATTTTCACGTGTACTATTGATTTATTAAAAAAGGAATAAAATTACGGGTACTCTTTAACGTCTTCCTGAGCCTTCTTTCACTATTCACATACTACATAATGACCTATATTCTAACATCATTTAATTGAGATAATCAGTCCCATAACACAAAACGTGAGAAAAGAAAGCTCAAGATGAGAGCCAAAGTTGGTATTTAGTGCCAGAACCATGAAACTAAAACAAAGGGCTTTATTTTCTGGCACAACAAGCATAGAAAGGCATATGTGTAATGGTGTGGCTGGAGAGCAAGGGACAGGGGCTCCTAGACTGGCCCTCAGGTAAGAGGGCCCTAAATGTTCCTGTTCCCAAAGATACTGTATGTACTGTACATTTTTAGTATTGCATAATCTACAGGATAGCTTGGTACTGAGATTTCCATGGTTGCAGACCCATAATCCGGTTCTTGACTGGAGATCCTTGTCGGTAGCTAGTTGGGGTTGTCAAGGTTTGCATCAGGACCTTTCCGTGTCGTCCACGTCTGCTCAGGCAGTTGATGTTCCGGCCTTCTTGTCTGATTTCCGTGATGTATTTAATGACCAGGAATCTGATTCTCTACCCCCACACCGGGACTGTGACTGTGCCATTGAGCTGGTGCCGGGTTGTAAATTTCCCAAGGGGCGGATTTTCAACTTGTCTTTGCCCGAACATGATGCCATGCGGTCATACATCAGGGAATCATTGGAGAAGGGGCACATTCGGCCCTCATCTTCTCCTTTGGGTGCTGGCTTTTTCTTTGTTGCTAAGAAAGATAGGTCCTTGAGGCCTTGTATTGATTACCATCTTCTTAATAAAATTACGGTCAAATATCAGTACCCTTTGCCTCTGATGTCTGATCTTTTCTCTAGAGTGAAGAGCGCCAAATGGTTTACGAAACTGGATCTCAAGGGTGCGTATAATCTCATCCGTATTAAGGAGGGTGATGAATGGAAGGCGGCTTTTAATACTCCTGAGGGGCATTTTGAGTACCTAGTGAAGCCTTTTGGGCTCACTAATGCACCCTCCGTCTTCCAGACCTTCATGAATGATATTTTTCGGGACCTCATTGGTAAATTTTTGATTGTGTATTTGGATGCCATCTTGATTTTTTCTGATGATTTGGACTCCCATGTCGGACAAGTACGGGCTGTTTTTCAGATACTTAAGGATCATGCACTGTACGTTAAGGGGTCAAAGTGCCTCTTTGGGGTGCAAAGGATTTCCTTTTTGGGCTTCATATTGTCTCCCTCCGCTATTGAAATGGACCCGGTTAAGGTTCAGGCTATTTACGACTGGATGCAACCGACTTCTCTAAAATCCCTGCAGCAGTTTTTGGGGTTTGCTAATTTTCTAATTTTTACTGTAAATTTATAGCCAATTTTTCTGCCATTGTCAAACCTCTGACAGATTTGACAAAGAAGGGAGCTGATGCTGAGCATTGGACCCCAGAGGCGATTGTGGACTTTCAGGAGCTTAAAAGGCGATTCACTTCTGCCCCAGTCCTGCAGCAACCTGATGTGTCTCTCCCGTTTCAAGTTGAGATCGATGCCTCAGAGATCGGAGCTGGAGCTGTTCTGTCTCAACGAGACGCTACTTCGGGTAAACTTAAGCCCTGTGCCTTTTTCTCTCGGAAGTTTTCTCCTTCTGAATGGAATTATGATGTGGGGAACCGGGAATTATTGGCTATGAAGTGGGCATTTGAAGAGTGGAGGCATTGGTTGGAGGGGGCTAGACATCAAGTTGTGGTGCTTACAGACCACAAGAATCTTACCTATCTGCAATTGGCCAAGAGGTTGAATCCTCGGCAGGCCAGGTGGGCTTTGTTTTTTACCCGGTTTAATTTTGTGGTCTCTTTTTTGCCGGGCACCAAGAATGTTAAGGCCGATGCCCTTTTCAGGAGTTTTTGTGCTGACTCTTTGGAGGTTGTCGAGCCGTCTACTATCCTGAATGATGGTGTAGTTTTCTCGGCCATTTCGCCTGATCTGCGGTTGGCACTGGCGGAATTTCAGGGGGATAAACCTGAGAGCTGTCCTACAGGGAAACTGTTTGTCCCGGACCAATGGAGAGACCGAGTTGTCTCTGAGGTTCATTGCTCTGTTTTGGCGGGTCATCCTGGCATTTTTGATACTCGGGATCTTATGAGACGCTCTTTTTGGTGGCCTTCCCTGTCCCGGGATGTTCATCGTTTTGTGCAGTAGTGTGGAGTTTGTTCTAGCTCCAAGCCCTGTTGTTCACGTTCTAGTGGGCTATTATTGCCTTTGCCGGTACCTAAGAAACCTTGGACGCACATCTCTATGGATTTTATTTCAGAGCTTCCCGACTCTCAGAAAATGACTGTGATTTGGGTGATCTGTGATAGATTCCTCAAGATGGTCCACTTGGTTCCCCTATCTAAGTTGCCGTCTTCATCAGAGTTGGTGCCTTTGTTTTTCCAACATGTGGTTCGTTTGCATGGTATTCCCGAAAACATTGTTTCTGACAGAGGGGTGCAGTTTGTATCCAGGTTTTGGAGGGTTTTTTGCTCCAAATTGGGTGTTTAGCTGTCTTTCTCCTCGGCGTTTCATCCTCAGACCAACGGTCAGACTGAAAGGGCTAACCAGAGCCTGGAGACCTATTTACGGTGTTTTGTTTCTGCGGATCAGGATGACTGGGTTTAGTTTTTGCCTTTGGCTGAATTTGCCGTTAACAATAGAGCTAGCTCTACCACATTGGTATCCCCCTTTTTCTGCAATTTTGGGTATCACCCCAGGTTCCTCTCGGGGCAGCCTGAGGCGTCTGACTGTCCAGGGGTGGATTCGGTGGTATACAGAATGCAGCAGATTTGGGGGCAGGTAGTGGATAAATTGTTTCAGTCCCAAGAAACTGCCCAAAAGTTTGCCAACCGGCATTGGACTGTTGGTCCCCGGTTTAAAATGGGGGACATGGTGTATTCCTATGAGAGTTCCATCTTCTAAATTTAAGCCCAGATTTATTGAACCTTATAGGATTTTGGAGATTATCAACCCTGTATCTTTCCGTTTGACTCTGCCTGTGTCATTTAAGATTCACAATGTCTTCCATAAGTCCTTGTTGAAGAAACATGTGGAGCCAACACTTCCTGCAGCAGCGCCTCCTGACCCTGTTTTGGTACAAGGGGATCTGGAGTATGAGGTTGAAAAAATTCTGGATTCCCATTGCAGTAGGCGTCAGCTTCAGTACCTTGTGAAATGGAAGGGTTATGGGCAGGAGGATAACTCTTGGGTTGTGGCTTCTGACATTCATGCGGACAGGTTGATTCGCGCCTTCCATCATGCTCATCCCGAGCGACCCGGTGGCGTTGGTGAGGGTTCGGTGACCCCTCCTCAAGGGGGGGATACTGTTGTGAATGTCAGTTATGCTTTGGCCGCTGGGAGGCTCCCTCTTGTGGCCAGGAATGGTTTGGACATAGACCAGGTGTGTTTAGCAATGGGCATTTCCATTGCTAACTCTCTGCTTATTTAAATCCTGGTCTGATAGCAGGCTATGCCGGATGTCAGTTGTTTTTTATTTACCAGCCTGCTTCATTCTGCTCCACACCACATCTACCTCAGATAAGTGCTTGCTCTTTAGTTGTTGTTTGGTTCTTTTACTCTTATCTGAGTTTGTCATTTGCTGTGGTTGTTTTCAGTTTATTTGCATGCAGGGATCTTCCCTTTCAGTTGCTTAGCTGGGAAACTCCCTGCAGTTATTTTTGGAGTATAGCTCCTTTAAGTTCATGTGTTTGTGGCTTTTTGAATTTGTAATGATTCTTGTTTTCTGTTCATTGGTATGACAAGAGCGCCTGGTATAGGATGGAGTGCAGATCGTGCGATCTGAGGGCCTTTTTGTACTATCAGGAATTTGGAATTTTGCAGGGTTTTTCTCTGGCCACCATCAGCCCCTTTCCTGTCCTTTCCTATTTTAGTCAGTGGGGGCCTCACCTTTTGATAATCCTATCATCTATCTGTGTATTGTGTTATCCTATGTCTTTGAATGTGGGGGGCTTGCTATTCTTTATCTATTTTCTGAGGCAGAGAGTTATTCATCTTTCCTTCCTTTAGGATAGCTAGTTCTCCGGCTGGGTTCGCGGTGCACAGGATGTTAGTTCACCCCTCGGCTACTTCTAGTGTTGATGGTTAGTAAGCGGATGGTGGCCAGATTAGTTGCCAATGCTCTTGTCACCTTTTACCAATGATTTGTGGTGGTCTTCCATGGTTCCGGATCATAACACAAACTAATACAATTACCAGCAGGACTGGAATACAATAGCAAACGGACCGGTTTAGCAAAAAGCTATAGTAGGTATGGGAAGACAGGCTCTTCCATCTTAAAAAGGCAGGGAAACACTGTGAAAGGTTTTCCACAACATGTGATCAAAGAGTTAACAAGCAGACTAGCAGAAATTAACTCCTGCAAGTCCAATCACTAATGAGAACTCAGCTGGTCGACGCCTGAGCCGGCTGTGTAAATCAGAAGCACCAAAAGAGGCATAGTATGGATTGTCAGATTCCGAAGTGTGAACAGCATCAGATGCCACCATGACACTTGGAGAGTTTAGAGCCAAACACCGTGTGACAATATACCCATCATCTCGACTGGCATCCATAGATCACCATTATTGGTAAGCTGTATATAGATTGATGTAAAGAAAATATCTATCATCCCTAGTAACTCCAAGAAAAAAAAAATCACTACACATGCTAGTTCCACAATACAGATAATTAATTATGGGATTTTTATCATCAAAGAGATATTGCTATAATCAATTTGATTGATGTGAGAATATCAAGATTATAATACTACCGTTATAATATACAAGCATATATTACATAAGAGTCATATGTCATTTTGCTGTATTTATGCACTTTTTAAATGTTCAATATCATAAACATAATACACAATCATTTACTATGTAACATTTAAAAATGAATAAAAACAATGTTAACAGCAATGTTTCTTAGTTTACCATATAATTCTTAACAGCTTGTTAGAAGATGACTCTGGAACTTATTGTTCATGCTCTAAAAATTTATTCATAACCCACCCCACCCCCACCCAATTGAACAATCACACAGGTCCGCAGGCATTCCATCAAAATGAAGTGCATTCAAAAAATAAACAGCGTTACTGAATCACTTGCAAAGTAAAAATGTTATATTTTTAATGAAATTGCCCTTTGGCCATACACCTTAGATAGCTGTTGACCAGAAGCTATTTTTCCCATATACATTCATGTGTGGCTGTGAAATGTCCAGAAATGTATGGACGGATGTGCTTATTTCTTTTCACTCTGCTTATGTTGCCTATGAACAAGTGAAACTTTCAAGTGTGCAGGTAGGAGCAGAGCTGACAAATAACAATTGATATTTCATTGCTTTCTGTCACAGAACAGAATAAACAAGGCTTCATCCTTCTTAACCCCTTTACGACCGCCGATACGCCTTTTAACGGCGGTAAATAAGGGTACTTTTTCCGATCCGCCGCTTTTTAACGGCGGTCGGAAAAAAGGGTCTAGCGCCCCCCAGAGTCAGAAAATTTCCGGGGTCTCAGCTGCCGGGGGTAGCTGAGACCCTGGAGATCATGATTCGGGCCGGTTTTTCCGGTCCCCACTCACCTGATGACCGGTATACACCGTATACCGATCATCAAGTTATAGTAAATGACCGCGCCGGTAAAAAATGATTTATCTCCCATCTGGCATGATCAAACATGCCAGATGGGAGATAAATCTTTTTCCCGGTTCCCTCCGGTCCCCCGGTGTCCCCAAAGTGCCCCCCCCGACCCCCAACCCCCTCCCGAAAATCCAAGATGGCCGCGCGCACCGGCGATCACAGCAGCGCGCCGGCCGCATTTCCACTGTTCCTATGGTTTCTGTCGCATGTGCCATCACACATGCGACAGAAACCTGCTCCCTAGGCCCTGCCGGGTCCCCCCCTACCCCCCCCTGGTGTCCCCCGGTGTCCCCCGGTGTCATACATACCGGAGTGCTGATCCCCCGCGGCCCCCTCCTCCGGCTCCTTCTCTGCAGACTCCGGTCACATGTGCCGAGCAGATGACAGCTTCCTGTGTTCAGGACGCTGGCTGCTGCTGCTGCACAGAGTCTGCAGCTGTGACCCGGGGAGAGTGGGTGCAGATTCTTTGCACCCACTCTCCTCAAATGGAGGGTCTGCCCTCCTAGAAAATGGGGGATACGTTCCCTGAACGTGTCCCCCATATTCTAGAAGGTCCAGAGGCGACGTGGACGTCCAAATGGATTATTGTGGATTTTTTTTTTTTCTTTTCAATAAATTGGTCAATCAGGGAATGTTTTGGGGAGTGTTTTTTCAAATAAATTTTTTTTTGTTGTCAATTTTTTTTTTATTACTGTCAATTAGTTATGTCGGGTATCTGATAGACGCCGTGACATAACTAATTGCTGGGCTTGATGCCAGGTGACATTACACACCTGGTATCAACCCCATTCATTACCCCGTTAGCCAACGCACCAGGGCGCGGGATGAGCTGGGGCGAAGCGCCAGAATTGGCGCATCTAATGGATGCGCCACTTCTGGGGCGGCTGCGGCCTGCTATTTTTAGGCTGGGAAGAGTCCAATAACCGTGGCTCTTCCCATCCTGAGAATACCAGACCCCAGCTGTCAGCTTCACCTTGGCTGGTGATCTAATTTGGGGGGACCCCACGTTTGTTTTTTTTTTTTAATTATTTATTTATAAATAATTAAAAAAAAAAAACAGCTTGGGGAGCCCTCCAAATTGATCACCAGACAAGGTGAAGCTGTCAGCTGTGGTTTGCAGGCTACAGCTGTCTGCTTTACCCTAGCTGGCTATCAAAAATAGGGGGGACCCCACGTCATTTATTTTAATTATTTTTTTTTTTTTTGGGCTAAATACAAGGCTAGGCATCCTTTAGTGTCACATGAAAGGCACTAAAGGGCGCCAGCTTAGAATATGCAGGGGGGTGGGACGTTATATATGTTTGACATCTATCCATTCATCCATTGTAGCATTTTACGCTGTGTGCCCACAATCAGGGTTTGCAACATTTTGGGCGCAGAGTGTTTTCCCTGCGTCCATAACGCTGCGTTGTGCAGTAGAAGCACAGTGGCAGGATTTTTAGAAATCCCGTGCCCACTGTGTTTCTTTTCTCCGCAGCATAAATCGACCTGTGGCGCAGCTTCCCGAGCCTCAGCATGTCAATTTATGCTGCGGAGATGAGTGTTCTTTGCAGGTAGAATAGAACTAAAGTCCACAGCAGCCTGAACCCAAATCGTGGGCATGGGCAGCTGCGTTCTCCCGTGGACAACACTCACATTTCTGCAGGAGGCTGACACTGGGTACTAGACGCCGTGTCGCTGGATCATGGCCACATAGCCTAAAGGCTACTTTACACGCTGCGATATCGGTCCCGATATCGCTAGCGTGGGTACCCGCCCCCATCTGTTGTGCGACACGGGCAATCGCTGCCCATGCCGCACAACATCGCGCACATGCGTCACACATACTTACCTGCCCGGCGACGTCGCTGTGACCGGCAAACCGCCTCCTTTCTAAGGGGGCGGTCCGTGTGGCGTCACAGTGACGTCACTGAGCGGCCGCCCAATAGAAGCGGAGGGGCGGAGATGAGTGGCCGGAACATCCCGCCCACCTCCTTCCTTCCTCATAGCGGCCGGGAGGCAGGTAAGGGGAGCTTCCTCGTTCCTGCGGCGTCACACATAGCGATGTGTGCTGCCGCAGGAGCGACGAACTACATCGTTACTGCTGCAGTAACGATAATCGAGAATGGACCCCCATGTCACCGATGAGCGATTTTGCACGTTTTTGCAACGATGCAAAATCGCTCATCGGTGTCACACGCAGCAACATCGCTAATGCGGCCGGATGTGCGTCACCAATTCCGTGACCCTAACGACTCCGCATTAGCGATGTCGCAGCGTGTAAAGCCCCCTTAACAGTGAGAAATTTTTTGCTACAGCAACAGTTTTGTGAAGTACCTGTGGATTCAAAATGTTTACTATACTCCTGAATAAAATCCTTGAGGGGTCCAGTTTCCAAAATGAGGTCACTTGTGGGGGGTTTCTGATGTATAGGTGCCCAAGGGGCCCTGCTAATGTGACATGGTGCGCGCAATTTACTTCAACTTTTCCAAAATTCAAATGGTGCTCCTTCCATTCCAAGCCCTCCCATTTATCCAAACAAAGGTTTTTGGCCACATGTGGGGTATCCCTGCGCTCACAAGAAATTAGATAACAACCTGTGGGGTACACGTTTTGTTGTTGCCTCTTGAAAAAGTGAAAAATGTGTCGCTAAATCAACATTTTTGTGAAAAAAATGAAAATTTCAATATGGCAACCTAAGCTTATCAAATTCTGTGAAGTATTCGTGTATTCAAAATGCTCAATATACACCTAGATTAAAGCCTTGAGGGGTCTTATTTCCAGAATGGGGTCACTTGTGGGGGACCTCCACTGCTTAGGCACCTCAGGGGTTCTCCTAATGCAACATGGCGTCCGCTATTGATTCCAGCCAATTTTGCAGTCAAATTGCACTCCTTCTCTTCTGAGCCCTGTAGTGTGCCCAAACAGTTGATTTCCACCACATACAAGATATCAACAAACTCAGGAGAAATTGCGCAATAAATTTCATGGTGATTTTTTTCCTGTTACCCTTGTGAAAAAAAAAGCTACCTGGTTGAAGTAACAATTTTGTGGTAAAATTTTATTTTTTTATTTTCATGGCTCAACGTTATAAACTTCTGTAAAGCACCTGGGGGTTCAGGGTACTCACCAAACATCAAGATAAATTCCTTGAGGGGCCTAGTTTCCAATATGGGGTCACTTGTGGTGTTTTTTTGCTGTTTACGTACCTTAGGGGTCCTCCAAATGCGACATGGTGCCCGCAATCTTTTTCAGCCAAATTTCCTTTCCAAAATTCAAATATTGCTCCTTCCGTTCCAAGCCCTCCCATTTCTCCAAACAAAGGTTTCAGACCACAAGTGAGGTATCACCGCGCTCATAGAAAAGTGGGTAACAAACATTGGGGTCACATTTTTGGAATTACCTCTTGAAAAAGTGAAAAAATTGATGCTAAAGCAACATTTTTGAGAAAAAAATGAAAATTTTCAATGTGACAACGTAACGTTATCAAAATCTGTGAAGTACCTGTGTATCCAAAATGCTCACTATACCCCTAGATAGAAGCCTTAAGGGGTCTAGTTTCCAAAATGGTGTCACTTGTAAGGGGTTTCTGCTGTTTAGGTACCTTGGCGGACATGTAAATGCAACATGGTGCCCGCAATCTATTTCAGCCAAATTTGCTTTCCAAAATTCAAATATTGCTCCTTCTGTTCCGAGCCCTCCCATTTGTCCAAACAAAGGTTTCTGACCACATGTGGGGTATTGGCGCGTTCATAAGAAAGTGGGTAACAAGTTTTGGGGTTCATTTTGTTGTGTTATTTCTTCTAAAAGTGAATAAATTTGGGGTAGAGCAACATTTTAGGTAAAATTTTATTTTTTGCTTTTTTTCATTCCACTTTGCTTTAGTTCCTGTGAAGCACCTGAAGGGTTAATAAACTTCTTGGATGTGGTTTTGAGTACTTTGAGGCGTGCTGTTTTGAGAATGGTGTCACTTTTAGGTATTTTCTGTCACTTAGGCCTCTCAAAGTCACTTCAAATGTGATGTGGTCCCTAAAAAAATGGTTTTGTGAATTTTGTTGAAAAAATGGGAAATTGCTGATGAACTTTGACCCCTTCTAACTTCCTAACCCCAAAACATTTTGTTTCAGAAATTGCGCTAATGTAAAGTAGACATGTGGGAAATGTTATTTATTAACTGTTTTGTGTGACATAACTCTCTGGGTTAAGGGCATAAAAATTAAAAGTTTGAAAATTGCAAAATTTTCAAAATTTTCATCAAATTTCCGATTTTTTCACAAATAAAAGCAAAAAATATCGTTCTAAATTTATAACTATCATGAAGTACAATATGTCACGAAAAAACAATGTCAGAATCACCGGGATCCGTTGAAGCGTTCCAGAGTTATGACCTCATAAAGTGACACTGGTCAGAATTGCAAAAAATGGCCTGGTCATTAAGTACAAAACTGGCTTCGTCCTAAAGGGGTTAAGGCTGAGGCTAGAGTGATATGATTCTGTGTGCTGGAAAAGCATCCAAGCAATGAAACTTTGCTTCCTTTGGGTTTATAACTCAAGCCAGAAAGGAGAATAGCAATATACTGATTTAAATGAAAAACTGGGAAGACATTGGGAACAGAACATTATTAAGGCAATACATTTTTTCAGTATAAAAATCAACAACAAAAAAGACTCGGAACTTATGATAATATTGTTAAAGGAAATAATACTCTGCCGCAGCAAATCACAATACATATCGTCTTTACCAAGCCTCCCCTTAAAGGGGTTGTCCACTACTTTTACACTGATGACCTATTTTTGGGATAGGTCATCAATGTGTGATCAGATATCTCAAAAAACTGACCCGCACATCCTACAATAGTGTATAGGTGCCAGCTGAAAAAACATAGCAAATACAAAATGGATACAGCTGCACACTAAGGGGTACTTTGGACGTTGCAACATCGCTACTGCGTTCTCGTCGGGGTCAAATCGAAAGTGACGCACATCCGGCGCCGGTAACGAAAATCGGTGATCTCTGTAGTGTCGGTCATTTCCATAATTTCGCTGCAGCGACAGGTACGATGTTGTTCCTCGTTCCTGCGGAAGCACACATCGCTGTGTATGAAGCCGCAGGAGCGAGGAACATCTCCTTATCTGTGTTCCGCTTGCAATGAGGAAGGAAGGAGGTGGGCGGGATGTTACGTCCTGCTCATCTCCGCCCCTCTGCTTCTATTGGCCGCCTGCCCTTAGGAAGGAGGCGGGTCGCCGGCCAGAGCGACGTCGCAGGACAGGTAAATGCGTGTGAAGCTGCCATAGCAATAATGTTCACTTCGGCAGCTATCACAAGATATCGCATCTGCGACGGGGGCGGGGACTATCGCACTCGGCATCGCAAGCATCGACTAGCGATGTCGCAGCGTGCAAATTACCCCTTAGTGTGTAGCTGTATCCATCAATGTGTGATCGGCCAGGGTCTGACACCCCACACCCCACCGATCAGCTGTTTTCAGTGCCGGTGACGGCAGCAAATGGAGACAAATGCTGTGTCAACTGATAGCTGCCGCAATCTGGTACTGCACATTTGCTTTCCAATCCAAATCAATAGGAGGCGGATGTGCAGGAGCCAGCCGTGGCTGCTATCAGAAGATGAGGCAGCTCTGGAACTGGGCATTTCCAGCTGCCTGCTGCCGCCACTGGCATCTGGAGCAGCTGATCGGCGAGGGTGCAAGGTGTCGGATCCCGGCCAATCAGACATTTATGACATATGCTAAGGATAGGCCATGAATGCAAAAGTAGTGGACAACCTCTTTAACAATTGCTCCCTAAACCTGTGCATATATGTGCATATATGGATATGTAAGTGTAGTGTGTATGTCCTTATATACTCACCAATCACCAACTTCTCCTGTTTTCAGGCTGTTCTGTTCCTCTTCTCAGTGACGTCACAGCTCTGCGGACTCTCTGGATCACTCTATGTGAGCCAGAAGTCTCTTTAATGTAAGTCTATGGGATCTCGTTCTCCATAGGCTTACATCGTATAAGCCACTTCCAGGTCACACAGGGTACAGCATGATCCGGACAGTCTAAATAGCTGTCACATCAGAGGGGCTGCACTGGATACTGGAGAAGATGGTGGTAGGCAAGTGCATTAACACGCTGACTTTACACACAGGTTTAGACATTTTTTTTTTTTAAATTCTTTATTTAACCGAAAACATGGCATCTTTAGAATCATATTCAATTGAATTACATTTTACAACCCCTGAGTGTTCACATGTCTGGCTAACTGTAACAAATGTATAAAATAAGAAATACAACATTTTGACTCCTCCACGTTAACCCGGCATTTTTTGAAATACAAGAAAACTATGGGAAATTAAGAAGAAAAGAGAGAAACCAATAGGGCAAGAAAGATTAAGAGGCAATGAGTGGGGGGGACACACAAAAGGAAAGGGGGGGAGGGAAGAGAGAGACACTGGAACACCTCTAACTGACGGCATCAGTGGGCCCCCCCACTCGGGGGGGATCCAGGTACCGTAGTCATCAGAGTACTTAAACTCGATCCAGGGGAACCATGTCTTGTGGAAAGCCTCTTGTCCGTCATGGAGAGACGCCATCAGGTCCTCCATGTACAAAAATTCATTCACCCAATTTGCCCACATAGATAACGTCGGCGGAGCGTCGGATCTCCACCTCAGGGGGATGCACGTCCTGGCGGCCATCACCAGGAAGCTTAACAGAGACCTTTTGTATGCACGAACAGAGGACTCAGATAGTTGGAGCATGAATAGTTCCGGGCCCAGGGTCTGCGAGTATCCAGTCATATGCCTGATCACTCCCCGTACCCCCTCCCATAACCGCTGCAACACTGGGCACTCCCAAAATATGTGCAGGAAGTTTCCTTCTTCTGCACCACATCTCCAACATGTAGAGTCCACCGTTGGGAACATCCTGTGGAGTTTTGTCTGGACCCTGTACCACCAGGAGAGACATTTGTAGTTAGCTTCTTGCAGTTTTGAACTGATGGATGCTTTATGGGTGAGTAACAGCACCTTATTTCTCTGTGTGGTCGAAAGAGTAAGGCCCAAGTCTGACTCCCATTGCAAGAGAAACCTAGGCGGAGGCAAGTCCGAGGTGTTGTTTAGTATGGTGAGCGAGATGGCCAGTGAGTGTCTAAGGGACCCCTTCTCCATGCATAGCTTCTCGAATTCGGCAAAGAACGTCTCTTGCTGCACATGTATTGGCGCCTTGATTGGCCCTGGCAACTCTATGTACTCTGTCGCAGAGAAATGTGGCATCCAGTAGTCTATCAGTGACCTTGTTGAATATTTCTTGGACCTTAGAACGGAGTGACTCTATGGGCCAGTCCTCTGGAATACCCTTTATCCTGATGTTGTTGCGACGACCTCTGTTCTCTTGATCGTCCAACAAAAGTGCCATATTCTTAGACCGGTTGATATAAGCCTCACACTCTTTCTCCAGCTGTACGACTCTGCTCTCCAAGGACTCCTGGGCCTGTTCAGTTGCAGTGACTCTATCATCCAGGGCACCTATTTCTTCTCTCACAGAGGTAATGGCTTGCTGATGGGATTGCTCTATTCTACAGACCAGAGCATCCAGGTCACTTTTGCTTGGAAGGGCCAGAATTAGCTCCCTCAGTGCCTGCATATCTGGTGCATTATAGGAATTGCACACATGTGTGAGGGAAGGGGCTGAGCTGCCCAGGGGAGGCCCCTCCACTGGGAGGAAGATAGCTGGGGTATCCCTGCCTGGAGATCCATCTGGCGAGGGCAGGGGACTACGCTCCTTCTCAGGGCTTCTAGTGGCCAGGGATTGTGGCCCAATTAGTGACCCCATGTTCCGGGCCTCCCCCCCGCTCCTCCGGGCCTCACCTTTCCTCCTCGTGGTGCTGTGCGCCCATCATGGCCCCCTGGCGGTCGCCGCTGTGGAGCTTATCAGCAGCGTTACTTCTCCTCACTAGTGGGATCCCCTTCTCTGCTGCTGCTCGCGTCTCCGCTTCCTCCCGCAGTCTCGCGCTGCCAGCCGGCGTCCTCTGCAGTCTCGCTGCCTCTGGGGATTCCCCTCCAGGAGGACGCGGTGTGGGAGCCGGCGCCATCTTGCAGCTGCTGCCCGCACGCTTCACATCGGGTGCCGGCTTGCTGAAGAATTGCTTCATCCTTCCTCCCGGTTTACCTTGTGCAGCTCCTGCCGCCGTGGTGAGTGACCCCTGGAGCTTCTTTTTATGAGGCATTTAGTGTCGGAGAGGCCGCGGTATTGATTTTTCGGGCGGTGGGTGCGGGAGCTCACCAGGGATGCTTCCTCACGCCACCATGTCCAAGCCACGCCCCCAGGTTTAGACATTTTTATACCTCCAGAAAGGCACCGGTCAGGCGCAGAAATGCGTTAGTATTAATATAAGTCCATTTGGAATCCCTAAGCTTTTCTTTCATAACATATTACACATAACGAAGGCTTTATTGACGTCAAACTGACCCTAATATCAAAATCAATAGGGTAAGCTGCATAGTTGTAAATTTGCTTATAGGATTTTTTTGGATTAACAACTATATTTTTAAATGCGGTATACATCACGTATTTTAATTTCTATATTTCACATCCTTAAAATAAATAGTAAATACAAAACTTAAATATACGCATCTGAATAAGTCATTATATTGGATATTGGTGGTACTCCATTTCAGTTGGTTATTAAAGCACTACTCCAGGGATTTCTTTTTTAATCTCTTTTTTATAGATGATATGTGTGAGTGTAATGCACCACATAGTCACATATTCACCGGTAGCCATCTTCACCTGGTTTCAGCCTCTGGCCTCACGTGACTGTACTTGGGACCGGCGAAATCAGTGTGTGAAGCAGAGGTAACTCTTTTCAATCTTCTTAATGCAAGTCTGTAGCCCGACTCTCTGTCCCATAGATGTCTATAAAGACAAGTGACTTCTAGAACTCAGAGCGATCCAGAGGTTACAAAAGCCATTATGTAGTGTCAGAGCAACGAGAGTATAGCTGACAACAAAGATGCCAACGGGTGAGTATGTAACTACATTCAATACACTCACATGCCTGATCCCTAATAAAGGGAAAAAAAGGCAAGAGTGGGGTTTTAATGTGGAAGATTTATCTAAACCTACTTTTTTTCATGTGTAAAGTCAACATTTACTGTGTCAAAAAAATTAATTATAAGGCTATGACCGCACTTTGCGTTTTTACCTGCGTTTCCGCAGCTTTTTGAGCTGCAGCGTCTTCATTTCAAAATACATGCGTTTTGGTTTTCCATAATAGTCTATGGAAAATGTAGATTTCTAGACCGCACTTTGCATTTTAAAACGCTGCGTTTAATTTGCATAATTTGTGGCAAAAACCATGCATTCAAAGAAGCAGCATGTCAACTGTTTTTGCCATTTCTGCAGCGTTTTGCTAACATTGAAGTCCATGAGAAATGGCAAAAAATAAGAAACTTCAAATTTCCTGCGTTTTACCTGCTTTTTAGGTGCAGAAAACATGGGTTTTGGACTTCAAAAACGCATGCTTTTCTGACATTAAAATAATGGAATAATATGTCCCTTTACACACACACATAGTCCGACAATTAAATTAAAGAAAATTTTGATATTGGTGCATATTTTCAATAAATATTATAAAACCGCAATAATTTCATTAAATATAACTATTTTCTTTATTAATTCTAAAATTATATAGGTTTTGCTTTTTTTTCTCTTTTTTCATTCTGTTTGACTATTTAATCTTTATTTAGCAGTGTCTTGATGTTCAAAATGCATTTCTCAAAACGCAGGTGAAAAAGCATGGAAAAAGCGCTGAAAACGCATCTAAAACGCGGTAAATATGCATGCGTTTTTAGCGATAAATTTCTGGAAAAGGCTACTTTGGCTAAATCAATTAAGGCAAAAACGTGCGTTTAGAACTGCAAGTAGGACGACGCAAAGTGCGGTCATAGCCTTATTCTTAAAAGGTTAAATGAATACGACTGATTCCTCCACTAAGTACTTATTACGGGTTGTTTCACACTACACTTCAGACTTTTTTGCGGTTTCCATAAGGAAAACCCACCAGAAGCCCAGCCAAATGGGATTCACATGGAACCCTGACAAAGAGTTTGATTAACGCTGACAGTGAATTTAATGAGGCAAACAGAATCTGTCTTTTATGGCTGACAGAATAGCACAGTCTACAGCCCTACTGTGTCCAGCATAAAAGACAAACACCAGTAAAAACGCAGCCTAAGGCTATGTGCACACACTGCGTTTTTGTTACGCTGCGGTTTTGTGCGTTTTTTAGCGCTAAAAACGCAGAGAAACGCAGTGTCTTTAAAAAACGTGTGAAAAAACGCATGCGTTTTTACCGCGTTTTGGTGCGTCTTGGTTGCGTTTTGCTGCGTTTTTGCTCACTGTGTTTTTCTGCGTTTTTTTTATCAGTGAACATTGGTATTAAAGATTGTTGAAAAAAAAAAAGGTCTGATGTAATTTCCTTCTTCCATATGTTCTTCATTCTCCAGAAAAAAAAAGGTCTGATGTCATTTCCTTCTTCCATATGTTCTTCATTCTCCACTAGTGTATGCAGGAGAGCAGACAGCTGCAGAACTACAAGGCTCAGCATGCTCCATCCAGAACTGTATGCTGGAGGGAGAGTCAGGGGGAGCAGACCTACAAGGCTCAGCATACTCCATCCACTAGTGGATGCAGGAGAGCAGACAGCAGCTGCAGAACTACAAGGCTCAGCATCCTCCATCCACTAGTGGATGCAGGAGAGCAGACAGCAGCTGCCGAACTACAAGGCTCAGCATCCTCCATCCAATAGTGTATGCAGGAGAGCAGACAGCAGCTGTCGAACTACAAGGCTCAGCATCCTCCTTCCAGGACTGTATACAGGATTTCTTTGCCCCCCCCAAACAAAAATAATGACGTGGGCTTCGCCATATTTTTGTATGCTAGCCAGGTACAGCAGGCAGGTACGGGCTGCCCCCAACCCCCAGCTGCCTATTTGTACTCGGCTGGGAACCAAAAATATAGGGAAGCCCTTTTTTTTTATTTCATGAATTTCATGAAATAATTAAAAAAAAATGATGTGATTGCAGTCCGCAGCCACCCCAGAAAATGGCGCTTTCATAGAAGCGCCATCTTCTGGCGCTGTATTCAACTCTTCCAGCAGCCCTGATGCCGGGTGGCTCGCTGGGTAATAATGGGGTTAGGGCTAGCTGTATATTATCAGCTGGCCCTAAGCCCGAAATTCATGGTGTCACGCCAATATTAGACATGGCCACCATGAATTTCTAGTAAAGCTAAAAAAAAAACACAACACACAGAAAAATATTTTTATTAGAAATAAAACACAACACAATTAGTGACTCCATCTTTATTGAAATAAAGAACCCCCTCCGCAGTAATCCTAGGTCAAGGGTCCCGCGTCGTCCAATCCGGATCCAATATCATCTGATCGGTTTGCTGGAAGGCAAAGCAATCCGATGATGTGTCAAGTTCTAGGATGTAAATCACATGACACAGCAGCTGATTGTATAAAAGCCGTTTATACAATCAGCTGATGCATCAGTGCAAAAAAAAAAAATACTCACTTATGTGCTGATTACTGGCAGCTCCTGGAGTGGAGTCTGATCCCGTCCGATCACTGCAGGAGCTGCCGGTAATCAGGGATGAAGTCTCCTGACGGCATCCGCTGACAGGTTAAGCCGGCCGGGCGCCAGCGTCACCGTGAGACTTACGATCAGCTGATGCGTCAGGTGTCTGCATCAGGTGATCCATCGCCAGGTCCTGCAGCTATTGGAGGTGTCCCGGCCGTCTGCACACAGCCGGGGTGGCGGTACCGGGAGAGGAGCTGGGAGCGGACATGGCACCAGGAGTCTGCAGACAGGTGAGTATGACTTTTTTTTTCTACTGTTCACTTTTAATTTCACAGCTGCCTCCACCTCTCGCCCAGACATGGCGCCGCACGGGAGCTGACATGCACAGGACGGGAGGTGGACGCAGCGGTGACGGTACCGGGAGGATTCACGCTTCTGTGTTTACTGACAGAAGGAATCCTCTTCCTGTACATGTCACTTTACTACCCACCCCTTTATAGCTGCGTTTTTAGTCATAGAAATGCACTAAAACGCAGCTATATTTGCAATTTGCTGTTTTCATTGCGTTTTTTAACATCTCATTGAACTCAAAGGGTGGAAAACGCAGTGAAAAACGCAAAAATAATTGACATGCTGCGTTTTTGTGGGCACCACAAAAACGTAGCTAAAAAAAACCCGCTGTGTGCAGACAGCAAAAATGAAAACTCATAGACTTTGCTGGGGAAGCAAAGTCATGCAGTTTTCTGAGCAAAAACGCACCCGAAAAAGAGCAAAAACGCCGCGAAAAACGCACTGTGTGAACTTACCCTAAAGGTAACATGCTTGCTTTTGGAGGTCATTCTTTTGTCAGAGGCGCACTGAACGATCTTAAATCGCTCAATGAGCATAGGCAGACATTGCTCAAAAAGATCATTTCACCCAACGAACATTTTGGGCATTCGTCGGGTGATCAGCAGCCTGTTTTGACCACTAGATTATCATGAAACAATTATTTCACAATACTTCTACAGTGGGAAAAGACTTTTACTCACCACCTACTTACTAGCCCATTCCATGTTGTTATTGTTCCCCTCCTATTCTATAATCTGAACACTGTGTCATATGCCAAATGTCTGTGTCTCTACTAATCCTTAAAGGGATAGACTTGACAACAATTGTTACCCGATTTCAAAAACTGTAAAAAAAACTACAGTAAAAAGCAATGAAATGCTCACAACATTACTGAACTGAGGTAAGAGTCTTAAAATAAAACCAAAATATGCAGGTTGAGATGGAAAAATAATATTATAAGTTCCACAAGTGTCATGGGGTTTATTGGTATAAAAGGGGAGAGGGGCTCCTACACTGGCCCTGAGGCTAGGGGGCCCTAGCTGTCCCTAATCCCAGAGATACCTCTAGTCGTGAAGATGTCTGGGCCGCCTTCTTTTCCCCTTCTCCTGGCAAGCCCTGATCTTAAACCCCCACCCCAGTGGAGGACCGGGACAGTATTGGTTGAACTTACAGATATAGACAATCGGGGAAACCAAAAACTCTATTACACAGCTAGCACACATGGAGATATAAGACAATACTTGATAAAAAGGAAATAAAGAGCAGGGAGGAAATAACCAGACGATGACAGGATTGAAACAGCATACCAAGCAGCAGGCAATAAATCACCAGCAACTGGAACACAACAGCATACAGTTCGGTTTAGCAAAAACTATAGTCGGCATGGGAAGACAGGTTCCACCATCTTAAAAAGGTGGGGAGTAACTTTGATAGGTTTCCCACAATATGAGATCCAAGAGGTAACCAGCAGGCTAGCAGAGATTATCTCCTGCAATTTTGATCACTAATGAGCACACAGCTTATCGACACCCAAGCCTGTCTGTGTAACTCAGAAGCACCAGAGAAGGCATAGTGTGGCGAATCATTCTGCATTGTGAACAGTGTCAGATGCCGCCATGAAACTCAGCGTTTTGCCAATGCTACAGGTTGGATCTCAAATAGTGACAACATAGCCTCACATTACATGGATTTCTTTCTTTATCACTGGAAGTAAGCATAGGTCGCAGACAGTATACAATCCTGAAAATATTTCATTGGATAGACCAGAAGGAAGTGACTTGTGGCAAATCAGCAAGACTTTTACTTTCCTGCCCCCACAAGCTGTTTTTCTATAGCTAAATGAATAACAAGAAAGAATAAAGACAGCTTAGAATTACAAAATATAGGTTTGAAGCTAACCGCTAGTTTGTGTGGGAAGCCAAGTAAATTATGCTTCCAGGCACAATAGAGAAAATAAGTCAGGTAAAAGTTACAATCCTTATTTCTTTTGAAAGATTTGTCAAATCCAAAACTTGGCCACAGTGTTTCATTCCTTAGTTTATTTATGTCTTGTGGATTTTTGTACAGTGTTATCATTGGTTTTCATTTTGTGATGGCAGTGCAAGCTTGTGGCTATCATGGGTCAGTTAGGACATTCAAGACATTTTTACAAAGAAAAAAAAAAGATAAAGTTACTGCTGTAAAGAAAAATAGAAGCCATAATATAATTTTACAGTTATGTTGACCCTTAAAAGAATATCTACATACATGTAGGAAGGGAGGAAACAGTTAAAGGGTTTATCCATCTTTAAAAAATGAAAGGGAAGCTGTCCGGTCCAATATGCACTCAGAGCCACAAGCAGTTCTGGGTATATACTGTATATCTAATTCCTGCCTAACTGTCCCAGCATTTACAAGCATAAATAAAAAGATTTTTACCAAAAGTATTTCTTTATCCGTTGATATGTTAATGAGCATAGGGACTAGTCGCAAGCTTGTTATTTCCCCCGACTAGTCCTCCCTCTTAGCAAATTAGTACAGCCACAAGGGCATGCTAAGATGCTATTCAATGCTCATTGTCCAGCGTTATTGGCGGTGATGCGTATACCTGTGTCCGATGTCACCACCTCAGGCTCAGTGCACATAATCAGAAGTCTTGGCACTTCCGGTCATGCGCACTAGACCTGTCTGAAGCCAAGATGCGTACACACAGCTTAATAGTGCGCATGACTGGAAGTGTCGGGGAAGAACACTAAGCCTAAAACCGGCTTCTGAGGCGGTGACAACGCCGATGACGATGAGCAATGGGCATTGAATAACATGTTAGCACGTCCCTGTGGGAATGCTGAACACATTGTAGCATTGCTCCATCTAAGTGAAAGGTGCAATGTTGGAATGGATGCAAAAGAAAATATTGTGTAGACAACAGAATCAATGTAGGGATTCTAAAAAGGATATTCAAAAGTTAGAGTCAGATCAAACGAAAGCCATTAGATTATTGTGGAATGGAAAGTTTTTCGTATAATGAGAGGTTAGAAATGTTAGGCTCGTTTAGCCTCATTTACATAAATATATATATACTAGCTGTACTACCCGGCTTCGCCCGGGTTAATAACTGCTGTTAACAAAATAGTTTATCTCTGTCACTTTCCCTGTCTATCTCTTTCCCTGTCTGTCTCTTTCCCTCTCTTTCCGTCTGTCTCTTTTTCTCTCTTTCCCTGTCTCTCTTTCCCTCTGTCTCTTTCTCTGTGTCTGTCTCTTTGTCTGTCCCTTTACCTGTCTCTTTCCCTCTCTTTCCCTGTCTGACTGTTTCCCTGTGTCTGTCTCTGTCTCTTTGTGTCTGTCTCTTAACCTGTCTCTCTCTTTCCCTCTCTTTCCCTGTCTGTCTCTTTCCCTGTCAGTCTGTCTCTTTGTCTGTGTCTGTCTCTTCGTGTCGGTCTCTCACCCTGTCTATGTCTATTTCTTACCCTGTCTGTGTCTGCCTCTTTCCCTGTCTGTCTCTTTCCCTGGCTGCATTGTGACACGACAACATTCCATATAAGGGCGTGGCTGCACAATTTTCTAAAGTTCTGGCTGCACTGTGGCTCCCAGCTCCATTCGCTTTACTGGAGGCAGATTTTTTGGTGAATAACTGTAAAGAGCGGGGTTAAAATTTCCCCTCAAAACATAGCCTATGACGCTCTCAGGGTCCAGACGTGTGAGTGTGCAAAATTGTGTGGCTGTAGCTGCGACGGTGCAGATGCCAATCTTGGACATACACACACACATACACACACACACACACACACATACACACACACATTCAGCTTTATATATTAGATATGTGGTCATTACAAAGGACTGGCACATGATTTATTCCTTCCAAAGAACTTACAGAGGACCAGGGGACATTCATTACATTTGGAGGAAAGGCAATTCCGGGGCCTAAATGGAAAAGGGTTCTTTAAAGTTAGAGCAGTCAGAATGTATAATGCCCTACAGCAAGATGTTTTAATGGCAAGATACTATAACAGCAATTAAATATGGGCTTTTCTCACAATAAATGGTATTATGGGCTATATATAATCTAGTGATATAGAATGTGTAACTGGAGAAGGGTTGAGCTTGATGAACCATTATTCTACCTATATAACTAACTATATGCAATTATAGCTGATGTAGACATTGAAGAGGCTGTGATGATTGCACCACAGTCTTGTCAAGCAGCTGATCAGAGCAGTGCTGGATATAAACCCCTAATAACTAATCTAATATTGACGACTTATCTTAATGATAAGCCATCAACGTTTATGTGAATATAAAATGCCTATTCAGACATCAGTCACAGGCTGACACAATACTGTTAAGGCAATTTTCCATGGGCCGATGTGAGCTTGTTCCTAATCAGTGTGACCAGTTAACCAGCAAACACACGTTTATCATCTATGACTATATCGGCTGCAGCACATTCTCCGATCTGAGCAGTGCACATACGAATGACAATATGGAAACAGAGGAGTGAACAATTATCTTAGGCAATGTTTACATGACAATTTAATATACAATCAGTGACTCTGTCTGAGCCTATGTTCGCACCTTTACAAAAAGGATTCAGATGTATACGTTAACAGGGCCATTGACTATAATGATGTAGACGGAGTCGTAGTGTGCTCTATCGGACATCATTTTTGCCTGTGTAGGAATTGTGACAGGCAGCAAGATATAGTTGAGCGCATTTTGCTACCCTCCTCATATACAGTAGAAACAAACAGCCAAAGATGATGCCCAGCAGAGCACATTGTGGTTCAGTCTGCATCATTATAGTCAATGGCCATGTTGGCACATATGCCCGTTTTACAGAGGTTAGAACTAGAAATGGTCTTGTAATCGCCAACTGGTACTCATTCAATCTGCCACTGTAAATTTGCTGTAACAATGTGCAAAGAAAACAATATATTGACACTACAATCGCCGACAGGTCAAATTTAAAAAGGAAACATATCTTTAATGTTATTTTCTGCTAGGTTTCTCATCCTTTTTATCCAGTAAAAAAAGCAAACAAACAAAGCTGATCATATCTGATCTGTCATAAATATCACATCTCCTGTGAGAACAGAATCCATGGTGGAAATATGAACAAAGCCCTGTCATGCAATGCTGGCACAAAGCGATGTATGAGGAATATGTTCTCCCTAAAGCTCTTTGCTTTCATACATTTCCAACACTTCTATACATTTCAAAATAGAGATATGTTGAACCCCAGAACATTTCTTATTTCATCTCTTAGCTGCCATAGCTGGTGTGGTGATAGATATCCATCACCATCAAAGAGATCTAAACGGCCATGAATGTAGTTAACTGGGATGCAATCTTGTTATCTATATTAACGTATGATTGAAACATTGTATAATAGTTAAAACAAAAATAGTTAAAACAAAAATGGGGCAATCAGATTTAAACCTTCTGCTCTATTCTTGTACGGCAACTTGTCCATTTCTGAAAAAAATAATGCAGATCTACAAAACATATTGAGTACATATTTTTCCTGAAGCTTTCTTCTTGTTTAATAATATATAGTGTAAGTAGTGAGCCTTCAGAAGTGGGGAAGAAGCAAAACAGCCCAGAGTGCATAGTCTGGAAAGTGAATACCCACAGGTAAATGCGATGATGACTTTGATCAGTTCAGGCCGCTATGTAAAATACAAATGGCATCTCAAGTGTGGTAATTGCTACACATACATCTGGCATCCCGAGTCTGACATCTTAGGATGCATATGAGGCATGCAGCATATCCAACCAGGCACAACGTCACTGCCTCAGAATTGACAGCATAGACCACCCTCCAACACAATTACCAGATTACATATAGATAAATTCTACCCAAAAACAAGAGAAACATTGTAAATGTCCCAGTATATCTTACTTATACCTTACATAGCTGGAATGGAGAGTTGAAATAAAAAAATAGAACACCGCACGTCCAAAAGAAATACATATATTGGTGCTGGACCAATAATGCCCAAAAAGCTGTTAGTACAAAAAAAAATTGGAATCAGTGCTAATAGTAATACCTCATTGCACCCTTAAAACACAACTACACAGTGGTGACAGAACCACAAAACGTGAGTGTTAATTATAATTTCTCAGAAATCATGGGGTTCAAAGGCTGCAGATGGATCCGGCAAGTAGTTCACGCGGCCCGTAATGATGTTAAGGATTCCCTGCAGAGGCTCAGTGAGAGGGTTAACTTCTCCCGCAGTGAGTTGTGCAGGGCGGGTAACTGAGGGACCGCGATATAAACCAGAGCACCCCGGCCGGTGGTGTACCGGCTGTATTGTAATCGCGTGTGGAGCAGTGTGTGACGTCACAGGGTCAAATGGTGAGTGCTATGAGCTCACATTGAGTCCAAAAACCAACGTGTTTTGAAGGACTGTGCGTCCTTCCTCGTCAGAGATTACAGACCCGGGAGTGAAGCTGCTATTTAAAGTTGTGGGCCCCCTAGTGGAGAATCTGGAACAATGCATGCCACCCACTCTATTGCCAACTTGCTTAAGTGCCTGCGAACATGGGCACAAAATTTGCATGCACATATGTATACATGTCTATACATACGTTGCAGTGTGTATTTGAATAAAACAACAAAAGGGTGAATATTAGAATAAATTTGTGTGTGGATGGCAGGATAGCCCGGAAAGGGAGGATAAAATTTCGATTGATTTATTCATTTATAAGTTAAAATAAAAGGGAAGGAGGGGGGTGGAAAGGGGGGAAGAAAGTGTAAAAGGCTTCAAATATTAAACTTTTTTAAAAGTATAAAAAATGGATGTAAATATGCAGAATTGGTTAACCTGTTCATGGAAGAACAATTAGTTTATTACCAATATACTGTAGAAACTTATCAAAGTGCTTGGATAAGAATTTACTGTTCTGAGAATACGCCGTGTAGCTAATTTCACTTAAGTAAAAAAATAAAAATAACGTACTCTTTTATAGACTATATACTGTGGCTTATGATGGTTTAATCTATTTACTGAAGCAATGAACATATATTGGCTTAATGTATTCCTATGAGAAGGCTTCCAATGGAGAAAAATACAATAAAATGTTTTAAGACACTAATTTTCAGATTAGAGTTTACACTCTCAGCCACTAAAGGCTAAAATACTGTGACAATTTGCTGACTCATTAAACTTTTCTCCATTCCCTTGTTGTATTTGCTTTTCTAAAGCATAAAGTTCGCTTCAGTGTTGTTAACACCTGTTCTATGAATCTTTCTACACAGAATGCACTGAGTACTAATAAAAATAAAGTGCAAGGGGAAAACCAAGTCTTTGCATCTTTGTTAGGTAAATTTAGTCAGTTTATTTCCTCTCACTCTCCTTTTTTATTAAAGCAGAGAAGAGTGTGGAGGATCACGGGTGCTGCCACTGACAAAGGTTAATCCAGGCGGTAAGTATAAAAGCTCCCAATTTATTGCAACGTATTTTGGGGTAGAACCTACTACTTTCTCCTTAGTGCACTCTGCTCTCCTTTATTTATGTCCTGTCTTCATTTAGTGTGAGTACAGCAACCGGAGAAGCAGCCACAATTGGATTATACATCACTCTTCACGTAACTGTGCCGCGCGCAACCTCAGGTGAGCGACTAACCCTCCAACTCATCCTCACCTGTGGCCCATAGGGTTACACAGGGAGCACCTCTTGTTTCTTATATTTTTTTCTTTTTCTTTAGTGTCTGCTCAAACCTAGGGCTACATGTGAACGGTGCTTACAACAAACTTTGCATAAAGTGGCATAAAGTGCAAGCAAATATAAGAAACTTTGTAATCTTAGACAATTGAGGTTCTTTTTTCACTTATAAGCCTTTTCCCCTCCCCCGCCTCATGAATTCCTCATTCACTGTGAAAAAGAACAGACAAATAAGATAAAAAGATATCTCTGTCTTGCTTAAAATAAGACAAACTGCCAGCAAAGTAAGGTATCAGGTTTTACCTCCTAATATACTCTTTAAGTGGTAAGAGAAGAGGAGTGAGGAGCAAAGTATGAAAACAAGCAGAGAGACACAGAAAGATCATGCTGAGCTTTCTAAAAGTTTTGCGATTTTTATTGCATGCCATATTCTCCCCAGTATAAAGAGTGTTTATGAATCTTAGGGATTTTGTATGCATCTGTATGGTACCTCTGTCAGTGGTGCCATATGGAGAATTCAAGAAAATTATATGAACCACATACAGTACAGTCAGGAATACTTATCAGTCATAGTCTAAAAAAATGAAAATGCAATAAAAAGTTGTAGTTTTGCTGTTTAGTGCTACTTAATTATAACACCTAGACACATAAATGGGTATAGAGTAAATTGATAATAAGCCTAAGTAGTCCACTAAACTATAGCAAAGTCAATATTTTAACTTTTTGCATCTTTTATTTTATCCATAAATTCAGTCTTTAAATTTTGCAGCTCCTCTCAAGGATGAGAATTCAATATGTTCTAAATAAATTAAAGAAATTCTAATGATATTCAACAAACAGTCTGGCCTGATACTGTAAGACATTTTGAAATGCGTGTGTATTTTCTAAAACCATTTTAAGCATGGCTAGTAGAGGGGAAAAGACAAAACACAGCAAAGCTGGAGAATGTTTTTATCTGCTTGACTGAGCATGGAACTAATGAGGACAAAGCTCTCCATTGTGAGGTTACTGTCAGAATTTACCTGTGCCTCGTACAGTCTGATCAGAAGCCTGTATGGGCTTAGCACATAGCATTTTACTTAGGAAAAGTCATTTAAAGGATGATTTTCTCTGCAGTATAACAATAACTGGGAAACAGTTCTCAAAGTATGGTTTATTAATATCCCTGTATTATTATTATTATTATTATTTATTATTATAGCGCCATCAATTCCATGGCACTTTACATGTGAAAGGGGTATAAATAGGATAAGTACAATAATCATAAACAGTACAAGACACAGATTGGTACAGGAGGAGAGAGGTCCCTGCCCGCGAGGGCTCACAGTCTACAAGGGATAGATGAGGATACAGTAGGTTAGGGTAGAGCTGATAGAGCTGTATAAACACAATTCCCCACTTTTTAACCCCTTCACCCCCGGCCACTGAAACACCCTAATGACCGGGCCATTTTTTGCAATTCTGACCAGTGTCACTTTGACAGGTTATAACTCTGGAACGCTTCAACGGATCCTGGCAATTGTGAGATTATTTTTTCGTGACATATTGTACTTCATGTCAGTGGTAAATTTAGGCTGATATTTTTTGTGTTTATTTGTGAAAATTTAGGAAATTTTGCGAAAATTATGAAAATTTCGCAATTTTCAAACTTTGAAAATTTATGCCCATAAATCTGATAGATAGGTCACACAAAATAGTTAATAAATAAACTTTCCCACTTGTCTACTTTCCATCAGCGCAATTTTCGAAACAAATTTTTTTTTCGTTAGGAAGTTAGAAGGGGTCAAAGTTCATCAGCAATTTCTCATTTTTCCAACAAAATTTACAAAAGAGTAGAGGCCGAGGTGACAGAAAATACCCAAAAGTGACCCCATTCTAAAAACTGCACCCCTCACACTGCTCAAAACCACATCCAAGAAGTTTATTAACCCTTTAGGTGCTTCACATGAACCAAAGCAATGTGGAAGGAAAAAATTAAAATTTTACTTTTTAATACAAAAATGTTACTTTAGCCATAAAATGTTCATTTTTACAAGGGAGAAAAGAGAAAGTGCACCCTACAATTTATTGTGCATTTTCTCCTGAGTACACTGATACCCCATATGTGGTAAAAATCAATTGTTTGGGCGCATGGCAGAGCTCGAAAGGGAAGGAGCGCCATTTGAATTTTTGAACGCAAAATTAGCTGCACTCATTAGTGGACGCCATGTCAGGTTTGAAGACCCCCTGAGGTGCCTAAACAATGGAGCTCCCCCACAAGTGACCCCATTTTGGAAACTAGAGCCCTCAAATTATTTTTCTAGATGTTTGGTAAGCACTTTGAACACCTGGGGGCTTCACAGAAGTTTATATCGTTGAGCCGTGAAAAGAAAAAAAAACTTTTTTACCACAAAACGGCTGCTTCAACTAGGTAGCTTTTTTTCACAAGGGTATCAGGAAAAATGCACCATAAAATGTATTGTACATTTTCTCCTGAGTACGCAGATACCTCAAATGTGGTGGAAATCAAATGTTTGGACACACGGCATGGCTCGGAAGGCAAGGAGCGCCATTTGAATTTTTGAGTGCAAAATTAGCTGCACTCATTAGCGGACGCCATGTCGGGTTTGAAGACCCCCTGAGGTGCCTAAACAAGGGAGCTCCCCCACAAGTGACCCCATTTTGGAAACTAGAGCCCTCAAATAATTTTTCTAGATGTTTGATGTGCACTTTGAACCCCTGGGGGCTTCACAGAAGTTTATAACGTTGAGCCGTGAAAAGAAGAATAAATTTTTTTACCACAAAACGGTTGCTTCAACTAGGTAGCTTTTTTTTTTACAAGGGTATCAGGAAAATAATCACCATTAAATTTATAGTGCATTTTTTCCTGAGTACGGCGATACCTCATATGTGGTGGAAAGTAATTGTTTGGGTGCATGGCGGGGCTCAGAAGAGAAGGAACGCCATTTGACAGCAAAATTGGTTGGAATCATTAGTGGACGCCATGTCACGTTTGGAGACCCCCTATGGTGCCTAAACAGTGGAGCTCCCCCACAAATTACCCCATTTTGGAACTAGACCCCCTCAAGGAATTTATCTAGATATTTGGTGAGCCCCTTGTACCCCCAGGGGCTCCACAGAAGTTGATAACGTTGAACCGTGAAAATTATTATTTTTTTTTTTTTAACCACAAATTTTTTGCATCAATCAGGTAGTTTTTTTTTTACAACGGTATCAGGAAAAACTGCGCCATAAAACGTATTGTGCAATTTTTCCTGAGTAAGTAGATACCTCATATGTGGTGGAAAGTAATTGTTTGGGCACATGGCAGGGCTCAGAAGAGAAGGAACACCATTTGACTTTTCAAACGCACAGACGCGGTTCACTGATCGGCCGCTGCAGGACGCACGGACGGATGCGATACAAAAAGCGTCAGGGATACGGAAAAAAAGTCACGCCAAAAATTGACCATGGATGCAGATACGTTATGTGCATCCCTGATCAGCGCTCGGCGGGACGCATGGACGGATGCGATACAAAAAGCGTCGCAGATACGGAAAAAAGTCACGCCAAAAATTGAGCAGGGATGCCGATCCGTTATATGCATCCCTGATCAGCGCTCGGCGGGACGCACGGACGGATGCGATACAAAAAGCGTCGGGGATACGGAAAAAAGTCACGGCAAAAATTGACCATGGATGCAGATACGTTATGTGCATCCCTGTTCAGCACTTGGCGGGACGCACGGACGGATGCGATACAAAAAGCGTCGGGGATACGGGAAAAAAAAAGTCACGCCAAAAATTGAGCAGGGATGCAGATACGTTATCTGCATCCCTGATCAGCGCTCGGCGGGACGCACGGACGGATGAGGTGTAAAAATGGACAGGGGATACAGAAAAAAAAAAAAGTTATACTCACAGTACCCAGAGGATCACTGACCAGAAAAGCTGCAGGAGGAACAGATGGCAGAGAGATGGACAGCTTTACAGGAGCAGCAGGCAGGACGTTGGGCAGATCAGCAGAATGCCCAGGAAGGACCCAGCGATGGAGGCAGATGTGATCGGGCCAGTTAAGACCTCGGACGACCCGGTGAAGACAGGTAAGAGAGCAGAGGGGGAGAGCAGAGGGGGAGGGGGGGTGAGCAGAGGGGGAGGGGAGGAGAGCAGAGGGGGAGACCGGAGAGGGAGCTGCAGAAGCAGAATAGAGATAATGGGGAAGGCAGTCAGATCGCGGGGGGAGCAGATCGGGATGTCGGGGGGGGCAGATCGGGGCATGAGGGGGGCATATCGCAGGTGGGCATGGGCAGGGGCCATCACGGGAGCGCGCAGGGGGCACCACGGAAGCGCGCACGGGCTGCAAGGTGAGCACAGTACTCACGTGCAGCAGGAGCGGTGACCTCAGCTACGGCGGCAGCAGCGGTGGCGTGGTACCACAAGTACCAGCCACTGCACGCTGCAGATATGTTGGGGGAGGGCTCGCAGGCCAGCACACGCCTGGGGAGGGCGGCCACCGGCAGATCAGACCGCCCCACTGCACATTGATTGGAGCGATTGCGCGTCATAGCATGATCGCTCCAATCAGTGCTGCAGGGGCTGGGGGCGACATTTTAGAGCTCCGGCTATGATTTGTTGAAGCTGCTAGAGCAGATCATAGCTGGATCTCACAGTATCGCAGTAATTCTGGTATTATTTTTGCCGAAATTAGTGAGAACGATGTGGTTTGCGGTTCAGATTTGACCCCCCTGGGGTCAAGCAAAGGTCTCCTGCTGTAAGAAACAGCAGGGGACATCATTTGAAAGCCGTTGCTATGGCCACGGCAATCAAATGAAGTTTAGGCCGTAAAATTACGTCCCTGGTCGTTAAGTCACGTTAAAATAGGACGTAATTTTACTGCCCGCGGTCGTGAAATGGTTAATATTTATTATGCTTTTGTTATATAGTGCCATCATATTCCACAATGCGTAACATATCATCATTGTCCCCATTGGGGCTCCTAATCTAAATTCCCTATAAATCTATTCCTTTCTAAATAGAAAACAAACCTGCTAAAATGGCCCAGCAATCACCTGACCTAAATCCAACAGATAATTTATGGAAGGAGCTAAAGCTCAAACTTCATAGAAGAAGCCCACAGAACCTTCAGGATTTGAAGAGTGTTTGTGTGCAAGAGTTGACCAAAATCACACGTGAGCAAATCATGCCAATACATGTGAATACAGGAGGCGTCTTGAAGCGGTCTTCACCAACAAAGGCTTTTGTACAACATATTAAATACATTTCAGTAAGCGTCATCAATACCTTTTCCCTGAGTCAATTCTCATTGTTATATGTCACTAAATTTATGGATAGTGATGGGCGAACACGAACTATAAAGTTCGGGGATCGTACCGAACACATAGTGTTCGTGCACACGATCCCGAACACGAGCTTTCCTAGAAAGCTCGTGTTACAGTTCGGGTCCAGGGGCTGTAAAAAAAAAAAAAAAAAAACATTATTAAAAAACATTATGAGCATACTTACAGGTCCCGCGACGTGTCCTCCAGATTCTGTCTCCCGGCCGCTTCTGCGTCCGATCATTGCTGTGCTGATTTTAGCGGGGAGGGCCCAGAACGCTTGGGCCTTACCATACTGAGAATCCCAGCCCCCAGCTGCCTGGTTTTACCTGACTGGTGATCAAAATATGGCGGGAGCCCACGTGTTTTTTTTTTAATTATTTTTTTTAACTTATTTAAAAAAAATAAATAAATAAAATAATGGGCTTCCCTGTATGTAGATTGCCAGCCAAGGTAAAGCCAGGCAGCTGGGGGCTGTGATTCTCCACAGCCTACAGCCACCCCTGGAAATGGCGCATTATTTCTTAGCGCCATTTCCAGGCTCGACCAGCAGCCCTGATGGCGGTGGCATGCTGGGTTATAAAGGGGTTAATACCAGCTTTGTATTCTCAGATGGTACAAAGCCCGAAACTCATGTTGTCACGACAAATTTCTAGTAAACAGTAAAAAAAAAACCACAACACAGAATTTTGTTTTCTTATTAGAAATAAAGCAAAAAAAAACATGTAGAGACTCTACCTTTATTATAAAAAAAAAATCTTTACCCCGACGTAGTCCACAGGTAGAGAATTGTCAGCTCTGCTTCATCACTCTGTACAGACAGCGTCTATACAGAGTGAGAAGCAGAGAGAGCTATGTCATCTCTGCTTCATCTCTCTGTACAGAGCGAGAAGCAGGCTGACAGTGAGGGTATGATTCCACTTGCGTCTCTCACTGCATCACCCCGCTGCTCCTGTCAGGAGAGTATGCACCGTGCCGGATGATGTGATGTGACACTTCCACAGTGACAGTCAAAGTTCAGTTAACTGGATCTTCAATCACGTCATAGCCATGTGACCAGTCTGTAAACCAATTTATGTACAACATTCATACCAGACTGGTCACATGGATATGACGTCATGGAAGGACCTTTAGTCAGTGCTGGTTATCCGGGGGCACGGCAATGATCGGACGCAGAAGCAGAAGCGGCCAGGAGACAGAGTCTGCAGGACACGTCGCGGGACCTATCAGTATAATGACAATGTTTATTATCAACTATATTCTTTATTTTACAGCTCCCCCCGCCCCATCCCATAACTGTAATGCCTGAGAACAGTGTTCGGACACAAGTTTGCATTATCTCAGAACTCGATCTTTACAAAACATTTGGGCGAGGCTCCCAATCCCGAACATCAGGGGGGATTGCCCATCACTATACACTATCTAAGAAGACACGTATGCATGTTTTTCTCACTATCTGACATGAAATCAGAATAAACCTTTCCAATTTTACGTCAATTAGTTTAACCAAAATTATTTATATTTGCCAAATGCCAGAATAATGAGAGAGAGAAAATGTTTAAAGGCATTTTTATTACTTTCTGCAAAGTCAAAAGTGTACATACACTAAGAGTACTAAGCCATAAATCAATATGGGACAGCCCATATGATGATGTCATGTCTTTGGAAGCTTCTGATAGGTTTATTAGCAACATCTCAGTTAATTAAAGACACACCTGTGGATGTAGTTTACTCAGAAGTGGAGAAAGACCTATTCAGTTCTCTCTCCCAGGACAAAAATGGTGTGGTTTTGACAAACCTATTTTTGGATCCTAGTAGCGAGTAAATCGGCTTCAGGCCTGCGGAGGGAGTCTTAGAACTGGATAGAATGTGAATTAATTCATTATTTATTTTAATAAGGACCTCAAAAACAGAGTGTATTGTGTGTCTGACTCGAAGGTAGTTGTGAAATTCCTTAGAGAGGAGTTTAATTTTTTGCTGTACTTGTTCGAACGTCAGCATGACATTCCCATTCATGATATCATAAATCGAAGTGGCACCTTTTCTTGTCCAGTCCTGCAGGTTAAGATCTTTGGACGGGACTTCCAGCGTTTCTAGAGGTGCCTTCAATATTAACCAGGGAGAAGAGGACGGACTTTTTTGTGAAAAGAAGTCCAGTTGGCAACTGATTAGGCTGTTAAAGGTAGGGGGTCATGTCCCTTCAGTGGGGCAACCAGGGCAGCACTGAGCATAGCATGAAGGTTTTTTGAGGGGGCAAAATGAGATTCAATATTGACCCATTGCGTGGGTGAACCTCCTCTCCACCAGCCCTTAAGTTGGTTTATTTGTGAGGCTAAAAATAATCACAGATGTTGGGAAGGCTCAGGCCTCCAAATTTTTTGGGTCTTTTCAAGAGGTGGTTTGAAAGTCTTGGCTTTTTGCCTTTCCAAATAAATGAGTTGAGTAATTTGTGCACTTGATTGAAAAAGGATTGGGGAGGGGAGATTGGGACAGTACGAAAGATATATAGAAATTTAGGAAGAAGGAATATTTGGAATGTTGCGATGCGCCCAATCCAGGATATTTCAAATCGTGCTAATTGGGTCATTTCTATTTCGTTCAGTAAGAGTAAATAATTGTATTTGTATAGAGAGCGGTTGTCTGGTGATATGGACATGCCTAGGTAATTAATACGTTCAAGCAGCAAATCTAGAGCAGCACTACTAATAAGTTGGTTTAGTGTTTGAGGTGGGATGTTGATGGGTAAAATTTGTGATTTCCCGTCATTTATTTTATATTGAGATAGACTGCCAATTTTTTTAATTGTTTCGAGGGCTGCTTTTAGTGAGGGCAGTGGTTGTTCCAAGGATAGGATGATGTCATCTGCATATAAGGTTATGAAGTGGGCATAACTCCCAACAGTGATCCCATGGATTTCTGAGTTTTGTTTGATAACCTGAGCTAGTGGCTCTATGGAGATTACAAATATCAAAGGGGACAACAGACACCCCTGTCTCGTCCCATTGGTAATCAGGAATTCCTCGGACAAGGCATCATTTGCACAGACCCTGGCTGAGGGAGAGGAGTAGAGCGCCTTTATGGCCGACATAATGTGTCCCCCAAAGCCCATCTGCTCCAATACCGAGGGAACGATCACCTCACTCGGTCAAATGCCTTCTCGGCATCCAAGGTGACCAATATCGTCGGGGTGTGACGCCGGTTGGCAACATACACCAGATCAATAATTCTTATGGTATTATTTGATGCGTTTCTACCTTGCACAAATCCTGCTTGATTGGGGTTTATCAAAGTGGGCAAGATGGGTGCTAGGTGGGAGGCCAGACATTTTGTGTATATTTTTATGTCCGTGTTAAGGAGTGAGATGGGCCTAAAATTTTGAGGAGCGTTGGGTTGTTTACCCTGTTTTGGGAGGGTGATAATAGTCACTGATAGCATTTCTTTGAGAAAGGCGCTATGATTAATAGCTAGTTGAAGGGTTTCGCAAAGGTGCGGGTTAGTGTCTCATTGAATGTTTTATAATATAAATTTGACAACCCGTTGGGACCTGGGGCCTTATGTGTGGGCAGGGATTTGATTGTTTGAGATAATTCCGATATGGTAAGAGGAGCATTTAGTGTATCTAGTTGTGATTGTGATAGGGAAGGGAGGTTTAATTTTGATAGAAAGGAGTTTATTTCTAGTGCAGAAGTGGCAATATCTCCGAGATTGAGTCAAGATTGTAAAGAGAGGCATAATATTCTTTGAATTTATTTGCAATGTCTTTAGGGGTGAATAATTTGTTTTGATTGGGTGGGTTTGTAAGGTACGGGATTTTGCCGCTCTAGCTTCTGGCCAACAGTTTCCCTGTTTGTTAATGGATTCTAGTTTTCTGATTTCTGAGATTAATGTCATTAAGTTGTTTCTCCCTTTCCCGTTTGGCGATATGACCTAGTTTGATAAAGTGACCCCGTATGTAAGCCTTATGTGCATTCCAAACATGAAATTGGCTTGTTACTGTACCTGAGTTTAAGTCAAAGAATTCACTGAGAGAGGATTGGAGGTGTGAAATGTGTTGTGGGGCCGACAATAAATATGGATTTGCTTTCCATAGATGATATGGGGGGCTGGAGTATTTCTCATTTACCTGTAGTTTTATAGGGGCATGATCTGACCAAGTAATTAATCCTATGGAGGATCAGATGGATATATTTAGAAGAGATCTGCCTATGAGAAACATGTCAATGCGGGAGTAAGTGCTCTGAACGGGGGAGAAAAATGTATAGTCTTGTTCATTGTCATGGTAGATTCTCCAGATGTCATAGAGATCTTCCTTTGAATTAATGGGGAAAGGGCTGAGGAATTTTTGTAGTGTCGTGCTGAAGTGTCTAAGTGTTCATCAAGAATATGGTTAAAGTCACCACAGTGGATTACATGGCCTTGTTTTACTTTGTTGACTTTATTTATGAGTTTGTTAAGAAAGTGAATTTCGGATTTGTTGGGGGCGTACACTACCACGATCGTGTATGTCACATTATTAATAGAGCCTATCTGAATAATAAATCTTCCTTGAGGATCAGTTTCCAACAAGATGGGTGAGAATAACACAGAGTTTTTGACTGCCAACATGATACCTCTTTGGTTTTTTTGCATGATGCGCTTGTATTATATATGAGAAGAGGCGGTGCCTCAATCTATGGGCGTCTTTAGCTATAATATGCATTTCTTGAGCACAAAAAATGTTGCACCTAGAGGCCTCTACCTCTCCCCACATAAACAAGCGTTTGTGGGGGCTGTTAAGACCCTTAACGTTGAGGGAGCATATAGTGATAACCATTTTTCAGTCGTATCAAAGTAAACTTACAATGGGGCCGGATAGGCCACGATAGGTCAAATGCAGTAAACACCTTTGGATGCATTTTAATGCCCAACTGAAACACACTGCTTCTTTGTGCAGCATCATTGGAAAGTAAAAAAAATCAATGAAGACCTAAGGAAGAGAACTGTGGACTTGCACAAGTCTGGTTCATCCTTGGGTGCAATTTCCAGATACCTGAAGTTGCCCCGTTCATCTGTACAAACAATTTTACGCAAGTACAAACAAGATGGGAATGTCTAGCTGTCATACCACTCAGGAAGGAGATGGGTTCTGTGTACCAGAGATGAACATGTTTTGGTCAGACATGTGTATATCAACCCAAAAACAAAAGCAAAAGACAGTGTGAAGATGTTGGCGGAAGCTGGTGAGATTGTGTCATTATCCACAGTGAAACGAGTACTGTATCAATAGGGGCTGAAAGGCTACCTCTGCCAGGAAGAAGACATTTTTCCAAAATAAACATAAAAAAGTCAGATTAATGTTTGCAAATGCACACAGGAACAAAAACCTTAATTTTTGGAGACATGTCCTGTGGTCTGACAAAGATAAAATTGAACTGTTTGTCCATAATCGTCATCGTTGCGTTTACAGGAAAAAGGGAGAAGCTTTGAAGCCCAAGAACACTATACAAACTATGAAACACAAGGGGTGGCAGCATCATGTTGTGGGGTTGTTTTTCTTCAGGAGGGACTGGCACACTTCAATAGATGGCATCGTGTGGCAATACTGAAACAACATCTCATCAAGACATCAGCCAGGAACTTAAAGCATGGGCAAAATGGGTCTTCCAAATGGACAATAACCCAAAGCATATTGCCAAGCTGGTTACAAAGTGATTTACGGATAACAAAGTCAATGTTTTGGAGTGGCTGTCACAAAGCCCTGATCTCAATACAAGTGAACATTTATTGGCAAAGATGAAAAGATAGGCAACCTACAAACATTGCTCAGTTACACCAGTTCTATCAGGAAGAATGGGCCCAAATTCCTACCAACTATTGTGAAAAACTTGTGGAAGGATATCCAAAAAGTTTGACCCAAGCCATACAGTTTAAGGGCAATGGTGCCAAATAGTAATGAAAAGTATGTAAACTTTTGCCTTTGCAGAAAGTAATAAAATTGCCTTAAAGGGAACCTGTCAGGTGCAATATGCAGCCAGAACCACAAGCAGTTTTGGGTGTATATTGCTAATCCCTGCCTAACGGTCCCTGTAATCACTAGCATAGATAAAGAGATCTTTACAAAAAGTATTTCTAAAGATCTTTTACCATATGCTAATGAGCGAGAGCACTAGTTCCCTGGGCGTTAGTTCCCTGGCCAGTCGCCCCCATTAACATGTTAGTATGCCACTGTGGTAGTGCTAACATGCTAATGAATATCCAGCGTCACAGTATGATCTCACTCACCTCTACGCCGCCATCGCGTCCGACGGGGGATTTTGGCTCAGTGCGCATGACCCTAACTCTGGGGTCATGCGCACTGAGCCAAATTCCCCAGTCGGACGCGATGGCGGTGGAGAGGTGAGTGACATCATCCTGTGACGATGCGTATTCATTATCATGTTAGCACACCCCCATGATGTTTGTTATCTACATAATCATACTGACCTGGAGAGTTATACTGTCAGGACAGTTTTATGATAAAATTAATGCTGCAAATAAAAAAACTAAAAATAAAAAATTTGAAGAATTTTGCTTTTTTTTCTATATTGCCACACTTGGAATTTTTTCGCTGCTTATCATTATATCATGTGAGAAAATGAATGGTATCATTCAAAAGTACAACTTGTCCTGCAAAAAATAAGCCATCACACGGCTATATCAAAGGAAAAAAAAATAAAAAAATTGTCTCTTGGATTAAGAGAAGCGAAAAACAAAACCGCAAAAATAAAAATGCTCACTCCTTAAATGGTTGAGCAGATTGCCAACTTTTATTATTATTAATAATATTTATAGAGCACCATTGATTCAATGATACTGTACATGGAATCAAAGTAAACACATGTAAAAGAATATTAGTGGGAGCCCCCTCTCTTGGTTACAGTTAACTGCATTTGATCATCACCATAATCTGCGTTCATAAGCTTGTAAAGATGAGAAATTCTAACTTTGCCATTGGCAAGTCTGTCCACCATCACAGAGATTCCACAAGAGAGGCAAGAAGTGCCTCCAGTTCTATGTTTGATTTAATATAATCTTTTAACTTGCATTTTATTTTTAACTGACAATTTCAGAACTTTAAGTTATTGACTGACATTTTCAAAGTATACTGAAAAAGTTCAAATGTTTAGAAAACTAGAGTTTCCCTGCCTCTTACCAATTGTAACTAACAGAGTTTGAGGAATGTGGTTAGTTTTTTGGGTTGGTTTGTTTGGGGGGGGGGGGGTGTTTGCAGTATTCTGTACTTGGGTATAGATCCAAAGAAGAGACATTTTAGGCTTTTGTTTCTATATACCCCTGACTTGTAGGTTTCACTATAATTGATTTTAATGTACATTTTTTCCCCCTTTCTTTTTTCTAACCAACTATGCTTAGGTGTGAATTGAGCCTCAGTATTTTAAAAAAAACAAGTACATCTCAATAAATTAGCATATCATCAAAAAGTTAATTTATTTTAGTAATTCAATTCAGCTTCTTTAGAAATGACCTTTTCTGGCTAACCCTCATGTGGAGTGTGTCAATGACTGCTTTTTGGGCATCTGTCACGTCAGCAGTCTTCCCCATGTTTGTATAGCCTACTGAACCAGACTAAGGGACCATTTTAAACACTTAGGAAGCCTTTGCAGGTGTTTTGTGATAATTATTCTAATTTTCTGAGATAATGACTTTTGGGTTTTCATTGGCTGTAAGCCATAATCATCAACATTAACAGAATTAAACACTTGAAATAGATCACTCTGTTTGTAATGACTCTCTATAATATATGCGTTTAACTTTTTGTATTGAATTACTGAAATAAATTAACTTTTGGAGGATATTCTAATTTATTGAGAGGCACTTGTACAAGCTAAAACAAAAAACAAACAAACCCAAAGATTCCAAAATATATAAGCTATTACATACTGTATATGTATAAATATTTCATATAAATGAAAAATTATTTTAAATAACGTTCACGGCTTTACTGTGTACACAACAAAAGTAAAATAAAAGGGAGCGAGTCCTTGCAATGAGGAAAGCTTTCCATTTTCTAAGCAGTAAGTCAATGGTGTTGTCAGGTTTGTTTGTGCCCCTGACCAAGTAAGTCCATAAACACATGTTCAGGGTCTGAAGTTCAATGTACGCTATAATGCTAATTCAACATCTGTCAACGTCTTTTTATTGGTTGTTGTGGATGAAATTATATTTTAGTTGTGTTTTTCAAGTCATGCTGACATTTACAATGTTTCCTCCAGAGAAAGAATAAAAGTATGTCCTCTAAATGTTTATCTGGCGCCTTCGCTTTATAGTCGCTGCCCTTTATCAAATTCTAAGCTGAATGTATAACCACAATGCCGAGGTGCTAGTGGTTTTCTGTATGCAGATTTCCAGATTTCAAACTACTGTGTAATTGACTTGTCAGGATTCAGGATTTGGTAAAATCAACATGTCAAATTCCATTGCATTTAGAAATGTCCTTGAACATTCTTTTGCAAACTGTTCATTAGTTTAGAGTGCTTCATTTTCTGCTCAGTAGATTTAACATTTAAGTCCTACTCATACAATTTCATAGGGGAAAAAAAAGAAATTAACAGTAAACATGCATCAAACATTTCAAGGACTATATAGATTATAGTAGACAAACAAGTAAAAAAAGTTGTGCATTAAAAATGTAAAAACCCATTTTTATAACATCAATCGACGACAATTACTTTAAAACTTGCTAAAAAGTTCTAACGTATATGCTGTACATGAAAGAAAACTGCAGTCAATGTGATTGCTGCTAAATTATTAATACATTTGTGAAGATCACACTAGAAATATCTCTATTTATTCAACCTTGATTGAAAAACTGCCTATAAGTCTGAGAAAAAAAACAACTTTTAACCCCTTCACCCCCCAGTCTGTTTTCACCTTCCTGACTAGGCAAAATTTTACTATTCTGACTGTGTCATCTTGAAAGTTATAACTCTGGAATGATTCAATATTTCCCAGTGATTCTATGATTGTTTTTTGGGGACACATTGCACTTTGTGTTGGTGGGAAATGTTGGTCAATATAATGTATTTCTTTATGAAAATATCAAAACTGTCACAAAAATTTTGATTATTTTTTTTTCCATTTTTCGAAATTTGAATTTTTATGCCCTTAAACCAGAGAGTTATGTCACACAAAATCATTAATATATAATATTTCCCACATGGCTACTTTACATGAGTACCATTTTTAAACTTTTTTTTTTTGTTAGGAAGTTATAAGGGTTAAAATTTTATCAGCAATTTCTCATTTTTAAAAACAAAATTTATATCCCATATATTATAGGACCCACAACACATTTGAAGTGACTTTGAGAGGCCTAGGCGACAGAAAATACTCAAAAGTGACACCATTCTAAAAACTGCACCCCTCACACTGCTCAAAATCACATTCAATAAGTATATTAACCTTTTACGTGCTTCACAGCAACTAAAGCAATGTGAAAGGAAAAAAATGTAAATTTTACTTTTGCCCACAAAAATATTGCTTTAGCCCCAAATTTTTCATTTTCACAGGGATAACAGGACAAAATGAACCATATACCGTATTTTTCGGACCATAAGACGCACTTTTTTCCCCCCAAATGTTGGGGGAAAGTGCGGGGTTCGTCTAATGGTCTGAATGTAGGGCACGGCTGTGGGGAATGAGGGTGCTGCGGTGGAGCGAGTCATTGGGGGCACGAGCAGGCAGCAGCAGCGCCTGCCGTGACCACGTGGGTCTGCTCATTACATATGCACGCCCAACCTCCCGCCCATCTCTCAGCGGTGAAGCCGGGGCTGATAGGTGGGCAGGATGATGGGTGGGCACGCGCGCATAATTAACAGCCGGCTGTGATCACCCCTGGCAACTACAGCCTGGAGTTATCATGCTCGGCTGTATTCACTGCCCCCCGCGCATAATCATCATCGCGGGGTGCAGTGAATCAATGTACTCACCGTTCCCGTGCAGCATCGCGATGTCCTCCAGTCTGCCTGCCGCGCTGTATGGACTGGAGACTAGCGGTGCTCACAGTGATGACATAATCGCTGTGCGCACATGTGTCTTCACAGCTGCGCCGGCAGACTGGAGGACAATACATCGCAGTGCTGCAGGGAACGTGGCCGGCTCAACATGCCGGCACAGACAGGAGGAAGAGTGACGCTGCGTGGAACGAGGAAAGGTGAGTGTAAACGTTTATTTATTTTTTTGTGTGTGCCGCAGGATGGGGGTATATGAGCAGGATGATGGGGGTATATGAACAGGATGATGGCATATAGCAGGATGATGGGGGTATACAGTGCCTACAAGTAGTATTCAACCCCCTGCAGATTTAGCAGGTTTACACATTCGGAATTAACTTGGCATTGTGACATTTGGACTGTAGATCAGCCTGGAAGTGTGAAATGCACTGCAGCAAAAAAGAATGTTATTTCTTTTTTTATTTTTTTTTTTAAATTGTGAAAAGTTTATTCAGAGGGTCATTTATTATTCAACCCCTCAAACCACCAGAATTCTGTTTGGTTCCCCTAAAGTATTAAGAAGCATTTCAGGCACAAAGAACAATGAGCTTCACATGTTTGGATTAATTATCTCTTTTTCCAGCCTTTTCTGACTAATTAAGACCCTCCCCAAACTTGTGAACAGCACTCATACTTGGTCAACATGGGAAAGACAAAGGAGCATTCCAAGGCCATCAGAGACAAGATCGTGGAGGGTCACAAGGCTGGCAAGGGGTACAAAACCCTTTCCAAGGAGTTGGGCCTACCTGTCTCCACTGTTGGGAGCATCATCCGGAAGTGGAAGGCTTATGGAACTACTGTTAGCCTTCCACGGCCTGGACAGCCTTTGAAAGTTTCCACCTGTGCCGAGGCCAGGCTTGTCCGAAGAGTCAAGGCTAACCCAAGGACAACAAGGAAGGAGCTCCGGGAAAATCTCATGGCAGTGGGGACATTGGTTTCAGTCAATACCATAAGTAACGTACTCCACCGCAATGGTCTCCGTTCCAGACGAGCCCGTAAGATACCTTTACTTTCAAAGCGTCATGTCAAGGCTCGTCTACAGTTTGCTCATGATCACTTGGAGGACTCTGAGACAGACTGGTTCAAGGTTCTCTGGTCTGATGAGACCAAGATCGAGATCTTTGGTGCCAACCACAAACGTGACGTTTGGAGACTGGATGGCACTGCATACGACCCCAAGAATACCATCCCTACAGTCAAGCATGGTGGTGGCAGCATCATGCTGTGGCGCTGTTTCTCAGCCAAGGGGCCTGGCCATCTGGTCCGCATCCATGGGAAGATGGATAGCACGGCCTACCTGGAGATTTTGGCCAAGAACCTCCGTTCCTCCATCAAGGATCTTAAGATGGGTCATCATTTCATCTTCCAACAAGACAACGACCCAAAGCACACAGCCAAGAAAACCAAGGCCTGGTTCAAGAGGGAAGAAATCAAGGTGTTGCAGTGGCCTAGTCAGTCTCCTGACTTTAACCCAATTGAAAACTTGTGGAAGGAGCTCAAGATTAAAGTAAACATGAGACACCCAAAGAACCTAGATAACTTGGAGAAGATCTGCATGGAGGAGTGGGCCAAGATAACTCCAGAGACCTGTGCCGGCCTGATCAGGTCTTATAAAAGACGATTATTAGCTGTAATTTCAAACAAGGGTTATTCCACAAAATATTAAACCTAGGGGTTGAATAATAATTGACCCACACTTTTATGTTGAAAATTTATTAAAATTTAACTGAGCAACATAACTTGTTGGTTTGTAAGATTTATGCATCTGTTAATAAATCCTGCTCTTGTTTGAAGTTTGCAGGCTCTAACTTATTTGCATCTTATCAAACCTGCTAAATCTGCAGGGGGTTGAATACTACTTGTAGGCACTGTATGAGCAGGATGGGGCCATATACCAGGATGATGGGGGTATATGAACAGGATGATGGCATGTAGCAGGATGATGGGGGTATATGAGCAGGATGATGGGGCCATATACCAGGATGATGGGGCCATATACCAGGATGATGGGAGTATATGAACAGGATGATGGCATATAACAGGATGATGGCATATAGCAGGATGATGGGGGTATATGAGCAGATGATGGGGGTATATGAGCAGGATGATGGGGCCATATACCAGGATGATGGGAGTATATGAACAGGATGATGGCATATAGCAGGATGATGGTGGTATATGAGCAGGATGATGGCGGTATATGAGCAGGATGATGGGGGTATATGAGCAAGATGATGGGGGTATATGAGCAGGATGATGGCGTATATGAGCAGGATGATGGCGTATATAGCAGGATGGGAGCACATACCAGGATGCAGTATATAGCAAGATGGGGCTATACCAGGATGAGGGACATAAATATATACACAAGGCAGGAGGATCATTACCAGGATGGGGTACCTTAGTAGAGAATTTGGGGATATAACCCCCATAATAGTGTCAGCAGCAGATCCTCGCCCCATATCAGTGTGTCATGACCACTTTTTTTTTTGCTTAAAATTTTATTTTCCTATTTTCCTTCTCTAAAACCAGGGTGCGTCTTATGGTCCGGTGCGTCTTATAGTCCGAATAATACGGTAATTTGTTGTGCAATTTCTCCTGAGTAAGCCGATACTCCATATGTGATGAAAAACTACTGTTTGGGTGCACTGCAAAGATTGGGAAGGGAATGAGTGCTCTTTGAATTTTGGAGACCTATTTTAAATGGAATAGATTGCGGATGCCATGTCACATTTGAAAATCCCCTGACATGCCAAACAGCAACAAGTGAACCCATTGTGGAAACGACACTTCTCAAGAAATTCATCTAGGGGTGTAGTGTGCACTTTTAACCCTTATGTGATTCACAAAATTGTGTAACATTGAGCTGTAAAAAAAAAAATTCAACTAAAATTTTGCTTTGTCCCCAAAGTTTTCAATTTCAAAAGGGGTAATAGGAGAAAATGGCCAGCCTTCTTGATATCTTCTACATTTTTTGGGTAAGACCCTATTGTACTCGTCTATCCACAGTGATCTAAGTGCGGTTTAGGGTGGGCATGTATTTCTATGCAGCTGAGACACTCCTGTCCAGAGAGTGTGAGGCTGTGACGGGCGATGCGATCCGATACTCATGCACGTCATACGGCTCGTGTGAGCGCACCCTCCCTCATAGTGTGGGGTTTAAAAGGTAGAGAAGCATTTGGATTTAGGAGCACAAATTTCACTAGATTTCTTTTGGTACAAGCCATTTCGCTTTTCCAAATCCTTTGTGCTACCAGTAACTTGGACACCCCCTATATTTCTGTTGATAAGTGACAGACTTGAGTGGGGACTTGTTTTTTGTAGGTTGAGTTTAAGTTTTATTGGTGGCATATTAGGCTAGATAACATTTTGGATTGGATCACATGTATCCAGTGCGCTGAGCACTTCCAAATATCTCCAAATATCTGAAACACATGATTCAGATGAAACCCCAGATGAGTCCATTCACTAATGAGGCAACAGAGTTACTCCGGACTCCATTTGGCCTCCGTTTAGTCGTGGCTGACTTTTCAGAGGTGCACAAACCTGTGGCCGATTGCACTTTTGGGGAAGTCTAAAAAGAGGGACACTGCTGGATCATAGGCCAGACACAGTTTCTCCATCTACCTTATTATAGGGAATCTAGGCAGAATAAATAAATCAACAGCAGGTCAAGAATTGGTTTTATTTCTTTTACACGCCGTTCCTCGTGCCGCAAAAGTGATAAGATGGTTTTATTCTTTGGGTCAGTGTGATTACAGCAATACCATATTTATATACTGTAGTTTTTTTATGATTGGCTACTATTACACACTAAGCAATGCTTTTTTTTTTGTTTACAAAAAAAGGTTTTTGCATCGCCATAAATTGAGAACTATTATTTTTCTGTATTTCTGTCGAAGAGTCCTGTGAAGGTTGTTTTTTTTGTGGGATGCATTAAAGTTTTTATTAGTACCATTTTTGGGCACATCATTTTTTTATTACTTTCTATTCTGATTCTTATTAGGCAGAATTAACATAAAACAGCAATTCGGGATTTTAGTTTTTTATACGCTGTTCCGCATGTGGTAAAAGTGATAAGACAGGTTTATTCTTTCTGTGAGTACGATTACACCAATACCATATTTACCGTATTTTTCGCTTTATAAGACGCACTTTTGTTCCCCCAAATTTTGGGGGAAAGTAGGGGGTGCGTCTTATAAACCGAATATATGGGGGGTGTATATATATATATATATATATATATATATATACTGCAGGGTCCAGGTGGGGGCAGGTGACAGCTGCGGGCGGCAGCGTTTGATCTCCTGCTCCCGCTCATATAATATGCACAGCCGCTGTCCATCAGCAGCGTGGTGCTGAAACTGCATCACGCTGAGGGGCTGGGGTAGTGGGGCATATTATATCTGCCTGCGCTCTCCTTTGATCGCATATGATCCCCCCTGTGTTAGATATGGCCCCCGTGCTGCTGCCCATAGTAAAATAAAAAAAGCTTTACTTACCCCCTCCAGCGCTGGTCTCCTGCTGCTGCTGTCTGTGATAAGGCACGCAGAGATGATATCACTCTGCCGTGCCGATCACATGACCGGCAGCAAGAACCAGGAAGTAGAGGAAGCCGGAGCTCAACTGCGAGGTGGGAGACACGAGGAGGGACAGCGCTGAGAAGGTAAGGAAAGAGTGTTTTATTTTATTATGGGCAGCAGCATGGGGGGCATATCTAACACAGAAGAGATGTGCCATCTATAGTGGCTATGGGCAGCACACATGGGGGGCATATCTAACACAGGGGAGATATGCCATCTATAGTGGTCATGGGCAGCACACATGGGGGCCATATCTAACACAGGGGAGATGTGCCATCTATAGTGGCCATGGGCAGCACACATGGGGGCCATATCTAACACAGGGGAGGTGTGCCATCTATAGGGGCCATGGGCAGCACACATGGGGGCCATATCAAACACAGGGGAGGTGTACCATCTATAGGGGCCATGGGCAGCACACATGGGGGCCATATCAAACACAGGGGAGGTGTACCATCTATAGGGGCCATGGGCAGCACAGGGGGATGTGTCCCAGCACAAGGGGGCTATATTCAATATAAGGGGGCCATATCCAGATTAAGGGGGGCTAATTTTAAGATGGGGGCTATGAGGGACATATACCCTATATGATTTGTTAGACGGACACTGGCATTATAAGATGGACCCCATTTAACATTAAAAAAAAAAAATCTCTTTTCCTTCACCAAATTTGGGGGTGCGTCTTATAATCAGGTGCGTCTTATAAAGCGAAAAATACGGTATATAATTTTTTATGTTTTGCTGGTTTTGGACAATAAAATCTATTTTATAGAAAAAAATATTTTTTTTTGCAATAACTACATCTGAAAGCTATAACTATTTATTTTTCTACTGCTGGAACTGTTTGGCAGCTCATTTTTTTGCGGGACAAGATGTTTTTAGCTATATCATTTTTATTTACAATCGTCTTTTTGATCACATTTAATTCCACTTTTTGTATGGCAGTTCTATGGAAATCATAGTTTTTTACGGTGTTCACTGAAGGGGTTAAATAGTGTGAACGTTTTATAGGTTGTGTTGTTCTGGAAGTGGCAAATATGTGTACTTTTTATTTATTTATTTTTGTTTTAATATAAATATACATATTTATTGTTCCAATATTTTTTCTTTATTTTGGGATTTTTTTTTTTCAATTTTCATATTTTTACAATTTTTTAAAACTTTTTTACTTAGTCCCTCTATGGAACTTTAACTTTCATTACTCTGCTGATATAATGCATTGAAATGTAACAGAACTGAAATACATTATACCTGTTATTGCTGCACTGCATGGTCTAATAGGTTTGGCATATATGGATGAAATGAGAGCGACTGGGCCCTTGCAATGACGTTACAAGGACGCCATTCAGATGAGAGTGGGAGCTCCCACCCTCTCTCAGCCTCCTAAATATTGCAATCGATATTGATCATAGTATTTAGGGGGCTAAACAGCCCAGGGCAGTGCGGGTACAGCTCCTGGGTGTGAGAGCCATGGCTTGGCTGTCATGTAAGCAGAGTTTCTGGCGGTGATTGTGCGGGCACAGCTCCTGTGCTCCCGTACGATCGTCATGATGTACCTATATATAATCGGTTGGGAACCCCTATCTGATCATGACTTTTAGGTACATCAAATGTCGTGAATGATTTAAACCTGTCTTCACATGTAGCATTGTGATCTCTTTGAAGTCAACACTATAATCCTTTCCTTGGTCGGCATTAGAGCCTTTATACAAGAGTCGAGAAGGAGGGATGGGGTGAGTTTGTTTTTAATAGCTAAGGACACTCCAGATTAAAAAACACCAATGGGATACTTGTAATTACAGCTTGAGGAGAATTAAAACGTGTCTTTTTTTGCCAAAAAAGTAACATTACCATCAACAATGTTCGCTCTAAACTGAAAGATGTTAAAAATGCGTAAAAACAATTTATTAATGACATTAGTATACTTAATAACAGCCATATTTTTATGTAAAACTTGGAGTGCCGTGGTCTTTCATGCATTATTGTCTGATTATCTATCATACAGCTATGCATCACCATCCACTCGGAGTACCGACCATAGCCCTTCTTACCTTAGTACGCTATGTGATGCATTACCTCAGAGTCTCAGTGTATTTTATATGACGTATACAGCAGTGTCTCAATGTATCTCGTGTGATATATACAGTAGATCAGAATCTGAGTGTCTTTTACAATGTATATACAGCAGTCTCAGTGTATCCTATGACATGTATACAATTGACTCAGTCAGTCTCTATGTAATCTAAATGCAGCTGTTTCAGTATATCCTATGTGATGTATATACAGCAGTCTTAGTGTCACGTATGTGATGTAGATACAGCCATCTCATTCTATCCTATATGTTCTATATTCAGCAGTCTCACTGTATCCTATGTGATGCAAATACAGCAGTCTCAATGTGTCCTATGTGATTTATATACGGCACTTTTAATGTATCCAATGTGATATATACAGCAGTCTCATAGTTTCCTATGTGATGTATACAGTATTCTAACTGTATCCTATATGATGCAGCTTCAGTCTGTGTCCCCTATATCATTTTTCTTCTCCTATATAAAGCAGAAATTATAAGACAGCTTTATGAAACTGTCTAAAAAAAGCAACCAATAACAATGCAGCTTTCATTTTACCAGAGCAGAATATAAAATGAAAGCTGTTCTGTATTTGGTTGCTGTGGGCAACACAGACTGACTTTTCTTTAGACAGCTTCACATGTCTTCACCTATTTCTTTAGCTGCATTGGAGGACATCCAAAACAAAAGGGAAGGGCTAAGTGGGGAAGGGAAGATTTAGAGCTTCCAGAGCAGTGCACAGTGCATCACAGACTAACATCCTGTCTATATTAGCGCATGTACTGAACTGGTTGCTAGACTGGAGATCACATGACCCAACTTCCAAAAAAAAAAAAATGTTTGATTAGTGATCTTCTGAAGGGACACTTCTCAGTCAGTTGATAATACCAGTGATCAAATCTTGCAGTAGCTTCTTCTGTCCAACTGAAGTAAACATGGAAGTTGTGTCTATCCAAGACCAGTCGAGTATGGGGGAGTCGGATCAGACAGCTATCATCAGCTCAATACTAAACTAAGGATAGTCAGCTTTAGAAAATACAAGGTTTAGTAACATTATCTCTATAAAATGATAGGCAATTGCTCATGCTGCAGTCATAGTTCCCCAGAACTGAAATGTGCGGTGTTCAATCTTAGCATGAAATAATTACTCTATAATAACAATTTCATTTCTGCAGTCACAATTCATCCACAGCATTACACAATTACATGGTATTAGTATGCATTCTTATAAAATGCCAAATGGGCTTGTAATAAGCTTGGTTGGGTTTTAAAGTAGTTTTATCAAGATTTGTGACTAAGACTAATAATTACAGATCAATATTTAGTTCAGCAGGCACAGTCAAGAATATTTTTGAGTAATGAAAAATAAAGGCAGTCGTGCATCTTCTATGAAAGAAAACAGCAATAAACAACAGACGCTCAAGCATCGGAGCCTAAAGGGTTCTGCAAGGCATCCCAATCAATCATAATGTACTTTGTGGAAACTCTTTGTGGAACATCTTTTTGCCACAATCTCCTTGTATTAATGAGTCACACATTTATCTTGGAGTCTTGGGGGCTTTGTGAGCACAGAGCATAGAACTCATCAAGAGAACCAGTATCTGGGGCTGTTAGAGCCATCATTGGTAACACATGGGGACATTGCTGCAACTGTAAGCTACATTTCGTCAGTCTGCTAACAGATGCAAATAAAGACAGGATATTGGATCAGAGGCATCACCATTCCTTCTAGTGAGAAACAAACCTCCTATTATAGAATAATCTGTATGATACAGCATATACCTGACCTTATCGGTGTACTACATGTGTGGAGACCCAGGGCACATGACCAATGCCTGCTAAAGGGGGAACCACATAAAGACTGGCACAGAGGCTAGACACAAATGTTAATATTGATATAGTAGTAATTTCCAGCCATTACATATCAATACTTTATGTGTGGAGCTGGAAATTAGTAATTATATGTTGGTATTATTTAAGATTTATCTGGTGGTATTAACTCAAGCCTTGTGTTGCGCTGGAAATACGGTACTAGAGAGAATTTACTTGTATTCCTTTTGCTGTGTATGGTTGTGGTAGCGTTATATATCATTGCTATTTCAGAAACATTATGGAAATGTTATTTTTCCTAGGCATAGCAATATTTCATCATCATATTGCAAATGTACTCTCCACAGAATAGACCGAACAGACGTATTTGCACAGAGCACCATGTAAAATTAGGCTGGCCAATTGTGTAGGCAAAAGATAGCTCTACAGACATAAGTAGGTGACATATTGAACTAGCCATTAAGCATATAAATACTATATGTTGATTTAACGGGATATGCCATAAATATCTGATTAGACATGGGTCTCTAGCTCAAGAATGGAACCCAGACTTGAACAGTCTCAGAATGGAAAAGTGGCTGCACGTGAGCTTCTCTCTATTCATTTGTATGGAAGGTCCAAAAATGTCGGAGTAAGAATCCTGTGAGCATGCCATAAATGTACAAGATAGGTCAACCTTAAACTACGCCTACCAGGTAACTCTTCTTTTCAACATATGTGCCACCAATAAACATGATGACATATGATAGGATTTCCCATCCCCATAACTTTCTAATCAGTTGTTGTCCGACTGCCATGATCCCTCCCCACTGTTCCTGAGAATGAAGGGGCCACGGCGCTAGTTGAACTAGGTCCAGAAAGAGCTGATAATTATACAATGTTATGTATGCAAAGAAAATGAATTATATTAAGAGCCCTGTTGGTAATAAAACCCCTTCACTGCACAGGAGTAATGACACGAGTCAGTGGTATAAACTATGTGTGGCCGCTAAAACTGATCAATCATTGCAATTGATTCCTACCAGATAAACATTACCTTTATGTGCAATGAATGTCAAATATTACACCCAAACAAGTAATATATATATATATATATATATATATATATATATATATATATACAGTTAGGTCCAGAAATATTTGGACAGTGACACAAGTTTTGTTATTTTAGCTGTTTACAAAAACATGTTCAGAAATACAATTATATATATAATATGGACTGAAAGTGCACACTCCCAGCTGCAATATGAGAGTTTTCACATCCAAATCGGAGAAAGGGTTTAGGAATCATAGCTCTGTAATGCATAGCCTCCTCTTTTTCAAGGGACCAAAAGTAATTGGACAAGGGACTCTAAGGGCTGCAATTAACTCTGAAGGCGTCTCCCTCGTTAACCTGTAATCAATGAAGTAGTTAAAAGGTCTGGGGTTGATTACAGGTGTGTGGTTTTGCATTTGGAAGCTGTTGCTGTGACCAGACAACATGCGGTCTAAGGAACTCTCAATTGAGGTGAAGCAGAACATCCTGAGGCTGAAAAAAAAGAAAAAATCCATCAGAGAGATAGCAGACATGCTTGGAGTAGCAAAATCAACAGTCGGGTACATTCTGAGAAAAAAGGAATTGACTGGTGAGCTTGGGAACTCAAAAAGGCCTGGGCGTCCACGGATGACAACAGTGGTGGATGATCGCCGCATACTTTCTTTGGTGAAGAAGAACCCGTTCACAACATCAACTGAAGTCCAGAACACTCTCAGTGAAGTAGGTGTATCTGTCTCTAAGTCAACAGTAAAGAGAAGACTCCATGAAAGTAAATACAAAGGGTTCACATCTAGATGCAAACCATTCATCAATTCCAAAAATAGACAGGCCAGAGTTAAATTTGCTGAAAAACACCTCATGAAGCCAGCTCAGTTCTGGAAAAGTATTCTATGGACAGATGAGACCAAGATCAACCTGTACCAGAATGATGGGAAGAAAAAAGTTTGGAGAAGAAAGGGAACGGCACATGATCCAAGGCACACCACATCCTCTGTAAAACATGGTGGAGGCAACGTGATGGCATGGGCATGCATGGCTTTCAATGGCACTGGGTCACTTGTGTTTATTGATGACATAACAGCAGACAAGAGTAGCCGGATGAATTCTGAAGTGTACCGGGATATACTTTCAGCCCAGATTCAGCCAAATGCCTCAAAGTTGATCGGACGGCGCTTCATAGTACAGATGGACAATGACCCCAAGCATACAGCCAAAGCTACCCAGGAGTTCATGAGTGCAAAAAAGTGGAACATTCTGCAATGGCCAAGTCAATCACCAGATCTTAACCCAATTGAGCATGCATTTCACTTGCTCAAATCCAGACTTAAAACGGAAAGACCCACAAACAAGCAAGACCTGAAGGCTGCGGCTGTAAAGGCCTGGCAAAGCATTAAGAAGGAGGAAACCCAGCGTTTGGTGATGTCCATGGGTTCCAGACTTAAGGCAGTGATTGCCTCCAAAGGATTCGCAACAAAATATTGAAAATAAAATTTTTTTTTTTGGGTTTGGTTTATTTGTCCAATTACTTTTGACCTCCTAAAATGTGGAGTGTTTGTAAAGAAATGTGTACAATTCCTACAATTTCTATCAGATATTTTTGTTCAAACCTTCAAATTAAACGTTACAATCTGCACTTGAATTCTGTTGTAGAGGTTTCATTTCAAATCCAATGTGGTGGCATGCAGAGCCCAACTCGCGAAAATTGTGTCACTGTCCAAATATTTCTGGACCTAACTGTATATATATATATATATATATATATATATATATATATATATATATATATATATATACACACACATTTACAGCTCTGGCAAAAATTAAGAGACCCCTGCAAAATTGTCAGTGTGTCTGATTTTTTCCCTTTCTAGGTATATTTTTGAGTAAAATGTAAATTGTTCTTTTATTCTATAAACAACTGACAACATGTCTCTGAATGTCCAAGCAATACATTTTGTATTTATTTTCTGAAAATGAGAAATGGTCAAAATAACAAAAAAATGCATTGCTTTCAAACACCTCAAATAATGCAAAGAAAACAAGTTCATAATCATTTAGAAACAACAATACTAATGATGTTTTAACTCAGGAAGAGTTCAGAAATCAATATTTTGTAGAATAACCATGATTTTTAATCACGGCTTTCATGCGTCTTGGCATGCTTTCCACCAGTCTTTTACAATGCTTTTGGCAAAGTTTAATCTGCCCAATTCCAGCCTTGCTGAAGCATCCCCAGATCATCACCGATCCTCCACCAAATTTCACAGCGGGTGCAAGACACTGTGGCTTGTACGCCTCACCAGGTCTCCGTCTAACCTTTAGATGACCAGGTGTTGAGCAAAGCTGAAAATTAGACTCATCAGAGAAGATTACCTTACTCTAGAAATTAGGACGGAATTGAGTAGATTAAACTTTGCGAAGGACGTATGAAACCGCATACAAGGTTATCCTGGAAAAACAGTTGCTTCCTTCTGCTCAGGCAATGCCCAACTCTGAGGACTGGTTTTTCCAGCAGGACAGTGCACCATGCCACACAGCTAGGCCAAACAATGTGTGGATGAAGGACCACCACATCAAAACCCTCTCATGGCCAGCCCTATCTGCAGACCTGAACCCCATTGAAAACCTCTGGAATGTAATCAAGAGGAAGATGGATAGTCACTAGCCATCAAACAAAGAAAGACTGGTGGAAAGCATGCCAAGACGCATGGAAGCTATGATTAAAAATCATGGTTATTAGACAAAATATTGATTTCTGAACTCCTCCTGAGTGAAAACATTATTAGTATTGTGAATAAATAAGTATGTGATAACTGATATTGTGAGTAAAGGATTATGAACTTGTTTTCTTTGCATTATTTGAGGTCTGAAAACACTGTTTTAATATAGCTACAATGAATCCCACATACTGCCCACAATTCAAGTAGGCAATCAAGATTTTTTTTAATGACAAAATCCATATATTTTGTCCTTCTGGTTTATTAAAATCTAGTTTATCAAGAGGTAAAACCAAATGCTCTTTTCTCCATGTCAGCAGTAAAGTGATATCGATAATCAATGCAACAAGGTCTACTTTATGTACAGCATGATAGTGATATATGAATTGTGAAGTTGTAAAGCTGTTATCCCATAAAAATCAGGTCAAGTAACAAAAGTAAACAGATTAAAATGAAATTTTGATAGGAAAACATCAAAACCACAACATTGAAACATGTTTCATCTTTAAATTATACAAAATCGCTGGTTAGTTAAAAATATAATTCCGGCACACATCTTTAAAGTGTGCCACAGTCATTTAGGGCTCGTTCACACAACCATTTTTGTTCCGAGTGCTGTCCATATTATCAGACCAATTTTACTCAATGGGGCAGTGTAAGTTAGCAACTTTTTTCAATGACCAATATGGAGTGTGAAAACAATCGCACTTGTTTCTTACGTAAATCGGATAAGACTCATCCATTCAAGTCTATCGGTGTGCAAAAAATTTTGGATGCCATACGGAGCCACAGTATAGCATCCATATTTTATGGATACATTGCAATTCTGTAACATAGGAAACTTCAATTGGTCTTGTAAATTATTAACGCTGCTGATGCTGCTTTAAAAACGGATTGCATAAGGGCTGCAAATGGTAAACACATCTAAACAAAGGATTGTCAAGAGCTTTCTGGATGAAACCATAAATGATTTTTTTTTTTTTTATACAGCCATGTGAACAAGCCCTCACACTCATTTACAGACAGAGATTGTGGTTAAGAACAGAACCATAATGAATATTCAATAATATCCAGAGTAAATGAGCAAAAAGATCAATAAAGTTGTACAGAATTAAAACATTCAACATAGAAATTAAAGGGTTTTCTAAAATTATAAAAAAAAGTGTAGTTAAAGGCAGAACCAATGGTCATTTGTTATATACACCACTTCTGGTAGTCTTTGTCTGCATAGCTGTAGCAAAGACATGCCGTCTACACATGCAACTACTAGAGCCAGTCACTGATATGAGGGATGTACGGCACTATACTGTTGCGGCTGCTGAATGTAGACACGACATCAAGCAGCCTTGTAAATGGGGGTGTTGTAGTGGTGGGGAACATATAGGTTCTTTCATTATTTTATCTCAGTGTTTGCCTTTTGACAAATTTTTTTATAATCGTGAAAACCCCTTTAATATTCTTCCTAGTTTGATATTCTTATGCTACTACAGTGTAACCTGTTGCAGTCTAACTACTGTGATCATATATGCAAAACTAAAAGTAATAAAGTATTCTTAGCACACGTTATAGCAATCAAAAAGTAGTCACCCATCTTGCAGTCATTTTCAGAAGCTGATTGCTGCTAATATTTGGTGTTACCTAAATTAACCTTACATGAAAGAAAAAAAACCAGCCCAGTGCACAGACCAATAAGACTTTCAGCTTTACTTACAAATGAGAATGTGTAAAGCCATCCTTTAAGCTGACGCATTTAGAACTGGAGTTCTTAGTCATAGTCGCTGGCCATGACTAAGAACTTTGGTTGGCATCACATCAGCTAAAAGAGATCGTTTTATTCATTGTTTGGAAATAAAGCTGAAAGTTTAATAGGTTCGTGCAGAGGGCTGGTTTCTTTCTTTTGTAGTACATTAATCATTGACGTAGAATACCGTATCTCTCTCTATCTACAAGAATGGAACCTGGATGGGTGGTGAGCTGACAAATATGCGTAATGCCTTGAAAAAAACATTTGAGAACATTGTGAATTCTGTCCTGATCTGTAAAAGAGCAGCCAGACTCTCTAATGACATCCATGGAATACAATATTGGCCAGTAATTATCCCGATTTAAGAAATGCAGATATACAGCTCTCTAACATTTAGACATCTTATGGAAAGATAGTTCAAGTATGGGCTGTGGGAATTATTACCCTAATCTATGGATGAAATGCAAGTAGACTAATATTCACCAAGATCTGGTGATCTCATTGTAATTACATTAACTCTATAGTACAAATATCTTTTGTATTATTATATATTATGAAATAAAGTTTGTGTATTTCCCATATACCATAGTTATGCTCAACACTGAAGACACAGGAGACACCTACATACATGCTAGTAGATAAATATGTTACTGAGAAGGATCACCGTTATGTCCCACTGTCAGCCTATGACTACTTAGAGGTCCACAACCTGGAGATCCAATTGATTAAAGGAGTTGTCCGGTCTAAATCTACAAGTCTGCAGTAATTCTATGTTTCTATGTTAGGCTTGCGAAACCTGACATCGGACACACAGCTCTGTGATGATCTGCCGGTGTCAGAGCCGGGAACGGCGGTCATGTGGCTGCGAGTATGTGATATGGATACTGCAAGACAGAATATTACTTGATGGATGTGGCCTTGCCCAATACACTTACTGTACATTAAGCTAGTGCACAGCCATTTGGTCGGATTCTGGACAGGAGTCTGATTATCACGTACTCGCGGCCACGTGACTACTATTCCAGGCTCTGACACCAGTGGAGTCTCACATCACATAGCAAGTGCGATCTGAGGTTTCATAGGTTTGTAGTCACATAGACTGACTGTAGACTTGTAAATTTAGACCAGACAATCCATTTAAGCCTCAAGTTTGTTTGGGGAACATTAATGGGAATTTATGAGCAACTGACACTAACGTTTAGTAAAATCATCAGTCTGGGGCTGCCCACTTTGAAGAAAAAAAGGTCAGTCCAAGATTGGTGATAGGCACTTAAAGAGGACCAACCAGCAGCATTTTGCTATATGAGGTAAGGGTAGTGCCATATGGGCACTAAGATACTAATTGCAGGCATACCTGTTATAGAAAGATAACATGCTTGGTTGATTAAGTATCTTTAATCAAAACTGAAGAAATTCACTGCACTTTGATTCATGTGTGCAACATGGGGGGGGGTCTTTGTGTTATGGGTCCTCGCATTTATTCCTCCTCCTCCAGCGTCATCTGGCATGTCCCCTTTTCTGTATATGAATATCGTGCCTTGCCACCATTGCTAAAGACTATGAGAAGCATCAGCATGTGCGCAGATTTTTTGTTTGCTTTTCACAGTCTTCACCCTAGTGTGTTCAATAAAATGGCATCAGAGATTGCGGATACGCCCATGTTAATGAAGACCTGAGTACTATGGCAATGCGCATGTGCCGCCAACAATAGCAATGGTGGCGCGATATTCAAATACAGAAAAGGGGGCAAGACAGAGGACGCCGGTGGTGAAGGAATAAACGCAAGGACCCGACCCTCAAAGGCTCACCCATGTTGCACACATCAATCAAAGTGAATATCTGCAACTTTGATTAAAGATATTTAACCAACCAAGCATCGGATCTTTCTATAACAGGTATGCCTCGATTCAGCATCTTAAGCTCGCTTTATACGCTACAATATATCTTACGATGTGTCGGCGGGGTCACGTCGTAAGTGACGCACATCCGGCATCGTAAGGTACATTGTAGTGTGTGACAGGTACGTGCGATTGCGATTGAACGTTAAAACGTTCATCGCATACACGTCGTTGAATCCTGACGAATTGCACGTCGGGTTGTTCAATGTTCCCGAGGCAGCACACATTGCAGTGTGCGACACCCCGGGAACATTGAACAGATCTTACCTGCCTCCCACGGCTCCAGCCGGCAATGTGGAAGGAAAGAGGTGGGCAGGATGTTTACGTCCCGCTCATCTCCACCCCTCCGCTTCTATTGGCCGGCTGCCACGTGACGTCGATGTGACGCCGAACGTCCCTCCCACTCCAGGAAGTGGACGTTCGCCGCCCACAGCGAGGTCGTATGGACGGGTAAGTATGTGTGACGGGGGTTAATTGTTTGTGCGGCACGTTCAACAAATTGAACGTGCCACACATACGACGGGGGTGTTGCAAATCGCATACAATATCGTATGCAAAATTGCAACGTGTAAAGCAGGCTTTACTGCCTGTATGGCACTGCCTTTACCTGATACAGCAAAATCCTAATGGTTGGTCCTCTTTACAGAATACCTATCATCCAAGGTGTGGGAAGCCCAAGACTGCTGATTCTTTTAAAATTAGTGTTAAAACTTCTCATAAGTGCCCCTAACGCCACTCGAAAGGGCCCAACTTTCTACCAAAGACTGGCCCAAAATTCCATGCTGTGAGATCCTGGCATGTAGAGCGAGATCCCACAACCATCCATGGTTCCCCTCATAGTTAAAGAGCAAGATCTTCCTCTTTCTACTGACCTACAGTTGCCACGTACTGTACTTTACTAAGATGTTACTGAATGGTACCTGCTATAATGATATTAGCGTTCACTAACAGCTTAGGGTGCCGTCACACTTTAGCGACGCAGCAGCGATCCCACCAGCGATCTGACCTGGTCAGGATCGCTGCTGCGTCGCTACATGGTCGCTGGTGAGCTGTCAAACAGGCAGATCTCACGAGCGACCAGTGACCAGCCCCCAGCCAGCAGCGACGTGCAAGCGACGCTGCGCTTGCACGGAGACAGCGTCTGGAAGCTGCGGACACTGGTAACTGAGGTAAACATCGGGTATGGTTACCCAATGTTTACCTTAGTTACCAGCGCACACCGCTTACCTTAGCGTGTGCAGGGAGCAGGAGCCGGCACTGGCAGCGTGAGAGCTGCGGAGGCTGGTAACGAAGGTAAATATCGGGTAACCACCTTGGTTACCTGATGTTTACCTTGGTTACAGCTTACCGCAGGCTGTCAGACGCCGGCTCCTGCTCCCTGCACATTCAGGATTGTTGCTCTCTCGCTGTCATACACAGCGATGTGTGCTTATCAGTGGGAGAGCAACAATAGAAAAACGAACCAGGGCTGTGTGTAACGAGCAGCGATCTCACAGCAGGGGCCAGATCGCTGCTCAGTGTCACACACAGCAAGATCGCTAATGAGGTCACTGCTGCGTCACAAAAAACGTGACTCAGCAGCGATCTCAGTAGCGATCTCGCTGTGTGTGAAGTACCCCTTAGTAAAGTATGTGGCAATGCTGGATTAGTGAAAAGAGTAGAATCTAACACTTTCACTGTGACAGGTGTGAGATCTTACTCTAAATACTGTGATTCTACAACCTGGAAGTTTGTGTTTGACCTTGGTTGAAAGAAAATCACAGTTGCTCAGTGGCTTGCACCACTAGGGTCTTGGGTTAAATCAAATAATACCAAGGACAAAATCTTCAAAGAGTTACCATAGAATGTTCTCTTAGTTTTTCGTGGGTTTCCTCCAGGTACTCCGTTTTCCTCCAACACTGCAAAGACATAATACAGTAATAGGGTATTTAGATTGAGGCTCAGTTGGGACAGTGATGATGATGTCTGTAAAGTGCTATGGAATTAGTAGAGTTATATAAGAGTGTAAAGTCAAAGTCATATCCCTTTGGGGGACATTAATGGGAATGTTTCCATTAATTTGGACTTTTGATATTGATTATCAATAGCATTCTCACCTAAAGACAGATATTCCAACCAGTCCGACTGGTGGTCAGAGACATAACACTGAATAAATTGTTCAAGTGTATGCTCGGAATCTAAAGTCTGACAGTAAGCTGCTGGGTGGTACGCAGGTGAAATTGATAATTCTCTATTATTCTTATTACAGAAAGCCCTCCAGAATCTGTAAACAGTTTCTTGGTCAGAAACTATATTTTCCAGAAATCTATGTAAATGCACATGGTGTTTAATGGAGAACGTAAGGTTTTGGAGTTAGGTAACCCAGTTAAAAAAAGCAAAATGACACGTCTTACTAAACCTGTCCACCACCACCCAACTAACAGTCTCTCCGTCAGAAGACAGTAGGAAATTAAAAGAGGTTGGTCACTGGAACTTCAGGGGTAGGTAGAGACTGCAGAAGTCCAGCCAACAAGGTTCAGGGTGATTTGGAGTGGGGGTAGACTTCACAGGCAAAAACATATTCCATGCAATCCCAAACAAGGGTAAGCCACTAAAAATGTCTGCTTACCATTCAGATGGTATTATTAATCTGATAATTCTTGGAAGATATGAATACAAAACTTTGAAAAACAGATGGGGCATTACAAAGCCTGAAAGGTATCACAAGATACTCATAGTGACCTTTCAGTGTCTTCCAAAAGTCCATTCAACTGCTATGGATAAGATTATAAGCCACTCTGTGATCAAGTATGGTGAACCAACAGGCTTTCTAAACTAGTTAAGAACATACTGATAATTTATAGATATTTTATGTTTCCAATAGTCAGTACATGGTCTGAGACTGTAATCTTTCCTAGCAACAAAAAAGAAACCTGCACCTACTGGTAATGTGGAAGATCTAATACTCTTTTTGCAGACTGTCTACTATATGATATTTCATTGCCTGATATTTTTTATTTGAAAGATTATATATTTTACCCTTTATATATTTCACCCTGGTGTAAAGGTGAGAATTAGGTACCAAAGCAATATGGCAATTATAAACCCTGTGTGGAGTTAATTTTCACATTCTGACACAAAGAAAGCATCAGCAAAATTTTCAAACACTTAAAGGGAATCTGTGAGGTGCAATATGCACCCAGAACCACGAGCAGTTCTGGGTCCATATTGCTAATCCCTGCCTTACCGTCCCTGTATCTAATAGCATACATGAAGAGATCTTTAGAAAAAGTATTTTTAAAGATCTTTTATGACATGCAAATGAGCGCATGGACTAGTTGCAGGGGCGTTAGTTCCTGTGCTCATTCAGCCTTCTTAGCACGCCCACAGGGGCTTGCTAACATGCTATTCAATGCCCACTGCCTAGCGTCATTAGCGGTGACGTGTGTACCTGTGTGTGTTGTCACCGCATCAGACTCCGGGCAGTGCACATGATCAGAATGCTCCACACTTCCGATTATGCGCACTATAAAGCCGGGTGTACGCGTCACGGCTTCAGAGAGGTCTAGTGTGTATGACCAGAAGCGTGGTGACTTCTGATCATGCAAAGTGCCCGAAGTCTGATGCGGTGACAACAGACAGAAGTACGCGCGTCACCGCTGATGATGATGTTGGACAAAAAAATCTCCAACTCACTGCGCAAAAAAAGCCCTCATAGAGCGCTCTTCTCCAAAAAATAAAGTTACAGCTTTCAGAATATTACAACGGAAAAAACTGTTTATTATAAAAAAGCATTCTTACTGTGTGATAGAAGCAGAACATAGAAAAAGATATAAATCTGGTATCACTGTATCGCATCGACCTGCAGAATAAATCTATCCTATCACTAAGGCTATGTGACCATGGGACCTTGTTTCTGCGGATTTTGCCGTGGAAAACCTGCGGATTTTTCTGGATTTTCCAGATAAATCCGCAGGTTTTAGCATGTACAGTCACTCCCCATGTTATCCTAAGGGACATGGGGAGTGCTGTGTCCACGCTGCGGAAAGTGTGGCTGCCGACCATGCTGCGGATGTAGGCATCCGCATGTATAATTGCATGTCAATTATTCATGCGGAATTACCTGCGGATGTCCTGGCCCTCCGCTATGGAGATAAGAGGCCGTGACGTCCGCAGGTAAGCCGCATGAATCTCCTCATGTTTCCCGCAGCTATTCCGCTGTAATCTAGCAGCTAAAAATAGCTGCGGACGCCGGCGGGCAGCTGCGGGAAACATGCGCTCGTACCTGCGGATACATCCGCAGGTACGAGTGCCCGTGGGCACATAGCCTAATACTGTACACTGAACTGCGCAAAAATAAAAAAAAAGGAACTATTCCTGTACTATTCCCGTGTCTATATCTTCATTCTCTCTCCAAAAATTGGAATAAGGCTCATCTGATGTCTATCCTGCGCTCTCCGCTGAGCACTTAAGTCAGGGTTTCCTTGTAAATCCAAAAAACGAGATTCAGAGAAAACCCCCGTTCAAACCACTCACTCTATTGAGGCAGATGGAGACACTTAAGGCTGCTTTACACCAGACAATCTATCGTGCGATAGATCGTCGGGGTCACGGTTTTTGTGACGCACATCCGGCATCGCTGGCGATGCCGGCCTGTGTGACACCTCCTAGCGACGCAGTATCGCTCACAAATCGTGAGTCGGGTACTGCTCGTTAGGTTCCATAATATCGTTTAATTTGGTTGATCATCGTTTCCGTGGTAGCACACGCCGCTCCGTGTGACACCACGGGAACGATGACCAGCTCACCTGCCTCCCGCGGCCGCCGCCGGCTCTATGTGGAAGGAAGGAGGTGGGCGGGATGTTTACATCCTGCTCATCTCCGCCCCTCCGCTTCTATTGGCCGGCGGCCGTGTGACGTCGCTGTGACGCCGAACGTCCCTCCCACTCCAGGAAGTGGACGTTCGCCGCCCACAGCGAGGTCGCACGAGAGGTAAGTATGTGTGACGGGGGTTACTGACTTTGTGCGACACGGGCAGCAATTTGCCCGTGACGCAGAAAGGACGGGGGCGAGTACGATCGATTGTGAAATCGCACAATCGATCGTACCATGTAAAGCAGGCTTTAGGATTCTGTCTGGTCCCTGTTTTAGTGCACAAATGCGGATGGCTACAGTTCTGTGCATGCCTAAAAATATGGACACCAGCTAAATAGACGTCAAATGGAGTCCAAAGTGTCTCCCCTGCCTCATTAAAGTGAAGTTTTGTCTGAATCACATTTTGGGGGGATTTACATGGAAAGCATAACGTAAGTGCTTAGCGCAAAACACAAGAATGTGATCTCAGTCTTGTACTGAAAGCGATCAAAAAAAGTTCTTTACCCCAAAATGTTACCAACAAAATCCCTAAGTTACCCCCACAAAACCAGCCCCCACTCTGATCTGTCATCACTCATTGGAAATATAGGGTAGTCCCACTTTACTGGTAGAACGAAGACTCTGGAAAAGTGATGTGGCTCCCACCCCCAAATAAAATCCAGTGAAATCTACGCTCCCAAATTCAAAAGTGACTTACATGTGTGGCATTATTATAACGGAAAAAGCGCACTTAACAATTTACTGGGTGCGAGTCTCCAGAAGCAGAAGCTGGGTACAACGTATGGGGTTCTACCATATATAGCGGAACAATGTATGGGCATTAGGCTGGTAGTCCCTGCTGCCATAGATAAATTATTTGACAGGTGCGATTTCAATGGGATCACTTTGGGGGGATTTTCTGCTTTTCTGGCTCCCCAGGGTCTCTGCAAATGTCGATCGCAAACTGTTTTAGGAAAATCTGTATTCTAAAAGCCAAATAGTGCGCGATCCTACTCAGCCCTGCCGTGTAGCCAAACAGTAGTTTCTGATGATATATAGTGCATCACCGCGTTCAGGAGAAATTGCGCAATAAATTGTGGGGTTCATTTTCACCTTTTAACCCTTGTGTAACTGACAAATTTGCAGATAAAAAAAATTCATTTTTACCACTAAAATGTTTTATTTCCACGTCCCAATGTTATAAAAATCTGTGAGGCACCTCTGGGTTCAAAATACTCACTATACCAATAGATGAATTTCTCACAATGTGGACCCTAAGGAGCTCGATTGGGGTCACAATCAATTCAAACGGAATCTGTGTTCTAAATATCAGATTGGGTTCCTTCCCACCTGATCCCCACTGTGTGCTCAAATAGTCTACAACCACATATAGGTATACTATGGATATACTATACCCACAAATGGGTATACTATACTATACAGTATAGAAGTAAAGTTTGATTATTCATAACTTGAAGGTTTACAAGGGAAGGCGCTACCTTTATAAACAGCTGATGACAGGATCCAACAGTCACATTAGCTGATCAGATGCTTCAATTGAGAAAATAGGGTCTGAGTCAGTGTATTGCTAAGTTCACATGTCCAGTAATCATCTGTTCGAACGGATCCATCACCAATCTGTTGCCAAAAAAGTAGTGCAGGCACAACTTTTTTGTCCGTTTATAAAAAAAACTGATTTCAGCTGGATTCTTTTTTTAACCTTAGAGTCTATGGCAAGGCACAATAATGAACAGGTGGGAAAGCAAGGTTTGAAGGCACGGAGAGCGGAGTCGAGGGCATGACCTTGGCGAGGCAGTTGGCAGCACAATACCCTCAGTGGAGCACCTGTTCAGTGGACTAGTCAAAAGCCGGACGTGTGTCGACGCAGCCATGGCAGGCTGAGAAGCATGGAATTAATGGATTGGGGTAGCACGTAGAATGAGAATTGCTCAGAATGCAGAGAGACAGGCAGCGTAATGATTCGAGGGGGTCAGAGGTGTTCCTGCTGTTGTGTAGTGGGGCTAAAGACAACAGACCGCATACTGATGAATAAAGATGCCTGCAGATCAGGAATCCAGATGGGCAGACACAGAAAGGGACTTCTACTTCCAGGTCAGGGTAACTTCGGTCAGTAGCTTTGGAAAGAAATTACTGTAAACTAGGGTTGACTCTCCTTCAAAGCCTAGGTCATGGTCTTTCCCGAGCACTCCTGAACAAAATGTACATTGCCTCCACAGTACATACATATATTCTCTCTGAACCTCCGCTGTCATTCCTGCATTGAGAGCTTAACCCAATCCACCTGCAGCAGCTTAGGGACACAAGGCGCAGCTTACAGTAGCATGGGGAAATGGAAGTTCAGAGCCAATCCAGATTGTCTATAGGAACGAGGAGATCGTTGAGCTTGTTTCATGGTCCATTCTTGGAAGCAGAGATCTATCCTGGTGGCTGGGTGTATAAGCGCATCCAGCAAGGTTGGTACATCTCTGCCAGACAACTCATCCTTTATACAGGAGAGACAGATCCTGCCAGAAGATCCCCACCAGGGCCTCTTCATTCCAAGCTAACTCTGCAGCGAGAGTACGGAAACATGCGGTATACTAGGCCACGGAGTCTGCCTTAGACACAAAAAGTACAAAAAAGCTGAGGCGTTGCGGCCTGGAACCTCAAATACTGCCCGAAACAACTTCAGTAACCTCCCTATACTGCGGGTCTCTAGATCATCACGCTCCCAGATGGGATCTGCCCAAGCCAGGGCTTGTCTGGACAGCATGGATACCATAAAAGCTTTCTTAGCCTGATACAAATGGAAGAGGTGTGTGGTGAGTGAAATAGATCTTGCACAGATTAATGAAGCCACGGCTCTCCTTGGAGTCTTCCCCATAATGGGATGAAAGTGGAAGCTGGAGCTTAGCAGAACCACCAGTAATTGGAACATTAGGCAATTCCCTCAAAGATGCTGACCATCCTGGGGAGAGCTGCCCAGATGTGGTAAAGGTGGCAGGCAGGGTGAACATATATAGACCCTGCAGCTGGATTGCCATATTTATAGTCCTGACATTCACGCTGAGAGCGATTCTCTTCGTGCAGGACTTGTACATTAGACTCAGGGTCCCTGGGACCTGACTTGAAAGTGGAGTCCATGGCCTAATCTAACTGTAATGCTGGCTGCACCTATGTAAAGGAAGGTGGAAACTCACCAGTAGCAGAAGGATGTAGCATAGTTGGAAAGGCTACAGGAAGCAGCTTACAGAGACAAACCAAGACTGGGAAGAGCAGAATAGTGACTGCAGTAGTAGGGCAGCGCATATTAACAATGCGAGCTTCCTGTATAGTGTGCAATTGAATACAAGAGAGCAGAAATACAATAGACCGCCATAAATAGGTGTCAAAATAGTGCAACAAATGACTTACTCAAAATACTAAAAGTAATTCTGTGGAAGCGTGAATTAAAAAGATGGGTAACATAAAGCGCTACGAGTTACACCATCTCCTGAAAAGTCTGTGTATTGCATTTTAGTCCTAATATTAGATCTTATATACCTTGTATACCCTTATATACCTTGTCTATGAAACATAATTTTGATTTATTACAAGTGGATGCATTTTGTTGATTACAAGCCATTTAGTTTATTAGTATGAACAACCTAGATATTCCTGTCTAAGTGTATTATTAATATGTTAAAGAGGTTGTCCGGTCCTCACATCACATGCATGGCTAGAAAAGCAACAAAATGCATCCACTTGTAATAAATCAAATTGGAGTATCATAGACAAGGTATACAACATCTAAGATTTATTAGGGCTGAAATGCAATGCACAGACTTTTCAGGAGATGGTGTATCTCGTACCGCTTTATGTTACCTAACTTTGTAATTCACGCTTTCGCAGAATTACATTAAGTATTTGGAGTTAGTCTGTAAGCATATAGTCGTATTACAGCCCTGCGTGGGCGCCTTACTTTTAGCTCCAAAAACAAGATTAGTTCCCTACAGATGAAATAGTGTTCACTTTCTAAAAGCTTTATTTGGGAAAGTATTCCCTACATTCCTCTGCTGAGACCAGATCAGATTCTGGAGTTAAATATACAGCTCCCACATGGAGATACATTACAGTAGCACAGATCTGGCTTCCTGAGGGCACAACATCATACACAACAAAGAAATGGCGGTGCAGGGCAGTCCATTGATAACAAGGGAGTCTGGCAAGGGAATAATCTGGGTCCACAGCATAAACACGTTGTAACTGTACTGTCTTAAAAAGAAAGTAAAAATGAGTAATGCACCAGATTTACTAGCCTTTGTCCCAAATATATACAGTGGGTAAGGAAAGTTTTCAGACCCCTTTAAATTTTTCACTCTTTGTTTCATTGCAGCCATTTGGTAAATTCAAATAAGTTCACTTTTTTCTCATTAATGTACACTCTGCACCCCATCTTGAAAGAAAAAAACAGAAATGTAGAAATTTTTGCAAATTTATTAAACAAGAAAAACTGAAATATCACATGGTCATAACTATTCAGACCCTTTGCTCAGACACTAATATTTAAGTCCCATGCTGTCTATTTTTTAGAAATTATTCTGCTACTTCATTGGAGTCCAGCTGTGTTTATTTAAAATGATACTACTTGATTTGGAAAGGCACACACCTGTCTATATAAGACCTCACAGCTCACAGTGCATGTCAGACCAAATGAGAATCATGAGGTCAAAGGAACTGCCCAATGAGCTCAAAGACAAAATTGTGGCAAGGCACAGATCTGGCCAAGGTTATAAAATAATTTCTGCAGTACTCAAGGTTCCTAAGAGTACAGTTGCCTCCATAATTCTTAAATGGAAGAAGTTTGGGACCACCAGAACTCTTCCTAGACCTGGCCATCCAGCCAAACTGAGCAATTGTGGGAGAAAAGCCTTGGTGAGAGAGGTAAAGAAGAACCCCAAGATCACTGTGGCTGAGCTCCATAGATGGAGTAGGGAGATGGGAGAAAGTTCCACAAAGTCAACTATCACTGCAGCCTTTCACCATTATGGCAGAGTGGCCTGACAAAAGCCTCTCGTTAGTGAAAGACATATGAAAGTCCGCAAAGAGTTTGCAAAAAAACACATTAAGGAATCCCAGACTATGAGAAATAAGATTCTCTGGTTTGATGAGCTGAAGATAGAACTTTTTGGTGATAATGCTAAGCGGTATGTGTGGAGAAAACCAGGCACGGCTCATCACCTGCCCAATACAATCCCAATAGTGAAACATGGTGGTGGCAGCATCATGCTATGGGGATGTTTTTTCAGCTGCAGAGACAGGATGACTGGTTGCAATTGAAGGAAAGATGAATGTGGCCAATTACAGAGATATCCTGAAAGAAAACCTCTTCCAGAGTGCTCTGGACATCAGACGTGGCCGAAGGTTCACCTTCCAAAAGGACAATGACACTCTAGCACACAGCTAAATAACCAAGGAGAGGCTTCAGAATAAGTCTGTGACCATTCTTGACTTTCCCTGCCAGAGCCCTAACCTAAACTCAACTGAGCATCACAGGAGAGACCTGAAAATGGCTGTCAACCAACGTTCACCAGCCAACCTGACGGAACTGGAGAGGATCTGTAAGGAAGAATGACAAAGGATCCCCAAATCCAAGTGTGAAAAACTTGTATCATTCACTAGAAGAATCATGGCTGTACTAGCTCAAAAAGGTGCTTTTACTCAATATTGAGCAAAGGGTCTGAATACTTAAGATTATGTGATACTTTAGTTTTTCTTATTTAATAAATTTACAATAATTTTTACATTTCTGTTTTTTTCCTCTGAAGATGGGGTGCAGAGTGTAGATTAATGAAAAATTAACTTTTTTGAATTGACTAAATGGCGGCAATGAAACAAAAAGTGAAACATTTAAAGGGATCTGAATACTTCTCATAACCACTGTATATTAAAGAGCAGCTTTTTTTGTCAATTAACATATAGACATAATCACAATGTAAGATTATGATAAAAATAATTCTGACAGTGCAGAAATGAACTGGTAGATGCTAGACTGTATTGGCTCCTTCCAGGTATGACGTCACGTGACAGGGGCGTGTTTGAAATGCAGCACATAAAGTCCAGCAGCTACCAAGACAAGGCAGCAAACAGGGGTGGGAATATATAGCAAAACCCAACCCACATATTCTTGCCCCTGTAGCATCTGTCAATCAAGTAGCAGTGCATTGCTGGAACTTTACTTGCACATATTTCTGAAATAAAACATCTCAGAACAAAAGCTATGCTTAGATTCAGCACCCTAGCGCCAGTATAGCAATGGCTTTACTTTATATATGAAAATCCTGGTGGTTGGCTCTCTTTAAGCTTCTTTAGATAATGGACATTGGAAACCCATTATCCTCTGAATATGTGTGCTGGTCATCATGGTGGTTAAAGATAAAGTGACAAAGTGGGGCCCTGTGCAAAAGAGTAAAGTGGGGCCCTGAATGCTCACATGTTGCACCATCGCCCTCAATCATTTAGGTTGCATCTATATGCGCGGAGTTGAAACCGTTAAACGTGCGCGATCAACAATATTGAAGTCATTCGGTGCTTGTTTCCTGGCCACTTTACACAGAATTAGGAAGAATGATGGGCACAAAAAGAATGATTAAAAGAAAACATGTAATCAGCAGCACATCTGCAGTGTGCAGCGGGCCATGCTGCTGAGAACAATGATTTTAGTTTTACCATAAACAATCCAATCACTCGATGAATGAGCAGCATTTTGCGCCGTCACTGAGCGATTGCCAACATGTTTTTTGGTCTGTTTTTCTTGCTGATATGCAGAAAAAAATGTCTGCACCAAATCTGCAGCATGCACACATAGCTTAAGGGTATGTGCCCACGATCTGGACTAGCTGTGTACTGGACGCAGCATGTCATGTCCTACAGGGCTTCGAGTGTTCTCTGCAGGAGACCGCAGCGGCCTGTGCCCATGATCAGGGTTCGGGATGCTGAGGACTTTCTCTCTGTTCTTCCTGTGGTGAACACTCGCGGCTCTACAGCAATATGTTGACATGCTGCAGGTCGGGAAACCACAATGCAGGTTAGTTTACACTGTGGGAAAAACAAGCACAGTGGGCTTGGGATTTCTAGAAATCCCATCCACTGTGTTTGTACTGTACAACGCAGCGATGTAGAAGCTGGGAAAACACGCTGTGAATCTTGATCATGGGCAGGCGGCCTAACAGTCCAGCAATAACCGTCCTGCTAGAAAAAAAATTAAATACAGCCCATTGCTATCTGTAACTTCCTGAATTAGTCTCTTTTAACAGAAGTATAATTGGCTACTGGTCGCCAAGGTTGATTTTCTGATTACTATAATGTTCTACCTTTGCTTAGTCCTTTTTTATGAAGGAGACAAACACCATCTGTAGGGAGGAAGAGATCTATACCGTCTATATAGGAAGGAAGAGCAAGTAACTGTAACTGCCATTCAAAAAAGAAGAGAAGGACCCTACTGGAGGAATCGGGGATAGATGACTTCAGAAAGTTCAATCAGCAGTATTTCATATTTCCTGTAAGGACTACAATGCATGGACTAACCTTGTGTTTACCAACTGAAATTTAGTTTGTGAGGCTCCAAGTTCAGTTTGAGAGATCAGTGTGAGCTTCGTGCATTGCGGTCAGTATATGGATTGTGAAATACAGCCTGGAAATACCTGATCTTATCTTACTGCAGCCTACGTTTGCAGACAGACTTAAATTATGTTCAATAAAACCAGTCCATCTTCCCAAACCCATGAACTTTTCCCATACTGTTTGGACTTCAAAAACAACCGGACTCACCCAAGTTGAGGTAGATGTAGGCCCCATTGCCTGATGCTAAAGAAGTAAAAGCTATGGCAATGGTATGTCTACGTTGAAGACTGGCCATACTCTAGATGAGGCACTGCTGCATTAGCAATACTGTACAAAGTCTATTAAAAACAAGGCAATGTAAATAGAAGGGATGACATCAGCCACGCGTTATGCGTTTCTGAATATTGAGCACTAGTCAGATGCTTGCATGGGGACTGAGTTTACTGAAAACAGTTTAATGGAATAATGTGCAAGGGTAGAGAAGGACAGGGCTGTCAGTGCTGTCCTACCATCTTATAATGACCCCTTTCCCCAGGTTGTACATGATTTTTTTATAGCTTGTAGATAATTGGAGCACGGTGCTCTGTACAGCAGCCAAGAGACAAGGCTAATAACAGCCATCTATTAGCCTTTAACCCAAAATTGTGCTGTATTAAATGCGTATTAAAGGGTTTGCAGAAACATCAACTATTTCAAATTAGTTCCCTTTAAATGTGCAATCCAGTCCCTCGTTACACCGTGTAGATTACTCTGTCACAGTCTATGGCTCATTTGTTCATTTTTTTCTACATACTTTAATTTTCAGATAGCAGTAAAATAATTAAAATGAATACAATATTCTTACATCTATAATTAATACAAAATTGGAAAGAACAACATATTAAAATATGAATAATACTTGTTAGAATATACGGTAATAGATTTGTAGATTGAAAGCTGCATGGGTCCACATGAACAGCACAGTGACCATATTGTTATTACAATTACAAACCCCAGCAATTTGCTCACAAGGGAAATTAGCACCTTCGAAAATAATGCATAAGAGTAAACAGCCTTCATCACCTCACCAGCCTCCAGAATGGTTTACACACTGCACATGCTTCATAAGAAAAGACAATCATATTTCCAGCTAAACTAATAACTATAGTTCAAAAGTTAATTCCTAGATTTTACATATAAATTATTTATTGGATAAGCAAAAGATATGCAATACTCTAATATTCTATATGTGGGCAAATCGCACATGACCGCTACCCTGGAGGAGAATCATGACAATGTGGGCTCAGCGATACTGTCATACAGAGTGGCTGCAAACTTTCCTTCTGAGACCAGAAGGCCCCTTCAAAGCAAAAACACCGGTCCCAGAAACTGGTTATTTGATATTTCCTCATTACCAGTTGACGGGATATGCAGATAAATAGCAAACTCAGTCATAACAACCTACCGCCACCTACCTGGATCCAGCACAAGTTGCTCTGTCATCTCCGAGACAGAAAGTGATATCATCGTTCCACCCGTTACCAGATCACTGTGGCCGGTCATGCAGCAGTCTGGTGACTAAGCAGAGAATTATGAAAAACATGGATCATGTGCTGCTGAAGTCACCTGACCGCTGCAGTCAATCATAGCCCAAGCGATTCTGTTGCTGGAGGATCGTGACATCTCCACTTCCTATGTAAGTGCAGACAATGGAGAAGCCTGCACTGGATCTGGGTGGTTCCCAGTAATCGAGTCTCATTTAGTTTTAATTTTTTACTGATCCAAGTCACCTGTGACATCTTTATTTTGACCAGAAAATCCCTTTTAGAAACTGATTTCAGGTTGTTATATCTTATCTACATTTAGGCTCGTGCGCACGTTGCATCGTGTCACTGTAGAAAATTCTGCAGTGATTTGACAGCTCATGTGCGATTCAAATCGCTGCAGAAACACTGCATAATGGATGCATTGTTTCTGCAGAAAAAATGCCGATTTCATGCGCTCGAGATGCTGCCTCTCCCATAGACAGAGTGGGAGCTGCATCCAAAGCGCACGGAATAATTGACATGCTGCATCTTTAAACGCAGTGATTTTGTCAAATTTTTGACACTCAAATCACTGCGTTCAGAAAATCATCGTGCGCACGGATTATGCACAATCTTCATAGATTGTGCTGGGGACGCAGGACACATGCGCTTACGCTGCAGTGCTAAACACAGCATAAATGCATGAAATTACGCAATGTGCGCACAAGCCCTTAATGTGGTATAGCAAACTAAGAGACTGCATATAAGGCTTAAAGGGAACTTATGATATCCCCAAACACTATTTACCTGATGATATGGGGTTAATCTGCAGGTTAATAACATTATAATGCTGTCTGGTCACCTCAATAAAAGCGTGGCTACTGGGAAAAAAAAGAGTTTTCTTCCTCCCAGGAGCCTCCAGCTTTCAGTCATAGAGGTGTGCATGGAGAGGTTATCTGTACACAATGAGTGGCGGCTGTAAGAACGATCATGGACATTGGGTAACACCTCACAGATAACCACCACATGCACGCCTTTATGACTTAAAGTCGGCGGCTCCCAGGTCGAATATAGTTCATTTTCTCTAGGTAGCCACACTTTCAGTAAGACAGCTGGACAGCATTATCACCTTATTAACCTGCAGATTAATGTCATATGTGCAGGTTAATAGCATTAGGGAACATTACATATTACCTTTAAGTGCTAAGTCTGTATGTTTCTGTAGACTCCTAATCATTAACAGCTAACAAAAGTGTTAGGAACTTGTTTAACTGGTTCTTATAAAAGTAGTACATTAAAAATAGTACATTAAATAATCTACATAAATTGGAATCCCCTTTGAATCCCAATTTAAGAGACACTTTTAACTTTACATCACCGAACGACAGTAGCAAACAGCAGTATCAGCAATTGCTATAATAAAACTCCACATTTTATCATGTGAATCTCATGACTGCAAATTATGGAATATTATTCCCCCATGATGGTTTACGATCATTTCACTCTGTTTGATCAGAGGTCAATTGGGAAGCTGAAAAATTAGCACCTAGATGGGTGAACAGACGCCACATCTTTACCTTGGACCTTCAATTTTAGATCTTTTGTACATCGAAAGGAATTTTTTGGATACTGCCTTAGGAGAGAATGCAACATTGGCTAAAATCTAATCGGACTGAAGGAAACACATCGCAGCATGCTGTGTTTGTCAGCGAATCGCGGCTCACTCGCACCCTACAAGTCTATGGGTGTATGTGAAACATTGGACTGCACTCAAATGTCACTCAAGTGTAGTGTGATATACGCGTAGACTGACAATGGAGAAGATGGAGAAATCACTCTCTCCCTCTTCTGCACACCTATGTCACAAAGTGGCAAACAGGATTTTGCCTGGTACCAGGATACCAGGAAAACCCCCAGCAGGTGCTGTAACACACAGGGGCCTCAGTACAACAGAAGTCCCTGGTGCTAGGGGCAGGGGTTACCACCTGCACTCACGTTAGGTTGTACCCTGCACTCCCTGATGTCCCTATATGGGTTCTTTCACCCCATTGCTGATCACATGCTTATAACCTTGCTTGCCCTAAACTCACCCTGGCTAGTGAGCAGGCCGGCAAGAGCAATAGTCTCACCTCTGCAATAAAGAAACGCAAACATAGGAAAATAAACTGGGGAAATAATATAGACACAAAAAGGAAAAACAATCCAAGAAGCTATAATGCAGCTAACATCACAGCTGAAAATGACACGACACTAAAGCTTCTTCCAAAGCCTGACTCCTTACAAAGTGAATAACACAGAAATGAGGATTGAGATTCCATTACCATCATCAAATGATAAGACACGTGACTTTATATAGTGAAGAAGAGTAGTAGCAAAAGAGCTGCACCTGGGATTAAAGCTACAGACAACAGCCAGAGAGGAAAGAGTGCTTAACCCTTACAGCACTACAAGCAAGTACATGTTATTCAAATAACAGTAGTGGACCTGTGAGCAATAAGGTATTGTGATCTTCTGATTTCAGATTCACTCGAGATCTCTCCCGGGCAGGACACACTCATGACAACTGTTATCTGATCGCAAAATCAGATCACATTTCCATGACACTCAGCTCACACTTGCAGCAGAGCAGGAGCCGAGAGTCATTAGCATATTGCATCCAATGCCATATGCCAGTGACTCCGACCTAAGAGAATGATAGGCACAGATACAAAAGGCGATGTTGCTGTTGCACCTAGAAAATGTCCAGTTTATATAATGTTCTCCAAGCTGTTGCATTTTTTGCGTGTTTTAGATTGAGAGAAGAGCAGGATCTCCTTTTTCTCTGTGTGGGAGTTTTGATAGGAGCTAGTCTCCCCACACCTTGTTGAGCTCAACTCAGGGAAATTAGATGTGGAAAATCCAGAAAACTGCAAGCAGGATACAATTCCTGTAATGAAAAGTCCCCAGAAAAGGTAATAACGCTTTAAATGTTCGCACACACTAAGATGAAAATCTTAAGATCTTTTATAAGTGGAGGATTGAAAGTAATCATTTTACTGTGTATTCTTGAATATAATATTACGTTTTAGAAAAACACAATGGTCTTTAGATAGAACCATTGATCTAACAAAAAAATGCTGTACCAAAGTCTTTTATGTTCAACAATGTAATTCTTGCTACATAAATTTATGCCCTATGACAGAATTTCTCCGGTTATGTACTGAATTAAAGGTAACCTCTCAGGTCCCCTGTGCACCCAGGGCCGCCACTAGGAATTTCAGGGCCCCATAATGGCAAAATTTTTAGGCCCTCTTGAGATTCCATCTAGGCTCCACCCCAGCTCCTCCACCTCCGCCCCTTCAACTTTCCACACTCTCACTGCCATTCTTGGAAAACGTGTATGTATATATATCTATATATATATGTATATATATATATATATATATACATATATATATAGATATATATACATACACACACACACACACACACACACACACACACACACACACACAAAGTCATGGTCGAAAGTGTTAGCAACCTTGAAGTTGTTGCAGAAAATGAAGTATTTCCCTTGGAAAACTAATAATGTATCCCCTACACTGCCCCTCTCCACAATACACCCGCTATACAGCACTTCTCCATAATATCTCTCCCACACTGCCCCATGTATAATATCCCCTCACACACTGCCCCTCTGTATAATATGCCACGCACAATGCCCCGTGTATAATATCCCCACACACTGCCCCTCTATATAATATCCCTCCCCACACACTGCCCTTCTGTATAACATCCCCCCACACACACTGCTCCTCTGTATATTCCCCCCACACACTGCTTCTTTGTATAATATCCCTCCACAAACATTGCTCCTTTGTATGATATCCCCCCACACACTGCTCTTCTGTATATCCCATACACACACTGCTCCTCTGTATAATATCCCCCACACACTCACTACTCCTCTGTATAATATACCCCATACACTACTTCTTTGTATATTCTCACACGCACACTGCTCCTATGTATAATATCCCCCCACAAACATTGCCTCTTTGTATAATATCTCCACACACTACCACTCTGCATAATATCCCCACACACACTGCCCCTCTGTGTAATATCCGTCAAGTAGCGTCTGTGATTGGATGTTGGGTCTCTTACACATATAGTAGTGTAAAAATAAATCATTTAAAAAAATGACGTAGCGATCCGCAGTATTTTTGATTCTCAGCTCAGAAGGCGGACGGCTATAGGCTGCCACCCCCATCTACCTGGCTTTACTTTGGCTGGCAATCAAAATACAGGGAAGCCCATTCATTTTTTTTTAATTATTTAAAAAAATAATTAAAAAAAATGCATGTGCTCCCACCGTATTTTGATCACCAGTCAGGTAAAACCAGGCAGCTGGGCGCTGGGATTCTCAGCGTGGTAAGGCCCAAGCCTTTTGGGCCCTCCAAGCTAAAAAACGCAGCCTGCAGGTGCCCTCGGAAATGGCGCATTGTTTATTAGCGCCATTTCCAGGTGCTTTACCCTGCTCACGGCCCTCATGGTGGTGGCACGCTGGGTAATAAAGGGGTTAATACCAGATTTGTATTCTCAGCTATGCTAAGCCCGAAATTCATGGAGTCACGCCAAATTAGATATGGCCCCATGAATTTCTAGTAAACAGTAAAAAAAACAAAACACAACATATAAAAACATTTTTTTATTAGAAATAAAACAAAATAAAACAAAACAACATTTAGAGACTCCATCTTTATTATAAAAAAAAATAGTCCGATGTAGTCCACAGGGAGAGCAATGTTAGACACTTAAGTGACTCCATCTGTATCACTATAGGGTCTGTCCTGTCTGAATCTTGTATTTCAGAGATTTACATATAAACCAAGATGTAACTGCTCAGGATAGAGCACAGCATAAATATGAGCTGAGCCTTACTGCGATCTTTAGGAGGCAGAATAATCAAATCAAGAAAAGGTCAAGATTTAGTTTTATTTATTTTTTACGCTATTCCTCGTGCAGGTGGCTTTATTCTTAAGCGGGCTTTACACGGGAGCGATATCGATGCCGATATCGCTATTGTGCGTACCTGCCCCCTCTGTTGTGCGACACGGGCATTCCGCTGTCCGTCGCGCACAAAATTGCACTCCCCCGTCACACTACTTACCTGCCCTGCGACGTCACTGTGGTCGGCGATCCGCCTCCTTTCTAAGGCGGCGGTTCATTCAGCATCACAGCAACGTCACAGCAGCGTCACTGCCGCCCAATAGAAAAGGAGGGGAGGAGATGAGCGGCCGGAACATCCCGCCCACCTCCTTCCTTCCTCCTTTTCCAGTGGAGGCAGGTAAGGAGATGTTTGTCGTTTCAGCGGCGTCACACACAGCGATGTGTGATGCCGCTGGAGCGACAAACAACATCGTACCGTCGCTGCAGCGATATTATGGAAATGAGCAACGTGACAACGAGCTACGATATCGCACGTATTTGCGATCGTCGCTCATTTGCGTCACACGCTGCGATGACGCTAGCGGCGCCGGATGTACGTCACTACCGACGTGACCCTGACAATATATCGGTAGCGATGTCGCAGCGTGTAAAGCCCGCTTTAGGGTCAATGCGACTACAGTGATACCACATTTATACAGTCATATGAAAAAGTTTGGGCACCACTATTAATGTTAACCTTTTTGCCTTATAACAATTTGGGTTTTTGCAACAGCTATTTCAGTTTCATATATCTAATAACTGATGGACTGAGTAATATTTCTTGATTGAAATGAGGCCATTCCAGAACATTGTATTTGTTCCTCTGCATGAATGCCTGAGTAAATTTGGAGCGGTGTTTTGGATCATTGTCTTGCTGAAATATCCATCCCCTGCGTAAGTTCAACTTCGTCACTGATTCTTGCACATTATTGTCAAGAATCTGCTGATACTGAGTTGAATTCATGCGACTCTCAACTTTAACAAGATTCCCGGTGCCGGCATTGGCCACACAGCCCCAAAGCATGATGGAACCTCCACCAAAGTTTACTGTTGGTAGCAAGTGCTTTTCTTGGAATGCTGTGTTTTTTTGCCTCCATGCATAACGCCTTTTTGTATGACCAAACAACTCAATCTTTGTTTCATCAGTCCACAGGACCTTCTTCCAAAATGTAACTGGCTTGTCCAAATGTGCTTTTGCATACCTCAGGCGACTCTGTTTGTGGCGTGCTTGCAGAAACGGCTTCTTTCGCATCACTCTCCCATACAGCTTCTCTTTGTGCAACGTGCGCTGTATTGTTGACCGATGCACATTGACACCATCTGCAGCAAGATGATGCTGCAGGTCTTTGGAGGTGGTCTGTGGATTGTCCTTGACTGTTCTCACCATTCTTCTTCTCTGCCTTTCTGATATTTTTCTTGGCCTGCCACTTCTGGGCTTAACAAGAACTGTACCAGTGTTCTTCCATTTCCTTACAATGTTCCTCACTGAAAAGAAACTGGAAACTGAAAGTTTAAATTGCTGAGACAACTTTTTGTATCATTCCCCTGAACAACTATGTTGAATAATCTTTGTTTTCAGATCATTTGAGAGTTGTTTTGAGGAGCCCATGATGCCACTCTTCATAGGAGATTCAAATAGGAGAACAACTTGCAAGTGGCCACCTTATATACATTTTCACATGATTGGAATCACCTGCCTATGAAGTTCAAAGCTCAGTAAGGTTACAAAACCAATTTAGTGCTTTAGTAAGTCAGTAAAAAGTAGTCAGGAGTGTTCAAATCAAGAAATTGATAAGGGTGCCCATACTTTTGCACCGGTCAAATTTTGTTTAAATGCGGATTGCACCTTTTCTGTTAGTACAATAAACCTCATTTCAATCCAGAAATATTACTCAGTCCATCAGTTATTAGATATATGAAACTGAAATAGCTGTTGCAAATACCCAAATTGTTATAAAGAAAAAAGGTTAACATTAATAGGGGTGCCCAAACTTTTTCATATGACTGTAAAACATGTTTAAGTTATGTCACTTTTACACAATAAAAATAATTTTATAAGAAAAAAATTGTGTTTGCATTGGTATATTCTGAGAGTTATGTTTTTTTATTTTTTTTTCACTGACAGTCATGTTAGGACTAGTTTTTTGTGGGATGAGTTGAAGTTTTTATGAGTACCTGTCACGCTCCCGATACCTCAGCACCGCTCCTTACCCACTGACCCATTCGCGCCATCCCAGCGCCGCTCCGTGACCACTGATCCTGTCCACGTGTCCACCGGTCATGGCTGCCGCCCCCGCTCGTGCTCTCCTGTATTCTGTTCCTGGTCTCAGGACTCTGACTCTGACTAATGCCTCTGTATAGGACCAGGCCGCGCCCACTCTCCTGGTCTTATAGGCCCAGCACACCTGAAGCAGGAAATGACATAGGGCTGTGCTGGGTATATAAGACTTGCCTTTCCATGTGGGCGGGGCCTGATCAACGTGTCTTGAAGCCTTGTCTTTTGAGCTAGATCCTCAGGTCCCCTTGTGCCGTGTCCTGTTACCTGTACCCGCATTCTGTACCGTCTTAAAGTACTCCGTGACCCTGGTGACCTGGTTATACCTGTCCCTGCCACGCCAGTGCTCCGGCTGCCGTGTACCCTGCCCTCCGGTGGGGTGCAAGGTCCAGTGGATCCACCTCCTGGGCCTTCCAGTCCTCCCTGCCCTGACAGTACCATTATCGGGCACATAACACTTTTTGATCGCTTTCTATTCCAATTATTGGAAGACAGAATTAACAAAAACCTGCAATTCAGGAATTGTTTTCTGGGGGTCTCTTTTATGCCATTTACTATGCGGTAAAAATGAAGACAGCTTCATTCTTGGGGTTCATATGATTACAGCAATATCACATCTTTTTTATGTTTTCCTACTTTTGCACAATTTGACACTATTTTATAGAAAAAAAAATGTTTTTTGCATCGCTATATTCAAAGAGCTATAGCTTTTTATTTTTCTGCTGACTCAGTTGTGTGATTAATTGTTTTTAGCACGGAAAGATGATGTTTTCAGAGAAACCATTACTTTTTTGGTAGTAAGATGAAATAGCAAAATTTTTGCCACGTTTTACATTTTTCCACTGAACCACTGGTGGGGTTAATTAGTGTGATAATTTTAGGCTGTGTGTACACGTTGCGTTTTTGCCGCATTTTTTTACGTGTTTTTGCTTGCAGATTCTCACAAATCTGCAAGAATATCCTAAGGCTATGTGCCCACGGGGACAGTGTCCTGAGGATATATCCGCAGGACATTCCGTAGGTGCTCCCAGGAAACAGCACCACAAGAAACTAAATGGATAGTGGTGCTTGACACTATGACCCCAAAGGGGCTGAACGAATCCTTGAGTTATAAGCCCTTCTTGCCTGTATAGCGCGAATTTTAGTAATACACCTTTTCATTATACAGAATTTTAATTTTTCCTGTTCTTTTTCCCCCTTTTTGTTTGCATTTTAGTCTATAGCACGATAATGACATTGGACATTGACAATGAATAATTATTATTCGGAATACATGGATTCTTCATATATGAAATATGAACAGCAATATAACAATACAAGTCCTACATGAATGAAGAAAATCATGAAGTGGCAATATTTGAGATAACTGTATTTATTATTACTTCATGAATGTCTTTTATAATATGAGAATTTATATCTGCCTATATATATGTATGATGTATACGAGGAGGATCTATGTATTATAATTAATATCATGCTTTAATATGAACAAATGTTGCTGTTCAGGTGATAAAATATATGTTGATGATCCTTGCACAGAATGTATATTTATGTGCAGGGTTTCCTAAGTAAATAGTTAGTGTTATTATTCAATGTCCATCACTATAACATAGGATTTATTATACATGATTCGATCCAGATACTAACCGTTCCGGGGGGACGCAATGGCTGGGTGCGCTGTGCAGATCCTGTGCGTGACTCGCTGACAGAGAGGGTTGACATGGAGACCGGATGATACATCCGGTCTTCCATGCCGGCTCCGTGTTATGCGTTCACAGGCCGCATTATTGCGGTCATGTGACGGATGACGCGCTCGACTAGTGACTCGCGCGCAGGATGCACATCACACAGTCACGTGCGCCCAGATACCGGATGGGGACGGTGCACCTGGATGGTTCGTCCGGCTTCCCATATGGACTCTACATTACTGTACACAACTCGCGGTCATGTGACGTATGACGCGCTGGAGGTGCGGCGTGCGCACATGATGCGCGTCACCTGATTACATGTGTTGAGATGCCGGATGAGCTAAACCTGCACCTGGATCGAATTATGGGTGCTATATTAAGCAACTATAGCAAGCTAGGCACATACCTCCTGATGAAACCGGCAGTGCGGTGAAACGCGCGTCGAGGTTGGGGCAAGTGCATTCGGTGTTACTATACAGGACCTTCATTGTTCAATATGACTACAGGTAAATAGATTTACCCTTGGGGGTTAAACTGGTGGTGGAAGTTATTGATGTGAATGACTAGTTCCATATACACATATGACTGACTAGGTGGTATGGATTGACCGTTAATCATTGTGGCTACGATGTGCATTCCCACTTAATGGAATAGACTCTATGGTAACCTATTCAATGGCAGCCACCATAATAATCTTCATTTATACCCCAGGCCCTAGGTATTGAGGTTTCCATGTTGTCAGAAACACCTAAGTATATATGTCCATGTTTACATAGGACATTGCTGTAGGCTTACTGGTCCAGTTAATATAGTAATCACCGGATTTGCACTATCCCTTTTAGTGCGGTTATACATCCCTCCCAATATCCCAAATGTATCCTAAAGTATAATGAATTTTATGTAATTTGCACGAGCACTATTTTGTAATTTTGTAAATCCGCGCATTTTCCGCAGCGTGGGCACATAGCCTTAGGCTATGTGCCCACGCTGTGGAAAATATGCGGATTTCGCCGCGGATTTCTGGCGGAAAAGCCGTGGATTTTCCAGAAATCTGCAGCACAGCTACTCCCCAGCCATTTCTATGGCATTTGGGAAATGCTGTGCCCACGCTGCGGATTTTTCCGCAGCGGAAATCGTGCGGAAAAATCTGCAGCATGTTATTGTTGCGGATTTTGCCTATTCAATTGAATTAAAAAAAAAAAAAAAAAATCGCAAAATCCGCAACAAAATCCACGTCAAATCCGAACCTATGAAAAGCGGCGGATTCTGGGGGAAAGCTTTGGAGTTTGATGCAGAAAAATCCGCAGATACAGAGTCCCGTGGGCACATAGCCTTATGCCAGCGAAGTCTATGAGAATCCTGAAGTGTTATGCACACTTTCAGGATTTTTTCCTTTCAGATCTTTTTGCAGAAACAAAAAATCTACAGCAATCTACAGCAATCTACAATTCTTTCTACGTTTTTGGCTGCGGTTTCATCACTGAAAGCAATGAAAAAAAACACATAAAAGCCACATAAAAACGCAGCAGATACTCACATTTTTGTCGAGGCATTTTTCCTGCTAGAATATACAGATAAGGCTGCAGATTGTCTGCAACCAAATCTGCAACGTGTGCACATAGTCTTATAGATCAGGTTGTTCAGGATGCAGCAATATCAAATATGTGTACTTTTTTATTTTTTTTTGTTTTTACATAAATATACTCATTTATTGGCAGAATATTTTTTTTTTAAAAATGTTCTTTATTTTGTGATTATTTATTTACTTTTTAAATATTTTTACAATTAAGTTTTTTTTACTTACCATAGTCCCTCAATGTGAATTTAACTTTTATTACTCTTATCACTTGTATAATGCATATAAGGCTATGCTCACACGAGCGTGAAAAACATGCGTGGAAAGCGAGAAAATCTCGCATTGCACTCTGACCAATGTTAGTAAATGAGACAAAGCAGTTGGTCAGCTTTTCTCGCATCCAGATCCTAGATGCGAGAAAAGTCGCAACATGCTACGATTTTCTGCAACAGCTGTATCACTTGCACCCATTCAAGTGAATGGGTGCGAGAGAAACATCGGACTGCAGTTGGATGTTATCCCAGTGCAGCGCAATATACGCACAGGCTTACAATATAGGAAATTGGGGGGGATTAACCCCTCCCTCTCCTCCGCAGCACCCGCCCTCATCTTCGCAGCTGTGACCCGATCGCAAGTTCGAGTCACAGTCGCATGACACTCGGCTCACGCTCACAGCAGAGCCTGAGCCGGGGGTCATTAGCTTATCGCATCCGATGCTCTTGCATCGGATGCCATATGTTCGTGTTAGTCCAGCCTATACACATGCACTACAATGCATTACACCTGTCACAGTGTGACACTGACAGAATGCCTTTAAGACCATGCTGCTGGCAGACCCAGAGGTTATTATTTGATTTCTAGTTGCCAATACAATGATCGACAGGCTACGATTACGTTGTTGAGATGCCGTTCGGGTGGGATAGGTACCTCCTCCCTCTGCTAAAAGCTGCAAGCGCTATTGATCAAATCATTTAGGAGGTTAAACATCTGGGTCAGAGCTGGCACCACCTTTGACAGCTAGAGGTTGGCTATCACTTATGCTGGTCTCCCAGGGGTGATCATGAGGGCACAGCTTATGTGCTTTTATGATGTCCATAAGGAAACTATACGTCGATGGGTGGGAACTCCTTCCCAACCATGATGTATAGGTACGACATAAATTGTTAAGGGGTTAAAATGGTTGTCCGTTATAGCAAAAAAAGGCCTTGTTAGAGCTTAATAACATTTTTTTTTGTCAATGTTAAGGCTGGATGAAATAAAAATTGCATCTTTGGTCATTAAGTAGTTATTTAATAAAGAAGTGTTTGAGCCTAAGTTAGACTTTAATAATGACAGATCTTATGAATAGCACAAAAAGATAAAGGGATCAGTTCACCATATGAAAATAATTCCAGGGAGAGGAAATTTCTGGACGTTGCTCGGATGAAAGGCGGCTAGTGAGTAATCATAAAAGGGTGAATGTATCTAGGAGCAAGAAACGTCCAAAAATGTATAAAACCATCTAAATTTATTTCCAAGCCATTAAAAACATATACAAAAATCCATGAAAAAAGTCTTGTGGTAATGACCAAAATTACCACAGGACTTTTTTCATGGATTTTGTATGTTTTTAATAACTTGGAAATACATTTTGATGGTTTTATACATTTTTGTATGTTTCTTGCTGCTGGATACATCCACCCTTTTTGATTACTGGTAGATGTTATGGTATACTTAGTGATGGAGGCTTTGTGACAGGTTCAGTAACACATCTCAGCTTTGATGTCCAAGTGTACATTTTGGTTTTTCTATATTTTCTTTTTTCAGTTGTGTTTTTTTTTTAGAGGAAGTATGGACAGAAACTGAAGCTTGATTTTCTCCTGTCTCTCAAAGATGAAAGTTTGAATGAAAGCTTGTCACTAAGAGAGACTTCTTAAAATAAAGAAGAAATCAGTGATTCCCAACAGTTATAATAATGGATACAGTTACAAGTACTAAAAAGCCTCCTACGGGCCACAAAGATGGGAAGCTCTTTTTAGCGTGTAATTGTATCCAACCTACAGAGGTCTGTCAGAGTACGTCACGCAAGATTTTTTTTTTGTTTGAGTGCTGCTCGTGAAAAAACGGAGAGAACTTAGGCCAACATTATTGAATGGGTTAATGCAGATGAGTGTTTTTTTCATGGATTGAATGTGCATGAAAACAAATTTTGCAGAATTTCCCTTTTTTCCCTATTTGGTCACACTTGGAACTTTTTTCAGTCCTAGGCCACCTTCACACGCACATGTCTCCGTTACGTGTTAGGTCCGTTCCTGCACGTACCGGAGACACGGACACACGTACTCCAATGTTAATCAATGTATAGAGTTACACGTGCGTTATTCCATACGGTGCGTGTGTCCGTGTCCGTGATACGTTTGTTTGTCCATAAAACATGGATGCATGTCCGTTTTCCACACGGAACACGCACACACGCACCCATTAAACTCAATTGGTCCATGAGCACACGTACGTGACACGGATGCATCTCCGTATGGTCCGTGTACGTTTTGTGCTTTCTTGAAGCGATGTCGGTCAATCTTTTTTTTCTGTGTATGTCAGTCAATCTCCCTCAGTCCATCGGTCGGTCTCTCTTTCTTGTCTGTCCCTCTCTCAGTCCGTCGGTCAGTCTCTCCCCCCTCTCTCATACTCACCGATCCCTGATCACCAGCGCGACGCTGGACAGCTGTTAAAAAAACTCCGGCGGATTTTACTATTTTGAAAAAGCCGGCCGCTTATTATTCAATCTCGTATTCGCTGCTTTCCCTGCCCACCGGCGCCTATGATTGGTTGCAGTGAGACACGCCCCCACGCTGAGTGACAGCTGTCTCACTGCAACCAATCACAGCCGCCGGTAGGCGTGCCAATATCGAGCAGTAAAACAAATAATTAAAAAAAAACTATGTGCGGTTCCCCCCAATTTTGATACCAGCCAGGGTAAAGCCAAACGGCTGAAGGCTGGTATTCTCAGGATGGGGAGCTCCACATTATGGGGAGCCCCCCAGCCTAACAATATCAGCCAGCAGCCGCCTGGAATTGCCGCATCCATTAGATGCGACAGTCCCGGGACTGTACCCGGCTCATCCCGAATTGCCCTGGTGCGATGGCAATCGAGGTAATAAGGAGTTAATGGCAGCAACCCATAGCTGCTACTAAGTCCAAGATTAATCATGGCAAGCGTCTCCCCGAGATACCTTCCATGATTAACCTGTAAGTTAAAGAAAACACACACATCCAAAAAATCCTTTATTTGAAATAATAAACAAAAAAACCCACCCACGTTCACCACTTTATTAAGCCCTGAAAACCCCTCCAGCTCCGGCATAATCCACGGAGGTCCCGCGACGCTCTCAGCTCTGCTACATCGGAAGCTGACAAGAGCTGCAGTAGAACACCGCTGCTCCTGTCAGCTCCACGCAGCAACTGAGGTGAGTAGCGCGATCAGCGATGATGTCACTTAGGTTACTCGCGGCCACCGCTGGATCCTCCAACTGTGACAGCAAGTCGCCCGAGTGACAGCGATGAAGTCACAGGTGAGTTGCGGTCTCGGGTGGAGGAGTACAGCTGGCCGCGGGCAACCTGAGTGACGACAGCGCTAATCGCGCTGCTCACTTCAGTCACTCAGGGGATTAGCCGTCACCGGTGAGTCCTTCACGGGTGACCGCTAGTCAGTACGTGACACACAGACAGAGCCGCGGTATGACAATGACGTCGGGTAACGTTCACCCGAGTTCATTTTCATTGTGCGTCGCATTCTGCTGGCAGCCGGCATGTAGCAATGTCATTGTGCATCACACACGGAACATTTCACACGGACAACACACGGACATTACACATACATATCTCACGCACACATGGCTAGCATACGCAATCACACGGATGTCATGCATACCGGAAAAGCGGACATAAAATACGGAACACGGACCCGAAAAAGGGAACGTAAGACATGCACGTGTTTTTCACATGCGTGTGAAGGGGGCCTTAGACTGTGTCCGCACTTTACGTCGCCGTAGTTGCAGTTCTTAGGCTATGTTCGCATGTTGCTTTTTACCTGCTTTTTACCTGCTTTTTTGCTGCTTTTTCTTCTGCGCTGTTTAATGCCAAAATGGTTGTGTTCTGCTTTTCAAGCAAAGTCTATGGGAATTTGGGTTTCTTGTCCACACTATGCAGTTCAAACTGCAGCCTTTTTGTTGCAGAACTTTGGTCAAAAACTTAGCTTTGCAGTGCAAAACCCAAATGGCAAAAACAATTGACATGTTGCTTCTTTGAAAAGCTGAGTTTTTGACCAAAGTTCTGCCTCAAAAAGGCAGCATTTTGAACAACATAGTGTGAACAAGAAACCCAAATTCCCATAGACTTTGCTTGAATAGAAGAACACATCCATTTTGGCATTAAACAGCGCAGAAGAAAAAGCAGCAAAAAAGCAGGTAAAAAGCAGGTAAAAAGCAACGTGCGCACATACCCTAAATGCATCCTCTGGCAGAAATTGCTTTTGCCGAAGTTGCTTTTGAGCACAGAATCGCGGTAAATATGCATGCATTTTTACCGCTTTTTAGCCGCATGTAAGCGCTTTTTACATGCTTTTCCATTGCGTTTAGACAGATGCGTTTTGAACATAAAGACACTGCTAAATAAAGTTTAACCAGTCAAACACTATGAAAAAAGGGAAAAAACAGGAACACAAATATAATTATTTAATTCATAACGAAAATAGTTATATTTAATATAATTATAGCGGTTTTATACTATTTATCGCTAAAATAACAATAAAGTAATATTTTTCATTAATTTAATTGTCGGACTATGTCTGTTTGTGTAAAGGGACATATCATTCCATTATTTTAATGTTAGAAACGCAAACGTTTATGTAGTCCAAAACGCATGCTATCTGCAGCTTTTAACCCCTTAACGACCCATGACGTACTGGGTACGTCATGGGTCGTGTGCCGTTAAGCCCCGCCCCCTGCCGCGGGCAGGCGGCGGAGATCCGCGCACATATCAGCTGTTTTCAATAGCTGACATGTCTGCCTGCTAGCCGTGGGTGGAATCGCTTCCACCCGTGGCCATTAACCCCTTACATATCGCTGCCAAAATCTGGCAGCGATATGTATATGCGCCGCCATGACAGTCACTTACCCCGCCCCCACCGGAAGTCACGTGACATGATCACGTGACTTTCGGTGGTTGCCATGGTAGCACAGGGTCATGTGATGACGCCTGTAGCTAACATGACTCGCTTCCTCTCAATGCCGGAATACAACCGGCATTGAAAGTAAAGCACCAAATCTGCAGTTCTCAGCTGTGTAGCTGAGATCTTCAGATAGGGTAGAGAGATTGGATTGCTGATCGCTATAGCCCCCTAGGGGGACTAGTAAAATAAAAAAAAAAGTTAATTAAATTAAAAAATTAAAAAAAAACAAACAAACCCTAAAAGTTCAAATCACTCCCCTTTCACCCCATTGAAAATTAAAGGGTTAAAAAAATTAAAAATATACACATATTTGGTATCGCCGCGTTCATAAATGCCCGATCTATCAAAATATAAAATCAATTAATCTGATCAGTAAATGGCGTAGTGGCAAAAAAATTCCAAACGCCAAAATTACGTTTTTTGGTTGCGCAAATTTTGCACAAAAGCAATAACAGGCGATCAAAACGTAGCATCTGCGCAAAAATGGTACAGTTAAAAACGGCAGCTCGAGACGCAAAAAATAAGCCATCACTGAGCTTCAGATTCCGAAAAATAAGAATGCTATGGGTTTTGGAAAATGGCGCAAAACGTGCGCCACTTTTTTTGGACAAGCTTGTGAATTTTTTTTAACCCCTTAGACACAAGTAAACCTATACATGTTTGGTGTCCATAAACTCGCACTGACCTGAGGCATCACATAGATACATTTTACCATATAGTGAACACAGTGAATAAAATATCCCAAAAACTATTGTACGATCACACTTTTTTTGCAATTTTTCCGTACTTGGAATTTTTTTGCCGCTTTCCAGTACACTATATGGTAAAACTTATGGTTTCACTTAAAAGTACAACTCGTCCCGCAAAAAACAAGCCCTTACATGGCAAGATTGATGGAAAAATAAAAAAGTTATGGCTCTCGGAAGAAGGGGAGCAAAAAACAAAAACGCAAAAACGTAAAGTGCCCAGCATGTAAAACGCTGGAATTTTGATGTTGCTTGCTTTTTACAACTTCTTGACTTCACTTGACTTCAATGTTAGCAAAACGCAGCACAAATGGCAAAAACAATTGACATGCTGCTTCTTTGAATGCTGAGTGAGTTTTTGCCCAAAATTATGCAAATTAAACGCATTTTGAACTGCAAAGTGCGGACAAGAAATCCCCATTTTCCTTAGACTTTGCTGGAAAATCAAAACGCATGCCTTTTGGAATGAAAACGCTGCAGTTCAAAACGCTGCGGAAAAGCAGCTGAAACGCGGGTGAAAACGCAAAGTGCGGACACAGCCTTACCGTTACATCATATCTATGTTTTCACCATTATGAACATGCCAATTTTTTTAAATTCTCACCAATGTCACATTATGATGTAATAACTCTGGAACGCTTCCACCGATCCAGTGATTCTGAGACTATTTTTTAGTGACAAATTATACTTCAGGATAGTGATAAATTTAGGACGTTTTTTTGTGTTTATTTGTGAAAATATCTGAAATTTGACAAAAATTGAAACATTTCTCCATTTTCAAACTTTGAATTTTTATGCCCTTAAACCAGACGGTTATGGCACACAAAATAGTTAATAAATAACATTTCCCACATGTCTACTTTACATCAGCACAATTTTTGAAACATCATTTTAATCAGTTAGGAACTTAGAAGGCATCAAAGTTTATCAGCAATGTCTAATTTTTCAAACATTTACACACCTATTTTTTCAGGGACCACATCACATTTGAATGTTACTTTTGTAAAAGTGACTTTAAGTGCTTCACAAGAACTAATCCTATGTGGAAGGAAAAAACTAAAAGTGCACTTTTTCCCACAAAAATTTAACTTTACCCCCAAATTTTGCATTTTCACAAGAGCAACAAGAGAAAATGCACGGTAGAACTTGTTGTGCAATTTCTCCTCAGTATGCCGATACTCTATGAGTGGTGGAAATCTACTCTTTGGGTGCATGGCAGGGCTCGAAAGAGAAGGAGCGCCATTTGAATTTTAGAGCACAAAATTGTCTGGAATAGATGTGCTTAAACAGTGGACCTTTCCAACAAGTAACCCCTTTTTTGAAACTAAACCACTCAAGGAATTTATCTAGATGTTTGGTGAGCACCTTGGATCCCCAGGTGCTTCACGGAATTTTATAACATTACATACATACTTACATAGGAATTTTATAACATTACATACATACTTACATAGTTACATAGGTTGAAAAAAGACCTAGGTCCATCAAGTTCAACCTCCTCCACCAATTCTACATTTTGTCACTAAGTCATTTATAACCGACAATATTGTGTTAACTGAGGAAATCATCCAGCCCTTTTTTAAAGGCTGTTATTGTATCTGCCATTACTACCTCTTGTGGCAGGGCATTCCATAGTCTGACTGCTCTAACTGTAAAGAACCCTTTCCTATTTAGCTGCCGAAACCGCTGTTCTTCGCAGTGTATGCCCCCTGGTCCTTAGTATTGTCTTTGGAAGAAATAAGTCATGTGCCAGTCCTTTATATTGACCACACATGTATTTATACATATAAATGAGATTTCCTCTGAGACGTCTTTTTTCTAAGCTAAACATATCTAACTTTTTCAATGTCTCATCATATGGGAGGCCTTCCATTCCTTGTAGTAGTCTAGTTAGCTGCCTTTGAACTGACTCTAACTTCTGAACATTGAGCAGTGAAAATGAAAAAATATATTGTTACCACAAAAATGTTGCTTTAACTCCATATCTTTCATTTTCACAAGGGTAACATCAGAAAATGCACCATACTGTTTGTTGTGCAATTTCTCCTTAGTACTCTATATCCCATATGTGGTGGAAATCTACTGTTTGAGCACATGGCAGGGCTCAAAAGGGAAGGAGCGCCATTTGACTTATTGAACTCAAAATTGTCTGGAATCTTTTGTGGATGTCATGTCGCATTGGAGAGCCCATGATGTGCCTAAAAAGTGGGCCTCCCAACAAGTTACCCCATTTTGGAAACTAGACCCTTCAAGGAATTTATATTGATGTCTGGTGGGCACCTTGAATTCCCAGGTGATTTACAGAATTTTATAATGGCAAAGGATTTAAACGGTCGCATGGAGCGCTGGGGTGGAAAAATTATATTAGATGGATAAATAGGATAACAAACCTTTACTATCCTTCTAAAAGACCACAACTCGTTTCAATAGACAGAGCTAGCTTCATTAGGTGGTATAGAGGGTATGTACAAAGAAGTTACATATACAGTACAGACCAAAAGTTTGGACACACATTCTCATTCAAAGAGTTTTCTTTATTTTCATGTCTCTGAAAATTGTAGATTCACATTGAAGGTATCAAAACTATGAATTAACACATGTGGAATGAAATATTTAACAAAAAAGTGTGAAATAACTGAAAATATTTCTTATATTTTAGGTTCTTCAAAGTAGCCACCTTTTGCTTTGATTACTGCTTTGCACACTCTTGGCATTCTCTTGATGAGCTTCAAGAGGTAGGCATATTTTACATTAGCACCTAGGTCCTAACATTAGACTCATACTTTTCTTTTCAGCAGTCACATGAACGTAAACAGCAATAGACTATCTCTGACTCTATTTACGCTAAGCTGTGACGATCAGCTTTTATGAGTGATGCTGAGGTATGACTTCATTGTATACTTGTCTGTTATAAGCTCATGTTAATGAGACTGCTGAAAAGTCATCTCTACAGAACAGAAAGTGTGAGTCTCATACTATGCTTAGAGCAAAGTGTGAAATTGGAAGATTTCTGATAATGTTTTCTGCAATGATATGAAACCTTATTTAAACAATTGGTTATTTTCTGATTACACCTTCCCTTTAAAGCGGCTTTCTGGGAATAGAAGAAAACAAATAACTAAAATGTTGTTAAAAATGAATTCCAAAATATCTTTAATTAGCAAATCACAATTCTCTAAGGAGGTAATCACTATAAAATGAATACCTGCTGTCTTGTTAGACTGATAGAAACCTGTCCTAGAATGTTAGGCAGGTGCCTGTGAGCATTTCCAGGTGCCTGCCTATAGCGAACTGGACTATAATAGTCTATACCACAGGGTGGATAGCGGTGTGAGCAGCCTCTTGTAACCCCAGTACCCTTGTTATCTATAGTATAAGAGCATGTAAACATGGTCAACAGCAGTGTGAGCAGCCTCTACTTAGCTCAGCACCCCACATATCTCCAGTAATAGATGAGATAAACATGGTGGACAGCAGTGTAAGCTACCTCTTATTAGCTAAGGATTCCTGGCTTCTCCAGTATTACATCAGACAGACATGGTGAACAGCAGGTGATGGCCTCTTCTTACCTCAGCACTGCTGGTATCTCCAGTATTTGATCAGATAAACAGGGTGGGCAGCAGTGTAGGCAGCCTCTTCTTACATCAACACCTCTATTATCTTCAATATTAGATTTGAAAGACAGGGTGGACAGCAGTGTGAGCAGCCTCTTCTTACATCACCCCCTCTAGTATCTTCAATATTAGATTTGAAAGACAGGGTGGACAGCAGTGTGAACAACCTCTTCTTGTTTCAGCATACCTCATATCTCCACTATTAATAAGAATTTCCATTGGAAACACATTTTGTCTACACATGAAGCAAGTGCACATGCTCAAAGGCAACAGTTCAATTAACATTCTAGGACAAGGTGTAACAAGCTGGCAACATTTTTAATGTTCTACAGGAATTAACTTTCCAGACAAAATGATTGTGATTTGCTAATTTTTAGGTATTTAGGAATTTACTTGTAATATTCCTGTAAAATTATTTAATTATTTTCTATTTCAGGACAACCCTTTTAATATCTCATTGAAGTGCTACATAACGTCAACATCACTAGTTGAAACAACTTTTGCTCATATTGTGTCATGAGTGTCTCCCGTCCTTCGTAAACTTGTGATAGCTCTGGGATCTGAGCTTCACATGAACTTGTGAGACTCTAGATTTTAAATGTATTTGCTTTACGTTGATGCAGTAAAGGTTAATGACACTTCCCTTACTGTTAGCTCCTGGTTAGTTCATCTCAACTGCAACCAGTTTGTTAGCACTACCCTCCCTTTAAATAGTGTCATGATGCCGCCGGTAATAGATTCATTCTGTACTTTGCAACTTGGAGGAAGGAAGTCTCTAGTAGCCGCTGGAGTTCTGCTGCTAGTGTTATGCTATTGGAGCCATGTTGTCTGCAGTCCAGGTGTTTGGCTGCAGCAGTGAATTTTTGTTGGATATCCTTTTGTCTAGATCCCCCTATCTGTCCTCCTTACCCTGTGTGTTTTTACAGAAGTAGTAACATCTAGCATACTCACCGGCCTTGGCACTATACAGGGTGAGTGGAAGGACAGAGAGGGACTAGGCACGTGACGGTGACGAGGGGAAGGACTCGTATAAGGACGCAATGGGAGTTCAGGGTTCAGACACAAGTTAGTGTCAAAAGATGTCCCTACCCCTCTCACATCAGGGTCTTCCTCTCCCTACCATCCCTATTGTAATTTTGTGTTGCACCATGCACTGGATATTCCCTTGTCTGTTTTAAATTTTCCATGACAAATAAATTTGATGTGTTATGCAGTGAATCTTATTGGTTTATTTTTTTTTTTTTGCATTATGAGGACTTAATGTACAAATTACTCAGTTTGACCCATTAGGGGAAATGCATCCAAAATGTGAAGTGAACATAGTCTGATTTTCAATAATTTTCTAACATTTCTTGTTTCCGCTTTTTAGACACTCTTAAGATCCTAAAGCTGTGGATTTTGATGCAGAAAAATCCGCAGATACAGAGTCCCGTGGGCACATAGCCTAACTTTTATGTACGGTATTAATCATTCTAGCTAAAAAATAATGAAATCACGGTTACTTGGTAGTAAATGTGAACCTCCTGTCTGTAGCTGAATCAATAATTACTACTTAACCTACAATTCAGTGTCTGTTGTATGTTTATTAATTAATGTTTTTTGATATTTTTACTTTAAAAATTATTATTTCTATTGAACACATCACTTATTCATTCTACTTACTTTTTATCTGTACTGCAAAGATTTATCTCATAACATTAATGCTGGCCATGGGCCCAATGCTAAGCAATGTAAAGAATTTGGCAATGGTCCTAGCGGTTTGAAGTGGAAATCATGCGATGTGTTCTTCTTAACTGAGAAATCAAACTGCTGTCTTTACTTTCTATATAAGACCATGGCATTTTGTCACAGATGCAGTTATTGTCAATATCTTCAAAGACAATAGTATCATACACATTAACCTTCTGATCTTTACTGTCTATAACCAAAGGGGAAAGTAAATTCAAAGACCCTTGGCAATAAGCTACACAGTAAATATGTAATCCATTGCCATTTAGTGTACAAAATTGCTTAAAGGGAACTTGTCAGGTATTTTATGTGTTCTAACCAGTAGCAGGGTGATGTGTGTGTCTTCTGACGCGCTCTGCGAATGCTCAGAAGACTCCTGCAGTTCTGGTCATGCGCAGAGCGCGTCTGAAGACGAGAAGCAAGGCTGCGGGAATGGTAAGTGCGCATGCGCGGGATTTCAAATAGTGACGGTCACGTCGTTGATGTAAATCCATGGTATCACGCCCACAGGGGCGTGATACCATGGAAAACATGCGAATGCCCACAGGGTGATGGACGCCCATAGGGCTAGAGCCCCTGCACATTTCGATACAGAACACAAAAGTAATAAAACACATTTTTATACATTCACATTACACATTATTACAACACAGGGATGGGTAGGAAGGGGTAACTACCATAGCACACACATCACACTGCTACTAGGTTAGAACGCATAAGTTACCTGAAAGGTTCCCTTTAACTCTCTACTTTCCAAACTCCACTTTCCTTTTTGGCTTTAAGCAAACAGCATAGTATTACAGAGGTTGTCCACTAAAACATTGATGACCTATTCTTAAGTTAGGTCATCAATGTCTGGTTGGCTGAAGTCTGACACCTGCCAATCAGCTATTCTCAATGATGACAGCAGTTAACCATGGATGCTCAGTTTTGGGCTGCTTCATCTTCTGATAATGGCCATGGCTGGGTACAGAAGATTCGCCTCCTATTGATTTGAATAGGAGGTGGATGTGCAGTACCTGGTTGTGGCAAATATCAGAAAACAGAGAAGGTCCGAAACTGAGAACTTCCGGCCACCTACTGCTGATGCCAGCACCAAGAACAGCAGATCGGTGGGGGTGCGAGGTGTTCGACCCCAAGCAATCAGACATTACTGACATTGATGACATGCCCTAAGGATAGGTCATTAATGTTTAAGTAGTGGACAACCTTTTTAAGTTAGCACTTGAAACAACACTCCAAGTGCAGGCTCTTGAAGCATTAATCAGTGGGCACGCCTTGCAGCGGACAACCTCAGATAACTATACAAAAGCAAAAATATTGGAGGAAGTTGGCAGCACTACAAATTTGTTGCAAAAAGTTGTATCAGTCCAACATGGGACATTTCAGCTACAACAATAGTATTTCTCAAGGTTAACAGTGTATCCGAAATGTTGCATTTTGGACTAATACAGCTTTTTGCATCAAACTTGAAGTGTTTCCTCCTTATTCCAACAGATTTTTAAGGTTCTCGGTCTTTCACATATAAATGTTTTGAGTTGGGAGCAAACCTCTCAGGTCACAACACAATTAGAAGAATGAGGGTCCCATGTCTGCTGCTGCTGCCCAGAGGCTAGGCCAAAGTAATAAAAACTGATCTTTCAACCACATATTTGAAATAGAAAAAAAATAAACCATCTTCTCAAACTTTGTAAAGAGAAAATATCTCTTTTGCAATCAACTCTTAACATTCAAAAATAAGCAATGATTTTCAGGACAGGTTAATGAGACGTCTAAGGAGAACATTCCAAATTACATAATACACCGACTATCGATAGAAATCACATGATCTGATTACTTTTTCTCCTAGGCCATAAAATGTATTCCTCCAGGGTCAAATGAATTCTGAATTCTTTCTAAGGTAATAATTTAAATATAATCTGTGATGCCATTTAAGCTTTTATTGATTGCCTGCATCTCTCATGGAGGACATCTCCTTAAATTAGATCTATGACATATTTTAATATTTTCATGTCTTTTATGCACTAGAATAGTGTTCCCCAACTTCAGTCCCCAAGAGCCACCCACAGTGCATGTTTTCAGGATTTCCTTATTATTGTACATGTGATAATTTAAATCACCTGTACAGGTATGATTCCAACATCTGGGCAATGCTAAGGAAATCCTGAAAACATGCACTGCTGGTGTCAGAGTAGGAGATGTCCGTATGTAATGTGTGACACACACGTTCAGACCAACAGGTGTCTGACGCACTATGAAACCACCACCATCAAAAAGGGGGACATCTGGGTCACGATACAACAGAGGTTCCTGATGCTAGGGAGAAGGGTGAGGGGGAACCTCCTGAACTCACCTCAAGACTCCTGAGATCCTAAGTGTCCCTATACAGATTTTTTCAACCTGTCGGTGAGCAGGATACCTCAGACCCTCAGCTGGCCCTAAACTCACCCTGCCTAGTGAGTAGGCCAACGAGTTCACTAGATTTGGGCTGCACTAATAAACACAGAGGGAAAGGAAAGAGATGGGGGAATAAACAGAAGGATACAAACACCAAACTACAAAGCAGCAGACCGACTGTAAAGTAGCAGATGGATGGGCACAGGACAGTTCTTCAGCAGCGCCTTCCACCAGGCTGGCCAGAGCAGAAATTAATTCTAATAACAGCAAGGACTCATGGGAAAGCTCCAGTATTTAAATCTAAATGGGCGAGGGGATCAAAGCAGCTACAGCTGATCTGCACTACTAAGAGCTGCTGGGAACAAAAACTGAAATTAACTTATGAGACACCAAATGAAAGGAAACATCATTTCAATGAGGAGTCTAGATGAAGATGGGAGGCTCCAGACCTAAGGCTGTCACTAGTCTCAAAACAGCAGGGAGACGACCGTGACAGCTGGAGGCTCTTGGGGACTGGAGTTGGGGAGCACTGCACTAGAATATAAGGGATATTTCTATCATAGAAAGTCAAACCCTACCCACATGAGAGGTGACAACTTTCTGATTGGTGAGGGCTTGAGAACTGGGATCACCTCAGATCTCAAGAACCATGCAATGAACAAGCATGGGTATGCATGCACAACACAACTCAATTCATTGTTGATGTGACAGCAATCCAATGAAATTGGAGTTGCATTCCAATGGGGCATATTTGAGCACTGTTCATGGACATGCTGGGGGTTCCAGTAGTCAGAATCTCACCAGCCGCAATCGTTAATCTTTTCTGTTTATACGTGATAACTTTAAATGTTGGAAATACTTTATGTAAGATTGTTTTAAATGGTATTTCTTGATCACCGGCTGAACCAAATACAAGTCATTTTATAGTTATATACTTTTGCAAATAACTAATCAAATGCTTACTTCCACACATCTAAACAATATATATAAATTAAGGAGATTATATTGTTTATTATACCAGCGTGAGAAAATAAGTGTCTGACTCATAAACCAAAATCTCTCCCAGAAGAAAGCATTAATGTTAAAGCACCTCATAAAGCATATTTAGAATCAAGAAAGCCACATCAGAGACTTGGCACAAAGCACTAGATTGATTCACTGTCAATATCTGGAGGAATGTTGTTAAAGGGAGTAATCTAATTATACCATGGCCATTTTCCATTTTTGTTTTCGTTTTTTCCCTGTGTTCAAGAGCCATAACTTTTTGTATTTTTCGTCAATATAGCCATATGAGGGCTTGCTTTTTTGTGGGACGACATGTACTTTTGAAAGAAACCATTCACTTTATTATATAATATACTGGAAAATGGGACAAAAATCTAAGGGTGGTGAAATTGCAAAAAAAATGCAATTGGGGTTATTTACCATGTTCACTCTATGGTAAAACTGACCTAGCAATATGATTCCCCAGGACAAGTTTGTAGCTACCAAACATGCAAGTTTTTTTAAAAACATAAATAAATTTAAGTGGTGCAAAAAATTCAAAGATTTGTAAAAAAAAAATAAAAAACAACTTATAATTTGCTTTTGGCACCATTTTCTGAGAACCGTAGCGGTTTTATTTTTCGAGATCTGGGGCTGTATTAGGGCTTGTTTTTCGTGTCCTGAGCTGGAGTTTTTTCTGATACCATTTTGCGGTAGATGCAATGTTTTGATAATTTCTTATTGTATTTTATTGCAATGGCCAACAAAAAGTAATTCTGGAGCCAGAATGTTTTGTCCATTATGCTGTATAGTATACCAATCAAATTCAATTATTTAATATTTTGATGAATCAGACATTTCTGAAAGCAGCAATACCAAACGTGTATTTCTTTTAATTGTTTTATTTTCAATGGGGCTAAAAGAGGGTGATTTGAACTTTTGTTGTTTTTTTTTTCATATTTTTATAAACGTTTAAACTTTTTATTGTATCTACTAGTTCCCTTAGGGGACTTAAAGCAGCGATCGTCCGATCGCTTATGCTATACAGAGCATCAGCACTACTCTGTACATCTGAAATAATAATCTCCTATGAACACCGGATCGGAGCTGGAATTCACAGGAAGATTGTCATGACAGACACAGGGGTCATCAGCTGACTAACTGTCATGACAACACATTGGCGCCCTGTGATCAAGTCACGAGTGTGCCGATGGGAGCAGGGAATGACATGCTGTGTTAAATCTCGCTGTGAGAGATTGACAGCAGATTTTAACTGATTAACAGCCATGGGTGGATCAGAGATCCACCCACGGTTGTCAGAGGCATATGTTGGCTGATTACATCAGCCAACATGTGCAGGGATAGATGTGCAGGGATGCATGTGAACATGCATCAAAACAAGGGATACAACCTTTGATGTAAATGTACTTGACAGGTTGTAAAAGGGTTAACATACTGGTTTGCATAACATCAGTGCAGACAACTTGTCATAAGCAGGCCATAAACAATTATCCTCCAGTACAATAACTTACACAATAAAAAATCTTGTTATTAAAATGCGCAAGCAATTATTGCCTATAAAGTTAATGATACAGTGATGCCTCGGTTTTCGTTGATAATCTGTCTGAATACAATCAATGAAAAACCGAACCTCACTAAAATCGAAGCAATTTTTTCCATAGGAATCAATGTAAATCTAATTAATCTGTTTTAAACACTCTAAAATACATAAAAAAAACACATTTTATAGGGAATAAAGTTAGTGTTTAATACTAAAAACAACAAGAAATGAATATAAAAGGAATATTAAATTAATATAAAATACTAATGTAAAGAATAAATACATTTTATCTTACATTTCTTACATACATTTTGAAACTGATGAGCGAGGGGACACTCACAAAACGCCACACAGAGCAGGAGAATGCATGGATCACTCTTTGTTGTTGCAAAATTAGCAGTGTAGTCACGTGGGCATGCAGATAAAAAAACAACGAAAACCGAGGCAATCAACGAAAACTGAGGCAAATTTTTAGTGGAAAAATCAACGAAAACCGAAACCAACAATAACCGAGATCAACGAAAACCGAGGAATGACTGTATTTCAAAGTAAACTAATTTGTAATGGGGGACATATTGTACCTTTTCATTGGTCTACAAGAAAACACAAGTACAGTGGATACCAGGAATAAGAAACGTTTGCAAGCAGAGGCGCTGCACAGCCAGCAGGCCACAGGTAAGGTTACTACAGCTTCATTATTTTTACATGAACTAACAATTTATGCAAGGAAATAACCATGATGGTTATGTGTTATAAGTGATGTGCCTCCATTGTTTTCTACCCCCACTTCAACATTCATAAAAGTAATGTTAAAGGTAAAGTGGTGTGAAAAAGTGTTTGCCCCTTTCCTGATTTCTTTTGCATGGTCACACTTAAATATTTCAGATCACCAAACAGATTTAAACATTAGACAAAGATAACACAAGTAAACACAAAATAGAGTTTATAAATTAATGTCTTTATTATTAAGGGAAAACAAATCCAAACCTACAGGACCCTTTGTGAAAAAGTGATTGCCCCCCACCTCTTAAAACATAAACTGTTATCACATTTTTTTTAGCTGAGTTCAATTTCCCTAGCCACACCCAGGCCCGATTACTGCCACACCAGTTCTCAATCGACAGATCACATAAATAGGACCTGCCTGACAAAGTGAAGTAGACCAAAAGATTCTCAAAAGCTAGACATCATGCTACAATCCAAAGAAATTCAGGAACAAATGAGAAGCAAAGTAATTGAGATCTATCAGTCTGAAAAAGGTTATAAAGCCATTTCTAAAGCTTTGGGACTCCAGGGAACCACAGTGAGAGCCATTATCCACAAATGGCGAAAACATGGAACCTTCCCAGGAGTGACCAGCTACCAAAATTACCTCAAGTGTAGCTACAACTCATCAAAGAGGTCACAAAAGACCCCACAACATTCAAAGAACTGAAGGCCTCAATTGCCTCAATTAAGGTCAGTGTTTTGACTCCACCATAAGAAAGAGACTAGGCAAAAATGGCCTGCATGGCCGGAGTTCCAAGACAAAAGCCACTATTAAGCAAAAAGAATATAAAGACTCGTCTCAGTTTTTCCAGAAAAAAAATCTTGATTATCCCTAAGATGTTTGGGAGAACACTTTGTGGACTGACGACACAACAGTTTAACTTTTAGGAAAGTGTATGTCATATTTCATCAGGCGTAGAAGAACACAGCATTTCAGAAAAGGAACATCATACCAACAGTAAAATAGTGATGGTAGTGTGATGGTCTGGGGCTGTTTTGCTGCTTTAGGACCTGGAAGACTTGCCATGGTGAATGGAACCATGAATTTTGCTGTCTTCCAAAAAATACTGAAGGAGAATGTTCGGAAATCTGTTTGTGACTTAAGAAAAACAAAATTAAGACTTTGGAGTAGCCTAGTCAAAATTCTGACCTTAATTCGATTGAGATGCTTTGACAAGACCTTAAAAAGGTGGTTCATGCTCAGAAATAATCCAATGTGGCTGAATTACAGCAATTCTACAAAGATGAGTGGGACAAAATTCTTGAAGACTCATGAACAGTTATTGAAAACTCTTGATTGCAGTTGTTGCTGTGAAGGGTGGCCCAACCAGTTATTAGATTTAAGGAGCAAACACTTTTTCAAGCAGGGCCCTGTAGGTTTGGATTCTTTTTCAATTAATAATAAAGACATTCATTTATAAACTGCATTTTGCATTTACTTGTGTTATCTTTGTCTAATATTTAAATTTGTTTGGTGGTCTGAAACATTTCAGTGTGACAAACATGCAAGAAACATGCAAAGAAACCAGGAAAAGGGCAAACACTTATTCACACCACTGTACTTTGGATAATCATAACATTGGAAACGGAAGAAATACAAGCAAGGAACCTTTAGCATATTCATATTTTACCATTTTCTGTACTTCAAAAAGCAAATTATGAATATTATTAAAAAAATAGAAAAAAATTCTACATTTGATCACTTATTATGAAATTACATTTAGTTACTACATTTCAAAACTAAAAGGTTATTTATTGATAAATTTATTTCAGCTTTGGAACTTGGATTCAGGGATTTCGGCTCAGTATTTCTTTAGTGTCTAGAATCCAATAACAATGATGTTAGTAGCAGATTAAATAAAGATTTAGATGGTCGGCAGAAAGAAGTTGAGATTTATACATTCCTGGCTACTATTTATTGGTTATAATAAAAATGTTATATTGCAGAACCCCAGGTCACAAAACAATCCTTGGGCATAACTTCTGGCAGGCACTATCAATCTATCCAACGAAATGAAACTGAGCTTCAAATCTACACTATATTACGGAAGGTATACATTTATACTAGATGCATGGTACCAGGCTCCAGCGTTCTTCTCTTGTTAGAAAACAAAGCAAAGTATAAATTCAAACACCATTCCAATAAAAGAATACATGATGTTGAATATCTATCTATCTATCTATATCTATATATATATATATATATATATATATATATATATATATATATATATATCTATATATATATATATATATATATATATATAATATATATATACAGTGTATATATATATTTATTTATTTTTTTTAAACGTGTTAAACAGTTTGTGCTTAGATTAAATGATGAGTTAACATCCCATTAGGCTATATTCCCACAACAAGCTTTTGGTGAGTATTTGACGCTGCAAATTTTCATTGGGTCAAAAACGCAACATTTTACAGTTCCAGTAAAGTGGATGGGATTTATAGAATTCTTATGCCCCCTATGCCTCTTTTTTCTGAGTTAACTGTGCAGATTTTCCTCATAGACTTGCATTAGTTACGGAAAATTTGCAGGTAAAAACGCACATACCTTTTTAGGACGTTTCCATTGTGGAAACACATAAAAAACATGTAATCCGCACCTAAGTATATCAATACATTTTTGTTGAAGCCAAATACCAAGAAGTATCAAAAACAAAACAGTTTTATTTAAAGCATGACATAATAACATGAGACAAGAAAAGCAAAGTCAAAAATGCGATAAAAATACGTTAAAAAAACCCCCAATGAAAACTAGGGTCAGAATTTCTTCAACATGAAAAACTCATCAAATACTCACTGTGGGAACGTAGCCGTAGGGGGGCTTTACACGCTGCGATATCACTAACAATTTATCGTCGGGGGCACGGTGTTTGTGACCCACATCCGGAGCCGTTAGCGACATTGCAGTGTGTGACTCGTACTAGCGACCTTAAACGATCGCAAAAGTGGTAAAAATTGTTTGAAACGGAGAGGTCGTTCGGAAACAAAAAAGCGGTGTCTGGTTAGTAGCGATGTTGTTCGTTGTTCCTGCGGCAGCACACATCGCTATGTGTAACACCGCAGGAGCGACGAACATCTCCTTACCTGCATCCACCGGCAATACGGAAGGAAGAAGGTGGGCGGGATGTTATGTCCCACTCATCTCCGCCCCTCCGCTTCTATTGGACGTTCGCTTAGTGATGCCGCAGTGACGTCTCTATGACGCTGAACGCACCTCCCCCTTGAAGGGGGTCGGCGGTCACAGCGACGTCGCTGACAAGGTATGTGCATTTGACACTGCTGTAGCGAACATTATCGCAACATGATCACACAATATCGAACACGACGGGGGCGGGTGCTATCGAGCGCAACATCGCTAGCTATCGCTAGCGATGTCGCAGCGTGTAAAGTACCCTTTATACTTATATGCACGAGGTTGATACAAATCATAGAACGTTTTAGGAAATCCTCTGCTAAAATGCAATACATAAACACAATAAAAAATTATAAGGGCACACTATTTCCTAATATAAAGCAAACTAAAATTTTATAAACCATATTGATCTAATACGTCATACACAGAGAATTATTTATGGGGAGGATTATATAGCTAATTTTACTTGAAAATAACTTTTATCATGCTATGTATTAAAAAGTGTGATAATTTGCATTAGGGTTTCAATAAACTTTTACAACATTTGGCTTCTACAGCCTCTATGTATTGCACTAAATAGCGGACTGCAGATGAGTAAACAATGATTCTGTCAGGGAGCTCTTTTTCTCATTCTTGAATCCCTGTGCACATCGGTCCAAGAATGGACCAAAATGCACGAACTGCCCGTGGCTCTCCTGACTCAAATGTTACATATCATAGAGATATATGAGGTTGTGAGGCTCGGTTCGGAAGGCCTGTGACCAGTCCGTGCTTTGTGGTCTGTGTGCACAAATGTTTGAATTTGGTCTAATTCTACACTTTTTATATATTGAATTATGGCCATATCACAATTGAAGAGAATAAAAAAAAATGCAATATATTTGCAAAGTAATCTATGGTGTTACATTAAATTTTAAGTCATAACACCTTATCCATGATGTGAAATGAGCCTGAACTATAAATAAAACACCCATGATAACTAGCCTTTAGTAATAATTGAAGTAACGAAAAATCATAGTTTTGACAACATATATTTGTTGACACACCAGTGACTGAAATATAAATAAACATCTTATCCATATCTGTCTCAAATGGGGCCGAAGCAGAAACTTTTTAGTACTCTATTGTTTTCAAATTACACATTCACTGAACAAATCGATATAGGCTGCGGAATATTGTTTTTACAATAGGCTTCTATTGGTAACGTATGGATCTTCAAGCCTATAAAGTGACATACAGTATGAAATCATATGTGAACAAAGCCTGTAATATTAACTATCACTACAGTTCCAGAAATATGCAACCAGCGCAGATGCCCAATACTTTTCGCAGAAAAGCAGTGAGCTGACGGTTAATTGTACTGTTTCTTTTCTGTTTAATATGCTAGTCTAGTTCGCATAGCTATTTTCAACTACAATTATTCCTTGCATGTTGCAGTCTCATCGTTTGTGAATGTTTTAACCTTGGATGTATTTCCTTTGGGTAGTGTAAACAGAGCACCAATATTTACATCAATATTTATATATGCAGATATATTAAACACTACGCAGATACCACAAGATGAATTCAGACCAAAGAATAATGGCTTGATTTCTCGAGTCTCAAATTATCTAAATGCAAATATATTCTTCTTCTTCTTTTTTATATATAAAAAAAGAAACCAAAAAAAGAAAAACATCAAACAAACACTAGATAAAATAGGCCAATTTGTACTCTTATTTTATTCTCATTCCTCTTGAGTAATCCATTTTTTGTAAACTCCGCCATACGGTTACACAGACATGGGCCTTTTTATTTATGGACTTTTCCAAGGGGGCGGTGCTCACCGGGTAATTTTACAGAATAACCTAAAGACACCCCCTAGAGAACCTTGTTAGCCATGTCCCCAAGCTAAAGACCAGGGACAATAAATAAGGATTGTATGGTCAGAAACGCGTCAGTCCCAAAAGGATTTTTTTCTTCTTCATGCTGACTAAGTATTCATTTTTAATTTGCTCATAATGAAGAAATAAACATCTAGCGTTTATGAGGAACACTGTGCTTGCGTTTATGGAGTAATAGTTATTAGCTACTAATGAAAATGGTCATACAAAAACTGTAATGAGCTGACGGACTCTTTAATTCTATAACACTGCGCAACAATGATTTTGCTACGGAGTGAAAAAAAAATTGATTTATACTAAGTTGAATGCGCTGATTCCAAATATGAACTCCGAATTTGCCTGGCACATCAAGAGTTTAAATTAAGCATGCAAAGCCTATATTCACTCATTATAATATTAATGCATTAAATTATATTGTAAATATTCCTGCGGACATGCCTGGACTTGTCCGTGGACCTGTCCGGACTCACTCAAACAGGTCTATCGGCAGATGTCAGCAATAAGTATATAAGGCAAGCTGGACAGAGTTTGTAAAAGAGATCGGATCTGTTATAGTTATAGCAGTTTATAATCTTAAGATGGCTAGATGCAAATGTGTTAACAATCCGAACAATTTCTGCTACATATGTGGCAAATACACTACTCATAAACAGCGCAAGAATCTCCCAAAGTGAATGAAACTTGCTTACAAATATTACCGTACATTGACTGTCAAATTGGAGATCACGATAAAAGTTGGGCCCCTCATATTTGTTGCACTGTGTGTTAGGCCTCTTTCACACGTCCTTGTCTCCAGTACGTGCTTGGTCCTTTTCCTCACGTACCGGAGACACGGGCACACATAGACCCATTAAAATCAATGGGTCTGCGCTCATGTGCGTGTTCTGCCATGGACCGTGTGTACGTGTGGAGCATACGTATGTCCTTGTGCTCCACACGTCAACATGTCCATTTTTCTCTCGCATCACGGGTGTCACACAGAATGCAAACGGACCACACGGAGGTGTTCCGTGTGACACGCGCCAGAAAAAACACACGTGTTTGAGAAAAAAAACAAAAACCTTTACTCACCTTCTCCAGCCCTCCTGTCTCTGCCGCTGCTGTCACTTGCTTCTGACCGCCGCTCATTATGCTCATTGAATATTCACTTCACTGCGGCCGGAACCTGCAGCAGCGGGGAGTCGGCAGGACCGGAGACCGAAGATCAGCACCACGGACAGCAACGCCAGGGACAGGTGAGCAGAAAGTTCCCATTCTCCATGTGTTACACGGATAACACACGTAGGCCATAAACACGGCTAACGGAGGGCAAAACGCACCTCTGACACGTCCGTGAAAAACGTGCGTGGTTTTTCACGAACGTGTGAAAGAGGCCTTACGCTAGGCTAACGGGAGACTACTGCTGGTTTTTGCAACGGAATAATATGACCGCTCACAAACGCAAAAGCAGATGCCTGAAGCACTTCTGAGAGTACTGTGGGCCTTGCTCATGTAAGATTTTAAGACAGAATTACGGAACTTCTTGTAATTTTGTTATTCCATGACATTTTCATAAACTATTTATTACAAAAACTTTGATGTAGATCAGGATATTGTAACTCGTTCTGTACAAAATTATTGAATGCTTTCAAATTACCTCATACATTTGTGAAAACTTAAGTTACTAAGTACGTCCTGCCTTATGTTGGTATACTCACTGCTGTCTGCCACGGGCAGCCAGCGGTGAGTCTCGCACATGTCAGTAGATTTGAACAGCTGACATGTGCGGCTATCAGGCATGAGTGGAACTGCATTCTACTCGTGCCAGTTAACTCCTTACACCCCACTGTCAAAATGTCACAACGCGGTGTACATCGGGGTCAGCATTCACTTACCCGAGGACATTGGACGTCACGTGACGTGATCACGTGGAGCTGATGGTTGCCATGATAGCACAGGGTCATGTGATGACTCCTGTAGCTTTCATGAGTCACTTCCTCTTACACCCGGCAGACTGCCATGTGTGAGAGTAAAGCTGCCTTTCTTAGATCTCAGCTGTGATCTCCAGAAAGGAACAAGAGATCAGACTGTGGAGCCTTTTAGTCCCCCAGGGGGACTAGTAAAATAAAAAAAAGTAGAAAATAAAAAAAAAAAAATAATAAAGAAACCTAAAAATTCAAATCACCCATATTCGCTACATTGAAAATCAAAGGGTTAATAAAAATAAAAAAATATACACACATTTGGTATCGCCGCATTCAGAAATGCCTGTTCTATCAAAATATAAAATCAGGGGGCGTGGCTTGCTGATGGCCGAGTGAGCTGCACTTGCTGGGAGCTCTGTCCTGAACTTCCCCCATTAGCCTCCATTAGAGCACATTAACATCTCCCTGCTTATGGGCAGATCCAGGAAAGTCACCAGACACCGAGGTGAGATAAAGGAGACAGTGAGCAGCATGGATCGTTTCCTCAGCCAGAGCACCTCAGCAGCCCTCAGGAACACTAGATCAATGATGGCGTCTGCCTCCCTCATGGAAAACTCACAGCCCCGGGAAAGTCAAACACAGACACAGCAGGAGCTGGGGAAATCACAGCAGGACTTCTCCAGCGAGGAGGACAATGAGGGAGATCTGCCTAATCTACATGAGATAAGTAAATCTATCAAGGCTTTGCCTACAAAAAAAGATTTGGACAGATTTGCTAGCAGGCTTGAGAATACTTATAAGAAAGAGCTGCAGGCACTGAAATCTGAATTCACATACAGGGTAGAGGAAGTGGAGAAGTCCCAGGAAGCCATCACTGCTGAGTTGTCCCTACAAAGGAAAATATTACTTAGCCACTCAGCAAAGATTGATGAGCTCACTTCAGGGCAAGAGGACTTAGAGAACCGCAATCGGCGAAATAATGTCCGTATCCGTGGCATCCCTGAAAATATTGGCACGCCTGAACTGGAGGCCATGGCACAGAAGCTCTTTGCTCAAATTCTGGGAGAACAAAGCTCTGGGCCGATTGAGTTAGACCGCATACATAGGGCCCTGGGTCCCAAATCCCCTCCAGATTCATGTCCAAGGGACATAATATGTAGAGTCCACTTTTATAAGGTAAAGGACTCCATCATGTCCGCGGTGCGGCAGGCAGGATCCATCAACTACCAGGGGTCCCAGGTCCAGATATTACCGGATCTGGCTAGACGCACTCTGCAGCTGCGAAGAGCATTAAAACCCCTGCTCCAACACCTCCAGGACAGAAACATTCCATATAGATGGGGTTTCCCCTTCCAGCTGACAGCGCATAAGGATGGGAAATCAGCAATCTTTCGCAAACTCGGAGATCTGGCTAAGTTCTTGGGGACTTTCGAGCTTCCTATGGTAGCACTGCCGGATTGGCCCACAGGCCCCCAACTGCCTGTGGAACCCCCAGTATGGCAGCCAGTCCGTCGCCATGGGAGACAAAGAGGTCCTGACAAGAGCAATCCGACAGGGTAGCGGTCCTGTGTAGCACCCCTGTTTCCTACTGGGGATAACCTTCATGGGCCCTTCCGGCATGATAGCCAATTATCCCTGGAGCCACAGGGGAGGGCCTTACCATGAAACTGCATCAAAGGCATCGTTGCAAGTTACTGTGATTTGTTGAAAGTCTTTCTCCTGTCAGCTAATATTGCTTCTTTCCAGACTAGCATTGTGTTATTTCACAGGTGTTATCAGAGGTTCTGACATTGGGTCAAGTACTACTTAAACCTCATAGGAGGAAGCAGTAAACTGTTTGTGTTATACATCCACTTGGACCCTCCACCTGGTGGACCTGGTTTGGAGTGTCTTCCCCTAGCCTTTACTGACTGGACCCTGTGGGGCTGGACCGTCTAGAGGCGAAGATTTGGGCCTTTTGAGAAATAAGCCCGGGAGACCCATGTGATTTTCTTGTTTTTTACAATTACTAGAATCTTGTCCCTGATCTGAACACTTTGCTTACCTACCGGGAATGCTGATTGGGGTCAATGCCTAGAATAATAGCCTGTTATGATGTTTACTTTTCTTTAGATGATAAAGTTTTAGCGGGAGCATATAGTTAGTGCGCTTTATAATGATATATCATATTGTATTAGAGGCGGGGGGTAAGGAACGGACTCGCTGCCGTTCTTGGCTTCCTCTAACCCCCCTTAGTGCAAATGGCAATCCATTGCCATGGAAATTTTGCACCACTTAATACTAGGGTTCCTTACCCACCTTTTAGGTCCTTTGACCTAAACCTTGCTCTTTCTTTTCTCTTTCTTTCTTCTCTATCCTTCCCTCTCACCTGACTGAACCAGCCCCCAGATACCACATCATGCTTCCAGCTGACCTGCATTATGGATAGTGTCAAGTTTTGCTCCTTCAACGTTAAAGGTTTGAATGTCCCTGAAAAAAGAAAACAGATAGCATATTCCTGTCATAAGCAACGGGTGGCCATCTTGATGCTTCAGGAAACTCACTTTAGGTCAGATGCAATTCCTAAGTGTTCCTCGGCTTACTACCCGATTTGGCACCATAGCTCGAATCCTGATGCTAAGTCTAAGGGGGTTTCCGTGGCATTTCATAGGTCCTTCATACCAGAGGTGTTAGACTCCTGTATCGACCCCAAGGGAAGATATATTTTCTTAAAGCTTTCTTGGAAAACCAATATCTTTGTTATTGCTAACATGTACTTTCCTAACCAGGGGCAGGACAGATTCTGTGCAGACGGGAGGAAAATTCTGGAAGATTTTGCGGACTCCTCTCCGGTGATATTAGGAGGCGATTTTAATCTGCCAATGAACCCGGCCCTCGATGTGTCCTCGGGTAAGTCGTCCTATCCGGCCTCAGTCATACAAAGGGTCAAAAAGCACATGCATGGTCTGAGATTGGTGGACATATGGAGGATTCTTCATCCGGACACCAAAGATTACAGCTTCTATTCCTCGGTCCATTCTGTCTATAGCAGAATTGACTCCTTCCACATTTCTCATGCCCTCCTAGACATGACAGTAGAAGCGACCATAGGTAATATAATATGGTCAGACCACGCTCCCATTTACTTATCGATTCAGTTAGGGCCTCGTGTCAAATCAAATTTCACCTGGCGACTGAATGAAAACCTATTACAGGATCAGTTATGCAAAGCGGACCTTACCCAGTCAATTCATAACTTTATTAGAGATCATGAATGTGATACCACTTCTCCTGCAATCCAGTGGGAATCACTGAAATGTGTATTAAGGGGCATTTTGATCTCACATGGTACCCGCCTGAAAAAAGAAAGAGCCATTGAAATAACGCAGTTATCTAACCAGATTGCCTCACTAGAAAGCAAACACAAACGGGACTCATCTCCTACAACCTACGCACAACTCTCTACAACCAGACATAAATTACTAGAGATATTAGACCAGAAATCCAGGGGCTTAAGAGAACGTCTCAAAAGCCGCTTTTATCAACTGGGAAATAGAAGTGGGAAGCTTCTTGCAAGGGCCCTCCATCCCCGCTCCATGAATACTTACATCCCTTTCATAAAAGACCCAGGAAGTGATGGTCATTTGCATAGCAACCAGGACATTTTAGCAGGCTTCCGCACATACTACAAGGCGCTTTATGATATTAGGGGACAATCGGGACACATAGCGACATATGGGACTCAAGATGATGTTAAAGCTTACCTGAAATCCCATAATCTCCCTTCCATCTCAAATGATACCTTACTGGAGCTGGAAGAGGACTTCTCCCTGGAGGAGGTCAATGCGGTAGTCTCAGAATTGAAGTCAGGGAAAAGCCCAGGTCCAGACGGGTTCTCAGCGGGTTTCTATAAACAATTTTCAGAACTTCTAAATCCTCTGTTCCTATCGGTCTGTAGATATATATCTGCAGGGGGTGCGTTCCCTCCCCAGGCGTTGATGGCCCACATCACAGTTATACCAAAACCAGGGAAGGACGCATCTCTTTGCTGCAACTATAGACCGATCTCGCTCATAAATCTAGATATCAAGCTTTATTCTAAAATAATATCAAATAGGTTACGAGACCTTCTTCCCAGACTGGTAAATCCAGACCAGGTGGGTTTCGTGCTCAGAAGAGAAGCCAGGGACAACACCCTGAGGACCATCTCCCTGATTGACGGCGCAAGACGTCACAGGATCCCCATGTGCATCCTGTCGGTAGATGCAGAGAAGGCGTTTGACAGGGTGCACTGGGGTTTCATGTTTCAGGTCCTTAAAAACATAGGGTTGGGAGAGCACATGATGAACAGAGTTACAGCACTCTACTCTTCGCCCACAGCACAAATCAAAATAAATGGCTCCCTCTCAGATTCCTTTACAATATGTAATGGAACAAGACAAGGGTGCCCCCTTTCCCCATTATTATATATTCTGACCATGGAACATCTGGCGGTGGCATTGAGGAGCAATATATCAATTACAGGGGTTACATTTCACAAACAGGACCATAAATTAGCTTTATTCGCAGATGATCTGCTTCTGTACGTTACCTCTCCACTCATTAGTCTACCCAACATAATGGCTGAATTGCGGAGGTTCGGATCTCTGAGTAATTTTAAAATAAATACTCATAAATCCGAAATACTGAATATATCTCTTCCTCCAATGCTGGTGACTCAGCTCAAAGCCTCTCTCCCCTTCAAATGGCAGGTGGATTCATTGACATACCTAGGAATTAAACTGACGGCAGATCCCCTTGACCTCTTTAAATCAAATCACCGCCACATTTCCAGGAAGTTAGAATTAGACCTCAATAACTGGAACAAACTCCAGCTTTCATGGTTTGGGAGGATAAATGCGATCAAAATGGACCTGTTACCGAAGCTGCTTTATTACTTCCAAACCATCCCCTTAGTATTGCCGGCCTCTTTTTTCTCACGTCTGAAATCTAGCATAACCAAATTTGTCTGGGCACATAAACGCCCACGTATTTCCCACAAAATATTGAGTAGATCAAGGGATATGGGAGGAACTGGACTCCCTAATCTCCTTTTGTATAGCTACGCCTCTTTAGGGACGTGCGTTCTGGATCTATTTAACTCAGGTGAAACGAAAAGATGGGTGGAAGCCGAAAGCGCGCAATCTGATGTTGATCCGAAGGTAGTTATTTGGACCAGAGCACCACCCAGCTCCAGCTCTATCACAGTACCCTTTATCACAAAGCAATTGCGGAATTTTATGTCCCGAGGTAATAAATATCTTGACTTGTCCTCCATTCCAGGCCCATTGACACCGGTCCATAGTAATTCAGATTTTCAGGCGGGTTTCCATAGATCAACATTCCTCCATAAAAGGAAGAGTGACCATCCTATTATTCGTGACTTTATCTCAGACACAGGTATTACACCCCTAGATAATTACTCTTCAGATATCACCAAATCTCAAGATATGTGGTTCTTCTTCGAACAGCTGAAAAGTTTTATAGTGTCTATGGCTAGGAGGGTAGACATCTATAGGGCACTAACACCCTTTGAGGCCCTTTGCCTAGCGAAGGATCCTCCAGGCCATACCATTTCGACCTTGTATGACTTGTTTCTCAGATGCAGAGGTGCGAGGGACGGCTTGCCTGGGTACTTTGGGAAATGGGAGAGAGAGTGGGGGAGGTCATTCTCGGCTGAGGAGCGGACCAAAATCCTTCTCTTTATTGGTAAAACTTCGCTGATTGTGATATCACAGGAGAGGTGCTACAAGATCCTATCTAGGTGGTATAGGTGTCCTGTGAGTATCAATGCTGCCTTTCCATCAGCCTCTGATGTGTGCTGGAGATGCCAAAAGGAGAGGGGAACCCTCACTCATATCTGGTGGTCATGTTCCCCGGTGAGATCATTCTGGGAGAGCATTTTCCAGTTACTCAATAAACTCTCCTTGAGGCAGATCCGGCCCACAAAAGAGTTAGCTCTCCTGTCCCTCGGGAATGTTTCTGCTTCAGGGTTTAGGAAAGGTTTATTAAGACATTTTTTAACAGCTGCCAGAAACCTAATTCCAAGATATTGGAAGCAAAGTAGAATCCCATCACGGGATGAATTCATAGCAGAGTGCAACGAGATCTTCAGGATGGAGACCTTGATAGGTCAGACACTCAGCAACAAGGACAAAGTTGATGCTACGTGGGCCCCGTGGATCATGTTCAGGGACTCACCGGATATGGGTCTATGGATTCACGGGGGGGCAGGTATGTAGGTAATTTTCCATTCTCTTATTTCTGTACCTAGAAGGTTAGCCTTGAAAATGTGGTTTTGATGTAGGAGGGCGCGTCCACTCGGGTGGGAACTCTTTGTACCCTTCCCCTTTCATCTTACTTTCCCACGTTTCTGTTGTCTTTACTGTCTCTAAATTCTTCTTCCACCTCCTCTTCTTTATCTCTTTTTTTTCAACTTGTTCTTCCTATTTCAAACACATACGAATTGTACTTGTTATTTTTGGTCGCCAGTGGCGCAGGTGTAGTCAAAGAACTGTTGTGTTTTTAGCAGCTAGCTTGGATATATACCCTCAGCCTGCGCGCTGTGCAATTGTTTGATTATCTTCTTCTATTCTAATAAACTTTGATTTGAACAAAAAAAATATAAAATCAATTAACCTGATCGGTAAACAGCGTAGCGTCAAAAAAATTCCAAATGCCAAAATTACATTTTTTAGTCGCCACAAAATTTGCGCAAAATGCAATAGTAGGCGATCAAAACATAGCATCTGTGCAAAAATGGTATTATTAAAAGCGTCAGCTAGAGACGCAAAAAATAAGCTGTCACCGAGCCCCAGATCCCGAAAAATAAGAATGCTATGGTTTTCGGACAATGGCGCAAAAAGTGTGCCACGTGATTAAGTGATCGTACATTCACGGGTGCCTCATTATTTTCGGGTTCTGACTCTGTTTTGTTGGATATATACTTGTTTTTTAATTTATCTAATAAAAATGTGTTTTCAGTACATGTACTTACTTTAGTCCTGGCACATTTTTTGTCTTTTCGGTTTTCTATTTAATTGAACCCGTCAGGTGCAATATGCACCCAGAACCACGTGCCGTCCTGGGTGCATATTGTTAATCCCTGCCTAACCGTCCCTGCATAAAGTAGCATAGATAAAGAGATCTTTAGAAAAATAATTTCTAAAGATTTTTTATCATATGCTAATAAGGCCAGGGACTAGTCGCAAGGGCGTTAGTTTCCCTGGTTAGGCCCCCTTAGCATGTAACACACCCCTGTGGGCGTGCTAACATGCTAATGAATGCACAGAATCAGAGGATGGTCGCGTTCACCTCTCAGCTGGCATCGCGTTCGACGCTGGATTTCTGCTCAGTGCACATGATCTCGGACTTCCAGGTCCTGAGTGTGGTGAATAATCGATAAATATAATGAACGGGGGTCAGGAGCAGGAGGCAGCAGAGGCGGAGAACACAGGTAAATTTGGAAAATCTTTTTATTTCACAGATCCATGCTTTCTCCGGTACCTGTCACACGTATGCAAACACGGATGTCACACGTGTGACATACGTGTGACACGCGTATAACCATAACCATGCGTGTGACTGGTACCTGATTAACACGGACGTCTGAAACCGGCCTTAATATGAGGTTTTCTTCATTGACATTAAGTTCTGAAAATAGCCACACAAGCCTGGACAACCATGGTGTGATGGATCCAACGACATGAGCCACATGTTTATTTTTTTTAACAACATTAAACTATCCTTAACCCTAGAACGCATACCTGGGGCCTCGCAGGCCTGCTAGGTCATTTGTTTTCTATGGTAGATTGTTATGCTTGCACGTTCTAGGGTTAAAGAAAGACAGGGATCTGAACATAAAAGCAGAGGGAAAAATAAAGAGATTAGAGGGTTACAAAAACCATATTACAAATTCATATATTGAGTCTAAAGACACCTCCAGACATACAGATTTAGCAGGGTTTGGAATTTTTTTTGACATAATGTGCCATATTCCACTGTTTTATCTCTATTTCACAAGAGATTGGTAACACATTTTTTTACTAGTACCTTAAATAAGTGAAAGTGACACTAGGGTGTCTGAAGAATCACATTGTAGCCATAGCAACCACCAGAAGTGTTATCCATGCTACAAAAGAGAAGGAAGACAAGGAAGAAAAAAGGTCTGCATCAGTGCATGCGCTATGAGGCTCCACGTGTCATGGCAACTTTGATCTATACCTGAGGCTTCTTTATCAAACATTTTATTATTCAAGGAAAATGTCTGTTGTATGAGGTGCAATGTTATATATAATTGTCAAGGATATATATATGTAAACATTTTCACACACTCATTTGCACACAACATATATACAATGTGACTATGTTTTACAATCTGATGGGTGTGTGATCTGTAATCACTATATAAACCTTTTTCGCGGTGCGGTCTGGTATATAAATTATGTAAAATGCCAATTATACGTTTAACAGTTAAAGGGGTTTTCCTATGAAAAAAGTTGATTTTAAAGTTGATTTTAATTAATAGATCTTGGAATAAATAGGGTACACAAATGTATTTGTTTAAAAAAAAAATGTTCCTGCACTGAGATAATCTAATAATATAATAATATATAATAATATAATAATAATTAATATAATATTATATAATATTATATATTATAATATTAATAATATAATATAATAATAATATAATAATAATTACACAAGTGCTCCTGCTATGTACTGTGTAATGGCTGTGTCTGACCGTACAGGGATATGGTCTGATCATACCAAAGCTCCTGGGCAGTTTTACCACAAAGAAAGAATTATTTGCGATCCCGTGCTGTAATGTCTGTATACTCTTTTACTTCCTCCCCGGCCCAGAAGCTGTGGTATGATCAGACCATGTTCCTGTACAGTCAGACACGGCCATTACACAGGACATAGCAGGGACCCATATATAAGATTATCTCAGTACAGGAACATATTTTTTAACCCCTTCACCCCCGGGCAATTTTCTGTTTTGGACTTTTGCTCCCCTTCTTCCGAGAGCCTTAACTTTTTAATTCTTCTGTTAATCTTGCCATATGAGGGCTTGTTTTTTTTTGTGGGACGAGTTGTAGCTTTGAATGAAACCATTAGCTTTACCATATAGTGTACTAGAAAACAGGAAAAAAAATTCCCAGTGGGCTGAAATTGCATAAAAAGTGCCATTGCACGATTGTTTTTGGGATACTTTATTCACCATCTTCAATATATGAAGAGTCAGATGGAAGAACGATCAGGGTCCATAAATTTTCAAAATTGAGATGCTAGTACCTCCTGCTGAATGGTAATTATACCAATATGCTACCTTTGCAAAGTTGGAAAAAACAATCATGGTCCAGTTTTATTTTACAGTTGCAAATATGTAGTCAGATTGAATACCGTATTTTTCGCTTTATAAGACGCATCTGATTATAAGAGGCACCCCCAAATTTGGTGAAGGAAAAGAGAATTTTTTTTTTTAATGTTAAATGGGGTCCGTCTTATAATGCCAGTGTCCGTCTAACAAATCATATAGGGTATATGTCTCTTATAGCCCCCCATCCTAGAATTAGCCCCCTTAATCTGGATATGGCCTCATTATATTGAATATAGCCCTCTTGTGCTGGCACACGTCCCCCAGTGATGCCACACATCCCCCTGTGCTGGCACAAGTCTCTTATAGCTGGCACAGGTCTCCTATAGCTGGCACATGTCCCCATATTGCTGGCACAGGTCTCCTATAGCTGGCACAGGTCTCCTATAGCTGGCACAGGTCCCCATATTGCTGGCACAGGTCTCCTATAGCTAGCACACGTCCCCATATTGCTGGCACAGGTCTCCTATAACTGGCACAGGTCTCCTATTGCTGACACAGGTCTCCTATAGCTGGCACACATCCCCTACAGCTGGCACAGGTCTTCTATTGCTGGCACACGTCCCCCTGTGTTTGATATGGCCCCCATGCTGCTCCCATAGTAAAAATGACATTTTTGTGTACTCACCGTAAAATGTCTTTCTTGGAGCCTTTCATTGAGGGACACAGACAGTGGGTATTATGGTGTCTCCAGTTGAGGCGTGACACTAGATTTGAAAAAATGTTAGCTCCTCCCCCCCACAGCATATACCCTAGCTAGACAGGAAACTAGCTCAGTTTGGTGTAAAAGCAGTAGGAGAAGGACAACAAAAACCACAAGGGTGGGAGCTGTGTCCCCCAATGAAAGGCTCCAAGGAAGACATTTTACGGTGAGTACACAAAAATGTAATTTCCTTTCTCGCCTTTTCATTGGGGGACACAGACAGTGAGACATCCCAAAGCAGTCCATGGGTGGGAACTGAACTATTAACAGTGTATAACATCAGACTAAGAGCTGACTAACATCTACAACTGCAGTGAACACATATCAAAACACTGTCAGAAAACCGAGCAGTGGCCACATATAAATGGGCCAATGCTGCCTGAAGGACTTGTCTTCCAAGAGCAGCATCTGCGGAAGCATGTGTATGCACTCTATAGAATTTTGTAAACGTGTCCACACTGGACCGGGTAGCGGCCTTGCAGAGTTGGGCCGCCGAAGCCTGATGGCGGATAGCCCAGGAAGCACCCACTGCTCGCGTAGAGTGAGCCCGCACAGATTGAGGAGGAACAAAACCTCGTGCTTTGTAAGCTTCACAGATAGCAGTCCTGATCCATCGAGAAATCGTGGATTTAGAAGCCTGGTTGCCCTTTTTGTGTCCTTCTGAGAGGACGAAGAGGGCATCGGACTTGCGCAACGGTGCTGTTCTGGAGATGTAGATCCGCAGAGCTCTGACAAGATCTAGAGTGTGAAGGGCTTTTTCAAAGGAGTGGACCGGGGCCGGGCAGAATGACGGCAACACAATGTCCTCGTTTAAGTGTAAAGAAGATACGACCTTCGGAAGAAAGGCGGGGGAAGGCCGAAGGACCACCTTATCATGATGGAATATCAGGTAAGGTGAACGACAGGAAAGGGCCGCAAGTTCGGACACTCGCCTAATAGAGGTAATGGTGACTAAAAAGGCAACCTTCCAAGACAGTCGTTGAAGAGAGATTTCTCTCAGAGGTTCGAAGGGAGGAAGCTGAAGAGCTCCGGGAACCAGATTCAGATCTGGGGTGGGATCTAAGGGGTGGTGAAAAGGAGGGACCAAATGCGCTACCCCTTGAAGAAAGGTATGGACCTGAGGACGAGAAGCCAGCTGCTTCTGGAAGAATATTGACAAGGCAGAAACTTGTCCCTTAAGGGTACTGAGAGCCAGTCCCGAGTCCAGACCGTCTTGCAGAAAGGCAAGAACATTAGGGATTGAAAAGGCAAGGGGCGACCGATTATGACAGTCACACCGGGAAAGATAGGTCTTCCAGGTCCTGTGATAGATACTGGCGGAGGAGGACTTCCGAGCATTAAGCATGGTGTGAACTACCTTAGAAGAAAGACCTGACTTGGCTAGAATCAAGGATTGAAGTGCCATGCGGTCAAATGCAGCTGTGCTGTATTCTGGTGGAATATTGGATCCTGCGACAGAAGATCCGGGCGGTCGGGAAGACGCCAGGGAGTGTCGCCGAGAAGTTGGAGAAGCTCTGGGTACCAGGCTCTCCTGGGCCAATCCGGGGCCACGAGGATCACCGGGATTCCCTCTGCTTTGATTTTCTTGATTACTCTCGGAATGAGAGGAAACGGAGGGAAGATGTAGGGTAGGCGAAACTGCGCCCACGGAAAGACTAGAGCGTCGGAGCCGATCGATAGCGGGTCTCTCGACCGGGATATGAAGGGATGTATTTTGGCGTTCATCCGAGATGCCATGAGGTCCACATCTGGGAGTCCCCAACGAAGAGTGATCTGATGGAACACTTCGTCGTGGAGGGACCATTCCCCTGCCGCTAGACCTTGCCTGCTGAGAAAGTCTGCGGCCCAGTTGTCTACCCCCGGAATATGGACAGCTGAAATAATGGGGATGTGCTTCTCTGCCCAAAAAAGAATCCTGGATACTTCTTTCATCGCTGCCTTGCTGCGAGTTCCTCCCTGACGGTTGATGTAAGCCACAGCCGTGGCATTGTCTGACTGGATCCGAACAGGGAGGCCCAATAGTAAGGGCTGAAAGTTCTGAAGGGCCAAAAATATGGCTCTGATCTCTAGAACATTGATGTGCAGGGAGCGCTCGGAAGGAGACCAGCGTCCGTGAACAATGTGGTGGAGAAACACAGCCCCCCAGCCTATCAGGCTGACATCCGTCGTGACTACTTGCCAGTGGACAGGGCGGAAGGACTTCTCTTGAGATAGGGATGAGACTTGAGTTCGCCAGACGAGGGAGCTGAGCGCAGTCCGAGATAGGCGGACTGACCGGTCTAGAGAAGCTGGATTCTTGTCCCAGGAGGATAGAAGAGCCAGTTGTAGAGGGCACAGATGGAATTGGGCAAAGGACACGGCTTCCATGACTGCCACCATCTTGCCTAACACTCTCATTCCATTCCAAAGGGATGTGTAACGGCGAGAGCGGAGGGATTGGGCGGCCCGGATCAGGGAAGACCTCTTGTCTTCTGGAAGAAAAACCCGGGACTGAGCCGTGTCTATTAGCATACCTAAAAAGGTGATGCACTGATGAGGAATGAGGGAAGACTTGTTGAAGTTGATAAGCCACCCTAGCCTTGACAGCGTATCTAGGCAAATCTGCACGTTTTCTGAGCAAACTTGAAGAGAGCTCCCTTTGACAAGAAGGTCGTCCAAATAGGGAACGACCAGGACACCTCTGGGGTGTAAAATGGACATGACGGCCGCCATGACCTTTGTGAAGACCCGAGGCGCGGTGGCCAGCCCAAAGGGGAGGGCCCTGAATTGGAAATGACAGTGTCCTACGGCAAACGAAGGAACCGTTGATGAGATACACATATGGGAATGTGTAAATAAGCATCTTGAACGTCTATGGAAGCTACGAATTCTCCCGGTTCCATGGCGGCTAGCACTGCTCTCAATGATTCCATTCGGAAGGTCTGAATCTGTACGAATCTGTTCAGCCTTTTGAGGTTCAAGATAGGGCGGACAGAGCCATCTTTTTTGGGAATGACCAAAAGGTTTGAATAGAAACCTTTGCCGCGCTGTTTCAGGGGCACTGGAATGATAACGTTTGCCTTCTGTAAAGAGGCTATGGCCTGAAATAAGGCCTGGCTTTGAGTTTTGGACTTTGGAAGACGAGAACGCAGAAACCTGTTGGCCGGCAGGGAATGGAAATCGATCTTGTAACCCGAGGTGACGATTTCTCGAACTCAAGCATCGTGAGTGTGGTCTAGCCAGATATCCCGAAAAAGCAGAAGCCGCCCTCCAACAGGAGTCGGATCTGGGGGATACCTGGCGTCATGCTGAGGGGGCCTGTACAGGGTGAGGTCCTTTGGGTTTAGGTTGCTTGGAGTGGGAACGCCAGGAAGAGCCCCTTGAGGGACCGGATCCTCGATATGAGCGTTGGGACGATCCTTGGGCTGATGGCTTTTGGGGGGCAGGCCGAAAAGGTTGCCTGCGCCAAGGGGATTTCTTTAAAATTCCTGGATACAGGCCGCTTTTGTGGTAGAATGGTACTTTTACCACCCGTCGTCTCAGATATGAGTTTGTCCAAGGATTCTCCAAACAGACGAAGGCCATGGAAGGGGAGTGTGGACAGGGATTTCTTGGAGGCACTGACCGCATTCCATATCTTTAGCCAAAGGACTCTGCGGGCAAAGACAGCATTGGCTGCCGTTAGTGCTGACAAACTAGCTGCATCTAGGGAGCCATGAAGAAAATAATTAGAGGCTAGAGAGAACAAATCAAGGATCTCAAAAGCCTCCGGAGGAATATTACAAGAACGAAGCATCCTGCGCAGGTTCTTATTCCACACACCCATAGCTCTCGCGACCCATGTCAAGGCAAACAGGGGGCGAAGAGAGGAGCCTGAAGCCTGGAAAATAGATTTGACCGCAGCATCAACTGCGCGGTCGGACGAGTCCTTGAGAGACGCGTTGTCTGAAACAGACATGACCGTGTGTTTAGCCATTCTGGATACTGGCGGATCCACAACGGGGGGTACTGACCAGGTCTTAACCATTTCAGATGGAAAGGGATAAGCGAATGAAGAGAAGGGTTTTTTTATTAAACCTTCTATCAGGGTGACCCCACCGTTTAGATATAATTTGACGAAAAACCGGATCCTGGGCAAAGGACTTAGGAGGCTTCTTGGCCTGCTTGATTGCGACTGAGAAGTCGGGTCCGGAGGCTGATCAGAAATCGACAGAGTGATTGACAGCCGAAATTAGTGTGTCTTCTATATGCCTAGACTCAGAAAGGACATCTGAATCAGAGTCAGAGTCTTGAGAATCGTGACTACTAAAAGTCACGGAACCTCGGTCAGACTGACCATCGTCCGAGTCGGATGAGGCGTAGAAGTCGCAATGGCGCCTTTTGGAAACAGCCTTTTTACGTTCTGGGGAAGAGGGACCAGACGAAGCAGGCGGGCTCCTCTGAGGGAGCTGAGCCGGGGGAAGGCTGTGGGAGCCTGTGGAAGGCTGGGATATCTGAGCGGCAAGGTCCTCTATCCCAGAGCGGTATATAGCGCTGCAGAAGTGCAGAGCCAAGGAGGCGATCTCACCCGTGTCTGCTCCCCACGTAGAAAATGGCGTCCAGCGTTCCTGGCAGCATGGAGGAGTGAGACGGCCCCTGGAGGCTGATTGGTCCTAGGGCTGGGACTAAGCATGACGGCCAATCAGAAGGAGAGCCGCTGCGACTGAGGGAGCGGCTTCCAGAGCAGTGAGACGGGGCGTTGCTAGAATGCAGGCCGACGCCGGGGGCTAAAATAATGAGGCTCCCCGGAATCACGGCCTGCATCGCCCCACCGGCGCCTTTTCAGGCGGCGGTTTGGATGCAGGGGACAGATGACTCGTCGTCTCCCTACCTGCTCCTGGCTGAAGACGCGTCGGTCCGGTGATGTGGGGATCTCGGTGACGCATCTTCGGCTCAAGGCTGAAGCAGGTCCTCGGCTCTGCTTAGCCCTCTGGAGCTACCTTGGTGTGAGGTGCTTCCAGGGAGCCTGGAGGGGTACGCAGACCCGACCACTTGGGCGCAAGGGAAGACTGACGGCTTGTGCACGCCAGGTTTCCTCTGCCCGTACACGGGGGGAACGAGGGTGGCAAGGCACCCTGGTATTGCCCCATAATCAAAAATAGAATGAATAAGAAAAAAACAAAATAAAAAATGAAAACAAAATAAGCTGGCCTGAGGCACCTGGTAGGGCTCAGGCCAGACATGTCAGCTTCACTGCTGACACTAGAAAAAAACTGAGCTAGTTTCCTGTCTAGCTAGGGTATATGCTGTGGGGGGAGGAGCTACCACTTTTTCAAATCTAGTGTCACACCTCCCTAGAGACATCATAATACCCACTGTCTGTGTCCCCTGTTGTGAATGTTAGTTATGTCTTGGCTGCTAGGAGGCTCCCTCTGGTGGCCAGGAAGGGTTTGGACAGAGACCAGGTGGGTTGTGCAGTGGGTGTTTCCTTTCCTAACTCTAGGCTTATTTAAGTCCTGGTCTGATTGCAGGCTGTTGCCGGATGTCAGTTGTTCTTTGTATCTCCAGCCTGCTTAATCCTGTTCTACATTTCATCCACTCCAGATAAGTTCTTGCTCTTTATTTATTGCCTGGTTCTTTTGCTTATCTGGGTTTGTCATTTGTTGTGGTTGGTTTCAGTTTATTTCCTTCCAGGGATTTTCCCCCTCAGTGGATTGTTGAGGAACTCTGGGGGGCTTGCTATTCTTGTCTATTTTCTGAGGCAGAGAGTTATTCATCTTTCCTACCTTTAGGATAGTTAGTTCTCCGGCTGGGTTCGCGGTGCACAGGATGTTAGTTCACCCCTCGGCTACTTCTAGTTGTGTTGGTTAGTAAGGGGATGGCGGCCAGATTAGTTGCCAAGGCTCTTGTCACCTTTTTGCCAATGATTTGTGGTGATCTTCCATGGTTCCGGATGATAACAGTCCCCCAATGAAAAGGCGAGAAAGGAATAAACACTTTACTTTACCATCTCCAGTGCTGTAATCCCTCATGTCTCCCTCCGTGCTGCTGAGCTCCTGCACTTCCTGGTGCCGGTCATGTGATCGGCACAGCAGAGTAACATGATCTCTGCGTGCCTGATCACAGTGGCAGCAGTGAGATCAGGGAGACACGCTGGAGGAGGTAAGTAAAGCTATTTTATTTTAGGATGGGCAGCAGCATGGGGGCCATATCTAACACGGGGGGGCATGTGCAATCAAAGGGGGGTGCAGGCAGGCAGATATAATATGCGCTGCTCCCCCAGCCCATCGCCACGGTGTGGTTTCAGCACCACAGTGATGGACAGCGGCAGTGCATATTATATGAGCGGGAGCAGATCTAATGCTGCCTCCTGCAGCCTCTACCAGCCTCCCCCAGCACCACTCCAGAGTTGCCCCCACCTCCCCTGGACCCGTATATTCGGATTATAAGACACACTCCCTACTTTCCCCCAAAATTTGGGGGAACAAAAGTGCGTCTTACAAAGCGAAAAATCCGGTAACAATCAGCATCCAGGTAGAATGAAGAAAGCAAACAGCTTTTGTTTTGGATCTTGATTGTTCTTCCATCTAACTTCATATAGTAAAACTGATGTGTCAGTATGATGCCTCAGGTCAGTACGAGTTCGTAGATACCAAATATGTATACTTTTATTTTTATCTAAGGGGTTCAAAAATATTCAGACGTTTGTCCAAATAATGCTTTTGGTGCCATTTTCTGAGACCTGTAGCGTACTCATTTTTCGGGATGTGGGGCTCAGTGATAGCTTATTTTTTGCTTCTTGAGCAGAAGTTCTTAATTAAAACATTTTTGTGTGGATACTACGTTTTGATCGCCTGTTATTGCATTTTTTTTTCAATATTCTTTTTATTATAGTGCAAAAATAGCATATGAAACACAATGCACACCATTGTTCACAGCAAAAAAATTGACATAACGTAACATAAAACAATGAATATATGTCAGAAACTATAAGGTACTCGAATCCTGGAGGGAAGGATTTAGATCCAAAGATCGGTCCACAGTTCCAGATAATCTTTCTTCCTTTGTCGGAAATACCTCAGTAAGGTGTGTTTACCATTGCAGTCCATGTGAAATCAACAATAAACTTTTGTGAATACTCAACATTAGTGAAATGAACATATGTAAAACATGTCAATAGTAGGATGGGGGGTGTAAAGAAAGGTAAGGACAGTTTCAAGAAGATAGTGAGAGACAAGAGGCTTGAGTGGGGATTGATTTAGATCAGAAATATATCATGGCTGGCTCGGGGAAGGGGGGTGGTAGCAGGTCAAGAGCCTGCTATTGTATTTTAAAAATGTTTAGCAGTGACCAAAAAACATAATTTTGGCATTTGGAATTTTTTTTCTTGCCACACCATGTACTGATCAGATTATTTGATTTTATATTTTGACTAGTTGTAGTACCCGCTGTTGCCTGGGATAGTAGCTGTCTCTCTGTCTCTCTCCCACTCTCCTTCTGTCCCAGCCTCTGTCTGTCTCCCTCTCTGTCTGTCTCCCTCTCTGTCTGTCTCCCTCTCTGTCTGTCTCCCTCTCTGTCTGTCTCTCTGTCTGTCTGTCTGTCTCTCTTTCCCTGTCTGTCTGTTTCTTTCTCTGTCTGTCTCTTTCCCTCTCTGTCTCTCTATCTCTTGCCCAGTCCGTCTCTTGCCCAGTCCGTCTCTTGCCCAGTCCGTCTCTTGCCCAGTCCGTCTCTTGCCCAGTCCGTCTCTTGCCCTGTCCGTCTCTTGCCCTGTCCGTCTCTTGCCCTGTCCGTCTCTTGCCCTGTCCGTCTCTTGCCCTGTCCGTCTCTTGCCCTGTCCGTCTCTTGCCCTGTCCGTCTCTTGCCCTGTCCGTCTCTTGCCCTGTCCGTCTCTTGCCCTGTCCGTCTCTTTCCCTGTCCGTCTCTTTCCCTGTCCGTCTCTTTCCCTGTCCGTCTCTTTCCCTGTCCGTCTCTTGTCCCTGTCCGTCTCTTGTCCCTGTCCGTCTCTTGTCCCTGTCCGTCTCTTGTCCCTGTCCGTCTCTTGTCCCTGTCCGTCTCTTGTCCCTGTCTGCCTCTGTCTGTCTCTTTCTCTGTATGGCCACCGCTGATGCAGGCAGTCGCCGAACCGAATGTCCATCGGGTGGGCGCCATTCCCTATGTGTGCGGTGTCCCTGCCATTGGTAAGCCTTCAGAATGTTGTCTGATCTTCCTATGCACCTTACATTGTGGGGAAGCATGGACTGAGGTGTTGACTATTATATTCACCTTGAGGGATATTGTCAGTGCATTTAATTTTGGTGACTAACTTTGAATTTTCACTGTATGGGATTTTACCCTTAATGCAATAATTGTACTGTGGATATAAAATAATATAATATATATTGATCTATATTGACTACCAATTTCCCTCTAATAGTATTAACTGTTTAGGCACCACCGGGGTTGTGCGCCCTTTTTGTATGCTCCTCTTTTTTCTACCTTGCACCTATTTAATAATAAAAGCATTATAAATATTGAAAATGATGGTTGATCGTGTTTTTTCTTTCTGTTGTGTATGCGGTGTCTGTGCAAAATTTTGTGATTGTAAGGCTATGTGCGCATGTGTGCGCTCTGCACCGCAACTAAAAGGTGCGCTTCAGAGCACAGCTGAAAAGCTCCGTTCTGAAGCGCATGGTGCCGGCAGAGAACGTGCACTCTGCATGCTGCCTCTCCCTATAGACAGCATGCAAACCGCACGGAAGAAGTGACATGTCACTTCTTAGAACGCAGCGATTCGGGCAGCAGCTGAATCGCTGCGTTTTAATATGCCACGTGCGCACGGCTCCCGCACAATCTCCATAGACTGTGCAGGGGACGCAGGACGCATGCAGTTACGCTGCGCTGCAGATCGCAGCGTAACTGCATGTAATACGCACACGTGCGCACATAGCCTATATGTGACGGTGCGGATTCCTACATATACAAACATACATTCATACATACACTCAGCTTTATATATTAGATAGAGAGGGCATTTCTGAACCCGGCAATATTAAATGTGTATTTTTTTTTTTTATTTTAACTGTTTAATTTCAATGGATTGAATGGGGGTGATTTGAACTTTTAGGGGGTTTTTTATTACATATTTTCAAAAACTTTTTTTTACATTTTTTATTTATCTTACTAATCCCCCTAGGGGACTTAATGGATCAGCTGTCTGATCGCCTGGGCATTTCTGCTGATGAGAGCTTTACAGCTCTGATCAATAGAAATGCAGCATTCCTGTGAGAGCCGGCGCTCTATCAGCTATCACAGGAAATATGTCATGATAGTGACAGGGGTCATCACATGACCCTTCTCTACCATGAGAGGTGCAACGTAATATCTAATAGGTGGGTCGGGTTTTGCTAGTTATTCCCGCACCTGACTGCCTGCCTGTCCTTTGTCCCCCATGTCCTTCCTCCCCCTGTAATAACAGAGACAGTATACATCCGATCTCACAACTAAAGGTATGTTTAGAATCAGCAGGATAGCGCCATTATAGCAAAAGATATGGTTTATGTAGGAAAATCCTTGTGATTTGTCCTCTTTAAACCCTCAAGTGCTTTACAGAATTTTATAACAGTGAGCTGTGAAAATGAAAAACAAAATCCCCACAAATGTTTGCCCAAAATGTTCAATTTCATAAAGGTAACAGAGAAAATGGACCATACATTTGAATTTTGGATCGGTATCTTAACTGGAATAGATTGCAGATGCCAAGTTTGAAGAACCCGTGCCATAGCAAAACAGGAGAGAGTCCCACAGGTGATTCCATTTTGGAAACTACACATCTCAAAGAATTTATATAGGGGTATAGTGAGCATTTTTTACCCTCCTGCGAGTCACAGAATTGTATAACATTGAGCTGAATAAATTAAACTTTCCCAATTTTTCCAATACAATGTTGCTTTGAACCCAAGTTTTTAATTTTCAAAAGTCTAAAAGGAGAAAATGAACGGTACAATTTGTTATACAATTTCTTCTGAGTTTGCCAATACCCGATATGTTTGAAAACTATTTTTCAGGCACAATGCAAAGCTCAGAATGGAAAGAATGCCATATTGTAGTGTAGATTTTGCTGGTATGGTTTGAGGGTGTCATGTTATATTGCCTGACGTGCTAAAAAAGCAGACCCACCATAAGTGGGTCTCATTGGACCAACTACACCCCTTAATGAATTAAACTAGGGATGCAACGAGCATCTTGACAGCACATGTGGCACACAAAATGTTATACCATTCGGTGGTGAAAAAGAATAATTACATTTTTACCACTAAAATGTTTATAGCCGCTGGTTTTTATAATGGCTAATAGGAAAAAATTGGACGACACAGTTTTGTTGTGCAATTTCTCCTGAGTGAGCCAATATCCTATATGCAATTGGGAACTACTTTTCATGCACAGCGCAAAGCTCCGAAGGGAAGGAACGCCATATTATTGTGCAGATTTTGCTGTTAAAGGTTTTCGGGTGCAATGTCACTGAGGTGGCAGAATACCAGAAATCCCCATAAGTGACCTCATTTTACAAAATATACCTCTCAATTAATTCATAAGGGGGGAGCAGTGATTGTATTACACCACAGGTGTGTCAGAATTTTATACAATTTGGCGGTGAAGAAAAACTAATTACATTTTTACCACAAAAAAATTGTTTTAGCTCCAGATTTTACATTTTCATATGGGAAAATTGGTAACAATGGCACCAAAATATGTCACACAATATCTGCTTAGAGTAACAATACCCCATATGTGGTTCTACAGTATTGTTTAGGTATATGGCGAGACGTGCGAGAGAGGGAAGGAGCGCTATTTGACCCTTGGAGTACAGATTTTTCTACAATAGTTTGCAGACTCCATATACAGAGCCCTTTAGTTCCAGAAAAGCAGAATCACCCTCAAGTGTCTCATTTTGGAAATGACACCCATCTGAATTTATCCACAGATGTACTGACTATTTTAGCTCCATGGGTATTCTCCAGAAACAAGCAGCAATGGATGCTAATGTAGTGCCCATAGATTGTGCCCAGCTTGTGCTTCTAGAGACATGCACCAGGTAAATTAAGTGGGCTCTCCTTACTACAGACATGCCAAACATGTGGATGCTAGATGTTGGCATTTGGATTTGGGTGTGCGTCTTTTGCTGGATTTCTTTTTGGGGGAAGCCATGGCACCTTTCCACAGTCTTTGTGTTAAAAGTAACGTGGAATCCCCCTATACTTCAATGTACAGATGACGAACCTGAGAGGAGGCTTTTATTTTGTGTTTGTGGAGTGAGTTGAACATTTTACATTACATTTTGGATCCCATTTATCCTGTGCTCTTGTCATACTGAGTTTTGCACGAACTTCACCAACTCTCAGGGCAGCGTCAGACTCTGTTAACACTGCAGATTCTGACACTGTGCCTGATGGTTTCTCTGGTGTCTCTGATCAACACAGGCAGACTAAGAAGTCAACCTGGTGTGTGCTTAGCCATAGTAAGGCTAGCAAGAGTTAACATTTGCTACCCTGCTTGTTAGGCATGTTATGAGGAAGCCAATCACATCTGCTCCTCTCATATTTAAGCTGGATGAAAACTTCTACCCATGCCAGGTATAGGTTATACTCTGTTGGTCTGTGCGTTTCGGTGCAAGAGACTATCAGGAAAGTATTGCTTTTTCCTCGGAGTGTTTGTGGAGTTTACCCTTCATCTCATTGTTTCCATCCTGCTCATTTTCTTCCTCATCTTTTATTGTCTTATACCTCTGTGAGCGCGTGCTGTGTGACATAGTTTTGCTTTTCCCTGTCTGTCCAATTTTGTGGGTTTAATCTCACTCCTGTACTACTCAGGAGCAAGGCCAGGAATGAGACTCAGGCATCCCCACCTTTAGGGATATCCCTGAGACTAGGGATAGCATAGGGCCCCCTCTTCTGAGGGTCATCTTAGGAGTCTCGGGTTCCTGGTATCCCCATAGTCATCATGACAGCTCTATGCTGAGCACTTACTTTGGGGTTTACATCCAAATCTTCGAATGACTTGATTCACATCTTGAGGGATCCATTCGCTATATTGAGGCAGCAGAGTTACTTTGAAGTCTCTCTGGTCTCTGTTCAGTGATGTCTGTCTTTTTCAGAAGTGCACAAAAACGGTAGCCGACAGAAAAACTGTAGCTTAAAAAGCTGGACACTGCCTCATTATAGGCCAGAGAGAGTCCACAGTGTCTCCATGTCTCCATCTGCCTCATTATAGTGAATGTTTTGTCAGGGATTCCATCTGAATCTCGTATTTCTGAGACTTACACGTAAACCCCGATGTAAGCACTCAACGTAGTGCACAGGATAAACGTGAGCAGAGCCTTACTCCTCTTTTGGAGGCAGAATCTAATATATAAAGCTGAATGTGTGTATGTGTGTTTGTATGTATGTATGTCCGGGATTGGCATCCGCACCGTCGCAGCTACAGCCACAAAATTTTGCACACTCACACTTCTGGACCCCGAGAGCATCATAGGCTATGTTTTGATGGGAAATTTTAACCCAACGCTTTACAGTTATTCGCCAAACAACCTGTCTCCATTAAAGCGAATGGAGCTGGGAGTCACAGTGCAGCCAGAACTTCAGAAGAATGTGCAGCCACGCCCTTATATGGAATGTTGGCATGTCACAATGCAGCCAGGGAAAGAGACAGACACAAAGAGACAGACACAGACAAAGAGACAGACTGACAGGGAAAGAGACAGACAGGGAAAGAGAGGGAAAGAGAGAGACAGGTTAAGAGACAGACACAGACAGGTAAAGAGACAGACACAGACAAAGACAGAGACAGACACAGGGAAACAGACAGACAGGGAAAGAGAGGGAAAGAGACAGACAGGGAAAGAGAGGAAAAGAGAGGGACAGAGACAGACAGGGAAAGAAACAGACAGCGAAAGTGACAGAGATAGATAGACAGACAGGGAAAGAGATAGATAGACAGGGAAAGAGATTGAAACAGACGGAGAAAGAGACAGAGACAGTCAGAGACAGACAGGGAAAGAGACAGACAGACAAAGAGATAGAGAGAGAGAGACAGAGAGATATATACAGAGGGGGAGACAGACAGAGAATGTGAGAGAAACAGAGAGACAGTTACTATCCCGGGCAGCGTAGGATATTGTGTGCAGAATAAATTTTTGTTAATACATTCTATTTTGTTAACAACAGTTATTAACCCGGGCGAAGCCAGGTAGTACAGCTTGTAAACAAATAAATAGCAGGTGAAGAATGTATTTTACTTAGATTTTATGCCACTCAAGGGAAGGGGTTAAAACTTACAAGAACAGTTTGCTACGTTAAAGAAATGAACTGTATACATAAAAATTTGATGCTATACGATTGATCCGCAACTACAGACTTGAATAGTTGTGTCTCATCCGACATACAGAAAAAAAATATAGCATGCTGTGATTTTTTTTCAAGCGCAAAGTCGATATGTAAAAAAAAAACAAAAAAACATTTGAACAGACCAATTGAATAGTCTTTTAGTTTTCCCCTCCTTTTTTTGACAGACTGCACAGATATGGTTGTGAGAACAATCATTAACACAATTAAGCCAAATTCAATTGTTCTGTGCAGGTCAGTAAACACGCGCTGATAAATGACTGCTACATAGAAGCCCAAGACACTGGATCAGAATGTGTAAAATGGCATAACACTCATCACCTATAAACATTAAGATAAAGCCACCTGGACATTTAAGGTGGCTTTACACACTGCAATATCGCAAACGACATCGCTGTAACGTCACCGGTTTTGTGACGTTATAGCGACCTCCCCAGCGACATTGCAGTGTGTGAAACACATCAGCGACCTGGCCCCTGCTGTGAAGTTGCTGATCGCTACAAATCGTTCAAGACCATTCTTTGGTCCTTTGTTTCCCGCTGTGCAGCAAAGTCTCAGTGTGTAAAGGGGACTTTACAGCGACTTCGTTAGCGACTTCCCTTTCAAAAAGCTGCTTTACAACGTCCCCAATGACTAGCTAGGTCGCTCTGCAGGTCCGGATCGCTGTTGCGTCGTTGGCCAGGTTTGCCTGTTTGACAGCTCACCAGAGACTTTGTAGCGATCCCGGCCAGGTTGGGATCGCTGGTGGGATCGCTAGAAAGTTTCAGTGTGTAAAGGGGCCTTTATATTTCATGCTTTATTTCTTCACACAGGAGATAATTGTTGAAGGTATCTGATTAAATCTTAATATAATAAGAATCATCACATGATAGGATTTTAACAAAGCTCTGATCATAGCAAATGAGACGCACAAAATTGATGACAACATTAATTTTCCTCTAAAGATAAACATTCATCTGCACAGACTGCAATTATATGAAACATTAGAACATAGTTATAATGTGTCTTTATTACCCTACTGATCAATTTACATCTAAAAAAATAAGCGTAGGGGGTATCAAAAACAATATTCTTTTAACCCCTTCCCAACATATGCCATGAACAGAAGTTGTAAGGGATCTATGAATTGGGCTCAAGAGCTAAGTTTGCTCTATAATCAGTGGGAGCAAAATATACAACTGATGGAACAACCGTGATTTGAGGTAATTAGGTCTGTCTTTAAAGGGAACCAAACATCAGGATTTTAGTGTATAAGCTGCAGCCAGTGCAATAGTGGCACTATCAGGCACATTGTGTACATACCATCAGGGTGCAGCTTGCGTGTTTAGGCAGCGAAATCCAACTTTATAAAGTTTGAAAATTCGTGCACTTTTTGATTGACGTGTGCACCTCTGCTGCTAATGTCCGGGCGTGTTATGCACGTGTTCCCCGCCCCCCCACCAGCCTGTTCCTCCCTCTCTCCTGATGTCCGGGCGTGTTATGCACGTGTTCCTCGCCCCCCCACCAGCCTGTTCCTCCCTCTCTCCTGATGTCCGGGCGTGTTATGCACGTGTATCCCTGCCCCCCGCTGCCTGTTCCTCCCTCTCTCTGGCTGTATTTAAATTTCCCTCTTCAGTGACATGATGTCGGAGTTGGCGCCTGCGCATAGCGCTTATCTCCGGCGCCATGTTACTGAAGCCCACTGTACCGTGCAGCCGGGTGCACGTGAGGGCGGCGCATGCGCCCTCGCTTCTTCAGATCCTGTTGTGACCGCGGGAGCGTGCGTGGTTACAACAGGACTGGAGATCAGCTGACAGGAGGACGCAATTGCTACGCTACCAGCACAGCAGCTGCCTAGGACACCGGGGCTCAGGTGAGGTGAATTTACAATGCTGTGTGCGCGCCCCTGCGTTGACCTGAGCTCACCTTCTGAATGCCAGGTCACCGCAGGAAAGCACTCACAGCTGTGTGTGTCTGTGCTATGTGTGTGTGCAGTGTGTGTGTGTGTGTGTGTGTGTCTCTGTCTGTGCTATGTGTGTGATTCTCTGCAGTGTGTGTGTGTGTGTGTGCGTGCATGTGCAGTGTGTGTACGCGCAGTGTGTGCGCGCAGTGTGTGTGTGCAGTGTGTGTGTGTGCAGTGTGGTGTGTGTGTGTGTGTGCGCACGCTGTGTGTGGTGTGTGTGTGAAGTGTGGTGTGTGTGCGCACACTGTGTGGTGTGTGTGTGCGCACGCTGTGTGTGGTGTGTTTGTGCGCGCACTGTGTGTGGTGTGTGTGTGTGCGCACTGTGTGTGTGCGCGCACGCTGTGTGTGGTGTGTGTGTGTGTGTGCACGCTGTGTGTGGTGTGTGTGCACGCTGTGTGTGGTGTGTGTGTGTCTGTGCACGCTGTGTGTGGTGTTTGTGTGTGTGCGCACGCTGTGTGTGGTATGCGCACGCTGTGTGTGGTGTGTGTGCACACGCTGTGTGTGGTGTGTGTGTGTGTGCACGCTGTGTGTGGTGTGTGCGCACGCTGTGTGTGCGCACGCTGTGTGTGGTGTGTGTGTCTGGAATCCAGGCCTGGCATTACTGGAGTTTCCTCCAGTAGCCAGTCTGACGCTGCACTGAAGTGTGTTGGGTTTTTTTTCCAGATGATATTGGATCCGGATTGGACAACACGGGACCCTTGACCCAGGATTACTGCGGAGACGGGTTCTTTATTTCAATTAAGATGGACTCACTAATTGTGTTTTATTTCTAATAAAAATATTTTTCTGTGTTGTTTTTTTTTATCTTTACTAGAAATTCATGGTGGCCATGTCTAATATTGGCGTGACACCATGAATTTCGGGCTTAGGGCTAGCTGATAATACACACCTAGCCCTAACCCCATTATTACCCACCTGGCATCAGGGCAGCTGGAAGAGTTGGATACAGCGCCAGAAGATGGCGCTTCTATGAAAGCGCCATTTTCTGGGGTGGCTGCGGACTGCAATTCGCAGCGGGGGTGCCCAGAAAGCATGGGCACCCTGCACTGCAGATTCCAATCCCAAGCTGCCTAGTTGTACCTGGCTGGACTCAAAAATTGGGCGAAGCCCATGTCATTTTTTTTTTAATTGTTTCATGAAATTCATGAAATAAAAAAAAAAAGGGCTTCTCTATATTTTTGGTTCCCAGCTGGATACAAATAGGCAGCTGGGGGTTGGGGGCAGCCCGTAGCTACCTGCTGTACCTGGCTAGCATAGAAAAACATGGTGAAGCCCACGTCATTTTTTTTGGGGGGGGGGCGGGGCAAAAAATCCTGCATACAGTCCTAGATGGAGGATGCTGAGCCTTGCAGTTTGGCAGCTGCTGTCTGCTCTCCTGCATACACTAGTGGATGAAGTATGCTGAGCCTTATAGTTCTGCTCCCCCTGCTTCTCCCTCCTGCATACAGTCCTGGATGGAGCATGCTGAGCCTTGTAGTTCTGCAGCTGTCTGCTCTCCTGCATAGACTAGTGGAGAATGAAGAATATATTGAAGGAAATGACATCAGACCTTTTTTTCTTTTTAACAATCTTTAATGGAATTGTTCACTGTTAAAAAACGCATAAAAACGCAGTGAGCAAAAAAGCACCAAAATGCGGTAAAAACGCATGCTTTTTTGCCGCGTTTTTTCCTGCGGGTGCGTTTTTGTCTGCTCACTCATTTTTTTCTCCCTATCAGAGCAGAACCGCTCAGATCAGGAGAAATGCTCATCTCATGTAACCTGCAGTACTCGGCTGCTGGTTATAGGACCTGCGTCACGTGAGCTACAGGAGTAATCACAAGACCCAGTGCTAACATGACAACCATCGGATCCACGTGATCCCATCACGTGACTTCCTGTGGAGGCTGGTGATTATGCGAATAAAGCGATCGCCATTACAATGGCGCTGTGAGATTTTTACAGTGCTATTTAAGGGGTTGACAGGTACAGGTGGATAGCGAATCCACTCGCGCCTGCAAGGCACACGTCAGCTGCACAAATCAGCTGACATTTGCGCTGATTGCTGCTGGCTATCTGCGTCTGCCAGTGTGGATTACCAAAATGAGTGCAGGGACGGAAAATATTTAAACGGATTTGTTAAGGAGTTGATAAATGCATTAACAAAAACGCGGCCAAAATCTTGATCTTTCATAGTTTTTTTTGGTCAGAAGCTGTGTTTCTGTGGCCAGAGGTAAAAAAGATGCAGCGTGCTGTCATAGCCATTGAGTTATGTGTCTGCAAAGCTGCTCAAGTTCTTGTACATTTTCTCAATATTTCAATACCTTTGTTTAAATTAAAAAACAAAACATTTTAAAATAATTGTTTTGTTTTTTGGGAATAGGTTCTGTTGCCCCCATGTAGTAGTTTTCAGACACTTAGTATTATGGTGCCCTTTATAATATATGTAGGACTATGAGGTGCATTAGATTATACGGACGACTATATGGGGCACATTACTATATGGAGGACTGTATGCTGGAGGGAGAGGCAGGGGGAGCAGAACTACAAGGCTCAGCATACTCCATCCACTAGTGTATGCAGGAGAGCAGGCAGCAGCTGCCAAACTACAAGGCTCAGCATCCTCCATCTAGGACTGTATGCAGGATTTTTTGCCCCCCCCCCTCCTTTTCCCAAAAAAAAAATGACGTGGGCTTCACCATATTTTTGTATGCTAGTCAGGTACAGCAGGCAGGAGCGGCTGCCCCCAACCCCCAGCTGCCTATTTGTACCTAGCTGGGAACTAAAAAATATAGGGAAGCCCTTTTTTTTTTAATTTCATGTATTTCATGAAATAATTAAAAAAAAAAATGACATGGGCTTCACCCAATTTTTGAGTCCAGCCAGGTACAACTAGGCAGCTGGGGATCGGAATCCGCAATGCAGAGTGCCCAAGCTTTCTGGGCACCCCAGATGCGAATTGCAGTCCGCAGCCACCCCAGAAAATGGCGCTTTCATAGAAGCGCCATCTTCTGGCACTGTATCCAACTCTTCCAGCTGCCCTGATGCCGGGTGGCTCACTGGGTATTAATGGGGCTAGGGCTAGCTGTATATTATCAACTGGCCCTAAGCCCGAAATTCATGGTGTCACTCCAATATAAGACATGGCCACCATGAATTTCTAGTAAACATAAAAAAAACACAATACACAGAAAAATATTTTTATTAGAAATAAAACACAACACAATTGGTGACTCCATCTTAATTGAAATAAAGAACCCCTCTCCGCAGTAATCCTGGGTCAAGGGTCCAGCACCGTCCAATCCGGATCCAATATCATCTGAAGAAAAAAAAACCCTGCAAACTTCAGTACAGCGTCGGACTGGCTACCGGAGGAAACTCCAGTAATGCCAGGCCTGGATTCAGGACACACACACACACACACACACACACACCACGTGCGCACATACACACACACAGAGCGTGCGCACACACACACACCACACACAGCGTGCGCACACACACACACCACACACAGCGTGCGCACACACACACACCACACACAGCGTGCACACACACACACCACACACAGCGTGCACACACACACACACACACAGCGTGCGCACACACACACACACACAGCGTGCGCACACACACACACACAGCGTGCGCACACACACACCACACACACAGCGTGCACACACACACACTGCACACACACACACAGCGTGCGCACACACACCACACACAGCGTGCGCACACACACCACACACAGCGTGCGCACACACACACCACACACAGCGTGCGCACACACACCACACTGCACACACACACTGCGCACACACACTGCACAGAATCACACACATAGCACAGACGCACACGCACACACACACACACACACACACTGCACACACACATAGCACAGACACACAGCTGTGAGTGCTTTCCTGCGGTGACCTGGCATTCAGAAGGTGAGCTCAGGTCAACGCAGGGGCGCACACACGGCATTGTGAACTCACCTCACCTGAGCCCCGGTGTCCTAGGCGGCTGCTGTGCTGGAAGTGTAGCAATCGTGTCCTCCTGTCAGCTGATCTCCAGTCCTGTTGTAACCACGCGCGCTCCCGCGGTCACAACGGGATCTGAAGAAGCGAAGGCGCATGCGCCGCCCTCTCGTGCACTCGGCTGCACGGTACAGCGGGCTTCAGTAACATGGCGCCAGAGATAAGCTCTATGCGCAGGCGCCAACTCCGACGTCATGTCACTGAAGAGGGAAATTTAAATACAGCCAGGTAGAGGGAGGAACATGCAGCGGGGGGCGGGGATACACGTGCATAACACGCCCGGACATCAGGAGAGAGGGAGGAACAGGCTGGTGGGGGGGCGGGGAACACGTGCATAACACGCCCGGACATCAGGAGAGAGGGAGGAACAGGCTGGTGGGGTGGGGGGCGGAGATACACGTGCATAACACGCCCCGACATCAGGTGAGAGGGAAGAACAGGCTGGTGGGGGGGCGGGGAACACGTGCATAACACGCCCGGACATTAGCAGCAGGTGGACGAGGTGCACACGTCAATCAAAAAGTGCACGAATTTTCAAACTTTATAAAGTTGGATTTCGCTGCCTAAACACCCGAGCTGCACCCTGATGGTATGTACACAATGTGCCTGATAGTGCCAGTACTGCACTGGCTGCAGCTTATACACGAAAATCCTGATGTTTGGTTCCCTTTAATACTTTAAGGTCTGTGTGCACTGGGAAATTTGCTTTTCTTAAGAAAAATCTGCACCCTCTGGCAGATTTCCGTGCCCGTGGCAAAAACCGCGGTAAAAACACACTTGAGGTTTTGCGCGTTTTTTCATTATCTATGGCAAAAACACAGGTACCTGCGGAAAAGAAGTGACATGCTACTTCTTTTTTGCTGCAGAAAAGCTGCAGAAATTCTGCAGCAAAACCTATAGGAAAAAAAAAGCGGTGTGCTCACAGCATTTTGGTTTTCCCATAGGTTTTGCTGGGGAAGGACTGCAAAAAGGTTATGCACAAAAAACGCTCCTTTTCTGCAGTAAAAACCGCGTCAAATCCGCGGCAAAAAACTCAGTGTGCGCACAGGGCCTTAAACGGTGAGATTGGGGGCCTTATTCTGTAACATCACTGATATCCCTAAAACTTTATGACAGGGTCCAATGGTTTGTCATAACAGCAGGGGCCCTAATGAATGCCCCCAAGTCTGCCTTCATATTAATCCTCTTAAAGGGGTTTTCCCACAAAGTACATGTTACTCAATTTCCACTATTGGATGTGCTTAAAAAAAATGTTCCTGTGCTGAGATAATCTTATAAATATGCCCCTGCTATGTACTGTGTAATTGCTGTGTCTGACCATACAGGAACATGGTCTAATCATACCACAGCTCCTGGGCCTGGGAGGACATGAAATGTGGAAATTATCATTTTTCCAAGATTTATTGATTAAAATTTACTTTGTTTAAGATAAAAAAAACCCTTAAACCCCTTTCACGACCTATGAAGTCATAGGTTGTGTACTTCCCTTTGATGCGGGCTCGGTATTGGAGATCTGCCTGACGCTGTTAACTAGTTAAATCCTGCTTGTAATCTCTGACAGTGGGATTCAACGCGCGCTGGCAGGGAGCGTGTCATTCCCGGCTCCCATCGGTAGCCCTGTGACATGATCGCGGGGCGCCAATGGGTTGTCATGGTAGCCATGGGTCAGTTGATGACCCCTGTGTCTGTCATGACATACTTCCTGTGAAGGTCGGCTGAGCACTGGCGTTCATATGAAGACAGCATTTCTGTAATACAGAGCAATGCTTAAGCACCGCTCTGTTCAGCACTAGCGATCGGAAGATCGCAGTTTCAGGTAGTAGAAAAAACAACAAAAACATGGGGAAAAGAAGTTTTAAAAAATTTTTTAAAAACACAAAAGTTCAAATGACTCCATTGAAAATAAAACAATAAAAAATAAAAAAAGTACATATATTTGGTATTGCAAAGTTCAGAAATGTCCAAAAATATTGTGGAATTGCACTTTTTTTTTCACAGCGCCTGGAATCTTTATCACGTTTTTCAGTACACTATAGGGTACAATTAATGGTTTATTTCAAAAGTACTTGTCCAGCAAAAAACAAGCCCTCATACAGCTATACTGACGGAAAACAAAAAACAAAAAAGTTATGGCTCTTAGAATGGGATGAAAAAACTAAAACAAAAAATCGGAAAATCGCCGGGTGATGAAGGGGTTAACACCTGCCTCATGGCTTAACAAGTGAATTTGACAATCACAACACACTCCAATATAAAGGTACTTCAGTGTATTATACAAGTGATCAAGTATGCTCAAGTATCATTATGGGACTAAAGGAAAAAAATAAGTTTAATTAATTTTTTACACATATAAAAATCTGATAGATTTTACAGGTGTTGCAGAGTTACAAATTTCAGCAGAGTCAACAGATTCAGTCATGGTGGGAGAAATGTTTTACTTTGGATATATAGCAAGCATTACCTTTTTCATCATAAGGTCTCGGTTCCCCTTGGGATTAACATAGCTGAGTGCAATCTGATAAAACATCAGATTGCACGCGCACCAGTGGAAAACTATGAGGCAGTGTCCATTTGCGATTGATTTCTCATGCCATGTCGGCAAGAATTGCAGCATGCTGCGTTTGGCAGTGAGTCTTGGCTCACACGCACCCATACAAGTTCTATGAAACATCATAGATGTGAAACATCATCATGTGAAACATCGCACTGCACTCGCATGTCATCTGATTGCAGTGCGATGTACGTAGAGGCAGGCAGCGGAGCAGAGGGAGAAAGTGATCCCTCTCCCTCTTCTCCACAGCTGTGATCCGATCACAAGATCGGATAACAGTCGCATTACCTTTGGCTGACACTCGCAGCAGAGGGTCATTAGCATATCGCTTCCGATGCTCTCACATCGGAAGCTATGTGCAAGTGGTACTGAGGACTTAATATGGAAGAAAAGAGAAAGATTAAGATAAATCAAGCCAGAGAGGTAACGCAGTAAAGTCTAAAACAGCCTGCTAAAGATAGTCTCTCAGGATAAGGCTACATTCACACGACCGTCCCATTTTTGCGGCACTCCTGACGTCAGCGCTGGTTACTAAGATCAATGACCGCTGCGTTCACACACGAGGTATCGTGAGCGGCCCGTGACATCACTGCTAGTCACAGTCCCGGCCACCCGCGTAGAAGTCAATGACAAGCGCTGACGTCAGGAGTGCAGGACTTCATCACCGCAGGTAATGAACTTTACTAACCTCCTGACGGCAACGCTCATGATCCCCGTGGCTGCTCACACACTGCTGTGCAGGTAGATGCTGACACACTGCTTTCCGGGCAGATGTTGACACACTGCTGGGCGGGCAGATGCTGACACACTGCAGTGCAGGCAGCTGCTGACACTGCAGTGCGGGCAGCCGCGGGGCTGGCATGGGAGCGGGACACAGACTGCAGGGGCATCCGACGGAAGTTACACGGAAGTGCTTCCGTGTAGCTTCTGGTGATTTTACGGACCCATTGACTTGTATTGAGTCACGGTCCGTTATCACGGAACAGAATACGACATGTTCCATAATGGAACGGACATACGGCATCCAATGTTTTTTTTTGTAGGCACAGATGCACACAGAAGAGCTACCGTGTGCCATCCGATCCTACACAAAAGACATTGAAAAGATGGTCCTGTCCGTGGGTCCGCAAAAAAACAGGAACTGAACAGGACAGACGGACCGGTCGTCTGAATAAGCCCTTAGCCTGCATTTGTTGTATACACAAACACCCATTCTCCAAAGCTAGGGCTGAGTTCATTAGGGTCAACTTCTTCATCAGTTTGGGATCTCTCTTCAATGTCTTTGTGAAAAATATCTGTACTTATTCTCTTCATTAGGCACCAATATAAGTCCAGAAGTCCCCACTCTTACCCCTTTACGATCATTCACTGCTGTGATGCCTGCCTGGAGCCACAGACTCCAGATCGGTGAAACAGGTGAATAGAGGCAACCGTCCACAAAGCAGGAACCCAGACACCGCAACCCTTTAACCCGTATACAGGGATTTGGAATTACAACAGGGCCTAGGTGATCACTGCCCACAGAAGACTGTGGTTCTGAGAAGAGCAGTAACCAGGCAGGGTCAAATCCAGAAGGTAGAACAGGGACAAAAATCGTCAGGCGGGAGAGTGGTCAGATATCAGGCTAAGGGTCAAAACCGAAACTAGCAGCGAAGTACAGAAACGGCAGGCAGAAGAGTGGTCAGGCAAACAAGCTAAGGGTCAAAACTGGAGCTAGCAGCGAAGTACAGGAATGGCAGGCAGAAGAGTGGTAAGGTAGTCAAGCTAAGGCTAATACACGGGAATACAAACAAACAGCAAGGAACCAGAGTCTAGCAGGGAATTACAGGACTATATCTGGAACCTGCTAGCAGAAGGGAGAAAGCATAAGAGGGGTGTGGTGCCTTCTCATTGGCCCCAGCTGAAAGGCAGCTACTCCAGTCAGAAGGCACACATCACTACAGTCAACTAGTGGTACTGCAGGTCCTAGTAAAACCCAGCCTAATAGATGAGCGCCCAGCAGAGCCACTGACTGCTCCCTCGTCCCCAGCGCCGCCCACGGTGGTGACGCGGCGGCGTCTGGTGATTGAGGCAGAAATCGACTCTGGTGGAGACGTGACAACTGAACATGTACGGCATAAGATGGGAGCGTATGTGTCGGTCCACCCAATATCCGTTAGAACATGATCGTAGGGTTCCGATGAGTTGCTATGAATGTCGGAGGTCTTTTGAAGACTCCTGTGCCTGCCATAAGAGAGCTCAGTTGAAGCCCCGAGTGCAGCTGGTCTTCAAAGGAGAGCGTAATATTTGCTAAATACATAAGTAGTATGTGATCAGATGATGGCAGATTCTAGTACCCAAAATGGGATAACATATAAAGTGAAAAATAAAAGTTTGAAAAAATAGTTTTTATTAAAAAAACACATAAAAATCTAAATCTTTCCCCCTTTTCCCTCTATTAAAAATAAAGATATTTAAAAAATACACTTATGTGCTATCGTCATGTCAATAAAAGTCAGATCTATCAAAATATGAAATTAATTAACCAGATTGGTAAACAATGGTTTATTGATTGGGTTAATTAAATGTTACTAAGTACACCCGGCTTCATACAGCGCAAGGCCGGAAGTGCCCGGAATTCAGAAGCGCGGTCACAGCGAACACAGGTACACACGTCACCACTGGTGATGCTGCATTGAATAGCACGCCCCTGTGGGCATACTAAGAGGGCGGACTAGTCGGGGGATATAACGCCCTTGGGACTGGTCCCCGTGCTCATTAGCATAAGATAAAAGATATTTAGAAATGCTTTTTCTAAAGATCCCTGTATCTATGCTAGTGTATACAAGGACGGTTAGCCAGGGATTAGCAATATGGACCCAGAACTGCTCGTAGCTTTCGTGAAGCCTCATTAGCCGTTCTAGTTCGCTCCTCCAGGCCAGTAATTGGTATCTTCAATCCAGTGGATTCACTAATCCTGTGCTCGCCCGGTGAGCATGACCAGGTAGATTGCTTTTAATTGTCAAGAATTGTGGCATAGAGTTTGACCAGTGAAGTGGCCCATTGTCTGAGAAATTTTATTAATAATACTAATTATTAATATATTAGAAAATGAAAAGAGCTAAACGTATCTTATAATATGAATATGGTATAAAGACATAAATATGTAAATTAAAAATTAAACTACTGATTGAAACAGTCATTAATATCTAATTGAAGCATATGATATAAAAATGACAAAAAAAGTTATAAACCGTCCTATGAATCTTTGGAAAGGACACAATGTCCTTCTTCCAGAAAGTAGCATTATTAGGAAGCGTTACTGCTCTTAAATCTCACACCTTCCAGCATGATCAGTATTCATATCACACATTTCTTATGATAAAACGGGGGAAAAAAGAAAGCAAATTTTCAGGTGACAAGATAAGATACCTACAAAATAGCATGACCCTAAGCAGGGAAGCAAGATGACAACAGATCTGAAAGAACTACGGAAAAATGTGAATACATTTACCTGGCTTTACAAGTTTTGAACACTATTACCAATTATATACAGGAAAAAGGGTGAATTAACCAGTATATCTGTAAGTGAAAAAATTGTCTTAATGAAATTGCTATTACTTGTTGCAGCAAAACATCCTTTTTATTTTTTAAAGAGAACGTGTTATCTTCAGATTTTACTTTAAAAATTATTTGTAAATGCTAAATGTTAATTTCTACTTTTTCTCTTTAAAGAGGTGGTTCACCGCTCTGTAATAGTGACCACATCCCTGTAAAACTGATAGGGAAGGATTTTTCTAAATACCTTGATCAGCCAATTATGCCTGTGAGCGGCACTATTGCTGTCCGCTCATCCCCAAGAAGTGACCCCCCCCTCCCTCTGGGCTCTATGACCTCCGGGATCCGGTGATGTCAGGTCAACTTCCAGTTGACCTGACACCATCGAGGCTGACACCAGTCTTCCTGAGTGACTGGGCTGTGAGTGGCATTTCACCGTTCATTACAGCCCAGTGCCACAGCACAGCATCTCGCGCGCTCTCCTGCGCTGTAAGCAGGACCAATGCTGGGATGTGCTGTGCACATGATCCGGATTACAGTGTGTTCTAGACCCAGTGTCATACCTCCTGCACGAGAACGCAGCGTCAGTGTCCACGATCAGGGATCTCGGCCCTGCGAATTTTCACTGTGTTCTTCCCGCTGTGAACACTTGCCTCTCTGCAAGCATTAAATTGACATGCTGTGGCTCAGAAAGCCGCGCTGCATATCATTTTAAGCTCTGGAAAAAAAGAGGCACAGTGGGCATGGGATTTCTATAAATCCCATCCACTGTGCTTCTACTGTACAAAGCAGTGTTGTAGAAGCAGGGAAAACATGCTGCATACAAAACATTGCAAGCACTGATCATGTACAGATACTGGAAGCTGCAGTGGAGGCTCAGCATTAGACCTGGGAAGTATGAGTACAGCAGTTTGTTTTTTGATGTTTTACAAACTGCAGCCTGAGGAAAGGAGTTTTCCGAAACAGAAAAAGGGGCTTTACACGCTACGACATCACTAGCGATTGCTAGCGATGTTGCGAGCGATAGCACCCGCCCCCGTCGTACGTGCGACATGTGGTGATCGCTGCCGTAGCGAACAATATCGCTACGGCAGCGTCACATGCACATACCTGTTCAGCGACGTCGCTGTTGCTGCCGAACAATCCCTCCTTCAAGGCCGCCAAACGGCCGCCCAATAGAAGAGGAGGGGAGGAGATGAGCGGCCGGAACATGCCGCCCACCTCCTTACTTCCTTCTTTTCCGGTGAACGCAGGTAGGATGATGTTTGTTGTTTCTGCGGTGTCACACACAGCGATGTGTGGTGCCGCAGGAACGACGAACAACTAGCGGCATGCACCACCAACGATAATATGAAAAGGAGCGATGTGTCAACAATCAACGATTTGTGCCGCTTTTGCGATCGTTGATCGCTGCTCCTAGCTGTCACACGCTGCGATGTCGCTAACGACGCCGGATGTGGGTTATAAACACTGTGACCCCGACGATATATTGTTAGCGATGTTGCAGCATGTAAAGCCCCCTTTAGGGTATATGCGAATGCAGCAGTTTTTGTTTGACAACAAGACAGCACCCTCTGGTAGATTTTGACAACTGTAAACACTGTGTTTGGCAAAAAAAAAAAAACGCATCCGTATTTCCAGCTTTTTTGCTTTTGCGTTTTTTTAAAGGAGAAAAAAAATATGATCAGATATGATACATGATAGGTAGCTAGAATAGATAAATATAAATAGATTGAAAGAAAGAACATATAGAATAGATAATTCGAAGAACAGATAGAATAGACAGAAAGAAAGAACAAAATAGCTCTATAGAGGGATAGCTATCTTGGTCAGCTGATTTTTTACCTTTTTTGGGTAAAAATAATGACGTGGGCTCCTGCCCGTTTTTCATATCCAGCACAGGAGCAGCAGCAGCTGCAGGCTGCAACCCTCAGCTGTCTGTTGTACCTTGGCTGGTTATGAAAAATAGAAGGGATCCCACACTTATTTTTCTTAATAATTTGATTTAAAAAAAAAATGACGTGGGTTCCCCCTCATTTTTCTCAAACCAGGAAAGGTACAGCAGACAACTGGGGGCTGATATTATTAGGGTGGGAAGGGCCATCGTTATTTGGCCCTTTCCAGCCTAATAATAGCAATTCTGCCGCTAGGCCAGGCTCTTCCCATTGCTCTGGTGCAGTGGCAATCGGGGTAATAAGGAGTTAATAACAGCCCACAGCTGCTACTAAGCCCTAGGTTAGTGAAGGCAGGAGTCTATGAGACACCCCCTATCACTAATCTGTAAGTGAAAGTAAATAAACACAAACTCCCAAAATATCCTTTATTTGAAATAAAAGAGGAGGACTCAAGATGTGAACGGAAATCACCTGAGTGACGGAACTGCTGATCGCGCGGCTCACTTCAGTCACTCGGATGATTTGCTGTCACAGGTGGAGGACTTCAGCAGTGGCTGCGGCTAACCTGAGTGACGTCACCGCTGATAGCGCGACTCACTTCAGTTGCTGTGTGGCACTCACAGTGAGCAGTCTTGTTCTATGGCTGCTCGCTGTAGGCGTCAGATGTAGCAGTGCTGAAAGCATCGTGGGACCTCGTATGGATTATGTCAGACCTAGAGGGGTGTTTGGGGGTTTAATAAAGTGGTAAAAGAGGATGCTTTTTTGTCTTTTATTTCAAATAAAGGATTTTTTGGGTGTTTGTGTTTATTTACTTTTACTTACAGATTAGTAATGAGGCATGTCTTATAGATGCCTGCCATCACTAACCTAGGGCTTAGTGGCAGCTATGGGCTGCCATTAACTCCTTATTACCCAGATTGCCACCGCACCAGAGTAATCGGAAAGAGCCGGGTAAAGTCCAGAGACTGTCACATCTAATGGATGTGGCAATTCAAGGCGGCTGCTAGCTGATAGTTTTAGGCTGGGGGGCTCCCAATAACGTGGGTCTCTCCAGACTGAGAATGCCAGCCCTCAACTGTGAGGCTTTATCGTGGCTGGGTTTCAAAATTGCGGGACCGCACGCTGATTTTTAAATTTATTTATTCATTTTACTGTACGATATAGACCCGCCCACTGGCAGCTGTGATTGGTTGCAGTCAGACAGCTGTCGCTGAGCGTGGTGGCGCATCTGACTGCAACCAATCACAGACGCCGGTGGGCAGGGGAAGCAGTGAATATGTATAAGCCTAATGAGAGCCAGCGACAGAAGCATGAGAGGCCGTGGGAGCAGTGTGACAGCCGCATCGGTGATTGGTGAGTATGATGCAGAGAGAGAGAGTGAGATAGGGTATGGTTCCACTTGCGTATAGCTTCCGATGCGAGAGCATTTGAAGCAATATGCTAATGACCCTCTGCTGTGAGGGTCAGCCGAGGATAATGCGACTGTGATGCGATCTTATCACAGCTGCGGAGAAGAGGCAGCACTTTCTCCCCATCTCCTACGCTGCCTGTCTCTTCATATATCGCACTGCACTCGGATTACATGGGACATGCTTCCATAGACTTGTCCTGGGGTGCGTGAGTCGAGACTCGCTGCGAAACGCAGCATGCTGCGATTCATTCCGCATGTTGCTATAGCATAAGAAATCAATTGCAGATGGACACTGCCCCATAGTTTTGCACTAGACTGAGAGCAATCCAATGTTTTACCAAAATGCACTCGTCTGTGCAAAACGCAACGCAGGCTATAGATAGAATTTCCCTCCTGCAGTGTTTTTTTAATCCTGGAACAATAAGGGTGACCTGCGTTTATAGTGACAAAACCACAAGTACAACGCATGCAAAAAGCAACAATGTGGTACCATTTGTTTTTCCATGGGTTTCTGATCCACCTCGGTGATTTCAATGGGTGACAAAACATAACAAAAATGCAAAAAGAAGTGACATGCTGCGCTTTTTTTGTCAAAGATTTTACCAAATATTTGACAAATAAAACGCAGACAAAATAACTGTAACGTGCGCCTGGAAATTAAGATTTCTCATAGACTTTGTTGGGGAAGCAAATGCATGCAGTTGGTCAATGACACAGTGCAGTTTAAAGCGTGACAAAAATGAAAGAAAAAAAAAAGTGACGTGCTCATGCAGCCTTAAACCCCATTAATATCCCTCACAACTAACTTCCTGAAATACAAATGAGAGTATTAATGGGGAAAAAATGGGTTTCTCGCAATGCTGGGTATCACAAATATAAACAATCAAAAAATTAAGATCATGTTTGTACATAACATCCATTACACTGGATAACAACTAAGTCTACACAGTAAAATTCAGCCATCCATGATAGTAAAGTCATTATCCAGAAATGTACTAACACTAGGGTCTTGCGTGCATTGGATGATGATGATGAAATCCACATAAACATGTGTTTTAACACAGATGTCACCATTTCCAAGTATCTTCTGGCACTTCAGAAAACAGATCAGAAATAAGACGCTACATCTCAGAAAACAGATCAGAAATAAGACGCTATATCTCTTTAGTGTCTTCATTCCTATTACTTGGAGATGACAATCTGATAGTTTGCATTGAGGGAATAACAGCTAAAAGAAATGGCAGGAACCAGTGAAGCATCAATAACGCTATCAGCATCTTGTCTAAAGAGGGTGATATTCATTCAGAAGATATCGCCACTCTCCAAGGGGATGCGACTGATATGAAATATGCTATAAAAACCAAGAAAGCAATTAGCCCAGACTGCCTCTGGCATTTATGTCACTTCCAGCTACAAATCGGCCACCACTTTTGGCTCCCTACTACAATGATTACCCAAATACTATGTACAAAAAGTAACAAGAGACAATTAAATTAACCAGTGCAGTACAAGAAAGACTCCAACAAACAGCTTATACTGGCAAAGCGGATTTAATTACCATGCTGAGAACTGTGGGGGGTCAAATAACAGAATGCACGTGACAGATTGTCACAAACCAACACATCTAATTACTTTCTAAACTCCAGTCAGGCTGTGCACATAATCATCCAGCTCAGACACACGACTACATGCCCATGGAAGAATTATTCATTCTATTACTAGACTTATAACGCTGCTAAATAATTGAACATCAAATCACAAAAATGGAACATTTAAAAGACTACAAATTTTTCATAAGGGCTTGTTCACACGTTGCGTTTCTGTTTTTCCTGCACATTTTTTACTGTTTTACTCTACAGCAAAGTGAAAAAGATTTCTGAAGTCTTGTGCCTCTTGCTTATTTTTTCCTCGCTGATTGGAAACAATCTCAAATCTGCAGCATGTCAATTCTTTCAGTCTTTTTGTTTCCAGTTTTTCATTAAATTAAAGGAATGGAAGCAAGAAATTTGCATCAAAAACGCATGCAAAAATGTGCATATTTTACGCTGCATTTTCCTGCCAAGAGACTTTTTGGTGCAGTCTGCTGCAAACACTAAAGGGTACTTTACACGCTGCAATATCAGTACCGATATCGCTAGCCCCCGTCGGGCTAGCGATATCGCCCCCCGTCGGTTGTGCGTCACGGGCAAATCGCTGCCCGTGGCACACAACATCGCTTACACCCGTCACACGCACTTACCTGCCCTGCGACGTTGCTCTGGCCGGTGATCCGCCTCCTTTCTAAGGGGACGGTTCGTGCAGCATCACAGCGACGTCACACAGCAGCCGTCCAATAGCAGAGGAGGGGCGGAGATGAGCGGCCGGAACATGCCGCCCATCTCCTTCCTTCCTCATTGCCAGTGGTCGCAGATAAGGAGATGTTCGTCGTTCCTGCGGTGTCACACATAGCGATGTGTGCTGCCGCAGGAACGAGGAACAACATCGTACCGGCAGCAGCAATGATATTAAGGAAAGGAGCGACGTGTCAACGAGCAACGATTTTTCACGTTTTTGTGCTCGTTGATCGTTGCTCCTTGGTGTCACACGCTGCGATGTCAGTAACGGCGCCGGATGTGCGTCACTAATGACGTGACCCCGACGATATAACGTTACCGATATCGCAGCGTGTAAAGCCCCCTTTAACGTGTGGACATACCCTAAATCTGCACAATCTTTAAAGAGAGACTGTCACCAGATATGTCCCCTATAAGCTGCGGGCACCACCAGTAAGCCCTTATATACAGAGTTCTAGAATACTGTATATATGTTACCAAATCGATCTGTATAACATAAAAAAGAGCTTTTATTATACTCACCTGCGGAGTGGTCCGGTCGGTGTCGCTGGTCTCGGTCCGATGTATCCTCTATCTTTGCAATTGCCATCCTCCTTTTTGCTTCATGTGGATGACGCGTCCTATGTCATTCACACAGAGGACGCCATTGTGACTCTACGCATGCGCACTTCTCTTTGCCCTGCTAGGGCTTATCAAAATATTGAAGTGCACATGTGCAGGTGGTCTTTGACTTTTCCCTGTGCCTGTGCATTACAGTACTTTTCTCTGCCCATAGCAGAGCGCAATGGAGGTCTTTGTGTGGATGACGTAGGACGCGTCATGCACATGGAACAGGGAAAGAGTACAGCGATCGTAAGGAGAGAGGAGGCACCGGATCAAGATCATCAGACCAGACCGCCACACAGCCGTTACCAAGGGCTTAAATTATATCTTACCCACCAATCAAAGAGGTTTAAAGGATTGTTATTATAGTTAATACATTTTTAAAAACCTGGTTAAAAATCTGTAATATAGCCTTTTATGGAGTAGACTGTGCCTTACTATCATCTAAGGCTATGTGCGCACAGTGCGTTTTTCGCGGCGTTTTTGCACGTTTTTCGGGTGCGTTTTTGGCCTTAAGACTGCAGGACTTTGCTTCCCCAGCAAAGTCTATGAGTTTTCATTTTTGCTGTCCGCACACATCTGTTTTTTTTACCTGCGTTTTTGAGTTAAAAAAAAAAAATGGACATGTCAGTTCTTTCCTGCGTTTTTCTGCGTTTTCCCCCCATGCAATGCATTGGAAAAACGCAGCAAAACGCAGAAATCAAAAACGCAGCAAAACGCAGCCAAAAACGCACCAAATCGCGGTAAAAACGCGTGCGTTTTTTCGACGCAGGTGCGTTTTTGTGCGTTTTTAGCGGCCAAAAACGCACAAAAACGCAGCGTCAAAAAGACGCAGTGTGCGAACCTAGCCTTATCCAGTATAAATTACCACAGCGGACTCTTTTCTAGGTGATGATCAATAGATAACATTCCAGTTAACAGCAGACAGTAAAACGAGACTTTCTTGTTTATCAGTTTGGAGTGTACCATGTGGTGCTGACATCTAGTGACGAATATAAGTAATGCAATGTTACAAATGATGGTTTTAATATACCATTTTCTAATGATATTGTTTCCTAGAATAAAAATAATAAGTGCAAGTATTAGCTAAACTCTAGAGACAAACATGAAGATCTGTGTACACAGGTGCAAAACAAAAGGATCACATGTCTGGTAAGCGGCAGGATACGTAGCTTTATCACACAATAAGTGCTTATAAATAATTGCAGCACAAAGAATGAAATCCTTCCCAAAGAAACCAACGCTCCGTAATAAAAGCAGTAATCCGGATACAATCTGCTGCTCGGCATCTGGGCTGTGTGCATCTCCATTACCATTCTGGACTAGGGAAATAACAGAAAATACACTCTGCTCAATCCATCTTCTAATTTAGGAGAAATAATGCAGCAAGTAATGCACAAGGAATCCAGTAACACTGCTCTCAGCTTCACTAAGCCCAGCTGCTCAGCTCCTCTCCAGCCGCCTCTTACCATCTCTATTCTGCATACAGGAATAGCAGCATTATTACCTGGCAGCACAATAATTGTCCAGACTGCATCTTGTTGGAGGCAGAAATGCAAAAAGTCAATTTACCAGGGAGTATGTTGTTACATGCAATCAAAATAAGCCGTTGTCTCACGTCATACCATAAATACAGGGCAATGGCAGATCTGATCTCCCACCCCAACACCAATCATGTGCTGTCATGGTAAGGTCACACGGGTTCTTCAAACTGCCATAGATCTCTGACCGGAGATTTACAGGTGGAAACACCATGATTGGTTTCAGGAGGCTCAAATAAAGACTTGATATAAATACAAGGTAGCTAATACTTTACAGTATACAAGAGCCCATACATCATCAACTTTCTAGTAATAAATCACCTTTTGCAGCCATATATTTTAGGCCCATAAATTGGGTATAGCTAGAAACGTAGATATTACCAGCAAGTCAGCTTTTATTTTTCCACAGCCATTTAAAGCTTATATCTGTTTGGTTGCTACAGGCCATAAAGACAATTTTATAGCCGAGAAGTGATAGAGAAGCAATTGTGGCGGCTGATCCCTGTAGTTCCTGACATGTGTATTACTAATAACTTGTTTCTACACACAGTGCATGTAAGGCTATGTGCGCACACTATAGTTTTTTTGCTTCAGCAAAAAACGCACCTCTGGCCAGAAAAACACATAAAAAACACATGCGTTTTGCCGCGTTTTTGTCCATACATTTTTGCCCACGCGTTTTTTTCACTATATTCAATGGAAAAATGCAGGGAAAAAAAAGCAACGTGCGCACAGTCTTTCTGAATTCCCATAGACTTTGCTGGGAAAGGAAATACATGCATTATAGGCCCACAAACTGCACCCAAAAACGGATCAAAAACTATAGTGTGCGCACAGGGCCTTAAATGTGTTAATAAAATAATATAATCACAATAATGAAGTGTTTTATTTAACTATAAGTATTCAAAACACCAAAACAATTTCTAGCCGGGGTGAATTCCTATCAAGTGAAAAGTCCTGCTCCTTCATTGACTCCTAAAATAGGGAAAAACAACAAAACTTTTGTCTTTCGGAAAATCATAACAGTTGCAACTTTCAGCCAGAGTTACTTTGGGTTAAAGATTGGAATACAAAAAAACACAAAGGCATGAATATATTCTAAAATGTTCCCTTACACATAATTACAATAAACACGCTGAGCTATTGGGTGCAACACACATTTTATATCTATCTATCTATCTATCTATATCTATATATATATATATATATATATATATATATATATATATATATATATATATATATAAAAAATATGCTTTTAAAGAGGAGCTTCCAGCAAATTTTTCATGTTGTTCTGGACATTAAGTGCAATACTGGCTGCAGAGCTGAGTAAAACATTTTTCTTTTTCATTTACCAGTGTGTGCAGCCTAAACGAGCGCTGATGATATATTACACAGCACAAAAATATGATCAATGAAAGCTGTAAAGAAGAAATGGGCAAATAGGGTCTTATCCATTGCAAAACAATAAAGTAAAGCTTAGAGAGGCTCACCTCATGTGGTTGTGCAAGTCACCGTAAACGTGGTAGGCCGCTGCAGAAGCCACGTGGAGATCAAACAATGGAAGGGAGAAAGGGTTAATCTCTTGCGCCGCCACACAACACAGTACAAACAATGTAAGTAAAAAATTATTTATTGGTCAACGCGTTTCAAAGCCCTCAAAGGCTTCTTCATCAGGAGAATCAAATAATCATGGTATATGACTGTCCTGATGAAGAAGCTTTTGAGGGCTTTGAAACGCATTGACCAATAAATCATATTTTACTTACTTCGTTTGGACTGTGTGGTGGCGCAATTGATTAACCCTTTCTCCCTTCCATTGCTTGAGGACAGAAGTGTGGAAATATTAGTAGCTATGTCTGTCCTGTGTAATATATTTTCATTGCTTATTTAGGCGTTTGACTGTGCATGATCAGAAGTGCTGAGGCTGTTCTTAAGGACTTGCCCAGTCTACACCTAACTTCTGAGGCGCATTGATGCTGCCGAAATGAGACGCGCGTATGCACAAGACTTCCAGGAGCTCGTGGAAATCATGTTATCACGCCCACAGGGGTGTGATAACATGGAAAGAGGTTCGACTAGTGAGATGAAACAACACACATTCGACTAGTCAAAGTCCTAATTAGTATAGGAACAACACACTTTATAAATGCTTTTTTTTAAACATTGATTTTAACAACTAGCATTATACAGGGCTGGGTAGGCACGGATATTGGCATACACATGTGAATGCTGCTGGGTTGGAGGGCAAAAGGGACATGACAGGTTCCCTTTAAGTGGTGCCTTGATGGGATAAATTGCAGTCTTTCAGATTTGCAGTTGAGGCAATGTTGTACCAATGCACAGTGGAGGAATAAGCTCATTTGTCACTGATAATGCACTGTTCACCTATGAATCTCCCTCTGCTGTAAAATGGGCTTAGCTAATAATATGATCGGTGACTATGACAATGTCTGTTTCATTCTTTCTTTAAAAAAAAATGTACATGAAAAATATGACACATAGAAAAGTACCTTGCATGGCGCAGCACCACAAAAATTAGTAAACAAAAATAACAAAAAAACTATAAAGCAGTGTAGCTGAACCCTCCGTCACATACAATATCGGTTCTAACGAGTTCACATACAATGTGACTGTCAGGCGCAGGCTAGAAAAATACCTATAATATCTAATGTTTGCAATTTCAGTGCTCTAAAAGTGATCTGTGACCTTCATAGGGATGTAAAAAAAGAGACTACACATAATCAGGTGCAAAAAAAACCCCATTTACGTAACATAAAACTAATAACTCTGAAATATAAATATTTCAAAACTCCCGTCAAATAGTCCCCAGTTCGACTCTGTTAAAAAACTCTACAAAGAAAATGTATAGAAACAAACTTAATTTTAAGGTACCTTAAGTACTATTAAACACATATTCAATCAGAATTAGATCCTGAAGTTTCCCCAGAAAAATTACACTTGCAGAGCATGTGATGAATAAAACCATAAAATACCAACCTTATTGAGTGTGACGTGTTCACATACAATGAGCCTGAGAGATTAGCGCAGTTATATCTGTCCTCCTGAAGCTCTGCAATCCAACTGTGGTATGAGGTTTCACAGAGCTGCTAGAGACCAGAGACTACCTGGAGGGAGGGGATTTCCTCACAATCTGGTGAGGAAGGAGAAATGAAATTAAAAGAGATGTGCCTGTCAGGCCTATTGTACGTGACGCAGGGTTAAAGGGAACCCGTCAGTTGAACATGAAGACTGATCAGCTGCTATTATCTTACAGAAGAGGAGAAGCTGAAAAGGCTAATACACAGTTTTGTGCAAAGAGTCCAAACACAACTTGTGATTTATTAATTAAAGGGAACTTGTCATGAACGATGGGCAGTATGAACCAGAGCCTGGCTGCGCGACTGCAGAAAAGCACGTGAGGTGAGTGACATGGCTATATCAGGACAGCTATACTACGTTTCTAACTGGAGGTATTTTCTAATATTATTACACCTACTACATATTGGGAGAAGATCTTGGAGATGGGAATTTCCCTTTAATGATCAGATCAGATTATTAATACACTTAAAGGGGTGGTTCACCCATATTTATTATTTGCTAGATCGGTTATTTAATTAATGTTTCTCTCAAATACCTTATGTTGGCAATAGTGCCTGTGAGAGGCGCTATTGCGGACCGCTGTTCCCCGCTCCGTGACCCCCGGGGCTCTGTGACCTTGGGGATCCAGTGACATCACATCAAGTTCCAGGTCACAAGACATCACTGTGGCCGGCCACAGTCTTCCTGAGTGACTGAGCTGTGGGCGGTGTTTCACCGCTCGTCACAGCTCACTGAGTTTCCTGCTTGCAGTGCTCTGCTGTGAGGGAGGAGGGAGCAGATGGGCTGTCACGCTGGGCTGAGCGGTGAAACACCGCCCACAGCCCAGTGACTCAGGATGACTGCGGCTGGCCGTGGTGATGTCACGTGATCCGGAACTTGACGTGACATCACCGGATAACCAAGGTCACGGAGCCGGGGGTCACGCGATGGGGAAGAGCGATCCGCAATAGCACCTCTCACAGCCACTATTGCCAACATAAGGTATTTGAGAGAAACATTGTTTCTCATCATAATATCGATCTAGCAAATAATAAATATGGGTGACCCACTTCTTTAAATGAATATTAATATACAGCAACATTGTCCTATTATCTATCTTTACAGTACACATCCATAATGCTCTCCCTCTCATTTCATTAAAACGTGCCGTACAGACATCTGTCCAACAAGTAAAGTGAATGTGATGGCAAATGGAAAAACTAATGTGACCGATGACAACTTTTGCCATCATCACCATTTGTCATTTGAGAATGGAAGATATGTAAGTGTGAACATTTACTTTCTGCTCAGCTATATTGATCTCATGGTGGGATTCCATATAAACAGAAGTATCATCCAAAGCAATTAATGCAATTACAGCTGTCATATTTACGGTATACAGCAGGTTCTACAGGCAAAGCAGAGGCCTAACAGGTTGTCACTTCAAGTATCGATCAACGTCCCCAAATCCCAATAACTGGATCATTACACAACATTATTAATAGGGAATGGGAGAAAAAAAGACAAATTGTAACAGATACAAAATGTTCATACTTTACATCAGACAAAAAGCGGAAAATTATCATTACTAATATTATTAAAGAATAGAAAGAGACACACGGAATAGGTTATCAGATATCATCAGGTATGCAGTTGGAAGAAGAGCAACCAGTGACTATTATGGTGTCCAGATGGAATCCATTTTTTAGACTTGAAATAAAAGTACCGTGTGCGTAACTTTCTCTTACATTTTAAAAAACGGAACCCAGACAGACCCCCTAATAATCAATAAGACCCCTCTGTTTTCATTTGCATAACTGAAACACAGTTTCAAAATGGACTAAAGCAGAGGTCCCCAACCTGTGGCTTTGGAGTCACACATGGCTCATGGGCCCATGATGTGTGGCTCTTGGCTGTGTCAGCTTATTCCATAAGTAACAGGCCTAGCAAACAGGTCTCCAGATGGTGACTTGTAAGTATCTCCGCACAGAAGAGCAGATCTACATGCACATATACTGGATTGGAGAGACAAATTAAACCTCTTCACAACACATGACATACTGGGTACATCATGGATCGTGTGAGGTTCATCCCTGTGGGCTGCTGTGGGCAGTCCGTGGCGATTTATGTACATCTCAGCTGATTTCAACAGCTGAGATGTGTGTCTGCCTGGCGTGAATGAAATCTCGTTCCACCCGCACCTATTAACCTCTTACATCTCGCTGCCAAAATCGACAGCGAGTTGTATCAGCGCGCCGCCACTAGCATAACTTACCCACCCAATTGGAAGTCACATGACGTGATCACGTGACTTCCGGTGGTTGCCGTGGTAGCACAGGGTCATGTGATGACTCCTGTAGCTATCATGAGTCACTTTCTCTCACTGCCGGCAGAGGGCAGTGTGTGAGAGTAAAGGGCGCTTTACACACAGCGACATTGCTAGCGGTGTCGCTTGTGAAAGCACCCGCCCCAGTCGTTTGTGCGTCACGGGCAAATCGCTGCCCGTGGCGCACAATATCGCTAGTACGCGTCACACGCACATACCTTCCTAGCGACGTCGCTGTGGGCGGCAAACAACCTCTTCGTTAAGGGGGAGGTTTGTGCGTCGTTACAGCGACGTCATACAGCGGCCGACCGATAGAAGCGGAGGGGCGGAGAGTAGCCGCATTAACGACACGCCCACCTCGTTGCCGGTAGACGCAGGTACGGTGCTGTTCGTCGTTCCTGGGGTGTCACGCGTAGCGATGTGTGCTGCCTCAGGAACGACGAACAACCTACGTCCACAACAACCAATGAGATTTTGAAAATGAACGAAGTGTCAACGATCAGGTGAGTATTTTTGATCGTTAACACTCGCTTGTAGCTGTTACACGCAACGACGTCGCTAACGACGCCGGATGTGCGTCACGAAATCTGTGACCCCGCCGACATATCGTTAGATATGTCGTTGCGTGTAAAGCCGCTTTAAGCAGCTTTTCTTCAGATCTCAGCTGTGTAGCTGTGATCTGGAGAAATGGAAGAGCGATCAGACTGCTGATCGTTATAGTCCCTCAGGGGACCTAGTAAAATAAAAAAAAAGTAAAAAAAGTTTTAAAAAATAGAAAAAAATAAAAATAAATAAATTCAAATTCCCCCATTTGGCCCATTGATAATTAAAGGGTTAAAAAAATAAAAAATATACACATATTTAGTATCTCCGTGTTCAGAAATGCCTGATGTATCGAAATAAAAAATAAATTAATCTGATCGGTAAACAGTATAGTGGCAAAAAAATTCCAAATGCCAAAGTAACGTTTTTTAGTTGCCACAAATTTGGTACAAAATGCAATAACAGGCGATCAAAATGTAGCATCTGCACAAAAATTGTACAGTTAAAAACAGCAGCTCGAGACGCAAAAAATAAGCTGTCAATGAGCCATAGATACCGAAAAATGAGAACGCTACGGGTTTTGGAAAATGGCACTAAAAGTGCGTCACTTTTTTTGCACAAACTTGTGATTTTTTTAACCCCTTAGATAAAAGTAAACCTATACATGTTTGGTGTCTACAAACTCATACCAATCTAAGACATCACACCCACACATCAGTTTTATCATATAGTGAACATGGTGAATGAAATATCCCAAAAACTATTGTGCGGTCACACTTTTATTACAGTTTTTCCAAACTTGAAATTTTTTTGCTGTTTTCCAGTTGACTATATGGTAAAACTCATGGTTTCATTTAAAAGTACAGCTCATCCTGCAAAAAACAAGCCCTCATATGGCAAGATTGACGGAAAACTAAAAAAGTTACGGCTTTCGGAAGAAGGGGAGCAAGAAAAAAAAACCAAAACTGAAAATCAACCGGGGGTGAAGGGGTTAAAAGAGTTGTCCAGGCTTGGGGATAAAGAGTGTAGTCAATCTATGTGACTGAAGACTTGGGAATCCTCACAGTGTGAACAGTGCATGCTGTTAGGATTCTCCAGTGCTGGCACAGAAAGCAGGCAGGTACATGACACCAATTTGCATAAATGCGGTCACATGGCAACTAGACGTGTGCGATCTCGCTGAATACAAGTGAATTGAGCGAGGCTGGACACGTCTAGTCAGAATGTGTTCGAAAGTATACAAATAACTACCCACTCCCACCACAGAGTGACTGCATACTTAAGTCTCAAGCCTGGACAACCCCTTTAAGTATGGTAAGCTGTAGATAGGATGATAGTGCCAGTTAAAGGGATGTTGAAACTGGATGCAATAATATGGTGGAAGTAACTGTGAGAATACAAACTGGGGTTAAGGTAGGAACAGTACATGCAGGTATACTGCCTCCGTGTGATTATTGTCTCAGTGTGATTAGCCTAAGTGGCTGTTATATCAGTAATGGGGGTTCTGGGTGTCACACCTGTGGGGGGTGGAAGAGGAAAGTAGATATCACTACTTGGGGGACAATATATGTGGCTTGCGACCATTTCTCAGAGCTGAATGTAGCTCTCAAGGTAAGGAAGGTTGGGGACCACTGGATTAGAGCCTTAACCAGTAATTTCTATGTTACTTGTTAAAGGTGTTCTTAACCCTTTCTTCAATATCTCATTTCCACAAAGTAAAATAAGAACATTTCATATTCATGTCCTGCTAAGGGTACTTTCACACTTGCGTTGTTTTCCTTCCGTTACAATCCGCCCTTTTGGAAAACAGCGGAATCCGTTAACGGATTCCGCTGTTTCCCATAGACTTGTATGGATGACGGATTGTACCAAAAGGACCTGCGTTGTTTCCGCTGGGCGATGCTCCGTTGCTTCCGCCCAGCGGGAGGAACGCAGCATGTAACGTTGTTTTGAGCAGCGGAATCCTCAGGATTTCACTGCGCATGCTCTTTTTTTTTTTTTTAAAATCACAAACTTTATTTTGGCTCACGGTGGCCGAACGTTCAGCTGAGCGCCCTCCCGCCGGCATGCCCGGGCGCCGGCAAGTGACAGCGCTCAGCTGATCACCCGGCGGTCGGCTGCAGGGAGCGATCAGCTGATCACCCGGCGGCCGGCTGCAGGGAGCGATCAGCTGATCACCCGGCGGCCGGCTGCAGGGAGCGATCAGCTGATCTCCCGGCGGCCGGCTGCAGGGAGCGATCAGCTGATCTCCCGGCGGCCGGCTGCAGGGAGCGATCAGCTGATCACCCGGCGTCCGGCTACTGGGAGCGATGAGCTGATCACCCGGCGGCCGGCTGCAGGGAGCGATCAGCTGATCACCCGGCGGCCAGCTGCAGGGAGCGATCAGCTGATCACCCGGCGGCCGGCTGCAGGGAGCGATCAGCTGTTCACCCGGCGGCCGGCTACTGGGAGCGATCAGCTGATCACCCAGCGGCCGGCTGCAGGGAGCGATCAGCTGATCACACGGCAGCCGGCTGCAGGGAGCGATCAGCTGATCACCCGGCTGCCGGCTGCAGGGAGCTATCAGCTAATCACCCGGCGGCCGGCTACTGGGAGCGATCAGCTGATCATTCACAATAGTCTGCCACCGGTAAAACTGTAAAAAAAAAACAAAAAAAAACCGGATTCCGTTGTTTTGCAGCATCCGTTGCATCCATTGTGCCACTATATGCAACACATCCGTTGCATCTGTCACACAACGCAATGCAATGGATACCGTTCAACGCAAGTGTGAAACTAGCCTAAGGCACCATTCCAGAAATGTCCCCGTCAGGTCTTCCAGCGCTCATATGACATTCTTACGTCACTACCCTATCTTCTCAGAGTGAATATTGATGAGTAGTGACCAATCAGCGAGTTGTGGCTCCACTCTTGGGCTTGGTCTGGTAACATCAGGTTTTGTGTTCTGTTTCCCTCTCTGTTGGACCGCAGCATGTTTTGTATCTGTGCAAATGCTGATACTTCTCTTATCTTTCCTTTGCCTTTCTGTTTAACTTCTATTCAGGTGTTTTTACTTTCTTGTTCTGTTTGCCCTATCACATTTTGGGAAAGCTATTTATACTCACCATGTACATGCCTTCATTGCTGGCTATATTCTTGGATGGATGGATAGATTCTTGGAATCCCAGGTCTTCAGCAAAGGATTATCTTGCTGAATAATCTCTATTTCTTTTCCCAGCAGTTTCCATGTATTCTTTAAGTTTTTTGAGTTTGTTCAGTTTTCATCCGTCTTCCCTGTATGACTGTGATCATGTTTTTAGCCCTGAGTCTCATCCTCTGCATGTGTGCACTTCATTTTTGTTTAATGTTGTTGTGTGTTACACTTGGTTTTTAGTTGAGGGTGCAGTTAAGGTCACTCAGGGTCAGCCAACGTTGAGTGGGAGTGCCATTGTGTTATCTTAGGGCGCCAATATCCATAGTCAGGCAGGAACAAATCAAGGTCAGATTTAGGGCTTCTTCTAATCTGACTAGCAACCTGTTGATTACAATTATTACATCTCTCCTGATTTGTTCATCGCTGTGTGAGTGGTAGGGATCAGTCATAATACAGCAACCGTTGATTCTAATGTCACAAATGGACTGTAGCCAATCAGCAGTTGTTGATTGGCCGCTGCTCATCAACCTGTGTTTGCTGTGACAGCTGATCTGAATGCTCGGCACTTCCAGTCATAGCAAACAAAGGTACGCACATCACCGCTGGTGATTCTGCATTGAATAGCACATTAGCATGTCCCTGTGGGCGTGCTACCATGCTAAGAGGGAGGAATGAGCTCAGGAACTAACGCCCTTGTGACTAGTCCATGGGCTCATTAGCATATGATAAAAAGATCTTTTTTTTTTTTTTTTTTTAAATCCAATCAATTTTTATTGTAGGAAGTTACATTACAAAAAAGGAGAAATTCAGGTATCATTGGCAATAATACACAAAGAGGACAACGCTGTAACATGTGGTAGTAACACCTTTGATTATGATTCACATTTCCTGTCACACCACCACCAATCATGTCTGATGCAAGTTGCAACTTTTTTAGGTTAATCAATACCCAATACGTATAGAGTCAACCTACCAATTTACTCTTTAATCCTCAAAATGAGGGATCCAAACAACCAGAACCAGAGAGTAAGAAAGGAAGATAAGAAAAGGGAGGGGAGAGAGAGGTGGGGGAGATGGGGAGAACCATGGATGGTTGCAAGGAGGCAACCGGGGAGGGGGAGGGGGGAGGGAGGGAATTGGATGGCGTTTCGGGGTAGCCCGAGCAGTAACAACAACAGAGATTTAAACACCTTGACTATTGACATGTGGTATGGGTGAACTCCCTGCGTAACACACACTTTGACCCTATTTGACCCGTTTTTAATTATCAACAGTTTGCCCTGGAAACAGATGCCTGACAGGGGATGCATATACAGAGTTTAACCACGTGTCCCAAATGTGAAGTATTTTGTTTTTGGCGCGGATGGAGTGAGCCAGACAGAACTCGTATTGGCATTGGAGATTAATTCGGTTATCTAGTTCAACTAATGTAGGCGTCTTTGGGGATTTCCAGTGGAAACTTATGCAATATCTGGCAGCTACTAGAATGTGAACTAATAAACCCCTGTATTCCCAAGAGAACTCCTCTATACCCACGTTTAGCACTGCCAGAGCCGGATTCGGATTAATACGATTGCCTGTCAGCTCACCCATCAGGCCAAACACCTCCAACCAGAACGAGAAAACCTTGGGACAAGCCCACCAGCAGTGACCAAGAGTACCCCTTTGGAGGCAGCCCTTCCAACAATGTGGAGAATAATTTGGGAGGAACTGTGCTAAGTTGGCTGGGGACCGATACCATCGCAGGTGTACTTTTTTCAGTTGCTCCAGATGATTTATACACTTGGAATATTTTTGGATATTTGCTGATGCCGAGTGCCAGTTTGAAGGTGAGGTAGAGACACTCAACTCCTCGTCCCATTTATTCATATAAGGAGATTTTTGCTCTTCGGGGGGGGTTATTGAGCCATTTGTATGTCGAGGAGATACCTTTGGATTTAATTATCTTTTTAAATACCAAAGCTTTTGTTGTAGGTAACAGAGGCTTTGACTTTGGAGGAAATTTAGAGGCCAGAAAATGACTAATTTGGATGTGTTGATAGAAACAGCCCTTTAAAGAGGGGTGTTCCCGTACTATTTCATTAAAGGGGTTAACACCCAAATCAGATTCACCAGATCTAGCTCCCTCCGACTATCATCTGTTTCCAAACCTGAAGAAACACCTCAAGGGTACCAAATTTCACACCATTTCTGATGCCATGGCTGCTACGGATGCCTGGTTTGAGGCACAACTGAAATCCTTCTTTTTACCGATACCGATGTAAAAAGTGTGTGGACAACAGAGGAGAATATGTGGAATAAATGTAAAGTTTCATCATCCTTTCTCATTTCTTTCTGGGTAAAGCCAATGACTTATCTGCAGCCCCCCGAATATAATCAATATGGGCTTAAAGTTCAGACTCTCAGTTTTAATTTGAGGGTATTCACATCCTAATTAGAGTAAGGGTTTAGGAATTTCATCTCTTTAATGTGTAGCTGCTAGTGATAGACGAATAGTAACTATTTGTGTTCGGATAATGCTTACCGAATACAGAGTGCTATTCCAGTATTTGTCATGGCAAGAAAAATGCTTGGGTTTACCATTGACTTGCATTAGGCTTGTTATTTATGACCAATACCGGATTAGTATTTTTGGATTCATTATGAATAATCCAAATACGAATAGTTACTATTCGTCAATCACTAGTAGCTGCCTCTTTCTCAGGTAATTGGACAATTATCTCAATAGCCCTTAAATGGGATGCATGTGCTATTACTTCGTTCATCCATCATCAAGTAAGCAAGTAAAAGGTTTGGAGCTGATTCCAGGTGTGGCATTTGCTTTTGGAAGTTGTTGCTGTGAACCCACATCATGTGGTTAAAGGAGCAATCAATATAAGACAAACAGACCATCATTTGGGTGGAAAAAGAAAAGAAAACCATCAGAGAGATAGCAGAAATGTAATGAGTGGCCAAATCAAAAGTTTGGTACATTCTGAAAAAAAGAGAGCACTAGTGAGCTTGGGAACTCAAAAGGGCCTGGACGTCTAGGGAAGGCAACAGTGGTGGATAATCACAGAATCCTTTCCATGGTGAAAAAAGCCCCTTCAGAACATCCACCAAACTGAAGAACACTCTATAGGAAGTAGGTGTTTCAGTATCTAAGTCTACCATAAGGTGAAGACTTCATCAAAGCAAATAAAGAGAGTTCACCATAAGGTGCAAACCATTAATCAGCCTTAAAAATATAAAGGCCAGATAAGACTTTGTCCAAAAAAAATCTAAAAAAGCCAGCTCAGTTCAGGAAAATAATTCTTTAGACAGATGAAACTAAAATGAACCTGTACTTGAATGGTGGGAAGAAAAAAGTATCGAGAAGGCTTGGGGAACAGCTCATGATTAGTTATGGGCGAGCCTGGACTGTAAAAGTCCAGACCAGCATGGGTTCAAAGGTACCCAAGCGCCGGGCCCGTAATTCTCAGGGAATTCCGGGTATTGATCCAGATCTGGCACTCAGGTAATACAAAAAATAAAGAAAGAAATAATAATGCAAGATGTACTTACCAAGTCACCAGCACGCCTGTAACATCTCCCGCGGCCGCTCATTCCCTTCTGGGGCCGCTCATTACGCTTTATTAGAGATGTACTACTTTCCTCACCCACCAGCGACTGTGATTGACTGCAGTCAGACTTACCCCCAAGCTGAGTGACAGTGTGTCTGACGCTTCCAATCACAGACCTTGTGTGCGCATCTATTTCATACAGTAAAAATAAACAAATAAATTGGCATAAGGTCCCCCTCCTATTATGATATCAGCACAGAAAACCTACGACTATAGGCTGCAGTCCCCTGCCATGCGCTCATCTTGGCTGTGTATCAAAATAAGAGGAACCGCATGCGGATTTTTAAAAACATATTATTTAAATAAATAATTTTAAAAAAACAGCGTGCGGTCTCCCCCAATTTTGATACCCAACCATGATAAAACCCGACATCTGGGCTGGTATTCTCAGGCTGGGGAGACCCATGGTTATTGCGACCCCCTCAGCCTAAAAATAGCAGCCTGCAGCCGCCCAAGATTGTCTATTAGATGCGACAATCCCAGCACTTTACCAGCTCTTCCCGAATACCCTGTTGCGGTGCCAATCAGGGTAATAAGGGGTTAATCACAGCTCACAGCGCCCAATAAGCCCTAGATTAGTAATTTGAGGCATCTATGAGATGCCCCCATTAGTAATCTTTAAGTGTAAAGAAACACAAAAACCAAAAAATCCTTTATTTGAAATAAATTTGAAATAAAAGACAAAAAGCATCCATTTTCACCACTCCATTAAGTACAAAAACACCCCTGCAGGTCCAACAAAATCCACACAAGGTCCCACAACAATTCCAGCTCTCCTACATTACTGAAGGCACCGCGCACGATCATGGTACACTGTGGACTTTAGGCAGAAACTAAGCAGCGATCAGCGGTGACGTCCCTCAGGTAAGTTGTGTGCACAGCTGGAGGTTCCCACGGCCCTCCACTTGTGATCGCAGGTCACTTGGGGTAATAAAGTGGTGAAAGAGAGTACTGAGCAGCAATGAGCGATGACGTCAGCTAGAGGTTCCCACCTGTGACCGCATGTAACCGGAGTGATGCCACCATTGATTGCGCGGCTCAGTCTCTGTCTGCATTCACAGGGGGCAGTCATGCTTTATGGCTGCTCGCTGTGATTACATGTAGCATATCTGAACTGTCGTGGGGCCTCGTATTGTTTACATCGGACATCCAGGGGTGTATTGGGGTTAATAAAGTGGTGAAAGAAGGTTTTTTTTTTGTTTTTATTCCAAATAAAGGATTTTTTTTGTGTTAGTGTTTATTTACTTTCACTTACAGACTAGTAATGGGGGTTGCATAGACGACTCCCATTACTAATCTAGGGCTTAGTGGCAGCTATGAGCTGCGATTAACCCCTTATTACCCTGATTGCCAGCACACCAGGGCAATCGGGAACAGCCGGGTAAAGTGCTGTGATTGTCACATCTAAAGGGATGGGACGCATCCGACTGCAACCAATCACAGGCGCCAGTGGGCGGGGAAAGTAGTGTATATGCAATGAAGGTAAATGAGCAGCCCTGGAAGTGAATGAGCGACCAGGAAGCAGTTACAGCTACGCCGAAGCCTCGGTAAGTACAGCCAGCTTGCTCCTATCACCCTATCCCTTCTACCACCATTTCTAATCGCCGGATTCTGGTCCCTATAGACTTATATGGGCACTGCCGTCCGGCCAAATATCTGGGACCAATCCCGGGCCACAACCAGGTTTTTTTTTTTAATCCAGTTAGACCCGCCAATCCCGGTTATTTGCGAGTCCGCCCATCACTACTCATGATCCAAAGCGCACCACATTCTCTATAAAACATGATGGGGGAACTGTGAAGGCAAGGGCGTGCATGGGTTCCAATGGCAGTAGGTCACTAGTGCTTTTTGATGATGTGACTGAAGACAGAGGAAGCTGGAAGAATTCTGAAGTGTACAGAGCTATACTTTCTTCTTCGATTCAACCAAATGCAACAAGGCTGATTAGATGGCGCTGCACAGAACAGATGGACAGTGATCTAAAACATTCTACAAAGGCAACCAAGAAATTTTTTTAAGCCAAAGAAATGAATATTTTGGAATGGATGAGTCATTCAGCAGATACCATCCCCATTGAGCATGCATTCAAATGCTTAAGACAAAACTTAAGACAGAAAGACCCACAAACAAGCAACAACTGAAGTCAGCTGAAGTAAAGTCCTAGCAAAGCATCACAAAGGAGGAAACCCAGTGTTTGGTGTCGTCCATGGCTTCCAGACTTCAAGCAGTCATTGCCTGTAAAGGATTATTTACAAAGTAGTAAAAAATGAACATTTTATTTATGATAGTTAATTTGTCAAATTACCATTGACCCCTTAAAATTAGGAGGCTTTGTAAAAAATGGTTACAATTCCGAAACGTTTCACAGGATATTATTTTTTCAACCCCCTTAATTAAACCTGAAAGTCTGCACTTCAGCTGCATCTCAGTTGTTTCATTTTAAATAAAAAATAGTGGCATACAGAGGCCAAATCACAGAGATACGGTCACTGTCCAAATATTTTTTGAAATATCTTGTACATTTAAAACTATTACACACGCATAATACCAGTACATACTGTATATGTAATACCAGTACATGTACAGTGTGTCCACCCACATCCTGTCTACCGCCATTAACTTGAGAACGGCGGCAGTTATAGGAATAGAAGTGGTGTCTAGGTATAGTAAAGTAGCCATGCGCTACGCAATGAAACCACCTATAGCGCCACCTGGTGGAAAACAACGGAGTTAGCATTTTTATCTCGAAAACGGAACGAGATAGAGAAAAAAAGTGAATTACAAAGTTGTAGGGCATCATCAATTCAATACGAATGGACACCTTGCATACAGAAATGCTATGATTAGAACGTGTAAAACTCATAAGGCTGCGGACGTGAAGCGATACCTCATGGAGACCTTCCTACAAGTCATTGAGTATGGTGGCTGCGTGGAGTGGCCTCCACGCTCACCTGATCTGACCCCATTGGACTTCTTTCTGTGAGGTAACATCAAACAGCAGGTGTATGCGACCCCTCCACCAACATTGCAGGACCTACGACGACGTATCACAGATGCTTATGCAAACATGTCACCTACCATATTGCGCAACGTGCAGCAAGATACAGTATGCTGTCCAGAGTCCAGTTGTGCATTGCAGCTGACGGTGGCCACTTTGAAAATCAAAGTTAAATGAGCGCCATATGTGTGACCGGTATTCAATGTTTTGGGGGGGTCATGGGTTTCATATCATAGCATTTCTGTATGCAAAGTGTAAATTCGCATTGAATTGATGATGTCCTACAATTTTTTAATTTACTTTTTGTCTGGTATCAGCAGACCGCAGCGCAGGGCTACATACACACTTGCTCAGGTTAATACTGCTGACGGTGCAGATTCTCCTTTATCTGATGCGGCTAGGGTTAAGTAGTTTCTATGATCTCCTTAACTCTGGATGAAAGCTATAGCCAGCTGTTCTGTGTTGATAATTATCTCTGCTATAAAGATGCCTCTCCCAGACCAAGTAATTGCTGGTGATAGCTTCTGCTTAGCTTGCCTTTGGAGAGAACCTGTGAGATGTGGACCAGGAAGGCATTTAGAGATTCATTGCTGGGGTTTGCTGGTTGAAAGCTGAGTTGTTTTTCCATTCCCTGTTCCTTCTTGGTTTTGCCTCACTGGTCTGTTCCTCATTACTTTCTCCACTCGTTTGGAGTGCTTTGTGTCATTTCTGTTTATTTTAGCCCTGTCTGTCTAATCCTCTTTGTGTATTTAATCTAGAGCAGGACTAGCGTTCCCACTGCCCTGCGCATTAGACAGGGTTGAGTCCAGGGAAAGACAGGGATAGGCACGTGATCGGCAACGGGGTGAAAGAACGCCTCAGGTAAGTTTAGGAGGTGACCTTGATCTCTTTGCGCCAGGGCTCACCATTGTATCGTATAGCCTGTATGTTGCGGCGCACGTCGGGTGTTCCCATGTAACTGGCGAAACCCTGGTAGTCACTGCGTGACACCTGTAATACCTATACATATAATGCCAGTACATACATACAAAACCAATACGCAAATAACAAATATAATACCAGTACATATAATACTAGTACACACCAATAGTACAAGTACATATAATACTAGTACACACCTGTGATACCGGTACATATATATACACCATTTATTACATATATACATACTATATATACATATAATGCCTGTACATATAATACCAGTACACATCTGTAATACTAGAACGTACATATATTGGTACTTACATATGCCACTACATATTAAACCTGTACACACATGTACAGTTGAAACCAGAAGTTTGCATAAACTATCTAAAAAGACACATATGCATGTTTTTCTCACTATCTGACATGAAATCAGTATAAGCCTTTCCTGTTTTAGGTCAATTATTATTACCAAAATTATTTATATTTGCCAAATAGCAGAATAATGATAGAGAGAGAATGTTTTAAGGCATTTTTATTACTTTCTGCAAAGTCAAAAGTTTACGTATATTTAATTAGCATTTGGTACCATTATCCTTAAACTATTTGACGGGTCAAACGTTTTGGATATCCTTTCACAAGCTTCTCACAATAGTTGGTAGAAATTTGGGCCCATTCCTCCTGACAGAACTGGTGTAAATAACTGAGCTATGTTTGTAGGTCGCCTTGCTCGCACCTGCCTTTTCAGCTTTGCCCATACATTTTCAATAGGATTGAGATCAGGGTTTTGTGATGGCCACTCCAAAACATTGACTTTGTTATCATTAAGCTGCTTTGTAACCAGTTTGGCAATATACTTCGGGTTATTGTCCAAGCTTCTGGCTGATGTCTTGAGATGTTGCTTTAGTATTACCACATAATCTTCTTTCCTCATGATGCCATCTATTTTATGAAGAGCACCAGTCCCTCCTGCATCAAAGCAACCCCAGAGCATGATACTGCTACAACCCGTGTTTCACAGTTGGGATGGTGTTCTTAGGCTTCAAAGTTTCTCCCTTTTTCTTCCGAATGTAACTATGGTCATTATGGCGAAACAGTTCAATTTTAGTTTCGTGAGACCACAGGACATGTCTCCAAAAATTAATGTCTTTGTTCCTGTGTGCATTTGCAAACATTAATCTGGCTTTTTTATGTTTCTTTTAGAGTAATGGTTCTTCCTGGCAGAGAGGTCTTTCAGCCCATGTTGATATAGTACTCGTTACACTGTGGATAATGACACAATCTTACCAACTTCCGCCAGTGGGGGAAATAAGTATTGATTCCATCCTGATTTGGTAAGTTTGCCCACTGAGAAAGACATGAACAGTCTATAATTTTAAGAGTAGGTTAATTTTAAAAGTGAGAGATAAAATATCAAAAATAAAATCTAGAAAATGACATTGTATAAATTATATAAACATATTTGCTGAGAGAAATAAGATTATTTGTGTGGGGGGTTTCTTTGAACCCACTGCCTTGAATTACCTCACAATTTTGCCTAAGAACAGTGCTATGAAGAAAGAAGGGCAGGTATAATTATTTCCCCGATAATTATTTCCCCCCCACTGTACTCGAAGGTGCCTCGTTCATCTGTACAAACAGTTATATGCAAGTACAAACAAGATGGGAACATCCAGCCATAATACCGCTCAGGAAGGAGACGGATTCGGTGTACCAGAGATGAATGTGCTTTGGTCAGACATGTGCACATCAACCCAAGAACAAAATGAAAAGTTCTTGTGAAGATGCTGGTGGAAGCTGGTAAGATTGTGTCATTATCCACAGTGAAACGGGTACTGTATCTACATGGGCTCAAAGGCCACTCTGCCAGGAAGAAGCCATTACTCCAAAAGGAACATAAAAAAGGCAGATTAATGTTTGCAAATGCACACAGGAACAAAGGCCTTAATTTTTGAAGGCATGTCCTGTGGTCTAATGAAACTAAAATTGAACTGTTTGGCCATAATGACCCCCATTACGTTTGAAGGAAAAAGGGAGAAGCTTTGAAGCCTAAGAACACCATCCAAGCTGTGAAACAAGAGGGTGGCAGCATCATGTTGGGGAGTTGTTTTGCTGCAGGTGGGACTGGTGCACTTTACAAAATAGATGGCATCATGAGGAAAGAAGATTATGTGGCAATACTGAAGCAACATCTCAAGACATCAACTAGAAGCTTGGGCGGAAATATGTCTTTCAAATGGACAATGACCCGAGCATACTGCCAAACTGGTTACAAAGTGGCTTAAGGATAACAAAGTCAATGTTTTGGAGCTGCCATCACAAAGTCCTGATCTCATACCTATTGACAAGTTATGGGCAAAGCTCAAAAGGCAGGTGCGAGCAAGGCGACCTACAAACATGGCTCAGTTACACCAGTTCTGTCAGGACGAATGGGCCCAAATTCCTACCAACTATTGTGAGCAGCTTGAGGAAGGAGATCAAAAACGTTTCACCCAAGTCATACAGTTAAAGGGCAATGGTACCAAATACTAATGAAATAGATGGAAACGTTTGACTTTGCAGAAAGGATTAAAAATGCCTTAAAACATTCTCTCTCTCATTATTCTGGCATTTTGGAAATATAAATAATTTTGGTTCCTAATTGACCTAAAATGGGAAAGCTTTATTCTGATTTCATGTCAGATAGTGAGAAAAACATTCAAGAGTCTTTATGGAGAGTGGGTGGAAACTTCTGATTTCAACTGTATTTTAGAAGTCAGAGTCGGTCCATTTTATACTGACTCCGACTTTACCCAAATTGACACCGACTCTGAATCTACGACTCCGACTCCACAGCCCTGGTTTAAAAGCATAGTATTCTTAAGGGTACTTTACACGCTGCAATATCGATACCGATATCGCTAGCGAGCGTACCCGCCCCCGCCAGGAAACCAGTAGCTTTTTGGAGAAGAGGGATGGAAGCAAGTATATTCTCACTTGGACTGCCCCCCTCCAGATGTTCCGTACGTTTTTCCAACCAGAGAGCCGTGGACCTGGCAACGCAGGTGGAGGCTATGTTAGCATTTAGGAGGAAGGATGATGTCTCCCAGGATTTCTTGAGGAGGCTCTCCAGTTTACGGTTCATAGGGTCTCTGAGCTGGGATGAATCCTCAAACGGCAGTGTGGTTTTCCTAGCCACCTTTGTGATTTGGACATCTACTTTGGGAATGTCAGTCCATTGTTTGGAGATTTTTGCATCAAATGGGAATCGTCCCTTAAGCCCTGAGGGGACTGAAAGATGTTTGTCAGGCAATTCCCAGTTTCTGAATGGTCTCATGAATGGGAAAAACATTTGACTTTTTTGCCCTGAGACCCCCAAACATTTCGTCCTGTATAGATTGTACAGTCTCTTCCTCCTCTACCCCCATAGTGTGTCTCACTGTCCCCAGTAATTCATCCATATCCTCGGAAGAGAAATAATATTTCTTCCCTGCAGAGTGGGGCCCTAGTGTTGAGACCGACTCCTCGTCCAACTGTCCTTTTGATAGAGAAGCTGGATGTCCTAAGGAATCTGAGTCTGAGTATTTAGTGAGAGGCCTCTTAATTTTTTTCGCCGCCGGTTTGGGAGTTGGGGTGGGAGCTGGGGCAGGAGCCGGTGTAGAAGCGGGGGCAGGAGCTGGGGCGGGCAGGGATTGAGAGAGGGAGGCAATGGAGGCCAGGACCTCCTGACGTACGAGCCCTTTAATCTCCTCCAGGAATGATGGTCGTTCATCCTTGAGAACTTTATCCATGCAATATTGGCAAAGCTTTTTTGTACGTGATGGGGGAAGCTTTGCTGCACATATAGGACACTTTCGGATCGTGGGTTTCTCCTTCTTCGGTGCAGGCAATTTGTCCCCCTAAGGGGGAGAAAAAATAGGGTATTCAGATACCTGCCCCAATGGAGGAGAACCACAAACTGCTCAGACATACTGGATAGGGAATGTGGAGCAGACACACCGACCCTCCCCCCACACGTTACAGGACTCACTGTGCTGGGAATGATGCTGGGCTCTGCAGGTGGGAAAGACTGGTCACTCTCCATAATCTGGGAAGGTTTGTTCCTACCTGGAGAAGTCTTCTGGCCAGGTACTCTTATAGTAGTGCCGGGCCCTCAGCGTCGCATGACTGATGCAGGCTGCTCCTCCTCCGGGGGAAGGGGTGTTCATCATGGGTAGGCCCGAGGTGCACCCAGAGTAGCCACGTCCTCTGACCGTGCGGTCCACACTGGAATGCACATTGGATTCCTGTGTGTGCCGGCCTGAACGCGTAACCGCGCATGCGCACAGGCACGGAACCGAAACCAGAAGTGACGATCGCGGTCACTTCCGGTTCACGCTGGTGCCCGGAGACGCTGACTGAGAGGGAGGAGGAAGAACCTGGGACCTCAGAGAGGCCCGCAGTTCAGGCACCACTCTGCATAACCCGAAGGCGCAGGAGAGTTTGGGGGGGTCACGAATCATGAAGAGACGGGAGCAGCCACCGAAGAGATGGAGGCAGAGCCACGACCCCAGCTGCCCGGTTAAACAGAAACAGGTAACTCCGAACACCGGCCACAGAGCACCGAAGGAGAACCTTGTCACGAACCGGTGCCGCCATAGCCGCAAACAGCCTGCTGCAGTTCCTGTTGCGCCCAGGCGCCGGCTGCCGTTCTTGGCCGTGCCTCGGGTCGTCCAGTTGGCTGCTCCTTCCACCACGTCTAAGTGTGGTGAGGCGGCTAGTGCGCAAGCGCGCGCCGATTTACCCCAGCGTCTAAGTCTGGTGTTTTGCCTAGTGAGCATGCTCAGCCTGATTGTGTCATTTCTGAGACTAAGTCCTCAGTTCAGGCTACTGAGCATGCTCCCACAATTAATCCTAACAGCCTCTTTGCACAGGGACTTGGACTTCGTGCTGTGTCTAAGTTCTGGGATGTGCCTACTGAGCATGCTCAGGCAGATAATCTGATTTCTGAGTCTGTTGTTCAGGCTACTGAGCATGCTCAGGCACTTAGTGCATCAGAGGCTAGGTCCGGTAAGGACCTCACTGAGTATGTCCGTGAGGTGGCAGGCCCTGATAGGGCAGAGGGTGTCAGGTATCCTGATGACGTGGCCACTTCGGACTGGCTGGCAGAGGCCCGCCCCTATGATCTGGCACCTCACCATTGGTCGTCAGATGATGACTGGTGAAGTCTTTGGGGCGTGGCTGCCATGAGGTCATCAATGACGTGGCGGTTCCGGATAGGCCGCTGGTGACGTCGCTGATGATATGGCACTCTGCTATTGGATCTTGGTGGTTCCACCCTGGGTTTGGGGCAGATCTAGGTTATAAAAGGGGCTGAAGACAACATGGAGGTGCGCAGTCTTCACTCATATTCACTTAGAATGCATGGTGGCATAAGCCTTGTTGGAAGCAGTAGGTAGGGCTAGGCGAACGATGCCTGTCATGCCAAGATTCGTGGCTCAGCACATGAGGGTCAGGCGCCGTGCTTCCTTTCTACTGTGCCTGTTGTGCTATAAGCAGTCCAGTGGCGTTAACTGGGCTACGGCTGCTGCGTCACCTGTCCAGTTGTGCCATCTACGCACACGGACAACGCACCTGATGCGGCACCTGTTCGGTTGTGCCTCCTACGCGCACGGACAGCATACCTCAGGACCCCTGTGGAGTTAACAGGGTGTTCCAGGATTGGGTGTGTGAACCTATTATCCTCCTTGGCTTCCCAGTCAACGCTACTGGTGTGATCCCTTGGCCTGACGTGTCCTCTACACACATGGCCATTCGAGTAGTGACCAGAAACGCTAATCGAAGGACCGCTCGGCCTGTCGTGTCTGACACACGTGGCCGACAGGGCGCTGTCGCAGCGGTCTTCTCAGTCAACGCTACCTGGTCACCCTCCGGCCTGACGTGTTCCCTGCACACGTGGTTGGGGTTGTGCCAATTCCACCGAAACGCTAACTGAGTTGTTGTCCGGTCTAACGTGTCACTACTCACGTGACCGGTTCCCTGGGTTATCTCAGAGCCATCCGCTCTATAGTCTCCGCCTAACCCACAGGGTGCCAGCAGCTCCATTACCATCTGGAGCACGGTGGGCCCCGACTGGCGATTTGGATATATACCCCCTGGTCCTAATCTGCCGGTTTCCCCGTAACAAACCTCTTCATGCCCTGATAGGGACAGGAAAAAACACTGGAGAGGAGGGCGGGGAGTGGCCTTTTAATCTCTTTGTGTTTCCTGTCCCTATTAGGGCGGGGAGTCAACCTGTTTTGCTGTTGTGGAGGGTGATTGGAGAAAAAAATAAATCCCGTTTGCAGTTTGCAAAAAGCCATGTAAGAGACCCAGTTAGCATGTAGAAGAAGGTGCTCTGGTCAGATGAGACCAAAGTAGAACGTTTTGCGGTAAAGGCAAAATTGTATATGTGGTGGAAAACTAACACTGTACATCACCCAGAAAACACCATCCACACCACCAAACATGGTGGCAGCAGCATCAAGCTGTGGGGACGCTTTTTTCAGTAGGGACAGGAAAGCTGGTCAGAGTTGATGGGAAGATAGATGAAGCTTAATACAGGGCAATCCTGGAGGAAAAACTTGTTAGCGGCTGCAAAAGACTTGAGACTCTGGCATTTGTTCACCTTCCAGCAGGACATCGAACCTTAAACATATTGCCAAAGCTACAATGGATGGTTAGGATCAAAGCATATTCATAGGTGTGAATGGCCCAGTCACAGTCCAAATCTAAATACCACTGAGAATTTGTGGGAAGACTTAAAAATTGCTGTTCACAGACGCCTCCATCCAATCTCACTGAGCTAGTATGCAAAGAAGAATGGGCAAAAATGTCAGCTACTAGATGTGCAAAGACTTGCAGTAGTAATTGCAGAGAAAGGTGGTCTTATAAAGTACTGACTCAGGGGGCTGAATACAAATAAATGTCACAACTTTCAGATTTATATTTTTAATATATTTAGAAATTCATGTATCATATCCTTTACACTTCACAACTATTTGCTAGTTAGTGTTGGTATATCACATAAAACCCCAATGAAATATATTTAGGTTTGTGGGTGTAAAGTGACAAAATGTGTCAAAGGTTCATGGGGTATGAATACTCTTTCAAGGTAATGTATAATACCAGTACATACATACAGTGGCATGAAAAAAATTACTGTTATTGTCAACAGTTAACCCCTTCACCCCCGGGTGCTTTTCCGTTTTGTTTTGTTTTTTGCTCCCCTTCTTCCGAGAGATATAACTTTTTTATTTTTCCGTCAATTTTGCCATATAAGGGTTTGTTTTTAGCGGGACAAGCTGTACTTTTAAATGAAACCATATGTTTTACCAGATATTGTACTGGAAAACAGCAAAAAAATTTAAAGTGCGGAAAACTGCAAAAACAGTGTGATTGCACAATAATTTTTGGGCTATTTTATTTTCAACTTTTTTTTAAATCTTATTAGTATTCCTAGGGGACTATAATGATCAGCAGTCTGATCGCTCTTCCATTTTTCCAGATTACAGCTACACAGCTGAGATCTGGAGAAATGCTGCTCTCCTCTCACACACGGCGCTCTGCCGGCAGTGAGAGAAAGTGGCTCATGATAGCTACAGGAGTCATCCCATGACCCTGTGCTACTATGGCAACCAGTGGAGAGGTTTTCTACTGATGACTCTTCCATGAAGACTTATTTGTGTATCTGTCTCTGAACAGCACAACAATGTACCACAACTCCAGAATCTGCTAAATCTTCCTGAAGGTCTTTTGTAGCCGAGCTGGGATTCTGATTTGCCTCTCTCACAGACATTTTGATTGATCTTCCAGACCTTATCTTGACCTCCACTGTTCCTGGTAACGGTAATTTCTTAATTACATTTCGAACTGAGGAAAGGGCAAATTGAAAACGCTTTGTTATCTACTTATAGCCTTATCCTGCATTGTAGGCCTCCACTATTTTCACTTTCAGAGTGCTAGGCAGCTGCTTAGAAGAATCCATGGCTTCAGTTTCCGGCACAAGGTTAGAGGAGGCTGGGTTTAACCCCTTCCCGACCTTTGACGCACCATATGCGTCATGAAACCTTGTGCCTTTCCGACCTTTGACGCACCGTATGCGTCATGGCGGGTTTCCGTTCCTGCAGCGCTGGTGACCGGGTTTACTGAAATGTCACCAGCTCTGCAGGTACATAAGGACTTGTAGTTGAGCCCAGGGGAGGTGGCTTTGCCCCCCCATGGCTATGATCGCTCTGATTGGCTGTTGAAAGTGTTACTTTCACATTCAATCAGAACGATTGTAATATTTCACCAATCAAACTTGGTGAAATATTACAATCCAGCCATGGCTGATGATGCAATATCATCAGCCATTGGCTGGAACAGAGAGAGCTCCGTGTAATGCACCCCCTCCCCATCTGATTGGAGGTAGCGTCCATATGACGCTAACCCTCCAATCAGATGTGGAGGAGCGATGTGACCGGTGGGTGCCCTCCCCCTTCAGCTTCATCCTGACCGTGGACTGCGACGCTGAAGAGGAGGGTCACCTGCTGCCGCTGCCACCGCGATCTTCTGCCACCAATCACCATCCGGTAAGTTTTTCTCCCCTCTTTGCTGTCTCTCCTTTCGTTTCTGTGGTGTCTTCCCCCTCCCTTCTGTGCTGTTCCGCGCTCCCCTCTGCTGTCTTCCGTTCCCACCCCCCGCTGTCTTCCGCCCCCCCCCCCATTGTCCGATCCCACCCCCACCCCAACCTCCGCTCCCCCCGCCGTCCGATTCTACCCCCCCCAACCCACACTGACCTCCACTGCCTTCCCCGACCTCCGCTTCCTGTGATCACTCTCCGCCGGTGTCCTGCTTCTGACACCCGGCTGGTGTGAGTGACTGCTGCTGCTGCCAGTGATCAATCCCCCGCCCTGATGATCACTGGGCAGCAGGGGGCTGATCACTGGGTAGCAGGGGGGCCGATCACTGGGCAGCAGGTGGGTGATCACTGGGCAGCAGGGGGCTGATCACTGGGCAGCAGGGGGTGATCACCCGGACCCCCCTGCGCCCCTGCGATCTGCGCCCCTGCGATCTGCGCCCCTGCGATCGCCCCACCTGTGCCCCTGCGATCTGCGCTCCTGCGATCTGTACCCCTGCGATCTCCCCACCTGCGCCCCTGCGATCGCCCCACCTGCGCCCCTGCGATCTGCACCCCTGCGATCTGCGCCCCTGCGATCTGCGCCCCTGCGATCGCCCCACCTGCGCCCCTGCGATCTGTGCCCCTGCGATCGCCCCACCTGCGCCCCTGCGATTGCGTCCCATCTGCGCCCCTGCGATTGCGTCCCCCTGCGATTGCGTCCACCTGCGCCCCGGTGATTACGCCCCTGTGATTATGCATCCCTGCGACTGCGCCCCTGTGATTATGCGTCCCCCTGCACCCCGGTAATAACACCCCTGCGATTGCGTCCCTGTGATTGCATCCCCCTGTGATTGCATCCCCCTGCGCCCCAGTGATTGCGCCCCAGTGTCCCCAGCATCTCCTCAGCCCTCTCCTGCAGTAGAAAGTTTCACCAAACACTTGCACATACACATGCACACTAAAATAAAGTTTAGGGTTTGGGGTTTTTTTTGCACACGCACACACAAATGTCCTGCTCGTCCCTCCGTAGCTGATAGTGAGGGAGAGGGTCCCACTTTTCTCTATTTCTCCCACTCTTCCTCATCCAGTGACACAGACTTGACGTCGCAGGAAAAGAAATCGTCCGGAGGCCGGGAGGAGAAGAGCCGGAGGCCGGGAGGAGAAGAGCCGGAGGCCGGGAGGAGAAGAGGCTGGAAGCCATGGAGGAAGACCCACAGTAAAGTGTGAGTAACCCCCAACCTAGCGCTAGTGCACTAAACCACACACACCAAACTGAAGTACATTACACCACACTAACCTGAAATACACTACGTCAGGTTGGTATGCGGTGTGGTATAGTGTACGTTAGGTTGGTGTATGTGTTGTAGTGTACATCAGGTAGTGAGTGTGTGTGTGTGTGTGTGTGTGTGTGGTGTATACTACACCACACATCAACCTGACACACACCAACCTGAGGTACACTACCCTATACCACACTGCACACCAACCTTACTTAGTGTATGTTAGGTTGGTGTGTGGTGCATGTCAGGATGCTGTGTGTGGTGTATACTACACCACACATACCAACCTGACGTACACTAAACCACACACACACATCAACCTGACCTACACTACACCACATACCAACTTGACATACACTACGTCAGGTTGGTATGTGGTGTAGTGTAGGTCAGGTTGATGTGTGTGTGTGGTGTAGTGTACGTCAGGTTGGTATGTGTGGTGTAGTATACACCACACACACCATACTGACATACACCACACACCAACCTAACATACACTAAGTCAGGTTGGTGTGTGGTGTAGTGTATGTTAGTTTGGTGTGGGGTGTAGTGTACGTCAGGTTGATGTGTGTGTGTGGTAAACACCACACACACCAACCTGACGTATACTACACTACACACACACACACCAACCTGACATACACTACATATTATCGATACGCCACATGGTGTCCGTAAATAATTGGAGCTAATTTTCCATTCAAATTGTTAGCAGACACCATGTCGCGTATGGAGAGCCCCTGTGTGCCTACACATTGGTGCTCCCCCAAAAGTGACCCCCATTTTGGAAACTAGACCTCCCAAGGAACTTCTCTAGAACCATAGTGAGTACTTTGAACCTCCAGGTGCTTCACAAATTGATCCGTAAAAATGAAAAAGTACTTTTTTTTTTCACAAATTTTCTTTTAGCCTCAATTCTTTTCATTTTCACATGGGCAACAGGATAAAATGGATCCTAAATTTTGTTGAGCAATTTCTCCTGAGTACAGAGATACCTCATATGTGGTCATAAACCACTGTTTGGGTGCACGGCAGGGCTCGGAAGGGAAGGAGCGCCATTTGACTTTTTGAATGGAAAATTAGCTCCAAAAGTCAAATAGCGCTCCTTGCCTTCCGAGCCCTGCTGTGCACCCAAACACTTGATTTCCACCACATATGAGGTATCTGTGTACTCAGGAGAAATTGCACAATAAATTTTATGGTGTAATTTTTCCTGATACCCTTGTGAAAAAAAAGCTACCTGGTTGAAGTAACAATTTTGTGGTAAAAAATAAATATAAATATTTTCACGGCTCAACGTTATAAACTTCTGTGAAGCCCCCAGGGGTTCAAAGGGCTCACTAAACCTCTAAAAAAAAATTCCATGATGGGTCTAGTTTCCAAAATGGGGTCACTTGTGCAGGAGTTCCATTGTTTAGGTACCTCAGGGGGTCTCCAAACGCAACATGGCGTCCCCTTACGATTCCAGACAATTTTGCGTTTGAAAAGTTAAATGGCGCTTCTTGCCTTCCGAGCCTTGCTGTGCACCCAAACACTTGATTTCCACCACATATGAGGTATCTGTGTACTCAGGAGAAAATGCACAATAAATTTTATGGTGTAATTTTTCCTGATACCCTTGTGAAAAAAAAGCTACCTGGTTGAAGTAACAATTTTGTGGTAAAAAAATATATAAATATTTTCACGGCTCAACGTTATAAACTTCTGTGAAGCCCCGAGGGGTTCAAAGGGCTCACTAGCTCACTACACCTCTAAAAAAAAATTCCATGATGGGTCTAGTTTCCAAAATGGGGTCACTTGTGCAGGAGTTCCATTGTTTAGGTACCTCAGGGGGTCTCCAAACGCAACATGGCGTCCCCTTGCGATTCCAGACAATTTTGCGTTTGAAAAGTTAATTGGCGCTTCTTGCCTTCCGAGCCCTGCCGTGCACCCAAACATTTGATTTCCACCACATATGAGGTATCTGTGTACTCAGGAGAAATTGCACAATAAATTTTATGGTGTAATTTTTCCTGATACCCTTGTGAAATGCTACATTTTATGGCTAAAGTAACATTTTTGTGTAAAAAAAGTAAATTTTCATTTTTTTCTTCCACATTGCTTTGATTCTTGTGAAGCACCTAAAGGGGTAATAAACTTCTTGGATGTGGTTTTGAGTAGCCTGAGCGGTACAGTTTTTAGAATGGGGTCACTTTTGGGTATTTTCTTTCACTTTATTTTCTTTCACCTAGGCCTCTCAAAGTCGCTTCAAATGTGATGTGGTCCCTAAAAAAAGTTTTTTCTAAATTTTGTTGGAAAAATGAGAAATTGCTGATGAACTTTGACCCCTTCTAACTAAGTAGACACGTGGGAAATTTTATTTAGTAACTATTTTGTGTGACATATTTCTCAGAATTACAGGCATAAAATTTCAAATTTTGAAAATTGCGCAATTTTCTAAATTTTCGCCAAATTTCCGAAATATTCAAAAATGAACGCAAAAAATATCGGCCTAAATCTACCACTTTCAGGAAGTACAATATGTCACAAAAAAACAATGTCAGAATCGCCAGGATCCGTTGAAGCGTTCCAGAGTTATAACCTCATAAAGGGACAGTGGTCAGAATTGCGCAAAATGGCGAGGCCAGTAAGGTCAAAATAGGCTGAGGGCTGAAGGGGTTAAGCTGTGAAATTTGCATCATCTGGCCCTTCCTAACGATGATAGTGACCAAGCTATATTCCTAACAGGCTAATTAAAGAAGTTGTCCAGTTACCAAAACTGTTTTGGTTTTTTTTCTGATAAATCTTGCTAATATGTGCCCCTCAACACATCTATTATGTTTTTTCAGCAAAATTACCTTTTATTGTGCACTAGCAGCACATGCTCATTGCTGGCTCCAGCTCTGATGGGGTTAATCTCTCCTCTGACTTCCTGTGTTCAGTTCCTACCAGTCCCAGAATTCTTTGTGGCTCTACGGCGGTGTCTAGCTTAGGCTAGTTTCACACTACGTCTTTTTAACATCCGTTGAAAACGTTTTTTTAGCGGAAGTACGGATCCTGCTTTTACAGCAAATAACGTATGCAAACGCATATGTTATTTTGCAGGATCCTGCACTGGATGTTTAGGGGCGGGCATTGGAGTCATGTGATCGGGAGTGAGGGGAACTAGACTGGGAGGAGGCTTCTGACAGCTGCAGACGCTGGTAACCAAGGTAAACATCGGCCTTGGATACCCGATATTTATCTTGGTTACGAGTGTCTGCAGCTGCTAGGAGCAGGGCTGCCTGCACGCGTAATCAACGTAAACATCGGGTAACTAAGAGAAGTGGTTACCCGATATTTACCTTGGTTACGAGTGTCCGCAGCTCTCAGGTGGGAGAGAGAGGAAGGGGAGGAAGGGGGAAAGACAGAGATAGAGAGAGAGAGGGTGAGGGAGGGAGTAGAGAGATAGACAGATCACGCGAGACTGGTTCTGGGCATGCTCAGTACTTTCTGGGCATGCTCAGTACAAAAGCAGGATCCTGTCTATCAGCACGCCAGCGTTCACCTGCGTTCGCGTGCTGTTTAGTCAGGATCCGGTGACTTGCAGTATTTTGACGCAGCTCAAAAACGCTACAAGTAGCGTTTTTGAAACATGTTAAAAAACTGCAAGTCACCGGATCCGCACTATAACGCAGGCAAACGCAGGTGAACGCATGTTAACGCGAGTCCATTGCAAATGCATTGAAATGAAAACGCATTTGCACTGGATCCGTACTTCCGCTAAAATAACGTTTTCAACGGATGTTAAAAAGACGTAGTGTGAAACCAGCCTTATCTAACACACCCACTGTGTGTAACACCCCCCTCAGCTCTCCACCCGAAGCCTCCTCCCTGCCTCTTCCCTATGTGGATGCACTGAGAGAAATCACACAAGACAGCAGCAGTTCCCAGCTCTGCACAACCAGGGGAAGAAAGTGTGTGTGTGTGTGTGTGTGTGTGTGTGTGTGTGTTTGTGCGTGAGTGTGTTTTTGTGAGTGTGTGTGTGTGTGTACAGAAATTATGATTATTAGCCGGCGCAACATGTGAAAAAAATAATTGGGGAAAAAAAAGTGAGGGGGTGATGAGATTGCTTTTTTCCCTCTTGCCTAGTCTGTGTGTCGTCCGTATCATCCGCAAAGCACATATGACCGGATCGTGTGGATTAAATGTGCAGCGCATGCAACCGTTATTTTACCGGATCCTTCTGCAGCGGGACACAGAATTTATCGGCCGGCGCTGGAGTCAGCTGACTCCTGATCTCACAGCCCGCACACGCTGCAATGGCTGCAGGTGGGCTCATTCACATGACCGTTACAGTTGTCCTGGTCAGTTCCTGTTTTTTTGCGCCCCCACGGACAGGACCATCTTTTCAATGTCTTTTGTGTAGGATCGGATGGTACACGGTAGCACTTCCATGTGCATCCGATCCTACAAAACAAAACACATCGGATGCCGTATGTCCGCTCCGTTATTATGGAACATGTCCTATTCTGTTCCGTAATAACAAACCGTGACTCAATACAAGTCAATGGGTCCGCAAAATTCACGGAAGTAACACGGAAGCACTTCCATGTGACTTCCATCGGGTGCCCGTGCAGTTAGTGTCCCGCTCCAGCCCCAGCCCCGCGGCTGCCCGCTCAGCAGTGTCAGCAGCGGCCCGCACTGCAGTGTCAGCAGCCGCAGGGATGACAAGCGCTACCGTCAGGAGGTTAGTAAGTTCATTACTTATGGTGATGAAGTCCTGCCCTCCTGACGTCAGCGGTCGTCACTGCCTTCTATGCCCGCCGCTTGTCACATCACCTCTCACTGTGACTGTGACTAGTGGTGACGTCACGGGCCGCTCGCGATACTTTGTTTGTGAAGGCGGCGGTCCTTGAACTCGGTGACAGCGCTGCTGTCAGGAATTCAGCGATCATCGCAGGTAATATACCTCGCTAACCTCCTGATAGCAGCACTCGTCATGCCCTGCAGTGACCTGGGCTGACCTATTGATGTTAGCTCAGGTCACTGCACGGCTCTCCCAGCAAATAGGGAACATTCTGTTCTTCATTGACTGGGACATTGACTATGGTATGGATCGTCGTGGGACCCCCTTGTATTACACCAGACCTGGATTTGTTTTTCTTTCTAATAAATTGGTGAAAGAGGGAATGTGTTGGGGAGTGTTTTTTCAAATAAAAATGTGTTTGTTGTCTATTTTTTTTTTTTATTACTGCCTGGGTTGGTGATGTCGGGTATCTGATACGCGCCTGACATCACTAACTCCAGGGCTTGATGCCAGGTGACATTACACATCTGGTATTAACCCCATATATTACCCCGTTTGCCACCGCACCAGGGCAATGGGATGAGCTGGCGCGAAGCACCAGGACTGGCACATCTAATGGAAGCGCTACTTCTGGGACGGCTGCAGCCTGCTATTTTTAGGCTGGGGAGTGTCCAATAACGGTGAACCTCCCTAGTCTGAGAATACCAGACCACAGCTGTCCGCTTTACCTTGGCTGGTGATCCAATTTCAGGGGACCCTGTGTTTTTTGTTTTAAATTATTTAGTTAATTTAAAATAACAGCGTGGGGTGCCCTCTGTTTTGGATTACCAGCCAAGGTGAAGCTGCCAGCTGTGGTTTGCAGGCTGCAGCCGTTTGCTTTACCCTAGCTGGCTACAAAAGATAGGGGGACCGCATGTCATTTTTTTTATTATTTATTTATTTTTTGGCTAAATACAAGACTAAGCACCTTAGTGCCACATGAAAGTCACAAAAGGGTGCCAGCTTAGAATATGCAGGGGGGTAGGACATTATATATGTCTTTCTTATCTATCTATCTATCTATCTATCTATCGATCCAGCCCTCCATTCATTCATTCATTCATTCATTCATCCCTCTATCCCTCTGTCTCTATATATATCTATCCATCTCTATATCTACTCATCTATTTATCTTTCTTGCTGCTTCCGTTTTTTGCAGTCCGCAAAAAAAACGGAAGGCACGCAGATGTCACACGGATGCCACTAGGATGCATCCGTGAAAAAAAAGGAACGTTTTTTGTGGCCCGCAAAATCAGGCTGGGGCCACACGATTACTGCGATCCCCTCGCATTACACTCGGCTCACGCTCAGTACAGCAGAGCTGAGTGTCATGCGTGTGTCCCTGCGACTGAGGTCCGACTGTGCGAGCAGACCTCAGCTGCGGAGGCGGTCCGCCAATCGAGGGGTGGGCCAGCACTGAGGAGGGGTGGGAGGGATTTCTCTCCCTCTTTCCTCCGTAGTCCACCGATGTACCGCAGTGCGATTTTTTTCTCACCACATTCACTTGAATGGGTAAAAGAGAGAGTCTTGCATTACAATTGTAGCATGCTGCGATTGTTTTCTCGGTCCAATTAGGGCTGAGAAAATAATCGCTCATGTGTGCTGACACACAGGCTAATATTGGTCCGAGTGGAATGCAATGTTTTATCGCACTCCACTGGCACTGTTTTTCTCGCCGTGTGGCTTAGACCTTACTTGTTCTATGTCCCCCTGCATCCATCGCAGCGTGTGCAGGCTGGAGTTCAGCTGAGTTCAGATCAGCTGACTCCAGAGCTGGACTGAACTCCGCTGACCTCACAACCCGTACACTCTGCAATGGATGCAGGGGGACACAGAACAAGTAATCGCCGACACTGGAGTCATCTGATTACTTGGGACGAATTGAGCAGTAAAATGCTCTGGTGCTCGATGGGCGAAGCCCATGTCGATTTTTTTTTTAAAAATTCATTAAAAATAAAAAATTAAAATAAAAAAAAAATATCACATTGTTTGTGGGCTCCTGCTGCATTTTCTATTGCTAAGGGTAACCCAAGCAGCTACTGGCTGCTAACCCCCGCTGCTTTCACTGGCAATAGAAATCCAGGGAAGCATTTTTTTTTTTTTAAATAAAGGTTTTTGCCTGAAAACTTTTTTAAAAAAATAACGTGGGCTTCGCCATATTTTTGTATGCTAGCCACAGCAGGCAGCTACGGGCTGCCCCCAACCCCCAGCTGCCTAATTGTACCCGGCTGGGAACCAAAAATATACAGAAGCCCTTTTTTTTTTTTTATTTCATGAATTTCATGAAGTAATTAAAAAAAAAAATGACGTGGGCTTCGCCAAATTTTTGAGCCCAGCCAGGTACAACTAGGCAGCTGGGGATTGGAATTCGCAGTGCAGGGTGCCCAAACTTTCTGGGCCCCCCCGCTGCAAATTGCAGTCCACAGCCGCCCCAGAAAATGGCGCTTTCATAAAAGTGCCATCTTCTGGCGCTGTATCCAACTCTTCCAGTGGCCCTGGTGGCAGGTGGCACACTGGGTAATAAGGGGTTAATACCAGCTATGTTTTACCAGCTGGTAAAAAAGCCCGAGATTCTTAATGTCAGGCCAAGTTTGACCTGGCCATTAAGAATCTCCAATAAAGGGTTTAAAAAAAAAAATACATCACACAGAGAAAAATACTTTATTAGAAATAAATACACAGACACAGTAGGGACTCCATGTTTATTACTCCCTCTCACCCCTCCACGATGGAGAGATTTCTGTACTGACCATGCCAGGAGAGAGCGAGGGGGGGGGGAGGAAAAGAGAGCGAGCGGGGAGGAAAAGAGAGCGAGGGGGGGAGGAAAAGAGAGAGGTGGGAGGAAAAGAGAGCGAGGGGGGGAGGAAAAGAGAGCGAGGGGGGGAGGAAAAGAGAGCGATGGGGGAGGAAAAGAGAGCTCGGGGGGAGGAAAAGAGAGCTCGGGGGGAGGAAAAGAGAGCGCGGGGGGAGGAAAAGAGAGCGCGGGGGGAGGAAAAGAGCGCGGGGGGAGGAAAAGAGAGCGCGGGGGGGAGGAAAAGAGAGTGCGGGGGGAGGAAAAGAGAGCGCAGGGGGGAGGAAAAGAGAGCGAGGGGGGAGGAAAAGAGCGAGGGGGGAGGAAAAGAGCGAGGGGGGGAGGAAAAAAGCGAGGGGGGGTAGGAAAGAGAGCGAGGGGGGGGGAAAGCGAGGGAAAAGAGAGCGAGGGAAAAGAGAGCAAGGGAAAAGAGAGCGAGGGAAAAGAGAGCGAGGGAAAAGAGAGAGAGAGGAGAGGGGGATAAGAGGGGGGCAGAGAAAAGGGGAGGGGGAGAAGAGTGGGGGGAGAGAAGAGAATGGGGAAAGAAGAGGGGTGGCAGAGGTGCTCTGTCATTAACTGTCTCCACTCTGTGACTTGTGGTGCAGGTGACAGAGTGCAGACAGTTGGTCCCATGCAGCAGGACAGATGGCAGAGCACAGCGGTCAGTGTCTTGCTGCGTCCTGCAGTGCTGCTGGGAGGAGCAGATGATCACACTACCCGACACCGGCCGCTCTCCTGACATCGCAGCAGAGCGGGCGGGTGGAGAGTGTAATCAGATACTTACGTGCAGGGGGGGATTTCAGCTGAAGAACCCCCCCCCCCTGTACTGCACACTGGCGCCCCGTGCCTCACCATCTGCAGGACGCTTAGCCGGCTCCACACTGACGTCCTCCGGCTCCTCCCCTCGATGCTGGGCTGTGCAGTGCGGTAGTCACCGACCACAGCCCTGTCACTCAATTTGAGTGGTGCCAGCCTCCTCTGACGTACCCGACAAGTTTGAGAGCCCGGAATTGCCGGGACGTCAGAGGATACCGGCAGCCACAGCTCCAGGGGGTCATGTGACAGGCACTGAGCGTGCAGGATAGCGCCGCTCAGTGCCAGAAATGGAAACAGAAGCCAATGGAGAAAACGCCTAGAATGGTAAGTAGAACTCATACAGAAAATAAAAAAATGGGTGAACCACCCCTTTAAGGTCTGAAACTTTGGTCAAATTTATTTGAGCACACAAATCTCCATGGGTGTCCAGACTTTTGCATCGGTCCATTTTCCTTTTTAAAAATTTTTAAATGTAAAAGATGTATATATATATATATATATATATATATATATATATATATATATATATTTATATTTTTTTTTGCCAAAAATACAGAGGAAATGTGTCATCTTTAACTTAATGCCTTGTAGAGATCATTTCAAGTTTAACTTGCTTAACTGTTCACAATAAATGTAATTTTCATCAAGGGTGTACAAACTTTTGCATGTCACTGTATATGTAGTATTAGTGTATAAATATAACACCAGTACACACATATACTATAAGTACATATAATACCAGTATACACCTGTAAGGCTATGTTCCCATGTCCTGTAATGCAATCCATTTTGGAATCTGTTTGGAAAATGCAAAAACGGATCTGTTAACGGATGCGTATACTTCCCCTTGACTTCAATGGTTAAGGGTCTGTTAACGGCTGGTCCAAAATGTGTCATCCATTGGGGCCAATACCTAAGTGTTCCGTTGTTAAAAACGGAAGAAAAGTTCTGCATGCAGGACTTTTTTTAATGGATCGAAATAACCGATCCGTTAGTGTATAATGGGATTCAATGGGCAATGGATCTGTTAGGAATGCATTTGTTAGCCCATCCGTTACCAGATCTGTTGCCCGTTGACTCCCATTATAGGACAAATAATAGATAGATAGGCAGAACAGATAAGAATAAAAGATAAATATAATAGATAGACCCGATATGATAGACAGACCAAATCTATTAGATAGATACGGTAGATAGATAGAATAGAGAGATGATAAAAAGATAGATACAGAGACAGAGAAGGAGAGATAGTTCGGCCAGCTGGTTACCCTAACCCTAACCAAATGTCCAAACTATCTCTCTATCTGGGACCTGTTAAACCATTTGTTAAGTGATTAACAACGGATCCACTTTTCGCTCCATTAACTTACATAATAACGGATCCGTTAACTGATAGCTTAAAAATATAATCCATAGGGTCAATCGGTTAACAAATCCGTTATTAATTTTTTCACATGGAGCCAAAAACGGATTGAATGAAGAACATGGGAACACACACGCATCTAATATCCCCTGGAGATTGTGAGCCCTCGCGGGCAGGGTCCTCTCCTCGTGAACCAGTCTGTGCCTTGTACTGTTTGTGATTATTGTACTTGTTATTTATTATGTACAGTATACCCTTCTTCACAAGTAAAGCGCCATGGAATAAATGGTGCTGCAATAATAAGTAATAATACACCCCAGTACGTATACTATACCAATATATATATATATATATATAATACCAGTACACACCAGTAACACCAGTACCTATAATACCAGCACACATATGTAATTCCAATAATTTTAATACCAGTACATGCCAGTAACACCAGTAGGTATACCAGTACACACATCGAATGCCAGTACAGATACATTGTACCAGTACACCCCAGTAATACCAATACATATAATAATACCAGTACACATATATATAACAGATGTACACCCCAGTAACACTAGTACACACATGTAATACCAATATATATTACAATACCTGTGCACCCCAGTAACACCAGTACGTAGAATACCAGTACACACGTAATACCGGTATATATAATACCAGCACACACATGTAATACCAGTATGTATAATACCAGTGCAGCCCAGTACGTACATACATGTAATAGATGTAATACCAGCAGTACACATATGTAATACCAGTATGTATAATACCATTACGTATAATACCAGTACACACATGTATTATCAGTATATACACCAGTATGTATAATACCAGTGCACCCCAGTAACATCAGTACGTATAATATCAGTGTACACATATAATACCAGTGCACCCCAGTAACATCAGTACGTATAATACCAGTGCACCCCAGTAACATCAGTACGTATACTACCAGTGCACCCCAGTAGCAGCAGTACGTATAATACCAGTGCACCCCAGTAACATCAGTACATATAATACCAGTGCACCCCAGTAGCAGCAGTACGTATAATACCAGTGCACCCCAGTAACATCAGTACGTATAATACCAGTGCACCCCAGTAGCAGCAGTACGTATAATACCAGTGCACCCCAGTAACATCAGTACGTATAATACCAGTGCACCCCAGTAGCAGCAGTACGTATAATACCAGTGCACCCCAGTAACAGCAGTACGTATAATACCAGTGCACCCCAGTAACAGCAGTACGTATAATACCAGTGCACCCCAGTAGCATCAGTACGTATAATACCAGTGCACCCCAGTAGCAGCAGTACGTATAATACCAGTGCACCCCAGTAGCAGCAGTACGTATAATACCAGTGCACCCCAGTAGCAGCAGTACGTATAATACCAGTGCACCCCAGTAGCAGCAGTACGTATAATACCAGTGCACCCCAGTAGCAGCAGTACGTATAATACCAGTGCACCCCAGTAGCAGCAGCACTACACCAGTGCACCCCAGTAGCAGCAGTACGTATAATACCAGTGCACCCCAGTAGCAGCAGTACGTATAATACCAGTGCACCCCAGTAGCAGCAGTACGTATAATACCAGTGCACCCCAGTAGCAGCAGTACGTATAATACCAGTGCACCCCAGTAGCAGCAGTACGTATAATACCAGTGCACCCCAGTAGCAGCAGTACGTATAATACCAGTGCACCCCAGTAGCAGCAGTACGTATAATACCAGTGCACCCCAGTAGCAGCAGTACGTATAATACCAGTGCACCCCAGTAGCAGCAGTACGTATAATACCAGTGCACCCCAGTAGCAGTAGTACGTATAATACCAGTGTACCCCAGTAGCAGCAGCACTACACCAGTGCACCCCAGTAGCAGCAGTACGTATAATACCAGTGCACCCCAGTAGCAGCAGTACGTATAATACCAGTGCACCCCAGTAGCAGTAGTACGTATAATACCAGTGCACCCCAGTAGCAGTAGTACGTATAATACCAGTGTACCCCAGTAGCAGCAGCACTACACCAGTGCACCCCAGTAGCAGCAGTACGTATAATACCAGTGTACCCCAGTAGCAGCAGTACGTATAATACCAGTGTACCCCAGTAGCAGCAGTACGTATAATACCAGTGCACCCCAGTAGCAGCAGTACGTATAATACCAGTGCACCCCAGTAGCAGTAGTACGTATAATACCAGTGTACCCCAGTAGCAGCAGCACTACACCAGTGCACCCCAGTAGCAGCAGCACGTATAATACCAGTGCACCCCAGTAGCAGCAGTACGTATAATACCAGTGCACCCCAGTAGCAGCAGTACGTATAATACCAGTGTACCCCAGTAGCAGCAGTACGTATAATACCAGTGTACCCCAGTAGCAGCAGTACGTATAATACCAGTGCACCCCAGTAGCAGCAGTACGTATAATACCAGTGTACCCCAGTAGCAGCAGTACGTATAATACCAGTGTACCCCAGTAGCAGCAGTACGTATAATACCAGTGCACCCCAGTAGCAGCAGTACGTATAATACCAGTGCACCCCAGTAGCAGCAGTACGTATAATACCAGTGCACCCCAGTAGCAGCAGTACGTATAATACCAGTGCACCCCAGTAACATCAGTACGTATAATACCAGTGCACCCCAGTAACATCAGTACGTATAATACCAGTGCACCCCAGTAGCAGCAGTACGTATAATACCAGTGTACCCCAGTAGCAGCAGTACGTATAATACCAGTGCACCCCAGTAACATCAGTACGTATAATACCAGTGCACCCCAGTAGCAGCAGTACGTATAATACCAGTGCACCCCAGTAGCAGCAGTACGTATAATACCAGTGCACCCCAGTAGCAGCAGTACGTATAATACCAGTGCACCCCAGTAGCAGCAGTACGTATAATACCAGTGCACCCCAGTAGCAGCAGTACGTATAATACCAGTGTACCCCAGTAGCAGCAGCACGTATAATACCAGTGCACCCCAGTAGCAGCAGTACGTATAATACCAGTGCACCCCAGTAACAGCAGTACGTATAATACCAGTGCACCCCAGTAACATCAGTACGTATAATACCAGTGCACCCCAGTAGCAGCAGTACGTATAATACCAGTGCACCCCAGTAGCAGCAGTACGTATAATACCAGTGCACCCCAGTAACAGCAGTACGTATAATACCAGTGCACCCCAGTAGCAGCACTACACCAGTGCACCCCAGTAGCAGCAGTACGTATAATACCAGTGCACCCCAGTAGCAGCAGTACGTATAATACCAGTGCACCCCAGTAACAGCAGTACGTATAATACCAGTGCACCCCAGTAGCAGCACTACACCAGTGCACCCCAGTAGCAGCAGTACGTATAATACCAGTGCACCCCAGTAGCAGCAGTACGTATAATACCAGTGCACCCCAGTAGCAGCAGTACGTATAATACCAGTGCACCCCAGTAGCAGCAGTACGTATAATACCAGTGCACCCCAGTAGCAGCAGTACGTATAATACCAGTGCACCCCAGTAGCAGCAGTACGTATAATACCAGTGCACCCCAGTACGTACATACATGTAATACATGTAATACCAGCAGTACACATATGTAATACCAGTATGTATAATACCAGTGCACCCCAGTAGCAGCAGCACGTATAATACCAGTGCACCCCAGTAGCAGCAGTGCGTATAATACCAGTGCACCCCAGTAGCAGCAGTACGTATAATACCAGTGCACCCCAGTAGCAGCAGTACGTATAATACCAGTGCACCCCAGTAGCAGCAGTACGTATAATACCAGTGCACCCCAGTAGCAGCAGTACGTATAATACCAGTGCACCCCAGTAGCAGCAGTGCGTATAATACCAGTGCACCCCAGTAGCAGCAGTACGTATAATACTAGTGCACCCCAGTAGCAGCAGCGCGTATAATACCAGTGCACCCCAGTAGCAGCAGCACGTATAATACCAGTGCACCCCAGTAGCAGCAGCACGTATAATACCAGTGCACCCCAGTAGCAGCAGTACGTATAATACCAGTGCACCCCAGTAGCAGCAGTACGTATAATACCAGTGCACCCCAGTAGCAGCAGTACATATAATACCAGTGCACCCCAGTAGTAGCAGTACGTATAATACCAGTGCACCCCAGTAGTAGCAGTACGTATAATACCAGTGCACCCCAGTAGCAGCAGTGCGTATAATACCAGTGCACCCCAGTAGCAGCAGTGCGTATAATACCAGTGCACCCCAGTAGCAGCAGTACGTATAATACTAGTGCACCCCAGTAGCAGCAGTGCGTATAATACCAGTGCACCCCAGTAGCAGCAGTGCGTATAATACCAGTGCACCCCAGTAGCAGCAGTACGTATAATACTAGTGCACCCCAGTAGCAGCAGTGCGTATAATACCAGTGCACCCCAGTAGCAGCAGTACGTATAATACCAGTGCACCCCAGTAGCAGCAGTACGTATAATACCAGTGCACCCCAGTAGCAGCAGTACGTATAATACCAGTGCACCCCAGTAGCAGCAGTACGTATAATACCAGTGCACCCCAGTAGCAGCAGTGCGTATAATACTAGTGCACCCCAGTAGCAGCAGTGCGTATAATACCAGTGCACCCCAGTAGCAGCAGTACGTATAATACTAGTGCACCCCAGTAGCAGCAGTGCGTATAATACCAGTGCACCCCAGTAGCAGCAGTACGTATAATACCAGTGCACCCCAGTAGCAGCAGTACGTATAATACCAGTGCACCCCAGTAGCAGCAGTACGTATAATACCAGTGCACCCCAGTAGCAGCAGTACGTATAATACCAGTGCACCCCAGTACGTACATACATGTAATACATGTAATACCAGCAGTACACATATGTAATACCAGTATGTATAATACCAGTGCACCCCAGTAGCAGCAGCACGTATAATACCAGTGCACCCCAGTAGCAGCAGTGCGTATAATACCAGTGCACCCCAGTAGCAGCAGTACGTATAATACCAGTGCACCCCAGTAGCAGCAGTACGTATAATACCAGTGCACCCCAGTAGCAGCAGTACGTATAATACCAGTGCACCCCAGTAGCAGCAGTACGTATAATACCAGTGCACCCCAGTAGCAGCAGTGCGTATAATACCAGTGCACCCCAGTAGCAGCAGTACGTATAATACTAGTGCACCCCAGTAGCAGCAGCGCGTATAATACCAGTGCACCCCAGTAGCAGCAGCACGTATAATACCAGTGCACCCCAGTAGCAGCAGCACGTATAATACCAGTGCACCCCAGTAGCAGCAGTACGTATAATACCAGTGCACCCCAGTAGCAGCAGTACGTATAATACCAGTGCACCCCAGTAGCAGCAGTACGTATAATACCAGTGCACCCCAGTAGCAGCAGTACATATAATACCAGTGCACCCCAGTAGCAGCAGTACATATAATACCAGTGCACCCCAGTAGTAGCAGTACGTATAATACCAGTGCACCCCAGTAGCAGCAGTGCGTATAATACCAGTGCACCCCAGTAGCAGCAGTGCGTATAATACCAGTGCACCCCAGTAGCAGCAGTACGTATAATACTAGTGCACCCCAGTAGCAGCAGTGCGTATAATACCAGTGCACCCCAGTAGCAGCAGTGCGTATAATACCAGTGCACCCCAGTAGCAGCAGTACGTATAATACTAGTGCACCCCAGTAGCAGCAGTGCGTATAATACCAGTGCACCCCAGTAGCAGCAGTACGTATAATACCAGTGCACCCCAGTAGCAGCAGTACGTATAATACCAGTGCACCCCAGTAGCAGCAGTACGTATAATACCAGTGCACCCCAGTAGCAGCAGTACGTATAATACCAGTGCACCCCAGTAGCAGCAGTGCGTATAATACTAGTGCACCCCAGTAGCAGCAGTGCGTATAATACCAGTGCACCCCAGTAGCAGCAGTACGTATAATACTAGTGCACCCCAGTAGCAGCAGTGCGTATAATACCAGTGCACCCCAGTAGCAGCAGTACGTATAATACCAGTGCACCCCAGTAGCAGCAGTACGTATAATACCAGTGCACCCCAGTAGCAGCAGTACGTATAATACCAGTGCACCCCAGTAGCAGCAGTACGTATAATACCAGTGCACCCCAGTAGCAGCAGTACGTATAATACCAGTGCACCCCAGTAGCAGCAGTGCGTATAATACTAGTGCACCCCAGTAGCAGCAGTACGTATAATACCAGTGCACCCCAGTAGCAGCAGTACGTATAATACCAGTGCACCCCAGTAGCAGCAGTACGTATAATACCAGTGCACCCCAGTAGCAGCAGTACGTATAATACCAGTGCACCCCAGTAGCAGCAGTACGTATAATACCAGTGTACCCCAGTAGCAGCAGTACGTATAATACTAGTGCACCCCAGTAGCAGCAGTACGTATAATACCAGTGCACCCCAGTAGCAGCAGTACGTATAATACCAGTGCACCCCAGTAGCAGCAGTACGTATAATACCAGTGCACCCCAGTAGCAGCAGTACGTATAATACCAGTGTACCCCAGTAGCAGCAGTACGTATAATACTAGTGCACCCCAGTAGCAGCAGTACGTATAATACCAGTGCACCCCAGTAGCAGCAGTACGTATAATACCAGTGCACCCCAGTAGCAGCAGTACGTATAATACCAGTGCACCCCAGTAACAGCAGTACGTATAATACCAGTGCACCCCAGTAGCAGCAGTGCGTATAATACCAGTGCACCCCAGTAGCAGCAGTACGTATAATACCAGTGCACCCCAGTACGTACATACATGTAATACCAGCAGTACACATATGTAATACCAGTATGTATAATACCAGTGCACCCCAGTAGCAGCAGTACGTATAATACCAGTGCACCCCAGTAGCAGCAGTACGTATAATACCAGTGCACCCCAGTAGCAGCAGTGCGTATAATACCAGTGCACCCCAGTAGCAGCAGTACGTATAATACCAGTGCACCCCAGTAGCAGCAGTACGTATAATACCAGTGCACCCCAGTAGCAGCAGTACGTATAATACCAGTGCACCCCAGTAGCAGCAGTACGTATAATACCAGTGCACCCCAGTAACATCAGTACGTATAATACCAGTGCACCCCAGTAGCAGCAGTACGTATAATACCAGTGTACCCCAGTAACAGCAGTACGTATAATACCAGTGTACCCCAGTAGCAGCAGTGCGTATAATACCAGTGCACCCCAGTAGCAGCAGTACGTATAATACCAGTGTACCCCAGTAACAGCAGTACGTATAATACCAGTGTACCCCAGTAGCAGCAGTGCGTATAATACCAGTGCACCCCAGTAGCAGCAGTACGTATAATACCAGTGTACCCCAGTAGCAGCAGTGCGTATAATACCAGTGCACCCCAGTAGCAGCAGTGCGTATAATACCAGTGCACCCCAGTAGCAGCAGTACGTATAATACCAGTGTACCCCAGTAACAGCAGTACGTATAATACCAGTGTACCCCAGTAGCAGCAGTGCGTATAATACCAGTGCACCCCAGTAGCAGCAGTACGTATAATACCAGTGTACCCCAGTAACAGCAGTACGTATAATACCAGTGTACCCCAGTAGCAGCAGTGCGTATAATACCAGTGCACCCCAGTAGCAGCAGTACGTATAATACCAGTGTACCCCAGTAGCAGCAGTACGTATAATACCAGTGTACCCCAGTAGCAGCAGTACGTATAATACCAGTGCACCCCAGTAGCAGCAGTACGTATAATACCAGTGTACCCCAGTAACAGCAGTACGTATAATACCAGTGTACCCCAGTAGCAGCAGTGCGTATAATACCAGTGCACCCCAGTAGCAGCAGTACGTATAATACCAGTGTACCCCAGTAGCAGCAGTGCGTATAATACCAGTGCACCCCAGTAGCAGTAGTGCGTATAATACCAGTGCACCCCAGTAGCAGCAGTACGTATAATACCAGTGCACCCCAGTAGCAGCAGTACGTATAATACCAGTGCACCCCAGTAGCAGCAGTACGTATAATACCAGTGCACCCCAGTAGCAGCAGTGCGTATAATACCAGTGCACCCCAGTAGCAGCAGTGCGTATAATACCAGTGCACCCCAGTAGCAGCAGTGCGTATAATACCAGTGCACCCCAGTAGCAGCAGTGCGTATAATACCAGTGCACCCCAGTAGCAGCAGTGCGTATAATACCAGTGCACCCCAGTAGCAGTAGTGCGTATAATACCAGTGCACCCCAGTAGCAGCAGTACGTATAATACCAGTGCACCCCAGTAGCAGCAGTACGTATAATACCAGTGCACCCCAGTAGCAGCAGTACGTATAATACCAGTGCACCCCAGTAGCAGCAGTGCGTATAATACCAGTGCACCCCAGTAGCAGCAGTACGTATAATACCAGTGCACCCCAGTAGCAGCAGTACGTATAATACCAGTGCACCCCAGTAGCAGCAGTGCGTATAATACCAGTGCACCCCAGTAGCAGCAGTGCGTATAATACCAGTGCACCCCAGTAGCAGCAGTGCGTATAATACCAGTGCACCCCAGTAGCAGCAGTGCGTATAATACCAGTGCACCCCAGTAGCAGCAGTGCGTATAATACCAGTGCACCCCAGTAGCAGTAGTGCGTATAATACCAGTGCACCCCAGTAGCAGCAGTACGTATAATACCAGTGCACCCCAGTAGCAGCAGTACGTATAATACCAGTGCACCCCAGTAGCAGCAGTACGTATAATACCAGTGCACCCCAGTAGCAGCAGTGCGTATAATACCAGTGCACCCCAGTAGCAGCAGTACGTATAATACCAGTGCACCCCAGTAGCAGCAGTGCGTATAATACCAGTGCACCCCAGTAGCAGCAGTACGTATAATACCAGTGCACCCCAGTAGCAGCAGTACGTATAATACCAGTGCACCCCAGTAGCAGCAGTGCGTATAATACCAGTGCACCCCAGTAGCAGCAGTACGTATAATACCAGTGCACCCCAGTAGCAGCAGTACGTATAATACCAGTGCACCCCAGTACGTACATACATGTAATACCAGCAGTACACATATGTAATACCAGTATGTATAATACCAGTGCACCCCAGTAGCAGCAGTACGTATAATACCAGTGCACCCCAGTACGTACATACATGTAATACATGTAATACCAGCAGTACACATATGTAATACCAGTATGTATAATACCAGTGCACCCCAGTAGCAGCAGCACTCCACCAGTGCACACATGTCACACAGCACATCCATGTCTCCGCCATCTCTCCAGCCGTCACATCCCTCATTCCCCGCTGCCGTCGCCCGCACAGTTCCCATGCCCTCCCCATTCCCAGCCGTTCTTACCTACAGTCAGCTGTGGGGTCCGGAGCCGTCCCCGGTCTCGTATTCTCCACACGGGTGGGTTCCGCTCTCACGGCGGCCCCGTAGCTGCTGTTATTGTCCTGTCAGCACCGCCCAGGCCGGGCCCGCCCCCTCCTACGGGAGAACAGTGAGCTGCCGGTGAAAGGCGGAGCTCCGAGCGCCATCACTAATCAAATAGGTGGGATTTCGCCGCCGCTAATTACCTTACATCGCTGTAATATCCCGCCCACTTGTCGCTATGGAGTCCAGATCAGTGCAGGCTGCTGATGTGGTGAGCCCGCCTCCTCTGCCTAGCAACCCCAATAAAACAGGCGATATTTAAGCTGTGTATTTCGCTGAGGGGCTGATTGGCTACTGTAAGTGCTAATCATATCATAGCGGTTTGTGATTGGCTGACTGAGTGTAATTCTGCTGGTAATGCAGTGCTGTGTGGTAGAGAATGCTGGGATGTGTGGAGCCGTGTTCTGTTTCATAGTTGTTTTCTCTCAGGTGACAGAACACAAAGGTTCTGGAATTCTCCACGGTGTAATGACAAATCCTTGTGTAATGCACTATTGTACGTACAGTCCAGGCTCTGCCATGCGCTCACAAGCACACCACTGGATTTTCGGTCCGATTACTGTCCATGGTATGAATCTGACATCACACCACAGCTCTGAGATCAGTTATTGAATGAGGCTGTTCAGATGAGCAGGTTTTACATGGGCTGAATGTGCGTACACTGGATCTTCATATCTATGGGGGCGCAAAGATCAGATCCCTTATAGAGCAACTATAGCATCCGATTGTTACACGTCCATCGCCATTAGTGACAAAGCAACTGTATTCGGGCAGCAAAGTGGCTCAGTGATTAATACTGTAATTGGGCGGCACAGTGGCTCAGTGGTTAGCATTGCGGTCTTGCAGCACTGGGGTCCGGAGTGTAAATCCCACCAAGGACAACATCTGCAAGGATCTATGCCCCCCCCCCCCACCCCCTTGTGTTTGCGTGGGTTTCCTCCGAGTTCTCCGATTTCCTTCCACACTCCATGGACATAGAGATAGGGTCTCTAGATTGTGAGCTCCAATGGGGACAGTGATGATGTCTGTACGGGGTTTTCAGAGAACTGCATGGCTTGTACATCACAGATACCACACTTACATTATCTATGGTCCTATTCACATGTACATTTTTTTAGACAGCACATTAAGCATATTAATTTTATCCTTCCATGAAAAACACATGACACTGATGTTAAAAATGGACACACCGACGTCACACTGATCCAAATCTCTGCTTGACACCAGTACCTTTAGTCCCATTCATGCAGAGGTGGGTTTCAGCCACTTTTCAATGATTCAGAGGAACCAGTGCTTAAATTGCAGCCAGTTCCCTGAACTGGAAATAAGCAGTGCCCCGATCTGGTACTGGGGGCCCGCCGGTTTCAACTGAATGTGCATCCTCGAAAACAAATTCATTTGAAATGTATTGCAGCTCAGAATTCCACTGTGTTTCCTGCACTGCAATAGATAAAATAGCCACTGACCTATCAGAGGCCGGCAGCTGACGTTGGTGTGTAGTGACCGCATATGCTGGCAACATGCTTGCCAATGTCAGCTGCCACCGTCACATAGGCTGGCGGGTATGTTAACTATTGCGGTGCAGGAAGCCGGCCCACCTGCACTGCATATGTAGCAGGAAGAGGATGCCATGGGACCGTGGATAGGTAAGAAAAATATTTTTTTTATTTAATTTTGTTACTGGAGAGCGGCAAAATTGGAGACATATGGGGGACCAGGATGGATGACACATGAGGACCAGGATGGGAGTCATTTGGGTACAAGAAATGCTGTAGAAAAAGACATAAACCGCATATGCAAAAATCATCAGCTTATCTATTGCCGCTGGGCAAAAAATAGAAATAGTGAGCGAGGTTCTTAATTTAACATTCTGATCAGACCATATGAAGCCCACTACCACGTCACATGTGGGGTATTGCCATATTCAGGAGAAATTGTGTAACACATTTACTAGGCGTTTTTTACATTTCCCTTTGGGAAAATTGGAAATATGGGGCTAAAACAACAATATAGTAAAAATTTAATTATTTGTTCTTGTCTTCCTAATAGTATAACATTTTGTGGCAAACCTGTGGTGTTAATATGCTAACTGCACCCCTAGATTAATTCATTGAGGGGGGCAGTTTATAAAATGGGGTCATTTGTGGAGGATTTTTGCTGTTCTAGCACCTCAGGGGCTCTACCAATGTGACATGGCAACTAGAATCCATTCCAATAAATTCTGAAGTCCAATATGGTGTTCCTTCCGTTCTCAGCTTTGCACTGTACCTCACGAGTAGTTCCCGATTACATGGAAGGTATTGGCACAATTAGTAAAAAAAATAGACAAAAAACTATGTGGTCCATGTTTTTCTTATTAGCCTTTTAAAAAATGTGGTCACTTATGGTGGGGTTTGCTTTTCTGGCATTTTAGGGGCTCTGCCAATACAACATGGCACCGCTAAACCATTCAAACTAAATCTAAACTCCAATATGGTATTCCTTCCTTTCTGAGCTTTGGACTGTGCCTCAAATGTAGTTTTTGACCACATATGGGGTCTTGGTGAACTCAAGAGAAATTGTGCAACAAATTGTATGGTCGATTTGTACCGCCCCGCGCTCGGCTGCAGCCGAGCCGCTCAGATCCGGGCTCGGTGGGTGGCTCGAGCGCCTCCGGACCCGAGGTCACTTCGCTCTGAAAGGGTGCTGGCGTTACTTAGGGGAGTGGCAGGTAGGTGCACGGCCGGAGCCATGTTTGAGTTCGTGACGCCACCCACGGGATGTGGTGAAGGTGTAGACACCACCGCTGCGGTTACGGGGCACCCGGGGGAGATGGTGATGCAGCAAGATGTTAACCCCTCCGTGTGCAGGGATGATGACCCCGGGATCCGTTGGGGAGAGCTGGGCGGTGCAGGGCGGTGCACGGCCGGATGGCACTGTTGTACTCACTAAACTATGGTGCCCGGCTAATCCACCTGTCCCCCCGCTACTCCCCGACCTCTCCTCTCTGCCAATCCCTTCACTGGCTTCCCATTGCCCAACGACTCCAGTTCAAAACACTAACCATGACATACAAAGCCATCCACAACCTGTCTCCTCCCTACATCTGTGACCTAGTCTCCCGGTACTTACCTGCACGTAACCTTCGATCCTCACAAGATCTCCTTCTCTACTCCCCTCTCATCTCCTCTTCCCACCATCGCATCCAAGATTTCTCCCGTGCCTCCCCCATACTCTGGAATGCTCTGCCACAACACATCAGACTCTCGCCTACCCTGGCAAGCTTTAAAAGGAACCTGAAGACCCACCTCTTCCGACAAGCCTACAACCTGCCATAACCCTCAGTCTGACACAGCACCAGGGCCGGATTAAGGTTGGTGGGGGCCCCTGGGCAGAAAATCTGGTGGGGGCCCCATAAACGTTAACATTTTTAGCCATAACAGTAGAGCGCGAACTGTAGCATTTAGATATAAATTTAATGAACATTTATCTTCTCCTGTTCTGCCACATTCAGATTTACAGGACTACAATACAGATACAGTCCAGGATCACTCACAGCCGTCACTTATACACACACAGTACAATACAGATACAGTCCAGGATAACTCACAGCTGTCACCCATACACACAGTACAATACAGATACAGTCCAGGATCACTCACAGCCGTCACTTATACACACACAGTACAATACAGATACAGTCCAGGATAACTCACAGCTGTCACCCATACACACAGTACAATACAGATACAGTCCAGGATCACTCACAGCAGTCACTTATATACACACAGTACAATACAGATACAGTCCAGAATCACTCACAGCAGTCACTTATATACACACAGTACAATACAGATACAGTCCAGAATCACTCACAGCAGTCACTTATACACACACAGTACAATACAGATACAGTCCAGGATCACTCACAGCCGTCACTTATACACACAGTACAATACAGATACAGTCCAGGATCACTCACAGCCGTCACTTATACACACAGTACAATACAGACACAGTCCAGAATCACTCACAGCCGTCACTTATACACACAGTACAATACAGATACAGCCCAGGATCACTCACAGCCGTCACTTATACACACAGTACAATACAGACACAGTCCAGAATCACTCACAGCCGTCACTTATACACACAGTACAATACAGACACAGTCCAGGATCACTCACAGCCGTCACTTATACACACAGTACAATACAGACACAGTCCAGGATCACTCACAGCCGTCACTTATACACACAGTACAATACAGACACAGTCCAGGATCACTCACAGCCGTCACTTATACACAGTACAATACAGATACAGTCCAGGATCACTCACAGCAGTCACTTATACACACAGTACAATACAGATACAGTCCAGGATCACTCACAGCAGTCACTTATACACACAGTACAATACAGATACAGTCCAGGATCACTCACAGCCGTCACTTATACACACACAGTACAATACAGATACAGTCCAGAATCACTCACAGCCGTCACTTATACACACAGTACAATACAGATACAGTCCAGAATCACTCACAGCCGTCACTTATACACACAGTACAATACAGATACAGTCCAGAATCACTCACAGCCGTCACTTATACACACAGTACAATACAGATACAGTCCAGGATCACTCACAGCCGTCACTTATACACAGTACAATACAGATACAGTCCAGGATCACTCACAGCAGTCACTTATACACACAGTACAATACAGATACAGTCCAGGATCACTCACAGCAGTCACTTATACACACAGTACAATACAGATACAGTCCAGGATCACTCACAGCAGTCACTTATACACACAGTACAATACAGATACAGTCCAGGATCACTCACAGCAGTCACTTATACACACAGTACAATACAGATACAGTCCAGGATCACTCACAGCCGTCACTTATACACACAGTACAATACAGACACAGTCCAGGATCACTCACAGCCGTCACTTATACACAGTACAATACAGACACAGTCCAGGATCACTCACAGCCGTCACTTATACACACAGTACAATACAGACACAGTCCAGGATCACTCACAGCCGTCACTTATACACAGAAAGTAGAGTTACTCACATATTTTTTTATTCATCCCAATGTTAAGGCAGCCAGGGCCGGCTCCAGGTTTTTGTGGTCCCCGGTTGAGTCTCAGTGGACCCCATCCACACACAGACACGCACATACACATACAGGCATACGTACATATACATATTTGAAGACAAATTCACAAAAATACATTTAAACAGACAAATATATGCACAGTCATATACACTGACACACATGCAGACACAGACGCATTACAGGTGTTAATATGGAGAAGTCACAAGCAGCATCACTCACCTCCCCCGCTTGTTTCCAGCTCCTCCAGGACATGTGGCTGTGTTGCATGATGGCCATCACTAACAGACATGACTGCACACCATGCACACTGACACAGCACTGCTGTATATACATCACAGGAGGGGCTAGGGCCTACAATATATACATTACAGGAGGGGGCATAGATGTTGCTGGAGTGGCAAACAGCTCTGGTGGTGTACACATTACTGGGATGGGTGGCTTAGCGCTCTGGGGTGCCGCACAGACTGCTCTGATTCATAGACACACACACACACAGCTCTGCTTCACACACACACACACAGCTCTGCTTCACACACACAGCTCTGCTTCACACACACAGCTCTGCTTCACACACACACACACACACACACAGCTCTGCTTCACACACACAGCTCTGCTTCACACACACACAGCTCTGTTTCACACACACACAGCTCTGCTTCACACACACAGCTGTTTCACACACACACAGCTCTGCTTCACACACACACACACACACACACACAGCTCTGCTTCACACACACAGCTCTGTTTCTCACACACACACACACAGCTCTGTTTCACACACACACACAGCTCTGTTTCACACACACACACAGCTCTGTTTCACACACACACAGCTCTGTTTCACACACACACACAGCTCTGTTTCACACACACACACAGCTCTGTTTCACACACACACACAGCTCTGTTTCACACACACACACACAGCTCTGTTTCACACACACACACAGCTCTGTTTCACACACACAGCTCTGTTTCACACACACAGCTCTGTTTCACACACACAGCTCTGTTTCACACACACACACAGCTCTGTTTCACACACACAGCTCTGTTTCACACACACACACACAGCTCTGTTTCACACACACACACAGCTCTGTTTCACACACACACAGCTCTGCTTCACACACACAGCTGTTTCACACACACACAGCTCTGCTTCACACACACACACACACACACACAGCTCTGCTTCACACACACAGCTCTGTTTCTCACACACACACACACACACAGCTCTGTTTCACACACACACACAGCTCTGTTTCACACACACACACAGCTCTGTTTCACACACACACACACAGCTCTGTTTCACACACACACACAGCTCTGTTTCACACACACACACAGCTCTGTTTCACACACACACACAGCTCTGTTTCACACACACACACACACAGCTCTATTTCACACACACACACAGCTCTGTTTCACACACACAGCTCTGTTTCACACACACAGCTCTGTTTCACACACACAGCTCTGTTTCACACACACAGCTCTGTTTCACACACACACACAGCTCTGTTTCACACACACACACAGCTCTGTTTCACACACACACAGCTCTGTTTCACACACACACAGCTCTGTTTCACACACACAGCTCTGTTTCACACACACAGCTCTGTTTCACACACACAGCTCTGTTTCACACACACAGCTCTGTTTCACACACACACACACAGCTCTGTTTCACACACACACACAGCTCTGTTTCACACACACACACAGCTCTGTTTCACACACACACACAGCTCTGTTTCACACACACAGCTCTGTTTCACACACACACAGCTCTGTTTCACACACACAGCTCTGTTTCTCACACACACACACACACACACAGCTCTGTTTCTCACACACACACACACACAGCTCTGTTTCTCACACACACACACACACACACAGCTCTGTTTCTCACACACACACACACACACACACACACACAGCTCTGTTTCTCACACACACACAGCTCTGTTTCTCACACACACACACACAGCTCTGTTTCCCACTCACACACACACAGCTCTGCTTCACACACCACACATCTTTCTTCAGCTCTGCCCTTACCTGTTCTGATGCCATCCTCCTGCTGCTCCGGTATAGGCCGCCGTCCTCCTGCTGCTGTTCCGGTGCCGCGGCCATCCTCCTGCTCCGGTGAGTCTCCTCTCCTGGCCACGGTGCCGGTCTTCTCATATGTGGCCGCGGCGCCGGTCTTCTCATCCGCGGCCGCGACGCCGGTCTTCTCATCCGCGGCCGCGTCCTGCTGTGACATCCGCGGCCGCGGCGGCGTCCTGCTGTGACATCCGCGGCCGCGGCCGCGTCCTGCTGTGGCATCCGCGGCCGCGGCGGCGTCCTGCTGTGGCATCCGCGGCCGCGGCGGCGTCCTGCTGTGGCATCCGCGGCCGCGGCGGCGTCCTGCTGTGACATCCGCGGCCGCGGCGGCGTCCTGCTGTGACATCCGCGGCCGCGGCGGCGTCCTGCTGTGGCATCCGCGGCCGCGTCCTGCTGTGACATCCGCGGCCGCGGCGGCGTCCTGCTGTGACATCCGCGGCCGCGGCGGCGTCCTGCTGTGACATCCGCGGCGGCGTCCTGCTGTGACATCCGCGGCCGCGGCGGCGTCCTGCTGTGACATCCGCGGCCGCGGCGGCGTCCTGCTGTGACGGCCGCGGCATTGGACCCCGCAGCAGAGCAGGGAGCAGGCATATCTATGACCCCGGAAGTACAAACTACTTCCGGGGTCAATCAGCGTCCTGCGCCCGCAGATACAAATAAATGTAGGTGCGCGCACCTCCCCCCCCCGAAAACACAGCTGATTTATTAGACTGTCTTTACGGAGGGGGAGAGGGTGTGAAGAAGAAAAAAAAAATTGCTGACGGGTGGCAAGTATGGCCCTGGTGGTGGGGGCCCCCTTGGAAGCTCTGATGGTGGGGGCCCCGGGGCTGAAGCCCCGCCTGCCCCGCCTATAATCCGGCCCTGCACAGCACCGCACTATCAGCTCTACCCTCACCTACTGTATCCTCACCTATCCCTTGTAGACTGTGAGCCCTGTTGATGATGGTCGGTGCCCGCAGCCGGCTGCGTCTGGTCCCCCACCCGGTTTGGTGGTCTTTGCCTTTCTCCCGCACCGTGTAGTGTATGTGTAGACTGCCTGCGCTTCAGCGATGGGAGTCTGCTCCCCAGCTGTGTATATGTCGGAGGAGCCCGTTTGCCCGTAGACACTGGCCTGTGGGATCTCTCTGCCTGTGCGGTGGCTTTCTATCTTCTCGGTGGGCTGTTGTCTTCAGTCGGGACTTGGGTGGGGAAGGACCTATAGTCCAGACCGCAATCAGTGAATTAACTCAGTCCAGTGGATTCTGGACCTCGTTTCAGGGTCTGAGTACCCCTCTGTGTGCTCCGATTTCCAGTCGGTTCCTCGGGTCGGTACCGGCGAGCCACTACCCTGTCCCGGTCCACCACGGTTCCACCGAGCCGTCTTCCCGGCTCCTGCAGGCTAGACCACCGTATGCCGCCTAGCCAAGGTGTGTGGGCTACGACCCTCACACCTGTCAGTCTGTTACAGGCCTGTCACACAGGCCTGTCCTCCTCCACTGCACTGCACTCTCAAAGTGAACTAACTGAAGTTTCCTGCCTCAGGCCCGCTGAACTCCTCGGTGGGCGTGGCCAACTGCCTGGCTCCGCCCCCTGGTGTGTCCATTAAGCTCTGAGGGAGGTGACTAGGGTTTATTTTTTGGCTGGTGTTACCTTGTGTGGGACTGGTGTTGTGCGGGGCGCTATCTGTGACTACCTGGCTAGTCCAGGGCATCACAGATTTTTTTGGGGCCAAAGCAACATTTTAGTGGAAACATTTATTTTATTTTTTTTTTATTTTCAAAGCTCAATGTTATACAATTCCGTGAATCACCTGAGGGTTAAAATTGCTCACTTCACCCCTAGATTAATTCATTGATATATGTAGTTTCTAGAATGGCTTTACTTGTTAGGGGTTTCTTCTGTCTTGGCATGTCAGGAGATCTTCAAATGTGACATGGCATCTACAATCTATTCCAGCCAATTTTGTACACCGAAAATCAAATAGCGCTTCTTCCCTTCAGAGCCCTTCATTTTCATTTTCACAGCTTAACATTATAAAGTTTTGTGAAGCACATGTGGATTCAAGGTGCTCACCATTCCTCCAGATAAATTCCTTGATCGCTGTAGTTTCCAAAATGGGGTAACTTGATCGGGATTAACACTGTTTAGGCACATAAGGAGCTCTGCAAAAGCAACAATGTCTCCACTAGTTTTCTACCACATATAGGGTATGATTAGAAAGGTCCAAAATGCCATAGGACATAAATAGAGGGTGGGTCCAGATACTGCTGGAAACCCACACACTTAGCACAAACTCAATAATACATTGTAGAGAAGAGGACAAGAGTTTTTAAGGTGCACAAATTACAAAGTTTTATTGGACAAGGTGAGGACAAATACACATCCATATAAACATTAAAAACATATTAAAAGATCATATGACAGGTTACTCCCATGTTACAATATTATCCTGGGTTCAGATATGAAGCTCCAGAGCATAGTGGTGCAGCACAGTCAAAAAATGCATGCAGGAATAAATCAACATAAATTTCTCTTAAAGCATAAAGCTACCGTGTATAGAGACAAAGTCCTGAGCATAAATCACATTGCTCCAGCACCTGCACCGTCAGACCGTGACTGCTCCCGATAGTAAGCATCAGCCAAATATGATGAGAGAGGAGATTCTGTCAATTAGCAGCCCCAAAAAATCACCTACGTACGTTTCGATATTGCAAAGTAATGATCTTCATCAGGGAGGAGGCATGTGCAGCACATACATGATGGCAGGCTTTAAATATGTGGTGATGGTTACCGCGGACCCGGAAGTCCCACTGTCGGCGGTCGCGTCACCGTGCCAGGCGAAATCACGCGAGACGCAGGCCGTCACACCGAGATCGCGCATGCGCGGGAGCGGGGACGCGTCGCCAAGGCTCCCGCGCATGCGCGCGATGCTGAGACGGCCGCGGCTACACGCGCGCGCAGGGCATCAGGCGCGATCGCTCAGAGACATCCGCACAACAATATCAAAGAGGTAAATATAAATCAGTCCATGTATATAGGGTAATATTACATATTTCTTTATGAACCATTTTCGATGCATAACAACAAAAATACGTCTTTAAGTGTTCAAGGGAGATCTTGATTTCCAGGTAACAACCACATGATTATTTTCTGGGTCCTAATAATAAAAGGACATACAGATATCCGATTAAAGCCAGACATTCAGGGAGAGATGCACAAGAAAGTACAAAAAGATATAAAAATGTATTAAAAACAAGGGATGCAAATAGAGAGAAGGGAATGATGGCAATTTTACACTATGAATGTGCAAACAAGTTGCACATATAACACAGGGAATATATGCATAGACGAGACCATATGAACCAGATATTTTGTGGAATTAAATGACCCCAAAGAGAGAGAGAATATAAATAGGTCATACAAATCGTGTCATATTAAGCTTATAAAAAGGGAGCATAGCTCACCGATTCATTTAGACCTCTGGGGACCAATGTGTCCAGGGTCACTATCCACTTAGTTTCGCACTGAGCCAGGCGTTTCCTGAGATCCCCACCCCTGATTCCCCCCGTTATCATGTCGATACCTCTTATCTTTAGTTTCGAGGGGTCACAGGAGTGGTGTGACCTAAAGTGCCTGGGCAGTGTTTTGAGTGTTGATGGGTCCTCTTCTGTTTTGGCTGCGGCAATGTCCCTCACGTGTTCCCTGACCCTGACGCGGAGCTCCCGGGAGGTGAGTCCCACTTAGGTCAGGGGACACGTGCATGTGGCAAAATATACCACATGTGTGGTTGTACACGTGATATAATGCCTGATGTTAAAGGTTTTCAAACCATCAGATGAGCAAAAAGTATTGCTCCGCAAGACATTGCCACAAGCCACACAGTGGCCACACGGGAAACACCCCTGTGGGGGACCCCGAGATCCAAATGGATTCATTCGAGGTGGAATGTAGTGGCTCCGGACCAAAAAATCCCTCAGATTCCTCGCTCTCCTTGAGGTCATCAAGGGATCCGGGGCAAGCACCTCAGACAGTACCGGATCGGTCAACAAGACCGGCCAATGCTTCTTTAAGACCTGACGCATAGCCCCCCATTCCTGATTGTGTGTTCCAATAAATCTCACAGCGGTATCATATTGTGCTTGTTTTTTAGGGGCATCAGCAAGTAGCTGCAATCGGGAAGTATTCTTAGCCCGGTTTTAGCCAGCTCTGATGCTCCTTCCACTATAGCCTCTCTCGCGAAAACGATCCCTGAGATCAGCCGACTGAGCCTCGAAACTACTGACGGATGAGCAGATCCGCCTCGCCCTCAAATACTGCCCGGTCGGAATGGCGCGAATTGTTGAAGGATTGTGATCTGATGAAGCGTGTAGTAGTGCATTGACGGACGTCTCCTTACGGAAAACGTCCGTCTGGATCGATCCCCTTTGATCAACCTTGATCATAATGTCAAGGAAATCGATCCTGCATCTACTACTTTTGTAAGAGAGTTTGATGTTAAACTCATTGATGTTAAGTTGTCTCATGAATTGGTCAAGCTGCTCGGCCGTGCCCTGCCACACAAACAAAATGTCGTCTATGTACCTAAGCCAGCACTGCACATGGGCGCTAAGCCCGGGGCCCTCGTCAGCAAAAATTAGCCTCTCCCAGTACCCAAGGAAGAGGCCAGCGTACGAGGGCGCACAGGCCGCGCCCATTGCAGTGCCGCGCTGCTGCAAATAATAGACGTCTCTGAGCGATCGCGCCTGATGCCCTGCGCGCGCGTGTAGCCGCGGCCGTCTCAGCATCGCGCGCATGCGCGGGAGCCTTGGCGACGCGTCCCCGCTCCCGCGCATGCGCGATCTCGGTGTGACGGCCTGCGTCTCGCGTGATTTCGCCTGGCACGGTGACGCGACCGCCGACAGTGGGACTTACGGGTCCGCGGTAACCATCACCACATATTTAAAGCCTGCCATCATGTATGTGCTGCACATGCCTCCTCCCTGATGAAGATCATTACTTTGCAATATCGAAACGTACGTAGGTGATTTTTTGGGGCTGCTAATTGACAGAATCTCCTCTCTCATCATATTTGGCTGATGCTTACTATCGGGAGCAGTCACGGTCTGACGGTGCAGGTGCTGGAGCAATGTGATTTATGCTCAGGACTTTGTCTCTATACACGGTAGCTTTATGCTTTAAGAGAAATTTATGTTGATTTATTCCTGCATGCATTTTTTGACTGTGCTGCACCACTATGCTCTAGAGCTTCATATCTGAACCCAGGATAATATTGTAACATGGGAGTAACCTGTCATATGATCTTTTAATATGTTTTTAATGTTTATATGGATGTGTATTTGTCCTCACCTTGTCCAATAAAACTTTGTAATTTGTGCACCTTAAAAACTCTTGTCCTCTTCTCTACCACATATAGGGTATCCCTGTACTCAGGAGAAATAGCACAACAAATTGTATGGTTCACTTTCTCCTGTTACCCTTGTGAAAATGAAAAGGGATTAAAGCAACATTTTTGTGATAAATATGTATTTTTCATTTTCACTGCTCAACCTTATAAAATTATGTAAAACACCTGTAGATTCAAGGTGATCAACACACATCTAGAAAATTGCTTGAGGGGTGTAGTTTCCAAAATAGGGTCGCTTGTAGGGGGTCTCCACTATTTAGGCAAATCAGGAGCTCTGCAAACGTGACATGGCATCAGGTATCTATTCCAGCCAATTTTGCACTCCAAAATAAAAAAAAAACAAAAAGCCCTGCGTGTACCCAAACAGTAGTTTTCCACCACATATGGGGTATTACTATACTCAGGAGAGATCGCACAACAAAATGTATGGTCCATTTTCTCTTGTTACCCTTGTGAACATGAAAAAGTTAGGGCTAAAGTAATATTTTTGTAGGAAAAAGTAAAATATTTTTTTTTTCCTTACACATTGCTTTTATTCTTGTGAAGCACTTGAAGGGTTAATAAACTTCATGGAAGTGGTTTTGAGCCATTTCAGGGGTGCAGTTTTAAAAATGGTGTCACTTTGGGGTATTTTCTGTCACATAGGACTCTCAAAGTCACTTCAAAGGTGATGGGGTGCCTAAAAGAATTAGTTTTGTAAACTGTGTTGGAAAAATGAGAAATTGCTGATAAATAGTCATTGACAGACACACAGATAACCAGGACCGGCGGGTCTAACCGGGTTAACAAAAACCGGGATTGGTCCCAGTTACCTGGCCGGATGCCGGTTCCCATATGAGGTCTATGGGGACCAGAATCCGGCAATTAAAAATGGTGGTAGAAATGATAGGGGGATAGGAGCAAGTGCTTCATACTTACTGAGGCATTGGCACAGCTGTAAGTGCTTCCATGCTCATTCACTTCCGGAGCCGGTCATTTACCTTCACTGCCTATGCACTGCTTTTTCCGCCCACTGGTAGTACTGGCGTCTGTGATTGGTTGCAGTCAGATGAGCCCTAGCCTTTGTGACAGCCACAGCCACCTCAGAGCCTTTGTAAGTATGAAGTACTTGCTTCATTTGCTTTCAATTCACTGTCTGAAAAATTGTGAAAGGTGAATTCCAGCTCATTTCACTAGATGTTGGTGCTGTACGTTGGCCATTGTTACTGTTGTTTTGTACCTGTGTAGCGGTGTTACCTGGAATCATGAAGATTAAGCTGTTAAGGGGTTAGCGGCTTAGGAGAAGGATGGTTCATACAATCCCAAACGCATCCCGGGGTCCACTGTGCTATAGATGGAATATAGCTGTTAAGAGCCCAGAGAGCTGCACGGACAACTACAGACTTCAGAATATTTAGGTTCAAAATAATAAGGCGCAAACGGTCAGTGTTATTCACACACCAACACGAGCAAACAGAAAAGCAAATGCAGCGGAGCCACTATATGCGAACCTGCACTGCGGTACCTGCCAAAAAAAATAAAGCGCAGTGCAGCAGTATGCTTAACCAGTGCAGCTACACAGTAGGGGAAAGGCAGCCTAATAGATTTCTGTGGTAACCCCAACGTTATCGCTGCCAGTATATATGTGGGGAACAGCAGAACCAACCACGCTTAACCAGCGCGGTTACCCGCTTAACATTACTTACTGTAGTAGGGGGTGAGTAAGAGGTGGTAAGACCTGCTTAACAAATTTTATCGCCGCAAGGCTATTAAACGCAAAATTCGAGCGATCTGACTAACTACCTCTCGCTGCAAAGGCAATTAAAAACTGAGCGCCGCCCGACGTCGGCAGCATTTTAATATAACCTAAGCACCACCAGCAGCGTAGGAGTCATCCAGCGGCCAATCCAGGGATGCCGCGTCATCAGAGCAGCTGACGTCGAACGGCCAATCTGAGGATGCCATGTGTCGCACATGCACAGTGACCCGATTTCCACACTTAGGGCGGCTTTGCACGTTGCAACATCGCACGTGCGATGTCGGTGGGGTCAAATCGAAAGTGACGCACATTCGGCGTCACTTTCGACATCGTAGTGTGTAAATCCTAGATGATACGATTAACAAGCGCAAAAGTGTCGTTATCGTATCATCGGTGCAGGTTTCGACTTTTCCATAATTACGCTGCCGCGACAGGTACAATGTAGTTCCTCGTTCCTGCGGCAGCACACATCGCTGTGTGTTACCCCGCAGGAGCGAGGAACATCACCTTACCTGTCGCCGGCAGCTCTACGGAAGGAAGGAGGTGGGCGGGATGTTTACATCCTGCTCATCTCCGCCCCTCCGCCGCTATTGGCCGCCTGCCGTGTGACGTCGCTATGACGCCACATGACCCGCCCCCTTAGGAAGGAGGCGGGTCGCCGGCCAGAGCGACGGTCGCAGGGCAGGTGAGTGCATGTGAAGCTGGCATAGCGATAATTTTCGCTACGCCAGCTATCACAAGATATCATACCTGCGACGGGGGTGGGGACTATCGCGTGCGACATCGCAGCATCGGCTTGCGATGTTGCAACGTGCAAAGACCGCCTTAGACTCTGGCAGAGAAGACTCAACCCACGCATGTGCAGTGGCCTGTTTTCTGCACTTAGACTTTGGCGGCTGAACAGCCACCAGCAATACAGCGGAGGATTGGGCCATCCACTGTGAACTGTGAGGAGCTGCACCTACAGAATGGGTCTCGTGGAGCGAAGAGACAGGGGGCACCCTAACCTTGATCCGAGAGGGAGGATGCCGGTGCCTCCGGCGGACAGCCGTAACATCAGCCTTACATCATGGGTGCTGTGGGGCACCAGGTTGCCCACCCTGCTGGTGCACTGTCAATGCGACGGTGATTGACACATAACGCAGCACCTTTAAGGCTATTAAACATTAGACACCAACTAAGAGGTTCGCAGTGACATGACAGTGGGCTTCATACAGTTTGATCAGAATGTCAAACTAAGAATCTCATGTTCATGTTTTATACATTTTTGCCTAGTGGCACTAGATCAACTGATGATTTTTAGATGTGCAGTCCATGTCTTTTTCTACAACTATGTCACATATGGGGACAAGAATGGGAGACATATTTAGACCAGGATTGGAGGCATATGGGAACCAGAATGGAGGACATACAGAGACCAGGATGGAGGACATATGAGGATTAAATTGGGGAACATAACAGGAATGGCCTGGGATGGGGGACATTATTACAGGAAGGGGCCAAGGATGGGGACGTACTTACATGAAGGGGCCCCTGATGGAAGACCTTATAACAGGAAGGAGCTCAGGATGGGGACATTATTACAGGAAAGGCCCCAGGAAAGAGGACATAATTACTGTATGGGGCCAGAATGAAGGCATAGATTGTTAGTTTATGGTGGCAAGTGGGGATATAATAATTGTAGGGGCCAGTTAAGGGACATTATTACTACTGTAATATATTAAAAAAAAAAAAAACATACAACGAGTATATATGTAATAAGAATACGTTTTATTGATATGAATAGGACACACGCAAGACAGCATGGACATAAAAAAGAGGTTGAAAATATGCTGGAACCGAGCTCTATTAACTCGATACTTGGATGGGGACATGATCCCCCGTGGGCTGCGTGTCCAGATATTCCCCTCCTTCCCGGTGGAGGATCCCTCCTTCCGGGAGAAGTGGGAGTCTCTGGCTCATGCTTGCTCTAGGGGGTTCCTGTCCCTGCTCAGGGATCACAATAGTACTTCCTTATCCTGGAACAACTGATTAAGAATAACTGTACAGCCGAAAGGATTGCCAAGATGGACGTGGAGATTGAGCACGACATTTCTAAACTTGAAAAGGAGATCAGCGGTCAAAAAGTAAAAAAATACAACAGGGATCTGTTAGACTACAATAATACCACAGTCTACAGGTGGCACTCCAGGTCACGTCCGGGCTATCGAACCAAGTCTTTATCTCGTGGACAGTCAGCTTCTATGTCTTCATTGGTTTCTGCTGGTGGTTCATCCTCTGGGGCATCGAGTGGAGTGTGCGAGTCAGAACAGAGTGTAGGAGCCCGTGTGAAGGCTATCCGTAGTAAACAAACGTCTATTAAACAAAATGATAAACAAGGAGGAAAAAATAAACTTCAGGTGATTAACCTTTCCTCACACACACTATCTGATGCGCAATTGGATGTCCTGGCCAGGGGTTTAACCTTCTCCCCAACTAACCAGTTTGACTTTTTTTCAGCACTGAAAGATATGCATTTATTTGTACACAAGATAGTCCTCAAAAAACTTCACCATAAATGAGAGAACAGTGGTTTGGATAGCCCGGCTGAACAGGAGGCGTTACAGGTCTTGGAGGATCTTCTACTTGAACAGTCCAGTGTCTCTACAGGTGTGTTTCCCAGGTCACTACTGCCCAGATCTACTAAGTTTCCCCCCTTGTCGCTATGTCCTGTTGTCGATGTCTTTACCAGACTGGTGACTGATGAATTTAAACAAATTACAGTCAGGAGATATGGTCATAATCTAACTCATAAACAAAGAATTGCACTTACCGAATTGAGTAATTATAAAGACATTGTCATCAAGCCGGCAGACAAGGGGGGAATATTGTGATCTGGGCAGTGGAAAATTATGAAAAAGAAGCCTTTCGGCATCTTCGCGATGAGGACACCTATCTGAGGCTGTCTTATAATCCTTTGCAGCGCTTTTCTTTGGAATTGTCCAAAATCCTGGAGGCGGCGTCTGAGAGTCGTATTATTAATAAAAAAATGATGGAGGGGCTCTCCACGAAGTACCCTAAGACACCAACTTTTTATCTATTACCAAAAATCCATAAAAATGCCCTGAGTCCCCTGGGGCGTCCCATCGTGTCCGGCATCGAGGGTTTGTGTGACCCAATATGTAAATTTATTGATTACCATCTCAAATCTATTGTGGAAACCTTACCATCGTATGTCCGTGACACGACGAATGTCCTCGGGAGGATTGACGGCATCTTTATGGATCAGGATATGCTAATTGTGACGGCAGACGTGGAGAGCCTCTACACGTGTATACCACATCCTGATGGTCTGAAGGCGGTCCGCCTTTTCCTTGAGATGAGTGGTCGTGATGGCGAATTGAACATACTCATCCTCGAGCTGCTCCACTTTGTCCTCACACATAATTTTTTTATTTTTAAAGATTTTTCTACCTGCAGCAGCGCGGCACTGCCATGGGGGCCGTCTGTGCCCCCGCGTATGCCAACCTCTTTCTCGGTATGTGGGAGAGGTTGGTGTTCGGCGATGGGGGCATCAGTGCCAGTTCCCATGTGCAGTGCTGGCTCAGATACATCGACGATGTATTATTTTTTTGGCAGGGCACAGTGGAGCAGCTTGACGAGTTTATGACTGAATTGAACACCAATAATCTGAATATTAAACTCACATATAAATATAGCAGCAGGTGCATTGACTTTCTTGACATCAACATCGAGGTGGATTCTTTATCATCTATACAGACGAGTATGTATCGTAAATCCACCTCAGTCAATGCCCTGCTGCACGCATCCTCAGCTCATACTTCTGCCACTGTACGCGCCATCCCGACCGGTCAATTTTTGAGGATTAGGCGAATCTGCTCCTCCGACCAAGCATTTGAACAACAAGCCATAGAACTCAGACGCCGCTTCCAGGACCGCGGATATAGTAATTGTTGCATTAAAAAGGGTTATTTGCGGGCTAAGAACACCCCTCGCATTCAACTGCTTCAGTATAAGTGTAAACAACAACAACAAACACAAGCTGACCCCCCTATTCGTTTTATAGGGACCTTCAATAACCAATGGCAGTTGATGCGGGACATCCTCAGGAGACACTGGCCTGTTCTACGTACAGATCCAACCCTGGCAGACATACTCCCTCCAGGTCCCCTTATGACAGCTCGTCATGCCAAAAATCTCCGTGACATCTTGGTAAGGAGTCACTATATACCTCCTCCTTCCAATCCTTTTGGCACTCGTGGCCTGATACAGGGATGCTTTCCCTGTGGATGTTGCGTTGCATGTCCAAACATCCTTCGTGCCACGACTTTTTCTTCATCAGATGGCACACGGACTTTGAACATACGACACTACATCACATGCACTACTACGCATGTGATTTACCATGCCACCTGACCGTGCTCTCTGGTATATATAGGCCTCACATCACGTGAATTGCGGGTACGTACCAGAGAGCATGTTCATGATATCCGTGCTGCAGCCGACATTTTGGATGAAAGTCTCCTGAAGACACTTCCACGGCACTTCAGGAGATTCCATAAGTGTGATCCCTCTGGCCTCAAAATAAGAGGAATTGATGTCATTCGTGGTGGGTCCCGGGGTGGTGATCTTAAAAAACGCTTGGCTCAGGCTAAGGTCCGCTGGATCACTACGCTTGGTACCCTGACCCCTGCGGGATTAAATGAAAACATCAGTTTTTCTCCATTCCTATAGGGCCCCTTCCCTCTCTCAGGTTCCTGTATATATTAGCTCCTCCTATCATCATCTGGTCCATTTTAGTTATTGTTTTTAATTTTGTTTGTACTTTCTACCTTTAATTCATTTTTTATCCTGGAATGTATACCCTTACATGTTATATGTTATGTATATTTATACTGCCTCTTTTCATCCTTGTTCATTAGAGTCGCCTTTTTGATGTACCGTTTTATTCACCGTAAGAGTCCAGGACTAGCCTTTTCAACAATCTGACATTTTCCAATTTAAATTTTTATTGAGTTTTCATAAGCATACAATAAAGAGCATGGGACCATGTAATGATAGACAGATTTCATCAAACATCTGGACAATGTTAAACTGTCATAGGAGTCATAATGGATTATAAGTCATTGTGGTGACACATAGGTCCTCATTTTAAACCGTAGAAACCATAGAAACCAGTAACACAGAGAGGAAAGACAGAGGAGAGTAGCAGTCATGGTATGTAGGAAAGATAGCGTAGGTCAGAGAGAAAGGAGGAAAAATAGAAAGTAGAGCGCGGTGACCGGGGCTGATACACTGTCCGCTGGACCAAGACCATTCGAAAAGATGGTGTATGTCATCTGAAGAAGGGAGGGAGCCGGGGGTTCCTGCTCCTCAGGAGTCACACAGATCCAAGAATTTTTTACTAGACAGAAAAGATTCCCACTGGAGCCATTTGGTGGCTGTCACCACCGACTGCCCGCGTGACTGAGCCATCACCACCTCCATACGGTGAATCACATTTACCTCCATGACCCATTCTTCCAACGAAGGGGGAGCAGAGTCCTTCCATCGTCGTGGGATCACTGTCTTAGCTGCCTGGAGAAGATGGCCCAGGATAGAATTTTTATAGACCTTTTCGGATACATTAAAGATGTACAATAATACCGCCTCTGGGCGACTCGGAACCACAACCCCGGTGACCTCATGAATGGCCGCCAGTATTTTTTTCCAAAAGGCCGACAAGCTCGGGCAGTACCACCAGATATGCGACATAGTGCCCCCCTGCGCTCCACATCGCCAACACGTGTCAGGGATGTCGGGATACCATGCATGAAGAGATGCTGGGACCCTATACCATCTAGACAGTATTTTATAGCTGGTTTCTTGCATCCTGGTGGCCACCACGGACCTGTGGGTCAAACGGAAACAGCGTTTCCACTGATTCTCAGGAAAAGTCTGGCCGAGCTCCTCTTCCCATGCCGCACAGAATCGGGGGGAAGACGTCTCCGCCGCGTTCGTCATACATTTGTACACCTTTGAGATTGCATGGCGTGCACCAGAGGGCCCACTACAAAGGTTTTCAAAAGGCGTTTGGGGCAGGTGGTGGGCTATGTCAATGTCCTGGGAGGTTATGAAGTGCTTGAGCTGGGCATATTCAAAGTGGAACCGCAATTTGAAGTTGCGGTTCTCTACAATCTCCCGGAGTGGAAGGAGGGACCCCCCCGAAACTACCTGGTTTAATCTCAGGGGGTTTAGTTTCGTGCAACCCAGAAAGTTGTTGGACGATGCTCCCGGTAGAAACTCCGGGTTGTCAGTTAGTGGCATGAGGGGTCCCCTAGGCTGGATCATGAGGTTGCGTGATGATATAGAGTGTATCGTTCGTAGTGTTTGTTTGGTACTATAGGACATCTCAATTTTATGTTTGATGAGGAGGGGCCAGGTCCACGGCAAGGTCGATGTCGATAAAGGGCACAGATCCTGTGCCAGGCAAACCCAGAGCTTAGACTTAGAGCAGTGCAAAAGGTCCAAGACCCTGGCATGAGCGGCTGCCATATAATATCGCCTACAATCGGGCAGACCTGTTCCCCCCGCGTTTTTGGTCCTGGTTAAAACGCTGCATCTCAAGCGAGCGCGTTTTTTGGACCAGACAAATTGATTAAATATGCGTTGTATCTTGGCCCAATATGCTGCCGGGATATATACCGGGACCGTCTGGACCAGGTACAATAATCGCGGCAGGGCGGTCATCCTGAGAGCGCCAATCCTGCCAAACCACAAAAGAGTGCCTTTTTGCCATGAGGCTAGGTCTCCCTCGAGTCTTGACAGAAAGGTTTGATAGTTTAATTGAAAGAGCCTAGTCAGATCGGAGGGAATCTTTATGCCCAGGTATTCAATGCTACCATGGGATGGCCATTTAAAGGGAAAACTTGGTTTTAGGGCGTTTACCATTGTGTGGGGCAGAGAGATATTCAGCGCCTCCGACTTGTCAAAATTAATTTTGAAATTGGACCATTTACTAAAGCGGTTTAGCTCCACTAGCAGGGACGGAAGGGAGGTGAGAGGGTTACATAAATAAATAAGGAGATCATCGGCAAATGCGGCACATTTATGTTCCCGGTTTGCAACCCGAATGCCTTGAATATCTGGGTTAGCCCTAATGGCCGACAGTAAGTGTTCCATTACCAACACGTATAATAAAGGTGATAGGGGGCATCCCTGCCGGGTCCCATTCCGGATGGGGAAGGGCCTCGACAGAGTGCCATTAATCTTAATGTATGCAGTCGGAGAATGATATAAAGCCATAATCTTAGAGGAGCAAATGGGTCCCAGGCCCATATGCTCCAATGTCTGTGAAAGTGACTGCCATGAGACTCTGTCGAAGGCCTTCTCAGCATCCAAAGATAACAGCATCAAAGAGAGTTTTTTAGTGTGTGCGTGTTGGATTAGGTCCAAGGTCTTTATAGTATTGTCCCTAGCTTCTCTGCCCTGGACAAACCCGACCTGTTCTGGATGGATCAGGTCAGGAAGCAAAGGGCCCAGTCTATTTGCCAAAAGCTTGGCATAGATTTTTAAATCTACATTAAGGAGTGATATCGGTCTGAAACTGCTACATATTGTGGGGTCCTTTCCAGCCTTACGAATCAGAGAGATATGGGCAGTGGTTGAATGGGGCGGGAAAGGGACCGAGTCCGAGATTGAGTTGAAAGAGAGGAGCATTAAGGGAGCTAACTGTTCCGAGAAGGCTTTATAAAATTTAGCGGGGAATCCGTCAGGTCCAGGACTCTTATTACCCGGTGTGTCACGAATCACCATCAACAATTCATTCAATAAAAATGGACTTTCCAGGTCCTCAATTGTGGAGCTACTAAGGCGCGTAAAGGGTGAGGGCATTGAGGGGCATTCGGCACTCAACTCAGAGGGGGCGACAGGTAAATTATATAGCTTGGAATAGTAGTCGTGAAACGTGTTGGAGATGTCGGGGGTGGCATAGAGTAGCTCGTCACGTGTGTTCTTGATACAAGGTATAAGGGTGTGGGCTCTTCCCTCTCTCAATGCGTTGGCCAGTAATCTGCCCGGTTTATCTCCAAACTCATAAAACCTCCCTTTCCCTACCTGTATCAGGCGCTTATACGAGGAGTCCAACAACTTTTTGACTTCCATCCTGGCCTGTAGAAGGGCCTGTAGGTTCGTGGCCGATAATGCTCGTTTGTGTATAAGCTCACGTTCAGAGACCCTACGAAGGGCTGTTACTATATCTTGGGCCCGTTCTTTTTTGATTCGGGACCCATGCTTAATAAAAATACCCCGTATGACACATTTCAATGCTTCCCACTTATAAGTGGGGGCTGTGTCATCGGTTAAGTGGTCTGCTACGAACCCCGTGATAGAGGTCTGAACGTCGGAAACACAAAGCTCATCCAGCAACAGCGACTCATTTAGCCGCCACGAACCCCTGGGGGTCGGGAGGGAGGGTATCTCAACTGTACAATAGACCGGGGCATGGTCCGACCATAGAATGTTGTCCATCCCAGTGTATCGAATCCAGGGGAGAGCGTTGTGTTGTAAAAGTATATAGTCTATGCGACTGTATGAGTCTTGAGTATGGGAATAGAAACTATAGTCCCTGTCGGACGGGTGTTTTAGTCTCCAGGTGTCGAACAGTTGAATACGCAATAGAGCTTTTTTGATACGTTTGATCGTGCTGTAGGCAATGTTAGATTTCCCCCTGGAGTTGTCCAATGTGGGGTCGAGGGTGACATTGAGGTCGCCACACAGAACCACTGTACCCTGAATCAGAGGGACCGCAGCGTCTATCAGGCGGGTGACAAAGCTGTCTTGTTTTTGGTTTGGGGCATATGCGTTAATGACTGTGAGTGTTTGATCCCCTACCTTTAGCGAGAGGATGATATACCGTCCAAGACTATCAGTCGTACATTTTAGGATTTGATGTGGGAGGGATTTATGGATGGCTATCGCCACCCCTTTAGATCGGGAATCCGGGTTGTCTGAGGATACCCATGTCTGATAATACTTATTTTTGAAAATGGGGGCATGCCCTTGTTTGAAGTGGGTCTCCTGGAAACACACCATGCTCACCTTCTGTTTATGGAAGTGGTACAGGATCTGTGTTCGTTTCTCCGGAACATTAAGGCCCCTGGCATTAAAAGAGGCAATAGTCAGGTCCGCCATCTAAAAGAGAGTGTGACATTAAAGATAAATGAGAGAGGGAATCGAACACGATCAGCCCGGTCGCCAAGAAAGGAAGGAGGAAGAGAGTTGAAAGAGGTAGAGTATAGCGAAGAAGAAAACAAAGAGAACAACAAAGCACAAAACCTTGTATGATAAACTAGATTCGAACAAACGTTCCTAGGGAACATATCCGCCTTTGAATGGCAGGACAGGGGATCCCAACCTATTTGGGGAAAAAGGATGTCAGACATAGCAAAGCAAAACAGAACTCCGGATATACTAGAAACATTAAGGATGACCACAAGCACCGGCTAAGGAATTGATGACTAATGTAATACGGGCAATGGATAAGTTTAAACTCAGCAGATGAAAGTCACTTAGCTGTAAATAACTGTAAATAACTGTGCGTAGAATATGTCATGAAGGCACACACGGCCTCAGGGCTTCTCTATGTCGGGTATCGAAGGCGTCCTGCCCCTCGGCCCCGTTCTCCTCTCGGAGGCAGGCCCCTCTTGGGCCCCGGGAATGAGGTTGGTCTGGTGGGTGTGATCCTTTCCCTGGGGGTCCAGGTTTGAAGCAGGGTAGTTGGCCAGGCTGCTATAGAAATTGTGGGTAGGCCCAGGCTCCTGATGAATGCCGGGAGGTCCTCTGGGGAGCGCAGGACCCGCCATTGAGAGTCTTTTTGCACCGCCAAGGAGAATGGAAACCCCCACCGGAACGGAAGTCCCTTTTCTTTCAGAACATCCAGAAGGGGCTTCAAAGTAGCGCGTTGGGCCAGAGTGTGTCTTGAGAGATCTGGCATTATGCGGATGGCAGAACCATTGTATGACAAGTTTGGCTTCTTCCTGGCTGCCTGTAGAATAGCCTCCTTTGCTACAAAGAAATGCACCCTACAGACCACATCTCTTGGGCGGGGATCATCCGGATCTGGGGGACGTAGAGCCCTATGTGCTCTATCGAGCTCTAGAGGGGCACCAGGCGGTTTCTTTAGCAAATTATTAAAAATGGAACGAAGGACGCCAGGGATGTCGGGAGCAGCTATAGATTCAGGTAGGCCTCTAATTCTTAAATTGTTCCTTCTATTTCTGTTCTCTTGATCATCAACGTGTTGTTGAAGGGCAAATAGCTGCTTAGACTGGTTTTGTACTGTCTCTTGGATAGATTGTATAGAGACTTGTGAATGTGATTGCTGCTCAGTGAGGGTATCAACCCTATGGGTGAGTGAGGAAAGATCAGATCGCAGTTGGATAAATTCTTGCTTACATTCCGCCACCACTTGATTAGCCAGTGCTGCGATGTCATTCTTGGTGGGGATCGCTTGTAGTAGTGATCGCAGATCTGCCAAGGACGCCGGGCGGTCCTCCCTTGTCGAGGCGGCAGCGTAGGATAAATTGGGGTATGCACAGAAAGAGTCCTGTACAGCTGGACCGTATATCATTTGCTGTGCACTTTGGGGATTATTTATGCCGCTCCATGATGGTGATACGGTTACAAGACGAAGTGGGGCTACCCCTGACACCATGGGCCCCTTATTCATGGGCATCAGTGCACCCCCTTCCGGAACCCCGTCTGTGTCCCCCAGGCTCTCAGCCCAGGAGGATCCTGTGCACCAACTATTGGGTGAGGTGGGGGGCATTTCCATCTGGGGCATCCCCCAGAACTCAGTGGCCGTCTCCCTGGATTCATGCGGTCCCCCTCCAGTCACTGGGTCCCCCAGGGGTTGTGTGTCCCTCGGCGAGGAAGTGTGGCTTATGTTGTTATTGCCGTTACTAATATGGGCCGTCGGCAGCAAGTCCCCCCTCCAGCCCCGCACCGGGGGCCTGGGATCAGGCAGTCTGTTAGGGGTATCCGCTGCTCCCGTCTGGGCCTCAGCCGCTCTGCGTGGAGCCTGTTCTCCCTGAGTCCGGGGCTGGGGCGGTGACTCATCCTCCAGGCCCGATCTCGCGTGCAATCCACGGCTGCACGCCGAGATCTCCCTGATCCCGCCGACACCCGCAGCGGGTGGACTGCGGGGACTCACCGCTCCCATCCGCGATGCAGCAGGGCAAGAGGCAGGCGAGGTCGCGGCTGCGAGTGTCCCGTCTTCCAGCTCCGGCCTCCAGGGCCGCGGTTCAGGTAGGTGGGCGCCATCTTGGAATGGCGTCTGCAGCTTCACTAAGTCCCCCGCCGCAGGGCTTTGTTTCTTGCTCACCGCTGCTGTGGATCTCCCGGTGGGTCCTTTCGCATCATGGGGGGTCTCAGCTGCTTCACCCCTCCTTTGGGTCTCCGGGGTTGCTGTGTCCTCAGGCATCCGGACAGGGGCAGGACTCATTGCGGATTCTGCAGGCCGCAATTCTTGCTCCGGCTGCGAGGTTGCCCCCGATTCCTTGGAGCGGGTAAAGTAGGCTCCAATATCATTCAGGGGTGCAGGTGGCCGTCCTGGGGTGTTGAGCTTGCCCTTTTTGGCCGATGATTTGCCCATTTTATGTATATAATAGCCGGCTTTATGGAGGATTATGAGGAGCTCCAGAGAAGCACGTCTTTACCCTGCCATGTCCAGCTCCGCCCCCAATCTGACATTTTCAAGTCTACTGCCTTCAGCTTGTGTTGCCATCCCTGAATCCCATGAACGGAAGTTGAATTTTTTCTCCCGCTGTTCTTATGCTTAGACATGGACGCTTTATTCATCTGCAACGTAATTTGTGTATTTTGTGCATCATGTTTTCTCCAATGGGAGACCTCTTTGAGGGACGTGTAACAATAATTTCCTTGGGTACCTCTGTACTCTCCCCCTTTTCTGTCCTTATTTAATTTATGTTGTGTCAGTGGATAGGGGATTTCCTCTGTCCAAAAAAAATGATTTTCCTTTCCATGTTTGACATATGGGGAGTTTCTCTGTTATGTCATTTGGATACATTAGGGTTAATATATAGACAGTTATTATCTCTGATGCTCACTGACGTCCTTATTTTTTGGCGGTCCACTTTGGGGGCCGGCATTCTGCCCTCTTGGTTACGCGTACCTAGGGTAACGTGCCTTCTCCCCATTATGTGTTCTGCTGATAATGGGACTGGTCCGTTTGCATCAGTTTCCATATATATTCTTTCATCTGCCCTTTATATGACTCGTATTTTACACCTTATAAATTATATATTATTCAGGGACAGTTCTTGAACACCTCACTGACACAACATACTTCGTATTATTGATAAATAGTCTTATATATTTCTGATTGGTTCCCTATACTTGTATACCTTCCCTTAGTATCTGGTTCCCCCTAATAATGGAGTGGCCATTTTTTGAATGATTTGCTAGTGTGACACGTCTCTGTCTCCTTAATAGGGGTGGGCGGGACTATTGGGGTCCCCTCGTTTGCGGTATCCCCCGCTTCATATTAATCCACCCTATGAATGTATTGGATATCACGGAGAGACTTATTTCTTACCTTGCTATCCCCAGCCTGTGTAACTATGGGCAGGACTTCCGGGATTCCCTATGTCCGTGACGTCTTCTGCCCTGTCAGGCTCTGTCCTGGGTTGGATCGCGTTGTTGCCAGGGTGACGCGTCCCTGACATCACGTGCTCCTTCCACACACAGCCGGAGGGCAGGACGTCCGGACTGCTGGGCACTTCCTGCATTACGTTCTGTATGACACTTACATCTCTAGTCCTTTCACTATATAAATGCAGCACCATGATTGTATTATACTGTGATAAGGTGCATATACTTTATTTTGATGAATGTTTATATACATTATTCTCTGTGCGATTCTCTATTACCATTCATTGGTGCTTGGCCTTTTCCATCTTAACAAACACCCTATCAGAATTATGTATGGGCGTTTTTACTTGTTATACCATACCCCTTCCTTTTCCTGTACCTGTGCACCTGATCGTAATAGCTAATCACTATGGGGCTATTTATATCCACCGGGTATACACTGCCAGTAGGGTTTCCTCCTTGAGAAAGCAACAATACCTTCTCGAAACGCGCGTTGGTGGTGATCCTGTTCCTTTTGGGTATGTGCACTCTGTATTGATTATGTATTAGGTGTTGTCCTTGTATTAATTATACTGCATTTTATATGACCTTATTTTCTTTTGTATGAGTCTTTCAGGACCCCGGGATAGTTGTACGCACTTGCACTTTATTGCTTATAAATTCTTTTTTACTGTCTAAATTGACCGGGGTATTCCTGTTGTATTACATCCTTTTACTTTGGGTCTTTCTAATACAGTCTTGAGTGGCCTTACCTCTCCCACGGCTACCGGTGACAGACATATACGGACTGAGTCCCATCATATTATTATATCCTTCTGTCCTGTGTTGTGCCTATATACTCCTTTTGATCTGCCTTACCTTTCCCACGGCTACCAGTGACAGACATATACTGACTGAGTCCTATTGTATTATACTCTTCTGTCTTGTGTTATGCCTCTACATTCTTTATTTGATTGGCCTTATCCTTCCCACGGCAACCAGTGACAGACACATATGGACTGAGTCCCAGTGTATTATATCTTTCTGTCCTGTGTTGTGCCTACGCATACTTTTTAGATTGGCCTTACCTTTTCCACGACTATTAGAGACGGACACGTACGGACTGAGTACCATTGTATTATATCTTTCTGTCCTGTGTTGTGCTTATACACCTTTTTGGCCTTACCTTTCCCACAGCTACCAGTGACAGACATATACGGACTGAGTCCCATTATATTATTATATCTTTTTGTCCTGTGCTATGCCTATACATTGACAACCAATGACAATTTTTATACACTCAATACCTTGTGCCCCCCTTGATTTATTGGTAGTTGTTTTTATTGTCCATGCTGTCTTGCGTGTGTCCTATTCATATCAATAAAACGTATTCTTATTGCATATATACTCGTTGTATCTCCTGTTTTTTTATATTGTGCGAGTAGTGCATGCACCCTGTCGGGGTACATACATACCGACAGCGTGCACACCATATGGCTCATTTATTGGGAAGTGTTCTCATACTGTAATATATTTTAGTTTTGGTGAAACTGTTTTCAATGTGGAGAAAATTAGAGGTCCTGTTACTGTGCAGGGCAGGATTACGTAACTTTTTTATTCATCTGGCACAATGTGGAATGAGGGGAAAACAAAGTGAGGAATGTACTCTAGAAACGATGAGTTATAGTGTTATAGTTATAGTATTACATGCCATTAGGACTGGGTATGCTACAGTGCTTAATCTTATACTGAAGAAAAATATAAACACAACGCTTTTGTTTTTGCTCCCAATTTTCATGAGCTGAACTCAATGGTCTAAGACTTTTTCTATGTCCACAAAAGGCCTATTCTGTCAAATATTGTTCACAAATTAGTCTAAATCTGTCATAGTGAGCACTTCTCCTTTGCCAAGATAATTCATCCACCTCACAGGTGTGGCATATCAAGATGCTGATTAGACAGCATGATTATTGCACAGGTGTACGTTAGGCTGGCCACAATAAAAGGCAGCTCTAAAATGTGCAGTATTGTGTGTCCAGCAAGGTCAGAAAAACAGTCAGTATCTAGTATGACCACCATTTGGCAGTCTGCCATCTGCTCTGTACAGTGAAAACGAGGATTCATCCGTGAAGAGATCACCTCTCCAATGTGCTAGACATTGAATGTGAGAATTTGCACATTGAAGTTTGTTATGATGACAGACTGCAGTCAGGTGAGACCTTGATGAGGGCGATGAGCTTCACTAAGACGTTTTCTGTCAGTTTGTGCAGAAATTCTTTAATTATGCAAACCAATTGTTGTAGCAGTTGACCGGTCTCAAACGATCTTGGAGGTGAAGATGATGGTTGTAGAGATTCTAGTCTGGTTACACATGGTAGTCGGTTGTGAGGCCAGCTGGATGTACTGTCAAATTATCTGAAACACCTTTGGAGATGTAAGAGACAGACACAAAGAGACAGACACAGACAAAGAAACAGACTGACAGGGAAAGAGAGGGAAAGAGAGAGACAGGTAAAGAGACAGACACAGACAGGTAAAGAGACAGACACAGACAGGTAAAGAGACAGACACAGACAAAGAGACAGAGACAGACACAGGGAAACAGACAGACAGGGAAAGAGAGGGAAAAAGACAGACCGGGTAAGAGACAGACAAAGACAGGTAAAGAGACAGACAAAGAGACAGACAGAGGGAAAGAGACAGAGGGAAAGAGGGAAAGAGACAGACAGGGAAAGAGAGGGAAAGAGACAGACAGGGAAAGAGACAGACAGGAAAAGAGAGGGAAAGAGACAGACAGGGAAAGAGAGGGAAAGAGACAGACAGGGAAAGAGACAGACCGGGAAAGTGACAGAGATAGATAGACAGACAGGGAAAGAGATAGATAGACAGACAGAGAAAGAGACAGAGACAGACAGGGAAAGAGACAGACAGGGAAAGAGATAGAGAGAGAGACAGAGAGAGACAGAGAGATATATACAAATGGGGAGACAGACAGAGAATGGGAGAGAAACAGAGAGACAGTTACTATCCCGGGCAGCGCCGGGTGCTATGTTGTGAGGCGAAATTTTAACCCCGTGCGTTCCAATTTACCAATCAATTTTGCCCCTATCTACATAATGGGGAAAAAGTGAAACGAAAAGTGTTGAGGGCAAATTGACAGCTGCCAGATGTGAACAAGGGGGACTTAAAGAATGAGAGCGATGGCGCCAAAGAGTATATACCATACAGTTGCTAAGGTGGGGCCCCGACATGGGATACTCACCACACTCGGGTATATGAACACACTCAAAAAATGCGCCACACACTACCACGTACTTGAACACATATACCACCCTCAGCACACATCTCACCACACATACACAAACCTCGCCACATAATCGCCCTAAAACACACACAAGTCTGGTATTATCCTTCAAAAATAAAAATCTGATTAATAAGCAGCCAAACTACAAGAACAACAAATGTACCATATAGGAAATACGGCAGCTGTCAGTCACATGACCAGTCTATTATGTGTATGTGTGAGCTAATATATACTGTCAGGGGGAGGGCTTTTTGTTGCCTGGAGATTTATCAGGCTGCCAATAGCAACCAATCACAGCTCAGCTTTATTTTGCTACAGTTAATTAATCTGAGCTCTGATTGGTTAATATAGGCAACAATTTAATAATTACATATCTATCTATTTGTTTTGTGGTTTTTGTGGGCAGAATACATTTTTGTTAATACATTATATTTTGTTAACAGCAGTTATTAACCCGGGCGAAGCCGGGTAGTACAGCTAGTAGTATATATATATATATATATATATATATATATACGTATAGCGTATCTCTGTAATTCTGACACTGTTTTTTTCGTGACACATTGTAGTTTGTGTTATTGATAAGTTTAGATCTATATTATGTTTTGCAGTTAAATTTTGCAGAAAATGTTGAAAAATTTGCAATTTTCAAACTTTTAATTTTACAACCTTAAACCAGTTACTCATGCTGTACAAAATAATTAAAAACAACATTTTCCATATATCTACTTTACATCTGCCTTATTTTTCAAATGTTATTTTATTTTGTTAGGATGTTAGAAGGGTTCAAAGTTTAGCAGCAGTTTCTCATTTTATCAAGAAATTGACAAAACCTTTCTTTAGGGAAATATCCAGATTTAAATGACGTTTAAGCAGGGCCAGATTAAGGTTGGTGGGGGCCCCTGGGCAGAAAATCTGGTGGGGGCCCAATAACGATAACAATTTTAGCCGTAACAGTAGAGCACGCACTGTAGCATTTAGATATAAATACTGCACCTCAGTCTCACATTCCCCCTTCTCAGCATACTGTGCCCTCCTCCATACTATGCCCTCACACTGGCCACCTTGCTGCCCCTTATCTATACTGCTTATCTCCTTCACTATCCAGTCACTATACTGCACCTCAGTCTCACATTCCCCCTCCTCAGCATACTGTACCCTCACACTGGCCACCTTGGTGCCCCTTCTCTATACTGCACCTCAGTCTCACATTCCCCCTTCTCAGCATACTGTGCCCTCCTCCATACTATGCCCTCACACTGGCCACCTTGCTGCCCCTTATCTATACTGCCTATCTCCTTCACTATCCAGTCACTATACTGTACCTCAGTCTCACATTCCCCCTCCTCAGCATACTGTGCCCTCCATACTGTGCCCTCACACTGGCCACCTTGCTGCCCCTTATCTATACTGCCTATCTCCTTCACTATCCAGTCACTATACTGTACCTCAGTCTCACATTCCCCCTCCTCAGCATACTGTGCCCTCACACTGGCCACCATGCTGCCCCTTCTCTATACTGTCTATCTCCTTCACTATACAGTCACTATACTGTACCTCCGTCTCACATTCCCTCTCCTCAGCATACTGTGCCCTCCATACTGTGCCCTCACACTGGCCACCATGCTGTCCCTTCTCTACACTGCTTATCCCCCACTACTACCCAGTCTCTATACTATGTCCCTCACACTTTTCTTTCCTAATACTGTCTACTTACAATTTTCTCCCACCATACTGCTGCCTCACACTTTCCATTGGTGCCCCCCTGATTGCTGTGCAGGGGCAAATATGCCGCATGCCCCCCAAAGGTACGCCCCTGTACAGTGTACAGGAGAATACATGACTGGTATGCGCAGGGCCGGCTCCAGGTTTTTGTAGGCCCTGGGCGAAAGAGTCTCAGTGGGCCCCATCCACACATAGACATGCACAGATACATTCACATACAGGCATATGTACACATATATAGTTAAAGAGAAATTCACAAAAACACATATAAATAGACATAAAGACACATCATACATGAACACACAGACACATTTTTATATTTTTATATATATTGTTAATATTGGGAAGCCAGCAACAGTCTCATTCACCTCACCGCTTGTCTCCATCCAACTCCTCCTGGGCATGTGTCTGTGCCACGCTGATTGGTGGTGTGTAGCCCCACAAGTGTTGTGTCGGTGCATTACCTTCAGGGACTCCACGTGGATGGAACAGTCTGGTCACAGGTAGGAAACCTTCTTTTAGGATTGTCGTGACGCCACTCTCAGAATTGCGGTCAGTGGAGACCGCCACTGCAGATTAAGGGAGGCCTGGGGCTGATGGTGGGTGCAGTCAGTTGTGATAGCCTCCTGAGAGTGAGGCAAGCCCCAGGGCCCTGTGTAAGTGTGTGGAACCACAAGGCGCAGAATAACTCAACACAAGCAGAATGTCTTTCAGGGGTTTTACTCACTGTTGATGGCAGGGTGAGTAACCCGGGCGTAGCTGGGATGAACCAGGCTGGAACCAGGCGTCCTTCAGGCTGACTTATGAGGGTGGCTACTGACTCGCCTTCCTTAGCCCTTCTGTTGTTTGTGGTAACCCCGACTTGCAGTCCCTATGGGGGTCACCCAGGGAAGTTGCTGCTCCCCTCGTTTCGGCCCGTTTGCTTGTAGCCTGGACCAGGTCACTCCGGCTGCTTGCCTCCTGTGAACTATGGGCCCTCACTTTGCTACGTGGCTGCGGACTCTGTGGTGTTGTCTTGGGGGTTTGAAGTGCCCCCTCAAGCAGGTTTGGCAGAAGAAAGCTGGATCTATCTCTGCACTGGGACCTGTTACCCCTTCGGGCCTGGTACCTCCCTGGCAGTCCTCTTACTCTCCACTCCGTTGCTCTCTCTTTAGCCTTGTGTGGATTTCAGACGGCACCACTAGGTGACCGTTCTCCCCCGTCAGTAGTCACTGCGCGTACGTTGTCAGAATTGTGTAGAGTTGCAGGGTCTGCTTCTGCCCTCCCCGCACTCCACCACTCAACTGCCTGGCTCACTGTTCCCTCCTCTCCTGTTCTTGCCTACGTCACCTAGCAACCACGCTCTCTACCACACCCCTTGAGTGGAGATGGAGGCCTCGCCCCCTCCTGGGATCCCCAGGGGTCCTCCCAAAGGTACATGTGTGAGACCTGATCACTATGCGCCTGTGTAGTCACACCTCGGTCAGCCTTCTGGATTACCTGTTTTGTACTGTCCCCAGCATGGGTGCAGTACTCAGTGGTGCCTGACCAGGTCAGGGGCGCCACATTCCCCCTTAGTTATCACCAGCACGTCCTCGGGCTGCAAGACAACATTTTAAAATGCGTAAAACAGTAAAACATGGTAAGACATTTTAAAACCACCAGGTACCATACATCACCACCCTCCACCCACAAGTCCGTTAACCCACCCTAAACCCTCTCAGGAGGCAGGTCACCGGTTTCTTTTGGTAACCAGGTCTGGGCCATCCGTTTCCCCAGACCTTTCCTCCAATCTGCCTCTCCCGTTGGCCGCGCCTTCAGCCACTTCTGGCAGGATGTAGAGGCGGCTTTCATGGTCTGGTGGTTTCAGGGTATACCTGGCCTGGTGGAGCCGCGCCTTCAGCCTCTTCTGGCAGGATGTAGAGGCGGCCTCCACAGTTGGTGCTGACCAGGTACCCTCTTTGTGGTGGAGAGCCAAGCCCCATAAACAGGCGTGCTCCCTGGTTGCAGGCGAGCCAGGCCCCATAAACAGGCGTGCTCCCTGGTGGTGGTACCTCTGGGGTAACTATTTACACTGCGAGAGTTTGTGGCTATAGCCAGTTCATAGCCTTAAGGTTCAATTTTCAAAGTGCAAAAAGAGGTTTCTCACATTAGTTCATGTGGGCACATTTCTTGAACATGTAAACGTTGCAAAACTTGTCAAAACTTGTAACTTCTGTACTTTACTTTACTTTACATGAACTTTGCTCCTTCTTCCTCCTTACCAGGGCTTGGGCCTGTAGGGCTGCGGCACCTGTTGCTTTCTCCATCTCTGTCATCATCTGTAGTGGTCTCATCACTGGGTTCTTTGTCTTTTCTTTCCTCTTCTTCTTTGTCTGTTTCTTTTTCTGTATCTTTATCTTGTAGTATTGAGACAGCAGGTTTACTGTAGGGATTTCTGGGGCATGGTGTAACATCTAGTGCGTACCATCCGCGTTCTCCTTGGTGCTTTGTAAATTCTACTGAGTCTCCTATCTGTAGGTTTCTTCCTGGGTGTCCTCTAGGTAAATGTGCTCTTACATCCCTTCTGTTCACAAAGATGCCCTCCTTTACACCAGGTGCTACTATAAAGCCATATCCAGACCTTAGACTGAAGTCTTCTACAACTCCTCGACAAAGTGGGCCTCTGACCTGGGATTTGGCTCTTCTCAAGGACCGCTTTTCCTCTAAGTCTCTGGCCGTGACCTCATCCTTCTTCTCGGGAGACTGCTGTGCAGGTGGATCCCTTGTCCTGCTGCGGCGCCGTGTCCTGCGGGCTGGGTCCTGCCTGGCTGCTACCTCACCGCTTGCAGGCTCCCAGGTGATGTATCTGGACAGATCTTCCTCAGCGGAGGATGTCGGACCCTCTTCATCCCAGCGGGAGTACGGCAGCATCTCTGGCTCTTGGACGGGTGCTGCATCCACTGCTGATGGCTCTGGGGTCAGCTTCTCAGCTTCTTGGCCTCCCCTCCCCCTTAGTTCTTCTGAGCACTCCTCTTGTGGCAGCGCTAGGGATGGATGTTCATCAGCAGGCCAGGGCGGGGGACTCTTTGGCGTGGATGTTGCAGGAGTCTTCCTGTGGGTATGCGGAGGGAGCAGACACCGGTCCACCATCTCCTTTGGGAAGTGGGCCTCTAGATCAGCCTTCAGCTTTCAGTATTCGGGGTCCTCCCCCAGCAGGGACTTCCTAGCAGGGACTTCCTTGGGCTGGGGAGCGGTGTCTGCTCTGGCCTTGCAGGCCGGGGTAAATAGCTGTATAGTCTTGTCTTGGCGTGCCGCGCCCTGCATGGCGGCGGCGGGGTCTTGGCGGGCCGCGCTGGGCGCTTCTGCGGCCTGGTTCGGCGTCGCAGTTGCGATGGGATCTGTGCAGGCCGGGCTGGGCGTCGCTGCAGCGATCTGGGCTTGGCGGGCCGCACCTGACGGGGCTGCGGCCTGGTTCAGCACCTCACTTGTGGCGTGGACGAGCGTCGCTGCTGCGGTGGGGTCTTGGCGGGCCGGGCCTAGCATGGCGGCGGCCTGGGTCAGCGTCACACCTGCGGCGTGGAGGAGGGTCGCGGTGGCAGCCGGATCTTTGCGGGCCGGGCAGGGCATCGTTGCGGCGGCCTGGGCTTGGCGGGCCGCACCTGGCGTGGCTGCGGCCTGGTTCAGCGTCGCCGCGCCGGGCATCTCTCCAGGGGCCGCGGGCGTGGAAGCAGGGGTCGGGGCACTCGCGCTGGCAGTGGCAACACAGGACTCACCCATCGGTAACATCATCGGGGTCTGAGTCGTCGCCGCTCGGTCTGGCACTCGTCGTGCGGTTCCCCTCTCATAGGCCTGAACCGCTGCAGCCATCTCCAGAAGCTCCGTGCGTCCCTCGCTGATCTGCCCTACGACCCTGGCCTCCAGTCGGTCGCAAAACTGGGCAAGTTCCCGATACCACCAGGCAGCGGAGCCTGGCTCTGGGTCTCTGCGTTCAGACGCCATCTCCTCTGCGTCTCCTTCTCCTAGTAGCAGGCTTCTGGCTCTCTTTCTTTCCCGACGTCTCTGAACGCCTCCGCTCTCATCACTTGCGAGACCAGGACTCTGCAGGGGATCTCTGGGTAGCCACACCTCTTCGTGGGCGGTAACTTCTCCCAGCGCGGGCTGCTGTTGTTTTTCAGCGCGCTTTTCATGGTGGCAATATGGCGGCACTTCCAATTTTTCGAGCGGACCGCCCAGGCACATGGTCACCTGTCTGAACAGGTCTAGTCCTTATCCTGTTCGTGACGCCAGATGTGTAGCCCCACAAGTGTTGTGTCGGTGCATTACCTTCAGGGACTCCACGTGGATGGAACAGTCTGGTCACAGGTAGGAAACCTTCTTTTAGGATTGTCGTGACGCCACTCTCAGAATTGCGGTCAGTGGAGACCGCCACTGCAGATTAAGGGAGGCCTGGGGCTGATGGTGGGTGCAGTCAGTTGTAATAGCCTCCTGAGAGTGAGGCAAGCCCCAGGGCCCTGTGTAAGTGTGTGGAACCACAAGGCGCAGAATAACTCAACACAAGCAGAATGTCTTTCAGGGGTTTTACTCACTGTTGATGGCAGGGTGAGTAACCCGGGCGTAGCTGGGATGAACCAGGCTGGAACCAGGCGTCCTTCAGGCTGACTTATGAGGGTGGCTACTGACTCGCCTTCCTTAGCCCTTCTGTTGTTTGTGGTAACCCCGACTTGCAGTCCCTATGGGGGTCACCCAGGGAAGTTGCTGCTCCCCTCGTTTCGGCCCGTTTGCTTGTAGCCTGGACCAGGTCACTCCGGCTGCTTGCCTCCTGTGAACTATGGGCCCTCACTTTGCTACGTGGCTGCGGACTCTGTGGTGTTGTCTTGGGGGTTTGAAGTGCCCCCTCAAGCAGGTTTGGCAGAAGAAAGCTGGATCTATCTCTGCACTGGGACCTGTTACCCCTTCGGGCCTGGTACCTCCCTGGCAGTCCTCTTACTCTCCACTCCGTTGCTCTCTCTTTAGCCTTGTGTGGATTTCAGACGGCACCACTAGGTGACCGTTCTCCCCCGTCAGTAGTCACTGCGCGTACGTTGTCAGAATTGTGTAGAGTTGCAGGGTCTGCTTCTGCCCTCCCCGCACTCCACCACTCAACTGCCTGGCTCACTGTTCCCTCCTCTCCTGTTCTTGCCTACGTCACCTAGCAACCAGGCTCTCTACCACACCCCTTGAGTGGAGATGGAGGCCTCGCCCCCTCCTGGGATCCCCAGGGGTCCTCCCAAAGGTACATGTGTGAGACCTGATCACTATGCGCCTGTGTAGTCACACCTCGGTCAGCCTTCTGGATTACCTGTTTTGTACTGTCCCCAGCATGGGTGCAGTACTCAGTGGTGCCTGACCAGGTCAGGGGCGCCACAGTGGCAGTCACTAACAGACATGGCCGCACATAGAGCACACTAACACCGATGTATATACACATCACAAGAGGGGCTGGGGACATACACATTACTGGGGGGGCATAAATATTACTAAGGAAAGGGGTATGGAGCAATGGGGGGCATACAGCTCTAGAGGGGGGCAGTGGCTCTGAGGTGGGGGGACAAACAGCTCTGAGGTGGGGGGGTGACATGCAGCTCTTGGGGTATACAGCTCTGGGGTGGAAGGGACATACAACTCTGGGGGTATAGTATTATGCAGCCTCAATATTCCTCCATATAGTATTATGCAGCCCCGATATGGCATTATGCAGCCCCGATATGGCATTATGCAGCCCCGATATGGCACTATGCAGCCCCCATATGGCACTATGCAGCCCCCATATGGCACTATGCAGCCCCCATATGGCACTATGCAGCCCCCATATTACAATAAGCAGTCCTCATATAGTACAATGCAGACCCATATAGCAGTAGGCACCCTCATGTAGTATACAGCCCCCATATAGCACAATGCAGACCCATATAGCATTAGGCACCCTCATGTAGTACACAGCCCCTATATAGCACAGTGCAGACCCAGATAGCATTAGGCATCCTCACGTAGTACACAGCCCCTATATAGCACAGTGCAGAGCCAATAGCATTAGGCATCCTCACATAGTACACAGCCCCTATATAGCACAGAGCAGACCAGATAATATTAAGCACCTTCACATAGTACACAGCCCCTATATAGCACAGTGCAGACCCTGATAGCATTAGGCATCCTCATGTAGTATACAGCCCCTATATAGCACAGTGCAGAGCCAGATAGCATTAGGCATCCTCATGTATTATACAGCCCCTATATAGCACAGTGCAGAGCCAGTTAGCATTAGGCACCCTCATGTAGTATACAGCCAGTATATAGCACAGTGCAGAGAACCAGATAGCAATAGGCATCCTCATGTAGTGTACAGCCGCCATATCATTTAATGTACCCCCATGGTCGTCTGGCCACAGTGATTGTACATACTCACTTCTCCTCGTTCCCCCGCTGCTCCGGTCTCCTCGGCGCGTCCATTGCTGTCGTTCGACCTATCAGCAGGCGCGCAGTGATGACGTCACCGTGCTCCGCTGCAGAGCTGTCAGAGTGCCAACAGAGACAGTGAGGAGAATCATGAGAGAGAGCCGCCCAATCTCATCATTGCTCTCAATTGTATCGGCAACTGCGATGCCGATACAATTGAAAGTGCGATCCTCGGCGGGGGGGAGGCTGGTGACAGCGCTGGCACCGGGCCCCCTGACTAGCGGTACGCCACTACTGCCACCGCGATTGGGCCCCCCGGCAGCTCAGGGCATTTAACTGGGTTTACTGTGATACAGACACCAGATGTTATACAATATACACATTATATGCCATCTGATGTGTGTACACAGTATATCACACTGCTCTGTACACTGGATGTGGTATACCATGTACACAGTATATCACACTGCTCTGTACACTGGATGTGGTATATAATGTACACAGTATATCACACTGCTCTGTACACTGGATGTGGTATATAATGTACACAGTATATCACACTGCTCTGTACACTGGATGTGGTATATAATGTACACAGTATATCACACTACTCTGTACACTGGATGTGATACACCATGTACACAGTATATCACACTGCTCTGTACACTGGATGTGATATACCATGTACACAGTATATCACACTACTCTGTACACTGGATGTGATATACCATGTACACAGTATATCACACTGCTCTGTACACTGGATGTGGTATATACACAGATATACAATGCCCTGCACTGATCACACTTGGGCCTACAGGACCTCACATATTCTATATGTAATATGGGCCATATAGTGTAATGTGTGCTGCAGGCTCAGATGTGATCAGTGCAGGATCTGTGTAGTGATGTCTCTGCTGAAGATCAGTGTGAGTTATTGCAGGGGAGGGATGAGGCCGATGACCCGGCACTGACAGCCCGACCTGATCTGCAGCAGGTCACACTCCTGCAATAACTCACACTGATCCCGCCGGCAGAGCTGCCGCTGACACTATGAAATCCCGTCCTGCTCCCTCCTCACTGCAGGCACCATGATGGATGACGTCACACTCACCATCATCCACCGAGGCCTCTGCTCCGGTCCTCCCACAAGCTCCTGTACGGCACGAAGCAGCAGCAGGCGCGCGGTGACGTCATCCTTGCAGACTCAGCCCACACAGCATGCAGTGGGCGTGTCTGCAGCACAGTGACGGCCGGATTGAAATTCTTTAAGGGTATAGTGTGGTCCTGAACCTTAATAAAATGGCGCCCACACTGATGGTGGTGGGGGCCCCCTCAGAAGCTCTTGTGGTGGGGGCCCCTGGGCTGAAGCCCCGTCTGCCCCGCCTATAATCCGGCCCTGCGTTTAAGGGTTCTATATATTGGAAACTCCCCAAAAGTGGTACCATTTTAAACACCACACCCCTCAAACACTTCCAAACTGCTGTCAGGAAATGTTTTAACCCTTCAGCTTTAGGTCCTACACAGAAACTAAACCCCTTCGCCTCCGAGCGATTTTCCGGGTTTCATTTTTGGGTTTTTTTCTCTCCTTCTTCCGACAGCCATTACTTTTTTATTTTTATGTCAATCTTGCCATATGAGGTCTTATTTTTGCAGGATGAGTTGTGCTTTTGATTGAAACCAATAATTTTACCATATAGTGTATTGGAAAACTAGCATAAAATTCCAAATGTGGAGAAATAGTGAAAAAAAGTGAAATTCCACAATGGTTTGTAATTTTGTTTTTTTTTATTTACCAGGTTCACTATAAGGTAAAACTGATGTGTCAGTATGATGCCTCACGTCAGTACGAGTTCAAAGATACCAAAAATGTATCTAAGGGGTGAAAAAAATATCAGCCGTTTGTACAAAAAAGAAGGATTTTTGTGTACTCACCGTAAAATCTCTTTCTCTGAGTCTTCATTGGGGGACACAGGACCATGGGTGTATGCTGCTGTGACTAGGAGGCTGACACTAAGTGGACATAAAAAAAGTTAGCTCCTCTCTAGCAGTGTACACCCTGAGCCGGAGGCGGATCTATGCCAGTTTAGTGTACAAGCAGTAGTAGGAGAAACCTGAACAACCATAACTAATCAAGGTAATAACAAGAAACACAGAGTATCTTATCTAAACCTACACTGTATATAAATATATATATATATATATATATATATATATATATATATATATAAAAACATAAATAAGCCGGGTACAGAGGAACGTGTTTCCATAAAGAACCAGTAACATCCGGCAAACTAAAAGCAACCCAATATCCAACCCAAGATTTTACGGTGAGTACACAAAAATCCTTCTTTCTCTATCATTTCATTGGGGGACACAGGACCATGGGACGTCCAAAAGCAGTCCCTGGGTGGGTACAGGAGCAATCATACAGATTCAAAACATATCCAAAACTCTGTAAGAATGCTCGGTGCAAAAGTATACCGGCTTATCATAGGTGTGCAACAGCCGCCTGCTGTATCCTGGAAACCCTGGAAAAGGTATGAAAAGCTTGACCACGTGGCGGCTCTGTAGACTTGCTCGGCTGACACCTGGCGTCTGATTGTCCTAGACGCCTCAATTGCACAGGTGGAAAGGCTTTTACACCCCTCGGAGAAAACCTGACTCTAATCCTCTAGGAAAAAACCGTCATAAATAATTATTTAAGGGATCATAACCTGTAAACCGTAGAAAAAAACCCTTATTAAAAATCACTTTTAATTAATTTAGATTAAAATAGATATCCCAAAATGAAACAAACATACACACATATATATACATATAGATACATAGAAAAGTGCTGCAGTGCAGAATGGGAGTGGTCAACACCCTAACACTTCTCCCTACCTAGCCTGCGGAGGTCGGCACCCTAGATCACGTAATGGCGCCCCCGCTCAGACGTCGGCTCACCCTCCTCTCCCTCCACTAGATTATAAGTGCAGCTAGTCTGGGAGTATAGGAGTGCTTAAACAGGGTTTTTCTGCACTGTCACAAATTAATAATAACACAAAGTGCAAAACATTAAATGTCAGGGGTAGAACCTGTTTTCATTTGACACATATGTGAGTATAACTCTGCAGGAATAGGGTGTAGTATCAAACAACGGGCTCTATCATATGAGGGCAAAGTGCTATGGTTCTAACATGATTCAGAGGGGTCTTATGCACATATGTTAGTTTGAACTGTAAACATTCCACTCAATAGCAGCATATGAATGAACACATATTAAAGTGCTGTGCATATAGTAGCCAGAAGACAGGGGGGCTCCATCAGGCCCTGCATCAACCTGCTCCCACCAGTATCAGGTTATAACATACTAGTAGCAAATCAATGGCTCCCCAAACAATACATATATAATGGTCCTCAGAAGCAACCCAGCAATGATAGCAGCAAAAATAGTGAATTTAACATGGATCAATTGCTCCACTTACACCCAATCACTGTAGGTAAGGTAACAATAATATAGTAATGTACTTAGCTTTGACCAATCGCCAGACAAAAGTTAAGTGTAATCACTGGACGCCTATATACAGGCTCGATACAGGAACCGCTTATTCTGCTCGACGCGTTTCCCCCTGGCATCCAGTCCCGCCAGGGTTCCTCAGGAGCTCCCACAATGGGGTATAGGCAGCTGGCCACAATCTGCCGCTCTGCCTCGGTCCTAATCCCCGCACTCCTATACTCCCAGACTAGCTGCACTTATAATCTAGTGGAGGGAGAGGAGGGTGAGCCGACGTCTGAGCGGGGGCGCCATTACGTGATCTAGGGTGCCGACCTCTGCAGGCTAGGTAGAGAGAAGTGTTAGGGTGTTGACCACTCCCATTCTGCACTGCAGCACTTTTCTATGTATCTATATGTATATATATGTGTGCATGTTTGTTTCATTTTGGGATATCTATTTTAATCTAAATTAATTAAAAGTGATTTTTAATAAGGGTTTTTTCTAATCCTCTAGGCCTCTGATATGGTCGGCCTGATCCAACTTGAAATGGTAGCCTTGGATGCCGGCATGCCCCTTTTGGGCCCAGTAGACAGGACGAATAGGCCGTCTGAGTTGCAGAATGGCGTGGATCTCGAAACGTAACTCCTCCGAGCTCGCACTAGATCCGATGTAAGCCGTGACCTCTCCAAGGATCGAATGGAGGCTGAACCGAAGGATGGAAGCACAATCACCTCATTCATATACTACTTCCGGTAGGAAAAAACCTGAGACGGGTGCCGAACAACCTCGTTTTGGTGGAAAACAAGAAAAAGTGACCCGCATGAGAGGGCTGACAGTTCAGACCTTCCTCTGATTGAAGTGACTGCCATCAACAAATCCACCTTCCCGGATAGGCGTGAGATTGAGGATCGAACGGGGCTAATTGAAGAGACCCTAGAGCCAGCTTGAGGTCCCATGGTTCTAGTGGGGAACGACCTAGCAGTGCCAGATGGACGACTCCTTGGATGAACGTCCTGACTTGCGGCCGAGATGCAAGATTTCTCTGGAAAAGACAGATAGAGCCGAGACCTGCCCTTTGAGGATTGCTAGCGAGAGACCCGCCTGTAAGCCTGACTGTAGGAAGGCCAGTAACACTGGGAGTGACAGATCCAGTGGAGATGAGTTGATGTTGACCTCACACTCTTGAAAGAAGGCCTTTCCGGTGCGGTAGTAGATGTTTGAAGACGGAGGCTTCTGAGTTCTGACCATAGTCTGTATCACCTGTGGGATAAAGCCTGCCTGGGCTAGTAACCATGGTTCCACAGCCATGTGGTTAAATTGAGAACCCCTGAATATTTATGGAAAAGAGGACTTTGTGACAGGAAGTTCAGACGATCTGGAAGCCACCATGGGGTGTCTGATGAGCTGCGTGAGCTCTGCGAACAACGCTTTCCTGGGTCAATCCATGGCAATGACAGTCACTGGGATGCCCTCTGCTCTGAGTTTCTTGAGGACTCTTGGGATCAGTGGAAGTGGAAGAAAGATGAAGGGAAACCTGAAAACTGATTCCCCGGAGATATGCAAGCATCGACTCCTGACGCTTGCCGGTCGTGGTAAAGGGAGATGAACTGTGTGACTTGATTGTTGAATCGAGAAGCCATCAGGTCCACATTCGGAATACCTCATCTGAGGCAGATCCATTCGAAAGCCTCTCTGTTGAGGGATCATTCGCCTGCCGCCAGACCTTGCTGATATAGTCTGCTGCCCAATTCTCCACGGCGGGAAAAATGATTGTGGACAAAATCTGGAGGGGTGAGGCTATGCCCACTGTAAGATCTTATTCACCTATGTCATCGCCATGACGCTCCTTGTTCCACCCAGGTGATGTCCAACTGGATCCTGGATGGCGATTCTTGTATGAAGGGCTGAAAAATCTGTAGGGCTCGGAGAAAAACTCTGATCCCTAAAAAAAAATTGATAGGCCGATGGCTCTCCTGGGAGGACCACCGACCGTGAGCCGTGTGTTTCGGAACACCGCTCCCCAGTCAGAAGACTGGTATCGGTGGTGACTGCCTGCCAGTATACTGGTATGAAAGACATTCCTCTGGACCGATGAGGGCCGCTGGTCCACCATAGAAGCGAGCGGCGGGTTCCCGGAGTCAATTGGATCCTACGATTCAAGGTGAATAGAGAATTGTCCCATCTGTTCGGCCAAGTCAGCTGAAGGAGAGGAAGGTGGAAGCGGAAAACGGAACCGCCTCTATTGACGCCACCATCCGACTGAGGACTCTCCGGCTTGGAGTGACGGAGGATCTGGAGGTCTCTTTGGAGGGACACGCGTCCTTGGATGGTATCGAACTCCATGCCTAGACAGGTAATCCTGCTGGCCGGGGTCAGAGAGGGCTTCTTCCCATTGATGAGCTAGCCGAGTCGGGACAGGATATCGATGTTGACCTGAACACTTAGGAGACAGTCATCAAAAAGAAGAACCCCTGATCAACAAGGTGTCCAGGTACGGAATCACCAAAAATGATCGTCTGCTATTGCGAAACGCAGGAATATCTGTGCTGTTGGCAAATTAGGTGCGACCTGTATGTCCGACGATAGACTTGCTGAAAACTCTATTATGTACCCTGAGTCCAGCATCTCTCCGACCCAGGCGTCCGTGATCCAAGTCCACCAGACATGATTGAGATGAGACAGGCGCTCCCCCTTCCACCTGGTCTGCGCCCGCGCGCGACGACCAAGAGTCATCTAACGGGGTAGCGCTGTGATCCGGATGTCGTCTTTGATGGCTGGCGTGGCTGAGAAACGTCAGAAAGGGCATGTATTGAAGGACAGAATCTTCCTGTTCCTCTGCGGGGGCCTGGTTTTCTTGTGTGTGTGGAACCGAAGCTCCTGTGATCTCGTCGATAATCTGATCCAGCCAGTCCCCAAACAGATGACCTCCTGTAAAGGGGAGGGCTGTAAGTGATATCCTAGAAGCCGCGTCCGCATACCAGGCTCTGAGCCAGATCACCAGACAGATGTCCCCCGTGCTGCTAGCCGCTTGCACTGCGCAGTAGGCTGCTGACAGAGATGCGATGAATGTGTACTCACCCGCTAGAGCAATCTGTGTAGCCATGTTGTGAACTCCGGATTGCTCAATCCCGCACGAAGACCGTTGTGGAGGTTATCGGCCCAGGACATCATGGATGCTGCCAGCCAGATGGTGGCGAAGGCAGTAGGAGTACCATGCCCGCCGTCTGAAGAAAAACTGAACAGGCAACTCTCTCGTTGTTTTGATCCATGGCGTCTCGAAGCGATGCCCCGTGCGGGAGAGGTAGTACTGGAAGATGACAGACGGACAAAACAGAAGGGCGACCGTAGGCGGGTCTGCCCATTCGTAAATCAAACGACTTACCATTGTTGAATATCTTGACCGGTTGTCGTCTGTGCTTGTATAGAAATTTCAGCAAATTCTGGATGGTCACCGAATTGCCTGTGTGCCCGCTTAACCTGTTTGAAGGAGACATGCAAGCACTGGGTAGCCACAGAATCCGTCTGGAGCTCTAGCGTATGACTTACCGCTTTGACCGGACTATCCACCCTACCTCTAACATCAGCCCTCTGATCTGGAATCAGCATCGAGGCTGCAACCGACTCTCCTCCTGAAAAAGGGTCGGTCGGTCTCGGAGACGAGGAGCACTCGGTGAGAGGAGGCCCCGCAGGTCCCACTCTGCGCTTCAGTAGTAGGGTATGGATCAGACCGACTGTTGTCCAGAGCCAGCTGGACCGGGGGAGAATGGCCGGGCGCAGGAGCGACTGCAACGCCTGCGCGATGGTCATAGACGCCCTTGGAAGAGAGTCCCCAGACTGGGATAAGGGGTCTACCACTCCAGGTAAGGGAGCGCAGCGGAGCTCGGGTGCTGGTGGTGACAGGATGGTTTGGGGCGCAAGGCGAGCGGGGGGGCGTAGCCTGGCTTGGGAGAATTTTGCCTAGCAGAGCAGGCTGTGCATGCATAAAAAGCTGTAAAGAGGGGCCGGTTTGGATGTGCTTAGGGAAAAAAACCACTAGTGATGCTAGGGGGGAGACAGGAGAAAAGGGGGAAAAAAAGGGGAAAGAAGCTAGTCTGTTCCTAAGCAGGAGCAGTGCTCACCCAGGTCCTGTGTCCCACCCAGGTCAGCAGAGGTCTCAGAAGCTGCGGGGACAGCATTGCTGAAGAAAAAGCGCAGCCCTTCATCTGCTTGGGAAAAAGCACGCGCGCGCAAAACGGGGAGGTGGAGGACTGATGGCCTGAGGTAGGCCGAAGCAGGGGACTAGATTAGTGGGCGGCCCACCGGGAGCGCAGCGCTGAGCGCAGAGAAGTCTTACCTGCATTCTGCCGGCGTCGCTGTGATCCTCGGCCCCATCCTGCCTGCCGGAGATTTGCCTGGGGAGAACTGCTGAGCGCTCCTGCGCTGTGGTGACTACGATCCCCTGCCTGGGTCCAGGGAAGGAGTGAATGCTGGGGAGGCCTGGTGTTGCTGAGCGCTCCTGCGCTGCAGCTGTGATCCTCTCCCTGGGTCCTGTATCGTAGGGGACGCTGGGAGGAATGGGGGCGTGCTGCAGGACTGACCTGGCTGTCTCCAGGCAGAAGAAAAGGGGGGCGTGGCCGGAAAAGCGCGCGCGCACAAACAGGGGGGCGGAGCGCACCGGCCTGAGGTAGGCCCGAAGCCGGGAGCTAAATTAATGAGCGGACGCCGGGAGCGCAGTGCTGCGCGCGGAGAAGATTCTACCTGCGTCCTGGCGGCGTCGCTCCGATCCACGGTCCCATCCTTGCCTGCTGCGGCTGCCGGTGAGTCAAATCTGCCCCTGGAAGGCGTCAGGGGGGAATGCTGGGGAGCTGTGAGGGAGACTGGAGAGCGCTCCTGCGCTGCAGTGAACAGATCCTCTGCCTGGGCCCAGGGTAGAAGGAAGAACGCTGGGGGAGGCCTGGTGCTGTGAGCGCTCCTGCGCTGCAGAGCCTGCGATCCTGTCACCGGGTCCTGGATGGGGAAGGCCGTGGGTTGCAGAGATCCATCGCCGCCTCCACCAGAGACACCCCTTGGGATGGTACCATAGGGGAGGACGGGGAGTGAGCCCTTAAAAAATAAAATGTTCGATCCCAAGCAGCCCCTGGGACGGTACCATGGGGCAGGAGGGGGAGAGGGCCTGGTGTCTCAAGCCTCAGACAACCCTGGGGACGGTACCCGGAGGGAAGGAGCAGGCGAGGGTTCTCTCTGATGCGGGGACTTTAACCCTGCAGAAGAGACAAAAATCCTAGAAAGATGAGAAGCCTGAGCGGCGCCGTAATAGCAAAAAAACGCAAAAAAGAAAAGGAATAGCCTAGGCTGAGGTTTGCCCACAGAGATATGGGCCCACTTCAGCCTCCTACGACACTAAGCAAAAAACTAGCATAGATTCGCCTCCGGCTCAGGGTGTACACTGCTAGGGAGGAGCTAACTTTTTTTTATGTCTACTTAGTGTCAGCCTCCTAGTCACAGCAGCATACACCCATGGTCCTGTGTCCCCCAATGAAACGATAGAGAAAGAATAGCGGTTTTGTCGCCATTTTCCAAGACCCGTAGCGTTCTCATTTTTCGGGATCTGGGACTCAGTCATGGCTTATTTTTTGTGTTTTGATCTGACATTTTAATTATACCATTTTTGTGTGGACGTGACGTTTTGATCGCCTCTTATTGTATTTTTACGCAATATTGCGACAACCAGAAATCATAATTTTGGCATTTGGAATTTTTTTCTTGCCACGCCGTGTACCGATCAGATTAATTGATGTTATATTTTGATAAATTGTGCATTTCTGAATGCCTGAATGTAGCGATACCAAATATTGAAATTTTTTTTAAAACAAAAATAATAATTTTCAATGGAGCAAAAGGGGGGGGGATTTAAATTTTTATTTTTTCAAATTTTTAAAAACTTTTTTTACATTTTTTTCATGATTTTACCAGTCTCTCTAGGGGATTTTATGACTACAACATACGATAGCTTCTCATTATCAGGACGATGCTGCAGCATCCCTTTAATCAGCAGAAATGCTCATCTCCTGTAAGTGCCAGCGCTCTGGTGGCTCTCTCAGGAAGTGAGTCATGACAGCATCAGGGGTCATCAACTGACCTCATGCTACCATGATAATGCATTGGCAAACTGTGATCTCATCATGGGGCCGCCGATGGTGGCAGGGAATGACATGATCCCCACCACGGCCCTTTAAATCACGCTATCAGTGTTTAACAGCACAATCTAAGGAGTTAACAGGCGAGGGTGGCTATCACCCCGCCTGTTAGTTGCACATGTCTGCTGATAAGATCAGCAGACATGTGCAAGGAATATCACGGGCTCGTCACTAGAGCCCACGGTATCCGGAGGGAGGCAACCAAGGACATACCAGTACGTCCTTGGTCATTAAGGGTTAATGCAAAGTGGAATGCAAAAAAAAATTGTAATTTTCCATCTAAAATGTTGCTTTAGTCCCACTTTTTTTTTACATTTACAAGGGATATCACAAGAAAATATCTTAGCCTGCTGATAGCCCATGTGTAGTCAGAAAACTCTGTTTGGCCAAACTTTCGGGAAAGAAGGAGCGTCATTTGAATTTTTTATCACAAGTTTTGCTGTAATAGCCAATGTCACATTTGTAGGGCCCCTAAAGGATTTTATCCAGGGATATAGTGAGCATTTTCAACCCACAGGTAATACACAGAATTTTATAACATTAGACCGTCAAATTGAAATTTTAATTTTTTTTTGCACAAAAATGTTGCTTTAGCCCCAAATTTTTCACTTTTGTATGGGGTAACACAAAAAAGTGGACCCTATAGTCTGTTATCCACTTTCTTCTGAGCGTAGCAATGTAAGGGGGTGAAAAATTTGTACACCTCGCCCCTGAAGACTTTGATTGGGGTGGTAAATAATGATAGTGTTGATGTGTTTATGCTGATGTTGTACACATGGCCATCTAGTGGCTGGTTTCAGGTACTGCTCCTTGGAATAGTTAAGAACAATGGGAGGGGTTAGGGAGAATATATATAGATGCAGAGAAAATGTGTATATAGGCAGAGAATAATGTAAAATAAAATTGAGAGAGAATTGGTAGTGTTAAAGCCAACAAATACCTAGGTTTGAAAAAAAGTGTATGTGGTGAGACCCCAAACCAGAAACAAAACCTGTAACGTAGGACAGAACAGTGGTAGTGCTCTACCCAATCGAAGTGAGTAACAGAGCCCATCCCAGGTATCCTGGGTCACAACTATATCCAGAGATGCAAGTCCACTAGCAGAGGGCTGATATAGACTTGGGCAACCAGGTTGGCATGGAGAAGCTGAACGAACTCTGTCCCACGGCAAGTGCAGGTTAGATGGAACCGTTAGTGAATGGGGCCTTCAGAGCTTGGCACGACCATGGCCGAATGGAACTCTGTGACTTTACTGAGTGGACCCCTGGTGTCAGCAAGTGAAGGAAAGAACAGTGTAAGAGCAGCAGTAGTGCCAAGAGCCAAGGAACAGTCTGTGGTAGAAGTGTCTTTTGAAGTAAATCCTGGCCTACAATCTTCTAGTGTTGTGCCCACAGTAATGATGAGACTGAAGTCCTGTCTGTGTCTCTTAGTAAAAGATTGTTAAATAAGTGAACTGAATCTGTGTCCATCAATCCCCGGCGGGAGTGTCATGGATTATTCGAGGACCTGCATAAAGGCATGGCTTGCACACAGAAAGTCCACCCACCCGATCAGGATCTGCTTTGTAGAGAGGACTGTGTGAGCCAAAGTGAGAAAAATGCCACATCACAGCAGAGGGACTGAGTTGGTGCCGCAACCCTGGCCTCCCCTCTACAGCAATGCCCCACATGTCTTCAAAAGTTCTGTTACGACACATGTTACGGCTTGGAAAAAAACAACAACATTTGGTAATTGGAATGTAAATATTGCTGGAATAGACTGCAGACACCATGTCGTATTTGCAGGGACCTGTAGTACCAAAGCAGCAGAAACTCCCATAAGTGACCCCATTTTGGAAACTAGACACATCAAGAAATACATCTAGGGGTGTGTTGACCATGTTCTAATGTATATATGGTTCATAAAACTTTTTAAAATGTGATAATGATGGGTTTTTTAACCACAAATTTGTAATTTTCACAATAGATAACAGGGAACAGACCCCATATTTTGCTGGGCTATCATCACGTTCAGGAGAAATTGCCTATCTGTGGTCAAAAACTGCTATTTGGGCACATGGCAGGGCTCGGAGAGAAAAGAGCGTTATTTGATTTTTAGAGAGTAAATTTAACTGGAATAGATTGTGAATGCCATGTCGCATTTGCTGAGCCCCTGATATGCCAAAACAAAAGAAATCCTTCAAAAGGGAGAATATTTTGGAAACTAGACCCCTCAAGGAATTCATCTAGGGGTGTACTGAGAATTTTCAACCTACATTTGCTTCACAAAGTTTTATAACAAATAGATGTGAACACAAAAAAGATAAATATTTTTTACAGGACAATTTGGCAATTTCATTCATACTATTTTTTATATGATTTTTGTTTGCTTTTGATTCACTTTTTTGTGTGCCTGTATGATAAAAAAGCCACATTTTGTTTTGTGTTTTTATTTTTAGAAATAAGATGACAATTTTATAGAATGGGTCGTTCTAGATGTGGTAACACCAATTATGTGTACTTGTTTTCGTTCATATTTGTGTTACCGTAAACATTTTTTCTTGGCAAAACTGATTTTTGTGATTTTTTTTGTGCATTTTACATATTTTATTTAACTTTTTTTACTTTTTCACTTACTCCCACTGTGGGACAAGAATATTTTTTACTTTGGTCTTATGCATTGCAGTAGTATTGTACTGCAGTGCTGGAGACCTGTCAATGAATCACAGACACAGCCTTTTAGAACCTGCATATAACATGATCTAACAGGCCCAGGGGCCATCAGTTAACCCAGGGCTTCCATTGTAACCATCAGCATCTGCAATTACGATCGCAGGGGGCCAATAGTGTCAAAGGAGATATTTTAATCCCCTTTTAATCACTTAGGTGCTGCTGTTGCAATTGACAGAGGTATTAAAGGGGTTAAGCATCCTCGATTGGTTTCAAAAGTGATCGGGCTCGATGCTGCATTGTATCAGCTGTCATTTACAGATGTCACCAGTAGGATTTTCAGCAGGACATTTCCCAAAATTACAGAAATTGCAATTTTTTTGTTAAAATTTGATGAGTGTTTTTCTAGATACTTTTATGAAACTGCTTTTACCTCCTATTTTGGAGGAGTTTTTGAGATAATTTGATATGTGATAATGATATAACATACTCTGTTACTAATTTTATTTTACTTTATTTTTCTCTTAATAATTCATTACAATAGTCATCGTCAGAACAATATTTATTTTTAAGAAATTTGGCTTCACTGACGTTATGATTCATTGCAAATGAAAAATCTGTCATTCAAATAAATGTAACAGGCTCACATAAATCCTTAAATTTTCTTTCAGATGTAAAAGGTGTTTGCTGAAGAGATTGCAAAACATAGGATTAATAAAGCAAGCATCTGCACGGTAATCCGTTTGCTACTTTTCTCTATCCTCTTATACATCTTTTCAAAGCTGCGACAGACATGGTTTACTAACTAATCAAAGTCCCGAGATATTCAAATCTTACATAGTAGAACCTCATGCACTGTCGCCTAAACACTTCCATTCCTGTGCCATTTTTTTTTTTGCTCGTTAAGTAGGCAATAAAAGTTCACTCTCAATACTTAAAGGGAACCAATCACCAGGATTTTCGTATATAACCTAAAGCCAGTGCTATACTAGCACGATCAGGCTGAGTCTATATATACCTGTAGTGGTCAGCTCAGATGTTTAGACTTGAAACCCAAGAAAGTAAAGTTTATAAAATTAGCAGCTTCTTGAGTGACAGCAGCTGGGGATGAGAAAATATCTGGGGGGGTATTCAGAGTTATCCACTCCCCCTGTTAGAATTAGCATAAGTATTATACAAAGAATTCACTTTTTCTCTTGCGGGACCTGTGTGAGTTCATACCTATGGGACCAGAAGGGGCGGGGCCTCAGCCAACAGAAAAATGTTGCTTCGTGGTATCAGCTTTGTTGACTGAGGTCCCGCCCCTTCTGGTCACATGGGTATGACCTCACATAGGTTCTGCAAGAAAAAAAGGTAATCGTTTGTATAATACTTATGCTAATTCTAACAGGGGGAGGGGATAACTCTGAATTCACGTCCCAGATATTATATGATCCTCAGCTGCTGTCACTTAAGAAGCTGCCAATTTTATAAACTTTACTTTCTTGGGTTTCAAAATCTATACATCCGAGCTGACCACTAAAGGTATGCAGAGAATCAGACTGATAGTGCTAGTATAGCACTGACTTTAGGTTATATAGGAAAATCTTGATGATTGGTTTACTTTAAGGGCTTTTCTCATAAAAGACATTCACTACCCAACCAAAGGATAAATTATAACTTTGCTGATGCTCCCCCACCTAATCACGAAAACAACATTCAATGTCTATGTCGCTGACAAAACCACTGTGAACTACGGTGGGTCATGTGCTTTAGTCTCAAGTACTCACTTCAGTCATACAATGAAGTGAAAATGGGGGCTCAAGACTTCTATTTAGTGTACAGTAGGGACCAGCAAAATACAATTATCATATATCCTGTAGATGTTTTCTTTTTTCTGAGGAGGGGGGGTTGGCCCTTTTAATATTAAATCCTATTCTTAAAGGGAACCTGTCACCTTGTTTTTCCCATATAAATGGCGGCCACCACCAGTAATCTCTTATATAAGGTATTCTAGAATACTGTATATAAGTGCCCAGGCCGATCTGTATAACCTAAAACTAGATTTTATTATACTCACTTGCATCGCTGGGCAGTGGCATAACTAGAGTTTGATGGGCCCTGGTGCAAAGTTTGGACTGGGGCCCCCCCTCCACGAAGACCGACACTTAGGGTACAGGATAATGACACTAACACTCGGGGTACAGGATAATGACCGCTGACACTTGGCTTTTAGCCACAGCACCAAGGTTTCCCATGATCTGAAATCCCTCTATCAGAACCCTGCTTTCCCATGTTCTGATATCCATCTTGTCCTCGGCAACTAGCTTTCCCATGCTCTGCTATACATATTTCCCTCAGCACCCAGCTTTCCCAAATCAGAGCATGGGAAAGCTGGGTGCTTAGAGATGTATAGCAGAGCATGGAAAAGCTGGGAGCTAAGGAAAATAACCATTTTCCCTCAGCACAAAACATTCCCATCCCATGCTTGTATCTTTGTCCCCCTTCGCATATAGTTTTCCAAATACTAGAATGGCCCCCACATAGCCTTCCATATAGTATAAAGGGTCCCACATAATTCTTCATACATTAGAATGCACCTCCATAGTCCTCCATGTATTATAACGCATTTCCCATAGTCCTCCATGTATTATAATTCACCCCATAGTCCTCCATATATTATAATTCACCCCATAGTCCTCCATGTATAAAGTTGCCCTCATAGCCCTCCAATTATTGTAATGAATTTCCCATAGTTCTCTATGTATTATAATTCACCTCATAGTTCTCCATATATTATACTGCACCACATAGTCCTCCATCTTTTGTAACACACCCCTATGTATAAGGTAGCCTCCATATATTATAATGTAGCCCCCATAGTTCTATATGTATTATAATGCAGCCCCATAAATCTTCATAAAGTATTATGCAGCCCCATACTCTTCCATGTATAATGCACCCCTATATTCCATGTATAAGGTGTCCTTCATTTTGTATTATGCAGTCCCATACTCCTCCATGTATAATGCACCCCTACAGTCCATGTATAAGGTGCCCTTCATGTTTATTATGCAGCCCCATAGACCTCCATGTATAATGCAGCCCCGTAGACCTCCATGTATCATGCAGCCAGGGCCTCCATGCATCATGCAGCCAGCCCCCCATGTGTCATGCAGCCAGCCCCCCCAGGGCCTCCATGTGTCATGCAGCCAGCCCCCCAGGGCCTCCATGTGTCATGCAGCCAGCCCCCCCAGGGCTTCCATAAGTCATGCAGCCAGCCTCCCCAGGGGCTCCATGTGTCATGCAGCCAGCACCCCCAGGGCCTCCATGTGTCATGCAGCCAGCCCCCCAGGTGTCATGCAGCCAGCCCCCACAGGGCCTCCATGTGTCATGTAACCAGAACCTCCCCAGGGCCTCCATGTGTCATGCACCCAGCCCCCCCAGGGCCCCCATGTGTCATGCAGCCAGCCCCCCCAGGCCTCCATGTGTCATTCAGCCAGCCCCCCCAAAGCTTCCATGAGTCATGCAGCCAGGCTCCCCAAAGCCTCCATGTGTCATGCAGCCAGCCCCCCCAGGGCCTCCATGTTTCATGCAGTCAGCCTCCCCAAGGCCTCCATGTGTCATGCAGCCAGCCCCCCCAGGGCCTCCAAGTGTCATGCAGCCTGCCCCCCCAGGTGTCATGCAGCCAGCCCCCACAGAGCCTCCATGTGTCATGCACCCAGAACCCCCATAAGTCATGCAGCCAGGCCCCCCCCAAGGCCTCCATGTGTCATGCAGCCAGCCTCCCCATGTACTCAATGATTTATAAAAAAAAACAACAATTACTCACCTCTCTTCTCCTTCCACCGCTGCTCTGGCCTCACGTCTACTTGGTTCACCACTGCTCGTCCTCACTTATCCTTGTTCCCGCTGCAGTCACCGTCCTCCTGTTCGGCGCTCTGTGCTCTCACCACACACAGCAGTCGCACAGGAGTGACGTCACCAAGCAGGCATGGGGGAAAAATGATAATGCATAGAGCGGCGCCAGCCGCTCTATGCAATATCACATCAGTGTGCGATGACGGAGGCCCGATGCCGCCACCGCTGACACCAGGCAGGGGGGCCCAATGTCAGCGGCGGCAACCGGGTCATTTAGCGGCCACGTGGTCTGTGGCAGAACAGCGCAGCACCTCTCTTACAGAAAGGAGCTGACTGCTGATCTGACGGGCGGCCACAGGCCCATAACCTCCGGCAACCCCTGCGACAGCAGTAGTTACGCCCCTGTCGCTGGTCTTGATTCAGCACCTCATTTCTTCTCATCGCCATCCTCTTTCCCTATTTTGTGTGGATGAAGCATCCTACATCATCTGCAAAGTGTCCGCCACACATACTTCTCTCTGCCCGGCTGAGGGCACATCAAAGTATTGTACTCTGCATACGGCAGCATTCTTAACCTTTCCGCACAGCCGATCTAAAAACCTTAACCTTTCCGCGCGCCTGACTGATCTAAAAAGACTTTTCTCACCATCACTACCACCCGCATCCACCATCCTTCCTCCCGTCCACCGCCTTCCCTCCCTCCTGTACGCCTCGGGGGGCATGAATTGGGCCAGGCCAGCCAGTGGCGATGCAGAGGACCTGCACCCCCGGCCCGGCGACGTGTCGGGTGAAAACCCCTCGACCCCAGGGTGTTACATTTGGCGTCACAAACAGGATACTCGTGCCCGCAACAATCGGGTACTGTGCGCATATTTTATTACATACTTTCTGTTTATGGACTGTGTGTGGTGTATTAACAAAATCAGCAGACGCCATTAACTGCAAAGAGCAGGAACAGAGGGGGTGTGCCGTCATGGGTGGAGCCCAGAGAAAAGGGCGCGAACAGGAGTTCCGCTCCAGAACCAGTCAGAGAGCAAATACCACAAGTAATATGTCCGCTGAGGAGGAAGCAGACGTTGTCCCTGCTACAGTAGCCACCGCTCCGGTAATCCCATTTACCATGCCCTACCTTCCAGGAGCGACCTGGCTGCCACAGTATTCTGGGGAAGCCTACACCTTGTCTGACTTCAAGGTGCGACTACAGTTAGGTCCAGAAATATTTGGACAGTGACACAATTTTCGCGAGTTGGGCTCTGCATGCCACCACATTGGATTTGAAATGAAACCTCTACAACAGAATTCAAGTGCAGATTGTAACGTTTAATTTGAAGGTTTGAATAAAAATATCTGATAGAAATTGTAGGAATTGTACACATTTCTTTACAAACACTCCACATTTTAGGAGGTCAAAAGTAATTGGACAAATAAACCAAACCCAAAAAAAAAAAATATTTTCAATATTTTGTTGCGAATCCTTTGGAGGCAATCACTGCCTTAAGTCTGGAATCCATGGACATCACCAAACGCTGTGTTTCCTCCTTCTTAATGCTTTGGCAGGCCTTTACAGCCGCAGCCTTCAGGTCTTGCTTGTTTGTGGGTCTTTCCGTCTTAAGTCTGGATTTGAGCAAGTGAAATGCATGCTCAATTGGGTTAAGATCTGGTGATTGACTTGGCCATTGCAGAATGTTCCACTTTTTTGCACTCATGAACTCCTGGGTAGCTTTGGCTGTATGCTTGGGGTCATTGTCCATCTGTACTATGAAGCGCCGTCCGATCAACTTTGCGGCATTTGGCTGAATCTGGGCTGAAAGTATATCCCGGTACACTTCAGAATTCATCCGGCTACTCTTGTCTGCTGTTATGTCATCAATAAACACAAGTGACCCAGTGCCATTGAAAGCCATGCATGCCCATGCCATCACGTTGCCTCCACCATGTTTTACAGAGGATGTGGTGTGCCTTGGATCATGTGCCGTTCCCTTTCTTTTCCAAACTTTTTTCTTCCCATCATTCTGGTACAGGTTAATCTTGGTCTCATCTGTCCATAGAATACTTTTCCAGAACTGAGCTGGCTTCATGAGGTGTTTTTCAGCAAATTTAACTCTGGCCTGTCTATTTTTGGAATTGATGAATGGTTTGCATCTAGATGTGAACCGTTTGTATTTACTTTCATGGAGTCTTCTCTTTACTGTTGACTTAGAGACAGATACACCTACTTCACTGAGAGTGTTCTGGACTTCAGTTGATGTTGTGAACGGGTTCTTCTTCACCAAAGAAAGTATGCGGCGATCATCCACCACTGTTGTCATCCGTGGACGCCCAGGCCTTTTTGAGTTCCCAAGCTCACCAGTCAATTCCTTTTTTCTCAGAATGTACCCGACTGTTGATTTTGCTACTCCAAGCATGTCTGCTATCTCTCTGATGGATTTTTTCTTTTTTTTCAGCCTCAGGATGTTCTGCTTCACCTCAATTGAGAGTTCCTTAGACCGCATGTTGTCTGGTCACAGCAACAGCTTCCAAATGCAAAACCACACACCTGTAATCAACCCCAGACCTTTTAACTACTTCATTGATTACAGGTTAACGAGGGAGACGCCTTCAGAGTTAATTGCAGCCCTTAGAGTCCCTTGTCCAATTACTTTTGGTCCCTTGAAAAAGAGGAGGCTATGCATTACAGAGCTATGATTCCTAAACCCTTTCTCCGATTTGGATGTGAAAACTCTCATATTGCAGCTGGGAGTGTGCACTTTCAGCCCATATTATATATATAATTGTATTTCTGAACATGTTTTTGGAAACAGCTAAAATAACAAAACTTGTGTCATTGTCCAAATATTTCTGGACCTAACTGTATATGGTTTGTTCCGTATCTACACTCTAACGGAGAACCAGAAAGCCAAGGTCAAGTCTTGGCCGGAGGCTGACAAAAGGGTCATTCTAGCTAAGTTGAAGGTAACCTTTGATACCCGTACACCGTCTGAGATAAAAATGCGGTTTTATGGATGCAAACAAAGGGCCCAGGAGAGCATATGGGATTATGCCTTAAATCTACAGGATGCAATGAGAGCAGTCAAGCAGGTGGAACCAGCAGAGATGGGGATGAAAATCATCTACTGACCGACCAGTGTCTGGAGGGGCTGCTGTCTGATGCCCACCGGACCCAGCTGCGCATTATGGCCATGCAACACCCAGACATCAGCTTTGCCGAATTCAAAGACCGGGCCATCCGAGTGCTGCATGAACCATCTCGGCACAATCCTGTGTCAACTACCAAGCTAAAGGTGGATGCTAAAGAACAGGCAGTGGAAAAGGACCTCCTCAATGACTGGTGACTCTAGATTCAGGAACTGAACAAGAGTGTGTCTGTCTTAACCCATGCAATGCAGTGCAGTCCAAGCAGGTGAAAAAGCAACTGGTATCCATTGAACTGGCTTCCAGTGCTCATGACCTTCCCTGGCGACAATGCGGCAAGGACCCGTTGTCCCAGATTCCTGATCGGTATACTGCCGACGGACAGCCCATATGTTGCCGTTGTGGTAAAGTGGGACATTTTGCAAGGGGCTGTCGCCTAAGTGTCCAGAGCCAGGGGGCCGGGACTGATTCCCTTGTACAGCCATCTCCAGAAGCAGCAGTAAAGAAGGAGTGATAGTAAATGTTTTCTCAGATAAAAGTTATAGTTAATGTTGATTAACTATGCTGCACTTTGAAAAAATTGATATGACCTGTTGACTTGTTTGAAATGGTTTATTTGCTGTGTCTCCCAAAAAGGGAAGAAATGTTGTTTGATTAATTGCATAACAAAATGCGGTGATCCTGTAAAATGTTGCAGCCCCGGAGTGCTGCCATTTGCCAACGGTGAATATGGCGCCCCTGGGCTTCAGGCGCCACAGGGTATTACACCACTTTTAAGGGGTAATATCCATCCCAGGTTAGGAGGAGGTTAACTGCCAGTGCCTTCACAAAAACACACACATACAACAGCAAGGTGCTTTCTCACAGGGGGGTGGACTAGGGCAGACAGGGTGATTAGCCATCACGAAGCATGGGACTTCCCCGGTCGTTAGGACAACAACTGTGGGCGGGCACCACTTGGGGTAAGAAGTAAGAGCAACCATCACACTAGAGCAGACTTTCCCGCGCACAGCTTGGGATAACATGACACAGACAATGGGAGTTGAGCGTTCCACTCTCATCGTGGGCCCGTGGCTTGGAGCTGGAGGCTCGGTCCAGGTTCCAGATAGCAACCGAGGGACACTTCACTAGAAAGACTTCCACGGGCACTAGCGGTGACCGCCGACTATCTGGGATCGGCTGGAGCCCATCGTGGCAGACACCAGTGCTTTGGTGCATTCATCTGAACTACCTGTGAGTAAAAGACCTGGAGCCCCTGCCTCTGCCTCTCATTTGCTGTCGCCGTCGCCTAGAGCTGCGGCGCCAACTGGGACTACCACCCCCCCGTCCTCAATCATCCTCCCCAGGGTAACCCCGCTCCCCCTGTTGGGAGCAACACCATCCCGGCTGTGACCTTCAGCATCAGCCCCGGAGAGCAGCACCCGCAACGGCAGCCCATCTCTGGCCGCGAACCACAGGTGGCGTCACGATCTAAAAAGACTTTCCTCACCGTCACTACCACCCCCATCCACCATCCTTCCTCCCATCCAACACTTTCCCTCTCGCCTGTCCGCCTCGGGGTCACGAAACCTGGCCAGAGGAGCTGCACCCCTGGCCCGGCGACGTGTCGGGTGAAAACCCCTCGACCCCAGGGTGTTACACTTTCATATGTCTTGCACTGAGGAGAGGCTTCCGTCAGGCCAGTCTGCCATAAAGGCCCAACTGGTGGAGGGCTGCGGTGATAGCTGACCTTGTGGAACTTTGTCCCATCTCCCTACTGCATCTCTGGAGCTAGGCCACAGTGATCTTGGGGTTCTTCTTTATCTCTCTCACCAAGGCTCTTCTCCCACGATTGCTCAGTTTGGCTGGAGGGCCAGGTTTAGGAAGTTCTAGTGGTCCCAAACTTCTTCCATTTAAGGATTATAGAGGTCATTGTGCTCTTACGAACCTTGAGTAATGCAGAAACTCTTTTGTAACCTTGGCCAGATCTGTGCCTTGCCACAATTCTGTCTCTGAGTTCATTAAGCAGTTCCTTTGAACTCATGATTCTCATTTGGTCTGACACGCACTGTGAGCTGTGAGGTCTTATATAGACAGGTGTGTGCATTTTTAAATCAAGTCCTATCAGTTTAATTAAACACAACTGGACTCCAATGAAGGAGTAGAACCATTTCAAGGAGGATCACAAGGAAATGGAAAGCATTATTATTATTATTATTATTATTATTATTATTATTATCATTTATTATTAGCATGTGACTTAAATATAAGTGTCTGAGCAAAGGGTCTGAATACTTATGACCATGTGATGTTTCAGTTTTTCTTGTCTAATAAATTTGCAAACATTTCTACATTTCAATTTTTTTCTGTTAATATGGGGTTCAGAGTATACATTAATGAGGAAAAAAATTGAACTTTTTTGAATTTACCAAATGGCTGCAATGAAACAAAGAGTGAAAAATGTAAAGGGATCTGAATACTTTCCGTACCCACAGTAGGAAGACTCCTGACTTTAAGGTGGGGGATTTTGTGTGGTTGTCTTCAAAGAATCTACACTAAAGGGGGCTTTACACGCTACGACATCGCTAATGCGAACTCGTTGGGGTCACGGATTTGGTGATGCACATCCGGCCGCATTAGCGATGCCGTTGCGTGTGACACCGATGAGCGATTTTGCATCGTTGCAAAAACGTGCAAAATCGCTCATCGGTGACATGGGGGTCCATTCTCAAAAATTGTTACTGCAGCAGTAACGAGGTTGTTCCTCGTTCCTGCAGCAGCACACATCGCTCCTTGTGACACCGCAGGAACGAGGAAGCTCTCCTTACCTGCCTCCCGGCCACAATGCGGAAGGAAGGAGGTGGGCGGGATGTTACGTCCCGCTCATCTCCGCCCCTCCGCTTCTATTGGGCGGCCGCTCAGTGACGTCGCTGTGATGCCGCACGGACCGCCCCCTTAAAAAGGAGGCGGTTCGACGGTCACAGCGACGTCGCCGGGCAGGTAAGTATGTGTGACGGGTCTGGGCGATGTTGTGCGCCACGGGCAGCGATTTCCCCACGTCGCGCAACAGATGTGGGCGGGTACTCACACTACCGATATCGGGACCGATATCGCAGTGTGTAAAGCCCGCTTTAGGCTGCTTTCACACATACGTTTTTTGCCATTAGGCACAATCCGGTTTGTGCCTGATGCAAGAGATCCGTCGCAGATTGTGTAAAAACTGATGCGATGGATCCAACAAAAAACGGATCCATTTTTTTTTCTTTTACATGCCAAAGGGAGAGAGAGAGAGAGAGACCCCTTAATCACCACACACACCGGCACTACTGCACCCATCATCATCGCACACACACGCAGGCACTTCCAACCCCATCATCACCGCATACACCGGCACTACCGCTCCCATCATCACCGCACACACACCGACACTACCGCCCCCATCATCACCGCACACACACCGGCACTACCTGAGTGACGTCACCGCTGACATCGCGACTCACTTCAGTTGCTCCGTGGAGCTGACAGATAGCGGTCATTGTGTGTCAGCTTCCAATGTAGCAGAGCTGAAAGCGTTGTGGGACCTCTGAGGATTACGTCGGACCTGGAGGGGTATTTGGGAATTTTAATAAAGTGGTCAAAGAGGGTGTTTTTTTGTCTTTTATTTCAAATAAAGGATTTTTTGGTGTTTGTGATTATTTACTTTCACTACAGATTAATCATTGGGGTGTCTAATAGACGCCTGCAATGATTAACCTAGGACTTAGTGGCAGCTATGGACTGCCATTAACTCCTTATTACCCAGATTGCCACCGCACCAGGGCAATTCGGGATGAGCCGGGTAGAGTTCCGGGACTGTCGCATCTAATGGATGCGGCAATTACGGGCGGCTACTGGCTGATATTTTTAGGCTGGGGGCTCCCCATAATGTGGGGCTCCCCATCCTGAGAAAACCAGCCTTCAGCCATGTGGCTTTACTTTGGCTGGTATCAAAATTGGGGGGGCACGTCGTTTTTTTTTTAATTATTTATTTATTTATTGTACTGCACGATATGGACCCGCCCACCGGCGGCTGTGATTGGTTGCAGTGAGACAGTAGTAGTAAAGTAAAGCAGTAATCAAAGCAAAAGGTGGCTACTTTGAAGAACCTAGAATATAAGATATATTTTCAGTTGTTTCACACTTTTTTGTTAAGTATTTCATTCCACATGTGTTAATTCATAGTTTTGATGCCTTCAATGTGAATCTACAATTTTCAGAGTCATGAAAATAAAGAAAACTCTTTGAATGAGAAGGTGTGTCCAAACTTTTGGTCTCTACTGTATCTCGTCTGACCTTTTTTGTTTAGCTTCCGGTTCACTGCACACATGGCAAGTTCTAAGTATAGGTCATCAATGTCTGATTGGCCTGGGTCTGACACACTCACCCCAGCTGTTATCGGTGCTGTCGGAGGCATCAGTAGGAAATCACATAGATGGTATGTATGGTCAGATAGATGGCATATACACTGTGTGCAGAATTATTAGGCAAATGAGTATTTTGATCCCATGATACTTTTTATACATGTTGTCTTACTCCAAGCTGTATAGGCTTGAGAGCCAACTACCAATTAAGTAAATCAGGTGATGTGCATCTCTGTAATGAGGAGGGGTGTGGTGTAATGACATCAACACCCTATATAAGGTGTGCGTAATTATTAGGCAACTTCCTTTCCTTTGGCAAAATGGGTCAGAAGAGAGATTTGATGGGCTCTGAAAAGTCCAAAATTGTGAGATGTCTTGCAGAGGGAGGCATGTTATGAACTGGCGCCGCCATAGCCGCAAGCAGCCTGCTGCGGTTCCTTTTGCGCCCAGGTGCCGGCTGCCGTTCTTGGCCGTGCCTCGGGTCGTCCAGTTAGCTGTTCCTTCCACCACGTCTAAGTGTGGAGAGGCGGCTAGTGCGCATGCGTGCGCCGATTTACCCCAGCCAGAGTCTAAGCCCGGTGTTTTGCCTAGTGAGCATGCTCAGCCTGATTGTGTTATGTCTGAGACTAAGTCCTCAGTTCAGGCTACTGAGCATGCTCCCACAATTAACCCTAACAGCCTCTTTGCACAGGTACTTGGACTTCGTGCTGTGTCTAAGTTCTGGGATGTGCCTACTGAGCATGCTCAAACTGATAGTCTGCTTTCTGAGCCTGTTGCTCAGGCTACTGAGCATGCTCAGGCACTTAGTGAATCAGAGGCTAGGTCCGGTAAGGACCTCACTGAGCATGTCCGTGAGGTGGCAGGCCCTGATAGGGCAGAGGGTGTCAGGTGTCCTGATGACGTGGCAACTCCGGACTGGCTCGCAGAGGCCCGCCCCTATGATCTGGCACCTCACCATTGGTCGTCAGATGATGACTGGTGAAGTGTTTGGGGCGTGGCTGCCATGAGGTCATCAATGACGTGGCGGTTCCGGATAGGTCTCATGTGACGTCACTGATGACATGGCACTCTGCTATTGGACCTTGGTGGTTCCACCCTGGGTTTGGGGCGGACCCAGGTTATAAAAGGGGCTGGAGACAACATGGAGGTGCGCAGTCTTCATTTAGAGTTCTTGGTGGCATAAGCCTTGTGGGAAGCGGTAGGTAGGGTTAGGCGAACGGTGCCTGTCACGCCAAGATTCGTGGCTCAGCACGTGAGGGTCAGGCACCGTGCTTCCTTGCTACCGTTCCTGTTGTGCTAGAGCAGTCCAGTGGCGTTAACTGGGCTGCGGCTGCTGCGTCACCTGTTCAGTTGTGCCTCCTACGCACATGGACAGAATACCTGTTGCGTCACCTGTCCGAGAGTGTCCTCTACGCACACGGACAGTGTACCTGCTGCGCCACCTGTCCGGTTGTGCCCTCTACGCGTGCGGACAGCGCACCCCAGAACCCCTGTGAAGTTAACAGGGTGTTCCTGGATTGGGTGTGTGAACCCTATTATCATCCTCGGCTTCCCAGTCAAATGCTACTGATGTGACTACCTGGTCTGACGTGTCCTTTACACACGTGACCAGTCGAGTGGTGGCCAGAAACGCTAATAGGAGGACCGCTCGGCCTGACGTGTCTTACACACGTGGCTGACAGGGCGATGTCGCAGCGGTCTTCTCGGTCAACGCTAACTGGTTACCATCCGGCCTGACGTGTTCCTACACACGTGGTCGGTGTAGCGTCCGCTCCACCGAAACGCTAACTGGGTTGTCGTCCGGTCTGACGTGTCCCTACACACGTGACCGGTTCCTTGAGTTATCTCAGAGCCATCCAGCTCTATAGTCTCCGCCTAACCCACAGGGTGCCAGCAGCTCCATTACCATCTGGAGCACGGTGGGCCCCGACTGGCGATTGGGATATATACCCCTGGTCCTAATCTGCCGGTCCCCCCGTAACAGTAAGACTGCGCCAGGGTCTGGCTGGCATGGCGGAGATGGAGCAGCTACGTCAGTTCATGCTGCAGCTTGATGCCAGAGTGAGGTCTCTGGAGAAGTCTGCTCTTGCTGCTGATATGGATGATGTGGTGGCTCAATCGGCTGCAATGGTGTCCGTCACAAAGCCTACTCCAACCCCCCCTCACCTCTCACTGCCCAACAAGTTTACGGGGAACAGCAAGGCATGTAGGGGATTCGTGAACCAGTGCTCAGTCCATCTAGAGCTGTTGGCTGCACGGTTTTCTACAGAGAGGTCGAAGGTGGGGTTTATCATCTCCTTGCTCTCTGATAGAGCACTGGAGTGGGCTACACCATTGTGGGAGAGGAATGACCCCGTAGTACAGGACTCTAAGGAGTTTTTGGAGTCCTTGCGACAAGTGTTTCTGGGGCCTCAGGTCACTCACGACTCGGCCCTACAGCTACTGACTTTGGAGCAGGGGCGTACCTCCTCAAGTCAATATGCTGTGAGTTTCAGGACACTTGCTGCAGAACTGGGGTGGTCAGAGAGGACTCTCATTCCACTGTTCTGGAGGGGATTAGCCTCGCACGTGAAGGACGCATTAGCGTCGCGTGAGCTACTAACTACCCTTGAGGGCCTCATGACTCTGGCTACCTGCATTGACCTGCGGACCTACGAACGTCAGCTGGAGCGCAGGTCAGAGAGTCGTTCAGCCACTGTAGTGGTCTCTCCTACTGCACCTCCCTTAGAGGACATCTCTGTCCCTATGGACATCGCTAGGGTTGGTGTTGCTAGGTCTTTGAGTTGCAAGGGCATTTCCTGTTTCGCTTGTGGGCAGTATGGTCATTATGCCAACCGTTGAACCAAAGCGTCAGGGTAAGCGACCGCGATTGGTGACCATAGCTGGAGGTAGACTGGACTCTGCGTCATCCATTAGGGTGACGTTTCCCGCGTCCATTTCCTTTAAGGGGTCAACATGGTCCACAAGGGCAAGTGTGGACACAGGTGCTGGGGATAGTTTCATCTACTCCTCTTTTGCCCGGCGGCATGCCATCCCGCTGGTGCAAATGCCAAGGCCAGTGAGTCTGTGTGGTGGATGGGTCCTTGTTGCCCAAGGTAATTCACCAGCGGACAGTGCCCATTACCCTTGGCATGTCATCTGGGCATAGGGAGACCATTTCATTTCTTGTTCTCCCTAAGGGTGCAGATGATATTCTGCTGGGTATTCCTTGGTTGAAGCGGCATTCCCCACATATCGACTGGTCGTCTGGGGTGATTACGCGGTGGAGCGAGTCTTGTAGCTCCCACTGCATGTCTCCATCTTCTGTCCGTCGCTCAGTGGTATCTGTGGCGACTATAGACCATTCGAGTGGGAGGGCCGCTAGAGGGGGGGTACTGTTACGAACTGGCGCCGCCATAGCCGCAAGCAGCCTGCTGCGGTTCCTTTTGCGCCCAGGTGCTGGCTGCCGTTCTTGGCCGTGCCTCGGGTCGTCCAGTTGGCTGTTCCTTCCACCACGTCTAAGTGTGGAGAGGCGGCTAGTGCGCATGCGTGCGCCGATTTACCCCAGCCAGAGTCTAAGCCCGGTGTTTTGCCTAGTGAGCATGCTCAGCCTGATTGTGTTATGTCTGAGACCAAGTCCTCAGTTCAGGCTACTCAGCATGCTCCCACAATTAACCCTAACAGCCTCTTTGCACAGGTACTTGGACTTCGTGCTGTGTCTAAGTTCTGGGATGTGCCTACTGAGCATGCTCAAACTGATAGTCTGCTTTCTGAGCCTGTTGCACAGGCTACTGAGCATGCTCAGGCACTTAGTGAATCAGAGGCTAGGTCTGGTAAGGACCTCACTGAGCATGTCCGTGAGGTGGCAGGCCCTGATAGGGCAGAGGGTGTCAGGTGTCCTGATGACGTGGCAACTCCGGACTGGCTCGCAGAGGCCCGCCCCTATGATCTGGCACCTCACCATTGGTCGTCAGACGATGACTGGTGAAGTGTTTGGGGCGTGGCTGCCATGAGGTCATCAATGACGTGGCGGTTCCGGATAGGTCTCATGTGACGTCACTGATGACATGGCACTCTGTTATTGGACCTTAGTGGTTCCACCCTGGATTTGGGGCGGACCCAGGTTATAAAAGGGTCTGGAGACAACATGGAGGTGCGCAGTCTTCATTTAGAGTTCTTGGTGGCATAAGCCTTGTTGGAAGCGGTAGGTAGGGCTAGGCGAACGGTTCCTGTCACGCCAAGATTCGTGGCTCAGCACATGAGGGTAAGGCGCAGTGCTTCCTTGCTACCGTTCCTGTTGTGCTAGAGCAGTCCAGTGGCGTTAACTGGGCTGCAGCTGCTGCGTCACCTGTTCAGTTGTGCCTCCTACGCACACGGACAGAATACCTGTTGCGTCACCTGTCCGAGAGTGCCCTCTACGCACACGGACAGTGTACCTGCTGCGCCACCTGTCCGGTTGTGCCCTCTACGCGCACGGACAGCGCACCCCAGAACCCCTGTGAAGTTAACAGGGTGTTCCTGGATTGGGTGTGTGAACCCTATTATCATCCTCGGCTTCCCAGTTAAATGCTACTGGTGTGACTACCTGGTCTGACGTGTCCATTACACACGTGGCCAGTCGAGTGGTGGCCAGAAACGCTAATCGGAGGACCGCTCGGCCTGACGTGTCTTACACACGTGGCCGACAGGGCGCTGTCGCAGCGGTCTTCGCGGTCAACGCTAACTGGTTACCATCCGGCCTGACGTGTTCCTACACACGTGGTCGGTGTAGCGTCCGCTCCACCGAAACGCTAACTGGGTTGTTGTCCGGTCTGACGTGTCCCTACACACGTGACCGGTTCCTTGAGTTATCTCAGAGCCATCCAGCTCTATAGTCTCCGCCTAACCCACAGGGTGCCAGCAGCTCCATTACCATCTGGAGCACGGTGGGCCCGACTGGCGATTGGGATATATACCCCTGGTCCTAATCTGCCGGTCCCCCCGTAACAAGGCAGCAGTCTTGAAATTGCCAAACTTTTGAAGCGTGATCACCGAACAATCAGGCATTTTATGGCAAATAGCCAACAGGGTCGCAAGAAGCGTGTTGGGCAAAAAAAGGCGCAAAATAACTGCCCATGAATTGAGGAAAATCAAGCATGAAGCTGCCAAGATGCTATTTGCCACCAGTTTGACCATATTTCAGAACTGCAACGTTACTGGAGTATCAAAAAGCACAAGGGACATGGCCAAGGTAAGGAAGGCTGAAAAACGACCACCTTTTAACATGAAACATAAGATAAAACGTCAAGACTGGGCCAAGAAATATCTTAAGACTGATTTTTCAAAGGTTTTATGGACTGATGAAATGAGAGTGACTCTTGATGGGCCAGATGGATGGGCCAGAGGCTGGATCAGTAAAGGGCAAGAGCTCCACTCCGACTCAGGTGCTAGCAAGGTGGAGGTGGGGTAATGGTATGGGCTGGTATCATCAAAGATGAACTTGTGGGACCTTTTCGGGTTGAGGATGGAGTGGAGCTCAACTCCCAGACCTACTGCCAGTTTCTGGAAGACAACTTCTTCAAGCAATGGTTCAGGAAGAAGTCGGTATCGTTCAAGAAAAACATGATTTTTATGCAGGACAATGCTCCATCACATGCTTCCAACTACTTCAAAGCGTGGCTGGCCAGTAAAGGTCTAAAAGATGAAAAAATAATGACATGGCCCCCTTGTTCACCTGATCTGAACCCCATAGAGAACCTTTGGTCACTCATAAAATGTAAGATCTACAGGGAGGGGAAACAGTACACCTCTCGGAACAGTGTCTGGGAGGCTGTGGTAATTGCTGCACGCAATGTTGATCATAAACAGATCAAGCAACTGACAGAATCTATGGATGGTAGGCTTTTGAGTGTCATCATAAAGAAAGGTGGCTATATTGGTCACTAATTTTTTGGAGTTTTCTTTTTGCATGTCAGAAATGTTTATTTCTAAATTTTGTGCAGTTATATTGGTTTACCTGGTGAAAATAAACAAGTTAGATGGGAATATATTTGGTTTTTATTAAGTTGCCTAATAATTCTGCACAGTAATAGTTACCTGCACAAACAGTTATCCTCCTAAGATAGCCAAATCTAAAAAAAAAAACACTACAACTTCCAAAAATATTAAGCTTTGATATGTATGAGTCTTTTGGGTTGATTGAGAACATAGTTGTTGATCAATAATAAAAAAAAAATCCTCTAAAATGCAACTTGCCTAATAATTCTGCACATGGTATATATCCTTGCATGCAAATATGGAATTTACGGGTCTTGTCCCTGGTATAACATCTGCTAACAGATTGCTTGAAAATAGCCACCAATGTTTCCTCCTGTGTTTTCCAAGTAATTGATATTACTGGTGTTTCTTATGTCAGTGAGTCCTTTAGGCCCCCTAAGGCACCATGGCTTCGGTGTAATTGCTAGCTCTGCATCTTCTATAACTACACTTTGCTAAAAATCACCATATTACATTAGTAATTAATATGAAACTTCTAACTGGATGAAGAGGCTAATTAATTCATGTTCATGGAGTTGCATTGATGATAAATTTATTCTACATTAGTATCGACAGTATTCATGCTGCATGTTCGGAAACTGGTAAGGTGGTCTCACAGGCAGGGTATTCATGGAAAAGACTTGAATCTATGTCTTGGCTCCACAACAACTGTTAAACCGAAGGCCTGCAAGTCAGCAGTCATATTGTAGGGTGCAGTGCTGCGTGTAACATTTTACCTACTAATTACAACATTCATGTGACCTCCTTCCGCATTGGAAAGACTTGGAGAGGAAAAAAAGTCATATTTTATTGCTGCATGGCCTCACTCCCACTAACGTATAAATAATCACTTCAATACTCATCCAGAAAAGTGTGACGAGTGTCATGAGCATGTTATTGCGTATGCCATGTGAGTGCAGTGCAAGTGTGCGATTTCTTTCTTTTCTCACCTAGCATCCGTATGACATGCATATGCAATATGATTTTTACATAATCTTTACATACTAAAAATGACATAGTTATTAAAGCTAGTTGTCATAATTAATAAAGAATTACGTCGTAGGAAATGCAGGACTAAGTTTGACCTGTGTTGGAACTTTGCTTTCTTTTATTTCTCTCTGTTTACGTTTTTCAGTTTTCCATTTGAGGACTACATCATATTCCTTGGATTACGTCGGACCTGCATTTATTTCTTTATTTTTTTAATAAATTAGTGAACCAGGAAAAGAGTCAAGAATGTTTTTTCTAAAAAAAAAAAACTCATCAAAAAACAAAACAAAGCTATTTCTGTGTGGTTTTGTTTTCTTTTATTTACTGGGATAGTAATGGGGGTGTCTGATAGACAGCTCTTCATTACTAACACCAGGGCATGATACCTGTTGACACTACACCACTGACATCAAACCCAACTACTACCATTACCCAATTAGCAACACACCAGGGCAAATTGAGAAGAGCCAAGGTGAAACAACAGAATTGGAGCATCTAATCTGATTCACCACTTTTGGGCTGCGGGCTGCTATTTTTAGGTTGAGAGCAGCTCATTAACGATGAACCTTCCCATCCTGATAATATTAGCCTGCAGCTGTCTGCTTTATCTTTCTTGGTTATCAAAAACAGGGGGACCCCATGTCATTTTTTATAATTATTTATTAGGATAAACCAGGCTAGATACCCTTTAGTGTCACATGAAGGTACTTAAGGGTGCAAGTGTATGATATGTAGGGGGTGTTGTGACATTAGATATCTGCAGGATAGCTATTCTATCTAATATCTTTCTATCTTGTACCTATCTATGTTAATATTACTTTTTTCTTGTTAGATGAGAAAAAAATTTAGACGGCATACAGATGTTCTGTGTGCCGTCTGATTTTTTTTCTTGCACCCTTAGACTTCCATTGGCCAGTCTCACCTGATATTCATGGCCAAACGCAGCATGATGGGATTTCTTCCTCAGTCCGTATACAGCTGAGGAAAAACACACAGATGAACTGCCTCATTAAATAACGCTGATGCGAGTGTAATCCGATTTTTTTTCTTGCATTGAACTCACCGGATTTATATACAAGTGGGAGCGAGACCTATAAGAGAGGCTCTGGAATTGCTTTCTTTATCTTTTTCATCCTCGTTTTGTTACATGTTCAGCAACCATGGAAACCATTCACGAGAGATTTTTTTTTTGTTTGTTTTTTTTTAGAATGTCTCATTTGATCTATTCATTGTCTTCATCTGGATTCATTCAGCTCATCTATCGGCAGAAGAGTCTGAATCAGTCAAGGATGCTTTTCTCTAACAGCCATGACTTGCATAGTTCCCTTAGCTCATTAAAGAAAAATGTTGTTCCCCTTATCAAGAAAATAAGGGTTGATAAACATTATATGTATTTTTCCTACATAAATTCCCAGTAATAATAGCACTTAGAATGTTCAGACTTGGAGAAATCAGTTATGTGGGCAATATGATTTCCTTTCCAAATGCCCTTTGAGATGATTTTAATTACAAAGATAAGGACATTTTGTAACTGCTGTTACTTCCTGAACTCCACACTCATTGCTCAACCGAACCAGCCCAGCTGTCGCATTGTGAAACTTTCAAACAGTTTATTCATCAGCAGCTAATCCTTGAAGGAGAGCGGTGGAAGATACAGGCACTAGAAAGTCACAAGGTAATCACAAATTGGAAAGACGCCTTCTTTGTTCACCATCGAGCAGTGTGACACGTTAATTGCTTGTTTATCAATTTAATACAAAATATTTACATTTGAGATTTCATTGCTTAATTTGTGTATATTGCCTGTGAAAAATTAGTACAGGGACTGATAGTACTTACTGGGTCAAATGAATAGTGTATGAAAGAGGTGAAGGTGGGCATAGTGCCGGAGTGGTCAAGGTGACTGTCTTTAATCAAGCCTTAAGGCTATAATCACACAGTGCGTTGTTGCTGTATTTTTTTCTCATTGGTTTTATGCTAATCCGTGCTAATAAAAAGCTGTTTTTTAGGCTATGTGCGCACTTTGCGTCGAGGTAGTTGCAGTTCTAAACGCATCCTCTGGCAGAAATGGTTTTTGCCAAAGTTGCTTTTGACCACAGAAACGCGATAAATACGCGTGCGTATTTACCGCGTTTTAGCCGCGTTTTTAGCGCAATGTACATGCTTTTCCATTGCGTAAATACAGATGCGTTTTGAACATAAAGCCACTGCTAAATAAAGTTTAAACAGTCAAACACTATGAAAAAAGGGAAAAAAAAAGGAAACAAATATAATTATTTAAATCATGACGAAAATAGTTATAATTAACATAATTAACATAATTATAGAGGTTTTATACTATTAATGGTTAAAATAGCAATACATTAATATTTTTTATTAATTTAATTGTCGGACTATGTATGTATGTAAAGGGACATATCATTCCATTATTTTGATGTCATAAACCCATGCGCTTATGTAGTCCAAAACGCATGTTTTCTGCAGCTAAAAAGCAGGTAAAACGCTGGAATTTTGATGTTTGTTGCTTTTTGCAACTTCTAATTGACTTCACTGTTAGTAAAACGCAGCACAAATGGCAAAAACAATTGACATGCTGCTTCTTTGAACAAAAATAAAAATAATATGCAAATTAAACGGAGCGTTTTGAACTGTAAAGTGCGCACAAGAAATCCCTATTTCCCATAGACTTTGCTTGAAAATCAAAACGCATGCATTTTGGCATTAAAACGCTGCAGTTCAAAACGCTGCGGAAACGCATGAAAAACCGCAAAGTGCGCACATAGCCTTACAGTATCAGCAAAACCTATGAGATTCCAGAAATCTTGTGCACACATTTGCTTTTTTGTCCTGACTGAAATGGAAAACTGCTGCGATTCTGCAAGAAGCATCATGTCAGTTTTTTCATCATTTTTGCTGCTGTTTTTTCCATTAGTTTTATGCAAATTAATGCTAATAAAAGTGGTTTGTTTTTCCAGTACCAGCAAAACCTATGAGATTCCAGAAATCTCATTCACACACAGACATACACCGGCTTTTTTTTAAAATTGAACTGGAAATCTGCTGCATTTTTGCAAAAAGCAGCTTGTCAATTATTTTTTGTTTTGTTTTTTGCTGCTTTTTTCACCATTGAAAGCAATGAGAGTGAAAAAATGCTACATTTTTGCTTTTTTGGTGAATGAATCTAACTTTATTTAAACATGTACTGTAGACAAATGACACACCAAAAAATACAGTAAACAAGCAGCTTTTTTACTACCAAAAGATCATGTTTTGCTGAAGCAAAATGCACTGTGTGAACATAGCCTTATACTGTATAGCTGTGTGAGTGTTACCATCGCATCCGGGGGTTTTTTTGTAGCATTTTTTCCACTGAAGCAGGTAGACTGAACTTTTTATCCATACTTTTATCAATCCATTATCAATGGATTAATAAAGGATAAAACTCGGAAGGGACTCTAAAGTACAATATATGTCTTCTGTGTTTCATATGGATCCCCATAGGCTTTAATGGATGATGCTGATCTCAAAATGGATGAGAATAGGATATGCTCTGAATCTCACAGACCAGAGACACAGATCCCTTTTTAAAACACCTATGTTTATACTATGTATCAATGAAACTCTTTGGGTTTGTGTGCGGTTCGAGAAAAAAATACACTAGGATGTGTGAATGCAATACTGATAACACTTACAATAAGTAATAGTCCAATCAGGGCCGGCTCCAGGTTTTTGTGGGCCCCGGGCGGAAGAGTCCCAGTGGGCCCCATCCACACACAGACACCGATACGAACACGTACATATACATATTTAAAGACAAACTCACAAAAATACATATAAACAGACAAATCTATACAGTCATATACACTTACAGACAGACAGACACACAACTCTGCTGCATACAGACAAACACACACAACTCTGCTGCATACAGACAAACACACACAACTCTGCTGCATATAGACAAACACACAACTCTGCTGCATACAGACAAACACACACCACTTTGCTACATACAGACAAACACAACTCTGCTGCATACAGACAAACACACACAACTCTGCTGCATACAGACTAACACACACAACTCTGCTGCATACAGACAAACACACACAACTCTGCTGCATACAAACACACACAACCTTGCTGCATACAGACAAACACACACAACTCTGCTGCATACAGACAAACACACACAACTCTGCTGCATACAGACAAACACACACAACTCTGCTGCATACAAACACACACAACTCTGCTGCATACAGACAAACACACACAACTCTGCTGCATACAGGCAAACACACACAACTCTGCTGCATACAAACACACACCACTCTGCTACATACAGACAAACACAACTTTGCTGCATACAGACAAACACACACAACTCTGCTGCATACAGACAAACACACACTACTCTGCTGCATATAGACAAACACACACAACTCTGCTGCATACAGACAAACACACACCACTCTGCTACATACAGACAAACACAACTCTGCTGCATACAGACAAACACACACAACTCTGCTGCATACAGACAAACACACACAACCTTGCTGCATACAGACAAACACACACAACTCTGCTGCATACAGACAAACACACACAACTCTGCTGCATACAGACAAACACACACAACTCTGCTGCATACAAACACACACAACTCTGCTGCATACAGACAAACACACACAACTCTGCTGCATACAGGCAAACACACACAACTCTGCTCCATACAAACACACACCACTCTGCTACATACAGACAAACACAACTCTGCTGCATACAGACAAACACACACAACTCTGCTGCATACAGACTAACACACACAACTCTGCTGCATACAGACTAACACACACAACTCTGCTGCATACAGACTAACACACACAACTCTGCTGCATACAGACAAACACACACAACTCTGCTACATACAGACAAACACACACAACTCTGCTATATACAAACACACACAACTCTGCTACATACAGACAGCCAAACACACACAACTCTGCTACATACAGACAAACAAACACACACAACTCTGCTGCTCTGCGGGGCCCGCACCCGCGGCTCTGCGGGGCCCGCACCCACACACCCGTGGCTCTGCGGGGCCCGCACTCGCGGCTCTGCGGGGCCCGCACTCTCGGCCCTGCGGAGCCAGCACACGCAGCCTGCGGGGCCCGCACTCGCGGCCCTGCGGGGCCAGCTCACGCGGCACCGGGGAGGGGTGGGGGGGATTGGCAGGGGATACATCCAGGGGGTAGAAGTAGCTCACCGGGGCCCATAATCGGGAGGCGGGGAGGGCACTTACCCGCTTAGGTCACGGTGGAGAGGGGGCCCACATAGCGCCGGACAGAAGCTCGCCTCCTTCATCTGTGGGACTGAGCAGGCGGTAACTCCGCCCACAGTTGAAGTTCAAACCAGGATGTCTGCGCGCCTTAAAGGGACGGCGCTGCAGATTGCTGCTGAGGACTGCGGTCCCTGGAACTCGGTCGGGGGCAGCAGAACTGTAAAGGCGAGTGGTCCCCGGCCAAGGGACAGCAGGACTGACGAGGCCGAGTGGGCCCCTCCGGCTCTCCAGGGCCCCGGCATTTGCCCTGGTTTGCCGGGTGCTGACGCTGGCCCTGAGTCCAATGTACGTGTGTAGAAAACACCTTTTGAGGAGGAGGCCTGCAGGATAATGAATGTAAACCCCCCTTCCTTTATTAATGTTAAAAATAGAAATCTGTAAAAAATATAAGTTCACATATAAAGCAGATAAAAAAGACACTTGTGGTACATAAGTATATACGGCAGACAATACCTAGAAATGCATGAAATAATTAGAATGAGTTACTGCATTAGCAGTGGATATTATATGAAACCATATAGAGCAAGTAGAAGAAAACGTCATATAAAGGCCTCCATTAAAAATAGTAGTCCAACATCATACAAATATATAAATTGTAGAACAAGGTAACCAGTCAACTGCAAAAAAAAAAAAAAAAGAACTAGGCGATCCATTACCCCCAATGCACTTGTTTCTTAGAAACGCTCTGTCCACAGACAGCTGGTCTAGATAGGGTTTGTGTATTTAAGGGACTGGTAACCAATCATAGGCATCATTAAGTCATTCTACCTATTATAGACAATGTAGCCATGCAGCCGTATATCCTTAAAATTATGACATTCTGTGTCAATATACGCTGTGTCAATGTACACAACATAAAGATTATTACATTTGTCTTCAACTATATATAAAACATGTAACAGGTATCTATTGCAAAAAAACCAAAACCTTTCACAAATATCTATATAAATAAAAATCTTACGTGCGTTTGTAAAGATTTGCTTATCTCAGAAAGTGTCTTACCGATTGTTGTCAAATTTTGACACAATGTCCCCCCAAGCCCCGCAAGTGTTTCGGTGCACTCATCGCGATCCATGCAAGCGCGAAACTGCAAAAAATTTCAACTGTTCACGGTAGACTAACAACCGCGCTATATGCTGGGTCATCGCGATCCACGCATGCGCGCAACCGCAAAAAAATTTCAACTGTTCACGGTAGACTAAGAACCGCACTCTATGGTTGGAACCGAGTTGAAACAACGCCAACAGCATAGAGATGCAAAATGACAGTCATTTTCTCACTCACTCAATTGACAGATGATTGTCCAAAACATGACCGTCCCATCACAGATTTTGTTTCTGTGGCTGGAATGGAAAAAATGTTATATGCTGGGAGCGAGGCGAAAACTTGCTACAGCTGATCAACAATCTTTTTATCTGCAAAGTCGATGGTAAAACCAAAAATATTGTATACCCGCAAGTGTTGACAAATTAAATTCTTGCTGGAAACGTATCTTCTGTTTCATTTCTTATCCGTTAAACGAGAATGTGCCACAGCGAAGCGTGGCAGGGTACAGCTAGTTTCAGTTATAAATATGTTTGAACCAAAGTGCTGAATGTTTTTTCAACAGGCTGTTCAGAATTTTATGTATGGAAAATAGTTCACAAAGGGAAATATTATTGCCTCATTTGAGCTCTATACCTGAGCAAGTAGATGGAAGAAAAAAGGAAGTAAGAAAAAGTTACTTATTTGGGGAAAAGAAAGCAAAAACAGCCACACTTGTATTAGAGTGGTCATATTCCCAAGCACCTGATATGGACAAAGGACACGATTCCATATATTTTAGCAGCCACTGCTGTCCCTTCTACGAGGTGCCCCTTTAGTGCATTCTGCCTCCCTCCTACATGGTGCTTCCCTGACCTTGTTTAACTCTAGTTTGTTTAACTTTAGAGGGCCGGACTAATATAATTAACTCCGTTCTACCCAATATACTACATTACTACACCCCCTCCATATACTACACCTGTAATATGCAACATCACTACACCCCCATATAATACACCTGTAATATACTACACCTCCATATAGTACACCTGTAATATACTACACCTGTAATATACTACACCCCCATATAGTACACCTGTAATATACTACACCCCCATATAGTACACCTGTAATATACTACACCTCCATATAGTACACCTGTAATATACTACACCTCCATATACTACACCTGTAATATACTACACCTCCATATAGTACTGTTACATCTCGTGGCTCTCCTGAGGCAAGGACTGAGGCAGTCTCCCATTCCTTGCCTGCCACGAGCACTCCTGCTCAGCAGCGCCGAAGGTCTGCCAGACTGCGCAGTGTGCAGGAGATACCTTCTCAGAGAGGCAGCAGAAGGGTGACACCTAGTGGTTCTCCTGTTACAAGGAGTGAAGCGGTCTCCCATTCCTGGCCTGCCGCAGACTCTCCTGCTCAGCGGCCCCGAAGGTCTGCGAGGCTGCGCAATGTGCAGAGGTTTACTGCTCAGGGAAGCAGTGAGATTCCCGTTATCTCTGCACATTGTGAGACCGAGGATCCCGCCTCTATTTCCCAGAGGCAGGAGGGTGAGCATGTGCAATGCGTGGTGGGTCCTGATTCGCTCACTGACGTCACACGGCTTGATGACAAGGCTGGTGACGTGGTGAATCCTGACTGGCCAGGCTGGGACGTCGTGGACCCTGATTGGGTCAAGTCCGTCATCTCCGCCTCGCGCCCGCCCTCGGGTGGAGCTGCACCTCCTTAAAAGCTCCCCCTGCCATCATGGCGGCGCGCGACCGTCCTTCTATGTTTGGATGTCTGGCAGCGTGCTGCCACGCCATTGCTCAGGCATTACTGTCTCTTGTGGGCTTGGCCCTTGCTGCTCCGGCAGTACCTTGTTTGCAGGCCGTGTTCCTGCCTTGCTGCTCCGGCAGTACCCCCGTCAACAGGCCGTGTTCCTGTCCCAGGTGAGCTCCTCAAGTCTCCATTGGACTCACCTGGTTATTGAAAGCACACGTGCGTGGGCACCTCTGTGCTACCCTCGTGCCATATTCTCGTGACTTCCACTGGCACACGTGCGTGGGCACCTCTGTGCTTCCCCGTGCAACAGGTACACCGAGCTGTGAGATCTGTGCCATACAACCCTCACGGGTTAGGGCAGATCGGTGTACATAGATCGTCTGTGACATTCCAGACGATCGCTAGCAGCAACCCGCTCACTCTTCACCCACCATAGCGGCGGTCCCTTACACCGCACAGTGGACCTTGACCGGCGGAAGCAGTCCATTTCCCATCTTGGCACGCTTCCCCGGGTTCCCCTCGTAACATAGTACACCTGTAATATACTATACCTCCATATACTACACCTCCATATAGTACACCTGTAATATACTACACCTCCATATAGTACACCTGTAATATACTACACCTCCATATAGTACACCTGTAATATACTACTCGCCCATATAGTACACCTGTAATATACTACACCTCCATATAGTACACCTGTAATATACTACACCTCCATATAGTACACCTGTAATATACTACACCTCCATATACTACACCTCCATATAGTACACCTGTAATATACTACACCTCCATATAGTACACCTGTAATATACTACAACTCCATATAGTACACCTGTAATATACTACACCTCCATATAGTACACCTGTAATATACTACACCTCCATATAGTACACCTGTAATATACTACACGCCCATATAGTACACCTGTAATATACTACACCTCCATATAGTACACCTGTAATATACTACACCCCTCATGTACTACACCTGTAATATAAAACACATCCATATAGTACACCTGTAATATACTACATCACTATATACAACACCCCCATATACTACACCTGTAATAAAACTACATCACTACACCCCATGTACTACACCACTATATACTACACCACTATATACACAACAGCATATACTACACCTGTAAAACTACACCACTACACCCCCAGTATTAGTCACCAGTCTCCCCCCTCCCCCATTGTCCCCTCCTCAGCTTATTAGTCACTACTTACCTGTCCCTTGTTATTGTCCCCATCCTCAGGCACCTCCGTACAGGCCCCCCGCTGAGCTGCTACGGGCCCTGGCTGCGGTGATGCTCTTCTCCGAGGGGCCCCCGCCGCTGCTTCTCTCTGTGAAGGTCCCTGCTGTGACGCTCTTCTCCTGCTGGCTGGGTGGGAACTTTTGAAATTACACACGCGCGCAGTACTGATAACATCACAGCGCGCGCGTGTATCACAGGGAAAGTGCCGGCAGGGAACAGAGGAGAGATTCCTGAGTTCCGCTGCCTGCACTGACTGTGCGGACCTGCAGGATCTCTCCCTGCCCGGCACGCTGCAGCCCGGCTCCACTGCACCGGCTGAAGACGGGCGGGCCGGTCACAGAGAGTAGGCGGGCCGGATGTGGCCCGCGGGCCGCCCCTTGCCCAGGTCTGCCATAGATGATCTAGTAACATGTGAGGGACGGACTCTGCAGGGCCAGGAGAGGTTAAAAGGTTATACGAATTTGGATTCAGTGGATCAGAACATAGTAAAGAAAACCTCTCCAGTCTAAGAACACACAGCTTGTGAGTCACTGGACACATTTATTAATTTTGTCTCAGACTGCTTACGATTAGTGCTGAATTCCCTTGATTGGACTGAGTTTGGTCTTAGTACTGTATCTTATGTGCTAAACTTGGTTTTAGAACCATCTCTATGTACTTAACTTGATTCTGTAATTATATACTATGCTTGGTTTTGGCACTGTATTTATAGACAGAGCTTAAGGCTGCAGTCACACTTGCTTGTGACTCGCATAAGGATCACAGCACTCAGACCGGCAGGCGGCTCTCCTGACAGGAGCTGGTCAGCTTCATGTATTTCCATGCAGATGCATACTTCTGTCAGGACAGCTATTGGCCGATCCAGGTGATGCAATGTGAACCTTGCGCGGAATCACACGCAATAGTGTGACTCCAGCCTAATTCTAGTACTGTCTTTCTGAAATCACTTTGGTTCTGTTGCTGTATATATACAATTTTAAATTTGATTCTGGTACTTTGTCTACCGTATTTTTCGCTTTATAAGACGCACTTTTGTTCCCCCAAATTTTGGGGGAAAGTAGGGGGTGCGTCTTATAAACCGAATATACCGATTATATACTGCAGGGTCCAGGGGAGGTGGAGGCCGCTCTGGAGCGGTGCTGGGAGGCTGGGGGGGTTGGTAGAGGCTTGTGAAGCTGCGGGCGGCGGCCTTTGATCTCCTGCACCCGCTCATATAATATGCACAGCCGCTGTCCACCACCATGGTGCTGAAACTGCACCGCGGCGATGGGCTGGGGGAGCTGCGCATATTATCTGCCTGTGCTTACCTTTGATCACACATGCCCCCTCCCCCTGTGTTAGCTATGGCCCCCATGCTGCTGCCCATAGTAAAATAATAAACTCTTTACTCACCTCCTCCAGCGTGTCTGCCCGGTCTCCCTCCTGCTGCTGTGATCTTGCACGTAGAGATATCTCTCTGCTGTCCCGATCACATGACTGGCACTAGAACCAGGAAGTAGGAAGTGCAGGAGACAATGGAGGAGCTCAACCCCGAGGAGGGTGACACCAGACAGGACACTGCTGCAGAAGGTAAGGAGTTTATTTTACTAAAAGCAGCAACATGGGGGCGATATCTAACAGTGGGCCTGTGTGCCTGCAAACAGTGGGCCTGTGTGCCTGCAAACAGTGGGCCTGTGTGCCTGCAAACAGTGGGCCTGTGTGCCTGCAAACAGTGGGCCTGTGTGCCTGCAAACAGTGGGCCTGTGTGCCTGCAAACAGTGGGCCTGTGTGCCTGCAAACAGTGGGCCTGTGGGCCTGGCCACAGTGGGCCTGTGGGCCTGGCCACAGTGGGCCTGTGGGCCTGGCCACAGTGGGCCTGTGGGCCTGGCCACAGTGGGCCTGTGGGTCTGCCCCAGTGGGCCTGTGGGTCTGCCACAGTGGGCCTGTGGGTCTGCCACAGTGGGCCTGTGGGTCTGCCACAGTGGGCCTGTGGGCCTGGCCACAGTGGGCCTGTGGGCCTGGCCACAGTGGGCCTGTGGGCCTGGCCACAGTGGGCCTGTGGGCCTGGCCACAGTGGGCCTGGCCACAGTGGGCCTGCCACAGTGGGCCTGCCACAGTGGGCCTGTGGGCCTTACTGGGGGACGTGTTCAATATAAGGTGGCCATATCCAGATTAAGGTGGCTAATTTTAGGATGAGGGGGCTATAAGGGACATATACCCTATATTATTTGTTAGACGGACACTGGCATTATAAGACGGACCCCATTTATTAAAAAATTCTCTATTCCTTCACCAAATTTGGGGATGCGTCTTATAAAGCGAAAAATACGGTAATTGTTACTGTGATACTATACAGATTGGAAAAAAAAGTAGGAGAATTGGTGCATATAACTTTACCACCACTTTTCTCTAACCAAATAACCTGTGCCTGCCAGTGTTTCTAAATATTCATATTTAGGTCAATGAGTAATGGACAAGTATAATATTGTGTATGTATGTGTGATTACTATATATTCATTCTAAGGCAAACCATTTATTTTAAAATTTGGGTTTGGAGAATTTACATTTACAATCTACATGTGGAACATTATCGTTGTTTTAATGGATAATTAGGATGGGAATAATTTTCTGCTGCATGCGTTGCACGCCTCAAGCATATCTTTGTCGGCCAAATAGGGAACCCATTATTAAATATTTTAATTCCACTTGCTACAGTTTTTGCGATCCTCCTGTTGTGACTCCATATCATAGAGCCTGTAGGCATCCATGCATCAAAACACTTCACACTACCGTTATATACAAATATACGCCAACATATATGTTTTATATTTACTCCAAATTGCTCGTATTCTGTAATTTGACAGATGTGAGAGGGTATTTGCAAAATAAATACAGCTGTATGTGCAAATAATCATCTTAGTTATGGGCAGGCCATGTTTGGAAGTCTAAGTATGCCAGGTATTCAGGCTGCTTTTCTCTGTAGGAGCAGCTGGGAGCTCCAGCCTCAGTACAGGACTTGGTTTGCTAGGCACGTAATCACAACAGTGAGAGGCCTTACGAAACATCTGTTGTTACTTGCACCCCATAAATTGTGTTTTGCGTGCAATTTTTACAACAATAATATATTTCAATAGAATGGGTGTTCTGGAAAAGGAGACCACAAAGTAAGTTTTGGACAGTTTTATGAAACAGAAAATCTGGAGGAGAATCTTAAAACTGTAAAATGAAGTTGTCACAGCATACTGAAAAAAATCTGCTGGAGGTATAAATTTGCTCGTTTGGTCACTGAATATTCGTAGGACAAATACTTTGTAGTTTAACCACACTGAACGACTGAACATCAAGCTGTGTGACAGCTGGAAATGTCAAGCCATTTCACAGAAATAATACTAAAACTACAGGGCACCAAGAATTTTTTTTTCTTCTTCACAAATTCAAGCAATATCTTTCAAGGTTTCAAAATATCAATTACTGTCATGTACATGCACCCAAGTGCTTGTAAATAGGTTTGTGAACCTGTGTAATCAGTCTCTTCAGTGCCTGGTGTAGCCTGACAAGCGTAAGACATAGTGTTATCAATGGGGAAAACCTGCAAGCGTGCAAATGATCCAGGGTTGATTTTCTGTTTATAGATTAGTATGGGCGAATTTGGTGTTTTTGCATTCTTCATAGTCATTACCAAAGAGTGGGCCGAAGCATCTTAAAAGCCGGCAGATCTTGTGGGGGGGTATACAAAATGCAGTGACCACAGGGAGTTCTTGGAGGGATAACCACACCAAAACGTGGCCCCATAGATATTGAATTATTGATATAAACAGGGTCGGACATATCATTGGTGCAACCTGTGTGGCTACACAGGGGCCCAAGAGGTTAGGGGCCCTTTTCTACCTTCAAAATAGGTGGAATTGTGTATATACTGTCCTTGCACAGGGGCCTTGTTCTGTCCATGGATAGAAACACTTATATATTGTTTTACGATAAAAAGGCTTATAGAAACCATGTGTTCTGTATGGTTTTGAATAATAATGGTGAACATAAAAAGTTGAGCTGTTGACCATAACGACAAATGAAAGCATTTAAAAGAGGACAAGAACCAAAAAATACTGATCAGCCACTCCACCACCAACTGCAATTCCAGGTGTAGGGAAGGGATGCACGGATCAGAGTCCAGCAGGTCACCAGAAGAAGCAATCCAAAAAAATTCAAGAAAAATCTAGCAATCCCGAATGATAAAAAATTGCAAGAATTTATTTCACGTTTTAAAATTCCATGGTTTACACTCCATTAAAGGGGAAACAGATGACGCGTATAGGATCAAACAGATCTGTACTCATATATGAAATAATTTTTTTTTTATTTTCTGGGATTTTAAAGATGAGACAAACATAAACTACAACAAAACACCGGATGCACAGCTCAGATTTGATAAATGGAACAATGGTGCTGCGTCCTGCATGAAAAAATATGAGTAGGAGGAAAGGGGGAAAGCTCATGCATGGTGGACGCGCAACAAAACACCGGATGTACAGCTCAGATTTGATAAATAGAACAATGGTGCTGCATACTGCATGAAAAAATATGAGTAGGAGGAAAGGGGGAAAGCTCATGCATGGTGGACACGCAACAAAACACCGGATGCACAGCTCAGATTTGATAAATGGAACAATGGTGCTGCATCCTGCATGAAAAAATATGGGTAGGAGGAAAGGGGGAAAGCTCATGCATAGTGGACACGCAGCAAAACACCGGATGTACAGCTCAGATTTGATAAATGGAACAATGGTGCTGCATCCTGCATGAAAAAATATGAGTAGGAGGAAAGGGGGAAAGCTCATGCATGGTGGACGTGCAACAAAACACCGGATGCACAGCTCAGATTTGATAAATGGAACAATGGTGCTGCATCCTGCATGAAAAAATATGAGTAGGAGGAAAGGGGGAAAGCTCATGCATAGTGGACGCGCAAGAAATATAAACTATGGATATCAGCACAATTGTGATCCATTCTTAGTAAAAAAAAAATAATAATTTCAGATATTCAAAGGATTTTGATCGAAGGATAAACAGCATAGTATGGCCACAATTTTGATCTGCAACAGCTTAATTGCTGCCATATTGAAACATATCTCTATGCATAGTACATACCGTGCACCAATGGCTTCTTGGGCTTCCAACAGTCTGTGCTTATTCCACCACATCAATGACATGCTGTCTCAACCCATGACGTAGGAAGTGATGTGTTAACCATACTAATGTCATCATTGCTGCAAGTGATTGAACTCCTCTCACAGTTCAAACCAACACATCATGGCTGTGCATGAAAGACTGGTTATGGTACTGTGTCAGGCGACACATCAAAGTTGTGGACAAGTGATAGGCTGCTGTACTAACGTTGCAGTAGGGTAAAGAAAGACCACAGGTGGGCCATCCAACCACTGGGGCAGAAACAACAGTGTTTTGAAAAGGGAGTAGATTATTTTTTGGCATTTCAACACATATAATGCATATTTAGTCATTATATCAAGCCTACAGTAGATTAAAACAGAAATGCCATATTTTTAATGTTGGGTACAAAAACCCTATAAAAATGTAAAAAACACAACTTTTTTATTAGAATCAGTTGGACTTTATCTTTCAGTTCGTAACAAAAAAAATAGTTTTGTAAAGAACTGCTGTGTATGTGCTTAATTCCTCTGAGTTGTATGACCTTTACTATTCATTTTTTTTTCAAACTGGCAATATAAACAGTGGTTACAGTATGATATTTATTCTAAAATAAACAGTCAAGGGTTTTACCTCTGCTTTTTACATGTGGTGGTTATCTTTCTAAGAATTCTCTGTGGCCAGTACTAACCACTGCATTCTGTCTACCCCCCACAAGATCTGTCGTCTTTTAAGCTGCTATAAAAAACATACAGCAGCACTCTAGAATGCTGACAATGAACAAGGGAACTCTGGTATTGGATTACTGCTACAGTGAGAAAGAAACGCACTACAAAAATATAAAAAAAACTGACCCACACATCTAACAGGTGTGCACAGTTGCTAGCTGAAAACACAATACAACTACAAAATACATACAGCTGCACTCTAGAATGCTAACAATGAATAATGGAACTCTGGTATTGCATTAATGCTATAGGAATATTTAAAAAAAAAAAAAAAAAAAAAGATACTTAGCTCATGTATTGGCATGTGAGCAAATTACCAACAACAAGGTGATCTTTGATATACTGGGTCTCTAACTTAAATGCCTCTATATGGATTAAAACCTTCAGGTATGGGCAGAAGGATCCAGCTATGAAGGAGGATGGACTCAGCGTGGTTATAGGGCAGAGTGCTCAGTCAGAAAGAAGTGCACTAAAAATATATCAAAGACTGATCCACACATCCATAGTGTGAACAGGTGCTAGCTGAAAACACAATATAACGACAAAATACATACAGCTAGACTCTAGAATCCTAACAATGAATAAGGGAACTCTGGTATTGCATTACTGCTATAAGAATACTTGAAAAAGAGTTAGCTCATGTATTGGCCAATGTATGTGAGCCCGGTAACCAATGACAAGGTGATCTCTAATATACTGGGACCCTAACTTAAATGTCTCTATCTGAATTAAAAACCTACATTTCTGGGGAGAGGTTTTTCAGGAAGGCGGGTGCAAAAAAAATGGTGCTGATTGGTTTTGGGGCTTGTCTGTCATAACAATGTCACCTGAGCTCTGGTAAAACGCGTCCCAATGTTGCTGGAACCGCGCCGGCACTGGAAGTGATTATATCCTTTTTTATTTTTATGGGGTGCACATGTGGAATGAGATGGGTTGTCTAACCCCTTGAAAATGACGAAGATTTCACAATGCAAAAAGATAACCAGGGGCAGAAGAATGTATTAAATGTAATGGTTTTTCTTGTGTTAAGTGATAACAGTCTGACCTGTGATATCTTTTTTGTGTGCTAATTTAACAAAGACTACATCTGTATTATTGCAGAACCTGAAGAGTATGTTATCTACAGTCATGGCAGCAAGTGTTGGCACCTTTGAAAATGTTCCAGAAAATGAAGTATTTCTCTCAGAAAAATAATTGCAATTACACATGTTTTGTTATACATATGATTATTTCCTTTGTGTGTATTGGAACAACAAACACAACAGAGAAAAAAAAGGCAAATTGGACATGATTTCACAAAAAACCCTCAAAATAAGCTGGACAATATTGTTGCCACCTTTTCAAAATTGTGGATAAACAACTTTGTTTCATGCATGTGATACTTGTTCAATCTCACCTGTGGCAAGTAACAGGTGTGGGCAATATGAAAATCCCACTTGAAATCAGATAAAAAGGGGAGAAGTTCACTAAATATTTCCACTGTGTGTCTGTGTGGGATACACTAAGCATGGAGCACAGAAAGAGTAGAATAGAACTGTCTGAGGACTTGAGAACCAAAATTATTGAAAAATATCAACAATCTCAAGGTTACAAGTAGAGATAAATGAACCTTTCAAAGTTCGGATCACTGAGCCTTACCGAAGAAACGCTACGTTCTTCAAACTGTTCGATGAACCTTTCGAACTTAATTGCATTCAATGGAAGGCCAAATCTAAGGCAGAGAAAACACCTTTAAGGGGGTTGAAAAGCTTTCAAAAACAGCAAAAATACGTTTTATACAGGGAAATCCCACTATTTTGGCATAGCCACTAGCTTCCTAGACTATTGACATAAGAAATATAGAGGTGGATGAGAGGCATGTGTAGGGTTGGTGCTCCCATACTCCTGCAAGTACAAACAAGACACAACTTGGAGACTCATCCTGGTGTCTTGAGATTTAAAAACCTTTCAGGCAGACAGTTGGACAGTGGTACCAATTCCCTCCCATTTCCCCATAGTGTGTTTGCACAGCAGGGAGGTATGATCAATGTAACACACAGGATGTGGCCTGGCATTTTCATTTTAACAAGTGAGCACACGGTGACCATGCCGTCTGCAGCAGCGCATTCAAGCCGGAATAGTTCCCTAGAAATTTTGATACAACCGGGTTGAGCATGTGAGCCATGCGCAAAGCATATGCGATGTCGTCCAGACGTAGTGCCGCCACCAGGTTTTCACCGTTATCGCACACGGCCTTCCCTGGCTCCAGGTTTAGTGGAGACAGCCATTGATCAAACTGAGCCTGGATAGTGGTCCATAACTCTGCAGCTTTGTGACTGCGTTCTCTAATACATATTAATTTAAGCACTACCTGATTATGTTGACTTACACACAGGATGCGGCCTAGCATTTTAATTTTCAAGAAATACATGAGTGACAGGTGTAGACCTCTTGCTCCCAGAACCCTGGCACTACAGACAAAATACAATTTGACTACCCTACTTGCAGTCTCCACATTTCCAAACATTAAGGTCAGACAACAGGAAAAGTGGCAACAATTAGCCTAGACTACAAATTGTCCAATGCTTCAACATGTATGTGTGGGATTGACCCTATAACAAGTCCTGAACCAGCATTTCTACCTTCACCAGAGACAGCAAGATGACATATGCACACCAGTGACTATGTAAGGGGAATACATGAAATAGCAGAAACTGCTGTGTGAATACTGACTTGAAAAATCAAATAGCTATATGCAAGAGTGAATATGTGAAAAATGGAATCTGCATTACTGCCATGAACATATGAATCAAGAGAAATTTAGCTACTGAATTGATCAATGCAATAGAGCCCCAACACTACGCCAAAGTATTTCTCTACGTTGGGGTCCCTAGCTTGTGTGTGTCCTCTCATGCAGTTAAAAAACCTACCGTGTATGGGAAGCTGAGACCCAGGCTATTTATGCGTATGATATGGATTGGCAATAGGTGTGTATTGCCAATCCATATCATACGCATAAATAGCCTGGGTCTCAGCTTCCCATACACGGTAGGTTTTTTAACTGCATGAGAGGACACACACAAGCTAGGGACCCCAACGTAGAGAAATACTTTGGCATAGTGTTGGGGCTCTATTGCATTGATCAATTCAGTAGCTAAATTTCTCTTGATTCATATGTTCATGGCAGTAATGCAGATTCCATTTTTCACATATTCACTCTTGCATATAGCTATTGGATTTTTCAAGTCAGTATTCACACAGCAGTTTCTGCTATTTCATGTATTCCCCTTACATAGTCACTGGTGTGCATACCTTATCTCCCCATAGTGATGTTTTTTTAGGTTTTTGCACCCAGTTCGGACTTAGAATGGTGTTCCAAACGTTATTCCTATTTGACAGCAAGATGACAGACCGTTGTAGGCCTCTTGCTCCCAGAACCCTGGCATGACAGACAAGACACGACTTGGAGACCTATCTTGGAGTCTTGAGATTTAAAAACCTTTCAGGCAGACAGCAGGACAGTGGCATCAATTGCCCCACCCCCTATTTCCCAATAGTGTCTTAGCACAGCAAGGAGGTATGGTCCATGCAACACACAGGATGAGGCCTGGCATTTTAATTTTAAAAATCAAGAGAAGAATAAGTGACAGGCATAGGCCTCTTGCTCCCAGAACCCAGACACTGTAGACCAGGAGTGGGGAACCTTTTTTCTACCAAGAGCCATTTGGAAATTTCTATTAACCTTCGGGGGCCACACAAAATTATCAATGTGAAAATGACCCAACTGGCTATATTTCATCAAACAATTAATTAACTCACCCCCAACTGTGGTGGTTGGAGCTGCTTCTCTTTGGTGTGGCTGTGATGTTCAGTGATACTAATCATGTTGCTTCTCACAACTGTTTTTCCAGGTTTGTCTTAGTCTGGAGCGCAGTCAACTTTGTGACAAGATTGGTAAACCATATACATCACATAAAAGATGCAGGGACTGCTGTATATAAATCACAGGTGACACATACATGAGTGGAGGGGCTGGGCGAATATACATCACATAGGAGATGCTGGGACTGCTGTATATACATCACAGAGGAGACACTGGGGGCACATGCATCACATGAGGCACTGGGGACATGTTTATGCCCCCAGTCCCTCCTGTGATGTATATGCTCCCAGCACCTCCTGTGATGCATATGCCCCCAGCTCCTGCTGTGAGGTATATGCTCCCAGCCCCTCCTGTGAGGTGTATGCTCCCAGCCCCTCCTGTGAGGTATATGATCCCAGCCCCCCTGTGATGAATATGCTCCTAGCCCCTCCTGTGATGTATATGCCCCCAGCCCTTCCTGTGATGTATAAGCCCCCAGCCCTTCCTGTGATGTATATGCCCCAGCATATCCAATCGAATGTATATGTCCCCATCATCTCCAATGTGATGGATATGTTCCATCCCCTCCGTGATGTATTTGCCCCCAGCCCTTCCTGTGATGTACATGCACCCAGCCCTCCCTGTGATGTATATGCCCCAGCATCTCCAATCTGATGTATATGTCCTCATCATCTCCAATGTGATGGATATGTTCCATCCCCTCCTGTGATGTATATGCTCCTAGCATCACCAATGTGATGTATATATCACATGAGATGCTGGGGGAATATACATCACAGGAGACAATGGGAGTATACACAAAGCAGAAAACGCTGGGGCATATACATCACAGGAGGGGCTGAGGGCATATACATGACAGGAGGGGCTGGGGGCATATACATCACAAGAGGGGCTGGGGTATATACATAACTGGGAGGCATAAACGTGGCTGTGGGGCACAGACAGCACTGGAAGGAAAAAAACATCACTCGGGGAGCAGACATCACAAGGTGGGCAGACATGACTAGGGAGGAGGGCAGAGACATCACTAGAAGGGGGGCAGATACATCACTAGGAGGGGCCCAGACATCACTAGGAGGGGTCCAGAAATCACTAGGGGGGCACAGACATCACATGGGGGGCACAGGCATCACTGCGGAGGCACAGGCATCACTAGGGGGGGCACAGGCATCACTAGGGGTTACAGGCATCACTGGGCAGGCATGGACAGCACTTGCAGAGCACAGACATCCCTAGGTGGAACACAGCACGGAGGGTGACACACAGCACTTGGAGCTGCACACAGCACTGGAGGGGGCACACAGCACTGGAGATCGGGCACACAGTTTCAGAGACCGAGCGTAAGGTACACAGCACTGGAGGTCGGCACACAGCGCTGGAGAGCAGGTGCAGAGCAAACAGCGCCGGAGAGCAGGCGAAAGGCACACAGCGCCTGAGGGTGGTCACACAGTGCCGAAGGGCAGGCGCAGGGCACACAGTGCTGGAGGACGGGCACACACCGCTTGAAGCGGTGAAACTGCTGTGGGATGGAAGCGCAGAGCACTAAACCCACACATAAAGTAAGTCCTGAGCACTCTGGCACTGGCCAGTGAGAGAGCTCATTGGTATGCGCAAGCTGCGCATGTGGTGATTTAAAGGGCCAGCAGCCAACAAGACTGCGACGGCGGCCCGAGCACTGCTGCCCCAGGAATCTGCCAGGGGGCCATAGAAGAGGTTATCGCGGGCCGGATGTTCCCCACCCCTGCTGTAGACAAAAGATAATTTGGAGACCCTACTTGGAGTCTCCGCAGCTCCAAAGATTAAGGTCAGACAACAAGAAAAGTGGCAACAATTGGCACAGACTAAAAATAATGGAACACTGCAACATGGATGTTTGGGTCCGGCCCTCTAACAAGGCCTCAACCAGCATTTCTACCTTCACCAAAGACAACAAGATGAGAGACCCTGCTACCAGAACTCTGGTACTACAAACAAGACACAACTTGGAGACCCATCTGGGAGTCTTGAGATTTTAAAATCTTTCAGGCAGACAGCAGGACAGTGGCATCAATTGCTCCCCCTCCATTTCCCCATAGTGTCTTTACACATCAGGGAGGTATGGTCCATGCAACACACAGGATGTGGCCTGGCATTTAAATTTTTAAAAATAAAAAGTGGGATGAACGACAGGATTAGGCCTCTTGCTCCCACACCTCTGCCAATACAGACTAGACAGAACTTGGAAACCCATCTTGGAGTCTTAATATTTAAAAACACTACAGGCAGACAGTAGGACAGTGGCATCAATTGCCCCCTCCCCTCAATTTCCCCATAGTGTCTTTGCAAAGCAGGGAGGTATGGTTCATACAACACACAGGATGTGGCATCAGTGTCTCACATGGGTCAAAAGCACCAGGCATGAACACTTACATAACAGCTGACGGGTTCTCACTTACCCTGACTGTAGCAGGTAAACAAGTGGAGGTTCTGCAGTTGGAGACCTGTGTGAGGATAGTTACAGTGCCTACAAGTAGTATTCAACCCCCTGCAGATTTAGCAGGTTTACACATTCGGAATTGACTTGACATTTGGACTGTAGATCAGCCTGGAAGTGTGAAATGCACTGCAGCAAAAAAGAATGTTTTCTTTTTTTATTTTTTTTTTTAATTGTGAAAAGTTTATTCAGAGGGTCATTTATTATTCAACCCCTCAAACCACCAGAATTCTGTTTGGTTCCCCTAAAGTATTAAGAAGTATTTCAGGCACAAAGAACAATGAGCTTCACATGTTTGGATTAATCATCTCTTTTTCCAGCCTTTTCTGACTAATTAAGACCCTCCCCAAACTTGTGAACAGCACTCATACATGGTCAACATGGGAAAGACAAAGGAGCATTCCAAGGCCATCAGAGACAAGATCGTGGAGGGTCACAAGGCTGGCAAGGGGTACAAAACCCTTTCCAAGGAGTTGGGCCTACCTGTCTCCACTGTTGGGAGCATCATCCGGAAGTGGAAGGCTTATGGAACTACTGTTAGCCTTCCACGGCCTGGACAGCCTTTGAAAGTTTCCTCCCGTGCCGAGGCCAGGCTTGTCCGAAGAGTCAAGGCTAACCCAAGGACAACAAGGAAGGAGCTCCGGGAAGATCTCATGGCAGTGGGGACATTGGTTTCAGTCAATACCATAAGTAACATACTCCACCGCAATGGTCTCCGTTCCAGATGAGCCCGTAAGGTACCTTTACTTTCAAAGCGTCATGTCAAGGCTCGTCTACAGTTTGCTCATGATCACTTGGAGGACTCTGAGACAGACTGGTTCAAGGTTCTCTGGTCTGATGAGACCAAGATCGAGATCTTTGGTGCCAACCACACACGTGACGTTTGGAGACTGGATGGCACTGCATACAACCCCAAGAATACCATCCCTACAGTCAAGCATGGTGGTGGCAGCATCATGCTGTGGGGCTGTTTCTCAGCCAAGGGGCCTGGCCATCTGGTCCGCATCCATGGGAAGATGGATAGCACGGCCTACCTGGAGATTTTGGCCAAGAACCTCCGCTCCTCCATCAAGGATCTTAAGATGGGTCGTCATTTCATCTTCCAACAAGACAACGACCCAAAGCACACAGCCAAGAAAACCAAGGCCTGGTTCAAGAGGGAAAAAATCAAGGTGTTGCAGTGGCCTAGTCAGTCTCCTGACCTTAACCCAATTGAAAACTTGTGGAAGGAGCTCAAGATTAAAGTCCACATGAGACACCCAAAGAACCTAGATAACTTGTAGAAGATCTGCATGGAGGAGTGGGCCAAGATATCTCCAGAGACCTGTGCCGGCCTGATCAGGTCTTATAAAAGACGATTATTAGCTGTAATTGCAAACAAGGGTTATTCCACAAAATATTAAACCTAGGGGTTGAATAATAATTGACCCACACTTTTATGTTGAACATTTATTAAAATTTAACTGAGCAACATAACTTGTTGGTTTGTAAGATTTATGCATCTGTTAATAAATCCTACTCTTGTTTGAAGTTTGCAGGCTCTAACCTATTTGCATCTTATCAAACCTGCTAAATCTGAAGGGGGTTGAATACTACTTGTAGGCACTGTATGTCGGTGATGCAGGAAGAGGAGGCAGCAGCGGATGCGGTTGATTTGGTGGCCGGTAGTTGGGTAGGCCCAGTAGTCCGCATTTTAGCGCAGTAAGATTCCCACAGTAATGCATGTTGGTTGCGCATGTATCGGTTCATGCATGCAGTAGTTAAATTATTTGAATTTTTGCCTCTAATCAGTTGTTGTTTACAAAGTTGACTGATAACGAAAGTTGGGTCATCCTTGGCGGTCTCATAAAAGAAAAGGCTAAGCAACCCTTGCTGCGAACTGCAGACCCGCGACTGCTGCTGGTCACAGCCAGAGTTGTGGTTAAGAATGCAGTGCTTCTCATGGTTGAATCACTACGTGTTTGTGCAAGAATCGCACACGCAACATCCTTGTTTTCCTCCTCCTCCTCATTTGCTGAGCTACTCAGGTTCACACCAAGTGGAATCTAGAACTTCATCGTCATGCTCTATGTTGTCCCACTCCTCTTCTTCCTGAACTGACATCACAGGACAGTACACATGCGCCTCAGGTATCTGAGTCTCATCATCATCACCTCCACCCGAGGGGGTTAAAGTCAATTAACAAAAGACGGGATTCTGCATGGATCCTACTTCATCTGGGCCAGGATCCAACTGACAAAGATTTTGGGCATCGGTGCAGATGCTTTCCTCCTCTTGAGTCTGGGATTGTTTGGAACAGACCTCTGATGCCCATGGGATAGAATGTGTAAACAGCTGTGTGGTTTCCCACAGTCAGTTTGCCAGTTGGCGATTTGAGACACGGGCGGAAACAAATGTAATTGGGGTGGCATCTCTGAGGAATGAACTGTGTGTGATGTTGAAGTGCAGGAAGAGAAGAAGAGACCACTTGATGCAGCGCTTACTATCCACTCAAGCACATGCCGTTTATCAGCCTCATTTCGAAGTTGAAGCGATGTGCGGCTGCCAAAGAAATCTAGTGGAGTAGGCTGTCCAGTAATGGAAGTTGTTCTCATTTTTCTTGGGATAGGATGAGCCGATGTTTGCTCACTAGATCTTTGAGTAACAGAACTTCCCACACGTACACCTTGAACACCCCGCCTATGCACCCTTCTAGCAGAACCTCGTTGTAATTTATCAGTCATGGTTGATGTACCCTTCCCCTTTCAAACAGATGTTTCGCAACCCTACACCCATACCTGTCAGACATCTGACACAAAAGATAATTATTATTATTTATTTCCTGAGATGGCAATATTGTGAAGGCACTAAAAAGTATCAATAACTAGAAATGTGGTTCACTGCATAATTTGGAGCAGACACTGAAAAGTGCCAAGACCTATTTAGCTAGTTCACTAGCAAATTTACAGCGGGCACTACAAACTAACAATACCTAGAAATGTGGTTGACTGCATAATTTTGAGCAGGCAATGAAAAATGGCAAGACCTTTTCTGCTAGTTCCCTAGCAAATTTACAGCAGGCAGTACTAACTAACAATACCTAGAAATGTATTTCACTGGCTAATTTGGAGCAGGAAGTAATAAGTAGCAATACTTATTTAGATTGTTCACTGTCAACTCTATAACAGACACTCACAAGTAGCAATCCATATTTCTAACATTAAATGCCGATTTGTGGCACACACATTTCCCTACACTGCATGTCCATATACTACACTATCACTCTTCTATCTATCTCAACTACATATTATTAAACCCCTAGCTAAGCTGTCTAGCAGCACCAGCAACAGCACCTTCCCCAATGTTTCACATTTACAAAGTTGCGCCGACGCCACATAACTACATTTTATATGCAGACGGACATGTGACTTAGGCAGCCAATGAAATAAGCCCTTGGTCATTGGTCAACATCCTTGAGGATGTTTGTTGCACCGTGATTAGCTGTAGGAACATCAGCAAATAAAGTTAAGAAAAAAATACAGTTTCTCCTGAGTCCCCTCCACTCATTAAAAATATCCCTCCATTCATCATAGAGCACCACAATCCTTTCCAAAAGCATAACGTTATTAGAAAAGCATTTTTTTAATCGCAATCAGTGATCAATCAAAACCGACGTTTGGGGGAGGTGCTCGAGCCGAACAGGCTAAGGCTCGTACCGAATTTGAAATTGGCGAACATTTATCGAACAGGTTTGCTCATCTCTAAATAAAAGTCCATCCCCAGAGATCTTGATGTTCCTTTGTCACAATACAGTCCAGAGGTTTACAACCCATGGCACTGTAGCTAATCTCCCTGAAAGGTTGCAATGCAAGATAGTGGATAAGCAGTCCCAGTTGTGTTCCTAGAAAATTCAAGCTGTTTTGCAGCATCAGGGAGCATCAGTGTCAGTGCGAACTATCCGTTGACATTTGAATGAAATAAAACAGTTTGGCAGGAGACCGAGCAGGACCGCATTGTTGACAAGGAGACATAACGAAATCTAGACTGCAGCTTGCCAGAATGTATGCGAGTAAGCTGAAATCCTTCTTGGAAAGCATCTTGACAGATGAGACCAAGATAGAGCTCTTTAGTAAAGTACATCATTCTATTGTTTACCAAAAACGGAATGACGCCTCAAAAAAAAAAAGAACACATTACCTACAGTCAAATATGGAGGAAGTTCAAAGATGTTTTGGGGTTGTTTTGCTGTCTCTGGCACTGGGTGCCTTGACTGTGTGCAAGGCATCAGGAAATCTGGTTTACTAAAGGATTTTGGGTCGCAATGTAATGCCCTGTGTCAGGAAGGTGGGTTTGTGTCCTAGGTCATGGGTATTCCAGCAGAAGAATGACCCCAAACATACTACAAGTAGCACCCAAAAATTGATGGAAGCAAAGGGTTGGAGCATTCTGAGGTAAGCAGTAATGAGTCCGGATCTAAGTCCCATTGAATACCTGTGGAGGGATCTTAAAATTGCTGTTGGGAGAAGGCGCCTTCAATTATGAGAGACCTGGAGCACTTTACAAAAGAAGAGTGGTCCAAAATTTCATTTGAGAGGTGTAAGAAGCTTGTTGATGGTTATAGGAAGTGATTGATTGCAGTTATTTATTCCAAAAGGTGGGCCACCAAATATTTAGTTGATGGTGCCAACAACTTTGTCCGGACGATAATGGTGGTTTTGCGCAAAATTATGTCCAATTTGCCTTTTTTAGTGTGGCACAATACACACAAAGGAAATAAACATGTGTATAACAAAACATGTCTAACTAAAATAATTTTCTCGGAGAAATACATCATTTTAAAAGGTGGCTTTTGGCCATGACTGTATCTATTGGGACAATTGTCCTATCCGTCAGTGGCTCTCCTCCAACCAGTGATGCGTGAGCGCTCTTTCACAACACTGACAAAAGAAGAGCTTCACGGCTCTTCTCCACATGAGTCACTATACGTTCTTTATAGAAATACTGTCAGGTGGCTTAACCCTTTGAGTATTTTACAGATGCTCTTTTCTGAAGAATTAATGTCTATCACTTGAAAAGGGAAATACATACAGTGGAACCTTGCTTAACGAGTAACCCACTTAATGAGAATTTCGCATAACAAGCAAAGCTTTCTGTAAATTTGTAACTCGGTTTACGAGAAAGCTTTGCTGTACGAACAAAATCCTCCCCGCACACACTTCCGCTTCTGTACATCCACCGTGCTCTAACCCGCACTTGCAGTCTACACAAACACACACAAGCATGCACAACACACTCACAAACACACACGCACGCATACACATACAGTATTATGCTTACCTTCCGTTCCACTGCCGGCCTCATGGTTCTTGTAGTCTGCCGGCTCATCGCAACATCCTCCCGGCAAACTACAAGACCCAGGAGGCAGGCGATGGAACGGAATGTAAGGTGAGCATAATATGTGTACCTTCAGTTGCATCGCCGGCCTCCTGGGTCCTGTAGTTCGCCGCTCCACTCCAGGCTGTGCATTGGCAACCATAGCGACGAAGCAGGAACTTCCTCTGTCACCGCTACTCAAAGGCAGCGTGCTGGCCAATCAGAGGCAAGCGGCTCCTGCCGTTGACGTCAGCACTCTGGCAGCAGAAGTTCCTCCCTCGTTGTTGTGGTAACCCGATACACAGGGCGTACTGGAGAACAGCAAGTCCCAGGAGACCGGCGATGGAACGGAAGGTAAGGTGAGCATAGGTGCATGTGCGTGCGTGCTTGTGTGTTTGTGTGAGTTTGTGTGTGTGTTTGTGCATGTGTGGAATGACACAATAGGGGACCAGGATGGGACATTTAACAAGTTGTGGAATGAATTGTCAGCATTGCAATGATTTCCTATGGGAAATCTTGCTTTGCTGAACAAGTAACTTGGTTAACAAGCACAGTCCCAGAACGGATTGCTCTCGTTAACCAAGGTTCCACTGTATTTAAAACTTGCAAATGAAACTCATTAAACCTATGTTCACACCTACATTCTGACATTCCTAAGTTCTTTGTTTTGAATTAACGTCCAGAACAAATCCTTTGTAAATAGAAGCAGAGGGTCTCAATTAATTATGCCGTCTGTTTGGATCCCGTTATGCATCTGTTGTTAGAATGCAAGAAAGAGCACATCACACAATACTTTTTCTTCAGTTCTAAAAAGTTATTCGATATTTGGATAAAAGAGAGAAGAATATAAGTATATAAAACATAGATGAAATTAAAGCATAAAATATGTTTGGATGTACATTGTGCATAGGAATTTTCTGAATTAAAAATGACCATAAGCAGGAAATGCATTAAATATTTAAATAATGACTATTCATCTGTTAATTCTCCTGCTACTTCTGTCCCTCTACTCTGGGGATTTCACCAGCTTTTGTGAACTGCCGTAAATTTGTGACAATTCAACTATATACATGAGATGGCTGTGGCCAATCACTGTCATCCACTAATTTTCAGAGCACGATTTCTCTATCAGTATTCTGCCAGCACTATAGCTGCTGGAACTTTCTTTATCTTCCCAGTATGCATTGCTTCTGGCTTTGTCAAATAGCTTGTTGGGCCTCACAGTTTTGACTATTTCTGTTTTGACACGAGAGGTGGACAAGAATCATTTCACTTGCTGTAATTCATCCCTGTGTCTTTGCTGCTAGAGAGCCTTATACTTTAAGGGACAAAAGTAAGCCACCTAGTGGCTGGCACTTTGAGTTTCAGATGTTAAGGCTATGTGCGCACGTTGCGTCGGAGTACCTGCAGTTTATTCTGCACGTTTTCCTTCCCTTGGTTTTTGACCAAATGGCTTTTGACCATTTTTTAGCGCTAAAAACGCATGCGTTTTTACCGTGTTTTAAGTGCGTTTTTAGCGCTTTTTACCTGCGTTTTCACCTGCGTTTCTGCAGATGCGTTTTTTAGATCAAGACACTGAGAAATAAAGTTATAATAATCAAAAAGAATGAAAAAAGAGAAAAAAAGTATAAAATTAACTTTTAATAAAACTATATGGGAAATTATCAATTTTAATGAAAAAATAGTGGTTATGCACATTTTATCAGAAAAATAGGTGAAGTTTATAATTTTTTAACATTTAAATTTTCGGTTATTGTGTGTGTGTAAAGGAACATTAGAACCCATTAATTTTTGTCCAGAAAAGCATGCGTTTTTGGAGCCAAAAACGCAGTGGAAAGGCAGGTAAAAAGCATGAAAAACGCAGGATTTGTGCTTTTGGTTGCGTTTTGCCATTTCTCATTGACTCCAATGTTAAGGAAACGCTGCAGAAATGGCAAAAACAACTGACATGCTGCTTCTTTTTCAGCATGGTTTTTGACCACAAATAGGCAAATTAAACGCTGCTGAAAAAAAAGCAAAGTGCAGACAGGATTTCTGCTTTTCCCATAGACTTTGCTGGCAATCAAAAACGCATGCGTTTTAGCGCAAAAACGCTGCTGCTAAAAACGCTGCAGAAACGCGGAAAAAAACGCAACGTGCGAACATAGCCTAAAACAACATAACTGCAAATAACTTTATTTGCACATTGCTACATTGGTAAATTATGAAATCAGATCAAATTTGAAAGTGCAGTGATCATTTATATATGGCAGATAAAAAAGAATAGTCCAGCTTTTCTTGAGTATTTTCTAGTCTGCAGCTTTAAAGGGTGCTCCAGGCACAAAGATTATTAAAACTTTGTAATATCTACTTGAAATCAAGAAACTTCATAACTTACTATCTGTTATCTGCTTTGTCTCTGACGTGTTATGTCATTTGACCTCCACCTACTTACCTCCTGCTACAGTCCGTTCAGAGTAGAGTGTTTACCTGTCTGCAGTGAACAGAACGTAGCCTGTCAGTCAAGCACAATTCAGCATGCAGGAGGCAACCAGCAATGTCATGAGGGACCTGGTCAGGATACTCAAGTTGTGAGTAACTGGTGATGTGTACAGGGTGGGAGATCAGAAAGTCACAGAAGCTGAGCAGGCTCCACAGAAAGTAGTAATCATATAAATTAGTCATAGCTCCAAGCCGTTCCGGATTCAGCGGGACTGTCCTGATTTAAGGTCTCAGTCCTGCTATCCACTGCTGCTGTCCTGACTCTTCCTCGCAGTGCATAAATTAAATATTCTCTGTGGCTCCTCCTCCTCTCAGTGCTTTACATAAATTTAAATTCGCTTATGGGTTCCCCAAGACAAGAGCTCAGAAACTCATTATCAATAAGCAGCAGCTCTACCACTGAGCAACTACCTGGATTGAGAAGTATAAGAGGATTTGGTAATGCTGACCTGTATTTCAGGCAGAGAAGCCAGAGGCAGGGAGAGATGAAAAGTAAATTAATTAATTAATTAAATTAAAAATAAGTTTTTGTAATTATTTCATAGCAGTTTTATGGGAACAAAAAAATCTGACAGATATATATGTGTGTGTGTAACACACGTCAGTTTTTTTGTTCCTACAAAACTGCTATGAAATAATTATAAAAATGTCTTCTTTTTTTAATGTTCATATCTCCCTGGTTCTCAAACCAATGACTTCCAAACATTTTAACAGGATCCTTAACTTTTGAGCCACAGACTTAAGTGATGTCAAAGGGAGAGTTTAGTATACTTTAAGCTGCAGTGTAGCCTCTGACTCCACAGGCAGACTATACTGGACCTAAAGATGCATTGTACAGAGCAGTGTATCTCTGTATCTTGTATTATAGAGGGAGAATAAAAGAGATTTAATTAAACTAATTAAAAAAAAATAGAATACTGGACATAGAGATACACTGCTCTGTACAATGTAGCTCTCTGTCTTGTACTCAAGAGGGAGAATAAAATAAGATTTTTTTTCTTCTAATAAAAATAATTAAAAAAATTAGAATAATTTAATTTTTAATGTGTTTTTTTTTAAATAATAAACATCACAAATCAGCAAATAACATGAACATATTTGTAACGACGCGCACAACACAGCGATCAGATTAGTTATGGGGATCGGTAAATGGCGTAAAAACATGGCTTGATTGATTGTTCTTCTCTATTAAACCCATGAAAAAAGTAATAAAGATGTAATGCTGAGGCAGTGTTCACACGTAGCGTAGATGCTGTATTTTTTTCTCCAGGTGTCTGTAACACGCAAAGCGACGTCACACGGCAGCCGACCAGGAAGGGCGGAGATGAGCGGGATGTAAACATCCCGCCCACCTCCTTCCTTCCATTAAGCCGTGGGATGCAGGTACGCTGTGTTCATCGTTCCCGTGGTGTCACACGGAGCAATGTGTGATGCCACGGAAACGATGAACAACCTGCACCCATGACAATAAACAATATTATGAAAGTTAACGACTAGTACACGACTCACGATTTGTGAGCGATACTGCGTCGCTCGGAGGTGTCAAACGAGCCGATGTTGTGCACTATGCCGGATGTGCATCACGAAAACCGTGACCCCGACAACATATCGCACGATATATCGTCTCGTGTAAAGCCCGCATTAGGCTATGTGCGCACACTGCGGATTTACCTTGGATTTTACAGCTGATTTTACCATGGATTTGCTGCAGAAAATGTTTCTAACATTTCTGCAGTCATTCCCCAGCAAAACCTATAGGTATAAAAAAATGCTGTGCGCACACTGATTTTTTTATACCTGCGGATTTACCCACGAAATTTCCACTGTGGAATTAATGTGCATGTCACTTCTTTTCCGCAGCTACCTGCAGTTTTTGCCATAGATAATGGTGAAAACTTGCAGGGACCAACCTGAGGAACAAGAGCGGCAAATCCGCACCAAACCGCGGCAAAACCGCATATGAATTTCGTTGCAGTTTTGGTGCGTTTTTTTACCACAGTTGCGGGATTCTTCCAGAGGGTCCGGTTTTTCCTAATGAAAAAGTCAATTTCTAGTGCGCACATGACCTAAAAGCTTCTTTGTGGAGCTTAAAAAAACCCTCATGTAAAACTGCAGTTAGTTATCTAAGTGCAGAGTCAAAGCTTTTCTGTACTATAAGGGCTCATGCACACGTTGGGTAATTACATGCATTTACGCTGCGTATTGCACTGCAGCGTAAATGCATGCGTCCTGCGTCCCCTGCACAATCTATGTAGATTGTGCATGATACGTGCGGACGTTGCTTTTTTGAACGCAGCGATTTGGGTGCTAACATTTTTACCCAAATCCGTGCGTTCATAAAAACAGCATGTCAATTATTTCTGCGTTTTGGATGCAGCTCCCACTCTGTCTATGGTGGGGGCAGCAGCAATAGTGCATGAAATCGGCTTTTTTTCTACACAAAAACTGCATCCATAAGGCCTCTGCCACACTCACACTCACGTGAAAACTACGCACGTGACGTGAGACACGTATTTTCCTTGTGTGTTGCATTAGGTAAGTACGTGTCTCCGGTACGTGCGGGCCACGTGTGTTCTCCGTGTGCTATCCGCGATAACACACGGAGAACTGGTAATTTGCATACTCACGTGGTCCTTGCTGCTGTCCAGAGTACTGATCTTCGGCCCCAGCCCCACCCACTCCTCGCTGATGCTGCTTCCGGCTGAGCGGAGAGGCGGAGATCAGCGCCCGTGACATCACGCCCGCCCCAGGGCCTTAGGTGACTCAGTGTTGGGCCAGACTAGTCCGGTGTGGTCAGCGGTAGCGGGGCCCAACTCCGTGACCCTGGTGGGGTCACTTAATGTGGCTGATGGGGGGGAAATGATGATGGGAATTGTAGTTTATTGAAATTCGTGACACCACCTGTGGAGTTGTGCAGCTATGGAGCCGCAGCTGCTGGAAGGGACCTCCGGGGCTGATGTTGTGGCAGCTGAGGTGTTTCTTGCTCCCCACAGGTGGAGCGGGTACCCCGGGGCAACCGTTTGGAAAGTCTATGGGCGATGTTGACGAGGTGCAGGGCCGACAGGGCAGTGGAAAGGAACAGACACAGACAATGATTTCTTTTACCTTCTCCTTTACTTGTCCTCAGTTGGTGACCTCCAGGGAGTCTGTTACAGTTGGTAGCGGTGATCCGGTAGCCTGGAAGCAGTCAGGGAACTCACACTGGCCAGGTGAGTAATGAGGCCTGCTCCCTACGCTCTGCCTGGGTAGGCAGGGTCCCACTGCTTCAGCAATGCTGGGACCCATTCTGTCACTCTCTGAGGTAATTTATTACCTCCCCCGTATGGCAGGCTACGTGGACTGTCACTGGTGCCGCTCTTCCTATCCTGGCTCCTAGTCCTGGCTCTACAGCTGCGCCTCCGGGTGTAGGGTGGACGGAAACCTGCAGTCTTCTCATCCTCCGGATGCAACCACCGGTACTCGAGTGGCCCCGAACTCCGGTATTTGACTTCTTTAGCGATGACGTCGGGGTGAGCTGGCTGCGCTCCACTCCCAATGTCCTTCTCCCGATTGCCTCGCTGTGGACTGTGTTTTCCTAGGCTGAACAATCTGGCTCAGCTCCCAGATCACACACCACACTACTCGAGTTCTTTCCTCACTGAACTCTCCTCACAGACTGACTAACTCCTCTCCCAGGTCAGAGCTTAAGGAATCTCCCTGGAACTACAGGTTTAGAGCTCCCTCTGCTGGCCCGGGGGAGAAACTGTGTTGGACGATGGTACTTACTGGCCAATGGACTTCCCCAACTACTTCCAGGCTCAACATTAACTCTTTTGAGGAGGGCAACACTGCTGTGGCAACAAGACCGCTGGGGCGCCACACTCACCTCCTTAACATGCTCATAATGAGCGCCGGCCGGCAGCAACTGTTTACAGCGGAAGATTCTGCAGGGCTGAAGGAGGTGAGTATTTGTTTTTTTTTATTTTAAAATAATGACACGTGTTTCACACGGGACCGCATCCACACTACATCCGTGTGGTACGGGTGCAGGCTGTGTGACACCCGTGATGCCGGAGAAAAACGGACATGTCGGCGTTTTTTAAACACGTACAAACGTACAATCCACACGGACACACGTGTGGATTTACGTGCCTGTTACCATAGGGTAACATTGGTGTACGTATGTACGTGTCACTGGTACGTGAAAAAACTGCAAAACACGTACCGGAGGCACGAACGTGTGACAGAGGCCTTACGCAGTGTTTCTGCAGCGATTGGAAGCGCACATATGCTGTCAAATCGCTGCCGAATATTCAGCAGGTACGTGCAAACATAGCCTAAAAACACTAAAAAATGTGGCTTCACATCTGCACCAAAAACGCATGAAATAATGGGGAAAAGGCATAAAAATGCTTTTAAAATGCAATAATCAAAGAAGATTGTTATTGTGTAGTTTATTGTGTAGTTTGGTACAGGCACCTGCAGAAAACAAAAATACAGTATTTAAGCAACGTGTGAACACGGCCTTAAGGGGGCTTTACACGCTGCGACATCGCTAATGCGGAGTCGTTGGGGTCACGGAATTTGTGACGCACATCCGGCCGCATTAGCGATGCCGTTGCGTGTGACACCGATAAGCGATTTTGCATCGTTGCAAAAACGTGCAAAATCGCTAATCGGCGACATGGGGGTCCATTCTTAAAAATCGTTACTGCAGCAGTAACGAAGTTGTTCCTCGTTCCTGCGGCAGCACACATCGCTCCGTGTGACACCGCAGGAATGAGGAAGCTCCCCTTACCTGCCTCCCGGCTGCTATGCAGAAGGAAGGAGGTGGGCGGGATGTTACGTCCCGCTCAGCTCCGCCCCTCCGCTGCTATTGGGTGGCGGTTCAGTGACGCTTCAGTGGCGTCGCTGTGACGCCGCACGGACCGCCCCCTTAGAAAGGAGGCGGTTCGCCGGTCACAGCGACGTCGCCGGACAGGTAAGTATGTGTGACGGCTCTGGGCGATGTTGTGCGGCACGGGCAGCGATATGCCCGTGTTGCGCAACAGATGGGGGCGGGTACCCACACTAGCGATATCGGGACCGATATCGCAGTGTGTAAAGTAGCCTTTAGGGTAAGTTCACACAGTGCGTTTTTCGCAGCGTTTTTGCGCAGTTTTCGGGTGCGTTTTTGCTCAGAAAACTGCATGACTTTGCTTCCCCAGCAAAGTCTATGAGTTTTCATTTTTGCTGTCTGCACACAGCGTTTTTTTTCAGCTGCGTTTTTGTGGTGCCACAAAAACGCAGCATGTCAATTATTCCCGCGTTTTTCACTGCGCTTTTCATCCATTGACTGCAATAGGATGTTGAAAGACGCAATGAGAAACGCAAATAGCTGCGTTTTGGTGCGTTTTGGTGCCTTTCTTAGACCAAAAACGCAGCTATAAACGCAGGAGGTGGGTAGTAAAGTGACATGTACAGGAAGAGGATTCCTTCTGTCAGTAAACACAGAAGCGTGAATCCTCCCGGTACCGTCACCGCCGCGTCCACCTCCAGTCCTGTGCATGTATGCTGCCATGCGGCGCCATGTTCGGGCGGGAGGTGGAAGCGGCTGCGAAAACAAAAGTGAACAGTAGAAAAAAAAAAAGTCATACTCACCTGTCTGCAGGGTCCCGGTGCCATGCCCGCTCCCATCTCCTCTCACGGTATCGCCGCTCCAGCTGTGTGCAGACGGCCGGGACACCTCCGATAGATGCAGGACCTGGCGATGGATCACCTGATGCAGTCACCTGACGCATCAGCTGATCGTAAGTATCGCGGTGACGCGGGCGCCCGGCCGGTTTAACCTATCAGCGGATGCGTCAGGAGACTTCATCCCTGATTACCGGCAGCTGCTGCAGCGATCGGACGGGATCAGACTCCCGCCCCATCGCTCCAGGAGCTGCCGGTAATCAGCACATAAGTGAGTATTTTTTTTTTTTTTTTTTGCACCGATGCATCTGCTGATTGTATAAACGGCTTTTATACAATCAGCTGATGTGTGATGTGCTTCAGCCCCTAGAACCTGACATATCATCTGATCGCTTTGCCTTCCAGCAAACCGATCAGATGATATTGGATCCGGATTGGACGGCGCGGGACCCTTGACCCAGGATTACTGCGGAGGTGGGGTTCTTTATTTCAATAAAGATGGAGTCACTAATTGTGTTGTGTTTTATTTCTAATAAAAATATTTTTCTGTGTGTTGTGTTTTTTTTTTATCTTTACTAGAAATTCATGGTGGCCATGTCTAATATTGGCGTTACACCATGAATTTCAGGCTTAGGGCCAGCTATACAGCTAGCCCTAACCCCATTATTACCCAGCGAGCCACCCGGCATCAGGGCAGCTGGAAGAGTTGGATACAGTTCAGTTGTACCCGGCTGGACTCAAAAATTGGGCGAAGCCCACGTCATTTTTTTTTTAAAATTATTTCATGAAATTCATGAAATATAAAAAAAAGGGCTTCCCTATATTTTTGGTTCCCAGCCGGGTACAAATAGGCAGAAGGGGTTGGGGGCAGCCTGTACCTGCCTGCTGTACCCGGCTAGCATACAAAAATATGGCGAAGCCCATTTCATTTTTTTGGGGGGCAAAAAACTCCTGCATACAGTCCTGGATGGAGGATGCTGAGCCTTGTACTTCTGCAGCTGCTGTCTGCTCTCCTGCATACACTATTGGATGGAGTATGCTGAGCCTCGTAGTTCTGCTCCCTCTGCCTCTCCCTCCAGCATACAGTCCTGTACGGAGCATGCTGAGCCTTGTAGTTCTGCAGCTGTCTGCTCTATTGCATACATTAGTGGAGAATGAAGAACATATTGAAGAAGGAAATGACATCAGACCTTTTTTTTTTTTTTCAACAATCTTTAATGACATTGTTCACTGATAAAAAACGCATAAAGACGCAGTGAGCAAAAACGCAGCAAAACGCAGCAAAAAACCGCACCAAATCACGGCAAAACGCGTGCGTTTTTGCCGCGTTTTTTTGACGCGGGTGCATTTTTGTGTGGTTTTTGCCGCAAAAAACGCACAAAAACGCAGCGTCAAAAAACGCAGTGTGTGAACCTAGCCTTACAGACACAAAAAAGCAACATGTCATATAGCAAACCTACAGTTGAAACCAGATTGTTCATTCATTCATAGTCCTAACAGCCATAAATTTCTCATTTTTATGTACAGTTGAAACCAGAAGTTTACATACACTATGTAAAAATACACATCTGCATGTTTTTCTTACTATCTGACATGAATTCAGAATAATAAGAGCGAGAATGTTTCTCTAGTTAACTCAGATGTTGCCAATAAACCTATCATAAGCTTCCAAAGACATGACATCATCATATGGGCTGTCCCATTTTGTTTAAAGATATAGTACTGTTAGTGTATGTAAACTTTTGACTTTGCAGAACGTAATAAATATACCTTAAAACATTCTCTCTCATTATTCTGTCATTTGGCAAATATAAATAATTTTGGTTCCTAATTGACCTAAAACAGAAAGGTTTATTCTGATGTCATGTCATATAGTGACAAAAACATGCATTTGTGTCATATTAGACAGTGTATGTAAACTTCTGGTTTCAAGTTCTGGCCAGTGCTTTTTTTGTAGCCAGTACGCATCTCTGAGGCGAGGAGCATGGGGGGGGGTGCTGTCAGGCACCGCCGGCCGACATTGAGGAGCGGGGGGTGCCGATGCCAGTGGATGGAGTGGGCAATCATGTGAGCACAAGTATGAGATTTGGAGTTTTGTGCACTTCTGCCTACATTCTGATTTGATGTGTCCAGCCTCAGTCAATTCATTTTCATTGAGCATGTCTATTCAGCCCGTGACCACATCTATGTAAATCGCATACTTGCAGCTTCATAACCTCCCACTCTCACCGCCGGCATCAGAGAATCCTGACCGCGTGCAGTGTGCACACTGTGAGAATTCAGAAGGCTGCAGTCACAGAGTGACACAAGGAGTGACTGCAGGCTCATCACAAATTTGGACAACCCCTTTAATGCTCTTAACAACATAAATAAAAACATAGTAACCCTTAACTTGTCAGACGGAACAAGACTTCATTAAAGAGATTGTCCACTACTTTAACATTAATGACCTTTCCTTAGGATAGGTCACCAATGTCTGACTGTTCGGGGTCCGGTGCACCTGGCAACCCCGCCAATTCCCTACTCTAGGTGTCGGTGGTGGCAGGTGGCCGGAAGTGCTCAGTTCTGGATCTGCTCCATCTTCTGATAGTGGCAGCAGTCTCCTATTAAAATGAATGAGGTGGATGTGCAGTACTCGGCCGCTGACACCATCAGAGGACGGAGCAGATCCAGAAATAAGCATTTCCGGCCACCTGCACCATAATCAGCTGATCAGTGGGGGTCCCATTGCGCTCACATCAGAAGCAATGCACAAGTGGGACCAAGGTCTAATGATACTGACAATGTCTTATCACAAATAAATATTTACATTCAGGTAGCTTTATAGATGATGTTATCTCTAGTCATTTCTTTCTATTCTTCATCTTGTCCTGACGCAATGATGACTTTTCACATTCACATCCCATGTCTGCAGATTTCCATCTTCTCCGGTCTTCTGCAGCACATCCCGACATGATGCCCCTTAAAGCAGCAGAATGAATATTTCTACTTAAAAATATCTGCCCTACACTGTGCCTTAGAATAAATAATGGACCCTCACAGTATTCTCTGCACAAAATATGACCCACACTGTCCCTCTTATGGTACATGGCCTACATATTCCCTCTTTCCAAACTGAGCCTACTGTTTACAGTGTCCTTTTCACTGTGTCCCCTTATACTGCCCAGTCTTTATACTGTGCCTTCATCACACTCCCCCTCCTTGCTAAAACCTCAGACTATCCTCCCATTCTGCCCCCTCCCCATACCATCTGTGACGGGGTATGCAACAGAGCAGTGAGGGACGCCAGGCCAAGGAACAATCCAAAGGGCTTTATTGGAAACACAAAGAATCAGCAGCAAACATAAATATAAATCCTTCAAATCTGCAAGGAGTCCACAACAGAAAAACAAAAGATCCAGGGGCACCGCCTGGTATTCCGATGCCAGGGGAATTAGGGCAATGGTCCTTATATGAGTTCCTTGAGTCCAACAGGTGAACAACAAAACACAATCCCACGTGGCCGCGGATCTCCAGTCTGTAACAGTCCACACACACAGACCCCAGGATTCAGCCTCAGCTATGGATCCTAGTCCTTCTCCAGCCGAGCTCCAACTAACTGAACTAACATGTTCTTCTCTCCTGGGATCAGCCCCTTAGGTGGGCACACCTCCCCCTGGCCATTTGATGCATGAATGGACTTTAGACTGCTGGCTCTGTTCTGTTTACCAAGTTGTAGATTGGAGAAGTCCCATGCTGAGAAGAACAATATATATATGCAACCCCCACCAAACTGCTGAAACCTGATTGCAATATGATCCAGGCTGGGGGGAAGGTATGGTCACTTACATCCCAAGACATAGTATTACAGCAAATACAGTGAGAAGGTAAAATACATCACATGGCATCTTATACAAAAATATGGGATGGAGAAAACTACATACATCATGACACCATCCCCCTCCACTACCCAATCTTTATTCTGTGCCCCTCACATTCTTCTCGTCCCTTACTGTCTCCTCACTACCTCCTGTGTGTCCATATACTTTTCCACCTCACTCCCCATCCTGTCCACTTGCTCCTCATACCATATCACTCTTTATTCTGTGTCCTTGAAATTTCTTTCCAGTTCGCTCCACATCCTCTCTGTCCTCATGCATCACCCCTCATCCTCTCTGTCCCCATGCATCACAGCTTATCCTCTCTGTCCCCATGCATCACCCCTCATCCTCTCTGTTCCCATGCATGAAACCTCATCCTCTCTCTCCCCATGCATGAAACCTCATCCTCTCTCACCATGCATGAAACCTCATCCACTCTCTCCCCATGCATGAAACCTCATCCTCTCTCTCCCCATACTGTGTCCAAAGATACTTCCCCCTCCCCATCCTCTCTTCCCACCATACTCTGTCCACAGATAGTTCCCTCCCCCCCATACTGTGTATATAGATATTGCCCCCTCCCCACCCTCTGTCCCTCCAAAGTGTGTCCACAGATGGTTCCCATTCCCCACCCTCTGTCCCCCCATAGTGTGTCCAGAGTTCCCTCCCCCACTCTCTCTCCCCCATATTGTTTCATAAATACTCCCCTCTCACCCCATAATGTTCCTCCTCCGTGTCTTCTTCAGCTCCACAGTGGAGCACTTATCAGCATTTCTCTGCCGCCTCCACGCTGCGGCGCTGGCTTCTGGGTCAGCAGTGTGATCAGCTGACCTGATCACATGAAAGCTGTCGCACTGACCCATAAGTCAGCGCCAGGGAACACCGCTTCAATTATCCTCGCATCTGACAGATACAAGAACAATTGAGCAGCGGGAGCCGCGCGTTGCACTTTCTATGAGAACGGCTGTCAACGTGACAGCCACGCTCAGAGAATAGTAGCTCCCACCCCAGCAGACTTCCACACCGCAGCATCAGGCAGCCCGACAGCGCCCCGACAGCTCCCCCCTAGAAATAAAGAAATAACGTTTGGAACACCATTCTAAGTCTGAACTGGCTGCAAAAACCTAAAAAAACATCACTATATGGAGAGAAGGTATGCACACCAGTGACTATGCAAGGGGAATACATGTAACAGCAGAAACTGCTGTGTGAATACTGGCCTGAAAAATACAATAGCTACATGCAAAAATAAAAAAATGAGAGTGGAATCTGCATTACTGCCATCAAATATGTATAAAGAGAAATTTAGCTATTGAATTGATCAATGCAACACAGCCCCAAAACCTCTTCACGGTATTCTCTTAAACCGTGAAGAGGTTTTGGGGCTGTTTGTTGATTACAAAAATACATACAGCTGTACTCTAAAATGCTAACATTGAATAAGGGAACTCTGTTATCGCATTACTTCCATAGGAATGTAAAGAGATACTTAGCTTATGTATTGGCCAATGCATGTGAGCTCGGTAAAAACAACAAGGTGATCTGTTATATATATATATATATATATATATATATATATGTCACGGCCGGGCGGTCGGGCAGACCCAGGAGGTGGATCCACTGGACCGAACTCGAAGATGGTGGTAGGGAGTCCGGCAGCTGAAGCACTGATGGGCAGCAGAACAGTCCGTGCAAGTGAAGGCAGCGGAGGAGTCCCTGGGACCACGGAGTCACAGATGGTAGTCCTGGTGACGTAGCTCAGGTTCGGAAGCCGAGATGATATCAGGCGGGGTCCGGAACCTCAGGAGCGAGATGACGGGTCACCGCAGGGATCCGAGATGGTACGGACTGTCAGATGGCAGACGGACAGTGTGCGGGGTTCAGGATACGGCTGACTGGATGGCGAGGCAGGTACGGCTCTACAAAGAGAGATAGGTGAGTACAGGCACATAAACACCAGGAGACCTGACTCCTAGCTCAGGGAACACGAAGATCAGGCCCCGCCCCCTTGGACAATAACCCCCTTTATACCCAGTACCTGTTCAACCTCATTTCCTGTTAATGGACGCTGGCCCTTTAAGAAAGGGTCAGTGACCGCGCGCGCGCCCTAACGCGCATGCGCGCCGCCCGGGTGCCAGAAGCCAGGGAAGGAGGCTGAGAGGAGGACGCAGGAGAGCCGGCCAGGTCCTGGGAAGCCGTCGGGCGCCGGGATCGGGGACCAGGGGGCCTGGGACGGACGGAATCCGGGGGCTGAGGAGCGGGCAGCGTGGCAGGTGAGCCGGGGAGCGGGGGTGAGGACCCGGGGAGCGTGACAATATATATATATATATATATATTACAGTATACTGGGACCATAACTTGAAATACCAATACCTGGGTTAAAAACCTACGTGTCTGGGAAGAAAGGACCCAGCTATTAAAGAGGGTGACACAGCCTGGTTACAGGGCTTGTGTGATGTCACAACCTCATGGGAGCCCCGCGAACACTGGTGGAACAGCGTCAGCTGCGGAGGCGAGTATAGGATCCTTTTATTTTACATAGGGGAACCATGGGGCATCAGAAGGGGTTGTAATAGCAGTGGACAACCCCTTTATAACAAATATTCTCATTATTACGTTACTGTTCACTGACCCAATAAACTGTGCATGATATTTAACTATGATCTCTAATTCTAGTTTGTAACATCATCTTCAGTTATCTGCCCCTTCCGTATTGGGAGCTATCCCAATACAATGAAAATATATTGTAATAGCCAAATGTTTCCTATACACTTTCAGGATGCATTTTCCTTATAATACTGATCATTTAAATGTATTGACTATGATATAAACCAAATAACATAGTATTTTGTTACAGAAAAATCACCAATGTGTGAAATGAGATCTTTATACGTCATGTCTAATAGAGCCATAAACTCCTGACTTATTTCTCCTCTACAAAATGAAAACTGAAAGGAGATCTATTGGTGACAACAGCATGGGTTTTATACCGCCTTGGATGTAATTTATTTTAGCAAGTTTTTACAGGTATCTGAATTAAATAGCGTCTGCCGGAGCAAAGAACTGAGATTGTATTGGAAATGATTGCAGATATTCTTCTTAGAATCTCTGTCTTCAGTACAAGAGCCAATAAAGCAGCTTGTCCAACAAGGACTAATGTTTGGAGGGATGACGACTGAGGGCTGATTGGATTACAGGTAGGGAAATCATATTTTGCTTTGACTATTTTCACAATGGCACTTCAAAGCTTACTGCTGTGAAACTTGCAGTGATTGATAATGGAATCTCCACTTTCCAGAGTGATGTGATTATTGCAACAATTAAATTGCAAGTAAATGATGCGCCAGGAATAAACATGCATAGGAGTCTGTGACAAAATCAAACGCAGAGCGGAACAACACATAGTCTGTAATATTTAGTTTTCATTACAGGCAGAAGATCCTATACTTGACTTTTCCCTGCATACCAGTAACAAGACTCAATCCATTTTATCAGGGATTTTCCCAGCTGCTGTAGTATTTAACCACAGAGGCCTGATGTGCAATGATAGTGAATGGAACTATATACAGTCAGGGCCAGAAATATTTGGACAGTGACACAAGTTTTGTTATTTTAGCTGTTTACAAAAACATGTTCAGAAATACAATTATATATATAATATGGGCTGAAAGTGCACACTCCCAGCTGCAATATGAGAGTTTTCACATCCAAATCGGAGAAAGGGTTTAGGAATCATAGCTCTGTAATGCATAGCCTCCTCTTTTTCAAGGGACCAAAAGTAATTGGACAAGGGACTCTAAGGGCTGCAATTAACTATGAAGGCGTCTCCCTCGTTAACCTGTAATCAATGAAGTAGTTAAAAGGTCTGGGGTTGATTACAAGTGTGTGGTTTTGCATTTGGAAGTTGTTGCTGTGACCAGACAACATGCGGTCTAAGGAACTCTCAATTGAGGTGAAGCAGAACATCCTGAGGCTGAAAAAAAAGAAAAAATCCATCAGAGAGATAGCAGACATGCTTGGAGTAGCAAAATCAACAGTCGGGTACATTCTGAGAAAAAAGGAATTGACTGGTGAGCTTGGGAACTCAAAAAGGCCTGGGCGTCCACGGATGACAACAGTGGTGGATGATCGCCGCATACTTTCTTTGGTGAAGAAGAACCCGTTCACAACATCAACTGAAGTCCAGAACACTCTCAGTGAAGTAGGTGTATCTGTCTCTAAGTCAACAGTAAAGAGAAGACTCCATGAAAGTAAATACAAAGGGTTCACATCTTGATGCAAACCATTCATCAATTCCAAAAATAGACAGGCCAGAGTTAAATTTGCTGAAAAACACCTCATGAAGCCAGCTCAGTTCTGGAAAAGTATTCTATGGACAGATGAGACAAAGATCAACCTGTACCAGAATGATGGGAAGAAAAAAGTTTGGAGAAGAAAGGGAATGGCACATGATCCAAGGCACACCATATCCTCTGTAAAACATGGTGGAGGCAACGTGATGGCATGGGCATGCATGGCTTTCAATGGCACTGGGTCACTTGTGTTTATTGATGACATAACAGCAGACAAGAGTAGCCGGATGAATTCTGAAGTGTACCGGGATATACTTTCAGCCCAGATTCAGCCAAATGCCGCAAAGTTGATCGGACGGCGCTTCATAGTACAGATGGACAATGACCCCAAGCATACAGCCAAAGCTAGCCAGGAGTTCATGAGTGCAAAAAAGTGGAACATTCTGCAATGGCCAAGTCAATCACCAGATCCTAACCCAATTGAGCATGCATTTCACTTGCTCAAATCCAGACTTAAGACGGAAAGACCCACAAACAAGCAAGACCTGAAGGCTGCAGCTGTAAAGGCCTGACAAAGCATTAAGAAGGAGGAAACCCAGCGTTTGGTGATGTCCATGGGTTCCAGACTTAAGGCAGTGATTGCCTCCAAAGGATTCGCAACAAAATATTGAAAATAAAAATATTTTGTTTGGGTTTGGTTTATTTGTCCAATTACTTTTGACCTCCTAAAATGTGGAGTGTTTGTAAAGAAATGTGTACAATTCCTACAATTTCTATCAGATATTTTTGTTCAAACCTTCAAATTAAACGTTACAATCTGCACTTGAATTCTGTTGTAGAGATTTCATTTCAAATCCAATGTGGTGGCATGCAGAGCCCAACTCGCGAAAATTGTGTCACTGTCCAAATATTTCTGGACCTAACTGTAGTGTTGTGTTGTAGGACATAAGCTATTGTAAAGCATTTAGCCTTGCTCCCATGGCTTATATTACCATATATAGTATATATAGAATAGCTCCTGTTGAAGTAAATGGAAACTGAGCTAAAGTACCCAAGATTGCGTACTACACAGTGTATAGCGCTGCACTGTACTAGTCCTGTATACTGTGTCTATCCGGTCAACTCAGAAATTGCAAGCAGCTAATTTGTGGTTGTGTCAATTGTCAGACTTCCACCATTCTGAATAGGCCATCAATGGTAAAGTCCTGGAAAACCCCTTTAAAGAAAAAGTAATATTGAACTAAAGGGAACAGCAGTTTACTCTTTAGTTGAAGCATTTCAGAGGAAAACATAGCTATCTTCAATTGTGCAACTAGACTCTGATTTATGCTACCTGTGGTTTGGGCAGCTTAAATCAGATGTCAGATTCAATTTAATCGAAAATTTACACTTGTTCATCCATAAGGTTTCAATAGAAAGAGGGAATCATGAATGCCAACATGTACTGTGATATTCTGTTGCAGAGCATGATCCCCTTTCTTCAGAAACTGGGCCACAAGGCAGTATGCTCACATAATACTGACCCCAAACACAATTCCAAGACAACAACTGCATTTCTAAAGAAACTGAGGATGAAGGCCAAGCATGTCTCCAGACCTAAACCCAATTGAGCCTTTGTGGGGCATCCTCAAACAGAAGGCGGAGGAGCACAAGGTCTCTAACTTCCACAAGCTCTGTGATGTCATCATGGAGGAGTGGAAGAGGATTCCGGTGGCTCCTGTGAGGCTCTAGTGAACTCCATGCCCAAGAGAGTTAAGGCAGTGGTTGAAAACAATGGTGGCCACATAAAATATTGACACTTTAGTCACAATTTGGCCATATTCACTTAGGGGTGTACTTACTTTTGCTGCCCGTGGTGTAGACATTAATGGTTGTGTCTAGAGTTCCAAAATAGCAAAACTGAATTCTAGAGGACAAATTTCTTAAAACATAACTTTTAATATTAGATTAAAAAGTCGCAACTTGAACCCTGTGATTTAAAACCAAATAACCACATGTATATTATCAAGGTTAGTCCTTTTACCTCAAAAACAATTTTATATTAAGGGATAGTATCAAGATTCCAATTTGTTCATTCATGGATTACCATTAATTCTCTTATGAAAAAAATTGGAGCAGTCTCACCCGATTTCCAGAAGTCACTTTCTTAGGCTAAGTTCACATTTCCGTTGTTTTGTATCAGTCACATGCGTCGCTTGACGCATGTGACTGATGCGTTGTACAACGGGTGACAACGGATGACAAAGGAAAGAATTTCATTGTCGGACTCCGTTGTGTGCGGGAGGGGGCGGAGCCGAGCGGGAGGCGGAGCCGAGCGGGGGGGCAGAGCCAGGCGCTGAGGATGTCAGTGGTATTGCTGCGGTCTGCATGGCTGGGGACAGGTGAGAGTGTGAGTGTTGTGAGTGAGTGTGTGTGTGAGTGTACACATGCGGAGTGAGGGAGGGGGCGGAGCCGAGCGGGGGGCGGAGCCAGGCGCTGAGGATGTCAGTGGCAGTGCTGCGGTTTGCATGGCTGGGGACAGGTGAGTGTGTGAGTGAGTGTTGTGAGTGTGTGTGTACATGTGCGGAGTGCGGGAGGGGGTGGGGCCGAGCGGGGAAGTGTCGGCCTCCCTGCACACGTAACCAGACTAAATATCGGGTAAAGCAAAGCATCCGATGTTTACCTTGGTTACTCGATATTTACCTTGGTTACGGGCGTACACCGCTTAGCGCTGGCTCCTTGCACCGTAACCAGGGTAAATATCGGGTAACCAAGCAAAGCTGGTGACGTGTGCAGGGAGCTAGAGAGCATGCACAGCGAAATCCGACGGATTGCACTGCTCAAAAAACGTTACATGCTGTGTTCCTCCCGCCCAGCGGTCAGTCGTTCCACGACTGATCAGTCGGGCGGAGGGTGCAATGCAGCATCATCAGTCACAATCCGCCGCTCATACAAGTCTATGGGAACAACGGAATCCGCTAAACGGATTCCGTTGTTTACCAGAGCAGCGGATTGTGACTGATACAATTTAACGGAAGTGTGAACCTAGCCTTAGTAACGTATTAGGGTCCAATAAATCATTTCTCGGTACCCCAAAATAGCCATATATTTTTTCCGATGCGTTTCATCGTCAGATTCCTCAGGGAAGTTACCTACATGGCATTCTTAAGACCCACAACAAACATCCGTTTTTTTTGTACGTGTGCGGTACGTATTTGCACGTACCGGAGACACGTACACACGGAGACCCATGTTATTCAATGGTAGATGGCACACACACGTAAAATCACACGGAACGTGTGTCCGTGTCGTAAGTACGTGTGTGCGCTTTTCTACACGGACGACATGTCCGTTTTGTTGCCGGCAACACGCAGGCATGGACCCGCTTTAGTCTATGGGTCCGTGCCTGCACGGACCGCACACGGAGTATGTCCGTGTTCAGCACGTATCGTCCGTGTCCGTTTTTCATCACAAAATCTGCAACACTTGTTTCCAATCTATCAGGTCAATAGAAAGCAAACAACAACACCAGGATCTCATGATGGATGATTAAAATCGTTAATTGGGTAAGAATGCGGGCCTTTAAAAACGGACAGCACACGGACAGCACACGTACGTATTTTTTGTCAATACGGACATTCCACACGCACACACGGCTCGCATACGCCATCACACGGATGCCATACGTACCGGAGAAACGCCCCTAAAAAACGGAACACGGACCCGAAAAACAGACCGTAAGACACGTACTTTTTTTTGCGGAAGTGTGTTTTAGGCCTAAGAGATGATCCACATCTCTGGACTCAATTCAAATATCATGCATATGACAGTAGCGGTGGAAATCAGCGCTTTATATTGCCCTATTCAATCCAATGGCAGACATGTGGCAGCAGCGGTAGCGATCCTCGCTCTGAGAGGATTGCTACCGCTGCTGCTACATGTCTGACAGAGCAAGGATCGCTACCGCTGCTGCCACATGTCTGCCATTGGATTGAATAGGGCAGTATAAAGCGATGATTTCCACCGCTACTGTCGTATGCATGATATTTGAATTGAGTCCAGAGACTCCCTGAGGAATCTCACGATGAAACGTGTTGGAAGAAATATATGGCAATTTTTGGGTACCGAGAAATGATTTATTGGACCCTAATACGTTACTAAGAAAGTGACTTCTGGAAATCAGGTGAGACTGTTCCAATTTTTTTCATAAGAGTAATTCTTGAATAAACTAATTGGAGTCTCGATACTATCCCTTAATATAAAATTGTTTTTGAGGTAAAAGGACTAACCTTGATAATATACATGCTATTTGGTTTTAAATCACAGGGGTCAGGTTGCGACCTTTTAATCTAATATTAAAAGTTATGTTTTAAGAAATTTGTTCTTCTCTAGAATTCACAATTTTGCTATTTTGAAATAATTTGATTGTGATGAATACCCAGTAGTTGTTGATGTTGTGTGTAGAGTTGATCGAATCCGCCAAAATCCGGGTCCGGCAGATAACTGCCGGATTGAAAAAAAAATCCGTATCCACTTCGCATTCCGGTGCCCATATAAGTCTATGGGGACCAGAATCTGGAGATTAAAAACGTTTTTGGAGGGGTATATTCACCCGAGGCTGTGTCATGACAGCAAACTCCTGCCGGGTCACGCTTTTCCGTTCCGGAGCCGACAATTCAATATTCATTGTTTGGTCCGCCCACTGGCATGTGTAATTGCTTGCAGTTTGACGCGCCCCCACCCTGAGTTGCAGTTTGTCAGCTAACTGCAACCAATCACAGGTGGCAGGACGGCCAGTGGGCGGGGAAAGCAGTGCAAGGATCTGTGATCAGTATGGTGAACGTGCATGTGTTTCAGAAACACATTCACGTTCCTGTCAGAAGTGTGCGGCTGTGCCAGTGATGCGCTGTCAGACTCGTACAAGTCTGACATGACATCAGCCAACACAGCCTGAGCTCTCTGAATATGAGCGTGTATGTACACAGAAACACATGCACGCTCCTGTCAGAAGTGTGCTCTGCTGTGGCGGTGATGCGGCTTTTTTTTTAAATAAATGAAGAAAAAAAAAAACCTGACGTGCGGTCCCCCTAATTTTCATCCCCAGTCGGCTGGGGGCTGGAATTCTCTGCTCACAGCTGCCCGGTATTGCCGCATATATTAGATTTGGCAATCCCTGTGCTTTACCAGCTTTTCTCAATTGCCCTGGAGCGGTGGCAATCCGGGTAATAAGGGGTTAATAGCAGTGCACAGCTCCTTCTAAACCCTAGGTTAGTAATGGCACAGGCGTCTATGAGATACCTGCATCACACTAACCTGTAAATGACAGTAAATAAACACAGACACATAGAAAAATCCTTTATTTGGAATAAAGTACAAAACACACCCTCCTTCACCTCCTTATTAACCCCCAACACCCTGGAGCTCCGGCATAATCCACACGAGGTCCCACGCCACTTCAGCTCTGCTACATACCCCCTGCGGCCATAGAGCACGATTGTAGGCTGTGCAGACAATGACTGAGCCATGATGACTGCACGGCAGGCAGATACTGTCACACGCGCGTGTGTGACTCGCCCACCCCAGGGCTATGGGACACCCGGTGCCGGGCCGGACTAGTCCGGTGGTAGTCAGTGGTGGCTGGGCCCGGCTCCGTGGCCCTGGTGGGTGTCAGTAGAATATGTGGCTTGCTTGTTAATGGTTGTGTTCGTGACGCCACCTGTGGTATGCGGCTATTAAGCCGCCGCTGCTGTGTGAGGCCTCCGGGATGATGATATAGCAGCTATGGTAGTACTGCTCCCCACAGGTGGAGCAATGCCCGGGGCACAGTTGGTGCTTGTGGAAGTCTATGGTGCTGTGTGACTAACACGGTGCAGGGCCGACAAGCAATGAAAGAAACAGGCACAAACAGTAGTCTCTTTACCTTCTCCTCTTTTACTCGGCAGAAACTTAGTCCTGGGAGACCGTCACAGATGGTAAAGGTGGTCCGGCCGGCCTGGAAGTGCCTGGGGTGATCTTTGGCCAGTTGAGTATGAGGCCTACTCCTTAATCTTTCTCTGCTGTTTTAGGACACTGCACTTTGGGTTTGCAATTGCCCTCTTGCTGCTGGGACTTGTTGTTCGTCCCCTTTTCTGTGTGGTAGACTGCGCAGGCCCTCTCTGGTGCTTCTCTGCTGGAGTCCACACCAGGCCCTTGGAATGCAGCTGTACCTTCAGATTGCTTCTGGGACAGGGGGCTTGCAGCTCTCCTGCCCTCCGGATTCAGCTACCAGGGATGGATTTTATGCCCTGGCAACTACAGACTCCGATGTCCGAGTCTCTGCTGTGCCTCTCTGCTCCCCTTGCTTCACTGGGCCAAGCTATCCAAGCTCTAGGCCCCAGTTTCACAAGGCAGCACTACCCTGCGTCTGCACTCTTTCACTCCTGTCTCCAGACTAACCCCCACTTCCTCCTTCCAGCCAGACTTAAGGAATGCTCCCTGAAGTTCCAGGTTCAGAGCTCCCCCTGCTGGCCGGAGGGAGAACTGCGGTTGGTGTTACACTTACTGGCCAATAGATCTCCCAATTACCTCCAGGCTCAGCATTAACCCTTTGGGAGGGCAATGCTGTTGTGGCGACCAGGTCCTGGGGCGCCACACTCCCCCTTAGTTAAATTCAGTACTCCCGGACTGTAGAAACAAACATGACATGTTAAAACATTTCATCCCATTATGGGAGGCGCATTACTTTAACGTTACAACCTTAAACATTACTATAAGAGTCCAGTGTGGCTCCCTGCCGGGTGTCCATTACACTGCTCCATGGGGGACCCGCCGCGTTCAAACCCCCAACGTAGACTCTGGGCGTGCGTCAGAGCATTGATGACCCCACTCTATGCACGCCGGACGGGTTTTTCTTCAGGGGTGTTGAGCACACTGGTGCTAACTATGAACAATTTAGGTGTTGGCCACCCATAGTCCAGTGGCCCAATTGTCCATTTTCGCAATCAAAGAAAAAGAAAACATTTTGTACACAACATGACAGACATTTTGCATAACTATTTACATTCTAATAAGTACTCTTTCCCTTATACAGTTGACTCTCTATACCTTAGAGGGGGTTGTCCCCGAGTGCTGCGCTGGGACCTACGTAGCTCTGGTGTTTGCCCCTGACTACGTGGTGCGTCTTCTATCTCAGCACTACAGGTGGGCCTAACCCCAATAGGTAAGCGTGATGGTTGCCTTTGTGATCTAAGAGTCGCCAAGGGTATGACAGGTTCACCACTGACAGGGGGTTGATCCTCCTGTTCCACTGCTGGCGTGTCATCTCGTGCTGGAGCGGACGGTTCTTTAGGTGGATCCGGAACCTTTTCTGTTTCTGGCTCGACCAACTGCGGAAACGTCAAAACTGGTACCACTATGGCATTGTTTATTCGGGTCCAAGTTTTGGGGAATTTTCCAAGGATGGTTTGAATCATCTCCCCTTCTTTCTCTTGACTTTGGGGACTTCCTTGTACTCCTTCCATTTCTCTTTGGATTCTGCACCGTTCAGGACACGCTTTCAGGCGGTCTCGAGAAATTGCTTGATAGGTCTTGCCTTCATCCTTGCTTATGAGGCATACCTTACTATTGTCAAAGTTGGAGGGGATAATGGTGTAGGGCTCGTTTTCCCACTGATCATCCAATTTATGCGTCCTCCGCTTCTTCTTGAGGACTTGTTCTCCAGGTGCTAAGGGAGTTGCTGGGGCGGTTTGATTGTAATGCTGCTCTTGTCTCGTTCTTGCTTGAGACAGGCTCCTCTCTACGCACTCCTGGACCTTACGGTACCGCTGCTGCCGTTCTGTATCCCAATCCTCTATTTCTTGAACCGCCTCGGGCGACACAGTCCCCATCTCAAAGTCTACAGGCAACTTGCCAGGTCTGGCTCGCATCAGGTAAGCGGGGCTGCAGTTGGTCGAATTCACTGGGATATGGTTGTACAGGTCTACCAGATCGGGCAACTTTTCTGGCCATTGGTTCCTTTCCTCCAGCGGTAGGGTCTTCAGCATATCAATAACCACATGGTTCATTTTCTCGCACAGTCCATTGGTTTGGGGGTGGTACGGTGTGGTTCGGATTTTCTTACAACCGTACATGTTACAGAACTCTTGGAACACTTCAGCCTCGAATGCAGGACCCTGATCAGTCAGTACCCTTTCCGGATAGCCGTGAGGTCGACAAAAGGATGCCTGGAACGCTCTAGCTGCTGTCCTGGCTGTCTGGTCCTTCACAGGCACTACTACCAGGAAACGAGAGTAATGGTCCACAATGGTGAGGGCGTACACATAGCCTGACCGGCTTGGTGTTAACTTCACGTGGTCCAGGGCCACCAACTCCAGGGGCTGCTTCGTGACAATTGGCTGTAGGGGAGACCTTTGGCTGGCGTCATCCTTCCGCCTCAGGTTACACGGGCCACAGTCTCGGCACCACTTCTCGATCATCTTTCTCATGTGCACCCAATAGAACCGATCACGGAGTAGGGCCTCCAACTTCTTCCACCCGAAGTGTCCTGCGTTATCATGATACGCTGCTAGGACCATTGGAGCATCCCTCTGCGGAACCACTATCTGCCAGACAAGTTCATTTGTTCGCCAGTTGACATATCTCTTGCAGAGCTTGCCTTGGTAGGTGAACAGTCGTCCCCTCTCCTTCCACAGCTGCTGGGCTTCCTCTGGAGCGTCTGGGCCAAGATGGGTCTCAGCTTGCGCTAGCTTCTCTTTGACCAATCGCACGGCCGGGTCACCGTTCTGTGTTTCTTCCCAATTATGGTGGAGTAATGGGTTGACCGAGACCTCGTGCTGGCTTGAGCGCTTCACTCCCACCGCATGCTCACACTGGGAAACACCTTGGTGATGGAAAGCCGGTAACTCTATCTCTTCGAGTTCATCCATGTCTTCTCCAGACTCGGGTAAGTGAGGCATTCTGGACAGCGCATCAGCATTGTTATTCTTCTTGCCAGCCCGATACTTGATGGTAAAGTCAAAGTTAGACAGCCGGGCCATCCATCGCTGTTCCATCGCACCTAACTTGGCTGTTGCCAGGTGTGTCAACGGATTGTTGTCCGTGAAGATGGTGAACTTGGCCGATGCCAGATAGTGCTTGAAGCGTTCAGTCACTGCCCAAACAATAGCGAGGAACTCCAGCTTGAAGGAACTGTAGTTTTCTGGATTCCTTTCTGTGGGCCGAAGCTTCCTACTGGCGTACGCTATCACCCTCTCTCTGCCTCCCTGTACCTGGGACAGAACTGCTCCCAGGCCCACGTTGCTGGCGTCTGTATACAGTACAAACGGTTGGCTGTAGTCAGGGTAGGCCAGAATTTCTTCTCCCGTGAGAGCCCCTTTCAGCCGGACAAAGGATGTTTCCAGTTGGCGGCTCCATTCAAATGGAGGGCTCTGCTTCTTAGCCTGCTTTGGCTGGCCCACCAGGAGATCTTGAAGGGGCGCTGCTATCTTGGTGAAACCATCAATGAACCTTCGGTAGTAGCCCACCAGTCCAAGGAACTGCCGCACCTCCTTCACTGTGGTGGGTCTTGGCCAGTCCTTGATTACAGTGACTTTCTCCGGATCAGGTGCCACACCTTCTGCGCTGACCACATGACCCAGGTACTGTACCTTTGGCTTCAAGAGGTGACATTTGGACGGCTTGATCTTCAGGCCATATTTCGACAAGGACTCAAACACTTCTGCTAAGTGCTTCAGGTGGTCCTCATAAGTCTTGGAGTAGACTATGACGTCATCCAGGTACAACAGCACGGTTTCAAAGTTGTGGTGGCCCAAGCAGCACTCCATCAACCTTTGGAATGTCCCTGGGGCGTTGCAGAGCCCGAATGGCATACAATTGAACTCACAGAGGCCCATTGGTGTCGTGAATGCAGTCTTCTCCTTGTCCGCCTCTGCCACGGGAACCTGCCAATACCCACTGGTGAGATCCAAGGTGGAGAAATAGTTAGCTGACTTTAAGGCTGTTAGTGACTCCTCTATTCTGGGCAGTGGATAAGCATCTTTATGTGTAATGCGGTTAATTTGCCTGTAATCTACACACATTCTCATCGTACCATCTTTTTTCTTTACGAGCACTAGTGGAGCTGCCCAGGGGCTACAACTATCTCTGATAACCCCAGCCTCCTTCATTTCCCGTAACATTTCCTTGGCACACTGATACTGTGCGGGGGGTACAGGGCGGTATCTCTCTTTAATGGGATGATGATCACCCGTGGGGATTTGATGTTTAACCCCTTTCACCTGCCCAAAATCTAGGGGGTGTTTGCTGAAGACCCGCTCGTACTCCTGTACCACCCGGTAAACCCCATGCTTTTGGTGCGAGGGGGTGGAGTCGGTGCCTACATGTAATTTTTGGCACCAGTCTTCCGGCTGCCCCTTGGAGCCATTGTCTTCCGCCTGGTCGGACGGGATCAAGGGTTCCACTGCTTTAATGGTATTGTTGCTGACAGTGTACAGTTTTGCTACAGTGGCGTACCGGGGCAATTTGGCCTCCTCCTCCCCACAATTCAAGACACGGACGGGCACTCTCCCCTTGCGGACGTCCGCTACCCCTCTGGCTATCAGGACTCCAGGCCTACTGTCTGAATACACCGGTTCTACCAAGGCATGGTAATCCTGACCCTTGAGGCCTATTGCTGCCCGACACCATATCAACATTTCACTTCTTGGGGGTATTACAATGGGGAGGGGGTCACTTACCCTCACACTGCCAATTTCTCCTCCGGCTAGCTCTACCTGCTGCCTCCTCATCAGGGCTCTGATCTCCCTCTGTAGGGCACGCTGCTGCCCGGAGCTGGCAGTTTCAGACGCCTGTTGCAACAAAATTATCACTTCGGCAATACAATTTTCTATCACATTTGTACCAATGGTTAGCAGTGGGTCAGATTCTTTGCGATCAATATCTACAATTATCATCCCCTGACATGGCAATTCCACCCGCCCCACTTTAATGGTTACTTCTTTGTACCCAATTTGAGGTAAGGGCTGACCATTACTGGCCACAATTGTTAAATCATCATCTGGGCCATGGTCAATGTCTGAATCAGCCCAATATCTTTTGTACAGTTTGTGGGGGATGGTTGTTACCTGGGACCCCGTATCCAGGAGGGCATTCAAAGGGATCCCATCCAGCACAATGGGAAGGACCGGTCGTCCTCCCACGTACTTGCTGCGGCTGGGGTTTGAGCCGGGCTTCCTTACACCTGGGGGTTGGCTCCTGGCCCCAGGCTCAGCCCGTTTAAAGGACAGCGTCGTGCAATGTGGCCCGCCTGGTTGCAGTGGCGGCAGATCGGTTGTCCTGTTGAATCATACCGGTCTGTGTCTCTGCCTCGGGTCGGCGGAATCCTCCTCTGTCGCATCCATGGGACGTCCTCTGGGCTGGAGGCCAACTCGATTTTTGCAGGCGAGGGGGTCATTTGTAGAGACTGCACGGTCTTGGCAAGGGCAGCCACAGTTTTGGTCAGCTCCTGGAACTGCTGTCTGAGCTCTGCAGTGGGATCCTTATCCAGGGACTGCGCCTCAGCCCCTGCAGTGGCTCGGGTTGCAGGCACCACCCCGGGGTACGTGATAGCAAGAGGCCGGAGGGGTACTGGGTCATTCGGTGTAGATTCTCTCAGTACCCTGATGGCCTGGTCCTTAAACTTGGCAAAGTCCAGAGCAGGGTTCTGCAGGACCAGGATACGCAGCTGGGTCCTGTGGGCATCTGACAGGAGCCCCTCTATGAACTGCTCAGTTAGGAGTTTGTCTTCTTCACGTACACTCTCTGGATCCACCTGTTTAACTGCTTTCAGGGCCTCCTGCAAGTTTAAGGCATAGTCCCTTATGCTGTCTGTGGCCCGCTGCTTGCACCCAAAGAATCTCATCTTTATCTCTGCTGCGGTGCGGGTGTCAAAAGTACTCTTTAGCTTGGCCAGTATCTGGGCTGCTGTCCCTTTATCTGTATCAGGCCAGGACTTCGCTTCACGCTGGGCTGCGCCGGCTAGCTGTCCCATTACTATGCCCACCTTCTGGCTCTCAGTCAGAGGATACACCCGGAACAAGCTGTGCAGGCTTTCTCTGAAGTCACTCAAGGTATGGGACTCCCCGGAGTACTGCGGCAGCCATTCTGCTCCCGGTATGTACGGCATGGTGATCGGCATTACCGGCGCTACAGTGGGGGCTGGGGCGACGGCGACTGGGACTACTTCGGCCGGTGCTGCGGCGCCTTGGGCGATGGCAGCCACCTGCTCTCCCTCGGAGTCGGACATCTTCCTCCCCCTTAGTGAACCTTACCAGGCTCCGTTCACTTTTCAAATTTTCCTCTGGGTCGCGCGGGGTTAACAGCGCTCTGCTCTGATGGCGCGCTCCCTTCGCGCTCTTTGTCAGGCACGCCCCCCTTCTTTCTGCGCTCAGCGAGGCTAATGGCGGCGGCAGTTTTCAAACAATGAAACACGCAGTAACACAGTCTTTTAAGCGCAATTCTTCAGGCGCACAGTACCCGGTGTGACCGGGCACGAAATCCTGTTCGTGACGCCAAAGTTGACTCGCCCACCCCAGGGCTATGGGACACCCGGTGCCGGGCCGGACTAGTCCGGTGGTAGTCAGTGGTGGCTGGGCCCGGCTCCGTGGCCCTGGTGGGTGTCAGTAGAATATGTGGCTTGCTTGTTAATGGTTGTGTTCGTGACGCCACCTGTGGTATGCGGCTATTAAGCCGCCGCTGCTGTGTGAGGCCTCCGGGATGATGATATAGCAGCTATGGTAGTACTGCTCCCCACAGGTGGAGCAATGCCCGGGGCACAGTTGGTGCTTGTGGAAGTCTATGGTGCTGTGTGACTAACACGGTGCAGGGCCGACAAGCAATGAAAGAAACAGGCACAAACAGTAGTCTCTTTACCTTCTCCTCTTTTACTCGGCAGAAACTTAGTCCTGGGAGACCGTCACAGATGGTAAAGGTGGTCCGGCCGGCCTGGAAGTGCCTGGGGTGATCTTTGGCCAGTTGAGTATGAGGCCTACTCCTTAATCTTTCTCTGCTGTTTTAGGACACTGCACTTTGGGTTTGCAATTGCCCTCTTGCTGCTGGGACTTGTTGTTCGTCCCCTTTTCTGTGTGGTAGACTGCGCAGGCCCTCTCTGGTGCTTCTCTGCTGGAGTCCACACCAGGCCCTTGGAATGCAGCTGTACCTTCAGATTGCTTCTGGGACAGGGGGCTTGCAGCTCTCCTGCCCTCCGGATTCAGCTACCAGGGATGGATTTTATGCCCTGGCAACTACAGACTCCGATGTCCGAGTCTCTGCTGTGCCTCTCTGCTCCCCTTGCTTCACTGGGCCAAGCTATCCAAGCTCTAGGCCCCAGTTTCACAAGGCAGCACTACCCTGCGTCTGCACTCTTTCACTCCTGTCTCCAGACTAACCCCCACTTCCTCCTTCCAGCCAGACTTAAGGAATGCTCCCTGAAGTTCCAGGTTCAGAGCTCCCCCTGCTGGCCGGAGGGAGAACTGCGGTTGGTGTTACACTTACTGGCCAATAGATCTCCCAATTACCTCCAGGCTCAGCATTAACCCTTTGGGAGGGCAATGCTGTTGTGGCGACCAGGTCCTGGGGCGCCACATGTGCCTGCAACCAATCACAGACAAGAGGATGGCCAGTGGGTGGGGAAAACACGGAAAGCTATGTGTATACGATGCACAGTACACGAAGTGAATGTGTGACGCCCTGGACTAGCCAAGTAGTCACAGATAGACCCCCGCACAACACCTGTCCCCCAAAAAAGGTGTCATCAGCCAACCATTCAAACCTAGTCACCTCCCTCAGTGCTTGATGAACACACCAGGGGGCAGAGCCAGGTGGTTGGCCATGCCCACCGAAGAGTTCAGAGGGCCTGAGGCAGGAAACACAAGAAGATCAGTTTTGAGTAGAGAGTGAGAAGTGAAGGAGTCTGACAGGTGCCGGGGTTGGAGCCCGGGCACCTTTGTCTAGGAGGCAAATGGTGGCCTTAGCCTGCAGGAGTCGGGAAGATGGCTCAGTGGAACCGTGGTGGACCGGGACAGGGTAGAGGCACACCGGTACCGACTCGGGGATCCGACTCGGAAACCGGAGCACACAGGTGGGTACTCAGACCCTGAAACGAGTTCCAGAATCCACTGGACTGAGTTAATTAACTGATTGCGGTCTGGACTATAGGTCCTTTCCCACTCAAGTCCAGACTGAGGACAACAACCCACCGAGGGGGATAGAGAGCCACCGCACAGGCAGAGAGATCCCACGGTCCAGCGTCTGCGGGCAAAAGGGCTCTCCCGACATACACAAAGCCGGGGAGCGGACTCACGTCGCTGAAGCACAGGCAGCCCAAATACACAACACGGTGCAGGAGAAAGGCCAAGACCACCGAACCGGGTGGGGGCCAGACGCAGCCGGCTGCGGGCACCGACCACCATCAACTTGGTTTACCAGAGACTTGTGTGTGTCAATAACAGTGAGTACAACAGTGCCATTCGGCCGCGCACCGCCCTGCACCGCCCAGCTATACCCAATGGGTCCCGGGGGCCACCATCCCTGCCCAACTTGCTGCATAAACATCTCCACCAGGTGCCCCGTAACTGCAGCGGTGGTGGCTACCTTCACCACATCCCGTGGGTGGCGTCACGAACTCAAGCGCAGCTCCGGCCATGCACCCAACTAACCCCCACCAAAAGCGCCAGCATCCCCTTTCAGAGCGAAGTGAACCCGGGTCCGGAGGCGCTTGAGCCACCCACCAACAAGCCCGGATCCGAGCGGCTCGGCTGCAGCCGAGCGCAGGGCGGTACAAATGCGCGAACCGGAAGCAATGTGCCGCCATGACACCGAGGCTCGGTAAGTATGAAACGCTGTTTTATTTCTGTTTTTTATTTATTTTTCAATTATTTTCCCCAGTGCCAGATCGTGCACCTGGAACTCCGGATCCGGCACCCGGAAATCTTTGAAACTGTGCGGATCCGGACTTTTACAGTTCGGATCCGCTCAGCCCTACTTGTGTGTTTAGTTATTTAGAGGGCACACCAAATTTACACTACAAGCTGTACACTGACTACTTTACATTGTATCAAAGTGTTACATCTTCAGTGTTGTCCTATGAAAAGATATAACAAAATATATTTATGTCACGATTCTCTGTGCAGAGCATCTCACAGACCTGGAGATGCTCTGCGGCACTTTCAGGTCTGACAGTGTGTCCATTCCTTGTGCAGAGCATCTTGCCTTTAGAGATGCTCTGCAGCACATACAGATCTGGCAGTGTGTCTATTGTTTTGTGCATAGCATCTTGCCCTTGGAAATGCTCTGCAGCGCTGTTCTTGTTAATGAACTAGCAGCTTGGTCACTATATTGGAGTCCAGGTTGGTTCTGGGAGGTGCTGGTTACTCAGCTGTTCCAGCAGCGGGGGAACGAGGAGTAGTGAGTATGTACAATCACTATGGCCAGACGACTATGGGGGTGTATTAAATGCTATCTGGCTCTGCACTGTGCTATATACGTGCTGTATACTACATGAGGATGCCTAATGCTATCTGGGTCTGCACTGTGCTATATACGTGCTGTATACTACGTGAGGATGCCTAATGCTGTATGGGTCTGTACTGTGCTATATAGGGGCTGTGTACTACGTGAGGATGCCTAACACTATTGGGTCTGCACTTTGCTATATACTGGCTGTATTATACAGGAGGGTGACTAATGCTATCTGGGTCTGCACTGTGCTATATAGGGGCTGTGTACTACATGAGGGTTCCTAATGCTATATGGGTCTGCATTGTGCTATATGGGGGCTGTATACTACATGAGGGTGCCTACTGCTATATGGGTCTGCATTGTACTATATGGGGGCTGCTTAATGTAATATGGGGGTTGCATAGTGCCAAATGGGGGCTGCATAGTGCCAAATGGGGGCTGCATAGTGCCAAATGGGGGCTGCATAGTGCAATATGGGGGCTGCATAATGCTACATGGCGGCTACATAATACTATATGGAGTACTATGGGAGCTTCATAACACTATATGGAGGAATATGGGGGCTGCATACTACTATTCTCCCAGAGTTGTATGTCCCCTCCACCCCAGAGCTGTATACCCCCAGAGCTGCATGTCACCCCCCACTTCAGAGCCACTGCCCCTCTCTAAAGTTGTATGCCCCCCATTACTATATATCCCTTTCCTCAGTAATATGTATGCCCCCCAGTAATGTGTATGTCCCCAGCCTCTCTTGTGATGTGTATATACATCGGTGTTAGGGGTACTTTGCATGTTGCGACATCGCTACTGCGATATCGTCGGCGTCAAATCGAAAGTGCCGCACATCCGGCGCCGGTAATGATATCGCAACGTGTAAAGCCTAGATGCGCCGATAAATGATCGCAAAAACGTCGCAAATCAGTGATCTGTGTAGCATCGGACATTTTCATAATGTCGCACCAATAGAAGATACAATGTTGTTCCTCGTTCCTGCGGCAGCACACATCGCTGTGTATGAAGCCGAAGGAGCGAGGAACATCTCCTTACCTGCCTCCACCGGCTATGCGGAAGGAAGGAGGTGGGCGGGTTTTTTACGTCCTGCTCATCTCCGCTCCTCCGCTTCTATTGGCCACCTGCCGTGTGACGTTGCTGTGACTCCGCATGACCTGCTCCCTTAGGAAGGAGGCGGGTCGCCGGCCAGAGCGACGTCGCAGGGTAGGTAAGTGCGTGTGAAGCTGCAGTAGCGATAATGTTATATGTGCAGCCATGTCTGTTAGTGACTACCACCAATCAGCGTGGCACAGACACATGCCTAGGAGGAACTGGATGGAGACAAGCGGGGAGGTGAATGAGGCTGTTGCGGGCTTCCTAATATTAAAAATATATATAAAAATATAAAAATGTGCCTGTGTGTGCATGTATGATGTGTATCTATGTATGTCAGTGTATATGACTGTCTAGATTTATGTCTATTTATATGTGTTTTTGTGAATTTCTCTTTAAATATATATGTGTACGTATGCCTGTATGTGTATGTATCTGTGACTGTCTATGTGTGGATGGGGCCCACTGAGACTCTTTCGCCCAGGGCCTACAAAAACCTGGAGCCTGCCCTGCGTGTACCAGTCATGTATTTTCCTGTACACTGTACAGGGGCGTACCTTGCGGCATATTTGCCCCTCCACAGCAATTAGGGGGGCACCATTGGAAAGTGTGAGAAAATTGTAAGTGGACAGTATTGGGAAAGAAAAGTGTGAGGGGCATAGTATAGAGACTGGGTAGTGGGGGGGATAAGCAGTATAGAGAAGGGGCAGTATTCTGGCCAGTGTGAGGGCACAGAATGGAGGGCACAGTATGCTGAGGGGCGGGAATGTGTGACCGATGTGCAGTGTAGAGAAGGAGCAGCATGGTGGCCAGTGTGAGGGCACAGTATGCTGAGGAGGGGGAACGTGAGATGGAGGTAAAGAGTAGTGACTGGATAGTGAAGGAGATAGGCAATATAGAGAAGGGACAGCATGGTGGCCAGTGTGAGGGCACACAGTATGCTGAGCTGGGGGAATGTGAGATGGAGGTACAGTATAGTGACTGGATAATGAAGCAGGTAGGCAGTATAGAGAAGGGGCAGCATGGTGGCCAGTGTGAGGACACAGTATGCTGAGGAGGGAGAATGTGAGACTGAGGTGCAGTGTAGAGAAGGAGCAGTATGGTGGCCAGTGTGAGGGCACAGTATGGAGGGCACAGTATGGAGGACACAGTATGCTGAGGAGGGGAATGCAAGACTGAGGTGCAGTATAGTGACTGGATAGTGAAGGAGACAGGCAGTATAGAGAAGGGGCAGCATGGTGGCTAGTGTGAGGGCACAGTATGCTGAGGAGGGGGAATGTGAGACTGAGGTACAGTATAGTGACTAGATAATGAAGGAGGTAGGCAGTATAGAGAATGGGCAGCATGGTGGGCAGCATGGTGGCCAGTGTGAGGGCACAGTATGGAGGGCACAGTATGCTGAGGAGGGGGAATGTGAGACTGAGGTGCAGTATAGTGACTAGATAATGAAGGAGGTAGGCAGTATAGAGAATGGGCAGCATGGTGGGCAGCATGGTGGCCAGTGTGAGGGCACAGTATGGAGGGCACAGTATGCTGAGGAGGGGGAATGTGAGACTGAGGTGCAGTATTTATATCTAAATGCTACAGTTCGTGCTCTACTGTTTTGGCTAAAAATGTTAACATTATTGGGCCCCCACCAGATTTTCTGCCCAGGGGCCCCCACCAACCTTAATCTGGCCCTGATTGTTACTAATGAGTCCTGAGGTTCTAACAGTAGAGTATCAAACAACCCCATCCCCCTTTCCCCCCACCCCACACACCTAAAAACCATCTAGTATATTGAGAAGTATGCTCTTGTGACTTTCATCTCCATTTTTTATCATGCTGCTATCACTATTTCTTTTTCCACTTTATCTATATACTCCAGAAATGACTTGCTAAATCTGCTGCTTATTACTTTTGCATGGTTAGTTGCTCATAAGCTATTTGTGGTGTCAGAACTAAACAAGCCCCCACTATCTGTGTAATCCACTGCTGAATTTGCTGATTATGATAGCCTCCTGATCCACAAATATTAAAGGAGCAGAATTTTCACTTGAATGAACTTGTCAGTATGTGAAGGTCAAGGAGTTGTAATGCATTTTAGTCTAGTAAATTCTTTACTTTCTAAATACCTCTACAGAATACCTGATAGCATTGCAGAAAACACTCTGTACAAAATGAAAGGTATTTTCTCTGTTATAATGCATTTATCTTTTTCTCGGTTCAAGTGCATCTTCACTTTAGGACTCTTATTGCCAGTAATGTACAAGATACCCATGGCAGTAAATGAGTGGGAAGTGGCTGATCAAGAAAAAGCTATTTACGCAGAAAAAAAAGAGATCTCCGTATCATCATTCTCGCCCCTACAGTTTAATAATAAGACAGTAATAACAACAAATTCCTTTAATTTCATATAGAGTGGTATGCAAAGGTTTGGGCACCCCTGGTCAAAATTACTGTTATTGTGAACAGCTAAGTAAGTTGAAGATGAAATTATCTCTAAAAGGCATATAGTTAAAGATGACACTCTTCCTTTGTATTTTTGGCAAAAAAAAAAAAATCTTTTACATTTTAAAAATTACAAAAAGGAAAATGGGCCTATGCAAAAGTTTGGACACCCTTGGAAATTTGTGTGGTCAGATAACTTTGACCAAGGTTAGGGTTATGGCTTTTTCACTATCATCGTTAGGAAAGGCCAGGTGATGCAGATTTCACAGCTTTATAAAAACCTACCCTCCTCTAACCTTGTGCCAAATAACAGTAGCCATGGGTTCCTCTAAGCAGCTGCCTAGCACTCTGAAAATTAAAATTGTGTAGGCCCACAAAGAAGGAGAAGGCTATAAGAAGTCAGCAAAGCGTTTTCAAGTTGCCCTTTCCTCAGTTCAAAATGTAATTTAACCCTAGAACGCGCAAGCCTTCCAATCTACCATAGAAAACAAATGACCTAGCAGGCCTGCGAAGCCCCAGGTATGCATTCTAGGGTGAAGAAATGGCAGTTACCAGGAACAGTGGAGGTCAAGATAAGGTGTGGAGGACCAAACTAAATTTCTCAGAGTTGCTCATAGGATTGCTAGAGATTCATATTAGAACCCCTGCTTGACTACAAAAGACCATCAGGATGATTTAGCAGACTCTGGAGTTGTGGTACATTGTTTAACTGGTCAGAGACACCTGCAAAAATATGACCTTCATGGAAGAGCCATCAGAAGAAAACCTCTCCTGCGCTTTCACCATAAAATTCAGCATCAGAAGTATTCAAAAGAACATCTAACCAAGCCTGATGTATTTTGGAAACAAGTCGTGTGGACAGATGATGTTAAAATAGAACTCTTTAGCCACAAGGATCAACAATATTTGTGGAGAAAAAAGGTCATAGAATTTCAGGAAAATAATTTATTACCAATCATTAAGTAAGGAGGTAGATCAATCATGCTTTGGGGTTGTGTTGCATCCAATGGCACAGGAAACATTTCACAGGTAGAGGGAAGAATGGATTCAATAAATTTCAACATATTCTTGATGAAAACATAACACCATCTGTAAAAAATGTGAAGTTGACAAGAGGATGACTTCCACAAAATGGATAATGATCCTAAACACACATCAGAATCCACAATAGACTACCTCAAAAAAGTGCAAGCTGAAGGTTTTACAATGTCCCTCACAGTCCCCTGATCTGAAAATCCATTGAAAATCTGTGGCTAGACCTCAAAAGAGCAGTGCATGCAAGACGACCCAGGAATCTCAAAGAATAGGAAGACTTTTCCAAGGAAGAGTGGATCCCTCAAACAAGAATTAAAAGACTCTTGGCTAGCTACAAAAAGAGTTTACAAGTTATTATACTTGCCAAAGGGGGTGCTACTAGGTACTAACCATGCAGGGTGCCCAAACTTTTCATTGGCCCATTTTTCTATTTTGTTAATTTTAACAATGTAAAAGATGAAAATTAGGTAACTATGGCGGCATCTAATTCTTGGGAGATCATAGTGGTTGGATGTTTAATGGAAGTGTCACCTACAAAAACATTATTTAACTATAGATATATAGATAAACACAGTCGAACATGAGTAAAATGCTAATTAGTAACAGATTACCACTATATCTCCAGGTAAGTTGCATTTTAGTAAGATGACAGGTATCCTTTAAATTAAAACTGCCTCGGGTGTGTGCGTCCATACCTTCATGAAAGCAGATGCTTGATGTAGAAGCCTCTGCCTCACTGAGCTACATAAGCTTGAAATAGCAGTTACCATGGAGAAAAAAAAGACAGAAAAGTCCTCTAATAATGTGATGGAACCTGCTTCACTTAACCTGGAAAAAAGAAAAGGACAATGGAGTTTTATAGGTGAAAAAAATTAAAATACAAATTTTATTATAAAAACATTTTAAAAGTACATGTTTTTGTGCTGGTTTACATGACACGACATGAAGATAAATACAAGAATAATTATACAAAAACTAGCAAAAAAGAAGCACGGTGGGTGGGCATGAAGTAGTGACTGGAAATACACCGTTTCCTGGTGCAACCTAAATAACACAATCCCCAACCCTGGAAGCACAATGGCGTTACACACAAGGGGTTGGGAAGCAGCAGGATTATTACCTAAGGTGTCAGTGCACACAGCGTGCTGGTGGAAGGAGAGCTCCGTGTGGAGGACCCAACATACGTTGCGCAAAGGATTATGGTCACTTATTCATGGGTGAGTGTGTTAGTATGTGCCGGCAGGATCTTTGTATCCATAGTGACGATTGTGTTATTTGGGTTGCGCCAGGAAACGGTGTATTTCCAGTCACTACTTCATGCCCACCCACCGTGCTTCTTTTTTTGCTAGTTTTTGTATAATTATTCTTGTATTTATCATCATGTCGTGTCATGTAAACCAGCACATAATCATGTAATTTTAAAACGTGTTTATAATAAAATTGTATTTTACATTTTTTCACCTATAAAACTCCATTGTCCTTTTCTTGTTTCCAATACTATTGGAGTAGTAATGGGCTTAACACCTTTATGCTATAGTGTGGTTGGGCCTATACTTTAATGAAAATGTGCCACAGGTCTGTTTGTTGTGCATTCACTTAACCTGGACTCGTATATCTCCTAAGAAACTTGGCAGTTAAGTATGACAGTGTTCCCAGCAAACCTTTCCCTGCAGGCCTCTCCGACTCCGCCACCTGGTGAGTTGAACAGTCACTTAGCCCTGAGCAGTGATTATCCCCTGACTTACTCCAGGAAGGTGAGAGCCTGGTAGCAAAATATAACGTACATGTGTTGCGGTGTCAGAGAAGCATCACCAGGCACTGCACTTCTCCTCTAGACCATTGAAACGAATGATTTCTCCACGTATGATACACCTGTTGGGTCCAGCTCTCGCTCACCGAGCAATGTCTTCTTTCATCTTTCAGCTCCTTCTGCCTATTTTCCCACTCTCCTTTTACCACAGCCCTGCCTAGACCAACACACAAAACCTCTAGGGGAGTAGAGCTAGTCTAACTACACAGAAATCGGAGGGGAGCATTGTCCCTTAAGCTGGGTTTACACGCTGCAACATCGCAAAGGACATCGCTGTAACGTCACCGGTTTGGTGACGCAATAGCGACCTCCCTAAGTCTCTGCTAAGTCTCTGGTGAGCATTCAAACAGGCAAACCTGGCCAACAACTCAACAGCGATCCGGACCTGCAGAGCGACCTAGCTGGTTGTTGGGGACGTTGATAAGCAGCCTTTTGAAAGGGAAGTTGCTAACAAAGTCGCTGAAAAGGATTCACACACTGAAACTTCATGCTGCACAGCGGGAAACAAAGGACCTAGGAATGGTCCTGAACGATTTGTAACGATTACAACTTCACAGCAGGGGCCAGGTCGCTGATAGGATTCACACACTGCAACATCGCAAACAACATCGCTATTGCATCACAAAACCGGTGACGTTACAGCGATGTCGTTTGAGATGTTGCAGTGTGTAAACCCAGCTTTAAAGTCACAGTGCAATTTACTCCTTTGTAGGGGCTGAACTCCTAAACATGTACAACCAAAAATGGTGACACACGCTAAAGTGCCTATAATTTTCAGCCAACCTGAGATACCATCCATCTGACTCTCCCTACAATGAGGGGCCCAGGGGAAGGCGCGCCTTCTCATCCAGTTAGTTGAAATCCAATTAAATAACTCCCCTACTAAACATCTCCTTAAAAAAGCGAACGATCTTCGAGTCTAACTAAATACTCTCTCCCTTATGAAAGTTGAAAAACGACTCCATTTTTGCTGACATTGTTGTTAAGAATACAGCAGCAGAATCCACACTGACTAAAAGGTTGTAAGATCAAACCGCTAATACCACCTCTTAAAGATCTGGTAGGAACTCTACACTTCGAATCTAGAAAAGTAGTACAGATTTTTTTATGAGTACTATTCTTCTATTTATTTACTCCCATCTGCTCTACCTGTATCCCACTTAGAAAAGAATAAAATACTGGATGAATATTTATCTTCATGTCAAATCCCTAAGCTGCTGCAAGAAGGTTGACTTCTCACATCCCTTTTAACCCCCTTCTTGTTTACTCCACACCTCAACACCATTGGATGAGGGCTGGGCTTTTTTGCTTTAAAGATGTACTTGATCTTTTTACGAAGAGACCAACAACATTTAATCAGCTACGCAACATACATATCTGTTTATTTCTCTTACCAACAAATAGTCCACTCCTTTCATTTGTGGTCTACAAATGATCCTAGCCCACTTCATTTCGAGTGTCTATGCTCCCAAGGTTCCTCTGCCAAAGGTCTGATCTCAGACATGACATATACTGTATATATACACTGTTAACCCCTTAACTCCAAATGACGTACATAGCACATCATGAGCAGATGTCAGTTTTCACAGTTCACATATGACAACTCTGTGCTAGCAGAAATCACCAACAGCTGAACGGCACGGGAAGAGATGCAGGGAACAATTAGAGTGGTCCCAGCTTTCTGATCGCTGTGATTGGTCAGCATGTGATAGGCAGGGGTGCTTAAATATCAGAATTTCCCCACATGATCACCACAGGAGTTCGGCTTAGTTGATGGCTGAGCTCCTGCAGTAACAGCCAGGGTCGGCGCACACCACTCCTGGCTGATTAAACGTCCAAAAGCAGTGATCCATATCAATCACATAATTTAGAAAGTTATGAGAGGGAGGGGACTCTCTCTTTCACCCCCATCAGCACCCCTGTAACGAAATTGTTTTGAGCAGATGGTTGCCATGGTACCTGGAGGTCAAACAATGATCTCCTGGTGTACCCTGTATGGTGGCCTGTTAGACCCAGCCATAGGTAGGGTCCACCATGCATTCTGTCAGTATAATCTGACATGTCTATTCAGTGCTTTTTTTGTAAAAAATATTTGCCGGTACGCATCTCTGAGGTGATTAGCGGGGAGGGAGGCGATACTGTCAGGTGCCGGCGGCCGAGATTGAGGAGTGGGGAGGGGGTGCTGTCGTGCGGTGGAAAATGGCAGTCCCCATACAGCTCTGCCCCCCGGCCGCATTGCCGCCCCCCTGAATATAGTGCCGCCTGAGCAAAGTGATCAACTTGTCCAATGGACGGTGCGGCCCTGTTTCTCATTATTCAGTTTTGTAGTCTGTACGCTAATTTCAATCAAAAACTATGTAATTCAGATTTCAAAAGAAAAATAAAAAATGACTAATACTGTAGAATCGTTTTTTTTTCACTTGAAAAATTTGTTTTTTTACTTACCTAGGCTGTATTCTATAAGAAACGCCAAATTTCAACCAAATTCATCAGGATCATTAACACTAGCTGATGCAGGTTCAATAGTTGAAGAACCGTTGGCCACGTTCTGCTCTATCATCTGATTTGTTTCTGTCTCCACGTCTGTTCGGGGTCTTTTGCGTGCCGGAGCCGCACCGACCGATAAATAGTGTGTTATTTTATCCATCTAAGACAAGTTTGACGAAACAAAACTCAATGAACCCTGCTCCCTCCATTCTCCATCCCCCTGTTCCCTTCATCCTCCATCCCCCTGCTCCCTCCATTATCCCCCTGGTCTCTCCATCCTCCATCCCCATCCCCCTCGTCTCTCAATTCTCCATACCCCTGATCTCACTCTATCCCCTCTGCATCCTTCTTCCCCCTGCACAGCCTGCCGCCCTCTGCACCCCTCTCTCACATACCCTGCATTCCTCCATCTTCTTTAGCTACTTTACCGCTGAGCAAAACTCCATGGCTCCGCCCACCCGAGTCACATGTACGTGACATCATCGCAGGTCCTGCAGCTCGAGTAGCTGCTCTGCTTGTGCCTTTGCTCCACACATGGCTAATTTGTATAGTTTACAATTAGCCATGTGGACAGTGCCAGAGGTGCTGGCCCTCAGCGCTCTTCAGATTTTATGGTACACCGTACCGGCACGTACCGCCGCAAAAAAAGCACTGTGTCTATTACAATGCATAAACCCAGTGATCAAAATGATAAAAATTAGCCCTATAGAGTGACTAAGTAAAAAATGTAAAGCTAAAACTGAAAAAAATGATTTACCCTCCCCCAAAACTCCATAGAATAATGAACAAAAATATTACACCAATAAATGCGTAGATTTATCTAAAAAAATAAAATAAACTAATGAAGTACACACATTTTGGTATTGCCAAGTCCACATAACACAATCTATAAAACCGTCACACTATTTCAACTCATATCATAAGAAAAAAAAGTGGCAAAAAACTATGCTTTTCATCATAACTCCGAAATAAAAGTGGTATTGTTGGAAATGTCATTTTGCACCATAATAAATAATTTTATACTTTTTCTATACAATTGTTTTTATTATGTAAAAGTGGCAAAACATAAAAAATGTATTTAAATTTTGGTGTCACTGTAATCGTAGCGTGGATACAGTGGTCGATCAATTAAGCGGGCTTATCATCGGGCTAAATATGCCACACGTGATCGATTACTGTATCCCACACGTAAATCAAAAAATGATGAACAAATTAGATTTGTGACTCAATATCACTCTGAATTCGCGAAGATGAGAGAATGTCTAGACAGGTCCTGGCCAATTTTAAGAGCAGACCCCACTTTATGTAAGATCCTTCCTGCTCAGCCCTCTATTAGCATCAGGAGATCAAAGAATCTTTATAACCATTTGGTCCATTCACAATATCAACCCCTTAGGGACCAAGCCTTTTTTGGTCAAGTGATACCACCGGTGGTAGCCGGATGTGTACCTAGTGATTCTTCAGGGCAGAAAACATTCTTAAAAAAGAAACATATAACTTGCACTAGTTGTGCAGTTATATATTATGCAACGTGTCCCTGTGGGAAAATCTATGTCGGTCTAACCACCCGACAACTAAAAGTGAGAGGGAACACATACTGGGCATTTTGGCAGCGGCCAATGTGGAAGACATTTCCACTCTGAAGACACTTCCTGGACACTTTCGGCAATATCATCAATCAGATGCCAGGGGTCTGACAGTGAGAGGGATCGATATGCTTGCTACACATTGATGCACGTGGGGGTTCTGTAAGTGTACGCTTGGCACAACTTGAGGCCAGATGGACTTTAAATACTACATGTCCATCTGTACTCAATGAGAATAACAGTTTCTCCTCTTTTCTTTAGCTCTTGATTGACGTTTTTTGGTTATGTGTTTTTAATTAATTTTAATTTCTTTTTCAGATATTTATTCTATATTAATGGTGCATGACTATAATCTATATACATTGGTGGAAAAACGATGGAATTGACTTACCTCCTCGAAGAGGATATAATGACAATTCAAGTTTCCTTGCATGGCTGCATTCCAATGTGGAGTTCTTTCAAATAATATTAATCCTATTGTTGTATATAAATACTTATTATTGATGAATTATGCCTACTATACATGTGCATTTTTGTATATTTTTATATGAAGATTAAGGTATTACATGCATATTCCATCTATATTCAACATATTCGTTGATGATTATGACGAATATATTTGAGTGATTCTTGCTTAATGTATGGCTGCCATAATTATTGGTTATTTGAGTCATCCCATTGGAGTTGAGCGATGTTCAAGGTTCGCCAATTTCATGTTCGAGTGATTTTGGGGGGTGCTCGAGATCGAACTCGAGCTTTTTGCTAAAAATTCGACAGTTCGAGTTACGTTCGAGAACGGTTCGATCAACAAAAAGCGTGGCTTTTTACAGCTACGTGTGCAGGGAGCCATTGGTGGCAGCCTGCGGTAAGCTGGTAACCAGGGTAAATATCGGGTATCCAAGCAAAGCGCTTTGTTTAACCCGATGTTTACCCTGGCTACGTGTGCAAAAATCCCCGAAAGCCACACAGAAGCACTTCCGTGTGACTTCCATCGGATGGTGCTGCAGTCTGTGTCCCGCTCCAGCCCCAGCCCCGCGGCTGCCCGGTCAGCAGTGTCTGCAGCTGCCCACACTGTACGGTGTCCACAGCTGCCCACACTGCAGTGACAGCAGCCGCGGGGATGACAAGCCCTGTCAGGAGGTTAGTGAAGTTCCTTACCTGTGGTGATGAAGTCCTGCCCTCCCGACGTCAGCGCTGTTACTGTCCTCCATGGCCGCCGCTTGTCACATCTCCTCTCGCTGCCGACGCGAGACTGTGACTAGCGGTGACGTCACAGGCACCCGCGATACTTGGTTGTGAAGGTGGCGGTCATTGAACTCAGTGACAGCTCTGCTATCAGGAGTGCAGTGATCACCGCAGGTAATGTACCTCGCTATCCTCCTGACAGCAGCACTTGTCATGCCCTGCAGTGACCTGGGCTGACCTATTGATGTTAGCTCAGGTCACTGCATTGCTCTCACAGCCAATATGGAACATTCTGTTCTTCATTGACTGGGATGTTGGCTATGGTATGGATTGTCATGGGAACCCCTTGGATTACACCAGACCTGGATTTGTTTTTCTTTCTAGTAAATTGGTGAAAGAGGGAATGTTTTGGGGAGTGTTTTTTCAAATAAAAATGTTTATCGTTATTTTTTTTTATTACTGACTGGGTTGGTGATGTCGGGTATCTGATAGACGCCTGACATCACGAACCCCAGGGCTTGATGCCAGGTGACATTACACATCTGGTATTAACCCCATATATTACCCCGTTTGCCACAGCACCAGGGCAACGGGATGAGCTGGGGCGAAGCTCCAGGATTGGCGCATCTAATGGATGCGCCACTTCTGGGGCGGCTGCGGCCTGCTATTTTTAGGCTGGGGAGAGTCCAATAACCATGGACCTCCCTAGTCTGAGAATATCAGACCCCAGCTGTCCGCTTTACCTTGGCTGGTGATCCAATTTTGGGGGAACCCCCACGTGGTTTGTTTTTTTTAATTATTTATTTAATTCAAAATAACAGCGTGGGGTGCTCTCAGTTTTGGATTACCAGCCAAGGTGAAGCTGCCAGCTGTGGTCTGCAGGCTGCAGCCGTCTGCTTTACCCTAGCTGGCTATCAAAAATAGGGGGAACCTCACGTCATTTTTTTTTTAAAATCTATTTATTTTTTTGGCTAAATACAAGGCTAAGCACCCCTTAGTGCCACATAAAAGGCACCAAAGGGTGCAAAATTACAAAATGCAGGAGAATGGGACATTATGTGTCTTTCTGCCATTATAATGACAGAAAAGACTGTTATGAAGTGTACAAGCACAAGAAAATCACCAGAGCGGAGTGAACATGTGACCGCCTCATGTAGGTTGAAGCTATGGATCCTGGGTAAATTTATGTATTGTTCCCTCCTTCAGTTTTTTTGCAGTACGCAAAAAAACGGAAGGCACACGGATGACAAATGGATGACATACGGACCGTATACGGAATGGAGACAAATGCCACACAGATGCATCCGTGAAAAAAGGACCGTTTTTTGCGGACCGCAAAAACAAATCGGTCGTGTGAATGTAGCCTTATTCTGATCTGCCATTTATAAACAGCAAGCAGAAATAAGTTAATAGCGCCCCCCAGCGTCAGAAAATCTCCGGGTTTTCAGGGGGTAGCTGAGACCCTGGAGATCATGATTCAGGCGTTTTTTTCCGGTCCCCGCTCACGTGATCACCGGTATACACAGTATACTGATGATCACGTTACAGTAAATGACAGCGCCGGTAAAAAATTATTTATCTCCCATCTGGCATGAACAAACAGGTCAGATGGGAGATAAATCTCCTCCCCGGTCCCCCGGTGTCGCCAAAGTGCCCCCCCCCGACCTCCTCCCAGAAATCCAAGATGGCCGCGCACACAGCAGCGCGCTGGCCGCATTCACCATACTCCTCTGATTTCTGTCGCATGTGCCATGACACATACAACAGAAAACTCCTCCCCAAGCCCTGCCAGGTCACCCCTTATAACCGCACCAGTGTTCCCCGGTGTCCCACGGTACCTATGCAGCGTTGATCCCCCGCGGCCCCCTCCTTCACAATAGATGCTGCCGCATGCACAGAGCGGCTGTCAGCTCAGCTTCCTGTGTTCAGACACAGTGAGTGGCGGTAACCATGCATCTGTAAGCTACTGCAATGCCCTGCTCATGAGGTAAGGAACATAGTTGATCAGGAGGGCTATACTACATTTCCAAATGGAGATATTTGATTTTATAGTTGCCCTGCTGAACGACTACCAAACATGAGAGTCCGTTATTCGCAACAAGAAAACATGTTTAAATATCGAGCTCTGTTGTTTAGTATTCATTCAGCTGGATAACTAAACTTAAAGGGGTATTCCATCTCCAAGATCCTATCCCCAATATATAGTAGGTGGAATAGCAATATCAGCAAATACCAATATTTGGAAATGTAGAATAGTTCTCCTGATTAGGCATGCCCTTACCTCATGAGCAGGGCATTGCAGCTTTGATAGCAACAGTTACGACATGGACTCTGCTGCTGTGGACCCTGGGAGAGTGGATGCAGATTCATTGCACCCACACTCCTCACATGGAGGGTCTGCACTCCTAGAAAATGGGGGATACATTCCCTGAGCGTGTCACCCCATATTCTAGACGGTCCAGAGTCGTCGTGGGATCCCCTTATTTTTTTTCCCTTCCAATAAATTGTTGAAAGGGAATGTTTTCGGGAGTGGTTTTTCAAATAATTTTTTTTGTCTATTTTTTTTTGTTAGTACTGACAGTTTGTGATGTCGGGTATCTGATAGACGCCATGACATCACAAACTGCTGGGCTTGATGTCAGGTGACCTTACAGCTAGTATCAACCCCATTTATTACCCCGCTTGCCACTGCACCAGGGCACGGGATGAGCTGGTGTAACGCTTCCCCAGGAAACCCAGACCAGTGGATGAGCGGAGCCTGCGCCCACCAGCGCCGCCGGAATCGACTCCTCTCCCATCACCAGCACTATCCACGGCAGGAACACGGCGTCGCCTGGCGATCGGAGCAGAAGTCGATGGAGTGGACTCTGGTGGTGACGTAACAGCTGGGGTGAAGCGCCAGGATTGGCGCATCTAGTGGATGCGCCACTTCTGGGGCGCCTGCGGCCTGTTATTTTTAGGCTGTGAAGGGCCAATAACTATGGACCTTCCCACCCTGAGAATACCAGACCACAGCTGTCCGCTTTACCTTGGCTGGGGATCCAATTTGGGGGGACCCTACTTTTTTTTGTAAATATTATTATTTATAAAATAATTATAAAAAAGAGCCTGGGGTGACCTCCACATTGGATCACCAACCACGGTAAAGCTGCCAGCTGTGGTTTTCAGGCTACAGCCGTCTGCTTTACCCTAGCTGGCTATCAAAATGGGGGGACCCCAAGTCATTTTTTTTCAACTATTTTTTTAAATAAAAAAAATTAATGGGCTTCCCTGTATTTTGATTGCCGACCAAGGTAATGCCAGGCAGATGGGGGTGGCAACCCATAGCTGTCTGCTTTATATGCGCTGAAAATCAAAAATACCGCGGAGCGCTACGTCATTTTTTAATGATTTATTTTTACAGTACTGTGATGTCAGTCAATCAAAATACAGGGAAGCCATTTTTTTTAGTTATTTAAATAAATAGTTAAAAAAAAAATACATGGGCTCCTGCTGCATTTTTTGTATTGCTAGCTAAGGGTAATCCAAGCAGCTCCTGGCTGCTAACCCCCACTGCTTGGTGTAACCTTCACTGGCAATGGAAAATCCAGGGAAGCATTTTTTATTTTTTTTGCCAAAAAACGAAAATAAAAAAATGACGTGAGCTTCGCCATATTTTTGTATGCTAGCCAGGTACAGCAGGCAGGTATGGCTGCCCCCCAGCTGCCTATTTGTACCCGGCTGGGAACTAAAAATATAGGGAAGCCCTTTTTTTAATTATTTCATGAATTTCATGAAATAATTAAAAAAAACAAAACGACATGGGCGTCACTCCATTTTTGTGTCCAGCCAGATACAAATAGGCAGCTGGGGATTGGAATCCTCAGCACAGGTTAGCCCGAGCTTTCTGGGCGCCTCTGCTGCGAATTGCAGTCCGCTGCCACCCCAGAAAATGACGCTTTCATAGAAGCGCCATCATCTGGCGCTGTATCCAGCTCTTCCAGCTGCCCTGAAGCCGGGTGGCTTGCTGGGTAATGATGAGTTAATACTAGCTTTGTTTTACTAGCTAGTATTAAGCCAGAGATTCTTAATGTCAGGCAAGTTTGACCCGGCCATTAAGAATCTCCAGTAAAGGGTTAAAAAAAAGACACCACACAGAGAAAAAATACTTTAATAGAAATAAATACACAGACACACTTAGAGACTCCATGTTTATTACTCCCTGTCAGCCCTCCACGATCCTGTTCTTCTGTCTTCTTTCCCCTTCAACCCATGCAGCTCTGCTACATCAGACAGCACTGCATGGAAAGAAGATGCTGCTGCTCCGTGCAGTAATCACTCTGTATGTGACCAGAGGCTGCCGGACAGATGGGTTACCATAGCAACGGTGCTCCGATCACGTGATTCACGGTGCCGCTATTTACCGGCTGTGACAGCTAGTCCCTGCATGTGGGCTGACTCTGTAAAGAGCGCCGACATGCATGGACGGGGAAGCTGATCATGTGCCAGAACATATTGCCGGTAAAAGGACATGCTCAAACGAGCATCGCTTACCGGAGACATGCACTGACAGGACCTAGCATGATGTCATAGTCATGTGACCAGTCTGGCGCCAATGAGATAATAGATATGTGACTGGTCACATGGCTATTTTGACGCCACAGAAGGTCCTATCATCAGTGCTGGTTACCGGGAGGACGCAGCAATTATCGAAAGGAAAAGCGGCAGGAGACAGAGTGCAGGACGCATCGCGGGGACCGGTAAGTATAATGGCAATGTTTATTAACTGTATGTGTACATTTATAATATGCTTTTATGTGTTTGTGATTGCCTCCCATTGTTTTCAATGGGGTTCGAGTGGTTCGTCGAACGGCTCGCTGAACCGAACTCGAACGCGGCCTCCGTTCACCGAACCGAACTCGAGCCTCTAGATGCTTGCTCATCTCTACATCCCATGCGTTTTATACTTACCATTAGTGTGGGGTTGCTGCACGTTCACGTTACTATGCTTGTGGGCTGCCGGCAGGCTATTTTGGTCACGTAGTGTAAGTCACATGACTTGAGCACGTCACCTTGACGCGTCTGTCCCCCGGCATCCCATGGAGCTATGGAAACGTGCACGTCACAAATTGCAACCTCCCCTATTGGACCGCATATGGGATATAAACTCCACCTTACCGTTCACCTAACACCGCCCCCTGACGAAGGTCTCCGAAACGGCCGTCGGGTGAAGGAGCAATCTTTACTCTCAGCCAGGTTGGTTATTCTCCACTAGGTTTATGCTAATCGCGTTGCTTTGTATCACCTTAGCAGACAGCGATAATTATTGTCTCTAATTTTATATTTATGTGAGCCATTTATTATCTCTATACGGCCAATTACATATTAATTGCCTTACTTTTGTGGACAACTTAAATTAACTTCAGCTGATTGTGCTGGTGTTTTCCACGTCTTTTACGTGCATGAACTGCAGTGCAAATTTCACTATGGTGCTTTAATTTACTATTGGCTGTGCAGATAGGCAATTGTCTTGCATTTAAATCATTGTAGCCAGAAGTGCACTTTATCCACTTTGTGATATTGATTATTTGCCATCAGTTTTTGAGTTCAGATAACAAATTTACTTGCTATCAATTGTTATGTTTCTGGGATTAATGAACCTATATAGCCTGTGTATATATCATTAGACTAATGGTTATGTGGCATTCACCTATATGATTAAGAATAACCTTATAATTATTGCTGCTATATACTTGTGGCTTGTACAGGTTATACCCAACTATTATATTTATTGCTGATTGAGTAATTGTTCACCATCTACTATATATACATTGTATTTTCTATTTGTTTCTTGAATAATAAAATACGTGATTCAGACAAAACCCAAAAAGGAACATTTACTATAATGAGGCAGATGGAGACACTTTGGACTCCCTTTTGCCTATGAACCGGCCAAGCCTGTCTTTTTAGGCATGCATAAAAGTGCAATCGACCACCTATTTTTTACACATCTTAAAAGCCTGACACTGCTGAACACAAGCCATATTTCTGCTACCCCATTAATGAATGGATCCATCGGTGGTTTCATCTGAATCACATATTTTGTAGATTTAGAGGAAAACCCAGATGTAACTGCTCAGCGTAGAGCACGGGATGGGAACTGATTCAAAATTTTCTGTACTCCAAAATACCACCAATAAAAGCTTGTACTCAACACACAAAAAACAAGTCCCCACTCAGGTTATGGAGCTGAAAGCTCGACCCGGGTCCTTAGGAAAAGAAGGGGAATCCCAGGGTTTGCGGGGAGTGCAGAAGGCACCCGTGACCCTTCCACGGCCCAGGAGCTGGGGTGGAGGGAAACCATCGTAAAGACACAGGCACAGAAGGAAACACTGGTCTAGATCTCCAAAGTATCCGGGATCGGCTGAAGCCCATTACAGCGTAGCCTGGTACTCCAACGGCAGTGTGTGACCAGTGAGTAAAGACCTTGAACTGCACCTTCTGTGTTGTACTATCACTGCCGTCGCCCTTACCATCACACCCCTGCGCCATAAGGCAACTACTACCACCACCATCCTCCCTGGGGCCATACAGGTCTGCCTGTGGAGACCTGAACCTTCCGAGCTGCGTTGTCATTCGCCCCAGCAGAGAAGTCCCGCAGCGGTGGCTGATATTGGCCGCACACCACAGGTGGCGTCACAAACAACTACCCCCATGGTCCCCATCCCCAGCCATTTTATTGACACCCGGGGTCACGGAACCGGGCAAGGCCACCATGGCATCCCAGGAGAAGCACAGCGGCCCGGCAACGAGAAACCCCCGACCCCGTGGGCGCGTCACATACAGCCAGCCATAAACAGAGCACTTCCGGGGAAGGGAGGACAAGGTTTTTTCATTTATTTTTCTACACACTACATCCAAAAACACTGATTTTACCCCCAATGCAAGTCATTCAAATACTGCAAGCGGCTCACACTGAGCTGAGCACCAAGTATACATGAGCACAGCGATGCTCGCTCAAATGGTCAGCATAAGTAAAGCATCCAAACTCTGAACTTTGATATTGATTTTTTTTAAAAAAGTCCATGTTTGGTAAAAACACCGAACTTTAAAGTTCGGGTCTGCTCCTCTCTATTAGGCCCTGTGCGCACTTACCGTTTTTTCCCGCGGATTTCCTGCGGTTTTGCTGCATGTTTCGCTGCAGAAAATGTTCATAACATCTCTGCAGTGAATCACCAGCAAAACCTATGTAAAAAAAAAATGCTCTGCGCACTATGCGGAATTTGACAGCTGCATGTTTTGCTGCGGGATTCCCGCAGCAAAAACAATTGCATGTCACTTCTTTTCCGCACGTCGCTGCGGGATTTCACTCCATTGACTGCCATGTAATTGTGAAATCCCGCAGGGAATAACGCAGGCAGCAAATTCTGTGCGGTTCATTGCGTTTTCCTGCGTTATTCCCTCCGCTATTTTGCGGTTTACCTGCGGTAATGTACATCGCTGCCTGCGGTTTGCAGGGAAGTGATGTCATTATGCCAGGAAGAGTAAACACACACAGATCACAGACAGATCACACTCACACAGAGACATAGAACACACATCGCACTCACACACAGACATATAGAATACACATAGAAAGAAAACGGAAATATAAAAAAAAAAACACGTGGGCTCCGCCGTATTTTTACCGTCCAGCCGAGGTAAGCACACAGTGGCGGCCCGGTATTCTCAGGCTGGGGAGGGCGAGGGGCAGGGTTAATGTCCCCCGCCTCCCTCCCACCTCCCGCAGCCGAGAATATCAGCCGCAGCTGCCCCGGGACTGTCGCATGCATTATGCGACAGTCCCGGAGTGTCCCCGACTCTTCTTGTTGCCGTGATGCGGTGGCAATCAAGGTAATGTAAGGAGTTAATGGTGGTGGATCGCCGCCACTAAGTCCAGGCTTGATCATGGCAGCGTCTATGTGACAGCTGACATGATCAACCTGTAAGTAAAGTGAAAAAACACACACACCGAAAAATCCTTTATTTTAAATAAAACACAAAAAAGCTCCTGGTTCACCATTTTATTAACCCCCCCCGAAACACACCGCTCCGGCGTAATCCACGTCCTGCGATGCTTTAATCCAGCCGCGACTGATACACAGCGCTGAATGCAGCCTCGCAGCGAGACAGACTGCAGAGAGGTAATTACAGGGCATTTCCCACGGCCGGTAATGTGAACATACTGCCGACCGTGAGAAATGCAGCGTGTGCTCACAGGGACTCTATCTATCTATCTATCTATCTATCTATCTATCTATCTATCTATCTATTCTTCTATCTGTCTATTTCTCTATCTATCTATCTCAGAATGAAATTACTTTTTTTTTTAATTTTTCAATGTGCTTTATTGCATTGAATGCAATAAAGCACATGTACCAACCCGCACGCGGCAAAACCACGGCAATAATGCGAACAATACCGTGGTAAAACCGCAGCAAACCGCGGCAAACGGCATGCGGTTTTCGGGTGTGGTTTGCCGCGGTTTTTTTACCGCGGGTGCGGTAATCTTTCAATGACCTGCGGAATTTTCTTGAGAAAATTCCATTTTCCAGTGCGCACAAAGCCTTAAAGGGAACCTGTCGTGTGCAATATGCACCCAGAAACATGAGCAGTTCTGGGTACATATTGCTAATCCCTGCCTAATCGTGCCTGTATCTAGTAGCATACATAAAGATATATTTAGGATAAATATTTCTAAAGATAGTTTATAATATGCTAATGAAGTTAGGGACTAGTCGTAAGGGCGTTTTATTAGCATATTATAAAGAATCTTTAGAAATACTTTTTCTAAAGATCTCTTTATGTATACTATTAAATACAGAGACGATTAGGCAGGGATTAGCAATATGGACCCAGCTCTATAACTACAGTTAGGTCCAGAAATATTTGGACAGTGACACAATTTTCGCGAGTTGGGCTCTGCATGCCACCACATTGGATTTGAAATGAAATCTCTACAACAGAATTCAAGTGCAGATTGTAACGTTTAATTTGAAGGTTTGAACAAAAATAACTGATAGAAATTGTAGGAATTGTACACATTTCTTTACAAACACTCCACATTTTAGGAGGTCAAAAGTAATTGGACAAATAAACCAAACCCCAAAAAAAAAATTTTATTTTCAATATTTTGTTGCGAATCCTTTGGAGGCAATCACTGCCTTAAGTCTGGAACCCATAGACATCACCAAACGCTGGGTTTCCTCCTTCTTAATGCTTTGCCAGGCCTTTACAGCCGCAGCCTTCAGGTCTTGCTTGTTTGTGGGTCTTTCCGTCTTAAGTCTGGATTTGAGCAAGTGAAATGCATGCTCAATTGGGTTAAGATCTGGTTCCACTTTTTTGCACTCATGAACTCCTGGGTAGCTTTGGCTGTATGCTTGAGGTAATTGTCCATCTGTACTATGAAGCGCCGTCCGATCAACTTTGTGGCATTTGGCTGAATCTGGGCTGAAAGTATATCCCGGTACACTTCAGAATTCATCCGGCTACTCTTGTCTGCTGTTATGTCATCAATAAACACAAGTGACCCAGTGCCATTGAAAGCCATGCATGCCCATGCCATCACGTTGCCTCCACCATGTTTTACAGAGGATGTGGTGTTCCTTGGATCATGTGCCATTCCCTTTCTTCTCCAAACTTTTTTCTTCCCATCATTCTGGTACAGGTTGATCTTGCTCTCATCTGTCCATAGAATACTTTTCCATAACTGAACTGGCTTCATGAGGTGTTTTTCAGCAAATTTAACTCTGGCCTGTCTATTTTTGGAATTGATGAATGGTTTGCATCTAGATATGAACCCTTTGTATTTACTTTCATGGAGTCTTCTCTTTACTGTTGACTTAGAGACAGATACACCTACTTCACTGAGAGTGTTCTGGACTTCAGTTGATGTTGTGAACGGGTTCTTCTTCACCAAAGAAAGTATGCGGCGATCATCCACCACTGTTGTCATCCGTGGACGCCCAGGCCTTTTTGAGTTCCCAAGCTCACCAGTCAATTCCTTTTTTCTCAGAATGTACCCGACTGTTGATTTTGCTACTCCAAGCATGTCTGCTATCTCTCTGATGGATTTTTTCTTTTTTTTCAGCCTCAGGATGTTCTGCTTCACCTCAATTGAGAGTTCCTTAGACCGCATGTTGTCTGGTCACAGCAACAGCTTCCAAATGCAAAACCACACACCTGTAATCAACCCCAGACCTTTTAACTACTTCATTGATTACAGGTTAACGAGGGAGACGCCTTCAGAATTAATTGCAGCCCTTAGAGTCCCTTGTCCAATTACTTTTGGTCCCTTGAAAAAGAGGAGGCTATGCATTACAGAGCTATGATTCCTAAACCCTTTCTCTGATTTGGATGTGAAAACTCTCATATTGCAGCTGGGAGTGTGCACTTTCAGCCCATATTATATATATAATTGTATTTCTGAACATGTTTTTGTAAACAGCTAAAATAACAAAACTTGTGTCACTGTCCAAATATTTCTGGACCTAACTGTATCTAGTGTAGCTGAATAGAAATTCAAAGTTTGAAAATTTAGACATTTTCAAATATTTTTCCAAATTTTTTATATTTTTTCATAAATAAACGCAAATAATATCAAGCAAACTTTACCACTAACATGAAATACAGCATGTCACAAAAATATAGTTTCAGAATCACTAGGATATGCTGAAGCGTTCCAGAGTTATTACTACATAAAGTGACGCTGCTCAGGTTTGAAAAATGAGGATTGGTCAGTAACCTACAAAGTGGCTTGGTCCTTAAGGGGTTAAGTCAACATGACCTAAATGATACTTAGGACCCCTTCACATCTGTGCAAAAAGCAAATGTTTTCCAGGGTCCATTGTGGAGTTCTGTTGGCCGTCAGTGTGTGTGTCATCAGTGTGCTATCCGTGTGACATACAGATAGTACACGGACAGCAAGCGCTTGTATACTTACCTGTCTCTGGCACAGCTGTCTTCGACACTACTGTCACACTTGATTTCCGTGTCCACAGTCAGTGCAGTGAATATTCATGAGGCATAATGAGCGTGACCCGGAAATAACAGCAGCGGTAGAGACCGTAGCACCGGAGACAGGTAAGTATAAAAATCCATTTAATTTCAGTGAGGTGTACTCTGGTGCATGTCACACGGATCACATCAATGTGCTGTCCATGTGACATCCATGCTGTACAAAAATTGACGGACTTGTCGCCGGTTGGAGCACACAGACACGCGTGTGCTCCACACGGTCTTTGTCAAAACATGTGTGAATAAACCCATTGAATTTAATTAATTTACGTGTGTCCATGTCTCCAGTATGTGTGGAATGAAACACCACATGTTACGGAGACACGCATGTGTGAAGGGGGCCTTATAAACATTCCTATAGGCTGAGATGGGGGTGATGGCTTTGGAGGGAATTACTCCCATCAAGATTGGCAGGTGATATGGTCCATGTCTTTTAATTCCTCTATTGATTACCTTAACAAAGAATCAAATGAAAATACTGAAGATCTGGTACTATACCCTTGAGCTTTTGCATAAAATTAACTCTGCAATATCAGGGGTTTGTTACAGATGCAACACTGGATGTGGCTCTCTTTTTCATTAATTCTGGACCTGCCTTTTGATAATAAACTATTGCAAGGAAGTAGAAAACCTCAACAAAACAGTTTTGGCCAGACATATACGAGGGGCTGCTGAAAGTCTTTGGTTTTACCCATAAAAGATGATGAAACTTTACATTTATTTCACATACTCATCACTGATGTCAACAGTAACACACTTCTTACATCGGTATTCCAAGTGCTAGCCTAGCAATAAAAGGATTTGTGCCTCAAACTAGGCATCCTTAATAGCCATGGCATCAGAAATGGTGTAAAATTTGGTACCCTTAAGGTGTTTCTTCAAGTTAAAAAACATATGATAGTCAGAGGGAGCTAGATCTGGTGAATAAGGTGGGAGGTCAACCAGCTGGAAGCCCAGCTCTGTCAGTTTTGCCATTGTCACTTGTGCAGTGTGAGCAGAGGCGTCTTGCAGGTACAAGATTCCTTTGGACAGCTTACCACACCTTTTGGCCTTCAGAGCTGCCTTCAATTGGTCCAAAAGTTCAATGTAATACTTTGCATTGATGGTGGAAACCTTTGGAAGGTAGCCCACTAGCAGCACGGCCTCCTTATCCCAGAACACAGACGCTATCACCTTAGTTGCTGATTTTTGCACCCTGAATTTCTTTGGACAAGGAGAACCACTGTGCCTCCACTCCTTGGTTTCAGGGTCATACAAATAAAATCAGGTCTCATCCATAGTGACCAGTCAATCCAGGAAGTTCTTATCAGTCCAAAAATGCTGACAAATGGACTGGGAAGTTTTCACTCGCCTGCTTCTCTGATCTGTTGTCAAACATTTGGGGAACCACTTTGCAGATAACTTTCTCATAACCAAATGTTCATGGATAATGACTCAAACACATTCACGGGAAATCCCCATGATGTCTGCTATTGCTTTAGCTGAAATTCGTTGATTCTCTAGTATAAGGTTGTGCACAGCATTGACAATCTCCGGAACAACAACCACTCTTGGTCGTCCAAGACGTTCCTCATCATTGGTGCTGAAGTGGCCCGTTTTAAATTTGGAAACCCAGTTCTTAACTGTGTAATATGAAAGGCATTGATCCCCCAATGTCTGTGACATATCACCATGAATATCCTACACGAGCTTTCCTTGCAGAGATAAGAATTTTATCACTCCTCTGCTCACAGTTGCTGTGACTATCCGCCATTTTGATTTCCCACGTGCATAGAATGCTGTTGCCATAAGCAACAAACACAAAATATAAAAACATAAATTAGACACATAAGGCTTTCATGTGATGTAACATTTGTTACCATAAAGACAAAAAAAGATCTCAAAGCCAAAGACTTATCAGCAGCCCCTCGTACCTCTAGATCCTGCTACATATTTATTAAATGTGCTTCCGAGAGATGTGGATAAATCTAGGGTCAGAGTTATAATTCAACTATTAACAGCAGCAAAGTAGTTGATTAGATTATTTTAGAAGAGGTCATTCCTCCTTCTACAACTAATCTATAAGCTCTATATATTTGCGAATAAGAGATATCCGTTCAATGGAACACCTGACAGCCATCCTTCATAACACTACAGATAAGGTTTTAGAAACTTAATTACTTTGGGACACATTTATTGATAAGATACAGATGTAACTACATTTATTGCTTCTCCCGCCATATTCACCTCGGACGAACCTTACCACCATCATAAGGTTATGATAACAGCTGAATCACATTTGGTCCACCTGAGGCTATTGATTGATCATTAATGACTTTGTTATGTGATTACTAAATACAATCTGAGATAATATATGTAATGATATAAGATTTTTGGTTTTATGCATTCTGATTATCTGTGTTTTAAATATGAAAATAAAATTAATGAATAAATAAAACTGCCTGATCCTTTGACAGATGATGTCAGGAGTTTTGCATACACATTAGATGGCCAACCATACCTGCTAAAACTGACTGATTTGGCTTTAATGTGTAGGGATGCCTTTAGAGCAGTTCTACAGCACAGATATGCTGGGAAATCAAGGCTAGATAAGCTATATATTATGATTGGCAATATGCAATATTATACAGTATGTCAGATCAGGCCAAAAGATACTGTCGATAAAATGGACTTAACTGCAACAGAGAAAAAATGTAACAGCAAGAGTCTGGCTGATTTCACACACTGCGTTTAAAAAAATAGAAAAACAGAAATAATTATCATTTTTGGGGTACATGAAGTACTGTGGCCAGATATTACTTTAAAGGGAATATCCAGGACTTTTATATTAATGGCCTATCCTTAGGATAGGTCATCAATATCTGATTGGTGGGGGTGCGACACCCAGCTCCCCTGTTGATTAACTGTTTCCAGGTCTGCCGGTGACTAGATATGATCAAATGCAGAGCTGTACAGCATGGTTCGGTCAAATATATAGTGGCTACAGCTGTTTACTGCAGATCCACCATCCAAAGGATAGGCTATCAATATAAAAGCCCTGGACAACGCCCAAGGTCTATATAAAAATTATAAAATGTAATGCATATATTGCATTTTGGTTTATTGAGTTATGGATCAGGAGGTTTCTCTTATAACATACAGTATAGTCTTGAAATAGCATTTGTCCCAATTGTGCAGTGATGTAGGGAAGACTATGGTGAAAAAAATATGCATCGTGTAAATGTAACAAAATAAAATATCATTAAAATTATTTGTACAAAAACACTATAAAAAATGAAAATGTATGGTATTTTGTACAAACATTTATAAAAAAAATTGAAGAAAAGAAAACTGAGAAGTAAGTGGTAACTTTCTAATCATGTAAAGAAAGGGGCAGGAAACAACCATTTATTCCAGATACTAATATGATATAAAGCACCACTCCAGTTTTTTGTTTTTTTTTTAATTTTACTGCAGGAGTGGAGTGGTGCTTCTAAAGTCACCTGATCCCTGTCTTATACTCACCTGGGGCCTTCTTCACCTTCTATCCGCGCCACTCCGGTCAGTCTTTTGCAGTTTGTGACCTGCTGTCAACTCCAGTGTTTCATGGAACTTCGGAGATCACTCTTCAATACAAGTCTAAGGCTAGTTTCACACATCCGTTTTTTCGCCGGTTTGCTGGATTTGGCGCATGCCAGTGCTGTGTATACACTACAATGGCAGTGCCGCAACTTCCAGGTCACATGCTCTGGTCACATGACAGCATGTGACCGGCGCTTGTCGCACTGCCATTGTACTGTATACACTGTATGTACTGGCGTGCGCCGAATCCGGCAATCCCGCGAAAAGCCGGATGTGTGAAATGGGCCTAAGGGAGCCTCATTCTGTCTCTTAAGCCTGCTTTACACGGTACGATCGATTGTGCGATTTCACAATCGATCGTACCCGCCCCCGTCCTTTTTGCGTCACGGGCAAATCGCTGCCCGTGTCGCACAAAGTTACTAAACCCCGTCACACATACTTACCTCTCGTGCGACCTCGCTGTGGGCGGCGAACGTCCACTTCCTGGAGTGGGAGGGACGTTCGGCGTCACAGTGACGTCACACGGCCGCCGGCCAATCAGAGCTGAGGGGCGGAGATGAGCAGGATGTAAACATCCCGCCCACCTCCTTCCTTCCACATAGAGCCGGCGGCGGCCGCGGGAGGCAGGTGAGCTGCTCATCGTTCCCGTGGTGTCACACGGAGCGACGTGTGCTACCACGGAAACGATGGGCGACTAAAGTAACCGATATTATGGAACCTAACGAGCAGTACCCGACTCACGATTTGTGAGCGATACTGCGTCGCTAGGAGGTGTCACACAGGCCGGCATCGCCAGCGATGCCGGATGTGCGTCACAAAAACCGTGACCCCGACGATCTATCGCCCGATAGATTGCCTGGTGTAAAGCAGGCTTTAGACTTGATTGAGAGCTTGTGATGCAACTTCTGACTTCCGGCCTGTGAGGCATTACTGTCAAAAGATGGCGCTGTGGCACTGAAGCGACATGGGTAAAAGGTGAAAATGCTGGAGGGTGAGTATATTACTAGAGTAGGGATCTTAGATTAAAAACACCACTTGAGCGCTGAAAAAAAGAAAAGGCTGATGTAGTGCTTTAAGTAGCAATGCTGTCCCTTTTTTTTTTTTTTACAAGTGTCGTCGATTTGCTGCCCCTTCAAAGTATGACAAACCAGTTCAGAAAATGACCACTGGTGGAGGGCATATGACCAGAATCGCCAGAAACAGCCTACAGATAAGGTCTCATTCAAAAGTCAGTTTTTCAGGTAAAGTTCTATCTGTGGCTTTTCACAGCTAGAACTCATAACTATTAGGTCTTGTGCAGATGACCATACTTTCGGTCTGAGAGTGATCTAACAAAACATCGGATTAAACTCTGTCCATTGTTATTCAATGAGGCAGTGCACATGTCCTATTTTTTTTGTGGCACGACTTTGATTTGCACAATTTACCTCAGTAAATCAGATCACTCCCAGATGACACTGAGTGTGGTCCGATTTTCATGGACTGATAGAATGGAGAAGGTGGGGAAACTTTATATACCGTATATTTAGGATTACAAGATGCACCGGACCATAAGATGCACCCTGATTTAAGAGGAGGAAAATAGGAAAATAAAATTTTATGCAAAAAGTGTGGTCATGACACACTGTTATAGGGTGAGGATCTGCTGCTGACACTGTTATAGGGGTAATTTCCCCAAATTCTCTACTAAGGTACCCCATCCTGGTAATGATCCTCCTGCCTTGTATATGATCCCCATCCTTGTATATATGTCCACCATCCTGGTATAGCCTCCATCCTGCTATATACCCCCATCCTGATAAATACCCCCATCCTGCTATATATCCCCATCCTGATAAATACCCGCGTCCTGATAAATACCCCCATCCTGCTAAATACCCCCATCCTGATAAGTACCCCCATCTTGATAAATACCCCCATCCTGCTATATACCCCCATCCTGATAAATACCCCCATCCTGCTATATACCCCATCTTGATAAATACCCCCATCCTGCTATATACCCCCATCTTGCTATATACCCACATCCTGATAAGTACCCCCATCCTGCTAAATACCCCAATCCTGCTATATACCCCCATCCTGCTAAATACCCCCATCCTGCTATACAGTCCCTGACAGAAATTCTGTCGCTTATCCATGTTATGTAAATAAAAGCTTATAACCTGACTTTAAATTCATCCATTGGTTTAATAAATTACTCTTTTGAAAGATGAAACCCTCCCAAATTTGGTTTAGGTTATGAAAATAAAGTTGCTGCAAAGCTGAAATATTGATCATTTAATGACCACAGAAAGGTCAGATTTTAGCAAGACAAAAGTTTTGTTGCCTTGTCATATAATACACCCAATCCTAGTTTACATCCTCACCTGTGCTCACTAAATGATCGGTTAATTTGTGGGTGTGCATAAAAAGAAACCCAGCACCCCAGACCTTCAGTTGAACTGCAACTTGACCTCTGACAACATGTCAAAAATTCACCTTGCGACCAAAGACTTGATTATCAAGAGGCTGAAGACCAGATTCACTGTAGAGGTGGCTGGCACCTTTATTGTGTCTCAGCGTCAAGTAGAAAGAATTAAAAAAAGATTTGAAGAGACTGGAGATGCTTTTGACAAGCCCAGGTCCGGCAGACCCCGCAGACAACTGCTCAGGAGGAACGTTTGTTAGTTAGAAAATCCAAAGCCAGACTCTCTTCCACTGCAGCAGAGCTCCAAAAGACCTGGTCACCTCAAGTCCCTGTGTCAACTAGAACAGTTTGTAGGATTCTGTCTCGAAATGGCCTCCATGGTCGAATCAGTGCCCAGAAGCCAGCACTAAACAAAAGTCAATCAAAAAAAGTGTGGCATTTGCCAAGTCCCACAGCCTGCTAAACAGATGGACGCTGGAAAAGTGGCAAAAGGTGGATTTCTCTGATGAATCTTCAGTTGAATTACACCACAGCCACCCCAAATACTGCAGGAGACCTACTGGAGCCCATATGGATCCAGAAAACAGTTAGGTTTAGTGGTGATCATGGTCTGGTGTTACATTCAGTATGGTGGTGTCCGAAACATTTGCAAGGTGGAAGGCAATATCAATAGCCTAAAATATCAAAAGTATTAGCTACCTCTTAGATTCCCAATCATAAAAGGGGTCAAATTCTGCAGCAGGATGGTGCTCCATCTCATACATCCATCTCTACAACAAGTTCCTCCTGGAAAAGAAGATCAAGGTGCTCAAGGACTGGCCAGCCCAGTCACCAGACATGAACATCATTGAGCATGTTTGGGGTAGGATGAAAGAGGAAGCTTGGAAGACAAAACCAAAGAATTTAGATGAACTCTGGGAAACATGTAAGACTGCATTCTTTGCTATTCCTTATGACTTCATCAATAAATTGTATGAATCATTGTTGAACCGCATGGCTGCAGTCCTTCAAGTTCATGGAAGTCACACAAAATATTAAATATGGCTCTAATAGCACCACAACTTAATTCACCAATATTATGCAACATATCTTTGTATTAGAAGTTAATTATTTGTTTGAATTTCACATTACTTTCTGTGGACGACAAAACTTTTGTCTTGCCAAAATCTGACCTTTCTGTGTTCATTAAATGATCAATATTTCAGCTTTGCAGCAACTTTATTTTCATAACCTAAACCAAATTTGGGAGGGTGTCAGCTTTTAAAACAGTAATTTATAAAACCAATGGATGGATGAATTTAAAGTCAGGTTATAAGCTTTACATAACATGGATAAGCGACAAAACGTCTGTCAGGGACTGTATACCCCCGTCCTGATAAATAGCCCCATCCTGCTATATACCCCCATCCTGCTATATAACCCCATCCTGATAAATACCCCATCCTGCTATATACTCCCATCCTAGTATATGGCCTGTATCCTGTGGCACACAAAAAAAATAAACGTTTATACTCACTTTTCCTCACCAGTCACCGATCTCTGCAGCATCGCGATGTCCTCCTGTCTGCCGGCCCACTGATGTGTGTGTAGAGCGGTGCACACAGGGATGACGTCATCGCTGTGCTCACCCCTCTCCACACACATCAGTATGCTGGCAGACAGGAGGACATCACTATGCTGCAGGGAACAGTGACCGGTGAGGATACCGTACTTATTCACTGCCCCCCGTGTGATGGTGACACGCGGGGGGCAGTGAATATAGCCGCACATGATCACTCCAGGATGTAGTTGCCAGGGGTGATCCCGTGGGCCGGCTCCCGCCCATCATTCCGCCCACCTGTCAGCACCGGCTTCAGCGCTGAGAGATAATAGGCGGGAGGATGCATGCATATGAAATGAGCGGGCCCACGTGGTTACGGCAGGCGCTGCTACAGCCTACTCATGCCACGGATGACCCGCTCCACTGCAGCACCCTCATTCCCTGCAGCCATGCCCTACATTCAGACTGTAAGACGCACCCCCCACTTTCACCCAACATTTGGGGGGAAAAAAGTGCGTATTATAGTCTGATAAAAATGGATCCTACTCTGACCAGAGTCTGATTAGCATAATCAGACCATATTTCTTGGATGGAGAAAATACTGTATGAAGCTGTTCACATATTCATGTATTTTTGGAGACTTGTTGGATTTTGATTTCAGCCATGGGTCAAATTTGCCAATTCAATTCTATGGGTTTGTGAAAAAATTAGATAACACTCGGATGCCATCTGTGTGCTTTCCATTTCTCAATGACAGGTGAAGCTTGAGAAACTTCCACCAACTGTTTTTCTGCATACAAAGAAAACTGCTGAAACTCTGATGGTAAAAACTAACACACTGACCAAACGCTGATGTAAATTTATGCATACAAGAAATATCAGTGATATCTGAATAAGGCATCTGACTCGCCCACCCCAGGGCTCTGGGACACCCGGTGCCGGGCCGGACTAGTCCGGGGGTAGTCAGCGGTGGCAGGGCCGGGGTCAACTAATATGACGACTGTGGGGATGGTGATAATAATTAAGTTTATGGAAGATTCGTGACGCCACCTGTGGATTGTGGCTATGGAGCCGCCACTGCTGGATAGGGCCTCCGGGGCTGATGTAATGGCAGCTGGGATGGTTCTGCTCCCCACAGGTGGAGCGGTACCCTGGGGCAACTGTTGGTGCTTATGCAAGTCTATGCAATGGTGGTGCGGTGTAGAACAAAAGGGAGGCAAAACCAGGAGTTGCAGTTTCAGGGTCTTTACTCACTGTTGCCAGGGCTGCAGCAGACTGGTTGCCGTTGGAGTGCTGAAATTCACTATCTGGTGCCTCCGCCGATCCTAGGTAATTCTTAGGGTTAATACCGGTGCACCACTTTTAAGTCTCTTTCCTTGGCTGACTTCTTAGCCTCGACTTTGGTAGATGAACTAGTCTCGGCCTCTGCTCAGAATCTGGTCAAGAGGACTTGCCTTACAGGAATCTTGACCTCTTCCCAGGGGATCTATGGCAGGTGGTGGCCCTGGGCGCTTGCAACCACCCTGGGCCTTCGGTGTTACTTTATGAGGAAATGTCTTTCTTCCCTCTGTCTGGGGACCGTCCCCGAATGCAGCCAGACCCCACCACCCGATCTTCCTGTGGAGCAGGCCACGAGCAGATATGCCCTTCCGTGGCCCTGGGATCCTCTCTTCTCTGTCTGTGGTGTCACCTGGGCCTAGCTGGGCCCCAGGATCTCCACCAGGAAACTTCTCTCTCTTCACTGTCTCAACCTACTACCACTATCCTCCTCTGCCTTACGCCGACTGACTGCCTTGAACTTCCTGTTTCTACTCTCACTTTCTAGTTGGCTCCTCCCACTTTCCTTGTTGCTAGGCCCCACCCTATGGGAGAAGAGATGGGTCTTACGGCCCCCTGAGTCAGAATCATGGGGGTAGCTGCCACTATCTCCGGTCCCAAAATATGCCTGACAATAGGTGTAGTGCGAATTTGCCTGTGAACTCGTATGTACCCTTGTCCTTACCCAGGATGGGACATCACACCTCTGGCTGAGGTGCAATGTCTCTGTGGCGATGGAAGCCTCAGGGGTGCCACACACCAGCGTTCCAATTTTCGAGTGTGGCAGTAACTTCGCTCATTCATTATTCAACAGATGTGACATCACATTTCCAAAGGTTAATTATCTGACACATGTGTAATCAAATTAATTTTGTTAAGATGTTGCAGGAAACATGCATCTCAATCGCATCACACACGCGAGTCAAATCATTAAATTATTCAAAACAAGCATCGCACTCTGAACTAACATGAACTAAAATCAGCCAAGTTTTTTCCAGCCTAGTCGGACCGATTTTACACGCATAGGTGTGTCTCCAGCCTAAACTGTGAGCGCCGAGTGATTGATTCCCCGGCAATTGCAGTTTAGTTCAGGTCGGGCTGATCTCTGGAGCTCAGGTGACAGCTGTAGAGAGGCCGGTCTGCACTCCGGAGCTGTCACCTGAGCTCCAGAGGTCAGCCCGGCCTGAACTAAACTGCAATCGCCAGGGAATCAATCACTCGGCGCTCGCAGTTTAGTCTAGGCTGCAATCGCCGGGGAATCAATCACTTGGCGCTCGCAGTTTAGTCTAGGCTGGACTCTGGAGCTCAGGTGAGAGCTCCGGAGTTCAGTACAGGTAACCGCGGCCAGGCCTGGTATTACTGGAGATTCCTCCAGTAGCCAGTCCGACGCTGGCTGCGGGATTTCCGCATCAAATCCGCACAAAATCCGCAGCAAAACGCAACAAACCGCATGCGGATTTGGATGCGGATTTCGGTCCGGTATCTTCCCGCAGGTGCAGAAATCTTACTGAGCCTCTAGAATTAGCTTAAGAAAATTCCTTTTTCTAGTGCGCACAGGGCCTTAGGGATATCATACTACACATGGGGGAAATAGTGATGGCACTCTAAAGGCATCCCACTGTGTTGGGATTCTTGGGGCATTATGCAGTATATTCTGTCCTCACCTATTGTACCATCACCCATTCCCTGTAGACTGTGAGCCCTCGCGGGCAGGGTCCTCTCTCCTCCTATACCAGTCTGTCTTGTACTGTTAATGATTGTTGTACGTATACCCTCTTTCACTTGTAAAGCGCCATGGAATAAATGGCGCTATAATAATAAATAATAATAATAATAATAATAATAATAATATGGGGCACTGTAAGGACGTCCTACTGTAGGTGTAAGGGATATCCATACTACGTGTGGGGGAAACGGTGGTGGGCATTTGGGGCCTCATACTGTGTAAGGGGCACTATGAGGACTTCATACTGTGGGGGTAAACGATATCACACTACGTGTGGGGGAAACGGTGGTGGGCACTCTGGGGGTATCATACTTTATAAGGGGTACTGTGGGGATATCATCCTGTTGGGGTGTACTGCGGGGACATCCTACAGTTTGGGGTCATTTTGAGGGCTATACTGTGAGGGACATTATCCTATTGGCGGTTGGCATGTATTATGGGGACATTCTCCTGTGGGGGGGCAATGTGGGAGACATGAGTCCGTCTTTCCAGGTTGGGCGATATTCCTGTTTGCACTACATGTACATATTGCTGCTATTCAGCATTACTAAGCGCCATGTTTGCCAGTCTAGCACCTTTGTGACCAGCAGTGTGTGCAGCACATGGACACAGCACAGCTCTAGGTATATGGATACTATTTGCTTCCTGTTTTGGAAACAGTTGACACCGCATAGGGAACAGATGTTGCACTTTTGATAAGCTTCCGTACTAAATACGCCCTGTGGTATCTGCACAGTGCAAGCAGTGGCTGTGTGCAGTGACCTCTGCAGCGCAGCCTCCAGGTATCCGTGCCCTGCTCTGCACCTTCTCTACAGAGGCAGCCCGGGTGAGCAGGTGTAACAATGGCCCACGTGACCTGCCAGTGCCATCCCCTCCCTCACGTTTGCTGTTCGCGGCTTACAGCCAGCGCTAGAAACCATAATAACAAAACAGCCAATCCCTTTTCCTCTCCATTGTCGATGGAGGCGTCTGCAAGCTAAACTCTGATTGGTCATCTATAGAGCAGCTCGCTCCATGATTTGCCATTACCCTGTTGAATGGGCGGGGCTAGATGTAGCCGGGAAGTGTTGTGTACGGTTTGTGCATCGCTGCACGTCTTCCGGAGCGGCATATAACTAGTGTGGTACCGGCAGGAAGGTACGTGTGTGCTCACAGGAGCCGCCCTGTAGCCGCTCTGTAGCCGCTGCTGCCTCTCTGCACCCCGCTATTGGCTGTAGTCCTCGCTGCTGTCACTAACGCTTGTTGTTGACAGGTCACTAATGGCATCCCTGACACACTGCCCTGCTGTCCATCCACAGACCACACTGCCCTGCTGTCCATCCACAGACCACACTGCCCTGCTGTCCATCCACAGACCACACTGCCCTGCTGTCCATCCACATACCACACTGCCCTGCTGTCCATCCACAGACCACACTGCCCTGCTGTCCATCCACATACCACACTGCCCTGCTGTCCATCCACAGACCACACTGCCCTGCTGTCCATCCACAGACCACACTGCCCTGCTGTCCATCCACATACCACACTGCCCTGCTGTCCATCCACAGACCACACTGCCCTGCTGTCCATCCACATACCACACTGCCCTGCTGTCCATCCACAGACCACACTGCCCTGCTGTCCATCCACAGACCACACTGCCCTGCTGTCCATCCACAGACCACACTGCCCTGCTGTCCATCCACAGACCACACTGCCCTGCTGTCCATCCACAGACCACACTGCCCTGCTGTCCATCCACAGACCACACTGCCCTGCTGTCCATCCACAGACCACACTGCCCTGCTGTCCATCCACAGACCACACTGCCCTGCTGTCCATCCACAGACCACACTGCCCTGCTGTCCATCCACAGACCACACTGCCCTGCTGTCCATCCACAGACCACACTGCCCTGCTGTCCATCCACAGACCACACTGCCCTGCTGTCCATCCACAGACCACACTGCCCTGCTGTCCATCCACAGACCACACTGCCCTGCTGTCCATCCACAGACCACACTGCCCTGCTGTCCATCCACAGACCACACTGCCCTGCTGTCCATCCACAGACCACACTGCCCTGCTGTCCATCCACAGACCACACTGCCCTGCTGTCCATCCACATACCACACTGCCCTGCTGTCCATCCACAGACCACACTGCCCTGCTGTCCATCCACAGACCACACTGCCCTGCTGTCCATCCACATACCACACTGCCCTGCTGTCCATCCACAGACCACACTGCCCTGCTGTCCATCCACATACCACACTGCCCTGCTGTCCATCCACAGACCACACTGCCCTGCTGTCCATCCACAGACCACACTGCCCTGCTGTCCATCCACATACCACACTGCCCTGCTGTCCATCCACAGACCACACTGCCCTGCTGTCCATCCACATACCACACTGCCCTGCTGTCCATCCACAGACCACACTGCCCTGCTGTCCATCCACAGACCACACTGCCCTGCTGTCCATCCACAGACCACACTGCCCTGCTGTCCATCCACAGACCACACTGCCCTGCTGTCCATCCACAGACCACACTGCCCTGCTGTCCATCCACAGACCACACTGCCCTGCTGTCCATCCACAGACCACACTGCCCTGCTGTCCATCCACAGACCACACTGCCCTGCTGTCCATCCACAGACCACACTGCCCTGCTGTCCATCCACAGACCACACTGCCCTGCTGTCCATCCACAGACCACACTGCCCTGCTGTCCATCCACAGACCACACTGCCCTGCTGTCCATCCACAGACCACACTGCCCTGCTGTCCATCCACAGACCACACTGCCCTGCTGTCCATCCACAGACCACACTGCCCTGCTGTCCATCCACAGACCACACTGCCCTGCTGTCCATCCACAGACCACACTGCCCTGCTGTCCATCCACAGACCACACTGCCCTGCTGTCCATCCACAGACCACACTGCTCTGCTGCCCATCCACAGACCACACTGCTCTGCTGTCCATACACAGCCCATAATGCCCCGCAGCTAAAATGCCCTGCTGCCCATACACACAGTCAATAATGCCCTGCTGCTTATACACTGCCAATAATGCCCGCTGCCTATACGCTGCCCATACAATGCCTATAATGCCCTGCTGCACATAAATGGTCCATAATTCCCCGCTGCCCGTACACTGCGCATAATGCTCTGCTGCCCATACAATGCCCATAATGCCCCGCTGTCCATAATGCCAAGTTGTCTATACACTGCCCATAATGCCCGCTGCCCATACAATGCCCACAATTCCCCGCTGCCCATAAATGGTCCATAATTCCCTGCTGCCCGTACACTGCCCATAATGCTCTGCTGCCAATAATGCCACGCTGCCTATACACTGCCCATAATGCCCGCTGCCCATACAATGCCCACAATTCACCGCTGCCCATAAATGGTCCATAATTCCCCGCTGCCGGTACACTGCCCGTAATGCTCTGCTGCCAATAATGCCCTGCTGCCTGTACACTGCCCATAAAGCCCTGCTGGCCATACACTGCCCATAATGCCCTCCTGCCCAAATACGGCCAATAATGCCCTGCTGCTCATGCACTGCGCATAATGCCCCGCTGCCCATAAATAGTCCATAATTCTCCGCTGCCCATACACAGACCATAATCTGCTGCGAATAATGCCCTGCTGGACATACACTGCCCATAATGCCCCTCTGCCCATAAATGATCCATAATTCTCCGCTGCCCATACACAGACCATAATCTGCTGCCAATAATGCCCTGCTGCCCGTACACTGCCTATAATGCCCTGCTGGCCATACACTGCCCATAATGCCCCTCTGCCCATAAATGATCCATAATTCTCCGCTGCCCATACACAGACCATAATGTACTGCTGCCAATAATGCCCCGCTGCCCGTACCCTGCCCATAATGCCCTGTTGATGGTACACTGCCCATAATGCCCTGCTGCCCATACACGGTCCATAATACTCTGCTGCCCACTGTCCGTCTAAAGACGCTGTTGAACTGTGTGCTTTGTTTGTTTTGTTTTTTTCTCCATAGGCTCCTATGAGGAGCCTGAAAAGGCAGCTCCATTTTTAAGTACAGAATTAAAGCTTTTTTGTTAAGTCGCGTCAACGTGAAAAATCCATTAAAATTACATGCAATAATCAGAGGAGACTTACTATATTTTATGGGGTGGACACCTGCAGCCGCAAGGCATCAGAAAACAATGCAGCATTTACACTACGTGTGAACACAGCCTTACTACCTCATTGTGTTCTGTTCTGAGGGATTTGCCCCACACGATCAGATTTGCTGCACATAATTCCCCTGTTTATGGTCCTAAAGATGCAGCAGTTGTTTTGTTTTAATTCTTGCATGAGTACGATCCAAAAGCAGTAATTTTTTCATTTTTGCCATACAAAAGCATATTTGTGTCTGGGTGAATTGGATTTTTTAACAAAAAGTGTGTGTGTGTGTGTAATAAATAAAAAAAATATATATATTTGTATTCCCTACCTACCAGAAAGTTTATTGGATAGGTGATGACTTCTGATAATTGGAATAACCCCTTCAAATGATCTAATAAAGACAATTCTAAAAGCACCAAAGTGATGTATTGCAATACTAACACAACTTATATAGAAATCTATGTGTACACCTCCCATTTCAGAGTATATTTTAAAACAATTTGTTTTCAATTCCAGATATTTTATTTTTTGCCAAATTCTTCAATAAAGTGTTACTCATTTCATTGTCATAAAAAGCGCTTTGAATGTGTGCCTTAGTGAAATAATAGAAAAAAAATGAAGGCGGTACTCACTATATAATGGTGCTGAGTTATATGGAAGGCATCCCAAATACATATAAGAAAATATACCAGCACTGCCAATTTCTTCAGAAATCCAAACAGGCAAGATGTATTGTATTGTTATGCTTTACGGATTCAGCAGGCTTTCTCAAACACAGCACCACGGGGAACTCCAGGTAACTATATGGAACGGCCAACCAGGTAATAAAAAATAAATAAAGTAAAAGAAAGAAAATTGGAATAAAGCAGGAGTATTATACTTGGAGTCTCTCGCGTGGCTGTAAAACCACTTCCTGGCTGTTCATTACCTTCATACATATTCACTGCTTCCACCAGCAGTCCTATCATCTGTGATCGATTGCGGTCAGACCGCGAACCCACCCTGTTTACAGCGTGTCTAACTGCTTGGAATCAGACACACTGTCTGCATGTCTATAATGACCTGTCCAGTCCCGATTTTAATACCAAGCCATGATAAAGCTGACAGCTGGGGGCTGGTATTCTCAGACTGGGAAGGCCCATGGTTATTGTGCCTCTCACAGCCTAAAAATAGCTGCCTATAGCCTCCCAGAATTGTCACATCCTTTAGATAAGACAATGAGCATTTTACTTTGCTCATCCCAATTGGTGTGGTGACAATGGGGGTAATATAAGAGGTTAATGACAGCTCACAGCTGACACTAAGCCCTAGTTTAGTAATGGGAGGTGTCTGAGACCCCCACTCCTTTACTAATCTGTAAATGAAAAGAAATAAATACAAGCACTGAAAAAATAATTTATTTGAAACAAAATACTAAAAACCCACCCTCTTACCCCCTTTTTTTAACCTCCAAAACGGCCAGGAACGACGTAATCCACACGAGGTCCCATGAAGATTCCGGCTCTGCTACACTAGCCACAGAACATGACCGCCTGCTGCAGCTGCAGTCAGAGACTGACTTAGCGGCAGCTGTGAGCAGTGACGTCACTGAGTTTATGTTCCCACGGGGCCCCACCTGTGACCGCAGGTAAACTAACCTCAGGTGACCTCATTGAACTCAGTGACCTCACCTCAGGTGAACTCCAACCTGCATCTCCTGGCAGAAAATTGTTTTTTTTTGCCAAGAGATGCAGATTTGATGCTGAAATTTATACACCATATTCCTGCACCAAATCTGCATCTTCTGGCAAAGAAAACACTTCAAAACACAATGCGCTTTTGATGCGGTATTGATGTGATTTTTTTTTGCCAGGAGATGCAGATTTGGTGCAGGAATATGGTGTTTAAATTTCAGCACTAAATCTGCATCTCTTGGCAAAAAAAAGTGTTTTTCTGCCAGGAGATACAGGTCTGTAAACTCGGTTCACCTGAGGTGGCGTCACTGAGTTCAAAGAGTTTACCTGCGGTCACAGGTGGGCTACAGTGGGAACCTCCAGCTGTGACCGCAGATAAACCGAATCATGTTACTGCTCACAGCTGAGGCTCAGTCAGTGTCTGCCTGAAGCCACAGCTTGTGATCATGTTTTCTAATTTGCCCATGCACTGTGACTTCAGTATGAAGCAGTCATGATTGTCGTGGGACCTCGTGTGGGTTACGTTGGAATTGGGTGTTTGGTGTTAAGAAATTGAAGAAAGAGGGTTTTTTTTATATTTTATATTAAATAAAAGATTTTTCAGTGTTGGTGTATATTTCTTTTCACTTATAGTATTAGTAATGGGGGGTTCTGATAGACCCTCCCCCGTTACTAATCTAGGATTTAGTGACAGCTGTGAGCTGACATTAATCCCTTTTATTACCCTGATTGCCTTCCTCCGGTGGCAATCGGGATGAGCCAGGTAAAGTGCTGGGATTGTGACATCTAATGGATGCAAGAATTTTGGACAGCTGCTGCCTTCTTTTTTTAGGCTGGGGAGGGCAATAACCATGGGTCTCGCCAGCCTGAGAATACCAGCTGTCTGCTTTTTCATGGCTGAGTATCAAAATTGGGGGGGGAAACTGCATGCCGTTTTTTAAAATTATTTATTTAATTATTTTTTTGTTTTAAAAGTTGCATGGGGTCCATCCTATTTTGATACAAAGCCAAGATAAGCACACAGCGGGGGGCTACATCCTGTAATTGTATGCTTTATATGCACTCAGTATCACAATATTGTGGAACCCTACACCAATTTTTTTATTTATTTTTACACCACTATAGACAATCAGTGTGTGGCACGCGGTCTGACTGCAGTCAATCAAAGATGATGGGACTGCCACAGGGAAGCAGTGAATATGTATGAAGGTAATGAGTGGACACGGAAGTAGTGTAAGGCTGGGGCCACATGGGGATTACTGCGATCACCTCGCATGACACTTGGCTCACGCTGGCAGTACAGCAGAGCCGAGTGTCATGCAAGTGTCCCTACGACTGAGGTCCGACCATGCGATCGGACCTCAGCTGCTGGGGGCGGGCCAGCTCTGAGGAGGGGCGGGCTAGCGCTGAGGAGGGGAGGAAGGGTTTTCTCTCCCTCCTACGTAGCTGGCTATTGCCATTCTTGCACTGCACTCTCGGTACACATGTGTACTGCGAGTGCAGTGCGATTTTTCTCTCGCCCCATACACTTGCATGGGTGCGAGATAAAGAGTCTTGCATTACACCTGCAGCATGCTGCGATTGTTTTCTCGGTCCGATTAGGGCTGAGAAAATAATCGCTCATGGGTGCTGACACACAGGCTAATATTGGTCTTAGTGGAATGCGTTTTTTATTTTTTTTTTATCGCACTCCACTCGCACCGATTTTCATGCCGTGTCGCTTAGGCCTAACAGCAGCAGAGGAGACTTGGTAAGTATAATGAGCCTTCTCTAATCCCCCTAGCCCTTTCTACCACCATTTTAAAGTACAATATTCAGGTACCCAAAGGCTTATATGGGGATCAGCGTCTGGCTAGATTTCCGGAATTCTGGTCCTGAATCATTTTTTTTTCTCATTATAAAAAAAAATCCATTTGGATCTGCTAGGAAATTTTAAACTGAAGTACATAAGAATAATGATTAGAATTATTAAAAGGTACTTGTCATTAGATTTTTATATTCCAAACAATTGCCATCTATATAAAGGCGCTGTAACGTTGACTACAGTAATACTTTTATAAATCTCGGTTTATGCTTTAGAGTAACATTGCAGTGTGGTGAGCACTGGTCTTTGCTTTGCTGCCCCTCTTCCCTGTTTTCTGTCTTGGGGAATGATGATACTAGATCTCAAGTGGGTGAGGCAGATCACTGAAAGAAGTGTGATCCGTCAATCAGTGACAGCAGGTACGCTGGGAATAGTGAAGAGAGGCAGCATAACTTTAAGTGCAGTGCTCGTGTTCTAGTAGCTCATTTGTATAACTACTTAACAATAAATTTTCCTAAATGATAAAAACCCATGTTCCTAAAACAACATTATGGATATAATCAGCATTACAGCACCAAACGTGGGTATGTCCATGTGGAATCTGTGATATGTGATCTGTCATCCGTGATTGCACATGGACGTATACTTACCTGTCCCCGTTCTTGCTGTCACTGGTGCTGAACTCTTCAGCTTTGCTGTGTTTCTGACCCTGCTGCAGCTACTTCCGGGTCAGCTGTGCCTGCATATATGAATATGCATGACCATAACGAGCCAGCTCTGAAGCAGCAGCCAGCAAAGGTCGGAGACAGCGTCGCTGGAGAAGGTGAGTATAAAATGCTTTTTATTTTCAGTATCCGTGTTTTTATAGTACGTGTTTCACGGATCACACCATAGTGTGGTACGTGGGACATCAATGATGCCAGAAAAAAACGGATATGTCTCCGTGTGTAGCACACGAACTCGCGTGTACGCCCACGGAGACATGGTCAGTGAAAAATCACTGATGTGTGCACTGACCCATTGATTTTAATGGGTCTGCTTATGTCCGAGATTCTGGTACGTATAAAAACTAGTACATGCGTACAAAAATCACTGACGTGTGAAACAGGCCTTACAAAGTTGGTATTAGTTTGGGGTATAAAAATCTGATGACAGGTTCCCCTTCAATTAAATATTTAGTATGAAATTCACCTTTGATTTCAGAGAACCCCTTTAAAGGGAACCAACCACCAGGATTTTGCAATATGAAGTTAAGGCAGGGCCATACTGGCACTAGGATGCTGAATCCAGGCATACCTTTTATTGAAAGATCGGATGCTTGATTGCTGAAATATCTTAAATCAAAGTTGCAGAAATGAACTGCACTTTGATTGACATGTGCATTGGGGACGGGCCTTTGTGGGTTGGGTCCTCGGTGTATATTCCTCCTCCTGCATCCTCTATGGCATGCCCCCTTTTCTTTTTTTAAATATCGCACCACGCTGCCATTGCAACTGTTGGCGGTGCTGGTGTGCCGCCCCCGCGTCAGCAGCCGGGCTGCTCGGATCCGGATTCCCGGTGGCTCGAGGGGTGTCCGGACCCGGGGGGTCGTGCGGCCACTCCAAAAAAAGGGATATTTACAGGGGATGGTGTATTTGAGAGTTCGTGACGCCACCCGTGATGTGTGGTAAGGTGGAGTACCACCGCTGCAGCTGGGAGTACCCGGTGGCGATGGAGTGGGAAGCCAGGTGTTTAACCCCTCCACGGGTACGGGGGAATGCCTCGGGACTCGGTGAGGGTGACTGGGATGTACCGTTGGGGAGGTAAGGGTCACTTGCGTACTCACTCAGTCCAATAACGCTGACACCGACAACTTTAGTAAACCAAAGCGCTGCACACCGCTGCCGCTGAGGGGGAGAACGTTTGGGTCCCATTCCTGCTGGTGTTGCCTGTTGATCTGTGACCTTTCCTTTGGCACTTTGTTCTCTTCTGGTTGGTACCTATAGGCTGAAACTAATCGGGTCCCGCTCCCCAGTATAACTAACTCAGGGAGATTGCTCTCAGGGTTCACGCTTGGGATTTTCTGGACCGTATGTGTGGAAAGTCCTATCCCCCTCGTTGCGCTAGTACTCCAATTTTGGAGTGAGTGGAGAGCGGATCTTGAAGGCTCCGTTCTCGTTGGGTAAATTGTCAGGTTGCCTGAAGCTACTCCCTGACCTGGGGTCCACGTACCCCGTCGTGCACTGGTCCCAGCACGGTGATGGTACAAGGCCGCCGGCTATCCTCCATGACAATACTGTGTCCCTTGTCACAATCCCCTGCGACCGGGGTCCAGCTCCTTCCAGGCCCAGACCAACGTCTGCTACCTAGTACTTCCAAGGAGCCCGGCTTCTGACCTCCTCTCTCTTTCACCTCCAACTCTACACTCTCCTCTTCTCAGACTGACTGACTCCTGACACTCCTGACCTCCCCTTAACCAACCCCCCACTTGGACGACCCTATTCCACTCAGGCCGTCCACTGGTGTGTCTGGTGGGTGTGGTGCAGAGTGCTCCTAGGATTTCGATTAGCTGATTTTTGGCAACACCATTAGTTAGGGGACCCGTAACCAAGGAGGAGGAGGATATTGCACATAAGTGCAGATTGCACAATACCCTGTGTCGACTTGATAGGCCAGGGCGTCACACTGGCGCATTGCCACAGTACTAATGTCTTCATTAAAATGGCCCCGGAGTCCGTGCATGAGTGTACTGCAATTCCATTGCCATTTTATTGACGACATTGCGGAGAAGACCATGAGTGGCAGGGGCGCATGTGCAGATGTAAAAAAAAATCTGCGCATGGTCCGATGCGGCTCATAGTCTTCTCCACAGTGTCTTCAATAAAATGGCACCGGAGATTGTGGTACCCGCATGCACGGACTCCAGCACAATTTTAATGAAAACATCATTATTGTGGCAATGTGCACGCTCTGCCAACAGCAGCAATGGTGGCGCAATATTTAAATAAAGAAAAGGGGGAAAGCCATAGAGGACGCAGGAGGAGGAATATACACTGAGGACCTGACCCACAAAGGCCCGCATCGCTGTATACATCAATCAATGTGCTGTGCATTTCTGGAATTTGATTACAGATATTTCAGGAATAAAGCATCCGATCTTTCAACAAAGGGTATGCCTGGATTCAGGATCCTAGTGCTAGTATGGCCCTGCCTTTACCTCATATAGCAAAATGTTGGTGGTTGGTTCCCTTTAAATAAACATCTGGTGATTGGCCCACAGCTCCGCTGTATCTGTGAAATGGCAAAAAATGGTAGTTTCTTGCTAAGGCACTAAGAAGAAGGAAGCACAGGAAGTTTGTATTTGTCGCTGGAGATATTTTTCTGTATTCCCACGGCTTTGATCCCAATGGCAGATCCTAAGATTTGTTTCGGGTGTTCCTTTTGCCTCTTTAGTATCTGTACTTTGGGGAAGTCTTTTATCTGTAGCACCGATTGACTTCTGTATGTTTCCAGTTGTGAGCTGAAGGTGAAGACAAATTTAGACGCCAGCAGCGTAAAGTATTTTCATATAATTTATAGGAATTTGGAACTCTGGAATACGACTTTCTTACCTTGTGGGAGGGCCTATAAACACCTATGATGCCAGTTAAGAGCTTAAATAAAGGGAAAGGTCATGCTGAGGCTTGGTTTTAGGAGACATTGCTATTAATCTTGCTGAATGCTGGCTCCAAGAAATATCCTGCTGGTTCTTCGATTAGACTGAGCGGATTCTTACTTCAACATTATTTGGTCTTCACAGCTATGACGGGGAGATGTGCCTGCGCCTTGTTGGTGTCTGGCTGTGACTAGGCTCTTCCCGCACCTGCCGTCATGTTTCTGCTGGACGCAGAGGTCTTGCTCTCTACTCATTTCATCCACTGTGTTATAAGCCTCCGAAACCCTCAGCTTGTAAGTCTGCAATGTTATTCGACAGCTACTGCAGGTGGCAGGACGCTCAATTGCAAAAAGCTGTGTCCTTGTCTGTGTCCCTAACTCACTTTTTTATCTTTGTGAAAGCGGAGGAACAGAAAGCCTTTCCATGTAGGACCATAATTACTAAGCCTAGGTTGTTATTTAATCAATTCCTGATTACAAAGAAGTGCATTGTGGCTGCAAATTGAACATCTTTCAGTGTATATAATTTGAAGACCATTCTCCTCTACCCTAAGTGACCTATTATTACATTTTAATGGGTTTCTGTGATGTAAATATTGCTTTTTCCATTTCATTTTTCTCTCTCTCCCCTTTTTGTCTGTAATTTTCAGTATCTAGAATCTGCCATGAAGTACATGCCCTTCACTTTTAACATGGGCATCTGTTCCCCAAGTGTATATCTGTTTAAATCTGGCAAGTGTAATATTAATTTCCCACGATGAATACTTGGTGTATTTTGTATAATACTTATTTCTGTGTGCAAAAAAAAAAATCAGTTTACAATTCCAGCAAAGTGGATGGGAGTCATATAAATTTCATGCACACTGTGCTTTTTATTAGGCTAGGTTCACATTTCCGTTGTTTTGCATCAGTCACATGCGTTGCTTGCCGCATGTGACTGATGTGTTGTACAACGGATGACAAAGAACAGAAATCATTGTCGGACTCCGTTGTGTGCGGGGGCGGAGTGCGAGGGGACGGAGCCGAGCGGGGCCGTGGCACTGAGGACGTATCTTGGATACCAGCGTACACCGCTTAGCGCTGGCTCCCTGCACATGTAACCACTGTAAATATCGGGTAACTAACCAAAGCGCATTGCTTGGTTACCCGATGTGTATCCTGGTTACGGGGGTAGGGAGCCAGAGAGAGCATGTGCAGCAAAATCCTACGGATTGCGCTGCTCAAAAAACGTTACAGGCTGCGTTGCTCCCACCCGGCGGTCAGTTAAAAAAAGACTGACCGCGACGCAGCGGATGCAACGCAGCATCATCAGTCGCAATCCGTCACTAATAGAAGTCTATGGGGAAAAACTGGATTCCTGCAAAATATTTTACAGGATACCGTAGTTCCTCAAGGCGACGGATTGTGACTGATGCAAAACAACGGAAGTGTGAACCTAGCCTTACGCTGCAGAAACTGAGCTGCGGTCCACGTCTTGATGTAAATATGCATTTTTTGTTGACTTTCCTCATAGACTTGAATGAGATAATGAAATTCCACAGATATGCATACATGCTTTTTTTTATATATATCACTTTATCAATAAAGTTTTCTGAAAGCAAAGTAACACGAAGTATGGAAAAGCAGTTTTATATAAATCAGGAGAGATCAAAAATAGATAAAAACTGCAACTGAAAAAACACTAAAAATGCATGTACAAAAAAGTGATATAATTTAGCTAATTGGGGAAGAAGTCCTGCAGAAAATCTGCAACATCAAAAAATCAAATACTCATCCTTGGAAACTAGCCTAATGCGAGTTGCATGCCGCGCTTGTTCCCACTGTCTGGCATATATGCTCAGAAGACATACAGTCATAGACAAAAGTTTTGAGACTGACACAAATTTTGTTTTTCATTTAGTCTGGAGTTATAATTGACATTTCATAAGTTCCTAAATTTTTTTAAAGGGGTTATCCGGCTTATTTTGCTCATTTTTTTTATTTCACTATTGGGCTACATAGGGGCATGTAGGTTGATAGCAACTGCCTATCTTTCCTGCTGTCAGCCCCTCTCCCCGTGTCAGAGCAGTCATGTGACCGCTCCTGCCGGGATTTTGCTACTTCCTGTGATGTCACGTCGACAGGAGCAGGGCCTTTATTGACGGACATCACAGCCGACGTCAAGTTATCGCCATGCTGCTTAGTGGGGCAGGTACAGTGCATCGGAGTCCCCACCCCTTTCCCCTGAACCCTCCCAGACATTCCATAGTGCAGTGGTCTCAAAGACGCGGCCTGCCTTCAGGCCCACAGCCCCCTTGATGATCGCTGCCTGTGTTGGGGGCTGTGCAGTCAGCGCTTTATTTCAGATGACAGATTTCCGGGCGCTGCGCAAATACGAGCTCTCTATACAGCTACTCCAGTGATCAGCCGCCGGCCAATCAGAGGCTAGCAGCTGATCATTGGAGTAGCCTTATAGAGAGCTCGTCCCTGCACAGCACCCGGAAATCTGTCATCTGATGATACAAAGCTCTGTCATCGCCTGCACCCGAAGCATTTATCAAGGGGGCTGCGGGCCAAAAGAAGCAGGAAACAGTGTATAAGAGAACCAGTGACAGCCGTGCAGGGGCTAGAAATAGATCTCACTGGAGTGTCTGCTCATATCATGCAGTGACCAAAACCTGTTCTTTGTTTCACGACCGACATGTCCAAGCACCTGCAATACTCAACTGAGTACCCAAGCACCCCGATGCTCGTTCGAGTACCGAGCAGTGCCAAGCATGCTCGCCCATCACTAATGACAAACCATTTATGTGGTCTTGTTGGCCATAGTTGCTCAGTGGTTTGCACTGTTGTCTTGCTGCACAAGGGTCCTGACATCATATCCGACCATGAGCATAATCTGGATGGAGTTTAACACACAGATATTTCAGTTGGCTTCTCATAAAATCATCCTAATTGTGTTTGACCAATTATATTATGAGCGCTATTGGAGACAGGGACTGGTCACAGTAGTGAAAATATCTTTATGGCACTGCTGATTACATTGGTCCTGTGCATACTTGTCGTGATCGTGCATGTTCATGATAAAATATAAAATCTTAACAAAATATGTTATTTTTGATGTACCAATTTCAGTCTTCCCATCTTTCTTAGAATTTATTATTGAACTACCAGTGTCAATTATGCAAAAGTACAATATTAAATTCCCATTTAAGTGACATTTGAAGCGGTATGAATGTGTTGGCGTGATCTAGATAAACGCAGTTCATTAAGACAAATGTGCCTTTAGTGTCCTGTTGGGTTTAAAATTGAGTGCTGCTAATGGGAACAGTGGGAAATTTAAACCTCGGCTTCCAGTGGTAGGTGGTAATGTTTAAAAATGAAAGTATTGCAGTATTTATTACTTTATTTTTGCATATTTCATTCTTATTTTGTCTGCAGGCAACTGAGCAATCATCTATGAAACAGTGATCAGACCGTGCAGTGACACATTAAGACATCTGTGTCCAACTAGAAACGCCTCATGTGCATCATTTTTTTCAAGTTTGATCCCCGTCCAGTCTCCAAAAATGCTTACAGGTACATAAATCTTTCAGCAGAGGCACCAAAATGCTATGTAGAAATGATTTGTGATTTGTTGGGTGCTATGGTGTTCTGTGCCAAATATTCCTCCCGACCTCCCATGAAGAGTATTATATTGTCTGTGAAAAGATGAGTACTTGGTTGTCTGTTTCCTATTTTTATACCCTAAACACCTCCTGGGACTGCAATTGTCTGTATAATGGCTCTACTACTACCGTGTTTTTCCAAACATAAGACACTGTCTTATTTTTTTGCCCCCCAAAAAAGCACTAGGGCTTATTTTTGGAGGAGGTCTTATTCTTGGAGAAACACGGTTGGGGATAAGTTTACCCCCCAAAAAAGCAGACCCCCCCACTTCCCAGGAGACTCATACTCACCAGACCAGGACTTCTGCGTGGTTCCCAGGTCCTCCTGTGATCTCCGGTCGGTGCTGCACGCCGTCCTACCCTGCTGCTAGCTGACACGCTGACACACACAGCAGATCGCAGCCACACACAGCAGATCACACACACAGCAGATCACACACAGCAGATCGCAGATATACACAGCAGATCACACACAGCAAATCGCAGGCACACACAGCCGATCACAGATACACACATCCGATCGCAGGCACACACAGCCGATCACAGATACACACATCCGATCGCAGGCACACACACACAGCAGATATACACAGCAGATTACACACAGCAGATCGCAGGCACACACAGCCATCACAGATACACACATCCGATCGCAGGCACACACAGCCGATCACAGATACACACAGCCGATCGCAGGCATACACAGCCGATCGCAGGCACACACAGCCGATCGCAGGCACACACAGCCAATCGCAGGAACACACAGCCGATCGCAGGCACACACAGCCATCACAGATACACACATCCGATCGCAGGCACACACAGCCGATCACAGATACACACAGCCGATCGCAGGCACACACAGCCGATCGCAGGCACACACAGCCGATCGCAGGCACACACAGCCGATCACAGGCACACACAGCCGATCACAGATACACACATCCGATCACAGGCACACACAGCCGATCATAGATACACACAGCCGAACGCAGACATACACAGTCGATCGCAGAAAAACACAGCCGATCGCAGGCACACACAGCCGATCACAGATACACACATCCGATCGCAGGCACCCACAGCTGATCACAGATACACACATCCGATCACAGGCACACACAGCCGATCACAGATACACACATCCGATCACAGGCACACACAGCCGATCACAGATACACACAGCCGAACGCAGACATACACAGCCGATCGCAGAAAAACACAGCCGATCGCAGGCACACACACAGCCGATTGCAGACACACACAGCAGATCACACACATCACATCACATCCAGCACTTACGGCAGCAGGGAATGAAGCAAGTCACGTGTCCGGCCGCAGGTCCTGTTCGTTGCGCTTCACTGCCCTGCCTCTCAGGATTCTCCCGGCGAGAAGAGATCGGTGTCGCTAGATGAGGTGAGTGTGTATGCGATCCGATGTGTGTGCGATCCGATGTGTGTGCGATCCGATGTTTGTGTGTGTGATTTGATGTTTGCGTGTGATCCGATGTTTGTGTGTGCGATCTGATTGTGTGTGCGATCTGACTGTGTGTGAGATCCGATGTTTGTGTGTGAGATCTGGTGTGTGAGTGTGTGTGTGAGAGAGATCTGGTGAGTGCGGGTGTGTGATTACTGCAGGTCCTGCCGCTCAGTGTCGGGTGAGTGTAATTGCCGGGTGCCGCTGTGTATAATGAAGTGTCCTGTAGTATCTGTAACTTTTTTAGCTGCAGGGACACTTCATTATTGATCCGCGACTAGGGCTTATTTTCGGGGGAGAGCTTATATTTAAGCCTTTCTCCGAAAATGCTGAAAATCCCTGCTAGGGCTTATTTTTGGGGGAGGTCTTATTTTTGGAAAAACACGGTATATAGGATAATAAGGGTCACAGTGGACACACTTGTCTTGTTCCTTTATACAAGGAAAAGGTATGTGACAAAAAGCCAGGTGTCCATATAATAATATATTAATATATTGATTCATTTATCTAGCAATATTAATTCCACAGCGCTTTACATACATTGGCAACTCTTTCCCCATTGGGGCTCACAATCTATATTCCCTATCATGTATGTTTTTGGAGTGTAGGAGGAAATATAGAAAAAGCAACCAGAGTGGGGAACCCCAAAACACGTTTATCAAGTACTACACAGGGATAACGAATAGATATAGCAAACTGTGATTAAAACTTAACCTTTAATAAACCCTTAAAAACCGAGTGTAAACAAATTGTAACCAACACTCAAGGTGATTAAAAACCATACAAAATATGTAAAGCATACACAGAAGTCATGTTCATATGACATATAGTCACTCAGAAAACACCTATAGGTATGCCAAACAAAGTACATGATTCAAGGATATACGACCACTGATAGGACCATCTATTTTCATACCCAGTGGGGAGAAAACAATGACAATGGGACAGGTATAATTACCATACAGATATAAATAGGGTCCTACAACAAAGGTGGGCATAAGGAGACCACACTCAAAAATAAAATGCAAAATGGATTGTCACCCTATGGGGGGCGTTGCACACTACGACATCGCAGGTGCGCGATCTCTGTGTGGTCAAATCGAAATTGACGCACATCCGGCGTCACAGTCGATATCATAGTGTGCAAATCCTTTTTGATACGATTAACGAGCGCAAAAGCGTCGTTATCATATCATCGGTGTAGGGTCCGAGATTTCCATAATGCAGGTGCAGCAACAGGTACGATGTAGTTCCTCGATCCTGCAGCAACACACATCGCTGTGTGTGAAGCCGCAGGAGCGAGGAACATCTCCTACCTGCGTCCCGGCTGCAATGCGGAAGGAAGGAGGTGGGAGGGATGTTTACATCCTGCTCATCTCCGCCCCTCCGCTGCTATTGGCCGCCTGCTGTGTGACGCCGCACAACCCTCCCCCCTTAGAAAGGAGGCGGATCGCCGGCCAAAGCGACATCGCATGTGTATTGCAAATATAAAAATGGCTATTTTTTGAGTCTATACATTATGTTAAACTAGAACATATTGATTAGTCAGACAGACGAAGTGTACATGGTTACAAAATCTTGTATATACTTAAGGATTTCTGTGTGTTTGTCTTGAATATACAGACAAACAATATATCCATTTACCTAGCTCAAATACCTGATGTGTATTCTTGGGAGACTTGAATGCTGTGGGTTTATTACCCCATTGTCTGATGTGTGGTGTATCTCTGGTTCATCTATGCCCAATGACTGGCCATCAAAGGGCATGGATCAATAAGACTACAACACATTAACTTTAAGGCTTGTAATATTGTTCAAGCCTTTTTTAAGATCAGCTGAAGTATAGCACAGACAGAAGCTCGTGTTACCTGCACCGTGAGACGTCCGGTCAGTGATGTCCAGGAGTCTCTGTCTATGTCATGCTTCTCTGACTTCCAGACAGATGATGTCCAAAGCTCCTTGGTGATGTAAGTATATTTAACTGTACTTAACCTTTGTATGTTGATTATACAAAAGTGTACGCAATATCATATTTTTCCTTTAAGTTTGTATTTCATATTAACCTTTATAATAAAATTACTTATTTGCCTTCTTTAAAGCCGTATCTGAACCTTAGTGTTAAAAATATAGCAAAACATTTGGCGCTGCGAGCAGGGTATACGCAGAAGGCTTTGAGTATTTTTGTTAGTGTGATATTGCGTAAAATATGCCTCTTTTTAAGAAAAAAGTGGTTGTGAGTGAATGCATTGAGATTCCAGGTTGGGAACAGACTCCCTATGATATTTTGGCAACCAAGTGGTCGCATAGTGTTGGTTTGAGTGAACCATGGGACAAATGTTTGAAAAATGCTGAACCTGTTGATGTGGTTGAATGCTTGCAGAAAGTGAAAGTGGAGAAAGGTAAAGAATTGGGCGCTGTTGGTAGGCGTGGATGGATCCTGTTGTCTGCATATAGAAAACAGCATGAGGAAAAGATACGTATGGTAACAAAAGTTCAGGAATTAGAGAGACAGTTGGGTGAGGTCCAGACAGCATTGGTTACAGCACAGTGTCAGAATAAGTTGTCAGTGGACAAATGTGATGGGTATCAGCATGATGCAGACAAGTCTGCTGTATGTATAGAGCAGTATAAATACAGAAAGAAGAGAGGGAAGGAGAATAGAACGGAAATTGCTTTGGCCATAGCCAAAGCAGGGACAGAGGGGAACTCAGATGAGTGGAATAGTGACGTACAGAACTCATCTGATTCTGAAAACGTCACCGACCCAGAACAGGAGGATGAACAGGTCAGTGGGGAGAAGGAAATTGATCCTCATCTTAACGCAATAAGAGTTCATCCTATATACCATAGACAAGTTTTAGAAACAGTTAGAGGTAAACAGAACAGAAATATGGTAGAGGATTGCAGTCAGCTTCATGATCGTTTTTCTTTAAAGCCGTATCTGAACCTTAGTGCTAAAAATATTAGCAAAACAGCATGGCAGGTGAGTGCATGTGAAGCTGGCATAGCGATAATGTTCGCTTCGCCAGCAATCACAAGATATCGCTGCTGCGACAGGGGTGGGGACTATCGCGCTCGGCATCGCAGCATCGGCTTGCGATGTCGCAGCGTGCAAAGTACCCCTATCAGTTGTGCAGGTCCACTTTAGCTGGCGTCCCATCTGTTCCAGTCAAAAGAAGGGAAGATCAAAAGGATAACATAGCTTTCCCTAAATGGGGAAACGCTCGCCCTCCATCAATTTCTCCCGCCCTTACTAGGCAGCCCACATCTGGCCCTGCACCGTGACTGCCCCTCATAAATGCCCTGGTGTCTCCCTATGCGTTTCACCACCTCTGGATCATCAGGAGAGATACACACACCATATAGAGGAAAAGGGGACTAGGACTATTCCTTTCTATGATTTAATCTGGGTAATGATAAAATATAACTTTTATTAATACGTTAAAAATTGGGGAAACATACAAACATGAAAACCTATCCCACCGATATAGTATGGCAAATAATTGAAAAGATTATATAAGCCAAAGGACCTATTAACCTATATCAGTAAGGATGAAGAGAGCCAACTAATGGAACAAATTAATACCAATTAGTAGATAACCTCTATGTAAAGGGTGCCAATGAAAGCTACAACACTCTAAATTGACGGAAATTAAAAAAATTATGGCCCTTGGAAGAAGGGGAGGAAAAATGGAAACAGAAAATTGGGGTGAAGAGCTTAAAAAAATAACTGAGCGCTCATTAAGACAGATCCGTTCAACAGACCAAGAATTAATTCATACACAGTATTACAGAGCCATACAGCACTGGGACAGTAACGAATGGTGAGAATATTCAGAGAGACCATATTCATAGAGAATATTCAGAGAGACCATATTCATAGAGAATATTCAGAGAGACTTCTTCTGACTGTTACTATGTGGCAGTAGCACTTGGGAGACTATCTCCTATTATGACTGACAGTATTGTTCCAGTTCATTAAGACTGAAGCTGTCCATGTCAGCCTTAATGAAGGGGTGTGCTGGAGTAAGATATTCCTAGTTTAGTAACAGGCACTGGAGTAGCATTTTCTGGTGTAAGTTATGTCACAACTTTTAATGAATTTGTTGGCTTTGCCACGTCTTGTCCCGCCTGAGCTCAGCACTTCTAGGCAAATCTGGATGAAACTGATGTGAATAAGTTTTCTCGAAAACAATTTGATGAATCTGGGACCAATGGGTTTTTATCACTGCACATGAACTAAGGCGGGCTTTCCATGCTGCGACATTGCTAGCGATGTCGAGAGCGATAGCACCCGCCCCCGTCGTACATGCGATATCTTGTGCTTGCTGCCATAGCGAACATTATCGCTACGCCATCTTCACACGCACATACCTGGTCGGCGGTGTCGCTGTGACCGCCGAACAATCCCTCCTTCAAGGGGGAGGTGCGTTCAGCGTCACCGCGACGTCACTAAGCGGCCGGCCAATAGAAGCGGAGGGGTGGAGATGAGCAGGACATAACATTCTGCCCACCTCCTTCCTTCCGCATTGCCGCTGGACGCAGGTAAGGAGATGTTTCTCGTTCCTGTGGCTTCACACACAGTGATGTGTGATGCTGCAGGAACGACAGACAACATCGTATCAGCAGCAGGAGCGACATTATGGAAATGAACGACGTGACACAGATCAGCGATTTTTGTCACTTTTTTACGCTCGTTCATCGGCGCAGATAGGATTTACACGTTGCGATGTCGCTACCGGCGCCAGATGTGCGTCACTAACAACGTGACCACGACGATATATGCGCGATGTCGCAGCATGTAAAGTACCCCTTACACTCAGTCTGTGGAACCTTGGATTAAGAGTAACTTGGTTTGAGAGCATTTTAAAAGACAAGCAAAGCTTTTTACAAATTTGTAACTTGGTTTAAGAGCAATGATTTGCAATAAGAGCAAATCCTCACTGTGCACTAATCCGGTTCGGTCCTTTCACCACGCTCTGACCCACTCTGTACATAACTTTCTGTACATATGTAATGTATACATTAAAGGGGTGGTTCACCCATTTTTTTTTATTTTCTGTAGGAGTTATACTTACCTTTCTAGGCGTCTTCTCCATTGGCTTGTGTTTCCATTTCTGGCACTGAGCGGCGCTATGCTGCACGCTCAGTGCCTATCACATGACCCCCTGGAGCTGTGGCCGCCAGCATCCTCTGAAGTCCCGGCATTTCCGGGCTCTCAAACAAGACGGGTACGTCACAGGATGCCGGCGCCACTCAGATTGAGTGACAGGGCTGTGGGCGGTGACTACCGCACGTCACAGCTCAGCATCGAGGGGAGGATCCGGAGGAAGTCAGTGTGGAGCCGGAAGCGTCCTGCAGATGGAGAGGAACGGGGCGCCAGTATGCAGTACAGGGGGGGGGGTTCTTCAGCTGAATCCCCCCTGCACGTAAGTATGTGATCACACTGTCCACCCGCCCGCTCTGCTGCGATGTCAGGAGAGCGGCCGGTGTCGGGCAGTGTGATCATCTGCTCCTCCCAGCAGCAAGACACTGACAGGCATGTCACCGCTGTGCTCTGCCACCTGTCCTGCTGCATGGGACCAACTGTCTGAACTCTGTCACCTGCACCACAAGTCACAGAGTGGAGACAGTTGGTTACAGAGCACCTCTGCCCCCCCCCTCTTCTTTCCCCACTCTCTTCTCCCCCCCTCTCTCTCTTCTCCCCCCCTCTCTCTCTTCTCCCCCCCTCTCTCTCACCCCCCCCTCTCTCTCTTCCCCCCCATCTCTCTCTTCTCCCCCTCTCTCTCTTCTCCCCCCTCTCTCTTCTCCCCCCTCTCTCTCTTCTCCCCCCTCTCTCTTCTCCCCCCCTCTCTCGTCTCCCCCCCTCTCTCTTCTCCCCCTCCTCGCTCTCTTCTCCCCCCCCTCGCTCTCTTCTCCCCCCTCTCTCTCCTCCCCCCTCTCTCTCTTCTCCCCCTCTCTCTCTTCTCCCCCCTCTCTCTCTTCTCCCCCCTCTCTTTCTTCTCCCCCCTCGCTCTCTTCTCCCCCCCTCGCTCTCTTCTCCCCCCCTCGCTCTCTTCTCCCCCCTCGCTCTTCTCCCCCCCTGCTCTCTTCTCACCCCCTCGCTCTCTTCTCACCCCCTCGCTCTCTTCTCACCCCCTCGCTCTCTTCTCACCCCCTCTCGCTCTCTTCTCACCCCCTCGCTCTCTTCTCACCCCCTCTCGCTCTCTTCTCACCCCCTCTCGCTCTCTTCTCACCCCCTCGCTCTCTTCTCACCCCCTCGCTCTCTTCTCACCCCCTCTCGCTCTCTTCTCACCCCCTCTCGCTCTCTTCTCACCCTCTCTCGCTCTCTTCTCACCCTCTCTCGCTCTCTTCTCACCCTCTCTCGCTCTCTTCTCACCCTCTCTCGCTCTCTTCTCACCCCCTCTCGCTCTCTTCTCACCCCCTCTCGCTCTCTTCTCCCCCCTCTCGCTCTCTTCTCCCCCCTCTCTCTCTCTTCTCCCCCCCCCCCCGCTTGCTCTCTTTTCCTCGCTCTCTCCTGGCGTGGTCAGTACAGAAATCTCTCCATCGTGGAGGGGTGAGAGGGAGTAATAAACATGGAGTCCCTACTGTGTCTGTGTATTTATTTCTAATAAAGTATTTTTCTCTGTGTGATGTCTTTTTTTTTTTAAAACCCTTTGTTGGAGATTCTTAATGGCCAGGTTAAACTTGGCCTGACATTAAGAATCTCGGGCTTAATACCAGCTGGTAAAACATAGCTGATATTAACCCCTTATTACCCAGCGTGCCACCTGCCACCAGGGACACTGGAAGAGTTGGATACAGCGCCTGAAGATGGCGCTTCTATGAAAGCGCCATTTTCTGGGGTGGCTGCAGACTGCAATTCGCAGTGGGGGTGCCCAGAAAGCTTGGGCACCCTTCACTGTGGATTCCAATCCCCAGCTGCCTAGTTGTACCCGGCTGGACACTAAAATTAGGCGAAGCTCACGTCATTTTTTTTTTTTAAATTATTTCATGAAATTCATGAAATAATTAAAAAAAAGGGCTTCTCTATATTTTTGGTTCCCAGCCGGGTACAACTAGGCAGCTGGGGGTTGGGGGCAGCCCGTAGCTGCCTGCTGTACCTGGCTAGCATACAAAAATATGGCGAAGCCCACGTCATTTTCTTAAAAACGTTTTCAGGGAAAAACCTTTATAAAAAAAAAAATGCTTCCCTGCATTTCTATTTCCAGTGAAAGTAACACCAAGCAGCGGGGGCTAGCAGCCAGTAGCTGCTTTGGTTACCCTTAGCAATAGAAAATGCAGCGGGAGCCCACAAACAATGTGATTTTTTTGTTTTTTTATTTTTAATGAATTTTTTTAAAAAAAATCGGCATGGGCTTCGCCCATCGAGCACCAGAGCATTTTACTTCTCATTCATCCCAAGTAATCAGATGACTCCAGTGTCGGCCGATTACTTGTTCTGTGTCCCCCTGCATCCATCGCAGCGTGTACGGGCTGTGAGGTCAGCGGAGTGGAGACAGTGACATGCTCTGCTCTGACACATAGTGTGCTGCATGTCACTATCTGTCTCCACTCTGGGACTTGTTGTGCAGGTGAGAGTGTATACAGTTGGTACTATGCAGCAGAAATCACAGAGTGGGGCAGTTAGTCACAGAGTGGGGCAGTTAGTGACATGTATCATCCGGTCACCTGCACAACAAGTCCCAGAGTGGATACAGTGACATGCAGCACACTATGTGTCAGAGCAGAGCATGTCACCAACTTGCTCTGCTCTGTCACCTGCGGTGCTGCATGTCACGTTTTTGCCGCAATTTGGTGCCTTTTTTGCTGCGTTTTTGCTCACTGCGTTTTTAATCAGTGCACAATGCCATTAAAGATTGTTGATGAAAATAAAAAAAGTTCTGATGTCATTTCCTTATTCAAAATGTTCATTGTATGCAGGAGAGCAGACAGCAGCTGCAGAACTACAAGGCTCAGCATCCTGCATCCAGGACTGTATGCAGTTTTTTACCCAAAAAGAAAAAAAAAATGACATGGGCTTCGCCATATTTTTGTATGCTAGCCGGGTACAGCAGGCAGTTACGGGCTGCCCCCAACCCCCAGCTGCCTATTTGTACCCGGCTGGGAACCAAAAATATAGAGAAGCCCTTTTTTTTTAATTATTTCATGAATTTCATGAAATAATTTTAAAAAAAAAATGACGTGAGCTTCGCCTAATTTTAGTGTCCAGCCGGGTACAACTAGGCAGCTGGGGATTGGAATCCACAGTGAAGAGTGCCCAAGCTTTCTGGGCACCCCCACTGCGAATTGCAGTCCGCAGCCACCCCAGAAAATGGCGCTTTCATAGAAGCGCCATCTTCTGGAGCTGTATCCAACTCTTCCAGCTGCCCTGATGCCGGGTGGCTAGCTAGGTAATAATGGAGTTAGGGCTAGCTGTATATTATCAGCTAGCCCTAAGCCCGAAATTCATGGTGTCACGCCAATATTAGACATGGCCACCATGAATTTCTAGTAATGATAAAAAAAAAAACAACACACAGAAAAATATTTTTATTAGAAATAAAACACAACACAATTAGTGACTCCATCTTTATTGAAATAAACCCCCCTCCGCAGTAATCCTGGGTTAGGGTCCCGCGCCGTCCAATCAGGATCCAATATCATCTGATCGGTTTGCTGGAAGGCAAAGCGATCAGATGATGTGTCAGGTTAAACTACGTGAATCACATCACACATCAGCTAATTGTATAAAAGCCGATTATACAATCAGCTGATGCATCAGTGCAAAAAAAAAAAAATACTCACGTCTGTGCTGATTACCGGCAGCTCCTGGAGCGGAGTCTGATCCTGGCCCATCACTGCAGCAGCTGCCGGTAATCAGCTGATGAAGTCCCCTGACGGCAGGATCAGCTGATAGCCGGCCGAGCGCGAAGAAGCCGGCGAGACTACGACCAGCTGATGCGTCAGGTGACTGCATCAGGTGATCCACCGCCAGGTCCTGCAAGCTTCGTTCATGCACCGGGGAGACTGCACACAGCCGAAGCGGCGGGACAGGGGCTGGAAGCAGGCATGGCACCGGGACCCTGCAGACAGTAATCCTGGGTTAGGGTCCCGCGCCGTCCAATCAGGATCCAATATCATCTGATCGGTTTGCTGGAAGGCAAAGCGATCAGATGATGTGTCAGGTTAAACTACGTGAATCACATCACACATCAGCTGATTGTATAAAAGCCGATTATACAATCAGCTGATGCATCAGTGCAAAAAAAAAAAATACTCACGTCTGTGCTGATTACCGGCAGCTCCTGGAGCGGAGTCTGATCCTGGCCCATCACTGCAGCAGCTGCCGGTAATCAGCTGATGAAGTCCCCTGACGGCAGGATCAGCTGATAGCCGGCCGAGCGCGAAGAAGCCGGCGAGACTACGATCAGCTGATGCGTCAGGTGACTGCATCAGGTGATCCACCGCCAGGTCCTGCAAGCTTCGTTCATGCACCGGGGAGACTGCACACAGCCGAAGCGGCGGGACAGGGGCTGGAAGCAGGCATGGCACCGGGACCCTGCAGACAGGTGAGTATGACATACACACACACATACACACTCACACACACACACACACTGTATATACACACACACACTGTATATACGCGCACACATACACACACACTGTATATACACATACACTGTATATACGCGCACACACACTTTCTTCCCCTGGCTGTGCAGAGCTGCTGCTGTCTGTGTGATTGATGATCTCAGTGCATCCACTGGGAAGAGGCAGGGAGGAGGGTTTGGGTGGGAGCAGAGTGGGTGTATTAGACACAATGGGTGTGTTAGATAAGCCAGACACCGCCCTAGAGCCACAAAGAATTCTGGGACTTGTAGGAACTGAACACAGGAAGTCAGAGGAGAGATTAACCCCATCAGAGCTGGAGCCAGCAATGACCCTGTGCTGCTAGTGCACAATAAAAGGTAATTTTGCTGAAAAAACATAATAGATGTGTTGAGGGGCACATATTAGCAAGATTTATCAGAAAAAAAAAAATCGGTTTTGGTAACTGGACAACTTCTTTAATAATGTGTACTTTCTGCTATCCAGTATAGCACATTGCATGCACTGTAATCTAATTGCCTGTGCAGTATTCCTACCATACATTTGGCTTAGTTCTGCCCTTATTTTGAGAATAGATTAGGGGTATGTTTTTTTTGTGTATTGTACTAGAATAAAAATGGTCATATTTATACATAATTTTCTCTCTATAGTGTACCTCCCGCACACCAGCAATATTGTAAGCCAATATGCAGTTTAATTTGCTTTATATGTTTTTTATTTTACTGTACAGTACTTTGTATGAGTGTACTATAATAATTTTATATGAATACAGTACATTATTTAACATTACTGTAATAGGTTTGTATAAATATAGTAAATATTTTTGGGTTGTGGAATGAATTGTCTGCATTTCAATTATTTCCTATGGGAAAATTGGCTTTGATATAAGACTAACTTGGTTTAAGAGCACACTTCCGGAACTAATTATGCTCGTAATCCAAGGTTCCACTGTATGTGATAAAATTATAGGTTTGTTTTAGACAGCAGAGAGCTGAGCTCATCCAGATTGTCAGCTGCATATCCAGACACCTCAGAATACTCTTAATATCTGGGTGTTGTAAAACAAAATTCAATAGAGCTGATCCCCCATGTGATATCATGAAGTTGGAGTATAAAGCTGGCCATACACATTTGATAGCTGTCGGACGGACAAATGTTTGGCTGACAGCTCTCTCTTCTGACTCCCCCATACATAGGGTGGATTGGCTGAGCCGAGCGATCCTGCGTTCTCTATGAGATAATCGTGCTTTACACGCTACGACATCGCTAGCGATCTCGTTAGCGATGTGGCATGCCAGATCGCAGATAAGATTTGCCGAGATCGCACATAGGTCATTTTTGTAGCGCCGGTCACAGGTGCGATCTTGGCAAATCGTATGTGCGATCTAGCGTGTTACATCGCTAACGAGATCGTTAGCGATGTCGCAGCGTGTAAAGCACCCTTTACTTCTCTGGCAGAGGCTTAGCATCAAACAGTAGGATCAGCTGTTGAAACTCATCCGGTGGGATCCTTCACTCCCCCCTGGGAGAGTTGAGAGGTCAAAAATAAAGAAAAAAATGACAGTAGGATTTTTTAGTCCAGTATACAAATTTTATATTCTTTTTATTGTTTAATTTTATAATTTTTCTTCCATATTCATAGTTAAAAAACAAAACAAAACACTTCCGTGAATAAAAATAGACAATAATTAAACGTGACTGATTTTCATATGTAAGGTGCATCCAGCTGGAATTTCACAATAAGAAGAAATGTCCATTTTCAATAAACACAAGAAATGCTGACGAAGGGTAATGTATCCACAAGTCTGGAAATAATACACCTGTCACATCATAGTTTGCATTGTGCGGTCAATTCAGTGCGGTCACACTAAAATGGGCTTGTTCAGCTGACTTTTTTTTTTTCTAATATTTATGTGGGCTTTATTGGTTGTTTCATCTTCTTCTGTATTTTGTTGATACACTGTTGTATCTCTTGCATGCCTTGTATGTAAGGTTTGATATCTTGCGATACCTTGTGCATGTTTTACTGTCTTGTATGTTTATTTTATTCTAGGTTCAAATGAATATGTGAAAAATCAGCCGATTATCATCTGTATGCCTTTCATGTATCATCCTTATGTCTGTTTCTTACATCCATATGGCATCCGTTTTCTATGTTAATAATAAAAAGGATGCTATACATACGCATGATTGATTTTTTTGTGTGTCCCCATAGACTTGAATGGGCATGTCTCATCCCAACTATGGAAGAAACTAGTGCATATTGCAAATTTTAGCACACGGACATTAAAAACTCTCATCTGAACAGCTTTGGTCAGTGTGCTATGCGATTTTAACACGACAGCACCCGTCTGTATAATGTAATTGTACGAAGCCCTAATTGTGTGAAACCATTTGTAAATCAATCAGAATATCCTGATGCCTGAACTACCTCTATCTCTCTTCTTGTTCTCCAGCTACAATTTGTCGACTTATGCGCTTTAATTGTTGACAGGTGTAGGTCTCTGTTGGGCAACTAGATCAGCTTTTATAGGGCAGAGACTTGCTGAGAGATGTCTCTTCCAAGTAGAGAATATTTGGGCTAGACATTATCTACCCGGTGTGCCAGAGCCAAGTGGATTGAGGAGCCTGTCCAAACAGATGGTCCAACAATGTATGAATAGCAGGAGCCACAAAGAAAATAATATTCACAGTGCTCCTTCGATGGGACATATGTCCTCTAATCGTTGTTGTTTATGTATTTATTTTTTAAATACAACAGTATAATGCTTGTGATTACGTTTTATAACCTCATATACAGTTTATAGATTCTGATCTGATAATGAATCTAAAGTTTGGAAATAACATCACGCTACTCACTGATATTTACAGCAATATACTCATGAACAAAGACATCAGAATAAACTAGAAAATCCCCATGCTAAACCGTTATTCGCTGGTTTCTCTGTGAGTTTACATCTACTATTTGTGTAACTAGCTATAAGATATCCGTATAATCTCCCAAAAAATCTACAAATTGACCTTCAACCTAAATGTCATTTAAGAGACGCTATTGTACACTACAGTACATAATTATGTGTCTATGCTGCCTATATATATTATTAATATATTGGAACTCTATCTCTGTTTGGCAACTGCTCTTCCCTTCAGTAACTCCTGCTTACCTATTTTGTGTGGAATATTTTTATCCCTAAAACAAGTAATTGCATCGGAAGGCTATGTGCGCACGCTGCGTTTTTTGCCGTGCTCTTACGCATTTTTTGGGTGCAGTTTTGGTCTCAAAACTGCATGAATTTCCTTCCCCAGCAAAGTCTATGAGATTTTATTTTTGCTGTCCGCATGTTGCAGTTTTTTTGGCTGTGTCTTTGTGGTGACCACAAAGATGCAGCATGTCAATTCTTTTTGCGTTTTTCACTGCGTTTTTCACCCATTGAATGCATTGGAAAAAACGCAGCAAACGCATCAAAACGCGCAAAAAACGCATGCTTTTTTATGCATTTTCCTGTGGGTGCGTTTTTGTGCATTTTTTTGGGTCAAAAACACTGCATCTTTGTGGTCAGAAAAAAAATGCAGCATGCGCGCATCGCCTAATGTGGGAAAAAGCTGTCAGGCAATCGGTAGAGTGGGGTGGGAGCCCACATATCATTCTTTCTAATCTAACTTTTGGCCTCACATCAGATTGTTCACTGTTTGCAAACGTCAACATGTAATTTCTCAAAAAGACCACTGAAATCAACCTGGGTTGTATATGCAGTGGGTTGATAGGGGTTGATAGGTACAGCTGAGTGTGCTTTTGTGTTGGGTGAGACAGCTCCTGGTGGAGCCGTGTGTGTGTGTGTGTGTGTGTGTGTGTGTGTGTGTGTGTGTGTGTGTGTGTGTGTGTGAGAGAGACAGCTGAATGTGTGGGGTTGGGTGAGACAGCCGATTGTCCACGTTTGTGGTGGTTGGGTGAGACCGCTTCTAGAGGAGCCAAGTCTGTATGTGGAGTGGAGTTGAGAGAGACAGCTGAGTGTGAACGTGTGTGGTGATTGAGTGAGACAACTCCTAGAAGAGACAAGTGTTCATGTGTGTATTTGTGAGTCTGTGGGGTTGGGAGAGGTAGCTGAGTGTGTATTTCTGTGGTGGTTGGGTGAGACAGCTCCTAGAGAAGCCAAGTGTGCATGAATGGGGTGTAGTTGGCAGAGACAGCTGAGTGTGCACATGTGGGGGGGTTGAGACAGACCGCTCCTAGAAGAGCCAAGTGTGTGTATGTGTGGGGGGGAGAGGGTTGGGAGATACAAGTGTGAGAGGAGAGCTGAGTGTGCACATGTGTGGGGGGTTAGGAAGAGACTGCTCCTAGAATAGCGAGTGTGCATAATTGTTTGGGGGAAGGTGGAAAAGAAAACTGTCAGAGTACCTGAGTTGTCATGGGTGTGGATGGGGATTTGAAGAGCTAGCTCTAGGTGTCTAATAAGTGTGGCTAGCCCTGAAATAGCTCATGCTTACTTTGCATATTTTTTTCTTATTGTGTATAAACAAATTATCCAAGAACTTGAATACAGATAAGTGGTCTTTTCAACCAAATAAATCTTGTTTTTTTCTGGGTCTTAGAAAGAACAAAGTTGGTGATAATGTTACTGGGAAAAGAAAACTAAGACTTAATAGAGATTAAGCCCATAACGTATTAGCGATAACACAAGTCAGGTCAATGGCTTCTGTAGTTCATTATTTACAGCAACATGGAGCTTCATGCAGAATGGTTTTCTTATAATTACTTTTGGAATAATGGGGAATAAGAGATGAGGGAAAATAATCTGATAACAAGCGAATCCTTTCAATAATTAAAAAAGAGAAATTGCTCAGGAACATGGGCCGTTGAATAAAATCACTTCATTTGCCCTTTAGTCACCTGTATTTTCTGCACACATTGTCTATCTGTCAGTCTCACATTTCCCTCATTAGCTGCTGGGAGATTAGCAATGGCTGGGATTTCCCAGGACTGTAGTAAATTAGTTTTCAGCTATCCTCTGAACTGCGTACACTGACATATAAAGAGAAGATATTTTTTTATTTTCAGATGTCCATCAACACGCAAAAGGCAGCTCTATGGAAAGTTTATGTTAAAAATTGAAGTGTACTCCTTATGTACATTGGCTGGAATTTTAGGGCACTGTATTGGCTATATGTCCCAAAACCTGTTTTATCTGTGTAGACTTCAAGCATTTAACGGAGTTATCAAACTGATAACGTACTTTTTAATTAATAGTTCTTGGAATAATAGTAAGTCCAACATTTAGTTGTGTTTAAAATGTTCTTGTGTTTAGATAATCTTATAAATGTGCCCTTGCTATACAGTGCTGGCCAAAAGTATTGGCACCCCTGCAGTTCTGTCAGATAATACTCAGTTTCTTCTTGAAAATGATTGCAATCACAAATTCTTTGGTATTATTATCTTCATTTAATTTGTCTTCAATGAAAAAAAAAAAATTGTCATAAAGCCAAATTGGATATAATTCCACACGAAACATAAAAAGGGGGTGGACAAAAATATTGGCACTGTTTGAAAAATCATGTGATGCTTCTCTAATTTGTGTAACTAACAGCACATGTAACTTACCTGTGGCACCTAACAGGTGTTGGCAATAACTAAATCACACTTGCAGCCAGTTGACATGGATTAAAGTTGGCTCATCCTCTGTCCTGTGTCCTTGTGTGTACCACATTGATCATGGAGAAAAGAAAGAAGACCAAAGAACTGTCTGAGGACTTGAGAATCCAGATTGTGAGGAAGCATGAGCAATCTCAAGGCTACAAGTCCATCTCCAAAGACCTGAAAGTTCCTGTGTCTACGGTGCACAGTGTCATCAAGAAGTTTAAAGCCCATGGCACTGTGGCTAACCTCTCTAGATGTGGAAGGAAAAGAAAAATTGATGAGAGATTTCAACACAAGATTGTGCGGATGGTGGATAAAGAACCTCGACTAACATCCAAACAAGTTCAAGCTGCCCTGCAGTCCGAGGGTACAACAGTGTCAACCCGTACTATCCATCGGCGTCTGAATGAAAAGGGACTGTATGGTAGGATACCCAAGAAGACCCCACTTCTTACCCCGAGACATAAAAACGCCAGGCTGGAGTTTGCCAACACTTATCTGAGAAAGCCTAAAACGTTTTTGAAGAATGTTCTCTGGTCAGATGAGACAAAAGTAGAGCTTTTTGGGAAAAGCCATCAAAATAGAGTTTACAGGAAAAAAAAAGAGGCATTCAAAGAAAAGAACATGGTCCCTACAGTCAAACATGGCGGAGGTTCCCTGATGTTTTGGGGATGCTTTGCTGCTTCTGGCACTGGACTGCTTGATCGTGTGCATGGCATTATGAAGTCTGAAGACTACCAACAAATTTTGCAGCATAATGTAGGGCCCAGTGTGAGAAAGCTGGGTCTCCCTCAGAGGTCATGGGTCTTCCAGCAGGACAATGACCCAAACCCACTTCAAAAAGCACTAGAAAATGGTTTGAGAGAAAGCACAGGAGACTACTAAAGTGGCCAGCAATGTGTCCAGACCTGAATCCCATAGAACACCTGTGGAGAGATCTCAAACTGGCAGTTTGGAGAAGGCACCCTTCAAATCACAGGGACCTGGAGCAGTTTGCCAAAGAAGAATGGTCTAAAATTCCAGCAGAGCATTGTAAGAAACTCATTGATGGTTACCGGAAGCGGTTGTTCACAGTTATTTTGGCTAAAGGTTGTGCAACCAAGTATCAGGCTAAGGGTGCCAATACTTTTGTCTGGCTGATTTTTGGAGTTTTGTTTGAAATGATCAATGATTTGATTTTTGTTTCTTTCTTTGTGTTTTTTCATTGCAAGCAAAATAAATGAAGATAATAATACCAAAGAATTTGTGATTGCAATCATTTTCAAGAAGAAACTGAGTATTATCTGACAGAATTGCAGGGGTGCCAATACTTTTGGCCAGCACTCTATATTGTGTTATTTGAGTCCAAGCATGCAGGGCTGCTCCAGGTCATTGTTGGCATTTATCACAGCTCCTGACCAGGGAAAAAAGCATATAAGAGAGTATATAGATCACACATACACTGGTGAGTAAAAGGGTAACAGTTAGTGATGATCGGACCTGTGGATGTTCAGGTTACCATGATTCCCAAAAATTCTATCCCACATTATTTCTACCCACAAATATTCGATTGTGTTGAGGTCTGTGGACTGTGGAAGCCAATCTAGTTCATGCTTATTGAACTATTTTATCGCCAACCTCGACATATGCCTCAGGTCATTGTCATGCTGAAACATTGTCATCCTCTTCATACCCACAGTAGTCGAGTGTGCGAAGTAACTCATCTCTTAGGATAATCACTTATAGCTCAGCATTGAGACCACCATCGATCCAGGTTAAGTATACAACGACTTTTGCTGTTAAACAACCCCATATCATCAGATTTCCTCCACCGAACCTGACAATTTCTTCACAGCTTGAACCAACTCTTCTTATGACTATATTGAAGTCAAGGCTGCTTCACCTTTCTTGGGGCCACATTTCTAGAATTGTATAACGTGCGTCGCACGGTGCTTGCATGGACGTCTGTGGACGTCTCACTATTATGAGCATACGAGCAACTTGTGGTGAGCCGATTTGTTGATGCCGATATTGTGCCTGGCTTTTGAATGGATAGACAGAGTTCATTTCGTATTCTTCCAACTGTCATGGCATTCACATGATGCAGTTTGGCAATTTTCTTGGCTGACAGACCTGTATCGATGAGCTAGATGATGCTGTTTCTCTGCTCTGTTTGTGTCAGAGTTCCGGGATTTCCAGTTTTCTTTTGAAGGATCTTGCCCTTTGTTAACATGGAGTTTTCTGTTCTGTTGCCCTACTTCCTGTTCATCTGTTTAAAAGCCCGCCCCTAAGCTTAGTCTAGTTGCCTGAGTATACTGCTTCCTGTGTACTCCTGCCCTGCTGCTCTCATCTCCTGATTGCTGTTTGGATCCGGTTGAAACACCTGACACCAGCTCTGGACTTCACCTCTCATCCAACTGTGCTCGGACTCTGTCTGCCGTCTCTGGTCAGCACTTCTGCCCGGTCCCTTCCGTTCATATCCACCCTAGGACTCACATCACGTACGGACATTTTTTGGACTATATCTGTTGCCCTTTTGTGTCCCGGCTGCTGTACATTTGGGCCTTCTGGGGTGATTGCCGTACAGCCCCTGTATAGGGGTTCGCTTCTGGCGGTCTCCCTGGGGGAGTCCAGTGCGCGGCCCCGGGAATTCCCCTTTGCTCTGAACCCGGCAGGTATTTACTGTGTTTATGTTCCACTGTGTATATTCTGTTCTGTATACATATTGCGGTTACATATTACTGTGTATATTTTGTTCTGTTTACATATTGCGGTTACATATTATTGTGTATATTCTGTTCTGTGCACATACTCCGGTTACATTTGATAAAACGTCTTTTGTACCAAGAACTCGTCTCTGGTTGTCATTGCCCTAACGCAATCGAAATCCTCAGTACATACAATAGTATTACAGTTTGTGTATATATTTGTGTTTCTTCAGATATTTTGTTATATCATGCCTGATGAAGAGACCTAAAGCCCGCTTTACACACTACAATATATCTTACGGTGTCTCGGCGGGGTCACATTGTAAGTGACGCACATCCGGCATCGTAAGGTACATTGTAGTGTGTAACAGCTACGTGCGATTGCGAATGAATGGTAAAACGTTAATCGCATACACGTCGTTCATTCCTCATGAATTGAACGTCAGGTGGTTTATCGTACCCGGGGTAGCACACATCGCAGTTTGTGACACCCCGGGAACGATGAACAGATCTTACCTACGTCCTGCAGCTCCCGGCCAGCAATGCGGAAGGAAGGAGGTGGGCGGGATGTTTATGTCCCGCTCATCTCTGCCCCTCCGCTTCTGTTGGCCGGCTGCCGCGTGACGTCGATGTGACACCGAACGTCCCTCCCACTCCAGGAAGTGGACGTTCGCCGCCCACATCGAGGTCGTATGGATGGGTAAGTACGTGTGATGGGGTTAATCGTTTGTGCGGCACATTCAACAAAATTGAACATGCCGCACATACGATGGGGGCGTTTACGATCGCATACGATATCGTATGCAGAATCGTAACATGTAAAGCAGGCATAAGGACTCTCGAAAGCTTGCTCTGTAACATCATTTACTTTTATTTTAGTTACCCATTAAAAGGTATTAGAACTACAAGATTATTATTATGTTTCCCTCACTGATAGCAATCAATTAATTTTCAACTGGCTAACACGGTACCAAAACTTTTTTCTTTTAACTAAAAAAAGCAGTCATTTTGATGCAGTGCTTACTTTGAAGTCCTTGGTATACATGAGCTGGAAGCTAACCCCATCAACTTCCACTGACAGATTTCTGTCTAAATATTGTAATAGGATGAATGCTTTCAAGCAGTGACAGTCGACTAACGCCCAGGAAATGCATGCAAAACTCAGAGGGCAGCATAAGTGTGATGAAAGAGCCCTTCTACAGGAAACTTGTCATGTTAAAAATGGTCAATATAGCACAAGAATATCTTGGGTCAAGCTAATTATTAAGGGAATGTTTCCTAATCCATAAATTCCCAAGAGCAATCTATTATATGAAAAGGGAGACTGATATATAAAGCCCCCTAAAATGGATCTGGCACGAGGAATAAAATGCATATAATTTTTATTAGTTAATAGAAAATGAAGGATGAGCTTTTTGTTATGCACTTACCTCACTCATACACTGATGATGGGAATAATAAAGTGTACAATACCCACACCCTACTGGTCCTTGTACAGACTAAAATAAACCCTAACCATGCAACTAAAAAACACCCCCTCTGACCTGGCTCCCTAAAAGGCCATTGAAGGGTTTCTCATACCACCTGAGGAACCAGAGGAGAGACCGCTATACACAGCTAACAAAGAAAGGGAAGGTGTACAGAGGTATATGGGTATCCAGGTTGAGGAAACTTAAAGCACATGCACAGTGGGAAAAATGAGAATAATAAATGAAACAAGGATAACATCAAACCAAATAAACTGAGGTGAAAGGAAAGGTGTTGAGAAGGCAGACAAACAAACACAGCATAAGAAATACCAATAGATTTCTGTCTATCACGGAAAATCCCATCGCTGAAGAGCTGGAACTTCTTAGCACTAAACCACCTAGAAGTATAGCCAGCAAGGAAGTGTAGGGAAGGGACAATATATGTGTAGCCCCACCCAGACTGTTAGAGGGCAAACCAAAATGGGACATTGGAAAACACCTGAAGAGAATAAAGCCCAGAAAGAAAAAATGAAGGCAATAGGAACCATCAGCATTAGACCTGAAAAGAAAAGTACCTTAGCCCAGAAGACAGGAGTACCGACCGTGGAGCAAGAGGTCATTGGGTCGAATTCCCAAATCAAGCTATGACACGGATTAAATTAATATACATGGTTGAGGGAAAAGTTTAAGTAAAACTTGCATTTTAGTCATTTAAATCCCTGGTGTTTGTATGGAGATAAGTCTAATTGGCAGTCCTATTCAGTAATTGACAGTTTTCCCTGTATGTAGAGATAACTGTCAATCACTGAGTAGAACCGCCCACTAGACTCATATGCATACAAATATCACAAATTTAAATTTACTAAAGTACAAGTTATACTGAATCTTTTCCAACAAACCTATGTATAATTCTCCTCAGCTTCACTTCAGAGTCAGACTGCATTCACAACGTGACAGGTTCACATTAAGGCTATGTGCGCACTTTGCGTTCTCTGCAGTGCGGAAAAGAACGCACCCTCTGGCAGACTGGACACTGCATTTATAAAATAAAATGCATCCACAACGCATGCATTTTGGATGCTTTTTCCATGCGTTTTGGATGCATTTTTGACAGTGCGTTCCCCCGGCAATTCAGCTCTGCTACATGCCGGCTGACAGCCGACACAGACAGAGTCGCGCGATGAGAATGAACTCGGGTGAACTGCACCCGACTTCATTGTCATACCGCAGCTCTGTCTGTGTGTGGCATCCCAATTATCATCTTCACCGCACACATCCCGACATTACTGCCGACATCCCCCGCACACATCCCGACATTCCCGCCGACATCCCCGCTCACATCCCAACGTTACCGCCGACATCCCCGCACACATCCAGACATTACCGCCGACATCCCCGCACACATCCTGACATTACCCACACATCCTGACATTACCCACACATCCCGACATTACTTCCGACATCCCCGCACACATCCCGACATTCCTGCACACATCCCGACATTCCCGTCGACATCCCCGCACACATCCCGACATCCTCGCACACATCCCGACATTACCGCTGACATCCCCGCACACATCCTGACATTACCGCCGACATCCCCGCACACATCCTGACATTACCGCCGACATCCCCGCACACATCCCAACATTACTGCCGACATCTCCGCACACATCCCGACATCCCCGCCGACATCCCCGCACCCATCCCGACATCCCCGCACACATCCTGACATTACCGCCGACATCCCCGCACACATCCTGACATCCCCGCACACATCCCGACATTACCGCCTACATCCCCGCACACATCCCGACATTACCGCCGACATCCCCGCACACATCCCGACACTACAGCCCTCATCATCACCGCACACACACACCGGCATTACCTCAGTGACGTCCCCGCTGACAGCGCGATTTACTCCAGTTGCTGCGTGGAGCTCACAGGAGCAGCGGTGTTCTACGGCCGCTCCTGTCAGCTTCATGTAGCAGAGCTGGTTTCGTCGCGGGACCTCTGGATTACGCCGGACCTGGAGGGGTATTTGGGGATTTTAATAAAGTGGTGAAAGAGGGTGGTTTTTTTTGTCTTTTATTCCAAATAAAGGATTTTTTCGGGTGTATGTGTTTATTTACTTTCACATACAGGTTAATTATGGAAGGTATCTCGGGGAGACACCTGTCATGATTAACCTAGGACTTTGTGGCAGTTATGGGTTGCTGCCATTAACCCCTTATTACCCAGATTGCCACCGCACCAGGGCAATTCGGGATGAGCCGGGTAAAGTCCCGGGACTGTCGCATGTAATGGATGCGGCAATTCCGGGCGGCTCCTGGCTGATATTGTTAGGCTGGGGGGCTCCCCATAACGTGGCGCTCCCAATCCTGAGAATACCAGCCTTCAGCCGTGTGGCTTTATCTTGGCTAGTATCAAAATTGAGGGGGAACACACGTCGTTTTTTTTTTAATTATTTATTTATTTATTTTACTGCACGATATAGACCCGCCAACCTGCGGCTATGATTGGTTGCAGTGAGACAGCTGTCACTCAGCGTGGGGGCGTGTCTGACTGCAACCAATCATAGGCGCCTGTGGGCGGGGAAAGCAGGGAACACGAGATTGTATAATGAGCAGCCGGCATTTTCAAAAGAGGAAAAGCCGCCGGACCAGTGTGAACGCCATGCAGCGCCGCACTGGTGATCGGGGATCAGTGAGTATGAGTGAGGGGGAGAGACCGACCGACAGAGAGAGAGAGAGAGAGACACAGACAGAGCAACCAACTGACAGAGAAAGAGACTGACCGACCGACAGACAGAGGGAGATTCACCGACATCCACAGACAGAAATTGACCGACATTGACAGAGACTGAAAAGACCTGCGTTTTGCTTGTCAAAAAAGCATGCGGAATGCAACAAAAATGCAGTCCAAGTGCATTTTGGTTGCGTTCTGACCCACATCGTTGATTTCAATAGGTGGAGAACGCAGCTACAACGCACAAAAGAAGTGACATGCTGCTTTTTTTCCCCAGCGATTTTGGGCATCCAAAACACTGCGTTTACAAACGCAGCGTGTGCATTGATTTCTCGGCTTTCTCATAGACTTTGCTGGGGAAGCTGAACGCATGCAGTTACACTGCAGTTCAAAATGCAGTGTTTCCGCAGGAAGAAACGCAACGTGCGCACATAGCCTAAAGTCTAGAACCTGTAGTGTACCATGTGTACATGTGTATGCCGCTGGAGTGTACGCTGTTCTGTACTTAAAATAGTAATAGGGGAGAATTACTGCTATTTTGTGTATGAGATATCACTGAGCACCAGGCACATATTTATCTGGCTGTTTTCTACATACTATATTGCTGCAGACCACTCTGCAGAGCTGTAGTTACATCCATTATGTCACTCATCCTCTTCTAAGACCCTTTGAACATCCTTTTATCTTCAGTCATTGCTGACTCCCTGCTCCTTCCTAACAGGAGGTCAGCATTTTGCCTGTGTTCAAACAAATGCTAGAGCTGACTCCTTTATCAATTCTCCAGGAGACAGATAAAGTACATCCCATGTAAGCCTGGCAATCACAAGAGTTTCCAGCTTGCAGCTTCAAAAGCTAGAAATTAGCAGATTATATCATGGATCAAAATATATTACCCTTCATGGCTGAAAGCTAGACAGCGATGATTGTATCCATCTTAATTTGTAATAGATTTTGCCGTGAGTATTGCTATAGCATGAAAATCTAACAATACTAGTTTCCGCTCGTATGTTTTCCTTCCTTCTCAGTTGTATTAATAAATGTTTTAGCAAGTTCTCTCTTTATAATGTACCTGCCAGTGTACAAAGCGAGTGCCATTTTATTCAATGCACACACAAATAACCTTGGAAGCCCTTTGAGAAACTTATTAACTGAACAGGCTGCTAAGATCATCAACTCAAATATTTATTTTTTCTTGGATTTGGTCGATAAGCACCATCTGTCCAACTTTTGACTGCTTTGAATGTCCCCCAACTAAATCTGGCAGTCATTGTGAAAATTATAGTAAATGTTTATAATGTTATTTGCCAAATAACCAGTTTGATGTGACCGGTTATCAGTTGTGTACATGATGATTGGTAGAAATCACTTGTTCATGGCCAGCTTAAAGGTGTTGTACATCCTCTACCCAAAACTGAAAAGCAGCAGGGATGGTTTAAATGTAATAAAATTATCTGATCTAGTCCCCACTAAATATGATAGCAAAAATTATTTAATGATTTATGCTAGGAAATCCATCCTTCTGAATTGGAAGCCCCCAAGGCACCTTCAATGCATCACTGAGCACAGTTGGTGGATGCAATACTGCCTGTGTACAAACGGACATGCATGACTAGAGGGACCTAAAATAGATTCCTAAAAATTTGTGGTCTATTACTAAATCCATTGTTCAAGGGAACCTGTCAGGTGCAATATGCACCCAGATAAACAAGCACTTCTGGTTGCATATTGCAAATCTCTACCTAACCGTCCCTGTATCTACCAGCATAGATGAAGAGATCTTTAGAAAAAGTATTTCTAAAGATTATGATATGCTAATAAATGCAGGGACTAGTCACAAAGGTGTTAGTTCCTGCACTCATTTTTCCCTCTTAGCAAGTTAGCATGCCCACAAGTGCGTGCCAATATGCTATTCAATGCCCAGCATCATCAGCGATGATGCACGTACCTGTGTCCGTTGTCTCCGATTCAGAACGCTGGGCTTAGAGTCAGTACGCATGATCATAATAACTATGAAAAATATTGGTCTTCAGATAATTTTTGGCTCAATCTAGACGTTTCAACTAATGTGTCTTGTTCAATGGTGGTCGGGTTTCAGCCTCATTTACTATGGCCATGAGCACTGAACTCCTTGTCCTTCTTGGTACTCCACTGAGGTTGCAGTTCTGGAATATGACAGCAATGGAAGAATGGGTTCCTGGTCATTTCACATTTGATTCTCTTCAAACATTTTGCAGATAATTTGTGTTTTTTTTCTCAACCCATGATATCTGATTCTGTTGATTATATTGACTATATGCAAGAACACTTTTGATGAATCTGCTATTACACCCCAAACAATCTTATCAATTTCAAGAGTTCTATTCAATTATTTAAATAGATAATTTAAAAAAACTGTGTGCTCCACCTTTTTTTCTGATAACCAGGTAAAGTAAAGCTGGGGGCTGGTATTATCAGGGTGGGAGAACCATGGTCATTTGGCCCCTCCCAGCCTGAAAATAGCCCACAGCTTCCCCTGAATTAGTGCATCTATTAGGTGGGCAACTTCCCATTAACATATGAACATTACCCGGACCCAAACTTGTGCGCACTTTTTTTTTAGTCCGTGTTCAAGTCAGAGGCCCGGTTACCCGGTGTTCGGTACGAAACTCGAACTTTACTGTTCATCCCTACTTTTTGCTAAATTATACTTAATAAGGAAAACAATTTTGTAAGTTGCATTTCATTAATTGCATTTTACCATTTTTTTAGACTCATCCTAGCAGCGAATAGAGATGAATTTTATCACAGACCTTCCAAACCTGCTGATTTCTGGGACAGCAATAATGAAATCCTTAGTGGTAAGTATAAATCAAGTAGCAGCACAATAACATTCTGTCTTTGAGTAATGGCTGCCTAAGTTATATTTATAGGGTTTTGCAGTTTATTACATATGTAACTTTTTTTTGTCCTACTTACAGGTCTGGACATGGAGACAGGGAAGGAAGGAGGAACTTGGTTGGGTATCACTAAAAGAGGGAAATTTGCAGCACTCACAAACTACTTACAGCCAAAAATAGATGTAAATGCCAAAGGCAGAGGTAAGACCAGGGCTGCTGGTAGATAAGTGTGTGTCCGTTTTTTTCTTTCAAAAGCATTAGGGTCTATTTTTTTTTTCTTTTTTCTTTTTTCCTGGTAGGACAACCCAGTTAACTCATTTCCACCATTTTTTGTAAAAGATTATCTCAAAAGAAATGTTACGGAGCACCCTTATAGTTCTTTATTACAAAACCCCTTTGAAGAAAACTTGATTTTTAAGAATTTATCAACATTTTAGGTTGATGGCAAAAATGACTGTATGAAATCTCTGGAGTGTTAATCTATATAGATAAAGGAAAACTGTCATGGAGTAGCTCTAGACTAGGGGTGGGCAATTAATTTTCCCATGGGGCCGCATGAGAAATTGGGATGGTTTTAGAGGGCCGGACTAATATAATTAACTCGGTTCTACATATATATATATATATATATACACACACACACAAACACGCATATATACTGTGCGTGTATAATATATATACACATACACACAATGTATACATACACACACAATCCCCATATACTACATCACTACACCCGCCACATACTACACCTGTAATATACATCACTATACACTACACCTGTAATAAACTACACCTCTATATACTATACCACTATATACTACATCACTACACCCCTATATACACCTGTAATATGCTACATCACTATATACTACACCTGTAATAAACTGCAGCACATCACTATATACTACACCTGTGATAACCTACATCACTACACCCCTATATACTACACTTGTATTATACTACACCCCTATATACTACACTTGTATTATACTACATCACTACACCCCTATATACTACACTTGTATTATACTACATCACTACACCCCTATATACTACACTTGTATTATACTACATAACTACACCCCTATATACTACACTTGTATTATACTACATCACTACACCCCTATATACTACACTTGTATTATACTACATCACTACACCCCTATATACTACACTTGTATTATACTACATAACTACACCCCTATATACTACACTTGTATTATACTACATCACTACACCCCTATATACTACACTTGTATTATACTACATCACTACACCCCTATATACTACACTTGTATTATACTACATCACTACACCCCTATATACTACACTGGTATTATACTACATCACTACACCCCTATATACTACACTTGTATTATACTACATCACTACACCCCTATATACTACACTTGTATTATACTACATCACTACACCCCTATATACTACACTTGTATTATACTACATCACTACACCCCTATATACTACACTTGTATTATACTACATCACTACATCCCTATATACTACACTTGTATTATACTACACCCCTATATACTACACTTGTATTATACTACATCACTACACCCCTATATACTACACTTGTATTATACTACATCACTACACCCCTATATACTACACTGGTATTATACTACATCACTACACCCCTATATACTACACTTGTATTATACTACATCACTACACCCCTATATACTACACTTGTATTATACTACATCACTACACCCCTATATACTACACTTGTATTATACTACACTCCTATATACTACACCTGTATTATACTACACCACTACACCCCTATAAACACCTGTATTATACTACACCACTACACCCCTATATACACCTGTAATATACTACACCACTACACCCCTATAAACACCTGTATTATACTACACCCCTATATACACCTGTATAATACAGGTGTATATAGGGGTGTAGTGTTGTAGTATAATACAGGTGTATATAGGGGTGTAGTATTATACTACACTCCTATATACACCTGTATTATACTACACCACTACACACCTATAAAACTACACCCCCCCATATACCACACCTGTAAAACTACATTCCCATATACTAAACCACTACACCCCAAATATTTGCAAAAGTTACCCCTCTCCCCCAGCCCCCCGCCTGCCCGCCCCCATTGTCCCCGCAGGTTACTAGTAACCACTGACCTCTCTTCTTATCGTTCCCGTCCTCAGACACCTCCGTACGAGCCCCCCGCTGAGCTGCTCCTCCTTCACATGGCCAGGCTGCGCTGACGCTGTATTCCTAGGAGCCCTCGCCGCTGCCTCTCTCCATACGGCCCCCGCCTCTGCAGCTTCTCCTGCCGGGCGGGAACTTTTCAAATGACACACGCGCGCCGTACTGACGATATCAGGGCGCGCGTGTGTCACAGCGAAAAGTGTCGGGCAAGGAACAGAGGAGAGATTCCTGCGTTCCGCTGCCTACACTGTGCGGAGCTTCAGGATCTGTCCTCTGTTTCCTACCCGACACACAGCGTGTGATGAGGGTCAGGGCCGGCTCCAGGTTTTTGTGGGCCCCGGGCGGAAGAGTCCCAGTGGGCCCCATCAACACGCAGACACACATACGTACACATACATACTTAAAGACAAACTCCCAAAAATACATATAGAACGGACACATCTATACAGCCATATACACTGACATACATAGATACACATTATACATGCCTAGAGACACACAGCTCTGCTGCATACATACAGACACACATAGCTCTGCTACAGACACACATAGCTCTGCTACAGACACACATAGCTCTGCTACATACATAGCTCTGCTACAGACACACATAGCTCTGCTATATACATACATAGCTCTGCTACATACATACACACATAGCTCTGCTACATACATACACACATAGCTCTGCTACATACATAGCTCTGCTACATACATACACACATAGCTCTGCTACATACATAGCTCTGCTACATACATACACATTGCTCTGCTACATACAGACACACATAGCTCTGCTACATACATAGCTCTGCTACATACAGACACACATAGCTCTGCTACATACAGACACACATAGCTCTGCTACATACAGACACACATAGCTCTGCTACATACAGACACACATAGCTCTGCTACATACAGACACACATAGCTCTGCTACATACAGACACACATAGCTCTGCTACATACATACACACATAGCACTGCTACATACACACACACATAGCTCTGCTACATACAGACACACATAGCTCTGCTACATATATACATACATACACACATAGCTCTGCTACATACATACACACATAGCTCTGCTACATACATACACACATAGCTCTGCTACATATATACATACATACACATTGCTCTGCTACATACACACATAGCTCTGCTACATACACACACATGGCTCTGCTACATACACACATAGCTCTGCTACATACACACATAGCTCTGATACATACATACACACATAGCTCTGCTACATACAGACAGACATAGCTCTGCTACATATATACATACATACACATTGCTCTGCTACATACACACATAGCTCTGCTACATACACACACACATAGCTCTGCTACATACATACACACATAGCACTGCTACATACACACACACATAGCTCTGCTACATACAGACACACATAGCTCTGCTACATATATACATACATACACATTGCTCTGCTACATACACACATAGCTCTGCTACATACATACACACATAGCTCTGCTACATACATACACACATAGCTCTGCTACATACATACACACATAGCTCTGCTACATATATACATACATACACACATAGCTCTGCTACATATATACATACAGACAGACACACACGCGGCTCCGGGGCCCAGCACATACGGCACCGGGGAGGGGGGGGGGTTGCAGGGAATACACCTGGGGGGGAGAAGAGCCCATACAGCTCACCAGGGCCCATAAATCGGGGGGTGGGGAGGGCACATACCGCTCAGGTCACGGTGGAGAGGGGGCCCACACAGAGCCGGAAAGAAGCACTGTGCTGGGGGTCGCTGACTGGCACTGCAACTCTCATCTGTGGGATGAGCAGGACGCCGGCCGGTAGCTCCGCCCACAGATTAAGTTCAACCAGGAAGTCTTTGCTCCTTAAAGGGACGGCGCTGCAGATTCCTGCCGAGGACTGCGGTCCCCGGAACTCGGCCCGGGGGCAGCAGAACTAAGGCGAGTGGGCCCCGGCCAAGGGGCACCAGAACTGACGAGGCCGAGTGAGCCCCCCCGGCTCTCCAGGGCCCCGGCATTTGCCCGGGCACTGATGAGGGCAATCTGACCACGCGCCTCCCGGAGCTTGGAGCTCCGGACAACAGGTCAGATTGCCCTCATCAGTGACCGGCCAGCAAGGACGCCCTGAACCAGGCGGGCCGGTCACATAGAGTAGGCGGGCCGGATGTGGCCCGCGGGCCGCCCCTTGCCTAGGTCTGCTCTAGACAATAGTTATGACCTTTAGCTGGTCTGCTGATCTGAATGAAGTAACTTGTTCCTATGAAGATTCTTTTGGAGGGAGGATCATGACTGGAGAGGTTTGAACCTTTTCATATTTGAAGGACACATGGAATTATATGTCTGGGAAATGTTGCAGGAGCCAACTTGTTTCATGTTCATTCATGTTCACTGTGAACTCAAACTTCTTTAAATAAATTAAGCCGATCAGTAAATCGCGTACTGAAAATAATAATTGCAACACCAGAATTAGGTTTTTTTGGTCACTGCAATATTGCAATTAAATTTAAAATAAATGGTGATCGAAGCATCATATCTACCTTAAAATGGTATCAGTAAAAACGTCAGCTCAAGGCTCAAAAAATAAGCCCTCACGCAACCCATTATGCCAAAAAATTAAAACGTTTTGAGACATGGAAAATGGCGACAAAAGCAAAAAAAAATTTCTTGCAAATTTCCCATTTTTTTTATCACTTAAAGAGGACCAACCTGCAGGATTTTTCTATATGAGGTAAAGGCAGTTCTATACAGGCAGTAAGATGCTGAATGCAGACATACATGTTATAGAAAGAGCCAATGCTTGGTTGATTTTAAATATCTATAATCAAAGTTGCAGAAAAGCCCTGCACTTTGATTGACTGGCACAACATGGGTGGGTCTTTGTGGGTTGGGTTCTGGCGTTTATTCCCTTTTTTTATTTGAATATCGTGCCATTTTTGCTGTTGGCGGTGCGTGCGCATTTCCACAGTACTCTGGTGCCATTTTATTGAACCCACTGGGGTGAAGACTATGGGAAGCATCAGTTCTCGCAGATGTAAAAAAGAAAACTGTTCTATGCCGGTACGTCCAAGGTCATGTGTGTCCCTTTAATGCGGGTACGCGCGAAGATCCACTCATGCCTGTCAACCAATGTCAGAGATTAAGAGTGGGATTTAAAGCGCGCCAGTGGGAAGCACTCATTCCCTGATTCCAGAGTGCCGATCGGTTGTCATAACAGCCAGGAGTCAGCTTATACCCCTGTCACTGTCATGATGTAGTTCCTGTGATTGGTTCACAAGAGATTAGCATTTCTGCTGTTCAGAGTGGTGATTAAGCAACGCTCTGAACAGCAAAAGCGATCAGAGTGTATGAGCTTAAAGTCCCTAAGGGAACTGATAAAAAATGTAAAGGTTCCAATCATCCCCCTTTTGCCCCATTTGAGAAGAATACAATTTAAAAGAGACACATATTTTGTATCGCCACATTCAGAAATACACAATCTATCAAAAGATAAAAAAAATTAATATGATCGTTAAAGGGCGTAATGAGAAAAAAATCAAAACGCCACATTTACAATTTTTTTGGTCACCGCATCATTGCAATAAGAGGGGATCAAAACATCGCATCTATCCAAAAATGATAAAATTAAATACGTAAGTTCAGTAGGCAAAAAATAAGCCCTCACGCAGCTCCAGATTCCGAAAAATGAGAATGCTACGAATCTTGTAAAATGGCGACAGAAGCTCAATTTTTTTTTTTTGTGCCAAATTTCTGATTTTTTTTTCACCATTTAATTAAAATAAAACTAAAAACTATACTTATGTTTGATATCTACGAACTCGTACTGACCTGGTAAATCATATTGCCAGGTCAGTTTTACCATTTAGTGAACATGATGAATAAATAGCCTTGAAAATAATAATGGAATTGCACTTTTTTTTTTGCAATTTCACCCCACTTGGAATTTTGCTCCTGTTTTCCTGTACAATATGTGGCAGAGTGAATGCTGTTATTCAAAAGTACAACTTGTCCCGCAAAGAACAAGTCATCAAATGGCTATATTGACCAAAAGTTAAAAAAGTTATTGGTCTTGGAAGAAAGGGAGGAAAATTTGACAACAAAAAAACGGAAAATCTCCAGGGGGTAAAGGGGTTGACTGTCGTTTTAGTCCTCTGAAGCTCAGCTAACGGCAGAGCTTCATAGAAGAGCAATTTCACTATACACTAGAATACTGGGTGGGGGTATTTCAGTATATAGTGTAAAACCTCTATCCCCCACAGGGGCGTGCTAACGTGATATTCAATGCCCATTGCCCAGCGTCATCAGCGGTGATGTACGTACCGGTGTCCATTGTCACCGCTTCAGAACTCTGGGATTAGGTTCAGTGCGCATGCTCAAAAGTGCCAACACTTCCCGTCATGCGCACTATTAAGCCAGGTGTACACATCTCATCTTCAGAGAGGTCTAGTGCACATGACCGGAAGTGTTGGGGACTTATGAACATGCGCACTGACCAGCGTTCTGAAGTGGTAACAATGGACAGGCATCACCGCTGATTACTCTGGGTAATGTGCATTGAATAGCATGTTAGCATGCCCCTGTGGGTGTGCTAACAGTTAAGTGGGCAGACTAGTCGGGGGAAATAATGCCCCTGCGACTACTCCTGCGCTCATTAGCATATCAGAAAAGGATCTTTAGAAATACTTTTTCTAAAGATCTCGTTATGTATGCTACTAGATACAGGACAGTTAGGCAGGGATTAGCAATATGCACCCAGAACTGCTCATGGTTCTGGGTACATATTGCACCTGACAGGTTCCCTTTAAACCTTACAGCATGCTGGCTTCAGCTTATATAGCGAAAACCTGCTGCCATATCACTTTAAACTGTAACCATTCTTGTAATTTTTATATCATAAATCAATAATACAAATGAAAATAATCAGCTTTGTAATATATCTTTTCAGGGAAATAGAGTTCTTTCTCCTCCTGGACTGATCTTCCATTCTTAAAATTCTGCTCCTCATCTCTGCAGGTACACCCCGGCTGCTCCACAGCCGGGACGGGGTACTGGGAAGCGGCTGGCGCCGCCGCCGGGGTAGACTTCCGGTCAGGTGCCGCCTCCGTTGTGGCTGGGTGGACTGCCGGAGCCGTTGTCATCACTGTTGTGGCCATGCTCTGGGCCGGGTGAGATGTCATCGGGGTTGCGGCCTGGCTCGGGGCCGGACGGGATGTCATCGGGGTTGCGGTTTCGGGAACGGGACTCTCCGCACGCTGGTTGCCGGACCGCTGAGACATCCCACCGCTTGCTTGTCCAGGAACGGGATTTGGCAAAGTCCTGGCGTCCCTGCCCTCCATCTTCTCGGTTTACATGCCGCTCTCCCTTGGTTTTCAACAGCAGTCTCGCGGGACCCACAGTCCTTTGCGCTTCCTGCTTTGGGAGTCATCAGCTTCCGCCCATGTCCCCAGGGGGCGGGGCTTCAACTTCGCGCCTTTTTCGGGGAAGACGAAGATGGTGCCATTGTTTTGGCGCCAAAGATGGCGGGCAAGATGGCGGCAGGTCAAAATATTCAAACAGTTCACGGATTTTGAAACAAGGCGCACGTCAAGCAGGTCACGGATGGGGTAAGAATCCTGTTTGTGATGCCAATATGTCGTGGGCGGGGGACAGATCACAACCGGGGGGGCGCTCGAGGCACTGTGATCCGGGCGGTGGCTGTGGCTCGAGTGGCAGCCGGATCCGGGGCTTGTGCAGCCGTCCGTCGCTCACGAGTGAAAAGGGGTTATTTACAAGGGATAGAGTTTTTGTCGGTGACGCCAGCCGTGGGTTGCGGTGAGGGATGGTGACACCATGTCGGCACCGGCGGGCTACAACCCTGTCCCAGTTGGCCTCAGGTTCCCCGTGACCGAAACTCCGTGCCTGTGGCCCTCACTGCCACCTAGTCCGGTAGTCCAGGGCTCCAACCCCAGCTACCAACCTCTCCAGGGAGCTCCAACTCCCTCCTCTCAGCTCTTCACTGACTACAGCTCAACTGAAACTAAACTCTGCTTTGTCACTCCTCAAGCTTTCCTCGACCCCTCCCATTTTCCTGGGGAGGGGGTGAGTAGGGCCTGATTGACTGGTGTATATCTGTGTGGGGTCTTTGTTGGTGCCAAGGAGGAGAATGGCCTGCATTTTGGTGGATTTATGCATGCTCTGTCACAACCTTGTTTTGCCAGGGCGTCACACATCCATTAGATGCGACAATCCCAGCACTTTACCCGACTCTTCCCGAATTGCCCTGGTACGGTGGCAATCAGGGTAATAAGGGCTTAATCGCTGCTCATAGCTGTGATTAAGCCCTAGATTGGTAATGGCAAGCATCTATGAGACACCCCCATTACCAATCTGTAATAAGTGAAAAGAAATGAACACAAACACCGAAAAAATCCTTTATTTGAAATAAAATACAAAAAGCCCCCTCTCTCACCACTTTATTAACCCCATAATCACCCCTGCAGTTCCGATGTAATCCACACGAGGTCCCACGGCAATTCAGCTCTGCTACATCTGAAGATCGCAACGAACAGCCATAGAACAGGACTGCCAACTGTGAGCTCCAGAGAATGAATGAGCCGCACGATCAGCGGTCACTTCACTCAGGTGATTCCTGGTCACAGCTGACGCTAACTGTGACCGGGAATAGTCTGAGTGAGGTCACTGCTGAATGCGCGGCTCACTCACTCTCTGTATAGACACTCAGATCGGGTTTGTGATTGGTTGCAGTCCAGTCAGATGCTGGGGGGCGCATCTGACTGCAACCAATCACAGATAAAAGCAGTGAATATGCAATGAGCGGGGAACTAGAGGAGCCGCGGAAGTCGGAGATTCGGTAAATACATTGCACCTGCTCTAATTCCCCTGTCCCCAGCACCATTTATGTGCCGGCCCGATACCCTGGATCAATTCCGGGTATCTAGTGAAAGGTGGACTCACAGGGTATCTGCGAGTCCACCTGTCACAAGGGTGAAAACCGTAGCAAAAGCGCTGAAAATAATTGACATTCTTTTCAGAACACAGCAAAACCAGAGGTATTTCACAAAACCGTCAGGAAAAAAATCCTGATGTTTGTGTGTGTGCATGAGATTTCACAAATCTCATAGACTTTGCAGGGATTGTAAAAAGCAGCTTTTTATTAGCATGGATTTGCATAAAACCAAGGCAAATCTGCAGCTAAAAAATGCCCAGTGTGATCATACTCGAATACAGGTGGACCATAAGCAAATTGTTTTATTTATTTATTTATTTTACACCACGATAGTGACCCGCAAACAGCGCCTGTGAGTGGTTGCAGTCACTGTCACACAGGCTAGGAACGTTTCTGACTGCAACCAATCACAGACACCAGTATGGCCAGTGGGTGAGGAAAGCAGTTCATATGTGATGAGCCTAATGTGCGGCACCGGAAGTGAATGTGCGACCTGGAAGCAGTTTGCCGCCATGACGGAGCCTTGGTAAGTATGAAGCGCTTGCTTCATTCTTATTTTCTTTATTATTCCTTTATTTATTTATTTTTTGTTTTAGTTTCCTGAGTGCCGGATCTGGATCAAACACCCGGAATCCCGGGCCCGGCACCCAGGTAGCTTTTGAAACTGGATCCAGACTTTTACAGTCCAGGTCCCCTCATCACTAAAAGCAACCCATAACTGTTTATAGTGCTGGCAGGAGGCACAGATTGTTACTACTTTTAAACAATCAGAAACTGTTTTGTTATTGGGACTGACAAATATGATAAACGATAACACATTTTTCATATTTCCAATATTAAGAGCATTTTGAAAATGATCCACATAGAGAACCATTAACTGGATATCATTTTCATGTAATGATCCAGCTATTATGCAGATCCCCAGAGAAACATTTTCAGCATATCATAAAACACTCTAAGTGATGCATCAAGAATTGATGGAAATCTATCAGAAGAAACGAGCGATTTATTAGCTGTATTATTTGTATGTGTTGACATTAACAAGGCATCAATAGAGTCTGTCAGGCATCAATCAGATCGGGTTATCTTGGACAAAGGCAATAAATTCAATTTATTTAATTGTTTAATGTCTAAAGTGTAGTTAAAAAGAAAATCTAATAATCTGTCAGATGAAATCAATTGCACTGACGGTAAACAAGACCTGAAAACTGGGCTTGCCTCTTATCAAATCAGAGGCTGAACTTTGGTGATCCTGTAGGAAGAGGCACGGAATGATCAGACCTGCTAACGTGCGGCATTCAGGGCTCATTACACTTGTGTGCTTTGGTGGTGGAGAACTGGTAACTGTCTGCAGGATGACAGGTGTATAATATATCAATAGAAGCCGCATTGTTCTTCACACAATCTCACTTTATTTGTCAGCTCTGACAAGTACGTTTATCCTAATCTGAGAAGCAATAAAAATAACAGTGCGTTTATCTGGGCAGCCATTTGATAAAGTGTTTGGATATTGGTTACATTAGTTTTACAACTTGAAAATACAACACCTTTCCATTTGTCAAATTTAGTGATTCATGGTTCTAGTATGTAGCTGGAAACCGCCGCTGAGATCACTGCAGACACTGTAGCAATGTCTTAAAGGATGATCACTTGTAATCACTTGTTTTTCATTCATGAAAAGTGTTTTAACCATTTTGCTGTAATGAGTTTTTGGGACAATTTTGAACTATAAAAATAAAGTCAAATCATTTTATGCCTCCATACTAATAAAAGGATAGGTCATTCAATATCATAGTCCTGGTGAAATCTCATTAGGGTGACCAAAGCATCTTTTTTCGGACAGTCTTTTCATGTGTATGGTGGTCTTTATGGAGGTTGTTTAACTCTTATGGGAATAAAAGGTTGGGTATGTTTAAATCCAACATGCTTGATCCTTCTTTTCCCTGAAATCTTTAGTCTGTTATGAGACAGGATTATAGATTATTATTATTTATTATTATAGTGCCATTTATTCCATGGCGCTTTACAAGTGAAAAGGGTATACATAAAAACTAGTAATCATTAACAGTATAAAACAGACTGGTACAGGAGGAGAGCGGACCCTGCCCGCAAGGGCTCACAGTCTACAGGGGATGGGTGAGGATACAGTAGGTGAGGATAGAGCTGGTTGCGCAGTGGTGTACTGGATTGAGGGTTATTGTAGGTTGTAGGCTTGTCGGAAGAGGTAGGTCTTCAGGTTCCTCTTGAAGCTTTTCACGGTAGGAGAGTCTGATATGCTGAGGTAGAGCGTTCCAGAGTATGGGGGAGGCACAGGAGAAATCTTGTAAGCGATTGTGGGAAGAGGAGATAAGAGAGGAGTAGAGAAGGAGATCTTGTGAGGATCTGAGGTTGCGTGCAGGTAGGTACTGGGAGACTAGGTCACAGATGTAAGGAGGAGACAGGTTGTGAATGGCTTTGTAGGTCATGGTTAATGTTTTGAACGGGAGTGTTTGAGCAATGGGAAGCCAGTGAAGGCATTGGCAGATGGCCAGGCTGGGGAATAGCGAGGGGAGAGGTGAATTAAGCGGGCCGCAGAGTTTAGGATAGACTGGAGGGTTGCACGAGTGTTGGAAGGGAGGCCACAGAGCAGGAGGTTGCAGTAGTCGAGGCGGGAGATTATGAGGGCATGTACTAATGTTTTTGCTGATTCTTGGTTAAGGAAAGCACGGATCCGGGAGGTATTATAGATGAGCGAACCCAACATGTAAAGTTCGAGGTTCGCACCGAACACTGGGCGTCCGGGGCTCGAGCCAACCCGATTACAGCCTTTTAAAAAAAAAAAGTCCATGTTCAGGTGCTGTTGATATGCTAACCACTCAGTCGAGCATCAGGGCACTCGTGTCACGATGTTCAAACGGCTGGTAAGACGTAGTACAGCATATTCCCCCTAGGTAGCAGCAGAGTGAAGGAGAGTCAAAGTAACACTGTAACAGAAAGCAGGCTGAAGTACAGCAGAGTAACTGCAGCAGGCAGTTCACAGGTGAACCACCAGGGGTAGTAGAGTAGTTAAGCAGTCAGGGTCTATCCAGGAAAGTCAAGTCACTGCAAAGGGAGGGTCAAAATCAGGTCAGAAAACCAAACCAAAGTCGGATGCCGGGAGATCAAGTATGCAGAGGGAAATGCAAAGGGCACAGTGAACAGAAGACAAGACTGGAGGATGAGGAGACACAAATACGGGAAGGAGGATGAACCAGGGTTGCTAAACAACTGACAGGAGCGGGAATTCGGGGACTGGGACAGACGGACAAACGGGGGAGGGTATAGGTCAGGGCACGGTAACAAGGAGTCAAATTAAACAGGAAATCTCACCAGAGCCAGTCACAGGCTGCAGAGCAAAACTATAACCAGCACAGGAATGCAAGTGCAGCGACCACATATAGTGTCTCCTGAAACCAGAACGAGACTGATGGGAGTTAACCCCTGACATGACCAGGCTCGGTCTGGTTAACTCTGGAGCAGAGAATACCGGTCCTAGATCATGACAACGCGGGTACACTCTGCTTGGCTCAGCCACTTGCAGTCTCTGAATTGCTCTCACTGGGGGTAAAACATTTTCGGATGTTGTGTGTAAACAACAAGACAAAAAAAATGCCCTCCCTCCCTCTTTTAGAAATTATTTTTTTATGGCTGGCTGTATGTGGGTAGACAACCGAATACACAATCATTGAATTCCCTTATACTCGAGTCGAGCCCACAAGTTCAGGTCCTCATTGACTTATATGGGTTCGGGGTCCAGGAACAAGTTCAGGTCAAGTCTGGGTCAAAAAACAAACATTTAACTAAAGTCCGGGCAAACACAAACATCCATGGGTCCGCTCATGGACACCACCATATGCGTTAGATGCTGCTTTGTCCCTCACAAATCACATTAATTCATTGTGTATTGACAACTTAACAAAATACCTCATTTCACCAGAAATGGTCAAACTGCCATATATCTAAGTTCCACATTCTTCCTGGGCTTTATATGTTACATAGTTACATAGTTACTTAGGTTGAAAAAAGACCTAGGTCCATCTAGTTCAACCTTCCTCCACCAGTTCTACATTTAGTCACTAAGTCATTTATAACCAACAATGTTTTGTGTACTGAGGAAATCATCCAGCCCCTTTTTAAAAGCTGTTATAGTATCTGCCATTACTACCTCTTGTGGTAGTGTATTCCACAGTCTGACCGCTCTAACTGTAAAGAACCCTTTCCTATATAGGTGTCGGAATCGCTTTTCTTCCACTCGCAGTGAGTGCCCCCTGGTCCTTAGTACTGTCTTTGGAAGAAATAAGTCATGTGCCAGTCCTTTATATTGACCACACATGTATTTATACATATAAAGGAGATCTCCTCTGAGACGTCTTTTTTCTAAGCTAAACATATCTAACTTTTTCAACCTGTCATCATATGGGAGGCCTTCCATTCCTTGTAATAGTCTAGTTGCCCGCCTTTGAACTGGCTCTAACTTCTGAATGTCCTTTTTAAAATGTGGAGCCCAAAACTGGATCCCGTATTCCAGATGTGGCCTTACAAGTGATTTATAGAGGGGTAACAATACGTTGGGATCACGGGATCTAATCTCTCTTTTTATACACCCTAAAATCTTGTTTGCTTTAGCAGCTGCTGCTTGACATTGAGTGCTGCTGCTCAGCTTATTTGTAATGAGAATACCCAAGTCCTTCTCCTGTTCTGTAGTCCCGAGTTTACTTCCATTTAATGTATACGCAGCTATAGGATTACTCCGTCCTAGGTGCATTACTTTACATTTATCAACATTAAATCTCATTTGCCAAGTATCTGCCCATTCTGACATCTTATCCAGATCTTTTTGTAATATTGTACTATCCAGGTCAGTTTTTAATATCCTACATAGTTTGGTGTCATCGGCAAAGACTGACACTGTACTATCAATCCCATCCACAAGGTCATTAATAAAGAGAGTAAAAAGAATCGGTCCAAGCACAGATCCCTGCGGCACCCCACTGCTGACTATAGCCCATTTAGAGAATGTACCATTTATGACTACTCTTTGTTTCCTATCTTTTAGCCAATTCCTTACCCAGTTGCATATTGTGTCCCCTAGTCCTTGCTTCTGGAGCTTTAGTATAAGGCTATTATGTGGTACAGTATCAAATGCCTTTGCAAAGTCCAAATAAATCACATCAGCTGCATTACCAATATCCAGGTTTGAACTTACCCCCTCATAGAACCCCAACAGGTTGGTTAGACACGACTTATCTTTCATGAATCCATGCTGTTTGTCAGTTATCATATTATTTTCTGCAATATATTTTTGCATGTCATCCCTTAAAATGCCCTCAAAAACTTTGCATACTACTGATGTCAGGCTTACTGGACGGTAGTTGCCTGGATCTACCCTCTTACCTTTCTTAAATATCGGTACCACATCAGCAATCCTCCAATCCTGAGGCACCAACCCTGTTACAAGTGAGTCTAAAAAGATGAGATACAGCGGTCTGTCGATTACGGAGCTCAATTCCCTCAATATTCGTGGATGAATGCCATCTGGCCCTGGCGATTTGTCAATGTTTAATTTACTCAGACGTAGGCGTACTTCATCTTGTGTTAAATTAAGTATATCGGGTGGTGGACTTTGATTTTTCACTTGTTGAATGCTCCCTGGTACAGTCAGTTCCTTGGTGAATACAGATGAGAAATGCCTATTTAATATCTCAGTCTTTTGTTTGTCCTCTATAACTAACTTGTTATTATATTTTAAGGGGCCGATACTATCCTTTGTTTTCCTTTTGGCATTAATGTATTTATAAAAGATTTTGGGATTTATTTTAATGTCATTGGCGATTTTTGTTTCAGTAGCTAATTTTGCTTGTTTGATTTCTTTTTTACATTTCCTATTGATATCTTTATACTCCTGCAATGCTATTTCTGTATTCTCAGCCTTTAAGATTTTAAATGCCCTTTGTTTTTGTTTTATTATACTTTGTACAGTCTTATTTATCCATAGTGGTTTCTTTTTATTCCTGGACATTTTATTACCAGAGGGTATACGTTTTTTACAGGACTCTAGTAGTATATCCTTAAACTTACCCCATTTATGTTCGGTATCCCCAGTTACCATGACTTTGTCCCAATCTACACATTTAAGCTCTTCCCTTAATTTGTTGAAATCAGCTTTCCTAAAATTCCAGGTTTTAGCATTCCCCCTTTGAAATATTCTATTGAATATTATGTTGAAGCTTACCATATTATGATCGCTGGTGCCCAAGTGCTCTCGGACCTGTAGATCTGAAATTGTATCCGGTCTATTTGACAGGACCAGATCTAGCAAATTATCTCCCCTGGTCGGTTCACCTACCATCTGAGAGAGGAAATGGTCTTGAATGGTAGATAAGAATTTACAGCTTTTAGCAGAACCAGAAGATTCTATGTCCCACTGAATGTCTGGATAGTTGAAATCCCCCATAATAAGAACCCGATTATTATTATTAGCTGCCTTTTCAATTTGTTCCAGCATTTCACCCTCTATTTGTTCAGGTATGTTAGGAGGCTTATAGCAAACTCCAATTAGCATTTTTCCATTATTCCCCTCCCCATGTACATTTACCCATACTGACTCTACATTGTTGCTGTTCCCCTCAATGTCATCATACAACACAGGTTTTAGGTTAGATTTAATAAATATACACACCCCACCACCTTTTTGGCCTTTCCTGTCCTTCCTAAATGTACTATAACCCTGTATGTTTGTCACCCAGTCATGGCTTTCATCCAGCCAGGTTTCCGTAATGCCCACCACATCATAATCCATGGTTGACATAAGAGTCTCCAATTCATTCATTTTGTTTGCAAGACTTCTTGCATTTGCCAGTAGACGTTTAATCCTATTAACACCTTTATTACTCCTAGCCTCCCTATGTTCCTTGTATGTCCCATCCCCCCCTAATCCTTCATTGACCCCTGCCGTCTCCCTGTCTCTATCTGCTCTATCTATCCCCTTATTTGCTCCACTACCCTCCCTCCCCCCCGATCCTAGTTTAAAAGCTCCTCCATCCGTCTGACCATTTTCTCCCCCAGCACAGCTGCACCTTCCCCATTGAGGTGCAGCCCGTCCCTACCGTAGAGCCTGTAGCCGACTGAGAAGTCGGCCCAGTTCTCCATGAACCCGAACCCTTCCTTCCTGCACCAATTTCTAAGCCACATATTTATCTCCCTAAGCTCCCGCTGTCTTTCTAGTGACGCTCGTGGCACCGGTAGTATTTCTGAAAACACCACCTTGGAGGTCCTGGACTTCAGCTTCTCTCCTAGTTCCCTGTAATCATTTTTAAGGACCTTCCACCTGCCTCTAACTTTGTCATTAGTACCAATGTGCACCACGACCGCTGGGTTTTCCCCAGCCCCACCCAGCAATCTGTCTATCCGATCCACAATATGCCGAACCCGAGCACCCGGCAGACAACACACTGTTCGGCATTCACGGTCTCGGCGACAGATGACCCTGTCTGTCCGCCTAATTATAGAGTCCCCTACCACCAACATCTGTCTGGGCTTTGCTGCACTCCTATTTCCCTCCTTCCTACAGCAGTTGTTTTCCTGGTATGTTTATGGCAAACATAAAATCCCAATAAATGGTAATTTTTTATTTTTGTTTTTCTCCACCTAGGTGCCCTTGTGGCCAACTTCCTGACATCTGATCTGGATAGCTTTTCATATTTAAAGAATATATCTGCTGAGGGACATCTTTATAATGCATTTAACCTGGTTGCAGGAGACTTCAAGTAAGTTCACTCAACTATCATGACATTTTGTCAGTATATCCTGTGCGCTTTTCTGAGGGGGGGTGATCATGATTTCTTGGGTAAGATGAATAGAACACAAAAAATGTAACTCCTACACCGAGGATTTCTGTTTTTTAAACTGTCATCAACCAACTTTGTTTTGATCTCTTTTGACCTTTTTATCTTTGGATTGAAGTTCTTTAAAGTGAATATGCAATCAGAAAATTACCTATTGTTTACATACTGAAAAAAATGGTTTTTTGTTAGATTTTATATATCATATATAGGAAATCAAATCCAAATCTATTAATTATCAAATTAATCTATTAATTACGGTATGTTAATTTATTTTTTTAAAACTTTTCATTTTCCCCTGACTGTTAATCGGGGTCTGGGTTGGTGTTGTAAAACATGGATGGAGATAGTCGATGGAATACAGTATTACTTGATTCTTAGACGTTGGAGGACCCAGAACCTAAGCTTCCACCCCCTTTCCCTATGTTTCTTCCCTCCGTCTCCCTAGCTTACTCATACTGATGCCTATTTTTATTTTTATCGCTCTTTTCCTTTCTTTCATGGCCTCTTAGGCTATGTGCCCACGTTGCGTATTTGCGTGCAGTTACGCTGCGTATTGCACTGCAGCGTAACTGCATGCGTTCTGCGTCCCCAGCACAATCTATGAAGATTGTGCATAATCCATGCGCACGTTGCGTTTTAGAACGCAGCGATTTGCATGCTGCCAAAACGCTGCATTCTAAAAAGCAAGATGTCACTTGTTTTGTGCGTTTTGGTTGCAATGTCAGTCTCTCTGTTTGTCTGTTGGTCTCTCTGTCTCCCTGTCGGTTGGTCTCCGTCTCTCTGTCGGTCTATCCCTCTCCCCCCTCTCTCATACTCACCGATCACTGACCGAACACTGGCGCGGCGCTGCACAGCTGTCACACTGCGGCGGCTTCTCCAGCTTTTGAAAATGCCGGGCGCTCATTATTCAATCTCGTATTCCCTGCTTCCCCCCGCCCACCGGCGCCTATGATTGGTTGCAGTCAGACACGCCCCCACGTTTAGTGACAGCTGTCTCTGTTACACGTCGTGGCTCTCTTATTGCAAGGAATGAGGTGGTCTCCCATTCCTTGTCTGCCACGAGCCCTCCTGCTCAGCAGCGCCAAAGGTCTGGGAGACTGCAGGAGTTGCCTTCTCAGAGACACAGCAGATGGGTGACACCTAGTGGTTCTCCTCTTGCAAGGAATGGAGCGGTCTCCCATCCCTTGCCTGCCACGAGCTCTCCTGCTCAGCATCACGGAGGCTCTGGGAAGTTGCGCAGTGTGCAAAAGAATAGATGCTCAGGGAAGCAGCAAGACTTCCCATGTCTCTGCACATTGTGAAACCGGGGATTCCGCCTTTATGACCCAGAGGCAGGAAGATGAGCATGTGCTCCACGTGACGTCTTCTGATTCGCTCACTGATATCACACAGCCCCATGACGAGGCTGGTGATGTGCTGAATCCTGACTGGCTGGGCCAGGACGTCACGAATCCTGATTGGGTCACGCCCGTCTCGCGCCCGCCCTTGGGTGGAGCTACACCTCCTTAAAAGCTCCCCCTGTCATCATGGCGGCACGCGACCGTCCTATGTTTGGATGTCTGGCAGCGTGCTGCCACGCCACTGCTCAGGCATTATTGTCTTTTGTGGGCTTGGCCCTTGCTGCTTAGGCAGCACCTGGTTTGCAGGCCGTGTTCCTGCCTTGCTGCTCCGGCAGTATCTCCTTCAGCAGGCCGTGTTCCTGCCTTGCTGCTCCGGCAGTATCTCCTTCGACAGGCCGTGTCCCTGTCCCAGGTGAGCTCCTCGAGTCTCCACCGGACTCACCTGGTTATTGAAAGCACACGTGTGTGGGCACCTCTGTGCTACCCTCGTGCCATATCTTGTGACTCCCGCTGGCACATCTGCGTAGGCACCTCTGTGCGTCCCCGTGCAACAGGTAAACCGATCGAGAAGCCCCGAGCCATACAACCCTCACGGGTTAGGGCGGACCGGTGTACATAGATCGTCTGTGACCTTCCAGACGATCACTAGTAGCAACCCGCTCACTCTTTCCTGACCATAGCAGCGGTCCCTTACACCGCACAGTGGACCTTGACCGGCGGAAGCTGTCCATTTCCCATCTTGGCATGCTTCCCCGGGTCCCCCTCGTAACATGTCTCACTGCATCCAATCACAGCCGCCGATGGGCGGTCTGTGTAGTGCAGTAAAATAAATAAATAAATAATTTAAAAAAAACTGCGTGCTGTTCCCCATAATTTTGATACCAGCCAAGATAAAGCCACACGGCTGAAGGCCGATATTCTCAGGATGGGGAGCTCCACGTAATGGGGAGCCCCCCAGCCTAAAAATATCATCCAGCAGCTGCCCGGAATTGCCGCATCGATTAGATGTGACAGTCCCGGGACTGTACCCGGCTCATCCAGAATTGCCCTGGTGCAGTGGCAATCTGGGTAATAAGGAGTTAATGGCAACAGCCCATAGCTGCCACTAAGTACTAGGTTAATCATTGCAGGCATCTATGAGACACCCCAATGATTAACCTGTAAGTGAAAGTAAATAAACACATACACCCAAAAAAATCCTTTATTTGAAATAAAAAACAAAAAAACAACCTCTTTCACCACTTTATTAAAATCCCCAAACACCCCTCCAGGTCCGGCGTAATCCTCACGAGGTCCCACGACGCATTCAGCTCTGCTACATGAAGCTGACAGGAGCGGCCGTAGAACACCGCTGCTCCTGTCAGCTCCACGCAGCAACTGAAGTGAGTCGCACTATCAGCGGAGACGTCACTCAGGTTACCCGCGGCCACAGGTCTCGGGTGGAGGACTCGAGCTAGCTGCGGGTAACCTGAGTGATGACACCGGTGATCGCGCAGCTCACTTCAGGAGATTTGCGGTCACCGGTGAGTCCTTTACCGGTGATCGCAAATCAAGCCGCGGTACACGCACAGAGCCACGCGATCACAATGAAGTTGGTGAAGTTCATTTGAGTTTAATCTGATTGCGTGGCTCTCTCTCACAGCCAGGCATGCTCTTTTTGACAGTCCGGTCCCACTCGGCTCTGCTGCAAGTCTATGGGGATGCAGCAGAGCCAAGTGGGACCGCACTGTCAGAAATGTGCATTCTGGATGTTTTTCCCATGGCAGAGCAAGCATCCAGAATGCATGAATTCTACAGGAATTCTGCAGTTACAATGCGTCTCAGAACGCAGCTTTTCAGCTGCGTTCTGAGACGCACATGCAGTGACTTGCACGCTGCGTAATAGAACATAGCCTTGCTTGTGTCTTTTTTCTTTACATATCTATTGCTAACTTCTTATAGATTTTTAGATTTCCAAAGAAATAACATTATCCGTTAGGTCAAAACTAGTACCTGGATACTATAAGGGTATATAGTCTGCTTAGCTCTATACCCATACACCGGTAGTCTTTGGAATCCCCTTCCTGTCATTAAACAACCCGAATGTTGCCATAAAATATTTGCAGTTGTTTTGTGGATATAATAGGGTTGTTTATCTCCCTGTGTTCTTGATGATAGTTCAGTATGACTTTTGCGTAATATTGCGCAATACTTTGTAATATTTGGTTTCTCTACTATTCGACTAATAGTTACTTTCATATCGGATATCCTGTTTTATATGTTTTGTTTGTTATGTCTTTCATAAAAATAGATTGAACATAAAACTTGTCATTTTCACTTTGGCCATTTAGCCTCATAATAGGCTGGAACTCTCTGTGCTGTAGAAATAATTTTCAGTAATCATCAGCATTGCCAACATAGTTTTCAAATTTTTTCAAGACAACTAGACCAAAATTCGTGCACACTTCAAATATTTTTTTACAGACATTGCTCGTACCTAGAAGAAAGAAGGAACATCCAGCTCTTCAGGCGAGGAAAGCCATGGTCTTTATTTTAGCATGCAGACAACGGGTGACATGACCAGCACAGCACTACGCGTTTCAGGTGAAACAATCACCCTTAATCATGATCAAGGGTGATTGTTTTACCTGAAACGCGTAGTGGTGTGCTGGTCATGTCATCCATCCGTTGTCTGCATGCTAAAATAAAGACCATGGCTTTCCTTGCCTGAAGAGCTGGATGTTCCTTCTTTCTTCTATTTGCAATATCGGGCTGTGGCAGTGCCTGTCCGTGCTCCAGGCAGAGGCCAGGAGTGAGCGTGTACACGGTGAGCTGATATATATAAATTGGATTGCTCGTACCCCTACAGGGAATGTGTCAGTAGGATCAACCCTCTTAAGCCGTCTATATGGGCAACACAGGTCATAGGAAGCTGAATAAAGTGATACCTGTAATCCAAAGAAATCGGAATCACAGATATCAAGATGTTATTTTATTCGGCTTCCTATGACCTGCATCCCTATATAGGCGGCTTAGGAGGGTTGATCCTACTGACAGATTCCCTTTAACAGTCCATGCTCTCAAAATAGCAAAAAAATGAAAAAGGTTAGTCAGGAACTTAAAAAAAACAAAGAAACAACACTTTCTGCAATTTTCTAGATGGTGGCAAACAAACTGTGCAGTGTCCATACATGTTGAGTTTTATAATTGCACCAAGCATAAGAAAGGGTACTGTGCAGTAGTTTTACATATATACCGCAACTTAAAAAAGTATTCATACCCCTTGAACTTTTCCACATTACACCCACAATCTTGAATATATTTATGTGATATACAAACACAAAGTAGCAAGCATTTGTGAAATGTAAAACAAATATACATGGTTTTCTACATATTTAAAAAATACAAATGAAAATAGTGACGTGCATTTGTATTCAGCCCCTGTAGTCTGATATCCCGAAAAAAGTCCTGTGTGACCAATCACCTCCAGAAGTCACATAATTCGTAAATTCAGTCCATCTGTGTGTAATTTATTCTCAATATGACTACAGCTGCTCTGTTGTCATGCTTTTCTGTGTATATAGCGCATGTCAGGCTTTTTAGCGCATGTGCAGTACAAAATCAATTTTTTTTTTCTGTCAGGAAAAAAAAACTTGTTGGCAACCCAGATAGTCATCTCCTTGTTACAGAAGGAGTTATGTTATGTTCACACGCATGTTTTTTTTTCTGCAGTTAAAACCTGCTCTTTTGGCAGTAAGAACGCTGCGTTCACAACGCCCCTTTTTCAACACCCTTCATGCATTTTTTTTTAAATCAATTTTGATGCTGTGGATTACATGTGTGCTTTGCCAACAGGACATGTTTAACAAAGTCAGTTTTGGTCACCAAACATGCTGTTGCGCTTTTTGCAGCTTTTTTTCACTTTATGATTGCTTTCAATGGTTGAAAAAACGCTGAAAGAACTGACGTGCTGCCGATTTAAAAGACGCTGCAGTTTCCAATTCAATCAGGAAAGAAACCAAGTGTGTGCATGAGATTTCTGAAATTTCATAGCTTTTGCTGGTAATGTATAAAGCAGCATTTCAGTTGCATACAAAATGTGAACATGGCCTTACAATGACAGGTAAAAGCATTCATAGTAGGTAACGTCACAGCGTATTTCGCTGCATAATGATATCTGCTTGTCACAGAGTATATCTAAAACGCTGTATAGAAGTCAGAACTTTTTTTTTTTTTAATGAAAATTTGCAGAATTATCATAAACATCATAATGTGGCAGTAACATTAATTGACATAAAGTGTTCTAAAATTGTATACATTACATCAATCATCTCCATTCATTGACTGTGGGAAACAGACGATCGATGTACTTGGCCCTCTGCACCAGTCCTATTGACAACAGGTGTAGCAGAGATTTAGGCAGAGTAATATGTCATTAATTCCCAATAAAAGCAGAGATGGGAAGATTTATTACCATATTTTTCTGACTATAAGGCGCACTTTAGTAAGACAATATCTTGCTAAAATGTATGTGCGACTTTTAGGCTATGTGCGCACGTTGCGTTCTGTCCCTGCAGACATTTCTGCAGCGATTTGAACAGCACACGTGCGCTTCAAATCGCTGCAGAAAGAGTCCGTAATGAAAAAAAAAAAGCCTATTTCATGCGCACTGAGTGCAGCCCCTCCCATAGATAGAGCAGGGGCTGCAGGCACAACGCACGGAAAAGTGACATGTCACTTCTTAGAACGCGCGCTTCGGGCAGCAGCCGAAGCGCTGCACTCTAATACGCTACGTGTGCACGTCTCCTGCATAATCTTCATAGATTATGCTGGGGACGCAGGATGCATGCAGTTACGCTGCGGTGCAGATCGCAGCGTAACTGCATGAAATACGCACACGTGCGCACATAGCCTTAGTCTGCATTCAGCAAGGTCAGCAGTTCCAGACCTCCCTGACTGCTTCCTTATATCACAGTATCACGGGTCTATAGAGCATTCATGAGCGCTGTCTCCTATCACAGAAAACTAAGTGATTGCACAGTTCTCTCTCATATGTGTAATTACTGCTCAGCAGGAGAGACTGAGCTGAGCTTGTAGCAGGTTAGGGAAAGCTTGTGTCGTGCGGTGTTCTGCGTTACACTCGCTGGGTATCATGGCGGTGTCACACTGCAGAGTCCAACAAGCTGCTTGGGATGTTCTGGCTTCACTGCTCTCCAGCACAGTGGGAGTTAATTTCTTCTGGTCTATGATCAGCTGCTACGAGCTCAGGCTGCTGATCACCATCTCCAGATATAATAAGCTTCTGGAGACTGGGCCTCTATGCTGGATATAGCTCTTTGCTTCCTGGTTCCTGTTGCTAGCCAGTTACATGATGATCATCAGTTTGCGGTTCAGCGTGGTGTGTGAGGCCTCCAGTTGTGAAGTTATTTCCTACGCCTTTTGCATTACTCCTCAGTTCACATGTTGTCCCTCCTTTGTGTTTGAGTGCACAAGTTTTTGTTTACCCTTGTCTGTAACAATCTGTGGGGTGTTGGTTACTAGGTCTCTGGCCGGCTCCCTGGGTGGGGGGAAGTAGTATCAGGGTTTGAACCAAAGGCATGGTCACGTTAGAGCAGGGGTGGGCAATTAATTTTCCCATGGGGCCGCATGAGAAATTGGGATGGTTTTAGAGGGCCGGACTAATGTAATTAGCTCAGTTCTACCCAATACTGTATATAGTATATACTATCCCTTCATAAACAAACAGTAAGTTAAACAACAATAAGATTCAATGAAAATGTGTGGGGCATACACATTACTGGGATCAGTGGAGGGCATAGACATTACTGGGGTCAGTGGGGGGCATAGACATTACTGGAGTCAGTGGGGGGCATACACATTACTGAGGTCAGTAAGTGGCAGACATTACTGGGGTCAGTGGGGGGCATACACATTACTGGGGTCAGTAAGTGGCAGACATTACTGGGGTCAGTAAGTGGCATAGACATTACTGGGGACTGTGAAGCAGACATATTGACAGTGGTGGCCAGTGGGGCATGCATACTGGCAGTGGTGGCCAGTGGGGCATGCATACTGACAGTGGTGGCCAGTGGGGCATGCATACTGACAGTGGTGGCCAGTGGGGCATGCATACTGACAGTGGTGGCCAGTGGGGCATGCATACTGACAGTGGTGGCCAGTGGGGCATGCATACTGACAGTGGTGGCCTGTGAGGCATGCATACTGACAGAGGTGGCCAGTGGGGCATGCATACTGACAGTGGTGGCCAGTGGGGCATGCATACTGACAGTGGTGGCCAGTGGGACATGCATACTGACAGTGGTGGCCAGTGGGGCATGCATACTGACAGTGGTGGCCAGTGGGGCATGCATACTGACAGTGGTGGCCTGTGAGGCATGCATACTGACAGTGGTGGCCAGTGGGGCATGCATACTGACAGTGGTGGCCTGTGAGGCATGCATACTGACAGTGGTGGCCAGTGGGACATGCATACTGACAGTGGTGGCCAGTGGGGCATGCATACTCACAGTGGTGGCCAGTGGGGCATGCATACTGACAGTGGTGGCCTGTGAGGCATGCATACTGACAGTGGTGGCCAGTGGGACATGCATACTGACAGTGGTGGCCAGTGGGGCATGCATACTGACAGTGGTGGCCAGTGGGGCATGCATACTGACAGTGGTGGCCAGTGGAGCATGCATACTGACAGTGGTGGCCTGTGAGGCATGCAGACTGACAGTGGTGGCCAGTGGGGCATGCATACTGGCCTTGGAGACGCTGAGGGCACAGGCAGGCAGCACAGCAGCAGCAGAGCCTGAGGCCTGTGGGGCATGCATACTGACAGTGGTGGCTACTGGGGCATACATACTGACAGTGGTGGCTAGTGGGGAATGCACTCTCACAGTGGTGGCTAGTGGGGCATGCATACTGACAGTGGTGGCCAGTGGGGCATGCATACTGACAGTGGTGGCTAGTGGGGCATGCATACTCACAGTGGTGGCTAGTGGGGCATGCATACTGACAGTGGTGGCCAGTGGGGCATGCATACTGACAGTGGTGGCTAGTGGGGCATGCATACTCACAGTGGTGGCTAGTGGGGCATGCATACTCACAGTGGTGGCTAGTGGGGCATGCATACTGACAGTGGTGGCCAGTGGGGCATGCATACTCACAGTGGTGGCTAGTGGGGCATGCATACTCACAGTGGTGGCTAGTGGGGCATGCATACTGACAGTGGTGGCCAGTGGGGCATGCATACTGACAGTGGTGGCCAGTGGGGCATGCATACTCACAGTGGTGGCTAGTGGGGCATGCATACTCACAGTGGTGGCTAGTGGGGCATGCATACTCACAGTGGTGGCTAGTGGGGCATGCATACTGACAGTGGTGGCTAGTGGGGCATGCATACTCACAGTGGTGGCTAGTGGGGCATGCATACTCACAGTGGTGGCTAGTGGGGCATGCATACTGACAGTGGTGGCCAGTGGGGCATGCATACTGGCCTTGGAGACGCTGAGGGCACAGGCAGGCAGCACAGCAGCAGAGCCTGAGGGCTCCTATGGCTGCTTTCGCTGAGTCCCCTGTGTGTCTGCTTCCTCTATTGCAGGCACAGGGGGGACCTGAGAAGGCACAAGGGCTGCTCCCCTGCTCCCCCCTTCTGCAGCCACTTTGCCCTCTCACCGGTGTTACTTCTGCACAAGTGCACATTACCTCAGTTTGTAGACCAAACGTTTTTGAAGTGGCTGCTGTGGATATAAATCGGTCATGTGAGGATCCCAGGGTAGAAGGGGCAGGCAAAGGGGGCGCGGCCAGCATCGACAGAGCAAGAGGAGGGGACAAGGGAGGCATCCGAGGAGTGTGATCAGCAACCAGAGGGGGCATGACAGGCAGAGTGGGGGCGTGGCAGCTGCTTATCACTGCACTGCTGGAATCATAGCTCCCGGGAGTGAGAGCAAGGCTGAGGCATAGATCAGGCCACGCCTCCAACTCTTAGCAAGACAGGCGGGCCGGTCACAGACAGTAGGCGGGCCGCATCTGGCCCGCGGGCCGCCCCTTGCCCAGGTCTGCGTTAGAGGCTCGACCCTGACTACCATCTTGTCTACCGTTGGGATAAGGGACAGCACAGGGGTTCCAGGTCAGCCCTGTTCCATCTATAAATGGCCGTGACAGCTTGTGTCCACATGAGGGTTAATAGAATGGATCTTTGGTGCACAGGCGGGAGAAAAATAAAACTCTTCCTTGTAAATAAGTTAAATTACACTTGAGAGAAAGGTCTCAGTCTCCCATACAAAAGCTGATCTGCATTTCCATTCTGTTTATTCAACTTGTAGGACACAGATATGATGCCTTCGTTGTTTGCTTACAATTATGTGTGGTCATGAATGGCACAGGATTGCTTTATATAAAATCTGCAGTAGGCATTCGGTATAGTGCAGAAATGAGAATAACCAATTCTAAAGTGTACTGGTGGCTAAATTGTGTACAAGGAGTTTAAGTGGCAGAAATGAGACCTTACACATGTAAGATACCCGGCATATATTGGATTCCACAATAAATGGACTTGTGTATTTATGAAGTTTGATAGAAGTTAACCAAAGTAAATTGTATTAGGACCTTGAGATATCACTTTTGGGGACAGTATATAATGCCCTTTGTTTTATGGTACAACCCTCCTAATATATGTCTACCATTTTAAAATAAAACATTTTACCCCTCCTCTACCCTAGAGCATCTAGAAACAAGCACAACAGTAGACCATCCCCTCCACGTCTTTATAGCACCAGAGTTGTTCACATTAACATTTTTTTCTTATTTTCTGGAGTCCAAACCTAAAGGCCCCGTTACACGCAACGACATCGCTAACGAGATGTCGTTGGGGTCACGGAATTCGTGATGCACATCCGGCCTCGTTAGCGACGTTGTTGCGTGTGACACGTACGAACAACCGCAAATACTCACCTAATCGTTGGTCGTTGACGCATCGTTCAAATCCCAAATATCGTTGATGGTGCTGGAGGCTGGTTGTTCGTCGTTCCTGAGGCAGCACACATCACTACGTGTGACACCCCAGGAACGACGGACAACACCGTACCTGCGTACTCCAGCAACAAGGTGAGCGTGACTTTCCTTCAGCTGCTCTCCGCCCCTCCGCTTCTATTGCACGCCTGCCGTGTGACGTCGCTGTGACGCCGCACAAACCGCCCCCTTAGAAAGGAGGCTGTTCGTCGCCCACAGCGACGTCGCTAGGAAGGTAAGTATAGTGTGACGGGTACTAGCGATATTGTGCGCCACGGGCAACGATTTGCCCATGACGCACAAACGACGGGGGCGGGTGGTTTCACGAGCGACATCGCTAGCGATGTCACTGTGTGGAAAGCCCCCTTAAGTGTGTCTTATTGTCCGAAAAATATGGTATATAGCCAAATTTAGCAATCCAGCAGCCCTAAAATGCAAAAAAAACACTTGAGAAAGCCCATTCTTCTTTCTTCTTTTTTTTTTTTTTTTTACCCTGCAGAAAGTATTGTTGCTGATTTGTTATGTCTTCTGGAAAGCTCCATAAATGTAGCCGTATATAAAGGGAATCTGAAAAGCTTCATATTCTTATGTTTGTATTTCCATGTTAATGTTCCATACTGGTTATGGCTGATTCTTTGATGTTTTCGCCTTGTAATATGAAAGTGGAATTAATTTCAGTGGCTGCGGATAGGACTGTCACTTAACTTCACATTCAGAACATGCAGAGATGCCAGACGAGTGACCCGTCTTCCTGTAAGCGGAGGAGCTAGCTGTAGCTGAAAATGTCTGAAAATAGGCACAGCTCTGTCATGCAAATAATCTAGGGATGTTTCTGGCAAGTTGCCTTGATCTTCTGTGACTGTAATAAATTCTTGAGTTGGTCATGCATTTTTGTACTCACTGCTTGTACATGGTTATCCCTATAAAATAGGCCTATATCCTACAATCAAACATTCAAACCACAACCTCAATGGTCATATATACTATAGAGAGGAGAGATTTTAGAAGACGTCAGTTTATCCTGAAGATGGTATATTCTAATGATAGTTTGGATGATTCTGCTGTTGCCATTTTCAGACTGTAAAACCAATTGGGCTATTTAGAATACCAGGACTAAATAAAAAAAATATATTTTCAACTGATTTCTGACTTTCACAGAGGTCTGTGATAGTCAAAGGTTTAATAACAGCTTTTCTGAAAGTCTAAGATAATGTGGTCCCCACATAGCTTCTCATGAGCCGGATCAGACACTTCATACTTTGCACTGACGAGGGGCAAGCACCCCAAAACACTGTGTCTGCAAATTGGGATTCTGATCTGGTATAAATCCTAAGTCATATGCAAAGGATTGTTAAAAATCCACTTTTGACTTTTAGGATCGCTACTTCCAATAGGTGGCGCTGCGCTAGAGTTTGTCTCCTTTCCTGGAGAGACAATTTGAATATTTCCCAGAGGGGCATTGTAGCTATAAGTCCCCTTACTGGCAGCCAGACTGGCTTGCAAAGTCTCCTTAAGGAGAATAGTGTTCCCCTGTGGTCCCCAAATAGCTTCTCATGAGCCGGATCAGACACCCCATACTTTGCACTGACAAGGGGCAAACACCGCGAAACACCGTGTCTGCAAATTGGGATTCTGATCGGGCATAAATCCTAAGTCATATGCAAAGGATTGTTAAAAATCAACTTTTGACTTTTAGGATCGCTACTTCCAATAGGTGGCGCTGCGCTAGAGTTTGTCTCCTTTCCTGGAGAGACAATTTGAGCGTTAAAGCAGTAACCATGGTTTAAAGGGGTTGTCAACTACTTGGGCAACTTTTCTCATTGCTCATGTATGCCCCATAAAAATGAAAACGCCTACATTCACCTCACCTGCCATCAAGGTTCCATCGGTGTCGGAACACGTGCCCAGGGAACACATGATATTGTTATGACATGCAAGCCCTGCACCCAATCAGCGTCTGCTACTCTCTCCCCACCTTCAAACAAGTAGGCACCTACCAAGAATTGACCGGCAGCCACAGTTCTCACTTCCTGTGAATTACTTAACCATCCGAAGGCGGCAAGAGATAAGCCAACTCTGGGTGCAGGGCTTGCGTGTCATAACAGTGTCACGTGATCCCTGGGAATGCGAGTTCCGACACCATTGCAACAGTGTCGTCAATGAAGTTCAGTATAAGTGTTTTATTTTTATGGTGGTGTACATGGTGAAAGAGAAGGGGTTGTCTAAGTAGTGGACAACCCGTGTAAGCATAATTTTTGGTGGTCTACGGTAGTGGAGGGTATAATGCCAAATTTGCTAGTGAGTTATATTAGTAAAATGGATTAAAAGCCACTTTTCTGGTTGTCTTTGGCAATAAAAGGGTTTATACATGTTTTCCTGTTAGCCTAACATAGTGTTCATTGTAATTTGATTATGTAATTGAGTATTCTGATAACTCCACTGTGCCAATAAAAAATCTTAAATTCTATATTTGTTGTTTTGTCTGTATCATTAGTAATTTTAGTACACGTCACATACTTCTGAACGTTGATACGCTTCATCTTTTTATTTCTCTGTGAAAAAAATTGCTGAGATATCACTGTCCATAGGAATGCATTAAGAAGCTTGAAAATCTCTTCAAAATGTGTAGGTGTATTTTTATGCTTACAGGATCCATCTTCAAGACTATACGTTTCTTTGCAAATATCTAATAGTTTTGAGGTTTTTTGCCTCTAACCAACTATTTAAAAAAAAAAAAAAATCCATTCAATAATCTACATACACACATGATCAGAATTGTTGGTACCCCTCGTTTAATGAAAAAAAAAAAACCCACAATGGTCACAGAAATAACTTCAATCTGACAAAAGTAATAATAAATAAAAAAATCTATGAAAATGAACAAATGAAAGTCAGACATTGCATTTCAACCATGCTTCCACAAATTTTTTTTAAAAAATAAAACCCATGAAGTAGGCCAGGACAGAAATGATGGTACCCTTAACTTACCGTAATATTTTGCTGCACACACTTTTGAGGCAATCACTGCAATCAAACAATTCCTGTAACTGTCAATGAGACTTCTGCACCTCTCGACAGGTATTTTGCTCCAGTTGTCTCGTGTTTGAAGGTTGCCTTTTCCAGACGGCATGTGTCAGCTTTTTCCAAAGATGCTCAATAGGATTTAGGTCAGGGCTCTTAAAGGTCACTGAATAGTCCAATGTTTTCTGAGTACTGAGATTTCATTGTGACCTGCACAGATTCAAAACACCCTGTGTCAGATCCAGCAAAGCAGCCCCAGAACATAACAGAGCCTCCTCCATGTTTCACAGTAGGAACAGTGTTCTTTTGTTTTTAATATGCTTCATTTTTCCGTCTGTGAACATAAGATGTGCCTTGCCAAAAAGTTCAATTTTTCTCTCATCTGTCCATAGGACATTGTTCCAGAAGCTTTGTGGGTTGTAAACATGTAGTTTGGCAAATTCCAATCTGGCTTTTTTATGATTTTTTTTTTCAACAAAAAATCTTAGTCATCTCCCATGAAGTCCACTTTGGCTCAAACAACGACAGATGGTGCGATCTGACACTGATATTCCTTCAGCATGAAGTTCACCTTTAATCTTTTTAGAGGTTTTACTGGGCTCTTTTCTTACCATTCTTATTATCCGTCTCTTTGATTTGTCATCTTTCTTCCTGCGGCCACATCCAGGAAGGTTGGCTACAGTCCCATGGATCTTACATTCCTGAATAATATGTGCAACTGTAGTCACAGGAACATGAAGCTGCTTGGAGATGGTCTTATAACTTTTAACATGCTTGTCTAAAATTTTCTTTCTAATCTCCTGAGACAACTCTTTCCACCGCTTCCTCTGGTCCATGTTGAGTGTGGTACACACCATGTCACTAAACAGCACAGTGAGTATCCTTAGCCCTATATACAGGCCCACTGAGTGATTACAAGATTGTAGACACCTGTGATGCTAATTAGTGGACACACCTTGATTTAAGATATCTGTTTTGTCACATTATTTTCAGGGGTACCATCATTTCCAGGCTTGTTTCATGAGTTTTATTTTTTAAAAAAATCTGTGGAAGCATGGGTGAAAAGCAATGTCTGACTTTCATTTGGTCATTTTCATAGATTTTTTATTTATTAATACTTTTGTCACATTGAAGTTATGTCTGTGACAATTGTGGGTTTTTCTTTCATTAAACGAGGGGTACCAACAATTTTGACCGCGTGTGTATAAACTACTTACATCTAAGGCTAACTTCACACCAGTGTATATTGGGCACATTTCTGTGCCCATATTGAGGCTGCCGGACTAAGCAAAGACGTAATAACTAGAGATTCCCGAGTCACCGGTCCATCTGCTCGGTCCATAGTCTCTGATTGCTGGACCGCAATCCTGTGATCCAGCCGACCATCCCTATGAATAACCCAAACTAATAGCATAATAGGGATGTGTACCCATTTGAAATTGGCCTTACATTGTTCAGTTACTTCTAGGTAAACCGTATTAGACACAGTATATCACAGACACATCAACATATGGTAAAAATGACCAGGCAGGGTTAGGGTTAGGGTAATTTTATTATTATATTATATATATAATTATATATAAATATATTAATTATTCTACAGTATAATTATAGTGATATCAGACATGCATAGTTTTGTTATTTTATTTATGGTATCAGAAAAATACTGACATTTGTGAAAAAAAAGACCTGTAAACTTTTTTCAACATTTTCAAAGACCTGTAAACTTTTCAATTGATAGAGCTATTTGAGGGTTTGTTTTTTTTTGTGCCCTGAGCTAACTTTTTTATTAATACCATTTTTGAGTAGATGAAATGTTTTTTTTCGCTTACTGCATTTTTTGTGGTGTGTAGCAGCCAAAAAACAGCAATTTTGGCATTTAGATATTTCTCACTACAATGTTTGCTGATTGAGTTAATTTTATTTTTTGATAGTTCAGACTTTTATGCACAAAGAGATAGCACATTTCTGAATTTTTAATGGAGGAAAAGGGATCTAATTTTAACTTCTATATTTTTTTTTAATTTTCATATATTTAAAACCATCTTTACTTTTACTTTTTAATGAATTTTGTAGTCCTCTTAAGGACAGCAATGCAATAGTTTTGAGATATTCCAAAACCCATGGTCTCCTATGAATGCCGTCCACAATCCTGCTTTCATAGGAGTACAGTCATGACAAGCACAGGACTCTTCAGCAGACTCCTGGCCATCATGGCAAACCATCAGCCCACTGCCTTTGTATTGCAAGAGGGCCGATGGGCAGATAGAACTGAGTTCCACCAGTCTGCACTCTGTAAATGCTCCTGTCATCGATAACAAGTGGCATTTCACAGGTTAATAGCTACGGCTGGAGCTCCACTTCACTCAAAGATGTTATGGTTAGGTGAGATGATGGCTGAATAACACAGCCATCATCTGCCAGCAAAAATGCGGGCTTAGGTCCTGAATCCGCATCAAACACCCTACCCAACATATGACGTGAAAGAATATCATATGTCGGCAAAGGGTTAAAAAGTTTTTACCAATTTGAGTATGTTAAACTTGTCATATCATGGAATATTGGCTGCAGAGCTGAATAAAACATTTACCTTTTTGTAATTTCTCATTTCTGTTGCAATAATATTACCTAGTAATGTTTATATGCTATTTTTGGCTTAAACCAATGGATCGTTAGCAAAGTTTCTTCTCTCAGGATGTATTCAAATTGTCTCTTCAGGGAGGAAGGAGACAAATTCTAGTGCTACCTATTGGAAGTAGCAATCCTAAAAGTCAAGAGTGGCTCTTTATAACAAGCCTTTTCATATGACGTAAGATTTATGCCAGATCAGAACCTCACTTTGCAGACACTGTGTTTTGGGATGATTGTCCCTCGTCAGTGCAAAGTATGAAGTCTGATCTGGCTTTATGAGAAGCTAAAGTAGGGTCTAAGAAGAGAACTCTTCTCCTTACGGAGACTGACAAACCAATCTGGCTGGCAGTTGTGAGGAGTCTTATAGCTGCAATGCTCCTTTGGGATATATTCAAATTGTCTCTTCAGGAAGGAAGGAGACGAACGCTACTTCCAGTAGGTGGCACTATAAGACTCCTCACCACTGACAGCCAGTTTGGTTTGTCAGTCTCCGCAAGGAGAAAAGTTCTCCCCTTAGACCCTTCTGTCAGGATGGTTACTTGTTCCCCTGCATAATGTTGATCAGACGTAAGCAGAAACAATCATGTAGAGTAAAAAAAGAAAATGACCGCAAAGATTGTCAGGCTGGGCTTTTCTGTGTGAGACATGTAATGACAGACGACCCAGCTCTCTTGCTGTATGTCTCAAGTAAGGCAGATCTTTCTCCCACAACGATTGAGCTCTGAATGTTTTTTCTGAAAGCTGAAATCTGCAATAGTACGGAGCTACTATTTCTTTCAGTGTTTCGGTAAATAACATAGAGTTGTTCAGAGATTGCTGAACACTGTGCCTTTTGTTTTCTCTGATTATGTCGTAAAAAGAGTTAAATGTTGGCAAAAAGATAGAAGAAAAACTCCAATCTCTGAAAATATTTTTTTGCCTCCACTCCATGGCCCTGTATAATTGACAATCTGTATTCTGGGACATGCATTGTGCATACATTCATCTCAGAGTAGTACTGTTTGATAAGCTTATGTCTGTGCTCAGAGCTGGAAGAAGGTGTGATGGTAATTGTCTTTACTGCCATATTTTATCCTTTTTACTTTTATTAGTTAATTATTGTAAATTGAAGAGCATTATAGCTGCAGAATTCATGACAGCCACAGACACTTTGGCAGCTCACTACGTCCTAAAAGATTTTCTTGTTTTAGGCAATAATAAGAAAAAAGTGTATTAATTTACCGCTTACAAAATTTGCCCACTGCCGAGTATATGGGTGATAAAAAAAAAATGGTGATTATGCTGGGCATGTATATTATCTAACCTGAGTCTTCATTACTTGATTGAAAATCCAGCAGTTACATCCTTGTCTGAACCACTTCTACTACCTTTGCTGGCACTTGTGGTGTTGCCCAGAAGGTGTAGGTGTGTTATTGCAGAATAGCTAATTAGCCATTGTAATTAGCGATCTGTTGTGAGCTCTGGGTGGGGCCACATCGTATTTACATTGCCAGCTTTTTTCTGGGAGTTGCCATTTATTGGTGTATTCTGACCCACGTCAATTGTCTGGTAATAATGTGCTGCTAGACTTAGCTTTATGTACCAGGTAATGTAAATCAGCAACTGGTACATAAGCTAACTGGTAGGACTGATTTAACCCATTGTTTGCCTGACGACTATGAGTGTAACTCTATTTCCTGGTTTTGACCCTGGCATTCTCTGTTCTCAGATTAAGTTCAGTAGTTGCTCTCACTGGTTTTGACCCGGCTACATGACCTTTCTCTGCCAACTTGCTCCACCGGCCGGCAGCCACTCTGTAGATATAACTCAGGGGGCCATGTGTAAGTCTAGATTCCTGTATAGGGGTTAAAGGGTGAAGTCGAAGGTTCCTCTGGGACAAGCTGAATAGAATGTATAATTCAAAGTCAATCTACAGAAGACCGATTTAGAGCTTCCAGGCTTCCACTCAACATCACAACAGCATAATATCTGAAAAAAAACCTGAAAAATGATGGTTGGAGTTGTGTACTTTTCATTTCTATTGTTCAGAAGACGTTCCTTTTGAATTCTCTCTCTCTCTATGTATATACAGTATATACACTGTATATATAGAGAGAGAGAATTCAAGAGTAATGTCTTCTGAACAATCGAATTGTAAAGTACATATATACAGTACAGACCAAAAGTTTGGACACACCTTCTCATTCAAAGAGTTTTCTTTATGTTCATGACTGTGAAAATTGTAGATTCACATTGAAGGCATCAAAACTATGAAATAACACATGTGGAATGAAATACTTAACAAAAAAGTGTGAAACAACTGAAAATATGTGTTATATTCTAAGTTCTTCAAAGTAGCCCCCTTTTGCTTCGATTACTGCTTTGCACACTCTTGGCATTCTCTTGATAAGCTTCAAAAGGTAGTCACCAGAAATGGTCTTCCAACAGTCTTGAAGGAGTTCCCAGAGATGCTTAGCACTTGTTGGCCCTTTTGCCTTCACTCTGCGGTCCAGCTCACCATCTCGATTGGGTTCAGGTCTGGTGACTGTGGAGGCCAGGTCATCTGGCGTAGCACCCCATCACTCTCCTTCCTAGTCAAATAGCCCTTACACAGCCTGGAGGTGTGTTTGGGTCATTGTCCTGTTGAAAAATAAATGATGGTCCAACTAAACGCAAACCGGATAGAATAGCATGCTGCTGCAAGATGCTGTGGTAGCCATGCTGGTTCAGTATGCCTTCAATTTTGAATAAATCCCCAACAGTGTCACCAGCAAAGCACCATCACACCTCTTCCTCCATGCTTCACGGTGGGAACCAGGCATGTAGAGTCTATCCGTTGACCTTTTCTGCGTCGTACAAAGACACAGTGGTTGAATCCAAAGATCTCAAATTTGGACTCATCAGCCCAAAGCACACATTTCCACTGGTCTAATGTCCATTCCTTGTGTTCTTTAGCCCAAACAAGTCTCTTCTGCTTGTTGCCTGTCCTTAGCAGTGGTTTCCTAGTAGCTATTTTACCATGAAGGCCTGCTGCACAAAGTCTCCTCTTAATAGTTGTTCTAGAGATGTGTCTGCTGCTAGAACTCTGTGTGGCAGTGACCTGGTCTCTAATCTGAGCTGCTGTTAACCTGCGATTTCTGTGGCTGGTGACTCGGATAAACTTATCCTCCGCAGCAGAGGTGACTCTTGGTCTTCCTTTCCTGGGGCGGTCCTTATGTGAGCCAGTTTCTTTGTAGCGTTTGATGGTTTTTGCCACTTCACTTGGGGACACTTTCAAAGTTTTTTCCCAATTTTTCGGACTGACTGACCTTCATTTCTTAAAGTAATGATGGCCACTCGTCTTTTTTCTTGCCACAATACAAATTCTAACAGTCTATTCTGTAGGACTATCAGCTGTGTATCCACCAGACTTCTGCACAACACAACTGATGGTCCCAACCCCATTTATAAGGCAAGAAATCCCACTTACTAAACCTGACAGGGCACACCTGTGAAGTGAAAACCATTTCCGGTGACTACCTCTTGAAGCTCATCAAGAGAATGCCAAGAGTGCAAAGCAGTAATCAAAGCAAAAGGTGGCTACTTTGAAGAACCTAGAATATAAGACATATTTTCAGCTGTTTCACAATTTTTTGTTAAGTATTTCATTCCACATGTGTTAATTCTTAGTTTTGATGCCTTCAATGTGAATCTACAATTTTCAGAGTCATGAAAATAAAGAACACTCTATGAATGAGAAGGTGTGTCCAGACTGTCGGTCTGTACTGTATATATATGCTGTATATCTAGAGAGAGAATTCAAGAGGAATGTCTTCTGATCAATCGAATTGGAAATTGGAAAGTACATATATATATATATATATATATATATATATATATATATATATATATACACACACAATTCCTTGTTTTGTTTTATGTGGATCAGCAACAGTAGTAAAAACCTGACATGCAAAGAGCTTCATATAGTATAATGTTTTAGTGTGCTTTCAGTGAAGAATAAAAAAAAGAGCATAACGAATGCTGGGTTGTGAATGATCCCATGGCTGGCGTGCATGGTGACCATATAAAGTTGCCTACAATTTATACAGTGCAGAGGGAGGAAGTAATTAAGGGAGAAATTGTTGGGCATAGTTGGTTGTGTTTTTAAGTTAGATCTTTTTGTGCATTTTCTTTCTATAATTTTCATTTTAAGAAAGGTAATTTATAGTGCTTAACATAAATGAGTACACCCCCCAACAGATTTGTCAGAAAACTTTGTTTCCTTTTAGAATCAACATTTTCTATGGGTTTCCACGATACAAAACACTCCCACAAATGTAGAACATTGCGTACAAACAAGCTTTGTTGTTTTGCACACCTAGTAAACTAAATTTCCTAACAAATTCATTCAAGACCATGTTGCAAAAATGAGTACACCCCAATGAAAGTCTTAGGAGGACAAGCAAAAGTTTAGACTACAAAATTTTAATTAGCAAGAATTCAACCACAAGTAAGTCTAATTATTCATTAATCAGGTGTCCAGCAGATAGTTAGCTATAAAACAGCATCTCGCTTAAAGAAAATCACCTCATTTTCTCATTTCATTGCTGTCAGAAATGGCACCACATAGAAAAGAAATATCAAGGACTTGGAAAAAAAAAGCCATTTTTTTGCCTAAGAAAAGGGATGGTTGAAAGTATATCGGCAACACACATCAGTCAGAATACTGTGGCAAAAATGAAAAAATAGTTTTTAACAAAGATGGAACTACAATCATCTCACAGGGACATTGAATAAAATCGACATTGTCAGTTTACTGCAGTTAGCTAAAGAAGTAGAAAGCTAAATTGGGGTGAGTGTTTCCCGTGACGTAATATGGCGTACACTACAGAGGAATGACATATATGGGTATTATCCATGAAGGAAGCCCCTCCTAAGAACCATGCGCAAAATATCCTGCCTATAATTTGGTAGGGTCCATACTGAAAAATATGAAGCCTACTGGACGCTATACTCTGGAGTAGGGATGGGCAATTAATTTTCCCAAGGGGCCACATGGGAGATAATGACCATTATGGAGGGTCTAACCAATGTACTGTGAGAGAATAGATTCCATTTTGTTTCTATAGTTTCCATTTTGTCCTATAGCTAATGATGTCAGAGGGCTCAGCTAACACTGATGGGCAGGGAGGTTTCACATTTCTGTTCACGCCACTATTGTTTCTATTTGTGCAGAGTTCAGATGGTCAAGGCCTTTTGCCTGTGAGCTTAGGCTAAGTTCACATTTCCGTTGTTTTGCATCAGTCACAATCAGTTTTGTGACTGATGTGACTGATGCTTTTCAGATTGTGATACAACTGATGGGACAGATCCGTTAAAAAACCGGATCCATTACCTGGCAAAGGGGAGAGAGAGAGAGAGCCCCCATCATCACCGCACACACCGGCACTATCGCCCCCATCATCACCACACACACTGGCACTACCACCCCGTCATCACCGCACACACACACCGGCACTACCGCCCCCATCATCATCGCAAACACACAGGCACTACCGCCCCCATGATCACCGCACACACCGGTACTACCGCCCCCATCATCACCGCATACACCGGCACTACCACCCCCATCATTACCGTGCACACACCGGCACTACCGCCCCCATAATCACCGCACACACACAAGCACTACCGCCCCCATCATCACCGCGCACACACCGGCACTACTGCCCGCATTGTCACCACATACACACCGGCACTACGGCCCCCATCATCACCGCACACACAGCGGCACTACCGCCCCCATCATCACCGCATACACAGCGGCACTACCACCCCCATCATCACCGCACACACACCGGCACTACCGCCCCCATCATCACCGCACACACACCAGCACTACTGCCCCCATCATCACCGCACACACAGGTACTACCGCCCCCATCATCACCGCATACACCGGCACTACCGCCCCCATCATTACCGTGCACACACCGGCACTACCGCCCCCATAATCACCGCACACACACAAGCACTACCGCCCCCATCATCACCGCGCACACACCGGCACTACTGCCCGCATTGTCACCACATACACACCGGCACTACGGCCCCCATCATCACCGCACACACAGCGGCACTACCGCCCCCATCATCACCGCATACACAGCGGCACTACCACCCCCATCATCACCGCACACACACCGGCACTACCGCCCCCATCATCACCGCACACACACCAGCACTACTGCCCCCATCATCACCGCACACACACAGCCACTACCGCCCCCATCATCACCGCGTACACACTGGCACTACCGCCCCCATCATCACCGCGTACACACCGGCACTACCGCCCCCATCATCACCGCGTACACACTGGCACTACCGCCCCCATCATCACCGCGCACACAGAGGTACTACCGCCCCCATCATCACCGCACACACACAGGTACTACCGCCCCCATCATCCGCACACACAGGCAGTACCACCCCCATCATCACCACACACAGGCACTACCGCCCCCATCATGACAAAACACACAACGGCACTACCTGAGTGACGTCACTGCTGACAGCGCGACTCACTTCAGTTGCTCTGTGGAGCTCACAGGTCACAGTGCTCTATGGCTGCTCCTGTCAGCTTCCGATGTAGCAGAGCTGAAAGCGTCATGGGACCTTGTGTAGATTACGCCAGACCTGGAGGGGTATTTGGGGATTAATAAAGTGGTGAAAAAGGGTGTTTTTTTACTTTTATTTCAAATAAAGGATTTTTCGGTGTTTGTGTTTATTTACTTTCACTACAGTTTTGTAATGGGGGGGTCTCATATACACCTGCCATCACTAAGCTAGGACTTAGTGGCAGCTATGGGCTGCCATTAACTCCTTATTATCCCGATTGAGACCGCATCAGGGCAATCGGGATGAGCCTGGTAGAGTCGGGATGAGCCTGGTAGAGTAATGGATGTGGCATTTCCGGGCGGCTGCTGGCTGATATATTTAGGCTGGGGGGCTCCCCATAGCGTGGGGCTCCCTATCCTGAGAATACCAGCCCTCAGCCATGTGGCTTTACCTTGGCTGGTATCAAAATTGGTGGGATATTCCGCTATCATCTGCCTCTGGCATATACAGGGTGCCAGGATGGGGATATGCTGTTCTAATGGTTCATTGACATTCCTGTGTCATGATTGCGGGACACTGATGAGTTGTAGAGACAGCCAGGGGTCTATCATCACGGGACTACTGTGAAAAGCAGCCCGGTTCATAGGAGGCCATGATTTTTGCTATATGCAGCAATGTTGTGGTGTTGCTGAATGCAAGAGGAGCTTGGCTTAAGGCAGAGCAACAAAATCCATTGTAATTTCTGCCACAAAAGTGGGGAATGCCGTTTTTTTAAATTATTTATTTTACTGCAAGATATAGACCCGCCCACCGGCGGCTGTGATTGGTTGCTGTGAGACAGCTGTCACTCAGCAAGGGTGCTCGTCTAACCATCATAGGCGCCGGTGGGCGGGGGAAGCGGTGAATGGAATAATGAGCGGCCGGCATTTTCAAAACCAGGAGAAGACGCTGGAGCAGTGTGACAGCCGTGCAGTTCCGCGCCGGTGATCGGTGAGTATGTAGGAGGTTAAGAGAGAGAGAGACAGACCGACAGAGATAGAAAGAGCGAACGACATAGAGAGAGACAGACAGAGAGAGAGAGAGACCGACCGACAGACAGAGAGAGAGAGAGAGAATTTTGTACTAACCAGAAAGGAATTTCCACTTCTGAGCATGCTCTGTTGCTAATAATCTGCCATTATGCTTAAATTAGAACTTAAATTAAATTAGATTAAATTAGAACTTAAATTAGATCCATCACCAGAATCAGTCATTTAACGGATTCCTACGGATTCCAGCGCCCTTAGGCTTCCATTCTAACCATGACGATGCCGATGGAATCCTGTGTTGTGCGGGTTTTTTTTACCGCTCCAAAAAATGTTACATTCTGCGTTGCTTCCACCCGACTGTCAGTCATTTCACGACTGATCAGTCGCATAGCGAATGCAACGCAAGGTCATCAATCACAATCCGTCGTTAATACAAGTCTATGGGGAAAAAACTGAAGCTCTGCAGGATTCAGTTGTTTCTCAAAATGACGAATTGTGACTGATGGAAAACAACGGTGTGAACTTAGCCTTATATAAAAGTTTGAAGTTAGCCTTATATAAACTGGTTACATCCATTAATAAAGCAGAATTCTTTGAGTACACCATACTAAGTGTGTGCTTTATTGACTTCTCGAGCACTCGTTAAACAAATATAATTCATTTGGAGTTCCGGAGGCATAGAAAGAGCATATTTCGCTTACAAGACTAAAATTATTTCTGCTCAATTTTAACACCTTTACTCCTGAGCCTGTTTTCACCTTCATAACCAGTGTCACTTCATTTTAAGATAAATGTGAATAGTGGTCTTTTATTGAGAAGAACTTGTAGGACCAGCACAAGCACAGACATTTCGGCCAAAGACCTTCATCAGTGTGCATGCAGGGGGTCCTCAAAGGTATAGCAACTCTTCAACTGCCGTAGTAAGGTATAACGCAGTGTACAGCGGTGGACACCGCGTCATACCTGACTACGCCAGTTGCCAAGTTGCTATACCTTCTGAGGACCCCCTGCACGCACACTGATGAAGATCTTTGACGGAAATGTCTGTGCTTGTGTTGGTCCTACAAGTTCTTCTCAGTGAAAGACCACTATTCACATTTATCTTGAGTGCCAAGTTTCTACATCTACTTGAGATGGTTTTCAACCCTACTTGAGCACCACCCCAGAGGTGCCGTGTGTATCAACACACTTCAATTCTGACCAGTGTCACTTCATGAATGTGATAACTCTGAGACAGGTTTTTCGTGACATATTGTACTTCATAATAGTGGTAAATATAGGACGATATTTTTTGCTTTTATTTGTGAAAATATCGGTAATTTGACAGAATTTTTGAAAATTCACCTGTGTTAAGTGATATATGGATTAAAATCTTATTTTCAAAGGGGTGTACTCATTTATGCTGAATGTATGCTGATATAGATGTATAATGTACATTATCCCGGATTTATATTTTTTTACTGTATTTAATAGCTTTTAACTGTAGAACTTTAATTAAAAATGCAATCAATCAAAACATAAAAAATACAAATCAGTTATAAATGATGTGAAACCTGCCGCTTGTTTGCTCAGTAGGACATTTCTAATGTACACTCTTTAAATGTGAAAATGTCACCACTGCTCTTGCATGAATGCACCTGAAGTCATGTTAATGAGTCCTGATTTCCAGATGAAATCCCATTCTACGAATGACAGGCTCTGTAAATGAGATCTCATACCTGGGGAGTGAGAAATTGCAGGTCCATCATATACAGATGTTGAGAGCCGCTGTCCTGCAGACTGAACACTGTTTGTCTTCCTTGTGTTCTGTAAGGACTCCAGGGGATTCTTGAACAGCATCTCTCAGTCAGAGGGATCTTGTAGCAGATGGTAAATATTTATACTTTTTCACACTGAACAACTTGGCACCAAACACCATAGGAACGGAAGGCCCATAGCATTAGTGCTGTATGTTTGTGCTAGTTTACAGTAATGACTCTATAATTGATGCTACTTTTATAAAGGACATCTGAAACAGAAATAAAACTGATAAATCTGTAAATACTTTGCTTTGTTCACTGTGTTTTACTTATACTGTGAAGTTGCTTAAGGGACAGTTTCAATCTCATTTTGTCTAAAACATTCATTATTCAATATATGCAATTAGAACTTTTATTATCAGTTGTTTTGCATTTCACTTACTGGGTATAATCCCATTTATAACTCCTAAACGTCAGGACTTATTACAAAGCAGAAGGTTTTACTTTGCATCCCTTCTTTTATGGGTTATTCCCACAATTGTATTAGTTTTCACAAATTACTAAAAAAAATGCATATTTTTTTGTTATTTTACACTAAACCTAGAAAGAAATTTAGTGCACATAGAACCAACTTTTTCCATCTTTATTGTATGTGCCCTCGCCATTTGCTTAAGTTTGTTTTTAATATTCAGACAGCTCCCAACATAGTGTTTATTGCACCTTTGTGTCTTTTTTTTCATCTTTATCTGACCCTTTGTGCCCCTACAGTTAGGTCCAGAAATATTTGGACAGTGACACAAGTTTTGTTATTTTAGCTGTTTACAAAAACATGTTCAGAAATACAATTATATATATAATATGGGCTGAAAGTGCACACTCCCAGCTGCAATATGAGAGTTTTCACATCCAAATCGGAGAAAGGGTTTAGGAATCATAGCTCTGTAATGCATAGCCTCCTCTTTTTAAAGGGACCAAAAGTAATTGGACAAGGGACTCTAAGGGCTGCAATTAACTCTGAAGGCGTCTCCCTCGTTAACCTGTAATCAATGAAGTAGTTAAAAGGTCTGGGGTTGATTACAGGTGTGTAGTTTTGCATTTGGAAGCTGTTGCTGTGACCAGACAACATGCGGTCTAAGGAACTCTCAATTGAGGTGAAGCAGAACATCCTGAGGCTGAAAAAAAAGAAAAAATCCATCAGAGAGATAGCAGACATGCTTGGAGTAGCAAAATCAACAGTCGGGTACATTCTGAGAAAAAAGGAATTGACTGGTGAGCTTGGGAACTCAAAAAGGCCTGGGCGTCCACGGATGACAACAGTGGTGGATGATCGCCGCATACTTTCTTTGGTGAAGAAGAACCCGTTCACAACATCAACTGAAGTCCAGAACACTCTCAGTGAAGTAGGTGTATCTGTCTCTAATTCAACAGTAAAGAGATGACTCCATGAAAGTAAATACAAAGGGTTCACATCTAGATGCAAACCATTCATCAATTCCAAAAATAGACAGGCCAGAGTTAAATTTGCTGAAAAACACCTCATGAAGCCAGCTCAGTTCTGGAAAGTATTCAATGGACAGATGAGACAAAGATCAACCTGTACCAGAATGATGGGAAGAAAGAAGTTTGGAGAAGAAAGGGAACGGCACATGATCCAAGGCACACCACATCCTCTGTAAAACATGGTGGAGGCAACGTGATGGCATGGGCATGCATGGCTTTCAATGGCACTGGGTCACTTGTGTTTATTGATGACATAACAGCAGACAAGAGTAGCCGGAGGAATTCTGAAGTGTACCGGGATATACTTTCAGCCCAGATTCAGCCAAATGCCGCAAAGTTGATCGGACGGCGCTTCATAGTACAGATGGACAATGACCCCAAGCATACAGCCAAAGCTACCCAGGAGTTCATGAGTGCAAAAAAGTGGAACATTCTGCAATGGCCAAGTCAATCACCAGATCTTAACCCAATTGAGCATGCATTTCACTTGCTCAAATCCAGACTTAAGACGGAAAGACCCACAAACAAGCAAGACCTGAAGGCTGTGGCTGTAAAGGCCTGGCAAAGCATTAAGAAGGAGGAAACCCAGCGTTTGGTGATGTCCATGGGTTCCAGACTTAAGGCAGTGAATCCTCCAAAGGATTCGCAACAAAATATTGAAAATAAAAATATTTTGTTTGGGTTTGGTTTATTTGTCCAATTACTTTTGACCTCCTAAAATGTGGAGTGTTTGTAAAGAAATGTGTACAATTCCTACAATTTCTATCAGATATTTTTGTTCAAACCTTCAAATTAAACGTTACAATCTGCACTTGAATTCTGTTGTAGAGGTTTCATTTCAAATCCAATGTGGTGGCATGGGAGAGCCCAACTCGCGAAAATTGTGTCACTGTCCAAATATTTCTGGACCTAACTGTATGTGCATATCCAGCTTCACATAGCGGAATGGGTGGTCTTATGCAGCTTAAACTATGGTTTCCTGCATCACCCTGCTTCTCCTCAGTGTTGCAAACTCCTCCCTCTATTTTGTCCCCTGAATAGCTCCACTTTTTTAAATTTATAACTCAGAGCTGTTATGGAAGCCAGCTGACTGATGTATGTACAAAATAGGAGAGGTTTCCAACACAGCAGTTTTAGCAAATTTGGGATGCTGTGTAAAATGAAAACAAAAATTCAATTATTTGTTTCTCTTAGAGCCATATATGAAAGCATATCAGAAGTTGAAAGTTAAAGGGAATCTGTCAGCAGGTTTTTGCTACCTCATGTGAGAGCAGCATGATGTAGGTAAAGTGGGCTCCTTACTTCCATGACATTTACAGACTGTTGTAAAAAGAGGAGGGGTGCTACACAAAGGTAAAAATGGCTCTCTCAACTTCTTGAGATGTGTTGCTTCTAGCCGTGTCTAAATTAGTTAATTGTTTTCAATCAAAATGGAATAATGTCTAATCCTCAATTTCTCATTTGTGTTCTATATTGTGTTATGAGTAAAATATAGCTACAGATAGTTCCAGAAATATTTGCAGAGTGAGACAAGTTTTGGCATTTTAGCTGTTTACCAAAACATATTCAAGATATACTTTTGTTATTAATACGGGCTTATAGTGCAGGCTATCAGCTTTAATTTGAGGGTGTCATATCCTAATTGGAGTAAGGCTTTAGAAATTACAGCTGTTTAAAATGTAGCTGCCTCTTTTTGAAGGGACCAAAGGTAATTGGAAATTATCACAAAAGCTACTTTAATGGGCTTCATGAGCTATTCTCCTCTTAATCCATCATCAATTTAGCACGTAAAAGGTCTTGAGCTGATTCCAGGTGTGGCATTTGCATTTAGAAACTGTAGCTTTGATCCCACAAAATGTTAACTTGATCAAAGCAGCTCTCAATGTAAAAGAACAGACCATCATTAGACTGAAAAAAGGAAGAAATCCATTAGAGAGAGAGCAGAAATATTAGAAGTGGCTAAATCTACAGTTTAGTACATTCGGCAAAAGAAAAAAAAAACACTGGTGTGCTTAGTAGCTCAAAAATGCTTGGACATCCACGGTAGACAACAGTGGTGGATGATCACAGAATCCTTTTCATGATGTTATATGATCGCAGAATCCTTTCCACTGTAAAGAAAAAACCATTCTCAACATCAACCCAAATGAAGACGACTCTCCAGGAAGTAGGTGTTTCAGTATCTAAGTATACTTTAAAGAGAAGATTTCATAAGTGCAAATACAGAGGGTTCACCACAAGATGCAAACCGTTAATCAGCCTTGAAATTAGAAAGACAAGATTAGACTTTGCCAAAAACATTTAAAGAAGCCACCCCAAATTCTGGAAAAGTATTCATTGGACAGATGAAATTGAGATCAACCTTTACTAGAATGATGGGGGGAAAAGGAAATACGAAGAAGGCTTGGAACAGATCATGATCCAGAGTACAACACATCTTCTGTAAAACATGGTGGAGACACTGTGATGGCATGGGTATCCATGGCTTCCAGTGGCAATGAGCCACTAGTGTTTATTGATGATGAGACTGAAGACAGAAGCAGCTGAATGTACAGGACTTTACTTTCTGTTCAGATTCAACCTAATGCGGCATTGTTGATTTTGATTAAAAGGCCCTTCACAGTACAGATGAACAATGGCTCAAAATTTACTGCAAAAGCAACCCAGGAGTTTTTAACCCGTTCACGACCTTTGACGGATCTAGCAGTCATGGTGCCTTGGTACTTAAAGACCCATGACGGATACATCCGTCATGGCGAAAGCGCGGCCCCGGAGCGCCGGTGACCGCGATCGGTTTTCAAAAACTGTAGATTCGGGAAGGAGAACACTTGTACCTGACCTCAGGAGGGGTGGTGTCTCCTTCCCGGAGCTACGGAGGTTGTGATTGGCTGACGAACGCTGCTCAGCCAATCACAGCCAGTGTAATGTTTCAGCCATTGCAAATGGCTGAAGCATTGATATCCAGCTATGTCAGTGCAGCTGCAGTACTGGCCATTGGCTGGAGCTCGGTGAGCTTTACTGCACCCGCCCCCAGCTCTGATTGGAGAGATCGGCCTTGTGACCGATCTCTCCAAGCACCGTGCATCTGGGACCGGGTGAGCTCGCTGTAGGAGATTGCTCTCCTTAGCTTCTCCCTCCGTGGAATCTGAGGAGAGCGATCTCTGCGGGTGCCCATCTGTAAGTCACAGCCCCCGATCCACCGCTGCCCTCCTCCATCTGTTTCGCCCCTGCTCTCCCGCTGCACCCCTGCATCTGATGCCGCTACTCTCCAACTGCGCCCCTACATGTGACGCCGCTACTCTCTTGCTGCGCCCCTGTATCTGACGGCGCTACTCTCCCGCTGCGCCCCTACATGTGACGCCGCTACTTTCCCGCTGCGCCCCTGCATCTGACGCCGCTGCTCTCCTCCCGCTGCGCCCCCCTGCATCTGACGCTGCTGCTTTCTTTCTGCTACCTCCTTGTATCCGCCACTGCTCCACTCCCCCATCAGCCACTGCACTCTCCCCCATCAGCCACTGCACTCTCCCCCATCAGCTACTGCACTCTCCCCCATCAGCCACTGCACTCTCCCCATCAGCCCACTGCACTCTCCCCATGAGCCGCCGCACTCTCCCCATCTGCCGCCGCACTCTCCCCATCTGCCGCCGCACTCTCCCCATCTGCCGCCGCACTCTCCCCATCAGCCGCCGCACTCTCCCCATCTGCCACAGCACTCTCCCCATCTGCCACAGCACTCTCCCCATCTGCCGCCGCACTCTCCCCATCTGCCGCCGCACTCTCCCCATCTGCCGCTGCGCCCCTGCATCTGCCGCTGCGCCCCTGCATCTGCCACCTCACTCCCCCATGAGCCTCTGCCCCCTCCCTGATCTGCTGCCTGCTCTCTCCCATCCCCTTAATCCTCTGCCCCCTCTCCCCCTCCCGGATCTGCTGCAATCCTGCTGCCTAGATCCATTCTGTAAGGTAGCTATCCCCAATTTCACCTCCCACTCCCCTTCCGCTCTCCCCCCCTTCCTCCGCCGCTCCTGCATCCGTTGTGCCCTCATCCATCCTCCGCCGCTCCTCCATCCGCCGTGCCCTCTCCGATCCTCCGCCGCGCCCGCTCCCATCCTCCGTTGCGCCCTCTTCCATCCTCCATCCATCTTTTTTTCCATCCCACCTAGTCCCCCCGTTTTTGCAGCACATCCGTGCGTTCGTCCTGATTTTTTTTTCTCTAAACTAAGAAAGAAATACAACTAAACTTAGTTTAGGGCCAGTAAAATTATACTGTAGTAATCGTCAACTACAGTATTTTTTACTGAATATTGTAAGGGTTAGCCCAGTGCCACACATGAGAGCGATGCACAAGTCTCACACCGCATCATCCGGCACGGTCGCTCTCTTCCAGACAGGAGTGTGCGGCTGTGTCGGGTGATGCGATGCGAGATTTGTGCACCACTCTCACGTGTGGCACTTGCCTTAGTGTCAGTTGCAGGCGCTCATATATATATACAGTGCCTACAAGTATATTCAACCCCCTGCAGATTTAGCAGGTTTACACATTCGGAATTAACTTGGCATTGTGACATTTGGACTGTAGATCAGCCTGGAAGTGTGAAATGCACTGCAGCAAAAAAGAATGTTATTTCTTTTTTTTTTTTTAAATTGTGAAAAGTTTATTCAGAGGGTCATTTATTATTCAACCCCTCAAACCCACCAGAATTCTGTTTGGTTCCCCTAAAGTATTAAGAAGTTTTTCAGGCACAAAGAACAATGAGCTTCACATGTTTGGATTAATCATCTCTTTTTCCAGCCTTTTCTGACTAATTAAGACCCTCCCCAAACTTGTGAACAGCAGTCATACTTGGTCAACATGGGAAAGACAAAGGAGCATTCCAAGGCCATCAGAGACAAGATCGTGGAGGGTCACAAGGCTGGCAAGGGGTGCAAAACCCTTTCCAAGGAGTTGGGCCTACCTGTCTCCACTGTTGGGAGCATCATCCGGAAGTGGAAGGCTTATGGAACTACTGTTAGCCTTCCACGGCCTGGACAGCCTTTGAAAGTTTCCACCCGTGCCGAGGCCAGGCTTGTCCGAAGAGTCAAGGCTAACCCAAGGACAACAAGGAAGGAGCTCCGGGTAGATCTCATGGCAGTGGGGACATTGGTTTCAGTCAATACCATAAGTAACATACTCCACCGCAATGGTCTCCGTTCCAGACGAGCCCGTAAGGTACCTTTACTTTCAAAGCGTCATGTCAAGGCTCGTCTACAGTTTGCTCATGATCACTTGGAGGACTCTGAGACAGACTGGTTCAAGGTTCTCTGGTCTGATGAGACCAAGATCGAGATCTTTGGTGCCAACCACACACGTGACGTTTGGAGACTGGATGGCACTGCATACGACCCCAAGAATACCATCCCTACAGTCAAGCATGGTGGTGGCAGCATCATGCTGTGGGGCTGTTTCTCAGCCAAGGGGCCTGGCCATCTGGTCCGCATCCATGAGAAGATGGATAGCACGGCCTACCTGGAGATTTTGGCCAAGAACCTCCGCTCCTCCATCAAGGATCTTAAGATGGGTCGTCATTTCATCTTCCAACAAGACAACGACCCAAAGCACGCAGCCAAGAAAACCAAGGCCTGGTTCAAGAGGGAAAAAATCAAGGTGTTGCAGTGGCCTAGTCAGTCTCCTGACCTTAACCCAATTGAAAACTTGTGGAAGGAGCTCAAGATTAAAGTCCACATGAGACACCCAAAGAACCTAGATAACTTGGAGAAGATCTGCATGGAGGAGTGGGCCAAGATAACTCCAGAGACCTGTGCCGGCCTGATCAGGTCTTATAAAAGACGATTATTAGCTGTAATTGCAAACAAGGGTTATTCCACAAAATATTAAACCTAGGGGTTGAATAATAATTGACCCACACTTTTATGTTGAAAATGTATTAAAATTTAACTGAGCAACATAACTTGTTGGTTTGTAAGATTTATGCATCTGTTAATAAATCCTGTTCTTGTTTGAAGTTTGCAGGCTCTAACTTATTTGCATCTTATCAAACCTGCTAAATCTGCAGGGGTTTGAATACTACTTGTAGGCACTGTATATATATATATATATATATATATATATATATATATATATATATATATATATATATATATATAATTGCCTTATTCTGTCTGTCTGTCTGTCTGTCTGTCTTGCTCTAAAATTGTGTCCTTACGGTGACACAAAGCTGATTGGCCGCTGGGCTCGCCATGGCCCCGCCCCCCTGCACGGATTGGCCGCTCGCCCAGGCTGCGCCCCCACACGGATTGGCCGGCCGCTCGCCCAGGCTGCGCCCCCCCACAGATTGGCCTCTCGCCCCGGCACCCTGCAGGCATTGGCAACTCGGCCACGCCCCGCCCCCCTCACGCAATGCACGCTAGCTCTGGCCCCGCCCCCCCGCATTCCCCGAGCCGACACGGTCACGGAGCCACGACTACCGGGTGAGTACTGTACCCCCGGGAGCCCACATCAGCGTACGCCGCCAAACCAGCCAACACATACCCTCGCATTGCTGGGGCTGGCCGGCGTATGCTGGTGTGGGCTCCCGTGCGAGCGGGGGTCGAGATGCGCTGGTAACCATGGTAGCATAGTTACCAGCGCATGAAGGTCCTGCAGCGGCGGAAAATACACACACGCACACACATAACAGCACACACACACACACACACACACACACACACACACATCAGATCACACTCACTCTCACACACACATCACATCGCATCCACATACTCACAACATCCTGGGATATCGCTTGCTTCTCGGCGGCGATACTGTGCTGTGAGCTTCCAGGACCTGCCGGAGGATCACATGGCCAGAAGCATGTGGTATCTCCGGATGTTGTGAGTATGAGCGCGTATGTGCAATATCGTCAATGTGTGTGTGCGTGAGTGTATGCGATCGGGTGTGTGTGAGTGTATGCGATCGGGTGTGTGTGAGTGTATGCGATCAGGTGTGTGTGAGTGTATGCGATCGGGTATGTGTGAGTGTATGCGATCGGATCTGTGAGTGTCGGCAGAGGAGCACGGCGTGCTGGAGGAGGCTGAGAGGAGAGAGGCTGATCCTGGGGAAGGCTGGGATGGGGAGGCTGAGAGAAGAGAGGCTGATGCTGGGGGAGGCTGAGGCTGGGGAGGCTGAGAGGAGAGAGGCTGATGCTGGGGACTGAAAAGGCATCAGCTGGGGACAGAAAAGGCTGATGCTGGGAGGAGAGAGGCTGATGCTGGGATGAGAGAGGCTGATGCTGGGATGAGAGAGGCTGATGCTGGGGACAGAGAGGCTGATGCTGGGAGGAGAGAGGCTGATGCTGGGAGGAGAGAGGCTGATGCTGGGATGAGAGAGGCTGATGCTGGGATGAGAGAGGCTGATGCTGGGATTAGAGAGGCTGATGCTGGGGACAGAGAGGCTGATGCTGGGAGGAGAGAGGCTGATGCTGGGGACAGAGAGGCTGATGCTGGGAGGAGAGAGGCTGATGCTGGGATGAGAGAGGCTGATGCTGGGGACAGAGAGGCTGATGCTGGGAGGAGAGAGGCTGGGGGAGGCTGGGAGGAGAGAGGCTGATGCTGGGGACCGAAAAGGCATCAGCTGGGGACAGAAAAGGCTGATGCTGAGAGGAGAGAGGCTGATGCTGGGATGAGAGAGGCTGATGCTGGGATGAGAGAGGCTGATGCTGGTATGAGAGAGGCTGATGCTGGGGACAGAGAGGCTGATGCTGGGAGGAGAGAGGCTGATGCTGGGGACAGAGAGGCTGATGCTGGGAGGAGAGAGGCTGATACTGGGATGAGAGAGGCTGATGCTGGGATGAGAGAGGCTGATGCTGGGGACAGAGAGGCTGATGCTGGGGACAGAGAGGCTGATGCTGGGAGGAGAGAGGCTGATGCTGGGATGAGAGAGGCTGATGCTGGGATGAGAGAGGCTGATGCTGGGGACAGAGAGGCTGATGCTGGGGACAGAGAGGCTGATGCTGGGAGGAGAGAGGCTGATGCTGGGATGAGAGAAGCTGATGCTGGGGACAGAGAGGCTGATGCTGGGAGGAGAGAGGCTGATGCTGGGATGAGAGAGGCTGATGCTGGGATGAGAGAGGCTGATGCTGAGGGTAGAGAGGCTGATGCTGCGGGCAGAGAGGCTGATGCTGCGGGTAGAGAGGCTGATGCTGGTGCAGCATGGGGGATGGAGCACGATGGGGGGTGCGCAGCATGGGGGATGGAGCACGTTTGGGAGTGCGCAGCATGGCGCATGGAGCACGTTTGGGAGTGCGCCGCATGGCGGATGGAGCACGTTTGGCAGTGCGCAGCATGGCGGATGGACCACGTTTGGGAGTGCGCAGCATCGCGGATGGAGCACGTTTGGGAGTGCGCAGCATGGCGGATGGAGCACGTTTGGGAGTGCGCAGCATGGCGGATGGAGCACGTTTGGGAGTGCGCAGCATGGGGGATGCAGCACGATGGGGAGTGCGGAGTATGGCGGATGGAGCACGTTTGGGAGTGCGCAGCATGGCGGATGGACCACGTTTGGGAGTGCGCAGCATGGCGGATGGACCACGTTTGGGAATGCGCAGCATGGGAGATGGAGCACGATGGGGGGTGCGCAGCATAGGGGATGGAGCACGATGGGGAGTGCGCTGCATGGGGGATGGAGCACGATGGGGATTGCGGAGTATGGCGGATGGAGCACATTTGGGAGTGCGCAGCATGGCGGATGGAGCACGTTTGGGAGTGCGCAGCATGCCGGATGGAGCACGTTTGGGAGTGCGCAGCATGGGAGATGGAGCACGATGGGGGGTGCGCAGCATAGGGGATGGAGCACGATGGGGAGTGCGCTGCATGGGGGATGGAGCACGATGGGGAGTGCGCTGCATGGGGGATGGAGCGCGATGGGAAGTGCACACCTCCCCCCAACACACACACACACACGCGCGCGCACTGCACAACACACCACACACACACACTGGGAACCACAAACAACTGCCCTACACAGACACCCACACACACAGACAACGCTGCACACACAAATATACGCACATACCGCACAACACACACATTGCACAAGACATACCTCCCCCCAAAACACACCACACACACACAAACCGCGCAACACACACACAACGCTACAGACACACAGCGCTCCACAAACAACGCAACACACATACAACACCGCTGTCACCCCCGTCACACCCAGACAACACCCAGAACATGTACAGCGCCCTACACAAACACTTGGTAACTACACACAACAACATCTATATATATATATAACAAAAATCATACATGAACTACACAATACGTAAATTCTAGAATACCCGAAGAATCGGGCCACCTTCTAGTATATATATATATATATATATATATATATATATATATATGTATATGTATAATTTTTTTTTTTTTTTTTACTGACGTCTCTATTTTTTATTTCGCCAAACTAATATTTCTTTGTATGGGGGGGGGGGGGTTCTAGTTTCCAACATGGGGTCACATATGGGGGAGCTCCACTGTTTGAGCACATCAGGGGGATCTCCAAACACAGCATGGTGCGGCTAACGATTCCAGCTAATTTTCCATTTAAAAAGTCAAATGACGCTCCTTCCCTCTGGAGCTCTGCCGTGCGCCCAAACAGTGGTTTTCTGCCACATATGAGGTATAAGCGTACTCAGAACAAATTGCCCAACAAATTTTGCGGTCCATTTTATCCTGTTACCCCTGTACAAATTAAAAAATTGAGCCTAAAATAACATTTTTGTGGAAGAAAAAAAACTTTTTTGTTTTTATGCCTCAATGTATGAAGCACGTGAGGGTTCAAAGTGCTCATTACCCATCTTGATTTATGCCATGGGTGGTCTAGTTTCCAAAATGAGGTCACTTGTGGGGGAGCTCCATTGTTTAGGCACCTCAGGGGGTCTCCAAACGCAACATGGCGTACGCTAATAATTCCAACCAATTTTGCTGTGAAATGGCGCTCCTGCTCTTCTGCGCCCCGCCGTGTGCCCAAACAATTACTTTCCACCACATATGAGGTATCTGTGTACTCAGGAGAAATTGCACAATACATTTTATAGTGCATATTTTCCTGATACCCTTGTGGAAAAAAAAGCTACCTGGTTGAACTAACAATTTCATGGTAAAAAAAATATATATATATTTTCACGGCTGAACATTCTAAATTTTTGTGAAGCCTCCAGGGGTTCAAAGTGTTCAGTAAACATCTAGATAAATTTCATGAGGGGTCTAGTTTCCAAAATGGGGTCACTTGTGGGGGAGGTCCATTGTTTAGGCACCTCAGGGGGTCTCTAAATGCAACATGGCGTACGCTAATAATTCCAACCAATTTTGCTGTGAAATGGCACTCCTTCTCTTCTGAGCCCCGTCGTGTGCCCAAACAATTACTTTCCACCACATATGAGGTATCTGTGTACTCAGGAGAAATTGCACAATACATTTTATGGTGCATTTTTTCCTGATACCCTTGTGGAAAAAAAAGCTACCTGGTTGAAATAACAATTTCATGGTAAAAAAAATACATATATTTTCACGGCTGAACATTCTAAACTTTTGTGAAGCCTCCAGGTGTTCAAAGTGTTAAGTAAACATCTAGATAAATTCCATGAGGGGTCTAGTTTCCAAAATGGGGTCACTTGTGGGGGAGCTCCATTGTTTAGGCACCTCAGGGGGTCTCCAAACACAACATGGCATCCACTAACGATTCCAGACAATTTTGCGTTTGAAAAGTCAAATGTCGCTCCTTGCCTTCCGAGCTTTGCTGTGCACCCAAACATTTGATGTCCACCACATATGAGGTATCTGTGTACTCAGGAGAAAATGCACAATACATTTTATGTTGCAATTTTTCCTGATTCCCTTGTGAAAAAAAAGCTACCTGGTTGAAGTAAAAATTTTGTGGTAATTTTTTTTTTTTTATTTTCACGGCTCAAAGTTATTAACTTTTGTGAAGCCCCCAGAGGTTCAAAGTGCTCAATAAACATCTAGATAAATTCCATGAGGGGTCTAAATTCCAAAATGGAGTCACTTGTGGGGGAGCTCCATTGTTTAGGCACCTCAGGGGGTCTCCAAACGCAACATCGCATCTGCTAATTATTCCAGACAATTGTGCTTTAAAAAATTCAAATGGGGGGGCGTGGCCTGCTTGCTAATGGCACCGGTCACCTAGCTGCTGAGCTCCAGCCACCTCGACTCCTAACCGGCTCACTGCAGCTCACCAGTGGCACCAATCTCTCTGCACACGGGGGGAAAGTGCTGCGGAGGTACCCAGGAACGTGGCATGCCAAGGGGAAAGTCCCAGAAGAAGCCGTCCCCGGCGAAAGTTACAGACTTCTTCTCCAGCACGGGACGAGGGAAAATGGCAGCAGCATCCTCCTCCACAGCTTCCTCACGCTCATCCAGGAGGGGATCCACAGCAGGCCCAGACTTGGACACAGACGCTGCAGATATACCGCTTACCAAAGGTACCATGCAGAAACTGCTCAGTGCCCTCCGCTCATCACTGCAGCAGGATTGGAAAGATATGGTGGCTGAGCTGAGGGGAGATATCACTGCCATAGGCAGTCGCACAGCACACATTGAAACTAAAATGCAGGAGCTGACAAAGTCACACAATAGCCTCATTGATGCCAATGCAGCACTGGAGGAACAAGTGCAAAAGCTCCATACCAAGGTCTTGGATTTAGAGGACAGGTCCCGCAGAAACAACATAAGAATCAGAGGAATTCCAGAGGCCATACCAGACAAGGGGCTGCAGAGCTTTCTAGGCTCCTTGCTGCAGGAGCTGCTCCCAGACCTGTCTGCAACTGATTTCCTGGTGGACAGAATACACAGAGTCCCTAAGCCTAAATCCCTCAGTGCTGATGCCCCCCGGGACACTTTGGCTCGCCTGCACTTTTACAAGACCAAAGAAGCCCTGCTGCAAGCCCTGAGAAGGAGGCCGCCTCTGTCTGAGCAATTCCAGCACCTGTCCATTTTTCCGGATCTGTCTGCAGGAACCCTGGCAAAAAGGAGGGAATTTGCCCCTTATACCAAAATTCTCAGGGATGAAGCTATATCCTATAGATGGGGTTTCCCTGTAAAGATCCTGCTTTTCCGTGCAGGAAACACCCACGTCTGCCATTCCCCACAACAGTTGGCAAAGCTCCTATCCTCATGGAACATGGCAAATCTCCCGGCCAGATCTCCAAGAGCCACAGGATCATCCCAAAGGGATAAAGTGAATGAAGATTGGTCCGTCGCGTGAGTTATGTGATATGTCTGAGTCGCGGCTGAGACTTAGTTGCTACTTTTATGGTCCGCTGGTTCTGTTTAACCAGGACCCTGAACCCCCATGGCGGTACATTTCCACCATACCGCAGGCCCCCTTTTTGGGCTTTTTCTATGTGGACTGATGCTCCCTACATCAGTAATGTTAGTGATGTTAATGTTGTCAGTGTTTTCTCTTTCCTGCCTAACCTTCCTTTCTCCCCCCGCAGCTCTAGGCAAGAGACTTTTTTTCATGTACAATGGTACTGAACTGTATGTCTATAAATGTTAGGGGCCTGAACTCGCCGGCCAAGAGATCCATGTTTTGGCGGGAAGTGGTTAAATCCAAATGTGACGTGATTTGTGGTCAAGAGTCTCATCTCCTCCAGGGGGACTCGCACAGGTTAAATAATGCTAAATTTCCTTTCATACTGCTGGCTTGTGGGAAAAAAAAAAAGGCTGGAGTATTCATTTGTGTAAAAAATACTGTTGCGTTCACACTACATTCCCAACATTTAGACCCTGAAGGTAGATACGCCATTATTAATTGCTCCATAAATGGATCTAAGTATACTATTGCAACCCTTTACGCCCCCAACTCTGGTCAGATCAGCTTTCTGCGGAGGTTTCTTTCCAAGCTTTCATCCGTTACAGAGGGTAAGCAAATAATCTGCGGGGATTTTAACATGTTAATGTCCAGCACTCTGGATTGCTCCAATACTGCTGTAAAGAGGAAGGAAATGAGCACAATAATTTCAGAAAGGCATCTCCATGATATATGGAGATACCAACATGCAAATGAGAGGGACTACACATTCTTCTCACCTCGGTTCACCTCATACAGCAGATTGGACTACTTTCTGGTTGAAAGCTCACTTATTTTGGATTGCTCAGATTCAAAAATTGGACTTATAGCTTGGTCGGACCATGCCCCCATATACCTGACAGTCCAGGAGCAAAGCCGCACGCCCGTTTTTACCCGGTGGCGCATGAATGACTCCCTCCTAGCCTGTAGACAAATCTCTGAGGAGTTGCAGGCCGACCTCGCAGAGTTTTTTAAATTTAATGACAACAAGGAGGTGACAGAGGAAACGCTATGGTCTGCACACAAGGCCTTTATTAGGGGGTCATTCATCAAAATTGCCACTAGGGAGAAAAGGAGGCGTCAGGCAACTTCCAAAGCTCTACTGTCCCACATAGCGCTTTTAGAAGCCCACAATAAATCTGCCCCAAACATGTCAACATCTGACGAACTCAGGAAACTAAGAACACAGCTCCGCCAATTGCTGATGGTAGACTATGAGAAAAATTTAAGATCCCTCAAACAGCGGTACTATATGATGGGTGACAGGGCGGGTGCCTTACTAGCCAGGAGGGTTAAAAAACGAGAAATGCAAAACAAAATTGAATACCTCGTGACGGGTTCTAATGCCACAATACGCAACCCAACGGAAATAGCCAATGCATTCGCTGATTTTTATCAGTCTCTCTACAACCTTAAAAATGACCCCACTGCCCCAAAGCCTACCCAATCGGCAATTAATTCCTTCTTAAACAATATTAATCTTCCTCGGTTATCTACAGTACATCTAGAGCAACTAAATTCCCCTTTCTCTCTGGAAGAGGTTCGCCAGGCGGTGATCACAGCCAAAAGAAATTCAGCTCCAGGCCCAGACGGCCTCACTAACTCCTATTATAGGCAATTCACTGAAACCCTGTCTCCTTTCCTCCTGAGACTTTTCTCCTCTTGGCGAGCCACAGCAGATATTTCACCAAATAATCTAGAGGCCATTATAACTACCCTGCCAAAGCCAGGAAAACCCCCTACATCACCAGGAAACTTCAGGCCAATATCCCTCCTAAACTGCGACTTAAAATTGTACGCCAAAATAATCTCAGCTAGAATACATAAAGTCCTTCCATCACTGATTTCCCCGGATCAAGTGGGGTTTGTGGCGGGGAGGCAGGCGAAAGATGGGACGAGACGTATGCTGGACCTGATTGCGGTGGCTGAGGGGAGGAAAATCCCCAGTGTATTCCTGTCCTTGGACGCAGAGAAGGCGTTTGACAGGGTGCACTGGGGATATCTGAAATCTGTACTGGCTAAGTTTGGATTTGAAGGCCCCATACTTACCGCCATAATGGCACTATACTCTAACCCTAACGCCAAAGTTCTGGCATCCGGATTTATATCTCGGAGTTTTGAATTATCCAATGGGACACGCCAGGGGTGTCCGCTCTCCCCTATCATCTATGCCCTTGCTATAGAGCCTCTGGCGCAGACTATCCGTGAATGCCCTCGGATCTCGGGGATTCGAGTGGGGAGTACAAACCATGTGATCAGTCTATATGCGGATGATGTGATTTTATCCTGCACTAATGTAGAGGTGTCCCTAAAACACGTAATGGAGATCCTGTCCTCCTTCGCTCAAGTCTCGTATTACAAGCTTAATATTACCAAGTCCTTAATTTTTCCGCTCTTCCTGCCCGCCTCAACTAGAGCCACTCTTTCTCATCTTTACCCTTTCAAATGGGAAGACGAGGGTATCCCCTACCTGGGTATTATACTGGCCCCGCTACACTCCGTGATCCGGAAAAATCTGCTGACCCTGCACACCTCACTGGATAGAGAACTTACTCGCCTTTCTCTTCTCCCGCTCTCTTGGGTGGCGAGAATGCAGACCTTTAAAATGATCTGCCTCCCAAAAATTATCTACTTACTTCGCTGCCTGCCCCTAACAATTCCGCAACGGTATCTCACCAAAATTCATTCGCTAATGAGTAAATTTATATGGGCTGGGAAAAAACCTAGAATAGCCCTGAGATGCATGCATGCCCCGTTAAGTGGTGGAGGAATGGGTATTCCTAATATTCTAACATACCACAGAGCCGCTATCCTGGAACCGGCTCGAGATTGGTGGAGGAATGATTCAGACTTAAGATGGTTACAGATTGAGTACACCTGGGCACAGGTCCACTCCCCTAAACAATTCATAGACTCCCTGCTCCTAACCCCTTCGCCCCCCGGCGATCTTCTACCCACCACAGCAGCTCTAAAGAAAGCTTGGTCCTTGTGGAGCAAGCCAGTGTCACATGCTTTAGGTCCCAGCATTCCCCTTAGATCGCTAGAAGCCTTCATTCCGAACTTGAATCTTGCCGCCTGGACACGTGGAGGTCCAATCACCCTAGCAGATCTCTATAGAGAAGGCGTCCTACTCCCGTACTCAGAAATGTGTGATAAATTTAACCTTCCCCGACACAGTCTATTCCAGTTTTTTCAAATACGTCACTTTCTTCAGTCCGCTCCTCATCTCCCGGCTCCCACGACAGCCGACCACGCCTCAATTAAAAAATTCTTTCAAAATAGCAAAATCAAAGGCCTTTCATATATCCATAATATGCTAAACTCCCCACAACCGGACAAACAATTGCCGTACATGCTCAAATGGGAAAAAGATCTAGCTTCTCCGCTTCCGCCGCAAGAATGGTTCGCGGCCTCAAAATGGATCCACAAGTTCTCTTCTTGTCTCAATCATATAGAGCAATTAAAAAAGGTTCATCTGAGGTGGTACAACTCCCCTACTAAACTGGCTTCTTTTTCCCCACATGTGTCACCACTGTGCTGGAGGGGCTGCAACCACAGGGGCACCTTATGTCATATGTGGTGGTTTTGCCCTAAGTTATCTAACTTCTGGCAGGAGGTGTTCAATCTAATCCATGAGGTTACTAGTCTCCGCCTTTCTCCAAACCCAACCTTAGCGGTGCTACACATTGGCTTAGATGGGATCCCGGATCTTTTAAAAAACATCATTTCTCACATTCTCATAGCTGGCAGGTACTGTGTGGCATACAAGTGGAGGTCGGTGAGCCCCCCTACAAAAAGAGATCTAATTGAGAGGATCAACCTACACTGGCTATACGAAACCAACTTGGCCCCCAACCTAGAGAGGAGAACGGTGAGACTTAAACAATGGCACCCGTGGGCCACTTCCCTTTATGCAACGGCCCTCCCCCAGATACCGACACCTACACCATAGATAAATTGATTATGCCTAAGAAGGTCTTGTAGAGCTGCTTCCCCCACCCCCTCTCTTTCCCCCCTCCCTCCCTGCTCCTATGTTCAGGTTGTTGTTGTAAGGGGTATTTAATGTCCCAGATTGATATTCTGATAATGGCTCGAGGCTATTCCACCTCTTGCTACTCAATGCTCCTGTTCTTGATGTTGTTGTATGAGAAGTTTGTATTTTTCTGAAAACTCAATAAAAACCTTTATGATAAAAAATTCAAATGAAGCTCCTTCACTTCCGAGCCTTGCTGTGCGCCCAAACAATTGATTTCCCCCACATATGAGATATCGGTGTACTCAGGAGAAATTGCACAATTAATTTTATGGTGCATTTTTCCTGATACCCTTGTGAAAATGCTAAATTTTATGGCTAAAGTAACATTTTTGTGTAAAAAAAAGTAAAATTTTCATTTTTTCCTTCCACATTGCTTTGGTTGCTGTAAAGCTCCTAAAGGGTTAATAAACTTCTTGGATGTAGTTTTGAGCAGTGTGAGGTGTGCAGATTTTAGAATGGGATCACTTTTGGGTATTTTCTGTCACCTAGGCCTCTCAAAGTTACTCCAAATGTGATGTGGTACCTAAAAAATGTTTTTTGTAAATTTTGTTGGAAAAATTGCTGATGAACTTTGAACCCTTCTAACTTCGTAACGGAAAAAAATTTTGTTTCGAAAATTGCGCTGGTGTAAAGTAGACAAGTGGGAAATGTTATATAGTAACTATTTTGTGTGACATATCTCACAGATTCATGGGCATAAAATTTCAAATTTTGAAAATTGCAAACTTTTCAAAATTTTAACCAAATTTCCGAAATTTTCACAAATAAATGCAAAAAATATCGGCCTAAATTTACCACTGACATGAAGTACAATATGTCACGAAAAAACAATCTCAGAATCGCCAGGATCCGTTGAAGCGTTCCAGAGTTATAACCTGTCAAAGTGACACTGGTCAGAAATATAAAAATGTCCCAGTCTTTAAGGTGAAAACAGGCTGGGGGCTGAAGGGGTTAAGGTAAAGAACTGGAATATTCTGTCCCATTGAGTATGCATTTCAGAATTTGTGTTAGAAAGGCCCAGAAACAAAGCATTTCAAAGGAGAAAGTCCAGCTTGCGAGTGGTGATGTCACTGCTTGCAAATGATTCTGTGTAAAGTATTAAAAATGAACATTTTATTTATGGTAAAGTAAATTTACCAATTTACTTTTGAGCCCCAGAATATTTTAATTTTAACCCCCTTAATAAACATGAAAGTCTGCACTTCAAAGACATCTGAATGGTTTCATTTTAAATAAAAAATAATGGCATACAGAGCCCAAATCACAAACTTTTGGTCACTGTTAAAATGTTTCTGGACCTAACTGTATGAGATTTCCAAATCATTGCATTGTTACTTTCCTTAAATTCTACACAGCGTCTCAACTTTTTTAAAATTAGATCAAACATATTTATGTGTTCTTACATTATTGATCTGTTAGGTTTCCAGCAGAGAGCAACAAACTTGTGCTTTGCTTTGCCTACATAATGAAGCTTATAATGACCATTGTTGAAAGTTTAGCAGGGCTGAGACAAGTTGAGTTAGTGTTTGACACCTGTTGCTGACAGATCAATAATGTAAAACTCCAAAAACCACTTTGCTTATGCATATGGCAAAGGATTAACTTTTCCAAATCGAGTTTGTACCTTTTCCTCAATGCAGAGGTGGAGCAGAGCTGTACTGCTATCACTGCGCATGCAGTCAGGAGCAGTGGAACTAAAGCAGGACAGTTCCAATAGTAACTGGATTGTAATTGGTAGGAATGAATAATTATATTTGTACATTATTATTAGACCACATTGTGATTTGGGGAATAACCATTGAAGTCTTTCCTGATATATGACATAACTGATTGTCATGATCAGGAACGTGTTCCTACAAATTGACGAACAGTTATGTCGTGGAAGAAACTGGTCATCGCATCTTCAGACATGGTGACCAAGTAAATCGCCTGCTTTGCATTACTACTGTTAATTTTGCTGCCCCTTCCCACCTCATCCGCATCAGCAAGCACTGTAGTTGGCTGACCAGCCAATCAGTTTTTTCAATTAATTTGCCAGTAAAAATGCCCAAAATTTTATTGACAAAGGAAGATTGGTGCTGTGACACATATAATAAAATTTGGTGGCATCAGTGTCCTTGGTAATTGAACATTGACATCTGACTGACTAATCACTGTAGATGAGGTCAGTTTAACCTCTCAATGACCGCTATGCATTACTTTATTCCAGTTAGTAAAAGAACAACATTGTGCTAACCATTACAGGAAAGTCTGTGCTCCAAAACAGAGCTCTGCCATGTGCCCAAACAGTGGTTTCCACCACATGTGGGGCTTCAGCGTACTGAGGAGAAATTGCACAACAAATTGGATGATTGTTATTTTCTTCTGTTACCCTTATTAAAATGTAAAATTCGGAGATACAGCAGCGTTTTAGTGAAAAACATGTACGGTAATTTTTCATTATTGTCTTTCACGTTGCAATTGTCCGTGTAATGCACCTGAAGGGTCTACAAACCTCCTGATTACAGTTTTGAATACCGTGGGGGGAGGGGGGGGTGAATTTTGATATTTGGTCTTTTTCAGGGTTATCTGACACAGAACCCTCAAAGTCACTTCAAAAAGAAGTGGTCCAAAAAAATAGAGCTTGTAAATTTTGTTTGAAAAATTACTGCTAAAATTTTAACCTTTCTACCATGTTTTTCCAAAAATAAGACCTCCACCGAAAATAAGCCCTAACAGGGATTTTCAGCATTTTCGGAGCAAGGCTTAAATATAAGCCCTACCCCAAAAATAAGCCTTAGTCGCGGTTCAATAATGAATTGTCCATTGTCCATACAGATTAAAAAAGTTAAAGAATACTGCAGGACACCTCATTATAGACTGCGGACACCCCACAATTATACTCACCAGACGCCGAGTGGGAGCCCTGTAGTGGAACGCACACCCGCACACATCAGATCTCACACCTGCACACATCAGATCTTACACACAATCACCCATCAGATCGCACACACATACTCACCACATACAGCGATACTGATTTCTTCTGGCTTTCAGGATCTTGAGTCGCAGTGCAGTGGAACGCGAGGACATGCGGCTGCGGATGGAATGCTTACAGGACCTGCGATGCGTAACTTCCTCCCATCTTTCCTTATAGCCGGATGCATTCTGTACCGCCGGATATGGTGAGTGACTATTGAATGTGTGTACAATCTGATCTGTGATTTTGTGTATGTATGAGTGTCTATGCGCGATCTAAAGTATGTGAGTGTGTCGGCCAGAAGCATTGGAGGACGGCGTGCAGCATACCTGCTGAGAGCGCCTGCCAGAGATCACTAGGAGGACCTGGGAGTCACGCAGACACCCAGGGTCTGGTAATTGAGTCTCCTGGGATGGGTGGTCTGCTTTTTTGGGGGATAAACTTGCCTCCAACCATGTTTCTCCAAGAACAAGACCTACTCCAAAAATAGGCCCTAGCGCTTTTTTGGGGGCAAAAAAAAAGTATAAGACAGTTTTTTTAAAAAAACACGGTATTTTCCCACCCTCAAAAAGTTTCAAAAATGATCCTGACATAAAGTAGACACAGATGGTATTCATTTATTATTTGTTTTGAGGACATAAAAATTCAAAGTTAGAAAAATGCAAATTTTTCTTAATTGTCATAAAGTGTCTGATATTTTCGTAAATAGATGTAAATTGTATCGATGTAAATTTAACACTATCATGAAGTACAATGTCATAAAAAAAAAAATCTTTCAGAATCACTAAGATATAGTAGCATTTCAGAGATATAACCATATTCAAATCAGATTTGAAAAATTTTGCCTGGTCAGGAAGGTGAAAACTGGCTTTGCTGGGAAGGAAAGGGTTAGTAGCGGGTGACTTGTTAAGATTGTTTTATGTTTATGAATATATTTTCCTCAACTGAATTATTCATCACCATTTCATCTTTGTACTGAGTCCTTACAGTGACACTTCTCAAAGAATAACAAAGCAGACATATAACTGGAAATATTAGAAGCTACATAATATGTGAAACACAGTTATAGATGATTACATCAGCAGGTGTTATGATGTGTTTAAAAATCCAAAATTGGATATTAAACATAGAAGTACAACACCAATCTGCTCTGCGACGTCGCTCTGGCTGGCGAACCGCCTCCTTTCTAAGGGGGCGGGTTGTGCGGCGTCACAGCGACGTCACACGGCAGCCGTCCAATAGAAGCGGAGGGGCTCAGATGAGCGGGACGTAAACATCCCGCCCACCTCCTTCCTTCCGCATTGCTGGTGGAGGCAGGTAAGGAGATGTTTGTCGCTCCTGCGGTGTCACACATAGCGATGTGTGCTGCCGCAGGAAAGACAAACAACATCGCTAAAAAGCGGAAAACGATTTTTTATTTCAGGACAACCTCTCCGCGGCAAACGATTTTGCCCTCTTTTGCGATCGTTTCAGATCGCTCTTAAGTTTTACACACTGCGATATCGTTAATGACGCCGGATGTGCGTCACAAACAACGTGACCCCGACGATAATTCCTTAATGATATCGTAGCGTGTAAAGCCCGCTTTACTCATTATATTATCATAGGATGTAAAATTGGCTTGCATAAGGAGAACAGTAGAAATCCTACCTATGGAAAAGAGGCTAAAAGAGCCCATGTAGAAAAAAAAAGCAAAAGTTTATTTAAGGCCCGTTTCACACGTCAGTGAAAAACACTGACGTTTTTCACTGGCGTGTAAAACACGCACATGTCCCTCCGTGTGCCGTGAATTACGGCACACGTGGGTTGTCTAAGTGCAATCCGGGCTGTCGTTCTCCGTCGCCCGTGATTGCACTTAGAGATTAACTCACCTGTGCGCTCTCCCACTCTCCATGGTGCTGATCGCTTCCGCGGTGCAGCATCCGGCCGGCGGTGACCCCCGCAGCAGCTGCTTCCGGGTCGGCTGTGTCGTGCATCATGAATATGCGCGACAGTAATCAGCCGGCTTAGAAGCACCAGGCTGTACGGGCTGCAGAGGACATCGCTGGAGCCGGGTGAGTAAAAATGATTTTTATTTTAAAAGCACGTTTTTTTCTGGCACGTGTTTCACGGATCACACCACTGCGTAGTCCGTGGGACATCAGTGATGCCAGAAAAAAATGGACATGTCTCCGTGCGGCAATCACGGACACGCGTGAACGCTGCACGGAGACATGGTCAGTGAAAAATCACTGATGTGTGAGCAGACCCATTGATTATAATGGGTCTGCGTATGTCAGTGATTCTGGTACGTTTAAAAAAAAAAAGCACAAACGTACCAGAATCACTGACGTGTGAAAGGGGCCTAAGGGAATTTATTACCAGTGTTTTGCGAAGTAATCTGAGAAAAAAACACAGCAGCAAATTGACATAATAAATTAAATATGGGGTTATTATTGGAGGAGAAAAAAAACCCAAGTTATATCTTATCCGTAGGATAGGGTTTAACTTCCTAATCGCTAGGTGTCTAACTGCTGTGACCCCCAACAATTTTGAGATAATTGGTAATTGGCGTTCTATAGGACTGATGGAGAAAGCCAAGCGCTGCACTTGGCTATTTCTGGCAGTCCCATTTACAATGAATGAAGTGCAGATTAATATTAGATTTGCAGAGGTCGTAGGGATTAGAACGTTATCCTCTTGCTGATGGATAGGGTATAACTTTTTAACCCCCCGTAATTATATATATACATAGTGCATAAGTGAGTACACACCATTTGAAAAATTATATTTTAATATATATTTCACTCGATGCAAGAACAATGTCATGCATCAGGCTTCATACCCTTGAGGCTGTGCTTTGTGGTCGGCTTGTCTGTCCATGAGCCACAGTGCATACAACTTTTCTCTGGGTGTTTATTATCTGCTTATCCTTGTTTTGTTCTTTTATATTAGCAGGTGTTTTCATTTAGTTTTTGTGTCCAGTCACCTTACGGGTGTGGCTAAAAATAAATTCCCCCTTTTTGGTATTTCTTGCTGATGATATTTTTATTGGATGTCTAGTCATACTGCCACTATTTTGTGCCAGTCAATGAAAGACCAGCAAGGGTTTTTTCTTTTTGCTGTTTATGCTTTTTAACCTGCATCTACTATCTGTTTCATAGTAGGAAGGATGCGACATACACTCTTGCAGTATTTACTATATCCTTTTGTTAATATTATGTGATTTGCTATTAGTCACTTTGGGAACCTTTTCTATCTCCTCACTTCTTCCTTCCTGTAGGTAAGTTGCACAGTGCACTGCCCTCTGGTTCCTCAATGGCTGTCCAGGCCTGAGTTGCCACTGCTTAGTCTGGTCCACAATTCTAGTCCACAAAGGAACCAATAATTACTTCGGGACCCGGATCTCTAGTCTGTACTGGCTGGGTCATTTGGAGTATTTTCAGTTTTTTACCAATATATCCCACTTGAGTTTACTACATAATCATGACATTATGACCAGCCGACTCCATTTTTTGTGTGCAGAGAAGCCATCATGGATGCTTTGGAAGCTCTGACTGTGCAGTTACGTTCCTTGTCCTTAGAGGTGGCTGACATCAAGCAGCAATAGTAACGTGTTGTCTGCCACTAGAGAAGTTTTAGTCCAACCAAAACTGTTTGGTGAACCTAAGGTAAAGTTACCAACAGGGACCAAAGTCAATTTTCCATTTTTCTTCATGTAATTTATATTTTCTTCTATGTCCTGCCTCATCCATAGGAGTCAACGAGTGGGTATTGTTCTGTCGTTGCTTCATGGAGATACTTGGGCTTGGCATTTTGTCAACCTGAGGATTCTCCAGTTTTTTTTTCTAGTGTTTCCTTAGGAGGTACATGAAGCACTCGATGGCTTTTCAGGCAGCATAGGCATGAATTGCCACTGTTTAGTGTAGGGTTAAGGCCATTTCAGTCCGCACAGGAACCACTAGGGACTGCAGGGCTCGGATCTCTAGTCTGTACAGGAACCGGCTAGGTCAGTTCCAGTTTTTCAGTTTTTTTCCAATTTATGCCACATGAGTTTACTACAAAATCATAACAAACTATTTCAGAAATTTTGATAAAACTAAGTTTCATAGAACATTTTTTAACTCATAGCATGAAAATAAGGTTAATATAACTTTCATTACAAAACTTGTCTCTTTAGAATTTTCCATCGGTGTTCGATTGGGTTCAGATCAGTAGACCTATTTGACCACTCGTCTCAAATACTTTCACCCTGTTCTTCAGAAATTAAACAGATCTGTGGTTTTAATTATTGTCTTATTGAAAAACTGCATAAAAAGTGCAACAGAAATAGATAGATGCTACAATATGTGGCCAACTTGTTCATTCCATGCCTAGAAGACTTGGTACTGGTCATAAAAATCATGGCAGTCATACAAAATACTAGATGCAGTAGTTTTTGATGTGCAGTATATTCATTTTTGCATCAACTAATTTGAGCACCGATTAATAATAAGCAAGCCCATATCAAATTTCAAAAGTACTTTATTACTAAATAAAAATTAATAAACACATAAAAACCCAAATGGACCACCCCAATTAACGGATGGTATTGATATAATGAGCCAACACTCACAAATCAGATATCACAAGCTATAATGGTATACAATAAATTACATCCAGTTTATGTAAACTATACATGGCAAAGGAAACTGCTGCCTGTTATAAAATTATATGTAACAGAAGTTATTATCCATGTGTATAAAGGAAAATATAAATAATCATACCAAGGCAACAAATATTACCAACAGACAGCTGATCCAATGCCAAGTGTGGTGCGGCAGCCTCAAACACTGACGCACGTTTCGCAACAGGCGTGCTTCGTCCAGGAGTGATTGGTAACTACTCCAGGAGCTCCTTTTTTATGATCAGACATCCCGCAATTATTGAAAAGAGGAATCTGGTGTATGTAATCACAAGTCCGATACGTCCTGTCCGGTCAGTGGATCACCTGACCTGCCTGGTTTCTATGGACTCGACCGTGGTAGTGCAGGAAAAGCAAGCTGGTGATTCGTCACGTGCTTTGCTGGTGACACTGTTGGGGATTTATTCAAAATTGAAGGCATACTGAACCAGCATGGCTACCACAGCATCTTGCAGCGGTAGCGATATGCTATTGCATCCGGTTTGCGTTTAGTTGGACCATCATTTATTTTTCAACAGGACAATGACCCCAAACACACCTCCAGGCTGTGTAAGGGCTATTTGACTAAGAAGGAGAGTGATGGGGTGCTACGCCAGATGACCTGGTCTCCACAGTCACCAGACCTGAACTCAATAGAGATGGTTTGGGGTGAGCTGGACCGCAGAGTGAAGGCAAAAGGGCCGACAAGTGCTAAGGATCTCTGGGAACTCCTTCAAGACTGTTGGAAGACCATTTCCGGTGACTACCTCTTGAAGCTCATCAGGAGAAGGCCAAGAGTGTGCAAAGCAGTAATCAAAGCAAAAGGTGGCTACTTTGAAAAACCTAGAATATAAGACATATTTTAAGTTGTTTCACACTTTTTTGTTAAGTATTTCATTCCACATGTGCTAATTCATAGTTTTGATGCCTCCCATGTGAATCTACAATTTTCAGAGTCATGAAAATAAAGAAAACTCTTTGAATGAGAAGGTGTGTCCAAAAGTTTGGTCTGTACTGTGTATATATATATATATATATATATATATATATATATATATATATATATACATACAGTATATCTCCCCTTATCAACAATTGCAGCAAAGAACAAATGACAGGTGATTTTTTTTTTTTTGTGTGTGTCCGCCGTTTTCTCTGAATGGCTGAAATATGTATGAATCTATTACCTGGCAGACCCTTTTAATGCATAACATCCTTAAGCACGTGTATGCTAATTATGGCACCTCACAGACTGCTGGGTCAAGTACTCCAGAACACACTATATTTAGCATAAAGTGTCTACTTTTCCAAATGGCTCTGAGTTACATTGGGTGTAAACAGTCCCTTTTCATTTGATTTGGGTGTTTGTTTACCATGAATGTCACTTTTTTTACTATTGTGAATTATACATGTGTTGTAATGTCCATTCTTTACTAATTAGTAATTAACCATAAATGTTTTTAAATATTTACTGGTTAAAAAATATTAATAACGGTCACACTAAGAACATGAAATACATATTGTTACTGTGGAATTCAGCAGTGTAAGGCTGTGTGCACACGTTGCACTTTTATCACGTTTTTGCGTTTTCAGATTTGTCACTAATCATGAAGGGAATAATAAGGACAGCAAAGTTGATGAGAATACTGAAGTGTCATGCACACGTTGCTTGTGACATGCTGCAGATTATTTTGTGCACCAAATCTGCAAGTCAATTCTATAAAGGGGTTATCCGGCTTATTTTGACTTTTATTTATTTCACTATTGGGCTACATTGGGGCAGGTAAGTAGATAGTGAATACTTACCTGCCCTGCTGTTAGCCCCTCTCACCCGACTCAGAGCGGTCATGTGACCTCTCCTACCGTGATTTTGCAGTTTCCTGTCATGTCACGACGACTGGGCATGCACTTATGCTGCCCTGTCAACGGGTATCCCAGCCGACACCTTGTAGCCGCCCTGCTGGGCAAGTACATGGCACCGGAGTCCCCCCCCAACATTCCATTGTGCAGGAGTCTCGCTGTCTGTACGCTGCATGCAGCCCCTGATGCTGCTGGTGGCGTGCAGGCAGTGGCCCCCTTGCTGAACGCTGCCTGCGCAGGTGCCTGTGCAGTCTGCGCTGTATATCAGATGACTGATTCCCGGGCACTCTGCAGATGGAAGCACTGTATACAGCGATTATCAGCCGCCGGCCAATCAGAGGCCAGCAGCGGATTATTGCACTAGCTGTATACAGAGTTCGGCTCTGTAGAGCGCCCGGGAATCTGCATCTGATATAAAGCACTGTCAGCGGCCTCTGCAGAGCCGAGTTCTGTATACCGCTATGATCAGCCGCCGGCCAATCAGAGGCAGCAGCTGATCAATGGTGAAGCTGCATACAGAGCGCGTCCTGCACAGCGCCTGGAAATCAGTCCTCTACTGGCTGCACGGCCCCTGTGCAGGAGCGATCAGCAAGGCAGGGGGCTGCGGCCGCAAGAGGCAGGACGCAGGGCACCGAGGGAACCAGGACAGGTGAGAAAAATGTGTTTGTTTTGTGTGTGTATGTGTGTGTGTGTGTGTGTGTGTGTGTGTGTGTGTGTATGTGTGTGTGTGTTGAAGACTGGCAGACTAGTGGGCAATTCTACAGGACAGAGCACTGCTACAAGAGGAGCCCAAGGGGTCATTACTTTAAGAAGAGGAGCCCAAGGAAAGGGGACATTACTATAGTATGGGCACAGTACTATAGTATGGGAACAGGGATGGGCACAGTACTGTAGTATGGGAACAGGGAAAGGGGACAGTACTACAGTTAGGTCCAGAAATATTTGGACAGTGACACAAGTTTTGTTATTTTAGCTGTTTACAAAAACATGTTCAGAAATACAATTATATATATAATATGGGCTGAAAGTGCACACTCCCAGCTGCAATATGAGAGTTTTCACATCCAAATCGGAGAAAGGGTTTAGGAATCATAGCTCTGTAATGCATAGCCTCCTCTTTTTCAAGGGACCAAAAGTAATTGGACAAGGGACTCTAAGGGCTGCAATTAACTCTGAAGGCGTCTCCCTCGTTAACCTGTAATCAATGAAGTAGTTAAAAGGTCTGGGGTTGATTACAGGTGTGTGGTTTTGCATTTGGAAGCTGTTGCTGTGACCAGACAACATGCGGTCTAAGGAACTCTCAATTGAGGTGAAGCAGAACATCCTGAGGCAGAAAAAATCCATCAGAGAGATAGCAGACATGCTTGGAGTAGCAAAATCAACAGTCAGGTACATTCTGAGAAAAAAGGAATTGACTGGTGAGCTTGGGAACTCAAAAAGGCCTGGGCGTCCACGGATGACAACAGTGGTGGATGATCGCCGCATACTTTCTTTGGTGAAGAAGAACCCGTTCACAACATCAGCTGAAGTCCAGAACACTCTCAGTGAAGTAGGTGTATCTGTCTCTAAGTCAACAGTAAAGAGAAGACTCCATGAAAGTAAATACAAAGGGTTCACATCTAGATGCAAACCATTCATCAATTCCAAAAATAGACAGGCCAGAGTTAAATTTGCTGAAAAACACCTCATGAAGCCAGCTCAGTTCTGGAAAAGTATTCTATGGACAGATGAGACAAAGATCAACCTGTACCAGAATGATGGGAAGAAAAAAGTTTGGAGAAGAAAGGGAATGGCACATGATCCAAGGCACACCACATCCTCTGTAAAAGATGGTGAAGGCAACGTGATGGCATGGGCATGCATGGCTTTCAATGGCACTGGGTCACTTGTGTTTATTGATGACATAACAGCAGACAAGAGTAGCCGGATGAATTCTGAAGTGTACCAGGATATACTTTCAGCCCAGATTCAGCCAAATGCCGCAAAGTTGATCGGACGGCGCTTCATAGTACAGATGGACAATGACCCCAAGCATACAGCCAAAGCTACCCAGGAGTTCATGAGTGCAAAAAAGTGGAACATTCTGCAATAGCCAAGTCAATCACCAGATCTTAACCCAATTGAGCATGCATTTCACTTGCTCAAATCCAGACTTAAGACGGAAAGACCCACAAACAAGCAAGACCTAAAGGCTGCGGCTGTAAAGGCCTGGCAAAGCATTAAGAAGGAGGAAACCCAGCGTTTGGTGATGTCCATGGGTTCCAGACTTAAGGCAGTGATTGCCTCCAAAGGATTCGCAACAAAATATTGAAAATAAAAATATTTTGTTTGGGTTTGGTTTATTTGTCCAATTACTTTTGACCTCCTAAAATGTGGAGTGTTTGTAAAGAAATGTGTACAATTCCTACAATTTCTATCAGATATTTTTGTTCAAACCTTCAAATTAAACGTTACAATCTGCACTTGAATTCTGTTGTAGAGATTTCATTTCAAATCCAATGTGGTGGCATGCAGAGCCCAACTCGCGAAAATTGTGTCACTGTCCAAATATTTCTGGACCTAACTGTATATTATATGTGCGGTGGATGAGAGGATCACTGCTCTGTACTACCAATGATTGGATATTCAGAGCAGTGATATCTCATCTGTGACCACACAATCCCCTCACATCCACCGCGCATATAATGTAGTAATGATCAGTGCTGGGGCAGAATACTGACAGGGAATGAGTGTGCAGAAGGTGGGGCTGGACAGTGAGGGCGGGCGGTGTCAGCTCTGACTGTGAGGTTTGGCACAGGAAAAGGTCATGTTTGGTTGAGCTGCAAGTAAACAAAGAGCTGCAGAGAATAAAAGGATAATTCAAGAGGAACAAAAGTTAGAAAACAAAAGAAAATGTAGGGGTGTTTTATATGACAATACAGCACAGATTAGCTTAAAGAAAATGTTCTAGTTTATATCGGACAACTCCTTTAAGTGTTTTTACAGTATTTTTTTCACACATTGACTTAAATTAAGTCAGTCAAAAACACTATAAAAATGCAAGTATAGAAGTTATTGTAGATTTGCTGCTGATATATAGAAGTTATTAATGTATTTTTAAACAGCAGTGAATGCTATTACGATAATAAAGACATATTTGGCCTCTGTGTCAATATGAGTGTCAAATGGCCACTGGGCGTTTTTGGGGCACATTAATATGGTAACTATTCTACTACATTGTTTCTAGGTGTATTAAACATATAATGGTTACGTCTGGTTATTTGAGCACCTTGATCCTCTCATTTGTTTCCACGGAGACTCCCATACTTTCACACCTTGGAGCAATTATTCACACACATCCTTTTACTTTAGATTGTGTCTCTCTCTCTCTCTCTCTCTCTCTCTCTCTCTCTCTCGCTATATATACATACACACCTTTTGTTTACCTATTTACCCTATGCATCACACCACCATCCATTATTTATGTGTAATTTATACAAGTGTGATGGTTTGATTCAGACAACAAAGTTTTTGATTTGTGCCTTGGGTCTGTTTTTTGCATCCTACACATTCTCCTATTTTTCTTTTTAAATGATTTTAATACATATACCTCTTTGAATTGATGTACCAATGATGGATTTTTATGTTAATCATTGGAAAAGTCTATTTTTTTCTCTCAGATCTATAGATATAGATAATAGATAGAAATAGATACAGACACAGCAAGTGACAGAGTGACAGACATAATAAATTGCACCCTGTGGAGCTTATTGGACCGCTTTTTTTATTACTAGATGAATAAATGAAAAAAAACGACATGGGGTCCCCCTATATTTGATAACCAGCAAAAGTAAAGCAGACAGCTGTGGGCTGATATTATCAGGCAGGGAAGGTCCATGGTTATTGGGTTCATCCCAGTCTAAAAATAGCAGCCTGCATGCGCCTCAGAAGTGACGCATCACATTAGATGCACCTACTCTGGTGCTTCGCCTCGGTTCTTCCCATTTGCCCTGGTTCAGTGGCAGTCAGAGTAATGGTAGTTAATGTTGATGTCAGCTGTGTAGTGTCAGCTGGCATCCAGCCGTGGTGTTAATAATCGAGAGACATCTATCAGACACCCCCATTATCAACCCAGTTAGTAAAAAGCACACAAAAATAGTTGATTTAAATTAATTTCCCCCCATACTTTCCCAGGTTCACAATTATTAAAAAACAAACAAAACCATGCAGGTCCGATGTAGTCCAGGTGATCCGACGTAGCCCACAACTGGAAACCTAAAAGATATTTAAAGAGATAAATAAAAACAAGACACTGTCCATCGTTCAGCAATATATTAGAAAGCAATGGCCCAAGGTCCGATGACGTCCAGCGGTTTCCACAACGTACCTCGATTACCTAAATCAAAGGCTATGTAGCCTCAAAATGCCGCTGCATTTTTATTGCCAGGAGATGCAGAAATGTCTGCATCGAAATACTCAATGTGTGCAGATAATTGCATTTTCATAGCAGAATTTAGGCTGCCTTTGAGTCAGGATAGTAAATTGCAGTTGCCATGATCATTTATATTTGATAAAAATCCTCTATTTAATATAAATGAATCATGTCTGCTTTTTTAATCTGCTAGATTAGCGATAAATCCATCCCTGCAACTAATAACTGGATAATTCACCCCAGACACAAAGCAGAGGCTGATTAGTAGCTTTCATTGCTTTGATCAATGCTTAGCCACAGCACTCAGATATTAAAATAATAATTTTTGCTTAAAAACAAATCAAAGATAGTGACAAATGAATTTGTCATTGTTTTCAGAGTTTTGCAGAATTTCAGTTGTTTGTATTATATATGTTTGCTTCCATTTAGAAACCAATATAGAGTGAACATGAAGTAATAGAAACATTATCAAACCTGAACTGCGAGCTCAGGTTAGGCTTCATGACATGTTGGAGGCTCACGCATTTACACATTCTGTCAAAAATGCTGAAAAAATGTCTATATCCATCCTAGAATTCCATTTTCTCTTTTAATATAAATAATTTAAAAATATGCCTCTCTACATTACGTTTAATGCTACTGTTTATTTAAAGGTTTGGTATCATTATAATTGTAGTAACCTGCAGAACCTTGTTGTTGAGTCTTTTTTCCATTCACAATAAATTACATAAAAATGAATCCCAAGTGAACACCTCACTTGGAATTTTTTTTCAATTTGCAAAACTAGATTTGTTTCCAAAAAATAATAAAACCCTTATGGCTATGACAACAGAAAAAATTCTGACTATTTGAAGATTGGGAGGAAAAATGAAGGCTGAATAACAAAAATTGTCTGTCACTATGCTTAGTTTATCGTGAGAAAATTGCAATTCAAATGTTTGTTTCTACATTGTCCTTGAGGGGTTAAACATTTCTGTACAGAGTGTTTCTTTTTCTAATCTGACATGATGCACAGAGAAATACTGCTGTACACATTATAAATAATAGGCCATGTGTACGATACATGCCTTGTGACAGAAAGTGTACAGCAGCATTTGTTGTGGAAAGACAAAAAATAATCAAATGTAAAATACACCATGTCATATACGTCTGAATACATACACAAACACCCATGTATAAACATTAAAACAGACTGTGTGTGTATATATACCGTGTATATATATATATATATATATATATATATATATATATATATATATATATACACAGTGCCTACAAGTAGTATTCAACCCCCTGCAGATTTAGCAGGTTTACACATTCGGAATTAACTTGGCATTGTGACATTTGGACTTTAGATCAGCCTGGAAGTGTGAAATGCACTGCAGCAAAAAAGAATGTTATTTCTTTTTTTATTTTTTTTTTTTAAATTGTGAAAAGTTTATTCAGAGGGTCATTTATTATTCAACCCCTCAAACCACAAGAATTCTGTTTGGTTCCCCTAAAGTATTAAGAAGTATTTCAGGCACAAAGAACAATGAGCTTCACATGTTTGGATTAATTATCTCTTTTTCCAGCCTTTTCTGACTAATTAAGACCCTCCCCAAACTTGTGAACAGCACTCATACTTGGTCAACATGGGAAAGACAAAGGAGCATTCCAAGGCCATCAGAGACAAGATTGTGGAGGGTCACAAGGCTGGCAAGGGGTACAAAACCCTTTCCAAGGAGTTGGGCCTACCTGTCTCCACTGTTGGGAGCATCATCCGGAAGTGGAAGGCTTATGGAACTACTGTTAGCCTTCCACGGCCTGGACAGCCTTTGAAAGTTTCCACCCGTGCCGAGGCCAGGCTTGTTCGAAGAGAGAGACTTAAGACTGTTTTACAAAAGAGCCCAATACCATTGTGTACTCAAACCGCTACCAGAAAGATAGAACCCCTACAATGGGTGCTAGGATACAAGTATGAAGTCTCAAAATGTACAGGTAATTGCATTGTCAATATAGGATGTCCTGGGTAAAGGTAACTGCAGCACTTCAAGTATGAACTGAAGGCATGGAGGAGCAGACTTTTGATCCATCATTTACAACAGCAGCAACCACTTCAGCAGGAGACGGCTCTCCTGGCATTAGCTGTCTGAGTCAGGAAGAAGTCACCTCCTTCTAGCCAAAGTGACTGTAGCTGTGTGTGGCAGACTCTGCAGGATGCCCTATAAAAATTGACTCTGGCGAACGATGTTGAGGTTTTGTGACGGTCATTGAGAGGATGGCAGACACGGAGAAACTGCCCCCAAAGCAATGTCAGAGATCCTAATTCCATACCTGACTGAAGAACTGCAAAAAGTGTACTATGACCTTGCCCTGCAGAATGTCAAAGAGTACAGCAAACTGAAGGTGGAGATTATGGCTTGTCTGGGCGCAACCCTGGCAATCTGAGCACAACAAGTACACCTCTTGAGCTATCACACGGACAGACCTCCCAGGTCCCAGATGTTTGACGTGCCACACGTAATGCAAAAATGGCTGTAGCCTGAGTCCTGCTTTCCAACACAAAGGGTTGAAACAGCGGGGATGCATTGGTTTATACACTCACTGCTTACGTCGATTCAATGCTGGGTTGCCCAGGGAGATCGCCAGAATGCAGATGACCTTGTGAGCCTTGTGGAGAGTTACCTGGCTGTGGAGAACTCTCTGAGCAGTCAAGGTAGTTTAAGGTCACCTTACTGGGGTAACCAAAGGGGGGCTAATGCCAAAGGAAGGGTTTTCAATGCTTGCCTGTTGAGGACTCAAAGGAAGGGTCAGAGCTGTTTCTGTGAAAGCAGTCTAATGCCATTGTTTGTTAGAGATGTCATGCCCCTCGCCATATATCCGCCCGTTGTCCCACAGCCACAAAACCAATAAATTGCAGCATGGCCTGGAGGCAGGTGACTGAATGGTGTTCAGGAAGTTTGGTGACCTTGGTTAGGGCCACTCTTCCGCTTGTGATAGTCCCTTTGAAGTAGATGGGGATCAGGTGTATCCATGGTGACACCAAGAATTATCACATGGCACAAGTCGACATATGCACAAGTGGGTAGCGTGTCCCACAAAGTGGAAGTGGTCAAGGACTTCACACTATAAGTCCCAAGAATTTCGACCTCCATAGGGTTCCAATGGTAGAAATGTCAAATGACCCCTCTCTGGGACTTCTAGTGTTAATGCATTAAGTGATTGTCGGGCATGACTTTCTATAGTTCTAGCACTTGTGGGGAAAAACTTTCAAGCCTGGTATTAAACATAGACGTGCGGCACTCCTGATCATATGGATTGGTGCTCGGATATGGTCCAACTCCGTTACATCAATGTAAAATATATATCTGGCACTCAAAGTAAGTTAAATTCTGTGAAAATTTTGTTTACAGGCAAGGTGTTGGTGTGACGGACAACATTTTTTGACGTTTTGGTCTTAGGAGCCTTCATCAGATGCACACAAGTTGTGTATCAACCCTGAAGTGGACTGGTACAAATCAGTTAATAATAATAATAATAATAATCTTTATTTCTATAGCGGCAACATATTCCGTAGCGCTTTACAATTCAGGAGGATCATATACAAACAAGTAACAGTTATAGAAATACAATATTTAGAGGGACAAAAATACAACCCTGCTCGTGAGAGCTTACAATCTACAATGAGATGGGGGGAGAGGCAGAGTTGTCCTGTGGTATGACTGGTATGTTTGCTGCTGTGGCCTAATGAAATGTACCAGTCCATACCAGGGTTGATACACAACTTGTGTGCATCTGATGAAGGTTCCTAAGACCAAAATGTAAAAAAAAATTTTTTTACACTAACACCTTGCTTGTAAAAAAAATTCCACAGAATTTATCTTACTTTGAGTGTCAAGCCTGGTATATCGGCATGCAACCAGGTTTTGCCTAAAATATCCATGTCAACTGATGCAGCCAATGAATTTCTGTTCTTTGTAGTAGCTGGTAATGAGAATGAGAAAGCATCCCCTCAAGTCAATATTCCTGACCTGGGGGTGTGTATTGAAAACTTTGTAATCACCAAACTCAGCATATAACTCTTAAAGGAGCTCTCGAGAATTGGGACGGTTTTGAATTGTGTTCTTCAGGAGCCAGGCGCGATCTAAGAGGTTAACAGACGCGGGTGGATTGCGGATCCACCCTCACCTGTTAGCAGCCGGTGGTGATTACTCTGACATGATTTAAGACGTACCGGTTTGTCCTGGGTCGTGAAGGGGTTAATGTGAACACTGGTAAGGCTTATGATTCACAAATAAACCTAAGACTTTTACACGAGAACCTAATGCTGTTGTGTACCCAAACCACTACCAAAAAGGTTAAACCATACAATAAATACAAATATTTATAACCACACGTACATGTTATTTGTAGGTATACATACAGCCATGTGTGTAAATATTAAGACCCTTGAAATTGTTCCAGAAAATGATGTATTTCTCCCAGAAAATTATTGTAGAGATGTTAGATTGCTAGGAAGTGGGTTAATGCAGCGCTATCTGTCAAATCCAAAGAAAAAACAGAGTGGTATTAGGAGATCCGCGCTCGCCAGTAAGAAGGTCCAAATTCCAGTAAAGGAATAATATCTTTATTCTTCCAGTCACCACACTATGCATTTCGGGGATATGCGCTTACCCTTTTATCAGGTGTTTAAATTACTATCTCGTCATCCAGAAGGAACGATGGTGATTTATTTTTTAAACGAGAACAACAACAGCGTGATCGGTGTGCAGCACACAAAAAAAATGGAAAAACCCCATCCACCCGCCCCTGGAAGTGATCTGTTTATAGCTGGCTGTATGTGGGCAGAGACCCGAACTGCCCAATTAGTGACTTTCATTGGGAGTCAGGTCAAGTTCTGTTCCTAGGTAACATCAGAGGTTGACACAGAAAAGTATTTAGTTAAATGCTTATCTATGGCAGTTACTTTACATGAAAGGGACATGTAAATTCGTGGTCAATCTCGTTATACAATTCAGGTTCAGTAACCTTTTGGACTGACTAACAGCACTATAGTTGTTCAGTCAGAAAAAAATGAATCATCAAGAATACAAAGTGCCTAATAACGGAACAATTTTAAGGGTGCCAACACTTTCTGCCATGACTATATATACACATGTACACATCACACACTTTGAACAAATAAATAACAGGCATATGTATATTATATATACACAAAACATAAATATACTAACATTTTCTGCAAAATAGCTAAGTGCTTTAGAAGTCTAAAGTTAAAACTCTGCAGCTAGAAGCAATTTATAGGAGCCTCTCCCTGGCTGCAGAATACTCCCAAATCCTTCCCATCCGTACAGAGCTTTTTCGCACTACAAGAAAGCCGGGAGGTCAGGAGTTTAATGAAGACTAGAGGGATTTATTAAGGAAGCACTAAGCACTGTAGCTGATACAATAGATAACTTTTCTAGCAGCAGTTAGCTGCAACACTGATCACAGCCGGTAGTGCGCTATACCTTTGACCCTTATATGCCTGTGATAGGCTTCTGGTCAGTCCATAGTGTATATATGTCACTAGCATGGGGCCATTTTCATTTGATGTGATGGGCTGCCTGGGCAATTTACCAGTTTTCATTCCTACGTTCCTACTGCTTTCACAGATCCCAGATACCTGGCTCAGTTGCCCAACAAGGTACCTATCAGTTCCCCAGTAGGTCCATCCAAGCATGATGTAACTCCATTGAGAAGCAATTGATGAATGTTTTAGAGCACCATTGCTTCGATGGTGCTGTACATGAGAAGGGGTTATATACAAAATACAAATAAAAATTGAAATGACCAAACTGAAAATCGGGAAAGAAACAAGTAGGTTGGGGAGTTGCAGCAGCTCTGGTGGTGGTGAGGTGGCAGTGGGGTCATTGCAGGCTGTAAGCTTTCTTGAAGAGGTGGGTTTTCAGTTTCTGTTTGAAAGTTCTACATGTGACAGATAATCGGACATGTTGGGACACAGAGTTCCAGAAGATGGGAGATACTCTAGAGAATTCTTGGAGGTGATTGGATGAGGAATGAACAAGTGTGGAGGAGAGAAGGAGCCCTTGAGAAGACTGGAGATTACGTGTGGGAAGATATCAGGAGATTAGTTCAGTCCTAGGTTGCCATAGCAGGACTTCCTATTCTAGGCCACTTTCCCTGCCAGGCTTCTACTCCTTTCTCCATAGTAACAGCAGTTGCCTTCTAAGTTTTCATCACATGTACTTGACTTCTACACTATCTCAAAATGTGCTCTAGTCTGACTACATAAAGCAGTCTTTTACCAAGAGAGACGGTCTTGGTAGGAAAGCCAGCCTGGATCCTCCTTGCCGACATGGGCGTTTTGTAATTGCTTTTGCAGGGACAAGGAATGATAAAATTGGGCAGATTTTCTAGTTGCTAAGGCAACCTGCCAACCAGATTTTTTTTCCAGACCTTTTTTTATATAGTAAGTTTATTGTCACTGGCTTCTAGTGCTTGCCATCATATGCAGCTTGCAGAAATAGAAGTCTCGAGGCCAAATTTGTGAAAGGGAAAGATACCACAAGCAGCATTTATTTTTCCATCTTCATTTATGTAGCTTTAATATTACAAGATGAATCTAAAGGTAAATTAAACTTTTACCTCCCCATATTACAGAATTGTGCTGCCAATAATATGCAATCTATACGAGGATAGAACAATCATATTAATGATCTGAAATCCCTTTAGAAAATGCATCAACCTGTGTAAAAGGGTCTTAAAGGAGCCTTAGGCTGGTTTCACAGCTGCGTTCAGCGCAATCCGCCACTATGGAGAATAGCGCAGTCCATCAACGCACTGCGCTATTCTCCATAGACTTGTATGGATGACGCACTGTAACGTAAGTGGCTGCGTTGCATCCACTGCACGACGCATCGTCGTTATTTTGACGCAGCGTCGGGCAGAGTGAACACTACATGTAGCGTTTTTTGTGTCATTAAAATATCGCACCTTGACGGATTCCGTTAGTATCCGCCAAGGCGTGTAATGGTTGTCTATGGCGGCGGATTCCGCCGCAATGCGCTAAGTGGCGGAATCCGCTGACTGTTCCCGTCACGTTCTACTGAGCATGCTCAGCATGTCCAGCAGAACGATCTAAATTGTTTAAAATCACTCCTGGTCTCTCTCCCCCCTCTCCCCCCTCTCTCATACTCACCGATCACAGGCGCGGCGCTGCACGGCTGTCACTAAGTTCCAGCGGCTTTTCCTCTTTTGAAAATGCCGGCCGCTCATTAATCCATCTCGTATTCACTGCTTTCCCCGCCCACCGGCACTCATGATTGGTTGCAGTCAGACCCGCCCCCACACTGAGTGACAGCTGTCTCACTGCAACCAATCACAGCTGCCAGTGGGCGGGTCTATATCGTGCAGTAAAATAAATAATTAAAAAAAACGACGTGTGATTTCCCCCCCCCCCCAATTTTAATACCAGCCAAGATAAAGCCACACGGCTGAAGGCTGGTATTCTCAGGATGGGGAGCCCCACGTTATGGGGAGCCCCCCAGCCTAACAATATCAGCCAGCAGCTGTCCGGAATTGCCTCATCCATTAGATGCGACAGTCCCAGGACTCTACCCGGCCCATCCCGAATTGCCCTGGTGCAGTGGAAATCCGGGGTAATAAGGAGTTAAATGGCAGCTTATAGCTGCCACTAAGTCCTAGGTTAATCATGGCAGGCGTATCCCCGAGATACCTTCCATGATAAACTTGTAAGTGAAAGTAAATAAACACAAACACCCGAAAAAATCCTTTATTTGGAATAAAACACAAAAAAAACCCTATTTCCCCATTTTATTAATCCCCCAAATACCCCTCAAGGTCCAGCGTAATCCACACGAGGTCCCGCAACGCTTTCAGCTCTGCTACATGAAGCTGACAGGAGCGGAAGTAGAACACGACCGCTCTCTATCAGCTCCACACAGCAACTGAAGTGAGCCGCGCGATCAGCTGTGCCCTCATTCAGGTGACCCGCGGACACAGCTCTCGGGTGGAGGCCTGCAGCTGTAGCCGCGGGTCACCTGAGTGACGGCACAGCTGATCGCGCGACTCACTGCGGTCACTCAGGGGATTTGCGGTCACCTCTCTCCTCCCGACCGCAAATCTCCTTTCCCGGCGAAACATTAAAAAAACAAACCACAAAACGTTCTTTGAAAGGAATCCGTTACCTTTATTAGCACACTGTTTGCAACACATCCGTCACATGCATCTCACAACACACTGTGACGGATGCCTCACAGCGCAAATGTGAAACCGGCCTTAGCTTGGTATATTGTTGATCTGCACTTGTAATGGGTAGAAATCTGCCCCGATATAAATCTGCCTTAAGTTGTTAGGCATTTTATAACTCCACTTGGCAGGTATAAACTGTGAATCTTCTAGACCTATAAATATCAATACTGAAATTTGTCATCAACCACTGGCTCATCGTCTGCCAAGCAATCTCATTATGTGTATCTGATTTGAACTGTAGCACAGTTTTGTAATATGTATTTCTGTTTTTCAACCTGTGCAAATTGATTTGCAGTCAGTCTGCCAACAGCTCATAAAGCACAAACGAAGATACAGAATCTTTTGGCAAAAGGGAGCTGTTGTTTAGGCCATTTAAATGCTTGTAATGAATTCTGCCACTCATTCACTGCAATACTAAACGGATTACGACGCTCTTATAAAATGCGTTGCACAGGCAGTAAAATCGTCAGAGTGCTGAGGATTTTCTTTTTGATAATTTATATTTTTTTTTGCTCAAAATGATTTGTGTAAAGTGTGTTAGTACAGGATGATTTGTGTAAGGTGTGTTAGTACAGGATTTATTAGTGATACACAAGTCACATAAACCTCAACTGAGTCAGCAAAGAGTGGACTTATAGCCTACAGTGTTTCAGATGCTGCCATAATTCAGGTTCACTCTAGGTCTTCTACTGCAAAATCACACATAATATATGTTGTTTTATATTGTAGATTTATAAGGGTATTGAACGTCAAGGTATTTCCATTGCTCAATTCAGAATGAGTACTTTAGTGTAGGCAATAATTGGAAGGGAAGTTGTATTTAGGTAATTTTGAATCTGTATTCATATGTAAAGAACATGACACAATATTATAGTTTTGAGGCATAAAGTAAGGGGTTGTCTAATTTGGACAACCCAATCTTCCCTGTATTGTTCCCCAGAACCATCTGACAATGGAACAATTTTTCAGAGACCTAACAACCAGCTATTATTCTATGGAAAACTACTGTATAAGTACCGGTACTTGTTTTTCATAGTGCTTCACTGTTGTGCAGGGGTCTCAAACAACACTGCCGGACACAGTCAGGAAAGGTGCCCTGTATAAGAACAATAAATGGTCCTGTTACGGGTCGTCGGTGAGGCTCTTGCGGCTGAGGCCAAGTCCTGTAGTGGGGCTTCTGAGCATGTGCGAGCTTACAAGCAGGCTTTTTGTTCTAAGTCACCTTTTGCCCCTTCAGAACATCCTCACCACGTAGCGATCGTCGACTGGTCGTGAACTGGGATCACATGACTATGAAGTGTCGGCTTCTGATTGGCCGCGAGTGACGTCATCGCTGATGTGTGATCACATGACGATGACATACTGTCTGGTGATTGGCCGCAGGTGACGTCCTCGCTGACACGGGCTTACATGACTATGACATGTTGGCTGCTGATTGGCGCCGGGTGACGTCATTCTTGACGAACTTGATGATTGGTGGATTAAGCTTGGAGCTCCTCCATCTTGTGGGAGGTGCTTCATCTATAAAGATCCCTGCAGCACGCTGTTCGGCGCTCAGTCATTCTTGGTGCATGCATGGGGTAGACGCCTCATGTGTGATGTTCAATACTACCCGCTTCCTTGCACTTTAGTCGAACGGGTTAGGTAGGGTCTCAGTACCAACTAGTATTACACTAGAGCCCGCTTCCATCTACCTTAGTGGAGCCGGGTTAGGCAGGGTTATCACACCCACTGCTGTCAGTGTCTCTCTAATTCGTCTGTGCGGTTAGCATAGAGAGCACACTGGCTCCCTCTGTGTGGTTAGCACAAGGAATTCAGGCAGGGACTATCAGTGAGCCTAAGCAGTACGGATAGTACGGTTTGCACCTACACACTCCGTACACATTACTATCGCTATGAACTGTAATAGAGGATAGCAATAAGGGATCTCCGTGACCTGTAACGGTTTTCTTACCTACATTGCAGTGTGTTTGCATCCGCATCAGTGTGAAGTAACACTGGTGTTAGTTAGTGGACTGCGGTTGGGGTAACCATCCGCATATGCTTTGTAGTTCTTGTAATTGGGCAGGAGCTACAGGTCCACTCTTCATATTATTTTGCATTCACACACTTGCTGCACTATTAGTTACATTTCCTCTGTGAGGTAACAGAGGAGTTGGTTAGTGGACAGTGCTTGGGGTAACCATCCGCATATGCTTTGTAGTTCCTGTAATTGGGCAGGAGCTACAGGTCCACTCTTCATATTATTTTGGCATTTGCCGTGTCTCTGTGATTTAACAGAGAACACTGCAATTAGTCTAAGGGGTACTTTGCACACTACGACATCGCAGGTGCGATGTCGGTGGGGTCAAATAGAAAGTGACGCTCATCCGGCGTCGCTGTTGACATCGCAGTATGTGAACCCTTTTACATACGATTAACGAGCTCAAAAGCGTCGTTATCGTATGATCGGTGTAGGGTCCGACATTTCCATAATTTCGCAGCAACGACGGTACGATGTTGTTCCTCGTTCCAGCAGGCAGCACACATCGCTGTGTGTGAAGCCGTAGGAGCGAGAAACATCACCTTACCTGCGTCCTGGCTGCAATGCGGAAGGAAGAAGGTGGGCGGGATGTTTACGTCCCGTTCATCTCCGCCCCTCCGCTCCTATTGGCCGTCTGCCGTGTGACATCGCTGTGACGCCGCACGACCCGCCCCCTTAGGAAGGAGGCGCTTCGCCGGCCAGAACGACGTCGCAGGGCAGGTAAGTGCATGTGAAGCTGCAGTAGCGATAATGTTCGCTACGGCAGCAATCGCAAGATATCGCTTCTGCGACGGGGGCGGGGACTATCGCGCTCGGCATCGCAGCATCGGCTTGCGATGTCGTAGTGTGCAAAGTACCCCTTAGTGTCACTGTGAGGTAACAGTGACAGTACCACTCTAGTGGTACAGTATCCCTTACCTTGCCTTCACCAGCAGCAGATTATTCTGCACAGTGCGCCCTAACTGCTAGATAGCCTACCTATTCCCTACCCATAACAGGTCCCTTTGCAACCCAATAACACATCATAAAACCCAATTCCACCTGCTTTGGAAATGGGAATGGGCTCCTGTGCGGCAGCACAAGTTGCACCAATGATATGTCTGCAGTTGTCAAACACACTACCTGAGGGCTGCATGTGGTTCTTAAGGGTGCATTCTGCAGCTCCCTAGAAAATCACGACCTGGTCCAGGGAGGAAAAGCACTCGCTAGCGCCAGCATTTTTTTTTTTTTCAGCTGACATGTATTACGGTGCAGAGAGCCACTGGCTCTGCACTGCAATACTTACACAAACAACCACAGACCTATCAGAGGCTAGCAGGTGACATTGACATGCCTGTCACAGGTGATGCCAGTAGTCATTGCCATGCGTCGCCGTAGCATTCCTATGGAGTAGGCAGAGAACACTTCGTAAAGGGAGCAAGGTTGAGTGAGATGAGTGGCAGTATGGAGGACGTTATCACCAGATGGAGGGATTATTACTGGATGGGGGCCAGCACGGGGGAGAGAATTACAAGACAGGGATATAATTACAAGACGGGTAACATTATTACTGAATGTGGGCTAGGTAGGCAGGTGGTATTGTAGGATAGAAGATGCTTTTACAGGAAGTAGGATATTGTTACAGGATTGGGGGCACTATTACAGTATGGGGTACATTATCACAGGATGGGGGGCATTATTACAACATGAGGGACATATTACAGCATGTGAAGTCAGGATTGTAAACGTTATTACAAGATGAAGTGTCAATATTACAGGAGCTTGACGTTACTACAGGATGAGGGCCAAGACTGGGATATTATTGCAGGAAGGGGGACATTATTACAGAAAGGAAGCCAGGATTGGGGATATTACAAGATGGGGAACCTTTTGAGAGGTTGGGGAACATTATTGCAGGATAAGAGATAGGATTGAGAATATTATTACAGGATTGAGGATATTATTATGTGATGGGGTTCACAATTCAGACATTTTAACAGGATTGGGGACATTATTACATGATGGTGGCAACAACTACTTTATAGGGCTATTTGTTAAAAAAAACTCTAAATAAATTTTGAAAAAATAGTAAAATATTTTGCCACTGAAAAAAAGGCTGTTGTATGAAAAAACTAAAGTAAACAAAAAAAACTACACTTTAGTAACGCCGCATCCAAAACGACTCAAGCTATAAAACTATACCATAACCCATATCATAATTACCATTAAAAAATAAATAAAAAACACGCAAAAAATGTTAATAAATTATCAAGTCTTAAGGAAAAGAAAAATGGTCACTGAAAACAGCATCTCGCCCCGCAAAGAATGTGGCCCTTCAAATTCATTTTTTTTTCTATGTGCGGCGCCTATTACCCAGCCAAGTTGGTGATGCCTGTGGTAGGAGAGCCAAATATTGAAGACAATTTCAGACGAATGTAATACAGGTCCATGCTACAATCGGTATTACCGCTACAAGTCTACTAATTTAGAGAAACCAAGGAAAAAATTGTGAAAACATACCCTGCTGTAACTAAATAAAAGCATAGTGCATATAAACATAGGCTACTTAGTAAACACTGTTTTTTTTTTTTGTTTTTTTTTAGCTGGGGGCTGCTATTTTTAGGCTGGGAAGGGCAAAATAACCATGGGCCTTCCCAGCCTGATAATACCAACCCCCCTGCTGTCTGCCTTGCCTTTGCTAGCTATAAACATAGAGGGAGCCCTCTACATTTTTTTTTTTTTTTTAAATTCTTTATTTAACAATAAACATGGAATCGTACCAATCTGAGTCAATTGCGATACAATTCACAACCAATGCATGACAGTGTATAACAGAGCAGCTGTGACACCAGAAAATTTTCAACAATAAGACCCCTCCATGTTTACCAAAGGTTTTATATAACGGGAATACCAGATTGAGAAGAGAAAAGAGAGAAAAAAAAAAATAAAAAGAAAGAACAAGGGAAGAGAGAAAGAAGAAGTGAGTAAGACAAGAAAGGTTTAGCGAGAAACGGTAGGGAAGGGGGTACATAAGGGGAACGAGGGAGGGGAGGGAAAAAACACTGGGACACGAACAAACACATAGCAGGGATCCACCCTCTCAGAGCAACTCCTTCCCACGGCGTCCACGGGCCCCCCCTTCAATCTGGGGGAATCCATGTGCCGTATTCGTTAGAGTATTTAAACTCGATCCATGGGAACCAAGTCTTGTAAAAAGCCTCATGTCTATCGTGGATAGACGCTGTCAGGTCCTCCATATACAGCAGTTCGTTCACCCTACTTGCCCACAACGATAATGTCGGCGGAGAAGGGGATCTCCATCTCAGAGGGATGCACGTCCTAGCGGCCATCACCAGGAAGCTTAACAGAGACCCTTTGTACGCACGGACAGAGGACTCAGATAGTTGGAGCAGGAAAAGTTCCGGGCCCAGAGTCTGCGCGTATCCAGTCACATGCCTGATCACTACCCGTACCCCCTCCCAGAACTGCCGTAGCCCCGGGCATTCCCAGAAAATAGGAAGTCTCCCTCCCCTGTGCCACATCTCCAGCACCCCGGGTCCACCGCGGGGAACATCCTGTGTAGTTTTGTTGGGACCCTATACCAACGGGAAATGCATTTATAATTGGCTTCTTGGAGTTTTGAACTGATGGATGCTTTGTGAGTAATGGACAGAACCTTGTTCCTCTGCGTGGCCGAAAGTGTAAGGCCCAGGTCAGATTCCCACTGCAGGAGGAATCTAGGAGGTGGCAAATCCGAGGAGTTGTCTAGCATGGAGTGTGAGATGGACAGTGAGTGTCTAAGGGTCCCCTCCTCCGTGCATAGCTTCTCGAATTCCGTAAGGGGTCTATCAAACTGACTGTAGTCTGGTAGAGAGCGCAGAAAATGTCGAAGCTGCATAGAACGCCACAAGCCCAACGGTCCGGGAACCCGGAAATTCCGGAGTTCCTCGGTCGTTGGCCAATGCCCCTCGACCCCAATTTGGCAAGCTCGAAATCTATTTCGGGAGATCCATAGGCGAAACACCGGGTCAGAAAGACCCGGGGAGAAATCTGGATTACCAACGATCGGGGTGAGGGGGGAGGGTAAAGGAATCAGGGATCTCCGGACCCCCTCCTGAGAGCAACAGGAAAGCGTAGCGCCAATCGTGGGGTGAGTCCTAAGTCCTGTACCAAGTGGGGAATTCACCCATGGGAGCGCCGCTAGTGGAATATCAGTGAAGCTCTGCTCCACCGACACCCAGGGTTTGGCCTTGGAGTGTCTACACCAGTCCACCACTCTGGCTAAATGAGTAGCTACATAATATGATTTGAGATCCGGGAGGCCCAGCCCACCCCGGGTTCTAGATCTGCACAACAGCGACTGTGCCAACCTCGCCGGCTTGTTTGCCCACAAAAACTTCGTTTGCATAGAAGAGACTTCTCTAAAAAGGTCTTGGGTATCCCGATTGGCGTAAACACTGTTTTTGATCAAAAAAAGCATAAAGCTATCCCACCAAACGTCAAGGTGTACCCAGTTGGAATAGTACCTACACTCTCTAATATTAAAACCTTACCATGGGTCTAAAATAGGCCTCAATGTGGCTAAGGGCTGAGAGCGATCGGGTCCCAACAGGACACACACAGTCGGGGATTCACAGAATGAAATGTCCAGCTCGCTGAGAAGGGGGCCACTCCCTGTTTGTACTGAATACAAAAATACTACATAAAAACAAAAAAGTGAGCCGGAGTATGAGATGGTATACATGGAACTTGTGAGACCATGTTCACACTGGCCATGAGACAAGGAGAAACCAAGGAAAAAATTGTGAAAACATACCCTGCTGTAACTAAATAAAAGCATAGTGCATATAAACATAGGGTACTTAGTAAACACTGTTTTTGATAAAAAAAAAAGCATAAAGCTATCCCACCAAACGTCAAGGTGTACCCAGTTGGGATAGTACCTACACTCTCTAATATTAAAACCTTACCATGGGTCTAAAATAGGCCTCAATGTGGCTAAGGGCTGAGAGCGACCGGGTCCCAACAGGACACACACAGTCAGGGGGATTCACAGAATGAAATGTCCAGCTCGCTGAGAAGGGGGCCACTCCCTGTTTGTACTGAATACAAAAAAAAACTACATAAAAACAAAAAAGTGAGCCGGAGTATAAGATGGTATACATGGAACTTGTGAGACCATGTTCACACTGGCCATGAGACAAAGAGAAACCAAGGAAAAAATTGTGAAAACATACCCTGCTGTAACTAAATAAAAGCATAGTGCATATAAACATAGGGTACAATTTTTTCTTGGTTTCTCTTTGTCTCATGGCCAGTGTGAAGTCTACTAATTTAGACTTTAATCACATAGACATTCTACAGTTATGTTTGTCTAGTGTAATTAAACCACAAAAGGTCCAGATATTTTAGGTGTGAATTTGAAGCTAAAATGCACCCATATTATAATTATGACAAGCAGCCCTACAGAGTGATTATGGTGTTTTTCAATGCTGATCACCACCAGTGATTCTTCAGGGCTGGAGGCTACTTTTGTTACTATCTAAATCAGGGGTCTCAAAAGCTGGGTGTATGGGCCGCACAGAGGAAAAGAAATTTGGTGGGCCGCATTCTTTGCAGGACAAAGTGACACTTTTATTGGTACCATGTATATATGTGTGTATATATATATATATATATATATACCGTATTTTTCGCTTTATAAGACGCACCGGAATATAAGACGCACCCCAAACTTAGACATAAAAAAGGTAAAAAAAAGAAAAATGGGGTCCGTCTTATACTCCGGTGTTCTCTTACCGGAGGGGGGCAGCAGTGGTGGTGAAGCGGGGTCACAGGAGGCACAGGTTGTGCTGGCAGGCGCGGCAGGTCAGTGGCAGCGGGGTCCGTGGTTGCAGGTGCCGTGGTTGCAGGCGCGGTGGCGTCCGCGGTGGCAGGATCCGTGGGGTCCGTGGTGGCGGCAGCAGCCGTGGCGTGTGAGCCGTGCAGCAGGCCGGTGCAGTGAGTGTCCGCGGTCCCGGTTCAGTGGTGGCAGCGGCGGCGGCAACTGCTCAGTGGTGGCAGCGGCAGGGACTGCTCAGTGGTGGCAGCGGCAGGGACTGCTCAGTGGTGGCGTGTGTCCGCGGTCCCGGTTCAGTGGTGGCAGCGGCGGCGGCGGCTCAGTGGTGGGAGCGGCGGCAACTGCTCAGTGGTGGCAGCGGCAGGGACTGCTCAGTGGTGGCGTGTGTCCGCGGTCCCGGTTCAGTGGTGGCAGCGGCGGCTCAGTAGTGGGAGCGGCGGCGACGGCTCAGTGGTGGAGTGTGTCCGCGGTCCCGATTCAAGTAATGGCGCCCGGAGCGACGCATGCGCAGATGGAGCTCTCATCCAAGGGCTCCATCTGCGCACGCGCTGACTCCCGGAGCAGCGCGTGCGCAGATGGAGCTCTCATCCAAGAGCTCCACCGGCGCCATCATTTGAAAGTGGGACCGCGGACAACTGGTAAGCTGCACAGCCGCCCGCCCCGCATGCACAGAGTGGCAGCCAGCAGGCTGCCCGCCCACCCCGCGTACAAGCCGCCGGGTACCTGTGCTTGCGTGCGGTGGCAGCCGGGTACCCATGGCTGTGTGCGGGCGGCAGATGGGTGACTGTGTGAGGGCGGCAGCCGAGTACCTGCACGGGCACCCGACTGCCGCTCGCACACAGCACCCGGCTGCCGCCCGCACACAGCCATGGGTACCCGTCTGCCACCGCATGCAAGCACAGGTACCTGGCTGCCGACCCCACACAGCACCCGCTGCCGCCCGTACACAGCCACGGGTACCCGGCTGCCGCTGCATGCAAGTACAGGTACCCGGGCGCTTGCATGCAGCCACAGGCACCCGCCCGATCGCCTCAGACAGGACCCCCCCCCCCCCCGCTACCGCTTTATAAGACGCACCCCCCATTTTCCTCCCAAAATTTGGGGAGGAAAAGTGCGTCTTATAAAGCGAAAAATACGGTATATACAGTTAGGTCCAGAAATATTTGGACAGTGACACAATTTTCGCGAGTTGGGCTCTGCATGCCACCACATTGGATTTGAAATGAAACCTCTACAACAGAATTCAAGTGCAGATTGTAACGTTTATTTTGAAGGTTTGAACAAAAATATCTGATAGAAATTGTAGGAATTGTACACATTTCTTTACAAACATTCCACATTTTAGGAGGTCAAAAGTAATTGGACAAATAAACCAAACCCAAACAAAATATTTTTATTTTCAATATTTTGTTGCGAATCCTTTGGAGGCAATCACTGCCTTAAGTCTGGAACCCATGGACATCACCAAACGCTGGGTTTCCTCCTTCTTAATGCTTTGCCAGGCCTTTACAGCCGCAGCCTTCAGGTCTTGCTTGTTTGTGGGTCTTTCCGTCTTAAGTCTGGATTTGAGCAAGTGAAATGCATGCTCAATTGGGTTAAGATCTGGTGATTGACTTGGCCATTGCAGAATGTTCCACTTTTTTGCACTCATGAACTCCTGGGTAGCTTTGGCTGTATGCTTGGGGTCATTGTCCATCTGTACTATGAAGCGCCGTCCGATCAACTTTGCGGCATTTGGCTGAATCTGGGCTGAAAGTATATCCCGGTACACTTCAGAATTGATCCGGCTACTCTTGTCTGCTGTTATGTCATCAATAAACACAAGTGACCCAGTGCCATTGAAAGCCATGCATGCCCATGCCATCACGTTGCCTCCACCATGTTTTACAGAGGATGTGGTGTGCCTTGGATCATGTGCCGTTCCCTTTCTTCTCCAAATTTTTTTCTTCCCATCATTCTGGTACAGGTTGATCTTTGTCTCATCTGTCCATAGAATACTTTTCCAGAACTGAGCTGGCTTCATGAGGTGTTTTTCAGCAAATTTAACGCTGGCCTGTCTATTTTTGGAATTGATGAATGGTTTGCATCTAGATGTGAACCCTTTGTATTTACTTTCATGGAGTCTTCTCTTTACTGTTGACTTAGAGACAGATACACCTACTTCACTGAGAGTGTTCTGGACTTCAGTTGATGTTGTGAACGGGTTCTTCTTCACCAAAGAAAGTATGCGGCGATCATCCACCACTGTTGTCATCCGTGGACGCCCAGGCCTTTTTTGAGTTCCCAAGCTCACCAGTCAATTCCTTTTTTCTCAGAATGTACCCGACTGTTGATTTTGCTACTCCAAGCATGTCTGCTATCTCTCTGATGGATTTTTTCTTTTTTTTCAGCCTCAGGATGTTCTGCTTCACCTCAATTGAGAGTTCCTTAGACCGCATGTTGTCTGGTCACAGCAACAGCTTTCAAATGCAAAACCACACACCTGTAATCAACCCCAGACCTTTTAACTACTTCATTGATTACAGGTTAACGATGGAGATGCCTTCAGAGTTAATTGCAGCCCTTAGAGTCCCTTGTCCAATTACTTTTGGTCCCTTGAAAAAGAGGAGGCTATGCATTACAGAGCTATGATTCCTAAACCCTTTCTCCGATTTGGATGTGAAAACTCTCATATTGCAGCTGGGAGTGTGCACTTTCAGCCCATATTATATATATAATTGTATTTCTGAACATGTTTTTGTAAACAGCTAAAATAACAAAACTTGTGTCACTGTCCAAATATTTCTGGACCTAACTGTATCTATATATATATATATATATATATATATATATATATATGTATATTATTTTTTTTAACACACCTTTGGATCACTGATTTTGAAGATTTCTCACTTGTTTATTATGGCAAATAAGCACATTCTTTGTTTTTATATATATATATATATATATATATATATATATATATATATATACAGTGCCTACAAGTAGTATTCAACCCCTTGCAGATTTAGCAGGTTTGATTAGATGCAAATAAGTTAGAGCCTGCAAACTTCAAACAAGAGCAGGATTTATTAACAGATGCATAAATCTTACAAACCAACAAGTTATGTTGCTCAGTTAAATTTTAATACATTTTCAACATAAAAGTGTGGGTCAATTATTATTCAACCCCTAGGTTTAATATTTTGTGGAATAACCCTTGTTTGCAATTACAGCTAATAATCGTCTTTTATAAGACCTGATCAGGCTGGCACAGGTCTCTGGAGTTATCTTGGCCCACTCCTCCATGCAGATCTTCTCCAAGTTATCTAGGTTCTTTGGGTGTCTCATGTGGACTTTAATCTTGAGCTCCTTCCACAAGTTTTCAATTGGGTTAAGGTCAGGAGACTGACTAGGCCACTGCAACACCTTGATTTTTTTCCCTCTTGAACCAGGCCTTGGTTTTCTTGGCTGTGTGCTTTGGGTCGTTGTCTTGTTGGAAGATGAAATGACGACCCATCTTAAGATCCTTGATGGAGGAGCGGAGGTTCTTGGCCAAAATCTCCAGGTAGGCCGTGCTATCCATCTTCCCATGGATGCGGACCAGATGGCCAGGCCCCTTGGCTGAGAAACAGCCCCACAGCATGATGCTGCCACCACCATGCTTGACTGTAGGGACGGTATTATTGGGGTCGTATGCAGTGCCATCCAGTCTCCAAACGTCACGTGTGTGGTTGGCACCAAAGATCTCGATCTTGGTCTCATCAGACCAGAGAACCTTGAACCAGTCTGTCTCAGAGTCCTCCAAGTGATCATGAGCAAACTGTAGACGAGCCTTGACATGACGCTTTGAAAGTAAAGGTACCTTACGGGCTCGTCTGGAACGGAGACCATTGCGGTGGAGTACGTTACTTATGGTATTGACTGAAACCAATGTCCCCACTGCCATGAGATCTTCCCGGAGCTCCTTCCTTGTTGTCCTTGGGTTAGCCTTGACTCTTCGGACAAGCCTGGCCTCGGCACGGGTGGAAACGTTTAAAGGCTGTCCAGGCCGTGGAAGGCTAACAGTAGTTCCATAAGCCTTCCACTTCCAGATGATGCTCCCAACAGTGGAGACAGGTAGGCCCAACTCCTTGGAAAGGGTTTTGTACCCCTTGCCAGCCTTGTGACCCTCCACGATCTTGTCTCTGATGGCCTTGGAATGCTCCTTTGTCTTCCCCATGTTGACCAAGTATGAGTGCTGTTCACAAGTTTGGGGAGGGTCTTAATTAGTCAGAAAAGGCTGGAAAAAGAGATAATTAATCCAAACATGTGAAGCTCATTGTTCTTTGTGCCTGAAATACTTCTTAATACTTTAGGGGAACCAAACAGAATTCTGGTGGATTGAGGGGTGGAATAATAAATGACCCTCTGAATAAACTTTTCACAATTTAAAAAAAATAAAAAAAGAAATAACATTCTTTTTTGCTGCAGTGCATTTCACACTTCCAGGCTGATCTACAGTCCAAATGTCACAATGCCAAGTTAATTCCGAATGTGTAAACCTGCTAAATCTGCAGGGGGTTGAATACTACTTGTAGGCACTGTATGTATATATATATATATATATATATATATATATATATATATATATATATATATATATATCTAAAAATTGATGGTAAAAAAAAAAATGTAGCCTTATTTTCAGGTTTTTTTTACATTTTATTCCTTTCTTATAACTAATAGTCTTACAATTAGCACTATATAGAAATTTTGACCAACATCTTTTAGTAATGTTCCCCATTTTGTTGTAATGTGCCCATCCTTGTCCCCTTGTAGTATTGTGCCCCATCCTAGTCCCCATTCTACAGTAATGTGCCAATCCTTGCCCCCATCCTATAGTAATGTTCCCCATCCTTGTCCCCATCTGCTAGTAATGTGCCTCATCCTTGTCCCCATCCTATAGTAATGTGCCCCATCCTTGTTCCCATCTGGTAGTAATGTCTCCAGCCTTGTTCCCATCCTATAGTAATGTTCCCCATCCTTGTCCCCATCTGGTAGTAATGTCCCCAGCCTTGTCCCCATCCTATAGTAATGTTCCCCATCCTTGTCCCCATCTGGTAGTAATGTCCCCAGTTTTGTCCCCATCCTATAGTAATGTTCCCCATCCTTGTCCCCATCTGGTAGTAATGTCCCCAGCCTTGTCCCCATCTGGTAGTAATGTGCCCATCCTGTAGTAATGTGTCCATTTTTGTCCCCTTGTAGCAATGTTCCTATCCTATAGTACTGTCCCATCCTATAGTAATGTCCCAATTCTATAGTAATGTGCCCATCCTATAGTAATGTGCCCATCTTGTCCTCATTCTAGTCCTCATCCTGTAGTAATGTCCTCATCCTATAGTAATGTCCCTATCCTATAATGTCCCCAGCCTTATCCCTATCCTATAGTAATGTTTCCCATCCTTGTCCCCTTGTAGTAATGTCCCTATCCTGTAGTACTGTGCCCATCCTATAGTAATGTGCCCACCTTGTCCCCATCCTATATTACTGTGCCCATCCTAATGTCTCCATCCCATAGTAATGTCCCCAGCCTTATCTCCATCCTATATTAATGTCCCCAGCCTTGTCCCCATCCAATAGTATTGTGCCCATCCTAATGTCCCAATCCTATAGTAATGTCCCCAGCCTTATCCACATCCCATAGTAATGTGCCCACCTTGTCCCCATCCTATAGTAATGTGCCCATCCTGTAGTATTGGGCGGCGGCGGCTAAAAGGTGGCAGTGGCCATAACTTACTGATCGCTCCCCTCACCTTCCACAGACGCCGGAATGAAGCTGAGGGGCGTGGTCTCCAGGCCCCAGATCCACAGTGATTGGAGAGATCGGTCACAAGGCCAGTCTCTCCAATCAGAGCTGGGGGCGGGTGAAACAGAAGTCACCCAGCTCCAGCCAATGATCAGGGCTATAGCTGCACTGATCATGGCTGGATTTCAATGTTTTAGCCATTTTCAATGGCTGAAACATTACAGTGGCTGTGATTGGCTGAGCGGCGTTTGTCAGCCAATCACAGCCTCCGTAGGTCCAGGGAGGAGACCCCACCCCTCCTGAGGTCCGGCAGAGGTCCCTTCCTTCCCGAATCTATGGTATTTGCAAAGTGATCGCAGCCATCGGGGCTCCGGGGCCGCAATTTCGCCATGACGTACTGGGTATGTCATGGATCCTTAAGTACCAGGGAGCCATGACGTACCCAGTACATCATAGGTCGCTAAGGGGTTAATGTGCCGTCCTTCACATACACACATACACACACTCAAAAAAACAAACAAACACCATTCTTCTCACCTGTTCCCCATTCCCTCAGCTGCCTCATCTCTGCTTCTTGCTGTCTGCAGGCCCATGCCCCCGTTGACTATCGCGGCAGGGGCAGTACCCACTGGCAGCGCTTTATGTCAGATGAATGTTTTGCTGGCGCTCTGATATAATGCGCTCTGTCAACTGACATAAAGTGCAGATAGTCGCTGCGGCCCCTGCATCGGCCGCGATAGGCAACAGGGGCACGGGCCTGCGGGCCGCACGAAGCAGCCTGAGGGGCCACATGCAGCTCGCGGGCCGCGTGTTTGAGACCTCTGCTCTAAATCATGTGTTCCTACGAAGGCCTCTGTTAAATAATGTTCCAAATGATATCCAATGTAGAACAACAGCAGCGTGAACAATTAAATACTTAGAATAAATATAATCAGAATAACTCATGATTAGATGTAATGCATCACTTACACATAATATTCCCTTATTATTTCTATGATCATTAATACTGATATTATTTTCTCCGTCGCCTCAGTATTGCCCATGCACATTCTATCTGTAGCAGCTTGACAGTATAACTTTATGATGCATGAAAACAGAAGCCATTTGCTTGCTGAGGCTTAAAACAGAAAGCTCTATTGGGATGAATACTGCAAACCAGCAAGACACTGAATTCTGATCTGCTCAGTTATAGTGGTCTGTTCCCACACATTCTTAAATATCTTTGGGGGCATTTTACACCATAAATGTCTGTTCCCTATACACTTGCACATGGCTCATTTGCAGAATAAAGAGTTGAAAGACCTTCCATAAAAGTACTAACTTTTGTTTACTTTTGCGTACTGGTAAACTCATGTATGTTCCTTACAAGAACCATTATAGGACCATTTAGAGCAAGGATGCGTACTCTTTCTGGTCCGAAGACCAAATTGATAGATTGAACCAATCAGGAAAGCCAAAGCCCCTGTGGCGATTGTGCCGGGTACAGCTCCTGTGCCCGCACGATCGCTTGCACGTACCCAGTACATCCTTGGTCGGGAACGCTCTGACAATCCGAACATATGTTGTGCGTCCAATGTCGGGAATAGGTTAAAGAATCGTTTGCTCCCTTCTAGTATCTCAGGTTACAGAAGGATTTAGGAAAGCAAGGCATTTACAAAAAAGCCTCTGTGGCCGTTAGTTCACAGGGACTTATAAAGTAGTGGCCAACCCCTTTAATTTTCATTAGCTTATATTTGTACATTACATTGTTCACATTGCTATGATTAATCGTTTTTCAGAGAAACTGTTACATCTGTAGCCAACTTTACTTCTATCACCATCTGTTGGTGGAGCTAAACTTTATTCAAAATTGGCCGATAACCGCAATTCTCCCTCCTTTAGCTACAATTCTGTGTACAGAGATAAAGAGAACCCATGCAGTGTCAGCATGTGTATTGCTGGGATAATCTTTGTGTAAAATTGTATCACTTTATACATGTATTCTCTGTAATATAGTATTTTATGTTTAACTGTTTTAGTAACTGTTCATAATTTGCTTTTTTTTTGCATTTTGCATGTGTGCTGCGAATGCTACCAATTTGCACGTTAAATAGGTACATAGATATCCTTTAATCATATAGAGGACAAAAAGAGTTGCTTTTTTGGCTTCCTGTGGCCAGTATAAGTCAGTAGACCATAAAAAAACAGCATACTGTAATGAATTTTCACAAATATATATTAAAAAAATGTTACTTGTTCTCTATAAAGGACTTAAATTTTATATCTAATAACACAAAGCGTTACATTTGTACAATGAAATGCACCTACAATTGGCCAGTGTATTGAGGCTGGTACCAGTCACACGCATGGTTATGGTCACACGTGTGTCATACGTGTGTCACACATGAGACATCTGTGTTTGCATACGTGTGACATGTACCGGGTAAAACACGTGTATCTGCAATGAAAAGATGTTCTATATTTACCTGTATCCATTGATGCTGTCTTCTGCTCTGCTGCCTCCTAACCCCCGCTCATTATTTTCATTGACTGCCTGAGGATCTGGAAGCCGGTCGGAGCATCGCGGGGACTGCACTGGATAGCACAGCCGAGGACAGCACATTGCCGGGGACAGGTGAGTATACAGCAGTTTGTGCAGTGACATCCAGGGTGTCATCAGAGTTCCCAATGAACTCTCATGACCCCCTGGAAGTCACCGTCGTGACACTCGCTGTACCACAGTTGCCACAGGGGTGTCATCAGGAGGTCATCAGAGTTCATTGGGAAATCCGATGACTTTCTTTACGTCCCTGCACTCACACTGCTGGCAGGATACTCATCTGTCACTAGCGATGTCTCTAGCGATGCTGTCCTCGGCGGTGCTGTCTCCATCGCGGTCACCGCGATGCCCCTGCTCTCTGCTGCTCACTACAGTGAATAATCAATGAAAATAAAGTGCGGGGGTCAGGAGCCGGAGGCAGCAGAGCCGGAGACAGCATCGCTGGATATAGGTAAATATAGAAAATCTTTTTATTTAAAACCCGTGTTTTCTCCGGTCCGTGTCACACTGATGTCACACATATCACATCAGTGTGCACTCCATGTGACACCCGTGCTGCTGGAGAAAAAAACGGACATGTCTCCGTGTGAGCGTGCGGGTAAAAGCGGGGCCACACGGTCCGTGTGAAAACACGGCCGTGAGAGTACACAATAGGGGAACATAGGTACGTGTGACATCCGTGTTAAAAACGGATGTCACACGTACCTAAAACACGGACGTCTGAAACCAGCCTTATAGAGTGTAAAAACTCCTCACCATGGCTGTGTTACATAGGTTAGTCCAGGGGTGGGGAACCTTTTTACTGCCAGGGGCCATTTGGAATTTCCTACTAACCTTTGGGGGCCGCACAACATTATCAACTTGAAAAATAACCCAGCTATATTTGGTCAAACGATTAATTAACTCACCCCTACTGTAGAGGCAGGAGCTGCTTCTGTTTGGTGTGACTGTGATGTTCGGTGATATTGATCATCTTGTTTCTCACAGCTGCTTTTCTAGGTTTGTCTCGGACTGGAGATGCTGGGGGCATATAGATCACAGGAGGGGCTGGGGTGCATAAATTACAGGAGACACTGGGAGTACACATCACAGGAGGGGCTGGGGCATATATATCAGTAGGGGGGCATGGACAGCCTTGGCTGTGGCACAGACAGCACTAGGTGGCTGCACGGACTGCACTAGGTGGCTGCACGGACTGCACTAGGTGGCAGCACGGACTGCACTAGGTGGCAGCACGGACTGCACTAGGTGGCAGCACGGACTGCACTAGGTGGCAGCACGGACTGCACTAGGTGGCAGCACGGACTGCACTAGGTGCCAGCACGGACTGCACTAGGTGGCAGCACGGACTGCACTAGGAGGCAGCACGGACTGCACTAGGAGGCAGCACTAGGGAGACACAGAGAAGTATGGGGGAGCATAGACATCAACAGGAGGGCACAGACAGCAGTAGCAAGTTCAGAGCACTGGGGGGTACATAGTACTGAAGGGTGGCACACAGCACTGGGGAGCACGGACAGCATAAGGGGGCACAGACAGCACTGACCGTGGCATGGACAGCACTGGTGGCAGCATGGACAGCATTAGGTGGTGCGGACAGCACTGGGGGGGCATAGACATCACCCAAGGGGTACAGACAGCACTAGTGGAGCACACACAGTACTAGGGGGTACACACTGTACTAGGGGTGTACTCAACATTAGGGGGTACACACTGCATTAGGGTTTACACACAGCATTAGGGGGTACACACAGCATTAGGGGGTACACACAGCATTGGGGGGTACACACAGCACTGGGGGGGTACACAGCACTGGGGGGTACACACAGCATTAGGGGGTACACACAGCATTAGGGGGTACACAGCACGAGGGGGTACACAGCACTGGGGGGTACACAGCATTGAGGGGTACACACAGCACGAGGGGTACACACAGCACTTAGCGGGGGGGGAGGGGGGTAGCGATGGGTTGCGTACTCACAGTGAGGGGGAGGAGGAGTCACGCAGACAGCAGGTCCGGGAGGCTGGTAAATCTGCTGCAGCTCTTCTGTGACATATCGCAGCGTGCTGCTTACTCCGCCCACCAGAGCACACTAGCATAGGCCGGGGTTAAGCCTAGAATGTATGGGCTGCAGTCAGGTCCTGGAAGTCAGGATCTGGATAGAGCCCGTACATTCTAGCATCTACCCTCAAGGCATCAGGCAGTGAGATTTAAAGGGCCGGCAGCCGGGAAAAGCGCGGCTGCTGCCAGAGCACAGCGGTCCCTGGGAATGTGCCTGGGGGCCGCATAAAAAGTCGTCACGGGCCGTATACGGCCCGCGGGCCGGAGGTTCCCCACCCCTGGGTTAGTCTAAAGGTTCCCAATCTTTTGAATCTTGTGTCACAAAAAATATATAAATCAATATATAAGCTGCAATAAAAAATATGTGGATTATTTAGTCACATGCACCAGTTGTCTGATTGAATATATGGGGTGTATCTCCTGAACTTTAAAAAGGAGAATTTATTATATTGGCAAATCTTGGTACACTCCTCTCAATTTTCATATGTTCATGTAAGTGACTATTCATACCTTAAAGTACAAGCTATTGATGGGGTAGACATACTACCTAGAATTGGCACCCATTAAAGAAAATAATTAAACAGAGTGTCTTTTTAGATACTTATACTAAAATCATGGTCCAAATGATTTGAACACATGACATGACTTTATCCTACAATATTAAATGGGTTATCCTAGACGATATTGAGTTTTTTTTCTGTGGGCCTAAGAGCCAACAGTCCGGTATTAGCTAGCTACCTGCCTGTTCTGCTCAGCGCACATCTCTACAGTATAGAGCAATCACAGACCGCTTTTGCTGGCGATTCTGCAACATCTACAGAGCAACAGCTTCTCTTCCGCTCTGCTCTGTTGATAAGCCGTGACTGTGGATGTCATGCTGATTTGACTGCCTAACTTTGGGAAACCGGTTGTCAATCAACATAATGTCAGCACTCCCTGTTCACAAAGGAGCCTGGAAGAAGAAAAGCTCCTCTGAAGACATGGCAGTTCAATCGCCAGCAGGAGGAGTTGGTGACCACCCTGAGCTAGCACTGAATATGACAGGCAGGTAGTTGCTAACTAGTTAGCAACTATGTGCCTCTTAGTTTTTTGACCCATATTAAAACATAATTAGTCCTGTATAACCCCTTTTAAGTTTGTGTGTTAAGTTATAACCTTCTCCTCACACCTCACCTCACCTTACCCCATCCCCCTACCTTTTTTTTTTGCTGCATTTGCTGCATGGTACACTTCTCTTCTGCATAATTATCCATCTAACCACTGCTTGTATACTGTATTTGTTTCTATGCAATGATTAAGGCCACTGAAAAGCATAAGCATTGTTTATATTTCCTGTTTAATGAATCATATTGGATATACCGTATTTTCCGGACCATAAGGCGCACATAAAAGCCTATGATTTTCTCAGAAATCGAAAGTGCGGCTTATAACCCGGTGCGCTTTATATATGGATACAGTACAGTACATTGATCGAGCATTACGGCCACCGTAGTCAGGAGCCTCACTGAGTGCGGTGATATGTACAAATCTGTGCGCGGGAGCAGCGCAGGTTATCTGTCCCCCAAAAATGCCTCCTGTTAAGCGACATGCTTATGATGCAGATTTTAAGATTAAAGCTATAAATCATGCAGTAGAGCATGGAAATAGAGCAGCTGCAAGAGAATTCAACATAAATGAATCTATGGTGCGTAATTGGAGGAAACAAGAAGATGCACTGCGCCAGGTAAAGAAGACCAAACTGAGTTTCCGAGGAAACAAAGCAAGATGGCCACAGTTGGAGGACAAAATAGAACAGTGGGTTATCGAACAGAGAACCGCTGGTAGAAGCGTCTCCACTGTCTCTATTCGACTGAAAGCCACAGCGTTAGCACGCGACATGGAGATCACAGAGTTTCGAGGAGGTCCTTCATGGTGCTTTCGTTTTATGAACAGACGTAATCTCTCCATCCGCACCAGAACTACTGTCTGCCAGCAACTGGCAAAGGATTATGAAGAGAAACTGGTTATTTTCCGCACCTACTGCACAACCAAGATAAATGAAAAGAACATCAAGCCAGAACACATCACTAACATGGATGAGGTCCCCCTCACTTTCGATATCCCTGTAAATCGTACTGTTGAGAAAACAGGGACCAGTACGGTATCTATACGCACCACAGGAAACGAGAAGTCCTCTTTCACTGTAGTTCTCGCCTGTCAGGCTAATGGCCAGAAACTACCACCCATGGTCATTTTCAAGAGAAAGACTTTACCCAAAGAAAAGTTTCCTGCTGGTGTCATCATCAAAGCTAACCCAAAGGGCTGGATGTACGAGGAGAAGATGATTGAGAAGCTGAGGGAGGTCTACGTCAAGAGACCGGATGGTTTTTTTCACAAATCCCCATCCCTATTGGTTTGTGACTCCATGCGCGCCCATGTGATCAATAATGTCAAAGCCCAAGGGAAGAAAACTAATTCAGAGTTTGCCGTAATTCCGGGTGGATTAACCAAAGAGCTCCAGCCACTATATATCAGCATCAACAGGTCATTTAAAGTTAAATTACGAGCTGCGTGGGAGCATTGGATGACAGAAGGTGACCACACATTCACCAACACAGGGAGGCAACACCGGGCAAGTTATGCCACTATGTGCCAGTGGATCGTGGATGCCTGGAAAAAGGTATCAGTCTCCAGTGTAATCTGAGCTTTCAGGAAGGCTGGAATCATCACTGAAGACCTAAGCAGCTGCAACGAGACCGACTCAGATAATGATGAGGGGGACCCGAGAATGCTTGATACAGAAATCGCCCAACTGTTAAACTCCGACACTGAAGATGAAGAATTTGATGGATTTGTGGAGGAAGAATGAACTGAAAATGTATTGATTTGCAGTTACCGTACAACTGAACAAGTTGAGAGTTACCGTACGTATTGTGAAAGAGTTACCGTAAATAAATTTTGACCTACAGTACAGTCTAAGCTTTGTTTCATTTACGGTAAAGTGAACCTTTCACCAGTTTTATGGCCCCTAAGCTGCGGCCACCACCAGTGGGCTCTTATATACAACATTCTAACATGCTATATATAAGAGCGCAGGCCGCGCTGTACAGCATAAACATCACTTTATAATATTGTACTCACCGAAACCGGTCACTCCAGTGCTGCTTGTCCAGATGGGCGGCGCTGTTCTCCGAGACCGGCGCCTCTTCTTTCGGCCATCTTGCTCCTCTGTCTTCTGAAGCCTGTGTGCATGACGCGTCCACGTCATACACACTCGCCGGCACTGAGGTCCTGCGCAGGCGATTCTGTATGACGCGTCATACACACTCGCCGGCACTGAAGCATGTTAGAATGCTGTATATAATAGCCCACTGGTGCTGGCCGCAGCTTAGGGGCCATAAAACTGGGGACAGGTTCACTTTAATGCGCCGCGGCTTATAATCCGATGCGCCTTATATATGAACCTAGGCGCCTTAGCCGGCGCTCACTGCTAATGCGGCTTATAATCCGGTGCGCCTTATGGTCCGCAAAATACGGTACTGTATGTTTTTAATCTGAAGAAAGAAATGCATAATTTTATCTAATTTTGGATGCTGGCTTTGGTTTTCCATTTTCTCTGACTACATAAAAAGTCCCATAAAAACATCGTATTGATGACTGATGCCACTGTGTAGAATCCGTCTCATGCATCTCTCAAATAGATATATCAACAACGTTAATTTTGTGATTGCTTTTTTTGACATATTCATTAAACAAATGGCTACATAGAATATAGGTGACAGATGTCACTGTCTCTATTTACCATATACTAAAGGAGGTTTTTTCTATTATATACATTAAATAGAGCTCAAAATCAAAAGGTTGACACAGACTTAGCTGTAAGCAAAAGCTTCAGTGCTGCACGATGTTAAAGGGAACCTGTCAGGTGCAATATGTACCCAGAACCACAAGCAGTTCTGGGTGCCTATTGCTAATCCCTGCCTAACTGTCCTTGTATGCACTAGCATGGATATAGGAATCTTTAAAAAAAGTATTTCTAATTCATTATCCATTAGCTTGTTAGTACGCCTACAGGGGCATGCTATGTGAGCCGACTAGCTAAGGGGAAAAACACCCTTGGGACTAGTCCCTGTGCTCATTAGCATAAGATAAAGAGACCTTTAGAAAAAGTATTTCTAAACATCTTTTATCTTATGCTAGTGTATACAGTGATGGTTAGGCTGGGATTAACAATATGCACCCAGAACTCGTGGTGCTCGTGGTTCTCGATGCATATTGCACCTGACAGGTTCCCTTTACGATTTGTTAGCTCGATATCCACTTTGCAGGACCACGACTTTGTCTTGTTTTCTAATGTATCTCAGAGAGATATATTTTGATGTAATGAGTATTTGTATTCACACTGATGAGTTTTCAGTCTGGAAATAAAGCAAATTAATTTAGAAACCTACAGAGTCTTACAGTGAAACCAAGCAACTGCGAAGTGCCCCTGTTGGTGGTTTCCAAGGCTCCAATATACATAATGAATTCCATCGTGCAGACCTATCCCTAAGCTGAGAGGTCAGCTGTGTCTCAGCTGTGTCTGAAAGATGTAATCCATGATCAAACATGGCTAGAACCTGTCAAGACTTTCACATTACATCTCAGAGAGGCTGCCCTCTCCTCTTCATAACAGTAATGAGTATGGACTTTCTCATTAAAGGGCTTTTCCTGTTCCATCCGCTGTTAACGGATCTATTACCAAATGTCAATGAAAAAAACGCTGAGATAGTTGACCTCCCTTTTTTTTTTTTTTTATGAAAAAAGAAAACAGATGCAAAGCTAAAGATATTTTTTATGTGGCTGAAAAATAATAGAAAATAGAAACTAATGTGTGAATGTGTCCTTATAAACTCTGCTTTCAGAACAAACTCAGTGATACATTCTCACAACACATTTTACATCAAGATATGTACAATGTCAGAGAAGGCATAGAAACTTTTACATATTTTTAAATAAAATACCAAAATTGCAAAAGTAATTTTTAGCTAAAATACCTGCAGGCATTTCAGTAAGTCAATATAAGTCCACGGCCCCGTGTCTAAAGGGGGCTTTACACGCTGCAACATCGCTAACGATATATCGGCGGCGTCACGTCGTTAGTGACGCACATCCGGCATCGTTAGCGACATCGCAGCATGTGACAGCTAGAAGCGACTATCAACGATCGCAAAAACATCAAAAATCGTTGATCGTTGACACATCGCTCCTTTTCATAATATCGTTGATGGTGCATGCCGCTGGTTGTTCGTCGTTCTTGCGGTATCACACATCGCTATGTGTGAGACCGCAGGAACGACGAACATCTCCTTACCTGCGTCCACTGGCAATGAGGAAGAAAGAAGGTGGGCGGGATATTCCGCCCGCTCATCTCCGCCCCTCCACTTATATTGGACGGCTGCTTAGAAAGGAGGCGGTTCGCCGGTCATAGCAACGTCGCAGGGAAGGTAAGTCCGAGTGATGGGTGTAAGCGATGTTGTGCGCCACGGGCAACGATTTGCCCGTAACGCACAACCGACAGGGACGGGTACGCTCGCTAGCGATATTGATAGCGACATCGCAGCGTGTAAAGTGCCCTTAACACAACCCCCCAGCATCTTCATCTGTTTCAACATCATTCTGGTTGATCTCCTGCACTTTGTGGCCTGGCAGCAGCTCCAGTAGCTCATGGAGCGCTCCGGAGTTCACAAATCAATACAAGTTTTTGAGAGCCTGGATTTGACCCTCATAGACTTGTATTGAGAGCTAGTGACATAACGTCTAACGCCATTCAGAAGTTACAGTCATGGCGCCATGGGACCAGAGCAACACCACTAGAAGGGTGAAAATGCTGGATGGTGAGTATAACAACTAGGTGAGGGAATTTGGGTGTAAAGAACCACTCCAGCTGAGGAAAAAAAAAACACTGGAGTGGTGCTTTACAAATATATAAAAAAATATTCTAAGAAAATACAATTCTACTACTTTTCTTGGTGTATCAAGGCATTTTTCATTTTATATGAAATGTCAAGATTATTATTATTTATATGTAGTAAAATTGCTTGATTTATTTACATAAAGGTATCTTATAAAAGAACCTGCATCCAAGAGCTGAACACTTTGGTCCTTGGAAGTGCCAATTTCCATCTGTGGTAGCTGCAGAACACAAATTATTGGGCAAGGCTGAATTTGATCCTAGGTAGTTTTGTCTTCATAGGCTACTGCTATTTTAAATATATATAGCAAGTCTTCCTGCTAGCTTTGGTTAGGATGATATATACCGTATACGGTATGTACAGTACAGACCAAAAGTTTGGACACACCTTCTCATCTCTAGAACAACTATTAAGAGGAGACTTTGTGCATCAGTCCTTCATGGTAAAATAGCTGCTAGAGACCTGTTTGGGCGAAAGAACACATTTCTTCTGGTGATCCCTATTGTGGCATACTCTTTTTTTTTTTTCTTTGTTTGTCTATGATGATGCTGTATGCCAGGAGATCCTGGAGGATAGTGCCCTTCTCACATCTAGTCTCTCCCTGGCGAAAGAACACAAGGAATGGACATTAGACCAGTGGAAATCTGTGCTTTGGTCTGATGAGTCCAAATTTGAGATCTTTGGATCCAACCACTGTGTCTTTGTAGAAAAGGTGAACGGATGGACTCTACATGCCTGGTTCCCACCGTGAAGCATGGAGGAGGTGTGATGATGTGGGGGTGCTTTGCTGGTGACACTGTTGGGGATTTATTCAAAATTGAAGGCATACTAAAACAACATGGCTACCACAGCATCTTGCAGCGGCGTGCTATTCCATCCGGTTTGCATTTAGTTGGACCACCATTTATTTTTCAACAGGACAATGACCCCAAACACACCTCCAGGCTGTGTAAGGGCTATTTGACTAAGAAGGAGAGTGATGGGATGGTACGCGAGATGACCTGGCCTCCACAGTCACCAGACTTGAACCCAATCGAGATGGTTTGGGGTGAGCTGGACCGCAGAGTGAAGGCAAAAGGGCCAACAAGTGCTAAGCATCTCTGGGAACTCCTTCAAGACTGTTGGAAGACCATTTCTGGTGACTACCTCTTGAAGCTCATCAAGAGAATGCCAAGAGTGTGCAAACCAGTAGTCAAAGCAAAAGGTGGCTTCTTTGAAAAACCTAGAATATAAGACATAGTTTCAGTTGTTTCACGCTTTTTTAAGTATTTCATTCCATATGTGTTAATTCATAGTTTTGATGTCTTCAATGTGAATCTACAATTTTCAGAGTCATGAAAATAAAGAAAACTCTTTGAATGAGAAGGTGTGTCCAAACTTTTGGTCTGTACAGTGTATGTATATATATATATATATATATATATATATATATATATATATATATACATATATACATATATACAGTTAGGTCCAGAAATATTTGGACAGTGACACAATTTTCGCGAGTTGGGCTCTGCATGCCACCACATTGGATTTGAAATGAAACCTCTACAACAGAATTCAAGTGCAGATTGTAACATTTAATTTGAAGGTTTGAACAAAAATATCTGATAGAAATTGTAGGAATTGTACACATTTCTTTACAAACACTCCACATTTTAGGAGGTCAAAAGTAATTGGACAAATAAACCAAACCCAAACAAAATATTTTTATTTTCAATATTTTGTTGCGAATCCTTTGGAGGCAGTCACTGCCTTAAGTCTGGAACCCATGGACATCACCAAACGCTGGGTTTCCTCCTTCTTAATGCTTTGCCAGGCCTTTACAGCCGCAGCCTTCAGGTCTTGCTTGTTTGTGGGTCTTTCCGTCTTAAGTCTGGATTTGAGCAAGTGAAATGCATGCTCAATTGGGTTAAGATCTGGTGATTGACTTGGCCATTGCAGAATGTTCCACTTTTTTGCACTCATGAACTCCTGGGTAGCTTTGGCTGTATGCTTGGGGTCATTGTCCATCTGTACTATGAAGCGCCGTCCGATCAACTTTGCAGCATTGGGCTGAATCTGGGCTGAAAGTATATCCCGGTACACTTCAGAATTCATCCGGCTACTCTTGTCTGCTGTTATGTCATCAATAAACACAAGTGACCCAGTGCCATTGAAAGCCATGCATGCCCATGCCATCACGTTGCCTCCACCATGTTTTACAGAGGATGTGGTGTGCCTTGGATCATGTGCCGTTCCCTTTCTTCTCCAAACTTTTTTCTTCCCATCATTCTGGTACAGGTTGATCTTTGTCTCATCTGTCCATAGAATACTTTTCCAGAACTGAGCTGGCTTCATGAGGTGTTTTTCAGCAAATTTAACGCTGGCCTGTCTATTTTTGGAATTGATGAATGGTTTGCATCTAGATGTGAACCCTTTGTATTTACTTTCATGGAGTCTTCTCTTTACTGTTGACTTAGAGACAGATACACCTACTTCACTGAGAGTGTTCTGGACTTCAGTTGATGTTGTGAACGGGTTCTTCTTCACCAAAGAAAGTATGCGGCGATCATCCACCACTGTTGTCATCCGTGGACGCCCAGGCCTTTTTGAGTTCCCAAGCTCACCATTCAATTCCTTTTTTCTCAGAATGTACCCGACTGTTGATTTTGCTACTCCAAGCATGTCTGCTATCTCTCTGATGGATTTTTTCTTTTTTTCAGCCTCAGGATGTTCTGCTTCACCTCAATTGAGAGTTCCTTAGACCGCATGTTGTCTGGTCACAGCAACAGCTTCCAAATGCAAAACCACACACCTGTAATCAACCCCAGACCTTTTAACTACTTCATTGATTACAGGTTAACGAGGGAGACACCTTCAAAGTTAATTGCAGCCCTTAGAGTCCCTTGTCCAATTACTTTTGGTCCCTTGAAAAAGAGGAGGCTATGCATTACAGAGCTATGATTCCTAAACCCTTTCTCCGATTTGGATGTGAAAACTCTCATATTGCAGCTGGGAGTGTGCACTTTCAGCCCATATTATATATATAATTGTATTTCTGAACATGTTTTTGTAAACAGCTAAAATAACAAAACTTGTGTCACTGTCCAAATATTTCTGGCCCTGACTGTATATAGCATGCACATCGCTTCAGAAATCTGTATTATGTCTGATGATCAGACCTTTGTTGCTGAGTTTAAGGTCAGGCAGGGCTTTTTCCACAAGATATATGGCTGTTCAACATTTCAGCAGGTGGAGTTTCCTTTGTCCTATAAAGTAAAATGACTATTTGCATTCGCCACATCTATCTTCAAAACAGCTGAGGTTTTTCAAAGCATGGAATAAACAGTCTGAGCACAGTTTTCATGTAGGTATAAATACGCATCGTGATTTTCAGTAATAGTGAGGGGCAGGTGGCTTAAAAGTACATTTTAACACTAGAACTACTGGACTCGTGACACCTATATAGAAATACGTGGTGCAAAGTAGTCAAAATGACTACCTCAGTAGTTCCAGTGTTAAGGGAACTTGCTAAGTCTCCAAGACCCTCGAAATGGCACCATTATCTGTCAGAGCCCTTTTCCTGTATTGTAATCAAATGATTGCTGTTCCAAAACTCTATTTTATACGTAGAAAGAACATTTTTATAGCATTGGATATTATATGTAAATTAGCCAGCACTTATACGGCAGAACATCTGTTCACCCAGACTAGTCTGACTTCATGTCCTGTAATCACACCCCATTGGCTTGATTGATGTCTTCTTCACTGCTGTCATATCTGGAGTAAAGAAACTTGCACGCCTATGGCCTTTGAGCCCAGATGGCCAAAAGGTCCCTTTGGCTCATATTGGAAGGCCAATTTTTTTAAAGACATGTTATGGTTGAAGTCCCTGTTGGAGATTTTTGATTGGGACCCACAAGCTTCAAATTACCTTACTGTGTAAATGTATTTGGATAGCGGTTAAGGAAGGTCTAACTTCAATCTTTATGTAAGGATTGCTGATCGGTACTTGAAGAAGTTGGTGATTGACATCAATAATTATGTACACTTTCGTTTTCTAAATTGTTGCGTACACTTAAAGGGAACCTGTCACCAAATTTGGCGACTATAAGCTGCGGCCACCACCAGTGGGCTCTTATATACAGCATTCTAGAATACTGTATATAAACGCCTAGGCCGCTGTGTAGAACATAAAAATCACTTTATAATACTCACCTAGAGGCGGTGTGGTGCAGAGTGATCGGATGGGTGTCTCCGGTACCGGCGCCTCCTCTTTCGGCCATCTTTGTCCTCCTTATTCTGAAGCCTGGGTGCATGATGTGTCCTATGTCATGCATACTAGCCGGCATTGAGTTCCCGTGCATGCGCACTAGAATACTTTGATCTGCCCTGTTCAAAGCAGATCAAAGTGCGTCTGTGCAGGACCTCAATGCTGGCTAGTGTGGATGACGTAGGACGCGTTATGCACCCAGGCTTCAGAAGAAGGAGAACAAAGATGGCCGAAAGAGGGGACACTGGTACCGGAGAACGGAGACACCCATCTGACCAGTCTGCACTTTAAGTGCACGCAACAATTTAGAAAACGCCAGTATACATAATTATTGACGTTAAACACCAGCTTCGTCAAGTACCGATCAGCAATCCCTTACACAAAGACTGAAGTCAGTTAGACCTTTTTTAACCACTGTCCAAACACATTTACACAGTGAGGTACACAGCGGCCTGGGCTCTTATATAAAGTACTCTAGAATGCTGTAGTGGTGGTAGCTGCAGCTTATAGGGGACATATCTGGTGACAGGTTCCCTTTAAAGTATATTGCACCTAATTAGTGATGGGCGATCCCGAACTGTAAAGATCGGGGATCATACCGATCACATAGTGATCGTGTACACGATCCCGATCACAAGCTTTCCTGAGAAGCTCGTGTTACAGATCGGGTCCAGGGGCTGTAAAAAAAAAACCAGTACATTATTAAAAAACATTGTCATTATACTTACAGGTCCCGCGATGCGTCCTGCAGACTCTGTCTCACAGCGCTTCTGCTTCCGAGTCCGATCATTGCTGTTCCCCCGGGTTAAAAGACCTTCCGTGACGTCATGGCCATGTGACCAGTCAGGTGTGGATGTTGTATTACCTCGTTGGTTGCAGACTGGTCACATGACTATGACGTCATCAAAGGTCCTGTTACCTGATTATCATTGTGGAGTGTCGCATCGCATCACAGCGCACAATCTCCCGACAGCAGCGGGTCAGCTCCATATATTTCCATGCAGCTGAGGCGCTCCTGTCTGGAAAGTGTCAGGCTTGCGGGATGATGTATAGAGATATGCAACTGCAATCATACCCTCACTGTCAGGCTGCTTCTTGCTCTGTACAGAGCGATGTAGCAGAGCTGACAATGCTCTCTCTGCTTCTCACTTTGTATAAACTCTGTCTGTATAGAGTGATTGAGCAGAGTTGACATTGCTCTCCCTGTGGATTACGTCAGACTAAAGGCTACTTTACACGCTGCGATATCGGTACCGATATCGCTAGCGTGCGTTCCCACCCCCATCGGTTGTGCGACACAGGCAAATCGCTGCCCGTGTCGCACAGCATCGGCCGGGCCCGTCACACATACTTACCTTCCCTGCGACGTCGCTGTGACCGGCGAACCGCCTCCTTTCTAAGGGGGCGGTCCGTGCGGCGTCACAGCGACGTCACTGAGCGGCCGCCCAATAGAAGCGGAGGGGCGGAGATGAGCGGGACGTAACCTCCCGCCGACCTCCTTCCTTCCGCATTGGGGCCGGCGGCAGGTACGGAGAGGTTCTTCATTCCTGCGGCGTCACACGGAGCGATGTGTGCTGCCGCAGGAGCGACGAACTACTTCGTACCTGCAGCTCCAACGATATTCGAGAATGGACCCCCATGTTACCGATGAGCAATTTTGTACGTTTTTGCGACGATGCAACATCGCTCATAGGTGTCACACGCAACGGCATCGCTAATGCGGCCGGATGTGCGTCACAAATTCCGTGACCCCAACGACAACGCATTAGCGATGTCGTAGCGTGTAAAGCCCGCTTTAGGCTTTTTTTTATAATAAAGATGGAGTCTCTAAATTTTTTTTTGTTTTATTTCTAATAAAAAAAAATTTCTTTGTTGTATTTTTTTTTTTTTTTATACTGTATATTAGAAATTCATGGTGGCCATGTCTAATTTGGTGTGACACCATGAATTTCGGGCTTAGTACCATCTGAGAATACAAAGCTAGTATTAACAGCTTTATTACCCAGTGTGCCACTGCATTAGGGCCACTGGACGAGCTGGGTAAAGCACCAGGAAATGGCGCTAAAAAACAATGCGCCATTTACAGGGGCAGATGCGGGCTGCTGAGAATCCCAGCCCCCAGATGCCCAGTTTTACCTGACTGGCGATCAAAATACAGCGGGAGCCCACGTGTTTTTTTTATTATTTTTTTAAATAAAAAAATAATGGGCTTCCCTTTATTTTGATTGCCAGCCAAGGTAAACCCAGGCAGATAGGGGTGGCAGCCCGTAGCCCTCTGCTTCATCTGCGCTGAGAATCAAAAATACCATGGAGTGCTATATCATTTTTTTTAATGATTTATTTATTTTTACAGTACTGTGATGTCAGGCAATCACAGACCCGGCACATAGAATGGGCATCTGTGATTGTCTGTTGGAGTAACCTGAAAAGAGAAAAATTAAGAATAATAAATAGAAAAATAAAGAGAAAAACTGAAAATTTTGCAGTGGTCTCTTAATTTTTGCCAGAGCTATGCACTATATATATATATATATATATATATATATATATATATATATATATATATATATATATATATATATATATATATATATATATATATATATATATATTATATATATATATTAATATACAGTATTTGATTTTCAAAAAAATGATGTAGCACTCCGCGGTATTTTTGATTCGCAGCGCAGATAAAGCGGACGGCTACGGGCTGCTACCCCCATCTGCCTGGCTTTACATTGGCTGGCAATCAAAATACAGGGAAGCCCATTTTTTTTTTTTTTTTTTAATTATTTAAAAAAATAATTAAAAATAAAGTGCGTGGGCTCCCGCCATATTTTGATCACCAGTCAGGTAACGCCAGGCATCTGGGATTCTTGGCAACCCGCAGCTGCCCCTGGAAATGGTGCATTGTTTCTTAGCTCCATTTCCAGGCGCTTTACCCGGCTCGTCCAGCGGCCCTAATGTGGTAGCACGCTGGGTAATAAAGGGGTTAATACCAGCTTTGTATTCTCAGATGGTACTAAGCCCTAAATTCATGGTGTCACGCCAAATTAGACATGGCCACCCTGAATTTCTAGTAAACAGTAAAAAATAAACAGTAGTAAATGTTAGAAGGAAACAACAGGGCACTACTGCAACAAGATAACCTGCCAAGTTGCTCACAGCAGTCGGTCGCAATCAGCGTTACATCCGCTTTCAATATCTGCGACTATGTGGGAACCTCAGGAAGGATAAAGACAGAGTTGCAGCTTTGGGGTGCTTATTTCTAAAGTTCAACACATAAGACTTTAGATAAAGAGAAAAAATTGAAACCAGCACTCACCATATTATGCTGTGCAACACTCTGATGTTTTTTATTTCAAAAAACGTGGATACATGCTGCGGCGTTACAGGGAGGGAAAACGGAAGGTCTTCGACCTGTAGAAGCCCCACCCCTAGGGGCGAAATAGCTGTCGTCTTTATGTGCTGACCTTCTGTTTTCCCTCCCTGTAACGCCGCAGCATGTATCCACGTTTTTTTAAATAAAAAACATCAGAGTGTTGTACAGCATAATATGGTGAGTGCTGGTTTCAATTTTTTCTCTTTATCTAAAGTAAAAAATAAACACAACACAAAGAAAAATTTTTTTTATTAGAAATAAAACAAAAAAACATTTTGAGACTCCATCTTTATTATAAAAAAACTCCTTAGTCTGACGTAATCCACATGGACAGCAATGTCAACTTTGCTTCATCACTCTGTACAGACACAGTTTATACAAAGTGAGAAGCATAGAGAGCATTGCCAGCTCTGCTACATCGCTTTGTAAAGAGCGAGAAGCAGCCTGACAGTGAGGACCTTCGATGACGTCATAGTCATGTGACCAGTCTGTAAGCCGATATCTGTACAACATTTACACCAGACTGGTCACATGGCTATGCCGCCACGGAAGGTCTTTTAACCCGGGGGCACAGCAATTATCAGACTCAGAAGCAGAAACGCTGGGAGACAGAGTCTGCAGGACGCGTCACGGGAGCAGTAAGTATAATGACAATGTTTATTATTAACTATATTTTTTATTTTACAGCAACCCCCCGCCCCATCCCATAACTGCGGAGCCCAAGATCGGTGATCGGACGCAAGAACGTGTTATCTCGATCCCGATCTCGATCTTTACTAAACGATCGGGCGAGGCTCCCAATCCCGACCATCGGGGGGGATCGCCCATCACTACACCTAATTCGATTATATAAATATTCTGGGGCAGCCATATTTTACACAGATATTTTATATGAATAGTTCCCTTTGCTTTGCATTTTATGTAATATATGGATATTTTATTTTGTGTTTGATCTTTCTTTAGTGTGCAGAGAATAAGGAATAAGTTACTTTTCATTGACCTTGAGCCTCCTGCTGTTTGATCTGCTGTCTTATTTTTTATAGCTCTTTTTTAAGAAACTTATGGTTACTATAAGAGAAAAAGATAACGTCCTTTTTCCTTTTTTATTCAGCAATGTGAAGGGAGATGTTGTTTACTATTATGGATCCAAAGGTGAGCGAGAGCCAATCCAACTAAAACCCGGTGAGTCATTATCGTTTATTACCAAGTATAATATTTGTGAATTGTTACATAGAAAATATTGACTACGAGATGACTAATTTTCTATTGATTTACTATTATACACTGTACTGTAATATAAGATAAGTAGCACTTCTGTACCCATTTATTTTTATAATATGCAATGACTTTGAAGGCCAAATTTCTGTAAAGGACCCAGTCACACATCTATGTATCATGTCATAACAACCAAGAGAACGGGAGTTTTTGGTCAATACAATATGACAACTTTTATTGAGAGAATGTTAAAAAAAGAGATCCAAATCGGATCTTCATAGATATTTACAAAAAAATCAACAAAAATATGTAAAAAAGGGAGAGGCAGTGGGAAAAAGCACCAATCTTCACATCTATATGTGAATTATACATAATTTCTCACATCAGTCCACTGATATATTCCCCCCCATAAGAAGAGACACATTTTCTATATGGACAATTACAGGGAGAGTGAGATAAAGTTGTTAGATGCACATACCCAATAAAGTGCTCTGTGCAGATATTGTGCAAGTTGGAGCCCCAAGTGGAGAACCCCAACGTGCGTTTCACGTGCTCAATCATCGCTTATTCATGGGGATGGTAACAAACGTACCTGACAGGACCTTAAATCGTCAAGGAGACGGTCATGTGACCAGATATTAAGCCCCCTACCCCCCTTGCATCATAGTCCACGCTTGCGCAAGAGAAACCGGCCATAGCCATGGCTTCCGAATGCACACCTGCAGACCAGACAGACACCATGAGGAGAGCAGGGAGAGAAATGACCCAGGGATCATGCGCCCACCAACCGCATCGCAGGGCAACAATAGGTAAATGAAGTACAACAGGATTCTCCTCATTAGCCGCCATATTTTGGAATAATATATACAATAACAGTTTCTATAACATAACGCAATCAATATATATATATTTCAACATTAATTTATATTTAAAGATGCAGTCCATTAATAGTAAAAAAAAAATACCCTTTTCTGCTTCAAGTATCTCTTTTAAGGGTGCGGATGGTTGGTCTGTGTGTCCTTCAGAGAATCCATATCAATTAGACCACATAAATACTTCATATAAAAGGAAGAGAGAAAGGCTGTCAGAGACCAAATTGTTTTTATATGTCAGAAAAAAATACAAATAGTAAAAAACACATACTTTGAAGATACATAGAAAACCATAATTAAACTTAAAACTGCTCATCTACAGGACCGAAGCTAAACTAAGACTCTCATTTAGGTCATTCAGTCTCATAGTTTCTAGAGTCACTATATCCCTCTCTGTGCCAACATCTTTTTTTATATAGCCCCATCTAATGCCTCCATGTATTAAGTCGATGCTGCATATTCTTAGTACCGTAACTTAGCATAATAACATTTGAACTTCTGCATGAGATAGGGTTCTTTACAGTTAAAGTAGCCAGATTGTGGAATGCCCTACCACAAGAGATAGTAATGGCAGATACTATAACAGCTTTTAAAAAAGGGCTGGATGATTTCCTCAGTACACAAAACATTGTTTGTTATAAGTGACTTAGTAACAAAATGTATAACTAGTGGAGGAAGGTTGAACTAGAGGGACATAGGTGTTACGGGGGCTGTCTGATTATAAATACCAAAGGGATATCAGACAGTCAGGGTCCACCGTGCAAAGTCTCTGCTGCAGACTATGGCAGAGGATAAGGGGTATCTTGTACTACGGAAGCAGTACTGACACTGATACGTCTCAGTGACACTATAGCCAATCACGGCGTGTACTGTTAAAGTCACAGCGACTACCGTATTTAGCATTAACGTAAAAGGGATAGGTTAATGAGTGAGGAAGAGTATATAAGTGTGCCGCTGTAAATAGTAGTAGCACAAGTGCAGAGTGCAATACCTCTGTTAAACTCACAGAGGCATATAGTTAGGAAATAAAGCAATTCTTCCCTTACTCGGAGGGTGCGTGGTATGGTCTCAGTTAATGATCACAGAGACAAAAGCAGTGAGTGTGAAATGGCACCTACCTAGTTCCGTTCCTCTAGTGGTGCCAGGAGACGGACAGCAGCGTAAGCCGCACAAAGCTCCTACCTGCGTTCGTTCCACTAGTGTGCGAGGACACGAACCACTAGATATGGCACCTGCCTAGGTCCGCTCCACTAGTGGTGCAAAAGAGACGGACAGCAGCACAAGCCGCACAAAGCTCCTACCTATGTTCGCTCCCCTAGTGTGCGAGGATACGAACAACTGCCAGACGCAGTATAAGGAACGTTACCCTAGCGGCAACGTCCACCTACGAGTAGGATCACAAGGCCCAGCCGGACCATGTGCCTCAGGCACCTGCCTACGTCCGCTCCACTAAGATGTAAGGATACGGACCGCAGCCGAAGCTGTAAGGTTCAAGAACGCTACCCTGCCGGTATCGCTCACCTAGCATAGAGAGATGCCTAGAGGGACGTGCACAGAGCGTCTACTCTCATGCATGAACCAAGAGGACTGCGCGCCAGGCGGCGTGCGTCAGGGTCTTATATAGACTCTGTGCCTCATCCAAGATGGAGGACACCAGAGCCAGTCTGCTGCCAGAACGACAGCAATGACGTCACGCTGGCCTATCACCGAGCAAAGCGTCACAAGCACATGACCAGCGACCAATCGGCATAGAAGGTGTCAGAGACATGTTACCACGTGTCACAAGCACATGACCAGCGGCCAATCAGCTTAGAATGTGTCAGAGACATGTGACCTCGTGTCAGCGATGATGTCACCCGCACATGTGCAATGGCTCCAAGACAGGACTTAGTCTCCAGCGCTTGCACATGTGCAGTAGCAAGAAATCCGAACATAGTCTCCAGTGCTCGCACATGTGCAGTAGCAAGAAATCCGAACATAGTCTTCAGTGCCACAGCAACCGTAACACTAGGTCTTTTTTCAACCTAAGTAACTATGTAAGATATAGTGATTAATATTAAATTGTCGCAAACCGTCCGCTGATGTAAATTCTGAATTGTTAGAGACAATGGCACAGGCAAGACTATGGCCACAGTGGTAAGAATCTCTAATAGGGTGATTATGAACAAAGAGACCCGATGTGTAAGGAGCGTAATGGCTATGGACAAGTAAGTCCTTTAGATTTTTAGCTCTTCTAGGAGTCCCTGAGGGTCTATCAGAGAGATAGGAAGCCAGGTATGGTTCAGTTTTTAAAATTGGGCAATAATTCTGCATTACCATCCTATTTGTTTCCCATTCCAAATTATAAGTGAACTTAATTACATTTTTGTTTTGCTTGTTATTTTATCTATTTGGAGCTTTTAGGTGTTGGTTACAGGAGGTTCACCTAGCCCTGTTATAGCCCCTTCTATTACACCTACGATTATATCCTCTTTGTGTAAATCTGTCTGTGTTGTCAATGGAGCTGATCCGCCTCATTCTAAGAAACAGTCCCACCAGGATGGCTTTGATGTTGGAGGTATTATGTGCAGAAGAGGCATGTAACAGTGAATTCGCTGATATCTTCTTCCTGCATACATCAGTTTCATCCACCTCCATACTATTATCAAGAAAATCAATTTTCACATTGCTTGTTTTAAATGTGAACTTGATATTCAGTGTGTTGTCATTGAAAAGATCTATGAATGATCTTTGCTGCTCTACTGAATGATCTTTGCTGCTCTACTGTGCCCTGCCAGAATATCAATAAATCATCAATATAGCATAACCAGCACTGCCCATGCACCTTTACGTGCAAATATGTCCCTTTCCCAGTAATCTAGAAAGAGGTTTGCGTATGAAGACATTCAGGCTGCGCTCATCGCAGTTCCCCGCATTTGTAGGTAAAACTGGTTTTTAAAGGTGAATAAATGATTGGTCAGCACATAGTGGAGCAGCTCTAAGATCAGTTCATATAATAGGCAATCTCGGTTCCTGTTCTTTAGAAAGAAGCGGATCGCCTCCAAACCCGTATCATGATTGATGCAGGTGTAGAGGGACTCCATGTCAGATGTTGCAATAATCATATCAGAATCCACAAATACCCCGTCAATACTATTCAGAACGTCCGTCATGTCCGTGACATATGATGGTAATGTCTCTACTAGTGGTTTTAAGTAAAACTCAATGAATTTACATAATCCATCTATTCTGGACACAGTCGGATGCCCCAGTGGATTGATGAGGTCTTTGATTTTTTTGCGCAGTAAATAGAAGGTTGACACTCTGGGGAAGTGACAGTCAAACCCTCTAATATTTTTTTTCTGATAGTCCCTTCCTCAAATGCTTTTATCAAGATTTTTTTGTAATTTTGCCATAAAGAGTGTCAGGGGATTAGAGTCCAATTTGGAGTAGGTATTCCTTTCTTTTGTTTATACATGTCTTTTTCATATTTACAGTTAGGCCAGATCACAATATTCCCCACTGCGTTAATTATGACATGCAGGGATTAGTTTTTCCTGAGTGCATTTCTTTATTCGTGATTTAAGCTTGTCCTTACTTCGTCTAGTTTTTAAAATCTTCTACCACTGGTTTCGTAAACATATCAATGGGTGGGCATAAGGACAAAGGGGGAAACCTGTAGACCTAGGCATAACTGTTTGTGGAAATCTACCTTGGTAATCAGTTTCTCTCCTCATTCAATAGATCTTCCAATGCTGCTGGGTCCTCTTTTTCTGTCACACTTTTGAAACCATATACTGAAGAGTTGCTACTGTGTGGCTTTTTCAACAGTAGCTTTAGTGAAAATATATATATAAATCCTTCAGGGCTGAAAATAGAAATGGAATCCATTAGTGGGAGAAAGTTAAGCCTGTTGAAAGCAACTTGGTTAGTCCGACTAGTCCCTGCACTCATTAGCATACGAAAAAAAGATCTTTAGAAATACTTTTTCTAAAGATCTCTTTATATATGCTAGTGTATACAGGAACGCTTAGGCAGGAATTAGCAATATCCACCCAGAACTGCTCATCGGTCTGGGTGCATATTACAACTGACAGGTTCCTTTTAACATTTACATGAATAAGCGGTGATTGAACAAGTGAAAAGCGTGTTTGGGGGTCTCCACTTAGAGTTTCATCTTCCATTATATCTGCATACACTTTATTGGGTATATACATCTAACAACTTTGCCTCACACTCACTGTAATTGTCCATATAAACCACTGTGTTTCTCCTATGGAAGAAAAAAATATATCAGTGGATTGATGTGAAAAATGGTGTATAATTCACACATAGATGTGTGGACTGGTGATTTTCCCACTGCATCTTCCTTTTTTTTTTTTTTTTTTTTTTTACATGTGTTTGTTGATGTTTTTGTAAATATCTATCAAGATCCGATTTGGGTCTCCTTTTAACAATTTCTCAATAAAGTTTGGTATATTCTATTGACCAAAAACTACCGTTCTCTTGGTTGTTATTAATGATTTATGGAGTGGTCCAATTGATAGCCACAATTGGGTGGCACTGTCACTGTGTGGCTTCTTTGTTTGCTAATATGCGCCTTATGGATGTTGTTTGTATAATCTATGTGTCATGGTCTCAGCATGGATCATGATTTATGGACGAGACTTGATTCTCATGAAATCAACTTGGCAGGTCATAGGCATATACAAGGCTGTCAATCTGAGTCCAGAGATCCATGGCTGGTCCATGAACTATGGTCCATACTCAGACTGCCTGTGACACACGCATGCGTGAATGAGTCCTTAGGCTAGATTTACATTTCTACATGCTTTTTGCTGAGCATAGCTATAGTGTTTCCATTTAAAAGACAGATACAGGAAGGACAAAGGACAAATGGTGTTGACAGTGACACCTTCTGCCTCATTTGGCAGTTTGGCTTCATCAAAGCTCTGCCAGGGATTCTATATGAATTTGAAGATTTAGATGGAAACATCAACACAGTGTTCAACATAGAGCACTGTATAATTGTGAACTTAGCTTGAGTTGTAATAGTGTTTTCTGTATGTTAAAAAGTGATACGTGTCTGTCTTATATTGCTTTGGTTTCATAGCTTGAAGCCATTATATAGTTGTTGTCATCAACAGATACCTAAGCACAAGCCTTTTATCCAAGAGCAATGAACACAAACTGAAATAATTACTGAGATTTTTATCACTTCTTACTTTATACAATTGCTATATTTTTCCATTCTAGATATTGAGATAAAAAAATGTACCTCAAGTTTCATTATTGCAGGATTTAGGTAGTATAAAGTGTTAAAAAGAACATTATAAATTCTATTAGCCACAAGGCACATATAAAATCTATGATGTTAAGATCAAGGACAATACAGATAAGACCTTCGCATGGTGAGACAGCCTGGCTAATGCTCAGGACCACTAAAGTAGATATATATGGCACTTATTGTGTCTTATAGAATCCAAATCATACTTATATTTCACAGAACTTCCACCCACATATAATACCAATAAATTTGACACAATAGATAGAATTAAAGTTATTTACTAGATTTATTTAACTGTGTATATTGACCAATAAAATTTTGGCTTTAAAGTTGCACTATTATTAATTTATAGCACCGGGTTAAACCTGCAATATACAGTTAAAACCAGAAGTTTACATACACTATCTATATGCATGTTTTTCTCACTATCTGACATAAAATCTGAATAAACCTTTCCCGTTTTAGGTCAATTAGGAACGAAAATTATTTACATTTGCCCAATGCCAGAATAATGAGAGAGAATGTTTTAAGGCATTTTTATTACATTCTAGAAAGTCAAAAGTTTACATACACTAAGAGTACTATGCCTTTAAACAACATGCGACAGCCCATATGATGATGTCATGTCTTTTTACGCTTCTGATAGGTTAATTGGCAATATCTGAGTTAATTAGAGACACCTGTGGATGTATTTTAATGCCCACCTGAAACATACTGCTTTTTTGTGTAGCATCATGGGAAAGTCAAAAGAAATCAACCAAGATATCAGGAAGAGAATTGTGGACTTGTACAAGTCTGGTTCATCCTTGGGTGCAATTTCCAGATACCTGATGGTGCCTCGTTCACCTGTACAAACAATTATACGCAAGTACAAACAAGATGGGAATGTCCAGGCACCATAACGCTCAGGAATGAGACTGGTTCTGTGTACTAGAGATGAACATGCCTTGGTCGACATATGTATATCAACCTGAGAAAAAAAGCAAAAGACCTTGTGAAGATGCGGGCGGAAGCTGGTAAGATTGCGTCATTAGCCACAGTGAAATGAGTACTATATCAACCTGCGCTGAAAGGCCACTCTGCCAGGAAGAAGCCATTACTTCAAAAGGAACATAAAAATGCCAGATTAATGTTTGCAAATGCACACAGGAACAAACGCCTTAAGTTTTGGAGAAATGTTCTGTGGTCTGATGAAACTAAAATTGAACTGTTGAGCCATAATGACCATCATTACGTTTGGATCAAATAGGGAGAATCTTTGAATCCTAAGAACACCATCCCTATGAACACCATCCCAACCGTGAAACACGGGGGTGGAGGCATCATGTTGTGGGGTTATTTTGCTGCAGGAGGGACTGGTGCACTTGTCAAAATAGATGGCATCATGAGGAAAGAAGATGTGGCAATACTGAAGCAACATCTCAAGACATCAACTAGGAACTTAAAACTTGGGCTGAAATGAGTCTTCTAAAATGGACAATGATACTGCCAAACTGCTTACAAAGTGGCTTAACAGAGTCAATGTTTTGGTGTGGCCATCATAAAGCCCTGATCTACATCTTATTGAAACTTTAAGGGCAAAGCTGAAAAGGCAGGTGCGAGTAAAGCACCATTTCTGACAGGAGGAATGGGCCCAAATTCCTACCAACTATTGTGAAAAGCTCGTGGAAGGATATCCAAAACATTTGACCCAAGTCATATGGGTTTAGGGCAATGGTACGAAATACTAGCACTCAGCAGTGTTATGCGTTGGCTATAAGCTAATGTGAGCGCACCATTATGGACACATTTTCAGCTGGCTGGGTTGTGGAAGAGAGTTAGTAAATTTATGAGGGTTGTGACAATTCCCTACCTGAATTGATGGGTTTTACTCACTTGGCTTGCTTCTTCAAGGTAGCACAGGAAACACTTCCATTTAAAAGTCCAATTGGTTGATACAACCAACCATAAACCGCACTTCATCACATAAACACAGACGGATTTCAGGTCCGTTATATTCACGGTACTCCCGCAAAGTTCAAATACACTTCTCCAGTAATATAATACACTTTAAGTATCCTAGTGAAGCTATCTCGCTTCCACTCAGGTATACACTCACAGTACTACAGTCCGTATCTTTTGCGGATGGGGATGGGGTATGTAGGTACCCAGACCCATCTTTCTCTTCAGCTACCTGTGAACCTGGCCCTGTGAATATTTTAACAGAAAACATCTGGCACTACACGTACCAGAATGGACCACCAAATTCACACCATTTCTGAGGTAAATAACTCTCATTTACAACATAACCGGTCGCTATCTAACAGGGTCTATACCTTTCAAGGTTCACTCAGCCCTAAATCTTGTGTTCTGGGCCTTGTGGGAGAAGTTGGAGGTTCCTCTCCAATGTAATTGGCCACAGGAAAAATATTCTATCAAACAAGGAAATCTGTTGCCAAACACTGGTTGGTAAATGGTTCTCTCTCAATAGATAAAGTAGTTCGCTGTATTAATAATACAATCCTAATGGAAAAAAAAGGCAGAAATCAGAAGAGGAGTAACGGCTAAATTGGTAAAACAATGGAGTGACTGGACTAGATGCCCTGCAAGTTGTATCCGAGACTGTGGCAAATGATGAGATTTTCAACTTAATACATTGATAAACCTAAACTATTTCATTTGCTACGATACTTAATATGCAATATTCTACATACATTTACTGTTTATTTCATTTGTTCTGTATGTTGCACACCAGAAAATGAGGGTGGGGATGGGTGGGTTGGGGGCTGAAAATTAATATGGTTCAAATATTTCTGTAAAACATGGTTATGTATGTTTGCAATTCATATGTATGCGATGTACAATGATACTGCTTTTATTGTTATGGTGTCAATTTTGATATGTTTCAATAAAAGGTTTTTTATTAAAAAAAAAAAAGCAACACCTCACATTACAAAAACTATATCTAAGAAATGAAAAGTTCTTGCCTCTTTTTTCGGGGCCCTTGCAACTCGATTAAACCTGTGTTTCCCAGCAAATATCATTGCTCACTCCATGTATGTAACAGATGATGTTAGCTCAATATTTGATAATTGCATGGATTAGTATATTGGTAGGTTTGTTTGCACATTTATGCCTGAGGGTAATTTATAATTAATTGTTATTGATATAACAACATTGTAATAAACTGGTAATTAACTACACTTTGAGAGCCGGCATATATTTATACATTCTATTTATTTGCAACATAGTTGGATATTTGCCAGTGATCTCTGTGTTGGAATAGTTTAGGTGCAGGTATGTCTCTTAGGTGGGAGTCACACTTGTGAGTGATCCCGATAAGGCTGCAGTCACACTTGTGAGTGGCTCGTGCGAGTCTCGCATTGCATCACCCTGCACAGCCGCACAGTCTCCTGACAGGAGTGGCTTGGCTGCATGTATTTCTATGCAGCTGAGATGCTCGTGTCTGTAGAGTGTGCAGCCGTGCCGGGTGATGCAATGCGAGACTCGCACGAGCCACTCACAAGTGTGACTGCAGCCTTATCGGGATCACCCCCACAAGACCTGCCTTTTGTAGATGCACTGACAAATTTCTAGCCAGTATTTCTCTTAAGTCAAAGTATGCTTCCAGCATATCGATTTTTGTATTGCCCCTCCTACTGTATATTTTTTCCATGAGACACAACAATACACATTCATTCCCATGGTTTGTTGATTCAAGGAACCTAAGGTTTGCTTAGTACTGTCAATTAGGCCTGTACAATTGATTGTTGAGTGCGCAGACCCTTTAATGGTTATTCCAATTTAGGACATTTATCCACAGTATATAAGGGTCCCACCCTGCATGCATCTCAAGAACAGTTACATCTCAGCCAGCTGTGAATGAAGAGGTGGCCGGCTTGCATGGTTCCGTCAATACACTTTTATGGGAGTACTAAAAACAGTTGCCCAAGCATATTCTCTGAGTATGCCATGAATATTTGGGGTAGGAATACCCCTTTTAATTTAAAGGAATTGTCCACAACATGGACAACCCATTTTAAATCAAGTAGTAGCAAAATTAAAATAACAAATACTTCCCGCACTGGTGCTATTCGTGCGATGTCGGTACCAGGTGTGCCTGTGTTTGCATGGTACAGTTATGCAACATGAGCCCTGCAACCAGTCAGCAGTCACTATTAATCTGTGCTTTCACCTGCGCTTGTCTGACATTCATCCAAAGAAAGTAAAAATGCAGAAACCCTATAACGGCCGCTTTAGGTGCTGGCCTCATGTGGCTTTACAATTCCACACCATCCCCAGCATATCCGGCACCGTCATCACTGGAATTATGCTGGTACGTAGTATATGTTATTTTTATTTTAAAAGAACTACTTTATTTAAAAAGGGGTTTTTTAGTTAGGGAACAATTTGTTTAAAGCACCACTGTAGATTTTTTTTTATTTCAGCGCTGGAGTGGTGCTTTAAATGTAAGTCCCCTGCCCCATGTCATATATGCACCTGCTGCCGTCTTCATCTTTTTACAGCATCGCTCCCATCAGTCTTCAGCAAATTGTGACCTGCCAGTAGCTCTAGTGTTTCGTGGAACGCCAGAGGTCACAACTCCATACAACTCTATGACAGCATTGTTGTAGCTCTCATAGACTTGTATTGGGAGTTTGTGAGCTAACTTCTGACTTCCGGGCAGTCAGAAGGTACAGTCATAAGATGGGGCTGCGTCGAAAAACTATGAAGCCGCTGGAGGGTGTATGTAATACAGGGTGCTATCATTTAGAGCACCTTTCCAAGGCTGAAAAACATAATGCTGGAGTGGTACTTTAAAAATATACCTTGTAGCCACATAACAACTAATGTTTCTTAATACAATACAGTAAGTAGTGATTACACATTATAGGTCCCAGTAATGCCTTAGTTACATAGCAAGTATTGCAAATGAGAGTTTTGTACTCCCAGCAGATTTATTCCTATGATTCTAGTTGATAAATAGTAAATTTAGTGTAATAAAAGCTACGCTGCGTATTGTATTCTGTAGTTTAGGAAAAAAATAGACTTTCTGAAATAGCCATTTATGTTGACATAACTATGCAGTTATCGGCTGACCTATTTAACTTTGTGGCATTCTTTAATTGGTGCCCTCATTAGACTGTAATGATCTCCCAGTTATCTTCATTAAACTCTTAAATAATGGCTTATACCATTTGCTGCTACAGAGATGTCATTAGTAAATTTCGGTAACTGCAAATGTTAAGGTCTTAGTGTTGGTAAAACTCGTTTATCAAAGATGAACTTTTTCTAATTCAGATTTACATCCATAATAGTGAATATTGGGATTATTGTTTCTTCTGTATTTTTAGCTTATAAAAATATTTTAAAATGAATGCAATAATTTCTAAAAAATGGTTCTCAACATACGTAGAGTCACACACAGCTTATGACATCTTCTTTCATGTGCACTTATGTTACAATCGTAGATTTAATAATCTAAAAGTCAGAATTTTATGCAGATCAAATACAATTCACAAATAAATTCTACACTTATATGTATAGTCTAAGGCAGGGATTTCAAACACGTGGGCCACATGTGGCCCCTGAAACTGCTTCTTGCGACCCACAGGCCTGTGGCCCCCTTGATGATCGTGGCCGGTGCAGGGGGCAGCCACAGTCAGCGTTTTATTTCAGATGACTGATTTGCATGCGCTGTGCAGAGATAAGCTCTGTGCACAGCTAGTCCAATGGCTACCGCTGGCCAGGCAGGCCAGCAGCAGTTGCATATGACGTCACTTGCTGGCCTCCAATTGGCCGTCAGCTGACATAGGAATAGCTGTGTACAGAGCTTGTCTCTGCAAATCAGTCATCTGAAATAAAGCATTGACTGCGGCAGCCCCTGCACCCGCCGCTATCATCAAGGGGGCCAAGGGCCTGCAGGCCACAAGAAGCAGGAGAGAGGACACTGAGGGAACAGAGGACAGGCGAGAATAATTGTGTGTGTGTATGTATGTGAAGAATGGCACAATAGGTGACACTTCTATAGGATGAGGCATTACTACAAGAAGAGGACCAGAAAAAGGGACATTACTACAAGAAGAGCACCAGCATGGGCACGTTAGTAAAAGGGGACAAGGATGGGCACATTACTACTTGGGGCAAGAGATGGAGACATTACTATAGGATGAGGGCATTGCTACAGGATGAGAACAAGGATGGGGCAAATTACTACAAGAGAGCAAGTTGGGAACAATATTACAGGATGGGGATCAGGATGGGCACATTACTACTAGAGGACCAGGTTGGACACAATACTACAGGATGGGCGCAAGGATGGGACACATTACTACAGGATTGGCATCAGGATAGGCGCATTACTACAAGGGGACCAGGATGGGCACATTACTACAAAGGGACAAGGATGGGCACAGTATTTCAAGGGGACAAGGATGGGCATATTATCACAGGATGGGGACCAGGATAGGCACATTACCACAGGAAGGGGACCAGGATAGGCACATTACCACAGGATGCGGACAAGGATTGCCACACTACTGTAGGATGGAGACAAAGGTGGACACATTACTACAGGATGGGGCACATTACTACAAGAGGACAAGGATGAGCACATTACTAGAAGATGGGGATCAGGATGGGCACCATACTACAGGATGGGGACCAGGATAGAGCACATTACTAGAAGATGAGGACCAGGTTGGGCACATTACTGCATTATGGGGTCAAGGATGGGCACATTACTACAAGCAGAGAAAGACATGTACATTACTACAGGATGGGAACCAGGATGGGCACATTACTACAGGATGGGGACCAGAATGGGCAAAATACTACAGGATGGGAACCAGAATGGGCACAATACTACAGGATGAGGACCAGGACAGACACATTACTATAGGATGGGGTCAAGGATGAGTGCATTACTACAAGGAGATAAGGATGTGAACATTACTTCAGGATGGGTACCAGGATGGGCACAATACTACAGGATGGGGACCAGAATGGACACAATACTACAGGATGGGGACCAGGATGGGGCACATTACTACAGAATGGGGACCAGGATCGGCACATTACTACAAGATGGAGACCAAGATGGCCACATTACTACATAATGGGGACAAGAATGGTGCACATTACTACAAGGGGACAAGGATGTGCACATTACTACAGGATGGGAACTAGGATAGGTACAATACAACAGGATGGAGACCAGAATGGGCACAATAGTACAGGATGAGGACCAGGATGGGCACATTACTACAGGACGGGGTCAAGGATGGGCACATTACTACAAGGGGACAAGGATGGGCACATTACTTCAGGATGGGGACCAGGGTGAGCACAATACTACAGGACGGGGACCAGAATGGACATGATACTACAGGATGGGGCACATTACTACAGAATGGGGACCAGGATCGGCACATTACTACAAGATGGAGACCAAGATGGCCACATTACTACATAATGGGGACAAGAATGGTGCACATTACTACAGGATGGGAACTAGGATAGGTACAATACAACAGGATGGAGACCAGAATGGGCACAATAGTACAGGATGAGGACCAGGATGGGCACATTACTACAGGACGGGGTCAAGGATGGGCACATTACTACAAGGGGACAAGGATGGGCACATTACTTCAGGATGGGGACCAGGGTGGGCACAATACTACAGGACGGGGACCAGAATGGACATGATACTACAGGATGTGGCACATTACTACAGAATGGGGACCAGGATCGGCACATTGCTAAAAGATGGGGACAAGGATGTGCACATTACTACAGGATGGGCACCAGAATGGGCACAGTATTACAGGATGGGGACCAGGATGCAGCACATTACTAGAGGATGGGGTCAAGGATGGGCACATTACTACAGGATGGGAACCAGCATGGGCACATTATTACAGGATGGGCACAATACTACAGGATGAGGACCAGGATGGGCACATTATTATAGGATGGGGTCAAGGATGCGTACATTACTACAAGGAGACAAAGATGGGCACATTACTAAAAGGAGCAAGGATGGACACATTACTATAGGATGGGGACCAGGATGGGCACATTAACACAGGATGCGGACAAGGATGGCCACACTACTATAATATGGGAACAAAGATGGAATCATTACTACAAGTGGACAAGGATGAGCACATTACTACAGAATGGGTCAAGGAATGGGCATATTTCTATAAGAAAGGGAACAGGATGGGGGACATTACTAAAAGATGAGGACCAGGATGGGAACATTACTACAAGATGTTGGTCAAAATTACTATATGGTGCTAATTGTAAGATGATACGCTGTGCCTTTTTGCCATGCATTTTGCATAATGAAGTCAATGCGTACAAGGGCTGAAGAATGGAGGCAAAAAAAATTTACATGCTGCAAATTATTTTCTGCACCAAATCGGCAAGGAAAAAATAAGCAACCTGTGTACAACATTTAAGAATTCTCATTGACTTTGCTGGCATTTGGACAGACATGCAGATTTGTGACAAAAACGCATCAAAAACACAGTGTGTGCACATGGCCCAACAGTCTTAATACAATCCTTGGGCTGATACTTACTATTATGTCTATTTAAGTGGTTGTTTCCATCTTGAAAACTTGTCACCTATTTAAAAGCATATGGTATGGGCAGGATTAGCCATATACAGCACTCTGCTATTTTTGGCAGTCTAATAGACAATGAATGGAGCTGTGACATCGATCATGTCTAATGGGGCATTTCAAAAGGCTGCTTTACACGCTGCAATATTGGTACCGAGATCGCTACTGTACGTACCCGCCCCCATCAATTGTGCGACACGGGCAAATCGCTGCCTGTGGCGCACAACATCGCTCAGTCCCATCACACTACTTACCTACCTACCGACGTTGCTGTGACCGGCGAACCGCCTCCTTTCAAAGGGGGCGGTTCGTTCGGCGTCATAGCGACGTCACTAAGCAGACGCCCAATAGAAGCGGAGGGGCGGAGATGAGTGGGGCGTAACATCCCGCCCACCTCCTTCCTTCCTCATTGCAGGCGGCCACAGGTAAGGTAAGGTTCCTCGTTCCTGCGGTGTCACACATAGCGATGTGTGCTGCCGCAGGAGCGACGAACTACATCGTACACGCAGCAGCAGCGATAATCGAGAATAGGGGGGTATGTCACCGATGAGCGATTTTGAACGTTTTTGTGACGATTCAAAATCGCTCATAGGTGTCACACGCAACGACATCGCTAAAGCGGCCGGATGTGCGTCACAAATTCCGTGACCCCAACGATATCGCTTGAGCGATGTCGCAGCGTGTAAAGTGGCCTTAAGCCTCATTCTCTGATTTAGTGAAGATCTCAGATGTCCTATTCACAGGAAAGTATGACTTTTCTTGTAGGTATGAGATCATTTGTGAAGATGGGATAAACCCTTGAAGTTGGGAAATAGGTTTAGGCACACCTGAATTAGTTCAGGTTTCTGGACACTCTTTATTTACACTGATAGTTTTGCAGCATATGCATCTAAGTCATCACTGTATTGGAGCACAGTTTTCCAAAAAGCCAGTATTTAAGGAATGCAAAAGGCACCCAATGACTTAACTGTTACTTTTACGGTAAAGTATTGGACTTAACTCCAAATATTTAGGCTTTTTTAATGCATAGGATTTTTGGGAGGCACATCAAAGGGTTGTTAAAAAAGGGGGCTTAAAAAAACAATTCAGGAAAAAACCTTTGGCTTAATTGCCACAATGAGTATTTTGTAAGCTTTTGATTTTACACATTTTTGCAGCATTTCTGCACCTATTAGGTAAATTAGTGTACCTGCATTTTTTTCATTGTGGTTTGGGTGGTTTTTATGCATGTGTTTTTATCATGTTTTGATGTGCAGTTTTTGTGTCTTTTTGGTATGCCATGTGTTAAATAAAAATGCTTTGTTTCTGATAGTTTATGGTATTTGGCTTTCACAAAACTTTATACAGCATTTGTGGATTACAAGCCTTTATAGTGTTTCAACAGCAGAAATGCACAAAAAACACAAATGCTTTTTTTACCTGATGATTTTTCACATCTATGCAATGCAATTCTATAGGGAAAAGCCACACTTCAAGCTCAGCATACTCACAAGAGAAACTGATTTGGATTTCAAAAATATGCCGTAGGTCAATTTATGCAGTAGGAAAAAAAGCCCAGTGGTCATGAGATTTCTATAAATCCCATCCTCTTTGCTGGAATTGTAAAATGCTGCTATTTTTGTATTACAAACTCATCAAAAACTCATTGTGGGAACTTAACCTTACACAATTCTTCATGTATCATCACAGTCAGGTTATTTTTGGAGGCTTTTTTTGAGTAGATACATTACAAATACTCCTCAGAAATGTAAACTCCTCAAAATAATGCCTGATGAAATTTTGTTTTCAGGAAATGCTTTAGGAAAAGAAAAACTCACCCATAAAGGGAGGGTTTCCTGAAGCAGCTTCCACTTGGAAAACTTGTGGTTTTTTAATGTCTCAAAAAATTCTGTGTGAACATAGCCTTAGGCTTCCGCTACCTAGTGATATAAAGAGGCAAAGTCTTGCTACCCTGTCTGTTATGTAGTGGGAGGATGCAGAACGGTCATTTGCGCATACTGATACATACATATGTTGTTGTATAGCTTTAGTCTTAAAAGGATTGTATGACATTTGTAAAAAGGTTTTGTGAATTTTTTTTTGTTTCTTCAATCAGACATATTTCGGATTTCTGGTATTTTATCTTGGTTCCAATCAAGTCAGCAAGGCTAAATTGCAATACCACAAAAAAGGGGTTAAACCTGGCTCAACTATAAGTACTAATAGGTGCTTGGAAGAAAATAAAGTCCAAAAATGCTAAAAAAAAAAACTTAGAGACTTATTTTTCTTATGCCTACGCACACATAAATTTACATTTTTGATCATCATTTTCTTGTCAGACTTTCATTCAGTGTGCCGGAGGTTTTTTTAGCATTTTTGAATTGCAATACCAGACTTTAGTCATAAACCTATGTGGTTCAGTTTCTGGGCAGAAAATAGAAAACCTTTTTTATAAGCAAATAAACCCTCTCAAGCTGAGCTACATGTGTCACGCGACAGCCGTTCCCAGACAAGTCACGCAATCAAAAATATCTGTTAATTGTCTGCAAATTGCTGTCACGTGACTATTATACAACTGTGATTTTGCTGTAATATACAGTATAGCCAAATTGTAGACAAGTCACATACAACTTGCATTAAAGTCTATAGCAAATGATTCGCATTTGACTTGCTACCGATAACAGAAAATGCATCACATATGGAAACGTTTGTCACTGTGTCACAGTCAAGATACGCTGCATGACACAATGCGACACTGTAGAAAATTATTAGATGCAATGTCACAATTTGACACCACAATCTCATTGTCACATGACACGTCGCTGATACCATATAACCTTAGCCTGAACCAACAATATTCAAGTGCCAATAAAAAAGTGTGCCCATAAACCTGTGTATTTGGAAATGTAGTACAGTGTGTGTATTAATATACTCACCCACCACTGCTGTCTCCAGTGTACAACGCTGTTCTACTCCTCTTCTTAGTGACGTCACCACTCATCAGTCTCTCAGAATTTCCTTTTCACTGGCAGATACACATATATACTCTGATATTAGCTCTATACAGGTAACTTATGATTAAGGACTTACTTGTTTTTAATACTATGTCCGAAACGCGTTAAGTTTTTCTGTATCACGCTTGGTGCAATGCGTTTGTTGGCTGATTTTTAATGACATTTTTCAATAAAGGATGCAAGTGATTTTTAAGGATATTGTGCCGGGTCCATACTCTTTCATACTCCTGACTCTTCAGTCTCCCCGGGTCACATTGTGCTCTACATGATATAGAAGTGGCTTTTACAATGTAAATCTATGGAGCGTCGGACCGAGACTCATAGATTTTACATTCTAAACGAGACTTTTGTCTGACAGAGAGTGAGCCAGATAGTCTGAAGAGCTGTGACGTCGCTGAGAAGAGGGGCAGAGCGGCACTAGATCCCTGTGAAGGTGCAGTAGGTGAGTATATTAACACATACTCCGTACACTGAGCTCTATATGACATGGAAGTGGCTTTTACAATGTAAGTCTATGAAGTGTCAGAACGAGACTCATAGACTTACATTGTAAAAGAGACTTCTGGCATCATGCATAGAGTGAGCCTGATAGCGGTGATGTCACTGAGAAGAGGAGCAGAGCGGCACTGGATCCCAGAGAAGGCAGTAGGTGAGTATATTAACACCCACTCCCTACACTGCATGCACATATACACAGGTTTATAAAAATAAATCTTCACAGGAAGGCTTAAAAAAAGGATTATGGTTGTTTGGATTGTTTGACGGTTGGGGGAAGGGTTAATGCAGACTGTCGCCTGACAAGTTCTTTGTTACAGCCTAGTCTAGTTCCCTCTATGCTCTGTATCTTTGTAGCATACCTAATAATGCAAGATTAGCTGGGGAGCCATTGAAAACACATTCAAGTGCAAAATGTTATCCGACTCCAATAGATGAGGAAAAGAAGGTTCAAAACCAATATGGATTTTCTTGTGATTGCTTCACATTCCATCACGGATGTCCCCTGTTGTTGCAATTTACTCCCAAATCAGAGGCTTCTTTTACTTGCTGCCTTTTGAAATATATCCCATGCTGATCCATTACATATTGTCATTCCTCTTTCTGTTACACTTGAAAGCACTGACTGACATTTAATGGTTAACTGTGGTTCTCCAAAGACAGTCAAGTGCATTGTGTATGCAACTCTGGTCCTGTTGTATTTGAGGTGACAGGCTTGAGTTCAGAGTGCTAAGACATGACGCAGGAGATTGTCTGATAGCATTTATAGTACTCGTGATGGTGATGGAAACTGTAATGCAGAAATACGAGCTGAGGTGAACAGCGAGCAAATAAAATATTTGCTTTTTTAATTTTAGTGCATTACAAATGTTTTTTCCACAAATGTTCAATTCAGCAAAATTTTTCAGTAATATATATGGCAAAGAAGAAAGTGTTGGTTGAACCAACTGCACACTTATCAATGCTATATTTTATTATTGAGACATGACAATTCATTTATAGTATAACACAAGCAGTCTTCTTTCCCTGCCTCGATGGATCAGACACTCCATTCTAATTTCCTGTCTTACATACATACAGTGCCTTGCAAAAGTATTCAGCCCCCTTGAATTTTTAACCTTTTGCCACATTTCAGGCTTCAAACATAAAGATAAAAATGTTAATGTTATGGTGAATAATCAACAAGAAGTGGGACACAATTGTGAAGGTGAATGAAATTTATTGCTTATTTTAAATTTTTGTAAAACATAAAAAAACTGAAAAGTGGGGTGTGCAATATTATTCGTCCCCTATACTCTCAGTGCAGCAAACTCACTCCAGAAGTTCATTGAGGATCTCTGAATGATCCAATGTTGTCCTAAATGACTGATGATGATAAATATAATCCACCTGTGTGTAATGAAGTCTCCGTATAAATGCACCTGCTCCGTTATAGTCTCAGTGTTCTGTTTAAAGCACAGCTAGCATCATGAAGACCAAGGCACACAACAGGCAGGTCCGTGATACTGTTGTGGAGAAGTTTAAAGTTCGGTTTGGTTGCAAAAAGATTTCCAAAACTTTAAACATCCCAAGAGGCACTGTGCAAGCGATCATATTGAAATGGAAGGAGTATCATACCACTGCAAATCTACCAACACCCGGCCGTCCATCCAAACTTTCATCTCAAACAAGGAGAAATCTGGTCAGAGATGCAGCCAAGAGGCCCATGATCACTCTGGATGAACTGCAGAGATCTACAGCTGAGGTGGGAGAGTCTGTATATAGGACAACGCTCAGTCATACACTGCACAAATCTGGCCTTTATGGAAGAGTGGCAAGGAGAAAGCCATTTCTTAAAGATATCCATAAAAAGTGTCATTTAAAGTTTGCCACAAGCCACCTGGGAGACACACCAAACATGTGGAAGAAAGTGCTCTGGTTAGATGAAACCAAAATCGAACTATTTGGGCACAATGCCAAACGATATGTTTGGCATAAAAGCAACACAGCTCATCAACCTGAACACACCATCCCCACTGTCGAACATGATGGTGGCAGCATCATGGTTTGGGCCTGCTTTTCTTCAGCAGGGACAGGGAAGATGGTTAAATTTGATGGGAAGATGGATGAAGCCAAATACATGACCATTCTTGAAGAAAACCTGTTGGAGTCTGCAAAAGACCTGAGACTGGTACAGATATTTGTCTTCCAACAAGACAATGATCCAAAACATAAAGCAAAATCTACAATGGAATGGTTCACAAATAAACGTATTCAGGTGTTAGAATGGCCAAGTCAAAGTCCAGACCTGAATCCAGTTGAATCTGTGGAAAGAGCTGAAAACTGCTGTTCACAAACACTCTCCATCCAACTTCACTCAGCTCGAGCTGTTTGCAAAGGAAGAATGGGCAAGAATTTCAGTCTCTCGATGTGCAAAACTGATAGAGACATACCCCAAGCGACTTGCAGCTGTAATCGCAGCAAAAGGTGGCGCTACAAAGTATTAGCTTAAAGGGGACGATTAATATTGCACGCCCCAATTTTCAGTTTATTAATTCTTACAAAAATTTAAAATAAGCAATAAAATTTGTTTACTTTCACAATTGTGTCCCACTTGTTGTTGATTGTCCACCATAAAATTTTTATCTTTATGTTTGAATCCTGAAATGTGGGAAAAGGGTAAAAAATTCAAGGGGGCCGAATACGTTCGCAAGGCACTGTAGATATGGGAGTCGGCTGATAGGAGTCTCAGAGTGTGTAAAAACTGATGGGACGGATCCGGAAAAAAACGAATCCTTTTTTTTTTTTAAAGCTGAGAGAGACAGAGAGACCCCATCATCACCGCACATGCAGGCACTCCCGCACGCATCATCACCGCACACACCCCGACACTCCCGCACGCATCATCACCACACACACCCCGACACTCCCGCACTCATCATCATCACCGCACACACCCCGGCACTCCCGCACTCATCATCATCACCGCACACCCCCCGGCAGTCCCGCACTCATCATCATCACCGCACACACCCCGGCATTACCTCAGTGACATCACCGCTGACAGCGCGACTCCCTTCAGTTGCTGCGTGGAGCTCCGAGGAGCGGCGGTGTTCTACTGCCGCTCCTGTCAGCTTCATGTAGCAGAACTGAAATCGTCGCGGGACCTCTGGATTACGTCACACCTGGAGGGGTATTTGGGGATTTTAATAAAATAGTTAAAGAAGTTGTTTTTTTGTCTTTTATTCCAAATAAAGTATTTTTTCGGGTGTATGTGTTTATTTACTTTCACTTACAGGTTAATCATTGGGGGTGTCTCATAGACGCCTGCCATGATTAACCCCTTATTACCATGATTGCCACCGCACCAGGGCAATTCGGGATGAGCCGGGTAGAGTCCCGGGACTGTCGCAACTAATGGATGCGGCAATTCCGGGCGGCTGCTGGCTGATATTGTTAGGGTGGGGGGCTCCCCATAACGTGGGGCTCCCCATGCTGAGAATAACAGCCTTCAGCCGTGTGGCTTTATCTTGGCTGGTATCAAAATTGGAGGGGACCGCACGCCGTATTTTTTTAATTTATTTATTTATTTTACTGGAAGATATAGACCCGCCCACCGGCAGCTATGATTAGTTGCAGTGAGACAGCCGTCACTCATCGTGGGGGCGTGTCTGCCTGCAACCAATCATAGGCGCCGGTGGGCAGGGAAAGCAGTGAATACGAGATTGAATAATGGGCGGCCGGCATTTTCAAATTAGGAAAAGCCGCCAGAGGAGTGTGACCGGTGATCGGTGAGAGTGAGTGAGTGAGTCTGTGAGAGGGAGAGAGAAAGGCTGGGGCCACACGGGGCACTACTGCGATGCTTGCATGACACGCGGCTCGCGCTGGCAGCACAGCAGGAGCCGAGTGTCATGCTAGTGTCCCTGCGTCTGCGGTCCGACCGTGAGAGCGGACCACAGCTGCAGGGGGCGAGCAGGCTCTCAGGAGGGGCGGGCCGGCACGGAGGAGGGGAAGGTGGGATTTATCTCCCTCTCTTCTCCGTTGCCGGCTATTGCGACTCTCGCTCTGCTCGCGCGGTACACCGGTGTACCGCGAGTGCAGTGCGATTTTTTTTCTCGCCCCATTCACTTGAATGGGTGCGAGAGAAAAAAGTCTCGCATTACAGTCGCAGCATGCTGGGATTGTTTTCTCGGTCCGATTAGGACTGAGAAAATAATCGCTCATATGCGCTGACACACAGGCTAGAATTTGTCCGAGTGGAATGCGATGTTTTATCGCACTCCACTCGCACCGATTTTCTTAGGCCAGAGAGAGAGAGTGAAATTTTCTGACAAGCAATGTTTTTCTCACTTCTGGGCATGCTCAGAAGTAAAAACCGAATCCAGTACATGCTTCCGGCGTTTGATGCATGCCACCGGATTCGGCGTGCATAGACTTTCATTATTCCCCATGCCGCACAGCGCCACACCCGGCGCTATGCGTTTTTTTGCCACTGACAAAAAATGTTCCTCTCTGCGTCCTGTGCAGCCGCTGGAGTGACGATTTTTGCCGCAACCGACAAAAAACAGATCAAACGCAAGTACTTGCGGCACAATCCGGCACTAATAAAAGTCTATAAGGAAAAACCGCACCCAGCGGCAAAAAAAAAAAACGGATGTGTTTTTTCTGCAAAGCGCCGGATTGCTTTCATACATCCAGATTTCTCTGCAAAAACCGGATGTATGAAAGCAGTCTTAATGACATCTAAAGGCCCTGTCACACACAGAGATAAATCTGCGACAGATCTGTGGTTGCAGTGAAATTGTGGACAATCAGATCCAGGTTTGTGGCTGTGTACAAATGGAACAATATGTCCATGATTTCACTGCAACCACAGATCTGCCAAAGATTTATCTCTGTGTGTGACAGGGCCTTTAGGATAGATAGGTCATCAATATCAGATCACTGGGAGTCTGACACCCAGACTCCCCCCTCAATAAATCTATCACCCGCTTAGGCAGAGAATGGATTTAAAAAGTGTGCAGAGCAGAATACGACCACTCTGTCCTACTCTTTAGTTGTCTTTCCCAGTACTGCAAATTTCATTAGTTCAATATGAGCTGATCTGCAGCACTCAGGGGCAGCCTAAACCATGTGAAGATGTTCCCATCTGTGCACTGTTATGCTGATTAGTGGTAGTAGAGGATGTCGAACCACCATTGATCTGATATTGATGTCTTATCCCAAGTATGGGTCATCAATATCGTAGTAGTGGAAAAACAATTTGAAGACAATTGTCCAATTATTAGATCCTCAATGCTCCACCGGTATTCCTCCATATAAAATCAGTGTGACATCTCACTGGCCTTTTTTTTTAACATACAAAGCTTTATCATGATGATGTTGTAGTGCTACTTTCTCCTTTGTACTTTATGTTCCTCTGCTACAAACTGTGTAAGTGAAATTTACTGAACATTTACTAATTTTCTTTATGTCCATTGTAACATTTACAATATTAAAAATGCACATGATGACTATATATATACAGTATATACACACATATATATATATATATATATATATATATATTCTGCATTGTAGAATGTGTAACTGAGACAATAGTCACATAATAATAAGGCACTGAAGCTTCTCTATAGATTTCTATCTGTTGGGGCAGTATTTCACTTTTATGTTACTCTTAATATCTCCCACAGGACTATATGGCTTGAGCTGCAGCCTGCTAGATACCCCTTGGAAGAAACTCCAACATGGGAAGAATCTTTTTGCTGATATCATCAAAAAGAGCCAGGACATTGCCAGAGAAGACCTAGTACAGAAGCTCATTAAAGTGATGAATAATGAAGAACCGTAAGAACAAAACGACCTACATTTTCGTATGAAAGTGCCATAGCAGCAATTCTTATACCTGGTCTCAAGAAGGCCAATTTTTCTAAAAGTAGCAAGGTTACTAGATCAAACTAAGCAGAAATGCAGTCCGCAGTGATTGCTTCTGTTCGGGTTTCTTCCTATAGTCTGTGGCTTCCCTACAGAACTGTACTGACATGCCAAAGTTTTCATGCTGCAGCCAAGAAACCTTTTTTTTTCCTGTAACAAGCCAAAAAGTTATTATTGAATGAACTGTATTTGATATAGTCTATTTACAAGGTGCAGCAATTAACCCCAGACTTGCTATATTATAAAAACATGTAGACACATTTTAGCAAGGACCGTTTTTAGATGTACGTTCCATGGGAAAATTAACAGACCATTAAAATGACAAAGTTTTTATGTGGAGAACCTTTGCAAAGAAGTAGTTCTTCAAATTTTTCCTTTTATATATATTTTTTTATCAAAAATCATGCAATATGGCATGAATTATACTTCTTACCCTCTATCCCAGGGGTCTCAAACTCAGCTGGATGTATGGGTCGCATATAGAAAAAAAGAAATTGAGAGGGGCCGCATTCTTTGCATGACAAAGTGACAATTTTAGTGATTTAATTTCTTTTTCTATACATCCTTGTAGTATTGTGCCCATTTTTGTGGTATTGTGCCCATCCTTGTGCCCTGTAGTATTGTGCTCATCCTTGTGGTATTGTGCCCATCATTGTGCCCAGTAGTATTGTGCCCAGTAGTATTGTGCTCATCCTTTTAGTATTGTGCTCATCCTTATAGTATTTTGCCCAGTAGTATTGTGCTCATCCTTGTGGTATTGTGCACTGTAGTGTTGTGCTCATCCTTGTGGTATTGTGCCCATGCTTGTGCCTAGTAGTATTGTGCCGAGTAGTATTGTGCTCATCCTTGTGCCCAGTAGTATTGTGCCCAGTAGTATCGTGCTCATCATTGTAGTATTGTACCCAGTAGTATTGTGCTCATCTTTGTAGTATTGTGCCCAGTAGTAATGTGCTCATCCTTATGGTATTGTGCCCAGTAGTATTGTGCCCATCTTTGTGCCCTGTAGTATTATGCCAAGTAGTATTGTGCCCATCCTTTACGCAAAAAAAAATTCTCTTCACCTTTCCTCCGTTCCCTCTTATTAAGCTGTGTGCCCATGATCAGTGTTCACAGCGGTTTGGATACAGCGTGTTTCAGCTGCATCCAAAACGCTGCAATGTACAGTATAAGCAGAGTGGATGGGATTTCTAGAAATCCCATTTCACTGTGCACGTGCGGCCCATGGCGAAAACTGACCTGCGGTGCAACTTTCAGAGGCTGCAGCATGTCAGTTCTTTGCTGCGGAGTCGCATGCACCCTCCCTAGGGAGAACACAGCAAGGAGACCGCAACGCCCTGAACCCTGACCACAGGCATGGGCAGCTGCGGTATCCTGTGGGGGGTACTTGCGGCCCCGCAGGTCAGGACCCGCCGTGTCCAGGACGCAGCGGGTCCTGATCGTGGGCACGTACCTTACCTGTTTGTTGCGGCCAGTGACGAACGTGGCCCTATCCAACGGTCGGCATCGGCAGGCTTTACTACAGTTGACTCATTTGCGGTAACGCGCAGAGGAGATGTCTACACTGTACCAAGGACTGCCACCAGCCAATCAGATGCAAGGAGGTGAAGTCATACAGCGACATCACCGCCTTTCATCTGATTGGCGGGCGGCAGCCATTGGCATAGCGCAGACAGCTCCTCTGCGCGGCATCACAAATGATTCAACTGTAGTAAAACACTGCCGGTGCCGACCCCCGGCATAGGGCCACGATCGTCACTGGGTCTGCGGGCCACAACAAGCAGCCTCGGGCCGCGTGTTTGAGACCTCTGCTCTAACCCGTCTTCCTGCCTTGAGAATCCCATCCAATAATATGTTGTATTTGTCTTCCATTGCTGTTGGGTTAAATCCACATTTTTTTGTTGTGAATTTGGGGAGGTGGCTTTAAAACAGAGCTTATCTGGTTCTAAGTTATTTTGACAAAAAAAGTGATGTGATCCAAGCCTTGCAGCCTATATGGGGTTTTCCAGGACTTTGATATTGATGACCTAGACTTAGGGGCACTTTGCACACTACGACATCGCAGCCCGATGCTGCGATGCCGAGTGCGATAGTGCCCGCCCCCGTCGCAGCAGCGATATGTGGTGATAGCTGGCGTAGCGAAAGTTATCGCTACGCCAGCTTCACACACACACTCACCTGCCGTGCGACGTCCCTGTGGCCGGCGACCCGCCTCCTTGTTAAGAGGGCGGGTCGTGCGGCGTCACTGCGACGTCACACGGCAGGCAGCCAATCAGAGCGGAGGGGCGGAAATGAGCAGGATGTAAACATCCTGCCCACCTCCTTCCTTCCGCATATCCTACGGAAGCCGCAGTGAGGCCGGTAGGAGACGTTCCTCGCTCCTGCGGCTTCACACACAGCGATGTGTGAAGCCGCAGGAGCGAGGAACAACATCGGACCGTCGCGTCAGCGTAATCATGGATTACGCCGACGCTGCACCGATGATACGATTACGACGCTTTTGCGCTCGTTAATCGTATCATCCAGCCTTTACACACTGCGATGTCGCATGCGATGCCGGAAGTGCGTCATTTTCAATTTGACCCCACCGACATCGCACCTGCGATGTCGCAGTGTGCAAAGTGCCCCTTAGGATGGGTCATCGATATCACATTGGTGGGGGTTTGATGACCATCATCCTCACCAATCAGCGGGGACTGTACAGGGGCTATTCTCACGTGCTGCAGGTTAGCTCCTATTGAAGTGAATGAGGGCTGAATCCACAGTGTATGGAGCTGTGATCTCAGTACTGTATACTATGTACATCTTCTATCTTTAATAAATGGATTATTATATGAGCCTTGTGCAGGTTAGAAAGTATAATTTCTCTGGAAATTACAGATATTTTAGATAGATTTATGCGTTACAAATCACATGTCAACTATAATCTCTTACTTCTTGGACTATTACACATATGATGTTCCTAATGATCATAGGTAATATATAAAACCCCAGTAACACCCTACTGGACGTTTCTTTTGGGGTCTGATTGCCCCATAATAAATATTTTAGCATTCTCATCTCTGCACATGCCTTGTATATTCCGCTGCTGGCCTGGTGCAGTGTTTTGCTTAGTGCCATCCTTGTGTGCTCTGAGCTCCCTCTAGTGCTGTTCAGTAAGAAGAAATCAACATTTCATTCTAGGTTCATAGATGTAATAATGTTGGTGGCAGATTCTCTGGGTGGAATGTGTTTAACATTAATGTGAAAACTGATATTTAACATTAATTTCTCAAGAATCTGAACTCTGTCTTCCAGGCAGCTGCCAGACCCGGCTATAGAAGAACAGGGACAGGACTTTGTAAGACCAATCTTAAACAGCTATTCAGCAGTCTGTGTTCGTTGCCCGGGCTATGGAACAAGGTATGTTTAGTATATTGCTAGCGCTTACTGTAGCTATATCCCCATAACTTTTTAAGACAATGCAGTTACATTATTCAGGCATTTTTTTTGAATGCTTGTTGAGTTTTATCACTTTTAACACTAAAGCTTTCCACCCCAACAACTCCCACCTACAGCTGCACAAAATACTATCCAGACACATTCCACATTTAGATACTAGAGTTGAAGTGAATTGATTTGCAGGACCCTGTCCATCACGCCTGTCAATATCTGTAGGCACTGGACAGGAGCCCTGAGGATCACCTCCTACCGCTCGACATCTGTGGCTATTCTTTTAATTTGCCAGCCTGGTGTGACGTCACTTGTGTAATGCCTTTAGAATGTAAGCCGTCATGGGCAGGGCCCATTCTCCCCTCTGTACCAGTCTGTGTCATGTAACTTACCGTATATCTGTATTTTGTATGTAACCCCTTCTCATGTACAGCACCATGGAATCAATGGTGCTCTATAACTAAATAAATAATAATAACAGTGACATTTAACAAGGGCAGCTAAAGAAAAGACGTAAATTAGAGACAGTTCTCCAAGCCCCTATCTAGCGGCTACAGATTAATGATATGGCCAATGGACCAGGTCCTGCGAGTCCATTGATACCAACTTTAATAAAACGCATTCACAACACACATTGGTCCAATAAATTTAAAGATAAAAAGAACACAAAATATAACTTTTTTTAAGAAATACCAGCTACATATAAAAAGAAAACCATGTCACTTCAGTCAAAGTTGAGTCAACCCAGGTCATTCTAACCAAGGAGCCCACAAGGATTCAAGCTTCTTAGCATAATCTTTTTTTTATATACATACCTTTTTCCATACTAGGAACCCAATTCACCATGTTTGGCAAGAAAACAGATTTTCTACTATACAGTTATCCGCTATCACATTTGGAGCTGGGTATAACTCTTTAGTGAGACCTATCATATTACCTCCAGGTTAGGTTTTAGAAAAGATTATAAAAATATACATAAAATACAACCCTTAACGAGATGGTTCACTACTTAGCATAGTGGCCATACATCTCTGTAAGCCTCATAGAGGAGGCTTTTTTCAACTACCTTGTTTAGTAAATTCTGCCTTCCAGCGGCACTATTGCGGTCTGCTCATCCCCATCATGTGACCCCTGGACTCCGTGACCTCTAAGATCCGGTGATGTCACGTTGACTTCCAGTTTCCTCACATCACCGAGGTGGGCCCCAGTCTCCGCGAGTGACTGAGCTGTGGGTGGAGTTTCACCGCTCATCACAGCCCAGCATCTCGCACGCTCTCTACTTCGCTGCAGAGCACTGCATGCAGGAGCGATGTTGGGCTGTGACGAGCGGTGAAACACCGCCCACAGCTCAATCACTCAGGAAGACTAGAGCCCGCCTCGGTGATGTCGGGTCAACTGGAAGTCAACATGACATCACCAGATCTCAGAGTTCATGGAGCCCAAGGGTCGCATGATGGGAATGCCGCTCAGAGGCAGAATTTACTAAACAAGGTATTTGAAAAAAGCCTTCTCTATGAGGCTTACAGTGAAGTTTGGCCACTGTGCTGAGTAGTGAACCACTCCTTTAAAGGATATCTGAGGAATTTTCTATGTAATCTAAGGACAGCATGCTATAGGGGTTAAACAACTATACCTCTCCTATTAGGCTGTGTGCTGTTGTTTACTTAAACTATAGTCTTTATCACTTAGTGATTATCATTGCTTGGACTACAATGTCACACACACAGGACAGTACGACACGCCCCCTCCTCTGATTGACACCTCACTGTTAATGTGCAATTTCTATTGAGAGCCTGGTGTGGTGGGGACAGCTCCCTGTACTGTGCTACATGGATAAATCTATAAGCTCTGATTGTGTCAGAACCAAGTAATCTAAGTGATACATTGCTAGATTCAGAATCTCGTTGCCTACATTAATAATCATTAATAATTATTATTTACAGAGTGAGCTCAGCTTTTCAGCCTATTGCAAATTTTTTTATTTTTTACTTTTTTTTATAATTCCCACAGGTTTTTGCAAATTCTAAAAGGCCAGACAATGACCTCTATATGTTAACATTTATTAAATGCTTTGTACTTTCTTGCTTTGTCCCAGCCCACGCTATCCGTGCTACTTCCAAATCTCAATGTTCCCTGTTGCTTAGAGATGTTCAACCATGTTCAACCAGAGCCTTTCAACCATAGAAATCAAGATGGTGGTACTGATGTAATTTAACCATGTGATCCAGAGGCATAGCTAGGGGTTCAGCTGGGGGGGGGGACTTCTGAGTGGGCCCTGGTTACAACTACAGTGGTGCATCCTAATTATAGGTATACGAGAACCTCAACAGATGACCAGGCTGAAAATACATCTCTATACAAAGACTAGAAATTATATTACCTCCATACAGTGATTATATAGTGGTAGATAAAAGTCCTACAGACCATACAAGTGATTACAGTACAGTTATATATTACATGGCTTACAGATGACATTTTTTCTGATCGAGTAGTTCAATTTTCCTGTCTTTTCCATCTGGCCTTGACTGACATGACAACTTCTCTAGTCACAACTGCAGAGATTTCAACAAAACCAAATTTGACTTTTCACATTCTAGCCCCGTCCTTATCTATTCTCAACCTGCACTAACTCCTCATCCTGCCATATGTCGCCCTATACCTGCCAAGTAGTGATGGGCAGACCCGGACTGTAAATGTCTGGATCCATGCTGTTACAAATGTACCAGAGTGCCAGACCGGGTCCCGGGATTCCGGTTGTTGATCCGACTCCAGCAATCTTAGAAATTAAAAAAAAAATAATAAAGGAAAAATAAAGAAAGTAAGCATGAAGTAAGCTCTTCTTACTTCAAAGGCACTTGCATGGATGTAACTGCTCCCACGGCCTCTCCTTCACTTCCTGGGCTGCTCATTATTGCTCATCCATATGCACTGTTTTCTCCACCCACTGGCGTCTGTGATTAGCTGCAGTCAGACACGCTCCCCAGCCTGTGTGACAGCATCTGACTATAACCAATCACAGGCGCTGTCTGCGGGTCCATATCGTGGTATAAAAATAAATAAAATATTTGGCGTAGTGTCCCCCCCATATAATGATACCCAGCACAGATAAAGCATACGACTACAGGCTGCAGCCCCCAGCTGTGCGCTTGTCTTTGCTGTGTATCAAAATAATTGGATCCGTATGCGGGTTTGTATTTTTTTTTAATTATTTAAATAAATAATTTTAAAAACCGACGAACGCTTCCACCCAATTTTGATATCCAGCCATGATAAAGCCCGACAGCTGGGGGCTGGTATTCTCAGGCTGGGGAGGCCCATGCTTATTGGGCCACCCCAGCCTACAAATAGCAGCCTTCAGCTGCCCAGGATTGTCACATCCAGTAGATGGGAAAATCCTGTCACTTTTCCCGGCTCTTCCTGATTGCCCTGCTGCGGTGGCAATCAGGGTAATTAGGGGTTAATAACAGCCCATAGCTGCCAATAAGCCCTAGATTAGTAATGGAAGGCGTTTATGATACTCCCCCATTACTAATCTGTAAGTGAAAGTAAATAAACACACAACGAAAAATCTTTTATTTGGAAAAAAATACAAAAAAACACCCTCTTTCACTAATTCATTAACCCCTAAAATACCCCTGCAGGTCCAACGTAATCCACACAAGGTCCCACAACGATTCCAGCTCTGCTACATATCTTAAGTTACAGCGCACGATCATGGAACATGACCTAACGCTGTGAATGAGTCATGCGATGAGGTTATTTGTTGTCACAGTGGGTTCCCACAGTCCTCCACCTGTGACCGCAGGTAACCTGACCTCAGTAAACTCAGGTTCACAGACCTGAATCTCCTGGCAGCTGCCACACTATATAATGGCCCCTGCATTAGCTGCCACAATATATAACGGCCCCCACATTAGCTGCCACAATATATAATGGCCCCTACATTAGCTGCCACAATATATAATGGCCCCCACATTAGCTGCCACACTATATAATGGCCCCCAAACTAGTACCCAAACAGTATAATGGCCCCTACACTTTGAGGGGCCCCCACAGTAGCCCTTACAATGCATTATGGGCCCCTCCTTCATTGATCATGATGCCCCTGTGACGCCCTGGCAAAACCAGGTAGTCACAGATAGGCCCCCGCTTAACACCATCCCTCACTTAGGTGACACACAGCCGACCTGAAACCCTAGTCACCCCCCCTTAGGGAAAGATAGGCACACCAGTGGGCGGGACCAGGCGGTTGGACACGTCCACCCAGGGGTTTAGACAGCCTGGGGCGGGAAAAACAACAGATTAAGTTGGTAGTTCAAGTTGAGAGGAGTGTGGGCTGGAGCTAGGTGTAGCTCCAGCAGAGGAAGTTCAAGTTGAACGGTGCCAGGGTTGGAGCCCTGGTACCTTGGCTAGGTGGCAGACGGTGGTCTCCGTCAGCAGGAGATGGGAAGACGGCTCAGCAGATCCGAGGTGTACCGGGAACAGGGTTGTAGCCAGCCGGTACCTACACAGAGAACTGACCCGGAAACCGAAACCAGCGGCCTAGCTAATTAACCGATTGAGGGCAGGATTATAGGTCCTGTCCCACCCAAAGTCCCTAAGAGAAGACAACAGCCCACCGATAGGGATAAGGCCACCACCAGGGCCCATAGATCCCACGGGCCATCATCTGCGGGCATGGCTCCTTAGGCCCCATCCACACGGGAGCGGACTCCTGAGTTCCAGACCAGGCAGGCCACCATACACAAAGCAAGTGCAGAGGAAAAGGACAGTGACCACCAGCCCGGGTGGGGGACCTGAATGCAACCGGCCGCGGTGGCCGGCCACCAGCACCTTGGTTTACCAAAAGACTTGTGTGATTCATTTACTGTGAGTAACCAAACATCCCCCTGCACATCTGGGCTTGCCGGCCCTTGCCATCGCAATACCCTGCACAATGACACTGGATCCCGGGGTAACCATCCCTACCCACGGAGGGGTTAACATCCAGGTGCCACTACATCTCCCCCGGGTACCCCACAACAGCAGCGGTGGTGTCCCACCTCACCACACACCGTGGGTGGCGTCACAAACTTAATACGGCCTAGCCCGTACATCTACGTCCCCCTTTTTATTCGGCATGTCCGCGAGACCCCCGGGTCCGGAAACCCTCGAGCCACCCACAGAAGGGCTGGATCCGAGCAGCGGCGGCTGCTAGCACTGGGATGGCACACCCCCACCTCACATCACAAGTTTTCGTTAAAATAAAAAAAACATCATATACTCACCAAAACCAGGATCACAACGAGTCCTCCTTCAAAGCACCGATCCACGCATAGGATGTCAGAGGCCCAGCATGGCACAATGATGTCACCGTGCTGGGACGCAAACGTCCTGTGCATGTGCCATCACTCAAAGCACTGCATCATCCTGCCGTTCTGTAGACCGCGGGCTTAAAGTGACCTGTGGTTTCATAACGGAAAGTGGTAGTGCAGGATGACCGTGACTCCCTCCTCTACTGCAGATCTTAACTATATCGGATAGCTGCACGCGCCGTTATAGTTAAGGGTAGCATAGCTCCGGGTGGGCCCTGCTAAGTGCGGGGCCTGGTGTACTACACCCTCTTTCTCCCTGGTAGCTACAACCCCTGGCAAAAATTATGGAATCACCTGGCTCTGAGGATGTTCATTCAGTTGTTTACTTTTGTTTAAAAAAAAGCAGATCACAGACATGGCACAAAATTAAAGTAATTTCAAATGATAACTTTCTGGCTTTAAGAAACACATTAAAAAAATCATGAAAACATAATGTGCTAGCCAGTATCTGTTACTTTTCAAGACCAAACGGGGGGAAAATTATGGAATCACTCAATTATGAGGAAAAAATGATGGAATCATGAAAAACAAACAAAAGAACACTCCAATACATCACTAGTATTTTGTTGCATCACCTCTGGCTTTTATAATAGCTTACAGTCTCTGAGGCATGGACTTAATGAGTGACAAACAGTACTCTTTATCAATCTGGCTCCAAATTTCTCTGATTGCTGTTACCAGATCAGCTTTGCAGGTTGGAGCCTTTTCATGGACCATTTTCATCAACTTCCACCAAAGATTTTCAATTGGATTGAGATCCGGACTATTTGCAAGCCATGTCATTGACCTTATGTGTCTTCTTTCAAGGAATGTTTTCACAGTTTTTGCTCTATGGCAGGCTGCATTATCATCTTGATAAATGATTTCATCATTCCCAAATATACTTTCAATTGATGAAATAAGAAAAGTGTCCAAAATTTCAATGTAAACTTGGGCATTTATTGAAGATGTAATGACAGCCATCTCCCCAGTGCCTTTACCTGACATGCAGCCCCATGTCATCAATGACTGTGGATATTTACATGTTCTCTTCAGGCAGTCATCTTTTTATTGTTAAGATTTTTTGTATGCAAATCCCATTTCCTTTAGGCGGTTTCTTACAGTTCGGTCACAGACATTGACTCCAGTTTCCTCCCATTCATTCTTCATTTGTTTTGCTGTGCATTTTTTGTTTTGGAGACATATTGTTTTAAGTTTCCAGTGTTGACACTTTGATGTCTTCCTTGGTCTACCAGTATGTTTGCCTTTAACAACCTTCCCGTGTTGTTTGTATTTGGTCTAGATTTTAGACATAGCTGATTGTGAGCAACCAACATCTTTTGCAACATTGCGTGATGATTTATCCTTTTTTAACCCTAGAACGTATACCTGGGGCCTCACAGGCCTGCTAGGTTACTTGTTTTCTATTTTCTGCAAGATTACTTTAGTTAGAATTTTGAAACTCTAGGTATTCCTCAGGTATATAGTTGGTAGTAATTTCCAGTTGTTCATATATTTTTATGTTATATGTATTTTGGTAAAACAACTCTTTTTTTGGGACTACCCCATATTCACATACCTGGGGCCTTTTAGGCCTGTACTTGGTTTACATGTGATCCTCAGTCTTTTTGTCTGTACTGTTGCTGGGGAAGACTTTGTCTTTATCTTGTCTTACTTTGTCTTTGAACTTTTGATGCCTACCATGATGGAGCGAAGCAACACGAAATACTTGCCAAGGCAAATTACGGAAGCTATGATCCGATGTGGTATACATTTCCAGGAACCTCCAGAGCCAAGAGAAAAAAAAAGAAAGGAAAGTTTTTGAAAAGAAATACTCCTGCACCATGTTTACTACAACTTTTATATAAAAAACTTTTAGACAAAAAAAATTGTTTTATATATATATAAAGAATTATATAGAATGCATATATTGAGCGTTTTAAGCCGGTGTAATTACTTTTTCTTGTTTTATGCACATAATTATAATGTTTTGAAATATTCACATCTGAAATAAACTTTGAAAAGTATTTCTATTTGCGTTTCTCCATGTTATTTGCACACAGGCCTAAAAGGCCCCAGGTATGTGAAAGTGTAGATATCTATGGTTGCATGTTCTAGGGTTAAGAGTTTGATAATCCTCTCCTTTGTTTCAATTGACACCTCTCATGTTGGAGCCATGATTCATGTTAGTCCACTTGGTGCAACAGCTCTCCAAGGTGTGATCACTCCTTTTTAGATGCAGACTTACAAGCAGATCTTATTTGATGCAGGTGTTAGTTTTGGGAATGAAGATTTACAGAGTGATTTCAGAATTTTTTCCTCATAATTGAGTGGTTCCATAATTTTTTTCCCCTGTTTAGTCTTGAAAAGTAGTGGTCACTGGCTAGCACATTTTGTTTTCATGATTTTTTTTTTTAGTGTTTCTTAAAGCCAGAAAATTGACATTTGAAATGACTTTAGTTTTGTGCCATTTCTGTGATCTGCTTTTTTTAAACAAAAGTAAACAACTGGATGAACATCCTTAGAGCCAGGTGAGTCCATAATTTTTGCCAGGGGTTGTACTAGCTACGCTACTGATGTGCACTTACTGTTGTGCCAATCCTCTGTAGATGTTGAATAGTCCTGAACTGTTTAGTGGTTGTGCAAAAGCAAACACAGGCAAGCTGTCATAAGGATAAGATACATGACTTCTGCGGTCTTTATTCTAATGGGCAGTAGGGGCTTTTAAATGAAGAGCCACTGGTTAACTTAACGTGGGTTTCCTGGGATAGAATACAACTTTGTCTCCAGAAAATCACAAATCCTGCAGGTTTTTTTAAAGTGACATTTTGCTTTTCTGGAGCTCAATATAACGATACACATTAGGCTAAAGTCTTCCGATAATGGCAGGATCAGCAATCCGTCTAATGTGTATGGGGACCTTCTAACTCACTCCCAACAGATCATGCTAAGGGTTCTTATATATGGGGAATTTCGGAAGAGAGAGCTGTTAGCTAAACAATCATTTGGCCGACAGTCACCCAATGTTCATGGGAGCTTATCCATGACATAAAGACTACTGATATTACTGACTGTGATTCTATTTGTCTACTATGTATATGTCTAATATTGAAAAAGTCCGTGGAGCCTCTGTTAGGAGTCTCAACACAGAAACCAGCCAGATATCTCTCCGGGAAGGACCCAGCCAAGGGGTGGCTCTTTCTAGGAGACCACCATAACCACCATATTAAGTGGCCCCTTTAGTCAATATCCAACTTTTTGACAACTTTAAAGATATGACAAGGGAAATACCATGGCCAGGTATCCATCCACAGACAGCTGTTTCGGGGTATTGCCCCTCATCAGTGTGGAGTAGAATTCTGGCCAGGTGGGAGCAATGCCTAGTAGACTAACAAGACAAAACAATCACTGATCTTGAGGAGACCAGCCAGAGAAAACACTGCCGGCAGCCAGCGAGTGCGCTCAAGACAGTGAAATCCTAGGTACATTGTCCCCTGGGAAATATGCAAATCAAAAAAGTCCGTGGAGCCTCTGTTAGGAATCTCAACACAGAAACCAGCTAGATACCTGTTAAGCTACTTTTATTGTTATCTAAAGGGTAGTGTTTATCCTTATGGAGAGCTTCAAGTTAAGGCCCCGTCACACTAAGCAACATCGCTAGCAACATCGCTGCTAACGAACAACTTTTGTGACGTAGCAGCGATGTTGCTAGTGATGTCGCTGTGTGTGACATCCAGCAACAACCTGGCCCCTGCTGTGAGGTCGTTGGTTGTTGCTGAATGTCCTGGGCCATTTTTTAGTTGTTGCTGTCCCGCTGTGAAGCGCACATCGCTGTGTGTGACAGCGAGACAGCAACAACTAAATGTGCAGGGAGCAGGAGCCGGCTTCTGCGGACGCTGGTAACCACAGTAAACATCGGGTAACCAAGAAGGCCTGTCCTTGGTTACCCGATATTTACCTTCGTTACCAGCCTCCGCCGCTCTCACTGTCAGTGCCGGCTCCTGCTCTGTGCACATGTAGCTGCAGGACACATCGGGTTAATTAACCCAATGTGTGCTGTAGTTAGGAGAGCAGGGAGCCAGCGCTAAGCATTGTGCGCTGCTCTGTGCACATTTAGCTGCATTACACATCGGGTAATTAACCCGATGTGTGCTGTAACTAGGAGAGCAAGGAGCCAGCGCTAAGCGGTGTGCGCTGCTCCCTGTTCTGTGCACATGTAGCTGCAGCACACATCGGGTAATTAACACGATGTGTGCTGTAACTAGGAGAGCAGGGAGCCAGCGCTCAGTGTGCGCTGCTTCCTGCTCTCTGCACGTGTAGCTGCGTGCGCTGGTAACCAAGGTAAATATCGGGTTGGTCACCCGATATTTACCTTAGTTACCAAGCGCAGCATCTTCCACGCGGCGCTGGGGGCTGGTCACTGGTTGGTGTAGCGACGCTCCAGCGATCCCTGCCAAGTCAGGTTGCTGGTGGGATTGCTGGAGCGTCGCAGTGTGACATCTCACCAGCAACCTCCTAGCAACTTACCAGCGATCCCTATCGTTGTTGGGATCGCTGGTAAGTTGTTTAGCGTGACTGGACCTTTAGTGTAAGGAGACTTATAGGACACGCAATGCTCCTCTGGTAAATAAATACACAAATTGCCCTTCAGATGTAGAGGACTTGAACTCTCGTTCCACCTACTGCAAGTGGCAATCCTGTAAGTCATTATCCATCAATATTAACTTTTAATATTGCTACTTCTAGTAGTTGGCACTAGAATTCAAGTCTAACTCTGAAGAGGCAATTTGTATACACAGTTCTCCCAATAAATGATGATGTCCTTTATAATGTACTGTATATTGATACTCATCACTTATGCTAGGTAAATAGTATATGATTTAATGAAGGCAGAGGCAAAATGGAATTTCATTTACACCTTCTTTATTTTGTTTCTAGGACCAACACCATAGTTCTCATTGATGGAGAAGGACAAGTGACCTTCACCGAACGCACAATGCTAAATTGTGACATCTCTCAGTGGAAAACTAGCACATACCAGTTTAAGCTACAACATTAGTATTTTATCATAAAGAAAATCTCCGTTAACCAAGGATAATTATACATATCAAACATTGTGAACTTCTGGTGCCTAAAAAATGCTAAAATGTATTAAATTATTGAAATACTGTTATTAACCAGCACAAAAGCCAGAGAACCAAACGAAAGCACAACTACCAGTGGGAAATATCTTCTGTCTCTATAAATATTTTTAACTTTGTCTTATTTATGCAGCAAGCACATCAATAATGCATCACGTTGTAAAAAACAAATGGGTCGGAAAAGCGTGGAAACGATGTTAAGTATTTGAATCTTGTATGTGTAAACTGAAAGGCGGCGATCTTTGATTTGTAGCCTCTAGTTTTGCTTTAAGAACATGCATCAATAAAAGATATGGTTAATAATATAAGCACATCATTATGCTGAGATTTGTAATGTGACAAGATAGCATTAATGTCTTCTCCTTGAGTCATCTTGGTTTATTTTTCTTACCAAAGCCTAGGGTTTAATGACTGATCCTGAGGCAAGATATTAACTGATATTAGTACTGGCTGTTAGAGGCACTGCTTACTCTTCAAATAGCTGTCAATAAAAATGTCAATGTTTTACAAGATCCATTTTTATCATCCGGGCACATTACTGTAATTATTGAAAGTAAAATATCTGATAATCTAGCATGTTTAGAATCACCAAGATGCCAGATTATTGGAATTTGTAGTTGGTTGTAATTTAGTTATGTGGAAACAACAGCATCTGTGTGTTCTAGTAGTATAGATTGTTAAATGACGGACATTTTGGGGGCATTTTTGGCACTGAAAGGGGTTTTCCCAAAATTGCAAGTTATTCTCAATCCATAGGATAATGGTTAACTTGCTGATTAATAGGTGTGAAAATGTTGGGACCTCCCCAATTTTTAGAATGGGGCTCTGTAGAGCCCTGTTTTTATTGGAGTGGAGGTACACATGTTCAGGCTCTGCTCAATTCATTCTCTATTGGACTACTGGAAACAGCTGAGCACTGTAATGGACTTTCTCCATCAGTCCCATAGACAATGAATATAGTGGAGGACAAGTATACATACGTCCGCTCCATTGAAGACTATGCTCTCATAGACTTGGATTGAGAGCTAGTGACCGTTAACTGTGACTTCCAGCCAGTGACAGCTGTGGTCACAAGATCGAGACAAAAGCAGCACTGGAACAGAAAACGTCCGCTATTAAGAATTTTATTACAATCAGGGAACATATATAAAACCAACAGCCGCAAAACCTGCAACAAATGATGCTGAATCTGCAGTATAATTAACATACAGCAGATGTCAACTCCACAGGGCCAGTCACTTTAGACAGACTGCCTGGCAGGCATAAAATCATCCGTAATCCTGGTATGTAGCTTATCTTTTGTAAAACATTTGCTATGTATACAAAGTGTATCCCTATATTCTTCAGGTATAGGCACATAAGACTTGTGGCAATTCTGCAGTGGGAAAATCCTCTCCATTTCATGTGGATTTGCCGTTACTTTCACACTGTGTAACCAGCCTTTGTGACGGTATCCTTAAGCGGGCTTTACACGCGATCTCGCTAGCGAGATCGCAAGCGATCGTACCCGCCCCCGTCGGTTGTACGACACGGGCAAATCGCTGCCTGTCGCGTACAACATCGCTGACCCCCGTCACACGGACTTACCTGCCCTGCGACGTCACTCTGGCCGGCGATCCGCCTCCTTTCTAAGGGGGTGGGTCGTGTAGCGTCATAGCGACGTCACACGGCAGCCGTCCAATAGAAGCGAAGGGGCGGAGATGAGCGGGACGTAAACATCCCGCCCACCTCCTTCCTTCCGCATTGGCGGTGGAAGCAGGTAAGGAGATGTTCGTCGCTCCTGCGGTGTCACACACAGCGATGTGTGGTGCCGCAGGAACGACGAACAACATTGCTAATTAGAAGAGACCGATTTTTTGTTTTAGGACGATTTTGGCCGCTTTTGCGATCGTTTTAGGTCGCACATAAGTGTCACACACTGCGATATCGTTAATGGCGCCCGATGTGCGTCACAAACAACGTGACCCTGACGATAAATCATTAACAATATCATAGCGTGTAAAGCCCGCCCCTGAGTTTGCAATCATTGTTAGCAATACCTCCATTATGATATAATCATATAATTGTGACCACAAGTATACCATATCCATACTCCTGGCCACATGCCAACTAGCCGTGCGTGGCCTTGCTCAATTCACTTTGACTGCTTGGTTTCCTATGTGGCACCAGAGAATCCTTGCTTCAAGCCTATGTAAAATCAACAATTTCAGACTACACGCTCAGCTCTTCTATATTTATACTCATCTATGAAAAGACACATGTCAATTTTCTTCTGATAGTTAGTTTCACATATACACTGATGTGCAAAAGGGTAACAAAGTTTTGAACTTGACTTTCCCACTCCATATCTCACCATCCACTACAGCAGTGGTCTCCAACCTTTTTTACTTTGAGAGCCACATTCTGCTCTGAGAAACAGTCACCAGCCACAATCTGTGTCAAGAAATTATAGAAGCCATACTGAAAAATATCACAGATACAGTGTATAACAAAAGTGAATACACCCCTCACATTGTTATAAATATTTTTATATCTTTTGATGGACAACACTGAAGATATATGCACAATGTAAATTAGTCAGTGCACAGCTCTGGTAGAGTTAGAGAGCACACAATTGGTGTGCTCTCTAAATAACTCTACACACAGCCATTACTGTCTAAACCACTGGCAACAAAAGTGAGTATTGTGCCCAATTAGCCATTTTCCTGTGAGTCATTAGAGTTACAAGGTCTCAGGTGTGAAGCTGGAAGTTCAACATGGCACCTCATGGCAAAGAATTCTCTGAAGAATCCATAAAGATCAATAATAGTAAAACAAAGCAGCACAGCAATAATGCATGTAACTATAGGGGGGTTTAATGCTAGTGTAACCATGCAATACAAAGAAAATATAAGCAATAAGTGCTAGCACACCAGTAAAAATAAATAGTAACATAAAAAAGTTTGTTAATCCATGAACATACTAAAACACCATAGGTAATATCCAATTGTCCAGCACCCTCCTAGACAGAAATGCACCCACAAATACAATTACAATCAGAAAAGGCAGCCTGTATACATTAATCTGTACATGCATGTATATAAGTAAATCAGAAGTCAGTGAACACAGCTCATAAATACATCAGTAGCCTCCACAACAGTTACAAGGATACTAGTCAGAAGCTAATGACATACGATGACCACACAAATGACCATTAGCATGAATTGCACATATTAACTACAGTAATAGATACTGTATGCATAAAAGCACACAATATAAATATAGCATGCTGTCCACAAGTCCAAATTAAAAGAGTAAGAAAACCAGTCATCTCCAGTTTACACTTGATAGTGGAAGCAGCTCATGTAAATATATTCAATCTTATAAGGCTAAATAGACAGCCCTATAATAGGCATAAATTGAGATAAGTAAAATTTGCAGTATACCATATTGAGGCAAACTTCTAGGTCAGAGATGTGAAAGCTAGATAGTTCTGCAGATCTCGTTACAGTAAGTGGGGTGGGTGCAGATCCCACGCGTTATGCTGCTCAAGGCAGCTTCAACAGGGGGAAGATAAGCATAGACTGTAGGCCCGGAAGAGTTTTATATACAGAAATCCATTAGAAGAGATAACGTACGTGTGTTTGATGAGCAGCATGTCTTATCCTCATGGCATGCCCCACGCATGCACACTGGCAGTGAGTATCCAGATAAGAAAGTCACCCAAATGGGATTTACAGTGCATGTACCATATTAACGATATCCGCAAACGGTGGTTAGTGCGCATGTGCATTGGTGAGAAGTATTCAGAGAGGAAAATAAATTTCACATCATGTGGGCATTGATTTGCATAGCAGCATGGGCTAGTGGACACACACCTTCATGCATAAATGGAGAGTGTAGTTATACAGTGACTGCATGTTGATGTGCATTAAAACACTTATTATTGTGTATTCCCATATCAGCTCTCAGCAATTTATATGCGAATATATGGGCTGCACGGTGGCTCAGTGGTTAGCACTGCAGTGTTACAGTGCTGGGGTCCTGGGTTCAAATCCTATCAAGGACAACATCTGCAAGGAGTTTGTATGTTCTCCCCTTGTTTGCGTGGGTTTCCTCAGGGTTCTGTTTTCTTCCCACACTGATAGGACATACTGATAGGGAATTTAGATTGTGAGATTGTGACAGTGCTGCTGATGTTTGTAAAGTGCTATGGAATTGGTGTGATAAGACCAAGATAAACTTATTTAGTTCAGATGGTGTCAAGCATGTGTGGCAGCAACCAGTTGAGTACAAAGATGTGTGTCTTTCCTACAGGCATGCATGGTGGTGGGAGTGTCATGGTTTAGGGCTGCATCACTGCTGCCAGCTGTGGGGAGCTACAGTTCGTTGAAGGAACCATGAATGCCAACATGTACTATGACATCCCGACGCACCTCATTATCCTCTCTCTTCAAAAACTGGACCACGGGCAGTATTCCAACAGAACGACCCCAAACACACCTTCAAAATGACCACTGCCTTGCTAAAAAAAAAAACAAAAAAAACCTGAGGTTAAAGGTGCTGGACTGGCCAGCATGGCTCCAGACTAGTGATGAACAGACTCACAAATAACCGGAACCGGCGGTTCTAACCGGATTAAAAAAAAAAGCCCAGGATTGGCCCCAGATATCTGGCCAGACGCCTGCCTCCAGGGACCAGAATCCGGCTATTAATAATGGTGGCAGAAGGGATAGGTGGATAGGCGCAAGAGCTTCATACTTACTGAGTCACCGGCATGGCTGTAACTGCTCCCACAGCTGCTCATTCACTTCCGGGGCCGCTCATTACCTTCATTGCACATGCACTGCTTTTCCCACCCACGGGCATGTGATTGGTTGCAGTCAGATGCGCCCCCACGCTGACTGACAGCGTCTGACTGCAACCAATCACAGACCATGTCTACAGGTCACTATCGTAGTGTAAAATAAATAAATTTGCATAGGGTCCCCCCACACTATAACAGCCAACACAGATAAAGCCCATGGGTACAGGCAGCCGCCCCCAGCCATGTGCTTATCTTAGCTGTGTATCAAAATAAGAGGAACCTCTTGCGGTTTTTTTTTTTTTTTTGTATTATTATTATTATTATTAATAATGATAATAAAAAAAAACACGGTGCGCTCCCCCAAATTTTGATACCCAGCCATTATAAAGCCCGACAGCTGGGGAGTAGTATTCTCAGGCTGGGGAGACCCGTGCTTATTAGGCCCCCCAGCCTAACAATAGCAGCCGCCCAAGATTGCCGGATTCATTAAATGCGACAATCCCAGCTCTTTATTGGGCTCTTCACGATTGCCCTGGTGCAGTGGCAATTGGGGTAATAAGGGGTTAATCACAGCTGTCAGTAGCCCTAAATTAGTAGTGGAGGGGCGTCTATGAGACCCCCCATTACTAATCTATGTGAAAGTAAATAAACACAAACACTGAAAAATCCTTTATTTGAAATAAAAGACAAAAAAGCACCCTCTTTCACCACTTTATTATCGCTCAAAACACCCCTGCAAGTCCGACGTAATCCACACAAGGTCCCTCGACAGTTCCAGCTCTGCTACATTACTGAAAGCACAGTGCGTAATCATGGAACATGATCGACCATTGTGGACTTCAGGCAGAGGCTAAGCAGAGATCAGCGGTGACATTACTCAGGTAAGTTGGGGGCACAGCTGGAGGTTCACACGGCCCTCTACCGGTGACCAATCACAGATACCGGTGGGCGGGGAAAGCAGTGCATATGCAATGAACGTAATTAGCAGCCCCAGAAGTGAATGAGCGGCCGTGGGAGCGGTTACAGCTGCGCTAGTGACCCGAATTTGGATCAATACCCGGAATTCCCTGAGAATCCCACGCCCGACAACTCTGATTCTTTTGAAAACGCGCTGGTCCGGACTTTTACAGTCGGGGTTCGCCCATCACTATTCCAAACCTAAACCATATTGAGCATCTGTGGGGCATGCATCCTTAACCCCTTCACGACCTTGGACAGATCTATCCGTCCAGGATCGTGTCCCGTTAAGCCCCGCCCCCTGCCGCGGGCAGGCGGCGTGGATCGGCACACATATCAGCTGTTTTCAACAGCTGACATGTGTGCCTGCTAGCCACGGGTGGAATCGCTTCCACCCGCGGCCATTAACCCCTTAAATCTTGCTGCCAAAGTCTGGCAGCAAGATTTAAATGCGCGCTGCCATGTTTGTTACTTACCGGAGCCCCCACCGGAAGTCACGTGTGTTATCACGTGACTATCGGTGGTTGCCATCGTAGCACAGGGTCATGTGATGACGCCTGCTGCTACGATGTTTCACTTTCGTTTTCCCTCGGCCGAGAGCAGAGGGAAAACCAAAGTGACTGAATCTGCTGATTACAGCTGTATTGCTGTGATCAGCAGATAGCGATCAGCGATCGGATTGCTGATTGCTATAGCCCCCTAGGGGGACTAGTAAAATAAAAAAAAAAGTAAAAAAAAAGTTTAAAAAAAAAAACAAAAAAACCTAAAAGTTCAAATCACCCCCCTTTCCCCCCATTGAAAATTAAAGGGTTAAAAAATAAATAAATATACACATATTTGGTATCGCCGCGTTCAGAAATGCCCGATCTATCAAAATATAAAATCAATTAATCTGATTGGTAAACGGCGTAGTGTCAAAAAAATTCCAAACGCCAAAATTACGTTTTTTGGTCGCCGCAAGTTTTACGCAAAATGCAATAACAGGCGATCAAAACGTAGCATCTGCCCAAAAATGGTACCATTATAAACGTCAGCTCGAGACGCAAAAAATAAGCCATCACTGAGCCATAGATCCCAAAAAATAAGAACGCTACGTGTTTCGGAAAATGGCGCAAAACGTGCGCCACTTTTATTGGACAAACTTGTGAATTTTTTTTAACCCCTTAGATACAAGTAAACCTATACATGTTTGGTGTCTACAAACTCGCACCGACCTGAGGCATCACATAGATACATCAGTTTGATCATATAGTGAACACTGTGAATAAAACATCCCAAAAACTATTGTGCGATGACACTTTTTTTGCAGTTTTTCCACACTTGGAATTTTTTTGCTGTTTTCCAGTACAATATATGATAAAACCTATGGTTTCATTTAAAAGTACAACTCGTCCCGCAAAAAACAAGCCCTCATATGGCAAGATTGACGGAATAATAAAAAAAAGTTACGGCTCTCGGAAGAAAAGGAGCAAAAAACAAAAACGCAAAAATGGAAAGTGCCCGGGGGCTGAAGGGGTTAAACAGAAGATGGAGGAGTGCAAGGTTTCTAACATTCACCAGCTCCGTGATGTCATCATGAAGGAGTAGAAAAGGAATCCAGTAGCAACTTGTAAAGATTTAGTGAACTCCATGGCCAAGAGAGTTCAGGCAGTGCTTGAAAATAATGGTGGCTACACAAATATTCGGACTTTGGGCACAATTTGTCCCTTTTAACATAGGGGTGTACTCCCTTTCATTGCCAGCGGTTTTGACAATAATGGCTGTGTCATATCTTCAGTGTTGTCCAATGAAAAGATATAATAAAATATTTACAAGAGTGTGACTGGTGTATTCACTTTTGTGATATACTGTAAGTAGATTTCAAATAGTTATCACTAATTGTTAAGTATGCGGGCTTTACACGAGACGAGCTATCGTGCGATGCATCATCGGGGGTCATGGTTTTCGTGACGCACATCCGGCATCGTTCATGACGTCGTCTCATGTGACACCTCCGAGCGACGCAGAATCGCTCACAAATCGTGAGTCGTGTACTCGTCGCTAAGTTTTAAAAAATTGTTTATTTAACAAAGCGCCGGTTGTTCATTGTACCCGGGGTAGCACACATCGCTCCGTGTGACACCCCGGGAACGATGAACACAGCTTATCTGCGTCCCGCGGCACCCGCCGGCTATGCAGAAGGAAGGAGGTGGGTGGGATGTTTACGTCCCACTCATCTCATCCCCTCCGCTTCTATTGGCCGGCGGCTGTGTGACGTCGCTGTGACGCCGAACGTCCCTCCCCCGTCAGGAAGAGGATGTTCGCCGCCCACAGCGAGGCTGCTCAGCAGGTAAGTGCGTGTGACGGCGGTTTAACGACTTTGTGCGACACTTTGGGCGATTGTATCCTATATTTTTTTATGCTATGTTCATTTAGCCATTTTGCCGCAGAAGAAAGAAAATGTTGCACACTGAACAAAAAAATATAGAAAAAATTGCTTAATTAATTATATAGAAAATACATTAAAATTACATGGGCCAGAAATGATTAAAAATTTATATGAAACAGCCAGATGGCATAGAACCACAACGCATTGGTTTACGGTATAATAATCACTGAGCTGCTAAATACAGGTATCAGTATAAGCACTTTACAAAATTATCCATTGGAGGTTAGATAATTTAAAAAAATACATTGAAGCAGAGATATCCATGGTAATAGTAATGGAGGAAAGATAATTACCCTGTGATGTAGTGCGATGCCGGGTCCCCAATGCGCATTTCTGCACTTGTGCCTTCGTCTCGGGGATAAGGGCCCATCACCAAGGCGGTTATCCCCTTCTCACTTTGCGCTGTGCCCACATCACTGCTTTTCTGTTTATCTCCCTAGCAATCCGTCTGAAGGTCGTCTTATCATTACACCGGAACGTCATTTATTTTGATTACAATTCTAATAAAGCTTTCTGCATTATTATTTTGGGGTGCTGGATTCCTTTTTATATCTGTACATGGAGTGGTATCCTATCCAGGCACCCAAGTTTGCAGAGTGACATATATCCAGTTCTTAATTTTTTTATGGCTAAATTGGAAAATAATAATAAATAGTGATCACAAGTGGTAATTGTTTACAGCCAAGAAATCTGATATTAAGACATCATCTGCAGTCACTGTAAAATTATGATAATTACATTCAAAATAATCTGTATAAGTTTCTTCAGCTTAAAACAAAACACCGACAAATCTTTTTTTTTAACTGACAGGGCAAAACAGTGCGCTATTTTTACAGACTGTCCTGGAACATCTGGACACTTGGCAATCCTGATTAAAAGCACCAAAAGGTCCTGGCACGGTGTCCAGTCTCTGCATAAACTGAATGGTGGAGAAGGATGTGATGATTCCATGCTCTACCGTCATATTCAGCAGTGTCTCTGTCTTGAAAAGACAGATACAGTTGAGGTTGGGACATACCCTTAACCTCCAGAGAGACAGTAGGAGATTTCAGGACAGTCCCGCTGGATCCAGATTGATGGTCTTTGATACAGTCATGATACAGGGTTGGCACCCTTGAAATTGTTCCAAAAAATTAAGTATTTTACCCAGGAAATTATTGCAATTACACGTTTTGTCATACACATGTGTATTTCCTTTGTGTATATTGGAACAACAGAAAAAAGACAAATTGAACATTATTTCACACAAAACGCCAAAAATGGGCAGGGCAAAATTGTTGGCACCCTTCACTTAATATATGGTTGCACACGCTTTGGAATAATTGCCTGCAATCAATCATTTTCTATAACCATCAACAAGCTTTTTAGACCTCTCAACTAAAATTTTGGGCTACTCTTCTTTTGCAAACTGCTCCAGGTCTCATATTTGAAGGTGCCTTCTCCCAACAGCAAGTTTAAGATCTCTCCACAGATTTTGAATCGGACTCATTGCTGCCATTTCAGAACTCTCCAGTGCATTGTTTCCTTCCATTTCTGTGGGCTTCTAGAAGTATGTTTCGGGTCAGTGTCCTGCTGGAAGACCCATAACCTGGCACACAAACTATCTGGCATTGGGCTCTACATTCCGACCCAAAATCCTTTTGTAATCTTCAGATTTCATGATGCCTTGTATACAGTCAAGACACCCAGTGCCAGAGGCAGCATAACATCCCCCAAAACATCTTTGAATTTTTGGACCTCCTCCATATTCCACTGTAGGTACTGTGTTTTTTTCTTTGTACTCCTCATTCCGTTTTTGGTCAACAGTAGAATGATGTTTCACCTAAAAAATTCCAGATTTTATTCAAGCGCATAAAAATATTGATAACATCAGAAAAAATGTAGCATCCAACATGTAACAACTAGGCAAGTCTGGTGTATATAGCACCCTTAATCATGTTCACCATGGCCAGGTGGGTAGTCAATAGCAAAGTCATACAAACCAATGTCAGATCAGGGGGGAAATCAAAGAGACATATACAGTGTGTCCACCCATATCCTGTCCACCACCATTAACCCCTTCAGCCCCCGGGCACTTTCCATTTTTGCGTTTTTGTTTTTTGCTCCCCTTCTTCCGAGAGCCGTAACTTTTTTATTTTTCCGTCAATCTTGACATATGGGGGCTTGTTTTTTGCGGGAAGAGTTGTACTTTTAAATGAAATCATAAGTTTTACCATATGGTGTACTGCAAAAAAAGTGTGAGGGCACAATAGTTTTTGGGATGTTTTATTCACCGTGTTCACTATATGGTAAAACTGATGTGTCATTGTGATGCCTGAGGTCGGTGCGAGTTTGTAGACACCAAAAATGTATAGGTTTACTTGTATCTAAGGGGTTAAAAAAATTCACAAGTTTGTCCAATAAAAGTGGCGTACGTTTTACGCCATTTTCCAAAACCCGTAGTGTTCTCATTTTTTGAGATCTATGGCTCAGTGACAGCTTATTTTTTGCGTCTCGAGCTGACATTTTTAATGGTACCATTTTTGCGCAGACACTACGTTTTGATCGCCTATAATTGCATTTTGCGTAAAACTTGCGGCGACCAAAAAACGTAATTTTGGCGTTTGGAATTTTTTTTGCCACTATGCTGTTTACCAATCATATTAATTGATTTTATATTTTGATAGATCGGGCATTTCTGAACGCGGCGATATCAAATATGTGTATATTTATTTTTTTTTAACCCTTTAATTTTCAATGGGGTGAAAGGGGGGTAATTTGAACTTTTAGGTTTTTTTAATTTTTTTTTATTTTTTAAAACTTTTTTTACTTTTCTTTTTTTTATTTTACTAGTCCCCCTAGGGGGCTATAGCGATCAGCAATCCGATCGCTCTGCCCTATCTGCTGATCACAGCTATACAGCTGTAAACAGCAGATACGGTCACTTCCTGATTGATTCGGCTCTGGGCCGAGTGAAAACGAAAGTGACTCGTCATAGCTGCAGGCGTCATCACATGACCCTGTGATGCCATGGCAACCAACGAAAGTCATGTGATCACTCACGTGACTTCCGGTGGGGGCGGCGGTAAGTGAAAATCTAAGTGAAAATCCTGACCGCACGTATATACATCTCACTGCCAGACTTTGGGGGCAGGGGGCGGAGCCTAACCTCATACGATCCATGATGGATAGATCCATCAAAGGTCGTGAACGGGTTAACTTGAGAATGGCGGCAGCTATAGGCATAGAAGTAGTGTCTAGGTATAGTAAAGTAGCCATGTGCTACGCAATGAAACCACCTATTGCGCCACCTGGTGGAAAACAGAGCATTTTTATTTCGAAAACGGAACGAGATAGAGAAGAAAAGGGAATTACAAAATTGTAGGGCATCATCATTTCAATATGAATCGACACCTTGCATACAGTAATGCTATGATATGAAACCCATGACCCCCCCAAAACATTGAATCCTGGTCACGCATATGGCATTCATTTAACTTTGATGCTCAAAGTGGCCACCGTCAGCTGCAATGCACAACTGGACTCTGGACAGTAAACTGTATCTTGCTGCACGTTGTGCAATATGGTAGGTGACACGTTTGCACAAGCAAAGAATTTTGCCGCTTCCAAAATTGCCTTGTATTTAACGCCATCCATCTTCCCATCAACTCTGAAAAGCCTCCCTGACCTTAAGACCCACAGATTTTTCACGATGGGCACCTATTTGATGTCTAGGTTCTCCACAATAGCAACAAAGACCCAACTTTCATCACTTGACCCTTTACTGTTGACGAGACTGAGTCTCCTCAACCTCTAAGGGTGTTATGATCTGGTAACCGTGGATGATCATGAAAAATCCTATTAATAAGGAAAAAAAAACACAAGAGTAGTTTGAAACTGAGCTGACCGCAATCCCAAATCTCTCAAGCAACACTAGAAGTAGCAGTGGGATGTTCCTAACACACCTAGACACCTCGTCACTGCCTGAGAAACTTGCTACACCTCAAAGATAGAAATGAGAAATCCTAACTTGCCTCGGAGCAGTCTCCAAAGAAATAGCAAGCCCCCAACATGCAACAACGGTGATGTAAGAAAACACAATACACAGAAAATATAGATCAGCAAAGGTGAAGCCCGACTTACTAGATAGAACAGGATAGGACAGATAACGGATTGCGGCCAGCAAAAAAACCTTTAAAACTTACCAAACTTCTGATAATAACAAATACTGAGACCACACAGACTTTCCCCCCACTATATCAGGTACTCTTGTGCTAGACACTTCAAACAGAACTGCAGATATAATGGGAAGAAACAAATTCATAGAACAAGTAATATTCTAGAGTGCAAATAATCCAGACATGAACAGAGAGCAAGCTCCCTTTCTTGCTGGAGGAACTGCCCTGCTCACAAAAGCAGAAAGACAGATCATCACATACAAGAAACCAAACACAGAACCAAATAAAATATGCAGAAACACTCTTAAGTGCAAATGCAGCAATTAAGCACAGAAACAGTAAACTTATCTGGAGTAGATTCAGGCACCAAGTAAATAGGAAAAACAGAAGGGGAAACTACCAGCCATCTTCAGAAGCAGGCAGGAACATTTATCACCGGCAACCGCCAGGCACAAAATGCTCTCCTTAATAAACTAGGCTGATCTGCAATAGAATTTCCTGGATTCCCAATCCATCATCTGTCTGAATCACAGATTCAAACTCAGCTTCATTACCATTCCTGGCCACCAGGGGGAGCTCCACACCAGCACCCACTCGGATGACATTGACAACAAAGGGCTCTTAATAGGTATATTTTGTACACAAGTCATAAGTGGAGGTGCAGAGACCATAGTGTGTTCATATATGCATTCAAGCAGAGAAGCTAGAAGATGAATCTGTGTCGACATGTATTTTATTTGGTCAGAAAGTCCAGTACGGAAATTATGGTGAAAGGAAGGGTCATTCCACTGAAAGTGCATGGCCAATTGCGTCAGTATAATACTCTGCAGTAGTATGTTTCCTTTGACATAGGAAAGCTATTTTGCTTTCTGTTACTGCTACACATCATACAATAGTTCTGGAGCCAAAATGAGAGTCCACTGTGCAGAGTTCTCGAGTATCAGAGGTTCGGGAGAAGGCCCAAGTCTGGTTGTCACCCTAGCAAACAAATCTAATGATTTCCACAGAACCAGATGATTGTGGGCAGAGATTGAAATGTAAGTGACAGCTTTGCTTAAAAGGGATTTAAGTCTTTGCAGACCCCATTAAATTGGTTGGGAAGTTGCACCCTGAGTTTGCGAATGGTTAGGGTAGCTGCTGCTGTGGCTTGAGCTGGAATGCCTTTCCTGATGTTGAAGCCGTGCTGCAAAAACCCGGACCAATTTAGCGAGGCATTGAATCAGGTCAACTACAACTTGGAAACGAGCCATATTTAGCCAGTCATTCTCTAAAAACCGTTGGAGGTCATCAGCTCCAAAAGGTTATGTCAGACAGACTTGACTTTACCCAGTCTGACCAGTGGGTCCCAAAGTAACTAATGCTTGCCGGTGTTGAGGCGGCCAGCAGGAGTAGACCCACTGAACCACAGAGGGACCCGGGCTTACCCTGATGTGAGACGGGCTTAACTAAGCTCCTACCAGATATTAGCCAGAACCTCATGTTGAGGTTGGGCTTGGCTGCTGGTTTACCCCAGGTGCCACTCCCAGGGCAGTGTTTGGGACTGTTGCAGCTGACCCCCAGGTCAGGGAGGGGCTCAGGTATGGGCAGGTAGAGTTTCTAGTGCAGACAGGTGCAGTTGGGACAGCTGATGCAAACAGGACAACAGGTGCAGGCAGTTACGGAGGACATGGCAGGCACTAACAAGGATGGGATAGCAGGCACAAGTGCAGGCAAAGGACCTTGGAGACATAGGATCTGACAATTAACTAGCAAGCAGGAACCTAACTAGCTGACCATGTTGCTTAAGCACCTCCCATAGTGTGATGATGCCTTGAGTATCTAGTGCTTCTCAGCCATATGCTTTAGAGCCCTAAGAATTGTGAACAGGCCCTGGAGACAGGAGGAGAAAATGTAGAGAGCCACAGGGAAGCAAAGGAGCGCACGGTCTGGTCGTGGCCATTATCATTATGGTTTGATGGCATGGATATTTAACCTCTTGGTCTAACTTGTGGTTGGTGGATTACTTTGTACTAGCAGATTTTTGTGTGTAGGGATTCCCAGGGCGAGTCGACGCCGAGCGGCGTGCCATCTAGGGTGCCAACCTCCGCAGACAGGTAGAGTCAGCACCTAGGGATAGCACTAGGGCCTTATAGGTGTTGTTAGCCTTGGATCATAGCAGGCCAATCTATTTACCTTTCTTTGCTCCCTGCTTTAGTACTATTTGGGTTTGGAGGGGTTTTTTTAGGTATATCTGCTTATAGTGTTATAATGCATAACTAATAAATAGTAAAATTTAGGAACTTTTGATTTGTTATTTTTCTTTCATGTGGGATTCCTCCTGTCATTTTTATATTTGTTAGCCAGATTTATCCCCAGGAGAAGATTCAGAAGCTGCGGATGTCTTTCCCTGGGATGCCTGTAGACACAATGCAGTGAAGCCTGTGTGTTGTGGTCGTTGTTTCACGGACGCAATACTCGACTAAGCACCACGAGTACCTCACTCACCACTACTAGTTACACAAAGCCCTGACCTTATCCCACTCTAACTACATTGGGATGAATTGGAATGCGGTTTGCAAGCTAAACCTTGTTATCCAACATTAGTTCTTAAATTCCCAAATCCCATTTTAGCTAAATAGACACAAAATCCAATTGACAAACCAAAATCTTGTGGGAAAACTTACCAGAAGAGTGGAAGTTGTATAGTGAGAAAATTTGGTCCACCTTTACTTTAACACCCATTGATTCGAGATTTCCACCAAAGTATACATAGGTGTGATGGTCAGATGTCCACGTAGTTTTGGCAATACAGTTTATATTGAATCTGACATGTTTGATCATGACAGATCGGAGATAAATATTTTTTTACCGTGTATGCCATTTACTGTAACGTGATCACCTTTATACCGTGCATACCGGTGATCACGTGATCGGGGACTGGAAAAAACAAATTGTGATCTCCAGGGTCTCAGTTACCCCTGGTAGCTAAAACACCGGAGATTTTCTGATGCTGGGGGACGCTATTCACTTTTTTCTTGCCGTCATTTTAAAATGGCGGATCAGAATAAAAACCCTTTTCTGCCGCCATTTTAATCTGTACAGCCGTCGTAAAGGGCTTAAATCATCTTCCATCTTCTTATTGAACTCGCTTCAGTGGACATTGATGATACTTATTACATAATTTGTATGATTCTAAATGTTGTTATTGTTAATATTTTTATTGTGTTATAAAATAGAAACTAAAGCAAAAAAAAATTAGAAAGGATAGTGGAGTTTATATAAAACTACAGAACGGAAAACCTTATCTCGTATTAATCTTGGGTTCTGGGCAGGTGAACCAGGGGAGGCTGAGTATAATACGTGCTTCTTGGTGTTGTATACTTTTTGATATCTTGTCTGATTAGCTGTTGATAAAATCTTTTGATATACAGTTGAAACCAGAAGTTTGAATACACTATCTAAAGAGACACATATGCATGTTTTTCTCACCTCACTATCTGACATAAAATCAGAATAAACCTTTCCCGTTTTAGGTCAATTAGCAACCAAAATTATTTATATTTGCCAAATGCCAGAATAATGAGAGAGATAATATTTTCAGGCATTTTTATTACTGTCTGCAAAGTCAAAAGTTTACATACATTTCAGTAGTATTTGGTACCATTGTCCTTAACCCCTTCACGACCGCGGGCAGTAAAATTACGTCCTATTTTAACGTGACTTAACGACCAGGGACGTAATTTTACTGCCTAAACTTCATTTGATTGCCGTGACCATAGCAACGGCTTTCAAATGATGTCCCCTGCTGTTTCTTACAGCAGGGGACCTTTGCTTGACCCCAGGGGGGGTGGCATCGCCACCCCCCATAGGCGATCGATGTGATTGGCTGTTCAAATCTGAACCGCCAACCACATCGTTCGCACTAATTTCGGCAAAAATAATGCCGGAATTAGTGCGATCCTGTGAGATCCAGCTATGAGATGCCGCAGCTGCTGCAGCATATCATAGGTGGACCTCAAACATGTCGCCCCCAGCCCCTGCAGCACTGATTGGAGCGATCGTGCTATGACGCGCAATCGCTCCAATCAGTGTGCAGTGGGGCGGTCTGATCTGGAGGTGGCCGCCCTCCCCAGGCCTGTCCTGGTCTGGGGACCCTCCCCCAACATGTCTGCAGCGTGGTGTGGCTGGTACTTTTGGTACCACGCCACCGCTGCTGCCGCCGCAGACGCCGCCTCTGCTGTCACCGCGCCTGCTCCAATGGTAAGTATTGCGCTTCGGCGATGGCCCCTGCGCGCTCCCGTGAAGGCCCCTGCGCGCTCCCGTGAAGGCCCCTGCCCGTGCCCCCCCGATCTGCCCCCCTACGCCCCGATCTGCCCCCCCTACGCCCCGATCTGCCCCCCGGCATCCCGATCTGCTCCCCACGCGCTCTGCCTGCCTCCTCTGTCATCTGCTTCCAAGGTTCCTTCCTTCTGCTTTTGCTTCTCCGCCCCCTCTGCTCTCCCTCTGCCCCCCCCATCTGCCCCCCCTCTCCCCATCCCCCCCCCATCACCCTCTGCTCCCCCCCGACGTCCTCTTACCTGCCTTCACGGGTCGTCCAAGGTCTTCACTGGCCCGATCACATCTGCCTCCATCGCTGGGTCCTTCTGCTGATCTGTTCAACGTCCTGCCTGCTGCTCCTGTAAAGCTGTCCATCTCACTGCCTTCTTGTTCCTCTGCAGCTCTTCTGGTCAGTGATCCTCCTGGTACTGTGAGTATAACTTTTTTTTTTTTTTTTTTCTTGTATCCTGTCCATTTTTACACCTCATCCGTCCGTGCGTCCCGCCAAGCGCTGATCAGGGATGCCGATAACGGATCGGCATCCCTGCTCAATTTTTGGCGTGACTTTTTTCCGTATTTGCGACGCTTTTTGTATCGCGTGCGTCCCGCCGAGCGCTGATCAGGGATGCAGATAACGGATCGGCATCCCTGCTCAATTTTTGGCGTGACTTTTTTCCGTATTCACGACGCTTTTTGTATCGCGTCCGTCCGTGCGTCCCGCCGAGCGCTGATCAGGGATGCAGATAACGGATCGGCATCCCTGCTCAATTTTTGGCGTGACTTTTTCCGTATTTGCGACGCTTTTTGTATCGCGTCCGTCCGTGCGTCCCGCCGAGCGCTGATCAGGGATGCAGATAACGGATCGGCATCCCTGCTCAATTTTTGGCGTGACTTTTTCCGTATTTGCGACGCTTTTTGTATCGCGTCCGTCCGTGCGTCCCGCCGAGCGCTGATCAGGGATGCACATAACGGATCTGCATCCCTGCTCAATTTTTGGCGTGACCTTTTTTTTTTTTCCGTATCCCCAACGCTTTTTGTATCTCATCCGACCGTGCATCCTGCAGCGGCCGATCATTGTACCGCGTCTGTGTGTTTGAAAAGTTAAATGGCGTTCCTTCTCTTCTGAGCCCCGCCGTGCGCCCAAACAATTACTTTCCACCACATATGAGGTATCTGCGTACTCAGGAGAAATTGCACAATACGTTTTATGGCGCAGTTTTTCCTGAAACCGTTGTAAAAAAAAAAGCTACCTGGTTGATACAAAAATTTTGTGGTTAAAAAAAAAAAAAATAATTTTCACGGTTCAACGTTATCAACTTCTGTGGAGCCCCAGAGGGTACAAGGGGCTCACCAAACATCTAGATAAATTCCTTGAGGGGTCTAGTTCCGAAATGGGGTAATTTGTGGGGGAGCTCCACTGTTTAGGCACCATAGGGGGTCTCCAAACGTGACATGGCGTCCGCTAATGATTCCAACCAATTTTGCTGTCAAATGGCGCTCCTTCTCTTCTGAGCCCCGCCATGCGCCCAAACAATTACTTTCCACCACATATGAGGTATCGTCGTACTCAGGAGAAATTGCACAATACGTTTTATGGTGCATTTTTTCCTGATACCCTTGTGAAAAAAAAGCTACCTGGTTCAAGTAACAGTTTTGTAATGGGAAAAAAAAAATTGTATTCATGGCTCAACATTATCAACTTCTGTGGTGCCCCTTGGGGCTCGCTAAACATCTAGATAAACTCCTTGAGGGGTCTAGTTTCCAAAATGGGGTCACATGTGGGGGAGCTCCACTGTTTAGGCACCATAGGGGTATCCAAAACGTGACATGGCGTCCGCTAATGATTCCAACCAATTTTGCTGTCAAATTGCGCTCCTTCTCTTCTGAGCCCCGCCATGCGCCCAAACAATTACTTTCCACCACATATGAGGTATCTGCGTACTCAGGAAAAAATGCACTATAAATTTTATGGTGAATTTTTTGCTGATACCCATGTGAAAAAAAAAGCTACCTAGTTGAAGCAACAGTTTTGTGGTAAAAAAAAAATTTTTTCTTTTCACGGCTCAACGTTATAAACTTCTGTGAAGCCCCCAGGTGTTCAAAGTGCTCACCAAACATGTAGAAAAAATATTTGAGGGCTCTAGTTTCCAAAATGGGGTCACTTGTGGGGGAGCTCCATTGTTTAGGCACCTCAGGGGGTCTTCAAACCCGACATGGCGTCCGCTAATGAGTGCAGCTAATTTTGCACTCAAAAATTCAAATGGCGCTCCTTGCCTTCCGAGCACTGCCGTGTGTCCAAACATTTGATTTCCACCACATATGAGGTATCTGCGTACTCAGGAGAAAATGCACAATACGTTTTATGGTGCATTTTTTCCTGATAGCCTTGTGGAAAAAAAAGCTACCTAGTTGAAGCAACCGTTTTGTAGTAAAAAAAAATGTTTTTCTTTTCACGGCTCAACGTTATAAACTTCTGTGAAGCCCCCAGGTGTTCAAAGTGCTCACCAAACATCTAGAAAAAATATTTGAGGACTCTAGTTTCCAAAATGGGGTCACTTGTGGGGGAGCTCCATTGTTTAGGCACCTCAGGGGGTCTTCAAACCCGACATGGCGTCCGCTAATGAGTGCAGCTAATTTTGCGTTCAAAAATTCAAATGGCGCTCCTTGCCTTCCGAGTCCTGCTGTGTGCCCAAACAATTGATTTTTACCACATATGGGGTATCAGCGTACTCAGGAGAAAATGCACAATAAATTGTAGGGTGCACTTTCTCTTTTCTCCCTTGTGAAAATGAAAATTTTATGGCTAAAGTAACATTTTTGTGTTAAAAAGTAAAATTTTCATTTTTTCCTTCCACATTGCTTTGGTTCCTGTGAAGCACCTAAAGGGTTAATAAACTTTTTGGATGTGGTTTTGAGCAGAGTGAGGGGTGCAGTTTTTAGAATGGGGTCACTTTTGGGTATTTTCTGTCACCTCAGCCTCTCAAAGTCACTTCAAATGTGATGTGGTCCCTAAAAAAAATTATTTTCTAAATTTTGTTGGAAAAATGAGAAATCGCTGATGACCTTTGACCCCTTCTAACTTCCTAACGAAAAAAAATTTTGTTTTGAAAATTGCGCTGATGTAAAGTACACAAGTGGGAAATGTTATTTAGTAACTATTTTGTGTGACATATCTCTCAGATTTATGGGCATAAATTTTCAAAGTTTGAAAATTGCGAAATTTTCAAAATTTTTGCAAAATTTCCTAAATTTTCACAAATAAACGCAAAAATTATCGGTTTAAATTTACCACTGACATGAAGTACAATATGTCACGAAAAAACAATCTCGGAATCGCCAGGATCCGTTGAAGCGTTCCAGAGTTATAACCTGTCAAAGTGACACTGGTCAGAATTGCAAAAAATGGCCCGGTCATTAGGGTGTTTTAGTGGCCGGGGGTGAAGGGGTTAAACTGTATGACTTGAGTCAAACATTTTGGATATCCTTCCACAAGCTTCTTACAGTAGTTGGTAGGAATTTGGGCCCATTCCTTCTGACAGAACTGGTGTAACTGAGCCATGTTTTTAGGTTGCCTTACTCGCACCTGCCTTTTCAGCTTTGCCCATAAATTATAAATAGGACTGAGATCAGAGCTTTGTGGTGGTCACTCCAAAACATTGACTTTGTTATCCTTTAGCCACTTTGTAACCAGTGTGGCAATATGGTTCTGGTCATTGTCCATTTGGAAGCATTTCCGCCTAAGCTTTAAGTTCCTGGCTGATGTCTTGAGAAGTTGCTACAGTATTGCCACATAATCTTATTTCCTCATGATGCCATCTATTTTGAGAAGGGCACCAGTCCCTCCCGCAGCAAAACAACCCCACAACCTAATGCTGCCTCCCCAGTGTTACACAGTTGGGATGGAGTTCTTAGGCTTCAAATCTTCTCCCTTTTTCCACCAAACGTAATGATGGTCATTATGGCCAAACAGTTCAATTTTACTTTCGTCAGACCACAGGACATGTCTCCAAAAATGAAAGTCTTTGTTCCTGTGTGCATTTGCAAACATCTGCCTTTTTTATGTTTCTTTTGGAGTAATGGCTTCTTCCTGGCAGAGTGAACTTAAAGCCCATGGCGATACAGTACTAGTTTCACTGCCACAATCTTACCAGCTTCTGGCAGCATCTTCACAAGGACTTTTGCTTTTGTTCTTGGGTTGATATGCACATGTCTAACCAAAGCACGTTCATCTTTGGTACACAGAACCCGTCTTCTTCCTGAGTGGTATGATGGCTGGACATTCTCATCTTGTTTGTACTTGCATATAATTGTTTGTACAGATGAACAAGGCACCTTCAGGTATCTGGAAATTGTACCCAAGGATGAACCAAACTTGTGCAAGTCCACAATTCTCTTCCTGAGATCTTGGCTGATTTCTTTTGACTTTCCCATGATGATACACAAAGAAGCAGTGCTTTTCAGGTGTGCATTAAAATACATCCACAGGTGTGCTTCTAATTAACTCAGATGTTACAAATAAACCTATCAGAGGCTTCCAAAGACATGACATTGTCATATGGGCTGTCCCATATTGTATAAAGTCATAGTGCTCTTACTGTATGTAAACAATTTTTGACTTTGTAGAAAGTAATAAAAATGCCTTTTATCGCTCTCATTATTCTGGCATTTGGCAAATATAAATAATTGTGGTCATTCTAATTGACCTAAAGCAGGCAAAGATTATTCTGAGTTCATGTCAAATAATGAGAAAAACATGCACATGTGTATTTTTAGATAGTGTATGTAAAATTCTGGTTTCAACTGTACTTTTATCTTTTGCTATCTTTTATATGTTTTTTTTCAGTTCTCTTTTGTATGTATTGCTCATTATTATTACAGTAAAGTGCATTATTTCATTTAGCCATTGTGTGTGGATCCATTAAGTCTTGCATCTTCGAATCTTTTATAAAACAGCTATATGTTTGAATTGGATTTAAACAATACAACAAAAATAAACATACAACTCAGTGATCTATTCTGTGATATGGTTGGGTGCTTGAGACTGTACATTTTTGGTGGCTACAGCTGCACTTTTAAAGGGACGCTGTCAGCACAGAATGCCTTTTCAAACTCAGTACAAGAGCTCATGCATCATGTCGGGGTCAATCAGTTAAATTCACCCTCCCACCTGCTTTGTTTTCCTTCTATCATTCACCCTTTTCTCTTCTTTGATTGACGTCTCTGGCTTCATAGAGCCAGAGAACGGTGTGGATAGATAGAAAACATGCAAGTCATAAGGTGTCAACCATCTGGATTTTCATACATATATATATATAGTAAAGGCAGAGCTATACTGGCACTAGGATGCTGAATCTTACTATACTTTTTTCAGAGATTGGATGTTTTATTTTATTATTATTTTATTATTGTTTATTTATAGAGCACCATTGATTCCATGGTGCTGTACATGAGGGGGTTACATACAGAATACATGTACACGTTACAATAGACAGACTAGCACAGGGGGAAGAGGGCCCTGCCCTTGCAGGCTTACATCCTAAAGGATTTTGGGGAGGAGACAGTAGGTGGGGTGTAGGTGGGGCGGCAGCTCCGCACGGTGGTGGGGCGGCAGCTCCGCACGGTGGTGGGGCGGCAGCTCCGCACGGTGGTGGGGCGGCAGCTCCGCACGGTGGTGGGGCGGCAGCTCCGCACGGTGGTGGGGCGGCAGCTCCGCACGGTGGTGGGGCGGCAGCTCCGCACGGTGGTGGGGCGGCAGCGTATTTCAGGTATATATGCAAGTAAAGTTACAGCAATGCACTGGTATTTGACCTCCCCCTGTCGCTGTCATAGGCGTTAATTATGGCACCTGCGAAGTATCATATTTCTACATAATGCAGAAGACACTTCATTAAAATGGCGTCGGAGTCGGTACCTGCACATAGCACTATCTCCGGCACCATCTTTGTGAAGACTGTCTTTCTGCATTGGACCGTCATATGCGCTATGTGAGGGTGGCGCACACACCTTTGCATCCTCTGCTCTCAATTTGACTGTGGGAGCATGCGCGGTCACAACAGAAATGGAAACCGCCCCCAAAATCAGCTCACCACAGACTGCACACAGAAGAACATGAGCCGCACGAAACCGGTAAGCTGATTTTGGGGACGGTCTCCACTTCTGTTTTGACCACGTGCACTCCTGCGGTCACAACAAGAGCAGAGGATGCGAGGGCACGTGCAACACTCTTGCATAGCGCATATGATAGTCCAAAGAAGGACGACAGTTTACACAAAGATGCTGCCTGAGATAGCGCTATGTGCAGGCGCTGACTCTGACACCATCTTAGTGAAGAGTTTTCTGCAATACTTAGAAATGGTACTGCACAGGCGCTGGAATTAACGTCTATGACAGTGACAGGGGGAGGAAGACCAGACAAGCAGACAGGGGCGGGTATAGATAGTGTGGCGCCCCTGACCTGGCACCACTGAGTAGTGCACCCATGCTGGGACAGTACTTCCAGGTAATCCTAAAAGCCAGAATGAGGTGTGTACTCACAGACACGTAGCCACCAGGTCCATAGACCGAGGAGGTCGCAGCACCCTCTGAAAGAGAGGGAGGCCATGAGAAAGTCAAGGCCGCGCTGCTGTTCCCCCACCGACCGGAAGAGGTCGCAGCACCTTCCGCCAGGGAGGGAGAACAGGTTCTACAGACTACCCGACCGCTGCTGTTTCCCCATCAACCAGAAGAAGTTGCAGCACCCTCCGCCAGGAAGGGAAAACAGGTCCTGTTGCCAGTAGCAACCGACACCACATCACTGACCCGACTTAATCAGGTTGCAGCAAGTCCCAGCGCTTACATTACTTGGTGTCCCGCTGATGACCAGGTGATGTCACTGCGGAAGCCAGCCCGCAGAGAGCGACGATGGGTAAGAGCCAGGCACCCATGCCCCCTTGTGAAGCCCATCCCAGAGAGTGAAGAGTTAGAGGCCCGGAACCTGCAAGAGAAGCAGTCCCTGCGGCGGGCCAGACACCAGGCTAGAGGTCCCCTCCACTTAAGAGTAGTGGAGGAGTTCAATTGCAAAAAGGGGTGGAGCTTCATAGAAGCAGGAGTGAATGGTATCTGGTAGCAGGATGGTATCTTTGTATCCCGGCGGGACGTGCAGTCCCATTTACAGCGGGGTCACCCTGGCCATGATCTGCACATGGGGGACGTGGGGGAGTTCACGCAGCATATGGGGGAGAGAGGCTGGTTCACCTTAGATGTGGTGCCACATCCAGGGGGAACCTCAGTGAGCCTAAGCTCCACCCCCACCGCCTCAACCAGGTCCCCGTTGTCACCACCGCCAGGGGACACCAACGACACGACCTACAGGTATCAGTGCACTGAAGTGCCAAGCACTGGTCTTGGAAGGCGAAAGTCTATATAGTTGAGTTAGTTGACAAGTAAAGTTAAAAATGTTGTTCATGGCAGTTAAAGTAACGTTCAAGAAAATGTGCCCGCAAAGACTTTTGTGCAAACTTTCCAGATAATCTTACCACCTGGTTATGTGCAATTTATATGGACCATAGGCTATGAACTGGCTATAGCCACAAACTCTCGCAGTATACATAGTTACCTCAGTGGTAGCAACACCAGAGTCTGCCTGTTGAGCGGCATGGTTCTGCACCACCAAGGGGGCACACCTGTTTATGGGGCCTGCTCTCCAACAAAGATGAAGCCTGTACGCCTGTTTATGGGGCCTACCCTATGCCACCAGGACAAAAAGAACTGTCGCCGGAATGGTCTGCGGCAGACCAGGCCAAGACCAGGTCACCAAAGGACTGGTGATCACTCAGTATACGGGTTGTGAGTTAAAGACTGGTGGGTGGTGATGATATGGTACCTGGTATGTTTATTTGTAAATATCTCCCCTTTGTGGGAAAAATGTGTGTTACGTTTTTCTTATCTTTGCAGCCCCAGGACGTGTTGTTGATAACCAAGGGGGAATGTGGCACCCCTGACCTGTTCAGGCACCACTGAGTACTGCAACCATGCTGGGACAGTACTTCCAGGTAATCCTAAAGGCCAGAATGAGGTGTGTACGCACAGACACATAGCCACCAGGTCTCCAACACCATTAGATGGGACCCTTGGGCAGTCCCTAGAGGGGTCTGGCCTTCAATTCTTGTCAAAGGGTGTAGTGGAGGGGCTGGGAGTTAAAGCGCAGAGGCCGTCAGGAAAGGAGTGGAGCGAGCCAGTCTGGTAATGGTGAGCAGCGGTTGCTAGGAGACGCAGACACGCACTCACACTAGTCAGACCCTGCGCGGTGTGGTGACAATTGGCGGGGGAGAACGGTTACCGAGTCAGTCAGTCAGTCAGAGAGTAGACTCAAGTTTAACTATCTCCTAAATCTGTCAGTGAGGGGAACTACAAGTACCTCACCAACCATACAAAGTCCGAGCCTCAGCAGCAATGCAGGGACCCATAAGGAGACAGAGCCAGAAGCCATCTCACCTGGTCCACGCTGCTGGCAAACGGTCCAAAAAAGGGAGAAAAGGCAATAGCAACTCCCTGGATAGACCCCCACGTTACTTCAGGTCAGGGGGTTATCCAAAAACAAGTGCTAGGAAGGCGAGCTAAGTGTTACCCTCAGACTGGCTTGAAAGATACCTGGTTTCACCTGGTTTATTGCAGCATCAGCTCACAGAAACATCTAGAAGTGAGTAAAAAGCAGTTGAAAGACTTTTGGACTGAGCCTGAGTTATTCCTGACCCACTATCCTACCCATCCGAGCACCTGGGGCCAGCCTCACTCACGGGAGGCCATACCATCTGACTGCAGACCCCATCAGCCCCAGATGCTCGTTAAATTTGCAGTGGCGGTCACCCATATTCCTGACCGCAAACCGTGAGTGGCGTCACGACACATATATACAAAACCGACATACCTGTTGCCATATACAAAAGAAGATCCTGTGGCGTCCCTGGAGCTAGATCGATGTCCCTGGGGCGACACACCAGCAAAACTTGACTCATATATTCCCGTCCCTGTTGCACCTGTCAATTAAATAGCAGTGCATTGCTGGAACTTTACTTGCATATATTTTTTAAATAAAACATTCAATCTTAGAACAAAAGGTATGGTTAATGTCACGCTAGGTACAGGGAAGTACCAAGCACACAGTGAAAGGGAGGGGAAGGGAAACTCTGTGTCTAGGGAGAGGAAAGATGGTGACCCCTGACCGAACTTACTGCTGGTCACTGGGTTACCTCACCACCCTAGATCGGCTCAGCGCATAGGTGCGGAACCTGATACCTTACCCTAGGTATCTGTAGCGCCCCTGAATACATCAAGGTGCTACAGGGAACTGCATCCTGTCACCCAGGGTGCAGGGCCTACCCCCCATGGTTTCAGGTTCCCAACAACGGTGTCACTAACATCCGCACTACAAATCCCAACCACACCTCACACCATGACCTGTACGGACACACCGGTGCGTTGGTCAAGTTGGAGCACGACCACCCACTTACGGTTCAGGCAGACTGGTGGGAGGGGAGACAAGGAGTCAAGTAGTAGCCCTCAAAGAGTGAGGAGCTGGGGAGTTGGAGCTCCCGGGGAGGTGACAGGTTGGGTCGCAGACTGTGGTCCGGGAAACAGGAGTATCCGGTATCAGGAACACTGGACAGGGGTGTGACGGATGCAGTCTAGGAGAACTGTTAGCACCAGAAAGCCCAATTACCTTACCGGTACCGAGCACGGCGGTGTACAGGACCCTAGATCAAAGAAGAGCTTCAGGCACCTTGATAATTAACCTGTTGAGGATAGTCTCTTTATGAACTTTCCCCAAGAGCTCAGAGATTGAAGGCATCAGCAAAACGCGGGGGATAGGGTTCTCCAAAGCACAAAACCCACTAAAATCCCAAGTGCCAGGCATCAAGAGCACAGCTGCCATACATACGGGTAGAGGGGCCCCGAAGGCTTCAAGCAAAGGTCAATCAATTTGTGCACGGAGGCAGGGCTCCGGACTTACCAAGTGATAGCGGTGGGAGCGGGACCTGGACGGGCTCCCTCCGCAGAAATTGCGGTGCCTAGAGACTTTGGTTTACCATTTGTGTGAGTGTCTGCTGATTCCACCTAATCCAGCATCAAGACTACCGCAGTGAGTAACTTGACCCCTGCACCCTGCTTTCCCAAGTCCAAGCCACCCGATCACCATATCTCCTTACACCCACCCACGAAGCGGGGCCATCCCTACCTGTGGAGGGATTGACAACTTGCTGCCCCCACACCATCAGCCCCGGTACTCCTATCGGCAGCAGCGGTACTCCCCTTACCGCAACCCGCAGGTGGCGTCACGAACATTTATCCCCTGTAAATACCCCCTTTACATTCGAGTGGCCGCAAGCCCCCAGGTCTGGAGACCCTCAAGCCACAGTAACCTCGGATCCGAGCAGTTCGACTGCTGCAGAGGCGGCACATATCCTATTGCTGGGCCTTAAATAGGGAATGGATAGTATGAGCTCTTCATCAACCCCACTAAACAACTATAAAACAACTATAGACGACTCAAGTGGGACACACAGGGGAAGAAAGCATGAACAACTTATCTGCAGATGACTCAGGTAGAAGTATAGCAAAGTTTTTAGAAACAATACCACAGAGGAATTCAAGCCACCTGCTAGTACCCAGGGCTTGAATGAACTGAAGAATATAACGAACACCAGTCCAAAGGAAGGGGTATATAAGCACAGAGAGAACGCTGTTCAACAGAAGCTGGGTGGAAGGTGAGCTCTTTCTGGGTCCAAAATAGGTAGGGAGCCGAGGGTTAAATGAATAGAACACAAATTACAGTGGAATTTCCTCCCTCGTCGCGATGGTTGCCGATACTCATCCTGTAGCGGTGAACTACAAGATCCATCGCCGGCCTCATGGTTCTTGTAGTTCGCCGATACAGGATGTGTTTCGGGTAGCCGGCGATGGAACAGAAGGTAAGGTGAGCATAATATGTGTGTGTGCGTGCGTGTTTCTTGCTCGTTCAGCAAAGCTTGCTCGTAAACTGAGTTACAAATTTACAGCAAGCTTTGCGCGTTAAATACTCGCTAATTGGGTTACTCGTTAAGCAAGGTTCCACTGTATACTAAATCTGTCCTTATAAAAATATGTATCAATCTTCTCGACTCCTATCAATCTTCTAGACTCCTCCTGCTCTATAACATGGTGTCTGCAGAGTGGACGGAATTTTCTTGATGACGGGTTTCCTTTAATCAAAATATTTGCCGTGAAGTGTAGGCAAATCAATAGTTATTAGAGTTGTGTGTTTATGGCCCCTATGCATATACTTAGGCAATAATAGACTACAGGTACAATTGTAAATAAAGAATCGGTGTAAAGATTTAGTTTTCTTTAATAGAAGCAAACACTTTAGTTAAATTATCAGATAGTAAAGGCTGACTATGTCAATAGTCAGCTTTACATACCCCTATTTCTTAGTTTTATTCATATGATCATAAACATTTGTTCATCTTTGGTTTCAGATATAAGTAAGCAGTGAAGGAGAAAAATGAATGGGAGTGTGGCTGCAAAATCAGATTTGTATTGTATGTTTGCTTTGCTGCCATGGCAACAGTCTAAGACCAGGTATTTTGCTTTCTTAGGGAAGCGAGTGACTCAGCGAGTATCGCATCGGCATCACCCGGTATGGCCGCACACTCTCTGGACAGGAGCATTTCAGCTGCCTAGAAATATATGCAGCAGTCTCGCTCCTGTCAGGAGAGAAGCCAGCCGCGCCGGGTGCTGCGATGCGATGCGATAATCATGCGAGTCATACGTTCGTGTGAGCACACCCTTAGGCAGATGGTGAAATTGCGTCCCTCGCCCTTCTCCTCCTCCCCCCCAGTCTCACACCAGAAATGTGTCAGAAACCCAAGTTATGTTTGTAGCAAAGCTCTTTTCAAGTGATCGTCCCATGTAAACATGCCGGATCATCCAATGAACAGGCAAAACACTCACTGGTTATGTGGTCTGAACATTTATCTTGCCCCCTAAAAAAATTCACATGTTATTGACTGTGCATCACCCCGTATAAACAGGGATAGAGCTGCAGGAAAATGATACTGCCGTGTGGAGACAAAATGATTGTGTCCCACATACTAAGTACCCCACATAGTAATAATGCACACTACCGTGCCCTTTACCTAGTAAAATGCTCTCTTTGTGCCCTCTAGATCAGGGGTGGACAATTAATTTTCCCATGGGGCCGCATGAGAAATTGGGATTGGTTTAGAGGGCCGGACTAACATAATTAACTCCGTTCTACCCAATATACTACATTACTACACCCCCTCCATATAGTACACCTGTAATATGCAACATCACTACACCCCCATATACTACACCCCCATATAATACACCTGTAATATACTACACCTCCATATAGTACACCTGTAATATACTACATCCCCATATAGTACACCTGTAATATACTACACCCCCATATAGTACACCTGTAATATACTACACCCCCATATAGTACACCTGTAATATACTACACCTCCATATACTACACCTCCATATAGTACACCTGTAATATACTACACCCCCATATAGTACACCTGTAATATACTACACCCCCATATAGTACACCTGTAATATACTACACCTCCATATACTACACCTCCATATAGTACACCTGTAATATACTACACCTCCATATACTACACCTCCATATAGTACACCTGTAATATACTACACCTCCATATAGTATACCTGTAATATACTACTCGCCCATATAGTACACCTGTAATATACTACACCTCCATATAATACACTTTTAATATACTACACCTCCATATAGTACACCTGTAATATACTACACCTCCATATAGTACACCTATAATATACTACACCTCCATATAGTACACCTGTAATATACTACACCTCCATATAGTACACCTGTAATATACTACACCTCCATATAGTACACCTGTAATATACTACAACTCCATATAGTACACCTGTAATATACTACACCTCCATATAGTACACCTGTAATATACTACACCTCCATATAGTACACCTGTAATATACTACACGCCCATATAGTACACCTGTAATATACTACACGCCCATATAGTACACCTGTAATATACTACACCTCCATATAATACACTTGTAATATACTACACCTCCATATAGTACACATGTAATATACTACACCTCCATATAGTACACCTGTAATATACTACACCTCCATATAGTACACCTGTAATATACTACACCTCCATATAGTACACCTGTAATATACTACACCTCCATATAGTACACCTGTAATATACTACACCTCCATATAGTACACCTGTAATATACTACACCCCTCATGTACTACACCTGTAATATAAAACACCTCCATATAGTACACCTGTAATATACTACATCACTATATACAACACCCCCATATACTACACCTGTAATAAAACTACATCACTACACCCCATGTACTACACCACTATATACTACACCACTATATACACAACAGCATATACTACACCTGTAAAACTACACCACTACACCCCCAGTATTAGTCACCAGTCTCCCCCCTCCCCCATTGTCCCCTCCTCAGCTTATTAGTCACTACTTACCTGTCCCTTGTTATTGTCCCCATCCTCAGGCACCTCCGTACAGGCCCTCCGCTGAGCTGCTACGGGCCCTGGCTGCGGTGATGCTCTTCTCCGAGGGGCCCCCGCCGCTGCTTCTCTCTGTGAAGGTCCCCGCTGTGACGCTCTTCTCCTGCTGGCTGGGTGGGAACTTTTGAAATTACACACGCGCGCAGTACTGATAACATCACAGCGCGCGCGTGTGTCACAGGGAAAGTGCCGGCAGGGAACAGAGGAGAGATTCCTGAGTTCCGCTGCCTGCACTGACTGTGCGGACCTGCAGGATCTCTCCCTGCCCGGCACGCTGCAGCCCGGCTCCACTGCACCGGCTGAAGACGGGCGGGCCGGTCACAGAGAGTAGGCGGGTCGGATGTGGCCCACGGGCCGCCCCTTGCCCAGGTCTGCTCTAGATAGTTAAATTTAATGAGTGCACTAGAAGGTAACGGTGCTCACATTTTCCCCATAATGCCTCCTGTGTGCCTCTTTGACGGTTACAAAACCCTGAGTGCCCGTATTATGAAAAAATACCTTTCAAGTGCCCACTTGAATATGTCCTGAGTGCCCCTAAATAGTAATAATGTCATGTGTGTGTCACCTTTGCAAATAATAATGGCCTGAGTGCTCAACAAAACGAATAATGATTCCTTAATCCCCACATATATTAAAATGCCCCATATTCACCAAGTATAGTAATAATGCAACATGAATATTTTCAAATACAGTGGAACCTTGGTTTATGAGAACAATCCGTTCTGGGAGTGTGCTTGTAAACCAAGTTACTCATCTAGCAAAGCAAAATTTCCCATAGGAAATAATGCAAGCTCAGACAATTCATTCCACAACTTGTTCAATGTCCCATCCTGGTCCCCTATTGTGCCATTCCACACATGCACAAACACACACAAACACACATATATTAAGCTCACCTTACCTTCCGTTCCAGTGCCAGACTCCTGGTTCTTGTAGTTCGTCAACAGGATGTGTATCGGGTAACCATCGTGACCGATGCCGGAGCTTCCACTGCCAGAGCGCTGACGTCAAAGGCAGGAGCCGCTTGCCTTTGATTGGCCAGCGCGCTGCCTTTGAGTAGCGTCTGACAGCGGCAGTTCCTCCATCGTCGCAATGGTTACCCGATACACAGCCTGTACCGGCAAACTACAAGAATCATGAGGCTGGCGATGGAACGGAAGGTAAGGTGAGCAATATATGTGTGAGAGTGTGCGTGTTTGTGTGTGTTTGTGTTTGTTTGTGTGTGTTTGTGAGTGTTTGTCTGTGTTTGTGCGTGTTTGTGCAGACTGCAAGAGCGGGTCAGAGTGCGGTTAAAGTACGGAACCGGACGTGTGTGCGGTGAGTATTTACTCGTAGAGCAAAGCTTTCTCGTAAACTGAGTTACAAATTTACAGCAAGCTTTTCTCATATAGCAAAATACTCGTACACCAAGTTACTCGTAAACCGAGGTTCCACTGTACGTGAATAATGTCCCAAGTCCTGTACATAGTACTTATAATGTCCACTAATCCCCTCCCTATATACATTAATAATGCCCTGCGTCCCCCCCAGTATATAGCAATGATGGCACCAGAGTCTTCCTTAATTCAGTAATAATGGCCCCTGTGACTTTCCACATTCAGTAATAATGTCCCCTGAGTTTCCCAAGAAAAATAGGATAGTGGTGAATATAAAAAATAATGCATGTATATATACAAAGGGTCATACACAGAAATCAAGCGGTTCCACAGCAAAGTCGTAATTTTTCCTCTCCTCAAATATTCAGCTGAGTAGATAGGGTTACTTATGCACGATCACAAATGGGCTTTCCTCCCAACTATGAAAGACAATGAAAGGCTTCTGATGGGCTGCAGTAGTTACAATGACGAGCACTCAGAAGCCAATGTAAAAGAGTAGCACCGACTACTACTAGTCTCGAGGGCGTTGGTTCCCTTATCTAGTCGGCCCACATAGCATGGTAGCATGCCCCTGTGGGGGTACCAACATGCTAATGAATGCGCAGTGATGCCGCACATATTTCAGTCTTCATGGCGGCTGGTGGAGGATGGCTGCGCTCTGCGCATGATCTGGAGTACCCGGGACTTCCGATCTTGCACACTAAACTGATGCCGGGTGTAAGCTGCCTGGCTTCAGTGAGCTACAGTGTACATGATCGGAAGTGCTGAGGTCTCCGGATCATGCCTAGTGCGAATCCATCCTCCGCCTGCTGCCATTAACAATGAGGTATGTGCATGTAGCTGCGCCTTTATTAGCATGTTAGTATGCCCACAGGGGCATGCTTCCATGCCATGTGGTCCGATTAGCTAAGGGAACAAATGCCCTCGGGACTAGTCCCTGCGCTCGTTAGCATATAATATACGATCTGTAGAAATACTTTTCCTAAAGATCTGTTTATTTATGCTAGTGTATACAGGGACGGTTAGGCAGGAATCACTAAATATGCACCCAGAACTGCTCGTGGTTCTAAGTGCATATTGCACCTGACAGGTTCCCTTTAAAAAAAAAAAACAGTATGCATGGGATTCTATGGCATCACTAGTTAAAAACGTTTTCTTAGACGTTTCTGGCTACAGGAGCCCTTAGTCATAGCATAACAAAACTATTTAAAAGCGCCATCTTTAAGCACTAAAGGACCCATCACAATGGATTACAAATGTGACCAATGAGACACCATGTTCTATTTCAATATCCTATTGACTATAAATTCCCCCATATATTAACATATTAGCACAAATGCATTGCACAACAAATATCAATAGTAGTGAGGGGAGAACTCGAACTGTAAAGTTCTAGGTCCATAACTGACAACTAGTGTCCTTGCATGGACCCCGAAAGCAGGCTTCTCAGGGAAGTTAATGTTAATGTTTGGGTTTGGTGGGCAAATTAAAATATACGGTTTTATAAAAAAGGAAGCAATATGGGGTTTAAAGCAAGACAATTATAATGCAGCTGTCACACTGCTTCCGGGTCTGCATATTAAACCATATGAATTTTCACTATGAGAGCCCCATTTCTACTAGTGGAAGTAAAACGAAATATACACAAAACACAAAGAAAACTCCTTTATTAAAAAAACAAAAAAAAAACACACCCTCTTTCTCCAATTTATTAACCCTTCAAACACCCCAGTATGCATGGGATTCTATGGCATCACTAGTTAAAAACTTTTTCTTAGACGTTTCTGGCTACAAGAGCCCTTAGTCATAGCATAACAAAACTATTTAAAAGCGCCATCTTTAAGCACTAAAGGACCCATCACAATGGATTACATATGTGACCAATGAGACACCATGTTCTATTTCAATATCCTATTGACTATAAATTCCCCCATATATTAACATATTAGCACAAATGCATTGCACAACAAATATCAATAGTAGTGAGGGGAGAACTCGAACTGTAAAGTTCTAGGTCCATAACTGACAACTAGTGTCCTTGCATGGACCCCGAAAGCAGGCTTCTCAGGGAAGTTAATGTTAATGTTTGGGTTTGGTGGGCAAATTAAAATATATGTTTTTATAAAAAAGGAAGCAATATGGGGTTTAAAGCAAGACAATTATAATGCAGCTGTCACACTGCTTCCGGGTCTGCATATTAAACCATATGAATTTTCACTATGAGAGCCCCATTTCTACTAGTGGAAGTAAAATGAAATATACACAAAACACAAAGAAAACTCCTTTATTAAAAAAAAACAAAAAAAAAACACACCCTCTTTCTCCAATTTATTAACCCTTCAAACACCCCTGCAGGTCCATACCATGATGTCAAAAGGCGATACTGACTATGCGCTGTCACATTAGAAAACCGATCACTGCGGCCGGTGGGACACACTGACTGAGCCACAGCTGTGAGAGTGGTGACATCATTGAGTTCACCTTAGGTCACAACTGTATGCTCCCATGTATCCCAGTTGTGACCTCAGGTGAACTCACCTGAGGTGAATTCATTTAAATCACTCAGGTGAACTCCTAGAAACTCACCTGAGGTGAACTCAGTGAACTCAATGTTGGAATACAGGCTTAGGCTATGTGCGCACGTGGAATTTTTGGTTGCAGAAATTTATGCACTAAATCTGCATCTCATGGCAGGGAAAAACGTACGTTTTTCCAATGCATTTTTAATACATTTTCGGAGCAGTTTTAATGTATTTTTTGCATGCTTTTTCCCATGCGTTTTTCTGCAGGCGTACACCAAAACATAGTCGACTACGTTTTGGTGTCCGCCTGCAGAAAACGTATGTGCCCGAAATTGGTACAAAACAGAGCACACGCTAACGTACAGTAGTCTGCTCCCTTACAGTCAATGTACCTGTCTGCGCATGCGTCCGAAACACACTTTACGGGGTGGGGGAGGGGCAGTTTGGTTGGATGCCCCGACGGAACCACAAAACGTAAGGCAAAATGCAGTGTGAAAGTAGCCTTAGGGGTACTTCACACGCTACGACATCGCTAGCGATTGCTAGCGATGTCAAGCACGATAGCTCCCGCCTCCGTCGCTCGTGCGACATTTGGTGCTCGCTGCCATAGCGAACATTATCGCTATGGCAGCATCACACGCACATACCTGGTCAGCAACGTCGCTGTGACCGCCGAACAATCCCTCCCTCAAGAGGGAGGTGCGTTTGGCGTCATAGCGACGTCACTGCGGCATCACTAAGCGGCCGGCCAATAGAAGCAGAGGTACGGAGATGAGCGGGACGTAACATCCCGTCCACCTCCTTCCTTCTACATTGCCGGTAGACTCAGGTAAGGAGATGTTCGTCGCTCCCGCGGTGTCACACATAGCGATTTGTGATGCCGCAGGAATGACGAACAACATCGTACCGGTGGCAGCAGCGAAATTAAGGAAATGAACGACGTTTCAACGATCACCGTTTTGGAACGATTTTGCGATTGTTGATCGTCGCTCATTAGTGTTACACGCTGTGATGTCGCTACCGGCACCGGATGTGCGTCACTAACGACGTGACCCCGATGATATATCGGTAGCGATGTCGCAGCGTGTAAAGTACCCCTTAGAGTTGTGAGCTATTTACATAAGCAAGGATGGTTGACCTTAGGGAGATCAACACCGCAGAGACACCATCACGTGTTTCTCAACGCACTGATTCTAGAGCAATGCCCCCTGGGAAATATTCAAAACAAGAAAGCCTGCGGAGACACCAACCAACCGTCCGCATCTCCAACACAGCGCCGATACCGAGGGGAATATTGAATGAAGCTTAGATGGAAATTGGTACCATCTCGTTAAAATTTTAAAGTTTTTCTACTGTGCAGAGCATGTAGCTGACAATTTATGTGTAAATAAAAAGCACTTTTCCCATTCAACCGATGAAATATGTTGTTTCAACTCACCTTCCCAAGCCAACTGGTAGCCTCGTTTACCTGAGACCCCAACTCCATTAAGAATACTGTACAGCAGGGAAACCGGACGTTCAGGCTGGACCCCCTTCACAAACAGGTCTTCAAAGGTACTACAGGTATCTTGAACCCGGCCATTGGACCCCAGCGCGGAGACAAAGGCCTGCAGCTGGAAAAACTCCAACCATTTCATTCCTCTGCCTGGGCACTGAGTTTGAAATACTTGAAAGGTAGGTAACTTACCATCAATCAGAATGTTCCCCAATCGGATATCTTCCTCTGCCCTCCATCCAAAAAAGCCTCTTTGTTTGTATCCTGGGTGGAATGATGGTGTGGAGAATAAGGCTATGTGCGCACGTTGCGTATTTTTCAGTGCAGAAAAAAACGCAACCTCTGGCAGAGGGAGCAATTGTAAACAATGCGTCTTAGTAAAAAAACGCATCTAAAACGCATGCGTTTTCCATGCGTTTTCCATGCGTTTGTTTAGGCACCTTTTCCAACACACTGTTCAATAAAGTTTGTTGAAAACAGACCTTGGGGAAAAAAAAACCTGTGATGTCATTTCCTTCTTCTCCACATTCTCTGCATTCTCCATTGTGGAAACAGTGTGATCTTGGCTGAAAAAATGCCGCACCCCACAGGGCAGATACGTCTACGCAGGGCACAACGAAGTCGGCTGCTCATTATTCTACTGTTATTACTTCGCCGTCGTAGACGCCAGGTAATTTTTTCCCCAAATTTGATCATGTTTATGTTTTGGGTGTTGTGCTCTATTAACCAATACAATATGTTGTAGGCGATGACAAAAAAGATGTGGGTGCATCCTCTTGTCATGGCACGTGAGGAGAAAGGCCATTTTGCCTCACTGTACAGAGATTTAAGGCGGTGAGCAAAACCTACTTTTTTTATGTTGCTACATATGTATATGTGTATGTTATACCATATTTCTATATGCATCTCTGGTTGTTTTTTTTTTTTTTTTTTTTTTTTTTAAATAGTTATCCAGACAAATTCATGTCTTTTTGTCGGCTCCCCATCAACTCTTTTGATCATCTACTAGCAATTGTCAAAACGGACCTAACATACAAGGACACTGTGATGCGAAGGTCTATCTCAGCTGAGGAAAGGCTGCTCATCACCTTGCGGTAAGTTGTAACGTAATATATACCAATCAATGTTTTTGTTTTTTTGTGTGTCTGCTACAGGAATCTGCACCCTTTCATGATGAATCTCGACATTTTGGCCACACTCCTCATGTGACACTGGGAATTACATAGATTTTGTTTTGCTGGAAAATGTTCATGTTGCACGTAATTTAATTTCTCTAAAAACATGGCAACGTTAAAGTCAATATAGCGGTTACACAATGCAGCCAGAACTTGAGGACAATGCACAGCCAACACCTTTATATGTAATGTCGTCTTGTCACAACGCATCCAGTAACGCTCTAGCGATCACACCAGCGATTTGACCTTGTCATGATCGCTGCTGCGTCGCAACATGGTCGCTGGTGAGCTGTCAATCAGGCAGATCTCACCAGCGACCATTGACCAGCACCCAGCCAGCAGCGATGCGTGTCAGCTATGCTGTGGTTGGTAACTTCGGTAAATATTGGGTCACCAAGCGCTTGGTTAACCGATATTTACCTTACTTACCAGCACACACCGCCTAGCGCTGGCTCCCTGCACACCTAGCCAGAGTACACATCGGGTTAATAAGCAAACCGCTTTGCTTATTTACCCGATGTGTACTCCAGCGATGCGTGCAGTGAGCCGGCACTGGCAACGTGAGAGCGGCAGAAGATATTAACTAAGGTAAATATCAGATAACCAGGCTGGTTCACCGATAGTTACCTTGGTTACCAGCGTCCGCCGAGGCCGGCTCACTGCACAATCAGATTGTTTCTATCTCGCTGTCGCACACAGCGATGTGTGGTTCACATCGGGAGAGCAACAACTAAAAAATTAAGCCGAGCTGTGTGTAACGAGCAGCGTTCTCACAGCAGGGGCCAGATCGCTGCCCAGTGTCACACACAGCGAGATCGCTAATGAGGTCACTGCTGCGCATTGGTTTAATTAAATTGCAATGTATGTAAATTTTGAAAAAAGTCCCAAACTGGTTTTCATTTCATTTTCTTTTCTTTTCCAGATTTCTGGCCACTGGAGAGAGTTTTGCATCCCTGCATCTTCAATTTCGGGTTGGTAAATCAACCATTTCCGAAATTGTGAGGTGCACATTATTATTATTATTATTATTTATTATTATAGCGCCATTTATTCCATGGCGCTTTACAAGTGAAAGAGGGTATACGTACAACAATCATTAACAGTACAAGACAGACTGGTATAGGAGGAGAGAGGACCCTGCCCGCGAGGGCTCACAGTCTACAGGGAATGGGTGATGGTACAATAGGTGAGGACAGAGCTGGTTGCGCAGTGGTCTACTGGGCTGAGGGCTATTGTAGGTTGTAGGCTTGTTGGAAGAGGTGGGTCTTGAGGTTCCTCTTGAAGCTTTCCACGGTAGGGGAGAGTCTGATGTGCTGAGGTAGAGCGTTCCAGAGTATGGGGGATGCACGGGAGAAATCTTGTACACGATTGTGGGAAGAGGAGATAAGAGAGGAGCAGAGAAGGAGATCTTGTGAGGATCTAAGGTTGCGTGCAGGTAGGTACTGGGAGACTAGGTCACAGATGTAGGGAGGAGACAGGTTGTGCATGGCTTTGTATGTCATGGTTAATGTTTTGAACTGGAGTCGTTGGGCGATGGGAAGCCAGTGAAGGGATTGGCAGAGTGGCGAGGCTGGGGAGTAGCGAGGGGAGAGGTGGATTAAGCGGGCTGCAGAGTTTAGGATAGATTGGAGGGGTGCAAGAGTGTTGGAAGGGAGGCCAGAGAGCAGGAGGTTGCAGTAGTCGAGGCGGGAGATGATGAGGGCATGCACTAATGTTTTTGCAGATTCTTGGTTAAGAAAAGCACGAATCCGGGAGATATTTTTGAGTTGTAATCGGCATGAGGTGAAGAGGGCTTGGATGTGTGGCTTGAAGGATAGAGCAGAGTCGAGGGTCACTCCAAGGCAACGAGCTTGTGAGACTGGGGTGAGTGAGCAACCATCAAGTTTGATGGAAAGGCTTGTTGGAGGAGATGAGTGAGGAGGAGGAAAGACAATGAACTCTGTTTTGTCCATGTTAAGTTTTAGGAATCGTGCAGAGAAGAAGGATGAAATAGCAGACAAACATTGTGGTATTTTGGTTAGTAGAGAGGTAATGTCAGGTCCAGAGAGGTAGATCTGTGTGTCATCGGCATAGAGATGATACTGGAAGCCGTGGGACTCTATGAGCTGTCCCAAGCCGAAGGTGTAGATGGAGAACAGCAGGGGTCCAAGAACTGAGCCTTGAGGGACACCGACAGATAGGGGGCGAGATGAGGAAGTGGTGTGAGAATGGGAGACGCTGAAAGTTCGGTCGGTTAAGTATGAGGAGATCCAAGATAGGGCCAAGTCTGTGATGCCCAGAGATGAGAGAATCTGTAGTAGGAGGGAATGGTCTACTGTGTCGAAGGCAGAAGACAGGTCCAGGAGGAGGAGGATAGAGTAGTGTCGCTTGGCTTTGGCAGTTAGTAGATCATTGGTGACTTTGGTTAGGGCAGTTTCGGTAGAATGATGTGGTCGGAAGCCAGATTGAAGCCGGTCAAAGAGGGAGCAGGAGGAGAGGTATGAGGACAATTCAAGATGGACATGCTGTTCCAGTAGTTTTGAGGCGTAGGGGAGAAGGGATATGGGGCGATAGTTTGACACAGAGGATGGGTCAAGGGAGGGCTTTTTGAGGATGGGTGTAATAGAGGCATGTTTAAAGCATGAAGGGAATACACCACTTGCTAGTGATAGGTTGAAGAGATGGGTTAGGGCTGGGATGAGGACTGCGGTGATGTTGGGGATGAGGTGCGATGGGAGCGGGTCCAGTGCACAGGTGGTTAGATGTGATCTTGAGAGTAGAGTGGAGAGATTGTTTTCTGTCATGGTGGAGAAGCTGGATTTGGAGGAAGAGGGATGAGTAGCTATGATGAGGGGCTGTGGTGATTGTGGGCCAAAGCTTGCTCTGATGTTGTCAATCTTCCGCTTGAAGAAAGAGGCAAAGTCTTCAGCTGAGATGAGAGGAGAGGGAGGTGGTGCCGGAGGACGGAGGAGAGAATTGAAAGTGTTGAATAGCTGCAACGTGATCTGGCAGAAGTTGCAGCCCATAGTGATGCCTTCCCCAACCGAGGAGACTTGGCTGCAGGTTGCGGCAGGCTTTAAGACTGTGGCCAACTTCCCCAACTGCATAGGTGCCGTCGATGGCAAACATGTAAGAGTGCAGAAGCCACCGCGATCAGGATCCAATTTTTTTAATTACAAAAAATATTTTTCTGTGGTCCTCATGGCGGTGGCGGATGCCTATTGCAACTTTGTGGCCATCGATGTTGGTGCTTATGGCAGTACGGGGGATTCTCGGGTGTTGAGAACATCACAGATTGGTCTGCAAATTCTTCAAGATTGCGTAACGCTCCCAGCCCCACAACCTTTGCCGGGCTCCACAGATCCAGTCCCCTTTGTGATGGTATCGGATGAGGCCTTCCCTTTACGAACAAACCTGCTGCGCCCATACCCACGGAGGGGACTGGATAACCGGCGTAGGATTTTTAACTATCGGCTGAGTCGTGCACGTAGATATGTGGAGTGCACCTTTGGAATCATGAGTAGTCAGTGGAGGATCTTTCACACAGCCATCCAGTTAAAACCAAACACGGTTGATGCTGTCATAAAAGCGTGCTGTGCTCTCCACAATTTTGCTCGTCAGTACACCAGTGATGTAGTTGAAGAAGCACAGGCACGAAGCTTTATGCCAGTATTGACCGTTTCTGGTCGGCCTAGTAATTCTGGTGTCTCTGTGAGAGAGACCTTCACTGACTACTTTATGAGTTCGGAAGGTGCCGTGCACTGGCAATACTCCAGTGTCGGTGTTGAGCAGCCAGACCAGCAGAGAAGACAGGACCCCGAATGAAAGAAAATATGTTGAAGATTTTTTTTCACGCTCAATGGAACGCACATCTTGTCACCCCTAATTAATACCTCAAATGCAACATGTTTATATTATGTTTATGTTATGTGAAATAAATATGTGTTAAATGAAAAATGATGTAATTATTTACTGTGTCACAATTTGGATGAAACAAAATAAGAAGTTAACACACACACACAAAGTCAAAACTGTTTTTCAAAATTTATTTAACCAAAAAGATTCAATTGAAAACTAGTATTTTTTTATTTTACAGTGTTCTTAACATGACAGTGTAAAAATAAACATACACATTTTTTTAGATTTTTTTTTCAAACATTAAATAATTCTTTCGGATAGGACCCTTTATTTTTTATTTACAGTCTAAACATAGCTGTTAAGCATCAAATTTTTGGGGGAATTTTAATTTACAGATTAAAAAAGTCTTCCGAATAAAGGTTGGTCATGGCTTCCAAGCTTTGTGATGGTCCAGTAATTTGAGGGGTATTTGGTTCTATGTTTTTTGGGGGAACCTCACGCCTTAATTGGGATTGATAATATGGGGTGCCAGGTCTCACCCCAAATGCGGTAGGAAAGTCTGGGTAGGGGGAGGGACGAACAAAGGAATAAGGGGCAGGTGGTGTTGGAATGGTGGCACTAGAAGGTGTGAAGGTGGCACTTGTTGTAGTTGATGCTACATTTGGTGTTTTTGCCTGTTTACGTAGAAAAATATTTTCAATGGCACAGGCAAGCTCACCTCCTGTTGGGAAGGGCACATCTTCCTCAAAGCCAGCTAACAGTGAACAAATGGCCGTCATGCATGTAGATTGTTTGCAACGATTATTTATGAGACGCAATCGATTCGCAACGCTTGCCCCAAAATTATCTAAGTGATCCTGCTGTGCCGTACTTTTTAGCATAGCCAAAGTTTCATTTTCTAGGGGATCAGTACTTGGCTCTCCTTGTTTTCTGTTTTTTGGGGGGTTTTTTTTCCCTCTTTGACTTTGTTGATGGATCCCAGACACTGAAGTTGCCGCTGCCACCGACGAACCGCCTGTACTGGGATGTTGCTGTTCTGTTGCCGCCATGTTTGACTCCTCAGACGCCTGGCTGGAGATGTCTTGTGGTGGTTGTTGTAACACCAGCTCTTCACTGTCCATAGTACTTTCTTGTGTCGGCTCCTGTGGAGGATCTATATTTCCTTCGGTCCTGTGAATACATAAAATAGTTCATTTAGAGAATTTATAATATTAACACATTCGTAAATAAGATGGGTAACATTGGTTGATTTTTGTGCAAGAATTTTGTAAACTTACGGACGTAAGACTCGGCTTGTCTGGAGAAACTGCAGCTCATCATAGAACGGAAATTTAAATTTCGAAGGCGAAGATCCACTCCGGTTGGCCTCGGTTTGGAACCGATTGTACCGGTCCTTCACTGACCGCCATCTTTTCCGTATATCTTTTTCTGTCACAAATAAAAATAAAAAATTGAAAATCTGGAAGACAGAGTATAAAATATTTAGGTAGACAGTACGACGCATCAATTAACATTACCAATTTGATTCTGCAGAGCAGCATCAGCCTCATGCCACCGAGGGAAAAGTTCACGGCAGATAATTAACCAGCTGTTTTCCCGCTTTTGTTTATGGCTATATTCTGGACTGGATGGGTCCCATAAGCAGGGGAACGTCTCCACCTTGAAACACAAAAGAGCAGTAAAAACCATGTTCCGGTAAAAAAAAAAAAAAATTTGTACAGATAAATGTATGGATACATGGAAAAATAGAACAAATATATAGAAAGAAGGATACATGGAAATATAGAACAAACACATAGAAAGAAGGATACATGGAAATATAGAACAAACACATAGAAAGAAGGATACATGGAAATATAGAACAAACACATAGAAAGAAGGATACATGGAAATATAGAACAAACACATAGAAAGAAGGATACATGGAAATATAGAACAAACACATAGAAAGAATGATACATGGAAATATAGAACAAACATATAGAAAGAAGGATACATGGAAATATAGAACAAACACATAGAAAGAAGGATACATGGAAATATAGAACAAACACATAGAAAGAAGGATACATGGAAATATAGAACAAACACATAGAAAGAAGGATACATGGAAAGATAGAACAAACATATAGAAAGAAGGATACATGGAAATATAGAACAAACACATAGAAAGAAGGATACATGGAAATATAGAACAAACATAGAAAGAAGGATACATGGAAATATAGAACAAACACATAGAAAGAAGGATACATGGAAATATAGAACAAACACATAGAAAGAAGGATACATGGAAATATAGAACAAACACATAGAAAGAAGGATACATGGAAATATAGAACAAACATATAGAAAGAAGGATACATGGAAATATAGAACAAACATATAGAAAGAAGGATACATGGAAATATAGAACAAATATATAGAAAGAAGGATACATGGAAATATAGAACAAATATATAGAAAGAAGGATACATGGAAATATAGAACAAATATATAGAAAGAAGGATACATGGAAATATAGAACAAACACATAGAAAGAAGGATACATGGAAATATAGAACAAACACATAGAAAGAAGGATACATGGAAATATAGAACAAACACATAGAAAGAAGGATACATGGAAATATAGAACAAACACATAGAAAGAAGGATACATGGAAAGATAGAACAAACACATAGAAAGAAGGATACATGGAAAGATAGAACAAACATATAGAAAGAAGGATACATGGAAATATAGAACAAACATATAGAAAGAAGGATACATGGAAATATAGAACAAATATATAGAAAGAAGGATACATGGAAATATAGAACAAATATATAGAAAGAAGGATACATGGAAATATAGAACAAACACATAGAAAGAAGGATACATGGAAATATAGAACAAACACATAGAAAGAAGGATACATGGAAATATAGAACAAACATATAGAAAGAAGGATCCATGGAAATATAGAACAAATATATAGAAAGAAGGATACATGGAAATATGGAACAAATATATAGAAAGAAGGATACATGGAAATATAGAACAAACAGATAGAAAGAAGGATCCATGGAAATATAGAACAAACATATAGAAAGAAGGATCCATGGAAATATAGAACAAACATATAGAAAGAAGGATCCATGGAAATATAGAACAAACATATAGAAAGAAGGATACATGGAAATATAGAACAAACACATAGAAAGAAGGATACATGGAAAGATAGAACAAACATATAGAAAGAAGGCTACATGGAAAGATAGAAAATAAAAGAAAGAAGCGATAGATAAGATTACAAACTTTATTTTCATTTTTTACATTTTATCACACCTAGCTGGGGAGACTGGGATTACTTGAGGACATTTCCCACAGCTGGGGTGACGTCACCTCAGCTCATGAAGAAATCTATCATTCAAGCAGGAGTGGACGGGGGAGCAGGAGCGGATGGGACATGAACACTGGACGGGTCAGCACAACGGGCCGGACAGCACCACAGCACCGGACAGCACCAGGTGGGCCGCATTACGGGACGGGTCCGGGACGGGGCCGCATTACGGGACGGGTCCGGGACGGGGCCGCATTACGGGACGGGTCCGGGACGGGGCCGCATTACGGGACGGGGCCGCATTACGGGACGGGGCCGCATTACGGGACGGGGCCGCATTAGGGGACGGGGCCGCATTACGGGACGGGTCCGGGACGGGGCCGCATTACGGGACGGGGCCGCATTACGGGACGGGTCCGGGACGGGGCCGCATTAGGGGACGGGGCCGCATTACGGGACGGGTCAGGAACAGATCACAGGGGCTAAACTACGGGACGGGCCAGGAACAGATCACAGGGGCTAAACTACAGGACGGGCCAGGAACAGATCACAGGGGCTAAACTACGGGACGGGCCAGGAACAGATCACAGGGGCTAAACTACGGGACGGGACAGGAACAGATCACAGGGGCTAAACTACGGGACGGGACAGGAACAGATCACAGGGGCTAAACTACGGGACGGGCCAGGAACAGATCACAGGGGCTAAACTACGGGACGGGCAAGGAACAGATCACAGGGGCTAAACTACGGGACGGGCAAGGAACAGATCACAGGGGCTAAACTACGGGACGGGCAAGGAACAGATCACAGGGGCTAAACTACGGGACGGGCAAGGAACAGATCACAGGGGCTAAACTACGGGACGGGCCAGGAACAGATCACAGGGGCTAAACTACGGGACGGGCAAGGAACAGATCACAGGGGCTAAACTACGGGACGGGCAAGGAACAGATCACAGGGGCTAAACTACGGGACGGGCAAGGAACAGATCACAGGGGCTAAACTACGGGATGGGCCAGGACCAGGTCACGGGGGCTAAACTATTGGGACAAAAAAATAAAACATTGACTATACTCACCAGGCTGATCATCTTCGGCACATCGATTTTTAAACGATTATACCACGCCATGGTATATGCTCCAAATAACTGCTCCGAACCTGTGTAGGGGGAAAAAAAAAGCACGCCCGCCTCTCTCCAAAATACAGGAAAGATGACTGTACTTTGCCAGGATGTGAGGTCAACAGGAAACCAACCTCTTGACCTCACTTCCAGGGCAAACTGCATGCGTTCAGTATCATTCAGAGCGCAACAAAAATACAGTGCAAGCGCACAGCGATGCATTTTCGTTGCGCTTTGAACAACCTCATTCATTTCAATGGGACCAAAGCGCACCAAAGAAGTGACATGTTGCTTTTTTAAACGCAGCGATTCGGATGTAAATTTCTGCATGCAAATCGCTGCGTTCAAAAAAGCAACGTGCGCACTGCCCCTGCACAATCTCCATAGATTGTGCAGGGGACGCAGGACGCATGCAGTTACGCTGCGCTACAAAGCGCAGCGTAACTGCATGTATTTACGCAACGTACGCACATAGCCTAAAGGTGTGAGGGGACCGATGGGTTGTGAGGGAGATATTTTATTGGATATTGTTTACCAAACCCTAAGTGTATCTTTGGTGAATTCTGAGTACGGTCCCACTTCCGGGAGGTCAGTCAAGGGTAGCCATGGGAGGTGTCTAAGTGGTGTCTCCAATCCCTCCTGCTCCACATGTATCCACTGCTTAGAGTCCTTATTAAAATGCCAGTCCACCAGACGAGTTAAAGCCGCGGCTTCCAGATGGCCCCTAAAATTGGGAAGACTAGCTTCACCACATGACTTAGGAAGGGTCAGGGTGCGAAGGTTAATCCTAGGCTTCAGCCTACCCCACACAAACTGAATGGTGGCAGATTGAAGATTACGGAAAAAACTGGTGGGAGGGGAAATGGGGATAGTCTGAAAATAATATAGGAAGCGTGGCAGGATGTCCATTTTTATGACGTTCATCCTGCCCATCCATGATAATTTCAGCCCACCGTATAATTTGAAGTTCTTGATTGTACTTTCCAGCAGTGGTAAGTGGTTGAGCGTATAGAGCTTGGAGATATCTGCCGGTATATTTATGCCCAGATATTTGATAGCTGAAGGCCGCCATTTAAATGGAAAGTTCATCATTGCCCTTGTAACTATATCTTGGCGCAGGGAGATATTTAATGCTTCGGACTTTGTAAGGTTAACCTTGAAGTTACTAAGGAGGCCGAATCTTTCAAACTCTTTCATTATAGCTGGGCACGAAATATGGGGTTGGGAGACGTATAATAGCAAATCGTCTGCGTATAATGTAATTTTATGGTGTATCTTACCGACCTGAAGCCCTTTAATGTCTATATTTACCCTAAGTGCATTGGCTAAGTGTTCCATGACTACTACGTATAAAAGAGGGGATACGGGGCAACCTTGTCTGGTCCCATTTCTTACTGCGATGGAGGAGGATAATGCTCCATTGATCCTGACCTTGGCTGATGGGTTGTCATACAACGCACTAATCTTCTGTAAAAATCGGGGTCCCAAACCCAATTGCTTCAAAGCCGCCCTCAAAACGCCCCAATGGACCCTATCAAAGGCCTTCTCAGCATCGATACTCAGAAGGCCCATTGGGATCGATTCATTCTGAAGTCTGCTTTACATGTTGCAATTTCGCATACGATTTCGTATGCGATTTGCAACGGCCCCATCGTATGTGTGGCACGTTCAATTTGTTGAACGTGCCGCACATACGAGTAACCCCCGTCACACGTACTTACCCGTCCATACGACCTCGCTGTGGGCGGCGAACGTCCACTTCCTGGAGTGGGAGGGATGTTCGGCGTCACAGCGACGTCACACGGCAGCCAGCCAATAGAAGCGGAGGGGCAGAGCTAAGCGGGACGTAAACATCCCGCCCACCTCCTTCCTTCCGCATTGTGGGCCGGGAGCCGCAGGACGCTGGTGAGATCTGTTCATCGTTCCCGGGGTGTCACACACTGCAATGTGTGCTACCCCGGGTACGATGAACAACCTAACGTACAATTCTAGAGACAGGTACGATGTGTATGCGATGAACGTTTTAACGTTCAATCGCAATCGCATATACCTGTCACACACTGCAATGTATTTACAATGCCGGATGTGCGTCACTTACGACGTGACCCCGCCGACACATTGTAAGATACATTGCAGCGTGTAAAGCGGACTTTAGCCCTAGCAATAAGGGATAGGGTTTTGATCATATTATCTCTTGCCTCACGACCCTTAACAAACCCTACCTGGTCCGAGTTGATAACAGAGGGCAAAAAGGGGGTCAGTCTGTCAGCTAGTATCTTGGAGTAAAGCTTAAGATCTATGTTCAATAAAGATATAGGTCTGTAGTTCGTGGCTAGTAAGGGATCCTTTACCGGCTTAGGGATCACACTAATATGTGCCTCCAAAGATTGTGGTGATAACCGTGTCTCGTCATCGATTAAGTTGAACGTTTTGGTCATAATCGGGGCTAATTGGTCTTTGAATATTTTATAAAAGGCCGGAGTAAACCCGTCCGGACCCGGGGACTTTCCTGAGGGGGTAGTCTGTATTGCATTGCAAATTTCAGATTCCAGAATATCTCCCTCTAAAGCCTGAACAACAAGATTATCTAGGGGGGGGTAAGGCCATCTCCTGAACATAACTCTCAATTTTCCCTGCCAAAACCTCGGGCTGTAATTCCGTGTACTGCCCTTTGATATTATACAGGTCTTCATAATAAGACCGGAAGACTTCCAATATTTCTGTCGGGTCATAAGATTTTTTGTTGCCTCTAGTGGTAATACAGGGAATGTAAGAAGTGTTGGCCCGAGGGTGTAAAAGTCGGGCCAGGGGGCGACCGCATTTGACAGAAGATTCATCAGAATAGCTTTGGAGTCTCTCTCTATGTCGGGAATATTCCTGATCTAGCAGGGCTCTAAGAGTTGTCCATTTAAGAGCTAGTTCGGCCAGTACCGTTTAGGTACGTGTTAATTTGTGTAAATTTTCCAGCTCCACTTCTTTTGCTCTTTCCCTCTTAATCCTGGAGCCATGCTTGATCAGTACTCCACGTAAGACACACTTCAGCGCTTCCCATTGGGTAGGCAAGAGGTCGGGTCAGAGCTGTGTATTTGCATAAAGGAGTCAATTGAGACTTTCAACTCCTCCAGGCAAAGATTATCTTTAAGTAGATTGTTGTTGAGCCGCCAGGTCCACGAGCGCTGGGGAAAAGATGGTACTTGTAGGGACAAGTAAATTGGGACATGGTCGGACCAGAGGATTTCCCCTATTTCTGCACTTGGATTCCAAGCCAGGGCCCCATGGCTTACTAAGAAAAGATCTATCCTGCTATATGTATTGTGTGGTGGAGAGTAGTACGTTTAATCTCTACCTTGAGGGTTTAAGATTCTTCACACATCGATCAGCCGGAGGGCATGAAGAGTCCGATTTAGGGCACGTAATTCTTTGATACGAATGATGTTCCGTCCAGATGATGAGTCCAAGGCCGAGTTCATTGTGAAGTTGAAGTCACCACCAATTACCCACGTCCCCTCTGCAAAGTCAGAGAGTAATGCCAAAAGGGTTCTGCAATAAGAAACCTGGTTATTGTTGGGAAGATACCAGTTTGCCAGTGTGAACAGTGAATGTGCTATTTTCAACTTAAGGAAAACATATCGTCCCTGTTCATCAATGCTTGAATCAACTATAGTACCGTATGTACTAGTTGTTTATGGAGTGCAATCGAGACCCCTTGAGATCTAGATTCTGGGTTAGTGCTATGGAACCACACCGGAAAAAATCTATTGCGAAATGTGGGTACATGATCTTTCTTGAAGTGTGTCTCCTGAACCAGAAGGACATGAACTTTTTTCTTGTGCATAGAGTATAAGACCTTTGAACGCTTTTGAGGGGTATTAAAACCTCGTATGTTAATCGAGCAACAATTAAGTGTAGTCATGTTAATCTAAGGATCTCAGAGGTCGGAGGAAGGGAAACAAAGGGTAGAGGGGGTACGGATAAAACACTAGGAAACAGAGAGGAAGAGAGATCTAGTGGGTTGAGCTCAGTTAGAAAGAACGGAAAAGGAAAAGAAAGAGAAGAAAAAAGAAAGAGGAAAGGGAGAGGAAAAAAAAGGGGGGGGAGGGAAGAGGAAAGTATTGATAGATACATAGATATATATCCAAGTACTGTATTCAACAGATGAGCTGATGGAAAGGAAAAGAAAAGATATTGAAGATTAGAGGATGAAGAATATATATAAGATATATATATATATATATATAAAAAGGGGGTCACTAGTATCTGCTCCTGCCTGCAGTGAGCAGAGACCCAAAGGGGGAACGGCCTTTCCACTAGGGACTTACTCCCCGCCGCACCAGCCCCAAGCCCAAATGCTTAATATGGTAGACATTTATCAGGTCATATGAAAACATCAACAGCCAAAAAGGTAAGCAAAAGCATAAACAAACAAGCCAGACAGCCTGCAATGATAATGCATATACAGTGCATACAAGTAGTATTCAACCCCCTGCAGATTTAGCAGGTTTGATAAGATGCAAATAAATTAGAGCCTGCAAACTTCAAACAAGAGCAGGATTTATTAATAGATGCATAAATCTTACAAACCAACAAGTTATGTTGCTCAGTTAAATTTTAATAAATTTTCAACATAAAAGTGTGGGTCAATTATTATTCAACCCCGGAGGGGCGTGGCCTGCACGCTGATGGCGACTGCTGCTTGAAGGAGAGCTCTGTGCTGACAGCAGGATAAAGCGGCTCTTATCAGCTCACAGATAACAGGATTACCAGCTACAGGAGGTGTGAGTAACCCCAGCCCCCAGCTATGCCTAAGGGGAGACCTAAAAAAACTGGCACTCCAGCCAAACTGACAGACTTCTTCCCCCTGGATAGGGATCTCTCCTCACCAAGCAAGATGGCTTCCCACTCAGCTTCTTCCCACTCCTCACAGGGAGAAACAGGCTGCTTGAGAGGCTGCACAGCCATTCCTCTGACAGAGGAAACAATGCAAGCTCTGCTGAAAACGCTGAGAGCTTCCTTGCAGGCTGATCTCAGAGAAATAGTAAGAGAGCTGAAGGAAGAAATAAGGTCTCTAGGGGTTCGCACAGAGCATGTAGAAACTAAAATGGCTGAATTTGCAACATCACATAACAATCTGATAGATGCTAACACAGCTTTGGAAAAGGAGGTGGAGGCACTAAAACTTAAAATCAGTGATATAGAGGACAGATCCCGAAGAAATAACCTAAAAATCAGAGGGATTCCCTCATCAGTAGCAGATAAAGACCTCCAGGAATACTTCCACAAGTTTCTGCAGCTTATACTCCCTGGATGGGACACCAGAGACCTGATAGTGGACAGGATTCATAGAGTCCCTAAAGCCAAAGGCATAGATCCAGCTCTGCCTAAAGATGTCCTGGCTAGACTTCATTTCTATAAAACAAAAGAAGCTGTGCTTCACACACAGAGGGGAAATCCAGCCCTGCCAGACACTTTCATGGGACTAAAAATCTTCCCAGATCTTTCTGCTGCAACTCTTAATAAAAGAAGAGAATTTGCCCACCTTTCTAAACTCCTTAGAGATCAAGACATCAAGTACAAGTGGGGTTTTCCGGTGAAGATGATAATTTTCAAAGATGGAGGCACTCACATATGTCATACTCCTTCTCAGCTGGGCAAATTGCTGGATGACTGGGGAATAGCCCACCCACCAAACCCTGGTGGGCAGGAGAATCATAGAGGCCCTACAGACAGGATTAACCCTGAATGGTCAGTAGCTTAGCTGGGACTCCTTCCTGCTTATGGCACCTGCTGTCCCTGCTCCTGTGACACGGGATGTCACGTAGCCCCCCTGATGTTCTCGCCTATGGCGAGCGGTTATACACCGGGCACCCTACTCGGGGCAAACCGGTGTTGTTGGAATTTTTTTGTTTTTGTTCCTCTTCTCACAAATGTTCCTTAATTTTTTCTGGAAATTTCTCTCAATTTCTTGCTGGTCTAGCCCCTCTCATCCCTGATGGCGTTCCTAGGAATTCAAACCCCCCTGCGGCTCCAATATGAGAATTAGGATATTGTCTATTAATGTGAACGGACTCAACTCCCCAGCAAAAAGGTCAATGATGTGGAGAGAGGTGAAGGCATCTAACTGTGATATAGCGTGCATTCAGGAGACCCACCTTCTTTCCACAGATAATAAACGGCTACTTCATCCAAGCTTCCAACACACCTTTTTTGCTAATGACTCAAAAAAAAGAGGAGGAGTGACCATTTTAATAAAGAACTCAGTGGCCTTTAAATTGATAAATGTCAGTTATGGAGCGGATGGAAGATATATTATTTTGTCTTGTTATATCAACAGCGTCCCTTATACCTTGGCAACGGTCTACTCCCCAAATTCATCACAATTGACCTTTGCTAGGAAATTTTTCCAAGCATTCAAAGATACTGCCACAGGGGCGGAAATCATCTGTGGAGACTTTAATATACCTGTAATACGCTCCATGGATTGCTCCAACACCAACATCCCACATGCTAAGGAACTTAAGCATCTCATCAATGAATTCCATTTTCATGACATCTGGAGATATTTGCACGCATCAGAAAGAGACTATACATTCTTCTCTTCCAGGCATCGCTCATACAGTAGAATTGATTTTTTTTTGGTCGACAGCAAATCTATAAGTAATTGTGTGGCAGCTGATATTGGTTTAATTACTTGGACAGATCATGCGCCGATCTCTTTGTCTGTTCAGGGTAGCTTTAATGTTCAAAATTCCCCTAGGTGGAGACTGAATACCAGCTTGCTTGGTAGGCAGAAGGTACATGATGAAGTAGAGTCAGTGTTAACAGAATATTTTAAACTTAATAATAATGGGGAAATTTCTGACGAGACCCTGTGGGCTGCTCATAAAGCCGTAGTCAGAGGGCAGCTCATAAAAATAGCCTCCATCCAAAAACGGAAAAAAGACGCAGATATTAAATATATATTAACCCGTATTCATCACCTTGAATCCCTGAATAAAGCCAAAGCATCCCCTAACTTGACTAAAGAAATTGTAACCCATAGATTCCAACTAAGATCCCTACTCCTGCAAAAATACGAACATAATCTTAAAAAAAATAGATTGACATTTTATGCTATGGGGGATAGAGCGGGGTCCTTATTGGCAAGAAGGACGAAAAAACGTGAGATCCAATCTAAAATAGAATTCCTGAGGGACCCGAACGGAACAATCACTAGACATCCCATTGAAACAGCAGAAGCATTTGCGAAATACTATGAGGCCCTGTATAATCTAAAATATGATTCCAATACGTCACAGCCGACTCAAGTGGATATACAGGGTTTCCTAGACACCCTGGATCTTCCCCGCGTCTCAGATGAGCAATTAGAGGAACTTAATCTTCCCTTTACTACACATGAAATCCTAGGTGCCATCAAAATGACTAAGTCTAACTCTGCCCCGGGCCCCGATGGGCTGCCATACGAATATTACAAACAATTTACATCCACTCTGTCCCCCTTTATGTCAAAAACCTTCAATTTTTGGAAAAATAAAGGGTCAATTTCCCCAGACAACTTAGAAGCGATAATTATCACGCTACCAAAGCCAGGGAAACCTGCAGACACCCCGGGTAATTTTAGGCCCATTTCACTCCTAAATTGTGATGTTAAAATTTATGCCAAACTAGTGGCAGATAGACTTCATAAAGTGATCCCGACCTTAGTGGCTCCAGACCAAGTTGGGTTTGTGACAGGGAGGCAATCTAAGGATGGCACCAGACGGATGCTTGACTTGATTGGACTGGTGGAGATATCGGGTGAACCCAGTGCATTCCTGTCTCTTGATGCTGAAAAAGCCTTTGACAGGGTGCACTGGGGATACCTGGAGAGAGTTCTAACAAAATTCGGGTTCTTGGGGAAAATCAAGTCATCCATTCTAGCCCTCTACTCTTACCCAAATGCGTCAGTGTTGGCATCGGGGTTTCTGTCATCTAAATTTCAAATAAGTAATGGCATCCGCCAGGGGTGTCCATTGTCTCCCGCTATTTTTGCTTTAGTGGTAGAACCTCTGGCGGAAGCTATACGAAAAAACATAGCCATTTCTGGTATAAGAGTTGGGGAATTTGAACATAAACTTGGTTTATACGCAGACGATGTGATAATTTCCTGTTCTAACCTTGCAGTGTCGATTCCAGCAGTGGTGAACACATTATCAAACTTTTCTAAAGTGTCGTATTATAAGCTTAATGCGGCAAAGTCTTTGATACTGCCGTTTAATGTACCGGCGGAGGCCAGGAGTGCGCTGGAGGGGGCCTTTCAATTCAAATGGTGCGACAGGGGGATACCTTATTTGGGTATTAAGCTGACACCATCGCAGATGTTAATTAAAGAAAATTTGGAACCTCTGATCCAAAATTTAGAAAAGGAATTGGGAAGGTATGAAAAAATATCATTGTCCTGGATGGCCAGGATACAGTCCTTTAAAATGGTTTTCTTACCCAAAATATTGTATGTGCTCAGATGCCTTCCCATCAAAATTTCTCACAAAACCCTGATGAAACTTCAATCGTTGACTAACAAATTTGTCTGGGGTAATAAAAGGGCTAGGGTCGCAGGTAAAGTGTTATACCCCCCATATGACTTAGGGGGATTGGGCACCCCAAACATAACGGCATATTATAAAGCCTTACTAATTGAATCACTAAAGGAATGGTGGCGTCCAGGTAATTCACATAGATGGGCTCAGATTGAAAATTTCCTGTCCCGCCAGGGCTCGGTCAGAAGAATGATGGAAGCAGAATATTTGAGCCGTTCACGGTTCTCCCCGTGTGTTCCCACCATGTCAGCCTCCCTGGAGGTCTGGCGAAATGACTTGATTCATAAGATTCAGATTCCTCTTTCAGAGATTTCCCTCAAGTCGTTGGAATCTCAAATCCCCTTTTTGAATCTGGCCAGGTGGGAGGGATCGGGCATTACAGTGCTGGCGGATCTATACTCTGATTTGGGTGTTAACCCCTTTCATGAAATAGTACGGGAACACCCCTCTTTAAAGGGCTGTTTCTATCAACACATCCAAATTAGTCATTTTCTGGCCTCTAAATTTCCTCCAAAGTCAAAGCCTCTGTTACCTACAACAAAAGCTTTGGTATTTAAAAAGATAATTAAATCCAAAGGTATCTCCTCGACATACAAATGGCTCAATAACCCCCCCGAAGAGCAAAAATCACCTTATATGAATAAATGGGACGTGGAGTTGAGTGTCTCTACCTCTCCTTCAAACTGGCACTCGGCATCAGCAAATATCCAAAAATATTCCAAGTGTATAAATCATCTGGAGCAACTGAAAAAAGTACACCTGCGATGGTATCGGTCCCCAGCCAACTTAGCACAGTTCCTCCCAAATTATTCGCCACATTGTTGGAAGGGCTGCCTCCAAAGGGGTACTCTTGGTCACTGCTGGTGGGCTTGTCCCAAGGTTTTCTCGTTCTGGTTGGAGGTGTTTGGCCTGATGGGTGAGCTGACAAGCAATCGTATTAATCCGAATCCGGCTCTGGCAGTGCTAAACGTGGGTATAGAGGAGTTCTCTTGGGAATCCAGGGGTTTATTAGTTCACATTCTAGTAGCTGCCAGATATTGCATAAGTTTGCACTGGAAATCCCCAAAGACGCCTACATTAGTTGAACTATATAACCGAATTAATCTCCAATGCCAATACGAGTTCTGTCTGGCTCACTCCATCCGCGCCAAAAACAAAATACTTCACATTTGGGACACGTGGCTAAACTCTGTATATGCATCCCCTGTCAGGCATCTGTTTCCAGGGCAAACTGTTGTTAACTAAAAACGGGTCAAATAGGGTCAAAGTGTGTGTTACGCAGGGAGTTCACCCATACCACATGTCAATAGTCAAGGTGTTTAAATCTCTGTTGTTGTTACTGCTCGGGCTACCCCGAAACGCCATCCAATTCCCTCCCTCCCCCCTCCCCCTCCCTGGTTGCTTCCTTGCAACCATCCATGGTTCTCCCCATCTCCCCCACCTCTCTCTCCCCTCCCTTTTCTTATCTTCCTTTCTTACTCTCTGGTTCTGGTTGTTTGGATCCCTCATTTTGAGGATTAAAGAGTAAATTGGTAGGTTGACTCTATACGTATTGGGTATTGATTAACCTAAAAAAAGTTGCAACTTGCATCAGACATGATTGGTGGTGGTGTGACAGGAAATGTGAATCATAATCAAAGGTGTTACTACCACATGTTACAGCGTTGTTTTCTTTGTGTATTATTGCTAATGATACCTGAATTTCTCCTTTTTTGTAATGTAACTTCCTACAATAAAAATTGATTGGATTAAAAAAAATATTATTCAACCCCTAGGTTTAATATTTTGTGGAATAACCCTTGTTTGCAATTAGAGCTAATAATCGTCTTTTATAAGACCTGATCAGGCCGGCACAGGTCTCCGGAGTTATCTTGGCCCACTTCTCCATGCAGATCTTCTCCAAGTTATCTAGGTTCTTTGGGTGTCTCATATGGACTTTAATCTTGAGCTCCTTCCACAAGTTTTCAATTGGGTTAAGGTCAGGAGACTGACTAGGCCACTGCAACACCTTGATTTTTTCCCTCTTGAACCAGGCCTTGGTTTTCTTAGCTGTGTGCTTTGGGTCGTTGTCTTGTTGGAAGATGAAATGACGACCCATCTTAAGATCTTTGATGGAGGAGCGGAGGTTCTTGGCCAAAATCTCCAGGTAGGCCATGCTATCCATCTTCCCATGGATGCCGGCCAGATGGCCAGGCCCCTTGGCTGAGAAACAGCCCCACAGCATGATGCTGCCACCACCATGCTTGACTGTAGGGATGGTATTCTTGGGGTCGTATGCAGTGCCATCCAGTCTCCAAACGTCACGTGTGTGGTTGGCACCAAAGATCTCGATCTTGGTCTCATCAGACCAGAGAACCTTGAACCAGTCTGTCTCAGAGTCCTCCAAGTGATCATGAGCAAACTGTAGACGAGCCTTGACATGACGCTTTGAAAGTAAAGGTACCTTACGGGCTCGTCTGGAATGGAGACCATTGCGGTGGAGTACGTTACTTATGGTATTGACTGAAACCAATGTCCCCACTGCCATGAGATCTTCTCGGAGCTCCTTCCTTGTTGTCCTTGGGTTAGCCTTGACTCTTCGGACAAGCCTGGCCTCGGCACGGGTGGAAACTTTCAAAGGCTGTCCAGGCCGTGGAAGGCTAACAGTAGTTCCATAAGCCTTCCACTTCTGGATGATGCTCCCAACAGTGGAGACAGGTAGGCCCAACTCCTTGGAAAGGGTTTTGTACCCCTTGCCAGCCTTGTGACCCACCATGATCTTGTCTCTGATGGCCTTGGAATGCTCCTTTGTCTTTCCCATGTTGACCAAGTATGAGTGCTGTTCACAAGTTTGGGGAGGGTCTTAATTAGTCAGAAAAGGCTGGAAAAAGAGATAATTAATCCAAACATGTGAAGCTCATTGTTCTTTGTGCCTGAAATACTTCTTAATACTTTAGGGGAACCAAACAGAATTCTGGTGGATTGAGGGGTTGAATAATAAATGACCCTCTGAATAAACTTTTCACAATTTAAAAAAAAAAAAAATAAAAAAAGAAATAACATTCTTTTTTGCTGCAGTGCATTTCACACGTGCAGGCTGATCTACAGTCCAAATGTCACAATGCCAAGTTAATTCCGAATGTGTAAACCTGCTAAATCTGCGGGGGGTTGAATACTACTTGTAGGCACTGTATGGTAGAATATTACGGAAACCATTGGGAAGTGTATGGTTCTTGAAGAAGCTGCCATCATAATGTTGGTCACTCAATGCAGGCGATATGAAGATTGTCCAAAGAAGCCCTCTTCCGGAGATTATTATAGGGAAAGTTCCTCAGAAAAAAAATCATTGGACGTCCAATTAGTGTATTTCATCTCTGAGGCGCGGATGAGGTGTTAGGCCTCCCGATTCCTCCCCTGCGAGAAACTTCTCTGCTCCTCTGATCACGGGCTCGCTGCGGGAGCGGAGGCATCGGGGCAGACGAATTCTCAACTCTTCTGTGTACGCAAGGCCAGTCCACTGGAGGAATGTGAACCACAGGGATCCTTAGGGCTGAGCAAAATTCCGGAAGGTCATCTAGATTACGGAGCACCCGCAGGAAGCCTGCCTGGCGTGCCTGCAGTCAAAAAGGTGAATCCCCATGAGTAAAGAAGATTTTCTTGTTTTAAGATATCAAGAAGAGGTTTCAATGCTCTCCTCTTTTGTAGGGTATGAGGAGAAAGATCTTGTAAAAGCAGAATAGGAGTGTCTCTGAGTACAACTTGACCCATCTGTCGTGCCTTGAGCAGGATATCCCCTTTTTTCTTATATTTGTGGACTCTGCATATGACATCTCGTGGGTTAGAACCCTGTGTTGGCCTTGGGCCCAACGATCTGTGAGCTCTGTCCAATTCAAATTTAGCATCTGGAGAGAGGCCTAGGATCGAGTTAAACAGATGGCACAGTGTTCTGTCCAGTTCCTGTGGACCCACCGATTCAGGGATACCCCTTATTCTAATATTGCTGCACCTTCCTCTATTTTCTAAGTCGTCAAGTAGATCCGTCAGGTGTTCAATTTGGGAGGCCTGCTCAGATAGAACCTGGTCCTGTGTGGCAATTTGTTGTGAAACCGTATCTGTGCGGTATTCAGACTTCTCCATTCTTTCTGTCAATTGTTGCATTTCTCCTCTTATCGCAGATGATTCCGCCTTGTATGAGGCCTCCATTCTTGCAATATTGTCCGTATCCGTGTCTTTAAATCATCCCAAACACAATCTTCTTGTTGTAAACCACCTTGTGACACTTCTCCTGCTAAGCTGGAGGCAGGGGTCCTGAGTATAGGAGGAAGCAGTCCTCTTTCGGGGGAGGATAGCAGAGATATTGTGGATGTTATATTCTGCTTGTTTTGCATAATGGTATCCATATCAATATCAGGGGCCAAAGGGGATTCAACATTATCTCCCTGCCATATGCCATTGTTTGCATTAGCTTCAGAAGAACAGTATCTCTTATTGACTGAGCTGTTTAGCATGGCAACAGCTCCAGATGCCTGCCATCCTGTGCTTCCCTGCAGGCCCGAAGGTATGTGTGAGGGATATACCTGTGGGAGTCCGGGTGTATTAATCCCTATTGTGACTGGTCCCAGAGGTCTTCTGTCTGTACCCTCCTCCCCCCCCGCTGGAGTTTCGTCGCCTCTTCTCTGCCTCCTGTGGTTTCAGTCCCTATGGCTCCGTCCCCTTCTGCAGCCCCGTCGCCATCTTGCCTGAGGTATCTGTACGTTGTCCAGTCTGGGACATTTCCTCCTTTTTCTGCTCCTGCTCCCGCTCCGCACGGGTTACCGGCGCCGCTGCTGTGTGTTCAGCGCTGTGAGCACCGGTATCTTGCTCCGCTCCCGCAGCGCCACGCCACGCTGGGAGAGCTGCAGGAGAGGCTGCCGCCGCCATCTTGAGATGTTTGCTGCTGCTCTGGGCCCGACGAGCTTCTGAGAAATCTTGCAATTCCAGGTGTAGAGGGCACCGAGAAGTCTGGAACCGGTCTGCGGTTATTCCCCCTTCTTCTGGCCAACATTGGGGGATTTTCTGCCTGTGTACTGATTGATTATGTGGGCCTGGGGCCGGCTTCAGCACAGGAGCGATGTTACCTGCGTCTTCTCTCCTCCATGGCCAGGCCATGCCCCATGATTGGTATTTTTTAATGAGAAGCACAAAAATAAAGAAAAATTTGTGGAAAACATTTTTTTTCATATTTCAACCTTAATATATTTTATATACTGTATATTTACATTTTGGAAATGTAATGTAAATGTAACTGTAATGTGTGATTGAATTTATATTTCCACATGTCTACTTTATTCTGATAGCAACAAAGTAAAAAAAAAAGGATATAAATATGGGATGATTTTGGGTCTTTAGGACAAAGCTGATTTGTGGACAAAGGTTGACCTTGATGGACCTTTGTCTTTATTCAACCTATATAACCATGTCACTATTTAATTTTTATGTTTTCTTTTTTATTGTGCCATTCCAGGAGCCATAGTAGTTTTATGTCTTTGTTGCCGTAGCTGTATGAGGGCTTGCTTTTTTCAGGATGAGCTGCAATTGTAAATGGTAGCATTATGGGGTACATATAACTTATTACCTATCTTTTATTGGCTCTTTATGGGGAGAAATATAAATAAAAATCATCAGTTCTGCTGTTGTTTTATTGATGTTTTATATTTTCCACAATTCACATGCTGCACATATAAGGCATTCAGTCACTTTATTCTTTGGGTCAGCACAGATAGTGATACCAAATGTACATTTGATTACTTTTATACATGTCACGCTCCCCGGGTCCCCTGCTCCGCTCCCCGGCTCACCTGCCACGCTCCCCGCTCTCCAGCCTCCATTGCCCGCGCTTCCCAGGCCTCCTGGTCCCCGCTCCCGGCGCCCGTCGGCTTCCCAGCCCCAGCCCGGCTCTGCTGCTTCCTCCTCACAGCTTCCTGCTCTGGCTTCTGGCACCCGGGCCGCGCGCATGCGCATTAGGGCGCGCGCGCGGTCACTGACCCTTTCTTAAAGGGCCAGCGTCCACTGACAGGAAATGAAGCACACAGGTACAGGGTATAAAGGGGTTTAATGTCCAAGTGGGCGGGGCCTGTTCTTCGTGTTTCCCAAGCTAGGAGTCAGGTCTCCTTGTGTTCCTGTGAGATACTTACCTCCCTCTCTTCTAGAGCCGATCCTGCCGTGCCATCCGGTCCTGCCGAATCCCGAACCCCGAACGCTGCCTATCTGCCATCCTGACAGTCCGTACCATCTCTGTTCCCTGCGGTGACCCGTCATCTCGCTCCAACGGTTCCGGACCCCGCCTGACATCATCCCAGCTTCCGAACCTGAGCTCCGTCACCCAGACTACCATCAGTGACTCCGTGGTCCCAGGGACTTCTCCATTGTGCTCTTGTGCACGGACTGTCCTGCTACCTATAGTGCTCCGGCTACCGGACCCCTTGCCATCATCGGGGAGTTCGGCCCAGTGGATCCACCTCCTGGGCCTGCCCGTCCACCTGGCCCTAACAGTAAGAACAGGCCATGGATCCCGCCGAAGCACTAGCGGCCTTGCATGAGGAACTCCAACGCCAGCGTGAGACCCAGACCCGCATGCTGAACTTTATGACTTCCGTGGACGCCCGCTTGAACACGCTACAAGCATCGGTCACATCTTCAGCGTCTCGGGCCTCCACTAGACAATCCACGGCCCCAGCTCCCGTGGCAGCCTCCTCGGATGCTTCCAGGCTTCGTTTGGCCTCACCACCCCGATACGCCGGAGATCCCAAGACCTGCAGGGGATTTATAAACCAATGCTCCCTCCATTTCACGCAGCTGCCGCATTTGTTTGCCTCCGACCAAGCCAAGGTCGCCTTCATAATGTCTCATCTAGAGGGCGAGGCACTGGCGTGGATGAACCCCTTGTGGGAGAAGGAGGACCCTATGACCAAGAACCTCCAGGAGTTCCTGCAGGCATTTCGTGGCACCTTTGACGAGCCCGGACGCGCCTCCGCGTCTGCCTCATCTCTTCTCCGGTTACGTCAGGGAACTCTGACGGTGGGTCAATACGCCATCCGTTTTCGCACCTTGGCTTTGGAACTCGGGTGGAACAACGAGGCCCTAACCGCCGCCTTCTGGGAAGGACTCTCGGGTCGAATCAAAGATGAGCTGGCTGGTCGTGACGTACCGTCCACCCTGGATGCCCTGATTACCCTAGCGACTCGAGTGGACATTCGCTTTCAGGAGCGATCCAAAGAGGTGTCCCGTGAGAGACGTCCGGTACGGCATTCCTCTCCTCCGCAGAAGCCCGCCGTACACCAGTCAACGGCATCTGGTGTCTCCGTCCATGAGCCCATGCAGATCGACCGTGTGCGGCAGTCTGAACAACGTCGAGCAGAGCGGCTCGCCAAGGGTCTCTGCTTCTACTGCGGAGAGGGCACACACCTGCTACGCTCCTGTCCAGAGAGGCCGGGAAACTCCAAAGCCTAGGGTTGGTAGGAGAGGCAACCCTAGGTGCTGGGACTCTCTCAGACCCGGTTACATGGACTGTGCAAGTGACAACGGGAGAGACGCGGTTCACGGCTGAGGCGTACCTCGATTCTGGGGCAGCAGGCAATTTCATCCAGCAGGCCACGGTGGACAAGTACCAGGTGCCTGTTACTCCACTCGACAAACCCCTCGTGATAGCCTCTGTGGATGGGAGACCCCTCTCTGACACCATCTCCTGGATCACCAGGCCGGTCGAACTGCGTATCGGTGCTCTGCACACCGAGAACATCGCTCTCTACGTCCTCCCACACATGTCACATCAAATCCTGCTGGGACTTCCCTGGTTACGGACACACGAACCATCAGTCAGCTGGGGCACTGGTGAAATCACTCGATGGGGCTCTTCTTGCCATGAGAACTGTCTGAAGACCATACAACCCATCCGGCGACCTCCGGTTCCAGAGTCCCTACCGGGACTGCCCTCGGCCTATTGGTCCTTCGCGGACGTCTTTGATAAAAAGGAGTCAGAGGTGCTTCCGCCACATCGTCCTTACGATTGTGCCATCGACCTGCTCCCGGGAACTACACCACCTCGAGGACGGATATATCCACTGTCTCCAGCCGAAACAAGGGCCATGTCTACTTACATCACAGAGAGCCTGGCAAGGGGATTCATTCGGAGATCCTCCTCTCCTGCTGGAGCAGGCTTCTTCTTCGTTAAGAAGAAAGAGGGCATAGACTACCGGGGATTGAACCAAATCACCGTGAAAAACAATTACCCCCTGCCGCTCATCCCCGAATTGTTTGATCGGCTTAGAGGAGCTCGTGTGTTCACCAAGTTGGATCTTCGGGGTGCCTACAACCTGGTCCGTATCCGCTCGGGGGACGAATGGAAGACCGCGTTCAATACTCGCGATGGGCACTATGAATACTGCGTGATGCCCTTCGGCCTGTGTAACGCACCAGCAGTCTTCCAAGAATTAGTGAACGACGTTTTCCGGGACCTTCTCTACGTCTGTGTGGTGGTATATCTGGATGATATCCTTGTCTTCTCTCCGGACCTCCAGACCCACAGAGAGAACGTGCAACTGGTTCTACAAAGACTGAGAGAGAATCGTCTGTACGCCAAGTACGAGAAGTGTGTCTTTGAGCAGTCTTCTCTCCCCTTCCTGGGTTACCTCATCACCGATACCGGACTGCAGATGGATCCAAAGAAGGTCTCTTCCATTCTCAACTGGCCTCCTCCTTCTGGACTGAAGGCAATCCAACGCTTTCTGGGATTCGCCAACTATTACCGCCAGTTCATCCCTCACTTCTCTGCTCTGACTGCTCCTCTCTCCGCCTTGACCAAGAAGGGGGCTAATCCAAAGGACTGGTCACCTGCGGCCGACGCCGCGTTTGGCTCTCTGAAGCGGGCATTTGCCTCCTCTCCTGTACTCCACCGTCCGGAGTTAAACCGCCAGTTCACCTTGGAGGTGGATGCCTCCTCCTCGGGAGCCGGAGCAGTGCTCATGCAGAAGTCCTCCTCCGGGAAGATGGTGACTTGCGGTTTCTTCTCCAAGAGCTTCTCAGCGCCTGAACGCAACTACACCATCGGTGACCGAGAGCTATTGGCAGTCAAACTGGCTCTGGAGGAATGGCGCTATCTTCTGGAAGGAGCAGTGTACCCTGTTATTATTTACACGGACCACAAGAACCTGGAATACCTGCGGTCTGCTCAGCGACTGAACCCACGGCAAGCCAGGTGGTCCTTGTTCTTTGCCAGATTCGATTTCCAGCTCCATTTCCGACCCGCGGACAAGAATGTATGCGCTGATGCCTTGTCCAGGTCTTTCATGCCCAAGGAGCAGGAGGAGGAGACATCCCAACCCATCATCTGTCCTAGTAAAATCATTCCGGTGGCTCCTGTCACCCTGGCCCAGATACCGCCCGGGAAGACCTATGTCTCTGAGACTGACAGGCAAAAAGTGTTACACTGGGGCCATGCCTCGAAAACAGCCGGTCATGCTGGTCAGAAGAGAACTTGGAGTGCGATTGTACGTCATTACTGGTGGCCATCCCTTCGCACGGACGTCGCCTCTTTTGTCTCAGCCTGCTCCTCTTGTGCCAGGAACAAGACGCCCAAACACCTGCCATATGGTCGTCTTCTGCCTCTGCCTATACCCTCAGTTCCGTGGCAACACATTGCGATGGACTTTATTACGGACTTGCCATTGTCCTCCGGACACACAGTCGTATGGGTCGTGGTGGATCGGTTCTCCAAAATGGCTCATTTCGTCCCTATGGCTGGACTGCCCTCTGCCCAGGAACTCGCGGACGCCTATATACATCACATCTTCCGCTTGCATGGCTTTCCATCACACATTGTGTCCGACAGAGGAACTCAGTTTACCTCCCGCTTCTGGAGGGCTCTCTGCAAACATCTGGGAGTGACTCTGGACTTTTCTTCAGCCTACCATCCTCAGTCGAACGGCCAAGTGGAACGGGTCAATCAGATATTGACCTCCTTCTTACGTCACTACGTCAACGCCCATCATGACGATTGGTCCACGCATCTTCCTTGGGCTGAATTCTCCCATAATCACCACGTCAGTGAGTCCTCCTCCAGCTCTCCCTTCCATGTCATTTACGGACTTCAGCCTACCGTCCCATTGCCTGTATCCTCTTCCTCGGATATCCCTGCTGCTGATGCTGTAGCCCGTGACTTCACAACCATTTGGGACTCAGTTAAGGCGTCCCTTGCACGTGCCTCCCTGCGGATGAAGAGACACGCAGACAAGAGACGTCTGGACCCTCCGTGTTTCTCTCCAGGAGATCTCGTCTGGCTTGCTTCCAAGTACGTCCGATTGAAGCTACCATCCTACAAGCTGGGACCTCGCTACATCGGGCCGTTTAAAGTCCTCAGCAAGATCAATGAGGTCTCCTACAAACTGCAGCTCCCGGCCACGATGAGGATACCCAACTCCTTCCACGTCTCTCTGCTCAAGCCGGTTGTCCTTGGTCCCTTCTCCGCTGCTGCCAGTTCGGCTCCTCCTCCTATTGCCGATGACGACATCTATGCGGTAAGGGATATCGTGGCCATGAAGACCGTACGGGGTCGACAATTCTTCCTGGTGGACTGGGCAGGGTATGGTCCTGAGGATAGGTCCTGGGAGCCCCGGGAGAATGTGGGCACTCCTCTGATCCGTGCCTTCCTGTCCCGGTTGCGGGGAAGGGGGCGTGGGGGGTGGGGGTACTGTCACGCTCCCCGGGTCCCCTGCTCCGCTCCCCGGCTCACCTGTCACGCTCCCCGCTCTCCAGCCTCCATTGCCCGCGCTTCCCAGGCCTCCTGGTCCCCGCTCCCGGCACCCGTCGGCTTCCCAGCCCCAGCCCGGCTCTGCTGCTTCCTCCTCACAGCTTCCTGCTCTGGCTTCTGGCACCCGGGCCGCGCGCATGCGCATTAGGGCGCGCGCGCGGTCACTGACCCTTTCTTAAAGGGCCAGCGTCCACTGACAGGAAATGAAGCACACAGGTACAGGGTATAAAGGGGTTTAATGTCCAAGTGGGCGGGGCCTGTTCTTCGTGTTTCCCAAGCTAGGAGTCAGGTCTCCTTGTGTTCCTGTGAGATACTTACCTCTCTCTCTTCTAGAGCCGATCCTGCCGTGCCATCCGGTCCTGCCGAATCCCGAACCCCGAACGCTGCCTATCTGCCATCCTGACAGTCCGTACCATCTCTGTTCCCTGCGGTGACCCGTCATCTCGCTCCAACGGTTCCGGACCCCGCCTGACATCATCCCGGCTTCCGAACCTGAGCTCCGTCACCCGGACTACCATCAGTGACTCCGTGGTCCCAGGGACTTCTCCATTGTGCTCTTGTGCACGGACTGTCCTGCTACCTATAGTGCTCCGGCTACCGGACCCCTTGCCATCATTGGGGAGTTCGGCCCAGTGGATCCACCTCCTGGGCCTGCCCGTCCACCTGGCCCTAACAATACAATATATACACTGGGAAAAAAAAAAATCACTTTTTTGTGTTTGTTAAGTTAACATATTCGGAGAGCCATATGGTTTACAATTTTCTGTCAGAGGAGCTGAATCGGGGCTTATTTTATGTGGGACAACATGAACATTTTTTATCGCTTTTTTAATTCATTTTTTTTCTGAGGCTGATGAGCGAAATCCATCAATTCTGGTAATATTTTTTATATTTTTTTTATTGCATGCATATGAGATAACTAATATATAATGTTATTGTATGGGTCAATACTCTATACAATTAACATATTTATATTACATTTTACTACTCTTGCACAAGAAAATTACTTAACGAAAAAAAAAACTATTTGCATGAAGTCCTGAGAGTCATAATTTTATATTTTTTTTTTAGTTTACAGAGCTCTATGAGGGTTTGTTTTTTGCTTACCAATCTGTAGTACTGATTGGAATCATTTTCAATGCATAAAGCTTTTCTATCACTTTTTAATTTAGTTTTTGCGGGTCGGAATAAACAAAAATGGCAATTTTGGCATGTTTTCTTTTTCTAAATTTTTATAGTGGCATCCACGCTGCAGAATAAATATTGATGTAGTGTTATAGTATGTGTAATTGCAGATGCGCTGACAACAAATATGTGACTTTTTTAGGTACCATTTCCCCCCCCATATTAAAAGTTGTTGTTTTTTTTTAAAGGGGGCTGGTATTTAACTTTTCTTTATTTAATTTTTTATTTTATTTTTACAATATTTATTAGTCCTCTAAAGGGACTTTAATATGTTATTTAGTGATCATATTAGTGATGCAGAGCAAAGCAGTGCTGTATATTACACTACACTACTTGACTGACAGTAATCCTATCACACCTTGCCCCTGTGAGATCTGATTGGATGTGGTGTAAAACCAACTTGGAGGCCCCTGGTTGCCAAGGCAATCAATTGGCACCCGTGATCGCACTGCGGGGGTGTCGATGGGCTGACAGAGGGATTGCTTTCCCGCTGTCTACCTTCTCTTGAGCCTCACTCTTGATAGCGGCACATGAGGGGTTAGGGGTACTTTGCACGCTACGACATCGCTAGCATCGGCTAGCGATGCCGAACGCGATAGTCCCCGCCCCCGTCGCACATGCGATATCTTGCGATAGCTGCCGTAGCGAACATTATCGCTACGGCAGCTTCACACGCACTTACCTGCCCTGCGACGTCGCTCTGGCCGGCAACCCGCCTCCTTCTTAAGGGGGTGGGTAGTGCGGCGTCACAGCGACTTCACACGGCAGGTGGCCAATAGAAGCGGAGGGGCAGAGATGAGCGGGACGTAAACATCCCGCCCACCTTCTTCCTTCCTTATTGCAGGCGGGACGCAGGTAAGGAGATGTTCCTTGCTCCTGCGGCTTCATACACAGCGATGTGTGCTGCCGCAGGAACGAGGAACAACATTGTACCTGTCGCTGCAGCGAAATAATGGAAATTACCGACACTACACAGATCACCGATTTTCGACGCTTTTGCGATCGTTTATTGGTGCTTCTAGGCTTTACACGTTGCGACGTCGTTACCGGCGCCGGATGTGCGTCACTTACGATTTGAGCCCGACGAGATCACAGTAGCGATGTCGCGACGTGCAAAGTACCCCTTAAAGTACAGCTCCCAACAGTTGCAGCTGGAACCCGACTGTGTGTTACAGTTGGACTCCTGCAGCTGATCAAACTGGTACAGAAGCTGCACCATGCGATCAGCATGACAGCTAGATATATCCATCATAGAGCACCAAGTGATTAATGCTCATGATTGATATATCCGTCATTCGGCATTAATGAGTTAAATTGTGGCAGCTGTGTACTAACCATTTAACATAAGTTTAACTGTGATTGGCTGATTCTGAACACAACCACATCCCCAATTATAACAGGGTGTTCAAACTTATGCAACCCCATTTTAGTTTTGTTATTTTTATTCTCCCCATCAAAATTATTTTTGTTTGTTTCTCAAAGGATTTACACAGATTATGGGTGTCATTAATGGTGGTAAAAGTTCTGAAATGATTTTTCTTGGCATGATATTTTTTAGATGATAAAATCATGACATGGTTGAATGTATAAATATATAGAATTGTGTTATGATAAAGGTGATAGAATAATATGATTGATAAATTTCACCATATAAATATATACATTGAAAGACATGTACCCTGGAGTGGGTGTGTAAATTGATCGCATGAAATAAAGAGCATAGTGCAAATACACACAATGTGACATTATACAGTCAATATCAAAGTATAGCAATCCATTTGAAGGTGTAACAGAAAACCAACTATAGCAGCAGATGTTTTATGCAAATTCTTGTCATGTTACTGCATTGTTACTCTTTTGCTTCTGGTGTTTGAAAACATTTTTTCTTCCTGTATAGTACAAATTGCAATCTCTCCTCACATTCCCTAAAGGGGTGTTACATGCAGCGATATCACTGGTGAAAGCACCCGCCCCCGTTGGTTGTGCGTCACGGGCAAATCGCTGCCCGTGGCGCACAATATCGTTAGGAGCCGTCACACGGGACTTACCTGCCTAGCGACGTCATTCTGGCCGGCGAACTGCCTCCTTTCTAAGGGGGCGGTTCGTTTGGCATCACAGCGACGTTACTAAGCTGCCGCCCAATAGAAGCGGAGGGGCGGAGATGAGCGGGCGTAACATCCCCCCCACCTCCTTCCTTTCTCATTGTGGGCGGCCGCAGGTACGGTGATGTTCCTCTTTCCTGCGGTGTCACACATAGCGATGTGTGCTGCCGCAGGAACGACGAACAACCAGTGTCCTGCAACAGCAACGATTTTGTGAAAATGAACGACGTGTCAACGATCAACGATAAGGTGAGTATTTTTGATCGTTAACACTCGCTCGGAGCTCTTACACACAACGACGTCGCTAACGACGCCGGATGTGCGTCATGGAATCCGTGACCCCGGCGATATATCGTTAGATACGTCGTTGCGTGTAACGGGGCCTTTATAGCACAGTGTCTTAGTAGGTTGATCCCCAATCAAAAGGCTAAAGGTTTGAATGGAGGAGCAACCATGAATAGGATTCCCCAAGAAATGGGAAAAACGTATTATCTAGCTCATCAATAGCGGTCTCTTGGCCAAGATGTTGGAGAATGTCTTGACAAGGGAATCAGCCGCAGGATTGCTAAAACTGAGCACCACTGGGAACGGGATCTGAGTTTGCTGTCCATACACTATGTGAAATGGAGACGGAGGATTCACTCACGTGATGGTTATACCAGAATTCTGCCTAAGGAACTTGACCCAGTCATTATGGTGCTCGTTGACGAAGTGGTGCAGAAAGTTCATTAGGATCTGATTCACTTTTTCCCCTTGGTCGTTGGTCTGTGGATGGTAGGCCGAAGAGAAGCCCAAGGTAACATCTAGTAGCTTGCAAATGACCCTCCAGAACCGAAACGAAAACTGTACACCTTTGTTGGACAAGATGTGTGCAGTAGACTGTGCAGTAATAAGATGTGCGGGAGGAAGTGCTCAGTGAGCACTGGCACTGAAGTCAACCCGGTAAGTGGTGTGAAATGGAACATTTTTGAAAGCCTGTCCATTACCACCCAGATGGCAGTGCAACCACAGGACTCAGGCAGGTCTGTGATAAAGTCCATCGCAATATGCTGCCAAGGAGTGGATGGCACCGGTAGAGGAAGCAGTAGCCCAACAGGAAGCTTCTTTAAGGCCTTGATGCTGGCAGATGAGAGGGATGTCAATATCTCTAAGGTCCATACTGTCATTGCACAGACGAGTGGCATGGGAGGGTGGAGTACAGCAATCAAGGGGGCTAATGGTACCAGACAAACTATTCGTGAAGGTGCAGGAGCTGAGGAACAAATGGAGGAGGACGATGAGGAATATGTGATGGGAGTGCAACAATCAGGAGATGGAGAAGATATTGATCCCCTCTCTGTTGTCCATGGTTTGTGCGAGGGGACGGAGGAAGCAAGCTTGAGTGTTACCACGATACAAACACATCACAGACTTGGACCTCATGGGAATGTCCGACACATGAGCATCTTCTTGCTGCACTTGATGCCCATATTGTTTTGATTAGAAATAGTGCTGACCATTGGGTTGCCACCCTGTTTGTTGTACGGTACAAGAGTAAATTTTGCCAGATGTGTCCTCCTGGAAAGGGACACATGCATTCTGGAATATTGAAGCAAGCTTTCTCCAGGTGAGGAGTGAGGACTTCTGACCCCGGGAACGTCGAGTCATCATCGCAGAAACATTAACAGCAGCCGTTTAAGTGACAGAAGCAATTTCTGTGAGTTGTGGCACACATTTATTAGACCAACCCATGCACCAGCAGAACAGAGCACAAATCTGACACATAGTGAATGACTGGAGAGGAGTATCTAGAGCTCAATATCAATTCCATCAGGGGGTATTTGGACCCTTTTGTATTTTGGTCTTCAAAAATGGAAGAGTGGCCTGAGCTCGCCAGCCATACCTTGGAGGTTTTTTCATGCCCGGCAGCCAGTGCTGTCTCAGAATGTCTTCATCGCTGCTGCTGATGTCCTGACGAATAAGCGCATCCGGCTGTCCCCTGAAAGTGTAGACCACCTAACTTTCATCAAGATGAACAAGTCCTAAATCTACACCAGACTAGGCGATGGTGTAGTTTTGAGTGTACTGCATTGATCTTACATTATGGTAGTCTGTGACACCTTTGTCATGGCTTTTGTGGATGCTGTTGCTACTGCTGCTGATTTTACTAACTAGTACATTGGTGGTGCAACAATCAAAAGGTGTGTCCACCACTGTTACTTTTACAATTTGGCTTTTTTAATGTATGAAGCACCTAATATTCCTTCTATTCTTCCTCCTTTTACTTCTTCCTGAGTTACAACAAGCCAATTTTTTTGGAAATGGAAACTGGGTCTCCTTGTTGTGTGTTGCCTGTAGTGGCAGGGGTCTCAGAAAACCAGGCCTACACCTGTCACTCATTCACCTGTTACTGATCAATGTTTGAGCTAAAATGTCTGGACCAGGCCTTGTTCCACACCCAGTCCCATACAGCCATGCTGCGCAATCATACTATTTGTACGCTGGGCTAATTGATGCCACTTTTCCTATTGTCTGCCCCTAATTTTTTCAAATGTGGAGACTCCAACTTGTATCTCCTTGCTGTGTGTTGCCTGTACTGGCAGGGGTCTCAGAGCAGCAGGACTACACCTGTCACTCAACCACATCTTACTGATCAATGTTTATGGTAGAAGTGCTGGGCCAGGCTCTCTCCCAGGTCCTCTCCCATGCATGCACACTGCGCCATTATACTACTCTAGTGCAATTGATGCCACAGTACCGGTGTCTGCCCCAAATTTTTTGAAATGTGGAGACTCCAAGCTGGGTCTCCTTGTTGTATGTTGCCTGAATTTCGCAGGGCTCTCAGAGCACCATGCCTACACCTCAAACTCATGCACCTCTTAATAATCAATGTTTAAAGTAGAAATGCAACGTACCCTCGTCGTCTTCCTCCTCCTCCACCTATGCTGAAATGTCTATTTGTGGCAGGACCACAGATTTAGCTATCAGAATTTAGATGCTGAAATTTAAATCACAAGATGCCCGCCTTTGAACTGACTCTAACTTCTGAATGTCCTTTTTATAATGTGGAGCCCAAAACTGGATCCCATATTCCAGATGTGGCCTTACAAGTGATTTATAGAGGGACAACAATATGTTAGGCTCTCGGGATCTAATCTCTCTTTTTATACACCCTAAAATCTTGTTTGCTTTAGCAGCTGCTGCTTGACATTGAGTGCTGCTGCTCAGTTTATTTGTAATGAGAATACCCAAGTCCTTCTCCTGTTCTGGAGTCCCGAGCTTACTTCCAATTAATGTATACGCAGTTATAGGATTACTCCGTCCTAGGTGCATTACTTTATATTTATCAACATTAAATCTCATTTGCCAAGTATCTGCCCATTCTGACATCTTATCCAGATCTTTTTGTAATATTGTACTATCAAAGTCAGTTTTTAATATCCTACATAGTTTGGTGTCATCAGCAAAGACTGACACTTTACTATCAATCCCATCTACAAGGTCATTAATAAAGAGATTAAAAAGAATCGGTCCTAGCACAGATCCCTGCGACACCCCACTGCTGACTGTAGCCCATTTAGAGAATTTACCATTTTGACTACTCTTTGTTTCCTATCTTTTAGCCAATTCCTTACCCAGTTGCATATAGTTTCCCCTAGTCCTTGCTTCTGGAGCATTAGCATAAGTCTATTATGTGGTACAGTATCAAATGCCTTTGCAAAGTCCAAATAAATCACATCAGCTGCATTACCAATATCCAGGTTTGCACTTACCCCCTCATAGAACCCCAACAGATTGGTTAGACACGATTTATCTTTCATGAATCCATGCTGTTTGTCAGTTATTATATTATTTTCTGCAATATATTTTTGCATGTCATGCCTTAAAATGCCCTCAAAAACTTTGCATACCACTGATGTCAGGTTTACTGGACGGTAGTTGCCTGGATCTACCCTCTTACCTTTCTTAAATATCGGTACCACATCAGAAATCCTCCAATCCTGAGGCACCAACCCTGTTACAAGTGAGTCTAAAAAGATGAGATACAGCGGTCTGTCGATTACGGAGCTCAATTCCCTCAATATACGTGGATGAATGCCATCTGGCCCTGGGGATTTGTCAATGTTTAATTTACTCAGACGTAAGCGTACTTCATCTTGTGTTAAATTAATTATATCAGGTAGTGAACTTTGATTTTTCACTTGTTGAATGATCCCTGGTACAGTCAGTTCCTTGGTGAACACAGATGAGAAATGCCTATTTAATATCTCAGTCTTTTGTTTGACCTCTATAACTAACATGTTATTATATTTTAAGGGGTCGATACTATCCTTTGTTTTCCTTTTGGCATTAATGTATTTATAAAAGATTTTGGGATTTATATTTATGTCATTGCCGATTTTTGTTTCAGTAGCTAGTTTTGCTTGTTTGATTTCTTTTTTACATTTCCTATTGATATCTTTATACCCCTGAAATGCTATTTCTGTATTCTCAGCCTTTAAGATTTTAAAGGCCCTTTATTTTTCTTTTATTATACATTGTACAGTCTTATTTATCCTTAGTGGTTTCTTTTTATTCCTGGACATTTTATTACCAGAGGGTATAAGTTTTGTACAGGACTCTAGTAGTATATTCTTAAACTTACCCCATTTAGGTTGGTATCCCCAGTTACCATGACTTAGTCCCAATCTACACCTTTAAGCTCTTCCCTTAATTTGTTGAAATCAGCTTTCCTAAAATTCCAGGTTTTAGCATTTCCCCTTTGAAATGTTCTATTGAATATTAAGTTGAAGCTTACCATATTATGATCGCTGGTGCCCAAGTGCTCCCGGATCTGTAGATCTGAAATTGTATCCGGTCTATTTGACAGGACCAGATCTAGCAAATTATCTCCCCTCGTCGGTTCATCTATCATCTGAGAGAGGAAATTATCTTGAATAGTAGATAAGAACTTACAGCTTGTAAGCAGAACAAGAAGATTCTATGTCCCACTGTATGTCTGGATAGTTGAAATCCCCCATAATAAGAACCCAAATATTATTATTAGCTGCCTTTTCCATTTGTTCCAGCATTTCACCCTCTATTTGTTCAGGTATGTTAGGAGGCTTATAGTAAACTCCAATTAGCATTTTTCCATTATTCCCCTCCTTATGTACATTTACCCATACTGACTCTACATTGTTGCAGTTCCCCCCAATGTCATCATTGAACACAGGTTTTAGGTTAGATTTGATAAATATACACACCCCACCACCTTTTTTGTCTTTCCTGTCCTTCCTAAATGTAGTATAACCCTTTATGTTTGTCACCCAGTCATGGCTTTCATCCAGCTAGGTTTCATTAATGCCCACCACATCATAATCCATGGATGACATAAGAGTCTCCAATTTATTCATTTTGTTTGCAAGACTTCTTGCATTTGCCAGTAGACATTTAACACTATTAACACTTTTATTACTCCTAGCCTCCCTACGTTCCTTGCATGTCCCATCCCCCTAATCCTTCATTGACCCCTACCGTCTCACTGTCTCTATCTGCTCTATCTATCCCCTTTTTTGCTCCACTACCCTCCCTGCCCCATGATCCTAGTTTAAAAGCTCCTCCATCCGTCTGACCATTTTCTCCCCCAGCACAGCTGCACCCTCCCCATTGAAGTGCAGCCCGTCCCTACCGTAGAGCCTGTAGCCGACTAAGAAGTCGGCCCAGTTCTCTATGAACCCGAACCCTTCCTTCCTGCACCAATTTCTAAGCCACGTATTTATCTCCCTAAGCTCCCGCTGTCTTTCTAGTGACACTCGTGACACCGGTAGTATTTCTGAAAACACCACCTTGGAGGTCCTGGACTTCAGCTTCTCTCCTAGTTCCCTGTAATAATTTTTAAGGACCTTCCACCTGTCTCTAACTTTGTCATTAGTACCAATGGTACCAATGTGCACCATGACCGCTGGGTTTTCCCCAGCCCCACCCAGCATTCTGTCTATCCGATCCGCAATATGCTGAACCCGAGCACCCGGCAGACAACACACTGTTCGGCATTCACAGTCTCGGCGACAGATGACCCTGTCTGTACGCCTAATTATAGAGTCCCCTACCAACAACATCTGTCTGGGCTTTGCTACACTCCTATTTCCCTCCTTCCTACAGCAGTTGTTTTCCTGGTTGCTAGGAGCAATGTCCTGCTGTAGTGACCCTAGTCCTGGCCCTTCATTCCTAATATCAGCCAAACAGGCATATTTACTAGGTTGTGCCAGGTCAGGACTAGGTTCCCTGACACTTTTCCCCCTACCTCTTCTTCTAACTGTTACCCAGCTACCTATCTCTGGGTCCTGATCTTCTCCACTTCCACCCTCCTCCATATCACTGGCCCCAGCCAGAGAAAGCTCAGTGAGCTCTAAACTCCTCTCCAAGTTTTCAATGCCCCTGAGTGTTGCAAGCTGCTTATTTAGATCAGTTACCTTGGCTTCCAAATATGCAACATGCTTGCATCGAGTGCAGACATATTCACCCTCGAACGGCTGCTCAAGGCATGCATACATCTGACAAGATACACACCTGGTAGCATTGTCCATGGAGTACCTAATAAATGGGGATAAACAGTTAAGTAGAAAAACAAAGAAAAAAACAAACAAAAAAAAACCAACAATGGGAAACGTATAAGGATAAAGTAAAACTATGTTCTTGTGTCAAACTATGAGATTGTGTTTAAACTATGCCGCACTTATCTTTAATCCCCGCACTTTGCTTCAGCACCTCGCACGTTCCATATGTAGCAGCACTGTCCCCAATCTATAGTAGTCTCAAAACGGCGCCGACACCGCATGTCCACTTCTTCTATGCAGAGGGCATGTGACTAAGGCAGCCAATAACATTAGTCCTTGTGTCTGAACCTTGTGGATGATTTCTGCACCCTGATTGGCTGCCAGAACATCCACACATTAAGTTAAGGAGGAAAAAAAACAGTCTGCCCCTCCTCTGACTCATCAAACACCTCCTCCGGCTCATCAAACAGCACCACTATCCTAGCCAAAGTCATAATAACGTAGAAGAAAAGCATTAGTGCAACCGTGAACAGTTACCGAACAAAGCTGAACATTGCAGATTTTGGAGAAAAGCGCTTGGGCTTCCGAACATTAACACGAATGAACAAGGCTCATGGCGAATTTGAGATTTGCAAACCTTTTTCAAACAAGTTTGCTCATCTCTAGTTATGATAAAAAAAGAATAAAAAGAATAAAAAATAGAGAGTTTTGATGCAGTCTGCACAGAATCCAAACAAGAAGCTATCGATTGAAAAAGAAACTTCGCCCAAAGATCCAAATTCAAAGATACAAACACATTAATAAATCACTGCACTACATTTCTTTGGAACACAAGTCCATATTATTTGTCTGGACATGCAGTATATCACTCATCTTTTAGTGAGGAAATAAACCACATGTACTAGGATCAAAAAGTCTGCTGTAGTGCAAAAATCCTAAACAAGTCCATTGTTGAAATCAGCTGTTTCTGTGTACTACACTACAGTGGTAGGAAACAGCATCGTCTCTAATCCAAGATGTTCAAAACAACTCCCTGCTGGATAGTGAGCAAGGATAGTGCAGAGTCCAACAAACTTTGTAAAATACAAAAGTTTTATATATTATATACTCACAAAAGGTAGATTCTAAAGGTAAAGAAAATGACTACTAAGGGCTCAGGCGCACGTAACTGCTGAATATTCTGCAGCGATTTGACAGCACATGTGCACGTCAAATCGCTGCAGAAACCCTGCATGATGGTTGCAGTTTTATTGTACAAAAAAAGCCGATTTCATGCGCTATGGCTGCTGCCCCCACCATAAACAGAGTGGGACCTGCATCCATAGCGCACAAATTAATTGACATGCTCATTTTATGAATGCACGGATTTGGGTCAAAATTTTAGCACCCAAATCGCTGTGTTCATAAAAGCATCGTGCGCACGTGTCATGCACAATCTTCATAGATTGTGCAGGGGACGCAGGATGCATGCATTTACGCTGCAGTACTATACGCAGAGTAAATGCATGCAATTACGCAACGTGCGCACGAGCACTTAAGGGTGCTTTAGACAAGACGATCTATCGTGCGATAGATCGTCAGGGTCACGGTTTTTGTGACACACATCCGGCATCACTTGCGATGTCAGGCTGTGTGACACCTCCGAGCGACGCAGTATCGCTCACAAATCGTGAGTCGTGTACTCGTCGCTCGGTTTCATAATCTCGTTTAATTAAAATGGCGCCGGTTGCTCATCGTTCCCGGGGTAGCACACGCCGCTCCGTGTGACACCCCGGGAACGATGAACACAGCTTACCTCCGTCCCGCGGCACCCGCCGGCTATGCAGAAGGAAGGAGGTGGGCGGGATGTTTACGTCCTGCTCATCTCCGCCCCTCGGCTTCTATTGGCCGGCCGCTGTGTGACGTTGTTGTGACGCCGAACGTCCCTCCCCCTTCAGGAAGAGGATGATCGCCGCCCACAGCGACGTCGCTCAGCAGGTAAATGCGTGTGACAGAGGTTAACGACTTTGTGCGCCATGGGCAATTGCCCGTGACGCACAAACGACGGGGGCGGGTACGATCGATCGTGAAATTGCACGATATATCGTACCGTGTAAAGCAGGCACACACACACAGCAGATCACAGATATAAACAGCAGATCACACACAGCAGATCGCAGGCACACACAGCCGATCACAGATACACACAGCCGATCACAGATACACACATCCGATCACAGGCACACACACACAGCAGATCGCAGATATATACAGCAGATCACACACAGCAGATCTTAGGCACACACAGCCATCACAGATACACACATCCGATCGCAGGCACACACAGCCGATCGCAGAAAAACACAGCCGATCGCAGACACACACACAGCCGATTGCAGACACACACAGCAGATCTCACACACACACACACACACATCACATCACATCACATCCAGCACTTACGGCAGCAGGGAATGAGAGCAAGTCATGTGTCCGGCCGCAGGTCCTGTTCGTCGCGCTGCACCGCACTGCCTCTCAGGATTCTCCCGGCGAGAAGAGATCGGTGTCACTGGATGAGGTGAGTGTGTATGCGATCCGATGTGTGTGCGATCCGGTGTGTGTGTGTGTGTGTGTGATTTGATGTTTGCGTGTGATCCGATGTTTGTGTGTGCGATCTGATTATGTGTGCGATCTGATTATGTGTGCGATCTGACTGTGTGTGTGTGAGATCTGGTGTGTGTGTGATCTGATTGTGTGTGTGTGTGAGAGCTGATGTGTGGGGGTGTGCGATCACTGCAGGTCCTGCCGCTCAGTGTCGGGTGAGTGTAATTGCCGGGTGCCGCTGTCTATAATGAAGTGTCCTGCAGTATCTGTAACTTTGTTAGTTGCACGGACACTTTATTATTGATCCGGAACTAGGGCTTATTTTCGGGGGAGGGCTTATATTTAAGCCTTTCTCCGAAACTGCTGAAAATCCCTGCTAGGGCTTATGTGGCGCCCTGGACAAGCCAGGGGCCATAGGTAACAACACACACACACACACCCACCCTCAGCAGTTCACAGCAGTCATCCCCAGTGAGACCTGATTTCTTCCTCGGGTTCAGACAGACACACCAGGTGGGCGGAGTCAGGCAGATGGGCACGCCCACCGAGGAGTTTAGCTGGCCTGAGGCAGGAAACAAGCCCAGACAAGTCCAGGGAGAGGAAGAGAGAGGAGGTCTGCAGAGAGGCAGACGCAGACTGGGGCCTAGGTTGGAGCCTAGGGCCCTCGTGTAGCAGTCAGGCAGATGGTAGTGGCCGTCTGCGAGAGCCGGGAAGACAGTCTGGTGGAACCGTAGGTAGCCTGGGCTGAGCGGTGGCCCACCGGTACTGAACCGGGGAGCCAGCTGGAAACCGGAGCGCAGGAGGAGCGTACAGAAGGTGCAGGAAAGGACTTACATTACCAACCTGGGGCAGGGGAAAAACACCGCAGGCGTCTGTGGGACCCGTCCATCCAGCCGTTTGTTTCATCAGAGACTCCATGTGTGTTACTGGCTGAGTGAGTACCACCGTGCCGTGCGGCACAGCGCTGCGCCCGTGACCCTGCACCTCACCAGGCCCCGTAACCCGCCTGCCATCCATCCCTACCTCATCACCGGGCCCCGGGACAACCAACCCCCCTACCCACGGAGGGGAGAATTAACATCCAGGCTGCTCCCTGTCATCGCTCCCGAGATCCCCGTCCAGAGCAGCGGTGGTGTCACCAATCTCACCACAACCGTGGGAGGCGTCACGGACAATATCAAATCCCCACAATCAATCCCCCCCTTTTCACTCACGGGCGAGGAACACCGCTCGAGTCCCCGGGATCCGGCCCACCGCTCGAGTCACCACCGAGCAGCAGCAGCAGCCGGACCCGAGCAGTGGGAGAGCGCAGCGTCCCCTCCTCTGCCCGCGACACTTATTTTTGGGGGAGGTCTTACTTTTGGAAAAACACGGTAGCCTGCAGCCACCCCAGAATTGGCACATCCATTACTTACTTCGCTCATCCCGATTGCCCTGTTGCGGTAGCAATCAGGGTAATATAAGCGGTTAATGACATTTGTCAAAAAATCCCAGCTGTCATCAAGCCTGAGGTTAGTAATGGGGGGGTCTATGAGAGCCCAATTGTGTAAGTAAAAATAAATAAAGGCAAAACACAGAGAAAAATCCTTTGTTTATAAAACAAAAAGCACCTTATTAACCTCCAAAACACTCCTGCAGGTGCGATGTAATCCACACGAGGTCCTACGAGAGACCTGAAAATGGCTGTCCACCAATGTTCACCATCCAACCTGACGGAACTGGAGAGGATCTGCAAGGAAGAATGGCAGAGGATCCCCAAATCCAGGTGTGAAAAACTTGTTGCATCATTCCCAAGAAGACTCACGGCGGTACTAGCTCAAAAGGGTGCTTCTACTCAATACTGAGCAAAGGGTCTGAATACTTATGACCACGTGATATTTAATTTTTTCTTTTTTATAAAATTTTTAAGAATTTCTACATTTCTGTTTTTTTTCTGTTAAGATGGGGTGTAGAGTGTACATTAATGGGAAAAAATGAACTTTTTTGAATTTACCAAATGACTGCAATGAAACAAAGGATGAAAAATGTAATGGGGTCTGAATACTTTCCGTACCTATTGTACATCTGAGGTTGCCGTGCGCGGTCACATTAGAAAACGTGACCGATCACTACAGCATTATTGATACACTGATAGAGCCACAGCTGTGAAAATGGTGACGTCAGTGAATTCACCTGAGTTCACAGCCAGTTGTCCCCACGGTACCCCAGCTGGGACCTCAGGTGAACTTATTGAACTCATTGAATCACCTCATCTCAGATGAAGTCACTGAACTCAACGCACCAAAACCACATAAAAAATGCATGCGGTTTCTGTGCGTTTTTTTGCCAGGAGATGAAGATTTTGTGCAGAAATGTCTGCAACCAAATACTCAACGTGTGCACATTGCTTGAGATGAGAATACTGAGTTGAATGAGTTCACCTCAGGTCAGTTAACCTGAGGTCACAACTGGGGTGTAACGCCAGCTCCCCTAGTTTGCCAGCGCTACGAGGCGTCCTAGCGCCATGTCTCTGCCCCTTCTCTTACCTTCATTTACATCCACGTGTAGTGTGGTCCCTGGTTGACCCCACCCGCGGATACCCACGTGTGATGTCTTTAGCTCCTGCCTAGGTCCCAGGCCCTGTACCAGTTGTGTGGGGTTTCCTGGCCTCCAGCCTAGAGAGCACACCCACATGCTTCCTGTGGTTTTTTTAGGAGGCATGCGCTCCTTGCTAAGATGTCCCCAGCCTATGGTATAAAAGTTCCTCTTCCCTGATGGGCGTGGTTTAGCAACTTCCTTAAGTTACTGAACCTAGCTCTGTGTTGGTCCTGCCATGTTGATCTGGTCTGCCTGTATTCTGCACCAGTTTTAATTGCATTTAGTTCTGGCATGCTGATTTCTGCTCCGGACCTGTTGTGTCTGTGTTGCTGCTGAAGGACTGGAGTCTGTTGCTGCTGAAGCCCTGTGTTCTGCCTGAGCCCAGTCACCTGTCTGAGTCTGGTATCCTGTCTGGATCCGGTTAACCGTGGGTGCAGCATATTCAGGTACCTGCCTATTCAGGGACCAGCATATCCAGTCACCGGTATGTCCTAAAACTTCAGCCTTCTTCCTGCTGTATTCTGTACCTGAAGTCCTGCTGTGTTCTGTACCTGAAGTCCTGCTGTGTTCTGTACCTGAAGTCCTGCTGTGTCCTGTTCCTGTTAATAAGATTCTGTTTATGTTTCGAACCTGACGTCTGGATTCCCTGCTGTGACTGCACCATCCTGTTGTGGTCTAAACCCACTGTGGTTGCACTACCCTTTTGTGGTCTAATCCCGCTGTGCTCGCAGTACCCTGTTGTGGTCCAATCCCGCTATGCTCGCACTACCCTGTTGCTGTCCAATCCCGCTGTGCTCGAACTACCCTGTTGCTGTCCAATCCCGCTGTGCTCACACTACCCTGTTGCGGTCCAATTCCGCTGTGCCTGCACTACCCTGTTGCAGTCCAATACCACTGTGCCTGCACTACTCTGTTGGGGTCCAATCCCGCTGTGCCAGCACTTTCCAGCTGCAGTCTGTGTTGCTGTGTTGCTGCTGCCGCTCAGGTGCTGGAGTCTGCTACTGTTGTAATCCGGTGTTCTGCCTGAGTCCGGTCGCCTGTCTGAGTCTGGTATCCTGTCTGTAGTCCGACTAACCTTCGATCCACCTATTCAGGTACCTGCATATTCAGGGACCAGCATATCCAGTTCTGAGACTCCAGCCTTGTCCGTGTGTTCTGTACCTGAAGCCCTGCTGTGGTGTGTGCTTATTGTGCCTGTGCCACCCTGCTGATGACTTCTGCCCGATGTCTGGAGCCTTGCCCAATATCTGGTGTCTGATGACCTGTTAGGACCGGGAGGACGGGTAGGCCCAGTAGGTGGATCCACTGGGCTGAACACCTCACCGAGGGCGAGGTGCCCGGTAGCCGGAGAACTATGGGTAGCAGGACAGTCCGTTCAGAGGAGTGGAGTGAAGAAGTACCTGGGACCACGGAGTCTCTGAAGGCAGTCCGGGTGACGGAGCTCAGGTTCGGAGGCCGAGATGATGGCAGGCAGAATCCGGAACCAACGGAGCGAGGAGGTGGGTCACCACACGGATCCGGAGAAGGTCCCGGAACACGTCGTTCACTAATTCTTGAAAGACCGCCGGTGCGTTACACAGGCCGAAGGGCATCACACAATACTCGTAGTGCCCATCGCGAGTGTTAAATGCGGTCTTCCATTCGTCCCCAGAGCGGATGCGGACCAGGTTGTAGGCACCCCGAAGATCCAACTTGGTAAACACACGAGCTCCTCTAAGCCGATCAAACAATTCGGGGATGAGCGGCAGGGGGTATTTATTCTTCACGGTGATTTGATTCAATCCCCGGTAGTCAATGCAGGGGCACAGGTCGCCCTCTTTCTTCTTGACGAAGAAGAAGCCTGCTCCAGCAGGAGAGGAGGATCTCCGGATGAATCCCCTTGCCAGGTTCTCAGTGATGTAGGCAGACATGGCCCTTGTTTCAGCAGGGGACAAAGGATATATCCGTCCTCGAGGTGGTGTGGTTCCCGGGAGTAGGTCGATGGCACAGTCGTATGGACGATGTGGCGGCAGTACCTCTGACTCCTTTTTATCAAAGACATCCGCGAAGGACCAATAGGCCGAAGGCAGTCCTGGTAGGGACTCCGGAATTGGAGGTCGTCGGATGAGCTGTATGGCCCTCAAGCAGTTCTCGTGGCAAGAGGGGCCCCATCGGGTAATTTCGCCAGCGCGCCAGCTGACCGACGGTTCATGTGTCCGTAACCAGGGGAGTCCCAGCAGGATTTGATGAGACATATGCGGGAGGACGTAGAAGGCGATTTTCTCAGTGTGTAGGGCACCGATGCGTAGTACAACAGGCTCGGTGATCCAAGTGATGGTGTCAGAGAGGGGTCTCCCATCTACGGAGGCAATCACGAGGGGTTTGTCGAGTGGAGTAACCGGTACCAGGTACTTGTCCACCGTGGCCTGCTGGATGAAATTGCCTGCTGCCCCGGAATCGAGGTACGCCTCTGCCGTGAACCGCGTCTCTCCTGCTGTCACTTGCACAGTCCACGTAACCGGGTCTGAGAGAGTCCCAGCACCTAGGGTGGCCTCTCCTACCAACCCTAGGCTTTGGAGTTTCCCGGCCTCTCTGGACAGGAACGTAGCAGGTGTGTGCCCTCTCCGCAGTAGAAGCAGAGGCCCTTTGCGAGCCGTTCTGCTCGGCGTTGTTCGGACTGCCGCAAACGGTCAATCTGCATGGGCTCATGGACAGAGACACCAGACGACGCTGACTGAAGTACGGCGGGCTTCTGCGGAGGAGAGGAATGCCGTATCGGACGTCTCTCACGGGACACCTCTTTGGATCGTTCCTGGAATCTGAGGTCCACGCGGGTGGCTAGTGCGATCAGGGCATCCAGGGTGGAAGGAACATCGCGGCCTGCCAGCTCGTCCTTAATACGACTGGAGAGTCCTTCCCAGAAGGCGGCGGTGAGGGCTTCATTGTTCCACCCCAATTCTGAGGCCAAGGTGCGAAAGCGGACGGCATATTGGCCCACCGTCGAGGTCCCCTGACGTAGCCTGAGGAGTGATGAGGCGGACGCGGCGGCACGTCCGGGTTCGTCAAAGGTGGTTCTAAACGCCTGCAGGAATTCCTGGATGTTAGCAGTTACAGGGTCCTCCTTCCCCCACAAGGGGTTCATCCAGGCCAGTGCCTCACCCTCTAGATGGGACATCACAAACGCCACCTTGGCTTGGTCGGAGGCAAACAGATGCGGCAGCAGCTTGAAGTGGAGGGAACACTGATTCAAGAATCCTCTGCAGGTCTTAGGATCTCCGGCATATCGGGGTGGAGAGGCCAAGTGGAGGTTAGAGGCTTCCGAGGAAGCCGCCACGGGAACCGCAGCTGTGGACTGTGCTGCAGAAGCCTGGGATGCCCGGGACGTGGCTGTTGCTTGCAGCGTGTTCAGGCGGGTATCCACTGAGGACATAAAGGCCAGCATGCGGGACTGGGTCTCGCGCTGTCGTACGAGTTCCTGCTGCATACCGCCCAGCTGGGCCGCTAGTGCTTCGGCGGGATCCATGGCCTGTTCTTACTGTTAGGACCGGAAGGACGGGTAGGCCCAGGAGGTGGATCCACTGGGCTGAACACCTCACCGAGGGCGAGGTGCCCGGTAGCCGGAGCACTATGGGTAGCAGGACAGTCCGTTCAGAGGAGTGGAGTGAAGAAGTCCCTGGGACCACGGAGTCTCTGAAGGCAGTCCGGGTGACGGAGCTCAGGTTCGGAGGCCGAGATGATGGCAGGCAGAATCCGGAACCAACGGAGCGAGGAGGTGGGTCACCACACGGATCCGGAGACGGTAGGGACTGACGAGACGGCGGACAGTCACCGTTCGTGGTTCAGGAATCGTCAGGACCGGTTGGCGAGGCAGGAACGACTCTACAAGAGAGATATGTGAGTACGAGGCAAAACACAGGAAAACCTGACTCCTAGCTTAGGAAACACGAAGAACAGGCCCCGCCCACTTGGAAAGGAACCCCCTATATACCCTGCACCTGAATCATCAATATCCTGTTGGAGGATGCAGGCCCTTTAAGAGAGGGTCAATGACCGCGCGCGCGCCCTAATGCGCATGCGCGAGGCCCGGGTGCCAGAAGCCAGAGCAGGGAGCGGTGCACAGGAGGCAGGAGCATTCAGCATCGCAGATGGGCGCCGGGACCGAGGATCGGGTTGCCTGGAGGACGCAGGTGAGTATGCATGGAGGCCGTGGAGCGGGGGACGCCTTGCAAAGGAGCCGGGGAGCGTGGCAGGGGAGCCGGGGAGCGTGGAAGGGGAGCCGGTGAGCATGGCAGGGGGGCCGGTGAGCGTGACATGACCTCTGTCCGATGTCCAGTGTCTGATGACCTCTGTCCGATGTCTGGAGCCATATCCGATGTCCGGTGTCCTCTGCCCAATGTCTGGAGCCATGCCCGAAGTCCGGTGTTTGATGACCTCTACCCGATGTCTGGAGCCATACCCGATGTCCGGTATCTGATGACCTCCACCCGATGTCCGGAGCTATACCCGATGTCCAGTGTCTGATCTCTGCTCGATGTCTGGAGTCTTCCCAATGTCTGGGGTCTGATGACCTCTGCCTGCCCGATGTCTGGAGCCTTGCCTGATTATTTCCAGTGTTTGTTGTTTTGTGTCCAGTCCATTTCTGTGTCCTGGGACCAGCCTGATTCTGCAGGCTGCTATTTTTAGAATGGAGAAGGCCCAATCTTGGCTGTGTATCAAAATTGGGGGGACCACACATCGTATTTTTAAATTATTTATTTAAATAATTGAAAAAAAACCTGCATAGGGCTCCTCATATTTTATACACAGCCAAGATAACGCACACAGCTGGGGGTTGCAGCCTTCAGCTGTCTTCTTTATCTGCGCTGGGTATCAAAATATGGGGGACTCTATGCCATTTTTTCCAATCATTTTATATTTTTACACTCCACTCTGGGGACCCAGACAGCTAGTATGAGGGCAGCCACTCACAGACGCCGGCAGTCTGACTGCAACCAATCATAGACGTTGTCAGAGAGGGTGAGCGGGTGAGCAGTGAATATGCATGAGATTTAATGAGCGGATGAGGAAGCAGTGAGGTAACTCAGTAAGTAAAACTGTCCTGCTTTAAGCCCTATTTTGCTTTCTTTTGTAGCCCCCTAGCCCTTACTAACACCATTTTATAACACTTAAGTTCGGGTCCCTTAGACTTACATGGGGTTCGGTGTCTGGGGTCAACTTCGGGTTCAAGTCTGGTCCCAAACTGGACTTTCTTTTTTTTTTTAGTCCGGCCAGACCCACTCAACCCGAACATCTGTGGATTCGCCCATCTCTAGTCACCACCTTTTTATCAAGGTATGCAAAATTATTAGGCAGCAAAATGGGTCACAAATAGAGATTTAACTGACTCTGAAAAGTAAATATTGTTATGTTAACAGTCTTACAAAGGGATGCAGCACTCTTGAAATTGCTAAGATAAGTCAAACCGCCTTTTGATCACCAAACCATCAAAAGTTACGTTGTGAGTACTTAGTGTTGAGAGAAAAAAAAAAGACACATTAACTGCCTACAATTTATGAAGAATCAAAGTTGAAGAAACGTCCAGGAACCCTTTATCCTCCATAGCTGTTATATTCCAGAAATGCAACCTCTCTTTAGTGCCTAGAAGAACAATGTGTTCAATGCTAAGCTAAGTAAAGCTAAAACCAGACCAAAACTGAACAAGACACATAAGTTGAAAATTAAAAACGTCAAGAAATAGCTGAAGACAGAGTTTTCCAAGGTATTACGGACTAATAAGGTGAGTGACTCTAGATGGACTTGATGGATGGGCCCATGGCTGCATCAGTAGCTAGCATAGACCTGCACTTTAACTCAGAAGCTAGCAAGTGGTGGTGGGGTACTCATGTAGGTTGGTATTATTGAAGATAGGCTAGTTGGACTTTTTTGGGCTGAAGATGGACTAAAAATCAACTCCCAAACCTACTGCCAGTTTTTTAAGACCCTTTCCTCAAACAGTCTGTATCATTTAAGAAAACCATAATTTTTATGCATAACAATTCTCCATCCCATGTAATGAAGTACTCCACTGATTATCTAACCAGAAAAGGCCTTAAAGATGAAAGAATAACTACATGGCCCATTCTTCACCTGATCCAAACCCTATTGAGAACTTGTGGGACTTTCATAAATGTGAGATTTACTATGAAAGCAAGTAGTCACCTCTCTGAACAGTGTCTGGGAGGCTGTGGTTGGGGCTGTCCAAAAAGTTGATCGTCAACAGATGAAGAACCTGACAATCTCCATGGATGGAAGGCTTACGACTGTTATTAAATAGAAGGGTAGCTATATGGGAACTGATATATTTTCTAAATTGTTAGAAATGTATTTTTATATACAGTATCTTGAGTTGTTTGGTTATTATTCTCCATTTAACAGATGAAAATAAACAATCCTGATGGGAAAATGTAAGTTTTTCGCTTAGTGGCATAACAATACTCAACACTAATAGTGGCCCAATAATTATACATACATAGATATTCTCATTAGAAAAAAACTCACATTTACTTTCTGAAATTTTCAGGTTTCAGGATTATTAACCTTTCAATTGACCTCACTGTAGTTATTAAATAAAAAAAATTCATCATTTTAATAATAAACAATACATATCTATATATATATAATTGCCTTATTCTGTCTGTCTGTCTTGCTCCAAAATTGTGTCGTTACAGTGACAGTGTCGTTACAGTGACAACTGTCGGATTGGGCGCTAGGCTCCGCCTGGCCCCGCCCCCCCATGGATTGACCGCTCGCCTCGGCCTGGCCCCGCCCCCCGCATGGATTGGCCGCTCGGCCCGGCCCTCCGCACACATCACCCGCTCCAGCATACACCGGCTCCCGGTACACATATGCAGGGAGCTAGCATACGCTGACGCCTCGCCCGCTCAGCCCCGCCCCCGGCACACATTGGCACGCTCGACCCCGCCCCCTGCGGACATAACTTTGCGATGCTGGGATCGTGACGGAGCCGGTGTACGCTGGTAACCATGATACACATCGGGTAACTATAGGAAGCGCTTCCCTTAGTTACCCAATGTGTATCATGGTTACCAGCGTACACCGGCTCCCGTACACATGTGCAGGGAGACGGCATACGCTGACACCTCGTCCGCTCGGCCCCGCCCCCGGCACACGTTGGCAAGCTCGGCCCCGCCCCTGGTGGCCCGCTTGGCCCCTCCCCCGGCGACCCGCTCAGCCCCGCCCCCGGTGACCCTCTCGTCCCCGCCCCCGGTGGCCCACTCGGCCCCGCCCCCGGAACACGTTAGCCTGCTCGACCCCGCCCCGGCACACGTTGGGCACCTATACACCTCTGCCCCATAACTACTCCTCCCATTATACTCCTCTTTCCCCAGGACCACTCCTCCCATTATACTCCTCTATCCCCAGGACTACTCCACCTATTATAGTCCTCCTATTATACTCCTCTCTGAGTATAATAGGAGGACTATTATAGCATGGGGGATGGATCACGATGAGGGGTGTGCAGCATGGAGGATGGAGCACGATGGGGGGTGCGCAGCATGGGAGATGGAGCATGATGGGGGGTGCAGCATGGGAGATGGAGCACGATGGGGGGTGCGCAGCATGGAGGATGGAGCACGATGGGGGGGTGCAGCCTGGAGGATGGAGCACGATGGGGGGTGTGCAGCATGGGGGATGGAGCACGATGGGGGGTGCGCAGCATGGGGGATGGAGCACGATGGGGGGTGCGCAGCATGTCGAATGGAGCACGATGGGGGGTGTGCAGCATGGGGGATGGAGCACGATGGGGGGTGCGCAGCATGGAGGATGGAGCACGATGGGGGGTGCGCAGCATGGGGGATGGAGCACGATGGGGATGCGCAGCATCGGGGAAGGAGCACAATGGGATGTGCGCAGCAGGGGGGATGGAGCACGATGGGGGTGCACACCTCCCCCTAAAACACACACCGCCACGCGCGCACCGCACAACACACCACACACACACTGGGAACCACAAACACCACCCTACACAAACACCCACACACACAGACAACGCCGCACACACACAACACCCAACACACAAACACCGCGGCATACACAAATATATGCACATACCGCGCAACAGACACTCATTGCACAAAACATACCTCCCCCCAAAACACACACACGCACCCCACAGCCACACCCACACAAACCGCGCAACACACACAGCACCACACACACACAATGCTGCAGACACACAGCGCTCCACAAACAACGCAACACACAAACAACACCGCTCTCACACACCCCCACACCCAGACAACACCCAGAACATTTACAGCGCCCTACACAAACACTTGGCAACTACACACAACAACATCTATATATATATATAACAAAAATCATACATTAACTACACAATATGTAAATTCTAGAATACCCGATGCGATAGAATCGGGCCACCTTCTAGTTTTCTAATAATTCTGCACACAGTGTACTATATATATTGAATTGATTTTATTCGTACTTAGAATTTACCTAAAATTTTTGTAATATCCAAAGTCGGTTGGACTCTGCACTATCCTTGTTCACAATCCAGCAGGGAGTTGTTTTGAAGATCTTAGATTACAGGCGATCCTGTGTTTCAGAACACTCTTGTATACCACACAGAAACGACTGGTTTGAACAGTGAACTTTTTGATTTTTGCAATAAAGCAGACTTATTGATCCTTCTACATTTGTTTATTCCCACAGTAAAAGGTTGGGGTGATGTATCTCCTAACAAATGATGTTATTGTTTTGCACAGAAGTGTTGTATGGTGATTCCGTATTGTATTTATAGTGTGGAGCTGTCTATATGTGGCGCCCTGGACAAGCCAGGTCGTCACAGGTACTGCAACAACACACCCCAGACAAGGGCTAGGCACACCAAAGTCAGACAAAAATCCTTGTTGCCTCCCTCCAGGGGCTGATGTCCACACCAGGGGGTGGAGCCAGGTGGTTGGCCTCGCCCACCGAGGAGTACACAGTCCTGGAGGCGGGAAAAGGAAGTCAGATCAGTTTGGAGAGGGAGTTGAAAGAGTGAAGTGGCAGTAGAGGAGACTGACCGTGTCCGGGCGCGTGGCCCGGGCACATACAGCAAGGTTGGTTGACGGTGGTGACCGTCTGCAGGCGAGGCTGATTGACGTGAACCGTAAGGACCGGGGACGGGCGGTGGCTCGCCGGTACTGGATCGGGGAGCAAAGAGAAGCCAGCACCATTCGGCAGGGCCTACGGACCCCGACCAGGCTTGGAGTCGCCGTAAAGCCGGTCAAATCCGTTAGCGAAGGCAACCTCCGGGGTTTCCCAGCAGTCAAGACCCGATTGAAGGCAACCGCTCAAACCGAAAAGGGAAATACAGTCACCGCCAAGGCTACAGTTCCCAGGGCCAGAGCTTGCGGGCAAAAGGGGCTCCCTCAGCATCCATACAAGCTGGGGAGCGGGTTACCGGTGGGAAGCCACCAGAACCAAGAACTTAACACAGGTGCAGGGAAAGGCAGTCACCGCCAACCTCCCGGGAGAAGAACCACCGCAGCCGTCTGTGGGACCCATCCATCCAGCCGTTTGTTTTACCGGAGACTTTGCATTCATCATTGGCTGAGTGAGTACCACCGTGCCGTGCGGCACCGCGCTGCCCCCGCGACCCTGCACCTCACCAGGCCCCGTAACCCACCTGCCATTCCTCCCTCACCGGGCCCTGGGACAACCACCCCCCCCTACCCACGGAGGGGAATAACAACATCCAAGCTGCTCCCTGTCATCGCTCCCGGGATCCCCGTCCAGAGCAGCGGTCGTGTCCCAACCTCACCACAACTGTGGGTGGCGTCACGGACAATAAATCCCCAAAAAACATTCCCCTTTTCACTCACGGGCGAGGAGCGCCGCTCGAGTCCCCGGATCCAGCCCACCGCTCGAGCCACCGAACAGCCAGCGAAGCAGCAGCAGTGCCGGACCCGAGCGTGGTGAGCGCAGCGTCCCCTCCTCCGCCCGCGACATATATACTATATAGTATATTCTCTATATACAGGCACACCTCCACACTATATGCACGCAACTATATACACTATGTAAACACAACTTTACATAATTTGCTATATTCACAGCTCCACCCTAAATACTAAATTATAGTGAGGAGCTATGTACAGCTGTGAAATAAGTATCGAGCATGTCACCAATTTTCTAAGTAAATATATGTCTACAGATGCTATTGACATTAATTTCTCATCAGATGTCGGTAACAACATATCCAATCCACACAGGCAAAAAAAAATCAAACCATAGACGTACATAAATTTAGTGATGTGAAATAATCATATTACTCCCTCTGCCGGACTCCATTGCTTCTTGTCTCCGCTGTGCTTGGCGAGCAGCCTCCTTCTTACATTATATGAGAGATGACTAGGCCCAGAACCGCCATCTGTTCTTCAAACCACTGGCTTTTTGGGGAGGGATTCCCGTGAGGTGGACTCCAGGCCCTCCTACCCTAGATCTAGGGACAGAAGCAATGCAGGGGGTGATTAACCTGCAGACAGGACAATGTACACACAAGGCAACACTGCCAACATCTAAACATACACTACCCACCATATCCCATCATCACAGGAGGAAAAAACGAAAGCTCAAAAAAATCACCTGGTCTTTAAGGGGTTAATGTTAACATTAATAATGAGCAGAATTAATTTCAGCCTTATGTTCTAGCCTTCCCCAAGAGACACGGTTTCTTATGTGGCCCTTGGGAAAATTAATTTCCCTTCCCTGCTCTATTACGTATAGTACTATGTTATGTATACAGTCCCTGACAAAAGTTCTGTTGCTTATCCATGTTATGTAAATAAAAGCTTATAACCTGACTTTAAATTCATCCATTGGTTTTATAAATTACTCTTTTGAAAACTGACACCCTCCTAAATTTGGTTTAGGTTATGAAAATAAAGTTGCTGCAAAGCTGAAATATTGATCATTTAATGAACACAGAAAGTCAGATTTTGGCAAGACAAAAGTTTTGTCGCCTTGTCATATAATGCACCTAATCCTAGTTTACATCCTCACCTGTGCTCACTAAATGATCGATTAATTAGTGGGTGTGTATAAAAAGAAACTCAGCACCCCAGACCTTCAGTTGAACTGCAACTTGACCTCTGACAACATGCCAAAAATCCACTCTGCGACCAAAGCCTTGATTATCAAGAGGCTGAAGAACAGATCCACTGCAAAGGTGGCTGGCACCTTTAATGTGTCTCAGCATCAAGTACAAAGAATTAAAAAAAGATTTTGAAGAGACTGGAGATGTTTTTGACAAGCCCTGGTCCAGCAGACCCTACAAAACAACTGCACAGGAGGAACGTTTGTTGGTTAGAAAATCCAAAGCCAGCCCCTCTTCCACTGCAGCAGAGCTCCAAAAGGCCTGGTCACCTCAAGTCCCTGTGTCAACTAGAACAGTTTGTAGGATTCTGTCTCGAAATGGCCTCCATGGTCGAATCAGTGCCCAGAAGAAAGCACTAAACAAAAGGCAATTAAAACAATGTGTGGCATTTGCCAAGTCCCACAGCTTGCTAAACAGATGGACGCTGGAAAAGTGGCAGAACGTGGATTTCTCTGATGCATATTCAGTTGAATTACACCACAGCCGCTGCAAATACTGCAGGAGACCTACTGGAGCCCCTATGGATCCAGAAAACAGTTAAGTTTGGTGGTGGAAAGATCATGGTCTGGGGTTACATTCAGTATGGGGTGTGCAAAACATTTGCAAGGTGGAAGGCAATATCAATAGCCTAAAATATCAAGAAGTATTAGCTACCTCTTACATTCCCAATCATAAAAGGGGTCAAATTCTGCAGCAGGATGGTGCACCATCTCATACATCCATCTCTACAACAAAGTTCCTCCTGGCAAAGAAGATCAAGATGCTCAAGGACTGGCCAGCCCACTCACCAGACATGAACATCAATGAGCATGTTTGGGGTAGGATGAAAGAGGAAACTTGGAAGACAAAACCAAAGAATCTAGATAAACTTTATTTTCATAACCTAAACCAAATTTGGGAAGGTTTCAGCTTTCAAAAGAGTAATTTATGAAAACAATGGATGAATTTAAAGTCAGGTTATAAGCTTTTATTTCCATAACATGGATAAGCGATAGAACTTTTGTCAGGGACTGTACATAAAGAAAAAAAATGTGTGTAGCTGTCTTTCTCAATTTATGTCTGCAGATGTGCACCTGTGCGTTAATCACATGACCTATCACATGATCTATCAAGGGGCAGGGCTGCCACTAGGAATTTCAGGGCCCCTAACTGGCATAATTTTGGGGCCCCCTTGAGACTCCACCCCAGCTCCGCCTCCATCCCTGTTCCGCCTCCATACCTCACACACAAGCCAATAAATGAAGCGTGAAGTGGCCTTCTTCTGTTTGGGCCCCGGACTAGAGTCCTGTTTGTTCCCCCCTAGTGGCGGCCCTGCAAGGGGATAGTGTGACTAGTCACATCATACATCAAGGTTGGTGGGGGCCTCACCTTTTAAACTGCCCGGGGCTCTGGCTACTCTTAATCTCGTCCCTAGTTTCAAATTATGGCTTCCCTGTGCAGACGGAGGTGCATATTTAATGGCAATAGTACAAGATCATCTATGAGAGAGCACCTGTAGCAGAGCTGTATTTAATCACAGTGGTCATACCACCAGTGCAATGGCAGGTGCAGCAGTAATGAGCTAGGACTAAGTGAGAGAAGGGATACACTATTGCATGTGCTTTTATCAGTATGTGGCTTCCTTCAACCACGAATAACTTTTTTCTTTCAATCATTTTTAGTATCTTGATTGTTACATTTTTTATATGTGCTGAGAGAGTTGTCTTAGCTATTAGTGTTAACGAGCCATGAATAACCACATATCTAGGGAAGTGCAATCTTCTTGAAACAGTTTTCAGTGAGACGTGCATGAAATGAAGACAGGCAAAGCAAATGATTCTATATTGCTAGGTAACGAAATCCCAGCACCTGCCTAGTGGGGCGGATCTGTTGATTATTGCCTGATCTCTGCAGACATTTCTTAATTTAATCGCTGCAGGGAAGAAATCAAACAGGATGTTCACAAACATCTCCTATGGATATTTAAAATGTCCATTTAATGCTGGAACACAGAAGCAGGAGTAATGTTGCCAACCAGATAGTGTGTCTGTTGAGCTCATGGTTAGCTCACCTGCATAGAGTCTATGGTGGTTGATGGAACTGAAACACTGAAGGTTGAGATTCATTGATAGTGCTTGAAATGCAATTTTACAAAAAACCATAGCAACTGATCCAAAACACAAAAAAAGTATTTTAGGCTATAACACAAGTATACTCTGGAGTGTCAGGGCAAGAGCAGCAGATTGGACTCTGCAACTGCTAATTAGACAAGTACTCATCATACCTTTAAAGGGTGGTCCGACATACAGAGTAATTATCATCCTAAATCCCTATCTATTTAATGCAATAATGCAAACTACAATATAGTTTAATTAAAACCTCCCTATCCTTCCCTTACTATACTAGGTAAGTTTTGTTTTTTTTACTACTTATTTTTTTTTTGACACTTCATTTGTGAATCTCAGTGTATGGTGGGATACTCAAACGAAGCATAATCAGGGGCAGAGGTTGTGGTCACTGCCGCAGCATTTCCCCCCTCTCTGACATGGAGCATGATCAGTACGCTTATTTCAGGGGATAAGCTAAAGAGCGCTGTGCACTGTGCGATGTGCACAATGACAGCACACTCTCTGTTGTCAGATCAGATCAGAAGAAACAAGCCAACACCAGATAAGAGCACATTGTTAAGCTGGGTTCACACATAGCGACAGCGACAACGACATCGCTGTTACGTCACCATTTTCTGTGACGTAACAGCGACCTTGTAAGTCAAACACAGCGACGCAGCAGCGATCATAACGTCGCTACATGTGCAGAGAGCAGGGAGCCGCGCTGGCTCCTTGCTCTCCTAGCTACAGTACACATCGGGTTATTTAACCCGATGTGTACTGCAGCTACATGTCACAGTGCAGAGAGCAGGGAGCCGCGCACACTGCTTAGCGCTGGCTCCTTGCTCTCCTAGCTACAGTACACATAGGGTTAGTTACCCAATGCGTACTGCAGCTACATGTGCACAGAGCAGGAGCCGGCACTAGCAGCAAGAGAGGCGGAGGCTGGTAACGAAGGTAAATATCGGGTAACCAGGGAAAGGTCTTCCCTTGGTTTCCCGATGTTTACAGTGGTTACAGCTTTCCGCAGCTGCCAGATGCCGGCTCCTGCTCCCTGCTCGCTTAATTTCGTCGCTCTCTCGCTGTCACACACAGCGATGTGTGCTTCACAGCGGGAGAGCGACGACGAAAAAATGAAGCAGGACATTCAGCAACGAGCAACGACCTCACAGCAGGGGCCAGGTCGTAGCTGGATGTCACACACAGCGACAGCGACGGGACGTCGCTGCAACGTCACAGAAAATGGTGACGTAGCAGCGACGTCGTTGTCATCGTCGCTGTGTGTGACACCACCTTTAGGGTATGTGCCCACGATCAGGACTCACTGCATCCTGGACGTAGTGGGTCCTGACCTGCGAAGCCGAAAGTATCCTCTGCAGGAGAATGCAGGAGACTGCAGCTGCTCGTACCCACAATCAGGGTTCAGTGTGCTGCGGTGTTTTGCTTGTGTTCTCCCTACAGAGGACGCATGTAAATCCGCAGCAAACAATTGACATGCTGCAGTTTGGAATGCCGCACTGCAGGTCAGGGTTTTCTGCGGAAAAAACAAGCACAGTGGGCACGGGATTTCTAGAAATCCTGTCCACTATGCTTGTACTGTACAACGCAGCGTTTTGGACACAGTGAAAACACACTACATCCAAAACGCTGCAAACACTGATCATGGGCACACACCCTTAGTGTGTGTTCTACGACTACCTGGCTGTCACGGGTGTGTCACAGTTGACAGACAGTCCTGTGGTGTCCGGCTGCAGAAGGTTGCTGCATTTGACTAGAGAAACTGCCCCCTGACATTCTATTTTTACATCTGTGGCTGAAAATAGAAACCTATGTACCTTCTCTGTTTGGGGATAATCCTTTTCCTTTTAGGATCCTGCAGATATCTTCACCTCTCAGCTCTTAATCCTCATTCTAGGGATGGGCGAACCTGAACTGTAAAGTTCGGGGTTCGTACCGAACACATGGTGTTCGTTCACATGACCCTGAACACGAGCTTTCTGGGATGTTCGTGTTACAGTTCGGGTTACAATTCGGGTCCAGGGGCTGTTAGAAAAAAAGCACGTTATTAAAAAAACATTATGATCATACTTAAAGGTCCCGTGATGCGTCCTGCAGACTCTGTCTCCAAGCACTTCTGCTTCCGCGTCCATCCTATCATTGCTGTTTCCCCCGGTAAGCACCTCTGGCTAGAAGGACCTGCCGTGACTGTGACGTCATACCCATGTGACCACATAGGTAAGGATGGTTGACCTCGGGGAGATCAGCATCCAACACCACGGAGACACCATCACGTGTTTCTGAACGCAGTGACACTAGAACAAGGCCCCCTGGGAAAACAGGTGTCTGTGGATGAATACCATGTTTGGCATAGGTGATCTCCTTGACTGGAGACTGCCCTTCTCATGGTTGTTCCTTCCCAGTGAAAGACCTGGCTAGTTTCTTGCCAGCGTTGAGAAACATGTGATGGTGTCTCCGCGGCAGTCTTGTTTTACATACCCATGTGACCAGTCACGTATAAATGCTGTATTGCCTCATTGGCTACCAACTGATCACGTGAGTATGACGTCATCAAAGGTCTTGGTGTGCGGTGATGCGAGTGTCACCGCATCACGGCGCACAATCTCCTGATGGCAGCGGGTCAGTTGCATGTATTTCCAAAGCTGAGGCGCTCCTGTCGGGAGAGTGGGGTGATGCAATGTGAGACGCAAGTGCAATCATCCCCTCACTGTCAGCCTCTGCTTCATCGCTCTGTCCAGAACGATGTAGCAGACCTGACATGGCTCTCTGTGCTTCTCACTATGTATAGACACTGTCTGTGCACAGTAATGAAGCAGAGATGACTTTGCGCTTTGTGCACAGTGATGAAGCTGACATGGCTATCCCTGTGGATTATGTCGGATCAAGGATTTTTTATAATAAAGATGGAATCTCTAAATGTTTTTTTGTTTTATTTCTAATAAAAAATTTTCTCTGTGTTGTGTTTTGTTTTTTTTACTGTTTCCTAGAAATTCATGGTGGCCATGTCTAATTTGGCGTGACACCATGAATTTCGGGCTTAGTACCATCTGAGAATACAAAGCTGGTATTAACCCCTTTTATTACCCAGCGAGCCACCGCCAACACGGCAGCTGGACGAGCCGGGTAAAGCACCTGAAAATGGCGCTAAGAAACAATGCACCATTTACAGGGGTGGCTGCGGGCTGCCAAGAATCCCAGCCCCCAGATGCCTGACTTTACCCGACTGGCGATCAAAATACAGCGGGAGCCCACACATTTTTTTTTTTAATTATTTTTTTAAATAAAAAAAATGAATGGGCTTCCCTGTATTTTGATTGACAACCAAGGTAACGCCAGGCAGATGGGGGTGGCAGCCCCTAGCCGTCTGCTTTATCTGCACTGAGAATCAAAAATACCGTGGAGCGCTACGTCATTTTTTTAAATTATTTATTTATTTATACAGTACTGTGATGTCAGGCAATCAAAATACAGGGAAGCCCATTTTTATTTTTAGTTATTTATATAAATAACTACGGTAATAAAAAAAAAATGTGTGGGCTCCCGCCGCATTTTTTGTATTGCTAGCTAAGGGTAACCCAAGCAACTACTGGCTGCTAACCCCCACTGCTTGGTGTTACCTTCACTGGCAATGTAAGATTCAGGGAAGCCTTTTTTTGCCAAAAAACGAACAAAAAATGACGTGGGCTTCGCCATATTTTTGTATGCTAGCCAGGTACAGCAGCCAGGTACAGCAGGCAGGTACGAGCTTCCCCCAACCCCCAGCTGCCTATTTGTACCAGGCTGGAAACCAAAAATATAGGGAAGCCCTTTTTTTTAATAATTTCATGAATTTCATGAACTAATTAAAAAAACAACAACATAGGCTTCGCCCCATTTTTGTGTCCAGCCAGGTACAACTAGGCAGCTGGGGATTGGAATCTTCAGCACAGGTTGGCCCAAGCTTTCTGCCCCCCGCTGTGAATTGCAGTCCTTAGCCGCCCCAGAAAATGGAGCATTCATAGAGGCACCATCTTCTGGCGCTGTATCCAACTCTTCCAGCAACCCTGATGCCGTGTGGCACGCTGGGTAATGAGGGGTTAATACCAGCTTTGTTTTACCAGCCAGTATTAAGCCAGAGATTCTTAATGTCAGGCAAGCTTGACCCGGCCATTAAGAATCTCCAATAAAGGGTGAAAAAAAAAGACACCACACAGAGAAAAAATACTTTATTAGAAATAAATACAGACACTTTATTAGAAATAAATAAACAGACACACTTAGAGAATCCATCTTTATTACTCCCTCTCACCCCTCCATGATCCTGGTCTTCTTTCTTCTTTCTTCTTCAACCCATACACCTCTGCTATATCAGACAGCACAGGGGAGGAAGAACGCTTCTGCTCCCCTGTGTGATGTAATCACTCGATGAGTGAGCAGAAGATGCGGGTTGGTAAGCAGTGACGTCACCGGTGCCACCGTTGTCATAGTGACCTGACCAGCGGGTTACTATAGCAACGGTGATCTCCGATCACCTGATTCCAGGCACCGCGATTTACCGGCTGTGGCAGCCAATCCATCCCTGCATGTGGGCTGACTCTGTAAAGAGCGTCGACATGCAGGGACCATGTGCCTGAGTATCTCGCCGGTACACGGCACTCGCCGAGTATACCGAGTACTGAAATGCTTGGGTGAGCACCGAGTATCGGCGAGATGCACTGACAGGACCTAGCATGACGTCATAGCCATGTGACCAGTCTGCCAATGAGATAATACATAATTTACACGTGACTGGTCACATGCTATGATGTCACGGAAGGTCCTTTGGTACCGGGCGGCACAGCGATGATCGTACAGAGAAGCGGCGGGAGACAGAGTCTGCAGGATGCGTCGCGGGACCTGTAAGTACAATGACAATGTTTATTATTAACTGTATTCTTTATTTTACAGCCCCCCCCGCCCCATCACATAACTGTAAAGTCCATATTCGGGGTTCGGACGCAAGTTCGCGTTATATCAGAACCCGAACGCGAACCTTACAAAACGTTCGGGTGAGTCTACCGAACACCGAACATCGGGGTGTTCGCCCATCCCTACTAATGAAGCTTTGTTTCAGGGGTGGACAGGGCTGTGACAGTGATCACAGCCTCTGCCCCCTGATAACACTTAATTTGAGTATCCCAGCATGCACTGGGATTTTCAAACAATGTGGCATCAATAAAGGAACTCGTAAAAAAAAAGAAAAAGTATAGCAGTTAGATAGTGTAGTTGGAGAAAGATAGTGAATTTTTAATAACTGTATATTAGAAAATAGGTTAGATTATTGCATTAAATAGATAGGAATTTAGGATGAACATTACTTTGTATGTTGTATCACCGCTTTAAAACTGTCTAGGATATCTTTTGCAGTTGTGCCAACACTATGGCAACTTGATGTCATATTGCAGGAGTTTTTCCTATTTGTTTAAAAAATCGCAGCAATATTGCCGGGGTTTTACAGCAATTGCACTAATAAACACAACAATGTTCAGCATTAATGGTATACTTTTATTCAGGGCCGCCATTAGGGCATTACTACTGAGACTGGTGTAGGGGGCCCAGTGAAGAGGGGGGGGCCCAGCTGTGCTAGGGACAATTACTTACCGCTACCACCGCTCTTCACCCCCTCCCCCCCAGTCACAGCTGCAGCAGAGGACCCCAGCAGTGTTGCCTTTGCCACTATACACGTGGCTAATTTGCATTGCATGCAAATTAGCCATGTGTGCTGGATATACTGAGTATGCAGCTGCATACCCGGTATCTAGGGGGGGCTGGCGGTGCATCTGTCCGGGCACAATTGTGAGGGGGCGTTGTCGGGCTGCCTGATGCGGCTCAGTCACAGCTGCAGCAGAGGACCCCAGCAGTGTTGATTTTGCCACTATACATGTGGCTAATTTTCATCGCACTCTGCAGTTTGAAAGTCTGCACTGGGGCTGCGTTTGTGGTCCCCTATTGGGAGCCGGTTATTCTCTGAGCGCGGCTGTCATGCTGGGGGCCCTTGCTCGCCCTCAGTAATGAGGGCAATCTGACCTATTGTCCGGAGCTACAGGCTTCGGGGAGCCATGGTCAGATCGCCCTCGTCACACGCTGCGTGCCGGGCAGGGAGCGATCCTGCAGCTCCGCACAGTCAGTGCAGGCAGCGGAACGCAGGAGTCTCTCCTCTGTTCTCTGCCCTGCACTTTCTCTGTGACACACACGGCGCGCCCTGATGACGTTAGTACTGCACGCGCGTGTGTCATTTCTAAAGTTCCTGTCTGGCCTGCAGGAAAAGAAGCAGCACAGCCGGGGCCTTCACGGAGAGAAGCAGCGGCGGGGGCCCCTAGGAGAACAACATTGGTGCAGCCAGGGTCCATATCAGAGGAGAAGCAGCTTGGCGGGTGCCCGTACAGAGGTGCCTGAGGCGGGGGCCCGTACGGAGGTGCCTAAGTGGTGACTAATATCCTGAGGAGGGCACAATGAGGAGGGGGGTTACTGGTGACTAATATTGGGGGTGTAACAGTAGTTTAGCTACAGGAGGTGCAGGGGGTGGTCGCCCCGAGCTGCTGCCTCCCAGGGTCATATTAAAACAGGGTTTTTTTGTTTTGTTTTAAACTCCCATTTCCTTTTGCCATCTAGCAAGGAGGGAGGGGAGAGGGGATTTAATACATGAGCGCTGCAGAGGCAGGGAAGCTCTAATCTGCTCCCGTGCAGGACCTGCGATTACGTCATGCCCATGTGACTCATGTGGGAGGAGTCAGAAGATACTTGATTAGCTGTAGCAGATGAGGGCACATGACAGGTAATGAGTGAAGAGGAGGACATGGGGGTGCTGAGTGTGACAAAAGAAGGGCAGAGTGTGATGGGCTGAGTGTGACAAGAGAGGAGCAGAGTGTGACAAGAGAGGGGCAGAGTGTGACAAGAGAATGGCAGAGTGTGACAAGAGAGGGAAAGACTGTGACAAGAGAGGGGCAGAGTGTGACAAGAGAGGGGCAGAGTGTGACAAGAGAGGGGCAGTGTATGACAGAGATGGGCAGAGTGTGACAAGAGAAGGGCAAACTGTGACAAGAGAGGGGCAGAGTGTGACAAAAAAGGGCAGAGTGTGAGAGAGAGGGGCAGAGTGTGACCAAGGGGGGAAGAGTGTGACGGAGGGGGGCAGAGTGTGACTGAAGCGGTCAGAGTGTGACAGAGGGGGGCTGTCAGACTTCCGGGATTTCCAGTTCTCTTTTGAATGAGTTTGCCCTCTGTTAACATGGAGTTTGCTGTTCTGTTGCCCTACTTCCTGTCCATCTGTTTAAAAGGCCGCCCCTAAGCTTAGTCCAGTGCCTGAGTATACTGCTTGCTGTGTACTCCTGCTTTGCTGCTCTTGGTTCCTGATTGACATTTTGGATCCTCCTGAAAAACAACCGACACCGACTCTGGACTTCACCCGGTCTCATCAAGCTGTGCCCGGACTCCGTCTGCCGTCTTTGGTCAGCACTTCTGCCCGGTTCCTTCCGGTTTGTAACCACTCTGGACTCTCATCTCGTGCGGACATTTTTGGACTATACCTATTGCCCTTTGTGTCCCGGCTGCTGCGCATTTAGGCCTTCTGGGGTGATTGCCAGACAGTCCCTGTATAGGGGTTCGCTCTTGGTGGTCTCCCTGGGGGAGTCCGGTGCGTGGCCCTGGGAATTCCCTTCGCTCCGATCCTGGAAGGTATTTCCTGTGTTTATTGTACTACTGTGTTTTTTGTTCCGTTTATGTACATATCGTTGGTTACATATTATAAACATCTCTGCACCAAGAACTCGTCTCTGGTTGTCATTGCCCTAACGCAATCGAAATCCTCAGTACATACAATAGTATTACATTATACTCAGGCCATAAAAGGATTTCGCTGGGGCAATGACTGAGACACGAGTAGATCAGCTTTTTTCCATGATTAACTCATTGCAGCAGGAGATGGAGGCGGTGCAAACTAAGCTTAGAGATGTGGAGGTACAGCTGGGCCATGATCACCAGGTACTGGGTCCGGCTATTCAGGATTTGCGAACCAGAGTGGAGGCTCAGGAAGCTGCCCCCACTACGTCCGTATCAGCTGCCGGTATGCCTAGGTTACCCCCATTTCGTTTCAGTGGTGATCGTAGTCAGTTTCGAGGATTTGTTAACCAGTGTATACTGTTTTTTGATGTACATGCTGATTATTAACGTTCTGACCGGTCAAAAGTGTTATGTATAATCATGTTATTAACCTCACGAGCACTGGCTTGGGCTAATCCTATGATAGAGAATCGGGATATCCGTTTAAATCACCTGGATGACTTTCTGACCGCAATGGCGCAAATGTTTGATGATCCGAATCGCCGTGCTACCGCTGAATCGGCTCTCCTTTCCTTACGTCAGGGAAAGCGGTCTGTCGTTGAATACGCCACTGAGTTCAAGAGGTTAGTGGTAGACACCGACTGGGGAAACAATGCGTTATTGTCAGTTTTCAGAAAAGGTTTGTCCGGTACCATCAAGGACGAGTTAGCTCGTTCCGAATCTCCAGGGGATTTTGAACTGTTTCTCCAACACTGTGTGCGTATTGATACCCGCTTGACGGAACGTAGACAAGAAAAATGGGCAGCTGTAAACCGGGTAACCAACTTTGCGTTTCCTTCCAGAGAACCCGCTCTCAGGACGCCACGGGAGGCCGAGGATGTTCCTATACAAGTGGACTCTCTGCAAAAGCGAGAGACCAACGAACGTCGTGAACACCGGCTCTGTGAGCGTTTGTGTTTCTATTGCGGTCAATCGGACCATTTCCTGATTGACTGCCCAAGACGCCCAAATCGCCCAAATAAGGTATTGGCAGCCATGGCAGAGTGTGACAATACGGACGCAGAGTCCGATATCTCTGAGGCAAGTGGACACCTGGATGCGGTATTTCCCTTGACTGTCATGTCAACATCACCTAAGGACTCAGAAGGGAAATACACCCATTGCTCGCTTCCCATTCAGATACGGTGGGAGGGACAGTTAATACCTACATCTGCTATGATAGACTCTGGGGCAGGGGGAAATTTCATGGACTCTTCTTTTGCCAGGAAACACGGTATCCGGACTCAACAAAGATCCTCACCGGTTACCATGGAGACGGTAGACGGATCTCCGTTAGTTTCTGGACCAGTTGATCGGGAAACAGTACCCCTAGAATGTGTGATGAAGCCAGGTCAGCAGGAGACCCTTGTTTTTATGTTGATTTCTTCTCCCCATTTTCCGATTATTTTAGGAATTCCGTGGCTACGGTCTACAAATCCAGTCATCGATTGGGAGACTAAGGAAATATCCTTCCCACCGCAGAGTGGTCCGACCATTAGTCCAACTGTACCGGTTCCAGTAACACCGAATGCGGAGGGCACTGTACAGGTACCTGTTCTACCCCCGGTTTATCATGACTTCGCTGATATATGCAACAAAAGAAAAGCAGATCGGCTTCCCCCGCATAGACCGTATGATTGTCCCATAGACTTACTCCCAGGGGCGGAGATCCCGTTTGGTCATGTCTACCCGTTGGCGGCACCTGAGTTAGAAGCACTAAAGGATTACATCGATGAAAGTCTAGCCAAGGGATTTATTCGCCCTTCTACCTCACCAGCAGGGCACCCATCTTTTTCGTGAAAAAGAAAGAGGGGACTCTGAGACCTTGTATTGACTACCGGGAACTAAATAAGATAACCATCCGGAACTGGTATCCGTTACCGTTGATTCCTGAGCTATTGGAGAGAGTCCAACAGGCAAAGATATTCACTAAATTGGATCTCCGTGGGGCATATAATCTACTCCGCATACGTCCCGGAGACGATTGGAAGACAGCGTTCAGATGTCGGTATGGACATTATGAGTATCTAGTGATGCCTTTTGGACTTTGTAACGCTCCTGCGGCTTTCCAACACCTAGTCAACGATATTTTTAGGGATATAATGGACCAGTTCATGGTGATTTACCTGGATGATATCTTGATCTTTTCTGATTCCCTACAGGAACACCAGGAGCACGTCAAGACAGTACTTACCCGTCTGAGGGATAACCACCTGTATATTAAACTGGAGAAGTGCGAATTCCATTGCTCACAAATACAATTTTTAGGATATGTCATCTCTCCTCAGGGACTGAACATGGAGTCTGGCAAGATACAAGCAATTCTAGACTGGCCGGAACCGGGAAACATCAAGGAGGTACAACGCTTTGTCGGTTTTGCCAACTTTTACAGACGCTTTATCCGTAACTTTTCAGAGATCGTCCGTCCTATCACTCTGTTAACCAAGAAAGGACAGAAGTTTGTGTGGTCCGCCCAGGCCAAGGAAGCTTTCAATCGTCTCAAGGTTTGTTTTACCTCAGCGCCAATACTAATACACCCGAATCCCGCACTCCCCTTTATTGTGGAAGTCGACGCTTCCGATTATGCATTAGGGGCTATCCTTTCCCAAAGGACTGGGGACAAGAGTCTCTTGCATCCGTGTGCTTTCTTTTCTCGCCGGTTGTCCCCTGCAGAAAAGAACTATGACATTGCGGACAAGGAATTGTTGACGATTATTTCAGCTTTTAAGGAATGGAGACACCACTTACAGGGAGCTGCGCAGCAAGTGATAGTACTCACAGATCATCGTAACCTGGAATTTCTTAAGTCTGCCAGGTGCCTGTCTCCACGGCAAGCCCGTTGGAGCTTATTCCTTAACCAGTTCAATTTTATCGTTACATACCGTCCAGGTTCACGTAATGGGAAAGCCGATGCCTTGTCCCGAATCCACGCCATGGACTCCGTGCCTGGAACCCCGTCTCAGACCGTGTTATCAGATGCCAATTTCGTTGGAGTAATCCAGGACCAGGACTTGTGGAAGGACATCAAGCTGGCCTATGATGGTGACGTATTTCTTGCTGCCCCCCGAATGATGTGACTCTTGTTCTTCGGAATGGGGTGTGGTTGAGAGAGCGACGTATTTATGTGCCGGAGGCCGTAAGACTTCAGGTTCTCAAGTTGGTCCATGACTGCGTGTTGGCTGGTCATAGGGGGGTACAGAAGACGCAGGAATTTCTGAGTCGTTTTTTCTGGTGGCCTACCTGTTTAAAGGATGTAAAAGACTATGTCCACTCATGTGTGGTTTGTGCCCGGTGCAAGGTCCCTCGTGTGGCTCCTACGGGACTCCTTCAACCGTTACCCGTTCCATCTCGCCCTTGGGGATCCATCTCAATGGATTTTATTGTGGAGTTGCCAGTCTCAGGCGGTCACAATACCACTTTAGTGGTGGATCGGTTGACAAAAGCTGCTCACTTTATTCCGTGTACCGGTCTTCCCTCAGCCGCAGAGACAGTGGATTTGGTTATCCAGAATATATTCTGATTGCATGGGGTACCAGATGAGATCATCTCTGACCGGGGCGTGCAGTTCACGTCTAAGCTCTGGAAGGGGTTTTGTTCGGCACTCCAGATTGATGTCTGTTTGTCTTCTGCATACCATCCTCAGACAAATGGGCAAACCGAACGGACTAATCAAACCCTGGAACAGTACCTCCGATGTTATGTCAGCCATCTGCAGGACGATTGGTTGAAGATGCTTCCTTTGGCGGAGTTCTCGTATAACACTCAGAGCAGCTCCACTAAGGTAACGCCCTTTTTCGCTAACTTGGGTTACCATCCGAATGTTTTGCCTAGGTCACCGGTTGCGGTTTCGGTGCCAGCGGTGGAGGACAGATTGACGGAGCTACGACAGAATCTGGAGGTTTTAAAGGACACTGTGGCTTCGGCTCAGGAGCGTTACAAGAAGTCGGCAGACACTCACCGGAAACAGGCACCCATGTATAAGGTAGGGGACTCGGTGTGGTTATCCACCAAAAACCTGAGATTGTGTGTTCCTTCGCAGAAGCTGGGACCGAAATTCATCGGTCCGTTTAAGATCACCGGGATCGTGAGCCCTGTGGCCTGTCGGCTGAGGTTGCCGCACCATTTAAAGGTACACCCGGTCTTTCATGTTTCTCTACTCAAACCCGTTTCCCCTAATACGTTTCATGGTCGTATCGTGCCTCCTACTCCGCCTGTGATGGTTGACGGCGAGGAGCACTTCGTGGTTGAGGACATTATTGACTCCCGGCTCCATCGGCATCGGCTTCAGTATCTGGTACGTTGGCAGGGGTACTCCCCCGAGGACAATTCCTGGGAACCTGTGGGTAACATTCGGGCGCCCCGGAAGGTTGCTCAGTTTCATCGGCGGTACCCGGACAAGCCAGGCCCTGATCCGTCCTGAGGCCGTTTCTGGGGGGGGGGAGTACTGTCAGACTTCCGGGATTTCCAGTTCTCTTTTGAATGAGTTTGCCCTCTGTTAACATGGAGTTTGCTGTTCTGTTGCCCTACTTCCTGTCCATCTGTTTAAAAGGCCGCCCCTAAGCTTAGTCCAGTGCCTGAGTATACTGCTTGCTGTGTACTCCTGCTTTGCTGCTCTTGGTTCCTGATTGACATTTTGGATCCTCCTGAAAAACAACCGACACCGACTCTGGACTTCACCCGGTCTCATCAAGCTGTGCCCGGACTCCGTCTGCCGTCTTTGGTCAGCACTTCTGCCCGGTTCCTTTCGGTTTGTAACCACTCTGGACTCTCATCTCGTGCGGACATTTTTGGACTATACCTATTGCCCTTTGTGTCCCGGCTGCTGCGCATTTAGGCCTTCTGGGGTGATTGCCAGACAGTCCCTGTATAGGGGTTCGCTCTTGGTGGTCTCCCTGGCGGAGTCCGGTGCGTGGCCCCGGGAATTCCCTTCGCTCCGATCCTGGAAGGTATTTCCTGTGTTTATTGTACTACTGTGTTTTGTTCCGTTTATGTACATATCGTTGGTTACATATTATAAACATCTCTGCACCAAGAACTCGTCTCTGGTTGTCATTGCCCTAACGCAATCGAAATCCTCAGTACATACAATAGTATTACAGGGGCAGTGTAGAGCGTGTATTACAGAAAGAGGCGGTGTAGAGCGTGTATTATGAAGCAGGGAGGTGTAGAGTGTGTATTATGGAAAGAAGCGGTGTAGGTGGTGTGTTATGGTGTTATGGAGAGGGGTGATGTAGAAGGTGCATTATGGAGAGGGGCAGGTGGTGTAGAGGGTGTATTACTTTTCTGAGGGAAATACTTCATTTTCTGGAACAACTGCAAGGCTGCTAAGACTTTTGGCCTATATGGAGAGAAAGTATGCACACCAGTGACTATGTAAGGGGAATATATGAAAAGCAGAAACTGCTGTGTGAATACTGACATAAAAAATCCAATAGCTATATGCAAGAATGAAAATATGAAAAATGGAATCTGCATTACTGCCATGAACATATGAATAAAGAGAAATGTAGCTATTGAATTGATCAATGCAACAGAGCCCCAACACTACGCCAAAGTATTTCTCTACGTTGGGGTCCCTAGCTAGGGTGTGTCCTCTCATGCAGTTAAAAAAACTTACCGTGTATGGGAAGCTGAGACCCAGGCTATATATGCGTATAATGTGGACTGGCAATAGGTGTTTGTGGGGCAGGGTTCACAAACGAAAGACTACAAATCAATCAAGATATAATGTCTGGAACACCATTGTGAGTCTGAACTGGGTGCAAATACCTAAAAAATCTACACTATTTGGAGAGAAGGTATGCACACCAGTGACTATGTAAGGGGAATATGTTTATATAGTTTCTGATTTTCATATATTCCCCTTACATAGTCACTGGTGTGCATACCTTCTCTACATATAGTGTAGATTTTTTAGGTATTTGCACCCAGTTCAGACTCAGAATGGTGTTCCAGACATTATTTCTTGAAAGACTTTTGGCCATGACTGTGTGTGTACATATATATATCTATATATATAATTGCCTTAGCCTGTCTGTCTGTCATGCTTCAAAATTGTGTCCTTCCGGTGACATTGTGTCCTTCCGGTGACACAAAGCTGATTGGCCGCTGGGCTCGCCATGGCCCCGCCCCCCTCACGCAATGCACGTTCGCTCTGGCCCAACTGACACGGAGCTCCGACTCCCAGGTGAGTACACACACACATCAGATCACACTCACTCTCACACACACCTCACACATCACATCCACACACTCACAACATCCTGGGATATCGCTTGCTTCTACACCGGCTCCGTCAGGATCCCAGCAGCGCCAGACATAACCTTGCGATGCTGGGATCTTGACGGAGCCCGTGAACGCTGGTAACCATTAGTTACCCGATGTGTATAAGGTCCCTTAGTTACCCGATCTGTATCATAGTTACCAGTGTACACCGGCTCACACTCACTCACACACACATCACACATACATCACATCGCATCCACATACTCACAGCATCCGGAGATATCGCTTGCTTCTCGGCCTCGATACTGTGCTGTTGTGAGCTTCCAGGACCTGCCGGAGGATCACATGGCCAGAAGCATGTGGTATCTCCGGATGTTGTGAGTATGAGCGTGGATGTGCGATATCGTCAGTGTGTGTGTGTGTGCGTGAGGGAATGCGATCGGGTGTATGCGATCGGGTGTGGGTGTATGCGATCGGGTGTGTGAGTGTCGGCAGAGGAGCACAGCGTGCTGGAGGAGGCTGGGAGGAGAGAGGCTGATCCTGGGGAAGGCTGGAGACAGAGAGGCTGATGCTGGAGACAGAGAGGCTGATGCTGGAGACAGAGAGGCTGATGCTGGAGACAGAGAGGCTGATGCTGGAGACAGAGAGGCTGATGCTGGGATGAGAGAGGCTGATGCTGGAGACAGAGAGGCTGATGCTGGGATGAGAGAGGCTGATGCTGGGATGAGAGAGGCTGATGCTGGGATGAGAGAGGCTGATGCTGGGATGAGAGAGGCTGATGCTGGGATGAGAGAGGCTGATGCTGGGATGAGAGAGGCTGATGCTGGGATGAGAGAGGCTGATGCTGGGGACAGAGAGGCTGATGCTGGGGACAGAGAGGCTGATGCTGGGGACAGAGAGGCTGATGCTGGGGACAGAGAGGCTGATGCTGGGGACAGAGAGGCTGATGCTGGGGACAGAGAGGCTGATGCTGGGGACAGAGAGGCTGATGCTGGGGACAGAGAGGCTGATGCTGGGGACAGAGAGGCTGATGCTGGGGACAGAGAGGCTGATGCTGGGGGGAGAGAGGCTGATGCTGGGGACAGAGAGGCTGATGCTGGCGCAGCATGGCGGATGGAGCACGTTTGGGAGTGCGCAGCATGACGGATGGAGCACGTTTGGGAGTGCGCAGCATGGGGGATGGAGCACGATGAGGAGTGCGCAGCGTGGCGGAAGGAGCACGTTTGGGAGTGCGCAGCATGGCGGATGGAGCACGTTTGGGTGTGGGCAGCATGGCGGATGGAGCACGTTTGGGAGTGCGCAGGATGGGAGATGGAGCACGATGGGGAGTGCGCTGCATGGAGGATGGAGCACGATGAGAAGTGCACACCCCCCCAACACACGCACGCACGCACGCACTGCATACCACACCACACACAACTGCCCTACACAGACACCCACACACAGACAACGCTGCACACACAAATATACGCACATACCGCACAACACACACATTGCACAAAACATACCTCCCCCAAAACACACCACACACACACAAACTGCGCAACACACACACAGCGCTCCACAAACAACGCAACACACAAACACCGCTCTCACCCCCCGCCACACCCAGACAACACCCAGAACTTGTACAGCGCCTACACAAACACTTGGTAACTACACACAACAACATCTATATATATATATATATATATATAACAAAAATCATACATGAACTACACAATATGTAAATTCTAGAATACCCGATGCGTAGAATCGGGCCACCTTCTAGTCTATATATATATAATTGCCTTATTCTGTCTGTCTGTCTGTCTGTCATGCTCCAAAATTGTGTCCTTACGGTGACACAAAGCTGATTGGCCGCTGGGCTCGCCATGGCCCCGCCCCCCCCACGCATTGGCCTCTCGCCCTGGCTCTCTGCAGGCCCCGTCCCCCTCACGCAATGCACGCTCGCTCTGGCCCAACTGACACGGAGCTCCGACTCCCAGGTGAGTACACACACACACATCAGATCACACTCACTCTCACACACACCTCACACATCACATCCACACACTCACAACATCCTGGGATATCGCAGACATAACCTTGCGATGCTGGGATCTTGACGGAGCCCGTGAACGCTGGTAACCATTATACACATCGGGTAACTAAGGTCCCTTGGTTACCCGATGTGTATCATAGTTACCAGTGTACACCGGCTCCGTCACGATCCCAGCAGCGCCAGACATAACCTTGCGATGCTGGGATCTTGACGGAGGCCGTGAACGCTGGTAACCATTATACACATCGGGTAACTAAAGTCCCTTGGTTACCCGATGTGTATCATAGTTACCAGTGTACACCGGCTCACACTCACTCTCACACACACCTCACACACACATCACATCGCATCCACATACTCACAGCATCCGGAGATATCGCTTGCTTCTCGGCCTCGATACTGTGCTCTTGTGAGCTTCCAGGACCTGCCGGAGGATCACATGGCCAGAAGCATGTGGTATCTCCGGATGTTGTGAGTGTGAGCGTGGATGTGCGATATCGTCAGTGTGTGTGTGTGTGTGAGTGTATGCGATTGGGTGTGTGTGAGTGTATGCGATTGGGTGTGTGTGAGTGTATGCGATCGGATCTGTGAGTGTCGGCAGAGGAGCACGGCGTGATGGAGGAGGCTGGGAAGAGAGAGGCTGATCTTGGGGAAGGCTGGGAGGGGGAGGCTGATGCTGGGGGAGACTGGGAGGGGAAGGCTGATGCTGAGGGAGGCTGGGAGGGGGAGGCTGGGAGGAGAGAGGCTGATCCTGGGGAAGGCTGGGAGGGGGAGGCTGATGCTGGGGGAGGCTGGAAGGAGAGAGGCTGATGCTGGGGGAGGCTGGGAGGAGAGAGGCTGATGCTGGGGAAGGCTGATGCTGAGGGAGGCTGGGAGGGGAAGGCTGATGTTGAGGGAGGCTGGGAGGAGAGAGGCTGGGAGGAGAGAGGCTGATCCTGGGGAAGGCTGGGAGGGGGAGGCTGATGCTAAGGGAGGCTGGAAGGAGAGAGGCTGATGCTGGGGAGGCTGGGAGGAAAGAGGCTGATGCTGGGGGAGGCTGATGCTGGGGGAGGCTGGGAGGGGGAGGCTGATGCTGGGGGAGGCTGGGAGGAGAGAGGCTGATGCTGGGGGAGGCTGATGCTGGGGGAGGCTGGAAGGAGAGAGGCTGATGCTGGGGGAGGCTGATGCTGGGGGAGGCTGGGAGGAGAGAGGCTGATGCTGGGGGAGGTTGATGCTGGGGGAGGCTGGGAGGGGGAGGCTGATGCTGGGGGAGGCTGGGAGCACGATGGGGGGTGCGCAGCATGGGGGATGGAGCACGTTTGGGAGTGCACAGCATGGCAGATGGAGCACGTTTGGGACTGCGCAGCATGGCGGATGGACCACGTTTGGGAGTGCGCAGCATGGCGGATGGAGCACGTTTGGGAGTGCGCAGCATGGCGGATGGAGCACGTTTGGGAGTGCGCAGCATGGCGGATGGAGCACGTTTGGGAGTGCGCAGCATGGCAGATGGAACACGTTTGGGACTGCGCAGCATGGCGGATGTACCACGTTTGGGAGTGCGCAGCATGGCGGATGGAGCATGTTTGGGAGTGCGCAGCATGGCGGATGGAGCACGTTTGGGAGTGCGCAGCATGGCGGATGAAGCACGTTTGGGAGTGCGCAGCATGGCGGATGGAGCATGTTTGGGAGTGCGCAGCATGGCGGATGGAGCACATTTGGGAGTGCGCAGCATGGCGGATGGAGCACGTTTGGGAGTGCGCAGCATGGCGGATGGAGCACGATGGGGGGATGCGCAGCATGGGGGATGGAGCACGATGGGAGGTGCACACCTCCCCCCAACACACACACACACACAACACACCACACACACACTGGGAGCCACAAACACCGCCGTACACAGACACCCAACACACAAACACCGCGGCATACATAAATATACGCACATACCACGCAACACACACACATTGCACAAAACATACTTCCCCCCAATAGTTTTGCCAATATGGGGCCTTGAAATTCCTAGTGGCGGCCCTGCTTTTATTCATATTACATGTGTGAATAAAAAAAGTAATAGGTTATCTGAAATTCTGGTTACTATTACTTTGCTTGGTTTGGATGATACAATGGACATCTCCTTCCAGTAATATGCACATAGCTGCTTGGGCGATTTGAGAGTGTGATTTGTCATGGTTTTGTGGCTTATCATTCACAGAAAGGTGTGGGGTAAATCAGTAGGGAACTATCAGTGCCTGTGTATATATTATTTAATGCATGCTTTTAATTCTATTGCTAGCATTAATTCTTTATGACCTTTTTATATTTTTAACTGCTTATGGATTGATTTTAAACATTTACATCTATTATTTGCAGTCATTGACTCCCCAGAGGTTCTGTAATTGCAAATCACAATAGCCAGGACAGACAATCTTCAGTGTTCGTGGCATGACAACATTTGATGTTTCATAGCACATAAAAACCATAAGTTGTAGAATGCAGACTATTCTTGTAATTATAAAGTATATATACAGTACAGACCAAAGGTTTGGACACACCTTCTCATTCAAAGGGTTTTCTTTATTTTCATGACTCTGAAAACTGTAGATTCACATTGAAGGCATCAAAACTATGAATTAACACATGTGGAATGAAATACTTAACAAACAAGTGTGAAACAACTGAAAATATGTCTTATATTCTAGGTTCTTCAAATTAGCCACATTTTGCTTTGATTACTGCTTTGCACACTCTTGGCATTCTCTTGATGAGCTTCAAAAGGTAGTCACCGGAAATGGTTTTCCAATAGTCTTGAAGGAGTTCCCAGAGATGCTTAGCACTTGTTGGTCCTTTTGCCTTCACTCTGCGGTCCAGCTCACGCCAAACCATCTCGATTGGGTTGAGATCTGGTGACTGTGGAGGCCAGGTCATCTGGTGTAGCACCCCATCACTCTCCTTCTTAGTCAAATAGCCCTTATACAGCCTGGAGGTGTGTTTGGGGTCATTGTCCTGTTGAAAAATAAGTGATAGTCCAACTAAACGCAAACCGGATGGAATAGCATGCCGCTGCAAGATGCTGTGGTAGCCATGCTGGTTCAGTATGCCTTCAATTTTGAATAAATCCCCAACAGTGTCACCAGCAAAGCACCCCCACACCATCACACCGCCTGCTCCATGCTTCACGGTAGGAACCAGGCATGTAGAGTCCATCCGGTCACCTTTTCTGTGTCGCACAAAGACACGGTGGTTGGAACCAAAGATTTCAAATTTGGACCAAAGCACAGATTTCCACTGGTCTAATGTACATTCCTTGTGTTCTTTAGCCCAAACAAGTCTCTTCTGCTTGTTGCCTGTCCTTAGCAGTGGTTTCCTAGCAGCTATTTTACCATGAAGGCCTGCTGCACAAAGTCTCCTCTTAACAGTTGTTCTAGAGATGTGTCTGCTGCTAGAACTCTGTGTGGCATTGACCTGGTCTCTAATCTGAGCTGCTGTTAACCTGCGATTTCTGAGACTAGTGACTCAGATAAACTTATCCTCCGCAGCAGAGTTGACTCTTGGTCTTCCTTTCCTGGGGCGGTCCTCATGTGAGCCAGTTTCTTTGTAGCGTTTGATGGTTTTTGCCACTGCACTTGGGGACACTTTCAAAGTTTTCCCAATTTTTCGGACTGACTGACCTTCATTTCTTAAAGTAATGATGGCCACTCGTATTTCTTTACTTAGCTGCTTTTTTCTTGCCATAATACAAATTCTAACAGTCTATTCAGTAGGACTATCAGCTGTGTATCCACCAGATGTCTGCACAACACAACTGATGGTCCCAACCCCATTCATAAGGCAAGAAATCCCACTTATTAAACCTGACAGGGCACACCTGTGAAGTGAAAACCATTTCTGGTGACTACCTCTTGAAGCTCATGAAGAGAATGCCAAGAGTGTGCAAAGCAGTAATCAAAGAAAAAGGTGACTACTTTGAAGAACCTAGAATATAAGATATACTTTCAGTTGTTTCACACTTTTTTGTTAAGTATTTCATTCCACATGTGTTAATTCATAGTTCTGATGCCTTCAATGTGAATCTACAATTTTCAAAGGCATGAAAATAAAGAAAACTCTTTGAATGAGAAGGTGTGTCCAAACTTTTTGTCTGTACTGTATATATGTTGCTATTCATGAAATTAGGCTTTTTCAAAAAACTGAAACAACAAATAGTTATTACTTGGATAGCATACATTGAACTATAAGCTCTGCAGTACAGTCATGTATCTGCTTACTAGTGACATATTCACACAGAGTTGTTGTTTTTTTTACCACGATTTTTATGACAGAAAAATGTGCTATGTAAACTGGAAGCATTTCATGTTCTATTTTCTATGCTGTATTTGTGTATGCAGCATTTTTTTCTGTATCCAATTCATTGTATCCACAATTGGCACAATTTCTACACTAAAACACCTTGAAGGTTTGTTCCATCTTTGGATCCGCTCCAAAATCCGGTATAAAAATAATGCTTCAAATACACTTGAATACTTTTCATATTGATTTCTAAGGAAAAGCCACTTTGTTGTAAAAATGTAAAGCTTTTTGAGCATTGTTTTCCAACAAGGTTTTGAAAACCTTGCCAAGGAAAAAAGAATTGACTTACTTTGATGCAAAAGAAAATCAAAATCCATATAAATAAATCCATAAGAACATATCCTCAAAATTGCTCCAAAAACCTTGTCAAAACTTATTCACAAAAAATAGCTTGCTATCTAACCTCTCACCGAAAAAGAGATTTCCTTACCTGAAATTTTCATTTTCCAGAAGTTTATAGGCAGCACATAGTTTGGTTAACTCTGAACTCCTTCTCTGAATGTAAGGCATTTTAAAAGGAGTGGAAAAAAAACATATTAATATACTAATTAAGTTAATTAGCACCATTTAACACAGCATAACAGGGTTAAGCAAGAAAGAGAACATGCATGATATGCCACAGTATGCATTTATTAAGGTTGGATAAATTAAAATTTGAAGGAAAGTAAATTTAATTCTATCTTGGATGTCCTACCTCAGCACTTAGGGTATGTGCGCACGTTGCTTTTTACCTGCTTTTTACCTGCTTTTTTGCTGCTTTTTCTTCTGCGCTGTTTAATGCCAAAATGGATGTGTTCTTCTATTCAAGCAAAGTCTATGGGAATTTGGGTTTCTTGTTCACACTATGTTGTTCAAAATGCTGCCTTTTTGTGGCAGAACTTTGGTCAAAAACTCAGCTTTGCAGTGCAAAACCCAAATGGCAAAAACAATTGACATGTTGCTTCTTTGAAAAGCTGAGTTTTTGACCAAAGTTCTGCCACAAAAAGGCAGCATTTTGAACAACATAGTGTGAACAAGAAACCCAAATTCCCATAGACTTTGCTTGAATAGAAGAACACATCCATTTTGGCATTAAACAGCGCAGAAGAAAAAGCAGCAAAAAAGCAGGTAAAAAGCAGGTAAAAAGCAACGTGCGCACATACCCTTAATGAGATTTGAAAAGCAAGAACTCTTGTTCTAGAACTTTGCCAAACTCTCAAAATAGTCCTCCACACATATCATTGATCCTCGTTCCCAAAGAGTTTTATATTAACCTTATCGGTCCACAGGACTTGTTTCCAAAATGCATCACGCTTGCTTAGATGTTCTTTTGCATACCTCTAACTCTAATTTTATGGTGAGGATGCAGCAGAGGTATTCTTCTGATTACTTTGCAATGAATGCCATATTTGTGCAGGTGTCTCTGAACAGTAGAACAATGTACCACTACTCCAAAGTATGCTAAATCTTCCTGAAGGTCTTTTGCTGTCACATCGGGGTTCTGATTTGCCTCTCCAGCAATCCTATGAGTAGCTCTTACAGAAATTTTGCATGGTCTTCCAGACCTTATATAGACCTCCATTGTTCCTGTTAACTGCCATTTCTTAATTATCATATTTTTCAAATTGTAAAACGCACTTTTCCTCTCAAAGCTTTGGGAGGAAAATGAATAGTGTGTCTTAAAATCCGAATATAGCTTACCGGGAGGTGGAGAATTGGCGCAGGGGCTGTGCAGGCAGCTGTCTGTGTGGGCGGCTGATTGTACGGGCGGCTCTGTGTGCGGTCAGCTCTCTGTGCGGGCAGCTGGCTGGTTGCCTCTCTGTGTGGGCTGCGGTGGCTGTGTGGAGCAGGGCGGTGCGGTGGGTGTCCCAGATGCTCTGGCTTTAAATGATGGCGCCTGAACTTGGTATATGTGCAGATGGAGCTCTCGACTCAAGATCTTGTTATTGAGCTGAGAGCTCAATCTGCGCACTCGCTGCTCCGGGCGCCATTTCTTTAAAGCCCACACTGCTGACAGAACATCTGGGACACCCGCCGCACTGGCCTTCCTCCACACAGCCAGCACAGCTTCCGCTGCCAGCACAGACCCCACCGTTGCCAGCACAGACCCCACCGCTGCCAGCACAGTCCCCAGCAGCACAGCCCCTGTATCCTGCCGCACTCCTCTGGTAAGACAACACCAGAGTATAAGACGGACCCAATTTTTTTCTTTTTATCTTTTTTATCTCTAAATTTGGGGTGCATTTTATAATTCGATGCGTCTTATAAAATAAAAAATATGGTACATTTTGAACTGTAAAAAGTGCAACTTGAAAAGTCTTTGCTATCTTCTTATAGCCTGCTCCTGCTTTGTTTGCCTCCACCACTCTCATTTTCAGAGTGCTAGGCAGCTGCTTTTTTTGGAACAATGTTAAAGGGGTTATTCGGCTTATTTTGTATTTTTTTAATTTAACTATTGGGCTACATAGGGGCCTGTAGGTAGAAACCAACTACCTACCTGCCCTGCTGCCCTGGCTCAGAGTGGTCAAGTGACCACTCCTGCTGGGATTTTGCGACTTCCTCTGATGTCACGCAACAAGGCAGAAGCTTATGTCCCACCCTGTTGACGTTCATCACAGCCGATGTCATGTTGCCTCCCTACTGCTTAATTCAGCCCAAGCACGCTGACTTAGTGAACAGGTACGGTGCATCAGAGTCCCCGCCCCCCTTTCCCTGCACCCTTCCACACATTCCTTGGCCTCTCTCTCCCCCGCACCCTCTGCGCAGCTACATTATATGTACAAAGAGAGGGGTATTCCTTGTACCTGGAACTTGCTTTTTGTGGATACCTCTATGTTTGATTTCTAACGAGTATGGCATTTATGGTCCTTTGCTTGCATCAGTTTATGATTCTTTAAGCTTATTTCTCTGTGCATGTGCTCAATCTTAGCGTGGCTGTGGTCACACTGCAGCTTTGCTTTCATGCTTTTCCTTACTGTTGTATTGCAGGCAAGTGTTTCTACACGCACACTCATTATGCCATTTCCCTGTGAGGGTCTATAATACATGTTCCATGGTGCTATTTATCTGAAAAAAGGTTTTTTTGGGGGGGGGCTATCATGCTTTATTATATGCAAGCCCCAGTGTTTGTGTTTTTTCCCTTTTTGGAGTGTTTTAAATGTTTTTAATAGAATTTTGGTGTTTCATGTAAATAAAGATAATTTGTAATTTCTGCATAACGTTTTGGTGATCCCATTTGTCGCACACCACCGTTCTCTATTTTTTGGATTACATTATATGTATGGCCCGTGGCCCCTTTGATGGTCACTGCCAGTGCAAGAGTCCACTGCAGGCAGGGCTTTATTTCAGATGACAGATTTCCGGGCGCTGTGCAGAGATAAGCTCTCTATACAGCTACTCCAATAGCAGCCGCTGGCCATTGATACGCAGAGCTTATCTCTGCGCAGCGCCCGGAAACCTGTCATCTGAAATGGATGTGGTGGACCCCTGCAAAGGCACCATACTTTAAGGGTTCTGCGGGCCGCAAGAACCAGGAAACAGGATACCTAAGGGAATGGAGGACAGGTGTGAAGAATTTGTTTTAGTTTTTTTTGTGTGTATGTGAAGAATGGCACAATAGGTGACAATTTCACAGGATGGGGCATTGCTACAAGAAGAGGACCAGCATGGGCACATTAGTAAAAGGTGACAATGATGGGTACATTATTACAGGATGTGGGACAATGATGGGCACATTCCTACAGGATGGAGACAAGGATGGGCACATTACTACAAGGGGACAAGGATGGGTACATTACTACAGGATTGGGATAAGGATGGACACATTAGTAAAAGAAGACAAGGATGAACACATTACTAGAGGAGGGGGACAATGATGGGCACATTACTACAGAATAGAGACAATGATGTGCACATTACTACAGGATGAGCACAAGAATGGGGCACATTACTACAGGATTAGCACAAGGATGTGGCACATTACTACAAGATGGTGACAAGGATGGGCACATTACTACAGGATGGGGACCATCATGGGCCCATTACTACAGGACGAGTACAAGGATGGGGCACATTACTACAGGATGGGGACAAGGATGTGGCACATTACTACAAGATGGGAACAAGGATGGGCACATTACTTCAGGATGGGAACCAGAATGCAAACATTAATACAGGATGAGGACATTACTACAGGATGGGGACAAGGATGGGCACATTACTACAGGATGGGGACAATGATGGGCACATTACGACAGCATGGGGACAAGGATGGGAACACTACTACAGAATGGAGAACAGGATGGGGTCACTACTACAGGATAGGAACAAGAAAGGGGGACATTACTATAAGAAGGGGAACAGGATGGGGGGACATTACCAAAAGAAGAAGACCAGGATGGGAACTCTACTACAAGATGTTGGCCAAAGTTACTATATGGTGCAAATTGTAAAAATATATTACTTACAAGAAGGGGATCAAATAGGTAAATACAGTTGCTCTTTTGTTGCTGTGAATAATTCTTGATTTTTTTTGAGGAAATTTAATTCCTCTTTTTGTGGGTTAACTTTTATATCAGTATAGGGACTCCTAAGACATAAGGACCCTTGACGTTTGGGTTGCGAGCTTGCATATTTTGGCCAAAATTGTAACTAATACCTCACATATATTTTATATATTTTTTTCTGCCCATATATATTTTTACATGATACAGCCCATTAATGTAGACCTTGTAAACTGAGGTCTCCATTCGTGTGTGGTACACTTATATAGTGCTGGGCAGACCTCCTAATCTAATAGTATGGGCAGAGGCGGATTATAATGAGGGAAATCTGGGCTACCACCCAAGGCCTGAGGCTCCAGGGGGCCCATGCTCCGAACAGTACATTGCCCCCATTATAATCTGCATGAAACATTTTTAAGCTGCTGGGTCATCCGCCCGCCCTGCAGCACATCGGCAGAACCACGGCCTCCATCAGGGAATTACAAATGTAACTCCTGTAAAGGACCCCGTGAGCAGAAGCCAGGAGGGGGCGGGGCCGCTGACAGCCCGGGCCTCTCCTCTTTCATTCCTCCCCTCACCGGGCCCCAGGGTGCGGGGCCGCGATCATTGCAGTGAGGGGGCCCGGGTCACTCAAAGAGAGCTGCCCTCTCTCTTCCTGCACTACACTGATCTATGTGATCGGTGCAAAGTAGACAGGAAATGTACTGGATCAGAATGGAGGCTGAAAAGGTGAAGGACCTTGCCTGTTCACATGACCGGAGAACTCACAGGTCCTGTTGTTTAGCTGCTGCAGCCTCCGTGCAGCTCCTAGTGTCTGCTCTCCTGCGCTACACTGATCAGGAACTGCAAGATGAGGTAATGTATAGTGTGTGTGTAAGGAGATGTGCCTGTTGAAGAGCTGTGTGTGTATATGTGGATGTAGTCTGTCTGTCTTTTTCCCTGGCTGGCTGTATCTCTCTGTCTGTCTCTTTCCCTGTCTTTGTTTGTCTGTCTGTCTGCCTTTCCCTGGCTGGCTGTCTCTGTCTGTCTGTCTTTCCCTGGCTGGCTGTTTCTGTCTGTCTGTCTTTGTCCCTGGCTGGCTGGTTCTCTCTGTCTGTCTCTTTTCCTGGCTGGCTGTCTCTGTCTGTCTTTCCCTGGCTGGCAGTCTTTGTCTGTCTTTCCCTGGCTGGCTGTTTCTGTCTTTTTCCCTGGCTGGCTTTCTCTATCTGTCTATCTTTTTCCCTGGCTGGCTGTCTCTGTCTGTCTTTCTATCCCTGGCTGGCAGTCTCTGTCTGTCTTTCCCTGGCTGGCTGTCTCTGTCTGTCTGTCTTTCCCTGGCTGGCTGGCTCGGTCTGTCTCTTTCCCTGGCTGGCTGTTTCTGTCTCTTGCTGGCTTTCTCTGTCTGTCTGTCTCTTTCCCTGGCTGGCTTTCTCTGTCTGTCTCTTTCCCTGGCTGGCTATTTCTGTCTGTCTGTTTCCCTGGCTGGCTGGCTCTGTCTGTCTGTCTCTTTCCCTGGCTGGATGTCTCTGTCTGTCTGTCTTTTTCCCTATCTGGCTGTCTCTGTCTGTCTGTTTTTTTCCCTGGCTGTCTGTCTCTGTCTTTCTCTTTCTCTGGCTGGCTGTTTCTGTCTGTCTGTTTCTTTCCCTGTCTGTCTGTCTCTGTCTGTCTGCCTCTTTCCCTGACTGTCTCTCTCTGTCTCTGTCTCTCCTGGCTGGATGTCTCTGTCTGTCTGTCTCTTTCCCTGGCTGGCTGTCTTTGTCTGTCTGTCTTTCCCTGGCTGGCTGTCGCTGTCTGTCTTTCCCTGGCTGGCTGGCTCTGTCTGTCTGTCTTTCGCTGGCTGGCTGTCTCTGTCTGTCTGTCTTTTTCTCTGGCTGGCTGGCTCTGTCTGTCTGTCTTTCCCTGGCTGGCTGTCTCTGTCTGTCTGTCTTTTTCTCTGGCTGGCTGTCTCTTTCCCTGGCTGGCTGTCTCTGTCTGTCTGCCTCTTTCCCTGGCTTGCTTTCTCTGTCTGTCTGTCTCTTTCTCTGGCTGGCTGTCTCTGTTTGTCTTTTTCCTTGGCTGGCTTTCTCTGTCTGTCTGTCTCTTTCCCTGGCTGGTTGTCTCTGTCTGTCTGTCTCTTTTCCTGGCTGGCTTTCTCTGTCTGTCTCTTTCTCTGGCTGTCTCTGTCTGTCTTTCTTTTTCCCTGGCTGGCTGTCTCTGTCTGTCTGTCTCTTTCCCTGTCTTTCCGTTTCTCCACCGATATCATATTACCTCACATAAGCTTCTTATACTAACAATGTCCTTCGTTGCCTATAGCAACCAATCACAGATCTTAGAAATAACCTGTGGCTCCAAGCTCCATTGACTTTAATGTAAGGAGGATTTTTGGTGAAAATTTTCCCCTCAAAACATAGTCTATGACATTCCCTGAATCACCTGAGGTGTCTGTGCAAAATATCATGATTATAAATGTGACGGTGCGGATTCCTTTAGCGGACATATAGACATATACACACACACATGCACACACTCAGCTTTATATATTAGATATACGTATATGGCTGACGATTCTGGGGCTCATCATTTTGATGACCCAAAAAACTGTGCATGCAGCTTTTTTCTGGATGTCAGAATGACGACTAGCGGTTAATGTTTGGTGACGACTGTTTGCAGAATTGGAGATTTTCCAAGAGAGATGGTGGACTGTGGAAGGTTCGAGGGAGGATCTCAGCTCATCCGGTAAATGCATCACCTGGGACCTCTCTCTGGGGGGCGGTGCAGGGAGGTCAGCTCCGTGTTCAAAGAGGCGAAGTCCGGCAATAGAAAAAAGTTGTTGCCAGCATCACGTCCAAGAAATAAGGTTAAGCACAGTAAAAGAGACGTCCGGCACCACCAAATCACATATAAAACTACACAATATATGGAAATAGACTGACCATATAGAAAATATTCCGACCACTCACCGTAATGTCACATAAGGGTGGTGCTCAACAAAGAAGATAAGAAATAAGGTTAAAAACCAATTTTATTCCATAACTTGTGCAAATCTAGCAGGATATGTCTAAGACTAAGGCGGGCTTTGCACACTACGACATCGCAGGTGCGATGTCGGTGGGGTCAAATTGAAAGTGACGCACATCCGGCATCGCATGCGACATCGTAGTGTGTAAAGCCTAGATGATACGATTAACGAGCGCAAAATCGTCGTAATCGTATCATCGGTGCAGCGTCGGCGTAATCCATAATTATGCTGATGCGACGGTCCGATGTTGTTCCTCGCTCCTGCGGCAGCACGCATCGCTGTGTGTGAAGTCGCAGGAGCGAGGAACATCTCCTACCGGCGTCACGGCGGCTTCCGTAGGATATGCGGAAGGAAGGAGGTGGGCGGGATGTTTACATCCTGCTCATCTCCGCCCCTCCGCCGCTATTGGCCGCCTGCCGTGTGATGTCGCTATGACGCCGCACGACCCGCCCCCTTAGGAAGGAGGCGGGTCGCCAGCCAGAGCGACGGTCGCAGGGCAGGTGAGTGCATGTGAAGCTGGCGTGGCGATAATGTTCGCTACGCCAGCTATCACACGATATCGTACCTCGACGGGGGCGGGGACTATCGCGTGCGACATCGCAGCATCGGCTTGCGATGTCGCAACGTGCAAAGCCGCCCTAAGAACCTATTTTACGTTTGGAACATGTAAGCCATTGTTTTAGCCGTCCATCCAACCTAGTGTTCGTTTTAAGCTTATGAACTAAAATTGTTTTTAACCTTATTTCTTGGAGTGATGCTGGAAACAACTTTTTTCTATTGCCGAAAGTTTGAGGGGTAGAGACAGAGCTGTGGTGGAGGCGAAGTCTGAATGGGGCCCGAAACTTTTGGCAGTATGGGGCCCTGAAATTCCTGTTGGCAGCCCTGGGCAGGACATACTAGCATCATTCAGGGTGCGGCGTGGCTAAGGAAGTCCCACCCACCTGTCTGCTGAAGAGGAGCGTCCTCTGTAATGGTGACTGCAGACGACGATGTTGCAGGTTACACTGGAGTCCAGTAGTCTGAAGAATGGAGACGGACCGGTGACCTGTTCTGTGGACGTGCCTGCCGACCTGTTAACTAGCAGCAGAAAATGGAGGCACACTATGTGGAAGGGGGAGGGGAATTGTAATTTTCTATACAGTGGGGACGAGGGTGTCTTCTATCAAAGTATTCTTGAGCATCTGATCAATGTAGTTTCAATCCTCCATTTCCAATCCATACACTGTGTATGTACAGATTGGGAATGGAGCATTGAAACTCCATGGGTGTAACGCCCCAACACACCGTGCCCCACTGGCCCTCCCTCCATCTTGGATATTTCCAATGTCTGCCTCCACATACTGTGTGTGCCCCTCCATCAGGATATTCTGCATGTGTATCATGATGTATGTAGTGGATATAATGGAAGGGCACACACAGTGTGCAGGCCGGGGACATCTGCCCCATGTAGTTTCAGTCCACACTAATCACATACCTCATATATATTTTCACTACTACAATAAGGCCGTGTGCACCCATTGAGTATTTGGTGAATTTTTTACAAATACGGAGGTAAAAAAGTCATCAAATGCTGAACATGCATACATGGACTTACAAATAATGAGGTAAAAAACTCACCAAATACTCAATGCGTGTACATGGCCCAAGACCTCGTGCACACGTTCAGTATTAGAGTTTTTGTTACCTTAGTATTTGTTCAGCTATGTTCACATAGGACGGTTTTGCAGTTTTTTTTTCCATTGTTTTTTTTCATTGGTTTAATGTAAATACATGCTAATAATAAGCTGCAGCTTTTGCTCAGATTTTGCTGCAGAAAACCCCCCTCTGCGTGAACATAGGCTAAGGTCATATGCACACGTTCAGTATTGGTGAGTTTTTACCTCAGTATTTGTAAGGCCTCGTGCACATGCTGAGAATTTGAGTATTTTACTTCAGTACTATGTTCACACAGGGAGTTTTTGCTCAGTTTTTTCATTATTTTTTTTGGGCAATAGTCTTGTTTACAGATTAAAGTTGGACTGTTCAATACTAGGCCTTAGTGTTTTTGTGTTTTTAAACTGAAGGGTATATTTATTAGATTAGTGGATGTTTTTTACGTTATAGTTTCAGCAACTATTTTTCAGAAATTATCTGTTTTAGGTGTTTGACATGACCCGTCACATGACCCGTGTTTAGGGATGGGGGGGCTCACAGGTCCTTGACAGCCCGGGGCCCTGGTTACCCTTAATCCGTCCCTGAGTATGGGTGTCACTAATAGGCTGTAAGCCAAACACTCTGCCCTACGTGTGTGAAAGGCGCCCTATATAAGCCTTTTTTGTGTGCAATTTTAATACTAAGCAATTACTTTTCCATGGATTCGTAGTTTGTGAGTGGTTGCTCCATCAGTGTTTTGCACCTTTGTTGCCTCCATCTTTATTAGGCTATGTTCGCACGTTGCGTTTTTTACCGCGTTTCTGCAGCGTTTTTGGCAGCAGCGTTTTTGGGCAAAAATGCATGCGTTTTTGATTTCCAGCAAAGTCTATGGGAAAAGCAGAAATCCTGTCTGCACTTTGCTTTTTTTTCTGCAGCGTTTAATTTGCATATTTGTGGTCAAAAACCATGCTGAAAAAGAAGCAGCATGTCAGTTGTTTTTGCCATTTCTGCAGCGTTTCCTTAACATTGGAGTCAATGAGAAATGGCAAAAAGCAACCAAAATGACAATTCCTGCGTTTTTCATGCTTTTTACCTGCTTTTCCACTGCGTTTTTAGCTCAAAAAACGCATGCTTTTCTGGGGAAAAATTAATGGGTTCTAATGTTCCTTTACACACACACAATAACCGAAAATTTAAATGTAAAAAAATAATAAACTTTAGCTATTTTTCTGTTAAAATGTGCATAACCACTATTATTACATTAAAATTGATAATTTCCCATATAATTCTATTAAAAGTTAATTTTAAACTTTTTTTCTCTTTTTTCATTCTTTTTGACTAATTCAACTTTATTTCTCAGTGTCTTGATCTCAAAAACGCATCTGCAGAAACGCAGGTGAAAACGCAGGTAAAAAGCGCTAAAAACGCACTAAAAACGCGGTAAAAACGCACGCGTTTTTAGCACTAAAAAATGGTCAAAAGCCATTTGGTCAAAAACCAAGGGAAGGAAAACGTGCAGAATAAACTGCAGGTACACCGACGCAACGTGCGAACATAGCCTTAAGGGGTTTTGCTGCATCCTGTTAGTGCATTAGATTTTGTACCCTGGGCAGGTAAATACTGTTGCCCTTTTGTTGCTGTGAATAATTCTTGAATTTTTTGGGGGGAAAATATAATTCTTCTTTTTGTGGTTTCATTTTACAAAAAGCTAAGAATGGAGATAATAGAATCAGTCTAAGGCTAGCGCCACACATCCGTGCCTCCGGCACGTGTTTGTCATTTTTTACACGTACCGGCGGCACGGAGACACGTACAGCAATGCTACCCTATGGTAGCAGGCACACACACGTAAAACCACACGGAACGTGTGTCCGTGTGCGTTTGTACGTGTGTGCGATTTTCAAAGCGCTGACATGTCCGTTTTTTCACCGGCAGCACGGGTGTCACACAGCCCGCACCCGTACCACATGGGTGTAGTGTGGATGCGGTCCCGTGTGACACGCGCCGGAGAAAACACACATGTCAGTGAAAAAAAAACATTAACTCACCTTCTCCAGCCCTCCTGTCTCTGCCGCTGCTGCCTCTTGCTGCCGACCGCCGCTCATTATTCTCATTGAATATTCACTTCACTGCCTGGCAGCAGCAGCAGCGGGGAGACGGGAGGGCTGGAGACCGAGGATCAGCACCACGGACAGCAGCGCGGACAGCAGGAAGGACCAGGTGAGTATAATAATTACCGGTTCTACGTGTGCTATCGCGGATAGCACACGTAGAACACACGTGTCACGCACGTACCAGAGACACGTACTTACCTGCACGCAACACGCAGGGAAAATACGTGTCTCTCGGCACGTGCGTGAATTTCACGTGAGTGTGGCAGAAGCCTAAGGCCATGTGCGCACGCTGCACTTTTTACCGCGGTTTTGCTGCAGAAAATGTTCATAACCTTGCTGTAGTCCTTCCCCAGCAAAACCTATGGTAAAAAAAAAATGATCAGCGCACACTGCGATTTTTTCACCAACAGGTTTTGCTGCGGAATTTCTGCAGCAAAAAGAATGTGCATGTCACTTCTCTTTTGCAGGTACCTGCGGTATTTTACCCCATTGACTGTAATGTAATCATGAAATACCGCAGATATTTTGCGTTTTTCGTGACATAATGTTCATTACTACCATGTGATTTGCAAGGAAGTGATGTCATTAGGACAGGAAGAGGAAATTGAGCAGAGAGTAAACACACACATACCACGCTCACACTCAGACACATACATATATAATGCACATAGAAATCAGAAACGTACATATTAAAAATAAAAAACGAAAAAAAAACGTGGGCTTCGCCATATTTTTACCATCCAGCCAAGGTAAGCCCGCAGCTGCCCCGAGAAATGTCGCATCCATTATGCGACAGTCCTGGTGTGTTACCAGCTCTTCCCGATTGCCCTGATGCGGTGGCAATCGAGGTAATAAGGAGTTAATGGCAGCCCATAGCTGCCACTAAGTCCGAGATTAGTAATGGCAACGTCTATGACATGTCGTCACTAATCTGTAAGTAAAGTAAATAAACACACACACCAAAAAATCCTTTATTGGAAATTAAACACAAAAAATCCCCCTCTTTCACCACTTTATTAACCCACTAAGCACCCCTCCAGGTCTGGCGTAATCCACACGAGGTCCCACGACGCTTGCACACTGATCCATCTATCCATCTATCTATCTATCTATCTATCTATCTATCTATCTATCTATCTATCTATCTATCTATCTATCTATCTATCTATCTATCTATCTATCTATCTATCTATCTATCTATCTATCTGCAGCATGATGGCTCAGTGGTTAGCACTGCAGACTTGCAGTGCTGGGGTCCTGGTTTCTAGTCCCACTAAGGACAACATCTGCAAAGAGTTTGTATGTTCTCCCTGTGTTTGAGTGAGTTTCCTCTGGGTACTCCAGTTTTCTTACACACTCCAAAAACCAACTGATAGGGAATTTTGATTGTGAGCTCCAATGGGGACAGTGTTGCCAATGTTTGTAAAGCGCTGTGGAATTAATAGTGCTATATAAATGAATAAATATTATATTATCTATATATCCATCCATTATCTATCTATCTATGAAGAAGGACATGACAACTCATATATTTTTTTCAACTTGCTTTATTGCATTGAAGGCATAAAAACACAGGTACCAACCCGCAGAAAAACCATGGCAAAACCGTGGCAATACCGCTGCAAAACCGCGGCAAACCGCGGTAAAACCGCATGCGGTTTTCGGGTGCAGTTTGCTGCGTTTTTTTGCCACAGGTGCGGTAGGCTTTCAGAGGGTGCGGATTTTCTTAAGAAAATTCCATTTTCTAGTGCGCACAGGGCTTAAGAGTAGAGATGAGCAATGTTCGATTCGAACCATTCGCCAACTTCAAATTCGAGTGATTTTGGACGAACTCGAACGATTTGCTTCAAGTTCGGCCGTTCGAGTTACCGTTCGATAACGGTTCGATCACCAAAAGCATGACTTTTCACAGTAAGACTGTGCGCACGTTGTGTATTTGCATGCGTCCTGCGTCCCCAGTACAATCCCTCTCTCTTTCCTACTCACCGATCACGGGCGCGGCACTGCACGGCTGTCACAAAGCTCCGGCAGCTTTTCCTCTTTTGAAAATGGCTGCCACTCATTATTCAATCTGGTATTCCCTGCTTTCCCCCCACCGGTGCCCATGATTGGTTGCAATCATACACGCCCCCACGCTGAATAACAGCTGTCTCACTGCAACCAATCACAGCTGCCGGCGGGCGGGTCTATATCGTGCAGTAAAATAAATAAATAATTTAAAAAAAAAATCAACCTGCGGTCCCCCCCAATTTTGATACCAGCCAAGATAAAGCCACACGGCTGGAGGCTGTTATTGCCAGGATGGGGAGCGCCACATTATGGGGAGCACACCACCCTAACAATATCAGCCAGCAGCCGCCCAAAATTGCCGCATCCATTAGATGCGACAGTCCCTTATGGTCATTTGATAATATACAGCTAGCCCTAACCCCATTATTACCCAGCGAGCCACCCGTCACCAGGGCAGGTGGAAGAGTTGGATACAGCACCAGAAGATGGCGCTTCTATGAAAGCGCCATTTTCTGGGGCGGCTGCGGACTGCAATTCACAGCAGGGGTGCCCAGAAAGTTTGGGCACCCTGCGCTGCGGATTCCAATTCCTAGCTGCCTAGTTGTACCTGGCTGGACACAAAAATTGGGCGAAACCCACATCATTTTTTTTTAATTATTTCATGAAATTCATAAAATAATTTAAAAAAAAAAAAGGACTTCCCTATATTTTTGGTTCCCAGCCGGGTACAAATAGGCAGCTCGAGGTTGGGGGCAGCCCGTATCTGCCTGCTGTACCTGGTTAGCATACAAAAACATGGCGAAGCCCACGTAATTTGTTTGGGGGGGGGAAACTCCTGCATACAGTCCTGGAGGGAAAAAGGGAGGGGAGCCAGCACTGCTTATGAATGGCATGCAACAATGAAGAAATAATAAGTGTAATATTCACAAATTCATTCCTGCTGTAACAATTCAATGAGCCCCCCTGCCCCGTCACAGCAAATCTCTATAGGGGGGGTCCCTAACGCTATATTAGAAATTATTATGTACCATAAGGTCTCATATAATGATTTGAGCCCCCCTGCCCCGTCACGGCAAATCTCTATAGGGGGGGTCCCTAACGCTATATTATAAATTATTATGTACCATAAGGTCTCATATAATGAGCAGGACCATATGAAAACACCACTTACCCGAGACATGTCTGAACCGCTCCCATGCTGCCAGGACTGACAACCGCAAATAAAGGCAGCCCAGGTGCCAGTGTGTGTGGCAGAACCACACACACCAGCACAATGTCAGGACTGGCCCTCACAGTGCTAGACCAGCAAACATGGATGAGGGCGGAACAAGGCTCAGGCAGGTGGTGTTTAAATAATGATGCCTTGGAGCAGGAGGCGGTGGCTGTGTGTGAACAAGCACCAAACTCAATTTTGATGGCAACAGAAGGAATTTGCAAACCACACTGGGCGTGCACGGCATGGTGGCGGTCAACCACCTGACCAGTAAACGAAAAAAGGAGGGGACCCAGCACTGCTTATGAATGGCATGCAACAATGAATAAATAAAAAGTGTAATATTCACAAATTCATTCCTGCTGTAACAATTCAATGAGATTTTTTGCAAATGATTGATCAATGATTTGAGCCCCCCTGCCCCGTCACGGCAAATCTCTATAGGGGGGTCCCTAACGCTATATTATAAATTATTATGTACCATAAGGTCACATATAATGAGCAGGACCATATGAAAACACCACTTACCCGAGACATGTCTGAACTGCTCCCATGCTGCCAGGACTGACAACCACAAATAAAGGCAGCCCAGGTGCCAGTATATGTGGCAGAACCACACACACCAGCACAATGTCAGGACTGGCCCTCACAGTGCCAGACCAGCAAACATGGATGAGGGCGGAACAATGGTTCCATGGTTTTCATATGGTCCTGCTCATTATATGAGACCTTATGGTACAATAATAATTTATAATATAGCGTTAGGGACCCCCCTATAGAGGATTTATTCAAAATTGAAGGCATACAGAACCAGCATGGCTACCACAGCATCTTGCAGTGGCATGGTATTCCATCTGGTCTGTGTTTAGTTGGACCATCATTTATTTTTCAACAGGACAATAACTCCAAACACACCTCCAGGCTGTGTAAGAGCTATTTGACTAAGAAGGAGAGTGATATGGTGCTACGCCAGATGACCTGGCCTCCACAGTCACCAGACCTGAACCCAATCGAGATGGTTTGGGTGAGCTGGACCGCAGAGTGAAGGCAAAAGGGCCAAGAAGTGCTAACCATCTCTGAGAACTCCTTCAAGACTGTTGGAAGACCATTTCCGGTGGCTACCTGATGAAGCTCATCAAGAGAATGCCAAGAGTGTGCAAAGCAGTAATCAAAGCAAAAGGTGGCTACTTTGAAGAACCTAGAATATAAGACATATTTTCAGTTGTTTCACACTTTTTTGTTAAGTATTTCATTCCATATGTGTTAATTCGTAGTTTTGATGCATTCAATGTGAATCTACAATTTTCAGAGTCATGAAAATAAAGAAACTCTTTGAATGAGAAGGTGTATATATATATATATATATATACACACAAATGTTTTGCCAAGAATGGCAGTGGAAGGTTTCCGGGGTGGAGGTGGAGCTGGGGTGGAGCCTGGGCAAAGTCTCATGGGGGACCAAAAATCTTGCCAGTATGGGGCCCTGAAATTCCTAGTGTCGGCCCTGTGCACTCCACTTTAGTAACCCAACCTGAGAGCAATGCATTTGATGTGATAAAAAAGCAATGTATCCGATGTGATAAAAAAAAGACCTGCCGCACCACAGACAACTGAGACAATTCCTACCTGAGATCTTTGGTAAACATCAGGATATTTGTAGAAATATTCAGGCCAATTGGATTCTTGTCCAAAGCCAAGAGTATTCCCTGCATACTCATTGAGAAGCGGAAGGGACATGGGAGAGCTAAACCTGGTAAATTACTGCTATTCATCTGATTGTTGTTGCTCTAGATCAGTGATGGCGAACCTATGGCATGCGTGCCAGACTGGGCACGCAGAGCCCTTTTTGTTGGCACGCGCGCTGTCGCCACACTGCACCAATTTACACTATCGGTGTGGTCGCGCCGACAGTGCAAATTGGTGTTTAGCAGAGGACATCTCTGCTCCTTGTGACACGCCTCCTCTCCTGGGCCGCAGGCCTGTTGCCTAGGAGACGGAGGAGCGTCAGTAGGCGGTGCCGGTGTCTTGTGGCCGCGCGGGAACTGAACTGAGGACGCAGCGATGGCGCGGGTGTTGCAAGGTGAGTTTTTTTTTTTTATTTTTAAGCGGTGTGCGGCTGTGCCAAGGTGTGGGGGACAGAGCCAGCACCGGGGGAACATGGAGCGCACGGGGGAACATGGAGCGCACGGGGGACAGAGCCAGCACCGGGGGAACATGGAGTGCACGGGGGAACATGGAGCGCACGGGAGAACATGGAGCGCATGGGGGAACATGGAGCGCACGGGGGAACATGGAGCGCAGGGGGGAACATGGAGCGCACGGGGGAACATGGAGCACACGGGGGACAGAGCCAGCACCGAGGGAACATGGGAGCACAGGGGACAGAGCCAGCACCGGGGGAACATGGGAGCACAGGGGACAGAGCCAGCACCGGGGGAACATGGAGCGCACGGGGGAACATGGAGCGCACGGGGGAACATGGAGCGCACGGGGGACAGAGCCAGCATCGGGGGAACATGGAGCGCACGGGGGAACATGGGAGCACAGGGGACAGAGCCATCACCGGGGGAACATGGGAGCACAGGGGACAGAGCCAGCACCGGGGGAACATGGAGCGCACGGGGGAACATGGAGCACACGGGGGACAGAGCCAGCACCGAGGGAACATGGGAGCACAGGGGACAGAGCCAGCACCGGGGGAACATGGGAGCACAGGGGACAGAGCCAGCACCGGGGGAACATGGAGCGCACGGGGGAACATGGAGCGCACGGGGGAACATGGAGCGCACGGGGGAACATGGAGCGCACGGGGGACAGCCAGCACCGGGGGAACATGGAGCGCACGGGGGAACATGGGAGCACAGGGGAAAGAGCCATCACCGGGGAAACATGGAGCGCACGGGGGAACATGGAGCGCACGGGGGACAGAGCCAGCACCGGGGGAACATGGAGCGCACGGGGGAACATGGGAGCACAGGGGACAGAGCCAGCACCGGGGGAACATGGAGCGCACGGGGGAACATGGGAGCACAGGGGACAGAGCCAGCACCGGGGGAACATGGGAGCACAGGGAACATGGAGTGCACGGGGGAACATGGAGCGCACGGGGGAACATGGAGCGCACGGGGGAACATGGAGCGCATGGGGGACAGAGCCAGCACCGGGGGAACATGGAGTGCACGGGGGAACATGGGAGCACAGGGGACAGAGCCAGCACCGGGGGAACATGGAGCGCACGGGGGAACATGGGAGCACAGGGGACAGAGCCAGCAACGGGGGAACATGGAGCGCACGGGGGAACATGGGAGCACAGGGGACAGAGCCAGCACCAGGGGAACATGGAGCGCACGGGGGAACATGGGAGCACAGGGGACAGAGCCAGCACCGGGGGAACATGGAGCGCACGGGGGAACATGGGAGCACAGGGGACAGAGCCAGCACCGGGGGAACATGGAGCGCACGGGGGAACATGGGAGCACAGGGGACAGAGCCAGCACCGGGGGAACATGGAGCGCACGGGGGAACATGGGTGCACAGGGGACAGAGCCAGCACCGGGGGAACATGGAGCGCACGGGGGAACATGGGAGCACAGGGGACAGAGCCAGCACCGGGGGAACATGGAGCGCACGGGGGAACATGGGAGCACAGGGGACAGAGCCAGCATTGTGGGAACATGGAGCGCACGGGGGAACATGGGAGCACAGGGGACAGAGCCAGCATCGGGGGAACATGGAAGCACAGGGGACAGAGCCAGCACCGGGGGAACATGGAGTGCACGGGGGAAACATGGGAGCACAGGGGACAGAGCAAGCACGGGGCAAACATGGAGCGCACGGGGGACACATGGGGAGCAAACATAGGAGCACGGAGGCAAACCGACGGAGCACGGGGGCAAACCGACAGAGCACGGGGGCAAGCAAACAGAGCCCGGGGCAAACAGAGCACGGGGCATACATGGCTGCAAAGATGGAGGAAACATGACTGCAAGGATGGTGGGAAACATGACTGCAAGGATGGGGGGAAACATGACTGCAAGGATGGGGGGAAACATGGCTGCAAGGATGGGGGGAAACATGGCTGCAAGGATGGGGGGAAACATGGCTGCAAGGATGGGGGGAAACATGACTGCAAGGATGGGGGGAAACATGCCAGGATGGGGTACATTTAGCAGGAAGGGGAACATGCCAGTAAGGGGTACATTTACCAGGATGGGGGATACATTTACCAGGATGGGGGGAAATATGCCAGGATGGGGGTACATGAACATGCCAGGATGAGGACAAATGCCAGGATGGGGAACATTTAGCAGGAAGGGGTACAATTACCAGGAAAGGAGACATTTACCAGGAAAGGGGAAATTTACCAGGATAAGGCCACATGCCTGGATGAGGTACATTTACCAGGATGGGGTCATTTAACAGCATGGGGCAACATGCCAGGATGGGATACATTTACAATGATGGGGTACATTTACCAGAGTGGAGGACATTTACCAGGATGGGGCCATGATGGGGACAAATATACCAGAATGTAGGAAATATATATATCAGGATGGGGATGGGGGTGATGTTTACCAGGAAGTGGCCAGGAAGGGGGACAGAACTACACAATGAAGGGGAGGGGGCAACTCGTACGTCTTTATGGGATTTCAGGGTGTTCAGACTTTGAAATGTAGATGTGGATTACAGGGTGACCTCTGATTGAATTCCAGGCTAAAATCTCTGTCTAATATGCTGCAATTTTTTCCAGAAAGATCAATCCAACTGCTGTGTCTGGAAAGGGCAGGGGCTCAGCTTCAGTGTGTGGTAAGCATGAGTGTGATGCCCCCTGCTGAGGAGAAGACGGCAAAGGTAAGGTTACAATCAATTATTTATATAATAGGATTGGTTGGCACTTCGGAAAAAAAATGGGTTTAGGGCTACAGTTTGGGCACTTGGCCTGTAAAAGGTTCGCCATGACTGCTCTAGATCATCACAAAGAAAATCCACAGCAGCTTTCATTGTAATTCTTGCCTGGAAATTCCTTGCTGGAGATTAGATGTAAGTTGTGTAAGTTGACAAAACCAAATTCTTAAGGTCTTTGCCATAGGGACAGAGGAGAGAGTGATCTTGGAGGCCGCAACAGCTGCAGCATAATCCTTTTTGAGAAATACATCCACTTTACTGTCCATTGAATCTTTTAACAATGATCTTTCTTCATAAAGAGATATAGCTTTCTTGGACAATGTGGCTACCACAACATCAATTTCTAGTGGAAGCTCAGAGTGAAGCTTTAGGGTATGATCGCACTTTGCGTTTCCACCTGCGTTTCAGCTGCTTTTTAGGTCCGTTTTGAACTGCAGCGTTTTCATGCCAAAAGGCATGCGTTTTTCTTTTCCATAATAGTCTATAGAAAATGTACATTTCTAGTCCGCACTTTGCGTTTTAAAACGCTGCGTTTAATTTGCATAATTTGTGGCAAAAACCATGCGTTCAAAGAAGCAGCATGTCAATTGTTTTTGCCATTTCTGCAGCGTTTCACTAACATTGAAGTCAATGAGAAGTATCAAAAAGCAACAAACATCAAAATTCTTGCGTTTTACATGCTTTTTAGGTGCAGAAACACTACGTTTTTTACTTCAAAATCACATGCTTTTCAGACATTAAAATAATGGAATAATATGTCCCTTTACACACACACATAGTCCGACAATTAAATTTTTTAAAATTAGGATTTTATTGCTATTTTAGCAATAAATATTATAAAACCGCTATAATTTCATGAAATATAACTATTTTCTTAAAAAATTAAAAAATTATATGTTTTGCTTTTTTATCTCTTTTTTTCATTCTGACTATTTAATCTTTATTTAGCAGTGTCTTGATGTTCAAAACGCATCTGTAAAAACGCAAGGGGAAAAGCATGTAAAAAGCGCTGATAACGCATCTAAAACGCGGTAAATACACATGCATTTTAGCGCTAAATTTCTGAAAAAGGCAACTTTGGCTAAATCAATTAATTCCAAAACGTGCGTTTAGAAATGCAACTAGGACGACGCAAAGTGCGGTCATATCCTTAAACCTGGAACGCAGATCAACTTTCTTGCCTGGTTTAGAGGATTTTTTTTTTTTTTTGCAAACAGTCTTTAACTAAGGTGTGTAATGGAAATACTTTTCTTTTTAATTGGATGGAAGAATAAGAGACATTCTTGCATAAATTTATTCTCCGTATTCATATCTGATTCTGTGACGCCCTGGGCAAGCCAGGGGTCACAGGTCACAACACCACCACACCCCACACTCCAGGTAGGCACATCACAGCTAAACTACAAATCCTTGTTGCCTTCCTCCAGAGGCTGATGATTCACACCAGGGGGTGGGCCAGGCGGTTGGCTCCCCCCATCGAGGAGGTCACAGCTCTGGAGGCGGGAGAAACCAGGCAGATTAGCCCAGGCAGGGCTTGAGTGCAGTCTAGTCAGGGAGGAGGAAGTGGAAGGAGTGGAGGAGTAGTCTAGACAGGGCAAAAGTCAACAGCAAAGTGAGAGTGAAAGTAGAAAAGTGGAAAAGGAGGAAAGCAAGTGAAGTGACAGAAGAGAAAGAAAGCCTGAAGGGTCCAGCTTTGTGTAGGGCCAGATCAGCAAGGTCAGCAACGGCGGTGACTGTCTGGAGGGGGACCGTTTGGAAGTTCCTGGAAGGACCCCGTTGGCTGTGTGCCCGGTGGTCTGGAGCAGTGTTCCGAAGGACAGTCAGCACCAGGGCAGGGGCCTCTTGGACCCCGGCAAGGCTAGGAGTCGCCAAATTTGCCGAATCCGTCAGTGACGGGGACGCAGATCCCCCAACAACCAAGTCCCGATTGAAGGCAACAGCCCAACCTGAAGCAGAGAGACACGGCCACCGCCACGGCACCAGTTTCTCAGGGCCAGCGCCTGCGGGCAAAGTGTAGAGCTCCTCCGGCCCAGATTGCAGTCGGGGAGCGGGTAACCGGAGGGAATCCACCGCTACCACAAGTGAAACATAGGTGCAAGGAAGAGGGACATCACCGTCACCTACCGGGAGTGCAGGTGCAGCCGTCTGTGGGACCGTCCTACCAGCCGTTTGGTTTACCGTACAAACTGTGTCCATGTCTCAGGCTGAGTGAGTACCACAGTGCCGCAAGGCACAGCGCTGCCCCCGCGTCCCTGCGCCCATCAGGCCCCGCACCTACTTCTCCATCACCGGGCCCCGGGATCACCAACCAACCCCTACCCACGGAGGGGCAACACAACACCTGGCTGCTCCGCATCACCATCCCCGGGAGCCCCGTACAGAGCAGCGGTGGTGAAATTACCACAACCGTGGGTGGCGTCACGAACTATAACAATCCCCACACCCAACCACAAACCCCTTTTCACTCACGGGCGAGGAGTGTCGCTTGAGAAACCCCGGGATCCGGCCCACAGCTCGAGCCACCACTGAGCAGCTGCCGGACCCGAGCAGAAGGGGTGAGCGTAGTGTGCCGACACCCTCCTCCCCGCCCGCGACAACTTGGCGTCACGAACAGGATCTTACCGCTCTGCCGTCTGGTAGAGGTGCGCCTTGTTACCGCCGGAGGTATCCGGCAGAAAAATTTCAGAAGCCGCCATCTTTGGCGCGAAAAGTTCCCGCTCGAGCGTCTTCTCGAGCAGTAGAGGCGCGAAGGCCAAAAACCCGCCCTGAGAGAGGAGGGGCCGGAAAGAGCTAAGGGGGACGGAAACAAGATGTCTGCGCCCGACGGAGCCGCTGGAGGAGCGGTGGTCGCAGCCGCAGTGGCACCCGCGAATGGGAATGGACTTGCCCAAGTCCCGGCGGTAGCGGCGGGAGGTGCCGCGGCCCCCGCGCTCGCTCAGGTCATGCCGTTCTCCTTGCCCTATGCGCCCGGAGCTGCCTGGCTACCGCAGTATGATGGGAAACCGGATGCCCTACAGGCCTTCCGGAAAAAGATTAACCCGTTGCTAGAGCTGTACCCCCTGACTGATAAGCAACGAGCGGCGATAGTGCTAGGCCAGCTAACCGGTGCGGCGGAGCAGGAAGCGGAGACCTGGGCCGAGGGGGATCGGCTCTCTGTAGCCACCATCTTTGAGAAGCTACAGACTGCCTTCGAGACCCGGACTGAAGCTGAGCTGAGGATGCAGTTTTACCAGTGCCGGCAACGAGCCGGGGATAGCATTCAAGACTATGCTCTACGTCTGCAGACCGCCCTCCGCACGCTGAAGCGGGTGAACTCTATTAATGAGGCGGATAGCAACAAGATGTTGGTGGAGCAAATTGCGCAGGGGATGAGGTCCCCTGAGGATCGTAAACAACTCCGGCTGTGGGCCCTGGAACACCCTGCTGTGGACTTTGCTGTGTTGAAAGAGCGGGCTATCAAAGCACTCCAGCCCCCAGCTGCTGAAGTTCTGGAACCCGTCCCGTGGCCCGTCGAGACAGCTCCTGTTGTGGCGGCCTCAGCCAAACCAACCTCTGTAATACCTGCGGTCCCGAGCAGCACAGTAGAAGAGTTGGCAGCCCAGGTCCGTCGCATGGACGGAGACCTTGCCAAAATCCTTGCTGCACTGCAACCTTTGACCAGATCTCAGCCTCCAGCGCAGATACAGCTTGCTGACAGTCCCGAGGATGTTCCCTGGATGCAGCAGAGAAGTGCTAACAACCCGCGGAGCAGACCTCCAATCTGCTACAAGTGCCGTAAGCCGGGCCATTACTACCGACAGTGCCCGTTAAACGAGCAACCCCTGGGGCCCCGGGCCAATCCTCAGGAGTAGAACATCGTGGCCCCCCGGACTGGCGAGACCGATATATCGGGGCCCGCCCCATAATCCCCGTGGCTGTGGACGGCATACCAGTGATGGCTCTCTTGGACACTGGATCACAGGTAACTACTATACCGTACAAGTTGTACCAGCGGTATTGGGCCGTAGACGAGCTGGCGCCTCCAGACAATAGTATAACGTTGATAGCCGCTAATGGACTTCCCTTGACCCAGGTGGGGTATAAACAAGTGGCTATGACAGTGGGGCAAGCTGAACTACAACACCAGGGTATGATTGTGATCATGAATGAACCCAGTGATCATAACCCGAAGATAGTGCTGGGAACCAATGTGATGGAACACTGCATGGCTGATGTGTTGACCCTATTGCAACAGCTGGCCGCCACAGCGGCGAGGAGCCGGCAGAGGGCTGTGCAGCGTGAAATCCACGCCCTGATGTACCGCCAGCATGTAAGCTCAACAGGAGGGGAGATTGGTGGAGTGAGAGTGATGGATGTTGCTCCATTGACTGTGCCCCCTAGGAGTGAGATGATGATCTGGTGTAGGGCAGCAGTAGGGCCTCAGGGGCGTGACTACCCCGCAATGATGGAGCCCCTGCCTTCCGAGCACTGGCCCACTGTAATGGCCGCCCGAGGGGTGGTGGATGTGAAGAAAGGGAGAGTGCCTGTGAGAGTGTTGAACTGTGGGGAGGAAGAAGTCAGGCTTCCCCGGTATGCCACCATTGCCAAGCTGCTTACCCTGGACCCTCACACTATCCATGAAGCCAGTCCATCCACACTCCAACCTGCCACCAACACTCCCCCACCCCAGGGGGACATAAAAGAGTGGCACCAACAGCTACATGTAGGCACTGATGATACCCCTACACATCACAGGGCAGGGGTACACAGGGTGGTGCAGGAGTACGAACAGGTTTTCATTAAGCACCCCCTAGACTTCGGGCAGATCAAGGGGGTCCAACACCACATTCCCACAGGTGAACATCCCCCTGTCAAAGAGAGGTACAGACCTATTCCCCCTGCACATTACCAGTGTGCCAAGGATATGTTGAGGAATATGAAGGAGGCGGGGGTTATTCGGGACAGCTGTAGTCCCTGGGCCGCTCCGTTGGTACTGGTTAAGAAGAAGGATGGTACCATGCGGATGTGTGTGGACTACCGGAAGATCAACCAGATAACCCATAAAGACGCCTATCCATTACCTCGTATCGAAGAGTCTTTGGCCGCACTGAGGACGGCAAACTACTTCTCGACCCTTGACCTCACCAGCGGGTACTGGCAAGTGGCCGTGGCTCCAGAGGACCGGGAGAAGACCGCCTTCACCACCCCGATGGGGCTCTGCGAATTCAATAGCATGCCGTTTGGGCTGTGCAATGCCCCTGGGACCTTCCAACGGTTGATGGAGTGCTGTCTGGGACATTTAAACTTCGAGACCGTCCTGCTGTATTTGGATGATGTGATTGTTTATTCCCAGACGTATGAAGCCCATCTGGAGCACCTGGCCGAGGTGTTCGCGTCCCTTGCCAAGTACGGGATGAAGTTGAAGCCCTCAAAATGCCACCTGCTGAAACCCAGGGTGCAGTATCTAGGGCATGTGGTGAGTGCGGATGGTGTCGCCCCCGACCCTGAGAAGATCACTGCCATCCAGAGCTGGCCGAGACCAACTACAGTGAGGGAGGTAAGGCAGTTTCTGGGTCTGGTGGGGTACTATCGGCGCTTTATAAAGGGGTACACGAAGATGGCCGCCCCCATGCAAGATCTCCTTGTGGGACAGACCAAAGGTGGTAGACCCATTGGAGCCCCACTGTCGTGGGAGGACAAGCATGAAGAGTCCTTTGGCCAGTTGAAGGCGGCCCTGACCGGGGAAGAGGTCCTGGCGTACCCTGACTATGGGCACCCATTCATCCTCCACACGGACGCCAGTAACGTGGGGCTAGAAGCGGTCTTATCCCAGGTCCAGGATGGAAAGGAGAAGGTGATTGCCTACGCCAGCCGAAAACTCCGGCCGACCGAAAGGAACCCTGAGAACTATAGCTCCTTCAAGCTCGAGCTATTGGCGTTGGTGTGGGCTATCACGGAGCGGTTCCGTCACTACTTGGCGGCAGCAAAATTCACCGCATTCACGGACAACAATCCGCTGACTCACCTGAACACGGCCAAGTTGGGCGCGCTGGAGCAGCGGTGGGTAGCCCGGTTAGCCAACTATGACTTCACCATAAAGTACCGAGCTGGTCGTGTCAACATCAATGCAGATGCACTCTCCCGGATGCCCCATTTGTCAGAAGAGGGGTGCGAGGATGACGACCTCGAGGAGATCGAGTTGCCTGCGTTTCACCAGCCGCCTACTGAGAGGGTACAAGTATGTCAGCAAAGGGTGGATCTGGACCCGCGGCCCAGTCAAGAGTGGCAGGACGCCCAGGACCAAGCGCCGGCTGTCCGCCTTGTCAAGACCCTGGTGGAACAAGGTGCTATGGGAATAGACCCTGCCGCTCCAACTGAAGCCCAACGCTTGTGGAAAGAACGGAAACGGCTTTACCTACACCAAGGGAGGCTGTACCGTGAGCTGATCAACCCGAAGACCCATGAGAAAATATGCCAGTTAATCGTTCCTCAAGCTGATGTCGCTACTGTCCTACAGGCATACCATGATGGTGCTGGCCACTTCGGGTGGAAGAAGCTGGAGATGCTGTTGAGGGAGCGGTTCTATTGGAGTGGGATGCGGGAATCGGTGGAAGCCTGGTGCCGGGAGTGCGGTCCTTGTACGCTGAGAAGAAAGGACGAGACTAGCCAGAGGGCACCGTTACATCCCATAGTCACCCATCAGCCGCTGGAGCTGGTCGCCCTAGACCAGACCTGGGCAAGGGGCGGCCCGCGGGCCACATCCGGCCCGCCTGCTCTCTGTGACCGGCCCGCCCGTCTTCAGCCGGTGCAGTGGAGCCGGGCTGCAGCGTGCCGAGCAGGGAGAGATCCTGTGCAGGTCCGCACTCCGCACAGTCAGTGCAGGCAGCGGAACGCAGGAGTCTTTCCTCTGTTCCCTGCCGGCACTAATTGTCAGTGACACACGCGCGCGCTCTGACGTTGTCAGTGCTGCACTGCGTGTGTCATTTCAAAAGTTCCCGCCGGGCAGGAGAAGAAGCAGCACAGCAGAGCAGACGGAATAATTCATCTTGCAGGACCTGCGATGATGTCACGCCCATGTGACTGTGTGGGAGGAGACACAGGATGCCGGGCAGAAAGCAAGACATGCTGAATGCTGAAGGAGATGTGGACACATGATGACTGGTAATAAGAAAAGAGGGGACATGAGGGGGAGGGGGCTGCAGGGTGAGTGCATATGAGGGAACATGGAGCTGCAGGGTGAGTGCATATGTGGAAACATGGAGCTGCAGGGTGATTGCCATATGTGGGAACATGGAGCTGCAGGGTGAGTGCATATGTGGAAACATGGAGCTGCAGGGTGAGTGCATATGAGGGAACATGGAGCTGCAGGGTGAGTGCATATGAGGGAACATGGAGCTGCAGGGTGAGTGCATATGAGGGAACATGGAGCTGCAGGGTGATTGCCATATGTGGGAACATGGAGCTGCAGGGTGAGTGCATATGTGTGAACATGGAGCTGCAGGGTGAGTGCATATGTGGAAACATGGAGCTGCAGGGTGAGTGCATATGTGGGAAGATGGAGCTGCAGGGTGAGTGCATATGTGGGAAGATGGAGCTGCAGGGTGAGTGCATATGAGGGAACATGGAGCTGCAGGGTGAGTGCATATGTGGGAAGATGGAGCTGCAGGGTGAGTGCATATGAGGGAACATGGAGCTGCAGGGTGAGTGCATATGAGGGAACATGGAGCTGCAGGGTGATTGCCATATGTGGGAACATGGAGTTGCAGGGTGAGTGGCATATGTGGAAACATGGAGCTGCAGGGTGAGTGCATATGTGGGAAGATGGAGTTGCAGGGTGAGTGCATATGTGGGAAGATGGAGCTGCAGGGTGAGTGCATATGTGGGAACATGGAGCTGCAGGGTGAGTGCATATGTGGGAACATGGAGCTGCAGGGTGAGTGGCATATGTGGGAACATGGAGCTGCAGGGTGAGTGGCATATGTGGGAACATGGAGCTGCAGGGTGAGTGGCATATGTGGGAACATGGAGCTGCAGGGTGAGTGGCATATGTGGGAACATGGAGCTGCAGGGTGAGTGGCATATGTGGGAACATGGAGCTGCAGGGTGAGTGCATATGTGGGAACATGGAGCTGCAGGGTGAGTGGCATATGTGGGAACATGGAGCTGCAGGGTTATTGGCATATGTGGGAACATGGAGCTGCAGGGTGATTGGCATATGTGGGAAGATGGAGCTGCAGGGTGAGTGCATATGTGGGAAGATGGAGCTGCAGGGTTATTGGCATATGTGGGAACATGGAGCTGCAGGGTGATTGGCATATGTGGGAACATGGAGCTGCAGGGTGATTGGCATATGTGGGAACATGGAGCTGCAGGGTGATTGGCATATGTGGGAACATGGAGCTGCAGGGTGATTGGCATATGTGGGAACATGGAGCTGCAGGGTGAGTGGCATATGTGGGAACATGGAGCTGCAGGGTGAGTGGCATATGAGGGAAGATGGAGTTGCAGGGTGAGTGGCATATGAGGGAAGATGGAGCTGCAGGGTGAGTGGCATATGTTGGAAGATGGAGCTGCAGGGTGAGTGGCATATGTGGGAAGATGGAGCTGCAGGGTGAGTGGCATATGTGGGAAGATGGAGCTGCAGGGTGAGTGCATATGTGGGAAGATGGAGCTGCAGGGTGATTGGCATATGTGGGAAGATGGAGCTGCAGGGTGATTGGCATATGTGGGAACATGGAGCTGCAGGGTGATTGGCATATGTGGGAACATGGAGCTGCAGGGTGAGTGCATATGTGGGAAGATGGAGTTGCAGGGTGAGTGGCATATGTGGGAAGATGGAGTTGCAGGGTGAGTGGCATATGAGGGAAGATGGAGTTGCAGGGTGAGTGGCATATGTGGGAAGATGGAGTTGCAGGGTGAGTGGCATATGAGAGCTGCAGACTGACAGAAGGATGTGAAGGGGTGCAGAGTGTTTGAGAGGGGTAAGTTGGGGTACAGGCAGGGTGAAATATGTGGGCAGGGTGTGTGACATATGGGGGTGTAGTGTGTGTGATATGGGGGTGCAGGCTGTATGGGGAGCAGGGTGTGTGACATATGGGGGTGTAGTATATTACAGGTGTGCTATATGGAGGTGTAGTATATTACAGGTGTGCTATATAGGGGTGTAGTGATGTAGTATATTACAGGTGTGCTATATGGAGGTGTAGTATATTACAGGTGTGCTATATAGGGGTGTAGTGATGTAGTATATTACAGGTGTGCTATATGGAGGTGTAGTATATTACAGGTGTGCTATATGGAGGTGTAGTATATTACAGGTGTACTATATGGAGGCGTAGTATATTACAGGTGTAGTATATAGGGGTGTAATGATGTAGTATATCGGAGGTGTATTATATAGTGGTGTAGTATAATACAGGTGTATATGGGGGTGTAGTATATTACATTTATATGGAGGGAGTGTAGTATAATACAGGTGTATATGGGGGGTGTAGTATAATACAGGTGTATATGGGGGGTGTAGTATAATACAGGTGTATATGGGGGGTGTAGTATAATACAGGTGTAGTATATAGGGGTGTAGTGGTGTAGTTTATTACAGGTGTAGTATATGGAGGAGGTGTAGTGATGTAATATATTGGGTAGAACTGAGGTAATTATATTAGTCCGGCCCTCTAAACCAATCCCAATTTCTCATGCGGCCCCATGGGAAAATTAATTGCCCACCCCTGCCCTAGACCATGTCAAGCTCACCCCTAGCCGAAGTGGGTACACCTACGCATTGACCATGGTAGACCACTACTCAAGATTTATGGTGGTAGTCCCCGTTAAGGACCTGACTGGTCGAACCGCTGCTCGAGCGTTCCAGGCCTATTTTTGCCGACCCCATGGGTACCCCGAGAAGGTGCTGACTGACCAAGGCCCGGCTTTTGAAGCAGAAGTGTTTCACGAATTCTGCCAGTTGTACGGCTGCAAGAAGATCCGGACCACTCCGTACCACGCCCAAACCAACGGCATGTGCGAGAAAATGAACCACTTGGTCCTGGGGCTCCTCAAGATGCTACCGCTGGAAGAACGGAACATGTGGCCGGAAAAGTTACCCGACTTGGTCGACATGTACAATAATATCCCGTCCAGCTCGACGAAGTGCACCCCAGCGTATCTGATGAGGGCTCGTCCTGGCCGCCTGCCGGTGGATCTGGAGATGGGGTTGGAGGCCCCGGAAGCACTCCCTTCAACGGCAGAGTGGGAAAGTCGGAGGAGGGCCCAGTACCGGCAGATCCAGGAGTATGTGGAGAAAAACCTCAGTCGAAGCCGAGAACAGCAAGAGCACCGGTTCAATCAGAAGGCGCCCGCAGGTCCTTTCCAGCCAGGAGATGTGGTGCTGAAATGGAAGAGAAAAGCCCACAAACTGGACGACCAGTGGGAGCAAGTCCCTTACGTCATACAACCCACGGAATGGGACGATGGGAAGACCTACCAGATCAGTCGTGACCAAGGGGGCACCCTGGCCACAGTTTCTCGGGACCATCTAAAAAAATGCCCCCCAGCGTTGAAGGCAGAGGCTGAAGTACCGGTTCCTCCACCAGTGGAAAAGGCAGCAGAAGTAATCCACACTGTGATGGGTGACTTCCCAGCAAACTGGCCTACACAGAACGGCGCGGTGATACTTCCAGTGATACTGTTCCCACAACCCGTGGATGAAGAAGTAGTGGAAGCGGTTAACCGTGAGCCATAACCAGTGCCAGTGCCCAGGGACGAACCTGTACCCAGTCCCCCTACACCTCCGCCTGCTCCACACTATAGCAGGGAGGAGGAACCGATTGTTCCCTCTACCCCACTGTCTAGCAACACTGACACTGGGCCCCGAAGGGCCACCCGCTCCAACCTAGGTAGACCCCCGCTTAGGTACAGGGAGACCGTTCTATGAGTAAAAGGGACCCGCAAAAGTGAAGGAGTGGTTGTTAGTTGCAGTTTGTTTAAAAGTTTTGGAAAGAATGATAAGGAAAATGAAAATTACCGAAGTTTTACCTGATTTGCTTGTGATTGAACCGGCTGGAGCCGGCACCGTTGTCCCCGTGGGGACTGTTTAAAGTTTATTTGGCATGGGAACTATCCATGGACAAGCCCGTGAACTTGCAGGGCACCACAAACGTTAAGTGGCTTGTAAATATGTTGGTTACCGTTACCGTTTCCGCAATGCCGCCTCCGGAGAGGCAGGTTGGAGGGAGGGCCCTCAGCAGAGCAGGCTAGGGCCCAGCCACCAAAGGAACCGGTGGCTACCCTCTGGAGGGGAAGGACAGATCCCGCTCGGGTAACTTGTGCTGGACTGTGGGTCAAGGGGTGCTGCCTGGGTTTTAGGGGCAGCATCAGGGCCAGGTTGCTTGGGTGGGAGAGAGCGGAAACCGTAGCCGTAAACCGTTTGTAACGTTAAAAGAAATGTGCCTCCCGTCTTGGGAAGAGTTATGATTAAAAATGTAAATATGTTAATTCCAAATGTTATCTTTTTCAGAAAAATAAAACCGGTGTAGGACGGCAGCCCGCGGACGGTCTGCATTTTGCTAAGGGGGAATGTGACGCCCTGGGCAAGCCAGGGGTCACAGGTCACAACACCACCACACCCCACACTCCAGGTAGGCACATCACAGCTAAACTACAAATCCTTGTTGCCTTCCTCCAGAGGCTGATGATTCACACCAGGGGGTGGGCCAGGCGGTTGGCTCCGCCCATCGAGGAGGTCACAGCTCTGGAGGCGGGAGAAACCAGGCAGATTAGCCCAGGCAGGGCTTGAGTGCAGTCTAGTCAGGGAGGAGGAAGTGGAAGGAGAGGAGGAGTAGTCTAGACAGGGCAAAAGTCAACAGCAAAGTGAGAGTGAAAGTAGAAAAGTGGAAAAGGAGGAAAGCAAGTGAAGTGACAGAAGAGAAAGAAAGCCTGAAGGGTCCAGCTTTGTGTAGGGCCAGATCAGCAAGGTCAGCGACGGCGGTGACTGTCTGGAGGGGGACCGTTTGGAAGTTCCTGGAAGGACCACGTTGGCTGTGTGCCCGGTGGTCTGGAGCAGTGTTCCGAAGGACAGTCAGCACCAGGGCAGGGGCCTCTCGGACCCCGGCAAGGCTAGGAGTCGCCAAATTTGCCGAATCCGTCAGTGACAGGGACGCAGATCCCCCAACAACCAAGTCCCGATTGAAGGCAACAGCCCAACCTGAAGCAGAGAGACACCGCCACCGCCACGGCACCAGTTTCTCAGGGCCAGCGCCTGCGGGCAAAGTGTAGAGCTCCTCCGGCCCAGATTGCAGTCGGGGAGCAGGTAACCGGAGGGGATCCACCGCTACCACAAGTGAAACATAGGTGCAAGGAAGAGGGACATCACCGTCACCTACCGGGAGTGCAGGTGCAGCCGTCTGTGGGACCGTCCTACCAGCCGTTTGGTTTACCGTACAAACTGTGTCCATGTCTCAGGCTGAGTGAGTACCACAGTGCCGCAAGGCACAGCGCTGCCCCCGCGTCCCTGCGCCCATCAGGCCCCGCACCTACTTCTCCATCACCGGGCCTCGGGATCACCAACCAACCCCTACCCACGGAGGGGCAACACAACACCTGGCTGCTCCGCATCACCATCCCCGGGAGCCCCGTACAGAGCAGCGGTGGTGAAATCACCACAACCGTGGGTGGCGTCACGAACTATAACAATCCCCACACCCAACCACAAACCCCTTTTCACTCACGGGTGAGGAGTGTCGCTCGAGAAACCCCGGGATCCGGCCCACAGCTCGAGCCACCACTGAGCAGCTGCCGGACCCGAGCAGAAGGGGTGAGCGTAGTGTGCCGACACCCTCCTCCCAGCCCGCGACAATTCCACCGTATGTTTTACTGTAGACAAGAGTCTCTTGAAAGAAGAAATAAATCTTCAGAAAAAAAACCCCATCAGAATAATTGGAAGAAGTATCATCATAACAGCTCAGAGAAAGATGAATAACCAGTTAGGGAAAAGATTCCTTACAGCATTTTTTTTGTAGGCACATTCTTAGTGCTAATTTTAATTTTGTGAAATGTTTCACACAATTGTCCCTTTCACTAGGTAATTGAGGAATGTGCCTCACACTCTAACGCAGGAGTAAGGGGTACTTTGCACACTACGATATCGCAGGTGCGATGTCGGTGGGGTCAAATCGAAAGTGACGCACATCCGGCGTCGCTGTCGACATCGGAGTATGTGAATCCTTTTTACTATGATTAACGAGCGCAAAAGCGTCGAAATCGTATGATCGGTGTAGCGTCGGTCATTTCCATAATTTCGGAAGGACCGATGTTACGATGTTGTTTCTCGTTCCTGCGGCAGCACACATCGCTGTGTGTGAAGCCGCAGGAGCGAGGAACATCGCCTTACCTGCGTCTCGGCTGCAATGAGGAAGGAAAGGGTGGGCGGGATGTTTACGTCCCCCTCATCTCCGCCCCCTGCTTCTATTGGCCGCCTGCCGTGTGACATCGCTGTGACGCCGCACGACCCGCCCCCTTAGGAAGGAGGCAGTTTGCCGGCCAGAGCGATGTCGCAGGGCAGGTGAAGTGTATGTGAAGCTGCCGTAGCGATAATTTTCGCTACGGCAGCTATCACAAGATATCGCAGCTGCGACGGGGGCGGGGACTATCGTGCTCGGCATCGCTACCATTGGCTTGCAATGTCGTGGTGTGCAAAGTACCCCTAAGATTAAGGCTGGGGCCAGACAAGAGCATTGGATGCGATATGCTAATGACACTTGGCTCAAACTGTGCTACGTAAACCTAGTGTCATTCTACTTTGCCCCCATTCCAGGCCAACATCACCAGCCAGCGCACCCAGGCATGTGCCGGGGGCCTTGGACAAACGGGGGTTCCATTCGCAGGGGGCAGCGACCTTTTCTGCAGCCCCATGGCAGATTCTTGGGGACAAAAGTGCATTTGCCGGCTGCCAGCTCTTTAAAACCCACCTGCACTGCAAGCATGGGCATGCAGAGTTAAATGGTGAACGCTGCATGCACATGCATTGTGGGACAGAGTTCATATGTGGGTGGAGTTAACGCACGCTGCCCTCCCTGTCGCACAGATGAAGAGAAGCAGCAGCCCCAGCGCCCCCAGAAACATGTAAGTTACAAAAGAGAGAGGGAGATGCGCTGAGTAGCACCCGGTAGTGAAGGGGATTATAGTAATGCCCGGAGGCTGCTCACCTCAAAAGGTTTTGCACCGGTGCACAATAAAGGATCCATGGGGTCCCGCTGAAGCCTGGAGCTGTCTTAAATCCTGGGGAACAGAGTGGAGCGAATGTGACCGCGAGCACCCGGAAGTACGTCACTGCAGGTCCTGTGCAGTCAGAGCAACCCGGTGTCACAGCAACCGTGGGTCCTGGTAAATGTTGTGGAGGCTCGCCAATCCCAGAACTGCTCCTGCCGTTAATACCTCAAGGGGATGATGTATGTGAAGATATTGGAGTGGCGGTCAGATAGGAGCGCTAGGGAGCAGGAGGACAGTCCTCCTGCTACATAGTACTCCTATCTGACCGCAACTCCGATATCTTACCAGAAACATGTAGACCCACCAGCAATGTCTATGTCTTAACAGCAATGTGTATGCCCTCGCAGTTGTAGTCGTGTGTGTAGGGGCTGCTAGGCCGCAGTGCAGCCACTCAGTAACCCCTTGAGTTCTGGTCGCCACTCCACTGCAAGGATGCTTTCACCACAGTCCACGCTGGCACTGAGTCAATAAATCAGACACAGATATAGTATCTTCAAAGAACTGAACTTTACTTGAATTTTTTACAAGGAAACTTTCATCCCGCATGACACGGGCACCACTTCTGACCCCAATGGGGTTCCCTCCAGACTTCGTTCCATAATATAATTTAACAGCCGACTGCTTTGCTGGCACCTGAGCTCCCTCGAATACTGCTAGGCTCCTCATTCTCCTGTCTGACGTCGCAATGCATGAGCTGATTCAAAAAGTCCTTTAGCCTCTCCATCCCACCCACAGGGATTAGCCTGCGCTATTATAGGGGTTATTGTGACACCAATCCTTCGCCCGTGCTTCTGGCCAAAACCTGCTCTTCTCCTGTAAAAGCCCACTGACCTTTAGTCTCACAGGGGATTTCGTTGGGTCTTCTATCCATGAAAGAACAGACGCCACCCCGAACACTCAGATTCAACCCCTTTTCTGGGGACGCAGTTCCAACAGTCCTCTTAAGAGCAGGACCCTGCGTGTCTGGGATCAATGCGTTGACCCTTAGGATCTTTTATTAAAGTATACTTGGGCTTGTTCTCTCTATCTCCTACTGGGGACTTCCCTGCCCTCCTTCTGCATCCTGTCCTATTCATACCCTATACTCCTCTTTTCACTTAAACCTTTTCCTACCTACCAAGGTGCCAGGACACCACCACTAAACCACATTGCCACCTGGTGGTCATTTACAAAATGCACATTACAGTTTATTACATCTGATGAATCTTTCTGTGTCCCGGCTACTTCTGCAGTGGGTGGCGTAGCCTTGACCCCAGCACACCTCCATAACGTGTATGCCCCCCAGTAACCTATATGCCCCCCAGTAGCGTGTAAACCCCCAGTAATGTGTATGCCCCCAGTAACGTGCTTACCCACTAGTAATGTGTATGTCCCCCAGTAATGTTTATGCCCCCAGTAATGCATATGCCCCCCAGTAAAGCGTATGCCCCCAGTAAAGCCTATGCTACTGCAGTAACGTGCAGGGCCGGATTAACGTTGGTGGGGGCCCCTGGGCAGAAAATCTGGTGGGGGCCCCATAACGTTAACATTTTTAGCCATAACAGTAGAGCGCGAACCGTAGCATTTAGAAATAAATCCACTGAGCATGGATTTTATCCTGTTCTGCCACATTCACATTTACACTTATAAATAGAAAGTTACTCACATTTTTTTATTGATCCCAATGTTAAGACAGCCAAGTAATAGTAAAAATACAGAAAGGGAAAGTTCTCACTGGCAGCAATGGTTGCTAAAAATACTAATGTGCTCTCTATTGTATTATCTCTAGAGTAGTACATAGCAGCTGATGTCTGTACACGGTATGCCATACACAGTATCAGAGGTGGATCTAGGTTTTCCTGTCCATGGAGTAGGAGGTCAGTTTGGCGCCCCCTTCTATAGACGGCTTATGCGGTTTGAGTAGTTGTCAGGTGACCGCTCATACACTATTTTCACACTTGCAACGTGCCGATGAGATGCTCTTCCTAATTCTCTCAATGTTCAGTCAAATACTACAGCCCATAAAGAGAAGCAGGAAGAGAAGCTAATTGTGACTCAAAGTATTAAAATGACCTGCAAGTGGTCATGTGACCACTTCTGGAATTAGCAAGCAGAGCTAAATCCTTACATTGAGTATATTACAGGTTGTTGGATTGGGCATGCTACGGGGCTTACTTTTATTATTAAAGGGGTTGTCCAGGTCGACAAGGAAAATTTGTTGTTATCCTATATGACTGCAGACTTCTGAATTCTCACAGCTTGCGGACTGCACACTGTCATGATTTTCCCGTGCCATGAGCAAGTAGTCATGGGACTGCAAGTATGCGATTTGCTTACTTCCGGCCACATTCAAATTAGACGTCTGCAGCCTCACTCAATAGTTACATGCCCTCAAGCTCTCACTGCTGGCATCGGAGAGTCCTGATAGTGTGCAGTGTGCACACTGAGGATTCAGAAGTCTGCAGTCACATAGAAACTTTCATCACAAACCTGGACAACCCCTTTAATGCTACTAACATAATGTAGAAACCCTTGCGGTCATGTAATTTTACAAATTATGGCTTGCTACATGTGTACAGGATCAGAATCAGTAAAATGTACATAAATACACTGTGTGTAGAATTATTAGACAAATGAGTATTTTGATCACATGATACTATTTATACATGTCGTCCTACTCCAAGCTGGCTTGAGAGCCAACTACCAATTAAGTAAATCCGGTGATGTGCATCTCTGTAATGAGGAGGGGTGCGGTGTAATGACATCAACACCCTATGTAAGGTGTGCTTAATTATTAGGCAACTTCCTTTCCTTTGGCAGAATGGGTCAGAAGAGAGATGTGACGGGATCTGAAAAGTTCATATTGTGAGCTGTCTTGCAGAGGGATGCAGCAGTCTTGAAATTGTCAAACTTTTGAAGCGTGATCACCGAACAATCAAGCATTTCATGGCAAATAGCCAACAGGGTCGCAAGAAGCGTTTTGGGCAAAAAAGGCGCATAATAACTGCCCATGAATTGAGGAAAATCAAGCGTGAAGCTGCCAAGATGCCATTTGCCACCAGTTTGGCCATATTTCAGAGCTGCAACGTTACTGGAGTATCAAAAAGCACAAGGTGTGCCATACTCAGGGACAGGGCCAAGGTAAGGAAGGCTGAAAACCACCACCTCTGACCAAGAAACATAAGATAAACCGTCAAGACTGGACCAAGAAATATCTTAAGACTGATTTTTCAAAGGTTTTATGGACTGATGAAATGAGAGTGACTGTTGATGGGCAGATGGATGGGCCAGAGGCTGGATCAGTAAAGGGCAGAGAGCTCCACTCCGACTCAGACGCCAGCAAGGTGGAGGTGGGCACTGGTATGGGCTGGGATCAGCAAAGATCAACTTGTGGGACCTTTTCGCGTTGAGGATGGAGTGAAGCTCAACTCCCAGACCTACTGCCAGTTTCTGGAAGACAACTTCTTCAAGCAGTGATACAGGAAGAAGTCGGTATCGTTCAAGAAAAACATGATTTTCATGCAGGACAATGCTCCATCACATGCATCCAACTACTCCACAGCGTGGCTGGCCAGTAAAGGTCTAAAAGATGAAAAAATAATGACATGGCCCCCTTGTTCACCTGATCTGAACCCCATAGAGAACCTGTGGTCCCTCATAAAATGTGAGGTCTACAGGGAGGGAAAACAGTCCACCTCTCGGAGCAGTGTCTGGAGGCTGTGGTGGCTGCTGCACGCAATGTTGATCGTAAACAGATCAAGCAATGACAGAATCTATGGATGGTCGGCTGCTGAGTGTCATCAGAAAGAAAGGGGGCTATATTGGTCACTAATTTTTTTGGGTTTTGTTTTTGCATGTCAGAAATGTTTATTTCTAAATTTTGTGCAGTTATATTGGTTTACCTGGTGAAAATAAACAAGTGAGATGGGAATAGATTTGCTTTTTATTAAGTTGCCTAATAATTCTGCACAGTAATAGTCACCTGCACAAACAGATCCTCCTAAGATAGCCAAATCTAAAAAACCCTCCAACTGCCAAAAATATTAAGATTTGATATTTATGAGTCTTTTGGGCTAATTGAGAACATTGCTGTTGATCAATAATAAAAAAAAAATTCTCTAAAATACAACTTGCCTAATAATTCTGCACACAGTGTACAGCACCAGAACCAAAAGCAATACCAAAATACATCACTAGCACCCTCATCACTAAACGAATATATCACCAGAACCACCAATACATGACTACAGTACCAAATTTACTACAACAATATATTGTAATGTCACATCCCCATATACATTGGTATCACATGAATTAACAACTCCCAGTATGTCCTTAACAATTGTAAGAAAATGCTGGGAGTTGTTATCAGTATTTATCAGAATTTGGACCATAGAGGAACCACAGTCCTGATGAGAAGCATTGAGTATCAGGCCTCTTTCACACGTCAGTGATTCTGGGACGTTTGTGCTTTTTTTAAACGTACCAGAATCACTGACATACGCAGACCCATTATAATGAATGGGTCTGCTCACACATCAGTGATTTGTCACTGCACGTGTCTCCGTGCGGCGTACCCGCGTGTGCGTGATTGCTGCACGGAGACATGTCCATTTTTTTCTGGCATCACTGATGTCCCACGGATTACGCAGTGGTGTGGTCCGTGAAACACGTGCCAGAAAAAAACGTGCTTTTAAAATAAAAAACATTTTTACTCACCCGGCGTCCAGCGATGTCCTCTGCAGCCCGTTCTGCCTGCTGCTTCTGAGCCGGCTGATTACTGTCACGCATATTCATTATGCGCGACACAGCCGACCCGGAAGCAGCTGCTGCGGGGGTCACCGCCGGCCGGATGCTGCACCGCGGGAGGATTCAGCACCACGGAGAGCGGGAGCGCGCACAGGTGAGTTGATTTCTAAGTGCAATCACGGGCCACGGAGAACGGAGCCCGGATTGCACTTAGACAACCCACGTGTGCCGAGATTCACGACACACAGAGGGACATGTGTGTGTTTTACACGCCAGTAAAAAACGTCTGTGTTTTTCACTGACGTGTGAAACGGGCCTCACACACATACAGTTACATCCGGGTACCTTGTAGGTGACATCTTCTCTGATCAGAGTCATCTTATTCTTTCTTCTCCATCTTGTCCAGACGTCATGATGACTTTTCACATCTACAGCTCCCCTCTGCAGACCTCCTGGGTCTTCTGCAGCACATCTCGACATTATGCCCTTAAAATAAATAGCAGAATGATTATAATGCTCCTAAATATAAATATATGACCTACACTGTGTGTCTGAATAAATAATTGCCCTTCACTGTGCTCCCTGCACAAAATGACCCACACAATGTCATTCTTACGGTACATGGCCTCTTCGTTCAGTTCTGGGCCCCCTCTTCACACAGGCCTCTACATTGTGTACCCACTATACTTCCAAATGTCTATACTGTGCCCCCTCCTCACACTCCTCCTCCTGAGCTGTGCCCTCACACTGTTCCCCATGCAAGCCCCTCTCTATACTGCCCTCACCCTCAGTACCAAAATCACTATACTGCACCTCAGTCTCACATTCCCCCTCCTCAGCATAATGTGCCCTCCATACTGTGCCCTCACACTGCCCACCATGCTGCCCCTTCTCTATACTGTCTACCTCCTTCACTATACAGTCACTATACCGCACCTCGGTCTCACATTCCCCCTCCTCAGCATACTGTGCCTCCATACTGTGCCCTCACACTGCCCACCATGCTGACCCTTCTCTATACTGCCTACCTCCTTCACTATACAGTCACCATACTGTACCACCATCTCACATTCCCCCTCCTCAGCATACTGTGCCCTCCATACTGTGCCCTCACCCTCAGTACCAAAATCACTATACTGCACCTCAGTCTCACATTCCCCCTCCTCAGCATACTGTGCCTCCATACTGTGCCCTCACACTGGCCACCATACTACCCCTTCTCTATAATGTCTACCTCCTTCACTATACAGTCAATATACCGCACCTCAGTCTCACATTTCCCCTCCTCAGCATACTGTGCCCTCCATACTGTGCCCTCACACTGCCCACCATGCCGCCCCTTCTCTATACTGTCTACCTCCTTCACTATACAGTCACCATACTGTACCACCATCTCACATTCCCCCTCCTCAGCATAATGTGCCCTCACACTGGCCACCATGCTGACCCTTCTCTATACTGTCTACCTCCTTCACTATACAGTCAATATACCGCACCTCAGTCTCACATTCCCCCTCCTCAGGATACTGTGCCCTCCATACTGTGCCCTCACACTGGCCACCATGCCGCCCCTTCTCTATACTGCCTACCTCCTTCACTATACAGTCACTATACCGCACCTCAGTCTCACATTCCCCCTCCTCAGCATACTGTGCCCTCCATACTGTGCCCTCACACTGGCCACCATGCCGCCCCTTCTCTATACTGCCTACCTGCTTCATTATCCAGTCACTATACTGTACCTCAGTCTCACATTCCCCCTCCTCAGCATACTGTGCCCTCCATACTGTGCCCTCACACTGGCCACCATGCTGCCCCTTCTCTATACTGCCTACCTCCTTCACTATACAGTCACTATACCGCACCTCAGTCTCACATTCCCCCTCCTCAGCATACTGTGCCCTCCATACTGTGCCCTCACACTGGCCACCATGCCGCCCCTTCTCTATACTGCCTACCTGCTTCATTATCCAGTCACTATACTGTACCTCAGTCTCACATTTCCCCTCCTCAGCATACTGTGCCCTCCATACTGTGCCCTCACACTGCCCACCATGCCGCCCCTTCTCTATACTGTCTACCTCCTTCACTATACAGTCACCATACTGTACCACCATCTCACATTCCCCCTCCTCAGCATAATGTGCCCTCACACTGGCCACCATGCTGACCCTTCTCTATACTGTCTACCTCCTTCACTATACAGTCAATATACCGCACCTCAGTCTCACATTCCCCCTCCTCAGCATACTGTGCCCTCCATACTGTGCCCTCACACTGGCCACCATGCCGCCCCTTCTCTATACTGCCTACCTCCTTCACTATACAGTCACTATACCGCACCTCAGTCTCACATTCCCCCTCCTCAGCATACTGTGCCCTCCATACTGTGCCCTCACACTGGCCACCATGCCGCCCCTTCTCTATACTGCCTACCTCCTTCACTATACAGTCACTATACCGCACCTCAGTCTCACATTCCCCCTCCTCAGCATACTGTGCCCTCCATACTGTGCCCTCACACTGGCCACCATGCCGCCCCTTCTCTATACTGCCTACCTGCTTCATTATCCAGTCACTATACTGTACCTCAGTCTCACATTCCCCCTCCTCAGCATAATGTGCCCTCCATACTGTGCCCTCACACTGGCCACCATGCCGCCCCTTCTCTATACTGCCTACCTCCTTCACTATACAGTCACTATACCGCACCTCAGTCTCACATTCCCCCTCCTCAGCATACTGTGCCCTCCATACTGTGCCCTCACACTGGCCACCATGCCGCCCCTTCTCTATACTGCCTACCTGCTTCATTATCCAGTCACTATACTGTACCTCAGTCTCACATTCCCCCTCCTCAGCATACTGTGCCCTCCATACTGTGCCCTCACACTGGCCACCATACTGCCCCTTCTCTATACTTCTTATCCCCACCCCCCCCACTACCCACTCTCTATACTATGCCCCTCACACTTTTCTCCACCAATACTCTCCACTTACAATATTCTCCCACCATACTGCTGCCTCACTTTTTAATGGTGCCCCCCTGATTACTGTGCAGGGGCAAATATGACGCATGCCCCCCAAAGGTACGCTCCTGTACAGTGTACAGGAGAATACATGACTGTTACACAATATACTGTGATACAGACACCAGATGCTATAGAATATACACATTATTATATACCATCTGATGTGTGTACACAGTGTATCACACTACTCTCTCTGTACGCTGGATGTGGTATTCCATGTGCACAGATATACAATCCCCTGCACTGATCACACCTGGGCCTACAGGACAGGACCTCACATATTCTATATGTAATATGGGCCATATAGTGTAATGTGTGCTGCAGGCTCAGATGTGATCAGTGCAGGATTCTGTGTAGTGATGTCTGTGCTGGAGATCAGTGTGAGTTATTGCAGGGGAGGGATGAGGCCGATGACCCGGCACTGACAGCCCGACCTGGTCTGCAGCAGTTCACACTCCGGCAATAACTCACACTGATAGCAGAGTGGCCGCTGACACTATGGAATCCCGTCGGAGTTATCAGCGGCGTCCTGCTCCCTCCTCACTGCAGCCCCCTGCCCGGCCGGCACCATGATTAATGACCTCATACTTACCGGGATCCACTGAGACCTCCGGTCCTCCCACAAGCTCCTCTACGGCAGGAAGAAACAGCAGCGCGGTGACGTCATCCTGGCAGGCGCAGCCCACACAACGTACAGTGGGCGTGTCTGCAGTACAGTGATGGCCGGGATTGAAATACCTTAAAGGTACAGTGCGGTCTTGAACCACTGCGACATTAATAAAATGGCGGACACACAGATGGTGGTGGGGGCCCCCTCAGAGGCTCTTGTGGTGGGGGCCCCTGGGCTGAAGCCCCGTCTGCCCCGCCTATAATCCGGCCCTGGTAACGTGTATGCCGCTCAGTAATGTATATGCCAACTCAGTAATGTGTATGTCCCCACAGTAAAGTGCCCACCAGTAATGTGCATGTCCCCTAGTAAAGTCTATTTCCCCCAGTAATGGATACGTCCCCCCAATAACGTCTATGCCACTCAGGAATGTGTATGCCCTCCAGTAATGTCTATGCCCCAAGTAATGATTATGTCTATTTATATGTATTTTGAGTTTTGTTTTTTTTTTTAAACACTACATTTTTATTAGAACATAAAACCGTATTACAACATAATTGTTTGAACAGTGATAATACTTCTTATCACAACAAGTTATTTGGAAAGGATGGGGAAGGGGGAGGGGGAGGGGTGATGACATCGTATTTTTGTGAATTTGTCTTCAAATATGTATATGTACACTCCAGCACTACCCACTTTGTCAGAATTGGGCAAAAATGGAGTGAGAACTTTGATGAATTGCGCCTGTGGTTGGTCTCTTTCTTGCTCAACCCTTTTATACTGTGTTAGGCCTCAAACACACATCCGTGAGAAACACGCACGTGTGTTTCGTTCCGTTTTTCGGGTCCGTTTTGCGTTTTTAAGTCCGTTTTTATGGTACGTGTGGCATCCGTGTGAATTGCGTATGCTAGCCGTGTGTGCGTGTTGAATGTCCGTATGTGCGTGAGATACATAAATGACATGTCCGTGTGTTGCCCATGTGAAATGTTCCGTGTGTGATGCACAATGACGTTGATACATGTCGGCTGACAGCAGACAGCGACGAGCGCTGAGAATGAACTCGGGTGAACTTCACCCGACTTCATTGTCATACCGTGGCTCTGTCTGTGTCGCGTACTGATTAGCAGTCACCCGTGAAGGACTCACCGGTGACCGCTAATCCCCTGAGTAACTGAAATGAGCAGCGCGATTAGCGCTGCCATCACTCAGGTTACCCGCGGCTACCTGGATCCTCCACCCATGACTGCAACTCACCTGTGACTTCATCGCTGTCACTCGGACGACTTGCAGTCACAGTTGGAGGATCCAGTGGTGGCTGCGAGTAACCTGACTGGCGTCATCGCTGATCGCGCTACCCACCTCAGTTGCTGTGTGGAGCTGACAGGAGCGGCGGTGTTCTTCTGTAGCTCTTGTCACCTTCATGTTGCAGAGCTGGAAGCGACGCGGGACCTCCGTGGATTACGCCGGACATGGATGGCTTTTTCAGGCTTAATAAAGTGGTGAACGAGGGTATTTGTTAGTGTTTATTATTCCAAATAAAGGATTTCTTCGGGTGTATGTGTTTATTTACTGTAACTTACAGATTAATCATGGAAGATATCTCGGGGAGACGCCTGACATGATTAATCTTGGACTTAGTGGCAGCTATGGGCTGCTGCCATTAACTCCTTATTACCTCGATTGCCAACGCACCAGGGCAAATTGGGAAGAGCCGGGTAGAGTCCCAGAACTGATGCATCCAATGGATGCGGCTATTCTGGGCGGCTGCTGGCTGAATTTGTTAGGCTGGGGGGCTCCCCATAATGTGGGGCTCCCCATCCTGAGAATACCAGCCTTCAGCCGTTTGACTTTACCCTGGCTGGTATCAAAATGAGGGGGACCGCACATCGTTTTTTTAAAATTAATTATTTATTTATTTTACTGCTCAATATTACCACGCCCACCGGCGGCTGTGATTGGTTGCAGTGAGACAGCTGTCACTCAGCGTGGGGGCGTGTCTCACTGCAACCAATCATAGGCGCCGGTTGGTGGGTAAAAGCAGGGAATACGAGATTGATTAATGAGCGGCCGGCTTTTTCAAAATAGTAAAAGTCGCCAGAGTTTTTTTAACAGCCGTGCAGCGCCGTGCCGGTGATCGGTGAGTATGAGAGAGGGGGGAGACTGACCGACAGACTGTGAGAGGGACAGACAAGACAGAGAGACCGACCGACGGACTAAGGGAGATTGACCGGCATACACAAAAAAAGAAAGAATGACCGACATCGCTAGAAAAAAGCACAAAACGTACACGGAGCATACGGAGATGCATCCGTGTCATGTACGTGTGCTCACGGACCCATAGACTGTCATTGGGTCCATGTGTGCGTGTTCCGTGCAGAAAACGCACATGCTTCCGTGCAAAACAGATACACATACGTATCACGGACACGGACACACGGACCGTATGGAATAACGCACGTGTGACCTCAAACATAGCATAACATTGGTGCACGTTTGTCCGTGTCTCCGGGTATATACGGAAATAGACCAAACACGCACATGTTTCACGGATGTGTGTTTGAGGCCTTAAATGGTGCTTATGACCTTAATTGGTATGTTAATTATGTGGGTAAATTGCTGTTTATTAACAAGTCTTCTATCCAGAATAGCAATTCACCATTAACACCATTTTGTGCTGTTGTAGGACTTACAGGAAAGCATTGATTATTGAAAGGGAATCTGTCAGTAGGTTTTTGCTAAACAATCTGAGAACCGCATGATGTAGGGGTTAAAACACTGAATTCAGTGGTGTCACGTATTACCTCTATGCTGTTGTTTCAATACAATGAAGGTTTTATCACCCGATGATCATCACTGCCAGGACGACTAGGCTCATTAGCAGTTGTCCGACAACGCTCCATCCTCTGATAAGCATGTAACAGGGTGCCAGGGGCGCCTCTGGGCTTGTAGTCGTGGCCCCTTCTGTCAGGCTTACCCCTGGCTCCGCCGTCACTATCGGGACGGGAGATGTCTTGGTGGGGCAGAGTGTGGTGGTGCAGATGTCGTCCGACGTATAAACACTCTCCAGGCATGGTTTGAAGCAAATAAAAGACATTCTTTATTTCACAACTCTTTCCAAAAACCGGCAGTTACAGATGACTTCACGTTCTTTTCTTAGCTGGGGAAAGCCTGCCCTGACGTCTCCTCCAGTGGGGATGTGCCCGGCTACTCTACTTCACCTGGCTCCCACTTATGGCTACCCACAGCCCGGACCCACACCGGGACTGCTTCGCACTATGAGGTTCCGCCCGCTCCTTTTCTCTCCGGCTTCCCTGTTCTTCCAGCTCCCTTCTTTCTTTCTTTCTTTCTGCCCACTCAGCTCCACACTCTGCCCCTGGCTGTTTCTTCTCTCCCGTCCCAGACACAACTGCCTTCAACACACACACACTTCTCTCTCTAAGCTGCCGGCTCCTCCTCTCTCCTGCCCTGTTTCTATGGGGACAGCCGTCCCACCCGGGCTCTAGGGGAAAACCCACTGCACAGTAAAAACATGTTTATTAATAACATCAACAGTAACTACCCCAGAGTGAGGTATCTTCAGGGGGAAACTGCACCTCCTTGTTAGGGGTCTGCCCACCCCTTACATACCTCCCCTCTTTAAGCCTAAGCCTCCCGGCAAGGCACAAATCTAAAATCACATTTTAAAACTAAACAAAGTCATTTTAATGAAACTGCGAACATGTTCACCTGAGGGCACCCGCAAGGGCACACCAGTCCAGCGCCCGGAGTTCCTCCTGGAAGCTCCCGGTCTTAGTCGTGCCCGGAGGCCGTCGGCAGGCACTCCCGGTCTTAGTGGAGTTTCTGCCCGGAGGCTTTTGCAGCACTCCCGGTCTTAGACGTTAGCTGGCAGGAACACAACTCGGCAAAAATCTTCTTAACGACGCGGGGGGAGCCCCTGGCTCAGTCCAGCATCAGGCTCTCTTCCGGGCTCAGCAACTTGAACGGTTACAAACAACACACCTTCTTCCGGCTCAAAACAACGCCGGTGTTCAACACAAACATGTACATAACCTCCGGTTTTGTATCTTCAACCCCCGACGGGGTGATGGGGACTTCCGCTGAGTCAGGGGTGACGGTTTCACTGGGTCCCAGAAGAATCCCCACTCGTCTTCTTCTAGCTCCCGGGTAGGTTGCTCTTCCGGGGCCGGAACTGCTGTGTGAGTTGGAGGTCCCACCTCGACTGGCGGGGACACCTTGGGACACTGATATGTAGTTCCCAGGACTTTGCTTCCCGGCTGCAGCTGTGCCCTATAGGTGGCGCGGACTTCAGTCGAGGTCTCGCCGGTCGCGGCATCCCAGGTAGTGACCCAGGTTACTTTGGTGGGCCGCTCCGGTCCTTCTGGCACAGCCGGTAAAATAAGGGTAAGTCCTTCTGCGGCCGCAGTCTGCTTCGGCCGTCCTCTCCCCCGGCTGATTTCTACCAGCGCGCCCACTGCAGCATGCTGTTTTCTCGGGGTCTCCATCTTGCTCGGAGTTAGCGTTTTTGGTAAAGGCGTCGGGGTCAGTGGAGATGCTGGAGAAAGTGGAGGCGGGCCTCCTTTTCCCGCTCTTGGGTATACTCCACCCCCAGTCTCACACATCAGATCGACCCCTCCGCGGCGGTTCTTCTTTTTCTTCAAAACACCGCCCACTTCACATGTCTTCTTCGATGCCCTGGGGCCAGCACCTCCCCTCTTTGGGCGGAGTACTCTGAACTTCTTTTTCGGCACCGGCCAGCCCCAGGCTCTTCTTTTGGCGCCAATTCTTCGCGCGCTTTCTGTGTTCTCAAAGACGACGGCCATCTTGCCGCCATCTTGTGCCCGGTCCAACGCCTTAGGCACTGTTTCTTCTTCCCACCATGGGATCGGAACTCTTTTCCAATAATCCGGATCCAGGGCCCTTGGCACCACTTGGTCTCCATCTTCTTGGAGCGGGTCCCCTTGCATATGATCCGGATCCTGCCGACTACACCACATGTAACGGGGTGCCAGGGGCGCCTCTGGGCTTGTAGTCGTGGCCCCTTCTGTCAGGCTTACCCCTGGCTCCGCCGTCACTATCGGGACGGGAGATGTCTTGGTGGGGCAGAGTGTGGTGGTGCAGATGTCGTCCGACGTATAAACACTCTCCAGGCATGGTTCGATGCAAATAAAAGACATTCTTTATTTCACAACTCTTTCCAAAAACCGGCAGTTACAGATGACTTCACGTTCTTTTCTTAGCTGGGGAAAGCCTGCCCTGACGTCTCCTCCAGTGGGGATGTGCCCGGCTACTCTACTTCACCTGGCTCCCACTTATGGCTACCCATAGCCCGGACCCACACCGGGACTGCTTCGCACTATGAGGTTCCGCCCGTTCCTTTTCTCTCCGGCTTCCCTGTTCTTCCAGCTCCCTTCTTTCTTTCTTTCTTTCTGCCCACTCAGCTCCACACTCTGCCCCTGGCTGTTTCTTCTCTCCCGTCCCGGACACAACTGCCTTCAACACACACACACTTCTCTCTCTAAGCTGCCGGCTCCTCCTCTCTCCTGCCCTGTTTCTATGGGGACAGCCGTCCCACCCGGGCTCTAGGGGAAAACCCACTGCACAGTAAAAACATGTTTATTAATAACATCAACAGTAACTACCCCAGAGTGAGGTATCTTCAGGGGGAAACTGCACCTCCTTGTAAGGGGTCTGCCCACCCCTTACAGCAGCTCACTGTGTTGTGGGCTGTGTCACAAACCACCGGGGGGGGTCACTCAGAAATCCCCCGCGCTGGCTACCAGTACGTCACAATCGGGGGGTAACAAGTGGGGGTCACCCCTCCTTTATACCTCCCGACCGACAGACAGAGCACGTGACGCGCTCTCTAGCGCCCCTCTTATAGTCAGGCCAATTATGGAATTGCCCGACCATAAGCCAGGAGGCCGCTATACTACTTATGCCGATTATTGAAGGGTCCCCGGTGAGAGTAAGGTATATATTCCCCCGACCTCCGCGGGCGGAATATATAAAATCTCCCCGAATCTCACTGGCCTCCCCACAATAATCCTTGGCACAATTCGCTGCCACCAACCGATTTACGGTAACTATTAGCCGAACACACAGACGTGGGATTCAAGATCGAGATAACAGAACAGCCCAAGATTAATTATATAATTTAATCAGCCTAAAGCACACTAGAACTACAATATATACAATAGGGAATCTACAGAATATACATATGTCAGAGTACAGTTACAATCAAAGCATGGGTTACAAACAGGCATACACAGTTCCAGCAGTTACCTTGTTGCGTCTGGCCACAGGGGGGCGCTGTAGACCAGGTTTCCAGGAACTCCCTCACAGGTCTTCCCAACCAGGCCCCCGAGCAGAAGAACACTGGAAAATGGCCGAAGTAGGGTTATCAACCTGGGCAGATCCAGGTCCCCTCCTACCTTAGTGACCTCACAGGGAAGCACTGCCACTCCCCCTGCATGGATCAGAATTATCCAGCAAAGGGGATATTGGCCATAACTTTGCCTGGGAGCGTCGTAGGCGGACGCCAATGCTCTCATTGTGACAGTTATGAATTTAGCTACAGAACGAGGGGACTCATGACCTGTCTGCCAGTTCCCCATTGGCTGATATCACGCCTGGGGCATTTCCCAATGTCCTGCTCCCATAAAAAGGGGGTGCCGGCATCGTCCACATGCGGAGACACCATTTTTATGGTTGCCATATTTATCGGAAATATGGCTTGCGAGATATGAACCATTTTTTACTGGAGTCGTTCTGTCTGGCTACTTCCATAGCCTTGCTAATGAGATACAACTCTTGTTACAGGGTGACGGCAGGGAGTCATCCTGTGTCCATTGTTCCCACACCACCTCATCTCCATATCACAGGAGATGGCCATGGGATTTGTTGCTAAACCAGTTGTGTGAAGGAAAGGGGGGGTGACACCAGGAGAGGGCTTCCTGACATACTTGAATATCATGATTTATCGTCATATCTCCGGATTTACCTCACACCTCCCCCCTTTTGAGGGCGCTAGGGGGCAGCACACTCCGGTGTTCCCCCGTGCGCCCGTCCGCGACCTCTCCTTGTCGGGACAGCCCGTCTGCGTTACCGTGGTCACGGCCCCTTTTGTGGCGAATGGTGAAGTTGTATTGCTGGAGCGCAAGGCTCCATCGCAACAATCGCCCATTCGTCCCAGAGACGGTGTGCAACCAGCTGAGGGGATTGTGGTCCGTCTCCACGATGAAGTGGCGCCCGTATAGATAGGGTTGCAGACGCTGCAGGGCCCACACTATGGCCAGGCACTCCTTCTCCATCGTGGAATAGGCAACTTCCCTTGGTAACAGCTTCCTGCTCAGGTACAAGACTGGGTGCTCTTGGCTCGCAGAGTCCACCTGGCTGAGCACCGCACCGAGGCCGAAGTCACTGGCGTCGGTCTGTACTACAAACGGCCGCGTGAAGTCGGCTGCCTGTAGCACGGGCGGGCTGGACAGGGCGTCCTTTAGGGCCCGGAAGGCTGTCTCGCAGTCCATTGTCCAATCGACTGCAGAGGGCAGCTTCTTCTTGGTGAGGTCCGTCAAGGGCTTTGCCAGGCTACTATAGCATGGAACAAACCTCCTATAGTACCCAGCGGTCCCCAAGAAGGACATCACCTGCTTCTTGGTCCTGGGGGTGGGCCAGGATGCGATGGCTTCCACTTTCTCAGGCTCGGGCTTCAGTGTTCTCCCACCTACCCGGTGACCGAGGTACTGGACCTCGCTCATGGCCAGCTGACACTTTCCCGGCTTGATGGTCAAACCTGCCCGGTGGATCCGCCTGAGCACCTGTGCTAGATGCTCTAGGTGGTCCTCCCAGGTGGGACTGAAGACGGCAATGTCATCCAGGTACGCGGCCGCGTACCCTTCAAGTCCCTTGAGCAGGGTGTTGACCATCCGCTGGAAAGTGGCAGGGGCATTCCTCATCCCGAATGGCATCACCGTGGACTCGTACAGTCCAAATGGGGTAATAAAGGCAGAGCGTTCCCTGGCCTTGCGAGTCAGGGGGATCTGCCAATATCCCCGGCTCAGATCCATGATGGTCAGGTACTGAGCCCCGGCCAACTGATCGAGCAGGTCATCGATGCGTGGCATTGGGTACGCATCGGCGACCGTGACCGCATTGAGCCCCCTGTAGTTCACGCAGAACCGAGTGGTTCGGTCCTTCTTAGGGACGAGGACTACAGGCGAGGCCCAAGCGCTGTTGGATGCCTGGATCACCCCCAGCTTCAGCATCTCGTCAATCTCCTGGCGCATGTGTTGCTGCACCTCCAGGGAGACCCGATATGCTGAACGCCGGATCGGGGGATGATCCCCAGTGTCCACGTGATGGACAGCCAAGTCAGTCCTTCCGGGCTGGTTGGTAAACAACCCCCGGAAGGGGAGGAGGGTGGCCCACAGCTGGGACCGTTGGTCTCCCAAGAGCTGGTGGCCAACCTCCACATCCTCAATGGATCTGCCTGCCCTAACCTGGGCTAGCATATCCAAGAGGGTTTCCGCTTCTCCCTCCTCGGGCAGGTTGCACACGGGGAGCGCACATGCCTCCCGCTCATGATGTGCCTTCATCATGTTCACATGGAAGGGCTTCCGCCTTCCACGGGCAGGGTCCAGGGTGACCAGGTACGTTACAGGGTTGAGCTGCTGGTACACGAGGTATGGGCCTTCCCAGGCTGCCTGAAGCTTGTCCTGTGGTACGGGGACCAGTACCCACACCTTTTGACCCACTTGGTAGGTCCTCTCACAAGCGTTCTGGTCGTACCAACGCTTCTGATCGGCCTGGGCTTGAGCCATATTGTCGTGTACCAGTTGCGTCAAGGCCTGCATTTTGTCCCGGAAGCGCATGACATACTCGATAACCGACACTCCAGGGGTGGCCAAATCCCCTTCCCAAGCCTCTTTCACCAGAGCCAGGGGGCCCCGCACACGTCGCCCGTACAGGAGCTCAAACGGTGAGAATCCTGTTGAGGCCTGTGGAACCTCCCGGTAAGCAAATAACAGGTGTGGGAGATACCGCTCCCAGTCACGCCCATGGGAGTCGACCAACATCTTAAGCATCTGCTTTAAGGTGCCATTAAACCGCTCGCACAGGCCATTAGTCTGTGGATGGTACGGGCTGGCCACCAGATGTCGCACCTGGACCTGCTTACAGAGGGCCTCCATCAGCTGGGACATGAATTGGGTCCCCCGGTCAGTGAGCATTTCCTGGGGAAAACCCACTCGGGAGAAAATCTCCAGCAATGCGGTGGCCACCTTGTCAGCCCGAATGGACGACAAGGCCACTGCTTCTGGGTACCGGGTGGCATAGTCCACTACCGTCAGTATGAAGCGTTTCCCGGAGCTGCTGGGGATGGCCAGCGGGCCGACCAGATCCACAGCCACCCTCCTGAAAGGCTCATCGATGATTGGCAGAGATACTAGTGGGGCTTTGGGGTGTGGCCCCGCCTTCCCCACTCTCTGACAGGTTTCACACGAACGGCAGTAGGCAGCCACATCGGCCCCCATTTTTGGCCAGTAGAAATGCTGGTTTAACCTGGCCTTGGTCTTAGCGATCCCTAGGTGTCCGGCCATCGGAATCTCATGTGCGATCCGCAACAACTCCGTCCGGAACGGATAGGGTACCACCAACTGTCGGTCCCTGGGCCACGCCTCCGGTGAACCCTGCTGGACCGTGGCCCGGTACAGCCGTCCTTGGTCCCAGACCACTCGCTCCGGGTCCGAGTCCGAGGGAGGCTGGGCCGCCTGCTCCTTAAGAGCTTTCAGGCTGTCGTCAGCTTCTAACGCTGCCTGAAACCCCTGACTAGATGTGGCCAGAATCGACGAGACCGTCACATCTTCGGTCAGTACCACGGGACCTGTGTCCTGGCCTCCACCTGACTCGGCTGCCACTTGGTCAGAAGGGGAAGAGCTATCGGACCTCCGGGAGGCCCCTTGGCTTCCAGCACTCCCACTGCGGGTGACAGCGGCCACAGCCGCTGCGACCGTGGGTCGTGCCTGCTCCTCCTCCGTTCCTGACCAAGTCGCCGGTTCAGGCAGACCTACCGGGCTTCCTGACACCCCGGTTGTGGGGGAACCATGCACCGAGATCTTACCTGGGAGCACTTCCGCTCCTGGACCGGCCCCAATCTCACCTGCCTGTTCCCCTCCTGCAGCAACAGAACCCCGCTGTGAAATCTCTGGGGACCCCACATTTGCTGTGGTAGCCCCCACCCCACACACTGGTCCTCCCCCTGCAGCACCCTGCTCTCTGCTTATCCCTGCAGAGGGCAACAGATCCCAGCTCACAGGCTGGTTACTTGTAGAGGCATTGTCACACCTTTCTCTGACCCCCTCCCCTGTCACAGCTGCAGCTGTGTGTGTGTCTATGGTGTCTATGCAAGCAGAAAAATCAGAGTTCACTCCCTCCTCCCTTACATCATTCATAGATAACACATTAACATTGTTAGGAGTCATGTCAGTACGGGCTGAAGGTTCAGCCCTTGGGGGGGGCCCAAACTGGGAGGTTATCTGCCCCAAATCTGTCCCAAGTAGCACGTTTGCAGGGATCCGATCAGTTACCCCCACCTCCCTCACCCCCCGCCCTGCGCCCCAGTCCACATAAATGTCAGCAACAGGCAGCGCCGGGTCAGTGCCTCCAATCCCGGAGACAGCGAGGGTTTTTCCAGGGATCAAGTCTTGGGGGGACACCATCTCAGGCCGCACCAGAGTCACCTCCGAGGCGCTGTCTCGCAGTCCTATGGTCACAGACCGGCCGACGGTGACAGGTTGGAAGCTGTCCAGGGACCTACCACCACCCCCACCCACACAATACACCTTGGGCGGCCCTTGGGACGGGGACGGAGCCGGGGCCTTGGGACGCTGAGGGCACATGGCCTTGAAGTGTCCAGGTAGGTTGCACTGGTGGCACCGTCTTGGTTCCGCCACGGGCCTGGAGAGGGGAGTTGAGGGGGACACCCCCTGCAGTCTAGGGGCAGGTGGGGCAGTCGCAGAATTCATCTTACCCCCTCTCCAGGTGCTGCTGGTGGCCGCTCTCCTGGCCTCAGGGGCCCGGTTGTTGGTGTAGTCATCGGCAAGGGCAGCTGTAGCCGTGGACCCCTTTGGCTTCTGGTCTCGGATGAACTGGCGGAGATCCTCAGGGCAGTTCCACAAGAGTTGCTCCGTGATGAACAAGTCCAGGATCTCCGGTCCGGTGGAAAGCTGCAGGCCTTGGGTCCAGTGGTCGGCAGCTCGGGCAAGTGCCCGCCGGTGGTCAGCCCAGGAGTCCTTTGGTCCCTTCTGTAGGCTCCGGAACTTCTTGCGGTAGGACTCTGGAGTGAGGTTGTACTGTTGGATCAGGGCCCGCTTGATGGTGTCGTAGCCCTGATCTGCCTCAGCAGGCAAGTCCCCAAGGACATCTAGGGCCTTACCCCTTAAACGGGGGGTCAGGTATTTGGCCCACTGGTCCTTGTCCAGATGGTGCTGCAAGCAAGTCCGTTCAAAAGCAGTCAAGAAAGAGTCCAAGTCTCCATCCTTCTCCAGCACTGGGAAGTCCTCAACACGGACCTTTGGAAGTTTGGTGTCTCGAAGGTCACGTGTGGCTGATGAGGGCCGGAGCTGAGCTAGCTGCAGCTGGTAGTCACGGTCTGCCTGTCGCTCTCGCTCTCGCTCTTCACGCGCTGCCTGCCGCTCTCGCTCCGCAGCCTCACGCTCTGCGTGCCGCTCCGCAGCCTCAGCGTCACGCGCTGCCTGCCGCTCTGCCCTGCGCTCTGCCAGGAGTTCCTTGTAGCCCTTCTGGTCTCCAGCCTGGAGAAGGGCCATAGCCATTTGAAGAAGGCTATCCGAGCCTCCCAGGCTCGGTGGAATGGCACGTGGTGATCTGCGGCACGCTGCAGAGCTAGGCGATTCACTGTCCCTTTCAGAGCGGAGGGCTGGCATCTGGCTCGTTGAGGAACCTTGGGTGAGCTCCTCCTCATCTTGTCCAGCAGTGCCAGGTTGCGCAATGTCCTCGGCAGAACGGTTTTCTGGCGTCGAGCTCCTGGAGGACTCGTGGGCAACCTCCTCATTGCTGTCCACAGCACCGTCCTCCCTCTCTTCGGCTCCTGCCTTAGCATTGGCCAGTTGCATAGCTCTGCTCCTGGTGCCATCAGCCATTCTTGCAGACTTTTGGTCACTGACACAGAACTGACACCTGATGCCTCCACACACCTTACAGTATCTGCACTCTGACACTCTAGTGTTGAGCTAGTCTGAAGACCCCAGCAGCCACAGCTGCTGCAGGCAGTCTTTAGTGTCTGGGAGTATGGGTCTCACACTCACACACACTATTATCTCGATCCCACCGCTGCCACCAATATGTCACAAACCACCGGGGGGGTCACTCAGAAATCCCCCGCGCTGGCTACCAGTACGTCACAATCGGGGGGTAACAAGTGGGGGTCACCCCTCCTTTATACCTCCCGACCGACAGACAGAGCACGTGACGCGCTCTCTAGCGCCCCTCTTATAGTCAGGCCAATTATGGAATTGCCCGACCATAAGCCAGGAGGCCGCTATACTACTTATGCCGATTATTGAAGGGTCCCCGGTGAGAGTAAGGTATATATTCCCCCGACCTCCGCGGGCGGAATATATAAAATCTCCCCGAATCTCACTGGCCTCCCCACAATAATCCTTGGCACAATTCGCTGCCACCAACCGATTTACGGTAACTATTAGCCGAACACACAGACGTGGGATTCAAGATCGAGATAACAGAACAGCCCAAGATTAATTATATAATTTAATCAGCCTAAAGCACACTAGAACTACAATATATACAATAGGGAATCTACAGAATATACATATGTCAGAGTACAGTTACAATCAAAGCATGGGTTACAAACAGGCATACACAGTTCCAGCAGTTACCTTGTTGCGTCTGGCCACAGGGGGGCGCTGTAGACCAGGTTTCCAGGAACTCCCTCACAGGTCTTCCCAACCAGGCCCCCGAGCAGAAGAACACTGGAAAATGGCCGAAGTAGGGTTATCAACCTGGGCAGATCCAGGTCCCCTCCTACCTTAGTGACCTCACAGGGAAGCACTGCCACTCCCCCTGCATGGATCAGAATTATCCAGCAAAGGGGATATTGGCCATAACTTTGCCTGGGAGCGTCGTAGGCGGACGCCAATGCTCTCATTGTGACAGTTATGAATTTAGCTACAGAACGAGGGGACTCATGACCTGTCTGCCAGTTCCCCATTGGCTGATATCACGCCTGGGGCATTTCCCAATGTCCTGCTCCCATAAAAAGGGGGTGCCGGCATCGTCCACATGCGGAGACACCATTTTTATGGTTGCCATATTTATCGGAAATATGGCTTGCGAGATATGAACCATTTTTTACTGGAGTCGTTCTGTCTGGCTACTTCCATAGCCTTGCTAATGAGATACAACTCTTGTTACAGGGTGACGGCAGGGAGTCATCCTGTGTCCATTGTTCCCACACCACCTCATCTCCATATCACAGGAGATGGCCATGGGATTTGTTGCTAAACCAGTTGTGTGAAGGAAAGGGGGGGTGACACCAGGAGAGGGCTTCCTGACATACTTGAATATCATGATTTATCGTCATATCTCCGGATTTACCTCACAGGCTGCGTTAGCTTTCTGAGCTCTGCTACATGCTACATCTAAGAACTCTGATTGTGTCACATCTGCTGCACCCAGTAAAGTAAGTTATAGGTTGTTGGAAGTGTGGCGCCCCTGACCTGGTCAGGCATCACTGAGTACTGCACCCATGCTAGGGGCAGTACAATACAGGTAATCCAGAAGGCTGACCGAGGTGTGACTACACAGGCGCATAGTAATCAGGTCTCACACATCTACCTTTGGGGGGACTCCTGAGAGATTCCAGGAGGGGGCGTAGCCTCCATGTCCACTCAAGGGGTGTGGTAGAGAGCCTGGTTGCTAGGTTGCGTAGGCAAGAACAGGAGAGGAGGAAGTAGTGAGCCAGTTAGTAAGTGCAGCTCAGGGAGAGCAGACGTGAGGAGCAGACCCTGCAGGCTGTTACAAGCTGACAGCGTACGCGCAGTGACTACCGACGGGGGAGATTGGTCACCTGGTAGTGCCACCCGAAATCCACCCAAGGCTGGAGAGAGCAAAGGGGTGGCAGAGTAAGAGGACTGCCAGGGAGGTACCAGGCCCGCAGGGGTAACAGGTCCCAGTGCAGAGATAGATTCACCTTTCTTCTGCCAAACCTGCCGGTGGGGGCACTTCAGACCCACACCATACCACCACAGAGTCCGCAGCCACGTAGCAACGAGAGGGCCCATAGTTCACAGGAGGCAAGCAGCCGGAGTGACCTGGTCCAGGCTACAAGCAAACGGGCCGAAACGAGGGGAGAACAAGCAGCAGCAACTTCCCTGGGTGACCCCCGTAGGGACTTCAAGTCGGGGTCACCACAAAAACACAAAGGGCTAGGGAAGGCGAGTTGGTAGTCACCCTCATTAGCCAGCCGGAAGGATACCTGGTTCCAGCCTGGTTCATCCCAGCTACGCCCGGGTTACTCACCCTGCCATCTACTGTGCGTAAAAACCCGGAAAGACTGTCTGGACTGTGCTTGAGTCATTCTGTGCCTTGTGGTTCCACACACTTACACAGGGCCCTGGGGCTTGCCTCACTCTCGGGAGGCCACTACAACTGACTGCACCCACCATCAGCCCCAGGCACCCCTTAATCTGCAGTGGCGGTCCCCACTGACCGCAATACCGAGAGTGGCGTCACGAAAATCCTAAAAGAAGGTTCCCTACCTGTGATCAGACTGTTCCCTCCAAGTGGAGTCCCTGAAGGTAATGCACCGACACAACACATGTGGGGCTTCACAGAAGCAGGGTTTCTTTTCAACCATTTTGCTGCTGAAAGATGAGTTAGCAAAAGTCTTCTGAAGAAATTCCCTTGAAGTGTAGTCCTCTTTAAAACCATTATAAGCACCATTCTCCCATATACATAGACGGCCTGATGGGAGAGAGGGACACTGATAAGACGGCCTAGGAGCAGAGACAGGCAGTCTAAAGGGTACTTTACACGCTGCGACATCGCTAGCGATTGCTAGCGATGTCGTGCGCGATAGCACCCGCCCCCGTCGTATGTGCGACATTTGGTGATCGCTGCCGTAGCGAACATTATCGCTACGGCAGCGTTACACGCACATACCTGTGCAGCAACGTCGCTGTGACCGCCGAACAATCCCTCCTTCAAGGGGGAGGTGCGTTCGATGTCACAGTGACGTCACCAAGCGGCCAGCCAATAGAAGCGGAGGGGCGGAGATGAGCGGCCAGAACATCCCGCCCACCTCCTTCCTCCCACATTGCCGGTGGACGCAGGTAAGGAGATGTTTGTCGTTCCTGCGGTGTCACACATAGCGATGTGTGCTGCCGCAGGAACAACAAACAACATTGTACCTGCAGCAGGAACGATATTAAGGAAAGGAGCGACGTGTCAACGATCACCGTTTTTGGACGATTTTGCGATCGTTGATCGTCGCTCCTTGGTGTCACACGCTGCGATATCGCTACCGGCGCCGGATGTGCGTCACTAATGACGTGACCCCGACGATATATATTGGTAGTGATGTCACAGCGTGTAAAGCACCCTTAAGGCTGAACAGACAGCGTGAGAGCAAAGATGAATGCTAAAGAGATAACCTGAGAGCAGAGAGAACAATGAAGAGACAGCCTGAGAGCAGAGAGGAGCAGAGAAGAACAATGAGAAGACAGTCTGAGAGCAGAGAGGAACGATGAGGAGTCAGCCTGAGAGCAGACAGGAGCACACAGGAACAATAAAGAGACAGCCTGAGAGCAGAGAGGAGCAGAGGCGAACAATGAGGAGACAGCCTGAGAGCAGAGAGGAACAATGAGGAGTCAGCCTGAGAGCAGACAGGAGCAGAGAGGAACAATGAGGAGTCAGACCGAGAGCAGACAGGTGCAGAGAGGAACAATGAAGAGACGGCCTAAGAGCAGAAAGGAACAATAAGGAGACAACTAGAGAGCAGAAGCCAGCAAAGAGGAACAATGAGGAGATAGCCTAACAGCAAAGAGGAGCAGAGAGGAACAATGAGGAGACAGTCTGAGAGCTGAGAGGAACGATGAGGAGTCAGCCTGAGAGCAGACAGGAGCAGACAGGAACAATGAAGAGACAGTCTGAGAGCAGAGAGGAGCAGAGACGAACAATGAGGAGACAGCCTGAGAGCAGAGAAGAACAATGAGGAGACAGCCTGAGAGCAGACAGAAGCAGAGAGGAACAATGAAGAGAGGGCCTAAGAGCAGAGAGGAACAATGAGGAGACAGCCTGAGAGCAGAAGGCAGCAAAGAGGAACTATGAGGAGATAGCCTAACAGCAAAGAGGAGCAGAGAGGAACAATGAGGAGACAGTCTGAGAGCAGAGAGGAACGATGAGGAGTCAGCTTGAGAGCAGACAGGAGCAGACAGGAAGAATGAAGAGACAGCCTGAGAGCAGAGAGGAGCAGAGACGAACAATAAGTAGACAGCCTGAGAGCAGAGAGGAACAATGAGGAGTCAGCCTGAGAGCAGACAGGATCAGAGAGGAACAATGAAGAGATGGCCTTAGAGCAGAGAGGAACAATGAGGAGACAGCCTGAGAGCAGAAGGCAGCAAATAGGAACGATGAGGAGATAGCCTAACAGCAAAGAGGAGCAGAGAGGAACAGTGAGGAGACAGCCTGAGACAAGAGAGGAGAGCTGAATAGATGACCTGAGAGCAGAGAGGAAAAATGAGGAGACGGTGTCAGAGCACAGAGGAACAATGAGAAGACGGCTTGAGAGAAGAGAGGAGCAGACAGGAACAATGAGGAGACAGCCTGAGAAAAGAGAGGAGTGCTGAGGAGATGGCCTGAAAGCAGAGAACAATGAGGAGACCGCCTAAAAGCAGGGAGGAACAGTAAGGAGACAGCCTGAGAGTAGAGAGGCACAGAGGGAACAATGAGGCGGCAACCTGAGAGCACAGAGGAGTGCTGAAGAGATGGCCTGATAGTGTCGCGGGCGGAGGAGGAAACGCTGCGCTCACCCACTGCTCGGGTCTGGCTGCTGCTGCTGCTCGGTGGTGGCTCGAGCGGTGGGCCGGATCCCGGGGACTCGAGCGGCGCTCCTCGCCCGTGAGTGAAAGGGGGAAGGTCTGGTGTGGTTTGGGGATATTGTCCGTGACGCCACCCACGGTTGTGGTTAGGTTGTGACACCACTGCTGCTCTGGACGGGGATCCCGGGAGCGATGACAGGGAGCAGCTTGGATGTTGTTTTCTCCCCTCTGTGGGTAGGGGGGTTGGTTGTCCCCGGGCCCCGGTGAGGGTTAGGGATGACAGGCGGGTTACGGGGCCTGGTAAGGTGCAGGGTCGCGGGGGCAGCGCTGTGCCGCACGGCACGGTGGTACTCACTCAGCCAATGAATAATGCAAAGTCTCCGGTAAAACAAACGGCTGGATAGACGGGTCCCACAGGCGGCTGCGGTGTTTCTCCTCCCGGTAGGTTGATAGTGACTGCCTTTCCCTGCACCTGTGTTGTGTTTACGGTTCCAATGGCTTCCCACCGGTAACCCGCTCCCCAGATTGGATGGATGCTGAGGGAGCCCCTTTTGCCCGCAGGCTCTGGCCCTGGGAACTGTAGCCTTGGCGGTGCCTGTGTTTCCCTTTACGGTGTGAGCTGTTGCCTTCAATCGGGTCTTGACTGCTGGGAAACCCCGGAGGTTCCCTTCGCTAACGGATTTAGCGGCGGTACGGCCGGTTAAGTCCTTAACTGGGACAACCACCATGAACCTTGAATAGTGGTCTACAATGGTCAGAGCGTAGGTGTACCCACTTCGGCTGGGGGTGAGCTTTACATGGTCAAGGGCAACCAGCTCCAGCGGTTGATGCGTAATGATCGGATGGATGTAGGGGTGCCTTTTGGCTGGCCTCATCCTTCCTTCTTAATGCGCAGGGGCCACATTCTTGGCACCAGGCCTCCATAGATTCCCGCATTCCACTCCAATAGAACCGCTCTCTCAACAACATCTCCAGCTTCTTCCACCCAAAGTGCCCAGCACCATCATGGTATGCTTGCAGGATGGTGGGCACGTTAGCCTGAGGAATCACCAGCTGGCGGATCTTCTCGTGAGTCTTCGGATTAATCAGCTCACGATACAACTTCCCCTGGTGTAGGTACAGCCGGGTCCGTTCTCGCCACAGACGTTGGACTTCGGCAGGGGCGGCAGGGTCTATTCCAGCAGAACCCTGTTCCACCAGGGTCTTGACCAGGCGGACAGCAGGTGCCTGGTCCTGAGCTTGCTGCCACTCCTGACTGGGCAGCGGGTCCAGGTTCACCCGTTGTTGATGGACATGCACCTTCTCAGTTAGCGGCCAGTGAAATGCAGGCAACTCGATCTCTTCGAGGTCGTCATCCTCTGGTCCCTCTTCCGACAGGTGGGGCATCCGGGAGAGTGCATCGGCATTAACGTTGGTACGGCCGGCCCGGTACTTGATGGTGAAATCGTAGTTGACTAACCTGGCCACCCACCGCTGCTCCAACGCACCCAGCTTGGCCATATCTAGATGGGTCAGCGGGTTATTGTCCGTGTAAGCGGTGAACTTGGCTGCTGCCAGGTAATGGCGGAACCGCTCGGTGATAGCCCACACCAGTGCCAAGAGCTCAAGCTTGAAAGAGCTGTAGTTCTCAGGGTTCCTCTCAGTCGGGCGGAGTTTTCGGCTAGCATAAGCAATCACCTTCTCCCTTCCGTCTTGGACCTGGGATAGAACAGCCCCCAAGCCCACATTGCTGGCATCGGTGTAGAGGATGAATGGGCGGCTGTAGTCAGGGTACGCTAGGATTTCCTCTCCGGTCAGGGCCGCTCTCAGCTGGTGGAAGGATTCCTCATGCTTTTCTTCCCACACCAATGGGGTTCCTAGGGGTCTACCACCCTTGGTCTGTCCCACGAGGAGGTCTTGCATGGGGGCAGCCATCTTCGTGTACCCCTTAATGAAGCGACGGTAATATCCCACCAGGCCCAGAAACTGCCTCACTTCCCTCACCGTAGTCGGTCTCGGCCAGTCTTGGATGGCGGTGATCTTCTCGGGGTCGGGGGCGACACCTTCCGCACCAACCACATGTCCTAGGTACTGCACTTTGGGCTTCAGCAGATGACACTTTGAGGGCTTCAACTTCATCCCATACTTAGCAAGGGACGCGAACACCTCGGCTAGGTGCTCCAGGTGGGCTTCATACGTCTGTGAGTACACAATCACATCATCCAAGTACAGTAAGACGGTCTCGAAATTTAGGTGTCCCAGACAGCATTCCATCAGCCGTTGGAAGGTTCCGGGGGCATTGCACAGCCCGAACGGCATGCTGTTGAACTCGCAGAGTCCCATAGGAGTGGCGAAGGCAGTCTTCTCTCGGTCTTCCGGTGCTACGGCCACCTGCCAGTACCCGCTGGTGAGGTCAAGGGTGGAGAAGTAGTTAGCGGTTCTCAGCGTGGCCAGGGACTCTTCAATGCGGGGCAGAGGGTAAGCATCCTTATGCGTTATCTGGTTAATCTTCCGGTAATCCACACACATCCGCATGGTGCCATCCTTCTTCTTAACCAGCGCCAACGGGGCGGCCCAGGGACTACAGCTGTCCCTAATAACCCCTGCCTCCTTCATGTTCTTCAACATGTCTTTGGCGCATTGGTAGTGCGCGGGGGGGAATAGGCCTGTATCTCTCTTTAATAGGGGGGGTGTACCGGTAGGGATGTGGTGTTGGACCCCTTTAATCTGCCCAAAATCTAGAGGGTGCTTGCTAAATACTCGCTCATACTCCTGTACCACCCGGTATACCCCTTCCTTGTGGTGTGTGGGGGTATCATCAGTGCCGACATGTAGCTCTCCAGACCACTCGTCTAACTCCCCCAGGGATGGGTGGGGACCGGCAGTAGGCGGTGCGATCGGGGGAATGGCTTCATGGATGGTGTGGGGATCTAGAGTGAGCAATTTGGCAAGGGTAGCGTACCGGGGAAGCCTAACCTCTTCCTCCCCACAGTTCAGCACTCGTACGGGCACTCTCCCTTTCTTGACGTCTACCACCCCTCGGGCGGCCATTACTGTGGGCCAGTGTTCGGAGGACATAGGCTCTATCATGGCGGGGTAGTCTCGCCCTTGGGGCCCTACCGCTGCCCTACACCAAATCATCATCTCACTCCTGGGAGGCACAATCAAAGGGGCCGCATCCATCACTCTCACTCCTCCAATCTCTCCTGCTGTCGAGTTCACATGCTGGCGATACATCAGGGCCCGGATCTCACGCTGCACAGCTCTCTGTTGGCTCCCCGCCGCTGTGGCGGCCAGCTGCTGCAGTAGGGTCAGCACGTCACTCATACAGTGCTCCATCACATTAGTCCCTAACACTACCTTCGGGTTATGATCACTGGGTTCATTCATTATCACAATCAAACCCTGGTGTTGCAGTTCAGCTCGTCCCACAGTCATGGCCACTTGTTTGTACCCCACTTGGGTCAATGGGAGTCCATCAGCGGCAATCAGTGTCATACTACAATCTGGGGGGGCTAGTTCGTCTTTTCCCCAATACCGCTGATACAGTGTGTATGGTATTGTGGTTACCTGCGATTCAGTGTCCAGGAGAGCCATCAGAGGGATGCCGTCCACTGCCAGGGGGATGATGGGCGGGGCTCCGATGTACCGGTCCCGCCAGTCGGGGGGCCACTGGGTTCGACTCCTGAGGATTGGCCCGTGGCCCCAGGGGTTGCTCGTTTAACGGACACCGTCGGGAGTAGTGGCCAGGCTTGCTGCACCTGCAACAAATCGGAGGTCCATACCGTGAGTCATTGGCCCGTCTCCGCTGCATCCAGGGGACGTCCTCGGGTCTGTCGGCAAGTCACGTGTTCGGCCACAGGTCCTGTTCGTTGCGCTCCACTGCACTGCCTCTCAGGATTCTGCCGGCGAGAAGAGATCGGTGTCGCTGGATGAGGTGAGTGTGTATGCGATCCGATGTGTGTGCGATCCGATGTTTGTGTGTGTGATTTGATGTTTGCGTATGATCCGATGTTTGTGTGTGCGATCTGATTATGTGTGCGATCTGTGTGTGCGATTCGATGTTTGTGTGTGAGATCTGATTGTGTGTGTGTGTGTGAGATCTGATGTGTGCGGGTGTGTGATCACTGCAGGTCCTGCCGATCAGTGTCGGGTGAGTGTAATTGCCGGGTGCCACTGTGTATAATGAAGTGTCCTGCAGTATCTGTATCTTTTTTAGCTCCACGGACACTTCATTATTGATCCGCGACTAGGGCTTATTTTCGGGGGAGGGCTTATATTTAAGCCTTTCTCCGAAAATGCTGAAAATCCCTGCTAGGGCTTATTTTTGGGGGAGGTCTTATTTTTGGAAAAACATGGTATTTGTGTAATATAGTTTTCTGCAACACAGAAGCTTTATTTATAATGTGTTCTCTTTTTCCAGTAGCCAAAACAAACCAAATGTCTTCTTCTGAGAGCCTCCCTCCAAGGCGTCCGTGAATGCAGGTAATTTTCGACAATTTTTTATTTTTAATCTTTTGATAGCAACTACAAATTAAAAATGTATAATTTGCATATAGGAGTAGGAAGCTGCAGCCGAGGCGCTCCCAGAAGATGGCGAACAAGGTGGAGAAATGCCTGGAGAATACTCACAGGATGTAAGTATATTCACTTCATTCACATGACAAACATTACACCACACAAAACATAACACGACACGACACACATCGCAAAACCAGTGACAAGGCACTACCATTAACATACGATCTTGTTAATGTTTGAAAATGCATCAGAGTACATACATGCTTGCACAACACATAACTAAAAGTAGATGACAAACATGACATAACAATTAGCTAACATCTTGCTCTAGCTAATATTTTGATTCTATTTTCAAGTTGAACTTCCTGTCTGCCGTAGAGATCCTCCAAGCGGCTCCCAGGGTCGTCATGAGCGCGGTGGTGGTCACAAGCGTGTGAGTTTTTGCTTTTTATCATATTTTTAATTTGTGGGGGTATTGGCAATTTTGAAATTTCATTACTAATGAAATGATTGTTTTTCATTTACATTTTGTGTCTATTCCACAGGTTTCACAACGGAGTCAGGACGAGGAATCTGATGGGGAAGAATCTGGAATAGACGTGGACCTCCTCATCAACCTCGTCCATGCTCAGCAGCCTTGTGGGACATGCAAGACTACCGCCATGCCGATTCTGTAATCACCCGCTGGCTCTGGGAAGAGGTTGCAGTTGAACTTATTGATGGATGGGAGGATCTCAATGCTAGGACCAAAAAAATGCACGTATGGATGACTAGTTCAGAAAAAGTCTTCAGATTCACTGTTCTACGCTTAACCTTGTGTCTTTATCTCTTTTCATTAAACGTCTGACAACCCGGTGGCGGTCCCTACATGATTGCTTCTAGAGGGACTACAAGAAAGAGATGCAGGGTCCCAGTGGATCCGCAGGACGCAAGGGCTCCCAATACAGATATGCCAGAGCCCTTGCGTTCCTCAAAAGCACTATGGTGCCAAGAAGGTAATTACATTGTCTTTTGTAAAATTTGGAATGTAGTTATGCTTAACATATTTTTACACCAGCTTGCTAGTGAAAAGTTAAAGAACAAATTTTAATTAATCTCTTTTTGTTTAGTCCCACAGAAGCTTCACTAACACCATGGAGTCTGCATCAGTCCGGCACCCTCCTGGAGTGATCCCTGAAGAGACCATCACCAGTGACCCCTCCAACAGGCCCTATGACCCCTCTACTTCTGCTCCCTCCCTCCCTTCCACCTCTACTACTGATCTCGCACACTGTTCCATGCTATCGTTCCCATCTTACCCCCGCCCAGAAGTATACTGGCAGACCTCATTACATTTGGCTGGTCAGCGAGTAGGTATTCCCTTATCCAACCGCTGTTACGCTCCCGACACACGAACAGCGTTTGGTTCGGTGTGACAGTCCCAGAGGGGACAGGATAGGGGCAGCCCCGAGTTCTTACATCTGAATGCATCCATCCATAGTTTTATTAAAGTATTATCTGACCGTTTTGCCTGGGTCTTTCCCCCTACAGGTTCTGACATGTAGCTAATGTCCGCAACAAACGAATAAGTACGTCTATCTCTGTGAGGGGGCTCTTTGGGCACCCTCTCTACCATGGATCTACCCGTATCTACCCCTTCCTCTTCTCATACCCCTCTCTCTTACTCTTTTCTATCTTTCCCTTCCTTATTTCTTTTTTCTGACTCACATTTAATCTTTACATTTAATATTGATATCCATAATGTTTCTATAAGATTACATTCCATAGTAAGGTCTACTTTAAGTTGATATGTTTTATCTGCTTTATTTTCTTAACAGACTATGTCACATTCTTGTGAAAGTATTCTTTTGATACAGCATTTTCTGAATGAACCGAAAATTTAGATAAGTTTCAACATCATTATTATTACTTTCTTGCATGTGTTATATGCACTATCTTGTTTACTATGCCTTTAAAATCAATAAAAAATATTTACTGAAAAAAAAAAAAAAATATTATCTGACCAAATAATTGCTGGCTTCAACCTGATAAACCATAGTTTACAGGTGTTGACCAGCAAGATGGATCAGGTGCTTTCAGCTGTAAGACAAACACCTAGCCAGCATTATTTTCATTCTATAGTCGGAGAACTGGAAAATCTACCGTCTGAGCAGCAAATACATGTGATGAGGGCTTTCCAGAATGCTAATATTCAACTAAATACGCACAACCCTCCCACCACTGCACCAACTCTGCCCATAGCCCCTCCTCCTCCACCCCCGCCCCTTCACATCTTCCTGCCCCGATTTATCCACCTGTCCATTACCAGCCACCTGACCATTACGACTCTTCAATCCCCACCCAATACACAATCCCTGCCCAGCATACACGCTCTGTCAAAACCTCCCTTCATTCCCCGTCTCCACTTTCCAGCCCACATGTCATCCCTGCCCCAACTCCATCCCCTTCCACACTGTCTGCTCCACCTACACTCCCTTCCCAGTACCAGCATTCTACTTCTTCACTACTAATCCAAACCCACCCATCTTTTGCAATATCCACCTTTCCATCTTACGTCCCTCCGCCATCTTCTGTCCAAACCCCTCTTCTCCCAACAACTTCTCTTTGTTTTTCCACACCCTCACCTTCTACAATAACTACTATCCAACCTTCCCCTTCCCCATCCTCTCTTCATACCCCACTTGTTGGAGGGGACAGTCCTGTGAGCACCTCCAGCGATATCTTCATCCCACATAGATACATGAATTTATAATCATGACAAATATTGATGTAAATAAATTCTATTTTATTTCAGTTATATTTTGTGTGTAATTTTTTTTTTAAATGAGGTAAGGGTACTTTCACACATCCGGATTTTTGCTCTGCGGCACAATACGGCGTTCTGCAGAAAAACCGCAACCGGCTTTTGTAACGCCGATTGCGGTTTTTTTTTGCATTGACTTACATTAGTGCCGCATTGTGCCGTAGGGGCTTGCGTTCGGTCCGGTTTTTGCCGCATGCGGCAGATGTAGCCGATGCGGCGGCCGGATCGAACGTACCCTGCAACGTTTTTTGCTCCGGCAAAAAACACCGCATCGCGCCGCATCCGGCCGCTGCGGCGCATTTTTCAATGCATCCCTATGGAGGCCGGATGCGGCGCGATGCGGAAAATAAACGCATCCGGTCGCCGCATGCGGTATTTTCCACTGCGCATGCTCAGTAGCATGCCGCAACCGGAAAAAACCGGACCGGCCGCATGTAAAAACGTATGCAAAGGATGCGGTGTTTTCACCGCATCCGTTGCATAGTTTTCACAGCCGGATTGAGCCGCAGGGCTCAAACCGGATGTGTGAAAGTAGCCTAACAGTTAAACATTTGGTTTTATTTACATATTTAAAGTGGGTTTCCTAAAACAAGTTTTCAAAATCATAAAAAGTTTCAAACACAGAACAAAAATACACATAAATAGCAATACTTAAAAATATGGAAGTCAAATTTCTCTAATAATATTAATACATTATAAATGTGAAAGTGTTACCGAGTTTTCAAAAATAAAACAATGATAGACAAGTAAATTACACCATTCTATCCTGCCACTCCAATCTTCCAACTGGAGATACAAAATAAGCGGCATATTGGTCACGTATTTCCATAACGTTTCGACTGGTTCGGAATGCTATGTTGGTGTATTGTGGCAAAGGACTTTTGGCAAGTTCCTCGTCAACAGGAATTTGACCATTTACCAAAAGATAGTTATGTAACACCACGCAAGCTTTCAATACTTCGTCAACAGTCTCGACTTTAAGATATATAGCACTTGCCATAACCCTCCATCTAGCTGCGAGTAGTCCAAAGGCACACTCTACCATGCGGGGTGCGCGACTTAAACAGTAGTTGAATATCTTCTTGCTGTGTGTTAAGCCATGACTGGAATATGGTTTCAGGAAATGCTTATCCATTTGAATAGCCTAGTCACCAACAAAAACAAAAGGCAGGGGTGGCCCATCAGTCTGTGGAAGCGGTCTGGGTGGTGGGAAGTTAAAATGATCTCCATAGAAATTCCATCCCATGGCAGATGTTTTTAAAACCTGGGAGTCGTTAGATCGTCCATATGCTCCGATATCAACCGCAACAAACTGATTTTCTGCATTTGCAATCACCATCAGCACTACAGAGAAGTATTTTTATAATTAAAATACTCCGATCCTGTGCGTGCAGGCTTCACAATCCGAACATGTTTTCCATCTACGACACCACAACAATTTGAGAAGTCACATATCTCCTCAAACTTTGATGCAGTGGCCATCCAAGCTTCTTCTGTTGGTTGAGGAATATATTCAGCATTCAATGATTCTCACAATGCAAGACAGGTTGTCGCAACAATTCCCGATATTGTAGATATGCCAAGATAGAATTGACAATGCAATGATGAATAGAACTCTCCTGTTGCTAGAAATCTGTAAAATAAAAACAAAAAATTAATCATCATTCCCAATAGTACAGCCATTATATTATTATGGGTACCACATATGCTAATATACAATTGGCTAACCGGAGTGTTATCATGAGGCACTCTGCTGGAGTGATTGCCATCCGGCAAAACGTATTGCTACGACATATCACTGGGTCCACCCGCTCCACTAACTGGTCAAACATGTCTGCAGACATACGGATGTAACTGATGAATTTTTCTGGGTGTCTTCTTAACTCCACATAAAGTGTTGTAAAAACGCCCCGGGACAAACGGACGGAGTTAATGAGGTGTACCCAAAAAGGCCCAAGGCGACGCCTGTGCCGTTAGCGCTCCTTTTCGGCAACCATAAATGCAAAAAGATTGGCATTATAAGAAAAATCAATATAGGCCTGCACAATTTTTCCACTAACTGCATCCATTTTCCTTCTTTCTCTCAAACCTGTCACAGATAACCCGTGAGAACACACTTATATACACTTCTAAAACGTCTGGCCCTCCCTTTAGGATCTCTCCAAAAATTCGGATCACGACGGATCCATCATAAAATGGACGTAACAGACGTGACAGATGCGTTATTACACAGGAAACCACTAAGGGATTTCTGTGAAACAACGCATTTGTTGCGTCCATTTTTACAAACAAAATGACGGATCCGTCGTTACAACGCAACGACGGACCTGGCGGATTGCACACAACGCAAATGTGAAAGCAGCCTTACAGCAAAGAAGAGAAGAGAGGAGCAGAGAGGAATAATGAGGGCACAGCCTGAGACAAGAGAGGAGCACTGAAGAGATGGCCTGAGAGCAGAGAGGTAAAATGAGGAGACAACCTAAGAGCTGAGAGGAACAATAATGAGACGGCTTGAGAGAAGAGAGAAGCAGACAGGAACAATGAGAAGACAGCCTGAGACAAAAAAGGAACAATGAGGAGTCAGCCTGAGGGGTACTTCTCACATAACGAGATCGCTAGCGAGATCGCTGATGAGATACAGGTTTTGTGACGTAATAGGGGTCTCACCAGTGATCTCGTTATGTGTGACACTAAGCAGCGACCTTGCCCCTGCTGTTAAATCGCTGATCGTTACACACTGTTCTGGTTTATTTTCTTCAAAGGCAATGTCCTGCTGTTTTTTTCGCAGGTTGGTCCCTGCATTTTTTTACCATTATCTATGGCAAAAAACGCAGGTACCTGCAGAAAAGAAGTGACATGCTCACTCTTTTTATCAAGAAATTCTTCAGAAAGAATGTTCTTGAGAAAAAAAACGCAGTGTGCGCACAGGTATTTTTTTCCATAGGTTTTGCTGGGGAATGTCTGCAGAAAGGTTACAACCATTTTCTCAAGAAATTTCTGCAGCAAAAACGCAAAAAAACGCGGGTAAAAAAAGCAGTGTGCGCACAGGGCCTAAAGGCCACTTTACACAAAGCGACATTGCTAGCGATGTCGCTGGTGAAAGCACCCGCCCCCGTCGGTTGTGCATCATGGGCAAATCGCTGCCCGTGGCGCACAACATCGCTTACACCCGTCACACATACTTACCTGCCTAGCGACATTGCTGTGGCCGGCGAACCGCCTCCTTTCTAAGGGGGCGGTTCGTGTGGCATCACAGCGACGTCACTAAGCGGCCGCCCAATAAAAGCGCAGGGGTGGAGATGAGCAGGCGGAACATCCCGCCCACCTTCTTCCTTCCTCATTGCCGGCGGCTGCAGGTACGGTGTTGTTCCTCATTCCTGCGGTGTCACAAATAGCAATGTGTGCTGCCGCAGGAACGATGAACAACCTGCATCCTGCAACAGCAACGATAATTGGGAATAGAACGACGCGTCAACGATAAACGTTAAGGTAAGTAATTTTGATCGTTAACGGTCGTTCGTGCGTTTCACACGCAACGACGTCGCTAACGAGGCCGGATGTGTGTCACGAATTCCGTGACCCCAACGACATCTCGTTAGCGATGTCGTTGTGTGTAAAGCGGCCTTAAGAGCAGCAAGAATCAGTCAGGAGAGTAGAGAGGAGCAGAGTGGAACAATGAGGAGATGGCCTAAGAGAAGAGAGAAGCGCTGAAGAGATGGCCTGAGAGCAGAGAGGAACACTAAGGAGACAGTCTGAGAGCCAAGAGGAACACTTAAAAGACAGCTTGAGCAGAGAGGAGCAGAAAAGAACAGTAAGGAGACGGACTGAGAGTAGAGAGGCGCAGAGAGGAACAAAAAGCACATGGCCTAGGAGCAGAGAGGAAAAGTAAGGAGACAGCCTGAGAGCAGAAAAGAATGATGAGAAGACGGTCTGAGGGGTACTTTGCACGTTGTGACATCGCTACTGCGATATCGTCGGGGTCAAATTGAAAGTGACGCACATCCGGCGTCGGTAACAACGTCAAAGCCTAGATGCGCCGATAAATGATCGCAAAAGCGTCATAAATCGGTGATCTATGTAGGGTTGGACATTTTCAGAATGTCGCACCAATAGGAGATATGATGTTGTTCTTCATTCCTGCGGCAGCACACATCGCTGTGTGTGAAGCCGCAGGAGCGAGGAACATCTCCTTACCTGCCTCCACCGGCAATGAGGAAGGAAGGAGGTGGGCGGGATGTTTACATCACGCTCATCTCCGCCCCTAGGCTTCTATTGGCCGCCTGCCGTGTGACGTCGCTGTGACTCCGCACTACCCGCCCCCTTAGGAAGGAGGCGGGTCGCCGGCCAGAGTGACGTCGCAGGGCAGGTAAGTGCATGTGAAGCTGCCGTAGCGATAATGTTCGCTACGGCAGCTATCACAAGATATCGCATGTGCGACGGGGGCGGGTACTATCGCACTCGGCATCGCTAGCCAATGCTAGCGATGTCGCAGCGTGCAAAGTACCCCTGAGAGTAGAGCAGAGCAGAGAGGAACAATGTGGAGAGGGCAAGAACAGAGAGGAACAATGAGGAGATGGACTGAGAGCCAAAAGGAGAGCTGAACAACACGAAATCAGAGAGGAGCACTGAGGAGAAGGAATGAAAGCAGAGCGGAACAATGAAGAGATAGCCTAAGGGTGGCTTTGCACGTTGCAACATCGCACGTGCGATGCCAGTGGGGTCAAATCGAAAGTGACGCACATCCGGCGTCACTTTCGACATCGTAGTGTGTAAATCCTAGATGATACGATTAACGAGCGCAAAAGCGTCATTATCGTATCATCGGTGCAGGTTCCAACTTTTCCATAATTATGCTGCCGCGACAGGTACGATGTAGTTCCTCGTTCCTGCGGCAGCACACATCGCTGTGTGTTACGCCGCAGGAGCGAGGAACATCACCTTATCTGCCGCCTGCGGCTCTACGGAAGGAAGGAGGTGGGCGGGATGTTTACATCCTGCTCATCTCCGCCCCTCTGCCGCTACTGGCCGCCTGCCGTGTGACGTCGCTATGACGCCACACGACCCGCCCACTTATGAAGGAGGCGGGTCGCCGGCCAGAGCGACGGTCGCAGGGTGGGTGAGTGCATGTGAAGCTGGCGTAGCGATAATTTTCGCTACGCCAGCTATCACAAGATATCGTACCTGCGACGGGGGCGGGGACCATCGCGTGCGACATCGCAGCATCGGCTTGTGATGTCGCAACGTGCAAAGCCCGCCTAAGAGCAAAGAGAAATAATGAGGAGATAGCCTGACAGCAGATAGGAACAATAAGGAGATTGTCTAAGAGCAGATAGGAGCTCTGAAGAGATGGCCTGAGAGTAGAGAGGAACACTGAAGAGACAACATGAGAGCCAAGGAGAGCGCTGAAAAAAGAGCCTCAAATCAGAGAGCAACACTGAAGAGACAGCCTGAGGGCAGAGAGATATAATGAGGATATTGCCTAGGAGCAGAGAGGAGCGCTGAAGGAATGGCCTGAGAGCAGAGAGAAACAATAAGAATGCTGAACAGTAAGCCTTCAAGCAAGGAGGAACGCTGAAGAGATAGCCTGAGGTTAGAAAGCAGCACTGTATAGACAGCCTGAGGTTAGAGAGGGGTGCTGAGGAGACAGCCTGAGGTTAGAGAAAGTGGCTGTGGAGACAGCCTGAGGTTAGAGAGGGGCGCTGTGGAGACAGCCTGAGGTCAGAGAGGGGCGCTGTGGAGACAGCCTGAGCTTAGAGAGGGGGGCGCTGACGAGACAGCCTAAGATTAGACAGAGGAGCTGAGGAGACAGCCTGAGGTCAGAGAGGGGGGGCGCTGTGGAGACAGTCTGAGGTTAGAGAGAGGTGCTGCGGAAACAGTCTGAGTTCAGAGAGGGAGGCGCTGAGGAGACAGCCTGAGGTTAGAGGGGGGACGCTGAGGAGACAGCCTGAGGTCAGAGAGGGGCGCTGAGGAGACAGCCTCAGGTCAGAGGGGGGATGGTGAGGAGACAGCCTGAGGTCAGAGAGGGGGGAGGCACTGAGGAGACAGCCTGAGGTTAGAGGGGGGGACGCTGAGGAGACAGCCTGAGGTCAGAGAGGGGCACTGAGGAGACAGCTTGAGTTTAGAGAGGGACGCTGAGAAGACAGCCTCAGGTCAGAGGGGGGATGGTGAGGAGACAGCCTGAGGTCAGGGAAGGGGGGGGGGCGCTGAGGAGACAGCCTGAGGTCAGAGAAGGGGGGGGCACTGAGGAGACAGCCTGAGGTCAGAGAGGGAGGGGCGCTGAGGAGACAGCCTGAGGTCAGAGGGAGGGGAGCTGAGGAGACAGACTGAGGTCAGAGGGAGGTGTGCTGAGGAGACAGCCTGAAGTTAGAGAGGGGAGCTGAGGAGACAGCCTAAGGGTGGCTTTGCACACTACGACATCGCAGGTGCGATGTCGGTGGGGTCAAATTGAAAGTGACGCACATCCGGCATCGCATGCGACATCGTAGTGTGTAAAGCCTAGATGATACGATTTACGAGCGCAAAATCGTCGTAATCGTATCATCGCTGCAGCGTCGACGTAATCCATAATTACGCTGACGCGACGGACCAAAGTGGTTCCTCGTTCCTGCGGCAGCACACATCGCTGTGTGTGAAGTCGCAGGAGCGAGGAACATCTCCTACCGGCGTCACCGCGGCTTCCGTAGGATATGCGGAGGGAAGGAGGTGGGCAGGATGTTTACATCCTGCTCATCTCCGCCCCTCCGCCGCTATTGGTCGCCTGCCGTCTAACGTCGCTATGACGCCGCATGACCCGCCCCCTTAGGAAGGAGGCGGGGCGACGGCCAGAGCGACGGTCGCAGGGCGGGTGAGTGCGTGTGAAGCTGGCGTAGCGATAATTTTCGCTACGCCAGCTATCACACGATATCGTACCTGCGACGGGGGCGGGGACTATCGCGTGCGACATCGCAGCATCGGCTTGCGATGTCGCAACGTGCAAAGCCCGCCTAAGATTAGAGGGGGGCGCTGATGAGACAGTCTAAGGTAAGAGAGGGGAGGCGCTGAGAGAGAGCCTGAGGTTAGAAAGGGGAGCTGAGGAGATAGCCTGAGGTTAGAGACGGGAGTTGAGGAGACAGCTTGAGGTTAGAGAGGGGCGCTGGGGAGACAGCCTGAGGTCAGAGGGGGCGCTCGGGAGACAGCCTGAGGTCAGAGGGGGCGCTCAGGAGACAGCCTGAGGTCAGAGGGGGCGCTCAGGAGACAGCCTGAGGTCAGAGGGGGTGCTAAGCAGACAGCCTGAAGTCAGAGAAGGGGTGGGGGCTGAAGAGACAGCCTGAGGTCAGAGAAGGGGGACGCTCAGGAGACAGCCTGAGGTCAGAGGGGGCACTGAGGAGACAACCTGAGGTCAGAGGGGGTGCTAAGCAGACAGCCTGAGGTCAGAGAAGGGGGGGGGGCTGAAGAGACAGCCTGAGGTCAGAGAAGGGGGACGCTCAGGAGAAAGCCTGAGGTCAGAGGGGGCACTGAGGAGACAGCCTGAGGTCAGATGGGGCACTGAGGAGACAACCTGAGGTCAGAGGGGGTGCTAAGCAGACAGCCTGAGGTCAGAGAAGGGGGACGCTCAGGAGACACCCTGAGGTCAGAGGGGGCACTGAGGAGACAGCCTGAGGTTAGAAGGGGGTATGGCACTGAGGAAGCAGCCTGAGGTTAGAGGGGGCACTGAGGAGACAGCCTGAGGTTAGAAGGGGGTATGGCACTGAGGAAGCAGCCTGAGGTTAGAGGGGGCGCTGAGGAGACAGCTTTAGTGTGGACTTATAAGGACAAGAACTTAAGTATTACATCTGATGGCACTCTTCACAGTACCTCACAGTCGATGGGCACAGTTGGCTCGGCTGCAGTGCATCTTTTGAATCCTTTCCTATAGGACAATGGAAGTAAGCACGGCCTTAAAGGGGTTGTCTATCACTGTCTTCTTCACGTGGGCAGAGTAGAATGAAATGGTAACTGGGTGTAGCTACGGGGTGATTAGGTACGTGACCTATAATTCTGCATGGTCACACTATTAGTGCCACATGAATTGTCCACTGAATGTTGGGCGCTGTAGGGGACTATGAACAGTAGTCCCTGATAACAGCAGTCCTATTTGCCCACCTTCTCTATGCGGTGTGGTTCATACACCTGTTGCTATGGTTACTCCCTGACCATTCCTTCTACACCTTGTTACTGCACGTAATGCACCAAAGGCGGCGAGTCTTCCAGAATTCACACTGGTAACACAGCGCACAGCCATTGGTGGAGGCGAGCACAGCATCACTCTCCTTTACGCATCACTGTCTCACTAGTTCGCTCTCCTAATTGGTTGTCCGTAACCAGACTTCCAGCCTTACACGCCACAGGATTGGACGAATGTTCCTCGATGCGAATGACGTAGCCAGCCACTATTGGCTGGCGACCTGTGCTAGCCGCCATGCTGTCTTCCTGATTGGTGAATGCATCGATGCAGTTGTCTGGAGCCGGCTGGACTATGCAAGATGGCGACTGGTTTCTTTCGGGTTGAGGGATGGTGATAGCGGAGCGGAAGCCTCGCTCAGGGGGTGAGTACTGTGGCCGAGCGAGGTCATTGGCGGCCGTGGTTCCTTAGCTGGTCCATTGCGGCTGGAGTTCGGTGACAGGAGGCCGGCATTCCGCAGCACTGAGGGCCTCACCTGTTGTACCGGAGCCCCGCTGTGAGCAGCGCAGGTGGTGCCTCTTCTGCGCTCCCTGTAGTCAGCGGTGAGTGCTGGAGCGGTAACGGCTGCTGGCACATGGGACCCGTTCTCCCTCTTAGTGCCGATCCCAGCCGGCTGCATACCGTGCCCCCTCCGCACTGCCTGCTGCTCACCCTGCACTGTGATCTGGTGTCCTCTCTCCAGATGATACAGTCAGGGGGTGAGGGTACAGCGCAAGCCCTGCCCTGATCAGGTGTGGGCACTACACGTTACATGGAAATCAATGGGATTGTAGATTGTGCTGACTATTCCATGGATACACCGTCCTCCCCGGAGCTATGAGTGGGGTGCTCTGTGTGTAGTGGGCTCTCTAATTCCATAGTGTGTAGTGGGGGCTGCAGCTAGTACATGGATCTGTCTGCTATAAGATTGCTAGCAGGATCTGACCATGATCGTATGGATACACCGTCCGCCCCGGAGATATGAGTGGGGTGCTCTGTGTGTAGTGGGGTCTCTAATTCCATAGTGTGTACTGGGGGCTGCAGCTAGTACATGGGTCTGTCCCATATAAGATTGCTAGCAGGATCTGGCCATGATCATATGGATACACCGTCCTACCCGGAGATATGAGTGTGGTGCGCTGTGTGTAGTGGGGTCTCTAATTCCATAGTGTGTACTGGGGGCTGCAGCTAGTACATGGGTCTGTCCCATATAAGATTGCTAGCAGGATCTGGCCATGATCGTATGGATACACTGTCCTACCCGGAGATATGAGTGTGGTGCGCTGTGTGTAGTGGGGTCTCTAATTCCATAGTGTGTACTGGGGGCTGCAGCTAGTACATGGATCTGTCTGCTATAAGATTGCTAGCAGGATCTGGCCATGATCGTATGGATACACCGTCCGCCCCGGAGATATGAGTGGGGTGCTCTGTGTGTAGTGGGGTCTCTAATTCCATAGTGTGTACTGGGGGCTGCAGCTAGTACATGGGTCTGTCCCATATAAGGTTGCTAGCAGGATCTGGCCATGATCGTATGGATACACCGTCCGCCCCGGAGATATGAGTGGGGTGCTCTGTGTGTAGTGGGGTCTCTAATTCCATAGTGTGTACTGGGGGCTGCAGCTAGTACATGGGTCTGTCCCATATAAGATTGCTAGCAGGATCTGGCCATGATCGTATGGATACACCGTCCTACCCGGAGATATGAGTGGGGTGCTCTGTGTGTAGTGGGGGCTGCAGCTAGTACATGGGTCTGTCCCATATAAGATTGCTAGCAGGATCTGACCATGATCGTATGGATACACCGTCCTCCCCGGAGATATGAGTGTGGTGCGCTGTGTGTAGTGGGGTCTCTAATTCCATAGTGTGTACTGGGGGCTGCAGCTAGTACATGGATCTGTCTGCTATAAGATTGCTAGCAGGATCTGGCCATGATCGTATGGATACACCGTCCGCCCCGGAGATATGAGTGGGGTGCTCTGTGTGTAGTGGGGTCTCTAATTCCATAGTGTGTACTGGGGGCTGCAGCTAGTACATGGGTCTGTCCCATATAAGATTGCTAGCAGGATCTGGCCATGATCGTATGGATACACCGTCCGCCCCGGAGATATGAGTGGGGTGCTCTGTGTGTAGTGGGGGCTGCAGCTAGTACACAAATCTGTCTGCTATAAAATTACTAGCAAGATCTGGCCATGATCCTATTGATACACCGTCCTCCCCGGAGATATGAGAGCAATGCTCTGTGTAGTGGGGTCTCTAGTTCCATAGTGTGTGCTAAGGGCTGCAGCTAATACATGGGTCTTTTTGCTATAAGAGTACTAGCAGGCTCTGGCCATGATCATATGCTTTTACCATGCCTTGACCCTTTTTTTGTAAAGTAAGCCTGTGCCTGTCTTATTATCACTTACTCCTTGACCCAATCTCTCTGACTTATACCGTCTCTTCATTCACAAATGCTCAGATGCATGTCTATGGGACGGCTGAGTCAGATTTCAGCCTTTTTCAATAACAAGATGTTAGTGTCGTATCACTAATGGCAGGCCATGAAACCGCTACTGGACCTGACCCTGCCAGATGTATACCCACTTCTTACAACATATACAGTATATGTATGGCAGAAGTCCGATTTGTATGGCGTTGGTGCACAACTGGGTGACGGCTGCTTTACAGACCAGACAACAGCTCTTAACTGCTGTCATCGGATCTAACCTTGCTTGCTGCAGGTTAACTCCTTAGATGCTTTGTTGAACAGTAACTGGCATCTCAGTGGTTAACGGTGGTGAGGACACTCTCACCACTATTGGGCTTATGCAACACTACAGGAAATCCGTGGGTTGTTTACCAGCAGTTTGAGAGGTGTGTGTGTGGTGGTGGTGGGGGGGTGGGGTGTTGGTGGGGATGGCCTTTGGGGCTTATTGTGTTTTACTGCGTGTATTAACCAGATTTTCCCTGTAACTGGGGCTCCTGGTTAAAGAAGCAACTGATGCCTCCTGATAGACCCAGTAGATGTAAATCGAATACTGATCTGGATAAGATGTCTGATTGGACAAACACTTGGCAAATGAGATATACTGTTGATAAATATAGAGTAATGCACCTAGAACAGAGTAATCCTATAACTGTGTATACATTAAATGGAAGTAAGCTCGGGACTACAGAACAGGAGAAGGACTTTGGTATTTTGGTTACAAGTAAGCTGAGCAGCAGCACTCAATGTCAGGCAGCAGCTGCAAAAGCAAACGAGTTTAGGGTGTATAAAAAGATAGATTAGATTTTGTGATCCCAATGTATTGTTACCCCTTTATAAATCACTTGTAAGGCCACATCTGGAATACGGGATCCAGTTTTGGGCTCCACATTTTAAAAAGGACATACAGAAGTTAGGGGTACTTCACACACAGCGAGATCGCTACTGAGATCGCTGCTGAGTCACGTTTTTTGTGACCTCATTAGCGATCTCGCTGTGTGTGACACTGAGCAGCGATCTGGCCCCTGCTGTGAGATCGCTGCTCGTTACACACAGTGCTGGTTCGTTTTTTTTATTGTTGCTCTCCCGCTGATAAGCACACATCGCTGTGTGTGACAGCGAGAGAGCAACAATCCTCAATGTGCAGGGAGCAGGAGCCGGCGTCTGACAGCCTGCGGTAAGCTGTAACCAAGGTAAACATCGGGTAACCAAGGTGGTTACCCGATATTTACCTTCGTTACCAGCCTCCGCAGCTCTCACGCTGCCAGTGCCGGCTCCTGCTCCCTGCACAGCTAAGCTAAGCGGTGTGCGCTGGTAACTAAGGTAAACATCGGGTAACCATACCTGATGTTTACCTTAGTTACCAGTGTCCGCAGCTTCCAGACGCCGGCTCCGTGCAAGCGCAGCGTCGCTTGCACGTCGCTGCTGGCTGGGGGCTGGTCACTGGTCGCTGGTGAGATCTGCCTGTTTGACAGCTCACCAGTGACCATGTAGCGACGCAGCAGCGATCCTGACCAGGTCAGATCGCTGGTGGGATCGCTGCTGCGTCGCTAAAGTGTGACGGTACCCTAAAGCTGGTGTCACACATAGCGACAACGACGTCGCTGCTACGTCACCATTTTCTGTGACGTTGCAGCGACGTCCCGTCGCTGTCGCTGTGTGTGACATCCAGCAACGACCTGGCCCCTGCTGTGAGGTCGCCGGTCGTTGCTGAATGTCCAGCTTCATTTTTTGGTAGTCACTCTCCCGCTGTGACACACACATCGCTGTGTGTGACAGCGAGAGAGCGACAAAATGAAGCGAGCAGGGAGCAGGAGACGGCGTCTGGCAGCTGCGGAAAGCTGTAACCAGCGTAAACATCGGGTAACCAAGGGAAGACCTTTCCCTGGTTACCCGATATTTACCTTCGTTACCAGCCTCCGCTCTTGCTGCCAGTGCCGGCTCCTGCTCTGTGCACATGTGGCTGCAGTACACATCGGGTTAATTAACCCGATGTATACTGTAGCAAGGAGAGCAAGGAGCCAGCGCTAAGCAGTGCGCGCAGCTCCCTGCTCTCTGCACTGTGACATGTAGCTGCAGCACACATCGGGTTAATTAACCCGATGTGTACTGTACCTAGGAGAGCAAGGAGCCAGCGCTAAGCGCGGCTCCCTGCTCTCTGCACATGTAGCGACGTTATGATCGCTGCTTCTGCTGTGTTTGACAGCTAAGCAGCGATCATAACAGCGACTTACAAGGTCGCTGTTACGTCACCGAAAATGGTGACGTAACAGCGACGTCGTTGTCGCTGTCGCTTAGTGTGAACCCAGCTTTAGTCACTTCAAAGGCGGGCAACTAGATTATTACAAGGTATGAAAAGCCTCGCATATGATGAGAGGTTGGAAAAGTTGGGCTTCTTTTAGATTAGAAAAAAAAGACATCTCAGAGGAGATCTTATTAATACAGTGTGTCCACCCATATCCTGTCCACCGCCATTAACTTGACAATGACAGCAGCTATAGGCAGAGAAGTGGCGTCTAGGTATAGTAAAGTAGCCATGCGCTATGCAATGAAACCACCTATAGCGCCACCTGGTGGAAAACAAAGGAGTTAGTATTTTTATCTCAAAAACGGAACGAGATACAGAAAAAAAGTGAATTACAAAGTTGTAGGGCATCATCAATTCAATACAATTCAACACCTTGCATACAGAAAGGCTATGATTAGAATGTGTAAAACTCACAAGGCTGCGGACGTGAAGCGATACCTCATGGAGACCTTCCTACAAGTCATTGGGTATGGTGGCTGCGTGGAGTGGCCTTCACGCTCACCTGACCTGACTTCATTGGACTTCTTTCTGTGAGGTCACATCAAACAGCAGGTGTATGCGACCCCTCCATCAACATTGCAGGACCTACGACGCCGTATTACAGATGCTTGTGCAAACGTGTCAACTACCATATTGCACAACGTGCAGCAAGATACAGTATGCTGTCCAGAGTCCAGATGTGCATTGCAGCTGACGGTGGCCACTTTGAGCATCAAAGTTAAATGCGTGCCATATGCGTGACCAGCATTCAATGTTTTGGGGGAGTCATGGGTTTCATATCATAGCATTTCTGTATGCAAGGTGTCAAATCGTATTGAATTGATGATGCCCTACAACTTTGTAATTCACTTTTTTTTTCTCTATCGCGTTCCGTTTTCGAGATAAAAATGATAACTCCGTTGTTTTCCACCAGGTGGTGCTATAGGTGGTTTCATTGCGTAGCGCATGGCTACTTTACTATACCTAGACACCACTTCTATTCCTATAGCTGCCGCCGTTCTCAAGTTAATGGCGGTGGACAGGATATGGGTGGACACACTGTATGTACAAATACATGTGTGGTCAATATAAATGACTGGCGCATGACTTGTTCCTTCTAAAGACAATACTAAGTACCAGGGGGCATACACTGCGAGTGGAAGAAAAGCAAGTCTGGAAGCTAAATAGGAAAGGGTTCTTTACAATTAGTAGTCAGACTGTGGAATACACTACCACAAGAGGTAGTAATGGCAGATACTATAACAGCTTTTAAAAAAGGGCTGGATGATTTCCTCAGTACACACAACATTGTCATTATCGATGATTTAGTGACAAAATGTATAATTGGTGGAGGATTGTTGAACTAGGTGGACCTACAGTGGGTACAGAAAGTATTCAGACCCCTTTAAATTTTTCTTCGTTTCATTGCAGCCATTTGGTAAATTAAAAAAAAGTTAATTTTTTTCTCATTAATATGTACTCTGCACCCAATCTTGACAGAAAAAAAAAAACAATGTAGAAATTTTTGCAAATTTATTATACAAAAAAACTAAAATCTCCCATGGTCATAAGTATTTTCCGTATGGAGTAGAAGCACCCTTTTGAGCTAGTACACAAATGAGTTTTCTTGGGAATGATGCAACAAGTTTTTCACACCTAGATATGGGGATCCTCTGCCATTCTTCCTGCAGATCCTTTCCAGTTCCGTCAGGTTGGATGGTGAACGTTGGTGGACAGCCATTTTCAGGTCTCTCCAGAGGTGCTCAATTTGGTTTAGGTCAGGGCATAGGCTGGACCAGTCAAGAATGGTCACAGAGTTGTTCTAAATCACTCCTTTGTTATTTTGGCTGTGTACTTGGGGTCGTTGTCTTGTTGGAAGGTGAACCTTCGGCCAAGTCTGAGGTACCGAGCACTCTGGAAGAGGTTTTCTTCCAGGATATCTCTGTACTTGGTCGCATTCATCTTTCCTTCAATTGCAACCAGTCATCCTGTCCCTGCAGCTGAAAAACACCCCATAGCATGATGCTGCCACCACCATGTTTCACGGTTGGGATTATATTAGGCAGATCATGAGCAGTGCCTGGTTTTCATCACACATACCGCTTAGAATTATCACCCAAAAGTTCTATCTCCGTCTCATCAGACCAGAGAATCTTATTTCTCATAATCTGGGAATCCTTCATGTGTTTTTTTTGCAAATTCTACGTGGGCTTTCATGTCTTGCACTGAAGAGAGGCTTCCATCAGGCCACTCTGCCATAAATGCCCGGTTGGTTGAGGGCTGCAGTGATAGTTGAGTTGACTTTGTGGAACTTTCTCCCATCTCCCTACTACATCTCTGGAGCTCAGCCACAGTGATTTTGGGGTTCTTCTTTACCTCTTCTCCCACGATTGCTCAGTTTGGCTGGACGGCCAGGTCTATAAAGAGTTCTGGTGGTCCCAAACATCTTCCATTTAAGGATTATGGAGGCCACTATGCTCTTAGGAACCTTGAGTACTGCAGAAATTCTTCTGTAACCTTGGCCATATCTGTGCCTTGCCACAATTCTGTCTGAACTCCTTGGGCAGTTCCTTTGACCTCATGATTCTCATTTGATCTGACATGCACTGTGAGCTGTGAGGTCTTAAGGTACTGTCACACTTAGCAATGCTCCAGCGATCCAATCAGCGATCTGACCTGGCAGGGATCGCTGGAGCGACGCTACATGGTCGCTGGTGAGCTGTCAAACAGGCAGATCTCCACAGCGATCAGAGATCAGCCACCAGCGATCTGTGTAACGACGCTGTGCTTGGTAACCATAGTACACATTGGGTTACTAAGCAAAGCGCTTTGCTTAGTAACCCGATGTGTACCTTGGCTATGTGTGCAGGGAGTCGGCTTCTAGAAGTTGCGGACACTGGTAACCAAGGTAAATCTCGAGTAACCAAGCAAAGCCTTTGCTTGGTTACCCGATGTGTACCTTGGTTACCAGCGTCCGCAGAAGCCGGCTCCCTGCTCCCTGCACATTCAGGTCGTTGCTCTCTCGCTGTCAAACACAGCGATGTGTGCTTCACAGCGGGAAAGCAACGACCAAAAAATGGTCCAGGACATTCAGCAATGACTGGCGACCTCACAGCAAGGGCCAGGTCGTTGCTGGATGTCACACATAGCGACATCGCTAGCAAGATCGCTGTTGCGTCACAAAAACCGTGACTCAGCAGCGATGTCGCTAGCCATGTCGCTTAGGCTAGGTTCACATTTCCGTTAAAATGTCAGTCACAATCCGCGGCTATGGTAAACAACGCAATCCGTTTAGCGGATTTCGTTGTGTCCCATAGACTTGTATTAGTGGCGGATTGCGACTGATGACCTTGCGTTGCATCCGCTGCGTCGCGGTCAGTCGTTTTTGGACTGACCACCGAGCGGGAGCAACGCAGAATGTAACGTTTTTCGGCCCGTCAAAATTAACGCACCACGCAGGAATCCGTCGCCATCTGTCAAGCTTGTAATGTATGTCTATGGTGCTGGATTCCGTCGTAATCCGTGTTACGATGGAATCAAGCGCTGGATTCCGTCATGCTCTCCTCAGCATGCCCAGCATGTTTGGCACAGCCACTGGGCTGTCCCAAACACAAACGGTCCATGACTGATCCGTCAAAAAACGGACGCACAGCGGATGTAACGGACGCGACGGATCAGTTTTTTCAAAGAATTCCTGTGAACGGAATCCTGTGAAAGCACATCCGTTGCGTCAGTTTACATCTAAAAAACGACTGATCCGTTGCTGACAGACCTGATGGATTTAAAACAACGAAAATGTGAACCTAGCCTTAGGCTAGGTTCACACTTCCGTTAAATTGTATCAGTCACAATCCGCTGCTCTAATAAACAACGGAATCCGTTTGGCGGATTCCGTTGTTCCCATAGACTTGTATGAGCGGCGGATTGTGACTGATGATGCTGTGTTGCACCCTCCGCCCGACTGATGAGTCGTGGAACGACTGACCGCCGGGCGTGAGGAACGCAGCATGTAACATTTTTTGAGCAGGGCGGTCCGTATGATTTCGCTGCGCATGCGCTCTCTGGCTCCCTGCACACGTAACCAGGATACACATCGGGTTACTAAGCAATGTGCTTTGGTTAGTTACCCGATATTTACACTGGTTACGTGTGCAGGGAGCCAGCGCTGAGCGGTGTACGCTGGTATCCAAGATGAATATCGGGTAACCAAGCAAAAAGTGCTTTGCTTATACTCGATATTTACTCTGGCTGTGCAGGGAGCCCGACACTTCCCCGCTCGGCTCCACCCCCTCCCGCACTCAGCATGTACTCTCTCACACACACTCTCACACACACTCTCACCTGTCCTGCAGTCCCCGCGGCACTGACGTCCTCAGTGCCACGGCCCCGCTCGGCTCCGCCCACCCCGAACTCCGCCCCTTCGTGCTCTGCCCCCCGCACACAACGGAGTCCGACAAACAATTCTGTTCTTTGTCATCCGTTGTACAGCGCATCAGTCACATGCGTCAAGCGACGCATGTGACTGATACAAAACAACGGAAATGTGAACCTAGCCTTAAATGAGTGTCTGAGCAAAGGGTCTGAATACTTCTGACCATGTGATATTTCAGTTTTTCTTGTTTAGTAAATTTGCAAAAATTTCTAATTTGTTTTTTTTCCTGTCAGGATGGGGTGCAGAGTGTACATTAATGAGAAAAAAAAAATGAACTTTTTTGGATTTTTCAAAATGGCTGCAATGAAACAGAGTGAAAAATGTAAAGGGGTCTGAATATTTTCCGTACTCACTGTAGGTCTTTTTTCAACCTACGGTATGTCACTAAGAAGCTGAGCTGCAGTAGTATGTGGCATAGATGATTCCTGAGCTTGTTAGTAAAGCAAAATGACGTTGACCGACCTGACGTGTATCCATTCTCGACCCCCCCCCCCCCCCCCGCCCCACCTAAAAAGGACGGACTTTAGCTCATCCAATTGCATTTGTTTATTTTTTTGCATTTGACACTTCTCATTTCTGACAATGTTTTTTTTCTCCCTGTCCTCTTTTACAGGTAAAACAAAGCTTCAAGTTCCACCATGTCTTCTCAGTGATAACGCTTCTTAAGCTGAATACATTGTGATTTCCAGTAATAGAGACAGTATTTCTGAAGGCTGTCTACATTAATGAAAAGAGCAATGTAGTCAGCTTAACTGAATCTTCCGTGTGGCCAAGTGAGATATGCTATATCCACTGTACTGGACATTCTCCTTTAAGGACTAAGAATAGCAATTTACTGATTTGTGTAGTTTTTAGTTGTACTGATTTAGCATTGAATATGGATCAATGTGAGTATGTAGCCCCTCTCCCTGAGGAACCTGGAAGCAAAGAAATGGAATTCATACCTGCTTGTCCCCCACCACTGCCGCCAAATGAAGAGCCTCCACCACCTCCCCTGCAAACGTCCAGTGACGCAGAGGTAATGGACGTTGGCTCTGGTGGTGATGGACAGTCACAAACCCCAGCTGGGGACATGCAGCTAAACTACGGAGCACAGCTACTCACAAAAGGGTCGTCATCTTACAAGAGTCATCCGGCAGTGATAGATCAGTTCCAAAGTGACCAAAGTCCCAGAACCGCTCGCCACGCACCAGCCGTTAGGAAATTTACTCCTGATCTTAAATTGCTTAAAGATGTTAAAATCAGTGTAAGTTTTACAGAGAGTTGTAAGAGCAAGGATAGGAAGGTTCTGTACACTGGAGCAGAGGCGGAGGAGCAGAAAGCTATAGATAGCAATAACACTGTCAATGGAGAGTTGCATGTTTGTCCTTATGCTGGTAGTAGCAATGATAAAATTGTCAATAATCATGAAATTGCAAATAAAAGAAACGAGGAGGCCGAACCTGATCAGGAAAAGAAAGTGGAATACGCCGTTCTCGATGATTTGGAGGATTTTTCTGAGAATCTAATGGATGTAGATGAGGACGCAGCAGAGTATGCAGAGTTTCTAACGGAGTCCATGCTTCAGAGAGATAAGATCGATGACGAATCCCTGATATATAATTATGAGGTATGTCTGCCGGTGCTAACCCTACACCCATAACCTACTAATTCTAAGCATTTCATTTTTTCTTTGTCTTTATTATAAGCACTGCTTTGTCACATGCTTTCTAACCATGCCTCGGTCGGATCTGTTTACCACGTATCGCTGACCACATATGAGTGTTGTGTCGTCACAGTGTTTTGTAGACATTCTTTGCCATCCTCTCTAGCTGCAGATTGGAGGTACATGTCTGTGCTCAGTGTAAAAGGGGATTTTTTTGCCTCTCCCACCTTTGGAAGAGGGGACGTACCTGATAGTTTGTTTTGCAGGATGATTTTGATAACGATGTGGATGCTCTGCTGGAGGAGGGCCTACATACCTCAAAGAAGAGAAGGCTAGAAGAAAAGTATGAAGAAGAAAGTGACCACCATTCAGATGGCGAGACCAGTGTTCAACCAATGATAACCAAAATAAAAACGGTTTTGAAAAGTAAGGAAAGCTTGTTGTATGTATACTGTGCACAGTGCTGCCCACTTATAGGTCATTTTATGCATCTCTAACCGGTGCCACAATAAATGTAGCAATCATTAGATGGAGCGAAAGAAGAATTCCTTGGGCATGTTATTCAGTGCATGCTTTCTTGTGCGCAGTGAGGCTGACTTTAAACAACCACAACAGATCTATCAGTCTAATTGTAGGTTTAAGCACTCAAAATAGAAGTACAGTATGGATCCATGATGTTCGTTTGGGCCATTGGATTCAAGTTGGTTCTATCTAATAATATACAGTGCCTTGAAAAAGTGTTCAAGTGGGTTTTTTTTATGCTACAGCCTCTTTTTGTTGCTATTTTATATTTAGTGTAGGGACCTACAAGCATGAGGTCCCGTGACGAGGTTTGTAGGCTTACGTTTTATGGCTATAAATACCAACAAAAACCTCATATTTTTTTCTACAGGATACAGACAGGCCCCTTTCTGTTGGGCCCTGCATTGTAGAGTGTCTGTCTGTGCATGATACACAGGTGGGGTACGGCTTGGCAGCCCGCCTGATCTAATAGTATGGGCGTCACCTAATAGGCTGCGAGTTTGTGACTGTGTTATTTGCATGTTTGAACAGCGCTCTATGCAAGCCATGTGTGCAGTTAGTGTGCAGTTTTATCATCTAGCAACCGACCCCCTCGATTCCATGTAGGTGTGTGTGTGGGTGTGTGGGATTTGCTCCTCCTGCACCTGTGATGCTTCCACTTTAGTGGGGGTATAGCTGTATCCTGGTAGAGTACTAATTTTTGGCCTGGGCGATGTACACACTGCAGCCCATCTTACTGTAAGTAATACTTAATTTTTAGAGGATATTTTCCTCTTTTTGTTGCTATTTTTATGCTACAGCTACAAACCTAAATGTATTTATTGGGATTTTTATGCAATATACACTTACTGTTCTGCATTTAGCTCCAAAAGTTCTAGTTTGTTGTCTTCTGACTGAAGCACTTTCTTCCACGTGCTATTTGTGTCCCTTCCCAGGTGCTCTGGTCAGATGAGAGCAAAGCAGAACTTTTTGGGCTAAAGGCAAAACGCTTTGTGTGGTGGAAACAAAACACTGCACATCACCTTGAAAACACCATCCACACCATCAAACATGGTGGAGGCAGCATCATGCTGTGATGGTGCTTTTCTTCAGCAGGGTCATGGAAGCTGGTCAGAGGTGATGGGAAAATGGAATGAGCTAAATACAGGACATCTTGGAGGAAAAACCTGTTGGAGGATACAAAAGATTGAGACTGGGGCATATGTTCACCTTCTAGCAGGACATCAACCCTAAACCTACTGCTAAAAAGATACAATAGATGGTTTAGATAAAAGCATATTAGTGTGTGAATGGCGCAGTAAAAATCCAGGTCTAAAATACCATTGAGACTGACAAGACTTGAAAATCGCCTCCATCCAATCTAGAATCAAGTATTGATTCTGGGGCTGAATACAAATGCACATTACAATTCTCAGATTTATACTTTTAAAATATTTAGAAATCCATGTATCATTTCCTTTACACTTCACAAATATTTGCAATTTAGTGTTGGTATATCAGATTCTAACTTAATTGTATTCTAATGAGATTCTATTAGTGATGTGGAAAAGTTCACAGGGTATGAATACTTCTGCAAGGCACTGTATAGATATCTGCACATGCAGCTTTTTCTTCGTGGCATCCAAGCTTTGCTCTCTCTTTAGCTCAGTACAGAGAGGTAGAATGAGGAAATTTGCTTATTGCAGCCTTTGTGGCACCAGTTTCTGTTGGATTTTAACAGTAAGATCGATGCGGATGATTTATTTAGCCGTGAGAAATTATATCTATAGTCGTAGTTTTACAGGAAATTATAGTTTGAGGTTGAATGTAGACATAAATCCATAGTCTTCAACCTATAACCTAACATTCATCCAGAGAAAGGAAAAAACCATGAGGTGGGTGCCAATTGGTACAACAAATTCTGTAGTTTGATTTTTTTTTTTTTTTTATTTATTTATTTTTTTATGTGGGCGAACTGTCAAAATAATGCAATTATGTGCAGTGCTGGAACAGTAAAGATTGTTTCTTTTAATCTTCATTATAAAGGTCGAGGCCGCCCTCCTACTGAGCCCTTACCTGATGGATGGATCATGACATTCCATAACTCCGGCATTCCTGTCTACTTGCACAGAGAAACAAGAGTAGTCACGTGGTCCCGGCCTTACTTTCTGGGAACTGGAAGCATAAGAGTATGTAGACAGAAATAATGATTGGTTACGTGTTTCTTGCAGTATATGGCGTAATAATTTTACCGTTCTTAAATTTATTTTTTTTTTCTTTTCTACTTACAATTTTGTGATTGTTTAATTTAGTTTGCCCTCTTTTCACCTGCTGCTTAAATTTAATTTTAACTTTTTAATTATTTATTTTACTTTCCAATAATAAAACAAAATCATGAAGGAAGAGTGATGGGGTGGGTTGGTTGGCAGGCATGGATAAAGAAAATGGGGCAAAGGACTGGGAAAATTAGGCAATCAATTACTTGCATGCAAGCCCGTTAACATCAGTAATCAACATGGTAATATTACAAGTGCATCTCAATAAAGTAGAGTATCATCAAAAAGTTAATTTTATTTCAGTAATTCAATATGAAAAGTGAAACACAAATAGATCACCGTGTGTAATGACTCTATTTCATGTTCTTTTTCTGTTAATGTTGATGGTTATGGCTTACAGCCAATGAAAACACAAGCTATTATCTCAGAAAATTAGAATAAATACCACAAAACACCTGCAAAGGCTTCCTAAGCGTTTAAAATGGTCCCTTAGTCTTGGTTCAGTAGGTTACACAATCATGGGGAAGATTGCTGACTTGACAGATGTTCAGAAGGCAGTGATTGACACACTACACAAAAAGTGTAAGCCACAAAAAGTCATTGCTAAAGAAGCTGGCTGTTTAGAGTGCTGAATCCAAGCATATTAATGGAAAATTGAGTGGAGGGAAAAAGTGTGGTAGAAAAAGGTGCACAAGCAAGCAGGATAACCGCAGCCTTGTTAGGATTGACAAGGCCATCCAAAAATTTGGGGTAGATTCACAAGGAGTGGACTGCTGCTGGAGTCAGTGCTTCAAGAGCCACCACTCAGACGTATCCAGGACATGGGCTACAGCGGCAAGCCACTCATGACCAATAGGCAGTGCCAGCAGCATCTTACCTGGACCAAGGAGAAAAAGAACTGAACAGTTGCTCAATGGTGCAAGATGTTGTTTTCAGATGAAAGTAAATTTTTCATTTCATTTGGGAATCGCGGTCCCAGAGTCTGGCGGAACAGTAGAGAGGCCACAATCCAAGCTGCTTGAGGTCTAGTGTGAAGTTTCCACAATCGGTGATGGTTTGAGGAGCCATGTCATCGGCTGGTGTAGGTCCACTGTGTTTTATCAAGACCAAAGTCAGCGCAGCTATCTTCCAGGAAATTTTAGAGCACTTCATGCTTACCTCTGTCAACGAGCTTTTTGCAGATGGGAATTTCATTTTCCAGCAGAACTTGGCACTTGTCCACACTGCCAAAAGTACCAATACCTGGTTTAATAACCACAGTATCACTGAGCTTGATTGGCCAGCAAACTCACCTGACCTAGAATCTATGGGGTATTGTCAAGAGGAAGATGAGAGACACCAGACCCAACAATGCAGACGAGCTGAAGGCTGCTATCAAAGCAACCTGGGCTTCCGTAACACCTCAAAAGTGCCACAGGCTGATCGCCTCCATGCCATACCGCATTGATGCAGTAATTCATGCAAAAGGAGCCCCGACCAAGTATTGAGTGCATTTACCGTACAGACTTTTCAGTAGGCGCCACCATTTGAGTTTAAAATCATTTTTTTCCCTGCCGCCCATGACAGCACCACATGAGAGAGATAGGTTCCGCCCACATCAGGACAGGAAACCCACTGATAAAAAGGCGGTACCTCTCCTCCACATCAGTTTGGTTTCCTGTCCTGGTATGGACAACCCATTGATGTCCCAGGTCCGGCCCGGTGTGGAAGCCTGGTACTTACCTGAAGCCGGTGCTCGGGCCTGGATGCACCCCCCCTCGGTCTCGGACCTCTGCGGCGGTGAGGCGCGGGCCTGGAGCGGGAGCTCGGCCCGGCGTCGCTCCGGGGATGTGCGCACTCACGGCGGCCGCTGGAAGGCTTGTCCCTGCTGTGCTGCACGCCGGGGTGAAGCTGGACGCTCCGACCGGAAGTGACGCGATTCCAGGATGCCGTGCGCCCTGCGACCAGGAAGTGACTGGTGTGCGCATGCGCACTCGGATCCAAGATGGCGGCGCCCATCTAAAGAGATATATCTGGCCGGCGCTTGGAACTGGTGAGTTTTTTCTCCTCCATTATGGCAGGAGATTCCCCCCGCAGCAAGGAGCAGCGCAAGGAGTCGCCCCAGCGTGGCTCGGACCGCGGCTCTGCGGATCGTTCCCGGAAGGCTGTGTCGAGCCCGGGCAGCGTTCGGTCGGTGGGTCCCAGGAGATCCAAGGGGAATCCGCCTCCTGATCCGGTATTGCCTGGAGTCGTGGGGGTGAGTGGACTTCGTGGTCTTCGTGTTTCTAAGTCCCCGTTTCCGTGTCCCCTCTCTTGTTAGGTACCGAAAAAGAGTGCCTCCAAGCAGCGTCACAAGGAATGTGCCATATGCCAATCCTCCCTGTCTTCGGATTACACCAAGGCCCTATGTGCAGACTGTATCCAACAGACCCTGCTCAAAGAGGGGCCGGGGTTCTCCTCTGAATTGCGCTCCATTATCAGGGCGGAAGTACAGGAGTCCCTTAAATCCCTTAAGGGGGGCAGGAGGCGCAAGAAGTCCCGTCATCATAAGCAGTCTACTCCCGATACCTCGGCGGGTTCGGCCCGGGGCTCTCGGTCGTCGGGATCCTCGGGATCTTCCCCCTCCGATTCTGGCTCCTCTTCCTCTTCCGATGAGGGTGGTCGTCCTTGTTTCCCTACAGCAGACGTGGGACCTTTGGTGAAGGCTGTACGTTCGACCATGGGCATAGTGGACTCCAGGGGGCCCGAATCTACCCAGGATGTCATGTTTGGGGGCTTGGATTCCAGGAAGCGTAAGGGGTTTCCCATTCCCCAAAAGGTTCAAGGTCTCATTACTGACCAGTGGAAAAAGATGGACAAAAGGTTGAATCTTAGCTCTTCCCTAAAACGGAAGTACCCTGTGGATGAGGAGGCGTCTACCTCTTGGGATAGGACCCCAAAAATTGATGTCGCTATTGCCAAGGCGTCTCGTTCCACTACCTTGCCGTTTGAGGACTTGGGGTCCCTTAAGGATCAGCTGGATAGGAAGGCTGATGGTTTTCTGAGAGGTACATGGGAGTCTGCGGCAGGTGGCTTGCGCCCGGCCGTGACCGGCGCCTGTGTTGCCCGGTCTTTGATGGTGTGGCTTCAGCAGTTGGAATACCAGTTGCGCAATGACGCTCCTAGGAAGGATATCTCGTCCTTGCCCTTAATACAGGGTGCTGCTGCCTTTCTGGCTGATGCCTCGGTTGATTCTTTAAGACTGTTCGCCAGGTCGGCGGCGCTGTCCAATTCAGCGCGTCGGGCCCTCTGGCTGAAGACTTGGAAGGGTGATGTCCAATCCAAGGGACGGCTTTGCAGCATGCCTTGTGAGGGTGCCTATCTTTTTGGCTCTAGCCTGGACGACCTCCTCACTAAAGCATCCAATAGGAAACAGGGGTTTCCAGTTTTTCCGGTGGCGTCCTCTCGCAGCCGGCCCTTTCGGAGACGTCAGTTTTTTGCAAAGAAGTCTCAAAAACCGCATGATCAGTGGAAGGACCGTAGAAAGAACAACTCGGGTTTTCTCTTCGGCAAGCACTCCGATAATAAGCCCAAGTCCTCTCAATGACGCCTATCATCAGGTAGGGGGTCGGTTGTCCCTCTTCCTCCATGCATGGCGGGCAATCTCCTCCAACAGGTGGCTCCTTCAGATTGTGGAGGAGGGGTTGAAATTGGACTTCCGTTCGCCCCCTCGGGGGTCTCTCATACTAACGTCCTTGCGGTCCCCAGAGCGGCAGATGGCCTTGGAAGTAGAAGTGCTCACTCTCCTCTCAAGGAACGTCGTTCAGGAGGTCCCCATAGGTCAAGAAGGGGAGGGGTTTTACTCCACTCTGTTTCTGGTTCGGAAGCCGGACTCCACCTTCCGCACCATCTTCAACCTGAGAAGCTTAAATTTGCATCTGGAACAGCGAGCCTTCAAAATGGAGACCATGAAGTCGACTGTCAGACTGTTGTATCCAGGGTGTTTCATGGCGGTCCTCGACTTGAAGGACGCCTATTATCACATCCCTATTTTTCCGGCTCACCGGCGGTTCCTCAGATTCGCACTGCACGTCTCCGGGAGGCTGAGACACTTCCAATTCGCAGCGCTGCCATTCGGGCTTTCCATGGCCCCACGGATCTTCACCAAAGTCCTCGCGGAGGTCATGGCTCATGTCAGGGAACAGGACATATTGATCGTTCCGTATCTGGACGACCTCCTGATAGTGGGTCAGTCGGAGTCTCTCTGTGCGACTCACGTGACCAAGGTCATCACCATCCTGGAAGGACTGGGGTGGGTGGTGAATCGACAGAAGTCCAGACTCCAGCCTCTCCAGTGTCAAGTCTTCCTGGGTCTCGTCTTGGACTCCACCAGCCAGTTGTGCCACCTGCCAGAGGACAAGGTCGCCAGGATCTTGTCCTTTCTCTCTTCCGTGAAAAGTTGCCCTCGCATGTCCTTGCGACAAGCTATGTCGCTGGTCGGGGCTCTTACCTCTTGCATCCCAGGAGTGTGGTGGGCCCAACTGCGTTCCAGAATCCTCCAGATGGAGGTCCTTCGGTTTCAGAGACTGTTAGGGGGCTGTTTGGAGAAGCTTTTGACCCTGTCTGCGGCCACTTTGCACTCCCTGGGTTGGTGGCAGGACCCCTCTCACCTCCGGATGGGGGTTCCTTGGCTTTCCCCGGTCACGGACACAATAGTCACGGATGCCAGCCATTGGGGGTGGGGTGCCCATCTACGCCACCTGGTGCTTCAGGGTCCCTGGGACGCTCAGTTGGTCAGACAGTCCTCCAACTTCAGGGAGCTCATGGCGGTTCTCAAGGCGCTAGAGGGGTTCCTCCCCTTCTTGGAAGGTCGCCATGTTCGGATCCTTTCGGACAACAGGGTGACGGTAGCGTACATCAACCATCAGGGCGGCACCAGATCCCCTTCTCTTCTGGCTCTGACTTTGCACATCTTCCAGCTGGCCGAACAACATCTCTCCTCCTTGACAGCTCTTCATATCAAGGGGACGGACAACGAGGAGGCAGACTTCCTCAGCCGGCACTGTCTCCGTCAGGGGGAGTGGTCCTTGGACCCGGAGGTCTTTCACAAGATCACGCTTCTATGGGGTGTCCCTGTTCTGGACCTGTTCGCTACCCGGGCAAATCGGAAAGTGGACAGGTTCTGCTCTCTCAACCCCCGAGACGATCCTGTTGCCCTCGATGCCTTCCAGATGTCTTGGTCTCAGGGCCTCCTGTACGCATTTCCTCCCCTGATCCTGTTGCCTTCGGTTCTCCGGAAAATCCGGACCGACAGGGCAGAGATTATTCTCATCGCCCCCTTCTGGCCAAAACGGGCGTGGTTTTACTGGCTGCGGACACTATCTCTGGGGGATCCTTGGGTTCTCCCGGACGCCCCTCATCTCCTGTCCCAGGGCCCAGTCCGTCACCCCCCCCGACCCGGCTCTCCATTTGACGGCTTGGCGTTTGAGCGGCGGCTGCTAGCTCGACGTGGGTTTTCCTCTTGCTTAATCGATACTCTTCTTCGCAGTAGGAAAGCGGTCACCACAGCCATTTACGGTAGGGTCTGGAAGCGCTTTCTCCTTCAGTCGGGGGCTCGGGCGGAGGGCCCCCCTCCTATCCCGGCTATTCTGGAATTCCTCCAGAAGGGGTTGGAATTGGGGCTCTCCACCAGTACGCTCAAGGTGCAGGTATCAGCCTTAGGGGCTCTGTTTCATTGTAGTCTGGCGCAGAATGAATGGGTTTGCCGGTTCATTAAATCTAAGTCCAAGTCTGTACCTGTTCGGGCTCCCAGGGTTCCCCCTTGGGACCTTAATTTAGTGTTGGATGCCCTCACGGGGCCTCCGTTTGAGCCCTTGGGGGAAGTCCCTCTCAAACTGCTGTCCCTTAAGGTTTTCCTCCTCGTCGCGCTCACCTCGGCCAGGCGGGTGGGGGATCTCCAAGCCTTGTCTGTGGTTCACCCTTATACCCAGATTCTGGATGATAGGGTAGTGTTGCGGACTGATCCTTTCTACTTGCCCAAGGTTTCTACCCCTTTTCATAGGTCCCAAGAGATCGTGCTCCCTTCCCTCTGTGACCCCCCTCGGGACGAGGCGGAGGCTCGGTTACACACGTTGGATGTCCGGAGGGCCTTAGTCACGTACCTAGATAGGACTAGGGAATGGAGGAAGTCTCAGGTCCTGTTTGTCACTTTTCAGGGGCAGTCCAAGGGGCGTGGGGCTTCTAAAGCTACCTTGGCCAGATGGGTCAGGGATGCCATCGGTTTGGCGTACTCGGCTAAAGACGCCACTCCTCCTCCGGGCATCAGGGCACACTCCACTAGAGCAGTGTCTACGTCTTGGGCGGAGAGGGCGGATGCCTCTCTTGACCAGATCTGTCGGGCGGCTACTTGGTCGTCTCCTGGGACTTTCTTTCGGCACTATAGGCTGGACTTGTCCTCCACAACTGACCTTTCCTTTGGGAGACGGGTCTTACAAGCGGTGGTCCCTCCCTAAGGTGGTTGGTCTATATAAATCTCTCATGTGGTGCTGTCATGGGCGGCAGGGAAAAATCTTAATTACTCACCGGTAATGGGATTTTCAATAGCCCATGACAGCACCCTTAGTTCCCCCCCTATTCACTGGTTGTGGGCACCCTTCGGGGAGTGTTAGAGTTATTGGTGGTTTCCTTGGGTGGTGGTATGATTAATCTGTTTATTGTGTTTTGTTGGTCCTCTCTGGCTCTGAAAACCTACTGATGTGGAGGAGAGGTACCGCCTTTTTATCAGTGGGTTTCCTGTCCTGATGTGGGCGGAACCTATCTCTCTCATGTGGTGCTGTCATGGGCTATTGAAAATCCCATTACCGGTGAGTAATTAAGATTTTCAGTTTGGGTCACCCAGCCAATTTTGTCTTTTTTATGAAAAATCATACTTTTATTTATCAAATGAGTTGCATAATGAATAGAAAATATAGTCTAGACATTGACTAGGTTAGAAATAATGAGTTTTACTTGAAATAATAATTTCTTTGTCGCTCCATTGGGAGACCCAGACAATTGGGTGTATAGCTCATGCCTCCGGAGGCCACACAAAGTATTACACTAAAAGTGTAAAGCCCCTCCCCTTCTGCCTATACACCCCCCGTGCATCACGGGTTCCTCAGTTTTCAAGCTTTGTGCGAAGGAGGTCAGACATCCACGCATAGCTCCACTGTTTAGTCAGCAGTAGCTGCTGACTATGTCGGATGGAAGAAAAGAGGGCCCATACTAGGGCCCCCAGCATGCTCCCTTCTCACCCCACTCTTGGCGGTGTTTGTTAAGGTTGAGGTATCCATTGCGGGTACGGAGGCTGGAGCCCACATGCTGCTTTTCTTCCCCATCCCCCTTAGGGCTCTGGGTGAAGTGGGATCCTACCGGTCTCCAGGCACAGGAGACCGTGCTCCATCCACTGCCACTGGGGTATCTGCTGGATATGGAGCTGAGTATCGTCAGGGACATGTCCCTGCTACGTCAAGGTACTCTGTGTCCCCGTACAGACCGCGCGCAGACACACCGCAGCATTGCTGGGTGTGTTAGTGCGCTGGGGACAACAGCGCTGCGCGCTTGTGCCACTACTCACTACAGCTTTGCTGAGTTAGTTAATGTATTGGGGACTGCCGCGCCGGCCGCTGCTGTCAGTTTTACACTGCGGCGCGGCTGGGATTTGTAGTGCGCCGGGGACTTCCGCGCTGGCCGTGCCTCTGGACGGCCGCGCTTGTTACTCGAGTCCCCGGCTTTTACGGCCTAGTCTCGTGGCTTTCCCGCCCCCAGGCCTGCCAGTCAGGGGAGGGGCGGGACGCTGTGCCGGACGTCAGCGCCGAGGGCTGGAGTCTGCTTGCATACTCCAACCCACTCACTGAACACAGTGGGACGCCAGTTTCCCGCACTTTGTCTGAGGCACGCCCACGGTACGCCCCTCTTCACAGGACGCCGGCAGCCATTCCTGTGTGCAGTCGGAGCTGGAGAGGGGAGACAAGCTCTGGGGGAACCAGACACGGGATTCTGGCGACCACACACCCGCTTTTCAGCGGGCGGTAAGCAGCACCTGAAGTGCTGACCCCACTAGCGCCGAAGTGTTCATTTGTACTTTTATGCTTGTATTCTATACATTGCACTTTACGGTCGCTATTCTTGGCTATATACCCTCCTAGATTGCTCAGAGGACAGCATGTCGTCCGCAAAAAGCAAGGGTGCCAAGGCACAGGCTTTCTATGCTGCTTGTACTGCTTGTGAGGCTGTTCTACCGGCAGGTTCCACTGATCCCCATTGTGTGCAATGTTCGGCCCCTGTGGCACTTGCTCAGCCGGGGTCTCTACTAGAGGTGACCCAGGGAGAACCACCTGTGAACACTGTCCAGGTGACGGGGACGGAGTTTGCAGTTTTTTGCTGATAGATTGTCTGTGACTATGACTAAAATTCTAGAAACTTTGCAGTCCAGACCGGTACCTCAGACCATGGGCACTGTTGAATCATTGCCCCCTGGTCCCCCTCAGTTGGATCAACTCCGGGCACCGGGGATGTCCCATGCATCCCAGGGTGAAGGCTCTGACACGGATGACAGTCCCAGACGGCCTAAGCGAGCTCGCTGGGAACGGCCCTCGACATCATCACACTGGTCAGGGTCCCAGCAGGAGGACTCTCTGTATGATGAAGCGGAGGTAGCTGATCAGGATTCTGATCCTGAGACCGCTCTCAATCTGGATACACCTGAGGGTGACGCCAATGATCTTATAGCGTCCATCAATCGAATGTTGGATATTTCTCCCTCAGCTTCTCCAGTGGAGGAGTCAGCTTCACAGCAGGAGAAATTCCATTTCAGGTATCCCAAGCGTAAATTGAGTACTTTTCTGGACCACTCTGACTTCAGGGAGGCAGTCCAGAAACACCACGCTTATCCAGATAAGCGTTTCTCCAAACGCCTTAAGGATACACGTTATCTCTTCCCTCCTGACGTGGTCAAGGGCTGGACCCAGTGTCCCAAGGTGGATCCTCCAATCTCCAGGCTTGCGGCTAGATCCGTAGTTGCAGTGGAAGATGGGGCTTCACTTAAAGATTCCACTGACAGACAGATGGAGCTCTGGTTGAAATCCATCTATGAAGCTATCGGCGCGTCGTTTGCTCCAGCATTCGCAGCCGTGTGGGCACTCCAAGCTATTTCAGCTGGTCTGGCGCAGATTGACACTGTCACACGTACATCTGTTCCGCAAGTGGCATCCTTAACCTCTCAAATGTCGGCATTTGCGTCTTACGCTATTAATGCTGTCCTGGACTCTACGAGCCGTACGGCAGTGGCGTCCGCCAACTCCGTGGTTTTACGCAGAGCCTTGTGGTTAAGGGAATGGAAGGCAGATTCTGCTTCCAAAAAGTGTTTAACCAGTTTGCCTTTTTCTGGTGACCGACTGTTTGGTGAGCGATTGGATGAAATCATTAAACAATCCAAGGGTAAGGATTCATCCTTACCTCAGCCCAGACCAAACAAACCCCAACAGAGGAGGGGACAGTCGAGGTTTCGGTCCTTTCGAGGCTCGGGCAGGTCCCAATTCTCCTCGTCCAAAAGGTCTCAAAAGGATCAGAGGAGCTCAGATTCTTGGCGGGCTCAGTCACGCCCAAAAAAGACAGCCGGAGGAACCGCTACCAAGGCGGCTTCCTCATGACTTTCGGCCCCCTCTCTCCGCATCCTCGGTCGGTGGCAGGCTCTCCCGCTTTGGCGACATTTGGCTGCCACAGGTCCAAGACCGTTGGGTGAGAGACATTCTGTCTCACGGGTACAGGATAGAGTTCAGTTCTCGTCCTCCGACTCGCTTCTTCAGAACTTCTCCGCCTCCCGACCGAGCCGATGCTCTTCTGCAGGCGTTGTGCACTCTAAAGGCAGAAGGAGTGGTGATCCCTGTTCCTCTTCAGCAGCAAGGTCACGGTTTTTACTCCAATTTGTTTGGGGTGCTAAAAAAGGACGGGTCTTTCCGTCCCGTTCTGGACCTAAAACTGCTCAACAAGCACGTGCAAACCAGGCTGTTCCGGATGGAATCCCTCCGCTCCGTCATCGCCGCAATGTCTCAAGGAGATTTCCTAGCATCAATAGACATCAACGATGCTTATCTCCACGTGCCGATTGCTCCAGAGCATCAGCGTTTTCTACGCTTCGTTATAGGAGACGAACACCTTCAGTTCGTAGCTCTGCCTTTCGGTCTGGCGACAGCCCCAAGGGTCTTCACCAAGGTCATGGCAGCAGTAGTAGCAGTCCTGCACTCTCAGGGACACTCTGTGATCCCTTACTTAGACGATCTGCTGGTCAAGGCGCCCTCTAAAGAGGCATGCCAACACAGCCTGAACGTTGCGCTGGAGACTCTCCAGAGTTTCGGGTGGATCATCAACTTTTCAAAGTCAAATCTGACCCCGGCCCAATCGCTGACATATCTTGGCATGGAGTTTCATACTCTCTCAGCGATAGTGAAGCTTCCGCTGGACAAACAACGTTCACTACAGATAGGGGTGCAATCTCTCATTCAAGGCCAGTTGCACCCCTTGAGGCGCCTCATGCACTTCCTAGGGAAGATGGTAGCAGCAATGGAGGCAGTCCCTTTCGCGCAGTTTCATCTGCGTCCACTACAATGGGACATTCTCCGCCAATGGGACGGGAGGTCGACGTCCCTCGACAGGAACGTCTCCCTTTCTCAGGCGGCCAAGGATTCTCTTCGGTGGTGGCTGCTGCCCAACTCATTGTCGAAAGGGAAATCCTTTCTACCCCCATCCTGGGCGGTAGTCACGACAGATGCGAGTCTGTCAGGGTGGGGAGCAGTTTTTCTCCACCACAGGGCTCAAGGTACGTGGACTCAGCAAGAGTCCACCCTTCAGATCAATGTTCTGGAAATCAGGGCAGTGTATCTTGCCCTACAGGCCTTCCGGCAGTGGCTGGAAGGCAAGCAGATCCGAATTCAGTCGGACAACTCCACAGCGGTGGCATACATCAACCACCAAGGCGGAACACGCAGTCGACAAGCCTTCCAGGAAGTCCGGCGGATTCTGAGGTGGGTGGAAGACACGGCCTCCACCATATCCGCAGTTCACATCCCGGGCGTAGAAAACTGGGAAGCAGACTTCCTCAGTCGCCAGGGCATGGACGCAGGGGAATGGTCTCTTCACCCGGACGTGTTTCAGGAGATCTGTTGCCGCTGGGGGATGCCGGACGTCGACCTAATGGCGTCCCGGCACAACAACAAGGTCACGGCATTCATGGCACGATCTCACGATCACAGAGCTCTGGCGGCAGACGCCTTAGTTCAAGATTGGTCGCAGTTTCAACTCCCTTATGTGTTCCCACCTCTGGCACTGTTGCCCAGAGTGATACGCAAGATCAGGTCAGACTGCCGCCACGCCATTCTCGTCGCTCCAGACTGGCCGAGGAGGTCGTGGTACCCGGATCTGTGGCATCTCACGGTGGGCCAACCGTGGGCACTGCCAGACCGTCCAGACTTGCTGTCTCAAGGACCGTTTTTCCATCTGAATTCTGCGGCCCTCAACCTGACTGTGTGGCCATTGAGTCCTGGATCCTAGCGTCTTCAGGGTTGTCTCAAGAGGTCATTGCCACTATGAGACAGGCCAGGAAACCAACGTCTGCCAAGATCTACCACAGGACGTGGAAGATATTCCTTTCTTGGTGCTCTGATCAGGGATTTTCTCCCTGGCCATTTGCATTGCCCACGTTTCTTTCCTTTCTTCAATCAGGATTGGAAAAAGGTTTGTCGCTCGGCTCCCTTAAGGGACAAGTCTCAGCGCTCTCTGTGTTCTTTCAGAAGCGTCTTGCCAGGCTTTCTCAGGTACGCACGTTCCTGCAAGGGGTTTGTCACATTGTTCCTCCTTACAGGCGGCCGTTAGAAGCCTGGGATCTGAACAGGGTTCTGCTGGCCCTTCAGAAGGCACCCTTTGAACCTTTGAAAGATATTTCTCTTTCTCGCCTTTCGCAGAAAGTGGTCTTCCTAGTAGCAGTCACCTCACCTCGGAGAGTGTCTGAGCTAGCAGCGCTGTCATACAAAGCCCCTTTCCTGGTGTTTCACCAGGACAAGGTGGTGCTGCGCCCGGTTCCGAAATTCCTTCCTAAGGTGGTATCCACCTTTCATCTCAATCAGGATATCTCCTTGCCTTCTTTTTGTCCTCATCCAGTTCATCAATGTGAAAGGGATTTGCATTTGTTAGATCTGGTGAGAGCACTCAGAATCTACATTTCCCGTACGGCGCCTCTGCGTTGCTCGGATGCACTCTTTGTCCTTGTCGCTGGTCAGCGTAAGGGGTTACAGGCTTCCAAATCCACCCTGGCTCGGTGGATCAAGGAACCAATTCTTGAAGCCTACCGTTCTTCTGGGCTTCCGGTTCCCTCTGGGCTAAAGGCCCATTCTACCAGAGCCATCGGTGCGTCCTGGGCTTTACGGCACCAGGCGACGGCTCAGCAGGTGTGCCAGGCGGCTACCTGGTCGAGCCTGCACACTTTCACCAAACACTATCAGGTGCATGCCTATGCTTCGGCGGATGCCAGCCTAGGTAGACGAGTCCTTCAGGCGGCGGTTGCCCACCTGTAGGAACGGGCCGTTTTACGGCTCTATTATGAGGTATTATTTTACCCACCCAGGGACTGCTTTTGGACGTCCCAATTGTCTGGGTCTCCCAATGGAGCGACAAAGAAGGGGGGAATTTTGTTTACTTACCGTAAATTCCTTTTCTTCTAGCTCCAATTGGGAGACCCAGCACCCGCCCTGTTGTTTTTTCGTGTACACATGTTGTTCATGTTAAATGGTTTCAGTTCTCCGAGGTTCTTCGGATTGAAGTTACTTTAAACCAATTTATTTGCTTTCCTCCTTCTTGCTTTTGCACTAAAACTGAGGAACCCGTGATGCACGGGGGGTGTATAGGCAGAAGGGGAGGGGCTTTACACTTTTAGTGTAATACTTTGTGTGGCCTCCGGAGGCATGAGCTATACACCCAATTGTCTGGGTCTCCCAATTGGAGCTAGAAGAAAAGGAATTTACGGTAAGTAAACAAAATTCCCTTCTTTCTCCTTCAAACTTTGCTTTCGTCACAGATTACTCCTTTGCAGCAATTCTAGCTTTACAGACCTTTGGCATTGTAGCTGTTAATTTGCTGAGGTAATCTGGAGATATTTCACCCCATGCTTCCAGAAGCCCCTCCCACAAGTTGGATTGGCTTGATGGGCACTTTTTGCGTACCACACAGTGAAGCTGCTCCACAACAGCTCAATAGGGTTGAGATCTGGTGACTGGTATAGCCACTCCATTACAGATAGAATACCAGCTGCCTGCTTCTTCCCTAAATAGTTCATGCATAATTTGGAGGTGTGCTTTGGGTCTTGTTATAGGATAAAATTTGGCTCCAATCAAGTGCTGTCCACAGGGTATGGCATGTTGCAAAATGGAGTTATAGCCTTCATCATTCAAGATTCCTTTTACATTGTAGAAATCTCCCACTTGACCAGCACCAAAGCAACCCCAGACCATCACATTACCTCCACCATGCTTGACAGATGGTGTCAAGCACTCTTCCAGCATCTTTTCAGTTGTTCTGCGTCTCACAAATATTCTTCTGAGTGGTCCTAACACCTCAAACTTCAATTCATCTGTCCATAACACTTTTTTCCAATCTTCCAATGTCTGTGTTCTTTTGCCCATATTAATCTTTTCCTTTTATTAGCCAGTCTAAGATATGGCTTTTTCTTTGCCACTCTGCCCTGAAGGCCAGCATCCCGGAGTCACCTCTTCCCTGTAGACATTGACACTGGCGTTTTGCGGGTACTACTTAATGAAGCTGCCAGTTCAGGACCTGTAAGGCGTCTATGTTAAATATATCTAACAAACTAGATTGATACTTGTGTATAATGGAAACTAAATAATGCCATGTCAACAATACATATAACGATAATAAGAGAGGGTAGAGGAAAATATGCCAATACATTATGTTTGTATAGATCCATGCGAGTATGAAATTCCACTTTTTTTTAACCATTTTCCATAAATCTTTTAAGTTTACTTTTTAGTTGCCAACTGTAAATCCATGTCGCTTATCGTACCACTGCTTGGATATTGTTTGGTAGGATCGTAATCTTCTGAAACTATTTGTCAAATAATATCGGCGTCATTTTTCTGTATATTGTTTCACCTGTCTCTGAAATTTATTATCTTTTTTTATATTTCTTTATCGTTCCTATGGGAGACCCAGACCATGGGTGTATAGCTACTGCCTCCGGAGGACACACAAAGTTACTACACTCAAAACGTGTAGCTCCTCCCTCCCAGTATATACACCCCCTGCTAGCCAGTCCTAGCCAGTTTTCATGCTTTGTGTCAGGAGGATCACACACACACATGCATCCTTTTTTGATTTTCATTTTTTCTACAGATTTGGAAGAAAAGCGGGTCCACTGGACCCCCGGCATGTCCCTTCACACCCCCCTGGCAGCGGTGCTGTTAAGGTTGATTCAGGGCAAGAGCCCTTCATGCCGCGCTCCTTCACCATCCCATGCTGGGGCTCTGGCTTGAAGTGGGAGCCAACACGGTTCTCACTGCTTTGCAGGAGACCGGCCTCCATCCGCAGCCCTTTGACAGGACCCTGCTGGACGGAGCACTGGACCCCCACCCCACCCAGGGACTGGACCCTGCGTCTCAAAGCTAAGTATAGAGACGTTATTCAGAGGGTCCTTCTGCAATGTGGGGCACTTTATTAGGGGGACAGTGTTTGACTTTGATAATGCTGCTTTTACTGTGTTTCCGGCCGGTTCCACTGTTTTTTTCTGTGTACCGCGCCGATGATGCCTGATTTTCGGCCGCATGTTTAACTCTAGGCCCCGGCTTCAGCCGCGGCCTAGTTTCGTCTCGTTCCCCTGCATGTCAGTCATGCAGGGGGACGCTGCAGCGCCGCCCAACCGCCGCTCTGTACAGGGGAGGACACTCCTTGTTGAGGAGATGATTCCCTCCCCTGTACATTTCTTAGCCCTCCGATTCCCGCTCCTGGGTTAACCCCCGCCCTCCCCCCTCACTCTAGCGCCATTTTCTCAGCGTTCTTAGTACGCTGATCGGCGCTGGCTGCTCTGCAGTGCAGAGGGAGTGAATATCTGGCTGGGGGTCCAGGCTTGGAACCTGGGGGGGCACTCACAATAGCGGCCTGACAAGTCACAACCTCTGGTTGTGCACTTTTATATACTATCAGGGCATTGTGAAGGAGTTAATTCTTTATTGTAGAACCTCCTCCTCAGCAGCATGTCTCACTAGGAGCAAAGCTCCAAGGCTGTACACTACATGTTCTGCATGTAGGCTCATATTGCCTGAACCGGCACAGACCCATACTGTAATGGTTCTTAGGTGGTGGTGCCTCAGCCTGGAGTCTCCCCAGGCTGAACCCCTGTCTTGTGTTTTCTAGACATTCTAGACAGAGCCCCCCACCTCTGCAGCAGGTCTCACAGAGCGAGGCTGCAGGCTGTTTTTTATTATCCACTGCTGGTAGTCTCGTACGGCTGTACCGAGCTCATAACCACTGTGGCCCCTCAGCTTGGAGGCTCATGCATGGTCCCTCCAGCTGCTCCGGGTTCGGTGGCTGACCCCTGGGGGAATCTCTTTTTCCAGGGGTCGGCTGTCCCGGCATCCGCTGAGCATGCAACCCCCTTCTCAGGGCGTTTTCTGCTTGCTCAGCAAAGCTCACAGACCCCGTCCTCCTGATAGGGAGACGCAGGGTCCCCTGTCCTCCCCGTCCCGCAGCTCCGATACGAGCTGACTCACTGGACGAGGAGGATGTCTCTATCAGGGGCTCGGACGCTGCTTTACGTACTTTGATCCGTCCGTAGATGACGGGGATGCGAATGATTAGATTGCGTCCATTATACTTGTATTGGACCTCCATCCGCCTGTATCAGGGGAGTATTCCCCGCTGGCAAAAAGGCATCAGTATACCTTTAACAAGACGAGGAGTGTGTTCCTTAACCACTCCAGTTTTCAGCCCGCTGCGTCCAAGCCCGCAGCCTGTCCTGCAGATCCCACAGCGGGGTTCTGCTGCCTGTCTCCCCCTCCCATCAGAGGTGGTCAAGGAGTGTACTCATTCGCCAAGCGTGGCCACTCCGGTGTCCAGACTTTCAGCCCGGATAGTTGTATCAGTGGCTGACGGCACCTCTATAAGGATCCCACGGTACATTAATTTTGTACTGGACCTCAATCCGCCGGAGTTACCTTATCTAGGTGAACACAACGTGTGTTCCTTAACCACTCCAGTTTTCAGGCCCCTGTGACCAGCCCAGGGTCCGCTCTGACAGTCGCTTCCCATGAAGCGTGATTCTGAGGACTGGGTTTCCCCCGTCCACCAATGGTGGTCAAGAGGTGGGCTCATTCACCTCAGGTGGCTCAGCCCGGACCGTTATGTCAGTGGCTGATGGCTCCTCAGAGGAGATGCATTCCCTCACAGGGACTCTATGCCCAAGACGGTTGCCTGAACTTCCAGACTTCAGTCTTTCCATCCTCTGCCAAGTCTGCCATGCTGGACACCGCACAGCGGTGGTTTTGGCTACTTTCCTCGCTATCCGCAGGTGTAGCTTCGGCAATGGAAGGCAGATGCCTCTATAGAGGTTCCTTGCTGGGCTCCCCTTTGGTGGGACCAGTCTCTTCGGAACCAACTAGATGAAATTTAGGAAGCTCTCGGCGACGAGAGTTCTTCCTTGCCACAAACCTAAACCAGGGCAGGAATCAGTTGAGGTTTCGGTGGTTTCCGTTCCTCCTTCTGATCGTCCTCTAGCTCGGCCTTAGTTCATAGAACCAAATGGCTTGAAGCTGCGTCTTCAGAAGACCGCAGGAGATGCTACCACGGAGACAGCTTCCTCCGAGCTATCTGGCCACGCCAACCACCTCCTTGGTCGGTGGCAGGCTCTCTCCACTTGGCGACGTATGGTTCTACTACGTCTCCGTTCAGTGGGGGCGAGTTTATATCTCCCATGGCTACAGGATGGAATTCTGTCCACCCGCCAAACAGATTTTTTCTGTCAACTCCTCCCGGCTCCAAGGCCGCCGCCTTCTCACAGGCCGTGGCATTTCTTGCAGGCCAACGGAGTAATTGTTCCGGTTCCCGACTGGGAACGGTTCTAAGATTTTTGCTTAAATCTATTTCTAGTCCCCGAAGAGGGCGGTGCCTTCCGACCTGGATCTTTAGCTTTTCAAGCATGGTCAGGTGTGGCGTTTTCACATGGAGTCTCGGTCTTGTTCCGTGTGTTTTTCACCGGATCAATCAAGAACCCAAGGAGATTCCCTAGCAGCCATCGGCATCAGGGATGCCTTTCGGCAAGGGTCAATCGCAGTTTCACACCAGCGTTGACTACGTTTTGCCATCGGAGTGGTCCAATTCGTGGCTCTTCCCTTGGGGTTAGCCACGGCCCCTCGAGTATTCTCCTTGGGGCTGCTGTGATTAGGGTCCTGCACCCCTAGGGATTGGCAGTGATCGTTTGCCCTGGACGGTTTTCTTCTCGGGGTTTCATCCAGTGCAGACTCTTAGTAGAGTACTTCGCTTACTCTCGCCACTCTAATCTATTCGGGTGGCTTGTCATTCTGTCCAGGTCCACTCTGACTTCGCACCAGAGGTTTTCAGGGACGCAATTCGAGACTCTGTCGGCACTTGTGAAGCTGCTCTTAGTCGATCAGTAGTCCCTCCGCTGGCGGTCGACGTCGTTCTATCAGACACCAAAGAAGGTGCTGGTCAGACGGTGGCGTCAATGGAAGCGATTCCTTGCCCAGTTTCTCCTGCGTCCTCTGAGACTGGAGGGTTTCCGCTGTACACGCGACCTCCCTCCTTCTCGGAGTGGTGGCTTCGCCACTGACCAGGGGCTCGTTGCAGTGGTGGTTTCGGCCACTCTGTCTCAGGGATGCTCCTTCCTGGCCCCGTCCCGGGTGATCCTCACCAGGGTGCTGGTCTTTCCGCCTTGGGAGCAGTATATCTCCACCGTGGAGCGCAGGGCGCTTGGACTCTGTCCGAATCAGCCCTCTGGTTCAATGTGCTGGAAATCAGAGCTGTATTTCTAGCTCTCTAAGCCTTCACCATCTGTTGGCGGCTAGGCACATTCGAGTCCAGTCGGACAACGTGACAGCGTTTTCCTACATCAACTTCCAGGGCGGGACATTCAGCCGTCTGGCAATCTTGGCGGCTCATCATTCTTCAGTGGACAAGGGACTCCTAGTCCACCATATCCGCAGCCCACATCCTAGATGTGAAAGCTGCGAGGCAGACTATTTCAGCTGTCCAACCGTGGTCCACAATCCTCATGTTTTGCGGTAGGCACACTGGTTCATGTTTGATCCCAGCTTCGTCTCTACCTCTTGCCCAGAGTCCTGCGCAAGATCAGTTAAGGGGGCTGTCGGGTCATTCTCATTCTCAAGACTGACCCAGGCAGGCTTGGTACCCTGACCTGCTCCTTCTGTCCGTTGGGTTGCCATGGCATCTTCCGGACCGTTCAGACCTTTTCTCAAAAGGGTCCGTTTTTTCCGTCAGAATTCTGGATTCTCAGATTGACGGCGTAGCTCTTGAGTCCTGGATCTTGGCGACTTCTGGTATCCTTCCTGAAGTCATCTCCGCTATGACTCGAGCTTCAAAGTGTCCTTTGACCTTTTTAGCTTTGCCGACCCTCCTGTCTCTTTCACAGTCCGGTTTACAGCTAGGACTATCCCTCATTAAGGGACAGGTCTCGGCTCTGTCAGTATGTGCCAGCGGCGTATCGTCCGGCTGGCTCCGGTGCGCTCCTTTCAGGGCGCATCTCACATTATTCCGCCTTTCCTGCGGCCTATGGAGCCCTGGGACCTTAATCCGGTCCTCTCGGTTCCCGGAAACCCCCCTTTGCGCCTCTTAGGGAGGTTTCTTTGTTTCATCTTTCACAGAAAGTAGTCTTCTAGTGGCTATAATTTCCCGCCAGAGAGTTCTGGCTGTACTCTCTCGGAGTCACCCCCTTCTTGGCCTTTTGCATCAAGACAAGGTGGTCTCCGTCCGACTCCGGACTTTTTTCCCTGAGGTGGTTACTGCTTCCACCTTATCCGGGGCAATTTTCCTGCCTTCCTTTTGTCCGGCTCCTGTTCATCGCTTGAGAAAGCGTTGCATATCCTGGATCTGGTGCGGGCACTCCGGATCTATGTGTCTTGCACCGCCGTTATTAGGCAGTGCACCTCTCTCTGGTGCTGACCGCTAGTCAGCGTAGCGGTCTCTCGGCATCTAAGCCGACCCTGGTTCGTTGGCTTAGGTCGGACATTTCCGAGGCCCAACAAGTGTACTCAAGTGCCTTCCCCGCCGGGGATCAGAGCACATTTGATCAGACCTGTCGGTGCCTTTTGGGCTTTCAGGCTCCAGGCTACGGCTCAGTAGGTCTGTCAGACTGCAGCTCGAATTAGTCTGCATACTTTTTTCGAAGCTCTATCCAAGGCATGCTTATGCTTTGGCAGACGCGGGCTTAGGCAGACGCATCTTTCAGGCGTCTGTCGCCCATTTGTGAAGTTAGGTTTTGCCTGCTTCTCAGTTGTCTGTTTATTCCCACCCATGGACTGCTTTGGAACGTCCCATGGTCTGGGTCTCCCATAGGAACGATAAAGAAAAAGAGAATTTTGTTTACTTACCGTAAATTCTTTTTCTTATAGTTCCGTCATGGGAGACCCAGCACCCTCCCTATTGCCTGTTGGCAGGTTTCTTGTTCCGGTGTCTTCACCGGCTGTTATTGTTGTAGACAGAGGTTCCGGTTCTTCCGGTTTTTACTCTGTCTCTTCTTGTGGGTGGATGTCCTCCTTCAGCTTTTGCACTAAACTGGCTAGGACTGGCTAGCAGGGGGTGTATATACTGGGAGGGAGGAGCTACACGTTTTGAGTGTAGTAACCTTGTGTGTCCTCCGGAGGCAGTAGCTATACACCCATGGTCTGGGTCTCCCATGACGGAACTATAAGAAAAAGAATTTACGGTAAGTAAACAAAATTCTCTTTATTTTAGAAACACGATCCTCCTATCAGTAGTATTCCTTGCTTGCATTACAAGAAAATGAAGGACAATGAAGAAAAGGAACAGAAGAATGACACTTCTGGTCTTCCGTCAGAATCTCCAAGTGAGAAAATCTTGGAGAACAATTCCGATGAGCCGGACTCCACCGTTGCTACTGGTAATTTGACATCGGATAATAAAGAGGTAGCGGTGGAAGTAACACAGGGAGCTTTGGGTCAAGTTAAGGCTAAAGTGGAAGTTTGCAAAGATGAATCCATTGGTAAGTAAAGCTAGTTAGTTGCACCAATAAACATATTTGAGGCATGGCTTACTTCTCTGAGTAAATGTTAAAAGGGTGATCTGACACCCAAAATGTATTTTCTAACTATCCTTACCTCCTAACCACTTTTTTAACTGTGTGCACATTGAAATGAATAGTATGAACAGCATTTTAACCTGATGTATGGTAGTAGAATTATACATTTGGAGCAATAGCTGACATTTCTGATTAGTTGAAAGCAGTAGGGTAGAGGCTGTGATTTTTTTAACATTTTATTCAAATATATTGCTATATTGAAGCACATTATACTGACATTTGTTGCATCCGACAAATATTTTATTGTATTATACCTTGTAGCACAAAAGTCATGTGTAATAGATTACCGAATGGATTGAAGCGGATTAATTGGGAGCACATTGCTGCCTCTTCATTTCCAATAATTGTTGGCTTTCTATGTGCATATTCAGCAAATCGGACAGCACTCTAGTGTCTAATCTACTTTAACCCCTTCACGGGCTTTGCTGTATATGTAAGTCAAAGGTTGTATCCCTGACTTTGATGCGGGCTTGGACTCTTTGCCTTCATCTTTACCAGCAGATTATGGCTCCACCCACAGCTATTAACCTATTAAATGACTGTCAACCTCTGACAGTCGCATTTTTAGACAAGCACTGGTGGGAGTTTGCGTCATTCCATAGGCTTGCCTGGGACATGATCCCTGGGCACCGATGGGTCGCCATGGCAGCCAGAGTCCTGTTGATGTGAAAGCCAACATTTAGCTGGCGCTCATCGGAGATCATGATGTTAGCTATGCTGATCCACTGCTATGTATAGTACAAGCGATCAGACAATTGTAGCTTCAAGTCCCCTAAGTAGACTATTAAATAGTCAAAAGTTTATAAAAGAAAATGTTAAAATTGCCCAGTTTTAGAAATAAAACCGTGCAAACAAAATAAAAAAAATACATATTTGGTATTGCTGCATTCGTAAAAGTCCAATCTATCAAAAGATACGATAAGTTTGATTGGTAAACCTCATAATGAGAAATCAAAGCTCCAGAATTAAGGGTTTTGGTTTTTATTTTTGACCAACTGCAACATTGCAGTAAAATGCAATGAAAATATTGTCAACCCCTAAATGGTATTGGTAAAGAAACATTAGCTCATGGAGCAAAATACGAGCCGTCACATAGCCCCATATCTAGAAAATGTAAAGCATTACGGGTCCTCAAAAATGCCGACACATTTGTAACCAAGAAAATTATATTTCCGGGTCAGTTTTACTGTTTAATGAACATGGTAAATAGCAAAAACCAATTTCACAATTTTTTTTTTTTTAATTTCAACGCACATGTAAGTTTTTACCCACTTTTTACTGCATCACATGATAAAATAAATGAGGCCATTGAAAAATACAACTCATCCCACAAAAAATAAGCCCTAATACGGTTATGTATATGGAAAAATAAAAAGTTATAGCTTTTGGAAGGAGTGAAGGAAAAAAACGAAAATTTCCTGGTTGTGGACAGATTAAGACTGTGCTATACATTTTTTTTTTTTCTGGTTTATTTTATAGATCTGGAGGATTTCCGAAGCTATTTGGAAAAAAGATTTGATTTTGAACAGGTTACAGTCAAAAAGTTCAGGACATGGGCAGAAAGAAGACAGTTCAATCGTGAAGTGAAACGGAAGCAAGCTGGATCAGAAAGGCCCATTTTACCTGCCAACCAGAAGCTTATAACCTTGTCTGTTCAGGATGCACCAACAAAAAAAGGTTTGTTGCTGCAAATGTATTTGATCATACTTGTTATCAAGAAGTTAACTGTATGTAGCTGCTTATATTTTATTCAGACACCCGCCGTGTTCTGGTAGTCAAAACATACTTAGTAGAACCATTTGGCAGAACATAAGAGGTATTATCTCTGCTTCACCCTTTCAGGGTGTATAAAGTTGATTCATAGTTGCCGCGGACTACGCAGGGACCGACCTCAGCTCTCCCCAAAACCTACTTTGTCATGGCAGCCTAGACCGGGACTAGAGAGACTCGGCCATGACGTTTTCCCCCCTCATGACTCCTTCGGCGCCGCGGAAGACGCACTCACTGTAGGAGGTCGACTGCGGCTCTTTCAACACATCTGGGCTGCCGCCTCAGACGACAAATGGGTGCGAGACCTTGTGTCTTACGGTTACCACATAGAATTTCGGACCCGACCCCCGAGTCGGTTCTTTCTCTCAAACCCCCCAAATACTCAAACGACGCAAAGCTTTTTTCTCAGCAATCCACTCGCTCCAAACAGCAGGAGTGATAATACCTGTCCCAGACGACGTGAAGTTCGGGGGTTTTTATTCCAACCTCTTTGTGGTCCCCAAAAAGGATGGGTCAGTTCGATCCATCCTGGACCTCAAACACCTAAACAAACATGTGCACGTATGGAGATTCAGAATGGAGTCCCTAAGGTCCATTATTGCATCCATGGTCAAAGGGGAATTCCTCGCATCCATAGACATCAAGGACGCGTACCTGCACATACCCATCGCCCCAGATCACCAAAAGTTCCTCCGCTTTGCAATTCAGGACTCCCACTTTCAATTCGTAGCTCTACCCTTCGGCCTTGCCACCACACCAAGGGTCTTCACCAAAGTCATGGCGGCCGCCATGAGTGTCCTTCACGCCAGGGGAGTGGTCGTTCTCCCTTACTTGGACGACCTCCTCATCAAGGCCCCCTCCTTCCGCGACTGCTCAACCAGCGTACAGATCACTGTGGACACACTATCCCGCTTAGGGTGGCTAGTGAATCTGGACAAATCATCCCCGGTCCCATCACGATCCATCACCTTCCTGGGCATGTCCCTGGACACCCGTCGGGGCTTGATCCTTCTCCCTCAGGACAAGGTGATCGCTCTCCAACGAGCGGTACGCTGCCTTCTGCGTACTCCGTCTCGCTCCATTCGATTCAGCATGAAAGTGCTCGGCAGGATGGTGGCGGCTATGGAAGCAGTACCCTTTGCTCAACTGCACCTCCGCCCACTGCAGCTAGCTTTTCTAGTGGCCTGGGACAAGAGCCCCTTCTCCCTGGACAGACATCTTCACCTGACACCTTCAGTCAGGTACGCACTCCGCTGGTGGCTTCGGTCCTCATCCCTATCGAAGGGGAGATCTTTTCTCCCAGTGAACTGGCTGGTCCTGACCACGGACGCCAGCCTCCTAGGCTGGGGAGCAGTGTACCGGCACCACACTGCTCAAGGACGTTGGACGCCCCAGGAGTCTTCCCTACCCATAAACACCCTGGAACTCTGCACGATCTTCCTTGCGCTCAGAGCGTTCTGCCCTCTGCTAGCGGGTTGTCAGATTCGAGTCCAATCGGACAATGTGACAGCTGTAGCCTATATCAATCGGCAGGGGGGCAAAGCGGCTTATCTCGAGGCCCACAAGATCCTCAGCTGGGCCGAATCGACGAGATCAGTGAGATCAGCGGTACACATACGGGGGTAGAGAACTGGGCAGCAGACTTTCTAAGTCGCCAAGGCCTGGCTGCTGGAGAATGGTCTCTCCACCCAGAAGTGTTTCTACACATGTGCACTCGCTGGGGCACACCAGACGTGGACCTAATGGCCTCAAGGTTGAATGCAAAGGTACCCGCGTTCATAGCCAGGTCACGCGACCCGCAGTCCATCGGCACGGATGCTCTAGTCTGCTCCTGGCACCACTTCCGCCTGCCTCACATATTTCCACCTCTACCCCTGCTGCCGTGGGTAATCAGGAAGATCAAGGCAGAGGGAGTCCCGGTGATACTAATAGCACCGGACTGGCCCAGGCGCGCCTGGTATGCCGAATTAGTACAAATGCTCAGACGCACCATGGCGCCTTCCAGACATCCCAGACTTGCTGACCCAAGGGCCCATTTCCCATCAGAACTCCAGAGCCCTGAAGCTGACGGCATGGCCATTGAGACCTGGGTATTAACAAGAGCGGGATTCTCCCCCGCGGTTATTTCCACCATGATCAGCGCCCAAAAGCCTGCTTCATCCCGCATTTACCACCGTACGTTGAAAATCTTCCTTTCATGGTGCAGAGAAACTAACGTCCAGCCTATGCCTCTGGCCATCCCCAGAATTCTCGACTTTCTACAGTCTGGCTTGCAAGCGGGGTTGGCTCTCAGTTCCCTTTTAAAGGGCAGATCTCAGCGCTCTCAATCTTCTACCAATGCCGCCTGGCTCAAAAACCGCAAGTCAAGACCTTCTTCCAGGGCATTTCCCATCTACTTCCCCCGTACAAACGGCCACTGGACCCATGGGACTTCAACCTCGTTCTGCACGGTCTCCAGAGGTCTCCCTTTGAACCCCTCAAGGAATCCTCCCTTGCTCTTCTGTCCTGGAAGGTAACATTCCTGGTGGCAATTACGTCCATCAGACGGGTTTCGGAGCTAGCAGCACTCTCTTGCTGCGAGCCTTTCCTGATCATTCACCAGGACAAGGTGGTTCTGCGCCCCCTTCCGGATTTCCTTCCAACGGTTCTTACCCCGTTTCATTTGAACGAGGACATTGTTCTGCCTTCATTTTGTCCACACCCAGTTCATAGGGTGGAAAGGTCTCTGCATTCGTTAGACCTCGTCAGAGCTCTCAGATATTACATATCCAGGACAGCCCCCTTTAGGAAAACGGACTCTTTGTTCGTCATTCCTGAGGGGCCTAAGAAGGGACAGGCAGCTTCAAAGGCGACTCTGGCTCGCTGGATTCGCTCTGCGATCCAGGAAGTCTACCACTTGCAACTCAAGCCCATTCCTAGTGGGCTGCGGGCTCATTCCACGCGAGCAGTTGGCGCTTCGTGGGCCATTCGGCATCAGGCTTCAGTGGAACAGGTGTGTAAGGCTGCGACCTGGTCTAGCCTACATACTTTTTCAAAGCATTACAGAGTCCATACCCAGGTTTCAACTGAGGCAAATCTGGGTAGGAAAATTCTGCAAACAGCAGTAGAGCACCTCTCTCAGTAGGCGCTCCAGGCTCTCTGGGACTGGTTCCTAGTCCTTGGGTTGTGTTGTCTTCTTTTATGTTTCCCACCCATAAATTGCTTTAGGACGTCCCATGGTCCTGTGTCCCCCAATGAGGCATCAGAGAAAAACGGATTTTTGTGTACTCACCGTAAAATTGTTTTCTCTTAGCCATCATTGGGGGACACAGCACCCACCCTGTTGCCCTGCGGGGCCTTGGTTCTCTCAGTACCTTTATTTGGTTATGACTCTTCTTTCTCATGTTCCTCTGTTGAGCAGTTTTTTACTGCTTTTTTCTCCTACTGCTTGTGTACTAAAACTGAGACTGCCTGGCCCGGCCAGGGGGTGTATACTGCAGAGGAGCTATGCTTTTGCATCTTAGTGTCCTCCTATGGATAGGCAGCATAACACCCATGGTCCTGTGTTCCCCAATGATGGCTAAGAGAAAACGATTTTACGGTGAGTACACAAAAATCCGTTTTTTGCCGTTTTGCTCGCGCACTGGCTTCCAGCAGCTCCTTTGTGATATGATCATAGGGAGCTGATGAGTTAGCATAGCAGCTGTGTGCTGCCATCATGGTCCTTCAATAAGCTCAGTCAGAGGCTGAACTTGACAGGAGAATCACAATGACACTATTTACTGCAATAACAAACATTTGCTGTTGTTCTGTCTTAAAACTTCCGGTCTAGCAAAATCTAAAATAAGTTAAACCATACGTTAAACTCCAAAAAATATTTAATAGGAATTTCCAGAATTGCTTTTTTTTCAGTTGCCACGTTTCCCTAAAATATATAATAAAAAGCGAACAAAATGTGAAATGCACACTCAAATAGTATCATAAAAACTGCAATTCAGCACACAAAAATATCCTCACCCGGCTGCATGGATGGCTAAATGAAAACATTTTATTTTTTTATTTTTTTTTTCTTTGAGCACTAAAATATAAAAAATGAGAATTTTTGTACTTTCCGTAAAATCTCTCTCGTAGCCTTTCTTGGGGGACACAGGAGACCATGGAACATCCTAAAGTAGTCCCTTCGAAGGAAAATAAGTGTAAATGTGTCAGGATTCCCTCTGGAAGAAATCCGAGTGACTGCCTCCTTCAGCACCTTTGTGCCCAGACTCTCATATATGCAAGGCAAAGGTATGAACCCTATAAAACATTGAAAAGGTGTGAGCAGTTGACCATATGTCAGCTTTAGAAAGCTACAGTGCCGAAGTTTGTTGGCGAAGGGCCCTGGAAGCCTCTATTGTCCGAGTGGCGTTATAACATTGGTGTTCTTGGCATTATAACTTTCCCAGGCCAAACCAGACTCTACTCTAAACTGCAGGATGGTAAGAAGAAAAGGAAAGGGAAAAAACATAGGCAAAAGACCATTGAAATCACACCAGTGGAAGAAGGCATTAGAGGTATGATGTTAGATCCGCTATGAGGATGGCTTCTGAGCCTTGGCCATGACCCGTACAACCTTTTTAGAGAAACCTTAAACTCTTAGGACAACGGCCTCACCAACCATGCCGTTGAATTGAGCGTTTGAGAGTTCGGATGTAAGAGGGGACCTTGGGAGAGAAGGTGTGGCTTGTCTGGGAGCCGGACCATCTGCTAGAAGGTGAACTACCTACCATGACCTTCTGGGCCAGTATGGAACCATGAGAATAACTGGAATGCCTTTTGAACGTATGTTCAGAATCCTAGATAGAAGAGGCAGTGGTAGGAGTAGATAAGGAAGAGAGAAGTGTGACCAAGGAATCTCCAGGGCATCGGATGCGACTGGTAGAGGATCACGAATGTGGGTATCCTGTGATTGTGTCTGGAGTGTCCCATCGAAGATCAATTTGGATGAAAATGCTTGGATGCTGAGACCATTCTCCTACAGTTAGGCCCTTATGACTTAGGAAGGCGGTGGCCTTGTCAGACTAGATCCGAACTGGGAGACCTAACGGCTGATTCAGCCAACTCGTTGGGGCTAGACTAATTGCTCTAAGTTCTAGGGTGTTGATGGGAAGGCGGACATTGCAGCTTTTACACTGACCCTGCACCTTCAAATTCCGGAAGACTGGCATCCAACGTCACAATCTGCCAGTGAATAGTGAGAAAGGAGCGACAAAGAAAAATGAGGGGCAAGTCCCGCTACCATAACAGGCTGTCTGAACCGGAAGGAAATACAAATCGAATGAGCTAGGGAGAAGACAGGCTTGTCCCATCGGGAAAGTAGCACCAGTTGCAGTCTAGTGTGGAACTGAGCAAATCGAATTGCTTCTATAGCCACCACCATCTTGCCTAGGAGACTCATGCAGAATCTGAGGAAGAGACTGGTGGCACAAGGGCTATGTCTGTAGGGCTGACATCTTGTCTGCTGGATGGAGAATCTTCCCATGGGCTGCGTTGAACTGTATTCCCAGGAAGATGATTCACTGTAATGGAATCAGAGATGACTTTGTTTCATTTTGGATGGAAGGTCAATCTGTCCACTGTCATCTGCAGCCTCTGTTGATTCTCATAGTAGGAGGGTGCTTTCACCAGAATATCATCCAGGTAGGGGATAACCACGATCCCCTGACCTATGGAAGAGCCATGGCTACAACCATGACTTTTGTGAAAACCTGAAGGGGAAGGACACAAATTGAATGTGGGAGTGATTGACATGAAAGTAGAGAAACGTCTGATGAGCAGGACAAATGCGAATGTGGAGATTAGGCATCCTGAATGTCCACTGAGGAAAGAAATTCTGAGTTCCATGGAGGCAACAACTGAGCAAAGAGACTCCATCCTGAGTCTGCATTGGCAGGCATGCTTGGTCAACAATTTCTAATCCAGAATGGGTCAGACTGAACCATAGTTTTGGGAACAACCAAAAGGTTTGCATAAAAACCTTGAACAGTTCCCTGGAAGAGACTGACTGGAAAAGAGAGGATATTACGTGGAAAAAAGTCTGCGAATGATGGTTTCCTTAAGGGATGAGAGAGAATTTTTTTTCTACTTGAGACAGGGTTTTTTTTTTTCTTTCAATCTTGTAACTAGAGAAGTCGATTTCTCTGACCCCAGCATCATTAACTATGGACAGCCTAAGGCTACGTACCCACGCTGCGGAAAATGCGTGGAATTTGCCGCGGATTTTTCGCGGAAATTCCGCAGATTTTTTAAAATTCTGCAGCACAGCTACTCCCCAGCCATTTCTATGGCATTTGGGAACTGCTGTGCCCACGCTGCGGATTTTTCCGCAGCGGAAATAATGCGGATTTCCCTGCGGAAAAATCAGCAGCTTGTCGGTTATTCCTGCGGATTTCTCCGCAGGGTCCCATATACTTACCTGCCTCACCGGAGTCACTTTCTCCGTCCGGTGTACAGGAGCGCGGTGAATCCAGGTACAGGAAGGAAGAGGTGGGCGGGGCCTGCACGAGCTCCGGTCATGTGACAGCCGGAGCTAGTTCAGGCCCGCCCACCTTCTCCTGCAGACGCTGACAGAGTGACACGGCCGCCGGAAAGCGAGGTGCTGCATGATGGAGGTAAGTATGAACACCCGATCACTGCAGCACTTGTTCTGCCTTGAGGATGCAGTGCCGAAGCCATGGTACTGTATCCTCAATGCAGAATGCCCGCACCATATCCGCAGGACATTCCGCAGCATGGAAACAGACAGAAGTTGTGGTGTGGTTTCCTGGTAGCTCCTGCGGAATGTCCTGCAGATATATCCGCAGGACACTGTCCCCGTGGGCACATAGCCTTAGGCTATGTGCCCACGCTGCGGAATTTGCCGCGATTTGTTTGCGGAAATTCCGCGGATTTTTCAAAAATTCGCAGTTCAGCGAGTCCCCAGCCATTTCTATGGCATTTTGAAACTGCTGTGCCCATGCTGCGTTTTTTTCCGCAGCAGAAATAATGCGGATTTCCCTGCGGAAAAATCTGCAGCATGTCAATTATTCCTGCGGATTTTTCTGCACGATCCCATACTTACCTGCCTTGATTAAACACACCGGAGTCACTTCCTCCGGTGCAGAGGAGTGCGGTGGAGCCAGGAGTGGGCAGCAGGAGGTGGGCAGGGCCTGCACGAGCTCCAGTCATGTGGCAGCCGGAGCAAGTTCAGGCCCGCCCACTTTCTCCGGCAATGTGCAGACAGACACGGCCGGAGAGTGAAGTGCTGTGTGATGGAGGAAAGTATGAACTCCCCAATCACTCCAGCACTTGTTCTGCATTGAGGATGCAGTGCCGAAGACATGGTACTCTAGCCTCAATGCAGAATGCCCGCAGCATATCCGCAGGACATTCCGCAATACAACCGCAGCATGTAAACAGACAAAGTTGTGCTGCGGTTTTCTAGGAGCTTCTGCGGAATGTCATGCGGATATATCCGCAGGTCTCTTTCACCTTGGGCACATAGCTTAAGGATGAAAAGGTGGATTCTTCAGTGATAATCTTCGGATAATTGTAGTCTTCAGCTTGATCTGTGACTTGGTCTGCACTCCGTGCACTTGCCTGCTCTGGGAGGGAGACGCAGGCGAAAGAAAAAAGGCAGTGTCATGCCTCTGATATGTTCTGGTAGTCCCCTATGCTGTGGTCAGTTTCCCTCTCCACTAAGCCACAGTCAGGTTTGGTCGCTGCTTTGAACACTTTGTGTTCATTGCCTTTCTGCCAACAGGTGTTAACATGCTGTAATTAAGTTTTCCCTATCACCCGGCGGGTGTAACTAAAGCCTCCTAGGGCTTGCATTTCGCGCTGGTGATATTTCTGATGTGGACCTTGCTTGGAATTTCAGCCTTTCTGCCAAGTGCTTTTTTCTGGCAGATTGTTACTTTTGGTTTTCCTTTTTTTTTTTTTTTTTCTTTATCGTTCCTATGGGAGACCCAGACAATGGGTGTATAGCTTCTGCCTCGGGAGGACACACAAAGTACTACACTCAAAAGTGTAGCTCCTCCCTCTGAGCTTATATACCCCCTGGAGAACCAGATCTAGCCAGTTTATCGCTTTGTGTTCAGGAGGCATACATCCACACATGCATTCTCATCTGATTTTTTGATTTTTGGAAAGAGTTTGAAGAAAAGCGGGTCCAAGTCTGGACCCCCGGCATGTCCCCTCTCACCCCACTGTGTCGGCGGTGCTGTTAAGGTTGATTCCAAGGCTGGAGCCTTACATGCCGTGCTCCTTCACCATCCCTCATGGGCTCTGGCTTGAAGTGGGAGCCAGCACGGTTCTCCATGCTTGGCAGGAGACCGGTCTCCATCCGCAGCCCTTCAGGATCCTGCTGGACCGGAGCACTCATCCCCAGGGACTTGGAACCCTGCGTCTCAGCAAGCTAAGTACCTGAGACGTTTATATATTGGGGGTCCCTGTACTTTATTGTTGTGGGAGAGTGTGCTGAGTGTGTTTTATGACATTTCCGGCAGGTTCTCTGGCTGTCGCCTGAGAACCGCGCCGATGGTGCCTGCGCGCCGGCCGCACCGCTCAAATTTAGGCCCCGGCTTCGCCGGAGGCCTAGTTTCGGTTTCACTGCCCTCGCATGTCATTCATGCAGAGGGACAGCGCGGCTCCGCCCAGCGGCCGTTCTGCACAGGGGAGGGACACTCCTCACTGAGTACATGTCTCCTCCCCTGTAAGTCTCTATGGCCCTCCAGATCCCGCTCCCAGAGTAAGTCCCGCCCCCTCTCTTTGCTCCGGCGGCCATTTTCTCAGCGTTTTCCCTGCGATCAGCACTTGTCTGCAGCATCCCTGCTGAGGTGCTTGTGGGTCCGGGCTTCGGGATCTGGAGGGCACACAACACCACTCCAGCGGTCTGGTAAGCCACAACCTCTGGTTGTGGACCTCTGTATATACTCTCTGGGGGTCATTCTGGCAGAGCCCCCACTCCAGCAGCATGTCTCACACGAGGAGCAAGGCTCCAAAGCTGTATTCAGTATGCACTGCATCTAAGCTCCTACTGCCTGAACCGAGCACCTATCCACATTGTGAGGGCTGCTCTAACCTGACGATGCCTCAGCCTGGAATCGCACCCCCAGTGGTCTCTCAGGCTGCTCCGGCTCCTGTGGCTGAACCCCCAGCTTGGGTAGAATCCTTATCTAGGTCTATCTCCCAGTCTTTTGCCGACTCCATGGGACTTCTGTCCAGGACTTTGCTGAACATGCATCAGCCCCCTTCACAGGGTGCCTCTGCTGCTAGGGCTCTCTCAGGACCGGAGCTCACAGAGGATTCATCATCTGGTCCCAGACCCCGTCCTTCTAAGAGGAGACGCAGGGCTCCCTCTCCTTCCTCGTCCCGCGGCTCTGTTTCAGAAGCTGACTCGCAGGACGAGGAGGATGCCTTTACAGGGGGCTCGGAGGCTAACTCCATGTGCCCCATTGATCTGTCCGAAAGTGACTCAGATGTTAGTGATTTGATTGCGTCCATTAATTCTGTACTGGATCTCAATCCGCCAGTACCAGAGGAACAACCCTCTCTGGCAGAAAAGCACCAGTTTACCTCGCCTAAGAGAACAAGGAGTGTGTTCTTTAACCACTCCAGTTTTCAGGCCGCTGTGACCAAGCCTAGGGCCTGTCCTGACAAACGCTTCCCAAAGCGTGGTTCTGATGACCGTTTTCCCTTTCCACCTGAGGTGGTCAAGGAGTGGGCTCATTCACCAAAGGTAGACTCCCCCGGTGTCTAGACTCTCAGCCCGGACCGTTGTATCAGTGGCTGATGGCACCTCTCTTAAGGATTCCACTGACCGCCAGGTTGACCTTCTGGCCAAATCTGTATATGAGGCGGCAGGGGCCTCGTTCTCCCCGATCTTTGCAGCAGTGTGGGCTCTCAAAGCCATCTCTGCTTCTCTGGAGGGGATGCATTCCCTCGCCAGGGAATCTATGCCCGAAATGGTTACCTTAACTTCCCAAGCTTCAGCTTTTTCATCCTATGCCATGTCTGCCATGCTGGAGGCTTCTCACCTTAGTGCGGTGGCTTCGGCTAATTCCCTCGCTATCCGCAGGATCTTGTGGCTTCGAGAGTGGAAGGCAGATGCTTCTTCAAAGAAGTACCTTGCTAGACTCCCTTTTGCTGGGTCCCGGCTGTTCGGTGAACAGCTAGATGAAATTATTAAGGAAGCTACTGGTGGGAACAGTACTTCCATGCCACAAACCAAAACCAGGAAACCTGTCCAGGGTAGGAATCAGTCGAGGTTTCGTTCCTTTCGTTCCTCCAACTGGTCGTCCTCTAAGCCCTCGGCCTCGTCCAGTAACTCAGCCAAGGACCAAAAATCCAACTGGCGCACAAAAGCGCGTCCACAGAAGACCGCAGGAGCTACTACCACTAAAGCAGCCTCCTCTTGACTATCTGTCCGCGCCAGCAACGTCCTTAGTCGGTGGCAGGCTCTCCCACTTTGGCGATGCGTGGTTTCAACACGTCTCCGATCAGTGGGTGCGGGATATCATCTCCCACGGCTACAGGAAAGAATTCTCTTCCAGCCCGCCAAACAGATTTTTTCTGTCAACTCCCCCCTGCTCCAAGGCCGCCGCCTTCTCTCAGGCCGTGGCATCCTTGCAGGCCAACGGAGTAATTGTACCGGTTCCCGCCCGGGAACGGTTCAGAGGTTTCTACTCAAATCTCTTCCTAGTCCCCAAAAGGACGGTTCCTTCCGGCCCATCCTGGATCTCAAGCTTCTCAACAAGCATGTTCAGGTGCGGCATTTTCGCATGGAGTCTCTGCGGTCAGTCATTGCCTCAATGACCCAAGGGGATTTCCTGGCATCCATCGACATCAGAGATGCCTATCTGCATGTGCCAATTGCAGTTTCACTCCAGCGTTGGCTACGTTTTGCAATCTGAGAGGAACATTTCCAATTCGTGGCTCTCCCCTTCGGGTTAGCCACGGCCCCTCGAGTATTCACCAAGGTCATGGCAGCAGTGGTTGCGGTTCTGCACCTCCAGGGGTTGGCAGTGATTCCTTACCTGGACGACCACCTAGTCAATGCTTCATCCAGCGCAGACTGTCAGCGGAGTGTCTCGCTCACTCTCGCCACTCTAGCCCAATTCGGGTGGCTTGTCAATCTGCCCAAATCCACTCTGACTCCGACCCAGAGGCTCACGTACCTAGGGATGCAGTTCGAGACTCTGCCGGCACTTGTGAAGTTGCCCTTAATCAAACAGCAGTCCCTCCAACTGGCGGTGCGCTCTCTGCTGAGGCCCCGCCGTTATTCCATCAGGCACCTGATGCAGGTGCTGGGTCAGATGGTGGCGTCAATGGAGGCTGTTCCCTTTGCCCAGTTCCATCTGCGTCCACTGCAGCTGGACATTCTCCGCTGTTGGGACAAGCGGCCTTCCTCCTTGCACAGGTTAGTGGCTCTGTCGCCACAGACGAGAAGCTCTCTTCAGTGGTGGCTTCGGCCCCTCTCTCTGTCTCAGGGGCGCTCCTTCCTGGCCCCGTCCTGGGTGATCCTCACCACGGATGCCAGTCTATCCGGCTGGGGAGCGGTATGTCTCCACCACCGAGCGCAGGGCACTTGGACTCCGTCCGAGTCAGCCCTCTCGATCAATGTGCTGGAAACCAGAGCCGTGCTTCTGGCTCTCCTAGCTTTTCACCACCTATTGGCGGGCAAGCACATCCGAGTCCAGTCAGACAACGCGACAGCGGTTGCCTACATCAATCACCAAGGCGGGACACGCAGCCGCCTGGCAATGTTGGAGGTACAACGCATCCTTCAATGGGCGGAGGACTCAAAGTCCACCATATCCACAGTCCACATCCCAGGCGTGGAAAACTGGGAGGCAGATTATCTCAGCCGTCAAGCCGTGGACAGTGGCGAGTGGTCCCTGCATCCGGCAGTGTTTCAGTCAATCTGCCGCAAGTGGGGCACTCCGGACGTGGACCTAATGGCATCCCGTCACAACAACAAGGTTCCGGTTTACGTGGCTCGCTCCCACGATCCTCAGGCATTCGCCGCGGACGCTCTGGTTCAAGACTGGTCCCAGTTTCGTCTATCCTACGTGTTTCCCCCTCTAGCTCTCTTGCCCAGAGTTCTGCGCAAGATCAGAATGGAGGGCCGTCGAGTCATCCTCATTGCTCCGGACTGGCCCAGGCGAGCTTGGTACCCAGACCTGCTCCATCTGTCCGTAGAGGTGCCGTGGCATCTTCCGGACCGTCCAGACCTTCTCTCACAAGGTCCGTTTTTCCGCCAGAATTCTGCGGCTCTCAGATTGACGGCGTGGCTCTTGAGTCCTGGATCTTGACGGCTTCTGGTATCCCCCCTGAGGTCATCTCCACTATGACTCGGGCCCGTAAATCTTACTCTGCCAAGATCTATCACAGGACTTGGAATATTTTCCTGTCTTGGTGTCGCTCTTCCGGCCATCCTCCTTGGCCTTTTTCCTTGCCGACCCTTCTGTCCTTTCTACAGTCCGGTCTGCAGCTGGGACTGTCCCTCAACTCTCTCAAGGGACAAGTCTCAGCTCTATCAGTGCTGTTCCAGCGGCGTATCGCCCGGCTGGCTCAGGTCCGCACCTTTTTGCAGGGCGCGTCTCACATCATTCCGCCTTACCGGCGGCCCTTGGATCCCTGGGACCTCAATTTGGTTCTCACGGTTTTGCAGAAACCCCCCTTTGAGCCTCTTAGGGAGGTTTCTTTGTTTCGTCTTTCACAGAAAGTGGTCTTTCTAGTGGCCATAACCTCAGGAGAGTCTTTGATTTGGCTGCGCTCTCTTCGGAGTCACCTTTTTTGGTTTTTCATCAAGACAAGGTGGTTCTCCGTCCGACTCCGGACTTTCTTCCTAAGGTGGTCTCTCCTTTCCACCTTAACCAGGACATTACCCTACCTTCCTTTTGTCCGGCTCCTGTTCATCGCTTTGAAAAAGCGTTGCATACTCTGGATCTGGTGCGTGCTCTCCGGATCTATGTGTCTCGCACCGCTGCTCTTAGGCGGTGCACCTCTCTTTTTGTGCTAACCACAGGTCGGCGTAAGGGCCTCTCTGCTTCTAAGCCGACCTTAGCCCGTTGGATTAGGTCGACCATTTCGGATGCCTACCAGTGTTCTCAGGTGCCTCCCCCGCCGGGGATCAAGGCACACTCGACCAGAGCTGTCGGTGCCTCTTGGGCTTTCAGGCACCAGGCTACGGCTCAGCAAGTCTGTCAGGCTGCCACTTGGACTAGCCTGCATACCTTTTCAAAGCACTACCAAGTGCATGCTCATGCTTCGGCAGATGCGAGCTTGGGCAGACGCATCCTTCAGGCGGCTGTCGCCCATTTGTGAAGTTAGGCTCCGCCTACTTCTTAGTTTTTCTGTTTATTCCCACCCATGTACTGCTTTGAGACTTCCCATTGTCTGGGTCTCCCATAGGAACGATAAAGAAAAAGAGAATTTTGTTTACTTACCGTAAATTCTTTTTCTTATAGTTCCGTATTGGGAGACCCAGCTCCCTCCCTGTTGCCTGTTGGCAATTTCTTGTTCCGCGTGTTATCACCGACTGTTGTCGTGGACAGAGTCTCCGGTTGTTCCGGTTCTTGCTCTGTTTTTACTTGTGGGTGGCTATTCTCCTTCAGCTTTTGCACTAAACTGGCTAGATCTGGTTCTCCAGGGGGTGTATAAGCTCAGAGGGAGGAGCTACACTTTTGAGTGTAGTACTTTGTGTGTCCTCCGGAGGCAGAAGCTATACACCCATTGTCTGGGTCTCCCAATACGGAACTATAAGAAAAAGAATTTACGGTAAGTAAACAAAATTCTCTTTCTTTTTCGCTCCTAATTGGGAGACCCAGACAATTGGGTGTATAGCTATTGCCTCCGGAGGCCACACAAAGTATTACACTTAAAAGTGTAAGGCCCCTCCCCTTCTGGCTATACACCCCCAGTGGGATCACTGGCTCACCAGTTTTGTGCTTTGTGCGAAGGAGGCAACACATCCACGCATAGCTCCACTGTTTAGTCAGCAGCAGCTGCTGACTATGTCGGATGGAAGAAAAGAGGGTCTATACAGACTCCCAGCATGCTCCCTTCTCACCCCACTTCATGTCGGAGGTGTTTGTTAAGGTTGAGGTACCCATTGCGGGTACGGAGGCTGGAGCCCACATGCTGCTTCCTTCCCCATCCCTTTTTACAGGGCTCTGGGTGAAGTGGGATTCTATCGGTCTCCAGGCACAGAGACCGTGCTCCATCCACAGCCCCTGGTATCTGCTGGACATGGAGCGGAGTATCTTCAGGGACATGGCCCTGCTACATGGAGGTACTCGGTGTCCCTGTGGGGACCGCACAGACACACGGCAGCACTGCTGGGTGTGTTAGTGCGCCAGGGACAGCGGCGCTGTCCGCACTAGTGCCATCGCACACCACAGCGTTGCTGGGTGTGTTAGTGTATTGGGTGACTACCGCGCTAACCGCCGCTGCCGTTTTATTGAAGGCGCCGCTGGGATTTGTGGTGCGCCGGGGACTTCCGCGCCGGCCAGCACTGATATGCCGGCCGCGCTTATTAACTCGAGTCCCCGGCTTCTGGGCCTAGTCTCCCTTCGTTACCGCCCACAGGCCTGACAGTCAGGGTAGGGGCGTGACGCTGCATAGCACAGCAGCGCTGAGAGCTGGAGTATGTTTTGCATACTCCACCCCTCTCACTGTGTGCACTGTGAAACCGGATTCCCGCACTTTCTCAGGCACGCCCACGGCTTCCTTCTCTATACAGGACGCCGGCAGCCATTAGTGTCAGTTTCTGTACGATACAGAGACAAGTGTGGAAGACCCTGGCATTCTGATAGTCACACAATCGCTGTAACAGGCGTTAAGCAGCACCTGTGGTGCTAACCCCACTAGTGCAGAAGTGCACTTATAGATATGCTTGTACTATATACATTGCACTGTTTGGTCGCACGTTGTATATACCCTCCTGGATTGTGCGGAGGAGTTATCAGCATATTCTCTGTGTAAAACAAAGGTGCAGAACCACATGTTTTTCTATGCAGCCGGTACAGCATGTACGGCTATACGGCCGGCAGGTTACATAGACCCCCATTGTATCCAACTCAGCCGGAGTCTCTGCTAATGGCCAGAGGATGAGGACGGTGTCTGCAGTATTTACTGACAGATTTTCTGAGACTATGGCTATGATACTAGAAGCCTAGCAGTCCGGACATGTCTCTCACAACATGGGCACTGTTGAATCATTGATCCATGGCCCCCCTCAGTGTGAACAACTAACAGCTCCGGGAATGTCACATGCATCCCAGAGTCACGGCTCTGCACAGACGTCAGTCCCAGACAGCCTAAGCGGGCTCACTATGAGCGGCCCTCGGTTTCTCAGGGTCCTAGCAGAAGGACTCTCTGTGTACTGAGGCGGAAGTAGCGGCTCAGGATTCTGATCCTGAGACCGTTTTCAATCTGGATACACCTAATGGTGACGCCATAGTGAATAATCTTATAGCGTCCATCAATAGAATGTTGGTTATTTCTCACCCAGCTCCTCCAGTGGAGGAGTCAGCTTCACGTATTTTTCTGGACCACTCTGCCTTCAGAGAGGCAGTCCAGGAACACCACACTTATCCAGATATGCGCTTCTCCAAACGGCTTAGGATACACGTTATCCCTGCCCCCTGACGTGGTCAAGGACTGGACCCAGTGTCCCAAGCGGCATCCTCCAATCTCCAGGCTTGTAGCTAGATCCATAGTTGCAGTGGGAGATGGAGCTGCACTTAAAGATGCCACTGACAGACAGATGGATCTCTGGTCTAAATCCATCTATGAGGCTGTCGGCGCACCGTTGGCTCCAGCATTCTCACCCTTGGGGCATTCCAAGCTATTTCAGCTTGTCTTACACAGATTGACACGGTTACACGTACATCTGTGCCGCAGGTGGCATCCTTAACCTCTCAAATGTCTGCATTTGTTTCTTACGCGATTCAGGTTGCCCTAGACTCTGCGAACCGTGCGGCAGTAGCCTCCGCTACTCCGTGTTTTTAAGCAGAGCCTGGTCTGCTCGTTAAGTGAATGGAAGGCAGATTCTGCTTCCAAAAAAGGATGCTTAACCAGTTGCCTTTTTCTGCTGACCGACTGTTTGGTGAGCGTTTGGATGTAACCATTAAACAGTCCAGGGGTAAGGATTCATCCTTTCCTCAGCCCGGACACAACAAACCCCAACAGAGCAGGAGGCAGTCGGGGTTTCGGTCTTTTCGAGGCTCGGGCAGGTCCCATTTTTCCTCGTCCAATGTGGACTCAAAAGGATCAGAGGAGCTCAGATTCTTGGCGGGCTCAGTCACGCCCAAAAAAGAGACAGTCTGAAAACCCGCTTCCAAGGCGGCTTCCTCATGACTTGCGGCCTCCTCTCTCCGCATCCTCGGTCGGTAGCAGGCTCTCCCGCCTTGGCGATATTTAGCTGCCATAGGTCAATGACCGTTGGGTGTGAGACATTCTGTCTCACGGGTACAGGATAGAGCTCACTTCTCGTCCTCCAACTCGATTCTTCAGAACTTCTCCACCTCCCGGCCGAGCCGCTGCTCTTCTGCAAACAGGGTGCACTCTATAGGCAGAAAGAGTGATGACCCCCGTTCCTCTTCAGGAACAAGGTCACGGTTTTTACCCCAAATTATTTGCGGCGCCTATAAAAACGGGCCGTTCCGTCCCGTTCTGGATCTAAAACTGCTCAGCAAGCTCGTGGACACCAGGCGGTTCCGGATGGAATCCCTCCGCCATGTCATCGCCTCAATGTCCCAAGGAGATTTCCTAGCATCATTAGGCATCAAGGATGCTTATCCACACGTGCCGATTGATCCAGAGCACTAGCGTTTCTACGCTTCGTTATAGGAGACGAACACCTGTTCGTAGCTCTACCTTCCGGCTAGCGACAGTCCCACTGGTCTTCGCCAAGGTCAGGGCAGCAGTAGTCACAGTCCTGCACTCTCAGGGTCACTCTGTGATCCCATATTTAGACGATCTACTTGTCAAGGCACTCTCTTAGGAAACATGCCAACACTGCCCGAACGTTGCGCTGGAGACTCTCTAGAGTTTTGGGTGGATCATCAACTTTTTAAAGTCAGATCCGACTCCGACCCTATCGCTAACATATCTAGGCATGGAGTTTCATACTCTCTCAGCGATAGTGAAGCTTCCGCTAGACAAACAGCATTCACTACGGGCTGCAATCTCTTCTTTAAGAACCAGTCGCACACATTAAGACGCCTCATGCACTTCCTAAGTAAGATGGTAGCAATGGAGGCAGTTCTTCTCGCGCAGTTTCATCTGCGTCCACTACAATGTGACATTCTCCGCCAATGGGACGGGGAGTCGACCTCCCTCAACAGAGTCGTCTTCTTTCTCAGGCGGCCAAGGAATCTCTACGGTGGTGGCTTCTTCCCACCTCATGGTCAAAAACAAGGTCCTTCCTATCCCCATCCTGGGCGATAGTTACGACAGACGCGAGTCTATCAGGGTGGGGAGCAGTTTTTCTCCACCACAGCGCTCAGGGTACGGGGACTCAGCAAGAGTCCACCCTTCAGATCAATGTTCTTGAACACAGAGCAGTGTATCTTGCCCTACAAACCTTCCAACAGCAGCTGGAAAGCAAGCAAATCCGACTTCAGTCGGACAACTCCACAGCGGTGGCATACATCAACCACCAAGGAAGAACGCGCAACCGGCAAGCCTTCCAGGAAGTCCGGCAGGTTCTGATGTGGGTGGAAGACACGGCATCCACCATATCCACAGTTCACATCCCAGGCGTGGAAAACTAGGAAGCTGACTTCCTAAGTCGCCGGGGTGTGGCCGAAAGGGTATGGTCTCTTCACCCGGACGGGTTTCAGGAGATCTGGCGCCGTTGACAGAGGCCGGACGTCGATCTAATGGCGTCACGGCACAACAACAATGTGCCAGCTTCATGGCACGGTTTCACAATCATCGAGCTCTGGCGGCAGACGCCTTAGTTCAGCATTGGTCGCAGTTCCAGCTACCTTATGTGCCACCTCTGGCATTGTTGCCCAGAGTGCTGCGTTAGATCAGGACCGACTGCGGCCGCGCCATCCTCGTCGCTACAGATTGGCCGAGGATGTTGTGGTTCCCGGTTCTGTGGTGCCTCACGGTAGGCTAACCGGGGGCACTACCAGACCAATCAGACTGGCTGTCTCAAGGGCCATTCTTCCATTTGAATTCTTCGGCCCTCAACCTGATGGTGTGGCTTTGAGTCCTGGAACCTAGTGTCGTCAGGATTACCTCAGGACGTGGTTGCCACCATGAGACAGGCTAGCATATCAACGTCCGCCAAGATTGACCACAGGACGTGGAAGATATTCTTATCTCGGTGCTCGGCGCAGGGTGTTTCTCCCTGGCCGGTTGCATCGTCTATGTTTCCTTCCTTCCTGCAATCTAGGTTGGAAAAAGGGTTGTCGCTCAGTTCCCTTTAGGGACAAGTCTCAGCGCTATCTGTATTTTTTCAGAAACGACTTCCTCAGGTACGCACGTTCCTACGGGGAGTTTGTCTTCTCAGCACTCCGTACAGGCGGCCGTTAGAGCCCTGGGATCTGAACAAGGTTCTAATTGCTCTCCAGATGCCGCCTTTCGAGCCTTTGAAAGAGGTCTCCCTTCCCGCTTTTCTCGGGAAGTGGCCTTCTAGTAACGGTCTCGTCTCTTAGGAGAGTTTCCGAGCTAGCAACGCTCTCATACAAATCTCCCTTCCTGGTCCTTCACCAGGACAGGGTAGTTCTGCGTCCGATTCCGGAATTTCTCCCTAAGGTGGTTTCCCACTTTTATATCAATCAGGATATCACCTCACCTTCTTTGTGTCCTCGTCCAGTCCATCAATTTCAGAAGGATTTGCATCTGTTGGTTCTGGTGAGAGCACTCAGGTTCTACTTCCCGCATGGCGCTCCTGCGCCACCCGGATGCACTCTTTGTCCTTGTCGCTGGTCGGCGTAATCAGTCGCAAGCTTCTGAATCCACCCTGGCTCGGGGGATCGAGGAACCAATTCTTGAAATCTACAGTTCTACTGGGCTTCTGGTTCTCTCAAGGCTGAAGGCCCATTCTACCAGAGCCGTGGGTGCATCCTAGGCATTACGGCACCAGGCTACGGCTCAGCAGGTGTGTCAGGCACCTACCTGATTGAGTCTCCATACTTTTACCAAGCATTTTCAGGTGCATACCTACGCTTCGGCAGACGCCAGCCTAGGTAGATAAGTCCTTCAGGCGGCGATTGCCCACCTGTAGGAAAGGGCTCTTTGACGGCCCTATCACGAGGTATTCTTTTACCCACCCAGGGACTGCTTTTGGACGTCCCAATTGTCTGGGTCTCCCAATTAGGAGCGAAAAAGAAGAAGGGAATTTTGTTTACTTACCGTAAATTCCTTTTCTTCTAGCTCCAATTGGGAGACCCAGCACCCGCCCTGTTTTCTCGGGGTTTTTCTGTTTTTTCGGGTACACATGTTGTTCATGTGGTATGGTTCAGTTCTCCGATGTTTCCTCGGATTGAATTGGTCTTTAAACCAGTTATTGGCTTTCCTCCTTCTTGCTTTGGCACTAAAACTGGTGAGCCAGTGATCCCACTGGGGGTGTATAGCCAGAAGGGGAGGGGCCTTACACTTTTAAGTGTAATACTTTGTGTGGCCTCCGGAGGCAATAGCTATACACCCAATTGTCTGGGTCTCCCAATTGGAGCTAGAAGAAAAGGAATTTACGGTAAGTAAACAAAATTCCCTTCTTTTTCCCCTGCACTCTTAACCTTCCCCCAGATTCTTCAGGAGGTACGGGATACCTCGATGGTCGTTTAGGAGGCAAAGGTCGAAGTGGTTTTCTTAGTTATCCAGTTAGGGTTGCTTCAGTCTATGCAAGAGCCTTTAGGGACTGCATAGCTGAGACCTCTATTCTGTACAAGAACCAGGCGGTTCGGGTGTATTCGTATTGAGGAAGAACATCATCTTTTTATATTTTCGGCATGTGCGGTACTACTACACGCATAACACAAAGGATCAGCCACATCACTACATAACGCTAACTGCGTTGGTAGAAATAAAGGTCCTGTCATCCTGGACAAGAGGGGATATAGACTGCACATTGCGCTCTCTGGTCAGGAAATCAAAGTGGCCCGACCCGCTCTTACACTTTATGTGGGAACAAAGAAGAGAAATAAAAAAAAAACTAAAAAAAAAAACAAAACTAAGAATAAAATAAAAAAAATGTTTTTGTCATTAACTGCTCTGGCGATGCAGACCCGTGTTCTGCCTTCCTAGTGACATTAAGCTAAACTGAATCGCTTGGTTGTCAGTAGGTGCGTGTAACCTGCTGGGAAGAAGCCAGCTTTTTTTTTTTTACTGAAAGCAATTCCAAGTGTCCGCCGTACATCCATGGTCTCCTGTATCCTGCAATTTGGCAACCAATACAAATCTTTTTATAAATTTGGTAGTGGCATACTTGTACTGACCTGGAGAATCATGATGTCGCCAGGTAATTTTTACCATGCAATGAATGCCAAAAAACAATGGCGGAATTGTGTTGGTGTTTTTTGTTTGTTTGTTTTTTTGTTTTCTTATTGTTTTTTTTTACCATTTAACAGTACATTATAAGGTAAATTGAATGGTGTTCTTGAAAACTGCAACAACTCATCCCACAAAAAGACGAGTCCTCAAGTGTTTGATGGAAAAATAAATGTTATGGCAGGAGGTGGGGGAATGAAATGGCATAAAATGAGTTAATGGTTGCCACATCTTATCTAAAACATTTTGCTGTAATATCATTAAAAACAAATTAAAAAAAATTCTCTATTTACATCTTCAAAAATGTCATACCATGCTCAGCGTAAATTTGTACACCCCATTTGAAAATAAAGAATTTAATAAATATCTCACTGAATACGATCCATTTCCAAAATTTTGACTACACTGCGTTTCACAGAATATTTTTTTAAACAATAACATGAGTAAACTTAATAATACACCTTTCATTACAAAATCTGTGGTTTTACTCAAATTTACTTAATGCAAAAATGAATACACCCCACATCAAAAACTACTATATCTAGTAAGAATGACATCCATGATTTTCAAGAATAGCATCAAGTTTTCTAGGCATGAAATGAACTAGACATATTGCAACATCTTTTTCCATTCTTAAAGAAGAAACTCTTTTAGAGCCTGTATCTAGAGTGATGTTCATCTTGTCTCTTTAGACTTCTCCATAAGTGTTCAATTGGATTAATATCAGGAGACATATATGGCCACTGAATCACTTTCACCCTGTTCTTCAGAAATGCAACAGTGGCCTTAGATGTGCACTTTTCCAATAAGACAATGATCCAAAATACACATCTACCAAGGGCATGGAGCGATAGTAGCAATTTCTTTTTTACTATAGAGTAGTACATCTGTGACTTCATAATACCATGGCTGAAATGTTGGCCTTTGAGACCAGGAGCAGTTATTCAGCGCCACATAAAGTGCATTACAGTTATCAATATGTGACATGTAGAGCAGGAGAGTAGACTGTCAGGCATTACATGTCTCACACTGGTGATGCTCCCTTTTTATTTAAAATAAGCTTTGGAGGCAGATTCTCAGGGAAATTAATGTCTAGCCCATAAATCTTAACAGCTAATTTACATATTCAGAAAAATGAGGATTACTCTAGAATAAAACATCTGATTGCAGATATTTTATTCAACTTTCTAAGACCTACATGCCCTTATAGGTAACTGAGGAGGGTTTATGCTAATGATTATATTCCCTTTTAAGACTAAATCTGTAGCAACTGCACTACGTGTGAATGTTTCCTAATAGCTGCCATATTTTGTTATGCTTTTTGAAATTGTTTAACAATGTTTCGGTCTTGCAGAGTTTGTCATTAATCCAAATGGAAAGTCAGAAGTGTGCATCCTTCATGAATATATGCAGAGAGTCTTGAAAGTTCGTCCTGTTTACAACTTTTTTGAATGTGGTAAGGAACCATCTCATTTTGTTTTTTTTTTTTGTTTTTTTTTGTTTTTTTTTTTTTTTTTTTTTTAAAGATTGCAGCTGATCACACTGATCTAAATAGATACTGACAGATTTCAGATAACTGGCAAATGGGACTATAGAAGCCTAACGACATGTTATAGCGCTTGGGGTTTATGAAGGTTAGGACTTCAGAACTGAACCCCTTAATGTATCTATGCACGCACATACCTTCCTAGTAGTTAATGGTAATATGTGTAGGCACTGCTGAACTAGTACCTGGTTTTCAGAAGTAATGCAGTGTGCAAATATACAGAGCTGCTTACCTAATTTGCTCTTTAAAGAATGAGAGAAACTCTTGTGTGCAGCATGAACATGTTATGTTATTGATCAGGTGTGTGGAGAAGAAAGATATCCTTAAAATTAGCATAATACACGGTAACAGATGCCCACTAGGGTAACGGGAGGAGCTGCCGAGACACCCAAAGTGACAGGAGGAGCTGCTGGGAGAAGAGGTCTGAGGTGAGTACATGTGTGGGGGAGCGGTGATCGCAGCCTAACATCATTAGTACAGTACCCGGCTCAGGCTCCAGATCACCGCTTCCCGCCACATGTACTCACCTCGGATCTCCGCTCCCAGCAGCAGCTCCTGATGTCCTGATGTCTCGGCAGCTCCTCCTGTCAGAGCACAGAGTGGTGACAGAAGGAGCTGCCGAGACACCAGGGTCACAGGAGGAGCTGCCGGGAGCAGAAGTCCAAGGTGAGTACATGCAGCGGGGAGCGGTGATCGTAACCTGATATCTATTGTAGAATACCAGGCTCAGGCTGCTGATCACTTCTCGCCGCCGTGCTCAGGGGGAAAATGGAGCACACAGTATACACTGTGGGCGCCACAAAGATGGCGCTGATCTCCCCTCTCTGCTTTGATAGAGCAGCCCAGGGGGCATGTCCAAGTCACAGTAGGGAGCAGCTACAGTGCAGATGGGGGTCGGATGTTGACTGTTATCTCCTATTCATAGAGGCTGCCGTATTTGCGGTGTGTAACTGTCATTACACACTGAAAATGCAAGATGGCAGCCCCCAGTGTTTGAATAAAAATAGGATTAAATAAAAACTAAATAAACAATGAATTTAATTTTGTATTAATAATTTATTCCGTAATCAATAATTATTAATACAAAATTACAATCACGGCACCTTCCCTTTTAATGGAATAAGCTTTAAATAGCCAAAAAAATAACTAAAGTAAATGTCACCATAAATAAACTGCAAAAAAAACTTTAATTAGGAAATCCTTCTCATTTTGTCTAGAGATAATCTTCTAGAATTAAAATGATCACTGTCTTGTTAACACTGACACAAACCTGTCCTAGAATATTTTATAGTACAAGTACCTATGAGCATGTGTGGTAGAAGCTTTACTGCTGTGACTTAAGCTTAAACCATACCACGTACTGACCGGCTATCTCCAGCTTACAGTAGCCACTCTATATTTAGGCTGGGGACTACAAATTGACTGGCTGCAACACAGCTCACATGGCTAAAGATTGCTACAGTGTGTGCCGCTGCTACATCGCAGCGTTTACAGGTGAATGGGGTTTCTTAGTGACCTCCTGACTACCACAACAAGTCGCAAAAAATTGCGATGTCAACAGCCATGCCATTAAATCAAAAGACCGTGAATTCGGGTGGAAGAGCACCTGGGAAAGAACGATCTGGGAGATTCCGCCGGACGTCTGCAAGAAGGTTGCCTACTTCTGTGTGCCTGGATCCTCTGTGCCAGTTTGTGGACATGAGTGATTGGAATTCTTTCCAATTTTATCTTCTTAATCAACCTGCGTAACGGAGGCAAAGAAGGGAACAAATAAAGGTGAGTGAATTGGGATCATGGAACCACCATAGTATTGGAGTTGATCGCTAGAGACTTTCAAGACCTGGATACAAACCAAGGAACCTTCTGCTTCACTCTGGATGTTATCAAATTGATGTGTGGAGTGCCACACCGTAGGAAGTTCTGGTTGAAGACAGACGAATATAGAGACCAGTCTCCTGCATTTAGTCCTTCATGGCTTAGGAAACCTGCAGCCCAGTTGTCCACTGCGGGAATGTCAACTACTTGGACTTTTTGTTCTGCCCATTGAAGGTTCCTCTGTCATGACTGAATGACTGAGTTTTGTCTTGATGGTTTATCTACGCCACATTGGTGGCATTTTTGGAGTGGATCCAGACAGGGAGGTCCGATCAATTGAGGGATAAACAAATGGTTGTTTTTTTTTGTTTTTTTAAACATTTTATTTGATGTCAACAGGCACATAGCAGCAAAAAGAGAACATATTGTTACATTCCATAAATTCCTTCGGATCTTACAATACGACTGCTACATCATTTTCTTTTTTTCATTGTCACAACAATTTCAACTCCATTGAATTATCTTAACAATAATATCCTTTAACTTAACAAACTAACATATTCGCTCATTTCAGTTGGTCCTTTGGATGCTCCCTATCTTCAGTGTCCCTAGTGTCCCTGCAAGGTCTTCTAAATAATACCAAGACGTGTGTTGTAATGCTGTAATTAATTGGGTGATTTCCGTCTGTGTGAAGCTTTGCTCAATAAATGTTCTAAACCTTTTGAAAAATCGTTTAGTGGACTTCTTATGTTTCTCCAAATCCAGTTTGTCGTACATCATTATTACTTTTAGGGTATTGATTATTTCTGTATTTCTCGGAATCTGTCTTACCAGCCAATTCCGAAGTAGGCATTTCTTAACTGCAAGCAATACTACGTGTGTTATATCTGGAATGTGAGCATTTGCTCCGTCACTTTCTGTAGGGTCTTCAATACACTGAAACAAACAGGCCTGAGGGGTGACAGGTATTACTACTTTCCAAATTCTCAATATGTACGCCACCGCTTTCTCCCATACCTCCCTCACATATGGGCATTCCCATATGCAATGAAACAGTTTTGCTCTATGTAGTCCACACTTAGGGCAATGGTCCAAGAAATGTACTGGTGAGCTACTATGTGGTATATTAAAGGCATATATTGCGTTGTTTACCAACTTGAATTGCATCTCCCTCCATTGTTTATCATTAATTTCTTAACAGACTCCAACCCTCTCAGAATTTTATCATAATATCCGGATCGACTAGAGCGGTCGCCCAGGTTTTAAGAATTTGCTCTTTCCAGGGGCCCTGTACTTGATCTCTCAATCATTATATTGTATATGATGGAAAGGGATTCATGTCCCGCTCACTGACCAATCAATACATCAAAACTCCCCTTCTCAGCTTTCCCGACCTCTTTTGCCACTGATGTGTAATGTCTTGTTATTTGTAGATATTGTAGGTAATGGTCATTTTCCAAGTTAAATTTTCTCGATACCTCCACCCAGCTCAGAACTCTCCACTCCTCTACTTTCAGTAAATTACCCAACCTCCATATCCCCCTCTGCTTACATCCTTGAAATAATTTGTTTTGTGACCCCTGAATAGAATTAGGATCTTCAAACAGTGGGATAAACTTTGAAAAACAGTATGGGAGTCTATACAGTTTTCTCAGTGCTCTCCAGGCTCCCACCGTGTCCTTTATTAAACAACTGTTTCACGTACGTTGGCATTTTGTTCTAGCTTCATATGTAATACCGCTACCAAGTTAAAAGGGGTTGTTAGCTCCCTCTCCAGCTGAAATGTTAGAAAAGAAGGCTCTCCCGTTGATCCAGTCTTTTATATGTCTGGCAAGTGCCGCTAAGTTGTACAATCTAAACATGGGCATTTGCACCCCACCATCTTTTTTCTGTATAGACAGCTTTGAGTAGGCTACTCTTGGTCTCTTTCCCTGCCATAAAAATTTCACAAATTCTTTTTACAACTTACTAATATCAGTGTGTTTCATCAGTAAGGGAATAGTTTGTAGAGGATATAGCAAACGGGAGAAGCTTATCATCTTTATCAGATGTGCTCTGCCAAACAGGGACAGGGAAAGATTTTTCCACCTATCTAGCTCTTTAGTTAGTTATTTTTTCAATTAAGTGTGGATAGTTAAGTCTATATGATGACATTGACTGTCTGCCTATTTTAATTCCTAAATAAGTGATGTAGTGGGGAGCTATGGCTACTTCTATTTCCTCACATTGTTTTCCAGGGGTGTCAAATATAAAATCTGACATTTACTCATTTTAATCCTGTATCCTGAGAAGGAGCCAAGTACGACAATTTGTCTATTATGTTCTTTAGTCGTTTTTCCGGGTCTGACATAAATATGAGCATATCGTCCGCAAAGCAAGTTAGTTTTAGCTCTCTATTTCCCACCTTTATTCCTGAGAAATCTTCTGATATTAATTATTGGGCTAGTGGTTCAAGAGCCAAGTCAAACAAAAGGGGGGAGAGGTGGCACCCCTGCCTACTGTAGCTGAAAAGATTCTGACAGCCCATTGTTGAAATTTTAGCCTTATGCGTAGCATAAAGTGCCTCCATATAGCTCCGAAAAGTCCCTACTATGCTGAAATTATCCAATACTAGCCCTAGCCAATGCCAATTAACATTGTCAAAGGCTTTTTCTGCGTCTAAGGCCAACAACTTAGGGTTTCCCTTTATAAGGCCTGGTCTTTTTGTTCCATCTAACACTGACAATACTGTGCGAATGTTGAACACCGCTGACCTGTTTTTAACAAACCCCACTTGATGTGGTCCCACTATCGATGCAAGAATCAATGCTAAATGGTCTGCCAGGATTTTGGAGATAATTTTAATGTCTTGATTTATCAGTGATATGACGAAGGGGTCTGAGGGGTATATCACCTTTATATATGCCATATGACCAGATTGTATTAGGAGTTTATTTTGGAGGGTGTAGTTGAAAACTTTTACTAAGGTGGGAATAACCTCTTCCTGCAGTAGTTTATAACATTCCCCCATCATTCCATCCGGGCCTGGGGCTTTGTTATTGTTAAGGTTTTTCACAACTACTCTGACTTCCTCTTCTTTTATTGGGACATTTAACATTTCCCTTTCTGACTCAGTAATTGTGGGTAGTGACAGATTATTTAGGAAGTTGCCTCCTACTGTGTCATTTGCTGGCCCTTGTTCATACAGTTTTTTGTTGAATTTCCAAAGATGTCATTTACTTTCGAAGGATCATTTTGACTAACCCCGCATGGGTCTCTCAAATGAGTTATAGATGTTAAGGGTGTTATCCCCTTTGCCATTCTTGCCAAAAGTGAGCTTATCTTGTTCCCAAATCTGTAATAATCTGATAATTCTTTGCCCCTCATCCCCTCTGTCCACCCACAAGTCAAATTTCTGCTTTCTCCTTTATCCACTTGTTTCTATTGCAAATAGATGGATTATTAATGTAGTTTGTGTACGCTTCTCTGGTCCTTCTGCTGGCTTCAGTGTATGCTTTGGTAGTTTTGTTTCGCAATCCTTTCACATATCCATTTATTCTTCCCCTTCCACTGCCTTAACTGCATCCCAGTATAAATGTGAGTTCTCCTCATGGTCTGTCTTGTCCTATGTATATTCCTGCCACCACATTCTCACCAATTTTTGGAAATTTTCATCTTGCGCTAAGTGGGAAAGGAATCTCCACAGTATGTCTGCTCCCTTAGGATAGGTATCTTCCAGGTCTAAAAGTAATTGGGTGTGATCTGAGATCACCAGATCTTGTATGTCAATCCTCCTCATTTTGTTTAGTAGACCTTATGTTGTTAGAAAATAATCTATCCTGGACCATGTGCTATGGACATGGGAGAAATGAGTGTACTCTCGGTCTGCTGGGTGTGAGCTTCGCCAAGCATCTATTACGCTAGTATGTTCTGTGAATGCATCCAGCACCCTGTCATTTGTCCTGACTACCATGCTTTTGTGTCCTGTGCCCGACCTATCTTTTTACGTCCATTACTCTATTAAGATCCCCTCCTATTATGTTCCTCTCGGGGTCCTCCAGAACTTGCCTCTCCAACTCCTGGAAGAAAGTTTCATTACTCTCATTTGGTGCATACACATTATAGATTTTGAATCATCCACATGAGGTATCGAAGAACATTTTTTTTGTACTCTCCCATCTCCATCCTTTTCCTCTGTTATTACCTTACAATTTGCCTGCTTATGGAGTAGTATTATTTTGGGCTCAGGATCACATCACTTCTCTCACCCACATTTTGCGTATTCTGGTTAAATACTGAACTTTCAAATGAGTCTCCTGAAGTAGGGCGATGTCTACTTTAAGCTTCTTTAAGTGCCTTTTGTGTGGTGACTGCAGGCCCTTCACTTTCCAAGACACGATTCACATCCTTTTATATTTCTTGAAATCTTATATCTTGTCCTCTCTTAAATAAACGTTATCAAAACCTGTCCGCCGTGTCTCTATCAGGTGGTGCAATAGAAATGTCAATCAAACCAACAAAATAACCTTTCTCTGACAACTCATTGGGGGACACAGGACCATGGGTGTTATGCTGCCTATCCATAGGAGGACACTAAGTAGATGCAAAAGCATAGCTCCTCCTCTGCAGTATACACCCCCTGGCCGAGCCAGGCAACCTCAGTTTTAGCTTAGTGTCTGTAGGAGGCACATCTTTCAAGGTTTTGTTATTTTTTGAGGGCGACTGTTTCCTTTTGGGACCGATCTCCCAATACCATCAACGGGCGGGAACGCGGAGTGTTGCCTCCACGTACCCCCTCCTGCAACGCTGGATCCTGGGCTGCCTATTACTGGACGACGGGTCCCACAGACACCGATTTTTCCAGAGCTCAGGGCAGAGGCACAATTCCTCAGCCCCTGCTTGCAGGCTCTGAGTTGAACATTGATCCTGTGTGGCCGACACAGCAGGCTGACTCTGCTATTTTCACTGCCTGGACTGAGGCAGTGTTAAGGTGAAATCCCCCCCTGACTGGTTTCCCAGACAAAGTGAGAAAAGACGGTGCAGGGAAGGCTCCCAGGACTACTGAATTCACAGTATTTTATTATGAGAAAGTCCCTTGCTGATTGCAAGGAGGAGAGCCCCAGGGATCCTGAACACAGTGTTAATTTTTTCTCTAGCTGCGTGCTGGCTGGAGGAGGGGAAAGTCCCTCACTGTTTGCAGAAAATCCTGCACAGATAATTTACCTGTGGCGAGGGGGAGGGCCCAGAGCTCAGGAACTCACACTGTTTATTTGCTCTGTTTATTTGCTCTAGCTGCATGCTCTGATTGCAGGAAAGCCGGCAGAGATAATCCACCGGTGACAAGCTGTGTGCTGACTGGAGGGAGGGGGAGAAAAACTGTCACAGAAGCTCCCTTCCTGCCGTTTTTTGCTACCGACAGCAGGGGGGCACACTGACTTCTTCTTGGCGCTCTTTTAGCGCTAAGCCCCGCCCCCCCAGGAAAGCGTGCGAAGATCTCCACAGAGCTTACTCCTGGCATACTCCTATTAGGAACATGCAGAATTCTTAAGAGTGCTAAGGCTCACATAGTCTATTATTCAGCCTGCATTGCCTGCCACGCTGAGCTACCACATAAACACACCTCTAATCTCTGAGTCCTGTGCCCCTATAGCCTCCCAAGACCCCCCCCCCCCCTGCCACCACCGCCGCAACCGTCAGCCCAGAGCCTAGGGCTCCCAGCCCACCGGAATGGGCACAGTTTCTGTCCCAATGTAAAAACTGTCACAGAACCTGGTTCGTCCTCCACACCCTTCTGGGCTCCTGGACGGAAAGCAGCCTGAGGATACCCCTATGGAGGATCCTTCTGAAGTAATCCGGGCACATGCTTCACCGATTGCAGGGATCAGGAAAAGAGCACACGGCCGGCTGTCTCCAGCACTCTTTCATGGCCCCCAGGGCTCTCCCTCGGGAGCACACAGGGCAGGCTCTCCAACACGCTCCACGGCTTCTGAAGAGCTGGAGGAGGGAGAATGCTGTTTGTGCCAGGAGTATTCCTTGGTTTCATCCTCCCCAGATGATCAAACTGCAGTAGACTCCCTTATAGCAGCAATCAACCAAACTCTGCATGTGGAGGATCCCTCATCCACTACCACTGACCATGCGGTCTCCTTTAAGAGGGCAAGAAAACCCCAAAAGGTTTTCGCTGATCACCCAGAGTTTCAGGATATCCTCACAAAGCAAAGGGAGAAGCCTGACAGGCGCTTCGGTAACCGAAAACTCATGGAGTCCCGGTACCCTTTTGCCTCACCTGCCCCTAAGGGCTGGGCCGATCCGCCCCCGGTCGACCATCCCCCCCCCCCGTCTCCCGCCTTACCACAAAGACGCTCCTGTCTTTACCCGATGGTTTCTCCATCAAGGACCCGACAGACAGGTGGAGCACCTCGCCCGCTCTGCTTTTGAGGCTGCGGGTTCCACCATCTCGCCCTCCTTTGCCTCTGTGTGGGTCTCTAAGGCGATCTCGGTCTGGGCAGAATCCCTTAACACTTCGCTTGAGGAATCCCAGTTCACTCATACCTTCACAGAGGTAACACCTCAAATTGCCGCTGCGGCGGAGTACCTCATGCAGGCCTCCATGGACGCTGCTACCTGCGCAGCGTTTGCCGCCTCAAATACCATAGCCATCCGTAGAGCTCTCTGGTCTCTGGCTCCGACAATGGCGAGCGGACTCTGCCTCCAAGAAGTCTCTTACGGGCCTTCCCTTTTTTCCAGACCGATGGTTTGGCGAACGTCTGGACAAGCTCATTTCTGACGCCACGGGAGGAAAGAGTACCTCCCTCCCCCAGCTGAAGTCCAGGATGTCCTTCACCAGATGTCCACAGTCCTCGTTCTGCTCCTTTCGGAACTCATTTGGTTGGTCGACATCCCGTGCTGTTCCCGCCACCAGCCGCAGACTACGCAGGGACCGACCTTCTCTGCTCTCCCCGAAACCCACTTCGTCATGGCAGCCTAGACTGAAACAGTGCAGGACTAGGGACACTCGTCCACGACGTTTTCCCCCCTCATGACTCCTTCGGCGCCCTGGAAGACACACTCATTGTAGGAGGTCGACTGCGGCTCTTTCAACACGTCTGGGCTGCCGCCTCAGACGACAAATGGGTGCGAGACCTTGTGTCTTCCGGTTACCACATAGAATTTCGGACCCGAGTCTGTTCTTTCTCTCAAACCCCCCAAATACTCAAACGACGCAAAGCTTTTTTCTCAGCAATCCACTCACTCCAAACAGCAAGAGTGATAATACCTGTCCCGGACGACGAGAAATTCAGGGGTTTTTATTCCAACCTCTTTTGTGGTCCCCAAAAAGGATGGGTCAGTTCGACCCATCCTGGACCTCAAACACCTGAACAAACATGTGCACGTACGGAGATTTAGAATGGAGTCCCTAAGGTCCATTATTGCATCCATGGTCGAAGGGGAATTCCTCGCCTTCATAGACATCAAGGACGCGTACCTGCACATACCCATCGCCCCAGATCACCAAAAGTTCCTCCGCTTCGCAGTTCAGGTCTTCACCAAAGTCATGGCGGCCGCCATGAGAGTCCTTCACGCCAGGGAAGTAGTCGTTCTCCCTTACTTGGACAACCTCCTCATCAAGGCCCCCTCCTTCCGCAACTGCTCAACCAGAGTGTACAGATCACTGTGGACACCCTATCCCGCTTAGGGTGGCTAGTGAATCTAGACAAATCATCCCCGATCCCATCACGATCCGTCACCTTCCTGGGCATGTCCCTCGACACCCGTCGGGGCTTGATCTTTCTCCCCCTGGACAAGGCGATCGCTCTTCAACGAGCGGTACGCTGCCTTCTACGTCCTCCGTCTCGCTCCATTCGATTCAGCAGCTCGGCAGGATGGTGGCGGCTATGGAAGCAGTACCCTTTGCTCAACTGCACCTCCGCCCACTGCAGCTAGCACTTCTAGCGGCCTAGGACAAGAGCCCCTTCTCCCTGGACAGACATCTTCACCTGACGCCTTCAGTCAGGTATGCACTCCGCTGGTGGCTTAGGTCCTCATCCCTATCGAAGGGGAGATCTTTTCTCCCAGTGAACTGGCTGGTCCTGACCACGGACGCCAGCTTCCTAGGCTGGGGAGCAGTGTACCGGCACCACACTGCTCAAGGACGTTGGACGCCCCAGGAGTCTTCCCTACCCATAAACATCCTGGAAATCCGCGCGATCTTCCTTGCGCTCAGGGCGTTCTGCCCTCTGCTAGCGGGTCGTCAGATTCGAGTCCAATCGGACAAAGCGACAGCTGTAGCATATATCAATCGGCAGGGGGGCACCCGCAGCAAAGCGGCTTATCGAGGCCCACAAGATCCTCAGCTGGGCCGAATCGACGGGATCAGTGATATCAGCGGTACACATACCGGGGGTAGAGAACTGGGCAGCAGACTTTCTAAGTCGCCAAGGCCTGGCTGCTGGAGAATGGTCTCTCCACCCAGAAGTGTTTCTACACATCTGCACTCGCTGGGGCACACCAGACGTGGATCTAATGGCCTCAAGGTTGAATGCAAAGGTACCCGCGTTCATAGCCAGGTCACGCGACCCGCAGTCCATCAGCGCGGATGCTCTAGTCTGCTCCTTGCACCACTTCTGCCTGCCTTACATATTTCCACCTCTACCCCTGCTGCCGTGGGTAATCAGGAAGATCAAGGCAGAGGGAGTCCCGGTGATACTGATAGCACCGGACTGGCCCAGGCGCGCCTGGTACGCCGAATTAGTACACATGCTCAGACGTACTGTGGCGCCTTCCAGACATCCCAGACTTGCTGACCCAAGGGCCCATTTCCCATCGGAACTCCAGAGCCCTGAAGCTGACGGCATGGCCATTGAGACCTGGGTATTAACAAGAGCGGGATTCTCCCCCGCGGTTATTTCCACCATGATCAGCGCCCGAAAGCCTGCTTCATCCCGCATTTACCACCATAAGTGAAAAATCTTCCTTTCATGATGCAGGGAAACTAACGTCCAACCTATGCCTCTGGCCGTCCCCAGAATTCTCGACTTTCTACAGTCTGGCTTGCAAGCGGGGTTGGCTCTCAGTTCCCTTTTAAAGGGCAGGTCTCAGCGCTCTCAATCTTCTACCAATGCCGCCTGGCTCAAAAACCGCAAGTCAAGACCTTCCTCCAGTGCGTTTCCCATCTAGTTCCCCCGTACAAATGGCTGCTGGACCCATGGGACCTCAATCTCGTTCTGGACGGTCTCCAGAGGTCTCCCTTTGAACCTCTCAAGGAACCCTCCCTTGCTCTTCTGTCCTGGAAGGTAACATTCCTGGTGGCAATTACGTCCATCAGATGGGTTTCGGAACTGGCAGCACTCTCTTGCCGCGAGCCTTTTCTGATCTTTCACCAGGACAAGGTGGTTCTGCGCCCCCTTCCGGATTTTCTTCCAAAGGTTCCTACCCCGTTTCATTTGAACGAGGACAATGTTCTGCCTTCCTTTTTGTCCACGCCCAGTTCATAGGGTGGTAAGGTCTCTGCATTCGTTAGACCTCGTCAGAGCTCTCAGATATTGCATATCCAGGACAGCCCCCTTTAGGAAAACGGACTCTTTGTTCGTCATTTCTGAGGGGTCTAAAAAGGGACAGGCAGCTTCAAAGGCGACTGGCTCGCCGGATTCGCTCTGCGATCCAGGAAGTCTACCACTTGCAACTCAAGCCCATTCCTAGTGGGCTGCGGCCTCACTCCACGCGAGCAGTTGGCGATTCGTGGGCCATTCGGCATCAGGCTTCAATGGAACAGGTGTGTAAGGCTGCGACCTGGTCTAGCCTACATACGTTTTCAAAGCATTACAGAGTCCATACCCAGGTTTCAACTGAGGCAAATCTGGGTAGGAAAATTCTGCAACTGCAGTAGAGCACCTCTCTCAGTAGGTGCTCCAGGCTGTCTGGGACTGGTTCCTAGTCCTTGGGTTGCGTTGTCTTGTTTTTATTTTTCCTACCCATGGACTGCTTTAGGACGTTCCATGGTCCTGTGTCCCCCAATGAGGCGTCAGAGAAAAACGGATTTTTGTGTACTCACCGTAAAATCGTTTTCTCTTCGCCATCATGTTGCCCTGTTGGGCCTTGGTTCTCTCAGTACCTTATTTGGTTATGACTCTTTTTTTTGTCATGTTCCTCTGTTGAGAAGTTTTTACTGTTTTTTTTTTTTTTCTCTCTCCTACTGCTTGTGTACTAAAACTGAGGTTGCCTGGCCCGGCCAGGGGGTGGATACTGCAGAGGAGGAGCTATGCTTTTGCATCTACTTAGTGTCGTCTTATGGATAGGCAGCATAACACCCATGGTCCTGTGTCCCCCAATGATGGCTAAGAGAAAACGATTTTACGGTGAGTACACAAAAATCCGTTTTTTGTAGGATAATACAGTTGTGGACTTAACTTTTTTACGCATGTATATAGGGACTCCTACTGATCCCACTTTCGCTCCTCTAGATACTTTCGCTTTCTTGAACTACCAAACCTCACTTAAAGGAGAGGCAAATATACCTTCAGAAATATATATAGATATCCCCATATCCCGAGGAGCTGAAGTAGGTTAAACCTCAAACCAGTAGAGAGAGGCTCAGTTCGAGGGAAGAGGGGGGTGGGGGGGGGGACGACGACACAAAAAAAAGTGGGTGGGGATGCTCTTTAAAAATAGCATCAGTAATTCACATTACCCCTTAGCAAGTCATCCCACTATGGGCTTTTATATGTCCTCACCCCGTCTGGGAAGTAGCATCCCCATTCTTCTCCAGGGGTGACTTTTTTTTTTTTGGGAAAGTCTTGTCCACAAAACTTCTTGCCCGATCAGGGGCCATGTCTGTCTCTGTACCTCCTCCTAGGGCAAAGATTTTTAGAACGGCCTGGAACTGTAGAGAAAATGTATCTTCTTTTTGAAAGGCTCTGTGCAGACATCAGTGAAGGCTCTTCTTCTTTTCTTTTTTACCTCTGCCGAATAGTCACTGAACATCAGAATCTTGTGTCCCTTTACCACAGTGAGGGAAGTTTTCTTCCGGAATACTTGTAAAATGTTTGTCAGATATTTGAACTTAGTTTTATCCACAATCACTGGCCTGGATCTTGGAGGTGTGTTTGCACTTGTTTGCTGGGCTGGGGGTCCCACTCTTTGCGCCCTTTAAGTTTTTAATTTATCAGCGATCCCCCCCAAAAGCATGAAGTATGTCCTCCATGCATATCCCCATTAACTGGTGTGGGGTGATGGCTTCTGGGAGCCCAATGATTGTTAGGGTAAGTTCACACAGTGAATTTTTCGCGGCATTTTTGAGTGTTTTTCGGGTGCGTTTTTTGCCTCAAAACTGCATGACTTTGCTTCCCCAGCAAAGTCTGAGTTTTCATTTTTGCTGTCCGCACACAACTTTTTTTTTTTTTTTTTTTTAAGCTGCGTTTTTGAGCTTAAAAAAAAAATGGACATGTCAATTCTTTCCTGCGTTTTTCTGCGTTTTCCCCCCATACAATGCATTGGAAAAACACAGCAAAACGCAGAGATCAAAAACGCAGCAAAACGCACCAAATCGCGGTAAAAAATGCATGCGTTTTTTGCCATGTTTTTTTGACGTGGGTGCGTTTTTGTGCGTTTTTAGCGGCCAAAAACGCAGCATCAAAAAAACGCAGCATGTGCACATAGACTTAAATTGTTTCTTCTGGAGCGATTCTCCAGATCATCAATTTTATCAGAAAGCTGTTGGTTTAGCTTTTGCAGCTCAGTCTGCACCTCCCCCAGCTCATCCTAAGCTGTGCTGATTCACATTGTCTCCATTCTTTCTCCCTGCTGTGCAATGGCTTCCTGCATTTTCTGCAAAGCCCCAGACACTGCTTTTTCCGGAATTTCTTGCATTTTTGGGGTTAACATCTTAACCTGCCAGAGACTTGTATGGAATGCTGAGCTCTTCCTAGTCACCCCCTCCCTCCTGCTGGGTAAGCTGTATAGCTGATTTTCTGCTTTTCCTAGGCCTTGGCATGTCCGGCGCCATTTTAGTGCGGCTACTCCTCTGGGTTAGGGCGGGGTGGGGGGGGGATCTCCCTCCCACAGTCCCGTGCTTGTGTACATACCTCTCCATTGTGTGTGAGGAGTATGCACACTTTCTCCTCCTCTGTCTCTGACCTCTTATCAGTTGTGTGCTGGGACTCCGAGGATTCTGGTGGTGAAGCAGAGGAGCTCTCCTCACACGCTGCCTTCCATGCGAGCGCAGGAACTGGACGTCCACCTACAGACTGTTGATGAGATTTAGAGCTTTGCAAATCCTTCAGCATCCCTTGTGGTAAGTTTTTCGAGGAACAGCCCAAGCACCTGAGAATGCTGGTGTCAGTCGTCACGATCTGCTGATTCATTGGGAGAAAGAATTACCTGGAATAAATGTCTACCACCAGATTAGAGACTGATTAACTTGTGTAGGATGAAAGCTTGGGCAATCCAAGGAGAAAACCGTCTTGTCCCAGCGAGAAAGAAGAGCGAGCTGCAGGGGTCATATGGATCTGTGTAAAGCGCATGACCTCAATGTCCACCACCATATTGCAGGGAGAAGCCAACAGGGAGGCTGAGACGAATTTCTCTAGTCTATTCCTATAGTCCCCAACCAGACTTAAAACACCACTCCAGGGTGCATTTGTTTGGCTTTTTTTTTATTGCATCGCTGGAGTGGTGCTTTAAATGGAAGTCAAGTCAGTGTTTCCTGTAGCACACCGGAGGTCACCACTCAATGCATCTCTATCAGAGCCTTGTTTTGGCTGTCATAGGAATGCATTGGTAGCTTGTGGTGTAACTTCTGACTTCCAGCCAGCCAGAGGTTACAATCACAAGATAGCGCCACTGAAGTGGAGTCCATAGAAGGTGAAGCCATTGGAAGGTTGCGTATATGACAGATGACTTAAATTTAATGCGCCACTCCAGCGCTGAAAACAAAACACTGTCGTGGTGCTTTAAACTGTTTTCTCTCCAACGTTGCAGCGTTTTAGAGAGAAACCTAACTGGTTGCAGTCATTCAGTCAACCTCCCATGGATTTGGGCATCATGGATCTACTGACTGCCAGTTTCCTTTCATTAGCAGAAAAATATAAATTTGCCCAAAATTTGTCACTATCCTAAACAGAAATGTGTCATGAAAAAAACACATCTGTATCACTTGGATTAGTAGAAACATTCTAAAGTTACTACTCGCATCTGATGTGTCACGTTATGTGGTAATGGGCTGGATCCTCCAGGCCACAACTGGCTGCTTCTTTCTTCTCAAGTTAACAACTTGATCTGCAGTGTTTTTCTGACGTCCTGCTTGAAGGATCTGTTCCTTTGCAACATCTTGGCTTTGGCAAATCTCCTTTTAGTTTTTATGCTATAAGCAGCTAAGTGGAGTCAAGCAGAAGTCACAAACCATGTCTGCTGGAGCTTAGCTTTAAGAGTTGTAAGTCTAAAGACTCTGTTTAGCAAGGTGATGAGTATTACATGCTTGGGGTATAAAATCCAGATGACAGGTTCTTTCTCTGACGCCTCATTGGGGGACACCGGACCATGGGTGTTATGCTGCCTATCCATAGGAGGACACTAAGTAGATGCAAAAGCATAGCTCCTCCTCTGCAGTATACACCCCCTGGCCAGGCAGCCTCAGTTTTAGCTTAGTGTCTGTAGGAGGCACATCTTTCAAGGTTTTGTTATTTTTTGAGGGCGACTGTTTCCTTTTGGGACCGATCTCCCAATACCATCAACGGGCGGGAACGTGGAGTGTCGCCTCCACGTACCCCCTCCTGCGACGCTGGATCCTGGGCTGGACGACGGGTTCCACAGACACCGATTTTCCAAAGCCCAGGGTAGAGGCCTATGCCCCTATAGCACAATTCTTCAGCCCCTCTTTGCAGGCTCTGAGTTGAATATGGCACCGGCGTGACTGGACACAGCAAGCTGAATCTGCTATTTTCACTGCGTGGAAAGCAGTGCTTAAGGTGAGATCCCCCTGAATGGTTTCCCAGACAAAGGGAGAAAAGACGCTGCAGGGAAGGCCCCAGGATATCTACAGTATTTATTATGAGAAAGTCCCTTGCTGGGTGCAAGGAGGAGAGAAGGATCCTGAACACACAGGGTTAACTTTTCTCTAGCTTGCTGGCTGGAGGAGGGGGAAGTCACTCCTGTTTGCAGAGAATCTGCACAGATAATTTCCCAGTGGCAGGGGGAGGGCACAGTGCTCAGGGACTCGCTGTTTATTTGCTCTAGCAGAAAAGCCGGCTGATAACCACCAGTGACAAGCTGTGTGCTGACTGGAGGGAGAGGGAGGAAAACTGTCAGAAGCTCCCTTCCCGACGTTTTTTACTACCCACAGCGGGGGGGGGGGGGGGGGGCACACTGACTTCATCTTCGCGCTCTTTTAGCGCTAAGCCCCGCCCCCCGTGGCTGCGATAAGCCACGCCCCCCTCAGGAATGCATGCGAAGATCTCCATAGAGCTTAATCCTTCCTGAGGACGCAGGGCCATCGGCTGATTTTGGTGCGGTGTTTGCTTCACTTGCAGCTCTGCTGAGCATTGCTCCCCCTCCTGGCATACTCCTATTAGGAACATGCAGAATTGTAAGGGCACTAAGAGTGATAAGGCTCACATAGTCTATTATTCAGCCTGCACTGCCTGCCACGCTGAGCTGCCACGTAAACACACCTCTTCTCTCTGTGAGTCCTGTGTCCCTATAGCTCCCCAAGACCCCCCTGCCACCACCGCCGCAACCGTCAGCCCAGAGCCTAGGGCTCCCAGCCCACCGGAATGGGCACAGTTTCTGTCTCAATCCATTGAAAAACTGTCACAGAACCTGGTGCTGGCTATGCAATGTCGTCCTCCACACCCTTCTGGGTCCCTGGACGTAACGCAGCCTGAGGATACCCCTATGGAGGATCCTTCTGAGGAAATCCGGGCACATGCTTCACCGGTTGCAGGGATCAGGAAAAGAGCACATGGCCGGGTGTCTCCAGCGGGCTCTCCCTCGGGAGAACTCGGGACAGGCTCTCCCACACGCTCCACGGCTTCTGAAGAGATGGAGGAGGGAGAATGCTGTTTGTACCAGGATGATTCCTTGTTTTCACCCTCCCCAGATGATCAAACTGCAGTAGACTCCCTTATAGCAGCAATCAACCAAACTCTGCATGTGGAGGATCCCTCATCCACTACCACTGACCATGCGGTCTCCTTTAAGAGGGCAAGGAAACCCCAAAAGGTTTTCGCTGATCACCCAGAGTTTCAGGATATCCTCACAAAGCAAAGGGAGAAGCCTGACAGGCGCTTCGGTAACCGAAAACTCATGGAGTCCCGGTACCCTTTTGCCCCACATGCCCCTAAGGGCTGGGCCGATCCGTCCTCGTTCGACCCCCCCGGTCTCCCGCCTTGCCACAAAAACGCTCCTGTCATTATCTGATGGTTCCTCCATCAAGAACCCGACAGACACAGGTGGAGCACCTCGCCCGCTCTGGCTTTGAGGCTGCGGGTTCCTCCCTCTCGCCCTCCTTTGCCTCTGTGTGGGTCGCAAAGGCGATCTCGGTCTGGGCAGAATCCCTTAACACTTCGCTTGAGGAATCCCAGTTCCCTCATTCCGTCACAGAGGTAACAGCTCAAATTGCCTCTGCGGCTGAGAACCTCATGCAGGCCTCCATTGATGCTGCTACCTGCGCAGCTTTTGCCACCTCAAATACCATAGCCATCCGTAGAGCTCTCTGGCTCCGACAATGGCGAGCGGACTCTGCTTCCAAGAAGTCTCTCACGGGCCTTCCTTTTTATTCCAGTCCGATTGTTTGGCGAACGTCTGGATAAGCTCATTTCTGACGCCACGGGAGGAAAAAGTACCTCCCTTCCCCAGCTTGAAGCCCAGGACGACCTTCACCAGACGTCCACAGTCCTCGTTCCGCTCCTTTCGGAACTCATTTGGTTGGTCGACATCCCGCTCTGCCCCCGCCACTAGCCACGGACTACGCAGGGACTGACCACCTCAGCTCTCCCCGAAACCCACTTCGTCATGGCAGCCTAGACCGAAACAGTCCAGGACTAGGGAGACTCGTCCACGACGTTTTCTCCCCTCATGACTCCTTTGGTGCCCCGGAAGACACACTCATTGTAGGAGGGTCGACTGCGGCTCTTTCAACACATCTGGGCTGCCGCCTCAGACGACAAATGGGTGCAAGACCTTGTGTCTTCCGGTTACCACATAGAATTTCGGACCAGATCCCCGAGTCGGTTCCTTCTCTCAAACCCCCCAAAAACTCAAACGACACGAGGCCTTTTTCTCAGCAATCCATTCGCTCCAAGCAGCAGGAGTGATGATACCCGTCCCGGACGACGAGAAGTTCAGGGGTTTTTATTCCAACCTCTTTGTGGTCCCCAAAAAGGATGGGGTCAGTTCGACCCATCCTGGACCTCAAACACCTGAACAAGCATGTGCACGTACGGAGATTTAGAATGGAGTCCCTAAGGTCCATTATTGCATCCATGGTCGAAGGGGAATTCCTCGCCTCCATAGATATCAAGGACGCGTACCTGCACATACCCATCGCTCCAGATCACCAAAAGTTCCTCCGCTTCGCAGTTCAGGACTCCCATTTTCAATTCGTAGCCCTACCCTTCGGCCTTGCCACCGCACCAAGGGTCTTCACCAAAGTCATGGCGGCCGCCATGAGCGTCCTTCACGCCAGGGGAGTAGTCGTTCTCCCTTACTTGGACGACCTCCTCATCAAGGCCCCTCCTTACGCGACTGCTCAACCAGCGTTACAGATCACCTTGGACACCCTATCCCGCTTAGGGTGGCTACTGATTCTAGACAAATCATCACCGGTCCCAGCACGTTCCATCACCTTCCTGGGCATGTCCCTGGACACCCGTCGAGGCTTGATCTATCTCCCTCAGGACAAGGCGATCGCTCTTCGACAAGCGGTACGCTGCCTTCTACGTCCTCTGTCTCGCTCCATTCGATCAGCATGAAGGTGCTCGGCAGGATGGTGGCGGCTATGGAGGCAGTACCTTTTTGCTCAACTGCATCTCCGCCCACTGCAGCTAGTCCTTCTAGCTGCCTGGGACAAGAGCCCCTTCTCCCTGGACAGACATCTTCACCTGACTCCTTCAGTCAGGTATGCACTCCGCTGGTGGCTTCGGTCCTCATCCCTATCGAAGGGGAGATCTTTTCTCCCAGTGAACTGGCTGGTCCTGACCACGGACGCCAGCTTCCTAGGCTGGGGAGCAGTGTACCGGCACCACACTGCTCAAGGACGTTGGACGCCCCAGGAGTTTTCCCTACCCATAAACATCCTGGAAATCCGTGCGATCTTCCTCGCGCTCAGGGCATTCTGCCCTCTGCTGGCGGGTCGTCAGATTCGAGTCCAATCGGACAATGCGACAGCTGTAGCCTATATCAATCGGCAGGGGGGCACCCGCAGCAAAGCGGCTTATCTCGAGGCCCACAAGATCCTCAGCTGGGCCGAGTCAACTGGGTCGGTGATATCAGCGGTACACATACCGGGGGTAGAGAACTGGGCAGCAGACTTTCTAAGTCGCCAAGGTCTGGCCGCCGGAGAATGGTCTCTCCACCCAGAAGTGTTTCTGCACATCTGCGCTCGCTGGGGCACGCCAGACGTGGATCTAATGGCCTCAAGGTTGAACGCAAAGGTACCCCCCGCGTTCATAGCCAGGTCACGCGACCCGCAGTCCATCGGCGTGGATGCTCTAGTCTGCTCCTGGCACCACTCCTGCCTGCCTTACATATTTCCACCTCTACCCCTGCTGCCGCGGCTAATCAGGAAGATCAAGGCAGAGGGAGTCCCGGTGATACTGATGGCACCGGACTGGCCCAGGCGCGCCTGGTACGTCGAATTAGTACAAATGCTCGCAAATGTACCGCGGCGCCTTCAAGACACCCCAGTCTTGCTGACCCAAGGGCCCATTTCCCATCAGAACTCCAGAGCCCTGAAGCTGACGGCATGGCCACTGAGACTTGGGTATTAACGAGTGTGATTCTCCCCCGCGGTTATTTCCACCATGATCAGCGCCCGAAAGCCTGCTTCATCCCGCATTTACCACCGTACGTGGAAAATCTTCCTTTCATGGTGCAGGGAAACTAACGTCCAGCCTATTCCTCTGGCCATCCCTAGAATTCTGGACTTTCTACAGTCTGGCTTGCAAGCGGGGTTGGCTCTCAGTTCCCTTTTAAAGGGCAGGTCTCAGCGCTCTCAATCTTCTACCAATGCCGCCTGGCTCAAAAACCGCAAGTCAAGACCTTCCTCCAGTGCGTTTCCCATCTAGTTCGTTCGGCATCAGGCTTCAGTGGAACAGGTGTGTAAGGCTGCGACCTGGTCTAGCCTACATACTTTTTCAAAGCATTACAGAGTCCATACCCAGTTTTCAGCTGAGGCAAATCTGGGTAGGAAAATTCTGCAAACGGCTGTAGAGCACCTCTCTCAGTAGGTGCTCCAGGCTGTCTGGGACTGGTTCCTAGTCCTTGGGTTGCGTTATCTTGTTTTTTACTTTTTCCCACCCATTGACTGCTTTAGGACGTCCCATGGTCCTGTGTCCCCCAATGAGGCGTCAGAGAAAAACTGATTTTTGTGTACTCACCGTGAATTCGTTTTCTCTTAGCCATCATTGGGGGACACAGCACCCACCCTGTTGGGCCTTGGTTCTCTCAGTATCTTATTTGGTTATGACTCTTCTTTTCTCTGGTTCCTCTGTTGAGAAGTTTTTACTGTTTTTGGTTTTTTTTTCGCCTACTGCTTGTATACTAAAACTGAGGCTGCCTGGCCTGGCCAGGGCGTGTATACTGCAGAGGAGGAGCTATGCTTTTGCATCTACTTAGTGTCCTCCTATGGATAGGCAGCATAACACCCATGGTCCTGTGTCCCCCAATGATGGCTAAGAGAAAACGATTTTACGGTGAGTACACAAAAATCCGTTTTTTTAAGAATTCATTGGAAAAATAAAACTAATAACATGTATGTAAAGGTTATTAAATAGTGATTAAAGCCTTCTCTTATTTAGAAATCCATAGTATGCTAATGAGTTACAAGTGCAGTGGGTGGACCCTGCACTTACAGCTCTTCTGCGCCTCTCCCTTTTCCCACCTGCCTCCTTTCTGTCATTGAAAGGTCACTGAAATGAGTGATAGAGAAGCCGTAGAGCTGTAAGTGCAGGCCCCGCCCCGCTGCACTTGGAACTCATTAGCATACAATGTCACTATAGATTTCTCTTACACCGCAAAAGTAAATTCTACAAAAAATGTAAAAATACCATTAGTTTGGGGTAAAATCCTGATGAAAAGTCTTTCATCTATTAGAATCAGAAGATTGTAGATCTAAAATAGCTTCATATAAATGGATTCTGTTACTGACTGTATGGAATATCAAACTTTTATAAGAAAATATTGTTTCTTGAACTGAGGAATTAAATAGAACCCACTCTGCTTTTGTTTTCAATCCACTTCAATGTATTTATTCTGAAAATGTAACAATTTGGTGTTTTGTTTACCCTATTTGATTTAATATTTTACCTTTTTTGTTCTCTTTCTTTGTGTAGAGAACCCAAGTGAACCTTTTGGAGCATCTGTCATTATTGATGGGGTGACCTACGGTACTGGAACTGCAAGCAGCAAAAAGCTGGCAAAAAATAAAGCTGGTAAAAACTTTGTACACTTTTTTTTTTTTTTTTTTTTTCTGTAGAAACTTTTTCTTTGTGTATCTTTTGCACATTTTTAAGTTTTTTGTTTCTTTTGATTTGTATTAGCCCGATCAACACTGGAAATCCTTATTCCGGACTTTATAAAACAGACCTCCGATGAAAAGCCCAAAGACAGCGATGAGCTGGAGGTGAGACAAAACTGCAAATTCTGACTTTTAACCAGCAGGCCGTTTTTTGTTTGTTTGTTTTTTTGTACCATGTCTACATCTCTTGGAAGAAAAAAACACAACAAAAAAACACCTTGGTTTTTTTCTTAAACTTATTTTTGGAGCATTTTTGAAAATTTTTCCTATTCATTAAAATGGGTGAAATCTGCAGAAAAAACCTCTTCATAAATTAACATTCTGCAGACACAAATCTGCACCAAGTCTGCAAGGAGAAAATAAGCAACGTGTGCATTAGACTTCAGGGTTTTCATTGACTTTTCTGTCAGAGGGATTCCCTTCAGGTTTTCTGACAAATCACTCAAAAATGCATAAAAAAACACAACGTGTACACAGAGCCTTTATGTTTTCTGATTTTGTTTTATTGTATAGAGAACTCAAGTGAACATCTAGAAGCATCTGTGATACCTTTTCAGTTAGTAATTAAAAATGTAACACATAGCAGCTATTGTGACTACTCGGGTCTCTTCAGGAGGCATAGTGTAACATCTGGAGCACCAAATACGGCCACAACCATTTCTCCTTTTTCCTTATTTATGGATCTGCTTCACATCACTTATGACTGCACTATCCTGTTGTGTATAAATATGTGACTTTCCAGATTTTGTCCTATACTATGCCTGTTGAGTCCGGAGTAGTCTTAACAGCTGCTATGTGTTACCATCTTTCAGTTAGTCATGAATAAATACAAGATGCATACAGCTGCACACTAAAATGCCAACAATGTATAAGGGAACTCTGGTACTGCATTACTGCTATATGAAAAAATTAGATTTTTAGTTTATGAATTGGCCAATGCATGTAAGCCCGAAAACCAACGGCAAGGTAAATCTCAGTAATCCGGGTACCTAACTATATAGGTTAAAAACATCCGTGTCTGGGCAGCTAGACTAAAAAATCTAACTTGAAATCACACTATTTGGAATAACCTCCATGTCTGGGCAGCTAGGACTCCTGGTATAAGGATTATGAACACAGCCTGGTTTATAGGGCGGAGTACTCAGTCAGAAAGAGACTCACTGCAAATATTTAAAAAAACCTGACCTGCACATCCTACAAATGTGAATAGGTGCCAGCTGAAAAAAACATAGCAAATACAAGATGCATACAGCTGCACACTAAAATGCCAACAGTGTATAAGGGAACTCTGGTACTGCATTACTGCTATATGAAAAAATGAGATAAACTAAAAATCTCATTTTTTCATATAGCAGTAATGCAGTACCAGAGTTCCCTTATACATTGTTGGCATTTTGGTGTGCAGCTGTATGCATCTTGTATTTGCTATGTTTTTTCAGCTGGCACCTATTCACATTTGTAGGATGTGCGGGTCAGTTTTTTTTTAAATATTTGCAGTGAGTCATTAATAAGTGTCAACCACTGAGGAGACTCAATTTTGATTATTTTTCTGTTTACTTGGTAACACGTTGCCAATAAAAAAAAGTAATAGTTCAGAGAAATATTGGCAAATGTAGTTTTTTTTTTTTTGTTTTTTTTGTTATTGATTTATCCTGATACCTGTTTTCTTTGCTAGTATTTCAACCACATCAGTATTGAGGATTCTCGAGTGTATGAGCTCACCAATAAAGCTGGACTGCTGTCACCATATCAAATTCTTCACGAGTGCCTTAAAAGGTTCGTATTAAAGGGAATGTGTCATCAAAAATGTTTTTGTCAACAATTGAAGTAATGTAAAGTATTAATGTTTTCACTTTTGTTTTTTTATGGTATAAAATATGAGAACAATTAATACATTTTGATATTTTCAGCTTTTAAACACTACAGGGGAGCAGATGCAGATATTTGCCAAGAACATTGAATGCATTCTTAGCTCGCCTTACGACTGCAGTAAAAGTGAGCGATATCGTCTCACCTGTGTCCGACATCAGTCTTCCTTTCCCCTTCTGGGTGTTTGCGAAAATATAAGGGAGGATGAAGTTTAGGATCTCTGTACAGAGCCATTGTGTCGGTGACTGCAATCTGATACTGAAATATGGACAGTGTCACTGAGGATAACTGGCAGTGCCGAATCTGTTAGTTGCACTGCTCACTGTATCACAAATGATAGGTTTAGATACAAAGTCAGTGTTACATAATAGCATTAGATAGACCATTCAGGAGACTGTGTAAGACTTGATAGGATTTGACTAACAGCCTGTGTGACACTTTAGGATTAGATACATGGCTCGAAAGACTTTATCACACATGATAGGCTTAGGTACATGGCTCAGCGGACTGAATCACATATAAAGGACTTAGAGACTCTGCTGCATCACACACAAGGGGCTTAGATATACAGCGCAGCAGTTGCATCACATATGACTGGCTTATATACATGGGTCAACAGACTGCAGCACACATGATTGACTTATAGTTGTCCACAAAAGTTTACATACACCGGCAGATTTTTTGCTTTCTTGGCCTTTTTTCTTTTTTATTGAGAATATGAATAACACAATCTTTTTTTTCCCACTCATGGTTCGCATTTGGGGGAAGCCATAGACACAAATGGGTTTGAATGGCTAATAAAGGTAACATCCTGACCTGTTTGCTTGTAATCAGTGTGTGTGAATAAAAGCGGAGTGAGTTTTAGGGATCCAGACAGACTCTTGCATTTGTCATCCAGCCACTGACCTTTCTGGATTGTGAGTCATGGGGAAAGCAAAAGATTTGTCAACGGATCTATGGAAAAAGATAGTTGAACTCTATAAAATAGGAAAGGGATACAAAAAGATATCCAAGGAATTGATAATGCCAGTCAGCAGTGTTCAAACTGTGATTAACAAATGTAAAATCAGCGGCTCTGTAAAACCAAACCACAATCAGGTAGACCAACAAAACTTTTGGCTAAAACTGCCAGGCAAAGTGTTCAGAATGCAAAGAAAAACCCATACATTAACATCAGCTGAAATACCGGATTCACTGAAAACTAGCGGTGTGGATGTTTCAGGATGCACAATAAGGAGGCACTTGAAGAAAAATGGGCTGCATGGTCGAGTCGCCAGAAGAAAGCCATTACTGCACAAATGCCACAAAGTATCTTGTCTACAATACGCCAAACAGCACAGAGACAAGCCTCCAAACTTGTGTAAACTTTTGAGCACAACTGTAAATACTCAGCTGCATCAAACATGACAGGCTTAGATCATGTATGATGGGTTGGAATATATTGCTCAGCGAAATATCACATGTGATGGGTTTAGATACCTGGTTCAGCAGAGTGCATCACACATAATGAATTTAGATACACAACGCAGTAAATATCACATGACAGGCTTAGATATACAGTTCAGCGGACCGCATTGCACATGATGGACTTGGATACACTGCTCAGTAACCTGCATCACACATGATGGTTTTAGATATACGTGGTTCTACTTAGTAAGTGAAAGTCTCATTCAAATGTCTGCAATGCAGGGATGTCTGAATGAGGCTTTATACTGACTGAGCAGAGCTGAGTCAGTGTAAAGCACCACAGCAGCAGATGAATTCTCTGCCATACTGTGAACACTGCTGTGACTTCAGCAGTGAGCACAGGCCAGGCAGCCTAGCATTAATGGTGCTACTATTACTAAGCTATTCTCACTGCTGGAAGAAGGCATGACCATAGCACTACTCTCACTGCTCAGAACAGAGCTGCGATGGTGACTTCTTCCAGATGTGAGAGAAGTCCAGCAGCCTGGCATTAATAATACAATGTCAGGCTGCTGACCTGTGCTCCTCCGCTCATCACCCAGTATCTCTTGTCGCCGCTGAACACTGAGCGGCGACAAGAGGAAATTGTAGCTGAGAGCACAGCCTTCCCCCTCCCCGTACCCCTCCTCCGTTCCCCGTACCCCAGCTGCGAACTGCACATATATCAAGGTTTATAGTTGAGAGAGCCACAGTTTAGATTTACAGTATAGTAAGTCTCCTATGCCAGTGCCATATTTGCTATGTTTAAGGCTACATTCCCACGATGAGCTTTTGGTTAGTTCTTGATGTTGCACCATTTCTGCACCTATTATGTAAATTAGGTTACTTGCAGGGTTTTTTCATTTGTGTTTTTGTGTACATTTTATTAACCCCTTCAGCCCCCGGACACTTTCCGTTTTTGTTTTTTGCTCCCCTCCTTCCAAGAGCCGTAACTTTTTTTATTTTTCTGTCAGTCTTGCCATATGAGGGCTTGTTTTTTTGCGGGACAAGTTGTACTTTTAAATGAAACCATAAGTTTTACCATATGGTGTACTGGAAAACAGCAAAAAAATTCCAAGTGTGGAAAAACTGCAAAAAAAAGTGTGATGGCACAATAGTTTTTGGGATGTTTTATTCACGGTGTTCACTATATGGTAAAACTGATGTGTGGGTATGATGCCTGAGGTCGGTGCGAGTTTGTAGAAACCAAATATGTATAGGTTAACTTCTATCTAAGGGGTTTAAAAAAATTCACAAGCTTGTCCAATAAATGTGGCGTACGTTTTGCGCCATTTTCAGAAACCCGTAGCGTTCTCATTTTTCGGGATCTATGGCTCAGTGATGGCTTATTTTTTACGTCTCGAGCTGACGTTTCTAATGGTACCATTTTTGTACAGATGCTACGTTTTGATCGCCTGTTATTGCATTTTGCGTAAAACTTGCGGCGACCAAAAAATGTAATTTCTTTGTCGCTCCATTGGGAGACCCAGACAATTGGGTGTATAGCTTATGCCTCTGGAGGCCACACAAAGTATTACACTTTTAAAAAAGTGTAACCCCTCCCCTCTGCCTATACACCCTTCCGTGGATCACGGGCTCCTCAGTTTTATGCTTTGTGTGGAAGGAGGCACACATCCACTCATGCATTCTCATACATAGTTATGTCGGATGGAAGAAAAGAGGACCCCGATGGGGTCCCCGGCATGTTCCCTTCTCACCCCACTATGTCGGCGGTGTTGTTAAGGTTGAGGTACCCATTGCGGGTACGGAGGCTGGAGCCACATGCCGTCTCCTTCACCATCCCTTATGCGGCTCTGGGAGAAGTGGGATCCTAAGCGGTCATCCATGAGCTGGGACCGTGCTCCATCCGCAGCCCCTGGTGGAACCTGCCGGATCGGAGCTTCTTCACCCCCAGGGACCGGGCCCTGCAACTGGAAGGTACTCTGTGTCCCCATGTGGGGACTGTACAGAGAGGGTCGCACCTTATCCCCGGAAGCCGCGGTAGTTCCGTCCGTTGTCTTTTCGGCGGACTTCCGCGCCGACCGTGCCTGCTTGTCGGGCACGGCCTTAAATTTAGTCCCCGGCTTCGCCGTGGCCTAGTCGCGAAAAATCCCGCCCCCGAGCCTGCCTGTCAGGGGTTAGGGCGGGATTGCCGACATGACGTCTGCTTTGAGGGCTGGAGCATCTTGCATGTTTCCCTCCCCCCTCATTGACCACTGTGGGGACTCCAGATTCCTGCTCTTTGCTGGCGCCGCCCTCGGCTCCACACCCCCCCTGAGAGCTCCGGCAGCCATTTTTAGCATTCTGCCGGTGGATGCTACTCAGCAGCAAAGCTCTCCAGCTCCGGGGGATCCACGACAGGGAATCTGGAGGACACACTCCGCTCGTTAGCGGTTGGTAAGCCACACCGGTCACCCGGTGCTGGTCCCCCTAGGGTGCCGGGATATATATATATATATATATATATATATATATATATATATATATATATATATATATATATATATATATATATATATATATATATATATATATATATATATATATATATATATATATATATATATATATATATATAATATATATAATATATATAATATATTATAATAATATATTATATATATATATATATATATATATAATATATATATAATATATAATATATTATATATATAATATATTATATGTGTTCGGAAAGGCTGTATACCCTTTTCCTATATACACTCAGTGGTCACTCTCCTGAGAGACAACAGCATGTCGTCCACAAGGAGCAAAGCTACTAAGGCACAGATTTTTTTCGCGGCCTGTACCTCTTGTGGGGCTATGTTGCCTGCGGGATCCACCTACCCTCACTGTGATCAATGCTCGACTCCTGCCACGCTTGCTCAGCCGGAGCCTAGGGCACTTGTGGGCCCCTCGGCTCATGTAAATCCCCCTGCTCCCACTGAACAGGCTGCAGGGACAGAGTCACCGTCGTTGGCCTCTTTCACTGAGAAACTCTGTCACTTTCTCAGTCCATTGCACAGTCTATGGACAAATGGTCATCTAAGCTCCTGGAGGCTTTGCAGTCCAGACCGGGCCCTTCACAGGCCCCGGCCCCTGTTAGTCTGTCTCCTCCAGGCCCTTCTCGGTCCGCGCCGCAGCGCGCTCCCAGGATAGCCCCTAGGCCCCAGGCGGAGGACTCCTGCCCGGACCGCAGCCCCAGACCGGCTAAGCGGCCTCGCTGGGACTCTTCCCCGGCCTCCTCACGCTGCTCTGGATCCCAGCTTGAGGACTCTCAGGACGACGAGGCGGACGTGGGAGCTCAGGGCTCTGACCCTGACTTCGCCTTTAACCTTGATACCCCTGAGGGGGACGCCTTAGTAAATGATCTTATCTCGTCCATCAACCAGGTGTTGGATCTCTCACCACCGCCGCCTCCTGCAGAGGAGTCGGCTTCTCAGCAGGAGAAACACCAATTTCGATTCCCCAAACGTACGCACAGTACGTTTTTTGATCACTCTAACTTCAGGGACGCTGTCCAGAAGCCCAGACCGGTTCCGGACAAGCGCTTTGCTAAACGGCTCACTGACACGCGTTATCCCTTTCCACCTGAAGTCGTTAAGGGCTGGGCACATTCTCCCAAGGTGGATCCTCCAGTCTCTAGATTGGCTGCTAGGTCCGTTGTGTCTGTTGCCGATGGCTCATCCCTGAAGGATGCCACTGACAGACAGATAGAGCTCTTGGTGAAGTCTATTTATGAGGCCACGGGCGCGTCTTTCGCCCCGGCCTTTGCGGCCGTGTGGGCTCTCCAAGCAATCTCGGCATGTCTGACTGAGATTAATGCTGTCACGCGGAATTCTGCTCCACATGTTTCTTCCTTGACCTCTCAGGCATCAGCATTTTCGTCCTACGCCATGAACGCCGTCCTGGACTCCGCTAGCCGTACGGTTGTAGCATCCGCTAACTCCGTGGCAGTCCGCAGGGCCATGTGGCTGCGCGAATGGAAAGCAGACTCTGCTTCCAATAGGTTCTTAACTGGTTTGCCTTTTTCTGGCGACCGTTTGTTTGGCGATCGGTTGGATGAGATTATTAAGGAATCCTCAGGAAAGGACTCCTCCTTACCCCAGTCCAAACCTAAGAGACCTCAGCAGAGAAAAATCCAATCGAGGTTTCGGTCCTTTCGTCCCTCCGCCAAGTCCCAATCCTCTTCGTCCAACCTGCCGGAGAAAGGCCAGAGGAACTCCTATGCGTGGCGGTCCAAGTCACGCCCCCAAAAGGCCGCAGGAGGCACTGCCTCCAAGACGGCCTCCTCATGACTCTCGGCCTCATCTAGCCACATCCTCGGTCGGTGGCAGGCTCTCCCGTTTTGGCGACGCCTGGTGGCCACACGTTCAAGACCGATGGGTGAGAGACATTCTGTCTCATGGTTACAAGATAGAGTTCAGCTCTCGACCTACGGCTCGTTTCTTCAGAACCTCCCCACCCCCCGCACAGGCCGACGCACTTTTTCAGGCAGTGGACGCTCTAAAGATAGATGGAGTTGTGATTCCCGTTCCCCTTCAGGAACGTGGTCGCGGTTTTTACTCCAACTTGTTCATGGTGCCAAAAAAGGACGGGTCATTCCGTCCCGTTCTGGACCTCAAGCTGCTCAACAGACATGTGAGAACCAGACGATTTCGGATGGAATCGCTCCGCTCGGTCATCGCCTCGATGTCACAAGGAGACTTCCTAGCATCGATCGACATCAAGGATGCTTATCTCCATGTGCCGATCGCACCCGAACATCAACGTTTCCTGCGTTTCGCCATCGGGGACGAACACCTCCAGTTCGTCGCATTGCCCTTTGGCCTGGCGACAGCTCCACGGGTTTTCACCAAAGTCATGGCATCCGTCGTGGCGGTTCTGCACTCTCAGGGCCACTCGGTGATCCCCTACTTGGACGATCTCCTAGTCAGGGCTCCTTCTCGAGTGGCGTGTCAACGAAGTCTTTCCGTCACTCTGAAGACTCTCCAGCAGTTCGGGTGGATCATCAATTTCCCGAAATCCAAGTTGACGCCGACCCAATCACTGACTTACCTCGGGATGGAGTTTCATACCCAGCCAGCATTAGTCATGCTACCGCGGGACAAACAGCTTTCTCTGCAAGCGGGGGTGCAATCACTTCTTCGGAGTCAGTCACACCCCTTAAGGCGCCTCATGCACTTCCTGTGGAAGATGGTTGCAGCTATGGAAGCAGTGCCGTTCGCGCAATTCCATCTACGGCCACTCCAATGGGACATTCTTCGCAAATGGGACAAGAGTTCGGCTTCCCTCGACAAGAACATCTCTCTTTCCCTTGCAACCAAAACATCACTTCAGTGGTGGCTCCTACCCACATCTCTGTCTCGGGGAAAATCCTTCCTACCTCCAACCTGGGCCGTGGTCACCACGGACGCGAGCCTGTCAGGTTGGGGAGCGGTTTTTCTCCACCACAGGGCTCAAGGAACCTGGAATCCAATAGAATCGTCCCTTCAGAGTAATATCCTGGAGATAAGGGCAGTATATCTAGCCCTATTGGCTTTCCATCAGTGGCTGGAGGGCAGGCAGATCCGAATACAGTCGGACAACGCCACTGCCGTCGCGTACATCATCCACCAAGGCGGCACTCGCAGTCGTCAAGCCTTCCAGGAAGTCCGACGAATTCTGCAGTGGGTGGAAGTCACAGGCTCCCCAATCTCCGCAGTTCACATCCCAGGCGTAGAAAACTGGGAAGCAGATTTTCTCAGTCGTCAGGGCATGGATGCGGGGGAATGGTCTCTTCACCCAGATGTTTTTCGAGAGATCTGTCGCCGCTGGGGAACGCCGGACGTCGACCTCATGGCGTCACGACACAACAACAAGGTCCCGGCCTTCATGGCTCTGTCTCAGGATCACAGAGCTCTGGCAGCGGACGCCTTGGTCCAGGATTGGTCGCAGTTTCGACTGCCATACGTGTTTCCCCCTCTGGCGATGCTGCCCAGGGTACTACGCAAGATCCGGTCCGAATGCCGTCGCGCCATTCTCGTCGCTCCAGACTGGCCGAGGCGGTCGTGGTATCCGGATCTGTGGCATCTCGCGGTGGGTCAACCGTGGGCACTTCCAGACCGCCCAGACTTGCTGTCACAAGGCCCGTTTTCTTTTTCGCTCTATTGGGAGACCCAGACAATTGGGGTGTATAGGCTATGCCTCCGGAGGCCGCACAAAGTACTACACTTAAAAGTGTTAGGCCCCTCCCCTTCTGCCTATACACCCCCCGTGCTCCCACGGGCTGCTCAGTTTTTTGCTTTGTGCGAAGGAGGTCAGACACGCACAGCACAGCTCCACAGATTGGTCAGCAGCAGCTGCTGACTATGTCGGATGGAAGAAAAGTGGGCCCATATAGGGCCCCCAGCATGCTCCCTTCTCACCCCACTCTTGTCGGCGGTGTTGTTAAGGTTGAGGTATCCATTGCGGGTACGGAGGCTGGAGCCCACATGCTGCTTTCCTTCCCCATCCCCCTCTGGGCTCTGGGTGAAGTGGGATCTTACCGGTCTCCAGGCACTGAGACCGCGCTTCATCCACAACTCCTGTGGAGCCTGATGGATAGGAGCCGAGTATCGTTCAGGGACATGGCCCTGCATCTTGGAGGTACTCTGTATCCCTGTGGGGACCGCGCACGGCATCACCTCAGCTTTGCTGGGTGTGCTAGTGCACCGGGGACCGCGGCGCTGACCGGGTCTATATGTGCCATTACACACTCAGCGTCGCTGAGTGTGTTTATATGTAAAGGCTACCGCACTAACCGCCGCTGCCATGGGACACTGCGGCGCGGCTGGGACTTGTAGTTCGCCGGGGACTTTCACGCCGGCCGCGCTTTTACGGCGGCCGCGTTTATTACTAGAGTCCCCGGCTTCCTTGCGGCCTAGTTTACTTTTCTCCCGCCCTCAGCCCTGACGGGCAGGGGGAAGGGCGGGACGCTGCACGGAGCGAGCAGCTCTGAGGGCTGGAGTATGATTTACATACTCCACCCCCCTCACTGTGCACGGTGTGAGCACCAGTTCGCGCTCTTTCTCGGCCACGCCCACAGCTCCCTCATCTCGTCAGGACGCCGCAGCCATTCCTGTCAGCTCCACCGACGCTGCAGAAGAGGGACAAGTCCTGGGAGACCCAGACACGGTCTCTGGTGGCCTCACAACCGCTTTAGGCGGCTGGTAAGCAGCACCTGTTGGTGCTAGCCCCATGGTGCTGTAGTGTATTGGTACATTATTTGTGTATCATATATACTTTACACTGTATGAGCACAGTGCATTCTGGCTATATACCCTTTTGTGTAACTCAAGGAAAACTATAGCATGGCGCCCACAAAAGGCAGGGGTGCCAAAACACAGGCTTATTATGCTGCCTGCGCCGCTTGTAAGACCCCACTACCGGCAGGTTCCACTGACCCTCATTGTGTGCAGTGTTCGACCCCTGTGCCACTTCTTCAGCCGGAGCCTATGCTAAGAGGGGCCCAGGGGGGAGACACCTGTTGACACTGTCCAGGTGACGGGGACTGAGTTTGCTAAACTCTCTGAGACTATGGCTAAGATACTAGAAGCCTTGCAGTCCAGGCCGGTATCTCAGCAACGGGACCCTGTTGAATCGTTGTTCCCGGGCCCCCCTCAGTTGGACCAACAATGTCCTCCCGGGGTATCTCCTACATCCCAGTCTGAGGGTTCTGACTTAGACCCCAGCCCCAGATTGACTACGCGGGCTCGCTTAGAATTTCCCTCGACATCATATTGTTTAGGGTCTCAGCGGGGGGAATCTTTGGTTGATGATGCGGAGACAGCTGATCAGGATTCTGATCCTGAGAGCGCTCTCAATCTTAATACTCCAGACGGGGACGCCATAGTAAACGATCTTATTGCGTCCATCCATCAGTTGCTGGATATTTCTCCCTCAGCCCCTCCGGCGGAGGAGTCAGCTTCTCAGCAGGAGAAATTTCGTTTCAGGTTTCCCAAGCGGACACAGAGTATGTTTCTAGACCACTCTGATTTCAGAGAGGCAATCCAGAATCACCATGCTTGTCCAGATAAGCGTTTTTTCTAAGCGCCTTAAGGATACACGTTATCCTTTCCCCCCGGACGTGGTTAAAGGTTGGACTCAATGTCCCAAAGTGGATCCTCCAATCTCCAGACTGGCGGCTAGATCCATACTTGCAGTGGAAGATGGGGCCTCGCTCAAAGATGCCACTGACAGGCAGATGGAGCTCTGGTGGAAATCCATCTATGAAGCTATCGGAGCTTCTTTTGCCCCAGCATTCGCAGCCGTATGGGCGCTGCAAGCTATCTCAGCAGGTCAAGCGCAAATTGAAGTAGCCACTTGCACGGCCGCGCCACAAGTGGCATCCATTACCACCCAGACCTCGGCAATTGCGTCTTACGCTATTAATGCTGTCCTGGACTCTGTGAGCCGTACGGCGGTGGCGACCGCCAATTCGGTGGTACTCCGCAGGGCCTTGTGGCTACGGGAATGGAAGGCAGATTCTGCTTCCAAAAAGCGCTTAACCAGTTTGCCAATTTCTGGCGACAGGCTGTTTGGCGAGCGTCTGGATGAAATCATCAAACAATCCAAGGGAAAGGATACATCCTTACCCCAGCCCAAACAGAACATTCCCCAACAGAGGAGAGGGCAGGCGAGGTTTCGGTCCTTTCGGGGCGCGGGCAGGTCCCAATTCTCCTCGTCCAAAAGGTCTCAGAAAGAACAAAGGAACTCTGATGCATGGCGGTCTAAGTCACGTCCTAAAAAGAACATTGGAGGCACCGCTAACAAGGCGGCTTCCTCATGACTTTCGACCTCCTCTAGTAGCATCCTCGGTCGGTGGCAGGCTCTCCCGCTTTTGCGACGCCTGGCTGCCACAAATAAAAGACCGCTGGGTGAGAGACATTCTGTCTCACGGTTACAAGATAGAGTTCATCTCTCGTCCCCCGACTCGATTCTTCAGGTCTTCTCCGCCTCCCGAGAGAGCCGAGGCTCTTCTGCAGGCGCTGGGCACTCTGAAGGCAGAAGGAGTGGTGGTCCCTGTTCCTCTTCATCAACAGGGCCACGGTTTTTACTCCAACTTGTTTGTGGTCCCAAAGAAGGACGGGTCTTTCCGTCCTGTCCTAGACCTGAAACTTCTCAACAAACACGTAAAGACCAGACGGTTCCGGATGGAATCCCTTCGCTCCGTCATCGCCTCAATGTCCCAAGGAGATTTTCCCTGCCGCCCATGACAGCACCACATGAGAGATAGGTTCCGCCCACATCAGGACAGGAAACCCACTGATAAAAAGGCGGTACCTCTCCTCCACATCAGTTTGGTTTCCTGTCCTGGTATGGACAACCCATTGCTGTCCCAGGTCCGACCCGGTGTGGAAGCCTGGTACTTACCTGAAGCCGGTGCTCGGGCCTGGATGCACCCCCCCCCCTCGGTCTCAGGCCTCTGCGGCGGTGAGGCGCGGGCCTGGAGCGGGAGCTCGGCCCGGCGTCGCTCCAGGGATGTGCGCACTCACGGCGGCCGCTGGAAGGCTTGTCCCTGCTGTGCAGCACGCTGGAGTGAAGCTGGAGCTCCGACCGGAAGTGACGCGATTCCAGGGTGACGTGCGCAATGCGACCAGGAAGTGACTGGTGTGCGCATGCGCACTAGGATCCAAGATGGCGGCGCCCATGTAACGAGACAAATGTGACCGGCGCTTGGGACTGGTGAGTTTTTTCTCCTCCATTGTTACCATTATGGCAGGAGATTCACCCCGCAGCAAGGAGCAGCGCAAGGAGTCGCCACAGCGGGGCTCGGAACGCGGCTCTGCGGATCGTTCCCGGAAGGCTGTATCCAGTCCGGGCAGCGTTCGGTCGGTGAGTCCCAAGAGGTCCAAGGGAGATAAGAATCCGCCTCCTGATCCGGTATTGCCTTGAGTCGTGGGGGTGAGTGGACTTCGTGGTCTTCCATGTTTCTAAGTCCCCGTTTCCGTGTCCCCTCTCTTGTTAGGTACCGAAAAAATGTGCCTCCAAGCAGCGTCACAAGGAATGTGCCATATGCCAATCCTCCCTGTCTTCGGATTACACCAAGGCCCTGTGTGCAGGCTGTATCCAACAGACCCTACTCAAAGAGGGGCCGGGGTTCTCATCTGAATTACGTTCCATTATCAGAGCGGAAGTACAGGAGTCCCTTAAATCCCTTAAGGGGGGCAAGAGGCGCAAGAAGTCCCGTCATCATAAGCTGTCTACTCCCGATACCTCGGCGGGTTCGGCTCAGGGCTCTCGGTCGTCGGGATCCTCGGGATCCTCCCCCTCCGATTCTGGCTCCTCTTCCTCTTCCGATGAAGGTGGTCGCCCTTGTTTCCCTACAGCAGACGTCGGACCTTTGGTGAAGGCAGTACGTTCGACCATGGGTATAGTGGACCCCAGGGGGCCCGAATCTACCCAGGATGTCATGTTTGGGGGCTTGGATTCCAGGAAGCGTAAGGGGTTTCCCATTCCCCAGAAGGTTCAAAGTCTCATTACTGACGAGTGGAAAAAAGTGGACAAAAGGTTGAATCTTAGCTCTTCCCTTAAAAGGAAGTACCCCGTGGATGAGGAGGCATCTACCTCTTGGGATAGAACCCCAAAAATTGATGTCGCTATTGCCAAGGCGTCTCGTTCCACTACCTTGCCGTTTGAGGACTTGGGGTCCCTTAAGGATCAGCTGGATAGGAAGGCTGATGGTTTTCTGAGAGGGACATGGGAGTCTACGGCAGGTGGCTTGCGCCCGGCCGTGACCAGCGCCTGTGTTGCCCGGTCTTTAATGGTGTGGCTTCAGCAGTTAGAAGACCAGTTGCGCAATGACACTCCTAGGAAAGATATTATCTCGTCCTTGCCCTTAATACAGGGTGCTGCTACCTTTATGGCTGATGCCTCGGTTGATTCTTTAAGACTATTTGCCAGGTCGGCGGCGCTTTCCAATTCCGCGCGTCGGGCCCTCTGGCTGAAAACTTGGAAGGGTGATGTCCAATCCAAGGGGCGACTATGCAGCATGCCTTGTGAAGGTGCCTATCTTTTTGGCTCTGGCCTGGACGACCTCCTCACTAAGGCATCCGATAAGAAACAGGGGTTTCCAGTTTTTCCGGTGGCGTCCTCTCGCAGCCGGCCCTTTCGGAGACGTCAATTTTTCGCAAAGAAGTCTCAAAAACCGCAAGATCAGTGGAAGGACCGTAGAAAGACTACCTCGGGCTTTCTCTTTGGCAAGCACTCCGATAATAAGCCCAATCCCTCTCAATGACGCCTATCATCAGGTAGGGGGTCGGCTGTCCCTCTTCCTCCATGCATGGCAGGCAATCTCCTCCACCAGGTGGCTCCTTCAGATTGTGGAGGAAGGGTTAAAATTGGACTTCCGTTCACCCCCTCGGGGGTCTCTCATGATAACCTCCTTGCGGTCCCCAGAGCGGCAGATGGCCTTGGAAGTGGAAGTGCTAACTCTCCTCTCGAGGAAAGTCGTTCAGGAGGTCCCCATAGAACAAGAAGGGGACGGCTTTTACTCCACTCTCTTTCTGGTTCGGAAGCCGGACTCCACCTTCCGCACCATCTTCAACCTGAGGAACTTGAATTTGCATCTGGTGCAGCGAGCCTTCAAAATGGAGACCATGAAGTCAACTGTCAGGCTGTTGTATCCAGAGTGTTTTATGGCAGTCCTCGACTTAAAGGACGCCTATTATCACATCCCTATTTTTCCGTCTCGCCGGCGGTTTCTCAGGTTCGCACTACACGTCTCCGGGAGGCTGAGACACTTCCAATTCGCAGCGCTGCCATTCGGGCTTTCCATGGCCCCACGGATCTTCACCAAAGTCCTCGCGGAGGTCATGGCACATGTCGGGGAACAGGACATATTGATCATTCCGTATCTGGACGACCTCCTGATAGTGAGTCAGTCGGAGTCTCTATGTGCGGCTCACATGACCAGGGTCATCACCATCCTGGAAAGCCTGGGGTGGGTGGTGAATCAGCAGAAGTCCAGACTCCAGCCTCTCCAGTGTCAAGTCTTCCTGGGTCTCGTCTTGGACTCTACCAGACAGTTGTGCCACCTGCCAGAGGACAAGGTCGCCAGGATCTTGTCCCTTCTCTCTTCCGTAAGGAGTTGCCCAAGCATGTCCTTACGGCAGGCTCTGTCGCTGGTCGGGACTCTTACCTCTTGCATCCCAGGAGTGTGGTGGGCCCAACTGCGTTCCAGAATCCTCCAGATGGAGGTCTTTCAGTTTCAGAGACTGTTTGGAGGCTGTTTGGAGAAACAATTGACCCTGTCTGCGGACACCTTGCACTCCCTGGGTTGGTGGCAGGACCCCTCTCACCTCAGGATGGGGGTTCCTTGGCTTTCCCCGGTCACGGACACAATAGTCACAGATGCCAGCCATTGGGGGTGGGGTGCCCATCTACGCCAACGGGTGCTCCAGGGTCCCTGGGACGCTCGGTTGGTCAGACAGTCCTCCAACTACAGGGAGCTCATGGCGGTTCTCAAGGCACTAGAGGGGTTCCTCCCCTTCTTGAGAGGTCGCCATGTTCGGATCCTTTCGGACAACAGGGTGACGGTGGCGTACGTCAACCATCAGGGCGGCACCAGATCCCCTTCTCTTCTGACTCTGACTATGCACATCTTCCAGCTGGCCGAACAACATCTCTCCTCCTTGACTGCTCTTCATATCAAGGGGACGGACAACGAGGAGGCAGACTTCCTCAGCCTGCACTGTCTCCGTCAGGGGGAGTGGTCCTTGGACCCGGAGGTCTTTCGCAAGATCACGCTTCTATGGGGTGTCCCTGTTCTAGACCTGTTCGCTACCAAGGCGAATCGGAAAGTGGACAGGTTCTGCTCTCTCAACCCCCGAGACGATCCTGTTGCCCTCGATGCCTTCCAGATGTCTTGGTCTCACGGCCTCCTGTACGCGTTTCCTCCCCTGATCCTGTTGCCTTCGGTTCTCCGGAAAATCCGGACCGACAGAGCAGAGGTTATTCTCATCGCCCCCTTCTGGCAGAAACGGGCGTGGTTTTACTGGCTGCGGACACTGTCTCTGGTGGATCCTTGGGTTCTCCCGGACGCCCCTCATCTCCTGTCCCAGGGCCCAGTCCGTCACCCCCCCGACCCGGCTCTCCATTTGACGGCTTGGCGTTTGAGCGGCGGCTGCTAGCTCGACGGGGGTTTTCCTCTTGCCTAATCGATACTCTTCTTCGCAGTAGGAAAGCGGTCACCACGGCCATTTACGGTAGGGTCTGGAAGCGCTTTCTCCTTCAGTCGGGGGCTCGGGCGGAGGGCCCCCCTCCTATCTCGGCTATTCTAGAATTCCTCCAGAGGGGGTTGGAATTGGGGCTCTCCACCAGTACGCTCAAGGTGCAGGTATCGGCCTTAGGGGCACTGTTTCATTGTAGTCTGGCGCAGAATGAATGGATTTGCCGGTTCATTAAATCTAAGTCCAGGTCTGTACCTGTTCAGGCTCCCAGGGTTCCCCCATGGGACCTTAATTTAGTGTTGGATGCCCTCACAGGGCCTCCGTTTGAGCCCTTAGGGGAAGTCCCTCTCAAACTGCTGTCCCTTAAGGTTTTTCTCCTCGTCGCACTCACCTCGGCCAGGCGGGTGGGGGATCTCCAAGCCTTGTCTGTGGTTCACCCTTATACCCAGATTCTGGATGATAGGGTAGTGTTGCGGACTGATCCCTTCTACTTGCCCAAGGTTTCTACACCTTTTCATAGGTCCCAAGAGATCGTGCTCCCTTCCCTCTGTGACCCCCCTCGGAACGAGGAGGAGGCTAGGTTACACACGTTGGATGTCCGGAGGGCCTTAGTCACGTACCTAGATAGGACTAGGGAATGGAGGAAGTCTCAGGTCCTGTTTGTCACTTTTCAGGGGCAGTCCAGGGGGCATGGGGCTTCTAAGGCTACCTTGGCCAGATGGGTCAGGGATGCCATTGGTTTGGCGTACTCGGCTAAAGACGCCACTCCTCCTCCGGGCATAAGGGCGCACTCCACTAGAGCGGTGTCTACGTCTTGGGCGGAGAGGGCGGATGCCTCTCTTGACCAGATCTGTCGGGCGGCTACTTGGTCGTCTCCTGGGACTTTCTTTCGGCACTATAGGCTGGACTTGTCCTCCACAACTGACCTTTCCTTTGGGAGACGGGTCTTGCAGGCGGTGGTCCCTCCCTAAGGTGGTTGGTCTATTTAAATCTCTCATGTGGTGCTGTCATGGGCGGCAGGGAAAAATCTTAATTACTCACCGGTAATGGGATTTTCAATAGCCCATGACAGCACCCTTAGTTCCCCCCCTATTCACTGGTTGTGGGCACCCTTCGGGGAGTGTTAGTTATGGGTGTTTTTCCTTGGGTGGTGGTATGATTAATCTGTTTCTTGTGTTTTGTTGGTCCTCTCTGGCTCTGAAAACCTACTGATGTGTGGAGGAGAGGTACCGCCTTTTTATCAGTGGGTTTCCTGTCCTGATGTGGGCGGAACCTATCTCTCATGTGGTGCTGTCATGGGCTATTGAAAATCCCATTACCGGTGAGTAATTAAGATTTTCCTTGCATCGATCGATATCAAAGATGCTTATCTCCACGTTCCGATTGCCCCAGAGCACCAGCGCTTCTTGCGCTTCGCCATAGGAAACGAACACCTGCAGTTCGTGGCACTGCCATTCGGCCTGGCAACAGCCCCACGGGTTTTCACCAAGGTTATGGCTACTGTAGTAGCGGTCCTCCATTCTCAGGGTCACTCGGTGATCCCGTACTTGGACGATCTGTTGATCAAGGCACCCTCTCAAGAGGCATGCCAACACAGCCTCGACGCTACCCTGGAGACTCTCCAGAGTTTCGGGTGGATCATCAATTTTCCAAAGTCAAATCTGACACCGGCCCAATCGCTCACATACCTTGGCATGGAGTTTCATACCCTCTCAGCGATAGTGAAGCTTCCGCTGATCAAGCAGCGGTCACTACAGACAGGGGTACAATCTCTCCTTCAAGGCCAGTCACGCCCCTTGAGGCGCCTCATGCACTTCCTGGGGAAGATGGTGGCAGCAATGGAAGCAGTCCCTTTCGCGCAGTTTCACCTGCGTCCTCTTCAATGGGACATCCTACGCAAATGGGACAGGAAGCCGACGTCCCTCGACAGGACCGTCTCCCTCTCTCAGGCGACCAAAGCTTCCCTTCGGTGGTGGCTTCTTCCCACTTCATTATCGAAGGGGAAATCCTTCCTACCCCCATCCTGGGAAGTAGTCACGACGGACGCAAGTCTGTCAGGGTGGGGAGCGGTTTTTCTCCACCACAGCACTCAGGGTACGTGGTCCCGGCAAGAGTCCTCGCTTCAGATCAATGTTCTGGAAATTCGGGCAGTGTATCTTGCCCTGAAAGCGTTCCAGCAGTGGCTGGAAGGCAAGCAGATCCGAATTCAGTCGGACAATTCCACAGCGGTGGCATACATCAACCACCAAGGCGGCACACGCAGTCGACAAGCCTTCCAGGAAGTCCGGCGGATTTTGATGTGGGTGGAAGCCACGGCCTCCACCATATCCGCAGTTCACATCCCAGGCGTGGAAAACTGGGAAGCAGATTATCTCAGTCGCCAGGGCATGGACGCAGGGGAATGGTCCCTTCACCCGGACGTGTTTCAGGAGATCTGTTGCCGCTGGGGGGTGCCGGACGTCGACCTCATGGTTTCCCGGCACAACAACAAGGTACCAACGTTCATGGCACGGTCTCAAGATCCCAGAGCTCTGGCGGTAGACGCCTTAGTTCAGGATTGGTCGCAGTTTCAGCTCCCTTATGTGTTTCCTCCGCTGGCACTGTTGCCCAGAGTGTTACGCAAGATCAGGGCCGACTGCCGCCGCGCCATCCTCGTCGCTCCAGACTGGCCGAGGAGGTCGTGGTACCCGGATCTGTGGCATCTCACGGTCGGCCAACCGTGGGCACTACCAGACCGACCAGACTTGCTGTCTCAAGGGCCGTTTTTCCATCCGAATTCTGCGGCCCTCAACCTGACTGTGTGGCCATTGAGTCCTGGATCCTAGCGTCTTCAGGGTTATCTCAAGAAGTCATTGCCACTATGAGACAGGCTAGGAAACCAACGTCCGCCAAGATTTATCACAGGACGTGGAAAATTTTCCTGTCGTGGTGCTCTGCTCAGGGTTTTTCTCCCTGGCCATTTGCATTACCTACTTTTCTGTCCTTCCTTCAATCTGGACTGGAAAAGGGTTTGTCGCTCGGTTCCCTTAAGGGACAAGTTTCAGCGCTCTCTGTGTTTTTCCAGAAGCGCCTAGCTAGACTTCCACAGGTACGCACGTTCCTGCAGGGAGTTTGTCACATCGTTCCACCTTACAAGCGGCCGTTAGAACCCTGGGATCTAAACAGGGTGCTGATGGTTCTTCAGAAACCACCATTCGAGCCAATGAGAGATATCTCCCTCTCACGACTTTCGCAGAAAGTGGTTTTTCTAGTAGCAGTCACTTCTCTTCGGAGAGTGTCTGAGCTAGCAGCGTTGTCGTGCAAAGCCCCTTTTCTGGTTTTTCACCAGGACAAGGTGGTTCTACGTCCGGTTCCGGAATTTCTCCCTAAGGTGGTATCCCCCTTTCATCTCAATCAGGATATTTCCTTACCCTCTTTTTATCCTCATCCAGTTCACCAATGTGAAAAGGATTTGCACTTGTTAGATCTGGTGAGAGCACTCAGACTCTACATTTCTCGTACGGCGCCCCTGCGCCGCTCGGATGCACTCTTTGTCCTTGTCGCTGGCCAGCGTAAAGGGTCACAGGCTTCCAAATCAACCCTGGCTCGGTGGATCAAGGAGCCAATTATCGAAGCTTACCGTTCGGCTGGGCTTCCGGTTCCCTCAGGGCTGAAGGCCCATTCTACCAGAGCCGTGGGAGCGTCCTGGGCTTTGAGGCACCAGGCTGCGGCTCAACAGGTGTGTCAGGCGGCTACCTGGTCGAGCCTGCACACTTTCACGAAGCACTATCAGGTGCATACCTATGCTGCGGCGGATGCCAGCCTAGGTAGACGAGTCCTTCAGGCGGCGGTTGCCCACCTGTAGGAAAGGGCCGTTTTACGGCTCTCTTACGAGGTATTATTTTACCCACCCAGGGACTGCTTTTGGACGTCCCAATTGTCTGGGTCTCCCAATAGAGCGAAAAAGAAGAAGGGAATTTTGTTTACTTACCGTAAATTCCTTTTCTTCTAGCTCTAATTGGGAGACCCAGCACCCGCCCCTGTTTTTTTGTGTACACATGTTGTTCATGTTGAATGGTTTCAGTTCTCCGAGTTTCCTTCGGATTGAAGTTACTTTAAACCAGTTTATAATTATGTTTCCTCCTTCTTGCTTTTGCACCAAAACTGAGCAGCCCGTGGGAGCACGGGGGGTGTATAGGCAGAAGGGGAGGGGCCTAACACTTTTAAGTGTAGTACTTTGTGCGGCCTCCGGAGGCATAGCCTATACACCCCAATTGTCTGGGTCTCCCAATTAGAGCTAGAAGAAAAGGAATTTACGGTAAGTAAACAAAATTCCCTTCTTTCCATCTGAATTCTGTGGCCCTCAACCTGACTGTGTGGCCATTGAGTCCTGGCTCCTAGCGTCTTCAGGGTTATCTCAGGATGTCATTGCCACCATGAGACAAGCCAGGAAGCCAACGTCCGCCAAGATCTATTACAGGTCTTGGCAAATCTTCTTATCCTGGTGCTCTGATAACTGTTTTCCTCCATGGCCGTTTGCCTTACCCACATTCCTTTCATTTCTACAATCTGGAATGGACAAGGGTTTGTCCCTCGGCTCTCTCAAGGGCCAAGTTTCGGCGCTCTCCGTGTTTTTTCAAAAGCGTCTAGCCAGGCTTCCGCAGGTCCGCACGTTCCTGCAGGGGGTTTGCCACATGGTTCCACCTTACAAACGTCCGTTGGAACCTTGGGATCTTAACAGGGTCCTGACGGCTCTTCAAAAGCCGCCTTTTGAGCCGCTGCGGGATGTCTCTCTCTCCTGTCTTTCTCAGAAGGTGGCCTTCCTGGTGGCAGTCACATCACTTCGGAGAGTGTCTGAGCTTGCAGCGCTGTCATGCAAAGCTCCCTTCCTGGTTTTTCACCAGGATAAGGTGGTTCTGCGTCCTGTCCCAGAATTTCTCCCTAAGGTGGTATCCCCTTTTCATCTAAATCAGGATATCTCCTTGCCTTCCTTTTGCCCTAATCCAATTCACCAGTGTGAAAAGGATTTGCACTTTTTGGATCTAGTGAGAGCACTCCGGCTCTACGTGTCTCGCACGGCGCCCCTGCGCCGTTCAGATGCGCTCTTTGTCCTTGTCGCTGGCCAGCGCAAGGGCTCTCAGGCCTCCAAGTCAACCTTAGCTCGGTGGATCAAGGAACCGATTCTCGAGGCCTACCGTACTTCTGGGCTTCCGCTCCCTTCAGGGTTGAAAGCCCATTCTACCAGAGCCGTAGGTGCGTCCTGGGCATTGCGGCACCGGGCGACGGCTCAGCAGGTGTGTCAGGCAGCTACGTGCTCTAGTCTGCACACTTTCACGAAGCACTATCAAGTGCATACCTATGCTTCGGCAGACGCCAGTCTAGGTAGGCGAGTCCTCCAGGCGGCGGTTGCCCACCTGTAAGAGGGGGCCGTTTTCGGCTCTTTCTATTGAGGTATTGTTTTTACCCACCCAGGGACTGCTCTTGGACGTCCCAATTGTCTGGGTCTCCCAATGGAGCGACAAAGAAAAAGGGAATTTTGTTTACTTACCGTAAATTCCTTTTCTTCTAGCTCCTATTGGGAGACCCAGCACCCACCCCTGTGCCCTTCGGGCTGGTTGTTCTTTTGTGTACACATGTTGTTGATGTTGATTTGTTCTTTTGGTTCATGGTCTTCAGTTCTCCGAACATCCTTCGGATTGAATTTACCCTAGACCAATTTATAAGTTTTTCCTTTCGTCACGACAGCACCAACGAGAGAGGGATCCGCCCCCTTCAGGACAGGAAACCTACAGATAAAAAAGGGGCAGTCCCCCTCCCTCATCAGTTGGTTTCCTGTCCTGCATGGAGAGGAACCTACAGTACCTGGGTCCGGTTGAGTCCGTGCGGTCTCCGAGGGAACGGCGGAGCTCTAGGTCCAGAAGCACGGTCGGTGGAGCTCCCCTCGTGGACTCCGTCCTCCGGTGCACCTCGTCCTCTTCCCTTTGGTTCGGCTTTGCCTCCGGGGTAATGACGCCAGCACGTGCGCGCCTGGTTCTGTGGACGGCAGGGGGGGGCCCTGCCGTGTCAGCGCGCTCTCTGCTGCCGTGACCCGGAAGTGCACTGGAGCGCTTCCGGGGGAGTGGACCGGGCAGGTTCCTTGTGAAGGCCGTGGATCCCTCCTTCCTGAGCCGGACGCGGGGTAAGTTGCTGTCGGTGCTCGGCGGCCGACGCCTCTCCCTGTGGCGCGGGCTGCGCCTTCCGGTTGCACGGCGGGTGCGATGTGTCCGGGGCCGCGTCCACGCTCTGTCTCCTCGGCGCTGTCCCGGCAGTGCACGAAGGATCGTCCCGGAGTCCCTGCCTGCGCTTGTCCGGTGTCGGGGCGTGGCTTCGGGCCGGGCTGTGTGGCTTCCTCATCGGACTTTGGAGCTGGATTCTGCCGCAGGGCCCGGGGCCCCTGTAGCCTCTGTGTTTGCCTGGCCCCCTGTGTGGATTCCAGGCCCCCTGTGTGGATTCCAGGCCCCCTGTGTGGATTCCAGGCCCCTGTGGCCTCTGTGGACTCCTGGCCCCTGTGGCCTCTGTGGACTCCTGGCCCCTGTGGCCTCTGTGGACTCCTGGCCCCTGTGGCCTCCGTGGACTCCTGCCCCCTGTGGCCTCTGTGGACTCCTGGCCCCTGTGGCCCCTGTAGGCTCCTGACTCCTGTGGGCTCTGTGGCCTCGTGGCCCCTGTCGGCTCCTGGCCCCCTGTGGGCTCCTGGCACCTGTGGCCTCTGTGGGTTCCTGACCCTTGTGGCCTCTGGGACCTCCTGGTCCCTGTGGCCTCCGGGCCCCTGTGGCCTCTGTGGCCTCCGGGCCCCTGTGGCCTCTGTGGCCTCCGGGCCCCTGTGCCTCGGTGTCTCCTGGCCCTTGTGGCCTGTGTGTTTTTCGGGCCCATGTGACCTGTGTGTGTCCTCCAGGCTTCTGTGGCCTCTGAGCCTCCTGACCTCTGTGGCCTCTGGGCCTACTGGCCTCTGTGGCCTCGAGCCCTCCTGGTGTCTGTGGCCTCTATGTCCTCTAGCCCCCCTGTCCTCGGGTCGGGCCCTCCTGGTCTGGCCTCTGGCCTTCCCGGCCTCTGAGCATCCTGGCCTTTGCGCTTCCTGGGGTTGGGTCTCGGGACCTCCTGGTCCCTGTACCTCCTGGCCTCCGAACCTCCTGGCCTCGGGCCTCTGTGTCTCTGGCCCTCGTGCTTCCGGGCCTCGTGCTTCCTGGCTTGTGCCTCTGTTCCTCTGTGCTGCCTGCCCTTGGTCCTCTGTGCCTCATGGCCTTGGTCTTCTGTGCTGCCTGCCCTTGGGCCGCTGGGCCTCCTGGCCTGGGGCCGCTGTGTCTCCTAGCCGGGGGCCGCTGTGCCTTCTGGCCTCAGGCCTCTGTGCCTTCTGGCCTCAGGCCTCTGTGCCTTCTGGCCTCGGGCCTCTGTGCCTTTCTGGCCTCGGGCCTCTGTGCCTTTCTGGCCTCGGGCCTCTGTGCCTTTCTAGCCTCGGGCCTCTGTGCCTTTCTGGCCTCGGGCCTCTGTGCCTTCTTGGCCTCGGGCCTTTGTACTTCTTGGCCTCGGGCCTTTGTGCCTCTTGGCCTCGGTGCCTCCTGCCTTCTGTGTGGCTTCCTGGCCTCTGTGTAGCTTCCGGCCCTCTGTGTGGCTTCCGGCCCTCTGTGTGGCTTCCGGCCCTCTGTGTGGCTTCCGGCCCTCTGTGTGGCTTCCGGCCCTCTGTGTGGCTTCCGGCCCTCTGTGTGGCTTCCGGCCCTCTGTGTGGCTTCCGGCCCTCTGTGTGGCTTCCGGCCCTCTGTGTGGCTTCCGGCCCTCTGTGTGGCTTCCGGCCCTCTGTGTGGCTTCCGGCCCTCTGTGTGGCTTCCGGCCCTCTGTGTGGCTTCCGGCCCTCTGTGTGGCTTCCGGCCCTCTGTGTGGCTTCCGGCCCTCTGTGTGGCTTCCGGCCCTCTGTGTGGCTTCCGGCCCTCTGTGTGGCTTCCGGCCCTCTGTGTGGCTTCCGGCCCTCTGTGTGGCTTCCGGCCCTCTGTGTGGCTTCCGGCCCTCTGTGTGGCTTCCGGCCCTCTGTGTGGCTTCCTGCCCTCTGTGTGGCTTCCGGCCCTCTGTGTGGCTTCCGGGCCTCTGTGTCGCTTCCGGGCCTCTGTGTCGCTTCCGGGCCTCGGGGCCTCTTGGCCCCGTGCCTCTGTGCATCTTAGCCTCTGTGCCTCTTGGCTCCGACCTCTGTGCCTCTTGGCCTCTGTGCCTCTTGGCTTCTTGGTCTCTGTGCCTTCTTGGCCTCTGTGCCTTCTTGGCCTCTGGGCCTCCTGGCCCCGTGCCTCTGTGCCTCCTGGCTCCGACCTCTTGGCCTCTGGGCCTCTTGGCCTCTGTGCCTCTTGGCCTCTGTGCCGCTTGGCCTCTGTGCCTCTTGGCCTGCTGTGCCTCTTGGCCTCTGTGCCTCTGGGCCTCTGTGCCTTCCTGGCCTCTGGGCCTTCCTGGCTTGGGCCTCCTGGCCCTATGCCTCCTGGCTCCGGCCTCTATGCCTCTGTGCCTCTTGGCCTCTGTGCCTCTTGGCCCTTGTGCCTCGATGCCTTTTACCTCTTGGCCTCCGTGCGTCTGTGCCTCCGTGCCTCTGTGCCTCTTCGCCTCTATGCCTCTTGGCCTCTGGGCCTCTTGGCCTCTGGGCCTCTTGGCCTCTGTGCCTCTTGGCCCTTGTGCCTCGATGCCTTTTACCTCTTGGCCTCCGTGCCTCTGTGCCTCCGTGCCTCTGTGCCTCTTGGCCTCTTCGCCTCTATGCCTCTTCGCCTCTATGCCTCGGGGCCTCTTGGCCTCTGGGCCTCTTGGCCTCTGTGCCTCTTGGCCTCTGTGCCTTCCTGGCCTCTGTGCCTCCTGGCTTGGGCCTCCTGGCCCTATGCCTCCTGGCTCCGGCCTCTATGCCTCTGTGCCTCTTGGCCTTTGTCGTCTTGGCCCTTGTGCCTCTGGGCCTCTGTGCCTCTTGGCCTCTGTGCCTCTTGGCCCTTGTGCCTCGATGCCTTTTACCTCTTGGCCTCCGTGCCTCTGTGCCTCTTGGCCTCTGTGCCTCTTGGCCTCTGTGCCTCTTGGCCTCTGTGCCTCTTGGCCTCTGTGCCTCTTGGCCTCTGGGCCTCTTGGCCTCTGGGCCTCTTGGCCTCTGGGCCTCTTGGCCTCTGGGCCTCTTGGCCTCCGGGCCTCTTGGCCTCCGGGCCTCTGTGTCTCTTGGCCTCTTGTCCTCTGTGCCTCTTGGCCTCTTGGCCTCTTGGCCTCTGGGCCTCTTGGCCTCTGGGCCTCTTGGCCTCTGGGCCTCTGGGCCTCTTGGCCTCTTGGGCTCTGGGCCTCTTGGGCTCTGGGCCTCTTGGCCTCTGGGCCTCTTGGCCTCTGGGCCTCTTGGGCTCTGGGCCTCTGTGCCTCTTGGGCTTTGTACCTCTTGGGCTCTGTGCCTCTTGGGCTCTGTGCCTCTTGGGCTCTGTGCCTCTTGGGCTCTGTGCCTCTGTGCCCCTGGGCCTCCTGGTCGTGTGGGCCTGTGTTCTCGTCCTGCGTCTCTAGGCCTTGCGCTTTTGTGCTTGCTCCTTGCGGCGCTCCTGCTTGCGCCTCTGACGCCTTGCACCTCCCTGGCCTTCCACCTGGCCTGGCGCCTCGGGCTTCCTGCTTCACCTCTGAGTCTCTTCTCCTCGTCCAGTACGGTGCGGTCCCTGTTCCTCTGTCTCTTGGTCGCCCCTGCTTCTGCTGGGCGTGTTCGCGCCTGTCCGGCCCTGTCCGTTGGTCCTTCCTTCCTTAGGGTGTTCCGGTTGTTCTGCCGCGCGGGGGGTCTTTGGGTTTTTTCCCGCGCGGGGTGCTTTCTCCATTCCTTCGTTTCGGGGGGCTCTGTCCTCGCCTATGTCGCTAGGTCGGCCCATTGGCGGGGGGGTTGGTCTTTGTTCTTTGTCTTTCAGGATTCCGGCTGTGGTCCTCGCGTGGCGTGCCGTCCCTTGTCCCGCTGGCTGTGGGATGCTGTTTCCCTATCGTCTGTGGTGAAGTGAGTTCCTCTGGCCTCCTCGGTGTCGGATCCTTCTCCTGGGCGGTAGCCTCCCCCTTGGGTGGATGTGACCAGTGTCTCCTTCGATTGTATTGTACGGCTGCGCCCTGGTCCTCTCCGTCCGCCTTTCCGGGCTCTGCCGGCTAGCCTTTGTTCTTCCACTGTCTTCCGTTGGAGGCTTGGCCCTTAGCGCAGTTTTTTCTCACCCTCTGAGTGTATTCTCTGTAAGTCTCTCGTGGGTGCTGTCGTGACGAAAGGAAAAGACTATATTACTTACCGGTAATGGGATTTTCCTGAGTCCACGACAGCACCCTTTACACCCCTGCCCTTTCTTGTTTGGTTTTCACCATTGGTGTCCTGGGATTTGTCTATTTTGTCTATTCATTCATTGGCGGTTCCTCTCCCGGTTCTCTGCAACCAACTGATGAGGGAGGGGGACTGCCCCTTTTTTATCTGTAGGTTTCCTGTCCTGAAGGGGGCGGATCCCTCTCTCGTGGGTGCTGTCGTGGACTCGGGAAAATCCCATTACCGGTAAGTAATATAGTCTTTCTCCTTCCTGCTTTTGCACCAAAACTGAGGAGCCCGTGATCCACGGGAGGGTGTATAGGCAGAGGGGAGGGGTTACACTTTTTTAAAAGTGTAATACTTTGTGTGGCCTCCAGAGGCAGAAGCTATACACCCAATTGTCTGGGTCTCCCAATAGGAGCTAGAAGAAAAGGAATTTACGGTAAGTAAACAAAATTCCCTTTTTTGGCGTTTGGAACTTTTTTGTCACTACACCGTTTACCAATCAGATTAATTGATTTTATATTTTGATCGGGCATTTATGAAAGCGGCGATACCAAATATGTGTATATTTATTTATTTTTTAACCCTTTAATTTTTAATGGGGTAAAAGGGGGGTAATTTGAACTTTTTAGTTTTTGTTTTTTATTTTTTAAACCTTTTTTTTATCTTTTTTTTTTGTTTGTTTTTATTTTACTAGTCCCCCTAGGGGGCTATAGCGATCAGCAATCCGATCGCTCTGATCTATCTGCTGATCACAGCTATACAGCTGTAAACAGCAGATACGGTCACTTCCTGCTTCACTGACCTCCGGGCCGGGTGAAAATGAAAGTGACTCGTCATAGCTGCAGGCGTCATCACATGACCCTGTGCTACCATGGCAACCACCGAAAGGCACGTGATAACTCACGTGACTTCCGGTGGGGGCGGTGGTAAGTGAAAATCTTCACTGCGCATATATACATCTCGCTGCCAGACTTTGTCAGCGAGATGTAAGGAGTTAATGTTACGGGTGGAATGCGATTACACTCGTAACATGCAGGCACACATGTCATCTGTCAAAACAGCTGATATGTGCGTCGATTGCCACACCCTGCCCGCGGCAGGGGGCGGGGCTTAACGGCACACGATCCATGACGGAAAGAGCCGTCAAAGGTTGTGAAGGGGTTAACTTGGGTTTTTGATGCTGCTGTTTTTTGTCTGTTTTGTGTGACATGCTTTAAATAAAGTTGCTTTGTTTTTTAAACTTACTGGTACTTGGTTTTGACAAAACTTTATTGACATTGTTAGGTACGGAAACGCGCTAATAATGCATGTGCGTTTTTTTACCTTCAGATTTTCCACATCGAATTCAAGTCTATGGGGAAAATCTGCAATAAAACTTAGGGTACCCGTAAGAGAAAGTGACATGCTGCAGATTTGAAAAAAGAACCACCAGTCAGTGTATGCAACTTAAAAAAAGAAGCACAGTGGCCATGACACTTCTATAAATCTCATCCACATTGCTGGAACTTTTAGACACTGAATAACTCGCCAAATACTCATTGTGGAGACGTAGCCTAAGGGCCATGCTCTGACACTTACACATCAGCAAATGACAGCTCCCAGTGGTTGCAGAAAATGAGTAAATGTTAAACACGACATTTAATTTTGTATTAAAAATAATTTATTACATAATACAAAAATAAAAATTGCAACACATTCCCCTTAGGTCTATAAGTCAACGTTTAGAAGCAACAGTTAAGACACCTTTATAGGATTGTCATTCAGCACCTGCAACAAAATGTTGGATTTACTGGTGAATGTTGTCTCTTACTATTGTAGAAACCATGGAATGGGTGACACGTCTATTAAGTTCGAAGTCATTCCTGGAAAGAACCAGAAGAGTGAATATGTGATGACTTGTGGAAAACACACTGTGAGAGGCTGGTGTGAGTTTTCAGAGATTCTAATGTTTACCTGCTTGAATTATTAGTCTTCAATTACTGCCTTTCTACAATGGGAGGCAGAAGTCGTCATTTAACACTAGAAGTCCCCGGAATTTTGAGCTCCATAGGGTTTCAATGGTAGAAATGTTAAATGACCCCCTCTCTGGGACTTCTAGTGTTAACACGACACTTGGTCATTGAAAAAGCTTCTTTTAGGTTGAGGTGTTGATCAGTTGATCCACTCTATACTTCATACATACACTGGGTACAGAAAGTATTCTGACCCCTTTAAATTTTTCCCTTTGTTTCATTGCAGCCATTTGGTAAATTCAAAAAAGTTCATTTTTTTTCTCATTAATGTACACTCTGCACCCCATCTTAACAGAAAAATCCTGAAATGTAGACATTTTTGCAAATTTATTAAACAAGAAAATCTGAAATCACATGGTCATAAGTATGGAGTAGAAGCACCCTTTTGAGCTAGTACACCCATGAGTCTAATTGGGAATGATGCAACAAGTTTTTCCCACGTGGATTTGGGGATCCATTGCCATTCTTCCTTGCAGATCCTCTCCAGTTCCGTCAGGTTGAATGGTGAACGTTGGTGTACAGCCATTCTCAGGTCTCTCCCAGAAATGCTCAATTGGGTTTAGGTCAGGGCTCTGGTTGGGCTAGTCAAGAATGGTCACAGAGTTGTTATGAAGCCACTCCTTTGTTATTTTAGCTGTGTGCTTAGGGTCATTGTCTTGTTGGAAGGTGAACCTTCGGCCAAGTCTGAGGTCCAGAGCACTCTAGAAGAGATTTTCTTACAGGATATCTCTGTACTTGGCAACATCCATCTTTTCTTCAATTGTAACCAGTTGTCCTGTCCCTGCAGCTGAAAAACACCCCATAGCATGATGCTGCCACCACCACATTTCACTGTTGGGATTGCATTGGGCAGGTGATGAGCAGTGTCTGGTTTTCTCCACATATACCGCTTAGAATTATCACCAAAAAGTTTTATCTTCATCTCATCAGACCAGAGAATCCTATTTCTCATAGTCTGGGAGTCCTTCATGTGTTTTTTTTTGTTTTGGTTTTTTTTTGTTTTTTTTTTGCAAACTCAATGCGGGATTTCATGTCTTGCACTGAGGAGAGGCTTACTTTGTGGAACTTTCTCCCATCTCCCTACTGCATCTCTGGAGCTCAGCCACCGTGATCTTGGAGTTCTTCTTTACCTCTTACCAATGCTCTTCTCTCACGATTGCTCAGTTTGGCTGGACGGCCAGGTCTAGGAAGATTTCTGGTGGTCCCAAACTTCTTCCATTTAAGGATTATAGAGACCACTGTGCTCTTAGGAACCTTGAGTACTGCAGAAATTCTTTTGTAACCTTGGCCAGATCTGAGCCTTGCCACAATTCTGTCTCTGAGCTCCTTGGGCAGTTCCTTTGACCTCATGATTCTCATTTGGTCTGACATGCACTGCCAGCTGTGAGGTCTTATAGAGACAGGTGTGTGCCTTTCCAAATTAAGTCCTATTAGTTTAATTAAACACAGCTGGACTCCAATGAAGGAATAGAACCATCTCAAGGTAGATCACAAGGAAATGGACATCATGTGACTTAAATGAGTGTCTGAGCAAAGGGTCTGAATACTTATGACCATGTGATATTTCAGGTTTTTCTTGTTTAATAAATTTGCAATATTGTCTAGATTTTAGGTTTAAACTTTCTTTATTAAAGTAAACAAGACAATTTTTTACAGGAAAAAAAAGAAGATTCAAATAAGTGATTACTTCATGTCAACTTACAGAGAAAAATATAAGCCACGTCCTAACTAATACATCCTCTCTACTAACTACCATAAGGCACGCATAGGACATGTAACCACATTTTATAATACGAACAGTCTCCTTCCAAAGAAGAAATACGCCTCAACCAAAACGAGGCCACTGCCGAAAAAAAATTAGATTTAACTAGAACCAGAAAAAAAAGAAAGTAGCAAGAGGGAAAGAAAAGGAAAAGAAAGGGAGAGGGGGGGAGAAGAGCAGCAGAAATGGAGGGAGGAAAGGCATAGTAGGGATTACTTCCCCAGTACTCGAGCCGCTACATTGGACTGACGTAACACAGGTTATGAGTTACCAATAAGGTTCAGAAATGGTAGGGAATCAAAAGCCAGGGGGTCCAGGACCCAAGGAATTTATCCACTGAGTCATTGGTGTCTGCCGTGAGGGACACCATCCTGTGAATGATGGCCATCTCCGCAAACCACTTTCTCACAGATGGCACCCCAGTCGATCTCCAGTATCTCGGGATTACCATGTGTACCGCTGTAAGACAGGATCTCAAGAGGCCCACTTTTTGTGATTTAATTGATCCTGGGAGAATTTAAAGCAATGCCATCTGAGGGGAACCTACCAACTGCTCTCTACAAATCAGAGTATCCCTTGAACACGGACTTCCAGAAAGGCTGTATCAATTGGAAGTCCCACCAGATATGCAGCATTGTCCCCTTCTCCCTTCCACACCTCCAGCAACTATCTGAAACCCCAGGAAATATTGTGTGTAGAGTATCCGAGCACCTGTACCAATGGGTCAGAATCTTATAATTTTTTTCCTGTGCGGCGCAGGCAATGGAAAATTTATGGGTGAGGATAAAGGACTTTTTCCAGTCCTCCTCAGGAATGGGAGTCCCCAAATCTCTATTCCACTTCTCGATATATTTAAGGTCCCCCATATTCGCCTCTGTAGTAGTCAGGAAGGAGTAAACCAGAGACAAAAGATGCCCGGGAGAATCCTCCCGTAAAAATAATTAACATTTTGTGGGCGTGGCTGCAAAAATATTGTCTAGATTTTTTTCTGGCAAGATGGGGTGTAGAGTGTACATTAATGAGAAAGAAAATGAACTTTTTTGAATTTACAAATGGCTGCAATGAAACAGAGTGAAGACAGGTAATGGGGTCGGAATACTTTCTGTACCCACTGTAACTGTACCAGTGCCCTTCTAGTACTTGGAGAACCTGTCACCAAGTCAAAATTGGCCATTTTTTTTTTGGTCTTTTTAGTTATGCTGCTCCTGCAAATAGTTTTTCTTGTTTGTTTTGAATTTGCCATACAGTTCTAGAGATATTGGACTTTTTTTCTATTTTTCTTTTCTTTTTTTGTCTTTTCCAAGGGCCAATGCAAGAAATAATGCAGTGCATTCTAAAGATACACCCCAAGGGAAACCTGTGAGCCACAACTTATAAAAAAATGACCATATCTCTGGAACCATATGGAGGATTTTATGTATAAAAAAAGTCTATCTTTAATTCTTTTTTGCATTTCCTTATGAACAATCTTTTCTTTATTGTAGGCAAAAATAAAAGGGTAGGAAAACAGTTGGCATCACAAAAAATTCTTCAGCTTCTTCATCCACATGTTAAAAACTGGGGCTCCCTTCTGCGTATGTATGGAAGGGAGAGCACTAAAATGGTGAAACAGGTGAGTCTTTACATTGTCGATGTAACTTGAGTCTTACGCCTTACTTTAAAACCTCAGTTCTTTTCTTGTATTAGTGCAGTTAAACTAGTGCTGACTTTCATGTTTCCTTAACCCCTTCAGCCCCTTGGCACGTTCCGTTTTTGCGTTTTTGTTTTTTGCTCCCCTTCTTCCGAGAGCCGTAACTTTTTGATTTTTCTGTCAATCTTGCCATATGAGGGCTTGTTTTTTGCGGGACAAGTTGTACTTTTAAATGAAACCATAAGTTTTACCATATGGTGTACTGGAAAGCAGCAAAAAAAATTCCAAGTGTGGAAAAATTGCAAAAAAAGTGTGATGGCACAATAGTTTTTGGGATGTTTTATTCACGGTGTTCACTATATGGTAAAACTGATGTGTAGGTATGATGCCTGAGGTCGGTGCGAGTTTGTAGACACCAAACATGTATAGATTTACTTGTATCTAAGGGGTTAAAAAAATGCACGTTTTGCGCCATTTTCCAAAACACGTAGCGTTCTTATTATTTAGGATCTATGGTAAGTGACGGCTTATTTTTTGCGTCTCGAGCTGCTGATTCTAATGGTAGCATTTTTGCGCAGATGCTACGTTTTGATCGCCTGTTATTGCATTTTGCGTAAAACTTGCGGCGACCAAAAAACGTAATTTTGGCGTTTGGAATTTTTTTGCCACTACGCCATTTACCAATCAGATTAATTGATTTTATATTTTGATCGGGCATTTCTGAATTTATTTTACTAGTCCCCCTAGGGGGCTATAGCGATCAGCAATCCGATTGCTGATCGCTATCTGCTGATCACAGCTATACCGCTGTAAACAGCAGAAATAGTCACTTTCTTTTTTCCTCTGCTCCGTGCCGAGGAAGAATGAAAGTGAAACTTCATAGCAGCAGGCGTCATCACATGACCCTGTGCTACGATGGCAACCACCGAACGTCACGTGATCACTCACGTGACGTCCGGAGGGGGCGGCGGTAAGTAGAAAACATGGCCGCGCGCATATAGATCTCGCTGCCAGACTTTGGCAGCGAGATCTAAGGGGTTAATGTTCCGGGTGGAATGCGATTCCACTCGGAACATGTAGGCACACATGTCAGCTGTTGAAAACAGCTGATATGTGTGCCGATCCACGCCGCCTGCCCGCGGCAGGGGGCGGGGCTTACCGGGACACGATCCATGACGGAAAGATCCGTCCATGGTCGTGAAGGGGTTAATGAATGTATCTTCTTCCAGCGTATGTTAACTATGTGCCTATTTAAAGGAAATTTCATGAAAAATTTCCCAAGAATTGAATGATGATTTTGCTTTTAATAGTTTTTTGTTCTGTCTTTCATCAGGAAACCTCAGATAAAAGTGTAATAGAACTACATCAGTATGCCAAAAAAAACAAGCCAAATCTTCATATTCTAAATAAGCTGCAAGATGAAATGAAAAAGCTGGCACAAGAAAGGGTGAGTGATAATTCAAGCTGTTGATTTAAAGGATCTTTTCTCAGCAGAAGTCCAAGTGCTCACAAATAATTTTGTCTTTTAATTCACTGATGTAGTGTTTAGAATCAGGCAGTTGCAATGCGACAAGGATTGGGGACATTGATGATGGCTTTTAATCCAAACCATCGACTCTCTCACCTCCTAATATATCTTGTTGCACATCTGGTCTCTTTGTGTAATAAGGTGCTTTTCTCTGACGCCTCTTTGGGGGACACAAGACCATGGGTGTTATGCTACCTATCCATAGGAGGACACTAAGTAGATGCAAAAGCATAGCTCCTCCTCTGCAGTATACACCCCCTGGCCAGGCCAGGCAGCCTCAGTTTTAGCTTAGTGTCTGTGTGAGGCACTTCCTTTCAAGGTTTGTTATTTTTTAAGGGCGACGGTTTCCTTTTGGGACCGATCTCCCACTACCATCAACTGGCGGGAACGTGGAGTGTCGCTTCCACGTACCCCCTCCTGCGACGCTGGATCCTGGGCTGGACGACGGGTTCCACAGACACCGATTTTCCAGAGCCCAGGGCAGAGGCACAATTCCTCAGCCCCTCTTTGCAGGCTCTGAGTTGAACATGGCACCTGTGTGACCGGACACAGCAAGCTGACTCTATTTCCACTGCCTGGACTGAAGCAGTGTTTAAGGTGAGATCCCCCCTGACTGGTTTCCCAGACAAAAGGAGAAAAGACGGTGCAGGGAAATCTCCCAGGACTGCTGAATTTACAGTATTTATTATGAGAAAGTCCCTTGCTGATTGCAAGGAGGAGAGCCCCAGGGATCCTGAACACAGTGTTAACTTTTTTTTTAGCTTGCTGGTTGGAGGAGGGGGAAGTCCCTCGCTCTTTGCAGAAAGTCCTGCACAGATAATTTACCGGTGGCAGGGGGAGGGCCCAGAGCTCAGGAACTGTTTATTTGCTCTGTTTTTTTGCTCTAGCAGAAAAGCCGCCAGAGATAACCACCAGTGACAAGCTGTGTGCTGACTGTAGGGAGAGGGAGGAAAACTGTCAGAAGCTCCCTTCCCGCCGTTTTTTACTACCCACAGCAGGGGGGGGGGGGCACACTGACTTCTTCATGCTCTTTTAGCGCTAAGCCCCGCCCCCCGCGGCCGCGATAAGCCCCCCCCCAGGAAAGCGTACGAAGATCTCCACAGAGCTTTCTCCTTCCTGAGGACACAGGGCCATCGGCTGATTCTGGTGAGGTGCTTGCTTCACTTGTAGCTCTGCTGACCATTGCTCCCCCTCCTGGCATACTCCTATTAGGAACATGCAGAATTCTAAGGGCACTAAGAGTGCTAAGGCCCACATAGTCTATTATGCAGCCTGCACTGCCTGCCACGCTGAGCTACCACGAAAACACACCTCTTCTCTCTGTGAGTCCTGTGCCCCTATAGCCCCCCAAGACCCCCCTGCCACCACCGCCGCAACCGTCAGCCCACAGCCTAGGGCTCCCAGCCCACCGGAATGGGCACAGTTTTCTGTCTCAATCCATGGAAAAACTGTCACAGAACCTGGTTCTGGCTGTGCAATGTCGTCCTCCACACCCTTCTGGGCCCCTGGACAGAACGCAGCCTGAGGATAACCCTATGGAGGATCCTTCTGAGGTAATCCGGGCACATGCTTCACCGGTTGCAGGGATCAGGAAAAGAGCACACGGCCGGGTGTCTCCAGCACTCTCTCATGGCCCCCATGACTCTCCCTCGGGAGCACACAGGGCACGCCCTCCCACACCCTCCACGGCTTCTGAAGAGCTGGAGGAGGGAGAATGCTGTTTGTACCAGGAGGATTCCTTGGTTTCATCCTCCCCAGATGATCAAACTGCAATAGACTCCCTTATAGCAGCAATCAACCAAACTCTGCATGTGGAGGATCTCCCATCCACTACCACTGACCATGCGGTCTCCTTTAAGAGGGCAAGGATACCCCGAAAGGTTTTCGTTGATCACCCAGAGTTTCAGGATATCCTCACAAAGCAAAGGGAGAAGCCTGACAGGCGCTTCGGTAACCGAAAACTCATGGAGTCCCGGTACCCTTTTGCCTCACCTGCCCCCTAAGGGCTGGGCCGATCCGCCCTCGGTCGACCCCCCCCCCGGTCTCCCGCCTTACCACAAAGACGCTCCTGTCTTTACCCGATGGTTCCTCCATCAAGGACCCGACAGACAGGTGGAGCACCTCGCCCGCTCTGCTTTTGAGGCTGCGGGTTCCTCCCTCTCGCCCTCCTTTGCCTCTGTGTGGGTCGCAAAGGCGATCTCGGTCTGGGCAGAATCCCTTAACACTTCGCTTGAGGAATCCCAGTTCACTCATACCTTCACAGAGGTAAGAGCTCAAATTTCCGCTGCGGCGGAGTACCTCATGCAGGCCTCCATGGACGCTGTTACCTGCGCAGCGTTTGCCGCCTCAAATACCATAGCCATCTGTAGAGCTCTCTGGCTCCGACAATGGCAAGCGGACTCGGCCTCCAAGAAGTCTCTCACAGGCCTTCCCTTTTTTCCAGACCGATTGTTTGGCGAACGTCTGGACAAGCTCATTTCTGACGCCACGGGAGGAAAAAGTACTTCCCTTCCCCAGCTGAAGCCCAGGACGTCCTTCACCAGACGTCCACAGTCCTCGTTCCGCTCCTTTCGGAACTCATTTGGTTGGTCAACATCCCGTGCTGTCCCCGCCACCAGCCGAGGACTACGCAGGGACTGACCACCTCAGCTCTCCCCGAAACCCACTTCGTCATGGCAGCCTAGACCGAAACAGTCCAGGACTAGGGAGACTTGGCCACGACGTTTTCCCCCCTCATGACTCCTTCGGCGCCCTGGAAGACACACTTATTGTAGGAGGTCGACTGCGGCTCTTTCAACACATCTGGGCTGCCGCCTCAGACGACAAATGGGTACGAGACCGTGTGTCTTCCGGTTACCACATAGAATTTCGGACCCGACCCCCGAGTCGGTTCCTTCTCTCAAACCCCCCCAAAGACTCGAAAACGACACAAAGCTTTTTTCTCAGCAATCCACTCGCTCCAAACAGCAGGAGTCATAATACCTGTCCCGGACGACAAGAAGTTCGGGGGGTTTTATTCCAACCTCTTTGTGGTCCCCAAAAAGGATGGGTCAGTTCGACCCATCCTGGACCTCAAACACCTGAACAAACATGTGCATGTACGGAGATTCAGAATGGAGTCCCTAAGGTCCATTATTGCATCCATGGTCGAAGGGGAATTCCTCGCCGCCATAGATATCAAGGACGCGTACCTGCACATACCCATCGCCCCAGATCACCAAAAAGTTCCTCCGCTTCGCAGTTCAGGACTCCCACTTTCAATTCGTAGCTCTACCCTTCGGCCTTGCCACCGCACCAAGGGTCTTCACCAAAGTCATGGCGACCGCCATGAGCGTCCTTCACGCCAGGGGAGTAGTCATTCTCCCTTACTTGGACAACCTCCTCATAAAGACCCCCTCCTTCCGCGACTGGTCAACCAGCGTACATATCACTGTGGACACCCTATCCTGCTTAAGGTGGCTAGTGAATCTAGACAAATCATCCCCGATCCCATCACGATCCATCACCTTCCTGGGCATGTCCCTGGACACCCGTCGGGGCTTGATCTTTCTCCCTCAGGACAAGGCGATCGCTCTTCAACGAGCAGTACGCTGCCTTCTACGTCCTCCATCTCGCTCCATTCGATTCAGCATGAAAGTGCTCGGCAGGATGGTGGCGGCTATGGAAGCAGTACCCTTTGCTCAACTGCACCTCCGCCCACTGCAGCTAGCCCTTCTAGTGGCCTGGGACAAGAGCCCCTTCTCCCTGGACAGACATCTTCACCTGACGCCTTCAGTCAGGTATGCACTCCGCTGGTGGCTTCGGTCCTCATCCCTATCAAAGGGGAGATATTTTCTCCCAGTGAACTGGCTGGTTCTGACCACGGACGCCAGCCTCCTAGGCTGGGGAGCAGTGTACCGGCACCACACTGCTCAAGGACGTTGGACGCCCCAGGAGTCTTCCCTACCCATAATCATCCTGGAACTCCGCGCGATCTTCCTCGCGCGCAGGGCGTTCTGCCCTCTGCTAGCGTGTCATCAGATTCGAGTCCAATCGGACAATGCGACAGCGTTAGCCTATATCAATCGGCAGGGGGGCACCCGCAGCAAAGCGGCTTATCTCGAGTCCCACAAGATCCTCAGCTGGGCCGAATCGACGGGGTCAGTGATATCAGCGGTACACATACCGGGAGTAGAGAACTGGGCAGCAGACTTTCTAAGTCGCTAAGGCCTGGCCGCCAGAGAATGGTCTATCCACCCAGAAGTGTTTCTACACATCTGCACTTGCTGGGGCACATCAGACGTGGACCTAATGGCTTCAAGGTTGAATGCAAAGGTACCCGCGTTCATAGCCAGGTCACGCGACCCGCAGTCCATCGGCACGGATGCTCTAGTCTGCTCCTGGCACCACTTCCGCCTGCCTTACATATTTCCACCTCTACTCCTGCTGCCGCGGGTAATCAGGAAGATCAAGGCAGAGGGAGTCCCGGTGATACTGATAGCACCGACCTGGCCCAGGCGCACCTGGTACGCCGAATTAGTACAAACGCTCACAGACGCACCGTGGCGCCTTCCAGACATCCCGGACTTGCTGACCCAAGGGCCCATTTCCCATCAGAAATCCAGAGCCCTGAAGCTGATGACATGGCCAATTGAGACCTGGGTATTAACAAGAGCGGGATTCTCCCCCGCGGTTATTTCCACCATGATCAGCGCCCGAAAGCCTGCTTCATTCCGCATTTACCACCGTACGTGGAAAATCTTCCTTTCATGGTGCAGGGAAACTAACGTCCAGCCTATGCCTCTGGCCATCCCCAAAATTCTCGACTTTCTACAGTCTGGCTTGCAAGCGAGGTTGGCTCTCAGTTCCCTTTAAAGGGCAGGTCTCAGCGCTCTCAATCTTCTACCAATACTGCCTGGCTCAAAAACCGCAAGTCAAGACCTTCTTCCAGGGCATTTCCCATCTAGTTCCCCTGTACAAACGGCCGCTGGACCCATGGAACCTCAACCTCGTTCTGGGCGGTCTCCAGAGGTCTCCCTTTGAACTTCTCAAGGAATCCTGCCTTGCTCTTCTGTCCTGGAAGGTAACATTCCTGGTGGCAATTACGTCCATCAGACGGTTTTCGGAGCTAGCAGCACTCTCTTGCCGCAAGCCTTTTCTGATCTTTCACCAGGACAAGGTGGTTCTGCGCCCCCTTCCGGATTTCCTTCCAAAGGTTCTTACCCCGTTTCATTTGAACGAGGACATTGTTCTGCCTTCCTTTTGTCCACACCCGGTTCATAGGGTGGAAAGGTCTCTGCATTCGTTAGACCTCGTCAGAGCTCTCAGATATTACATATCCAGGACAGCCCCCTTTAGGAAAACGGACTCTTTGTTCGTCATTCCTGAGGGGCCTAAGAAGGGACAGGCAGCTTCAAAGGCGACTCTGGCTCGCTGGATTCGCTCTGCGATCCAGGAAGTCTACCGCTTGCAACTCAAGCCCATTCCTAGTGGGCTACGGGCTCATTCCACGCGAGCAGTTGGCGTTTCGTGGGCCATACGGCATCAGGCTTCAGTGGAACAGGTGTGTAAGGCTGCGACCTGGTCTAGCCTACATACGTTTTCAAAGCATTACAGAGTCCATACCCAGGTTTCAGCTGAGGCAAATCTGGGTAGGAAAATTCTGCAAACGGCAGTAGAGCTAAGAGAAAACGATTTTACGGTGAGTACACAAAAATCCGTTTTTTGCCACTCCAAAGACATACAGATAGGGAATCTAGATTGGCAACACTGTCCCCATTGGGGCTCAATGTATGTAAAGCGCTGTGGAATTAATAGCGCTATATAAATGAATACAATTTATTTATTATTATTATTTTTTGCTGCATTGCATGAATTGCGCTCTGGGGTCAAGTAGTTGATGGTGAAAGGAAGGTAGTGATGGCATGTTGTTAGGATAAATCATTCTGAAATGAATTGGCTGCTTAACTTTCCTAGTGTTACAGCCTTTTCAAGTTTTTCCCTGTACAGTGATCCCCCCCCCCGAATATCAACTGTCTATAATATTGGGGCATGAGCGGTCATAGGAGCTGTCTCACTGCTTACCCGGTCTTATAGCATCTGGAGCTCTCCTGCAGCTAGACTTGGAGGAGATATTTTTTAGACAATTTGCATCCCAGTAAGAATCTGGGAATTGTCTGGGTACAAGAGATAAATGAAACGGTCTCTACCAATGTCTAGGTAGGCCCAAACTGAGAACAGGTTTAATAAGCTGGCTACAAAGCACCATCCCTTCAAAGTTGTAGTAGCTTACTATATAAATAAATATTAGTGGCAAAGAAGGCATGCAGAATTTGGAAAGGAAGCTATCATAACAAAATTACCTATTTTTCAATCGTTTTTTTTTTTTTTGTTTGTGTTTTTTCTGTCTATTGCAAATTTTTCTTTGTTTATCTCACAAGCTGTAGAAGAAATAGGAATTGAAATCTTGCAATTTTCACATGGGGCTTTTTTTTAAATAATAAAAGGGGGTTAGCGTTTCAGTCATGTAATGACTGACAGTCTAAAAGTGAAAATAAAAAAGCGCACTAGGGTAATACCTGATGAAACAGGGGTGAGGGGGATGAATTGAATCCTCACCTGGGGTGGTTGTGTGAGTCACCACCACTATGTATAAATGAATTAGAGAGAGGAGTGCATGTGAAGGATTTTCGGGGAAGCAGTGTAGATGGAAAGAGTGGAGCCGCTCACCTGACGTGGTTGTGCAACCCTGCACAACCGCGGTAAGAGCGTGGGTAAACTGCTGGTGCCAGGATGCTGGTTCGGATAGGTCCGTCTGTGAGGGCTGGAGCTTCACGGAGCTGTCATGTGACCGATCACCGGGGAACCTGCATGCCACTAAACCTGTTTGCGATTAATGCCTCCAAACAAAGCAGCTGCTGCCGTGGAACCCACAAGGGAAAATGGATCAACGAAAAATGTAATGCCACGGTCCGAGGGAGCGCTAAGGAAGCCAGGCTAAATTGAGTTTAAAACGTATTTTTCTTTCTTTAATAACGCGTTTCGATGATTTACATATCGAAACGCGTTGTGGCAGGTTATTAAATAAAGAAAAATACCTTTTAAACTCATTATTTAGCCTGACCTCCTTAGCGCTCCCTCGGACCGTGGCATTACATTTTTCCTTACCACCACTATGTAGGCATAAAGGCTTCTGCAGATTCATGGGTGTAGAGACACGAAGCCGGAATACAATACGGGCAGCACAGAGGAACCACTTTCTAGTTTATTTTACTTCTGTTCTACATGTCTCACACTAATAACACCCATTTTCATTTAAAATAAGCTCTGGAGGCAGATTATCTGGGCAATGTATATCCGGCTCATAGATCTTAACAGCCCATTTACATATATTTAGAAAAACATTGATTTCTCTGAAATAAGATATTGCTGATATCAAGGTGTCACTTTATTCATCCTTCTATGACCTATACATGCCCATATAAATGACTTGATCCTACTGACCGATTCCCTTAACACTAGAAGTCCCAGGAATTTCGAGATCCTTAGGGTTCCAATGGTAGAAATGTTAAATGACCCCTCTCTGGGACTTCTAGTGTTAAAACTCTAACTTTCTGTTTCAGGAAACACATGTCAATTGGTCACTGCCCCAGTGGCCACTGTGAAGATTGCAAATTTACTAATTTTGTTTTTTTAATAAAGATGACATGAAAAACCAAAATTGTCATTTTTTTTTTTTTAAGAAAATATATGTAACCTTAAAAGCAAAAAAAAAGAGAAAAAAAATTGCCAAGTATTTTTAGAAAATAGATGTAACATTAAAACTAAATTTAAACGATAGTTAATTTTTAGATGATAGCTTCCACTTAGTTTAGGATGGAGAGGGTTTGTTATTTATAACCAATAAACAATTCATGTCACCTTTTGATTGACAACGATGTTTTTAATAGGGATGTTTTTTGTTACTTATAGTTTGTTTTGTGCCAACATTGGCTCGCAGTATATTTTAATTATATAATTTTTTTTTCTTTCTCCAATAGGAAGAGACACGGAAAAAGCCTAAAATGACGATTGTTGAATCTGCACAGCCCGGAAATGAACCCCTATGTACAGTGGATGTTTGATCTGTGCACTTAAGGGAGCAATAAGAAACTATGAGCGCTTACTTTGACAAACGTTTCATCTGATGTAGAAGGTGATTCATAAATAGGGCTGCTTCCTTATGCATTGTCCATTTTTTTTTTCTTCTCTGAACTGGACAAAAAATAGACCTATTACCTCCTTTATGAAGCTCGCTGTTTGTTTGAAATTTTCTTTAGCTGATGTCAAAATGATTGGCCAAGGTGTGCAAATCTTAAAAAAAAAAAAAAAAAAAACGAAACGATACACTTAGGACATCAAGCACTTTCGCTACTAGGGTCATGCCCGTCTGTGTACGTAGAAAAGACAAGTAAATATGGTTTGTAGGTGCAAAACGCTGAGCTAAAATATTCAGTTGACTGAATGCACTGAATAGCTGATTGGATGAGACGCTTACACAACTTGGTTTACCTAATGTTTGCCGTGATGTTTTACCTACTGATCGCTGTCTGGCTTGCCATATTTATTTATGACCTAGGTCCTGTAATATAAGGTCTGACCATTTCAAATGAAGATGTGTGGGAAAGCTTTACACTGTGGTAGCCACTGCAATATGATCCATTGTGGTTACTGGCCTATAGGCACAGACCATGTGAAAATATTAATCTGGACGCTAGCTTCTAGGCATTTACTCCGATTGAAGTATGAAGGACCCACAGCACAATTTCCAGCACATGTATCCAATCATTATTTTGCACACATCTCAGCTGCTTCTGCTGTAGACCGTCTCGGTTACATCAGTCGGCCTCTATACCCTGGCTTGACTGCGTGTGGCAGCCATTTTAATTTCCTGGCAATTTCGGAGCAATCAACTGCTGTAATTCATCTCTTGTATAATAGATGTTTACTGAAAAGATGTCTTGTAAGCACAGCCTGTATGCAAACTGAATGAATGTTGTTGTCCTATGCCCTTTAATAGCTGCATCAGTCTGCAATGCAAATACTACTTCTAAGTAAGTGTGACACACATTGTATGCAGTGTACGGAGCCTGGGGGGTCACACTTGCCTTGTATCCTACAGGTCACATGAGCAGGAAGTTACAGCGGGTGCTCACGCTATTTAATACAATGAACATTTAAGCACACAAAGGGTGGCTTTAAAGGCTTAAGGAGCTTTTTAAGAATTTCTTGAAGACATCAGTCAGTTACCAGGAGAAAACTATCATTTAGCAAGGGTCGGAGTATTCATTGTAATACAGAGTTCCTTGAGTTTGATGAATTTTGTACTTTTTCGTTAACTGTATTCCTGGTGAATTGGTGCAGACTGCCTATTCTGTTACTACGCTTTGATGTTTTAACTAGAAAAATTGGTCAAAAATTGTACGTAGGATTCTGCCAGTGCTACAAATATGAATGTCGGTAAGATTTTTGTATGTAGACGCTATTCATCAATATTGCCTGTCTTGTAAAGCCTTATATGTACCAAAGGCAATGACGTTCTGTCTGCTACCACCATGTGGGCTGCTTCATACATTTATCTTCTTGCTGTTTGACAAAGAAATCTAGTTATTTTATAGAAACTTCATTAAAAGCCAAACGAGCGTGGCCAAAATATGTGGGTTTTGTTTGTCATTCATCCCTACTTCAGCACTCATTTCTTTCTACCACAATTTCTTTTTCATTCTTTGCCATCCTCATCCTGTGCAGCTTCTGTAGTAAAACTTATTTAGTTAGGCAATAAAAAAATAAAACTATATATGCAATATAGTGATAATATCCATCTGGGCACTTTTATAAATACAGCGTTGGGTCGATCTTCTTCCATACCAGTCTGTTGTCACGGCCCAGTAAGAACCATACTGTTATAAGTTCCAGGCGGAGCATGAAATAAAGGTATGCTAGTTTAGATTTCTATATTTTATATCCTTGATTGTATATTCTTAGATCTTATCTTTGGTTTCATCATTAATTAATCGTACAGCTTATATAACTGTTAACACAAAACTAAATCCTCTTGTATATAGAGCCAAATCGGTGAAACTGCAGTTACGGTGAAGACCTTCATAGCACCATACTTCGGGAGCCATGTCAGATAATTGGACTAAGGCTGCGTTCACACTAAGGCATATACATTTACAAACCCAAAATAAGGTGTCCAATACAGTAATGTTGCTCTAGTTTTATATTGTACAGACATATACTTAACCAATGTTCGTCACAGTCATATTTCAGTTGACTAGGTTTTTGTCAAGATGGGAACCGCAGATCACTAACTCATGAAATAAATTTCACTAGTCAAATCATAAACAGTGATGCCGCACACTTCTAGTGATTTCCTGCAACCAACTTTTTTTTTATTATACAGTATGAAAAAGTCAAATCGCTAAGATTTGTTGTGTTTTTATTAAAAGGTTTGTCCCATATTGTCTCTTCCGAAGTTCACCGCTCCCAGCCAGTCAACTCCCTGATTGCTGACTGTTCACGACAGCATCTTCATTGCACTTTTAGCCTCATGTATGTGCACTCAGACTCCACTATGTGGCAGCACTGCCTCTGCAGCATCATTGAGGCTGTCCAGGATTAGGAGCTAACATGGCGATCGCAGCCAGCCCTTAGTACAGTGCTGAAAAGTTCCGCACCAAAGAGCGTGGAAGCATTGTACATGTTCCCTCCAAGGCCTCCTTTCCAATATGCTGTAAATAACTAAATAGAGTGTGATGTCTGGACACTTTAACTAAGTAAAGTGCAAAGTTTCTTGACTTTACAAGCAATCCGCAATTTTATCTGTAGAGTAAGATGGGCATAATCCTTTTACAGTTGATGGATAACCTTTTGCAACCTTGTTTTGCTGCTATAGAGCCATCAGTGATAAAAATTGATGACTTTAAGAATCTAAGGACTACAGGCACAAGTCCCCAAAAACCAGATATATAATGTGGAGGAGCTGTAGCATGTTTCTAACAGCCAAATGTAAACTGCATAATTTAGAATGGCTTGTAGTATACGCAAACCAAAGTGTGAGCTCTAGTCTAGGGTAAGAATGAGCGATTGTAGACAACGGATGATGCAATAATCTTACTTTAAATATGGGGCGAGGGTAGGGTTACACCCAAGTCTCCATTTATAAAATACTTTTTAATCAATGACCAAAAAAAAATCAGGTTTCTTACAATCCATTTATTAAGATATTTCAGTTTTTGTCATACTTGTCATTTCTTTTACGTTGGTGCCATGATAGAAAGAAAGGTCATTGTAATTGGCACTCCGTTAAATACAAAAATATGTATTGATCTATAAAAACAAAAAGGGTACAGAGGCATAGAATGAGCAAGAGGTTTTTCTGCCTCCTGTACTCTTAGCCTATTCACCTTGTCTTTATGGATCAATAAAATATTTTTGCATTTCATGGACTTCTGAGTGCCGATCCCTTTTAGGACTATAAAATCAGCTCCGTATTTTACTGATTCCCCGCTCCCCCTCCCCTTCCCACACACACCACCCCCACCCCAACCGCACACGCACGCACGCACGCACGCACGCACGCACGCACACACACACACACACACACACACACACACACACACACACACACACACACACACACACACACACACACACACACACACACACTTTATGGACTCGACGGTCCCATTTTCCCCCCATTAACATCGGCTTACTGACAGGTTATTAGTGAGATTCACATAAGCGCAAGAATGAGCTTTACATTTCTAATTTTTATTTCTGGTAACAAGAACCAACAGTAAATCTGTCAGCTTTCCTGCCGTATTTGTTTTAGTGAATATTGTTGTTTTTCATTAAATGCAAATTCTGGAGCACCTTTTCTTAAATCTTTGAATTGTTGTCCCTCTTTTCTCCACTAGATATTAATACAGTATATTGCCTACTGGGCCTTAACAAATGGGGCTCTTTGCCTCCACATTGACACTGTCCAGTGCTGACATTGTCAGACTGCATAGGCACTCCCATTTGACAACGAGACTGGTAATGCCCTGTTGTCAATTTATTCACGCACCAATGTTGAACAGCACAATGTAGAGTTCCGAGAAAAGATGTTCCAGAAATATTGGTTTATGGGGAATACAAGTATTTACTAAGACACGTCATGAATGGTGACGTGCTCTATAATATTTACAGGTTACACTTCAGTAGATTGGGTGGGGGGAGGAAGTGTAAAGTGTGAGAGAATTGATTTAAAAAAAAGTTTGGTTAAACATAAAGGGCACAAAATATGGCTGAAACCACACATGCAGTTTTAGCTTTGAAACATGCAGAATCATGTTAGATACAAACATGGGAGCGGATCAATTCCTTGATTTGGCTCTAAAGTCACAAAAACAGAAAGTGATTTCAACTTAAAACAGACTTTTTTTTAGAACTCAATCCCCCTCTATGCCTGAATTCAGCCATCCGTGAAATGCTGTGTGTGCACATATCGCTATGCATGGACTGGTCACTCGTCTCTTGACCTGACCTTGACAGCCACATATATAATTATAAGGCTATAACGTTCAGGTCAGGAGTAGATGAGTGAACCTTTGGAAGTTCAGTTCAGCAGGTACAGTCGAACCTTAGATAAGGTTTGGTTTGTGATTGACTTGATCTGAAGCTCAATGGAAGTCACTACTTGGGCAGTTTTTGTCTCCACCTACATGCTGCCAGCCATAAACAGAACACTTGTGGGGAAAGTCGGGTGGGGTTTTTCAATTTTTAATTTTTATATTTTTTTGGTTGGTTTACACAACATCTTGCTGATTTTACCCCTAGTGCGAGCCGGTCAAACACTGCATGCGGCTCACACAGAGCTGAGCATCAATCACACCCAAGCACAGCGCTGCTCACTTCAGTGGTTTACACTCGTAACTCACTCGAACTTCGAACCCGAAGTCTGTTTTTTTGTAGTCTGTGTTCGAACCCAAACTTTGAACTTCAGGTTCGCTAATCTGTAATCAGGAGACCCCTGGTCTGTCTGTACGTCGCGATCTATATTCAGTCTTTCCTGGACATCTGAATTTGGTTTTAGTCTCTTGGGCACACTTTTTTTAAGCCTTTTTTAAAACCCTTTGAGTTTTATGCATTTTATTTCAATTAATTTTTTTTTTTATTTTTTTTTTAACCATTGCATGTTTGGGTATTTGTCTTTCCATCCATGCTTTTTTACATACAATTTTAAATCCTAAAGTGAAAACTATGGAAAAATGGCTAGGAAAAAAAGTGGACCACACTTTGCGATTTGCTTTTTCAAAAGAAAAATACTGCAAAGATAAGAAAAACTTTTTTAGTGCATGTAATAAGTCTCAATAGGTTCACAGCCAACATCATTCTTTTGCCATAGAAAATGCAGCCTATTTCCAAAAAACATTTTTGCGCTTAACCATTCTATGGCGAAGTACCCACGATGAGTATTTGGTGCGCATTTTTGCTACACAAAAAACAAACCGCAGAGTATTTCTGTTACAACTGAGGGAATAGGATTTATATCAAGTGTGCCCAATGCACTTTTTTCACACAGCGTAAACTGACCTGTGGTGCTTTTGTTTTGTTTTGTTTTGTTTTTGTTTTTTTATTTTATTTATCTACAACTTGCAGTAAACATGTTTTGTTTTTTTAAACCAAATTTTTATTTCTTTTCTTGTAATGGTAAAAAAGGGTACAGAATGAAGAAAATAAGGGTCAACAAATCAAAATATCAAATAACATAGTCTCTACAATTTATCGATCAAATATTTGTCACGGTCATCAAATTTGCTCCTTCCCCTTCTTCGTCAATGTATATTTCCATTATTCAGTCTCCGCTACCCCCCTTCAGCATTCCTTGATAACTTGTTACAAACATTACTTATAAACACTATCCCTCCCATCCCCCCCTCCCCTCTCCATGCGACACAACCCAGAATTTGGCCAACTATACTTTCAGCTCGCACAGGGACCCTGACAGGTCTTCCTTCATGTACCATTCCGTAGACACAAATGTGGACATTATTTGTATTGTTTCTTCTCTAGAACATATAACGCTTATGAACTTTCTCCATTTACTGAAAAATTTTGCTGTCATCCTTTCTTTACACCTCTCCACCATCACCTTCTCCAACATGAGCGTTTTTTTCAATTGATTAACAAGTTCTTCTTTTGTTGGTATTTCCTTCACCAGCCACTTCTGAAGAATAGCCCTTTTACTTATCATTGCTATATCATGGAAAAGATTCGGTAACTTGTCTCCCCCTTTCTCTCCCTCCTCTCGATGCTGATAGTGAAATAACCAGACCATTGGATCTAACTCTACATTTCTATTCCAGATTTTCCTCACTACCCCTTGGACTTGTTTCCAAAATCTTTCAATCCTTTCGCACTGCCATATCCCATGATATAGATCTGTTTTTTCCGTACCACAATTTGGACAACTCATCATCTTATCTGGATGTCTTGCATTCAGTATATTAAATCCATAGATAGCTCTATATATGATCCTGAATTCTGTATCTCTTAAGTTCTCATTCACAATCTTCTTTCTCATCACCATCCAACCATTCAAAATCTTCTCCTCCACTTCTTGATCTCCCAACTGCTTTGCCCACCCTTCCAACATTATTCCTGATATGTTAGGGACTAACACTTCTCTCATATTTCCATAAAGACTTGATATATTTGTGGCATGGATGTCCCTTAATATGATCGCATCCATCTGATTTGCCTCATATTCGTTATTTATGTTGTATAGTTTCTTCATTATCCCTTGTTTCACCTGTTCAAACTGGAGAGTCTGGAATGGGCGCAAGTCATACTTTGCTCTCAACTCCTCACACGTCATCCATCTCCGTTCTGTATCATGCATCAGGTTTTTTAGAGTTCCAATCCCTTTTTCCCTCCATTCTTTAAAGAGATAATTTTCCCTTCCCTGTGGAAAGTCAGGACAAGCCCATATATTAAGGAATTTGGAGATGTTCCAGGCTAACCCGAACTTTTTCCTAACCGCCTTACAGGTCATCACTGTGTCTCTACAAATCAGTGAGTGTTTAATGTTGGGCGGCAAATTTGGAATGGAGGTATGTAGGATTGAACTCAGGTCCCAAGGTTTACAAAATTCTGCCTCTATATCCCAGTCAGAATACCTACTTATTCGTCTAATCCAATCGACATGTCTTAAGATACAGGCCAAATTGTACCCCCTGATGTTAGGTAGTCTGATCCCTCCATTTTCTGTTGATAACATTAGCTTTTTGGCACTAATCCTCGGCCTATATCCCTTCCACAAAAAACGTGAAAACGCTTTTGTCAATCTGTTAACATCCGAGTGTTTAAGAAGCAATGGGATTGTCTGCATTGGATAGAGAAGCTTGGAAAAGCTCATCATTTTTATTAGATGATTTCTTCCCAGAAGAGTCAACGGCAAATTTGCCCAACCTTGCAGTTCACGTTCAATTTTCTCGATCAAAGGGGAATAATTTAATGAATATATGGTTTTTGTATCCCTCCCAACCTGTACTCCCAAGTATTTAATTGTATTTCTAGCTATTGGAATGTCACATAATGCACCCCTCTTCCCCCCTCCGCTCTCTTTCCGTCCAAGAGAATTTCACATTTGTTTTTGTTAAGTCTAAACCCTGCTAACCTCCCAAACTCCTCAATTTGTTCTATGACTCTACTCAATTGTGTTTTAGGTTTGCTAATGAACAGGATTATATCATCAGCAAATAAGGCTGAGTGCAATGACTTCCTCCCTACCTTGATCCCTTCAAACCACCCCCCCTCATTCAAACGTCTAGCCAGTGGTTCAATAGCCAAGTTAAACAATAGTGGTGACATCTGGCATCCTTGCCTGGTTCCCTTCATCAAAGGAAATGTTTTTGACAGAAATCCCGGGGTACTCACTCTTGCCTGTGAATTTGCATAAAGGACCCTCACAAAATTCCTAAAAGCTCCGTGTAAGCCCAGGTGATCTAACACCTGTTCCAGCCATGACCACCTCACATTGTCAAAGGCTTTCTCTGCGTCCAAGGTGATCAAAGCTGGATTCCCCTCCCCCCACTTCTCTCGTCTGCTTTACTACATCAATTGCTAGCATTACTTTTCTAATGTTTGTCACCACTGAACGTCCTTTAACAAAGCCAGCCTGGGGGAGATCTATAATCTCTGGCAATACTGCCGCTAACCTATTTGCCATCAACTTCGCTAAAATTTTTAGGTCTTGATTAATCAGCGAGATGGGCCTATAACTAGATGGGTCTTCTAAATTCTTTCCTCCTTTAGGAATGAGCTTTATATAGGCTGTATTAAGTGTACCCGATATTCTTTCCCCGTCCATTATCTTATTGAATAACTGTCAGTATAGGTGAGATTTGATCCTTCATAATTTTGAAAAAACTGCCGCTAAAGCCATCTGGTCCCAGGGCCTTTGTCGTTTTTAACTCTCCTATAACCTGTAGCACCTCCTCCTCCGTCACCTCTTTATTCAGAGCCTGTAAATTTTCCTCCGTGAGCGTAGGCATTTTTGTTCCTTTTAACCACTCATTTCCTTCTCTTCTATCATCTAACCCCTCCTCTTTATATAAACCTGCATAGAAGTCTCCAAGAATGTCGTTTATCTCTTTGGGATCTGTCGTTTTACTCACCACAGCGTTTCTCAGTGTCATAACATCGGTCGTCGTCCCCTTGCCAGATTTGCCAATAACTTCCCTGCCTTGTTCCCGAAACGATTCAACTCTGCCTCTTGTTGTGTCCTATACATACCTTCTTTCCTTTCTACCCAGTTCTCAAAATTGCCCTTCGCCTCCACCTTTGCTTTTGTCACCCTTGATGGTTTTTTTAAGAAGTCAGTATATGCTTCCCTGACTGCCCGGCTAGCCTCCTAAAACTTTACTTGTGCCTGTCGTTTCACCTTTGTCGTATATCCTATCACTTTTCCTCTCAAAACTGCCTTAGCCGTCTCCCAATACAATAGTGTTTCCCCACTGTGCTCCTGATTCGTCAATGTATAATCCACCCACCATTCTCTCAGTATTCTATGGAAGTTCTCGTCCAAAGTCAAGAATGAGGGGAAGCGCCATATATAATCCTGTCCTCTCTGAACTTTGTCAGCTATACTGACTACCACTGGGCTATGATCCGATAATACCATAGTCTCTATAACTATCTCTTCTACCCTCTGCAATAAATTCTCACTTGTCAGCCAAAGGTCAATCCTTGACCAAGAGTCGTGTGGGTGGGAATAGTGTGTAAATTCTCTCTCTTGCGGGTGATATAATCTCCAGCAATCCTGTAGTGTAGTTGTATTTAACAATGCTCTCAGCGACCCCTCCGTGTTCCTCCCCTGCTTCCCCTGACTCCTGTCTTCTTCCTGAGAAACCACTGTATTGAAGTCTCCCCCCACCAATTTACATATATCCCCATCCAGCAAAATCTTACTAGCTATATTAAAAAAAAAAAAAAACATTTGTTCCGTATTGGGTGCATATATATTATGGATACTAAAAGTGCCTTGAGTACCTGAAATCTTTATATGTATGTATCTTCCTTCTTCATCTGAATCTTGTGTTTCCACCTCGTGTGCAAAGTTTTTATTGATCAAAATAAGAACCCCTGCTTTCCTACCGTTTGAGGCCGACCCATATACCCTTCCTACCCACATCTTATTCATACGGAAGAACTCATCCTTTTGCAAGTGCGTCTTCTGTAATAAAGCAATATCAACCTTAAGCTTCTTGAGATGACGTAGTTTCATATTTCGTTTGTGCGGCGATCTGAGTCCCTTAACATTCCACGTAATGAGCTTAACCATAATCCCCAAAATCAACAGTTCCTTTTTCAGGCCGTGTCGCATGGATTCCCAAACTCTCTTCCCCTCCCCTCCCCCAACTGTATATAACCCCTCCCATCCCCAACTTTACAAATACAATTAATGTCTTCCATTTTTTCTGAGATGATTGAGACTCCTTTCAAACCCCTGCTTCAAGTCAAGCTCTCAACATGTTTTTATCTTCAGATTTTGGCCATAGACCTGAATGAGATGGGGAAATCCAAAGGTAAAATATTCATGCGTTTTCAGTGCATTTCCACTGTAACTGCAATACACATGAGTTTATTAATATAGTTTTATCAAAGCTAAGTAACGGGAAGTTTCTAAAACAAATCCGTTGTGTTTAAAACATGACATACCAAAAGAAGACGACAACCACAGAAAAAAAAAAAATTTAAAACTATAAATAACCTAATTTAGCGAATAGGTGCACGAAACTTGGGAGCTCATCCTAAGGGCTCATTCAGATGACATGAAGTTCTGTCTCTTTTTTTTTTTTTTTTTTTTTTTTTTTTTCTCCCCCATGGATCCACAGATTTGCAATTCTGATTTTGATCCAACATTCAGATCAATATCAGACATGTCTCCAAACTGTGCACAAAAACAATCAGACGTGAACAGCCCCATAGACTATATTAGACACAAATCCAGTCAAACACACACATATGTGAAAAACAGATGTCTGAATGGTATTTAAGACTTAGAGATACAGCTTTAAGTTTTCACTTAGATTGTCAATGTTTCTATATTTTTTCTAATATTTATTTCAAGATTGAATGAGTTTTTCTAAGAACTATTTTCTTGTCTGCCCCTTCTTTCCAGTATTAACGGTGGAATTGGGGTTTTTGAAATCCTTCAATACCATGTCACAAAAGGTTTGGATGTGATGGCCCTTACTATCAATGGGGTAAAAATTGGATTCTTTCCAGTATATATAGTCCTCTTTTGTACATTTATTACCTTGGAGGAAAAATTTAAAGGGTGACAAGATGTTCACAAGCCTTACAAAAAAAAATTGTCAGATTGACTTATAAAAAAGAAACTTCTTCAGCTGCAGTCTATTGTTCTGTTTTAAAGGATAATGTCTCCTCCCTTTTGACGAAAGAGAATTTCTTTTTTACACAATAGTTGACAAACCATAGGCATTATTACTACTAAACTTGCCTTCTAAGAAAGATTTCCATCTTTAGTTGATTAAGCTAAGTGTTCATAGCTTGCTGCGTAGTACTGGAATTCTATTTTGGTGCATGACTTACCCATGTAATTTTTTTTTTCTTTTTAATGTTAAGTAATTTTACATTTCATTGCTTGACATTGAAAATAAACCTTGACTATAAGATTTGCATTACTTTTCCATTATCATATGTTGAAAATAATAAACGAGGCACTCTAAAGGTACATAAAATACACTCCTAAAAGGTACAAGAACAAAAAAATCTAGCCTTATTTGGTACTTGGTCTAGATAGAAAGTTATTCAACTGCTTGCAATCATATCTAAAAAGCTAGTGGCTCTTCAAGATTTAAGTACGAGCCACTTACACATATAGTCTTCATTTATGTACAATTTTTTATGTTGCTATATGTGTGTGTATATTTAAATCCTAATATCCAGGCTAAGCTAATAAAGTAAAAGATGTACTAAGTAGACATGATTGTTCTTTATGTTCCATGACATTGTGAGGCCAATAGCAAATGAAAAGCTTTGTTTTGCTCCGGCTAGCTATATTAACCAGTGTAAGTATTGTCTGCGCAGTGATAACTTGTAATCTGAATATACTTAATGGTTGCCGTATGAATTGTGGAGTGGCTGTCAAATAAGTGATTTGTCAAACTTGTCATATGTTTTAAATGAGGTTCTGCTTTTAATACTGATGTAAATCTTGTGCACTTGATCCTCGGTATTGTGTTTTTAAAGCCTTTTGTTTATTAGTTTTAAGCAATAAAGTTTGATATTACAATGAAACGGTTTACTTTTTTTTTTCTTAAGGTGGTAAAAAGTATATATATTGCAACAATTATGATGGCCTTTAATTTCTTTTATAATATTCCAGAATTCCATCCAAGGAGGTATTGTGGTTTTGAAAAGCAACCTAAATGTACCCGTACATACAGTTGCAATTATAATTATACCCACATTGCGTATTAGGTTTTTAGCAAAAATTACAAACTTTTTTCCTGTTTGCAATAAACCAGTAAATGAATAGTTAATAAACACAACTAATATACCAAGGGGTTTCTCCAAATTCAACATAAAGGAAAGGCCTTCATTCCGCAAAGTGCATCAGAATTTTGGCAGAAAACACTTGAAAAATCGCATTATTTTTTTCCCAACACAGATACCTGAAAAATATCAACTAATGAAAATTAGATATTACTATTGAACTGTGGTTCAACTAAAAAGTACAAAAACAGGAATTACAACCTACTGGTAATTCTTTCCAGGCAGGAGCTCATTATGACAACACAAGGAGATTTGTCCTCTGACCTCTCCAGGGACAGGAAAAGCACACAAGGTTAAATGCCCCTCTCACCCCAACCTCCTCAGTGACACTTCCAAGTACTACACCAGGATGGGTATAACACAATTTTATTCTTTATCTTCTTCATACAAATGTTCATCACATCAGCATAAGGAAGCATTAGGGAGAGATATACGGATGCTATCATGATAGGCTTCTGCAAACCTCATTACCGGTAGGTTGTAATTCCTATTTTCCAGGTCACTGTCATGATGGCACCACAGAAGAATACCAAATAAACCTACACTAGGGAGGGATAACGGCCTGAAGGACCCTTCTGCCATTGGAGATCTGGCGGTTGGACAAGACATCTAATTTGTAGGGTCTACAGAATGTATTTTGACCTGACCAGGTGCCAGTTCTACAGATCTGTTCTATTGAGGCCCCTGTTCTTTCTGCCCACGAAGTGGACAGTGCCCTGGTAGAATGGGCTCTGTCTGTTGGGGGATGTTGATCTGCTACTATGCAAGTCAAAGGTATAGTGGTCCTAATCCATCTGGAAAAGGTTGCTTTTGAGGCTTTCTTTCCCTTATTTCTACCCTCAAATTGGACAAAGGTTAGAATCCAACCTCCAGCTCTGGGTGGCCTCCAGGTATGCCAGTACTGTACGTCTTGACATCAAGGGAATGTAGGTGGCATTCTTTCTGGCTTTTATAGTCTTGGCAGAAGGGAGGGCAGGACGATCTCTTGTTCCACATTTGAAGCCGAGACAACTTTGGTTCAAAATGCTGGGTCTAGCCTAAGGACTATTTGGTGTTCCATGGTACATAGGGATCTTTTGTAGATAAGGCTTGAATCTCTCCTATCATTTTTGCTGTTGTCACTGCCACCAGGAACACTGCTTTTGTGGATAGCTTCTACATTGTGATACATTCCATTGGTTCATATGGGGATCACATAATCTGTCTAGGTCTAAACCCAGGTTCCATGAGGGCACTGAGGCCCTTATGGTAGATCTTAGTCTCTGGGTGGCCTTCCTAAATATTGACATCCATGGGTGGATTGCAAGGGAGATATCAAAGAAGGTGCTAAGGGCTGCAATCTGGACCCTCAGTGTACTTGACTTCAGGCGCTTGTTGAATCCTGCCTGCAGGAAATCCAGAATCTCTGGGATATTTGGATATGCACTGTCTGCTGGATCCCTGCCTAGAAAGGTGCAGAATCTTCTCCAGGTCTTCCTATAAATGGCTCGTGTAACGGGTTTTCTGCTTGCCAGGAGTCTCCCCCCAGGACCCATGTCGACAGGTGTAGATGTTGTATGTTCTGGTGCACCACTGGTCCCTGGTGTAGAAGATTCTCCTTCAAGGGAAGAAAAACGGGTCCCTCTATGGACATCCTTTTCAGCAGAGAGAACCAGCTTCATTTGGACCAAAAGGGGGCTGTCATCACTCTGCTCTCATCCTCCTAGATTTTCCTGACCACTTTGGGAATTAGTGGTAGTGACAGAAACGCATACACAAACGTTTTGCTCCATGTTTGTGACATGGCATCCACTGCAATGGGATTGTCTTGTGGGTTCAAGAAAAATAATCTTTCTATTTTCCTGTTCTTCCTTGAGGCAAACAGGTTCACCTGTGGAAGGCCCCATCTTCTGACCAGTTCCTGAAATGCATCTTGTATCCGCTCCCACTCCAGTGGATCTCTTTTTCTTTCTGAGGTAATCTGCCACTGTGTTCTCTGTTCCCTTTAAGTCAACTGCTGCTATATTCTCGTCCTTTATATGGAAAAAATCTATGGGAGGGCAGAAGTCTAAGGGATCTTTCCTCTGGAAAACCTCCTTTCTTGTTTGACGCCTTCTCTAGGATGTCATCCAAAACAGGACCAAACACCCAGAGGCCTGAGAAGGGATTGGACCAGAGCTGGTTAATTAAGACACTATCTCCTGACCAGGTATTCAGCCATACCGCCCAGTGGGTGAAATTTGTTAGGCGTTGTTTCTTGCTGTAAATCATACGAATTCTGCAGAAGTATCCACCATGAACCTTGTAGCTATCTTCAAAAGGAGAAGAGAATCCAGAATGGTTTCTCTTGAAACTTTAGACTTACTCTGTCTCTCTAGATCTTCTAACCAGATAATCATAGATCTAGCTACTGATGTGGCTGCTATATTTGCTTTAATTATGGCTGCCATAGATTCCAATGCTATTTTATGGAGTCCATCTGCCTTCTTGTCCATAGGTTCATGTAGGCCAGACGAGTCCTCAAAGGGTATTAATGTCTTCCTAGCCACTGGGTCACCAATGTTGGAAACATCCTCCCAGGTCTTTGTCATCAGATTCAAAGGGGAGACTTGGTCTAAAGTCTCGGGGAATCACCAATTTGTCGGCGTCTTCCCACTCTTCCAGAATCATGGCTCATGTGTGTCTGTTCACCAGGAAGACTCTTTCTTTGGGACCTGGTACCTCTAAACATTTCATCTTGAACTCATCAGGGTTTTTCTGTCTCATTCACGTTCATGGTCTTAAAGACTTCTCTCAGAAGCTCGTCTGTGTTGTCCGACGAAAAGAGGTATCTCTTTCTTTCCTCTGGTGATGCTTCTGGGACTTTGTCCTCACATTCGGACTCCGAATCCATGGACTGGTCATGCTCTTCAGAGGATTCTTCCTTCTCCCATCTCTGTCTCTTGCAGGGAACGGCCCTTTATTCTTCCGGAGGGATAACAACTGGAGATCGTGGCCTATACCTCTTCCCTAATCATTGACTGTAGATCTGTTAGGAAGGAGAACTGTTCTTCCGACACTATTTTTGCTATACAGGGGTCGCAGAGCTTTTTTTTTTTTTTTTTTTTTTTACAGGCCTCTGGCAGCTTTCCACTGCACACCACACTTCTCCTTGATTTCTCTGACATTTTCTTGGGGATGGTGCCAGACCCCATCGAGAAACCTCTACCCTAAAGAAAGCGTTCAAAGGGCTCAGACATATCCTCACTCTGGGAGTGCTACTTACTAGCCATTGGTACTCACATGGACCTGGGGCAAAGTGGGGGGTGGTCGTCTGAGTGGGTAGCTTAATCCACTGCGTTGTTGGGGAGCATTGTACCTAAGCATGCACAAGAAAACTGACAACTGCTTCCCCCAACCCCACAGGTTTATATTACCTGACCTTGGGGATAGCTAATCCACATCCTGCCCTCCTGCGTTCCATTGAGGAATGCACACCGCTCTCCGGTGCGTCCTCTTAACTTGCAAATGGAAGTTCAGCACCAGGTCCTCTGTCCATGCTGCATTGTGCATTCCAGGGTTGGTGTAGGAGGGGGCTTTTAACCTCGTGTGTTTTTCTTGACCCTGTATAGGTCAGTGGACCATTCCTGTGGTGGTGTCATCATGAGGGAGACCTGGGAAAAAAACTAATAATAATGACCTGAACAAAAATGATGGTACCCCTAAAAAAGAAATTTGTTCATAGGGACATCTTTTAACTAAGGTGTGTCCTGTAATTAGCTCTACAACTATCTAAAAACGTGTATCCAGTTAGTCTGCTTACTAAAGGGTAAAAAGGTGCCCCTATGCTGTTTGGTATCATGGTGTGTACCGCAATGAGAATGGAGCAAAGAAAGCTAAGGGGAGAGTTGTCTCAGGAGATTGGAAAGAAAATTATAGACAAACCTGGTGAAGGCTAAAGGCCATCTCCAAACAGCTTGCTGCTCCTATTATGCCTCATTCACACATCCGTGCTTTTCATGGATACATTGTGTACCCATTCCAGTCTATGGGGCTGTTCATCTATCTGTATGTCCATTCAAAACTTACGAAGAAGTCCTCTTTTTCTTGGTATCACGGATGAAAAAGGAAAATACAAGCTTATGAAAAACATTTACAGTACACTAATGGCATCTGTATCTTGTCCGAGTTTAACATTGCAAAGCTATGTAATTTAGCCATCTGTGAAAAACACCGATGATACACTGATGGTAAAAATGAATAAACTGACATACTGATGACACAGTAATCAATAACCCTGATGTCACCGGTACCTTTTTTCACGGACTTGTGAATGAGGCATTATTTCAGCTGCATATATTCTGAAGTTTAAGGTCTATGGGTCTGTAGCCAACCTCTCTAAATGTGGCAGCAAGATGAAAATTGAGGTTAAATTGAATAGATTGATAATACGAATGGTAACCAAAGAGCCAAGAACAGCTTCCAAAGAAATTAGAGATGAACTTGACTGTCAAGGTACATCAGTAAGGAATAAACAATTGGAAAGACAAGGAGCGCAAATAGTGTCTTACCAGGAGTAAACAGGAGGGTTAAGGCCCAGTCACACACGACGACTTGCCAGCGATCCTGACAACGATACAACCTGATAAAGATCGCTGGTAAGTCGCTGAAAGGTTGCTGGTGAGATGTCATACAGTTAGACCTTGCCAACGACACAGTAACGATGAGCAACCTGTATAATGATCTCGGCGGTCGTTGGGACCCTGTCACAAAGCAGCTAATGCACGCCTACATGTCTGAGTTCGCAGTCGTTAGGTCGTTGAAGGCATCAAACGCAGCGATGCGTCCTATCCAGCAGGACATCACCTTTGAAGAAAATGGTCCGGACCGTTCGGCAATGACTAGCGATCTCACAGCAGGGGCCTGTTCCCTGGTAGGTGTCACACACAACAAGATCCCTGGCGAGATCGTTGCTACGTCACAGAAATTTTGACTCAGCAACGATCTCGTTAGCGATCTTCTTGTGTGTGACAGGGCCTTTAGAGTAGGTTGCAAGGCTTACCTTGAATAGTTGTGAGTCACAACTACGATTAACGTATGTAAACGGCTGCTGCAGCACCACCCTAGGAGAAGATAATCTGAGTGGGAGGATGAAAGGGAAAAATCGAGCTGCTGCTGAAGAACCACTGATCCAAGGATGGCGAAACGCATTAACAAAATCAATTCATCATCCTTGGATCAATGGTTCTTCAGCAGCAGCATAATTTTTCCCTTTTAACCTCCCACTCAGAGGTACATTAGTATCAGATCACACCATCTGTCAGTCTTGTCCAAAATGGACTTCATGGAAAACGATTGAGAAGGAAGCCACTGCTGAAAGCCAATCATAAAAAAGCAAGACTGAAATTTGCAAAAAATACATAACGACACGCCACAAAGCTTCTGTGAGACTGCCACTTTTGGACATGTAAGATAAAACTGGAGCGTTTTGGCACAGAGCTATGTTCACAGATGCAAAAATGAAGCTTACAATTAAAAAAACATTGTACCTTGTGCTGCATCTGAGACAGAGTGTCTAGAATTTGTGCAGGGTACAATGAAATCTCAAGACTATTATGCCATTTTGGAGCAAAATGTACTGTCCAGTGTCAGAAAGCTTGGTCTGGGTTGCAAATCAAGTCTTGGTCCTCCAACATGATAATGACTCAAGACACACAGCTAAAACTGGAGAGCAAAGCATTTGACTATTAAAGGGAACCTGTGACCACTTTTTTTTGGCTATAAGATGCGGTCACCACCACAGGGCTCTTTTATATACAGCATTCTAACATGCTGTATATAAGAGCCCAGGTCGCTGTGAGAACATAAAAAAACACTTTATAATACTTACCTAGGAGGTGGTGCTGCGGTGGAGTTGGGTCATGGAGGCGTCTCCGTTCTCCGGTGCCGGCGCCGTCTCTTTCGGTCATCTTCGTCCTCTTTCTGAAGCCTGTGTGCATGACGCGTCTATGTCGCAGGCGCACTACAATACTTTGATCTGCCCTGAAGACCCGCCATTTTGGGAGCGAAGATTTCCCGCTCGAGTCGTCTTCCCGAGCAGTGGAGGCACGAAAAGTGAAGCCCCGCCCCCGAAAAGGTGAAGTGCTGTAGAAAGACCAAGAGGGAGCGGGTAAGCCGGCTGCTGCTGATGCTCGCGGGAGAAGAAAAGAAAAGATATCGGCGTTCCCGGACGGGAGCGGCGAGGTGCCCGCCGCCGGAGCAGCGGGGCCCAGAATAAGCAGAGGAGGAGTAGCCTTCGAGGACTGCGGCCCGGGTGAGTTTCCCGCTGGGACCACTGCCTGGTTGGAGCTGGAGCTGGGTCGGTTCTGCATGAAAGCGAGGGCGCACAGTCTGCAGCAGTTACTCGATTGGAGGGAAGAGGTCCGCAGACTGGTTGCCGTGGTATGGACCCGTGAGCAAGGGGCCGTGGCAGCCGTGCAGCGCCGCGATCAGGCCACGCAGACCCCCATGTCGTCCCTTATCAGCTGGGAGCTGGAGCCCGCTAGTACTGCAACCAGCGAGGCCCAAGTGGCGCAGCTTATGGAGGAGGAAGTCCCGTGTACGCTACCCCCCCCACCGTTCCCATTAACGGCCTACAGCCCCGGAACCCGCTGCACCTGGATGGGAAGTCCGATCGATTGTCAGACCGTCGGCCAGTCCGGTCCCCTGCGGTGGTAGCCGCACTCCGCAACAGATTTACCCCTGAAGTTCTATAGTTCAATGTTTTAAAGTTGACGTTTTAAAGGTCCCGTTCCTGCATTACCGTCGTCCTTTGTTGAACGCCCCCATGTTCCCGTGGGGCGCCATCCGGTGCGCCGGGTGGAAGGAGCCGGACCCTGCCCGACTTGTTGAACGCCGCCGGGGTCGGAGCCTCGGTGGGCGCCATCAGGGGTCGGAGCCCCTGGTGGAGGACGGCAGGGAGTTAAAGGAGCGAGGACAGTTCTACAAGTGGAGCCCAGTTCACCGTACCCGCACCGCAGGCAGTGGAAGACAGTGTCTTTATGGACAGTGCCGCCGTGAGTGAGTGTGGCGTTCGGGACCCGTGCTGCCCTGTGGTGGACTGAGGGAAAGTTGCTGGAGGAGGCTGCGCCGGCAGCGGAGTTTCTATAGCTATTTGTGGTAGCTAAAGGCTGTTGAAGCGCCCGTCCCCGTTGGGACTGATGTTGCCCCTGTTGTCCCCACTCCCAAAGAATAAGGCCGAGAACTCGCCTGCCGCCCAAAAACTATTGGGTTTGTAAATATTCTGCCCCAATTGCCCTTCCCGCCACTGCCAGTCTCCGGAGAGGCTGGTTGGAGGAAGGACCCGCAGTAGAGCAGGTTGGGGTCTGGTCACCACCAGGACAGGTGACCATCCTCCGGGTCAGGGGTCCCCTCCTGAGTGACTGACTGGTGCGAGACACCGTACCCGTTCCCGCTAGGGTAGCCTGGGCCAGGTTCCTGTTTCCGGTCTGGGGAAAAGGAGTGCTGCCCATTTTTTAGGGGCAGCATCAAGGTCTAGGTTGCTTGGGTGGGAAAGCGGAAGGACATGGACCCGTTCCCTGTTGTTAATAAAAAATGTTTCCGTTTGTAACGGTTTAAGAATGTGCCTCCTGTAAGGGAAGAAATTAAAAAAATGCTTAATGTTTTCATGTTTTGTTTCCCGTTTTGTTTTTTTTTTAAATTATAATTTTTATTTATTTTCAAAAGCAAACAAGTCATTACATAGAACAAATAATATTAATAATATCAACAGAATTATCAGCAAAATGACAAGAAAATTGTATATCGCTCCATTTACATTTACAATTCAGTACAACATCTAATCAATGTTCACAGTAAGACTCAGAATCTTTAATACCTCACGGAAACCCTTATAACTAACTCTATGAATGAATTTGCAACCATCCTGTGAAACTCTCCTACTCCTCCCCCCCCCCCCCCCTGAACCCCCCACTACTCAAACCCACTCCCACCTGGTCACCTTCAACTCCCACCTCCAATCCTCCGAGTGTACCACCTAACTTCTCAGAGTGATATCACGCCATCTCCTTAAATGGTGACATTAAGCGTTCTATTTCCTCCGAATTGAAATAGGTTATAATAAACTCCCTCCACTTTTTGAAGTGACTGCCCAATCGTCCCGACTTCCTTCCAGCATCAAGGCTCTCTAACTCCATAACCCGTTTTATATGGATTATTACTTCTTCGAACGAGGGTACTTTTGAAACCAACCAATATTTCAGTATCATCCTCTTTGTTGCAAGTATGATTACATGTATAAGTAAAGGGGGATGTCTTCTCCTCCTCCCCTCGACGCTCACCCTCTCCCAAGCATGGAACAGAACCAGAGTAGGGGAGAGAAGGAGTTTGATGTCCCAGAGTTTAGCAACACACTTTGATACTTGGGCCCACAGTGGCTCAAGGTGGGGACACAGCCACAATCCATGGTAGAGATCCGTTGCTTCTAAATTGCATTTCGGACAATGAGTAATCCTCTCAAGATTCTCAAGCTTTCTGGGCAAATTAAATGCATAGATCGCCCGATGCATCACCTTATACTGAGTCTCCCGCCACTGTTCATTCAATATTGCCTTTCGTAGGGCCCTCCACCCCTCCCTGATCTTTGTTCCAATGTCGGGGTCCCCTAGTTGCTTTTCCCATGGCTTAAAGAAACTCTCTGGCTGATAGCCAGTCAACTGGTCTCGCATTGCCCCATATAAAGATGAAATTGACGAGGACGTTTGTGCCAACTTGACCAGGCCGTCAAATGTATTTAGTGACACCTCCGACGATATGTCTTGCAATTGAGCCATAACCTTATGCTTCACCTGATCATACTGGATTATTTGGTTAGGATTCAACCCATAATTGCCTACCAATTCTTCCCTCCCCAACCATCTTGGCTCAGAAGAATGAAAAAGATGGGAGACCCTCTGTATACCTTTCTGCCTCCATTCTTCAAATAGCTTATTGCTAATTCCCTGGTTTATCCCATAGGGGTAGATATTTAGACATTTTATATGCCAACTTGTAATGCTTCCTCACTGCCCTCCAGGCTGCTATCGTATCTTTAAAAAGAGAAGAATGCTTAATTTTTTGGGGTAGATTAGCTTGACTGGTGTGAAGAAGGGCCTTTAAATCCCATGGAAATGCATAATCTCTCTCAACTCCAAGGGACACGTGTTTCTGTGAGCCATGAATCCAATCCATCCAATACCTGGACAAACAGGCCAGATTGTAACCCCTAACATTTGGTAGGTTTAATCCCCCATCATCCTTTGATGCAGTTAGCTTCCTTATACCAATGCAAGCTCGTTTCCCCCTCCACACAAACCTTGAGAAACTTCTATTAAGAAGTTCAACATCCTTATGTCTCAAGAGCAAAGGTAGAGTTTGGATATGATACATCAACTTAGACATGGACATCATCTTAATTAATTGTGCTCTGCCCATGATGTTCAACGGGAGGTCCTGCCATCTCTGGAGCTCCTGAACTATTTGATTTATAAGAGGTGGGAAGTTTAGGTTATATAAAGAAGTTGGCCCTATCAAGGGCCAATAAGACTTTACGAATGTTTTGCGTCGCTGATCTATTTTTAATGAAACCTGCTTGAGCTGGGGATATTAAATGGGGCAGGATTACCGCCAAGCGATTAGCCATTATTTTTGAGAGCAACTTTATGTCCAAATTAATGAGTGAAATTGGCCAGTAAGAGCCTGGGGATAGCGGATCTTTACCCTGTTTTGGAATTAATTTTATATAGGCTAGGTTACTATTGCGAAAAGATGCTTCACCCTCCAGGACCTTGTTGTATATTTCTAACAATATAGGAGAGGTCTCATCTACCATCGTCTTGTAAAATTCAGCCGTGAACCCGTCTGGTCCTGGCGCTTTGTTGTTCTGCATACTTTTGTTCTGCATACTTACTTCTTCAACTGAAATTTTAGCGTTCAAAAAAGTACGTTGTTCCTCTGTGATCCCAGGAAGGGTCACTTTAGTCAAAATATTGTTATCTGGAATTGTGACTTGTATGTTCCCCGTGTATAAGTCCTTGTAATATGCCCCCAATATTTTGATTATCCTCCCAGGATCATTGTGTACCTCACCTGTGCGATCCCTCATTTGCATAGGTCCTTGTAGAGTCCCTCTAATTTTTACCAGATTGGCCATCAGTTTACCCGCCTTATTCCCAAATCGATGAAGGGTCGCCTCCTGGGCTGTTTTAAATATTTGCTCCCTCCTTACTGCCCACCTGTTGAAAGACCCCTGCTCCAGCATTCCCGTTGTTTTTATATCTTTACAGAAAAATAAAACCGGTGGTGGACGGGCAGCCCGCAGACGGTCTGCATTAAACCAAGGGGGAATGTGACGCCCTGGCCTAGCCAGGTAGTCACAGACACAACACCATACACCCCCCTTCCCTGGACAGGTCACATCAGTCACACATGAAACCCTTGTTGCCACCCTCCAGGGTTGATGACCACACCAGGTGGGGCGGAGGCAGGCGGTTGACCCCGCCCACTGAGGAGTTCACAGGCCTGGAGGCGGGAAAAACACAGTCAGTTAGAGAGTCCAGCTGTGGGCAGTGGAGTGTGAGGAGCAAAACTGTTGGTGTCTGGGTTGGAGCCCAGGCACTTCCAGCAAGGTCGGCAAACGGTGGTGGCCATCTGCAGGAGTTGGTGACGGTCAGCGGAACCTTAGGACCGGGGTCGCCGGTACCGAACCGGGGAGCCGATTGGAGCCAAGCACCAGGCAGGGTACTCAGACCCCGACTAGGCTTGAAGCCGCCCTTTAGTCAAATTTCCTGATTGCGGTCTGGACCTCAGGGGTTCATTCCCACCCAAGTCCCGATTGAAGACAACAGTCCAACCGTTCCAGATAAGTGCCACCACCAAGGGCCAGAGATCCAAAGGGCCAGCATCTGCGGGCAAACGGGCTCTTCCAACACGTATACGCCGGGGAGCGGACTACCGGTGCCCAGGCTTTGGAGTCAAGACACAAAACACAGGTGCAGGGAAACGACAGCCACCATCAACCCATCCAGGGAGAACACCGCAGCCGGCTGCGGACCCCGTCCATCCAGCCGTTTGGTTTACCAGAGACTCTGTCCATCTGTGAGTGAGTACACCTGTGCCATCCGGCACCGTGCCGCGCTGCACCGCAACACTGCACCCTGCGAAACCCCATCCTACGGAAATCCCTCCCTCCTACCAGGCCCCGGGACCAACAGCCCCTACCCACGGAGGGGTCAACACCTAGCTTCTCCCCGCCGTCGCTCACGGGAACCCCGTCACCAGCAGCGGTGGTGCCCACCATCACCACAATCCGTGGGTGGCATCACGAACTCTATACATCCCAAAAATCCAATTCCCCTTTTCACTCATGGGCGATAAGCGCTGCTCGAGCCCCGGGTCCGGCCCACTTGAGCCACTGAGGAGAAGGCACCGGATCCAAGCGCGACCTTCCCCGAGAAGCCCCCGCGACGGGGCACTGGCCCCCGCCCCCGGCATTTGCAGTGATTTTCCTCCAAAAGGTTGTGCGACAGGCCATTTTATTAATTTTTTTATTTCGTATTAAGCCAAACTTCAGAAGCAATATCTGGTGTTCATTAGTTACTATTCTGTAAATTTACTTTTGGCATTATTATTTTTTTCCATTGACTGTTGTAGGTCTTTCCTACTTTAACAGATGAGTCCCAACAATTTGTCCATGGCTGTATTTGATTGAAAACCAAGGAAAAAATAACCCCGTTAACAATAGATAACAGCTAGATGGAAGATGGAAATAAATACAAACTGGCCCTAATTTGTCTCTCTCTACCTAGCAATGGAGGGTATGACGCCCTAGTGTTGTGATGCCCCCATTCTCCGATGGGAAACCTAAATAACCCTGTTAAACCCTACACTAACTAAAAAAAAACCACCTTATATACAAATTAACAGTAACCCCCATCGCAATGCAACGGTGTGCCCAAAATTTTTACTTATCTGATGGTGTCCAAAAACACAGTCCTGACGCGTTTCCTCCCTAAGATGCCAGGGGTTGATCAGGGGACAAAACCAGGGGGTAGACAGCAAATGTAGAAGTCTCCCTGGGATACCAGATGGATGGTGCAAGAGTGTGATACCGGATACCATTGTATATCCTGTATTTGATTGAATTCATCTTGCCCTCCACATACTGCAGATTTCCATTGCATGGGGGAAACAAATCAGCCACAGAGCTTCACTGAGCCTTGCACTGCAGGGTATTCTTTTTAGCGTATGCTTCAGTCTTCCTCCTCCAGACATACCTCCAATTCATAGATACTAAGGACCTAATTCATAAAGACAAGTTGTTTGCTCACCATTTTTGATGTGTGTGTTAGTCAGATGTTTCTAATTGGGTGTGTCTGACGAATAGAATACTCCTCACCACAAATCTTACTCCACTGACTGGAGAAGGATTTCTAGCATAGAAAATGCCACAGTTTGTCCTGAATTAAATGGGCTGTGGTGTCACACGTCAGGGCCTCCCATTTTTGCAGAGCTGGGAGAAACTAGTGTAAAAATGCCATAGGTCATGTCAAAACATTGCAACTTTTCAAAGCAATTTACACCAGAATTTTGGCAAAATTTGCTTTCATAAATTGGGGTCCAAAAGTTCAAATTGTCTCATCGCTTCACATTACAGAATCCTAAAACATCAGTAGGTTATCTATATGGATTTGGAGCTGGCCTTACTAAAGAGGCTTAGATCTTGGAGTTCAGGCAAGGAGGCCTTCAACATTTAGTAATTTCTTTACTGTGCAATCTAAGACCTCACTGACAACTTAAACCAAATCTGACTGTAGGTCTTTTGAGCACCTACTTTCTGAAGAATCTGGTGGCAGCCTGGTGATGGCTTGCTTTTTCTGTCATGTCCATGTAATGTAGCCAGTGTCTCTGTAAAGGGGTTGTACCAAGAACAAAGTACATTTTAATCATTAAATCTTGGAATAATAACAAGTTCCAAAATATGATGTGTTAAAAAAAAAAATGCTCCTGGACGAAGATAATTTTATAAATGTGTCTCTGATATGTACTGTCTTATTTGCTCATACAAAGAAAGTCAAACCTGCCTCACCGTGTAACGGAAGAGTAAACCACTCTTAGGGCTCATGCGCACATTGCGTACTGACATGCATTTATTCTGCATATTGCACTGCAGCGTAAATGCATGCGTCCTGCGTCCCCTGCACAATCGATGTAGATTATGCATGATACGTGCACACGTTGCTTTTATGAACGCAGCGATTTGGGTGATAACATTTTGACCCAAATCCGTGCGTTCATAAAATGAGCATGTCAATTATTTCTGCGCTATGGATGCAGCTCCCACTCTGTCTATGGGAGCGGCAGCAGCCAGAGCGCATGAAATCGGCTTTTTTTTAACAAAAAAACTGCATTCATTATGCAGTGTTTCTGCAGCGATTTGAAGCGCACATGTGCTGTCAAATCGCTGCAGAAAAATCATCAGTTACGTGCTCATGAGCCCTTATTATAGTGCAAGTCAATCCAATTACCACTGACCGTCGGTAAACATAGTGCAATAAGAAAAAATTCAGATTGGCATAGGCACAAATTAAATCCTCAAGGCTTTATTTCATTTTATTAAAATGTATCCATGATGGCAGAAACATTTTGCCCTGACGAGTTTCTGGTGTTGTTTCACTTAGTCATGGAATATACTATGACATCATGGGATATCCTTTTTAAAACAACCAACTACCAATCATGTGAGATATACAATTATAAAAACCTATGTAGGGAATTAATTTACAATAAACCATTGAAACGGGCATAAATAGACATACTATTCTAATATACTGTATAAGCATAGTGTCATTTCTAAAATTCATTCTCTTAGGATATTTGATGTCTAATTATTCCTAAAGTTTCTCTCAGAAAAAAACTTTTTCATGTGATTCACCTCCTCTATCTGGGGGATTAACTATCAAAAATTGAGAACCGATCGATGTTTCCATTATGTGCGTCTAAAAAATGTTTGGTTGTGCCAGAATATGTTCAGTTTTTGTTATGAATATTTTATAAATGTTCCAAAATTCCTTTCCTTAATTTTTTTTTTTTTAATTTCGTTTTATTAACAATTTCAAACATGGTACAACTGACATTTGCCATATAAAGATAGCTCAGTATATAGATAGTAATATTTAAATATAACAATGAACAGTCATATAAAGTCCATAATATCTTTAGCACTTAAGATAGAACAATGTTATTATCCATACTTCTTATCATTTGCACATATATCTAATTTTATATTGAGCATAAGAACAGCTCTAACTATCAGCATGACCATATTTTGAAAACAAGATAGAAAGAGGAAGAGAAAAAGGAAGGAAGAAAGAAAGAAAGAACAACAACAGCCACATTGCATTATTATATCTCACTATACCATTGGACAGTGTTTCATATCCCAACATCTAGCGGGAACCACCATTATCCGCATAATCTCCCTCAAACCTCTGCAAGTGTGTCTGGAGAAGAATTCCACAAACCCCAGATTTTTTAAAATTTTCCCGGGCACCCCCTATTACAATATACCACCCGCTCATAGACTATGGTTGCATTGACTAGTTTAACCCAGGACCGCACAGTTGGATTCGAATCTCCCATCCACCTCAGAGCTATTAATTTCCTAGCCAGAAACAATGCCTCTCTGAGGAATTTTGTCATGTAATGATCCCAGGACTCTTCCTCCACCACCCCAAGCAGGCATATGAAAGGGTCACAGAAAACAGGAATCGACACAATCGATGTCAGCAGAGATGTCACTCCCCGCCAGTACGATGATATATTGGGACAGCTCCAAATCATATGTATGAAATTTGCCCCTGAGAGATGACACCTCAGGCACTCCGATGTACGAGAATGGCCCATACTAAATAATCGAGTTGGAGTAAGGTATGCCTGGTGGACAATGTAGCATTGAATCAACTTATTATTAACCGAAGGGGATACCGCAGTCGGAGATTCCAATATCTCTTCCCATTCCTCTCCCTGTAGAGAGGGAATTAGAGATTTCCATTTATCCTGGGCTGGCAAGGGGTCCAACTCCACCCCCACTGACAACAGGTAAGTATATATAGCTGAGATGAGGCCTCGAGGTCCTTGTGATTTTAGAATACCTATCATAGGAAGTGATGATATCAATTTCCTCACTCCAATTTTCTGTATGTGGGATTGAATCGCTGTGCGAATCTGCAGGTATCTAAAAAAACTGTGATCTTGGAACATTATATTCAATCTGGACTTGTTCAAAGGACTTGAAGGTTGTGGTTCCCGGGACAAAAAGATCACCTAATGCACTGACGCTGTGAGTGGCCCAGAATTGCGCCGAGGGGTAATCTCTCAGAGTATGGAAGTGGCTATTCCCCCATAATGGGAGTTCCACCACCACCCCTTCGAAGTGTACCACCCTCTTGGCTTGTCGCCAGACTAATCTTGCCAACCTGAGGAGGGGTAATTGCCGTGGTGTTCTCAGTCCATCTGATTCCAGAAAACCCACTAAACAATCAGTCCCAACTGCGTGTGCCAAGTGACTCTCAGAGTTTGGCAGCTGACATCCAGGCATCCAAGTCTCTAGTGCCCTAAGCTGTACCGTGAGGTAGTAGAGGAAGAACTCCGGTAAAGCCTTCCCTCCCAGTCTTTTGGATCTCTGTAAAATGGATAACCGAAGTTGGGGTCTGGATTTACCCCATATGAAAGAGGTAGTAAGCGAGTTCAACATTGAGAAGAAGGATTTGGGTACTGATACTGCACTATATTGTAGTGTATAGCTAAGCTTTGGAAGTAATATAATTTTGATTAAATTTATTCTGCCCACCACTGACAGGGGTAGCTTGCTCCACAAGTTATATTTAAGTTTAACGTGCTCCAGAAGTGGTGTTATACTCGTCTGCAGGTCTAGTGTATGGTCTTTCTGTATGTGTATTCCCAGGTATTTAAAGCTAGTTACCACTTGCAAAGGTGACCTACCCTCCATTGAAATTCCAGACCCATGCATTAATGGCATCAAAACCGACTTATCCCAGTTGATGCGTAGTCCCGAAAACTCCCCAAATTTATCTATAGTGTCTATAACCACTGGTAGAGTCTCTTGCACTCGATCTAAGAAGACAACCATGTCATCCGCATACAATCCTATTTGATCTGTGCGGTCGGCTATAGTGATTCCAGTGATCTGTGGATGAGAGCGGATTCTAATTGCCAAAGCTTCAATAACTAGTGCAAACAATGCTGGAGACAGAGGGCATCCCTGTCTTGTGCCCCGAATCAATGAGAAGGGTGTAGACATAGCGCCATTGATTAGTATCCTGGCTGTCGGGGACCTATACAACATATGAATCCAATTACTGAATTTAGGCCCAAAGGTGAATCTCTAGAGGCAGGCAAATAAAAATGGCCATTCTACCAAGTCAAATGCCTTGGCCACGTCCAGCGAGGCCAAGGCCCACTCGTTCTCCTGGACCATATTGCACTATGGACTGTACCCGTCTTATATTTATAGAGGTGTTTTTCCCAGGCATAAATCCGGTTTGATCTGGGTGAACTATACTCAATATGACTGAATTAAGCCTGGACGCCAGTATTTTGGTAAAGATCTTGTAATCCACATTAACTAGAGATATAGGATGGTATGAACCGCAGTCTAGTGGGTCTTTACCCTCCTTCCTCAGCACGACTATATGTGCTTCGTATAAGGAGGCAGGTAGAGAGTCACTGGCTGAAAAATGTGAGAAAACCTCTAAAAGAATCGGGGCCAATACGTCACAATATTTACTATAGAATTCTATGGGAAGGCCATTTGGACCCGGAGATTTCCCCCTAGCCATATCCGAGATGGCAGTAATCACTTCATCCAGTGTGATGTCCGCCTCCAGAGACTCCCATTGTGATCCACTCAAAGTGGGAAACTCCAAATCCGACAAATATGTCACGCAACTTTGAACTCCATGAGGATTTCTAGAAGTGTATAGGGATTTATAGTATTCACAAAACCACTCTAAAATATCTTCAGGGGATGTAGCTATTGAGCCATCCATCCTCCGTATACCCAATATTGTATTTGAAGTGTTGTGTTGCCTAACCATATATGCCAATAATTTACTGGATTGATTTCCAAGCTCAAAATATGATTGTCGGGTAAAGAACAATTTGCGTTTGGACTTGGTCTCAGAGTGCTGCATATATAACCTATATGATTGCATCCAGGCTGCCCTATTTCCATGGGTTGGGGCCGATATATATATTGCCTCTGAGTCCCTAAGTCTCCCCTCTACTATATCATCCTCAGTTTTAGTCACTCTTTTAAGATATGTTATGGTTGAAGACAAACACTCTCTAAGGTAGGCTGTAAGAGTGTCCCACACCAAGTTAATATTCCAGGGTTTAAGGTGGGCTTCCAGGAAATCCTTTATTTGGGTCAGAGTTCTATCACTTTGATCTATTAGTTTCAGCCAAAAGGGGTTTAACCTACAAAAGGGTTTACCAACACCTTGGTTAGTCTTCATAGTAAGAATCACTGGGCTGTGATCTGATATGCCCCTGACCCCGTCATCCACCCAGGTTGCGATATTGCTCGACCCAAAAATATAATCCAGTCGGGACAGCGTGCGTCTAGTAGAAGAATGACATGTATATTCTCGGGTGTTAGGATGCCGGAGTCGCCAAAGGTCAATCCACCCACCTCCCTCCGCGCATTGCTGCAAATCAGTCAAGTGTGTGGCCGAATCCTTTCCTTAATTTACATCTAGTAAAACCTATACATTTTGTTATTGATATTGCGGTAAATACAGTAAACAATATGTTGTGTGTTGCAATCGATGAAGTAATTCCAGTACTCGTCAATTTTTTTTAAAGTCTATGGGCACATGATAGATTTAGTGCAGCACATTTAAAAAAAATTGTTTGACTAAGACACAGGTGGTTTTTTTTTTTATACATGCTGGGTGATGATAGCATATTACCTAAGGAATGACCCTCTCCTAGCTACATATCTATGCCCTTTGCATAAGTTTTGCCTAAGAATATGAGGTGGAAAATCAAAATGTAATTACAGATGATGCGTTTCATATCCTTGAATTGAAGACTGTAAGGAGAACTAAAGGTGACTATTTCAATATTGTCCAAATTTATATTGTTTTTAACTTTAGTGGGATATAATGAATGATGGGCAAATTCATATCAGTGCGCCAAGCCTGGGCCAGAAGTTCTCAGGGAACTCCGGGTGACTATCCGGATCCAGCCGTCCAGATAATTAAAAAAAAGGGGGAAAAAAAAAAAAGGGAATGAGAATGGAGATAAGGAGAACCGTTATACTTTACCAGTCTCCGTGCGGCTATAATACTACTTCCAGGGCCACTCATTATCCCTCATGCATATGCACTGCTTCCCACACCCACCGGCAGTCCCGACATCTGTGATTGGTTGCAGTCAGACTGCGCCATCACCCTGTGTGACAGAGTGTCTGACTGCTTGAAATCGCACATGCTATTTGCGTATACAGTCATATGAAAAAGTTTGGACACCCCTATTAATGTTAACCTTTTTTCTTTATAACAATTTGGGTTTTTGCAGCAGCTATTTCAGTTTCATATATCTAATAACTGATGGGCTGAGTAATATTTCTGGATTGAAATGAGGTTTATTGTATTAACAGAAAATGTGCAATCCGCATTTAAACAAAATTTGACCGCTGCAAAAGTATGGGCACTTCAACATAAAAGTGACATTAATATTTTGTAGATCCTCCTTTTGCAAAAATCACAGCCTCTAGTCGCTTCCTGTAGCTTTTAATGAGTTCCTGGATCCTGGATGAAGGTATATTTGACCATTCCTATTTACAAAACAATTCCAGTTCAGTTAAGTTTGATGGTCGCCGAGCATGGACAGCACACTTCAAATCATCCCACAGATTTTCAATGATATTCAGGTCTGGGGACTGGGATGGCCATTCCAAAACATTGTAATTGTTCCTCTGCATGAATGCCTGAGTAGATTTGGAGCGGTGTTTTGGATCATTGTCTTGCTGAAATATCCATCCCCTGCGTAACTTCAACTTCGTCACTAATTCTTGCACATTATTGTCAAGAATCTGCTGATACCGAGTTGAATCTATGCGACCCTCAACTTTAACAAGATTCCCGGTGCCGGCATTGGCCACACAGCCCCAAAGCATGATGGAATCTCCACCAAATTTTACTGTGGGTAGCAAGTGCTTTTCTTGGAATACCGTGTTTGTTTTGCCTCCATGCATAACGCCTTTTTGTATGACCAAACAACTCAATCTTTGTTTCATCAGTCCACAGGACCTTCTTCCAAAATGTAACTGGCTTGTCCAAATGTGCTTTTGCATACCTCAGGTGACTCTGTTTGTGGCATGCTTGCAGAAACGGCTTCTTTCGCATAACTCTCCCATACAGCTTCTCCTTGTGCAACGTGCGCTGTATTGTTGACCAATGCACATTGACACCATCTGCAGCAAGATGATGCTGTAGGTCTTTGGAGGTGGTCTGTGGATTGTCCTTCACTGTTCTCACCATTCTTCTCTGCCTTTCTGATATTTTTCTTGGCCTGCCACTTCTGGGCTTAACAAGAACTGTACCTGTGTTCTTCCATTTCCTTACTATGTTCCTTACAGTGGAAACTGACAGTTTAAATCTCTGAGACAACTTTTTGTATCCTTCCCCTGAACAGCTATGTTGAATAATCTTTGTTTTCAGATCATTTGATAGTTGTTTTGAGGAGCCCATGATGCCACTCTTCATAGGAGATTCAAATAGGAGAACAACTTGCAAGTGGCCACCTTAAATACCTTTTCTCATGATTGGATACACCTGCCTATGAAGTTCAAAGCTCAATGAGGTTACAAAACCAATTTAGTGCTTTAGTAAGTCAGTAGAAAGTAGTTAGGAGTGTTCAAATCAAGAAATTGATAGGGGTGCCCATACTTTTGCACCAGTCAAATTTTGTTTAAATGCGGATTGCACATTTTCTGTTAGTACAATAAACCTCATTTCAATCTAGAAATATTACTGAGTCCATCAGTTATTAGATATATGAAACTGAAATAGCTGTTGCAAAAACCCAAATTGTTATAAAGAAAAAGGTTAACATTAATAAGGGTGCCCAAACTTTTTCATATGACTGTATATAGTGGTGTAAAAAGAAATAATTTAATTGTCGTAGGGTTCCCCCATATTAGGATACCCAGCACAAATAAAGCATATGGATAAAGGCTGCAGCCCCCAGCCATGTGCTTATCTTGGCTGTGTATCAAAATAAGGAGGAACCCCATGTGGGGTTTTTTTTTAAGAAGTTTTAAAAAATGGTGTGCGGTCTCCCCAGCCTTAACACAGCAGTCTGCAGTTGCCTAGAATTGTCGTTGACAGTAGATGCGACAAGCCAGGCACTGTATCCGGCTCATCCCAATTGCCCTGGTGCGGTGGCAATCAGGGTAATATAAGGAGTAAATGGCAGCTCACATCTGCCACTAAGCTCTAGATTAGTAATGGCAAGCATCTATGAGACCCCCCCCCATTACTAATCTGTAAGTGAAAAGGAATGAACACAAACACCCGAAAAAATCCTTTATTTGAAATAAAATACAAAGAAAAACCCCACCCTCTTTCACCGCTTTATTAAGTACAAACACCCAGTTTCGACGTAATTCACACACGATTCTGGCTTTACTACATACATACTGAAGTCACAGCACGTATGCACAGAACATATCCATATGCTGTGGGCTTCAGGCAGAGACTGACTTGGCTGCAGCTGTGAGCAGTGACATCACTCAGTTTATCTGCGGTCATAGCTAGAGATGAGCAAGTAACGTAATAGTGCTGTGTGCTCTGCAAGGAGGAACTGCCGAGACACCCTAGGTAGCTGACAGCAGATGGCAAGCTGTGATCACCACTCTACCCCGACGGTATTGTCAGTATTGAAGTGCTGGCGGTGAGTGGGACACGGCACAGCACTTTAACACTAACAACGCTGTCTGGGGAGTCCACATGTCCATGCTGGCACTGTCACTGTTAAAGTACTAGCAGGGTACAGGACACGGGCCCGCATTTTAACAGTGCTTCAGGTCACCAGAGGTCATACCGTGGGAACTTCGGTATGACTGTCAATGAACTGAGTGTCGTCACTGCTGCCAGCCGGGTCCTTCTTGTCAGTGTTTCCCGAAGCCTGGAGAGATCGGACATGTTTTCGTTCTCTCCAGGCTCAGATGTAGCAGTGCCAGGACTGTCGTTGGTTCTCGTGTGGATTAAGTCGGTGCTACTGGGGTTAATAAAGTGGTGAAAGAGGGTGGTTTTTTATTTTATTAAATATAAAGGATTTTTATCGGTGTATGTATATTTCTTTTTACTTATAGGATTATTGATGGGGGTCTCATAGAAGACCCTTTCGCATCACTAATTCTGGGCTTGATGGCAGCTGTACGCTATTATCCCCCATTTTACCCCGATTGCCATCGCACCAGGGCAAGCGGGATGAGCAGGATAAAGTCCCGGGACTGTCGCATCTAATGAATGTGGCAATTATCTTAGTAAATTAAATAGTGATAAAGCCCCCAGGCCAGATGGCCTTCATCCATGAATATTGAGGGACTTGAGCTCCGTAATCAACAGACCGCTGTATCTCATCTTTTTAGACTCGCTTATAACAGGGTTGGTGCCTTTGGTGCCTCGGGATTGGAGGATTGCTGACGAGATACTGATATTCAAGGAAAGGTAAGAGGGTGGATCCAGGCAACTACCGTCCAGTAAGCCTGACATTCGTAGTATGCAAAGTTTTTGAGGGCATTTTAAGGGACGACATGCCAAGAGATGACAAAATATATTGCAGAAAATAATATAATAACTGACAGCATGGATTCATGAAAGATAAGTCGTGTCTAACCAACCTGTTGGGGTTCTATGAGGGGGTAAGTGCAAACCTGGATATTGGTAATCCAGCTGATGTGATTTATTTGGACTTTGCAAAGACATTTGCTACTGTACCACATAATAGCCTTATACTAAAGCTCTAGCAGCAAGGACTAGGGGAAACTATATGCAACTTGGTAAGGAATTGGCTAAAAGATAGAAAACAAAGAGTAGTTATAAATGGTACATTCTCTAAATGAGCTATAGTCAGCAGTGGGGTGCCGCAGGGATCTGTACTAGTACCGATTCTTTTTAATCTCTTTATTAATGACCTTGTGGATTGGATTGATAGTAAAGTGAAAGTCTTTGCAGATGACACCAAACTATGTAGGATATTAAAAACTGACCTTGATAATACAATATTACAAAAAGAGAATTTTGTTTACTTACCGTAAATTCTTTTTCTTATAGTTACGTATTGGGAGACCCAGACATTGGGGTGTATAGCTTCTGCCTCCAGAGGACACACAAAGTACTACACTAAAAAAGTGTAGCTCCTCCCTCTGAGCATATACACCCCCTGGATAACCAAATCTAGCCAGTTTAGTGCAAAAGCTGAAGGAGAATAGCCACCCACAAGTAGAGATAGAGCAAGAACCGGAACAACCGGAGCCTCTGTCTACAACAACAGCCGGTGATAACACGCGGAACAAGAAACTGCCAACAGGCAACAGGGAGGGTGCTGGGTCTCCCAATGCGGAACTATAAGAAAAATAATTTACGGTAAGTAAACAAAATTCTCTTTTTCTTTATCGTTCCTATGGGAGACCCAGACATTGGGACGTCTCAAAGCAGTCCATGGGTGGGAATAAACAGAAAACTGGGAAGTAGGCGGAACCTAACTTCACAAATGGGCAACAGCCGCCTGAAGGATGCGTCTGCCCAAGCTCGCATCTGCCGAAGCATGAGCATGCACTTGGTAGTGCTTTGAAAAGGTATGCAGACTAGTCCAAGTGGCAGCCTGACAGACCTGCTGAGCCGTAGCCTGGTGCCTGAAAGCCCAAGAGGCACCGACAGCTCTGGTCGAGTGTGCCTTGATCCCCGGCGGGGGAGGCACCTGAGTACACTGGTAGGCATTGGAAATGGCCGACCTAATCCAACGAGTTAAGGTCGGCTTAGAAGCCGAGAGGCCCTTACGCCGACCTGTGGTTAGCACAAAAAGAGAGGTGCACCGCCTAAGAACAGCGGTGCGAGACACATAGATCCAGAGCGCCCGCACCAGATCCAGAGTATGCAACGCTTTTTCAAAGCGATGAACAGGAGCCGGACAAAAGGAAGGCAGGGAAATGTCCTGGTTAAGGTGGAAAGGAGAAACCACCTTAGGGAGAAAGTCCGGAGTCGGACGGAGAACCACCTGGTCTTGATGAAAAACCAAAAAAGGTGACTCCGAAGAGAGCGCAGCCAAATCAGAGACTCTCCTGAGGGAAGTTATGGCCACTAGAAAGACCACTTTCTGTGAAAGACGAGACAAAGAAACCTCCCTAAGAGGCTCAAAGGGGGGTTTCTGCAAGGCCGTGAGGACCAGATTGAGGTCCCAGGGATCCAAGGGCCGCCAGTAAGGCGGAATGATGTGAGACGTGCCCTGCATGAAGGTGCGCACCTGAGCCAGCCGGGCGATACGCCGCTGGAACAACACTGACAGAGCCGAGACCTGTCCCTTGAGAGAATTGAGGGATAGTCCTAGCTGCAGACCGGACTGTAGAAAGGACAGGAGGGTCGGCAAGGAAAAAGGCCAAGGAGCATGGCCGGAAGAGCGACACCAGGACAGGAAAATTCTCCAGGTCCTGTGATAGATTTTGGCCGAGGAAGACTTCCGAGCCCGAGTCATAGTGGAGATGACTTCAGGAGAAATACCAGAAGTCGTCAAGATCCAGGACTCAAGAGCCACGCCGTCAATCTGAGAGCCGCAGAATTCTGGCGGAAAAACGGACCTTGTGAGAGAAGGTCTGGACGGTCCGGGAGATGCCACGGCACCTCTACGGACACATGGAGCAGGTCTGGGTACCAAGCTCGCCTGGGCCAGTCCGGAGCAATGAGTATGACCCGACGGCCCTCCATTCTGATCTTGCGCAGGACTCTGGGCAAGAGAGCTAGAGGGGGAAACACGTAGGACAGACGAAACTGGGACCAATCTTGAACCAGAGTGTCCGCTGCAAAGGCCTGAGGATCGTGGGAGCGAGCCACGTAAACCGGAACCTTGTTGTTGTGCCGGGATGCCATTAGATCCACTTCCGGAGTGCCCCACTTGCGGCAGATTGACCGAAACACTGCCGGATGCAGGGACCACTCGCCACTGTCCACGGTTTGACGGCTGAGATAATCTGCCTCCCAGTTTTCCACGCCTGGGATGTGGACTGCGGATATGGTGGACTTGGAGTCCTCCGTCCACTGAAGGATGCGTTGAACCTCCAACATTGCCAGGCGGCTGCGTGTCCCGCATTGATGAAGGCAACCGCTGTCGCGTTGTCTGACTGGACTCGGATGTGCTTGCCCGCCAACAGGTGGTGAAAGGCTAAGAGAGCTAGAAACACAGCTCTGGTTTCCAGCACATTGATCGAGAGGGCTGATTCGGACGGAGTCCAAGTGCCCTGCGCTCTGTGGTGGAGATATACCACTCTCCAGCCGGATAGACTGGCATCCGTGGTGAGGATCACCCAGGACGGGGCCAGGAAGGAGCGTCCCTGAGACAGAGAGAGGGGCCGAAGCCACCACTGAAGGGAGCCCCTGGTCTGTGGCGACAGAGCCACTAACCTGTGCAAGGAGGAAGTCCGCTTGTCCCAACAGCGGAGAATGTCCAGCTGCAGAGGACGCAGATGAAACTGGGCAAAGGGAACCGCTTCCATTGACGCCACCATCTGACCCAGCACCTGCATTAGGTGCCTGATGGAATGACGGCGGGGCCTCAGCAAAGAGCGCACCGCCAGAAGGAGGGACTGCTGTTTGACTAAGGGCAGCTTCACAAGTGCCGGCAGAGTCTCGAATTGCATCCCTAGGTACGTGAGCTTCTGGGTCGGAGTCAGAGTGGATTTGGGCAGATTGACAAGCCACCCGAATTGGACTAGAGTGGCGAGAGTGAGCGAGACACTCCGCTGACAGTCTGCACTGGATGAAGCCTTGACTAGAAGGTCGTCCAGGTAAGGAATCACTGCCAACCCCTGGAGGTGCAGAACCGCAACCACTGCTGCCATGACCTTGGTGAATACTCGAGGGGCTGTGGCTAACCCGAAGGGGAGAGCCACGAATTGGAAATGTTCCTCTCCGATTGCAAAACGTAGCCAACGCTGGTGTGAAACTGCAATTGGCACATGCAGATAGGCATCTCTGATGTCGATGGATGCCAGGAAATCTCCTTGGGTCATTGAGGCAATGACTGATCGCAGAGACTCCATGCGAAAATGCCGCACCTGAACATGCTTGTTGAGAAGCTTGAGATCCAGGATGGGCCGGAAGGAACCGTACTTTTTGGGGACTAGGAAGAGATTTGAGTAGAAACCTCTGAACCGTTCCCGGGCGGGAACCGGTACAATTACTCCGTTGGCCTGCAAGGATGCCACGGCCTGAGAGAAGGCGGCGGCCTTGGAGCAGGGGGGAGTTGACAGAAAAAATCTGTTTGGCGGGCTGGAAGAGAATTCTATCCTGTAGCCGTGGGAGATGATATCCCGCACCCACTGATCGGAGACGTGTTGAAACCACACGTCGCCAAAGTGGGAGAGCCTGCCACCGACCAAGGACGTTGCTGGCGCGGCCAGATAGTCAAGAGGAGGCTGCCTTAGTGGCAGCAGCTCCTGCGGTCTTCTGAGGACGCGGCTTCGTGCGCCAGTTGGGTTTTTGGTCCTTGGCTGAGTTAGTGGACAAGGCCGAGGGCTTAGAGGACGACCAGTTGGAGGAACGAAAGGAACGAAACCTCGACTGGTTCCTGCCCTGGACAGGTTTCCTGGTTTTAGTTGGTGGCATGGAAGTACTCTTCCCACCAGTAGCTTCCTTAATAATTTCATCCAGTTGTTCACCGAACAGCCTGGACCCAGCAAAAGGGAGCCCAGCAAGGTACTTCTTTGAAGAAGCGTCTGCCTTCCACTCTCGAAGCCACAAGATCCTGCGGATAGCGAGGGAATTAGCCGAAGCCACCGCAGTGCGGTGAGAAGCTTCCAGCATGGCAGACATGGCAAAGGATGAAAAAGCTGAAGCCTGGGAAGTTAAGGCAACCATTTCGGGCATAGATTCCCTGGTGAGGGAATGCATCTCCTCCAGAGAAGCAGAGATGGCTTTGAGAGCCCACACTGCTGCAAAAGATGGGGAGAACGAGGCCCCTGCCGCCTCATATACAGATTTGGCCAGAAGGTCAACCTGGCAGTCAGTGGAATCTTTAAGAGAGGTGCCATCAGCCACTGATACAACTGTCCGGGCTGAAAGTCTAGACACCGGAGGGTCTACCTTTGGTGAATGAGCCCACTCCTTGACCACCTCTGGTGGAAAGGGAAAACGGTCATCAGAACTACGCTTTGGGAAGCGTTTGTCAGGACAGGCCCTAGGCTTGGTTACAGTGGCCTGAAAACTGGAGTGGTTAAAAAACACACTCCTTGTCCTCTTAGGCAAGGTAAACTGGTGCTTTTCTGCCAGAGAGGGTTGCTCCTCTGATACTGGTGGATTGAGGTCCAGTACAGAATTAATGGACGCAATCAAATCACTAACATCTGAGTCACTTTCGGACAGATCAATGGGGCACATGGAGGCCGCCTCCGAGCCCCCAGTAACGGCATCCTCCTCGTCCTGCGAGTCAGCTCTTGAATCAGAGCCGCGGGACGAGGAAGGAGAGGGAGCCCTGCGTCTCCTCTTAGGAGGACGGGGTCTGGGACCAGATGAAGAATCCTCTGTGAGCTCCGCTGAGAGAGCCCTAGCAGCAGAGGCGCCCTGAGAAGGGGGCTGATGCATGTTCAGCAAAGTCCGGGACAGCTGTCCCATGGAGTCGGCAAAAGACTGGGAGATTGACCTAGAGAAGGATTCTACCCAAGCCGGGGGTTCAGCCACCGGAGCCGGAGCAGCCGGAGGGACCACTGTGGGTGCGATTCCAGGCTGAGGCATTGTCAGGTTAGAGCAGGCATCACAATGTGGATATGTGCTCGGTTCAGGCAGTATGAGCTTACATGCAGTGCATATTGAGTACAGCCTTGCAGCCTTGCTCCTTGTGTGAGACATGCTGCTGAAGTGGGGGCTCTGAGCCAGAATGACCCCCAGAGAGTATATAAGCAGGTCCACAACCGGAGGTTGTGGCTTACCAGACCGTTTGTGTGCCCTCCAGAACCCACAGCCCGGACCCCCAGACAGATTAGCAGGGATGCTGCAGCCAGCGCCGATCACTGAGAGAACGCTGAGAAAATGGCGCAGGAGCCAGGAGAGGGGGCGGGACCTACTCTGAGAGCGGGATCTGGAGGGCCAAGGAGATTTACAGGGGAGGGGACATTTGCTCAGAGAGGAGTGTCCCTCCCCTGTGCCGAACGGCCGCTGGGCGGAGCCGCACTGTCCCTCTGCATGATTGAGATGCAAGGGCAGTGAAATCGAAACTAGGCCTCAGGCGAAGCCGGGGCCTAAATTTACTCGATGTGGCCGGCGCGCAGGCTCCATCGGCGCGGTTCTCAGGTGACAACCAGAGAACCGGCCGAAAATGTCAGGACAGTTACACAGCACACTCTCCCCAACAATAAAGTACAAGGGACCCCCCAAACATAAACGTCTCAGATACTACTTAGCTTGTGAGACGCAGGGTTTCAAGTCCCTGGGGATGAGTGCTCCGTCCAGCAGGATCCTGAAGGGCTGCGGATGGAGACCGGTCTCCTGCAAAGCAGGGAGAACTGTGCTGGCTCCCACTTCAAGCCAGAGCCCAAGGGATGGTGAAGGAGCGCGGCATGTAAGGCTCCAGCCCTGGAATCAACCTTAACAACACCGCCGACATAGTGGGGTGAGAAGGGACATGCCGGGAGTCCAGGCTTGGACCCGCTTTTCTTCAAACTCTTTCCAAAATGAAAAATCAGATGAGAATACATGTGTGGATGTATGCCTCCTGAACACAAAGCAATGAACTGGCTAGATTTGGTTATCCAGGGGGTGTATATGCTCAGAGGGAGGAGCTACACTTTTTTAGTGTAGTACTTTGTGTGTCCTCCGGAGGCAGAAGCTATACACCCCAATGTCTGGGTCTCCCATAGGAACAATAAAGAAAAGATCTGGATGTCAGAATGGGCAGATACTTGGCAAATGACATTTAATGTTGATAAATGTAAAGTAATGCACCTAGGACGGAGTAATCCTAAAGCTCCGTATACGTTAAATGGAAGTAAACTCGGGATTACAGAACAGGAGAAAGACTTGGTTGTTCTCATTACAAATAAGCTGAGCAGCAGTACTCAATGTCAGGCAGCAGCTGCTAAAGCAAACAAGATTTTAGGGTGTATAAAAAGAGATTAGATCCCGGGATCCCAATGTATTGTTACCCCTCTATAAATCACTTGTAAGGCCACATCTGGAATATGGGATCCAGTTTTGGGCTCCACATTTTAAAAATGACAAACAAAAGTTTGAATCAGTTCAAATGCAGCTAACTAGACTAGTACAAGGAATGGAAGGCCTCCCATATGATGACAGGTTGAAAAAGTTAAATATGTTTAGCTTAGAAAAAAAGACGTCTCAGAGGAGATCCCATTTATACAGTGTGTCCACTCATATCCTGTCCACCGCCATTAACTTGAGAACGGCGGCAGCTATAGGCATAGAAGTGGTGTCTAGGTATAGTAAAGTAGCCATGCGCAATGAAACCACCTATTGCGCCACCTGGTGGAAAACAACAGAGTTTTTTTTATCTCGAAAATGGAATGAGATAAAGAAAAAAAGTGAATTACAAAGTTGTAGGGCATCATCATTTCAATACGAATCGACACCTTGCATATAGAAATGCTAAGATTAGAACATGTAAAACTCACAAGGCTGCAGACGTGAAGCGATACCTCATGGAGACCTTCCTACAAGTCATTGGCCTCCACGCTCACCTGACCCCATTGGACTTCTTTCTGTGAGGTCATTTCAAACAGCAGGTGTATGCAACCCCTCCACCAACATTGCAGGTCCTATGACGACGTATTACAGATGCTTGTGCAAATGTGTCACCTACCATATTACACAACGTGCAGCAAGATACAGTATGCTGTCCAGATGTGCATTGCAGCGGACGGTGGCCACTTTGAGCATCAAAGTTAAATAAGCGCAATATGCGTGACCAGCCTTCAATGTTTTGGGGGGGGGGGGCATGGGTTTCACATCATAGCATTTCTGTATGCAAGGTGTCAATTCGTATTGAATTGATGATGCCCTACAATTTTTTAATTCACTTTTCTTCTCTATCTCGTTCTGTTTTCGAGATAAAAATGCTAACTCCATTGTTTTCCACCAGGTGGAGCTATAGGTGATTTCATTGCGTAGCGCATGGCTACTTTACTATATACCTAGACACCACTACTATGCCTATAGCTGCCGCCGTTCGCAAGTTAATGGTGGTGGACAGGATATGGGTGGACACACTATGTATAAATACATGTGTGGTCAATATAAAAGACTGGCACATGACTTATTTCTTCTAAAGACAGTACTAAGGACCAGGGGGGCATACACTGCGAATGGAAGAAAAGCAATTCCGGCAGCTAAATAGGAAAGGGTTCTTTATAGTTAAAGAAGTCAGCCTGTGGAATGCCCTACCACAAGAGGTAGTGATGGCAGACACTAGAACAGCTTTTAAAAAAGGGCTGGATGATTTCCTCAGTACACATAACATTGTTGGTTATAAGTGACTTATGGACAAAATGTAGATTTGGTGGAGGAAGGTTGAACTAGATCAGTGTTTCTCAACTCCAGTCCTCAAGACCCACCAACAGATCATGTTTTCAGGTTTTCCTCAATGTTACACAGGGAATAATTCCATCACCTGTGCAACATTAAGGAAATCCTGAAAACCTGATTGAGGAAAACCTGAAAACATGATCTGTTGGTGGGTCTTGAGGACTGGAGTTGAGAAACACTGAACTAGATGGACCTAGGTCTTTTTTCAACCTATGTAACTATGTAACTACTAATTCCAGGCGGCTGCTGGCTGATATTTTTAGGCTGGGGGCTCCCATTAAAGTAGGTCTCCCCAGCCTGAGAATAGCAGCCCTTAGCTGTGAGGCTTTATCTTGGCTGGGTATCAAAATCGGGAGGACCGCATGCAGTTTTCAAAATCGGGGGGGACCGCATGCAGTATTTTTTTTTTTAATTTATTTTACTGTGCGATATAGACCCGTCCACCGGCGGCTGTGATTGGTTGCAGTCAGACAGCTGTCACTCAGCGTGTGGACAGGTCTGACTGCAACCAATCAAGGCCCCCGGTGCGCGGGGGAATGGGTGAATATTTATGAGCGGGAGCAGTGAATATGTGATGAGGCTAATGAACTGGTAGGCAGTGTGACAGCCGCACCGCAGTCGGTGAGCATGAAGTGCTTGGGGAGAGAGACTGGCAGTGTAACGTGCACAAAATGGCGGCAGCCAGCAAATCACAGTAATGCCGCAGCAAAGATGGCTGCGGCATTACGGAGATTGGTTAAGAAGCCCTACATATTTAGTGGCTGTAAATCGGGCACCAAACAGGTTGGGCGGGACATCCGAATATAGCTGAATACACAATTACTCTCTGTATAATGAATAGGTCGAATCCCGTACTATTCTGCAAATAGTAACAAATATATTCTCTCATCACTAGTCATAGCTGGAGGTTCCCACGGTACCCCACGTGTGACCCCAGGTACACTGACTTCAGGTAACCCGAGTTCAGAGGCATGCATCTCCTAGCAGAAAACCACTTTTTTTTGCCAAGAGATGCAAAATTTATACGCCCTATTCCTGCACCAAATCAGCATCTTCAAGGCTTGAAAAAGGTTCTGCTGAACTGAAACGTTGCTGTAAAGCCCAATAAAGTCCTACTTTTTTATGTGAAAATCTGGACTGTTGCCTTGCTTTTCTTGAATCAATCACTGGAATATCAGTGCCTTCATCAATTGCAACAGACATCACGCTGTTTATTGTAACTTAAAATATATAGGATGAACCAAAGGTAAGTGGACAGTAGATGGAATAAGGTTTGTGTTAATTCATGGCTTATTGGAGGATGACCAACACCGACATGCAATTTAGGAAGATCGTGCTTAATGAAATTAGAGAAACTCCAATAATGTTAGATAACATTGTGTGAACCGTTGAAGCTTCTTTCAAACTATCAGTTCATATTAAAAGACATAATTGTGTTTACCAGAATAGTGAGAACATGGATTTAACATTAGAGCAACAACTAAATCAACCTGGTGTTAGTGTTTTGGGTGGTATTTCAAGTTCTGGTGTTTTGGGGCAACATTTTTTGATGGAACAGTCACAGGCGATAAGTATCTCGAAATTCTAATCAATCAAGTTTTGTTCACCTACTTTTGGCTCAGCATGTAAAAGGTTGTACTACCCATAAATTGAAGAAAAAAAATACCAAAACGTATAATAAAAATAGAACATAATGTGGCACAATCACCAACATTTTTTAGATGCACATTATGGAAACATCGAAGGGTTTTTAATTTTTGGTATTGATTGAGTTAATCCCCCAGATAGACTGGCAGAAAAAGTCATTTCGTAGGGAATCTTTCTGGATAATTAGCCTAGACACTAAATATCCTAAGGGGATGAATTTCAGAAATGACGTTATGCTTATATGTTAGAATAGTATGTCTAATTATGCCGTATAAATGGTTTATTGTTTTCATATAAATTCATTCACTATATTTTATTTTTATAATTGTATAGCTCACATGATGGGTAGTTGGTGGTTTTAAAAGGATATCTCATGATGTCATAGTATACTCCATGACTAAGGACGGCAATGCCAGAAACGCGCCAGCTGAAATGTTTCTGCCATTATGGATATATAGTAGTATAATGAAAGCCTTGAAGGTTTTATTTGTGTTAATACCAATCCAAATGTTTTCTTCTCACATTGTCTTATTTGCCGTGTCTGACCTTGAAGAGCTGTTCAAGTTCATGGTCAGTACATGCCACCGCTCTTGGCCAGGGAAGAAGTATAAGTCAGTTATGATAAGTTTACAGATGAAACAGTTTCTGCTTTCTCAGGTAACACAGGAGTGAGTGTTTCTGCCCCTCCAGCCCTCTAAGCTTATCATAAATCAAGTAGGTGACATAGAAGTTCACCAGCCACAGGAACTGCTATGTCACCTACTTGATTTATGATGAGATTACAGGACTGGTGATGCGGCAGAAACATTTGCTCCTGTGATAAAACAGGCTGGGAAATGTGTTATTTTAGAAAGCAGCAGCTTTGAGCCCCTGCTGCTTCGCCTGTACACTTTATCGTAAGTGACTTATGCAATCTTACAAGGAAATGTAGTTCGTAAAGTCCATAAACTGGATGGGCTCTGCATGATCGTACACAGTCATTACAGTACATGGTAGGGGCACAGGAACATATTTTTTTAATTTATTTTTACACATCCATTCGTGAAAGTTATTATTATTCCAATGTCTATTATTTAAAATGTAATTTGATTGTGGTGTGCTGTTTCTATTTGTTTTAGTTAACACTGTTATTTAATGTTTTTCATGCTTGTCTCTGCTGCCATCTACTGGTCAGACCTTTCGGCTCCTCTGTTTCTTTTGTCCAGCCCATGGGAGTGTCTGATGAACCTCTTGCATCACATCCTGGTATGTTCATTCCAAACCAGAGTTTGTGAGAACAACATCCCTTATTGGATTGGAGCTACTAGGAGCAAAGTCTTCTGACCACGTAGTAGCTTCAGAGGCAAGCATCACTGGAGAATTACAATGCCAAGTACTTGGATTACTGCACTCTGCATGTCCTAACCTTTGGAGAAAATAAACCACCATTGTTTCATCTCAGCATGTGGATGTTTCACTCTGGAGTGCTCTGGTCCTGTCTGCCCCACCTATAGGAAAAACGAAGGTAAGATTCTCACAACCTCTCACAACTACGCACCTTCCATCGCCTTTAAGTGGGGACAGAACAGTCAGAAGACTGCTTAAGAGCTCAATACCCCAGCTACAGATCCCTAAGAACCCTGTAACTTCCCATGTAATCTGCCTAGCAACAAGCCTTGTGCACTAGTCTGCCTGCACAGTGCATGCCTGGACAAGCCTAAGGGGAAGCTCTCCCATCTGCCACGTCCTGTGTCACCTCTGCTTGCATTGTAAAGGGACAGTTTATGCACCTGCTGTTTCCCTCTAGCCATACCACTTCTATGGACTTGCAGTACATTATACCTCATTACTGCACATCGCTGCACTGCGAACCCCAAGTTTTGCTAAAGACCCCTTGGGAATCTCATCAGGGAGTCCTTGCAGAGCTGCACAACGATTTTTGGACCCCTATTCAAAAGTCAAAGTTTCTTAAAGAGACAGTACACCTTAAATCAAAATGGCCGAAAAAGACCTTGGACAGTTCCCCACTGCTGAAACAGAGCAAATACAATCTGATACTGTCCATTATGAAGACCAGGAGGCAGAGCCCACGCTTTCAGCAGACCAAGTTGTCCGACCGAAGCGCTCTTCCAAACCCACGATAAAGGCCACTGAAAACTATCACACTATGAAAGATGAGCTATGTGAACACCTGGAGGAACAGTGGGAACGAGTCACCTATTACATGTCAAGACTTGAATCCTCATCAGGTGATGCCACATGCTTACAAGCCGCTCTGGAACGGCTGAACACAGCTCATGAAAGATACAAGAGACTGTCAACAAGGTACATTACCTTTCTAAAAGACTCTAAAATTGATGAAGCTCTTTCAGACCTAAGCAAGGCAGAAGAGGTAGACAAGGAAAGAGATGCCAAGGTGCAAGATGCCATAGACAAGGCAGAACACCGTATCTCTCACCAGCAAGAAACCAGATCACACCGATCAACCTCATCTAGACGTTCCTCTCGGTCATCCGGGTCATCATCCTCAAGAAGCTCAGCCCTGAGCGACAGGCTACTAGAGGCCCGCATAAGAGCAGAGGAATCCAAGGTGAGACGTTCCTTCACAGAAGGAGAAGTAGAGGAAGAAGCCAAAAGGACAGAAGCAGAAGCCCTTGCAAATGCAGAAGCCGCTAAAGCAGAAGCCAAAAGGACAGAAGCAGAAGCCCTTGCAAAAGCAGAAGCCGCTAAAGCAGAAGCCAAAAGGACAGAAGCAGAAGCCCTTGCAAAACCAGAAGCTGCTAAAGCAGAAGCCAAAAGGGCAGAAGCAGAAGCCCTTGCAAGAGCAGAAGCCGCTAAAGCAGAAGCCCTTGCAAAAGCAGAAGCTGCTAAAGTTGAAGCCAAAAGGGCAGAAGCGGAGACTCGGATAAAGATTCTTCGGTCACAGATGGAAGAGGAAGTTGCGCTAGCTAAAGTGAGACTACTTGAGCAAGCATTGATCCAAGGTCCTGATCCAGCTCACTCGCCCCCACTGGAAGCAGACAATCCAGTTGATCGCACAAGAGACTATGTACTGAATCAGTTACCTGTAGCAACCCCGGTTTGCAGTACCGTCCAAGCCGACAACACCGAAACCTCCAACTTACCTCTTCCAGTGCCACCTAAAGCACCCGAGCAAATTAATAACAATCACCAAAAGGTGCCCTCTCAAACACAGTCACCACGGCAAGATGGCAACCAAGTGTTTCCTGACCCACTTCCACAGCTCAAGCAGCGGTCATCAGAATCTACAGAGGCTAAACCACAGCTCAACCCTGCAGCAACGTCATTTTACCCGGGAACATCTCATCCATTCACGCCAGGCAGCCCATACGCCCCAGGGGCATCACGAGTCGTCGTGGCAACAAGTGGTGAGAAATCAGATATGTCTGAGTTTGCCAGGTTCATGGTGAGCAGAGAGCTAATCAACACTAGTCTCACGAAATTTGATGATCGTGCAGAGAGCTACAGGGCCTGGAAAGCAACTTTCAAGGCAGCCATCGCCAATCTCAACTTCACTGCAGAACAGGAGCTCGACCTCCTGATCAAGTGGTTGGGCCCAGGCTCTACAAACCGTATCAAGAGCCTCAGAACCGTCTATGTGGGACAAGCAGAACAGGTCTCGCTGCTGCATGGCAGAGACTGGAACGCACCTTTGGCAGCGCAGAAGCAATAAAGCCCTATTCAAGAGACTGCAGGACATCCCAAAGATCAACCTTAACCCCTTCACGACCATGGACGGATCTTTCCGTCATGGATCGTGTCCCGGTAAGCCCCGCCCCCTGCCGCGGGCAGGCGGCGTGGATCGGCACACATCAGCTGTTTTCAACAACTGACATGTGTGCCTACATGTTCCGAGTGGAATCGCATTCCACCCGGAACATTAACCCCTTAGATCTCGCTGCCAAAGTCTGGCAGCGAGATCTATATGCGCGCGGCCATGTTTTTTACTTACCGCCGCCCCTCCGGACGTCACGTGAGTGATCACGTGACGTTCGGTGGTTGCCATCGTAGCACAGGGTCATGTGATGACGCCTGCTGCTACGAAGTTTCACTTTCATTCTTCCTCGGCACCGAGCAGAGGAAAAAAGAAAGTGATTATTTCTGCTGTTTACAGCGGTATAGCTGTGATCAGCAGATAGCGATCAGCAATCGGATTGCTGATCGCTATAGCCCCCTAGGGGGACTAGTAAAATAAAATAAAAAAAGTAAAAAAAAAAGTTTTAAAAAATTAAAAAAAACCCAAAAAACCTAAAAGTTCAAATCACCCCCCTTTCCCCCCATTGAAAATTAAAGGGTTAAAAAATAAATATACACACACATATTTGGTATCACCGCGTTCAGAAATGCCCGATCTATCAAAATATAAAATCAATTAATCTGATTGGTAAACGGCGTAGTGGCAAAAAAATTCCAAACGCCAAAATTACGTTTTTTGGTCGCCGCAAGTTTTACGCAAAATGCAATAACAGGCGATCAAAACGTAGCATCTGCACAAAAATGCTACCATTAGAAACATCAGCTCGAGACATAAAAAATAAGCCGTCACTGAGCCATAGATCCCAAAATATAAGAACGCTAAGTGTTTCGGAAAATGGCGCAAAACGTGCGCCACTTTTATTGGACAAACTTGTGAATTTTTTTTAACCCCTTAGATACAAGTAAATCTATACATGTTTCGTGTCTACAAACTCGCACCGACCTCAGGCATCATACCTACACATCAGTTTTACCATATAGTGAACACCGTGAATAAAACATCCCAAAAACTATTGTGCCATCACACTTTTTTTGCAATTTTTCCACACTTGGAATTTTTTTGCTGCTTTCCAGTACACCATATGGTAAAACTTATGGTTTCATTTAAAAGTACAACTTGTCCCGCAAAAAACAAGCCCTCATATGGCAAGATTGATGGAAAAATAAAAAAGTTACGGCTCTCGGAAGAAGGGGAGCAAAAAACAAAAACGCAAAAACGGAAAGTGCCCCGGGGCTGAAGGGGTTAAAGAAGTCCACAAGCTTCAAGACCTAAGTGATCTGCTCATGGAGCTGGAGCTCGCCAAAAGAGATCCTCATCTGTCTGGGCTTTGCTACCTGGATACAGCCCATGGAGTGAACCCAATCGTGGTGAAGCTGCCATACAGTCTGCAGGAGAAATGGGCAACGTCAGTCTCAAGGTACAAAAGAATGCATGACGTCACCTTTCCCCCATTTATTCAGTTCTGCAAGTTCATCGACGAGCAGGCTCAGATGAGGAACGACCCGAGCTCGACTTCCTAGAGTTCAACACTTCGGCAGCTGCAACATCATCATCAAGGTATGAAGGTGCCATACACAAACGCAGAGACATTAAGAACACTGTGAGTGTTAGGAAGACTGAGCTACCACCACCTGCAGCACGCACAGATAAACAGAACACCATCTCATCACGAGATAAGTCTTTCAATCAAGAATGTCCCATCCATAAAAAACCACATTCACTGAATAAGTGCAGAGGGTTTAGATCCAAAACCCTACAGGAGCGCAAGAAAGTCCTCACAGAGCTTGGGATCTGTTTCAAATGCTGCGCATCACTTGAGCACATGGCCAAGGACTGTAAATCCATCGTCAAGTGTGAGGAGTGTCATAGTGAAAAACACGTTTCAGCCATGCACCCAACCCAGCTAGCTAGAGACACACCGGCTGCAGTCACCACCACTCCCACTCCAAGTCATGGCGGGGAGCCCAAGAATCAGACTGACACCACCACAGCCGTCTCCTGCTCATGCTCAGAGGTATGTGGAGAGGGCCAAACACAGAAATGTTGTGCCCGAATATGCCTCATCAAGGTTTATCCCGAGGGACATCCAGAAAAGGCAATGAAGGTGTATGCCATCATAGACGACCAAAGCAACCGGTCCCTGGCAGGAACCAAATTCTTTTAAGCCTTCGGAATTAATGGACCATCAGAACCCTACACCTTGAACACCTACTCGGGTCGCATATAGACTAGCGGCAGAAGAGCCCAGGGATTCATTGCTTCTCCTATCAATGGGAAGACTGAAATACCGCTACCAACGCTCGTTGAATGTGACCAAATACCCAGCCACAGGAATGAAATTCCTACCCCAGAAGCTGCATTTCATCAACCACACCTAAGACACCTCGCTAGTGTTATCCCACCTCTGGACAATAATGCAGAGATTCTACTCCTGCTCGGCAGAGACAATCTAAGGGTACACAAGGTGCGACAACAGTGTAATAGGCCTGACTATGCACCATACGCCCAGAGACTGGACTTGGGATGGGTAGTCATAGGAAATGTGTGCGTTGATCGATCAGAAATTGATTCCTTCAAGACTTACGTGCATGGAGATGGGCGCACAACCTGCCTAAAGCCATGTCCTCATCATTATGGAGTGAAAGAGAAGTCTCCAGACAGAATACAGCTACCTGACATCGCTTCTTCTCTGCATATCGACAACTTGGGAAGATCAGTCTTTCACACAACCAAGGACGACGATAAAGTAGCCTTGTCAGTAGAGGACAGAGAATTCATCGGAATAATGGACTGTGAGTTTTCTAAAGACAAAACCAACCATTGGGTCTCTCCATTACCCTTCCGATCTACCAGGGTAAGACTCCCAAACAACCGAGCTCAAGCTCAGACCAGATTTAACTCTCTTCAGCGTTCTATGAACAGCAAGCTTGCAATGAGAGAACACAGCGTCGTCTTTATGGACAAAGAAGTCTGCAACAACCTAGCAGAACCTGTACCAACTGAACTGAATCCAGCAGATCACACAACCAGACCTAGGTCTATAAGTTCTTTGGCTAACTCTTCTTGGCTTACAGGTCCAGAGTTCCTGCTGAGACAGTCAGAAGAAGGTGTCCAGGAAGCCTTCAGCATCCTACATCCAGACGACGATCCAGATGTCCGAGCTGAAGTCAATATCCTGGCCACCAGTGCAGAAAAAAACTTCCAACCTCGGTTGCCAACGTTTTGAACGTTTCTCCAGCTGAATGAGGCTCGTCAGGACTGTCGCTAGGTTAGTGCACATCGCCAGATGCTATCATACGGACCTTAAAAACAAAGACTGTCATCGCTGGCATGTCTGCCACAAACCCCTTTCTGCTGAGGACATCTCCTATAGCGAGTCCCTCATAATACGCCACCTCCAACAGAGTGAATTCGCCATAGAATGGGAGTGTTTATACAACAAACAGCAGATTCCATTAAGAAGTCCTCTCACCAATTTAAACCCAGTCATCGACAGTTTCGGCTTACTGAGAGTTGGTGGTCGTTTAAATCAGGCTCATCTTGGAGTTGCAGAACAAAATCCTCTCATCATTCCCAACAAACACCATCTTGCTGATCCGACACCACCATGAAAAGACTGAACACCAAGGCAGGCAAATTACAGAAGGTGCTTTACGGTCTGCAGGCCTCTGGATTATTGGAATGAAGAGACGTGTAGCACAAATACTACACGATTGTGTGCACTGTCGTAAAGCGAGGGGAAAACAACTGTACCAGCAAATGGCTGACTTGCCTACAGACAGACTTTCTACAGAGCCACCTTTCACCTACGTGGGCCTAGACGTTTTCGGACCATGGATGGTGTCCACACGCAGAACTCGCGGAGGCCAAGCAAACAGCAAGCGGTGGGCTGTGTTATTCACCTGCATGAGTGTTCGAGCCGTTCACATTGAGGTGTTAGAGTCCATGGATACCTCCAGCCTAATCAACGCCTTGAGAAGGTTCCTTGCCATCAGAGGACCAGTGAAACAGCTGAGGTCTGACCGTGGAAGCAACTTCGTCGGTGCATGTAGAGAACTGAACATTGACACCAAACCTATCCAAGATCAGCTGGCAGAGAAAGGTTGCACCTGGATCTTCAATCCCCCTCACAGTTCTCACATGGGAGGCTCCTGGGAGAGGATGATCAGGATTTCACGCAACATTTTGAACTCCATGCTAATGGACGTCAATTCCTCAAGACTCACACATGAGACTCTAGTCACTCTTTTAGCTGAAGTCTCAGCCATTATCAATTCAAGACCCCTTGTGCCGGTGACCATGGATCCAGAAACACCAACCATATTGACTCCTACTATTGTTATTACCCAAAAAACTGACAACGCGGTAATGCCCAGCGGAGAGTTCACCCACGCGAACACTTATCAAAAACACTGGAAACGGGTTCAATACTTGGCTGACTACTTCTGGAACCGATGGAGGAAGGAATACCTCACCATTCTTCAAAGAAGAAAGAAGTGGCGACATCCCAAGCCGAACCTCAAGGAAGGAGACCTAGTCCTCATGAAAGATCAGACCACAGAAAGGACTGACTGGCCTATGGGACTAATTACTAGGATACTGCCTAGTCAGGACGGCAATGTTCGGAAGGTGGAGCTAAAGGTCATCAGGAAAGGTGAGACGAAGACCTTTGCAAGGCCAATCCACGAACTTGTTCTGCTTTTACCCATAGAGAGCGTCCCTACAGGATGAACGCTACCGGACCTGAACTTTGAGCCATTCTTCTTGTTTTGGACTCATTTGAGCTTGTTTTTGCATTTAACATGCCTTTCCTTTCAGGTTGTATTATGGACTTAATAGTGAAATCCCCAAAGTGAATTTCAGACGGGGAGTGTGCTGTTTCTATTTGTTTTAGTTAACACTGTTATTTAATGTTTTTCATGCTTGTCTCAGCTGCCATCTACTGGTCAGACCTTTCGGCTCCTCTGTTTCTTTTGTCCAGCCCATGGGAGTGTCTCATGACCCTCTTGCATCACATCCTGGTATGTTCATTCCAAACCAGAGTTTGTGAGAACAACATCCCTTATTGGATTGGAGCTACTAGGAGCAAAGTCTTCTGACCACGTAGTAGCTTCAGAGGCAAGCATCACTGGAGAATTACAATGCCAAGTACTTGGATTACTGCACTCTGCATGTCCTAACCTTTGGAGAAAATAAACCACCATTGTTTCATCTCAGCATGTGCATGTTTCACTCTGGAGCGCTCTGGTCCTGTCTGCCCCACCTATAGGAAAAACGAAAGGTAAGATTCTCACAACCTCTCACAACTACGCACCTTCCATCGCCTTTAAGTGGGGACAGAACATGTGGGACAACTCAAATATGAACTTGAGAACGTTTTGGACCACTTTCCTGACTCTGTGCCCGTTTAGCCATCTTTTTTTGTATACAAGTGCTATTCATGTTTTGCACCAATAGCACTCTTACATGTGATAGTTATTGGGTTGTTCACATGTCCGTGATTTTTTGCAGACCATCTGGTTTTTGTAAAACTACAGAGAGATGTACAATATTGATCTGAATGTCGGATTAAACTTGGCAATATAAGTATTGATTTGTGAATAAAATCGGAAAGCGCTCAGATGCCATGGAAGTGCTGTTTTTTTTAAGGCTTAAGTAGAAGATGGAGAAACTTATTTAGCAGGTGGGAAGGTGTATATAAAGTATTAACCCCGCCATGATGCACAAGCACCTGTACTTGGTGTGAACAGTCATTCTGTGCTCAGAGTTCCTTTAACAGTAATCCACCTGTGAAAACAAGCTATTAAATGACCACTGAGGATTTAGTTCCACTATGCAGTGAAGCACAGTCAATAAGCCTTTAGCCAGTCTAGGTATTTAATGTGTTTTATCTCTAGCACACTTTATGCAATTACAGTAATAGAGCCATTAGGTGTGCTTGAGAAAACACCTGATTCACAAATGTGTAATCTTATGAGGGATTCTATTCAGGAGGTTCAAGAATTCAGAGACTGCAGTAGTTATTATAATTGGCATTTTATAATAAATTCTGAGAAACCACTCAAATATAAATTGTGTTTCGCTATTTACATGGTTCTTATTTGATTTTATTGGCAAAATATACAAATGCTTTACAGTTCACAATAAACCAATTTGCAATGGGGGGGGTTGAAATTTTGACTGCAAAGGTACAAGTTCGTTCTTGGTGCGGCACTATCTCTCCCATACATAAACAACTGATTGAGTGTTCATGTGTTTTCAAAGGGGAGAAAGCTGCAAAGGGACTGGCAACAGTTTTTCTTCTCTTGAGAACAAAAGAATCTGGTGTTTTAAATTTACATTGCCAGATCAATACACATTACATGATTGATGCTAATGTATACAGGAAGATTTGGGGTTCCTTTATTCTGAAGTTGTCCAGCCTTAGGCTGCAAGTCTGCAGTCATGGAGTATGACTGCAGACCTTTAGCCTAAGACCGGACAACACCATTAATTTTTTTTATCTCCACTGCTTCTGAGACAAGGAAAATATGCTCTTTTTCCACTACGCTGCTTGTAAGGCCTGACAGTTTAATATGTCCAGCGACGGAGTCAGGCAGGGAACTTTCTTCAATCATATATATGTGTGTATGTTCTGGGTCTATTGTGCTCTAATGCCAGGTTCACAGAACCGTAGTTCTTTGCATAGGTCATTACTTTGTGGCTCAATGATTGGTAGGTCATTATAACAAAAAAAAAAAAACACGAAAAAACTAGCCTATTGATGCCAACCCATAAAAGCTAAAAGATTTCAAAAGATTTTGTCAGCATTAATTTAACATATACTCTTCTAGCCCCCCACCACCTCCCAACCAAACCCCCCAAAGGCTGAGGGGCGATCTTGTTACAAAGCACAAATATGAGGGGACAGTGCAGAGCTGTCTCTAATGGTCTTTTTACACCTAGGACTGCAACAGTTACAAGGTGGCATCCACTACGGTTAGAGGAAAGGAGGTTTAATTATAATCACATATGCAGATTCTTTACTCTAAGAGCAGTGAGACTATGAAATTCGCTGCCACATAATGTTGTAATGGTTGATTCACTAATAAAATTTAAGAGAGGCCTGGATGCCTTATTTGAAAAATATAACATTATAACATTACTGGTTATGCGCACTAGATTCTGTGATGGGGCGTTGATCTAGTCTGATTGCGTTATGTGGAGTCGGGAAGGAATTTTTTCCCCTAATATGGTGCTTACTGTCTGTCCCATGGGATTATCTGCTTTCCTCTGGATTAACATGTTAGGGTAGGTCATGGGTTGAACTCGATGGACTTAAACACTATGAAAGTATGCCATGGAGCGGTGCTTTAAATTTAAGTTCTCCGACCCCATTCTTATACTAACCCTCCAGTTTCTTAATCTTCTATCACCACCGCTCTGGTCGGTCTTCTGAAGTTTGTGACAAGCCAGATGCTCCAGTGTTTCATGGAGCGTGTCAGAGGTCACTCTTCAATTCAAGTCTATGAGAGCCTCATTTTGGTTCTCATAGACTTGCATTGAACCCTTGCAACATAACTTCTGACTTCCGGCCAGTCAGAAGTTGCGGTCACAAGATGGCGTTGTGGGACCGGAGCAGCATCAGTAAATAGTGAAGATGCCAGAGGGCAAGTTTAAGATGAGGGGCAGGGACCTGAAATTAAAATCACCACTCCAGCGCTAAGGGAAAAAAAAAAAATAAAAAGCTGGAGTGGTGCTTTAAGCTACAACACATATATTAGGAGCCCACCTACATTACACTTCAATGTAGACTCTGATCTATACATTGTAAACTAATTACTCAGTAATCACCTATGATGGACTTTTAACACAGGTCTAGATTTAAACTTAAATAGTAATACTTAATAATGTAAGTATTGTGCTGTCCACAAAAGTATAAACCTAAGCAATATTCACTTAGGAAATTATTAAATATACATTTTGTTATACAGATTACAAAAGAGTGGAGTCTGACATGCATCTTAAAGCTCTTGATGTCATGTGAATGTTAAATGGTTAAAAAACAAAATATGGCTCCATAGTACGTGTAGTGCTAAGCATTTATTGCTTCAGCCTCAGCACAGCACTCTTTTTCTTCATTGCCATCTTGTTGACTATCCACTGGATGTTCACGATTGGTTTCTGGGACGATGGTACTGGCACTCTCTGTATACTCTACTCTCTCAAAAAGAATGAGCAGTTCACAATGTGGGGTTTGAGGAAAGAGATCTACAGCCATAGCTCTGATGGGCCTGAATGGACGTCCCTTTACACGATTTGAAGGAGCTCGACAGAGACTGAAAGGAAACAGAACACAGGTAGAGATGATTATTATTATGTATGATGTTCACATGCATAGAAGCTAATGGCTGCAGGCCTGTCTTTGCTAATTGTCTATTAAGTTGCTATAAAAGAAGCATTCTCATTTTTTGTTACGATTGTGTAAATATGTGAGATGAGTACTGTAGTGTAAGTGCAATCAAATACTTACCGATCACAGACTTCCTCAGTTTCCAGCGCTGCTCCGGTCCTCTTCTCACTCGTGTGACTGCAATTCTGACTTGTTAGATCACACCAGAATGTGGGAGTTGGAAGACACTTACAATGCAATCTTATGGTGCTTAGTTCTGACAGTCCATAGACTTACATTGTACAAGACAAGTTCGGCTCATACATGGAACCCAGTGTGGACATCAGAATTACATTCGCGAAGAGGACCAAAGCGGCACTGGAAACTTTGGAAGACTGTGACCATTAAGTATTTGATTGCGAATTATGAATATGACTGCTGCGCTAATAAAGTAAACACAGTGAGAAGAGAATTGGATAAAATATGTAAAAATATATAAAATATATATGAATATCCTCCAGTGACCGCGCACAAGGGAGAGCTGGGTGACGTCACTCGCTGAGGGCTACAGAAGCCAGTAAGGGGCAAAACAGGAGCACGATCCTTTCTAGGGAACTACAAACCCTATCTCCATCTGGGAACCCCAAAGAAGGGAATTTTGTTTACTTACCGTAAATTCCTTTTCTTCTAGCTCCAATTGGGAGACCCAGACAATTGGGTGTATAGCTACTGCCTCCGGAGGCCACACAAAGTATTACACTTAAAAGTGTAAGGCCCCTCCCCTTCTGGCTATACACCCTCCCGTGAGATCACGGGCTCCTCAGTTTTAGTGCAAAAGCAAGAAGGAGGAAAGCCAATAACAGGTTTAAAGACAAATTCAATCCGAAGAAACATCGGAGAACTGAAACCATTCAACATGAACAACATGTGTACTCGAAAAAACCAAAAATCCCTAAGAAAACAGGGCGGGTGCTGGGTCTCCCAATTGGAGCTAGAAGAAAAGGAATTTACAGTAAGTAAACAAAATTCCCTTCTTCTTTATCGCTCCTAATTGGGAGACCCAGACAATTGGGACGTCCAAAAGCAGTCCCTGGGTGGGTAAAAGAATACCTCGTGATAGGGCCGTCAAACAGCCCTGTCCTACAGGTGGGCAACCGCCGCCTGAAGGACTTGTCTACCTAGGCTGGCGTCCGCCGAAGCGTAGGTATGCACCTGATAATGCTTGGTAAAGGTGTGCAGACTCGACCAGGTAGCCGCCTGGCACACCTGCTGAGCCGTAGCCTGGTGCCGTAATGCCCAGGACGCACCCACGGCTCTGGTAGAATGGGCCTTCAGCCCTGAAGGAACCGGAAGCCCCGCAGAACGGTAGGTTTCAAGAATTGGTTCCTTGATCCACCGAGCTAGGGTGGATTTGGAAGCTTGCGACCCTTTACGCTGACCAGCGACAAGGACAAAGAGTGCATCCGAGCGGCGTATGGGCGCCGTGCGGGAAATGTAGATCCTGAGTGCTCTGACCAGATCCAACAAATGCAAACCTTTCTCAAATTGATGAACTGGATGAGGACACAAGGAAGGTAATGTGACATCCTGATTGAGATGAAAGGGAGATACCACCTTAGGGAGAAACTCAGGGACCGGACGTAGAACCACCTTGTCCTGGTGAAACACCAGGAAGGGAGATTTGCATGAGAGCGCCGCTAGCTCGGACACTCTCCGAAGAGACGTGACCGCTACTAGAAAAGCCACTTTCTGTGAAAGACGAGAAAGGGAAACATCCTTCATAGGCTCGAAAGGCGGCTTCTGGAGAGCAATTAGAACCTTGTTCAGATCCCAGGGCTCTAACGGCCGCTTGTAAGGAGGGACGATATGACAAACCCCTTGCAGGAACGTGCGTACCTGAGGAAGTCGTGCTAGTCGCTTCTGAAAAAATACAGATAGCGCTGAGACTTGTCCTTTAAGGGAGCTGAGCGACAAACCTTTTTCCAACCCGGATTGCAGGAAGGAAAGAAAAGTAGGCAATGCAAAAGGCCAGGGAGGAACTCCCTGAGCCGCGCACCAAGATAAGAATATCTTCCACGTCCTGTGGTAGATCTTGGCGGAGGATGGTTTTTCTAGCCTGCCTCATGGTGGTAATAACATTTCGAGATAATCCTGAAGACGCTAGGATCCAGGACTCAATGGCCACACAGTCAGGTTCAGGGCCGCAGAATTCAGGTGGAAAAACGGCCCTTGAGATAGCAAGTCTGGTCGTTCTGGTAGTGCCCATGGTTGGCCTACCGTGAGGTGCCACAGATCTGGGTACCACGATCTCCTCGGCCAGTCTGGAGCGACGGCAGTCGGCCCTGATCTTGCGCAGCACTCTGGGTAACAATGCCAGAGGTGGGAACACATAAGGTAGCCGGAATTGCGACCAATCTTGAACTAAGGCGTCTGCCGCCAGAGCTCGGTGATCGTGAGACCGTGCCATGAAAGCCGGGACCTTGTTGTTGTACCGTGACGCCATCAGGTCGACGTCCGGCACCCCCCAGCGGCGACAGATCTCCTGAAACACGTCCGGGTGAAGGGACCATTCCCCTGCGTCCATACCCTGGCGACTGAGGAAGTCTGCTTCCCAGTTTTCCACGCCTGGGATGTGAACTGCGGAAATGGTGGAAGCCGTGTCTTCCACCCACGTTAGAATCCGTCGGACTTCCTGGAAGGCTTGCCGACTGCGCGTGCCACCTTGGTGGTTGATGTATGCTACCGCTGTGGAGTTGTCCGACTGAATTCGGATCTGCTTGCCTTCCAGCCACTGCTGGAAGGCTTGTAGGGCAAGATACACTGCTCTGATTTCTAGAACATTGATCTGAAGGGTGGACTCTTGCTGAGTCCACGTACCCTGAGCCCTGTGGTGGAGAAAAACCGCTCCCCACCCTGACAGGCTCGCGTCCGTCGTGACCACCGCCCAGGATGGGGGTAGGAAGGACTTTCCCTTTGACAATGAGGTGGGAAGAAGCCACCACTGAAGGGATTCCTTGGCCGCCTGAGAAAGGGAGACGTTCCTGTCGAGGGACGTCGACTTCCCGTCCCATTGACGGAGAATGTCCCATTGTAGTGGACGCAGATGAAACTGCGCGAAAGGGACTGCCTCCATTGCTGCTACCATCTTCCCTAGGAAGTGCATGAGGCGTCTCAAGGGGTGTGACTGGCCTTGAAGGAGAGATTGCACCCCTGCCTGTAGTGAACGCTGTTTGTCCAGCGGAAGCATCACTATCGCTGAGAGAGTATGAAACTCCATGCCAAGGTATGTTATCGATTGGGTCGGGGTGAGATTTGACTTTGAAAAGTTGATGATCCACCCGAAACTCTGGAGAGTCTCCAGCGCAACGTTCAGGCTGTTTTGGCATGCCTCTTGAGAGGGTGCCTTGACAAGTAGATCGTCCAAGTAAGGGATCACAGAGTGACCCTGAGAGTGCAGGACTGCAACTACTGCTGCCATGACCTTGGTGAAGACCCTTGGAGCTGTCGCCAAACCGAAAGGCAGGGCTACGAACTGAAGGTGTTCGTCTCCTATAACGAAGCGTAGAAAACGCTGGTGCTCTGGAGCAATCGGCACGTGGAGATAAGCATCTTTGATGTCTATTGATGCTAGGAAATCTCCTTGAGACATTGAGGCGATGACGGAACGGAGGGATTCCATCCGGAACCGCCTGGTCTTCACATGCTTGTTGAGCAGTTTTAGGTCCAGAACAGGACGGAAAGACCCGTCCTTTTTTGGCACCACAAACAAATTGGAGTAAAAACCGTGACCTTGTTCCAGAAGAGGAACGGGGTCACCACTCCTTCCGCTCTTAGAGTGGACACCGCTAGCCGCAGAGCATCGGCTCGGTCGGGAGGTGGAGAAGTTCTGAAGAAGCGAGTTGGAGGACGAGAGCTGAACTCTATCCTGTACCCGTGAGACAGAATGTCTCTCACCCAACGGTCTGTGACCTGTGGCAGCCAAATGTCGCCAAAGCGGGAGAGCCTGCCACCGACCGAGGATGCGGAGAGAGGAGGCCGAAAGTCATGAGGAAGCCGCCTTGGTAGCGGGTCTTCCGGCTGTCTTTTTTGGGCGTGACTGAGTTCGCCAAGAATCTGAGCTCCTCTGATCCTTTTGAGTCCTTTTGGACGAGGAGAATTGGGACCTGCCTGAGCCTCGAAAGGACCGAAACCCCGACTGTCCTCTCCTCTGTTGGGGTTTATTTTGTCTGGGCTGAGGTAAAGATGAATCTTTACCCTTGGAGTGTTTAATGATCTCATCTAAGCGCTCCCCAAACAGTCGGTCACTAGAAAATGGCAAACTGGTTAAACACTTTTTGGAAGCAGAATCTGCCTTCCATTCTCTTAACCACAAGGCTCTGCGTAAAACTACGGAGTTGGCGGACGCCACTGCCGTACGGCTCGTAGAGTCTAGGACAGCATTAATCGCGTAAGACGCAAATGCAGACATTTGAGAGGTTAAGGGTGCCACCTGCGGAGCAGATGCACGTGTGACCGTGTCAACCTGTGTAAGACCAGCTGAAATAGCTTGGAGTGCCCATACGGCTGCGAATGCTGGAGCAAACGACGCGCCGATAGCTTCATAGATGGATTTCAACCAGAGCTCCATCTGCCTGTCAGTGGCATCTTTAAGTGCCGCCCCATCTTCCACTGCAACTAAGGATCTAGCTGCAAGCCTGGAGATTGGAGGATCCACCTTGGGACACTGGGTCCAGCCCTTGACCACGTCTGGGTGAAAAGGATAACGTGTATCCTTAAGCCGCTTGGAAAAACGCTTATCCGGATAAGCGTGGTGTTTCTGGATTGCCTCTCTAAAGTCAGAGTGGTCCAGAAATACACTTAATTTACGTTTGGGATACCTGAAATGGAATTTCTCCTGCTGTGAAGCTGTCTCCTCCACAGGAGGAGCAGGGGGAGAAATGTCCAACATTTTATTGATGGACGCTATAAGATCATTCACTATGGCGTCACCATCTGGTGTATCCAAATTGAGAGCGGTCTCAGGATCAGAATCCTGATCAGCTATCTCCGCCTCATCATACAGAGAGTCCTGCTGGGACCCTGACCAGTGTGATGAAGTCGAGGGTCGCTCATAGCGAGCTCGTTTAGGCTGTCTGGGACTGTCGTCCGTGTCAGAGCCATCACCCTGGGATGCAAGAGACACCCCCGGAACCAGGAGCTGTTCCGACTGAGGGGGACCAGGGAGCAATGAGTTAACAGTGCCCATGGCCTGAGGTACTGGTCTAGACTGCAAAGTTTCTAGAATTTTAGTCATAGTCACAGACAATCTGTCAGCAAAGACTGCAAACTCCGTCCCTGTCACCTGGACAGTATTTACAGGAGGTTCTGCCTGGGTCACCTCCAGCAGAGGCCCCGGCCGAGCAAATGCCACAGGGGCTGAGCACTGCACACAATGGGGGTCAGTGGAACCTGCCGGTAGAACAGCCCCACAAGCGGTACAAGCAGCATAGAAAGCCTGTGCCTTGGCACCTTTGCTTTTTGCGGTCGACATGTTGTGTCCTCTGAGAATCTAGGAGAGTATATAGCAGAGGATCCCTAGCGACCGTACAGTGCAATGTAAAGCTGTAAGCATAAAATACAATATACACTTCGGCACCAGTGGGGGTCAGCCCTTGAGGGCAGCTTACCGCCCGCTGAAAAGCGGGTGTGTGGGCACCAGAGTCCCGTGTCTGGGTCTCCCAGTCTCCTCTCTCCAGCTCAGACTGCACACAGGAATGGCTGCCGGCGTCCTGTGAAGAGAGGTGGATCGTGGGCGTGCCTCAAACAAAAGTGCGGGAAACTGGCGTCCCACTGTGCCCAGTGTGAGGGCTGGAGTATGCAAAGCAGACTCCAGCCCTCTGCGCTGACAATCTGTACAGCGTCCCGCCCTTCCCCTGACTGGCAGACCTGGGGGCGGGAACGAAGCGAAACTAGGCCGCAAAAGCCGGGGACTCTAGTAATAAGCGCGGCCGTGATATATGCACGGCCAGCGCGGAAGTCCCCGGCGCACCACAAGTCCCAGCCGCGCCGCAGCAAAAACTGACAAGAGTGGCCGCGCGGCAGTTTCAAATACATGTCCCCTCTCAGCAAGCTGTAGATAGGAATGGCACCAGCGCGCAGCGCTGTTGTCCCCGGCGCACTAACACACCCAGCAAGCTGCAGTGTGCGCGCGGACTGTACGGGGACACAGAGTACCTTGGCGTAGCAGGGCCCTGTCCCTGACGATACTCCGCTCCATATCCAGCAGATTCCCCAGGGGCTGTGGACGGAGCACGGTCTCTGTGCCTGGAGACCGGTAAATCCCACTTCACCCAGAGCCCTAAGGGGGATGGGGAAGGATGCAGCATGTGGGCTCCATCCTCTGTACCCGCAATGGGTACCTCAACCTTAACAAACACCGCCGACAAAAGTGGGGTGAGAAGGGAGCATGCTGGGGGCCCCATATGGGCCCTCTTTTCTTCCATCCGACATAGTCAGCAGCTGCTGCTGACTAAACAGTGGAGCTATGCGTGTATGTGTGCCTCCTTCGCACAAAGCATGAAAACTGAGGAGCCCGTGATCTCACGGGAGGGTGTATAGCCAGAAGGGGAGGGGCCTTACACTTTTAAGTGTAATACTTTGTGTGGCCTCCGGAGGCAGTAGCTATACACCCAATTGTCTGGGTCTCCCAATTAGGAGCGATAAAGAAAGGCAAGTTTATATCTATAATCCCACTGTAATCCATTACCCCCTCCCCCTCTCCCCTCCACTTTTTTGTTGCATACTCATTTTAAACCTTTTTGTTTTTGCCATACTAGTGAAACTCTGCATACTACTTTGGATCTACATTACCTCCTTAAAGATCACTCAATCAACCTCCAAAACTGCAGGTATCCAAAATATTTTTAATATCTATATATTCATACATATTTTATCCAATTCCCTTCTCACTGTGTATCCATTATTAGCGCAGCAGTCATATACATAATTCCGTTTTGGTTTTCTTACCCTAACAGGTTCGCGCGGACCTTGTCCACTGCTTGCAGCTTTCAAAATTGTGAGACTAGCTATCTTCTCAATAAACCCCATTTTTTTTTTTTTAGAGTTGATACAGTCCCCTTTCATCTCGTTCCGTGAGCACTAGTGTTTTGTTTTAAATTAAGTATTTGATTGCACTTACAGTACACACATTTACACAAATTCAGCAAATAAAAAAAATAATGAAAATGCTCTTTTTTAACGGGTAACTCTGTTGGAGGTCACAACTGTATTACACGAAGTCCTTTCATGAATATTCAACCATACACATGTGCTATTACATAGATAAAAAGAAGGGAATTTTGTTTACTTACCGTAAATTCCTTTTCTTCTAGCTCCAATTGGGAGACCCAGACAATTGGGTGTATAGCTATGCCTCCGGAGGCCACACAAAGTATTACACTAAAAGTGTAAAGCCCCTCCCCTTCAGCCTATACACCCCCCGTACTGCTACGGGCTCATCAGTTTTGGTGCAAAAGCCAGAAGGAGGAAAAAATTATAAACTGGTTTAAAGTAAATTCAATCCGAAGGAATATCGGAGAACTGAAACCATTTAACATGAACAACATGTGTATACAAAAAACAGGGGCGGGTGCTGGGTCTCCCAATTGGAGCTAGAAGAAAAGGAATTTACGGTAAGTAAACAAAATTCCCTTCTTCTTTGTCGCTCCTAATTGGGAGACCCAGACAATTGGGACGTCCAAAAGCAGTCCCTGGGTGGGTAAATAATACCTCATAATAGAGCCGTAACGGCTCCGTCCTACAGGTGGGCAACTGCCGCCTGAAGGACTCGCCTACCTAGGCTGGCATCTGCCGAAGCATAGGTATGCATCTGATAGTGTTTCGTGAAAGTGTGCAGGCTCGACCAGGTAGCTGCCTGACACATCTGCTGAGCCGTAGCCTGGTGTCGCAAGGCCCAGGACGCTCCCACGGCCCTGGTAGAATGGGCCTTCAGTCCTGAGGGAACCGGAAGCCCCGAGGAACGGTAAGCTTCGAGAATTGGTTCCTTGATCCACCGAGCAAGGGTTGATTTGGAAGCTTGTGTCCCTTTACGCTGGCCAGCGACAAGGACAAAGAGTGCATCGGAGCGGCGCAGGGGCGCCGGACGAGAAATGTAGAGTCTGAGTGCTCTCACCAGATCTAACAAGTGCAAATCCTTTTCACATTGGTGAACTGGATGAGGACAAAACGAGGGTAAGGAGATGTCCTGATTGAGATGAAAAGTGGGCAAGGCAAATGGCCAGGGAGAAAACGCCTGAGCAGAGCACCACGACAGGAATATTTTCCACGTCCTGTGGTAGATCTTGGCGGACGTTGGTTTCCTAGCCTGTCTCATAGTGGCAATGACCTCTTGAGATAATCCTGAAGACGCTAGGATCCAGGACTCAATGGCCACACAGTCAGGTTGAGGGCCGCAGAATTCAGATGGAAAAACGGCCCTTGAGACAGCAAATCTGGTCGGTCTGGCAGTGCCCACGGTTGGCCGACCGTGAGATGCCACAGATCCGGGTACCACGACCTCCTCGGCCAGTCTGGAGCGACGAGGATGGCGCGGCAGCAGTCGGCCCTTATCTTGCGTAACACTCTGGGCAACAGAGCCAGAGGAAGAAACACATAAGGAAGCTGAAACTGCGACCAATCCTGAACTAAGGCGTCTGCCGCCAGAGCTCTGTGATCTTGAGATCGAGCCATGAATGTTGGGACCTTGTTGTTGTGCCGTGACGCCATTAGGTCGACGTCCGGCATCCCCCAGCGGCAACAGATCTCCTGAAACACGTCCGGGTGAAGGGACCATTCCCCTGCGTCCATGCCCTGGCGACTGAGAAAGTCTGCTTCCCAGTTTTCTACGCCCGGGATGTGAACTGCGGATATGGTGGATGCTGTGGCTTCCACCCACAGCAGAATCCTCCGGACTTCCTGGAAGGCTTGCCGACTGCGTGTCCCACCTAGGTGGTTGATGTAAGCCACCGCTGTGGAGTTGTCCGACTGAATTCGGATCTGCTTGCCTTCCAGCCACTGCTGGAACGCTTTTAGGGCAAGATACACTGCCCTGATCTCCAGAACATTGATCTGAAGTGAGGACTCTTGCTGAGTCCACGTACCCTGAGCCCTGTGGTGGAGAAAAACTGCTCCCCACCCTGACAGGCTCGCGTCCGTCGTGACCACCGCCCAGGATGGGGGTAGGAAGGATTTCCCTTTCGATAATGAGGTGGGAAGAAGCCACCACCGAAGGGAAGCTTTGGTTGCTTGAGAGAGGGAGACGTTCCTGTCTAGGGACGTCGGCCTCCTGTCCCACTTGCGTAGGATGTCCCATTGAAGAGGACGCAGGTGAAACTGCGCGAAAGGGACTGCTTCCATTGCTGCCACCATCTTCCCCAGGAAGTGCATGAGGTGCCTCAAGGGGTGTGATCGACCTTGAAGGAGAGATTGTACCCCTGTGTGTAGTGAACGCTGTTTGTCCAGCGGAAGCTTCACTATCGCTGGAAGAGTATGAAACTCCATGCCAAGATATGTCAGTGATTGGACCGGTGTCAGCTTTGGAAAATTGATGATCCACCCGAAACTCTGGAGAATCTCCAGAGTAACGTTGAGGCTGTGTTGGCATGCCTCTTGAGAGGGTGCCTTGACCAGCAGATCGTCTAAGTAAGGTATCACTGAGTGACCCTGAGAGTGGAGGACCGCAACTACTGTAGCCATGACCTTGGTGAAAACCCTTGGGGCTGTCGCCAGGCCGAACGGCAGTGCCGCGAACTGAAGGTGTTCGTCTCCTATGGCGAAGCGCAAGAAGCGCTGATGCTCTGGAGCAATTGGTACGTGGAGATAAGCATCCTTGATATCGATCGATGCTAGGAAATCTCCTTGGGACATTGAGGCGATGACGGAGCGGAGGGATTCCATCCGGAACCGCCTGGTCCTTACGTGTTTGTTGAGCAGTTTTAGGTCCAAAACAGGATGGAAGGACCCGTCCTTCTTTGGAACCACAAACAGGTTGGAGTAGAAACCGTGACCCTGTTGCTGAAGAGGAACCGGGACCACCACTCCTTCTGCCTTCAGAATGCCCACCGCCTGCAGAAGAGCCTCGGCTCGCTCGGGAGGCGGAGATGTTCTGAAGAATCGAGTCGGAGGACGAGAGCTGAACTCTATCCTGTAACCGTGAGACAAAATGTCTCTCACCCAACGGTCTTTTACTTGTGGCAGCCAGGTGTCGCAAAAGCGGGAGAGCCTGCCACCGACCGAGGATGCGGTGTGAGGAGGCCGTAAGTCATGAGGAAGCCGCCTTGGTAGCGGCACCTCCGGCGGTCTTTTTAGGGCGTTGATTTAGACCGCCATGCGTCGGCGTTCCTCTGATCCTTCTGAGGCCTTTTGGACGAGGAGAATTGTGACCTGCCCGCACCCCGAAAGGACCGAAACCTCGACTGTCCCCTCCTCTGTTGGGGTGTTTTTGGTTTGGCCTGGGGTAAGGATGTTTCCTTTCCCTTGGATTGTTTGATGATTTCATCCAATCTCTCACCAAACAAACGGTCGCCAGAAAATGGCAATCCAGTTAAGCACTTTTTGGAAGCCGAATCTGCCTTCCATTCCCGCAGCCACAAGGCCCTGCGTATTACCACCGAATTGGCGGCTGCAACCGCCGTACGGGTCGCAGAGTCCAGGACAGCATTAATAGCGTAGGACGCAAATGCCGACGTTTGAGAGGTTATGGACGCCACCTGCGGCGCAGACGTACGTGAGTGCGTCAATTTGCGCCTGACCAGCTGAGATAGCTTGGAGTGCCCATACGGCTGCGAATGCTGGAGCAAAAGACGCGCCGATAGCTTCATAGATGGATTTCAACCAGAGCTCCATCTGTCTGTCAGTGGCATTCTTGAGTGAAGCTCCATCTTCCACTGCAACTATGGATCTAGCCGCCAGTCTGGGGATTGGAGGATCCACCTTGGGACACTGAGTCCAACCCTTGACCACGTCAGGGGGAAAAGGGTAACGTGTATCCTTAAGGCGCTTGGAAAAAACGCTTATCTGGATAAGCTCGGTGTTTCTGGACTGCCTCTCTGAAGTCAGAGTGGTCCAGAAACATACTCTTTGTACGCTTGGGAAACCTGAAACGGAATTTCTCCTGCTGAGAAGCTGACTCCTCCACTGGAGGAGCTGAGGGAGAAATATTCAACATTTCATTGATGGACGCAATAAGATCATTCACTATGGCGTCCCCATCAGGAGTATCAAGGTTGAGAGCGGCTTCAGGATCAGAATCCTGATCAGCTACCTCCGCTTCATCATACAGAGAGTCCTCTCGCTGAGACCCTGAACATTGTGATGATGTCGAGGGAATTTCATAGCGAGCTCGCTTAGTCGGTCTGGGGCTGCGGTCCGTGTCAGAGACCTCACCCTGGGATCCATGAGACACCCCGGGAAGACATTGCTGTTTCAACTGAGGGGAACCAGGGGACAATGATACCACAGTGCCCCTGGCTTGAGATGCCGGCCTGGACTGCAAGGCTTCTAATATCTTAGCCATAGTCTCAGAAAGTCTTTCAGTAAAAACTGCAAACTCCGTCCCTGTCACCTGGACAGTGTTAACAGGTGGTTCTCCCTGGGCCACCCCTAGCAGAGGCTCCGGCTGAGAAAGTGCCACAGGGGCCGAGCATTGCACACAATGAGGGTCAGTGGAACCTGCCGGCAGTATAGCCGTACATGCTGCACAGGCAGCATAGTAAGTCTGTGCCATGGCACCCTTGCTATTTGTGGACGACATGCTGTTGTCTCCTCTGAGCAATACAGGAGGGTAAATAGCCACAAATCAACAGTGCACCCTACAGTGTAAAGTATAGACTATAATCATATAAACTATAAATACACTTCTGCACTAGTGGGGCCAGCACCACAGGTGCTGCTTACCGCCTGCGCAAAGCGTTTGTGTGGGCACCAGAATTCCTGCCTGGGTCTCCCTGAGCTTGTCTCTCCTCTCCAGCGTTAGCAGAGCTGAGAGGAATGGCTGCCAGCGTCCTGGGGAGAGGAGGGAGCCGTGGGCGTGACCCAGAAAAGTGCGGGAACTGGTGCCCCACTGTGCAGAGTGAGGGGGGTGGAGTATGCAAAGCATGCTCCAGCCCTCAGTGCTGCCGTCCTGTACAGCGTCCCGCCCTTCCCCTGACTGGCAGGGCTGGGGGCGGGAAAAGAATGAGACTAGGCCGCAGAAGCCGGGGACTATAGTTATAAGCGCGGCCGCCGTATAAGCGCGGTCGGCGCGGAAGTCCCCGGCGCACTAACAGTCCCAGCCGCGCCGCAGTGATAACCATGGCAGCGGCGGTCAGCGCGGCAGACCCCCTACACAAATATACTCAGCGACGCTGAAGTGTATAGTGGCACAAATGCAGCCAGCGCTGCTGTCCCCGGTGCACTAGCACACCCAGCAATGCTGGAGTGTTGCTGTGCGCGGTCCCCACGGGGACACAGAGTACCTCCAAGTAGCAGGGCCATGTCCCTGAACGATACTCGGCTCCTATCCAGCATGGTCCTCAGGAGCTGTGGATGGAGCACGGTCTCCTGTGCCTGGAGACCGAAAGGATCCCACTTCACCCAGAGCCCTAATTGAGGGATGGGGAAGGAAAGAAGCATGTGGGCTCCAGCCTCCGTACCCGCAATGGATACCTCAACCTTAACAACACCGCCGACAAGAGTGGGGTGAGAAGGGAGCATGCTGGGGGCCCTGTTATGGGCCCTCTTTTCTTCCATCCGACATAGTCAGCAGCTGCTGCTGACTAAGCTGTGGAGCTATGCGTGCATGTCTGACCTCCTTCGCACAAAGCATAAAAACTGATGAGCCCGTGGCAGCACGGGGGGTGTATAGGCTGAAGGGGAGGGGCTTTACACTTTTAGTGTAATACTTTGTGTGGCCTCCGGAGGCATAGCTATACACCCAATTGTCTGGGTCTCCCAATAAGGAGCGACAAAGAAAAAATAAAAAATAAAAGAATGGTTGGAAAAACGTAGCTAAGGTTTTAGACTCTTATGATTGGTATCATCACAATTAATGTTATGAATTTGCATAGGTCAATGGTATAACTTACTCTACAAAGTTGTTCAGGGCGGCCTTTGGATTGCAGGAGACGTAGATTAGACGTTTCAGATGTTCAGCTTTTCGAATTGCAATAACTACTTTGGAATCTGTAAATGTATTAATGTACAAAATGTTGTCATCATTGTATTCAATTAAATACCACAGTTTATTTATCAGCTATAATACACAAATTTTAGTTAACCTCCTCATGACATATAACACACTGCGTACATCATGGATCGTGTCAGGTTAATCCCCACCGGCCGCCGCGAGCAGCCGGCAGCGATCCCTTGTTAGCATGATTAGCTGATCATGTTAGCTGATTTGAACAGCTGACATGTGTGGCTATCAGGTACGAGTGAAGAGTGGATCCGGGACCCACTCGCGCCTGTTAACCCCCTGCATCTCGCTGTCAAAATGTGACAGTGAGTCGAAACAGTGCGCCGCGGTAAGCACTTACCCGGCGCCTTCGGAAGTCACGTGACGTGATCACATCGATCTGATGGTTGTTATGGTAGCACAGGGTCATATGATGACTCCTGTAGCTGTCATGAGTCACTTCCTCTGACACCCGGCAGACTGTCATGTGTGTGAGCTGAGAGCAGCTTTCCTGCAGATCTCAGCTGTGCAGCTGTGATCTCCAGAAATGAACAAGTGATTAGACTGCTGATCCTTATAGTCCCTTAGGGGGACTAGTAAAATAAAAAAAATAGAAAGTAAAAAAAAAAAAAAAATTTTTAAAAAAACCTAAAAAGTTCAAAATCACCCCCCATTTACCCCATTGAAAATTAAAGGGTTGAAAAGAAAAAAAAATACACACACATTTGGTATTGCCACGTTCAGAAACACCCAATTAAAATATAAAGTAAATTAATCTGATTGGTAAACAGCGTAGCGTCAAAAAAATCCAAACACCAAAATTAAGTTTTTTGGTTGCCGCAAATTTTGCACAAGATGCAATAACAGGCGATCAAAATGTAGCATCTGCGCAAAAATGGTACCATTAAAAACGTAAGCTCGAGACACAAATTAAGCAGTCACTGAGCTATAGATCCCGAAAAATGAGAACACTACAGATAGTGAAAATGGCGCAAAAAGTGCGCTTTTTTTGGACAAACTTGTGAATTTTTTTAAACCCCTTAGATAAAAGTAAAACTAAACATGTTTGGGGTCTACGAACTCGTACTGACCTGAGGCATGGGAACATCAGTTTTACCATATAGTGAACACGGTGAATATAATATCCCAAAACTATCAGGTAGTCGCAATTTTTTCTTACTTGGAATTTTTTTTGCTGTTCACCAGTACACTATATGGTAAAGCTAATGGTTTCATTCAAAAATAGAACTTCTTCCACAAAAAAATAAGCCGTAAAATGGCAAGATTGATGGACAAAATAAAAAAGTTACGGCTCTCGGAAGAAAGGGGAGGGATAAAAAACAAAAAGGAAAACCGGAAAATCACCCAGGGGTGAAGGGGTTAAACCTCAATCTTGTAGGAATCATAAGGCCTCATGCCAAGAAGTGTGCAATGATGCAGTAAAGAGGCATATTTGGCCTGCCTTTAGTCACAAAAAAATGCTTTCTTAATATTTCAGAATATAAATATCCTGGCTTCCAATCCCACATTAGCAGAGAAAAAATAATCTTGGGATGAATACTGTAGTGGAGCTAGGTCACTGTAATGTAGGAGTATTGACTTGTATAGAAATATTGGTCGTTTCCAGATCCCCATATCATCCACTGACTCACAAATTTCTAATAAACTGTGTCTGTCTCATACGGATTTGTGATAACACAATTACCCAAGACTTCAAGCTCTGACATCTTACACACAGACCTTTACAATGGAAATTCAGAATTCAATCCAGTGGAAATAATCGTGCTATGACTAGGAGTGCGGTGTACAAGTGCGTATGATTAGGAAATATGTTGTGAGGACCCTTCAAAGGAGTTCTCTCTCTACAACTACCATAATAAGAGAAGGCAAGACACAATCTTTACTTGGAGTACAAACACTTCCAGTTTCATCTACATCTCAGATATATGACTATAAAGGCCCCGTCACACGCAGCGATATCGCTAGCGATGTCGCTGCCGAGCGTACCCGCCCCCGTCGTTTGTGCGTCACGGGCAAATTACTGCCCGTGGCGCACAATATCGTACGGAGCCGTCACATGGGACTTACCTGCCTAGTGACATCGCTGTGGCCGGCGAACCTCCTCCTTCCTGAAGGGGGCGGTTCGTGCGGCGTCACTAAGCGGCCGCCCAATAGAAGCGGAGGGGAGGAGATGAGCGGCCGTACCATCCCGCCCACCTCCTTCCTTCCTCATTGCCGGCGGCCGCAGGCAAGCTGTAGTTCATCCTTCCCGCGGTGTCACAAGTAGCGATGTGTGCTGCCTCGGGAACGACGAACAACCTGTGACCTCAACAATCAACGATTTTTTGAAAATGAACAACGTGTCAACGATGGACGATTTAGTGAGTATTTTCCATAGTTAACGGTCGCTCGTTGGTGTCACACTCAACGACGTCACTAACGATGCCGGATGTGCGTCACGGAATCCGTGACCCCCGGCGATATATCGTTAGATATGTCGTTGCGTGTGACGGGGCCTTTAGAGCCTACAGGAAGCTCTGTATATAGGATTACGATCTAACTGATGGACACAACGTGATAGGAGACAGGACGGTATTATTGCCACTGTAACAGTTTTCATATTTCATATTGGATGGTAGAAGGGGTTCAGTGGCGGTGTGGATGTGCAATGAAGCCCCTTTCCCATGCATGGACCCAGAAAGGAGCAGGAATATTGTGGAACCCAGCCCTAATGGACCCTTTATAGTTACACCCAAGTCATGGAGAGAGGGAAGGGCCTGTCCGTGACAAATACCATAAAATAATGATCCAAAAAGAATCCAACTATTTAATATTTAGTAACACATATAGCTTCGCTGTATCTAATGAAGGAGATACATTTAAAGGGTTATTCTCAAGTTTTTTATTGGGTGAAATTGCAAAAGTGCTTTTATTAAAATACAACTTGCAATTTACTTCTCATTAAAAATCTCCAGTCTCAAGAACAGAGGGCCTTTTATTCTTGTTGGCAGCTGTTTATCTAGGTTATCGTATATTGTTTCAGCCTACCAGTCTTGGGAAGGAGGACAGTTTTCTGAAGCTGGCTGGATCACTGAATGTAGCCAGATTCACGGCTCCTATACTGATCTATTGCTGCAGAGGCAAAGCTCCTCAACTGGCACATTGGGAGATTGCAGTTTGGGCTAGTGACATGATGATACCACTTGTCCACACTTTCAATCAAGCAGGAAGTAAAAATGCTGGGGAGCAACAAGAGGAGATAAACCTTTAATCCCCGAATACATTATACAGTGGAACCTCGGATTACGAGTAACCCAGTGTGCGAGTAATCTGCTATACGAGCAAATACTCACCGCACAAACTTCCGGGTCCGTACTTTCACTGGCGCTGTGACCCGCTCTGGCTGCTTCTTGTGGCCTGCAGGCACGTGGATCCGATAACGATCACAGCCACTGCAGGGGCTGCTGCTGTCTTTGCTTAATTTCAGATGGTGGTGCTGAGCAGTGTCAGCTCTCTCTTCACTGTATTCTCAAAAGGCAGCACACTGCGCATGTGTATGATGTCAGCTGCTGAAGCGCTGACAGCGGCAGCCCCTGCATCCGCTACGATAGTTACAGGATCCACATGCCTGTGGACTGCTAGAACCAGGAAAGAGACCGCCGAGGGAATGGAGGATAGGTGAGTATAATGTTTTTTGTGTGTGTATACATATAGTGTGTACAATGGCACAATGGGGGATCAGGATGGGACATTGCTACAAGTTGTGGAACGAATTGTCAGACTTTCAATTATTTCCTATGGGAAAATTTGCTTCGCTATACGATTAACTTGGTTTACGTGCACACTCACAAAACGAATTATGCTCATAATCCAAGGTTCCACTGTATTTAGTAAAATCTAAACATATAATATATAAACATATATATTCAACATTTATAAAATCAGGGATCCAAAACAAATATAATATCATTATAATATATCATTAAAGTAGCACATCTCAGGATTCTTCCTTTTTCCTTAATTGTGGCCGGACCCTACATGATCAGCAGCACAATATAATGTGGGTGAAATAAAATTTAGATTTTTAAGAAACTATTTCTGTTATACCAGAAGGTGATGATTCTTTTGCCATCTTGCACAATGATAGCAGATGATCGGGGCAATAACTGCCCCCCAAACCCTCTTCAAATGTTTTTACACTAGTGCTCAGCTTTTCTAATATTGTTTTTACTATTATATTCTCTGGCAACATTAACTAATACTAATAACAGTAAGTACAATGCATTTTACAGCCTATAATCATATACACTTCGATATCTAAAAAACATGAGAAATACACTGTGTAGATCACTTTTGATGAGAAATTGAGCAAACTTATACTTACGAAGTCCGGCCCGTGGTGGGTCAACTATGGCCACAGGACTCTGGGCAGTGTAAGAGTTTATAAGGTTAGGGAAGATGTCTTCAGCCTTGCCACATCTAAATTCAACATTGTTCAGATCTGCATGAAAGTAATAACAGACAAATTTCACTCAAAGTGGTTGTTGGAGAACATTTTTTTTTTTTTTTTACAATGGGACTAAGAACTGACAGTAAATTTAAAGTTACTCATTTAGGACGTGCATTTCTGTACCAAAACTGCACCACAAAAATGCATCAAAAAAGCGCAACGTTTGCACATGGCCTTATTCAGCTTCTTTTCACTGAAATAATAAATCTTTAAGTAAATAAATGATTTCTTTAACGATTTAATTACTTTAAACTTACATATTTTTGCTATGTCTTAATTGTTAATAGAGTTTATATTACAGCATTTGGAAGGGCACTCACCATTGATCTTGGCATTAGCTTTGGCATCTGAAATGGCTTCCTGACACAATTCAATTCCCACAACCTTCTTCACTTTCTTTAGCAGGTGAGAAAAACACCAAACATTAATGCCATTTAACCCAAAAACCTTCAAAACAATTTATGGTTCGTGCAACATTTCAGAGTAAGTTCTCCCAATCCATAGACCGTTCACCATATATTCCTCATTTCATAAAAGAAAAGACTGGTTAATAAGGAAGAGCCGATCCAACATATTGCACTGTCAGTTTATGGTTTGCTTTATTCACTCTTTTACCATTATCATCAAGTCTTTTTACCCCTTTATTGCCAGTGATGTATGTCATGACTTTAAAGGGAATTTGTCAGGTGCAATATGCACCCAGAACCACAAGCAGTTCTGGGTGTCTATTGCTACTCCCTGCCTAACTGTCCTAAGATCTGGTAGCCTAGATAAAGAGATCTTTAGAAAAAGTATTTTTAAAGATTCTTTATGATATGCTAATGAGCGCGGGGACTAGTCACAAGGGTCTTAGTTCTGGCGCTTATTCTGCCCTTTTAGCATGGTAGCACGCCCACAGGGGCGTGCTAACATACTATTCAATGCCAACTGCCCAGCGTTATCATCAGCAGTGACGGGCATACCTGTTTCCATTGCACCGCCTCAGACACCGAGGCTAGGGTCAGTGCAAATGATCAAAAGTCCCCGGCACTACACCAGTTTGAAGCCGAGATGCGTACACCCGGCTTCATAGTGCACATGACCGGAAGTGTGGGGATCATGCGCACAGAGACTAAATCCAGCGTCAGGTGAGGTGGCAGCAGAGGTGAGCATGACCGTGCCACTGACAATGCGCATTCATTAGCATGCTAGCACGCCCACAGGGGTGTGCTTACGTGCTAAGGGGGACAACTAGCCAAGGCGATAAGTTGCTGGCCTCATTAGCATATAATGAAGGAGCTTTAGAAATACTTTTTCTAAAGATCTCTTTATCTATACTACTAGATGCTGGAACGGTTAGGCAGGGAATAGCACTATGCACCCAGAACTGCTCATGGTTCTGGGTGCATATTGCACCTGACAGGTTCCCTTTAAACACTTGTAGCGGCTAAAGCCCAGAACTTGGTAATAAAACCCAGGATATTATCATTCGTATGACTTTATATTCCAGGAACAAGATCTGGGAGCAGTGTCCATTTGAAAATGAGAAACAGCATGAACTACTTGATTCTGTGATACTGTAGGAGGAATGGGGTGGGATACCTCAAGTTTCTTCATTACAGCTAATTAGAAAGGATATGCGCCCTCAGATATCCCTTTGGGGGAACAATGAATGAAAAGAGAGAGATTATAAGTAACTGAAGATGAAATCAGCTGCCACATTTTTTTTTTTTTAAATTGGGAGTGAGGGTATAAAAAAAAATATGTATTATGGAATATTTAGGTTTTACTAGTGCTTTTTAAAAGGGGCTTTATTTTATTATTTGAACCCCCTTTTAAAAAGCAGTTCTCCAGAATTAGAAAAAAAAAAAAAAATACCACAAATGAGCAAATCCCACGCATTGTGTCTAGGGAGATAAACACTATAAAGTGGTAACATGGCCACCATTTTGTAATATTGACCCGTCCTAGAATCCTAGCATGTATATAGGACAGGCACCTGTGACCATGTGCAGTAGACGCTGTGATCTGCACCTCAAACTGTTCATCTATCTTAAGGTCTCAACCGATGCATTCAGAAAGACACCATGGTATCTCCAGTATTGGATCAGGATACCCACATGGAGAGGGGGACGAGCTTCCTACTGCATATGCTCACATGCTAGGATAGGATTTGGTCAGCATAACAAGATTGTCATTTTAATATATTAGTGAGTAGCTCCCTCCACATAACAAGTGTGACTGACTAATTATAGGTAACTAGAAATATACTTACTAATTAATTTATATTTATTTTCATTAATGGAGAACCCCTTTAAAATGAAGCAAACCTGGCCTGTGTGGTTTCTGGACATATCCCCAATAACAACTGTTCTCAATAAAGGAAGCTGCTGCAGAAGGGAGACTTATTCTTTATTAGTGACTCCCTACTATCGCTCTGGCTGATTGAGGTTTCGCTAGTATGATACCTGCCTCTGCGGCATTTATATGCTCTAGTAGGATGGATAGGTATATAGAAAGACGGTCTCTAAATGAGGCTCATTATATAATATAACAGATAACATTATATAATATATAGGTAACTTACCTTTGCTAAGGAGATTCCAATTGTTCCTGTGCCACAGCAAACATCCAATACAGTACTGTTCTGGTCCAGCTGAGCCCAGTCTGCAATGGCTGAATACAAAACTTCTGCTGCAAGTGTGTTAACCTGTGGATATATTCATAAGTTGATAAATTAACCTGATGGACTTGTGCCTTCCTGCGTCGTTAAAATAGGAAACTATGAGGAATAGGAAATCTAAAAGTAGCTTTCAGAAAACAATGGAAGAGCTTTAATAAAATGCATGATGATATTTCAGCTCTTAATTTTCTGTAGCCGTTTGGTATAGTAAAAACCACTGTGTTTCCCTGAAAATAAGCCCTAACATGATTTTACAGTATTTATGGAATATGCTTGAAATATAAGCCCTACTCAAAAAATAAGCCCTAGTTACAGACAGGGTTGGTTTTAGGGGGGAGTCAAACTTCACATTATCTCAGGGCCCCACTCTCTTAGGGAGCCCAGCAGTTGTATATTGAGGTTCAGATTGTTTAAGGACCTTTGATGTGTTCACAGTCATGTGACCAACGGTCCCTGATTTGCACAAATGTAAAAGAACTGAACAGGAGACAGGCTAGTATGCATGACAGCCATAGGGGAGGGAAAGGGGAAGGGAAAGGAAAGGGGAAGGGGAGGGGAAGGGGAGGGTAGGGGAGGGGAAGGGGAGGGTAGGGGAGGGGGAGAGGAGGGGAGGAGGAGGGGAGGGGGAGGGGGAGGGGATGGGAGGGGAGGGGGAAGGGAGGGGGAGGAAAGGGGGAGGGGAGGGGGAGGGGAGGGGAGGGGGAGGAAAGGGGGAGGGGAGGGGGAGGGGAGGGGGAGGAAAGGGGGAGGGGAGGGGGAGGAAAGGGGGAGGGGAGGGGGAGGAAAGGGGGAGGGGGAGGAAAGGGGGAGGGGGAGGAAAGGGGGAGGGGGAGGAAAGGGGGAGGGGGAGGAAAGGGGGAGGGGAGGAAAGGGGGAGGGGAGGAAAGGGGGAGGGGAGGAAAGGGGGAGGGGAGGAAAGGGGAGGGGAGGAAAGGGGGAGGGGAGGAAAGGGGGAGGGGAGGAAAGGGGGAGGGGAGGGGGAGGGGAAGGGGAGGGGGAGGGGAAGGGGAGGAAAGGAGATGAAAGGAAAGGAGAGAAAAGGAGAGGAAAGAACACGTGTTACACACAGGGTCTTGAGAGTTATGTTGATGTTCAAGAATGTGACTATTTGAATAAATGATTTTTTTGTTTAAGAATAAATGTGGATTGTTGTACATAGAAAAAAAATAAGACATCCCCTGAAAATAAGCCCTAGCCCATTTTTCAGAGAAAAAAAAAATTATATAAGACCTTGACATGTAGAATGCTATGGGCAGCATGCTTAGTTTTTGTTTGTACTCCCTCTTATGTCATGATTAGTGTCACTCCTGATCAGTATGAGATGTATACGCCATTCTTTTCTACCTGAAAGAAAGCATGGGGTGAAATCCGAAAGGTTAGGCCCAGCAGTTCTTCAAAAATGTAAAGCTCTCCGGACACGTGCTCCACAGGTAAATCTTCCAAGTTTGGCGATTTTCTGCAAGAAGTACATTAAGAATGAATACAATTTATTGCTCTTGTTTCATTGACTGAAGAACCACAATCAGTTAAAAGGGGTTGTCCACTACTTGACAACTCCTTCTGCGTCACCCCAAGATGCATCATAAACAACATATTCCTACAATTATCTCCCGAACTGGAGCGGTTTCTGCGACGTCAGCATTGTATCCACTGGCAGTCATATCACAGTGCTATGAATCACATAAATGGTACCGGTCGGAGAGTAGCATTTTTTTTTTTTATTTATTTTATCCTACACCTCAAGGCATGCATTAGGGCTAAATATTACTGTACATGTATAACAAATATAGCGCTCTTCAAAGATTTAAAGGGCATTTTTACAGGGTTTAGCCTTATCAGAACAAGTTTATTAACGTCTTAATGACGACGATACACCTTCTAACAACGTTCATTCAGAGGTCTTATTACTCAGTGCTGCCTTTTAATGGCGCTGAGAAATAAGTGACAGCTGTATATATAACCATTTGTAACCGATCGGGGACGATTAACCCCTTAAATACCGCTATTGCGACAGCAGTATATCCCAGGTTTAAGAGGCGTTAAAAGACCTCCTTTGACAAAATCGGAACCCGAGATCATAAGAGCAAGTGTCAATCATTGCCGTGGTACTCTGAGGTCATCTTATGTCCCCAAGGTAAGGTGGCCAGTCAGATCCTGCTATAAGCAGAGTTTAAACATGCTCTCTCACTGAGAGCAGTGATCAAAAGGAAAAAATATTCACGTCCTACAGTGGGACGAAGTGGGAAAAAAAAATAATATGTAAAAGAAGTGCACACAAAAGCATGAAGACCCGTTTTGCCACTAAAAATGCAGCATGTGTTAAAAAAAAAAAAAAAAAGTATATATAGCTGATATCGCTGCATGCAGGACAACCAGATCTATAAAACTGTCAAATCTATAAATGTTATTTATTCTGTACAACGAACATCGTACAAAAAAAACCCAAACAACTAAGTACACGCTAAAAATGGTTCTTTTTTATCATATTGACACACAAAGTTAATAAAAAGTTGATATGTAAAAACAAAATAAAAAAAAAAATGGTATAAATGAAAACACCAAACTGTACCGCAAAAAAATAAGCCCTAATATGGCTGATTTAGCAAAAGTTAAAGCTCTTAGGCTATGTGCCCACGATCTGGACTCCCTGCTTTCTGGACGCAGCAGGTCCTGACCTGTGGGTCCACGAGTCTCCTCCGCAGGAGAACGCAGCTGCTTGTACCCACGATCAGGGTTAGGTGCGCTGCGGTCGCTCGCTTGTTCTCCCTACAGAGGACACATGCGAATACACAGCAAATAATTGACATGCTGCAGTCTGGAAAGACGCTCCGCAGGTCAGTGCTTGCTGTGGAAAAAACAAGCACAGTAGGCACAGGATTTTTAGAAATCCCATCCACTGTGCTTGTACTGTACAATGCAGCGTTTTGGACGCAGCTGAAGCATTCTGTGTCCAAAACGCTGCAAACACTAATTGTGGGCACGCAGCCTTAAAATATGGAAATGCAAAAACAAATTCATTACCCAGAACAAACTGGGTAACAAATAATGGGGTCCTTTTTGTCGCGCTGTTCCTTGTTAGGCCATGCTCACACAGGGCGTTTTTGCAGCATTTTTTTCCGCAGTAAAGCTGTAGCAAAACCTCATCTATTGGCCGGAAATAATCTGTGGTTTTGGGCGTTTTTGTTTTCCTGCGGTTTTGCACTTCCTTATTGCTTTGTATGGGTGAAAAAAATGCATCAAAACCACAGCAAAAACGGTGAAAGAATTGACATGCTGCTTCTTTCAAAAACACAGTAAAAACCAAGGAGGATGAAATTTCAGTCAAGGAAAAAAAACAAGTTTTGTGTGTGTGCGCGAATGAGATTTCTGGAATGTCATAGGCTTTGCTGGGACTGTGAAGGCAGCATTTTAAAAGCATGGATTTGCATAAAACCAAACCATGCAAAAAGCAACAGCAAAAAACAAGCAAATGCTCATTAATTCCTATGTAGCATCTGAAGAGTTAAAATTTTTTCCTGAAAGCAGTTATGAAGTATTTGAGGGGTGCGGTTTTTAAAATGGTAATACTTTTCAGGAATTTCCAATATATAAGACCTTCAAAGTCCATTTGAGTCTGAACACGTCCCTAAAGAAACAGGTTTTATAAATTTCTTGAAAAAAAATAGAAAAGATAAAACTTTAGCAGCAATTTCTAACAAAATAAAATGACTTTTCAAAAAAGATGCAGATGTAAAGTAGACATATGGGAAATGTTATTTATTGCTAATTTTGTACAGCATGACTAACTGGTTTTAAGGATATTAAAAAAAAAAAAAAAAAAGAAGAAAAGCTAAAAAGTTGCAAATTTTTCAAAATATTTGCCAAAAACTGATATTTTCACAAAGAAAAAGGCCTAAAAAAAAAAAAAAAAACAGTCCAAAATGTACCACTAACAAAGTGTCACAGAAGAAAAAACAAAAAAAAAAAAACAACCCCCGACAATGTCAGAATCTCTGGGATTTATTAAAGTGTTCCAGAGTTGTTACCACAACAAGACACTAGTCAGATTTTAAACATTTGGGCCAGTCATTAAAAGGAACCTGTCAGGTTTAGTATGCACCCAGAACCAAGAGTGGTTCTGGGTGCATATTGCTAATCCCTGCCTAATTGTCCCAGCCTATAGTAGCATAGATAAAGAGATCTTCAGAAAAAGTATTTCTAAATATCTTTTATCTTATAAAAATGAGCGTGTGGAGTAGTCATAAGGGTGTCACTTCCCTTGGCTAGTCGGCCCCCTTAGAATGTAAGCACGGCCCTGTGGGCATGCTAACATGCTAATGAATGTGCAGCGTCAGAGGCATGGTCGAACTCACCGCTGTCTGCTGCCACCATGCCTGACGCTGGATTTCGACTCCTTGCGCATGACTAGAAGTCCCGGATTTCCGGTCAAGCGTACTATGAAGCCAGGTGTACGCGTCTCGGCTTCAAACTGGTGTACTGCGCATGACTGGGAGTCAGGGGACGTTCTAATCATGTGCACTGAGCAGAAATACAGCATTCATTAGCATGTTAGCAGGCCCACAGGGGTGTACTAACATGCTAAGGGGGCCAACTAGTCAAGGGAACTAATGCCCTTGCGACTAGTCGCTGGCCTTATTAGCATATTATAAAAGGATCTTTGGAAATAAGTTTTCTAAAGATCCCTTTATCTATGCTAGTGTATACAGGGACGGTTAGGCAGGGATTAGAAATATGCACCCAGAACTGCTCTTAGTTCTGTGTGCATACAGGACCTGACAGGTTCCCTTTAAGGTCAAAATTGGCTCCACCACTTAAGGCCCATTTACACACAGCGACATCGCTAGCGATGTCGCTGCCGATCGCAACCGCTCCAGTCGTTTGTACGTCACGGGCCAATCGCTGTCTGTGGCGCACAATAACGTTAGTCCCCGTCACACATACTTACCTGCCTAGCGACGTCGCCGGCGAACTGCCTCTTTTCTAAGGGGGCAGTTCATGCGGCGTCACACGGCAGGCGTCCAATAAAAGCGATGGGGCGGAGAGCAGCCGAAAGAAAGACACGCCCACCTCGTTGCCAGAAGACGCAGGGACGGTGTTGTTCGTTGTTCCTGGGGTGTCACACGTACCGACGTGTGCTGCCTCAGGAACGATGAAAAACCTGCATCCACAACGACATTATGAAAATGAACGACGTGTCAACGATTAAGTGAGGATTTTTGATCGTTAACACTCGCTCATAGGTGTTATTTGCAATGACGTCGCTAATGAGGCCGGATGTGCGTCATGAATTCCGTGACCCCAACGACATCACGTTAGTGATGTCGTTGCGTGTAAATGGGCCTTTAGGGGTTAAAAGTGCAGGCTCAGTCATGGTGAGATTTGGTTATATTTGCTGACCTCCCAGTTTGCTTTATCATGGTCATTGCAATGAATGTTGACTGACAATTTGTAATCTTTTGCCAAGTGAACAGTAAAATCAACTAACACTGAACAGAATAGAAACCATAAATATAGACAATGTATGTATTAGAAATAACACACCTCTGACCTTCCTCCACAAAATAAAGTGAGGTGACCCCACTATCTTTTCCTGGCCCCTCTGTGAAAAATTCTGCCAGAGAAGACTTTAGCTCTGTCAGATCTTCCTTGCTCAGTTTCTGCGGAGAAGTTATTATTTATAAATAAGAAGACAAAAACAAAAATAAATGTAGCAGCACAAAAAACAAATAAAAAAAAAAATAAATCAAAAATTGTATACCTGTGGATGAAAATACACTATTGCCATAACGTGCCCTTTTCTGCTGCTCCTTACAGTGAGCTGCTTCCAGTGGCCTTCATACGACTCTGGGCTGTAGCCTACATAGGGTGAGGCCCTGCAGTGGACAGATATACACAGCTTAATCAATGCTTCAACATATGGCGACACCCATTGTACAAAAAGAGGTTTTACTTTAATGGAAACACTTTTTAGGTCTGGTGGCATTTCTTTATATTCTGTATGGCTGTGGATGTCAGACTGATGCATATCGTGCACAGCTTTGTCATCAGTTGTGTTCATTTCTATCATAACACTACTGGCAGATAGGTCGAGCTCATACAGATCAGTTCTAAATTGCACTTGAAATTTGTTGTTTTTTTTTTTTTGTGGAAGACAACTTTGAAAAGGAGCCTTGTCAGCACAAAATTATTTACCCCGAAACACGGTGACAATAAATCACTATCCGGGATCTGTTCTTCTTAGTCTCCGTTCCTAGGGCAGCGTGGATTAACCCCTTTTTCTCCAGATGTTCAGCATTTATTTCACTGCGGAGCAGCTGTTTCATATTTCTTCAGGAGTTGTGACTGTCAACACTTTTTCAGGTGAGCAGTTCCTCCTTTTTACACCATTTCCATCATAGATAAGGCCCAATTCTTGCACTGTCTCCCTGATTGCTGTACAGTCACCAGTGCACTTCACTCTTCGGCCCAGTGCACCATACAACCTCATGGTTTAGCATTCATCACTGCCCTACTCTAATTCCTGCACCTCTTTAGTATATTCTAACGATTACTGGCAAACCCAGCAATGGATCTGGACACAAAAGGCACAATTTTTTATTAGGGCTAGGTCTTCTACAAGGTGCTGTGCTTGGTTTCGCCAGTTGTATTGTGCTGATAGGCTCCAACTGAACTAAAATGTTGGAAGGAAATCAAATATTAGCGATTTCTTTTAAAAGGATTTTATTATTTTAAAATGTTCATGGTACCTAATATATTCCTGAAAAGCCTTGACAACCTTCTTGGTGATACTGGGAATGTGAACAGTATCAAAGGGCTCCACAACAGCGCACGTTCCTCCTTTGTACTTTCCCAATCGGAATCCCACAGTCTTGTCTTCATTACTGGCACCGGCACCGATCAGAAACTCACACTTATTCCTATACTCCGTCTGAGAGAGATACAGAGCAGTCTATGAATAGGACAACAAAGTGCTATAGAAATACATGCAGCAGAGCTGACGCTCACATCTTTGTGGATGTATTGCGGATGCAAGGAATAAAGAACTGCACTCAAAGGGCAAGAATTTTAGTAGTTTTATGACTGACACTAGAAGGTGGCCCGATTCTAACACATCGGGTATTCTAGAATTTATTGTGTAGTTAATGTATGTTTTTTGTTATATATATCGATGTTGTTGTGTGTAGTTGCCAGTGTTTGTGTAGGGCACTGTAAATGTTCTGGGTGTTGTCTGGGTGGGGGTGTGTGTGTGAGAGCGGTGTTGTATGTGTGTTGTGTTGGGTGTGTTGCGTTGTTTGTGGAGCGCTGTGTGTGTGTGGTGCTGTGTGTGTTGCGCGGTTTGTGTGGGTGTGGAGTGCGTGTGTGTGTTTCGTGCAGTGTGTGTGTTGCGCTGCGTTTGCGTATATTTGTGTATGCCGCGGTGTTTGTGTGTTGGGTGTTGTGTGTGTGTGGCGTTGTCTGTGTAGGGCGGTGTTTGTGGTTCCCAGTGTGTGTGTGGTGTGTTGTGTTGTGCGGTGCGCGTGTGGCGCTATGTGTGTGTTTTGGGGGGAGGTGTGCACCCCCATTGTGCTCCATCCCCCATGCTGCGCACCCCCCATCGTGCTCCATCCCCCATGCTGCGCACCCCCCATCGTGCTCCATCCCCCATGCTGCGCACTCCCCATCGTGCTCCACAGTCACACATCAGACAGTATACACGCACACATCTGATCGCATACACTCACACCCCACTTCTCCCTGTGCCCTCCGGTGGGCGGTCCCAGCAGCTGCGCTGCACGCCGTGCTCCTCTGCCGACACTCACAGATCCGATCGCATACACTCACACATCAGAACACACGCACACACCCGATCGCATACACGCACACACCCGATCGCATACACGCACACACACACTGACGATATCGCACATACACGCTCACACACTCACAACATCCGGAGATACCGCATGCTTCCGGCCATGTGATCCTCCGGCAGGTCCTGGAAGGTCACTGCACGCACAGTATCGCTAGCGAGAAGTAAGCGATATCACTGGATGTTGTTGTGTGTGGATGTGATCTGATGTGTGTGTGAGGTGTGTGTGAGAGAGTGTGATCGTGTGTGTGTGTGTGTGTGTGTGTGTGTGTGTGTGTGTGTGTGTGTGTGTGTGTGTGTGTGTGTGTTCCGCCGCTGCAGGACCTTGATGCGCTCACCTGCTCCCGGTCGGCGTCTGGTGAGTATGACTGCGGGGTCTTCTTTCTTCTGTCTTCTCTCTTCTGGGGGTGCCCGCTGCCTATAATGAAGTGTCTTGCAGTGTCTTTAACTCTTTCACTGCTGCATGACACTTAATTATTGACCGCAGCGTATGCCGGCTCCCTGCACATGTGTACCGGGAGCCGGTGTACGCTGGAGCGGGGCTGAGCGGGCGAGGCGTCAGCGTATGCTGGCTCCCTGCACATGTGTACCGGGAGCCGGTGTACGCTGGAGCGGGCGATGCATGCGGCGGTCCGGGGCGAGCGGCTAATCCATGTGGGGGGTGGGGCCAGGCCGAGGCGAGCGGCAAATCTGTGGGGGGGTGGAGCCAGGCCGAGCCCAGAGCGGCTAATCCATGCGGGGGGCGGGGCCAGGCCGAAGCGAGCGGCCAATCCATGTGGGGGGTGGGCGGGGCAAGGCCGAGCCCAGCGGCCAATCGGACAGTTGTCACTTTTATGACACTTACGGTGACACTGTCACGTGACACAATTTTGGAGCAAGACAGACAGAATAAGGCAAATATATATATAATTACCTGTAAGAGCAGATTATACTGGAGACAATAATGTAGGGTTTGAAGTGCAGTTTATTGAGCCAAAAGCAGGAAGGAGTGAAACCTACCAGTCCTAGTTCCAGTGCTGAACCGCACATCTCCCCTTTTTAACATAAGGTCACAATGTTAACCCAGCGGGCACCCTGACGTCATCTGTATAGGCTTCAATGCCTGCTCAGACAGTCCTGTGGCGCCTGAGTATTCAGCTAGGAATACACACTGCTTTCACATGCAGTCCTGGTGCTGCCCATGTTACCTACCCAGATCTGTTTTGGTTCTTCTACATCTAATTATAAGTGTACAACTTGACACTCACTCCTCTGCTGTTTCTGTGTGCTGTCTGCGCACTCCGCTCTAAAAGTCCAAGGCACCCAATTGCCAACTCATCTTTGCTGTTCCCACATTGGGCACTGCTACTTCAGGGTGCCTGATAGCCAACTAAGCTACAGTTCCTGAGAGCTGTCACCACATTTGGCTCTGCTACACCAAGGTACCTGAACGACGACTCAGCCTTGATGTTCCTGGGTGCTGTCTGCACACTCAGTTCTGTTATTCCAAAGCACCAGTCAGCTGACTTCCACGTTGCTGTCCCTACACAATGCTCAGCAACAGCCAACCTACTTGTTTCTACTATACTAAGGTGCTGTCCTCACATTCCACCATGATATCCCAAGGTGCCTGTCTGTATTACCTGCACCATCCAGCATTTACATCTCCACTAATCCTTGTCCCATCCAGCATTTCCAGTCCTCGATATGATAGTCCATGTGCAATCAAGCTTGTTAGATCTACTAAATCAATGCAATATATAATATATATATATACATACACACACGCATGCATATATACATACACACACAGTGTATTTTTATATATATATTATATATATATATATATATATATATATATATATATATATATATATATATATATATATATATATATATATATATATATATATACATACATACATACATACATACATACATATATACACACACACACACACACACTATGTATATACACATACATACACACACACGTACGTATAAACACATCCCTTTTATTCCATTCATATTTACATCTGTTCTTGGCTCCAAAAATTGCATCAGAACTGCATGTGTGCCTACACTAATTTTCCACGAATAGTTGTCAATTCAAAGTGTTTTCACAAGAAAGATACGGTAACATAAAACTTTTTTATCTCATGTTTCTCTGTTGAGGTAAGTTTTTACTGGCTTTTTCTCCTACTGCTTGTGTACTAAAACGGAGCTTGCCTGGCCCGGCCAGGGAGTGTATACTGCAGACGAGGAGCTATGCTTTTGCATCTACTTAGTGTCCTCCTATGGATAGGCAGCATAACAGCCATCATTGGGGGACACAGGACCATGGGTGTTATGCTGCCTATCCATAGGAGGACACTAAGTAGATGCAAAAGCATAGCTCCTCGTCTCCAGTATACACCCCCTGGCCGGGCCAGGCAAGCTCAGTTTTAGTACACAAGCAGTAGGAGAAAAAGCCAGTAAAAACTTACCTCAACAGAGGAACATGAGAAAAAAGAGAGTCATGACAAAATAAGGCACTGAGAGAACCAAGGCCCAACAGGGCAACAGGGTGGGTGATGTGTCCCCCAATGATGGCTAAGAGAAACCGATTTTACGGTGAGTACACAAAAATTCCTTTTTCTCTGACGCCTCATTGGGGGACACAGGACCATGGGACGTCCTAAAGCAGTCCATGGGTGGGAAAAATAAAAACAAGACAACACAACCCAAGGACTAGGAACCAGTCCCAGACAGCCTGAAGCACCTACTGAGAGAAGGTGCTCTACTGCCGTTTGCAGAATTGTCCTACCCAGATTTGCCTCAGCTGAAACCTGGGTATGGACTCTGTAATGCTTTGAAAACGTATGTAGGCTAGACCAGGTCGCAGCCTTACACACCTGTTCCACTGAAGCCTGATGCCAAATGGCCCAAAAAGCGCCAACTGATCGCGTGGAATGAGCCCGCAGCCAACTAGGAATGGGCTTGAGTTGCAAGCGGTAGACTTCCTGGATCGCAGAGCGAATCCATTGAGCCAGAGTCGCCTTTAAAGCTGCCTGTCCCTTCTTAGGCCCCTCAGGAATGACGAACAAAGAGTCCGTTTTCCTAAAGGGGGCTGTCCTGGATATGTAATATCTGAGAGCTCTAACGAGGTCTAACGAATGCAGAGACCTTTCCATCCTATGAACTGGGTGTGGACAAAAGGAAGGCGTTCAAATGAAACGGGGTAAGAACCTTTGGAAGAAAATCCGGAAGGGGGAGCAGAACCACCTTGTCCTGGTGAAAAAAAATCAGAAAAAAAACTCGCGGCAAAAGAGTGCTGCTAGCTCTGAAACCCGTCTGATGGACGTAATTGCCACCAGGAACGTTACCTTCCAGGACAGAAGAGCAAGGGAGGATTCCTTGAGAGGTTCAAAGGGGGCCCTCTGTAGACCGTCCAGAACGAGATTGAGGTCCCATGGGTCCAGCGGCCATTTGTACGGGGGAACTAGATGGGAAAACGCCCTGGATGAAGGTCTTGACCTGCGGTTTTTGAGCCAGGCGGCATTGGTAGAAGATTGAGAGCGCTAAGACCTGCCCTTTAAGGGAACTGAGAGCCGACCTGCAGAAAAATCGAGAATTCTGGGGATGGCCAGAGGCAGAGGCTGGACGTTAGTTTCCCTGCACCATGAAAGGAAGATTTTCCACATACGGTGGTAAATGCGGGATGAAGCAGGTTTTCGGGCGCTGATCATGGTGGAGATAACCGCGGGGGAGAATCCTGCTCTTGTTAATACCCAGGTCTCCATGGCCATGCCGTCAGCTTCAGGGCTCTGGAGTTCTGATGGGAAATAGGCCCTTGGGTCAGCAAGTCTGGGATGTCTGGAAGGCACCACGGTACGTCTACGAACATTTATACTAATTCGGCGTACCAGGCACGCCTGGGCCAGTCCGGTGCTATCAGTATCACCGGGACTCCCTCTGCCTTGATTTTCCTGATTACCCGCGGCAGCAGAGGTAGAGGTGAAAATATGTAAGGCAGGCGGAAGTGGAGCCAGGAGCAGACTAGAGCATCTTCACCGATGGACTTCGGATTGCGTGACCTGGCTATGAACGCGGGTACCTTTGCGTTCAACCTTGAGGCCATTAGATCCACGTCTGGTGTACCCCAGCGAGTGCAGATGTGTAGGAACACTTCTGGGTGGAGAGACCACTCTCCGGTGGCCAGGCCTTGGCGACTTAGAAGTCTGCTGCCCAGTTCTCTACTCCTGGTATGTGTACCGCTGATATCACTGACCCTGTCGATTCCGTCCAGCTGAGGATCCTGTGGGCCTCGAGATAAGCTGCCTTGCTGCAGGTGTCCCCCTGCCGATTGATGTAGGCTACAGCTGTCGCATTTTCCGATTGGACTCGAATCTGATGACCCGCTAGCAGAGGGCAGAACGCCCTGAGCGCGAGGAAGATAGCGCAGATTTCCAGGATGTTTATGGGTAGGGAAGACTCCTGGGGCGTCCAACGTCCTTGAGCACTGTGGTGTCGGTACACTGCTCCCCAGCCTAGGAGGCTGTCATCTGTGGTCAGGACCAGCCAGTTCACTGGGAGAAAAGATCTCCCCTTCGATAGGGATGAAAACCGAAGCCACCAGCGGAGTGCGTACCTGACTGAAGGTGTCAGGTGAAGAGGTCTGTCCGGGGAGAAGGGGCTCTTGTCCCAGGCTGCTAGAAGGGCTAGCTGCAGTGAGCGGAGGTGCAGTTGAGCAAAGGGTACTGCTTCCATAGCCGCCACCATCCTGCAGAGCACTTTCATGCTGAATCGAATGGAGCGAGACGGAGGACGTAGAAGGCAGCGTACCGCTCATTGAAGAGCGATCGCCTTGTCCTGAGGGAGAAGGATCAAGCCCCGACGGGTGTCCAGGGACATGCCCAGGAAGGTGGTGGATCGTGATGGGATCGGGGATGATTTGTCCAGATTCACTAGCCACCCTAAGTGGGATAGGGTGTCCACAGTGATCTGTACGCTGGTTGAGCAGTAGCAGAAGGAGGGGGCCTTGATGAGGAGGTCGTCCAAGTAAGGGAGAACGACTACTCCCCTGGCGTGAAGGACGCTCATGGCGGCCGCCATGACTTTGGTAAAGACCCTTGGTGCAGTGGCAAGGCCGAAGTGTAGAGCAGCGAATTGAAAGTGGGAGTCCTGAAGTGCAAAGCGAAGGAACTTTTGGTGATCTGGGGTGATGGGTATGTGCAGGTACGCGTCCTTGATGTCTAAGGCGAGGAATTCCCCTTCAACCATGGATGCAATAATGGACCTTAGGGACTCCATTCTGAATCTCCATACGTGCACATGTTTGTTCAGGTGTTTGAGGTCCAGGATGGGTCCAACTGACCCATCCTTTTTGGGGGCCACAAAGAGGTTGGAATAAAAACCCCTGAACTTCTCGTCGTCCAGGAGAGGTATTATCACTCCTGCTCTTTGGAGCGAGTGGATTGCTGAGAAAGAAGGGAATTTTGTTTACTTACCGTAAATTCCTTTTCTTCTAGCTCCTATTGGGAGACCCAGACAATTGGGTGTATAGCTTCTGCCTCCGGAGGCCACACAAAGTATTACACTTTAAAAAGTGTAACCCCTCCCCTCTGCCTATACACCCTCCCGTGCATCACGGGCTCCTCAGTTTTGGTGCAAAAGCAGGAAGGAGGAAACTTATAAATTGGTCTAAGGTAAATTCAATCCGAAGGATGTTCGGAGAACTGAAAACCATGAACCAAAAGAACAATTCAACATGAACAACATGTGTACACAAAAGAACAACCAGCCCGAAGGGCACAGGGGCGGGTGCTGGGTCTCCCAATAGGAGCTAGAAGAAAAGGAATTTACGGTAAGTAAACAAAATTCCCTTCTTCTTTGTCGCTCCATTGGGAGACCCAGACAATTGGGACGTCCAAAAGCAGTCCCTGGGTGGGTAAAAGAATACCTCGATAAAAAGAGCCGAAACGACCCCCTCTTACAGGTGGGCAAACGCCGCCTGAAGGACTCGCCTACCTAGACTGGCGTCTGCCGAAGCATAGGTATGCACCTGATAGTGTTTCGTGAAAGTGTGCAGACTAGACCACGTAGCTGCCTGACACACCTGCTGAGCCGTAGCCCTGTGCCGCAATGCCCAGGACGCACCCACGACTCTGGTAGAATGGGCTTTCAGCCCCGAAGGAAGCGGAAACCCAGAAGAACGGTAGGCTTCAAGAATCGGTTCCTTGATCCACCGAGCCAAGGTTGACTTGGAAGCCTGCGAACCCTTACGCTGGCCAGCGACAAGGACAAAGAGCGCATCTGAACGCCGCAGGGGCGCCGTGCGAGACACGTAGAACCGGAGTGCTCTCACTAGATCTAATGAGTGCAAATCCTTTTCACATTGGTGAATTGGATTAGGGTAAAATGAAGGCAAGGAGATATCCTGATTGAGATGAAAAGGAGATACCACCTTAGGGAGAAATTCCGGAACAGGACGCAGAACCACCTTATCCTGGTGAAAAACCAGGAAGGGGGCTTTGCATGACAGAGCTGCCAGCTCCGACACTCTACGTAGTGATGTAACTGCCACTAGAAATGCCACCTTCTGCGAAAGACGTGATAAAGAGACATCCCGCAGCGGCTCGAAAGGTGGTTTCTGAAGAGCCGTTAGCACCCTGTTAAGGTCCCAGGGTTCCAGCGGACGCTTGTAAGGTGGGACTATGTGGCAAACTCCCTGCAGGAACGTGCGGACCTGCGGAAGCCTGGCCAGACGCTTTTGAAAAAATACGGATAGCGCCGATACTTGTCCCTTGAGAGAACCGACTGACAAACCCTTGTCCATTCCGGATTGAAGGAATGAAAGAAAAGTGGGTAAGGCAAAAGACCAGGGAGTAAAACCATTATCAGAACACCAGGATAAGAAAATCCTCCAAGACCTGTAATAGATCTTGGCGGACGTTGGTTTCCTGGCCTGTCTCATGGTGGCAATGACATCCTGAGATAACCCTGAAGACGCTAGGAGCCAGGACTCAATGGCCACACAGTCAGGTTGAGGGCCGCAGAATTCAGATGGAAAAACGGCCCTTGTGACAGCAAGTCTGGGCGGTCTGGACCCACCGTGAGATGCCACAGATCCGGGTACCACGACCGCCTCGGCCAATCTGGAGCGACGAGAATGGCGCGACGGCAGTCGGACCTGATCTTGCGCAACACTCTGGGCAGCATCGCCAGAGGAGGAAATACATAAGGCAGTCGAAACTGCGACCAATCCTGAACTAATGCGTCCGCCGCCAGAGCTCTGTGATCCTGAGACCGGGCCATGAATGCCGGGACTTTGTGGTTGTGCCGTGACGCCATAAGATCGACGTCCGGCGTTCCCCAGCGGCGACAGATCTCTCGAAACACGTCTGGGTGAAGAGAACATTCCCCCACGTACATGCCCTGACGACTGAGAAAATCTGCTTCCCAGTTTTCTACGCCCGGGATGTGAACTGCGGAGATGGTGGAGGCTGTGGCTTCCACCCACTGCAGAATCCGTCTGACTTCCTGGAAGGCTTGACGACTGCGAGTGCCGCCTTGGTGGTTGATGTATGCGACGGCAGTGGCGTTGTCCGACTGGATACGGATCTGCCTGCCCTCCAGCCACCGATGAAAAGCCAATAGGGCTAGATACACTGCCCTTATCTCCAGAATATTGATCTGAAGGGATGACTCTACCGGAGTCCAGGTTCCCTGAGCTCTGTGGTGGAGGAACACCGCTCCCCACCCTGACAGGCTCGCGTCCGTGGTGACCACAGCCCAGGTTGGGGGTAGGAAGGATTTTCCCTGCGATAGAGAATTGGGAAGGAGCCACCACTGAAGAGACGTCTTGGTTGCAAGGGAAAGCGAGACGTTCCTGTCGAGGGAAGTCGACCTCCTGTCCCATTTGCGGAGAATGTCCCACTGGAGTGGCCGCAGATGGAATTGCGCGAAGGGCACTGCCTCCATCGCTGCCACCATCTTCCCCAGGAAGTGCATGAGGCGCCTTAAGGGGTGTGACTGACCCCGAAGAAGTGATTGCACCCCTGCCTGCAGAGAAAGCTGTTTGTCCAGCGGTAGCTTGACTACCGCTGACTGTGTATGAAACTCCATCCCGAAGTAAGTCAGTGATTGGGTCGGTGTCAACTTGGATTTTGGGAAGTTGATGATCCACCCGAACTGCTGGAGAGTCGCCAGAGCTACGGTAAGGCTGTTTTGACACGCCGCCTGAGAAGGTGCCCTGACTAGGAGATCGTCTAAGTAGGGAATCACCGAGTGGCCCCGAGAGTGTAGGACCGCCACAACGGATGCCATGACCTTGGTGAACACCCGTGGGGCTGTCGCTAGGCCGAAAGGCAATGCCACGAACTGAAGGTGTTCGTCCCCGATGGCGAAACGCAAGAAGCGTTGATGTTCGGGTGAGATCGGCACATGGAGATAAGCATCCTTGATGTCGATCGATGCTAGGAAGTCTCCTTGTGACATCGATGCGATGACCGAGCGGAGAGATTCCATCCGAAACCGTCTGGTGCTCACATGTCTGTTGAGTAGTTTGAGGTCCAGAACGGGACGGAATGAACCGTCCTTCTTTGGCACCACGAACAAGTTGGAGTAAAAGCCGCGACCATGTTCCTGAGGGGGAAAAGGGATCACAACTCCTTCTGTCTTCAGAGCGTCCACAGCCTGAAAAAGTGCGTCGGCCCGATCGGGGGGCGGAGAGGTTCTGAAGAAACGAGTCGGAGGACGAGAGCTGAACTCTATCCTGTAACCGTGAGACAGAATGTCTCTCACCCATCGGTCTTGAACATGTGGCCACCAGGCGTCGCAAAAGCGGAAGAGCCTGCCACCGACCGAGGATGCGGTTCGGGGATGCCGAGAGTCATGAAGAGGCCGCCTTGGAGGCATTGCCTCCGGCGGCTTTTTGGGGGCGTGACTTAGCCCGCCACGCGTAGGAGTTCCTCTGGCCTTTCTCCGGCCTGCTGGACGAGGAGGATTGGGGCTTGGCGGAGGGACGAAAGGACCGAAACCTCAATTGTATTTTCCGTTGCTGAGGTCTCTTAGGTTTGGATTGGGGTAAGGAGGAGTCCTTTCCCTTGGATTCCTTAATAATCTCATCCAATCGTTCGCCAAACAATCGGTCGCCAGAAAACGGCAAACCAGTTAAGAACCTCTTGGAAGCCGAGTCTGCCTTCCATTCGCGCAGCCACATGGCCCTGCGGACTGCCACAGAATTAGCGGATGCCACCGCTGTACGGCTAGCAGAGTCTAGGACTGCGTTCATGGCGTAGGAAGAAAAGGCTGACGCCTGAGAAGTCAAAGACGCAACCTGCGGAGCAGAATTACGTGTGACCGCATTAATCTCAGCCAGACAAGCGGAGATAGCTTGGAGTGCCCACACGGCTGCAAAAGCCGGGGCAAAAGACGCGCCCGTGGCTTCATAGATGGATATTACCAGGAGCTCTATCTGCCTGTCAGTGGCATCTTTTAGCGATGAGCCATCTGCAACCGATACCACAGATCTAGCCGCCAATCTAGAGACTGGAGGATCCACCTTGGGACATTGAGCCCAACCCTTAACTACGTCAGAGGGGAAGGGGTAACGTGTGTCAGTAAGGCGCTTAGTAAAGCGCTTGTCCGGAACCGCTCTGGGCTTCTGGACAGCATCTCTGAAGTTAGAGTGATCGAAAAACCCACTCCGTGTACGTTTAGGGAACCGAAACTGGTGTTTCTCCTGCTGAGAAGTCGACTCCTCTACAGGTGGAGGCGGGGGAGATAGATCTAACACCTGGTTGATGGACGAGATAAGGTCATTTACTAAGGCATCCCCTTCAGGTGTATCAAGATTGAGAGCAACGTCAGGGTCAGAGCCCTGAGCTGCGACGTCCGCCTCGTCCTCCAGAGAGTCCTCAAGCTGGGAACCCGAGCAGCGTGAAGAAGTCGGGGAAGATTCCCAGCGAGCCCGCTTAGCCGGTCTGGGACTGTGGTCCGGGCAGGAGTCCTCCACGTGAGACCTAGGGCCCCCCCTGGGAGCGCGCTGCGGCGCGGACCGAGAGGGGCCTGGAGGCGACGATCCAACAGGGCCCGGGGCCTGTGTAAGGACCGGTCTGGACTGCAAAGCTTCTAGCAGCTTGGCAGACCATTTGTCCATAGACTGAGCCATGGATTGTGAAAGTGACTCAGAGAGTTTCTCAGCAAAAACGGCAAACTCTGTCCCTGCAGCCTGGACAGGGGGAGCAGGGGGGGTCTACCTGAGCCGAGGGGCCCACTAGTGACCGAGGCTCCGGCTGAGCAAGCAAAACAGGGGTCGAGCATTGCTCACAGTGAGGGAAGGTGGAACCCGCAGGTAACATAGCCACACAAGAGGTACAGGTCGCAAAAAAACCCTGTGCCTTAGCACCCTTGCTCCTTGTGGACGACATGCTGTTGTCTCCTAGGAGAGTGATCACTGAGGGTATATGGGAAAGGGTATATAGCCCGACCGAACAGAAGTATATACATATATATAATACGTATCTATTCCGGCACCCTAAGAGACCAGCACCGGGTGACCGGTGTGGCTTACCGACCGCTAAAAAGCGAAGTGTGTGTCCTCCAGATTCCCTGCCTTAGGCCTCCCAGAGTTGCAGAGCTCTTTCCTGGTAATCCTCCACCGGCAGAATGCCAAAAAAATGGCTGCCGGAGCTCTCTGGGGAGGAGTGGAGCCGTGGGCGGCGCTAGAAAAAGTGCGGGAATCTGGGGTCCCCACAGTGATCAGCGAGGGGGGAGGAGACATCCAGGATGTTCCGGCCCTCACATCCGACGTCAGGTCGGCAGTCCCGCCCTTACCCCTGACAGGCAGGTCCGGGGGCGGGAGTTTTGCTACTAGGCCGCAATGAAGCCGGGGACTAAATTTAAGACTGCGGCCGACAAGCAGGCGCGGTCGGCGCGGACGTCCGCCGGTCTTCACAAATCAGCAGCTGCTGCAGCGTCCGGGAAGAAGGCGCTCCATGCACAGCCCCCATGGGGACACAGAGTACCTTATCGATGCAGGGCCCGGTCCCTGAGGATGACTAGACTCCTGTCCGGCAGATTCCCACAGGGGCTGCGGAGGGAGCACGGTCCCAGTAAATGGATGACCGGTCAGGATCCCACTTCTCCCAGAGCCACTAAGGGATGGTGAAGGAAAACGGCATGAGGCTCCGGCCTTTGTACCCGCAATGGGTACCTCAACCTTAACAGCACCGCCGACGTAGTGGGGTGAGAAGGGAACATGCCGGGGGCCCCGTGGGGGCCCACTTTTCTTCCAACCGATATAACTAATATGAGAATGCATGAGTGGATGTGTGCCTCCTTCCACACAAAGCATAAAACTGAGGAGCCCGTGATGCACGGGAGGGTGTATAGGCAGAGGGGAGGGGTTACACTTTTTAAAGTGTAATACTTTGTGTGGCCTCCGGAGGCAGAAGCTATACACCCAATTGTCTGGGTCTCCCAATGGAGCGACAAAGAAAAAGCTTTGCGTCGTTTTCGAGTCTTTGGGGGGTTTGAGAGAAAGAACCGACTCGGGGGTCGGGTCCTGGTAACCGGAAGACACAAGGTCTCGCACCCATTTGTCGTCTGAGGCGGCAGCCCAGATGTGTTGAAAGAGTCGCAGTCGACCTCCTACAATGAGTGTGTCTTCCAGGGCGCCGAAGGAGTCATGAGGGGGGAAAAACATCGTGGATGAGTCTCCCTAGTCCTGGACTGTTTCGGTCTAGGCTGCCATGACGAAGTGGGTTTCGGGGAGCGCTGAGAAGGTCAGTCCCTGCATAGTCCGCGGCTGGTGGCGGGGACAGCACGGGATGTAGACCAACCAATGAGTTCCGAAGGAGCGGAACGAGGACTGTGGACGTCTGGTGAAGGTCGTCCTGGACTTCAGCTGGGGGAGGGAGTTACTCTTTCCTCCCGTGGCGTCAGAAATGAGCTTGTCCAGACGTTCACCAAACCATCGGTCTGGAAAAAAGGGAAGGCCCGTGAGAGACTTCTTGGAGGCAGAGTCCGCTCGCCATTGTCGGAGCCAGAGAGCTCTGCGGATGGCTATGGTATTTGAGGCGGCAAACGCTGCGCAGGTAGCAGCGTCCATGGAGGCCTGCATGAGGTACTCCGCCGCAGCGGCAATTTGAGCTGTTACCTCTGTGAAGGTATGAGTGAACTAGGATTCCTCAAGCGAAGTGTTAAGGGATTCTGCCCAGACCGAGATCGCCTTTGCGGCCCACACAGAGGCAAAGGAGGGCGAGATGGAGAAACCCGCAGCCTCAAAAGGCAGAGCGGGCGAGGTGCTTCACCTATCTATCTGTCGGGTCCTTGATGGAGGAACCATCGGGTAAAGACAGGAGCGTCATTGTGGCAAGGCAGGTGACCGGGGGGGGGGGCTGGGGTCGACCGAGGGCGGATCGGCCCAGCCCTTAGGGGCAGGTGAGGCAAAAGGGTACCGGGAGTCCATGAGTTTTGGGTTACCGAAGCGTCTGTCAGGCTTCTCCCTTTGCTTTGTGAGGATATCCTGAAACTCTGGGTGATCAGCGAAAACCTTTCGGGGTTTCCTTGCCCTCTTAAAGAAGACCGCATGGTCAGTGGTAGTGGATGGGGGGGATCCTCCACATGCAGAGTTTGGTTGCCTGCTGCTATAAGGGAGTCTATTGCAGTTTGATCATCTGGAGAGGATGAAACCAAGGAATCCTTCTGGTACAAACAGCATTCTCCCTCCTCCAGCTCTTCAGAAGCCGTGGAGCGTGTGGGAGAGCCTGCCCTGTGTGCTCCCGAGGGAGAGTCATGGGGGCCATGAGAGAGTGCTGGAGACACCCGGCCGTGTGCTCTTTTCCTGATCCCTGCAACCGGTGAAGCATGTGCCCGGATTACCTCAGAAGGATCCTCCATAGGGGTATCCTCAGGCTGCGTTCCGCCAAGGGGCCCAGAAGGGTGTGGAGGACGACATTGTATAGCCAGAACCAGGTTCTGTGACAGTTTTTCCATGGATTGGGACAGAAACTGTGCCCACTCCGGTGGGCTGGGAGCCCTAGGCTCTGGGCTGACGGTTGAGGCGGTGGTGGTGGGGGGGTCTTGGGGGGCTATAGGGGCACAGGACTCACAGAGAAGAGACCCTCCTCCTGTGTTTACGTGGTAGCTCAGCGTGGCAGGAAGTGCAGGCTGAATAATCTCTTAGTACCCTTAGAATTCTGCATGTTCCTAATAGGAGTATGCCAGGAGGGGGAGCAATGTTCAGCAGAGTTACAAGTGATGCAAGTACCTCACCAGAATCAGCCGATCGCCCTGCGTCCTCAGGAAGGAGTAAGCTCTGTGGAGAACTTCTTCCTGGGGGGGCAGGGCTTATCGCGGCCCACGGGGTGGCGGGGCTTAGCGCTAAAAGAGCGCCAAAAAGAAGTCAGTGTGCCCCCCTGCTGTCGGTAGCAAAAAACGGCGGGAAGGAAGCTTCTGTGACAGTTTTTCTCCCCCTCCCTCCAGTCAGCACACAGCTTAATATTAAAAATTAACACTGTGTGTTCAGGATCCCTGGGGCTCTCCTCCTTGCAATCAGCAAGGGACTTTCTAATAATAAATACTGTAAATTCAGTAGTCCTGGGAGCCTTCCCTGCACAGTCTTTTCTCCCTTTGTCTGGGAAACCAGTCAGGGAGGATCTCACCTTAACACTGCCTCAGTCCAGGCAGTGGAAATAGAGTCAGCTTGCTGTGTCCGGCCACACAGGTGCCATGTTCAACTCAGAGCCTGCAAAGAGGGGCTGAGGAATCGTGCCTCTGCCCTGGGCTCTGGAAAATCAGTGTCTGTGGGACCCGTCGTCCAGTAAAAGGCAGCCCAGGATCCAGCGTCGCAGGAGGGGGTACGTGGAGACGACACTCCGCGTTCCCACCTGTTGATGGTATTGGGAGATCGGTCCCAAAGGGAAACAGTCGCCCTCAAAAAATAAAAAAAAACGTGAAAGGATATGCCTCCTACAGACACTAAGCTAAAACTGGGGTTGCCTGGCCCGGCATACTGCAAAGGAGGAGCTATGCTTTTGCATCTACTTAGTGTCCTCTTATGGATAGGCAGCATAACACCCATGGTCCTGTGTCCCCCAATGAGGCGTCAGAGAAATGTTGCAATTTTGCCATTTTCATGGCAGTTTTTGCCTACTACAGGGTGGAGAGTGGCTAAGCCTGCCTGACAAATTCATCAATAGCGCTGGCCTTTCTTATGCCAGAAATGTTATTAGAATATCATGACTCTTGAGGCGCACAGAGCAAGCCATTAATAGGATGCAACAAATTCACTAAGTGGCGTGTTCCTATAATGAATTTGGATAATCTTATTCCTGCACTGCCCACATTAAAGACTGACGTATGAAAAACCAGTCTTAATGAATTGGGGCTTTAGTTTTTAGATAACCAACTTATTTTGCATCCTTTTTATTGTTTTTTCTTGTTGCTTTACTGCTGCAATATGTTAAAAATGCTTAAGATCTCTTCAAAAGCAAAAACAGTGCTATATACGATGCTTTTCGGTTTATGGGTTTTTTTAGGTCACTGAAAATATTATAATATATATATATATATATATATATATATATATATATATATATCTCTTACACAATATAACAAATACTTATAACATATGCAAATAAAATGCATTTTTGTGCATGCTAGAAAATAAGACTGAAAGAACCCTTAAAAACAATATTTGCTTATGCCCTAAAAAAATAAATAAAAATAAAATGTGATGAAAAGAGTCACAGGAGGTTATTGGAGCATTAGAACAATGGAGAACATGTACCTGAACTGGGGACGGCCTAACTCCTTCCAAGGGGCAGCAGACTTTATTATATTTTTGCTTCTGCACAAATAACCACGGTAATAAAGCCTTGTTAGTGTTTCCAATTTCTCTGATGAGGAAAAAATAAATAAAATTAGTCTGTGAACCAAACCGAGATGTAACAATTAATGTAAGATACATGGAGACCAGCATGAGCTTTCCTATGTCACGCAGCTTCTAGGCCCCATTTATTTTTATGAAATGTTCCAGTTTATAGAGACCATAATAATTGCCAAGGGTCCAGGGGGCGCGCGGGCGGCAGAGCATGGGGGGGCGCGCGGGCGGCAGACCATCGGGAAGGGGGGGGGGGGAGGGGAAGGGGGTGCGCGGTCGGCAGAGCATCGGGGGGGAGAGGGGGTGGTCGCGCGGGCGGCAGAGAGCATCGGGGGGGGGGGGCGCGGGCGGCAGAGAGCATCGGGGGGGGGGCGCGCGGGCAACAGAGAGCATCGGGGGGGCGCGCGGGCAACAGAGAGCATCGGGGGGGCGCGCGGGCAACAGAGAGCATCGGGGGGGGCGCGCGGGCGGCAGAGAGCATCGGGGGGGGCGCGCGGGCGGCAGAGAGCATCGGGGGGGGGGCGCGCGGGCGGCAGAGAGCATCGGGGGGGGGCGCGCGGGCGGCAGAGAGCATCGGGGGGGGGGGCGTGCGGGCGGCAGAGAGCATGGGGGGGGGGCGCGCGGGCGGCAGAGAGCATCGGGGGGGGCGCGTGGGCGGCAGAGAGCATCGGGGGGCATCAGGGGGGGGGGTTCGCGCGGGCAGCAGAGCATCGGGGGGGGCACGGGCGGCAGAGCTCTGCGGGCATGCATTGCGGCAGAGCATTGCGGGCGTGCATTGGGAGTACATGCTTGAAAATAATGCAGGCCATACAAAATATTGACACTTTGGGCACAATTTGGCCACTTTCACTTATGTGTGTACTTAACTTTTGTTGTGAGCGGTTTAGACATTAATGGCTGTGTGTTGAGTTATTTACAGAGCACACAAATTTACACTGTTATACAAGCTGTACACTGACTACTTTACATTGTATCAAAGTGTCATATCTTCAGTGTTGTCCCTTGAAAACATCTATAATATTTACAAAAATGTGAGGGGTGTACTCACTTCCATGATATACTGCATATAAATAACCACTCGTTCTAATACAGATTAGCTTATTTAACCCCTTAACCGCGGGCAGTAATATTATGTCCCTGCGGTCATAGTGTTAATCCCCACCTGCTGCTTCAGGCGGGGATCTGTGTACATGTCAGCTGATTTGTACAGCTGACGTGTGCATGACAGGCACGAGTGGAATCGCGTTCCACCCGTGCCTTTTAACCCCTTAACTGGCACTGTCAAGATGTCACAGCGCCAAATTAATGGCGATCGTGGTAAATGTGTACTCACAGGCCGATACAGGAAGTAACGTGACGTGATCACGTAAATCTGGTGGTTGTCATGATAGCTCAAATCTCTAAGGCCCTGTAAGAAACAGCCGAGTATTGGCTGTAAAAGAGATTATCTTTTCTCCCGGTCTGAACGGTGCTGCTCTGATCGGGAGAAATGAATGAACGATCAAACAGCTGATAATAGCCCCCTTGAGGAAATAGTCAAATTTAAAAAAAGTTTAAATTTTTTTTTAAAAAATTAAAAAAAATAAACAAAACCTAAAAGTTCAAATCACCCCCCTTTCGCACCATTGAAAATTAAAGGGTAAAAAAAAATTAAAAATATACACACATTTGGTATCGCCACGTTCAGAAATGCCCAATCAAAATATAAAATCAATTAAATTAATTTACCTGGTCGGTAAACAGAGTAGCGGCAAAAAAATTCCAAACCTCAAAATTACGTTTTTTGGTCGCCACAATCTTTGCACAAAATGCAATAACAGGGGATCAATCGTAGCATCTGTGCAAAAACGGTACGTAAAAACGTCAACTCGAGATGCAAAAAAATAAGCCATTACTGAGCCATAAATCCCGAAAAATGAGAACACTACGGGTTGCGGAAAATGGCACAAAACGTATGCCACATTTTCGGAAGAACTTCTGATTTTTTTAACCCCTTAGATAAAAGTAAACCTATACATGTTTGGTGTCTACAAACTCACACTGACCTCAGGCTTCACAGCAAAACATCAGTTTTACCATATAGTGAACAGAGTAAATAAACTATCTCAAAATGAATAGTACAATCGCACTTTTTATTGCAATTTTTCCACATTTGGAATTTTTTTTGCTGTTTTCCAGTACACTATATGGTAAAAAATCATGGCTTAATTTAAAAGTACAGCTCTTTCCGCAAAACATGAGCCCTCACATGACCACAGGGACTGAAAAAATAAAAAAAATTTACGTCTCTCGGAAGAATAAATGGCGAAAAAGAAACCTGGAAAGCGCAAAATAGGCCGGTTGTGAAGGGGTTAAGTAACATGTATGGTAAGGCTGCTTTCACACATCAGTTTTTTTGCATCAGGCTCAAGCCGGCTCAAAAACCTATGCAACGGGTGCAGCGAAAAAAACTGATCTGTTGCATAAGTTTTTCCATGCGGCCCGTCCGTTTTTTGACGGATGCGGCTTGCTACTGAGCATGCGTAGTGCAAAAAAAACGCATCCGTCGGCCGGATGCGGTTTTTGTCGCAGGACGCCGCATCCGGGGTCCATAGGCTTGCATTGTAAATCGCGCCGGATCCGGCGCGATGCATTTTTTTCGCCGCACAAAAACACATGCCAGGCAACGTTTCATCCGGCCGCCGCATGGGCTAAATATGCCGCATCCGGCAAAAACCAGACACAACGCAAGGACATGCGGCACAATACGGCGCTAATGCAAGTCTATGCAGAAAAAAAAAAACGCAACTGGCGGCATAAAAAAACGGTTGCGTTTTTTCTGAAAAGCGCCGTATTGTGCCGCTCAGCAAAAACTGGATGTGTGAAAGCAGCCTAAGACTTACTTCGTCAGCCTCTGCAGCACATGTTCACATTCTTGCTCCTTCATCTTGAGTTGCTCTTCATATGGAATCTGCCACAGAGGAGTCACCACATCGGCAATCTGCTTGCTGAGAGACTCCTCCTGAGTGCTCTCCTCCGCAGCCTTCCTCTTGCTAAGTGACTGCTCCTTATCATCATCTTGCTTTCTCTTCTTCATTATAGGGTCAGCTTTGGGCTTTGCCAGCCGGACAGTCAATAATCGATTCTTCCACATTACACCATGTATGACTTTCATTGCTTTGTTTCTTTCTTCCTCACTTTTAAAGGTTACAAATGCAAATGTTTGCTTCTGCATGAGTTTTATTTTGTGGGGATTCAGTCCGTACTTGGCAAGGAATTTTTTAACGTCGTTAAAGCCAATGTATTTTGGCAAGTTTTGGATCTCCACCTTGAAGATCTCTGATGTGAAAAGATCATCCTTAATGTATCTATACATATCAGCATTGCCGGTTTCCTCTGAATCGTCACACATATTAGCTGAAGTTTCACTTGCTGCTGCATCGCCCTCCATAACTGATCTGGCTTCTGGTTTTGTAGCATCTTCTTGGAGCTTTCCAGCATCGCTATGTGCAATTGTCTCATCTGCATCCGGTTTATTAGCATCTTGTATTGTGCCTTCTTCTATCGCGACATTCATCTGTGCCTCATCATCAAAGCGGCCTTCCTCAACCCCCGAGACTTCCATGTTGTACTTGGTCCTAGAAAGACAAATATATAAAAGATCACCTTTGTTAAAAATTGTATTAAAAATGCCATTTCTATTGTTAGAAATTCCATAGAAAAACATTGAGGGGGATTTATTAGAGGGAATGTGTAACAATTTATCTATTTATTTTAAATGTTTGGACTGTTAAAAAGTTCATTTTTAGTCTATAGAATTAAATAGTGTAAATGTAAGGCTATGTGCGCACGTGTGCGCTCTGCACCGCACCGAAAAGGTGCCCTTCAGAGCGCAGCTGAAAAGCTCCATTCTGAAGCGCATGGTGCCGGCAGATTCGTGCGCTCTGCATGCTGCCTCTCCGTATAAACAGCATGCAAACCGCACGAAAGAAGGGACATGTCACTTCTTAGAACGCAGCGATTCGGCAAGCAGCCGAATCGCTGCGTTCTAACATGCCACGTGCGCACGGCCCCTGTACAATCTCCATAGATTGTGCAGGGGACGCAGGACGCATGCAGTTACGCTGCGGTGCAGAATGCAGCGTAACTGCATGTAATACGCACACGTGCGCACATACCCTTATTGTGTGTTTTGGTTTGTTTTTTTAGAACTTAACTTAGCTCCTGGGGATGACCTGGATATAGGACACAGCCAATCCCATTTCCTATAGTGTGCATGTATTGGCAGTGACATTGGCCCCTCAGGCTGGTACAGGTTACAGCGCTATTTGGAGACTGGCACTACTTCATTGTAATAGTAATCTTTATTTATATTCTGCAGCGCAATTCAGAGGTTCATATACATACAGTTAGGTCCAGAAATATTTGGACAGTGACACAATTTTTGCGAGTTGGGCTCTGCATGCCACCACATTGGATTTGAAATGAAACCTCTACAACAGAATTCAAGTGCAGATTGTAACGTTTAATTTGAAGGTTTGAACAAAAATATCTGATAGAAATTGTAGGAATTGTACACATTTCTTTACAAACACTCCACATTTTAGGAGGTCAAAAGTAATTGGACAAATAAACCAAACCCAAAAAAAAAAATTTTTTATTTTCAATATTTTGTTGCGAATCCTTTGGAGGCAATCACTGCCTTAAGTCTGGAACCCATGGACATCACCAAACGCTGGGTTTCCTCCTTCTTAATGTTTTGCCAGGCCTTTACAGCCGCAGCCTTCAGGTCTTGCTTGTTTGTGGGTCTTTCCGTCTTAAGTCTGGATTTGAGCAAGTGAAATGCATGCTCAATTGGGTTAAGATCTGGTGATTGACTTGGCCATTGCAGAATGTTCCACTTTTTTGCACTCATGAACTCCTGGGTAGCTTTGGCTGTATGCTTGGGGTCATTGTCCATCTGTACTATGAAGCGCCGTCCGATCAACTTTGCGGCATTTGGCTGAATCTAGGCTGAAAGTATATCCCGGTACACTTCAGAATTCATCCGGCTACTCTTGTCTGCTGTTATGTCATCAATAAACACAAAGTGACCCAGTGCCATTGAAAGCCATGCATGCCCATGCCATCACGTTGCCTTCACCATGTTTTACAGAGGATGTGGTGTGCCTTGGATCATGTGGCGTTCCCTTTCTTCTCCAAACTTTTTTCTTCCCATCATTCTGGTACAGGTTGATCTTTGTCTCATCTGTCCATAGAATACTTTTCCAGAACTGAGCTGGCTTCATGAGGTGTTTTTCAGCAAATTTAACTCTGTCCTGTCTATTTTTGGAATTGATGAATGGTTTGCATCTAGATGTGAACCCTTTGTATTTACTTTCATGGAGTCTTCTCTTTACTGTTGACTTAGAGACAGATACACCTACTTCACTGAGAGTGTTCTGGACTTCAGTTGATGTTGTGAACGGGTTCTTCTTCACCAAAGAAAGTATGCGGCGATCATCCACCACTGTTGTCATCCGTGGACGCCCAGGCCTTTTTGAGTTCCCAAGCTCACCAGTCAATTCCTTTTTTCTCAGAATGTACCCGACTGTTGATTTTGCTACTCCAAGCATGTCTGCTATCTCTCTGATGGATTTTTTCTTTTTTTTCAGCCTCAGGATGTTCTGCTTCACCTCAATTGAGAGTTCCTTAGACCGCATGTTGTCTGGTCACAGCAACAGCTTCCAAATGCAAAACCACACACCTGTAATCAACCCCAGACCTTTTAACTACTTCATTGATTACAGGTTAACGAGGGAGACGCCTTCAGAGTTAATTGCAGCCCTTAGAGTCCCTTGTCCAATTAATTTTTGGTCCCTTGAAAAAGAGGAGGCTATGCATTACAGAGCTATGATTCCTAAACCCTTTCTCCGATTTGGATGTGAAAACTCTCATATTGCAGCTGGGAGTGTGCACTTTCAGCCCATATTATATATATATAATTGTATTTCTGAACATGTTTTTGTAAACAGCTAAAATAACAAAACTTGTGTCACTGTCCAAATATTTCTGGACCTAACTGTACATACATACATGACAGTTAAAGAAAATACAAGACTTAAAGCAAAAATATTGACAACCATGCTCGTAAGAGCTTACAATCTATAATGAGGGGGGGGGGGTTGACACAAAGTACAGGGGCTTATTTATAATGATGGTCCAGGAATTTTGAAGAAATGGAGGATAAAGGCTGCATGAACCAGTCATCAGCCAATATTTATAGTGTTTGGGTGTGGTGGGGTTGGATGGAGAATTATGTTCAGAGAAAGAGCGAATGGGCTGAATATGACATGACTTTGATTAGGGATCGTGATAGGCCGCCCTAAAAAGATGTGTTTTTCGGGAGTGTCTAAAGCTGTGTAAGTTGTAGTCAATATATTGGGCTGAAGCATTGCAGAAAATTGAGAAGTCTTGGATCCGGGAGTGGGAGGTTTGGATTAGTGTGGATATTAGTTGGAAGCCGTTTGTGTAGCGTAGAGAAGGAGTGGGGTGATAGACAAAGATACGGGTGGAGATGTAGGGGTGTGCCGCACTGTGGAGAGCTTTGCGGGTGACTACAAGCAATGTAAATTGGATCCTATAATGCAGGGGTCGGGAACCTATGGCTCGCGAGCCAGATATGGCTCTTTTGATGGCCGTATCTGGCTCGCAGACAGGGCTCCTACCTGTCTATGGGAAGGATCAGGGCCGGCGCCAGCACCCGGCTACTCAGGGGGGCCCGGTGGCCGCGCTGTCACCGCCCCCCCGCCGAGGATCGAGCTTTCAATTGCATCGGCATCGCAGGTGCCGATACAATTGAGAGCAATGATGAGAGAGTGAGCGGCGGCTGCCTCTCATCATTCTCCCCGCTGTGACTGTCGGCGTTCTTCTGACAGCTCTGCAGCAGAGCGCGGTGACGTCATCACTGCGCGCCTGCTGAGAGGTCAGCGAGCGACAGCAATGGACGACGCGCCGAGGAGACCGGATCAGCGGGGGAACGAGGAGACGTGAGCCGCCCCTCTACTGACACTGGGCTCCCCTGACTCACAGGCCGGCCACTACACAGCGGCACTAGTACACATAGGGGCCCGGCAGCCGCTCTGCGTCTATGTGTAGTGCTGCTGTATAGTGGCCGAACTGTGAGTCAGGGGAGCCCAGTGTCAGTTGAGGGGCCCCTGACCTGGAGAGGCCACCAGCCGTGTCTGAGCTGCAGGAGTGCTAGTCCTGACCTGCACAGCAGACGGAATCTCCATCCTGCAGGACCTGCGATGATGTCACGCCCATGTGACTGTGTGGGAGGAGACACAGGATGCCGGGCAGAAAGCAAGATACTGAATCCTGAAGGAGATAATGGACACATGATGACTGGTAATAAGAAAAGAGGGGACATGAGGGTGAGGGGGGCTGCAGGGTGAGGGGCATATGAGGGCTGCAGACTGTGACAGAAGCATGTGAAGGGGTGCAGAGTGTTTGAGAGGGGTAAGTTGGGGTACAGGCAGAGTGAGATATGTGAGCAGGGTGTGTGAGATATGGGGGTGTATTGTGTGTGATATGGGGGGGTGCAGGCTGTATGGGAAGCAGGGTATGTGACATATGGGGGTGTAGTGTGTGGGATATGGGGGGTGCAGGCTGTATGGGAAGCAGTGTGTGAGTGTGTGTGTGTGTGTGTGTGTGTGTGTGTGTGTGTGTGTGTGTGTGTGTGTGTGTGTGTGTGTGGGATATGGGGGGTGCAGGCCGTATGGGGAGAAGTGTGTGTGTGTGATATGGGGGGTGCAGGCTGTATGGGGAACAGGGTGTGAGAGATATGGGGGTGTAGGCTGTATGGGAAGCAGGGGGTGTGAGATATGGGGGTGTAGTGTGTGTGATATGGGGGTGCAGGCTGTATGGGGAGCAGGGTATGCGACATATGGGGGTGTAGTGTGTGGGATATGGGGGGTGCAGGCTGTATGGGGAGCAGTGTGTGTGTGTGATATGGGGGGGTGCAGGCTGTATGGGAAGCAGGGTATGTGACATATGGGGGTGTAGTGTGTGAGATCTGGGGGGTGCAGGCTGTATGGGAAGCAGTGTGTGTGTGGGATATGGGGGGTGCAGGCTGTATGGGGAGCAGTGTGTGTGTGTGATATGGGGGGGTGCAGGCTGTATGGGGAGCAGGGTATGCGACATATGGGGGTGTAGTGTGTGGGATATGGGGGGGTGCAGGCTGTATGGGAAGCAGGGTATGTGACATATGGGGGTGTAGTGTGTGAGATCTGGGGGGTGCAGGCTGTATGGGGAGCAGTGTGTGTGTGATATGGGGGGTGCAGGCTGTATGGGAAGCAGGGTGTCTGGGCCACTGACAGATACAATTGCTCCAGCGGTCACTTAGTACACAAAGGAGTGTTCCTCTCTGCTGCACTAAGCCACCGCTGGACCTAAACAATAATTCGCTGTAAAATAATAAAATAGATAATTGACATAACTGACAATGCGTTGTGTGACATGTCCAATATTCCAGCGTCTTTCTTCTGCGAATGCCTCAAAGCTGGCATTCTCTCAACATCAGGTGGGAAGAATGCCAGCTTCCAGTCATGCGCAGGAAAAAGAAGAAGCCAGACTGCTGGACTGATGTCATGCATCGCAAGTTCACAATGTAAGTTATTGATTTGATTTTTTTACTGCTAATTACCATTGTTTCAGTCCAGTTGTGGCTTTATACAGCAGGGAGGAGCATTCCTTGCTGTACTAAGTGAACATTGGAGCGATTGATCTGTCAATGGCCCTTTAAACATATTGTACGGCTCTCGCGGAATTATATTTCAAAATATGTGGCGTTTACGGCTCTCTTAGCCAAAAAGGTTCCTGACCCCTGCTATAATGTATGGGCAGCCAGTGCAATGTCTGGCACAGAGGAGAAGCGTCCGAATAACGATTAGCCAGATAGGTGATCCTGGCTGCAGCATTAAGGATGGGCTGGAGAGGGGAAAGTCTAGTGAATTATAGAGAACTGTAGCGTAGCGTTATAGAAGTTTTAAATATTGTATTGCTCTTAACAATAATATTGAGAAGTTGATTACTTGGACTCTTTGGGATACTTTTTGGGCTCTCTTAAAAAGGGACTTTTCCCCTACAATCAAAGTTTATTTTAAAATTAATTTTAATCAATACATTTTTAAATAATAACAATTTCCACAATTTGATGTGTTTATATTTTTTTTTCCTGTACTCACATAATCTTGTATATGTGCCCCTGCTATGCACTGTGTAATGGCCATGGTCTGATCATACCACAGCTCCTGGGCCAGGGAGGAAGTAAAAGATAATATACAGATAGCCCAGCATGGGCTCATAGCTGATTCTTATTGTGAGGTAAAACATTTCTCTGCCCGTTTTTAAAAAATGTTTTACCTTAAAGAATTATTTGTGATCCCATACTGTATTATCTGCATACTCTTACTTCCTCCCCGGCCCAGAAGCTGTGGTATGATCAGACCATGTCCCTGTACAGTCAGGCACGGCCATTACACAGCACATATCTGTGACACCTATATAAGATTCTCAGTACAGGAACGTTTTTTTTTTTTTAAACACTTCCAATTGTGGATATTATTGTTATTATATATTAATTATTATTATTATTATTATTATTGTGGACCGAGAAAACAATCGCAGCATGCTGCAGGTGTAATGCGAGACTCTTTCTCTCGCACCCATTCAAGTGAATAAGGCAAGAGAAAAAAAAAAATAAAATCGCACTGCACTCGCGGTACACCGGTGTACCGCTAGTGCAGTGCGAGAATGGCAATAGCCGGCTATGCAGGTGAGAGGGAGAGAAATCCCTCCCTCCCCTCCTGAGTGCCGGCCCGCCCCCCGCAGCTGAGGTCTGCTCGCACGAACGGACCTCAGTTGCAAGGACACACGCATGACACTCGGCTCTGCTGTACTGCCAGCACCAGCCGAGTGTCATGCAAGTGGATCGCAGTAATCCCCGTGTGGCCCCAGCCTAATACTTATGCTATTTCTAACAGAGGGAGGGGATAACTCTGCCCCCCCCCCCCCAGATATTATCTGCTCCATTGCAACTGTCACTCAACATACAGCTAATTTTATAAACTTGACTTTTTGAATTACAAAACCTATACATCGGAGCTGACCACTACAGGTATGTATAGACTCAGCCTGATAGAGCCAGTATAGCACTGGCTTTAGCTTATATATGAAAATCCTGGTGATTGGTGCGCTTTAACCATTTAATGATTGAGGTTTTCCCTGTAAGGTTAAGTGAACCTGTTCAGTATTTGGTGAGTTTTTCTCCTCAGTATTCGTAGCCAAAACCAGGAGTGGATCAGTCAAAGGAAAAGTAAAATAAAAACACAGGCACCACTTCTGTGTTTATTACCAACTTCTGGTTTTGGCTATAAATACGGAGGTAAAAAACTCACCAAACACTCAATGTGTGCACGTGGCCTTATTTTATAGTATTTCTGCTTAGTTTGCCAAGTTTTTTCCTGCTATCTTTTTTCTTTGAGTTTTGAACTGGTTGTTCATGGGTCTAAGGGGTACTTTGCACGCTGCGACATCGCTAGCCGATAGTAGCGATGCCGACTGCAATAGTCCCTGCCCCGTCGCAGCTGCAATATCTTGTGATAGCTGCTGTAGTGAACATTATCGCTACTGCAGCTTCACACGCACTTACCTGCCCTGCGACGTCGCTCTGGCCGGCGACCTGCCTCCTTCCTAAGGGGGCGGGTCGTGCGGAGTCATAGCGACGTCACACGGCAGGCGGCCAATAGAAGCGGAGGGGCGGAGATGAGCGGGACATAAACATCCCGCCCACCTCCTTTCTTCCGCATAGCCGGTGGAGGCAGGTAAGGAGATGCTCCTGCAGCTTCACACACAGCGATGGTGCGACATTATGAACATGTCCGACACTACACAGATCACCGATTTACAACGCTTTTGCGATCGTTTATCGGCGCATCTAGGCTTTACACGTTGCAACATCGTTACCGGCGCTGGATGTGCGTCACTTTCGATTTGACCCCGACGACATCGCAGTAGCGATGTCGCAACGTGCAAAGTACCCCTAAGTATTTACTATGAAAGATTTGCCATTTCTGACATCAATAGGATTCACTATATAACGCTGAATGCGTCCCTCTGCCCAAAGACAGGATAGCAAGAGGACATGAAAACCTTATGTGTAATTTATATTTTCAAAATGTTGTGTTTGTTGCTTATGGCAACGGTGTTCTACGCACGCGGGAAAACAAAATAGCAGAATCTAATGCAATATTCACAGCAACTGAGAGCAGAGGAGTGATAAAATTCTTGTTTCTGCAAGGAAAGTCAGCGATGGACATTTATGGTGATATGTCACAGACATTGGGGATCAATGTCCTTCATATTCCACTGTTAAGAACTAGGTTGCCAAATTTAAAACGGGCCACTTCGGCACCAATGATGAGGAACGTCCTGGACGACCGAGAGTGGTTGTTGTTCTGGAGATCGTTGATGCTGTGCACAACCTTATACTAGAGAATCGACAAATTTCAGCTAAAGCAATAGCAGACATCATGGGGATTTCCCGTGAACGTGTTTGTGTCATTATCCATGAACATTTGGACATGAGGAAGCCATCTGCAAAGTGGGTCCCCAAATGTTTGACAACAGATCAGAGAAGCATTATTATTTGTATGACCCTGAAAACAAGGAGCAGTCAAAAGAGTGGAGGCACAGTGGTTTTCCTCATCCAAAGAAGTTCAGGGTGCAAAAATCAGCCACTCAGGTGATGGCGTCTGTGTTCTCGGATAAGGAGGGCGTGCTGCTAGTGGACTACCTTCAAAAGGATTCCACCATCAATCAAAAGGTATAACTTTTGGGCTAATTGAAGGCAGCTCTGAAGGCCAAAAGATGCAGCAAGCTGTCCAAAGGAATCTTATTCCTGCAAGACAACGCCTCCGCTCACACTGCACAAGCGAGTACGGCAAAACTGGCAGAGCTGGGCTTCCAGCTGGTTGACCACCCACCTTATTCACCAGATCTAGCTCCCCCCATCTATCATCTGTTTCCAAACCTTAAGAAACACCTCAGGGTACCAAATTTCACACCATTTCTGATGCCATGGCTGCTATGCATGTCCGGTTTGAAGCACAACCGAAATCCTTCTTCTTGCTAGGCTTACAGAGCTTGGAATACCAATGTAAAAAGTGTGTTGACATCAGTGCAGAGGATGTGGAATAAATGTAAAAGTTTCATCATCCTCTCTCGTTTCTTTCTGGGTAAAGCCAAAGACTTATCAGCAGCCCCTCGTACACACACAAATATCAATCCCTCAGTATACAGCTCAATAAACATTGTATCTCAACAGCATCTCAGTCCCCTCAGAAAATTGCCTCCCAGTAAGATAGTAAGATCGTTCTGGTTGTCTATAGCAACCAGAGTGCAGCTTTCAGCATTGAAGCTGCTGAGGTAAAGTGAAAGCTGAGCTCCGATTGGTTGCTATGGACAACTAGACCCTTATCAAGTATAACCAATAATCTATATCTATTTCTATTCACTATATAAGGCTCCCTTCACACGTTCGTGAAAATCACGCACGTGTTTCACGGACGTGTCAAAGGTGCGGTTTCCCCTCCGTGAGCCGTGTTTATGGCACTACGCATACGGACCACACGGATGTAGTGTGGATGCGGTCCCGTGTGACACGCGCCGGAGAAAACTCACATGTCAGAGAAAAAAATAACAAAACATTACTCACCTTCTCCTGCCCTCCTGTCTCTGCCGCTGCTGTCACTTGCTAACGACTGCCGCTCATTGCATATTCACTTCACTGCAGCCGGAAGCGGCAGCAGCGGGGAGTCGGCAGGACCGGAGACCGAAGATCAGCACCACGGACAGCGACGCCAGGGACAGGTGAGCAGAAAGTTCTCGTTCTCTGTGTGTTATCACGGATAACACATGGAGAACACAGGTAGTGCCATAAACACGGCTCACAGAGGGGAAAACGCACTTTTGACATGTCCGTGAAACACTTGCGTGATTTTCACGGACGCGTGAAGGGGGTCTAAGGCTGAATGAGTCCTTCTGTCCGAAACCGAGCTGTTGTGTGTGCAGTGCTATGTTCAACAAAGCACTGCACATACGTCGGCAGTCACCTCCTCCCACCCACACTATTGTTATGGTGAGGGAGGGAAAAGGTGAGGAACCGCCCGCTCACACACACATCATGGTGAGGAAGGTCAGCAGCGTGCGGACATGACATGATGGCTGCGCCTGTACCGAAGCTGCTGCCCGGCTGTGCGGGTCAGGGTTGCAGGATCTCTGTTGAGGCTGCATGGTGCTGTGTCTTTAAAAAGAGACCAACAGTGGTGTCTCAGAGCAGAACACTCATGCAGTAGGAGGTGGAGGATCTGCTGAAGCAGGTACAGCAGTGTGGGGGCCATCTGAAATCACAGGCATCACTGCACCGACCCCAAGGGTGCAAGCTACTACTCTCCGTTATCTGTCAATACACAAACTCACATGCGGCCAATTCACTGACATCACCTACGCCGACCACCGCTATTCTGTAATCTGCCAATACACTAATTCATTATCACACAGCCCTGCCTATAACTCACACAAGGTGCTTGGGGTGCCACTACAGAGCCCTGGCCATAGATCACACGTACGGTGCCAGTACACAGCCCTGACCATAGATCACACATATGGTGCCAGTACACAGCCCTGACCACAGATCACACATAAGGTGCCAGTACACAGCCCTGACCATAGATCACACATAACGTGCCAGTACACAGCCCTGGGCATATGCCCATAGATAACACGTACGGTGCCAGTACACAGCCCTGGCCATAGATCACACATATAGTGCCAGTACACAGCCCTGACCATAGATCACACATATAGTGCCAGTACACAGCCCTGACCACAGATCACACATATAGTGCCAGTACACAGCCCTGACCACAGATCACACATATAGTGCCAGTACACAGCCCTGACCACAGATCACACATATAGTGCCAGTACACAGCCCTGACCACAGATCACACATATAGTGCCAGTACACAGCCCTGACCACAGATCACACATATAGGGCCAGTACACAGCCCTGACCACAGATCACACATATAGTGCCAGTACACAGCCCTGACCATAGATCACACATATAGTGCCAGTACACAGCCCTGACCACAGATCACACATATAGTGCCAGTACACAGCCCTGACCACAGATCACACATATAGGGCCAGTACACAGCCCTGACCACAGATCACACATATAGTGCCAGTACACAGCCCTGACCACAGATCACACATATAGTGCCAGTACACAGCCCTGACCACAGATCACACATATAGTGCCAGTACACAGCCCTGACCACAGATCACACATATAGTGCCAGTACACAGCCCTGACCATAGATCACACATATAGTGCCAGTACACAGCCCTGACCATAGATCACACATAAGGTGCCAGTACACAGCCCTGACCATAGATCACACATATAGTGCCAGTACACAGCCCTGACCATAGATCACACATATAGTGCCAGTACACAACCCTGACCACAGATCACACATATGGTGCCAGTACACAGCCCTGGCACCAGATTCAAGTTAGTCTGCAGTTAGACGTTAGCTATTAGATATTCATTCATCTATGCTGCACCAACTGTTTTAAAACAAACTGATCATACATAATTTTTATTTTGATCAAGGTACCCTGGACCACAAGTGCTCAAAATGAACGTCTCAATGTCCTGAATATTATTTGTTAAAAAAATTTTCAAGTCTATGTGTAGTTCAGAAGTTATTCACGTAAATCTGTGTTATATAACGCTATACACGCGTATTCAAACGTACTCAATCGTCCATACGATTAATTTAAAAAGAGGTACCTGGACCACAAGTACTCAAAATTAACCCCTCAATGTCCTGAATAATATTTGCTAAAAAAATTAACAAGTCTATGTGTAGTTTAGAAGTTATTCGCGTAAATCTGTGTCACATAATGCTATACGTGCATAATCAAACGTACTCAATCGTCAATACGTTTAATTTGAAAAGAGGTACCCTGGACCACAAGTCCTCAAAATGAACATCTCAATGTCCTGAATAAAATTTGCCAAAAACATAATCAAGTCTATGTGTAGTTCAGAAGTTATTCACGTAAATCTATGTTATATAATGCTATACATGCGTAATCAAACGTACTCAATCGTCCATACGTTTAATTTGAAAAAAGGTACCCTGGACCACAAGTACTCAAAATCAACATCTCAATGTCCTGAATAATATTTGCTAAAAAAATGATCAAGTCTATGTGTAGTTTACAAGTTATTCACGTGAATCCGTGTTATATAATGCTATACGCGCAGAATCAAACGTACTCAATCGTCCATACGTTTAATTTGAAAAGAGGTACCCTGGACCCCAAGTACTCAAAATGAACATCTCAATGTCCTGAATAATATTTGATAGAAAATTTATCAAGTCTATGTGTAGTTTAGAAGTTATTCACGTAAATCTGTGTTACATAATGCTATACGCGCATAATAAAACAATGCTGAAGTTGGTTTCTTATTCGTCCAGTTTCTTATTCGGCAATTTAGTTTTTTCAGTTTTTTATGCATTTATCAACAAAAATAACACATCACAATAATAAAATACAATGCACTGATGTGCCCTAATATACATACACTCAAACTCAGCTGTGAAAAATATAAAACTGGCAAAAAAATGGGCATCAAAGTGGGCACCAAAGTATGTTAGTGAAAGGGTTAAATTGCTTTGGGCCACTGATCTAACACCACAAGTGCATATCTAGTGATGCCCCTAATCAAACTCAAGTGACTCCAGCCTGGCCCAAAGGGGTTCTGGGCATCAAAACTGGCATCAAACAGGGCACACAGCCAATTTTCACAGATTTGAATAAGTAACTGGTGTTTTTGAGGGGTTAAATGGCTTTGGGCCACGGATCTCACACCACATTTACATACCTAGTGATGCCACACATCAAATTCAGATCACTCCAGCCTGGCCCAAACAGGTTCTGGGCATCAGAACTGGCATCAAAGTGGGCAAAACCCACTTTTCAAAGATTTGAGTAAGTAACTGGTGTTTTTGAGGGGTTAAATGGCTTTGGGCAACTGATCTCACAACACATTCACATACCTAGTGGTACCACACATCAAATTCAGATCATGCCAGCCTGGCCCAAACAGGTTCTGAGCATCAGAACTGGCATCAAAGTGGGCAAATGGCCAGTTTTCACAGATTTGAATAAGTGATGTTTTTGAGGGGTTAAATGGCTTTGGGCCACTGATCTCACAACACATTCACATATCTAGTGATGCCACACATCAATATCAGATCACTCCAGCCTGGCCCAAACAGGTTCTGGGCATCAGAACTGGCATCAAAGTGGGCACAGCCAATTTACACAGATTTGAATAAGTAACTGGTGTTTTTGAGGGGTTAAATGGCTTTGGGCCACTGATCTGACACCACAATTACATACCTAGTGATGCCACACATCATATTCAGATCAGTCCAGCCTGGCCCAAACAGGTTCTGGGCATCAGAACTGGCATCAAAGTGGCCAAATGGCCAATTTTCACAGATTTGAGAAAGTAACTGGTGTTTTTGAGGGGTTAAATGGCTTTGGGCAACTGATCTCACACCACATTTACATACCTAGTGGTACCACACATCAAATTCAGATCATCCCAGCCTGGCCCAAACAGGTTCTGAGCATCAGAACTGGCATCAAAGTGGGCACACAGCCAATTTTCACAGATTTGAATAAGTAACTGGTGTTTTTGAGGGGTTAAATGGCTTTGGGCCACTGATCTCACAACACATTCACATACCTAGTGATGCCACACATCAATATCAGATCACTCCAGCCTGGCCCAAACAGGTTCTGGGCATCAGAACTGGCATCAAAGTGGCCAAATGGCCAATTTTCACAGATTTGAATAAGTAAATGGTGTTTTTGAGGGGTTAAATGGCTTTGGGCCACTGATCTCACACCACATTTACATACCTAGTGATGCCACACATCAAATTCAGATCACTCCAGCCTGGCCCAAACAGACTGGAGTGATCTGAATTTGATGTGTGGCATCACTAGGTATGTAAACTTGTTGTGAGGTCAGTGGCCCAAAGCCATTTAACCCCTCAAAAACACCAGTTACTTATTCAAATCTGTGAAAACTGGCCATTTGCCCACTTTGATGCCAGTTCTGATGCCCAGAACCTGTTTGGGCCAGGCTGGAGTGATCTGAATTTGATGTGTGGCATCACAAGGTATGTAAATGTGGTGTGAGATCCGTGGCCCAAAGCCACTTAACCAGGGCTGTGGAGTCGGTAAGCCAAACCTTCGACTCCGACTCCGACTCCTCAAATTCTCTTGCACCGACTCCGACTCCGACTCCGACTCCGACTCCGACTCCGACTCCGACTCCGACTCCGACTCCGACTCCGACTCCGACTCCTACATAGATTGCTTATAGTTAGGTGAAAAATTTATTGTAGTACATGAATATGTGTATGTGAACATCAGACATTTAATAATTTTTATGATACAATAATCAAGATATTTGGATAGAACATAAAATATATTTATTGGAATACAACTTTAGAACACAAAAAACTGTAATAAATTGTAAATATGTAATACACTATGTAATATACAGTAGATTACATATATATCTTGTGTGTGTGTATACACTGATATATATATATATATATATATATATATATATTACATATTTACAATTTATTAGTTTTTTGTGTTCTAAAGTTGTATTCCAATAAATATTTTATGTTCTATCCAAATATCTTGATTATTGTATCATAAAAACAATTAAATGTCTGATGTTCACATTGTACTCCAATAAATTTTTCACTTAAATATAAGCATTATACTAAATGTTATTATTTAGTAAAATATTCAGCACATTCTGCATTGCACTCCTGTCCCCAATTTATTATATATTTTAGGAGTCGGAGTCGGTGCATTTTATACCGACTCCGACTCCACCAAAATGAGCTCCGACTCCGACTCCACGACTCCGACTCCGACTCCACAGCCCTGCACTTAACCCCTCAAAAACACCAGTTACTTATTCAAATCTGTGAAAATTGGCTGTGTGCCCAGTTTGATGCCAGTTTTGATGCCCAGAACCCCTTTGGGCCAGGCTGGAGTCACTTGAGTTTGATTAGGGGCATCACTAGATATGCACTTGTGGTGTTAGATCAGTGGCCCAAAGCAATTTAACCCTTTCACTAACATACTTTGGTGCCCACTTTGATGCCCATTTTTTTGCCAGTTTTATATTTTTCACAGCTGAGTTTGAGTGTATGTATATTAGGGCACATCAGTGCATTGTATTTTATTATTGTGATGTGTTATTTTTGTTGATAAATGCATAAAAAACTGAAAAAACTAAATTGCCGAATAAAAAACTGACGAATAAGAAACCAACTTCAGCATTGTTTCATTATGCGCGTATAGCATTATGTAACACAGATTCACGTGAATAACTTCTATACTACACATAGACTTGATAATTTTTTTAGCAAATATTATTCAGGACATTAAGATGTGAATTTTGAGTATTTGTAGTCTAGGGTACCCCTTTTAAAATTAATCGTATGGACGATTGAGTACGTTTGATTCTGCGCGTATAGCGTTATGTGACACAGATTTGCGTGAATAACTTCTGAACTACACATAGACTTGATAATTTTTCTATGAAATATTATTCAGGACATTGAGATGTTAATTTTGAGCACTTGGGGTCCAGGGTACCTCTTTTGAAATTAAACTTATGTACGATTAAGTGTGTTTGATTATGTGTGTATTGAATTATGTAACAGAGATTTACGTGAATAACTTCTTAACTACACATAGACTTGATCATTTTTTAGCAAATATTATTCAGGACATTAAGATGTTCATTTTGAGCACTTGTGGTCCAGGGTACCTTGATCAAAATAAAAATTATGTATGATCAGTTTGTTTTAAAACAGTTGGTGCAGCATAGATGAATGAATATCTAATAGCTAACGTCTAACTGCAGACTAACTTGAATCTGGTGCCCTGGCCATAGATCACACATATGGTGCCAGTACACAGCCCTGGCCATAGATCACACATATGGTGCCAGTACACAGCCCTGGCCATAGATCACACATATGGTGCCAGTACACAGCCCTGGCCATAGATCACACATATGGTGCCAGTACACAGCCCTGGCCATAGATCACACATATAGTGCCAGTACACAGCCCTGGCCATAGATCACACATATGGTGCCAGTACACAGCCCTGGCCATAGATCACACATATGGTGCCAGTACACAGCCCTGGCCACAGATCACACATATGGTGCCAGTACACAGCCCTGGCCACAGATCACACATATGGTGCCAGTACACAGCCCTGGCCACAGATCACACATATGGTGCCAGTACACAGCCCTGGCCACAGATCACACATATGGTGCCAGTACACAGCCCTGGCCACAGATCACACGTATGGTGCCAGTACACAGCCCTGGCCACAGATCACACGTATGGTGCCAGTACACAGCCCTGGCCACAGATCACACGTATGGTGCCAGTACACAGCCCTGGCCACAGATCACACGTATGGTGCCAGTACACAGCCCTGGCCACAGATCACACGTATGGTGCCAGTACACAGCCCTGGCCACAGATCACACGTATGGTGCCAGTACACAGCCCTGGCCACAGATCACACGTATGGTGCCAGTACACAGCCCTGGCCACAGATCACACGTATGGTGCCAGTACACAGCCCTGGCCACAGATCACACGTATGGTGCCAGTACACAGCCCTGGCCACAGATCACACGTATGGTGCCAGTACACAGCCCTGGCCACAGATCACACGTATGGTGCCAGTACACAGCCCTGGCCACAGATCACACGTATGGTGCCAGTACACAGCCCTGGCCACAGATCACACGTATGGTGCCAGTACACAGCCCTGGCCACAGATCACACGTATGGTGCCAGTACACAGCCCTGGCCACAGATCACACGTATGGTGCCAGTACACAGCCCTGGCCACAGATCACACGTATGGTGCCAGTACACAGCCCTGGCCACAGATCACACGTATGGTGCCAGTACACAGCCCTGGCCACAGATCACACGTATGGTGCCAGTACACAGCCCTGGCCACAGATCACACGTATGGTGCCAGTACACAGCCCTGGCCACAGATCACACGTATGGTGCCAGTACACAGCCCTGGCCACAGATCACACGTATGGTGCCAGTACACAGCCCTGGCCACAGATCACACGTATGGTGCCAGTACACAGCCCTGGCCACAGATCACACGTATGGTGCCAGTACACAGCCCTGGCCACAGATCACACGTATGGTGCCAGTACACAGCCCTGGCCACAGATCACACGTATGGTGCCAGTACACAGCCCTGGCCACAGATCACACGTATGGTGCCAGTACACAGCCCTGGCCACAGATCACACGTATGGTGCCAGTACACAGCCCTGGCCACAGATCACACGTATGGTGCCAGTACACAGCCCTGGCCACAGATCACACGTATGGTGCCAGTACACAGCCCTGGCCACAGATCACACGTATGGTGCCAGTACACAGCCCTGGCCACAGATCACACGTATGGTGCCAGTACACAGCCCTGGCCACAGATCACACGTATGGTGCCAGTACACAGCCCTGGCCACAGATCACACGTATGGTGCCAGTACACAGCCCTGGCCACAGATCACACGTATGGTGCCAGTACACAGCCCTGGCCACAGATCACACGTATGGTGCCAGTACACAGCCCTGGCCACAGATCACACGTATGGTGCCAGTACACAGCCCTGGCCACAGATCACACGTATGGTGCCAGTACACAGCCCTGGCCACAGATCACACGTATGGTGCCAGTACACAGCCCTGGCCACAGATCACACGTATGGTGCCAGTACACAGCCCTGGCCACAGATCACACGTATGGTGCCAGTACACAGCCCTGGCCACAGATCACACGTATGGTGCCAGTACACAGCCCTGGCCACAGATCACACGTATGGTGCCAGTACACAGCCCTGGCCACAGATCACACGTATGGTGCCAGTACACAGCCCTGGCCACAGATCACACGTATGGTGCCAGTACACAGCCCTGGCCACAGATCACACGTATGGTGCCAGTACACAGCCCTGGCCACAGATCACACGTATGGTGCCAGTACACAGCCCTGGCCACAGATCACACGTATGGTGCCAGTACACAGCCCTGGCCACAGATCACACGTATGGTGCCAGTACACAGCCCTGGCCACAGATCACACGTATGGTGCCAGTACACAGCCCTGGCCACAGATCACACGTATGGTGCCAGTACACAGCCCTGGCCACAGATCACACGTATGGTGCCAGTACACAGCCCTGGCCACAGATCACACGTATGGTGCCAGTACACAGCCCTGGCCACAGATCACACGTATGGTGCCAGTACACAGCCCTGGCCACAGATCACACGTATGGTGCCAGTACACAGCCCTGGCCACAGATCACACGTATGGTGCCAGTACACAGCCCTGGCCACAGATCACACGTATGGTGCCAGTACACAGCCCTGGCCACAGATCACACGTATGGTGCCAGTACACAGCCCTGGCCACAGATCACACGTATGGTGCCAGTACACAGCCCTGGCCACAGATCACACGTATGGTGCCAGTACACAGCCCTGGCCACAGATCACACGTATGGTGCCAGTACACAGCCCTGGCCACAGATCACACGTATGGTGCCAGTACACAGCCCTGGCCACAGATCACACGTATGGTGCCAGTACACAGCCCTGGCCACAGATCACACGTATGGTGCCAGTACACAGCCCTGGCCACAGATCACACGTATGGTGCCAGTACACAGCCCTGGCCACAGATCACACGTATGGTGCCAGTACACAGCCCTGGCCACAGATCACACGTATGGTGCCAGTACACAGCCCTGGCCACAGATCACACGTATGGTGCCAGTACACAGCCCTGGCCACAGATCACACGTATGGTGCCAGTACACAGCCCTGGCCACAGATCACACGTATGGTGCCAGTACACAGCCCTGGCCACAGATCACACGTATGGTGCCAGTACACAGCCCTGGCCACAGATCACACGTATGGTGCCAGTACACAGCCCTGGCCACAGATCACACGTATGGTGCCAGTACACAGCCCTGGCCACAGATCACACGTATGGTGCCAGTACACAGCCCTGGCCACAGATCACACGTATGGTGCCAGTACACAGCCCTGGCCACAGATCACACGTATGGTGCCAGTACACAGCCCTGGCCACAGATCACACGTATGGTGCCAGTACACAGCCCTGGCCACAGATCACACGTATGGTGCCAGTACACAGCCCTGGCCACAGATCACACGTATGGTGCCAGTACACAGCCCTGGCCACAGATCACACGTATGGTGCCAGTACACAGCCCTGGCCACAGATCACACGTATGGTGCCAGTACAGAGCCCTGGCCACAGATCACACGTATGGTGCCAGTACACAGCCCTGGCCACAGATCACACGTATGGTGCCAGTACACAGCCCTGGCCACAGATCACACGTATGGTGCCAGTACACAGCCCTGGCCACAGATCACACGTATGGTGCCAGTACACAGCCCTGACCATAGATCACACATATAGTGCCAGTACACAGCCCTGGGCATAGATCACACATATAGTGCCAGTACACAGCCCTGGGCATAGATCACACATATAGTGCCAGTACATAGCCCTGGGCATAGATCACACATATAGTGCCAGTACATAGCCCTGGGCATAGATCACACGTATGGTGCCAGTACACAGCCCTGGGCATAGATCACACATATAGTGCCAGTACACAGCCCTGGGCATAGATCACACATATAGTGCCAGTACACAGCCCTGGGCATAGATCACACATATAGTGCCAGTACACAGCCCTGGGCATAGATCACACATATAGTGCCAGTACACAGCCCTGGGCATAGATCACACATATAGTGCCAGTACATAGCCCTGGGCATAGATCACACATATGGTCCCTGTGGTGCCAGTAAATAGTCATAGACCACACAGAAGATGCCAGTACACAGCCCTGACCATATCAGCCCTAATGATCCCCTCTCTTGTATGCAGCCGGTTTTCAGCCTGAGGACACGTGTTGCGTTTTCCCTACCACAGTTATTACCTGCTCCAGTTCACACTCTGCACGAGACTCCTATAAGGGAGCAGCCATGTTCATGACGTCACAGGCTATGCGCGCAGATCACGTTACCGGAAGTTTTCAGCTTCCTCCAACACACATTCTGTGACTTTGCAGTTTCAGGCCGTCGGTGCAGGCAGCTCGGCGACCCTCCCGTCTACACACAGCGGTTCTATAGTATTCTGTATTCTAACATGACTAATAACCAGTAGGAAGTGCAATGGCAGCGGATATGACGTCAGTGAAGTTGTCGAGGCCGCCATATTGGTAACGGCACGACGTGACGTTCTGTAATCCAGTGCTGAAGGTTACGGAGTGACGCATGCCTTAACGTGCTGCTAGTGGGAGGGAGGAAAAACAGCGCGAAACCGCGGAGCGAGGGCGACATCCTGCTGCCGAGAACCGTGCCCCGTAATCCGCCTGCATCCTCCGCCTGATGGCCGACACCAAGGTGCGTAACACATCAGCGGGAGCTTCCCACCCTGGAGGCGCCGGGGAGGTGTTATATTAGCCCGGAGAGCGGCGTGTATGGGCGGGCTGACCGGCCGGCGAGTGTCAGGGCGGGGGCCGCAGCCGGGGCATGCAACTTGTGATGGGCGCGGGGCTAGCACAGGAGCCCGCACTGCCCGGGCTTGCAGTGATCGCCCATTTTTTTTTTACAGTCTATTCCCCTGTAATCAGCCGAGCTCGTGTTCAGTAAGTTCCCGCAGGAAGCCGAGAGCCCCTGTGCTGCTTCCATCACTACGACCACTACTCCACTGTCTGAGCAAGCGGGCTAGTGCGAGATTCTCCCATCATCCCTCACTGCTCATCCTGAGCACAGGCGGCAGGTAAAACTCCATCCCTGGCTGCTGATTGGTCAATTGGAGTCACCTGACCATCTCCACAACGCCCAGCCTGTTCTCTCCAGAAACGTTATTTCCCTGTGTGTTAACCCTATATCTGCAGGTCCATGGCCTTTCTGGAGGTGACACTGGCCCCTTACTGCCCCCCCCTCCCCCAATTCATTCTGCTGACCAGGTACAGCATGAGTGAGCCTGTGTGATGTCAGCCAGGTGTGTGACAATGAAATGAAGAACACGCCATGCTTTACGCTGCCTCCATGTCTCCAGCACTGTACATATCTCGGCCGCTGTGGAGCTGTTATTGGTCAGACAATAGGAGTGGCGGAGACTCTGTCCCCAGGACCACAGACAGGTCCGATGACTGACGGTGTCTCCGGATGCACACACCACAGATGAGCGCTGCCCTTGCATCCATTCTGATCTGCTGCGGTCGGCATTCTTCAGTATCCTGGTCACTTCTGGAACTTGTCAGACCCGCGACATGCATTATAATGTCCAATGACCTAGTAAGCGTCAGATGCCGGGGCAAACGTGAAGAACTCCGCCCACAGCAGACACGACTGGCCACCGGGGTAGTGTGAGGAGACCGCAAGAGCAGCAACTAAGTTATATTCCAGGAATTAATAAAGTTCCTCTGGTCCTACGACTTTCCTGGACTTATCTTGCTTCCTATGCACAGACATGCTGCAGCCCATCAGTGCCATGTGCTCCTGTGCTGTACCCACATACCTCACTGCTGAGGTCAGAGATTGGCAGCCGTGCTGCAGCCCATCAGTGCCATGTGCTCCTGTGCCTACCCACATGCCTCACCGCTGAGGTAAGAGAATGGCGGCCGTGCTGCAGCCCATCAGTGCCATGTGCTCCTGTGCCTGCCCACATACCTCACTGCTGAGGTCAGAGAGTGGCGGTGTGCTGCAGCCCAGCAGTGCCATGTCCTCCTGTGCCGTACCCACACACCTCATCCCTGAGGTCAGAGGTTGGCGGCCGTGCTGCAGCCCATCAGTGATGTCCTCCTGTGCTGTACCCACACGCCTTACCGCTGAGGTCAGAGATTGGTGGCCATGCTGCAGCCCATCAGTGATGTCCTCCTGTGCTGTACCCACACGCCTTACCGCTGAGGTCAGAGATTGGTGGCCGTGCTGCAGCCCATCAGTGATGTCCTCCTGTGCTGTACCCACACGCCTTACCGCTGAGGTCAGAGATTGGTGGCCGTGCTGCAGCCCATCAGTGATGTCCTCCTGTGCTGTACCCACACGCCTTACCGCTGAGGTCAGAGATTGTTGGCCGTGCTGCAGCCCATCAGTGATGTCCTCCTGTGCTGTACCCACATGCCGCACCTCTGGGGTCAGAGAATGGCAGCCAGAACCCGTATCTGCTAACCCAAGAAAACCCTTTTGACGTGAGGAGAGACTGTGCGCTGCTAGAAGAACTGTGTCAGCGCTCTCACTATCTAGCCGTGTAACTGGATGCTCTGCTATCTGCACGGTGGGACTATTCTTCCCAGCGCTCATAAAAGCTTTTCTGTCTTACTGATTTTTATGAAAGGGCTAAAACTGTCATAATTGAGCTAATATTTTGTTTTTATTCTGACTACTAACTATATTTTATTATCTACCTGGAAGTATTGGTAACCTAAGACTCGCATCACCTCGTTTTTTTCTTTGTTTTAATTCCCTTACATACTGGGGTACGCTGCAACTTGTGCCCACGGGAAAACATTTTAACATTAATAATGGACCTTGATAATACTTAAGAGATTTGGAGCTTAAAAATGCATGATGATGTTCAGATGCCCATTTGGTGGGAGACTGTTAGACCCTTAGCTGGGCTATACTGGGCGGCCATTGTGAACTGAGGCTTTGCTGCTCTTGTTCTGATAAAACCTCCACACCCCTTCCATAGAGCAGTAGTTAACCCATTAGTGACCACTAAATGCCTTTTTATAACGGCCCTAGGCTAGAGCTTTTTTTTTTCTTTTTCTTCTTATCAGCTGCAAACTAATGACTGCATGGATTTGTCTTGGCAGCCAGAACAGGAGCCCTGAGCAGCCGAGCCTCTCTTGTAGTGGCTGGGGATTAGAGGAGCCTCAGATGCTGCAGTCAGTGTCCACTACCCCTAGTTTTGTGGAGTGTTTTTTTTTTTTTTTTTTTTTTTATTAGTCCATTATTGCTTCCAAAACACAATTGTGTAGTGACTTGGCAATCAAAGAGCTGTGTGTATGTTTTGGTGTTAAATAAAATAAAAATAGTGTATATATCTGTATAGAAACAAATCACATCACTGCCAGGCCCATAGCTCAGGCAGCAGAAATAAGTGTTATGACGATGCCATATTTGCAGCAAGACATTTGGTTTAAATTGGTACAAATTTCAAGTATATTAAACTTTTTCATCACTTAATTTTGTTTTGTTTTTTTTTTGTTGTTTTTTAGTTTGAGGGGTTTTTTTTCATGTTCCTTGTGCAGAATAAGTGATAATTTTATGGGTTAGATCAATCTGCATACAGCAATATTAGTTCTAATATTAGTTCTGTGCACATTTTTCCATTAAAAATGTATGCAAGACTAAAATCAAATCTTAAGGTATTTGGTTCATTATATTTGCTGTTGTATTCATGAGCCCACTGGTGGTGTACTTGTAACTTAGGGGTCCTAACCAGTGATTGGCAATTTTCCTTTATAACGGCAGTCAGAGATAGCTGTCAATCACGGAGTAGGACCGCCCACTGGGCTTGTGAATACAAAAAAAGGATAAAATACATGTTGGGCTATGTGCGCACGTTGCGTATTTGCATGCAGTTACGCTGCGATCTGCACCGCAGCGCAACTGCATGCGTCCTGCGTCCCCAGCATAATCTATGAAGATTATGCAGGAGACGTGCGCACGTGGCGTATTAGAGCACAGCGCTTCGGCTGCTGCCCGAAGCGCGCGTTCTAAGAAGTGACATGTCACTTCTTTCCTGCGCTCTGCCTGCAGCCCCCGCTCTGTCTATGGGAGGGGCTCATGAAATCGGCTTTTTTTTTTTCATTACGGACTCTTTCTGCAGCGATTTGAAGCGCACGTGTGCTGTTCAAATCGCTGCAGAAATTTCTGCAGGGACAGAACGCAACGTGCGCACATAGCCTTAAACTAAATCTTTCCCAACGAACCAATGTCATTTGCTCATCTTCTCCTTCCCTATGCCAGGCTGTCCACAGATCGGACTGAATGTACAATGTGACAGGTTCTTTCTAATGCCTGAGTTCTGTTTCAGGAACCAAAAGAGGAGCACGATACCTCTGTTGAAAACACAGATGAAGCCAATCACGATCCTCACTTTGAACCCATTGTGTCATTGCCGGAGCAAGAGATTAAGACACTTGAAGAAGATGAAGAAGAGTTATTTAAAATGTACGTAGAACTTTAATTGGAGAGAAGACTGTTCCCAAATTCACCGGTGATACTGGTTCTGGAAGCTTCGGTACCAGACTCGAAACCTAAAACCCAAGCCGGCTTGTAATGTTGTCACCTAGCTTTATGTGCTGCTTCTATTGCTTTCAGTTTTTATTTTCCAAAACAAAAGGGATTTTTCTCTTAAATAAATTTTGTATACCTCTAGCTGTCTTTCAGATGTTTGTTTCTTTGAAGGGGGGGGGGGTGATGTCTGCAAGACCTGCCATATAAAAACATGAGTTTTAGCATCATTTAAACCGTGATCAATACATTTTCTTTATCTGTAATTGAAGTGTAACCAGCGTATTAAACCCTTTCTGTAGGAGAGCAAAGTTGTTCCGGTTTGCTTCTGAAAATGACCCCCCCGAGTGGAAAGAGCGAGGCACTGGTGATGTCAAACTACTAAAACACAAGGAGAAGGGGACAATCCGCCTTTTGATGAGGAGAGATAAGACACTGAAAATCTGTGCTAATCATTATGGTAGGCAATGAAGACCGCTGTCTTTTAAAATATTCATTTTCAGCTGTGTTCCAGTATTCAACACTGCAGAGCGAGGATCTAGTCCTTCACTTAGCTGTAGATTTTACAAATTGCTTATCAGTCTGTCAAATATGCAGGACATCCTGATAAAATCTGATTGCAAATGCTGTGGGTGTAAAACATTAAATGAGTTTTCCACTCTTAGGCTGCTTTCACACTACGTTTTTTTAACATGCGTCATGAACGTTTTTTTAACGCAAAAACGGATCCAGTGCAAATGCGTTTTCATTTCAATGCATTTGCAATGGACTCGCGTCAACATGCGTTCACCTGCGTTTGCGTGCGTTATAGTGAGGATCCAGTGAGTTGCAGTTTTTTAACATTTTTCATAAACGCTACTTGTAGCGTTTCTGAGCTGCGTCCAAATACTGCAAATTGCTGGATCCTGACTAAACAGCACGCAAACGCAGGTGAACGCTGGCATGCTGATAGACAGGATCCTGCTTGCTCTACTGAGCATGCCCAGAAACCAGCCTCGGGTGATCAATCCCTCTCTCCCCCCTCTCTCTCTCCCTCTCCTGAGAGCTGCGGAAACTCGGAACCAAGATAAATATCGGGTAACCAAGCAAAGCGCTTCTCTTAGTTACCCGATGTTTACGTTGGTTACGTGTGCAGGTAGCAGGGAGCCCGGCTCCTAGCACCTGTGGATGCTCGTAACCAACATAAATATCGGGTATCCAAGCAAGTTACCCAATGTTTACCTTGGTTACGAGCCTCTGCAGCTGTCAGATGCCGGCTCCCAGTGTATCACATTCAGTTCCACTGACTCCCGATCACATGACTCCAATGCCCGCCCATAAACTTAAAGTGACAGGATCCTGCAAAATAACACATGCATTTACATGCGTTTTTTTGCTGTAAAAGCAGGATCCGCTTTTACAGCAAAAAAATGTTTATGACGCATGTTAAAAAAAAAAAAAAAAGTAGTGTGAAAGCAGCCTTAGTCCCTCAACTCCAGTGCACATAATCACTGCACCCAGTCACTGAGCTCAGTGGTTCTGCTGCGGTTTATGTCATAAGCCACCAAGCTGAGTGATGCCGTGCAGTCGTGATCTTGTCTCAGCAGTGGGGTGCTAGCGCTGGACCAAGGTAAAGTGAGTACTATGTCTTGTCTTGTGGGTTTAACTATCTGGCTGAGACCCTTTTTCTAACAGTGGAACAGCCTTTTAAATATACAAACTGCATACCCTGAACGGGTATTCCCATCTCAGCCAACAATGTCGAAGATGGGATGCTAGTCTACATGTAGTGACCAGGATTATAGAACCGTCCTAGTGGGCTATGAGATCATCTTCAATAACTACCATAGAAATTAATTGTTTTTTTTCTTTTTAACACTCATTGGTATTGTACTTGAGTTGTCCAAGATTAAAAAAAATGAATCGGCTTTCTTCTAAAGACGACATCCAGCTGTCCAGAGGTCGTATGGTATTGCTGCTCATCTCTATTTAATTCAGTGGCGCTGAGCTGAAATGCCAAGCCCATGACCGAGCAATCACTGGAAGAAAGCAGCCATCTTTTCTACATAGCTGGAAGCCCCAAGTGGACTGTGCAGACATGTTTCTTCCAGGAGTTTGGCCTATTTATCCTTATTTAGTTTCCTAGAGTTGCTATTTCTCACAATTTAATCTGTACTCTCAACATGAGTCTCGTGATTTGGTTTCCTAAAGATACTTTTTCAGATACTTTTATTATTTTCTTTCTATATACCAATCAGTTTACTTAATGGCCTTTACAGTGTTTTCACTGCACGTTCATGCTTGTGCTGCTGCTTCTGGGTCCAACAGTACAACGCCCCATGCTTTCTCAGCTCTGTGGGCCACACTGCAGATTGGTGTGTGAAGTGGGAGAAAGGCCTCCTATTTTTTAGCGACAGCCTATTACGTGGGCTGTAAAAATGAGAGGCAAAAGGGAAGGATTTGGAGAGTACCCACTCCTCAGCATCATTTTCTGTCAGCCCTCAAGGGGCTACAGGAGCCAAAATGTCTCTAGATGTAAAGCTGTGTGTTACTAGACACTGATCATTCACCCAGTATTTATCTGTAGTAGGGCAAGCTCTCGTGATTAGTCTGAAACCAGAAGCAGGTAATAAACAGTGTGTAAGGGGGTCTGAAAATGAAGGAAACCGCTCCGAGTGATTCAGACCAGGGTATTTTAGGTCTGTGTGGTATCTGATTTTTAATATTGACAGATGTGGTTCAGTATGGCTGTGTAGATGAGGTGTTTATTAGCTCGGTCCATATTATTATTATTATTATTATTTTATTTTTTTTTTATTTATTTATTTTTTTTGAGAATCATTATTCATGTCTACTAGTGTTCAAAAATAAACGCATACCATATAGCTCATTCATATTGCATTTGATATTTATGGGTGCATTGTAATTGTCATAGGAAGCGCTGCCTTGTTTTTCGTTTTTGTTCAAGAAATTAAAGTAAAAATCCCCTTATCTTCTAGTGACCCCATCAATGGAACTGAAACCCAACGCTGGCAGCGACAGAGCCTGGGTCTGGAATACATATTCAGATTATGCCGATGAAGCACCAAAACCTGAACTACTGGCCATTCGCTTTTTAAATGCAGAGAGTGAGTATTTCACTGTGTGTGTGTGTGTGTGTGTGTGTGTGTGTCTGCTATTGTAATCTCACGTCCTTATAGTAACCCTAGAAAGTGAGCATTTTGGAAATTGGAATAGTGAGGTAGTAAATTGAATCTGTCCTTGTCAGACCATTTTAATATATACAGTCATGGCTGAAAGTGTGGACACCTTTCAAATTGTTGCAGAAAATGAAGAATTTCTCCAAGAAAAGTTTTGAAATGACTTGTTTTGTTATACACATGTTTATTACCTTTTGTGTGTATTGTAACAACACAAAAAAGGGTGGGGGGAGGCAAATTGAACATAATTTCACATACGACCCAAAAAAATGGGCCTGACAAAATGGTTGGCACCTTTACAAAATTGTGAGGAAGCAAGTTTTTGTTTTGTTTTTTTTTCAAGCATGTGATGCTCATACCAACTCACCTGTGATAAGTAACAATGTGGGCAATATGAAAATCATGTGAAACAGAAATTACCCTTAAAATCATATACTTATTCCATATGCATTAAAAGAATACCCAAAAACATGGTCCAACTCTTTACACTAAAACATATTCCCCAAGTGTTAAAATCAATAGACTTCCAAGCACAGTTATGTCCTAATCCAATTTAGCTGACACATGCCTGTCCATGGAGGCTTGCACCCTAATCTGTCAAGTAAGTGGTGCCCCCACTCCTTGAAAACTAACCCTAGGAGACCCTTTAAGGGTGTGTGTGTGTGTGTGTGTGTGTGTGTGTGTGTGTGTGTGTGTGTGTATATTTATATTGTGACAGTACGCACATGTCACAAATTATAACCTGGCATGGCATATTGCATATTTATCAGTATGATGTTATTGTTATTGCCTCAACGCATTTCCTTGTAAAATTTTCTTCATGAGGCCGATAGTTTTGCCATCTTGTATGCATTGCCAGTTCAGTATAGTGAGCTTGGCTGCTAAATATCAATGTTTAAATTGCCCAGATTGTATAGGGTGCCCTCCCCGCAAATGTATGCTCAGTAATATCATGCGTCCCTTACTGGATGTCCCATGAGACTCCTTTGTCCCCTAAGGTTTCACCACCAATGTCTATTTGGTGTATCTATAAAACGGGATGCGTTCCAGACTGGAACGAACACTAGAGCACCTCATCGCTGTAGGGCATGCGCACATAGTGCCAGCGCATGTGCCATGTATTATGCAACGAAATGAGGCCAAAAAGGAAAAGAATACAGTACCTACAGTCAAGTATGGTGGAGGTTCAAAGATGTTTTAGTTGGTTTGCTGCCTCTGGCACTGGGTGCCCTGACTGTGCAAGTCAACATGAAATCTGAAGATTACCAAAGGATTTTGTGTTGTAATGTAGTGCCCAGTGTCAGAAAACTGGGTTTGTGTCCTAGTTCAGGGGTCTTCCAGCAGCACAATGACCCCAAACATACTTCAAAAACACCCAGAAATTGATGGAAACAGCGCTGGAGAATTCTGAAGTGGCAGCAATGAGTCTGGATCTAAATCCCACTGAACACCTGTGGAGAGATCTTAAAATTGCTGTTGGGAGAAGGCGCCCTGTAAATATGAGACCCGGAGCAATTTCCAAAAGAAGAATAGTCCAAAATTCCAGTGGAGAGGTGTAAGAAGCTTGTTGATGATTATAGGGAGAGATTGATTGCAGTTATTTATTCCAAATATTAAGTTGAGGGTGCCAACAATTTTGTCCAGCCAATTTTTGGAGTTGTGTGTAATTATGTTCAATTTGCCCCCTTTTTTTGGTGTAAATAAACAGGTGTATAACAAAACAGGTGTGTAGCAATTTTGTTTTGCGCCCTTGTACTTGGCCATATAACCATTTTCGGTCTGATGTTTAGTGTAAATTATATGCTGGTTTATTTGGGTATTTGCGCTTTAACTGATGACAGCTAAGATTTTGTGATAGTTTGAGATCTATGAATACCAAACATGATGTAAATTAGCTGTGCATTTGGAAACTTTATAAACTTATAAATGATGCCCATTAAAATAACTTCAAAATATTTATTAATGTAATAATCAAGAACAAAATTAAAAACATTACCGTATTTTTCGGACCATAAGACGCACTTTTTTCCCCCCAAATGTTGGGGGAAAGTGGGGGGGTGCGTCTTATGGTCTGAATATAGGGCCGGGAATGAGGGTGCTGTGGTGGCGCTGGTCATCGGGGGCACGAGCAGGCTGCAGCAGTGCCTGCCTGACCACGTGATCCCGCTCATTTGATATGCACGCCCATCCTCCCGCCCTTCTCTCAGCGCTGAAGCAGGCGCTGACAGGTGGGCGGGGTGATGGGCGAGGGATAAACAGCCGTCCCGCATGATCACCCCTGGGAACTACAGCCTGGAGTGATCATGTGCGGCTGTATTCACTGCCCCCCGCGCATCATCATCAGCGCGGGGTGCAGTGAATCAGTGTTTTCACCTGTCACCGTTCCCCTGCAGCACCGCGGTCTCCTCCTGGCTGCCGGCGGCTGCTGAGTGGAGCCATCCCCGTTCTCCTGCAGCATTGCGATGTCCTCCTGTGCCAGCGGCGGCCGCTGAGTGGAGACTAGCGGCGCGCACAGCGATGACGTCAGTGTCCACACGCAGCCACCGCTGGCACAGGAGGACATCGCAATGCTGCATGGGACCGGGGACGGCTCCACTCAGCGGCGCTGACACAGACGGAGAAGGAGCAGTGCTGCAGGGAGTAAGGGGAGTATGAACATTTTTTTTCTTCGGCGCTCTATTGGGAGACCCAGACGATTGGGTGTATAGCACTGCCTCCGGAGGCCACACAAAGCAATTACACTTAAAAGTGTAAGGCCCCTCCCCTTCTGGCTATACACCCCCAGTGGGATCACTGGCTCACCAGTTTTTCTGCTTTGTGCGAAGGAGGTCAGACATCCACGCATAGCTCCACTGTTTAGTCAGCAGTAGCTGCTGACTATATCGGATGGAAGAAAAGAGGGCCCATATAGGGCCCCCAGCATGCTCCCTTCTCACCCCGCTTGTGGTTTGTAAGGTTGAGGTACCTATTGCTGGTACGGCGGCTGGAGCCCACATGCTGTTTTCCTTCCACATCCCCCTGAGGGGCTCTGAGGAAGTGGGATCTTACCGGCCCCAAAGCCCTGAGGCCGGGCTCCATCCACAGACCCATTGAACCTGCTGGATACGGAGCTGGGTACCGTTCAGGGACATGGCCCTGCACCATTCAGGTACTCTGTGTCCCCGTACACACAGGCACAGCACACTCCAGACTTGCTGGGTGTGCTAGTGCGCCGGGGACAGTAAAGGGTTACAGTCACTGCAGCCTAGCTGAGTGACTTTATGTATGGGGAACTACCGCGCCGGACGCTCCGGGAGCGGCGGCGCGGCTGGGACTTGTAGTGCGCCGGGGACTTAGCGCCGACCGCGCTTTTACGGCGGCGGCGCTTATAAATCCAGTCCCCGGCTTTTGCGGCCTAGCTCCGCTTCGTTCCCGCCCCCACCCTGTCAATCAGGGTAGGGGAGAGACGCTGTACAATCAGCAGCGCCGAGGGCTGGAGCCTTATTTACATGCTCCAGCCCTCTCACTGGACACTGTGGGACGCCGGTTTCCCGCTCTGACTTGGGGGCACGCCCACGGCCCGCCCCTACTCACACGAGCTGGAGAAGGACGCCGGCAGCCATTCCTGCAGTCCGAGCTGAGAGATCGGACTCTGGGCGACCAGGCACAGGACTAGGGCGACCACACACCCGCTTATAGGCGGGCGGTAAGCGGCACCTGAAGTGCTGACCCCACTAAATACCGCAGTTGTCCATTTGTATTTTATGCTTACACTGCATAGGTCGCTATTTTTGGCTATATGCCCTCTTAGATGGCGACACATCAGCAGCAGGAAAGCAGGGGTGCTAAGGCACAGGCTTTCTATGCTGCTTGTATTGCATCTACTGAAGTGTTCATGTGTATTTATGCTTGTATGCTATACACTGCACTGTACGGTCGCTAGTCTGGGCTATTTTCGCCTAGAATGACTAGACTACAGCAGCAGAAAAGCAAAGGTGCTGAGGCACAGGTTTTTTCTATGCTGCTTGTATTGCAGGGGTTGCAGTGTTCATTTGTACTTATGCTTGTAGGCTATACATTGCACTGTATGGTCGATATTCTGGGCTATATTCCCCTAGATGGCTAGTCTACAGCAGCAGAAAAGCAGGGGTGCCAAGGCACAGGCTTTCTATGCTGCTTGTATTGCATGTGCTGCAGTGTTCATTGTACTTTATGCTTGCATGTTATACATTGCATTGTACGGTCGCCATTCTTGGCTCTATGTCCTAGATGGCTAGTCGGCAGCAGCATATAAGCAACTCAGGCTTTCGATGCTGTTTTTACTGCATGTGATACTGTTCCACGGCACTGTACCCTATTGTGTGCAATGCTCCCCTGGAGCACTTGGTCAGCCGGGGTCTCTACTAGACGTGGCCAAAGGAACCACCTGTCAACCCTGTCCAAGGACAGGGATGGAGTTGCAATGGGATAGAGACTTGCAGTCCGGACAGGCCATGGGCAATCTGGATCATTGCTCCCTGGCCACCCTCATTGGGAATAAAATCGGTGCTCCGAGGGGGGTCCCAGGAGGCTCTCTGTAGGATGAGGCAGACGTAGCTCATCAGGACTTTGATCCTGACAACGCTCTCAATCCGGATACACCGGATGGTGACGCCATAAGGAATGATCCTATAGCGTCCATCAATGGAATGTTGGATCTTTCTCCCTCAGCTCCCCCAGCGGAGGAGTCAGCTTCACAGCAGGAGAAGTCCCATTTCAGTAGCTCAAACGTAGATTGAGTATTTTTCTGGCCACGCTGACTTCAGAGAAGCAGTCCAGGAACACCACGCTTACCAGATAAGCGTTTTCTCCAAACGTATTAAGGATACACGTTATCCTTTTCCCCCTGACGTGGTCAAGCGTGGGACCCAGGGTCCAAAGGTGGATTCTCCAATCTCCAGGCTTGCGGCTAGAGCTATAGTTGCAGTGGAGATGGGACTTCACTTAAAGATACCAGATGGACTCTGGTTGCTGTCTGTCTATGAGGCTATCGGCGTGTCGGTTGCTCCGGCATTTACAGCCGTATGGGCACCCTAAGCTTTTCAGCTGTTCTTGCACAGCTGGTCTTGAGCATATGTACATTTGTGCCGCAGGGGCGTCCGTAACCTCGCAATGTCTGCATTGCGACTTACCCTATTAATGCTGTCCTGGAAGGACAGTCGAGGTTTCGGTCCTTCCCAAGCTCGGGCAGGTCCCAATTGTCCTCGTCCAAAAGAGCTGAAAAGCCTCAGAGGGGCTCAGTTTCCGGGGGCTCAATCACGCCCAAGGAAGGCAGCCGGAGGAACCGCTACCAAGGCGGTCTCCTCATGACTCTCAGCTCTCTCATCTCTCCGCATCCGCGGTCGATGGCAGACTTGCTCGCCTTTGCGACATTTAGCTGCCACAGGTCACAGACCGGTGGGTGAGGGACATTGTGCCCACGTGCACAGGACAGGGTTCTGTTCTCGTCCTCCGACTCGATTCTTCAGAACGTCCCCACCTCCCCACCGAGCCGATGCTCTTCTGCAAGCAGAAGGAGTGGTAATCCCTGTTCCTCTTCAGGAACAAGACACGGTTTTCCTCCAATCTGGTTGTGGTGCCAAAAAAGGATGGCTCTTTCCGTTCCGTTCTGGACCTAAAACTGCTCAACAAGCACGTGGAGGCCAGGCGGTTCCGGATGAAACCCTCCGCTCCGTCATTGCCTCAAGGTCTCAAGGATATTTCCTAGCATCAATAGACATCAAAGATGCTTATCTCCACGTGCCGATTGCTACAGAGCACCAATGTTTTCTACGTTTCGTGATGGGAGACGACCATCTTCAGTTCGTAGCTCTGCCATTCGGTCTGGCGACAGCCCCACGGGCGTTCACCAAGGTCATGGCGGCAGTGGTAGCAGTCTTGCACTCACAGGGACACTCTGTGATCCCTTACTTGGACGATCTACTTGTCAAGGCACCCTCTCAAGAGGCATGCCAACTCAGCCTGAATGTTGCGCTGGAGACTCTCCAGACGTTCGGGTGGATCATCGACTTCTCAAAGTCAAACCTGTCACCGACCCAATCACTAACGTATCTTGGCATGGTGTTTCATACCCTCTCAGCGCTAGTGAAGCTTCCGCTGGACAAGCAGCGGTCACTACAGACTGGGGTGCAGACTCTCCGTCAAGGTCAGTCGCACTCCTTAAGACGCCTCATGCACTTCCTCGGGAAGTTGGTGGCGGCAATGGAGGCGGTTCCGTTTGCGCAGTTTCATCTGCGTCCTCTTATTGGGACATTCTCCGCCAATGGGACGGGAAGTCAACATCCCTGAACAGGAAAGTATCCTTTTCACAGAAGGACTCTCTGCAATGGTGGCTTCTTCCCACCTCATTATCACAGGGAAGATCCTTCCTACCACCGTCTTGGGCGGTAGTCACGACAGACGCGAGTCTGTCAGGGTGGGGAGCAGTTTTTCTCCACCACAGGGCTCAGGGTACGTGGACTCAGCAGGAGTCCACCCTTCAGATCCATGTTCTGGAAATCAGAGCAGTGTATCTTGCCCTACTAGCCTTCCAGCAGTGGCTGGAAAGAAAGCAGATCCGAATTCAGTCGGACAACTCCACAGCGGTGGCATACATCAATCACCAAGGAGGGACACGCAGTCGGCAAGCCTTCCAGGAAGTCCGGCGGATTCTGATGTGGGTGGAAGCCACGGCCTCCACCGTCTCCGCAGTTCACATCCCCGGCGTAGAAAACTGGGAAGCAGACTTCCTCAGCCGCCAGGGCATGGACGCAGGGGAATGGTCCCTTCACCCGGACGTGTTTCAGGAAATCTGTAGCCGCTGGGGAAGGCCGGACGTCGACCTAATGGCGTCCAGGCACAACAACAAGGTCCCAACCTTCATAGCACGGTCTCGCGATCACAGAGCTCTGGCGGCAGACGCCTTAGTGCAAGATTGGTCGCAGTTCCGGCTCCCTTATGTGTTTCCACCTCTGGCACTCTTGCCCAGAGTGCTACGCAAGATCAGATCCGACTGCAGCCGTGTCATACTCGTCGCCCCAGACTGGCCAAGGAGGGCGTGGTATCCGGATCTGTGGCAGCTCACGGTCGGCCAACCGTGGGCACTACCAGACCGACCAGACTTACTGTCCCAAGGGCCGTTTTTCCATCGGAATTCTGCGGCCCTGAACCTGACTGTGTGGCCATTGAGTCCTGGATCCTAGCGTCTTCAGGATTGTCCCAAGGGGTCGTTGCCACCATGAGACAGGCTAGGAATCCCACGTCCGCTAAGATCTACCACAGAACGTGGAGGATATTCTTATCCTGGTGCTCTGCTCAGGGAGTGTCTCCCTGGCCATTTGCATTGCCTACCTTTCTTTCTTTCCTGCAATCTGGGTTAGAAAAAGGTTTGTCGCTCGGCTCCCTTAAAGGTCAGGTCTCGGCGCTATCCGTCTTTTTTCAGAGGCGTTTGGCACGCCTTCCTAAGGTGATGGGATCTGAACAGGGTACTAGTTGCCTTCCAGAAGCCGCCCTTCGAGCCTCTGAGGGAGGTTTCACTTTCTAGACTATCACAGAAAGTGGCTTTTCTGGTAGCGATCACATCTCTTCGGAGAGTGTCTGAGCTGGCAGCACTATCATCCAAGGCTCCCTTCCTGGTCTTCCACCAGGACAAGGTAGTGCTGCGCCCCATTCAGGAGTTTCTCCCGAAGGTGGTATCCTCTTTTCATCTTAATCAGGATATCTCTTTGCCTTCGTTTTGTCCTCATGCAGTTCATCGGTATGAGAAGGATTTACATTTGTTAGATCTGGTGAGAGCACTCAGAATCTACATTTCCCGCACGGCGCCCTTGCGCCGTTCGGATGCACTCTTTGTCCTTGTCGCTGGTAAGCGCAAAGGGTCGCAGGCTTCTAAGGCCACCCTGGCTCGATGGATCAAAGAACCAATTCTTGAAGCCTACCGTTCTGCTGGGCTTCCGGTTCCATCAGGGCTGAAGGCCCATTCTACCAGAGCCGTGGGTGCATCCTGGGCATTACGACACCAGGCTACGGCTCAACAGGTGTGCCAGGCAGCTACCTGGTCGAGTCTGCACACTTTCACCAAACATTATCAGGTGCATACCTATGCTTCGGCGGACGCCAGCCTAGGTAGAAGAGTCCTGCAGGCGGCAGTTGCCTCCCCGTAGAGGAGGGCTGTCTTGCAGCTCTAACATGAGGTATTTCTTTACCCACCCAGGGACAGCTTTTGGACGTCCCAATCGTCTGGGTCTCCCAATAGAGCGCCGAAGAAGAAGGGAATTTTGTTACTTACCGTAAATTCCTTTTCTTCTAGCTCTTATTGGGAGACCCAGCACCCGCCCTGTTGTCCTTCGGGATTTTTGGTTTGTTTGCGGGTACACATGTTGTTCATGTTGAACGGTTTTCAGTTCTCCGATGTTACTCGGAGTGAATTTGTTTAAACCAGTTATTGGCTTTCCTCCTTGCTTTTGCACTAAAACTGGTGAGCCAGTGATCCCACTGGGGGTGTATAGCCAGAAGGGGAGGGGCCTTACACTTTTAAGTGTAATTGCTTTGTGTGGCCTCCGGAGGCAGTGCTATACACCCAATCGTCTGGGTCTCCCAATAAGAGCTAGAAGAAAAGGAATTTACGGTAAGTAACAAAATTCCCTTCTTTTTTTTTTATGTGCCACAGGATGCGGCCGTATACCAGGATGGGGGATGTATAGCACGATGGGGGTATATTATGAGCAGGATGGGGGTATATGTGCAAGATGGGGGTATATGAGCAGGATGGGGGTATATGAGCAGGATGGGGGTATAGAGCAGGATGGGGCCATATGCCAGGATGGGTTACTGTATATAGCAGGATGGGGCCATATGCCAGGATGGGGTATATAGCAGGATGCGGGACATATACTGTATATACAAGGCAGGAGGATCATTACCAGGCTGGGGTACCTTAGTAGAGAATTTGGAGACATTACCTCCATAACAGTGTCAGCAGCAGATCCTCGCCCCATAACAGTATGTCATGACTCCCATTTTTTGCTTAAAATTTTATTTTTCTTATTTTCCTGCTCTAAAACCAGGGTGCGTCTTATGGTCCAGTGCGTCTTATAGTCCGAAAAATATGGTAAAAGGAGAAGATACATAGGTGTCTAAAAATACCGGAAAATAAAGGAATTATTTATAAGGGTGGGGTAGAGCAATATGCTCCATGTACCGTATTTTTTTAATTATAAAACGCACTTTTCCTCCCAAAAATTTGGGACAAAAGTGAGGGGTGTGTCTTAAAACCCGAATGTACTTAGCGGGGAAGTGGTGGAGAGGGGTAGCAGGAGGAAGGGGCAATTCGGCTGGGCTGGGTCTGCGAGCTGAATATATGCACAAATGCATCCATGACCTATAGAGATATACAGTATGTAGAATGGTGACTAATATACCATTGATAAATCTCACTGATGGCATCACATGTATGTACTTGGAGCAGTGTATCTATAATAATACCTCAGTTTATTTAGCAATTAGTGTATCAATAGCACTAGTAAAAAGTACATTGCATAAATATATATAAATTGCTTGTAGCATAGGCATAAATAGCAATGGTAACAAGTATTTATATAGATAAGCGGGTGTAGGGTGCTTGTAGTATGAGCCTGAGGGGGAATATAGTAGGCTGAATGTAAACAGATATAACCGGAGCAAAGACGTAAGTTACATACCCTAAGGTGCCGCAGCACTTATGTGATTGTATAACCCTGAACACAACATGTGGCCATTGTATTTCTGCTTTGAGCTCTTGCATTTGGCTGTGTTACCATTCTGGCTGGGTATGTGATGTTTAATGTAATTTCTATGCAGGTTTATGTTTGTGGGTGTCCGTGCTTTAACTGATGACAGCTAGGATACACTGATTGTTTGGGATCTAGCCAGAGAGATGCCTAGTGATCACAAAAACAAAGGGGCCGCATCCTGTACAGAGAACTGCTTCTGCGCTATAGGGAAAAATGAGTGTTGTGCAGGGGAAAATGCAGTGCCTCATCTGCTCAATTTTAATGAAAGCACCACTCCAGCGTGGATTTTTTTTTTTTTTTTTTTTTACATTAACCACTGGAGTGGTTCTTTAAATCTAAGTCCCCTGTCTTATACTCTTCCGGCGGCTTCATATTCTATCGCTGTCAGTCCGGTCAGTCTCCTGTGATCTGTGACCTGCCACCAGCTCCAATGTTTCATGGAGCTCCGGAGGTCACAACTCAATGCATCTCTGATAGACTCGTTCTGGCTCTCATAGAGATGCATTGGGAGCTTGTGATGTAACTTATGACTTCCGGCCACTTAAAAGTTAGTCACAAGATGGCGTCTTGGGCCTGGAGTTGCATCGGTAAAAGAGAAGCTGTCAGAAAGGGTGTATAATACCAAGGGCAGGGGGCTGACAGGCCCCCCCCCCTTCCCACGGTACTTTAATTGGTAGTTGTCCTAGTGGTACGTTTTCCACAAATCTGCAGTTGCACTCTTCCGATTGATCTGTAGTCCTGTTAGCACCCTTGCTTTCGTACTGCCATTTGGTTCATATTTACTTATTGTCTAACTTTTAGGTAGTGTAAGGCTATGTGCCCACGGGACTCTGTATCTGCGGATTTTTCTGCATTAAAATCCGCAGCTTTCCCCCGGAATCCGCACCTTTTCTTAGGTGCGGATTTTGCGTTTTTTTTTTTTTTTTCACTTGAATAGGCAAAATACGAACGAAAATCTGCAACAATAATTGACATGCTGCAGATTTTTCCGCACGAAAATCCGCACGATTTCCACTGCGGAAAAATCCGCAGCGTGGGCACAGCATTTCCCAAATGCCATAGAAATGGCTTTTCCGTGAGAAATCCGCAGCAAAATCCGCTCATTTTCCGCAGCGTGGGCACATAGCCTAAACTCGGAGTAAACAATCTTAGTGTGGCTCATGCTTTGATATTGTGCATTTTACACTATTCATTGTGCAAATTAAACTGGGTTTCTGGCATTTTGATTTAGTGAATCTTCCTATTCTAGATAAGCTTCTGAAAATATGCACGGTTTCCTTCAAGGGATTGTCCAGGTTTGGGAATAAAGTCAAGAGGCGCTTTGTGTCGACTGAATCCTGACCACATGCAGTGAAGTGCTACAAGTATTACTTGGTGTCGCCGGCGTGAGGTCGTGTTACCGAATGTATGTGGTTTGCACCCTTCCACTCACATTCTTACTAGATGTGCTGTTCTCTCAATTCAGCCTATTGAGAGAGGATGAGCATGTCTAGTCTGCACATGACCGCCCACTCTTTGGCAATACCAGAGAATCTTGACAGCATATACACTGCACACAGTCGGGATTCAGAAGTCTGCAGTCGCTTTCGTCCCAAGCCTGAACAACCCCTTTTATCTTGTTTTTGTATTTGCTTTTAATGGAGATTTTTTTTTTTTCTCTTTCTAAAACAGATGCCCAAAAGTTCAAGGCAAAATTTGAAGAATGTAGAAATGAAGTAAAGGAGAAGACTAAAGGTAACCCATTCCTGTGCATCACTTGCTGCAGACTCACTCTGTGCTCAGCCGCAAACTCCGGTTACGGCACTTTTTTCGTCTGCTATAGAAACACCATCGTCATCTGAATACTTTCTTTACTACAGAAAAGTTGTGATTGACGATGGGATATTGATGATGGTATTGGTGGTGCTCTAGTCTGAGTCCTCACTGACACTCATGTTTTTAGTCCAGTTTGTTTCAACACTTGGCAGCAGATTTTGACATGCATGATCCACAAACTATAAACTGCTCTTGTAGAGATCTGCTGGTATGTTACAGCACCACTCCAGCATTGTCCTGATTGGGGTTTTTTTCCAGCACTTGAGTGGTGCATCTAGTCAAAAGTTACTTACAATAGTTTTTTTTCTTCAGCGCTCTATTGGGAGACCCAGACGATTGGGGTATAGCTACTGCCCTCCGGAGGCCACACAAAGCACTACACTAAAAAGTGCAAGGCCCCTCCCCTTCTGGCTATACCCCCCCGTGGTATCACGGGTTCTCCAGTTTTCAAGCTTTGTGCGAAGGAGGTCAGACATCCACGCATAGCTCCACAGATTTTAGTCAGCAGTAGCTGCTGACTATTTCGGATGGAAGAAAAGAGGGCCCATATAGGGCCCCCAGCATGCTCCCTTCTCACCCGTGGATGGTGTTGTAAGGTTGAGGTACCTATTGCTGGTACAGAGGCTGGAGCCCCACATGCTGTTTTCCTTCCACATCCCCTTGTAGGGCTCTGTGGAAGTGGGATCCTGCCGGCCTCTAAGCTCTGACGCCGGGCTCCATCCACAGACCCATAGCACCTGATGGATATGGAGCAGGAGTACAATCAGGGACAAGGCCCTGCATCATACAGGTACTCTGTGTCCCCGGCAGGCACAGACACACTCCGGGCTGGCTGGGTGTTGTAGTGCGCCGGGGACCGTAACGTTGGAGTTAGTGTTCCTACAGTTTACTGGGGGACTTTGTGTTGTGGGAACGCAGCGCCGACCCCCACTGGACCGGGCGGCGCTGCTGTGACTTGTGGTGCGCCGGGGACACGCCGACCGCGCTTTTACGGCGGCGGCGTTTATAAATCCAGTCCCCGGCTTTTGCGGCCTAGCTCCGCTTCGTTCCCGCCCCCACCCTGTCAATCAGGGTAGGGGAGAGACGCTGTTTCGCAGCAGCGACGAGGGCTGGAGCCTGATTTACATGCTCCAGCCCTCTCACTAGGCACAGAGGGAAGCAGGCTTCCCGCTCTTAGTCAGGAACGCCCAGGGCCCGCCCCCCCTCCTCTCCCAGGACGCCGGCAGCCATTACATGCAGTCTGGCTAGAGGAAGGACGCAAGGCTCTGGGAGACCTGGACTAGGGGGCTTTTGGAGACCACACACCCGCTCTTAAGCGGGCGGTAAGCGGCATTTCAGCTGGCCCCTCTAGTGCCTCAGTGTGTATTGGTGTACTGTGTCACCAGATATATATATTTAATTATTTCTTGCACTGTAAGGTCGCTTCCTGGCTGGATACCCCAGATCGCTCTGAGGAGGCAGCAACATGTCATCCACAAAACGCAAGGCTGCCAAGGCTAGGGCTGTGTACACTGCGTGTGCTGCATGTGGGGCTGCTCTACCAGCAGGTTCCAAAGACCCCCATTGTGTGCAATGCTCAGATCCGGTGCTGCTTCGCCAGCCGGAGTCCGGAGGGGTAGTGACCCAGGCTGAGACGCTTGTAAGTCCTGCCCCGGTGTCAGGGACAGACTTTGCAGTTTTTGCTGATGGAATGTCTGTGACTATGGCAAAAATCCTTGAAACTTTGCAATCCATGACTGGGGCTCAGTCTATGGACACGGCGAGGTCTCTGTCCTCTAATCCCCCTCAGTTGGAATTAATCCAGACTGCAAGGGGGTCCCCGGCTTCCCAGGCTGAGTATTATGACTCAGATGATAGCCCCAGCCACCCTAAGCGAGCTCGCTGGGAAAGACCCTCAACGTCATCACACTGCTCAGGGTCTCCGCAATCAGTCGCCCTGTGATGCGTCTGAAGAGAGTGATCAGGAGTCTTATCCTGGAACCCCTCTCAATCTGGATACCCCGGATGGGGACGCCATGGTAAACGATCTTATCTCAGCCATCAATAGACTGTTGGATATTTCCCCCCCAGCTCCTTCTGCAGAGGAGGCAGCTGCAGAGCAGGAGAAGTTTCGTTTCCTCTATCCCAAGCGTAAATTGAGTGCTTTCTTGGATCACTCTGACGTCAGAGAATCAATCCAGAAACACGACGCTCATCCAGAAAGGCGTTTCTCTAAACGTTCTAAGGATACACGTTTTCCTTTCCCCCCTGATGTGGTCAAGCGCTGGACCCAGTGTCCAAAAGTAGACCCCCCGATTTCCAAACTTGCAGCTAGATCCATAGTTGCAGTGGAGGATGGCGCTTCACTTAAGGATGCCAATGACAGACAGATGGACCTTTGGTTAAAATCTGTCTATGAAGCTATCGGCGCGTCGTTTGCTCCAGCATTCGCAGCCGTATGGGCACTCCAAGCTATTTCAGCTGGTTTAGCAAAAGTGGATGCTATCATACATCCAGCGGCGCCGCAAGTGGCGTCCCTTACCTCGCAGATGTCTGCGTTTGCGTCTTACGCTATCAATGCGGTCCTAGAATCTACCAGCCGCACCTCAATGGCGTCCGCCAATTCGGTAGTTTTGCGCAGAGCCTTGTGGTTAAAGGACTGGAAAGCAGATGCTGGTTCCAAAAAATGTTTAACCAGCTTGCCTTTATCTAGAGATAGACTGTTTGGCGAGCCATTGGCTGACATCATTAAACAGTCCAAGGGTAAAGACTCTTCCTTACCCCAGCCCAGATCAAGCAAACCTCAGCAGAAAAAATGGCAGCAGAGGTTTCAGTCCTTTCGAGGTTCGGGCAAGACACAATTCTCCTCGTCCAAAGGGACTCAGAGGACGCAAAGAGTCTCAGATTCCTGGCGGGCTCACGCACGCCCCAAGAAAGCAAATGGAGGAACCGCTTCCAAAGCGGCTACCTCATGACTTCCAGCCCCCCCCCCTCCGCATCTCCGGTTGGGGGCAGGCTCTCCCGCTTTTCCGACATTTGGATGTCACAGGTCAAAGACCGGTGGGTGACAAACATTTTGTCTCGCGGGTACAGAATCGAGTTCAGTTCTCGTCCTCCAGCTCGGTTCTTCAGAACCTCCCCACATCCAGACCGAGCAGATGCCCTGCTGCAGGCGGTGGACTCCCTAAGAGCGGAAGGAGTAGTGGTTCCTGTACCGCCTCAGGAACAAGGGCGAGGGTTTTACTCCAATCTCTTTGTGGTTCCAAAAAAGGACGGCTCGTTCCGTCCTGTTCTGGATCTAAAGCTGCTCAACAAGCATGTGCACGCCAGACGGTTCCGGATGGAAACCCTCCGCTCTGTCGTTGCCTCAATGTCTCAAGGAGACTTCCTTGCCTCAATAGACATCAAAGATGCTTATCTCCACGTGCCAATTGCTACAGAACATCAACGTTTTCTACGTTTTGTGATAGGAAACGACCATCTTCAGTTCGTAGCTCTGCCATTCGGTCTGGCGACAGCCCCCCGGGTCTTCACCAAGGTCATGGTGGCGGTGGTAGCAGTCTTGCACTCTCAGGGACACTCGGTGATCCCTTACCTAGACGATCTACTTGTCAAGGCACCCTCTCAAGAGGCATGCCAACTCAGTCTACATGCTACGCTGGAGACTCTACAGACGTTCGGATGGATCATCAACTTTCCAAAGTCGAATCTGTCACCGTCACAGTCGCTAACGTATCTTGGCATGGAGTTTCATACTCGAGCAGCGAGAGTGAAGCTTCCGCTGAACAAGCAGCGGTCCCTACAGACAGGGGTGCAATCCCTCCTTCAAGGCCAGTCGCACCCCTTACGGCGCCTCATGCACTTCCTCGGGAAGATGGTGGCAGCCATGGAAGCAGTTCCCTTTGCGCAGTTTCATCTGCGCCCACTTCAATGGGACATTCTCCGCCAATGGGACGGGAAGTCAACGTCCCTGGACAGGAAAGTCTCTCTTTCCCAGACGGCCAAGGACTCTCTACAATGGTGGCTCCTTCCCACCTCATTGTCTCAGGGAAGATCCTTCCTGCCCCCATCCTGGGCAGTGGTCACGACAGATGCGAGTCTGTCAGGGTGGGGAGCAGTGTTTCTCCACCACAGGGCCCAGGGGACGTGGACTCCGCAGAAGTCCACCCTTCAGATCAATGTTCTGGAAATCAGGGCAGTGTATCTTGCCCTACTGGCCTTCCAACAGTGGCTGGAAGGAAAGCAGATCCGAATCCAGTCGGACAACTCCACAGCGGTGGCATACATCAACCACCAAGGAGGGACGCGCAGTCGGCAAGCATTCCAAGAAGTCCGGCGCATTCTAATGTGGGTGGAGGACACAGCCTCCACCATATCCGCGGTTTCATCCCAGGCGTAGAAAATTGGGAAGCAGACTTCCTCAGTCGCCAGGGCATGGACGCAGGGGAGTGGTCCCTTCACCCGGACGTGTTTCAGGAAATCTGTCGCCGATGGGGAGTGCCGGACGTCGACCTAATGGCGTCCCGGCACAACAACAAGGTCCCGGCATTCATGGCGAGGTCGCGCGATCAAAGAGCTCTGGCGGCAGACGCATTAGTTCAAGATTGGTCGCAGTTCCGGCTCCCATACGTCTTCCCACCTCTGGCACTCTTGCCCAGAGTGTTACGCAAGATCAGATCCGATTGCAGCCGCGTCATACTCGTCGCCCCAGACTGGCCGAGGAGATCGTGGTATCCGGATCTGTGGCATCTCACGGTCGGTCGACCGTGGTCACTGCCAGACCGACCAGACTTACTGTCCCAAGGGCCGTTTTTCCATCAGAATTCTGCGGCCCTGAACCTGACTGTGTGGCCATTGAGTCCTGGATCCTAGCGTCCGCAGGATTATCTCAAGGAGTCGTAGCCACAATCAGACATGCTAGGAAGCCCACGTCTGCTAAGATCTACCACAGAACGTGGAAGATTTTCTTATCCTGGTGCTCTGCACAGAGAGTATCCCCTTGGCCATTTGCATTGCCCACCTTTCTTTCCTTCCTGCAATCGGGGTTGGAAAAGGGCTTGTCGCTCAGCTCCCTTAAAGGGCAAGTCTCGGCACTATCCGTGTTTTTTCAGAAGCGTCTAGCACGTCTTCCTAAGGTGCGCACGTTCCTGCAGGGGGTCTGTCATATTGTGCCCCCGTACAGGCGGCCGTTAGATCCATGGGATCTGAACAGGGTACTAGTTGCTCTCCAGAAGCCGCCTTTCGAGCCTCTGAAGGAAGTTTCCTTTTCTCGCCTGTCACAGAAAGTGGCGTTTCTTGTTGCGATCACATCGCTTCGGCGAGTGTCGGAGCTGGCAGCTCTGTCATCCAAGGCTCCCTTCCTGGTGTTCCACCAGGACAAGGTAGTGCTGCGCCCCATTCCGGAGTTTCTCCCTAAGGTCGTATCCTCGTTTCATCTTAATCAGGATATATCCTTGCCTTCCTTTTGTCCTCATCCGGTTCACCGGTATGAAAAGGACTTACGTTTGCTATATCTGGTGAGAGCACTCAGAATCTACATTTCCCGCACGGCGCCCATGCGCCGTTCCGATGCACTTTTTGTCCTTGTCGCTGGTCCGCGCAAGGGGTTGCAGGCTTCTAAAGCCACCCTGGCTCGATGGATCAAAGAACCAATTCTAGAGGCCTACCGTTCTGCGGGGCTTCCGGTTCCTTCAGGGCTAAAAGCCCACTCAACCAGAGCCGTGGGTGCGTCCTGGGCATTACGACACCAGGCTTCGGCTCAACAAGTGTGCCAGGCAGCTACCTGGTCGAGTCTGCACACTTTCACCAAGCATTATCAGGTGCATACCTATGCTTCGGCGGATGCCAGCTTAGGTAGAAGAGTCCTGCAGGCGGCAGTGACACCCCCGTAGGGGAGGGCTGTTTTGCAGCTCTAACATGAGGTATCTCTTTACCCACCCAGGGACAGCTTTTGGACGTCCCAATCGTCTGGGTCTCCCAATAGAGCGCTGAAGAAGAAGGGAATTTTGTTACTTACCGTAAATTCCTTTTCTTCTAGCTCTTATTGGGAGACCCAGCACCCGCCCTGTTGTCCTTCGGGATTTTTTTGTTGTTTGCGGGTACACATGTTGTTCATGTTGAACGGTTTTTCAGTTCTCCGACGTTATTCGGAGTTAATTTTGTTTAAACCAGTTATTGGCTTCCTCCTTCTTGCTTTGGCACTAAAACTGGAGAACCCGTGATACCACGGGGGGGTATAGCCAGAAGGGGAGGGGCCTTGCACTTTTTAGTGTAGTGCTTTGTGTGGCCTCCGGAGGGCAGTAGCTATACCCCAATCGTCTGGGTCTCCCAATAAGAGCTAGAAGAAAAGGAATTTACGGTAAGTAACAAAATTCCCTTCTTTTTTTACTTACACGCTAGCGTCTTCACTTTTTAATCGGCACCACTCCGGTTCCATGGTGCCAATCTGTGATCGCAAATTCTGACTGCCAGAAGTCAAGGGTAATGATCACTAGCTCACTGAAAGTCTGAGAGATAGACTGAGGCTCTCATAGACTTGCATTGAAAAGTGACTTCTGGCTCGGCTCACTCCCGCAAACACTAGAGTCGGCTGGCCACAATCTGCTGGAAATTGACTCTATCGGTGGTGATAGAGGGTGAATATGGTGGCTGATGAGTATAAGACTAAGTGCAGGGGGCTAAGATTAGAAGCTCCATTCCAGAGGTAAAGGAAAACCCTGGAGTGGTGCTTTAATCCCATCTCCTAAATGAAATAGGCATGTTGACCAAGCAGAGTGCATGGTTATTGCAAAAATTTTTGAGGAGGCAAGCAGTGATGTAGTAGATTCCCTTAGACTGCGTTCCCACAATGTGTTTTTGACGCCGTGTTTTAGCTGTCAACAATGCAACATCTTACAGTTCCAGCAAAGTGGATGTGTTTCTTAGAAATCTCATGTCCGCTGTGCTTCTCTTTTGCGGTGCCGGTTTCAAATCCACAGAATGTCAATTTTTCCTGCCGGTACATGGAGTTTTCTGTGCAGATTTTTCCCATTGACTTGCATTAAATGCAAAAAATCCATCGATAAACACACATGCTTATTTATTGGGTTTTTGCAGCGGAAACGCATGTGATCTCCATCAAAGAATGTCAGTTTTGTTAACGTCAAAACGAGGGACTTTCAAAAACAAAACAACCCAAATAATTTTAGGTGCACAAATTCTGCAACATGAAAAACTCTCAAAGCTCATGGAGTTAACGTAGCCTTAGAAGCTGTGTCCTGCTCAGTTTCATCAAACAGAACTAAGGTTATAGAGTCGTCACCCACTTGTACATGACTGGTTTTAGGCCTCATTCAGACATCAGTAATTTTCCACAGAAGTGAAAACGGGGATTTTTTTTTATTTTTATTTTTTTTTAATATATCACCAATGTTTTTGATCATCTGTGTTTTGGTATGTTCGACAGCTTTTTCCATAAACGTTTCATCAGTAATTGTTTTTTCTTCGGCGCTCCATTGGGAGACCCAGACGATTGGGTGTATAGCACTGCCTCCGGAGGCCACACAAAGCAATTACACTAAAAAGTGTAAGGCCCCTCCCCTTCTGGCTATACACCCCCAGTGGGATCACTGGCTCACCAGTTTTCTGCTTTGTGCGAAGGAGGTCAGACATCCATGCATAAGCGCCACTGTTCAGTCAGCAGTAGCTGCTGACTATATCGGATGGAAGAAAAGAGAGCCCATATAGGGCCCCCAGCATGCTCCCTTCTCACCCCACTTGCGGTTTGTAAGGTTGAGGTACCTATTGCTGGTACGGAGGCTGGAGCCCACATGCTGTTTTCCTTCCCCATCCCCCTGAGGGGCTCTGAGGAAGTGGGATCTTTCCGGCCACCAAGCCCTGAGGCCGGGCTCCATCCACAGACCCATAGAACCTGCTGGATGTGGAGCGGGAGTGCCGTTCAGGGACAAGGCCCTGCAACTTTCAGGTACTCTGTGTCCCCGTATGGCAGGCCACGCACACTCCAGGCTTGCTGGGTGTGCTAGTGCGCCGGGGACTGTAGCGCTGTGCGCTGGGCTTATAGTCCCTGCAGATTACTGGGGGACTTTACGTGTGGGGACCGCCGCGCCGACCGCCCCTGGAGCGGAGGCGCAGCTGCGACTTGTAGTGCGCCGGGGACGCGCCGACCGCGCTTTTACGGCGGCGGCGCTTCTAACTTTAGTCCCCGGCTTTTGCGGCCTAGCGCCGCTTCGTTCCCGCCCCCACCCTGTCACTCAGGGACAGGGAGAGACGCTGTTCTATAGCAGCGACGAGGGCTGGAGCCTTATTTGCATTCTCCAGCCCCCTTTACTAGACACAGTGGGCGTTGGGTTCCCGCTCTTGTCTCGGGCACGCCCTCGGCCCGCCCCTCTCCTCTGGACGCCGGCAGCCATTCCGGCACGCAGAGCGGGAAAACGGAGACACTGAGCTACCAGCACAGGATTCCGGCGCCACACACCCGCTTTTGTGCGGGCGGTAAGCGGCAACTAAAGTGCTGACCCACTAATGCCGAAGTGTCCTGTTGTACTTTTGTACGGTCGCTATTCAGGATGCAGACCTAGAAACAGCAGCAAAAGATCAGGGGTGCTAAAGCACAGACTCTATATGCTGCTTGTCTTGCATGTGCTGCAGTGTCATGTGTCCTTTATGCTTGTATACTTTACATTGCACTGTAAGGGCTATTCTTGGCTGTCTACCCGCCTAGATGGCTAGACAGCGGCAGCAAACAGCACTGGTGCTAAGGCACAAGCTTTCAATGCTGCTTGGATTGCATGTACTGCAGAGTTTATTTTCATGCTTGTACATTCACTGCATGTCGCTATTCTTGGCTAATGCTCCTTGATGACTAGACAACAGCAGCAGAAAAGCAAGGGTGCTAAGGCACAAGCTTTCAATGCTGCTTGGATTGCATGTGCTGCAGTGGTTATTTTCATGCTTGTATGCTATACATTCACTGTATGTCGCTTTTCCTGGCTAATGCTCCTGAATAACTAGACAACGGCAGCAGAAAAGCAAAGGTGCCAAGGCACAGGCTTTCTATGCTCCTTGTACTGCATGTGCTGAAGTGTTTATTGTACTTCATGCTTGTATGCTATACATTGCACTCTACGGTCGCTATTCTTGGCTAATGCTCCTAGATGGCTAGACAGCAACAGCAAAAAAAAAAAAAAAAAAAAGCATGGGTGCCAAGGCACAGGCTTTCTATGCGGCTTGTACTGCATGCGACTGTTCCAGGACCCCCAGTGTGTGCAATTACTCAACGGGGTCTCTGCTACAGGTGGCCAAAAGAACCACCTGTGATCCCTGTCCAGGGACAGGGACGGAGTTGCAGTTTCCGCTGATATATTGTCTGTGGCTATGACTAACATCTTACAGACTTTGCAGTCCAGACAGACCTTGGGCAATGTTGATTCAATGCCCCTGGCCACCCTGATTTCGAAACAAATCATGGCTCCAGGAGGGTCCATGCATCCCAGGGTGCAGGCTCTGACACGGACGACAGTCCCAGACGGCCTAAGCGAGCTCCCTAAGAACGGCCCTCGACTTCATCACAGTACTCTCTGTATGATGAGGCAGCCGTAGCTGTTCAGGACTCTGATCCTGAGACCGTTCTCAATCCGGATACACCGGATGGTGACGCTATAGTGAATAATCTTATAGCGTCCATCAATGGAAGGTTGGGTATTTCTCCCTCAACTCCTCCAGTGGAGGGGTCAGCTTCACAGCAGAAGAAATCCCTATTTCGGTATCTCAAGCGTATATTGAGTACTTTTCTGGTCACTCTGACTCCAGAGAAGCAGTCCAGGAATACCACGCTTATCCCGATAAGCGTTTCTCCAACCGTATTGAAGATACGCGTTGTCTCTTCCCCCCCTGACGTGCTCAAGCGCTCCAAGGGTGGATCCCCCAATCTCCAGGCTTGCGGCTAGATCTATAGTTGCAGTGGAAGATGGGACTTCACTTAAAGATGCCATTGACAGACAGCCCTATCGGCGGGTCGGTTGCCCCGGCATTCGCAGCCATAGAGGCACTCCAAGCTATTTCAGCTAGTATTGCGCAGAGGGACGCGGTCATATGTACATCTTGGCCGCAGTAGCGTCCTTCACCTCGCAATGTCGGCATTGCGACTCAAGCTGTTTATGCTGTCCTGGACTCTACGAGCCGTACGTCAGTGGCGTCCGCCAACTCCGTGTTGTTACGCTCCTAGTGTTAAGGGATTGGAGCAGATGCTGCTTCCACAAAAGTGCTTAACCAGATTGCCTTTATCTGGTGACAGACTGTTTCGTGAGCGGTTGGATTAAATCATTCAACTGTCCAAGGGTACGGATTCTTCCTTACCCCAGCTATCAAACAAGACCCATCAGGAGAAGGGACAGTCGAGGTTTCGGTCCTTCCCAGGCTCGGGCACGTCCCAATTGCCCTCGTCCAACAGGACTCAAAAGGCTCAGAGGGGCGCAGGTTCCTGGCGGGCTCAATCACGCCCGGAGAAGGCAGCCGGAGGAACCGCTACCAAGGCGGTTTCCTCATGACTTTCAGCCCTCTCTCTCCGCGTCCGCGGTCGGTGGCAGACTCCCCCGCTTTAGCGACATTTAACTGCCACAGGTCAATGGCCGGTGGGTGAGAGACAGTTTGTCGCAAAAACTTCCTCACCGGCCGAGCCGAGGCTCTGCTGCAGGCAGTAGGAGTCGTAATCCCGGTTCCTCCTCAGGAACAAGAGACACTTTTTACTCCGATCTGGTCGGGGTGACAAAATAGGACTACTCCTTCCGTTCCGTTCTGGACCTTAAACTGCTCAACAAGCACGTGAAAACCAGGCGGTTCCGGATGGAATCCCTCCGCTCCGTCATTGCCTCAATGTCTCAAGGAGATTTCCTAGCATCAATAGACATCAGGATGCTTATCTCCACGTGCCGATTGCTCCAGAGCACCGGCGTTTGCTACGATTCGTTATTGAAGACGAGCATCTTCGGTTCGTAGCCCTACCCTTCGGTCTGGCGACAGCCCCACGGGTTTTCACCAAGTTCATGGCAGCAGTGGGACCACTCCCGCACTCTCAGGGTCACCCTGTGATCCCTTACTTAGACCATCTACTTGTCAAGGCACTCTTTTAAGAGGCATGCCAACACAGCCTGAACATGGCGCTGGAGACTTCCCAGAGTTTCGGGTGGGTCCTCAACTTTTCAAAGTTAAACCCAATCGCTGGCATATCTTAGCTTGGGGTTTCACACTCTCTCAGCGATGGTGAAGCTTCCACTGGACAAACAGCGGTCACTACAGACGGGGGTGCAGTCTCTCCTTCAAGGAGACACCTCATCCAGAGGCAGTCCCTTTCACGCAGTTTCATCTGCGTCCACTTCAATAGAACATTCTTCGCTAATGGGAGGGGAAGTCGATGTCCCTACACAGGAACGTCCCCCTTTCTCAGACGATCAAGGACTCTCTTCAGAGGAGTCCACTCTTCAGATCAATTGTCTGGAGCTCTGGGCATTGCATATGGCCCTGCAAGACTTCCTGCAGTGGCTGGAAGGCAAACAGATCCGAATTCAGTCGGACAATCCACAGCGGTGGCATACATCAACCACCAAGGCGGACTACGCAGTCGGCGAGCCTCCCAGGAAGTCCGCCGGATTCGGCTAGGGGTGGAAGACAGAGCATACACCATATCCGCAGTTCACATCCCGGGCGTAGAAAACTGGGAAGCAGACTTCCTCAGTCACCAGGGAGTGGACGCAGGAGAATGGTCTCTGCATCCGGACGGGTTTCACGAATCGGCACAACAGCAAGGTCCCGGTTTTCATGACGATCAAAGAGCTCTGGCGACAGGCATCTCACGGTCGGTCAACCGTGGGCACTACCAGACCGGCCAGACTTACTGTCCCAAGGGCCGTTTTTCCATCTGAATTCTACGGCCCTGAACCTACTGTGTGGCCATTGCGTCTTAGATCCTAGTGTCCTCAGGTTTATCCCACGGGGTCGTTGCCACCATGAGACAGGCTATGAAGCCCACGTCTGCTAAGATCTACCACGGAAGTGGAAGATTTTCTTTTACTGGTGCTCTGTACAAGGAGTGTCCCCCTGGCCATTGGCATTGCCTACTTTTCTTTCCTTCCTGCAATCTGGGTTGGAAAAGGGCTTGTCGCTCGGCTCCCTTAAAGGGCAAGTCTCGGCGCTATTGGTGTTTTTTTCAGAAGCGTCTAGCACGACATCCGCAGGTACGCACGTTCCTGCAGGGGGTTTGGTCATATCGTCCCCCCGTACGAGCGGCCGTTAGATCCATGGGATCTGAACAGGGTACTAGTTGCTCTCCAGAAGCCGCCTTTCGAGTCTCTGACGGATGTTTCACTCTCTCGACTATCACGGAAAGTGGCCTTTCTGGTAGCGATCACGTCTCTTCGGAGAGTGTCTGAGCTAGCAGCGCTGTCATCCAAGGCTCCCTTCCTGGTGGTCCACCAGGACAAGGTAGTGCTGCGCCCCATTCAGGAGTTTCTCCCTAAGGTAGTATCCTCGTTTCATATTAATCAGGATATCTCCTTACCTTCTTTTTGTCCTCATCCGGTTCACCGGTATGAAAAGGATTTACATTTGTTAGATCTGGTGAGAGCACTCAGAATCTACATTTCCCGCACGGCGCCCCTGCGCCGCTCTGATGCACTCTTTGTCCTTGTCGCTGGCCAGCGCAAGGGGTCGCAGGCTTCCAAAGCCACCCTGGCTCGATGGATCAAAGAACCAATTCTTGAAGCCTACCGTTCTGCTGGGCTTCCGGTTCCATCAGGGCTGAAGGCCCATTCTACCAGAGCCGTGGGTGCGTCCTGGGCATTACGACACCAGGCTATGGCTCAACAGGTGTGCCAGGCAGCTACCTGGTCGAGTCTGCACACTTTCACCAAACATTATCAGGTGCATACCTATGCTTCGGCGGACGCCAGCCTAGGTAGAAGAGTCCTGCAGGCGGCAGTTGCCTCCCCGTAGGGGAGGGCTGTCTTTGCAGCTCTAACATGAGGTATTTCTTTACCCACCCAGGGACAGCTTTTGGACGTCCCAATCGTCTGGGTCTCCCAATGGAGCGCCGAAGAAGAAGGGAATTTTGTTACTTACCGTAAATTCCTTTTCTTCTAGCTCCTATTGGGAGACCCAGCACCCGCCCTGTTGTCCTTCGGGATTTTTGGTGGTTTTTCGGGTACACATGTTGTTCATGTTGAATGGTTTTTCAGTTCTCCGACGTTACTTCGGAGTGAATTTGTTTAAACCAGTTATTGGCTTTCCTCCTTCTTGCTTTTGCACTAAAACTGGTGAGCCAGTGATCCCACTGGGGGTGTATAGCCAGAAGGGGAGGGGCCTTACACTTTTTAGTGTAATTGCTTTGTGTGGCCTCCGGAGGCAGTGCTATACACCCAATCGTCTGGGTCTCCCAATAGGAGCTAGAAGAAAAGGAATTTACGGTAAGTAACAAAATTCCCTTCTTTTCCGTGTATGGAAATTAAGCCCTTCCTGACATAAGCTGGACATGTACAACTCAAGTCTGGAATGGGTGTGTTGAGTGGGATCACAGGTTGAGCCCACGTCATAGCTGGCAAATAATGGCTGTGTGCTGCAGTCAGGATCTAGCTCAAAAAAAAAAAAATGCCGGATCGTGCACCCGGAATCCCGCATCTGGGTCAGACTCGGATCTGCCGCTCAAACCGCGCGGATCCGGATTTTTCCGGTCCGGGTCCGCTCAACACTATTAACGAGTCAAATTCAATTGTCAATCGGTGACAGCGGCATTAACAGCACATGGTGATTAGTCATTCTATACATCGACTGCCCGAGAACCCAGGACGCCAATGGGTTTTCTGAAGAACCACATGCTTGCCATAATGGAGCTCCGTTGAAACCCAGTTTTTTACTTCAAAGCAGACCCTGATTTTAGCTATGTAAGGCAATTATGTTGAAATGCTGTGCATACTATGAGCGATAAGACTTGTAGGTTCAAGTCCTGTGAAGGGGGACTATAAATGCAATATGAATAAAAAAAAAAAAGTTTTAAAAAATATTAAACCATAGTTCAGATTGTCCCCTCACTAAAAATATATTAAGATAAATAATCCTAGTGGTTGGTCCTCTTTAATCTGTTTGGAAGGGGTTAAAAAGAATTCTACCCATTACCGTTGCAATGTGTGCGGTCAGTGATTTTTATTTTTTTTCTTAGTCCTGTAGACTTGTATGGGTAATTTTAATCCCTGACTTTTTTTGTAGGTTGATGGCAAAAAGAACAGACTTGTTAACTTCAGGGGTTAAAGGGATCCTGTCAGATGCAATATGCACACAAAACCACGGGCAGTTCTGGGGGCATATTACTAATCCCTGCCTAACCATCCCAGTATACACTAGCATAGATACAGAGATCTTTAGAAAAAGTATTTTTAAAGATCCTTTCTAATATGCTAATGATACCAGCGACTAGTCGCCAGGGCGTTACTTCCCTTGGCTAGTCTGCCCCCTTAGCATGTAAGCACAACCCTGTGGGCATGCTAACACACTAATTAATGCGCAAGCATCAGAGGCATGGTCTCTCACCTTTCTGCTGTCACGTGGCCAACGCTGGTTTTCGTCTGTGTGCATGATCAGAAGTCCCCATACTTCCGGTCATGCGCACTATGAAGCTGGGTGTATGCGTCTTTTCTTCAAACTGACCGAATATCCGGGGACTTCTGATCCTGCACACTGACCCTAAACCCAGCATTCTGAGTCTGTGCAATGGACACAGGTACGCGCGCACGTCACAGCTTGTAATGGCGCTGGCAGTGGGCATTGAATAGCATGTTAGCATGCCCCTGTGAATGAGAATGAGCGCAGGAACTATTGCCCTTTTTAACTTGTCCCTGTGTTCATTGGCATATCATAAAGGATCTCTATGCTAGTGTATACAGGGACAGTTAGGCAGGGATTAGCAATATGCACCCAGAACTGCCCGTGGTTCTGGGTGCATATTGGACCTGACAGGTTCCCTCTAAGCATGCCTGTCTAAAATATTCTTAAGGCTATGTGCGCACTAGAAAAGTGATTTTTCTCAAGAAAATTTCTTGAGAAACGTCTGGGAGTTGAAGATTACCGCACTTGCTGTAAAAAAACCCGCATCAAATCCGTGGGAAAAACGCATGCGGTTTTTCCGCAGGTTGGTCCCTGCTTTTTTTTTATCTTGTAACTGCAATAAATAATATAGATAATCGATACAGACAGATAATGGATAGAGGGAAAGATGGATAGATAGATGAGAAAGACTTATATAATGTCCAATCCCCCTGCATTTTCTAAGCTGGCACCCTTTAGTGACTTTCATGTGGCACTAAAGGGTGCCTAGCCTTGTATTTAGCCATAAAATAAATAAATTTAAAAAAAAAAAACCCACGTGAGGTCCCCCCATCTTTTGTAGCCAGCTAGGGTAAAGCAGACGGCTGCAGACCACAGCTGGCAGCTTCACCTTGGCTGGTAATCCAAAACAGAGGGCACCCCACGCTGTTATTTTCCATAAATAATTAAAAACAAAAAACGTGGGGTCCCCCCCAAATTGGATCACCAGCCAAGGTAAAGCGGACAGCTGTGGTCTGGTATTCTCAGACTAGGGAGGTCCACTGTTATTGGACACTCCCCAGCCTAAAAATAGCAGGCTGCAGCTGCCCCAGAAGTGGCGCATCCATTAGACGTGCCAATCCTGATGCTTCGCCCCAACTCATCCCGTTGCCCTGGTGCGTTGGCAAACAAGGTAATATATGGGGTTGATGCCAGATGTGTAATGTCACCTGGCATCAAGCCCTAGGGTTTGTGATGTCACGCGTCTATCAGATACCAGACATCACCAACCCAGTCAGTAATAAATAAAAAATAGACAACAAAAAAAGTTTTATTTAATCCAATAAGGGGGGGGGGGTCCCACGGCGATCCATACCATAGTCACTGTCCCATTCAATGAAGAACAGAATGTTCCCCGTTGGCTGGGAGAGCAATGCAGTGACCTGAGCTAATATCAATAGGTCAGCCCAGGTCACTGCAGGGGATGACGAGCGCTGCTGTAAGGAGGATAGAGGAGATCATTACCTGCTGTGATGATCTCCTGTAGTCCTGCCATCAGTGCTGTCACTGCCTTCTATGCCCGCAGCGTTGTCAGCAGTATCGCGAGAGCCCGTGACGTCACCGCTAGTGACAGTCTCGGGCCGCTCACGAGACGGGCATAAACAGCAGTGACCGCGGTGACGTCAGGAGGCAGGAGATCGTCACAGCAGGTAATGATCTCTTCTCACCTCCGGACAGCAGCGCCCGTCATCCCCGCGGCTGCACGCGCTGCTGTGTGTCAGTGTCTGCCAGCGCTGCAGGGTGACAAGCTGCTGATACTGCGGGAAGACACTGCTGTGGTGGCAGCAGCGGGGCCGGAGCAGGACACAGACTGCACGGGCACCCGCCGGACGTCACACGGAGGTGCTTCTGTGCGGCATCCATGGAGTGTGACGTCTGCGTTTACTCTGCTCCGCTTCCTCTTCTGTCATAATGACATCACTCCCTGCAAAACCGCAGGCAGTGATGAGCATTACCGCAGGTAAATCGCGGCTATACCGGGGGTATACCGCACATCATTTGCTAGCTGCGGTATACCCCCGGAATTTCGCGATTACATTACAGAGAATGGAGTGAAATACCGCAGGCACCTGCGGAAAAGAAGTGACATGCACATTTCTTTATCGCTCCATTGGGAGACCCAGACAATTGGGGTGTATAGGCTATGCCTCCGGAGGCCGCACAAAGTATTACACTTAAAAGTGTTAAGCCCCTCCCCTTCTGCCTATACACCCCCCGTGCTCCCACGGGTTCCTCAGTTTTTTGCTTTGTGCGAAGGAGGTCAGACACGCACGCACAGCTCCACAGATTGGTCAGCAGCAGCTGCTGACCATGTCGGATGGAAGAAAAGTGGGCCCATATAGAGCCCCCAGCATGCTCCCTTCTCACCCCACTCTTGTCGGTGGTGTTGTAAGTTTGAGGTATCCATTGCGGGTACGGAGGCTGGAGCCCACATGCTGTTTTCCTTCCCCATCCCTCAGGGCTCTGGGTGAAGTGGGATCCTATCGGTCTCCAGGCACTGAGACCGTGCTTCATCCACAACTCCTGTGGAGCCTGCTGGATAGGAGCCGGGTATCGTTCAGGGACATGGCCCTGCTACTTGGAGGTACTCTGTATCCCTGTGGGGACAGCGCACAGCAACACTCCAGCTTTGCTGGGTGTGCTAGTGCACCGGAGACCACGGCGCTGACCGGGTTAATATGTGCCATTACACACTCAGCGTTGCTGAGTGTGTTTATGTATAGGGACTGCCGCACTGACCGCCGCGGCCATGGAAACACTGCGGCGCGGCTGGGACTTGTAGTGCGCCGGGGACTTTCACGCCGGCCGCGCTTTTACGGCGGCCGCGTTTATTACTAGAGTCCCCGGCTTTTTGCGGCCTAGTTTCCTTTCCTCCCGCCCACAGCCCTGACAGGTAGGGGAAGGGCGGGACGCTGCACAGAACGAGCAGCACTGAGGGCTGGAGCATGCTTTGCATACTCCACCCCTCTCACTGTGCACAGTGCGGGCACCAGTTCCCGCTCTTTCTGGGTCACGCCCACGGCTCCCTCCTCTCCTCAGGACGCCGGCAGCCATTCCTGTCAGCTCCTCGGACGCTGCAGAGTGGGACAAAGTCTGGGAGACCCAGGCAGGGACTCTGGTGGCCTCACAACCGCTTTAGGCGGGTGGTAAGCAGCACCTGTGGTGCTAGCCCCATTGTGCAGTAGTGTAACATTATATGTTTATGGTATATATGTTTTACACTGTATGGTGCACAGTTGATTTCTGGCTATATACCCTATTGTGTTACTCAGGGAAGATAATAGCATGGCGCCCACGAAAGGCAGGGGTGCCAAAACACAGGCTTATTATGTTGCCTGCGCCGCATGTACGACCCCGCTACCGGCAGGTTCCACTGACCCTCATTGTGTGCACTGTTCGGCCCCTGTGGCACTTACTCAGCCGGAGCCTCTGCTAAGAGGGGCCCAGGGGGAGCCACCTGCTAACACTGTTCAGGTGACGGGGACGGAGTTTGCAAAACTCTCTGAGACTATGGCTAAGATACTAGAAGCCTTGCAGTCCAGGCCGGTATCTCAGCACAGGGACTCTGTTGAATCTTTGTTCCCTGGCCCACCTCAGCTGGACCAACAATGTCCTCCCGGGGTATCTCATGGATCCCAGGCTGAGGGTTCTGACACAGACCCCAGCCCCAGACCGACTAAGCGAGCTCGCTTCGATTTTCCCTCGACATCATCATATTGTGCAGGGTCTCAGAGGGGGGAATCTCTGGTTGATGATGCGGAGACAGCTGATCAGGATTCTGATCCTGAGGCCGCTCTCAATCTTGATACTCCGGACGGGGACGCCATAGTGAACAACCTTATTGCGTCCATCAATCGTATGTTGGATATTTCTCCCTCAGCTCATCCGGTGGAGGAGTCAGCTTCTCAGCAGGAGAAATTCCGTTTCAGGTTTCCCAAGCGTACACCGAGTATGTTTCTGGACCACTCTGATTTCAGAGAGGCAGTCCAGAATCACCATGCTTGTCCAGATAAGCGTTTTTCTAAGCGCCTTAAGGATACACGTTATCCTTTTCCCCCTGACGTGGTCAAAAGTTGGGCTCAGTGTCCCAAAGTGGATCCTCCAATCTCCAGACTGGCAGCTAGATCCATACTTGCAGTGGAAGATGGGGCTTCACTCAAAGATGCCACTGACAGGCAGATGGAACTCTGGTTGAAATCCATCTATGAAGCTATCGGCGCTTCTTTTGCCCCAGCGTTCGCAGCCGTATGGGCGCTACAAGCTATCTCAGCAGGTCAAGCGCAAATTGACGCAGCCACACGCACGTCCGCGCCACAGGTGGCGTCCATAACCACTCAGACGTCGGCATTTGCGTCTTACGCTATTAATGCTGTCCTGGACTCTGCGAGCCGTACGGCGGTTGCAGCCGCCAATTCGGTGGTACTCCGCAGGGCCTTGTGGCTACGGGAATGGAAGGCAGATTCTGTTTCCAAAAAGCGCTTAACCAGTTTGCCAATTTCTGGCGACCGATTGTTTGGCGAGCGTTTGGATGAAATCATCAAACAATCCAAGGGAAAGGATACATCCTTACCCCAGCCCAAACCGAACATACCCCAACAGAGGAAGGGGCAGTCGAGGTTTCGGTCCTTTCGGGGCGCGGGCAGGTCCCAATTCTCCTCGTCCAAAAGGCCTCAGAAAGATCAAAGGAACTCTGACGCATGGCGGTCTAAGTCACGTCCTAAAAAGGCCACCGGAGGTGCCGCTACCAAAGCGGCTTCCTCATGACTTTCGGCCTCCTCACTCCACATCTTCGGTCGGTGGCAGGCTCTCCCGCTTTTGCGACGCCTGGCTGCCACGGGTAAAAGACCGTTGGGTGAGAGACATTCTGTCTCACGGTTACAAGATAGAGTTCACCTCTCGTCCCCCGACTCGATTCTTCAGGTCATCCCCGCCTCCCGAGCGAGCCGAGGCTCTTCTGCAGGCGCTGGGCACTCTGAAGGCAGAAGGAGTGGTGGTCCCTGTTCCTCTTCAGCAACAGGGCCACGGTTTTTACTCCAACTTGTTTGTGGTCCCAAAGAAGGACGGGTCTTTCCGTCCTGTCCTGGACCTGAAACTTCTCAACAAACACGTAACGACCAGGCGGTTCCGGATGGAATCCCTCCGCTCCGTCATCGCCTCAATGTCCCAAGGAGATTTCCTTGCATCGATCGATATCAAAGATGCTTATCTCCACGTACCGATTGCTCCAGAGCACCAGCGCTTCTTGCGCTTCGCCATAGAAAACGAACACCTGCAGTTCGTGGCACTGCCGTTCGGCCTGGCAACAGCCCCACGGGTTTTCACCAAGGTTATGGCTACTGTAGTAGCGGTCCTCCACTCTCAGGGTCACTCGGTGATCCCTTACTTGGACGATCTCCTGATCAAGGCACCCTCTCAAGAGGCATGCCAACACAGCCTCGACGCTACCCTGGAGACTCTCCAGAGTTTCGGTGGATCATCAATTTTCCAAAGTCAAATCTGACACCGGCCCAATCGCTCACATACCTTGGCATGGAGTTTCATACCCTCTCAGCGATAGTGAAGCTTCCGCTGATCAAGCAGCGGTCACTACAGACAGGGGTACAATCTCTCCTTCAAGGCCAGTCACACCCCTTGAGGTGCCTCATGCACTTCCTGGGGAAGATGGTGGCAGCAATGGAGGCAGTTCCTTTCGCGCAGTTTCACCTGCGTCCTCTTCAATGGGACATCCTACGCAAATGGGACAGGAAGCAGACGTCCCTCGACAGGAACGTCTCCCTCTCTCAGGCGACCAAAGCTTCCCTTCGGTGGTGGCTTCTTCCCACTTCATTATCGAAGGGGAAATCCTTCCTACCCCCATCCTGGGAGGTGGTCACGACGGACGCGAGTCTGTCAGGGTGGGGAGCGGTTTTTCTCCACCACAGGGCTCAGGGTACGTGGACCCAGCAAGAGTCCTCGCTTCAGATCAATGTTCTGGAAATACGGGCAGTGTATCTTGCCCTGAAAGCGTTCCAGCAGTGGCTGGAAGGCAAGCAGATCAGAATTCAGTCGGACAATTCCACAGCGGTGGCATACATCAACCACCAAGGCGGCACACGCAGTCGGCAAGCCTTCCAGGAAGTCCGGCGGATTTTGATGTGGGTGGAAGCCACGGCCTCCACCATCTCTGCAGTTCACATTCCAGGCATGGAAAACTGGGAAGCAGATTATCTCAGTCGCCAGGGCATGGACGCAGGGGAATGGTCCCTTCACCCGGACGTGTTTCAGGAGATCTGTTGCCGCTGGGGGGTGCCGGACGTCGACCTCATGGCGTCCCGGCACAACAACAAGGTACCGACGTTCATGGCACGGTCTCAAGATCCCAGAGCTCTGGCGGCAGACGCCTTAGTTCAGGATTGGTCGCAGTTTCAGCTCCCTTATGTGTTTCCTCCGCTGGCACTGTTGCCCAGAGTGTTACGCAAGATCAGGGCCGACTGCCGCCGCGTCATCCTCGTCGCTCCAGACTGGCCGAGGCGGTCGTGGTACCCGGATCTGTGGCATCTCACGGTCGGCCAACCGTGGGCACTACCAGACCGACCAGACTTGCTATCTCAAGGGCCGTTTTTCCATCTGAATTCTGCGGCCCTCAACCTGACTGTGTGGCCATTGAGTCCTGGATCCTAGCGTCTTCAGGGTTATCTCAAGACGTCGTTGCCACTATGAGACAGACCAGGAAACCAACGTCCGCCAAGATCTACCACAGGACGTGGAAAATTTTCCTGTCGTGGTGCTCTGCTCAGGGTTTTTCTCCCTGGCCTTTTGCCTTGCCCACTTTTCTGTCCTTCCTTCAATCTGGACTGGAAAAGGGTTTGTCGCTCGGCTCCCTTAAGGGACAAGTCTCAGCGCTCTCTGTGTTTTTCCAGAAGCGCCTAGCCAGACTTCCACAGGTACGCACGTTCCTGCAGGGGGTTTGTCACATCGTTCCTCCTTACAAGCGGCCGTTAGAACCCTGGGATCTGAACAGGGTGCTGCTGGTTCTTCAGAAACCACCATTCGAGCCAATGAGAGATATTTCTCTCTCACGCCTTTCGCAGAAAGTGGTTTTTCTAGTAGCAGTCACTTCACTTCGGAGAGTGTCTGAGCTAGCAGCGCTGTCATGCAAAGCCCCTTTCCTGGTTTTTCACCAGGACAAGGTGGTTCTGCGTCCGGTTCCGGAATTTCTCCCTAAGGTGGTATCCCCCTTTCATCTCAATCAGGATATCTCCTTACCTTCTTTTTGTCCTCATCCAGTTCACCAATGTGAAAAGGATTTGCACTTGTTAGATCTGGTGAGAGCACTCAGACTCTACATTTCTCGTACGGCGCCCCTGCGCCGCTCGGATGCACTTTTTGTCCTTGTCGCTGGCCAGCGTAAAGGGTCACAGGCTTCCAAATCAACCTTGGCTCGGTGGATCAAGGAGCCAATTCTCGAAGCCTACCGTTCGGCTGGGCTTCCGGTTCCCTCAGGGCTGAAGGCCCATTCTACCAGAGCCGTGGGCGCGTCCTGGGCTTTGAGGCACCAGGCTACGGCTCAGCAGGTGTGTCAGGCGGCTACCTGGTCGAGCCTGCACACTTTCACGAAACACTATCAGGTGCATACCTATGCTTCGGCGGATGCCAGCCTAGGTAGACGAGTCCTTCAGGCGGCGGTTGCCCACCTGTAGGAAGAGGCCGTTTTACGGCTCTCTTACGAGGTATTATTTTACCCACCCAGGGACTGCTTTTGGACGTCCCAATTGTCTGGGTCTCCCAATGGAGCGACAAAGAAGAAGGGAATTTTGTTTACTTACCGTAAATTCCTTTTCTTCTAGCTCCAATTGGGAGACCCAGCGCCCGCCCCTGTTTTTTTGTGTACACATGTTGTTCATGTTGAATGGTTTCAGTTCTCCGATATTCCTTCGGATTGAAGTTACTTTAAACCAGTTTATAATTCTTTTTCCTCCTTCTTGCTTTTGCACCAAAACTGAGGAGCCCGTGGGAGCACGGGGGGTGTATAGGCAGAAGGGGAGGGGCTTAACACTTTTAAGTGTAATACTTTGTGCGGCCTCCGGAGGCATAGCCTATACACCCCAATTGTCTGGGTCTCCCAATTGGAGCTAGAAGAAAAGGAATTTACGGTAAGTAAACAAAATTCCCTTCTTTCTCAAGAAATTTTCTCAAGAAAATCTTCACAAAGAATTTTCTTGAGAAAAAAACGCAGTGTGCGCACAGCTATTTTTTTTTTTTCCATAGGTTTTGCTGGGAAATGTCTGCAGAAAGATTTCAAAGATTTCTCAAGAAATTTCCGCAGCAAAACCGCGCGTAAATCCGCGGGTAAAACGGCCTAGTGCGCACATAGCCTAAAAATGTCAGATTCTGCTCATTTATAAGGGCAGCATGTTACAGCTACAGGTCAGTACTGTTAGCAATACGGGCACAAAAGAATAGATGTTTCTCACTTAGTTCAGCGTACACGAGGCAAGCCATCACTGCGTGGCTGGTATAGTGGAGGTGGTGGGGTTAACATGTAGCTTGCATATGAAGGTTTTGCATCAACCTGTTCCTATTATTTTCTATTATGTATATTTAAACCTTGAGGGTCTGCTGCTTTGATCCATTACTTTGCTGGTGTGAAGGTGTTTATAGTGGTACTCTTTCTTTTCCCCCCAGCAGATGTGACCAAAAATGATAGCGCTGATAAAGTGGCTGAGAAATTAGAAGAACTCTCTGTAAAGGAGGAAAGCAAGGTTCAAGACAAAGAGGATGCCAAGCAAGAAAAAACAGAAGAGGAGAAGCAATAAGTCAACTAGAGCCTTGTTCTTTTATTTTTTACAAGGGACTTATAACTAAGGAAAAAGAACTGAGTTTAAACATTCAGGTTGTTTTTTTTTTCTAAGCTTTTGTCCTTCAGCTGAATTCTTCAGAAACAAATCCATTCCCCAGTCATGAAAATGTACTGTGTTCACTTTCTTTTTCCATAGTGGAAACACTTATTTATAGTCATCCAAAGTAACAAATAAAACCAGTTTGAAAATGTACTGGAATGTATAATGGTTGTATCTTGGCTAGGAATATCCTGGGTGTGGTCCTATGCAAGTGGCCATAGCAGACAGTCCAACATTACATTTCCTTAGAAAGGTGTTTCATTGGAAGGGATCTAATGGGGTATTTTTTTGTGTTGACCCTGCTAGGATGACTGTTAAATTGAATAAATTTGATCTGCGAATGAATAAATCTGAGTTTTCATAAATGTAATATTGGAGTAATAGATTAAGTTTTCACAACTTCTTTTTGAGGATTTTATATGTTGGTACTAGATCTTTTTGACCACCAAAGAATGCTTTGTCTTTTACCAGCGATCTGTTGTCTTCCCTGTGATGGATTGTTGTGTGACTTGTTCCATACCGTTTTTTTCTGTTACGTTACTAGTAGGTACCGTTGTTTTGGAGTGCCGAGGCTTGATTCGGGCAGCTTTGACCCCCAGTTGTGGCATGATTGCTGTCATTTTTACATGGCATTGTTTTTGGCTCTGTTACCAGGCATATTAAGGGTTGTTGCCTCCAATTATTTTTTTTTATAACTGCTGTAATAGACATCCCTTCCAAACCCCTGTTGTGGTAAATAATTCTCTTTACCGGTGATCTCTGTGCCAAAATCTACATGGCCTTTGTTAATCCAGATTGCAAGAGAAATTGGTGCCGGGACTTAGTATCTGAAACCTTTCATTCCTTCCGTTAGTCACCGGTTGATTGAAATGCTGACGTTGCAGATCTGACGATAGAGACGACGCCAAGAGTAAAAACTCCTGATTGTGGGTAGTGAGTGGCATGCTCTGCCCGCAAGGGTCCAGAAAGAAGTACTAGTAGTAAGCGGCTGCTTGAAACTGCCTTATATCTGTGGTTGATTAACGTGTAGAACGCATGCAATGACTTCCTATTCTTAGTGGCCTGTGAATCACCACAATCAGTAGATGATGCACTGCACTCCTATCCGGCCACATAAGGACAGCGTTTATTTCAATTTAAGCTAAATGCAATTAATATGTACCTGAAACATAACTTTGATTTAGAGACCTTGTTTCCTAATTCCTAATAGCCTCGCTGAAATAAAAGAAAAACAAAACATACTTACTCCTTAAGAGATGTATTTCTTGACTTTGCATGTCAGAAGATCATTGAAGCTACACCCTGGTGCAATTTATTCAACAAGTATCACAATTGGCTAGACAGATATGAAATTGTATTTTATGTGACAAGAAAAAGTCATTTATCGGGAACCTGTAAATTCCTATTACACCATTATTCTGCACAAACAGGGATAATCTGCAGATTAATAGTCTTATGAAGGTGCACGGTTGCTGTATTGAAAGTGCAGCATCGGGGAGAAATTAACTTTTATTTTCAATAGTAAATCACTGATTCAATGCGGAGCTGGCTCTCAATCATTACTGTGAGCGGTGACTAATTGTTACGTGCGCACCTCCATGATGAAAAGCCAGCGGCTCCTGGGAGAAATACTGTATTTTTCGTTTTATAAGACGCACCCCATATTTAAAGGGGAAAAAAATGGTCAGTTTTATAATCCGGTGGTGGAGTGGGATCGGAGGAGGCAGCTGGAGTAGGGAATGCTGCCGTCGGTGCAGCGGGTGTTCCAGATGCTCGCTGAAGACGGCGGCGCTGTGAGGCAGGAGGAACATCCAGGAACTGTTGGCGGTGCAGGCTTCAAAGAAAGGCGTCCCGGAGTCAGCGCGTGCACACATTGAGCTATCTACTCAATCACAAACAGAATGTAATCTGCGCACGCGGCACTTCCATGCGCCATTGGATCGCAGACACCCCTTACACAGCTAACTATCTATCTTAACAATAAAAACACAGAAACATGTCTTGGTGAATAAAGGCCACGGTGTTTATTAACCCCTTCACGACCATGGACGGAAAGATCCGTCATGGTGCCCTGGGCCTTAACGACCAAGGACGGATCTTTCCGTCATAACGTAATCGCGGCACCGGAGCCCCCGGTAACTGCGATTGGTTACCACAAACCGCAAATTCGGGGAGGAGGGGACCTGTACCTGACCTCAGGAGGGGTGGTGCTTCCTCCCCGGACCTACGGAGGCTGTGATTGGTTGAGCGGCGTTCGTCAGCCAATCACAGCCACTGTAATGTTCTAGCCATTTAAAGTGACTGAAACATTGAAATCCAGCCCTGACCAGTGCAGCTATAGCACTGGCCATTGGCTGGAGCTGGGTGACCTCACTGGATCACCCTCCCCCAGCTCCAGTAGCTCTGATTGGAGAGATCGGCCTTGTTACCGATCTCTCCAATCACAGTGGACCTTTTGCCAGTGACCGCCCCCATCAGCTTCACTTGTCGGTCCCTGCAGCACGCCAGCACAGTGAGTGTATACAGTGCAATGGCAGGGCGACAAGCTCCGGTCCCATGCTGTTATGTGACCGGAGCATGGGACCTGGAAGTTGCCGCGCTGCCATTGCACTGTATGAAACCGGCGACAAGCCTCCCGATCCGCCGCCCTCAATCTGCCACAGTGCCGCCGCTCCCCCCGATCTGCTGCCCGGCCCCTCACCTCCGTGATGTGCTGCCAGCCCTCTCCACTCGTGATCGGCTGCCCGCCCCCTCTCCTCCCTTATGTGCTGCCCGGCCCCGCCCCCTCCGTGATGTGCGCTCCCTCCCCCGTCACCCCCGTGATGTGCGCTCCCTCCCCCGTCACCCCCGTGATGTGCGCTCCCTCCCCCGTCACCCCCGTGATGTGCGCTCCCTCCCCCGTCACCCCCGTGATGTGCGCTCCCTCCCCCGTCACCCCCGTGATGTGCGCTCCCTCCCCCGTCACCCCCGTGATGTGCGCTCCCTCCCCCGTCACCCCCGTGATGTGCGCTCCCTCCCCCGTCACCCCCGTGATGTGCGCTCCCTCCCCCGTCACCCCCGTGATGTGCGCTCCCTCCCCCGTCACCCCCGTGATGTGCGCTCCCTCCCCCGTCACCCCCGTGATGTGCGCTCCCTCCCCCGTCACCCCCGTGATGTGCGCTCCCTCCCCCGTCACCCCCGTGATGTGCGCTCCCTCCCCCGTCACCCCCGTGATGTGCGCTCCCTCCCCCGTCACCCCCGTGATGTGCGCTGCGCTCCCCCGTCACCCCCGTGATGTGGGCTGCGCTCCCCCGTCACCCCCGTGATGTGGGCTGCGCTCCCCCGTCACCCCCGTGATGTGGGCTGCGCTCCCCCCGTCACCCCCGTGATGTGGGCTGCGCTCCCCCGTCACCCCCGTGATGTGGGCTGCGCTCCCCCGTCACCCCCGTGATGTGGGCTGCGCTCCCCCGTCACCCCCGTGATGTGGGCTGCGCTCCCCCTCCCACCTCTCACCCTCCAGGATGTGGGCTGCGCTCCCCCTCCCACCTCTCACCCTCCCCGATGTGGGCTGCGCTCCCCCTCCCACCTCTCACCCTCCCCGATGTGGGCTGCGCTCCCCCTCCCACCTCTCACCCTCCCCGATGTGGGCTGCGCTCCCCCTCCCACCTCTCACCCTCCCCGATGTGGGCTGCGCTCCCCCTCTCACCCTCCCCGATGTGGGCTGCGCTCCCTCCCTCTCCCACCTCTCACCCTCCCCGATGTGGGCTGCGCTCCCTCCCTCTCCCACCTCTCACCCTCCCCGATGTGGGCTGCGCTCCCTCCCTCTCCCACCTCTCACCCTCCCCGATGTGGGCTGCGCTCCCTCCCTCTCCCACCTCTCACCCTCCCCGATGTGGGCTGCGCTCCCTCCCTCTCCCACCTCTCACCCTCCCCGATGTGGGCTGCGCTCCCTCCCTCTCCCACCTCTCACCCTCCCCGATGTGGGCTGCGCTCCCTCCCTCTCCCACCTCTCACCCTCCCCGATGTGGGCTGCGCTCCCTCCCTCTCCCACCTCTCACCCTCCCCGATGTGGGCTGCGCTCCCTCCCTCTCCCACCTCTCACCCTCCCCGATGTGGGCTGCGCTCCCTCCCTCTCCCACCTCTCACCCTCCCCGATGTGGGCTGCGCTCCCTCCCTCTCCCACCTCTCACCCTCCCCGATGTGGGCTGCGCTCCCTCCCTCTCCCACCTCTCACCCTCCCCGATGTGGGCTGCGCTCCCTCCCTCTCCCACCTCTCACCCTCCCCGATGTGGGCTGCGCTCCCTCCCTCTCCCACCTCTCACCCTCCCCGATGTGGGCTGCGCTCCCTCCCTCTCCCACCTCTCACCCTCCCCGATGTGGGCTGCGCTCCCTCCCTCTCCCACCTCTCACCCTCCCCGATGTGGGCTGCGCTCCCTCCCTCTCCCACCTCTCACCCTCCCCGATGTGGGCTGCGCTCCCTCCCTCTCCCACCTCTCACCCTCCCCGATGTGGGCTGCGCTCCCTCCCTCTCCCACCTCTCACCCTCCCCGATGTGGGCTGCGCTCCCTCCCTCTCCCACCTCTCACCCTCCCCGATGTGGGCTGCGCTCCCTCCCTCTCCCACCTCTCACCCTCCCCGATGTGGGCTGCGCTCCCTCCCTCTCCCACCTCTCACCCTCCCCGATGTGGGCTGCGCTCCCTCCCTCTCCCACCTCTCACCCTCCCCGATGTGGGCTGCGCTCCCTCCCTCTCCCACCTCTCACCCTCCCCGATGTGGGCTGCGCTCCCTCCCTCTCCCACCTCTCACCCTCCCCGATGTGGGCTGCGCTCCCTCCCTCTCCCACCTCTCACCCTCCCCGATGTGGGCTGCGCTCCCTCCCTCTCCCACCTCTCACCCTCCCCGATGTGGGCTGCGCTCCCTCCCTCTCCCACCTCTCACCCTCCCCGATGTGGGCTGCGCTCCCTCCCTCTCCCACCTCTCACCCTCCCCGATGTGGGCTGCGCTCCCTCCCTCTCCCACCTCTCACCCTCCCCGATGTGGGCTGCGCTCCCTCCCTCTCCCACCTCTCACCCTCCCCGATGTGGGCTGCGCTCCCTCCCTCTCCCACCTCTCACCCTCCCCGATGTGGGCTGCGCTCCCTCCCTCTCCCACCTCTCACCCTCCCCGATGTGGGCTGCGCTCCCTCCCTCTCCCACCTCTCACCCTCCCCGATGTGGGCTGCGCTCCCTCCCTCTCCCACCTCTCACCCTCCCCGATGTGGGCTGCGCTCCCTCCCTCTCCCACCTCTCACCCTCCCCGATGTGGGCTGCGCTCCCTCCCTCTCCCACCTCTCACCCTCCCCGATGTGGGCTGCGCTCCCTCCCTCTCCCACCTCTCACCCTCCCCGATGTGGGCTGCGCTCCCTCCCTCTCCCACCTCTCACCCTCCCCGATGTGGGCTGCGCTCCCTCCCTCTCCCACCTCTCACCCTCCCCGATGTGGGCTGCGCTCCCTCCCTCTCCCACCTCTCACCCTCCCCGATGTGGGCTGCGCTCCCTCCCTCTCCCACCTCTCACCCTCCCCGATGTGGGCTGCGCTCCCTCCCTCTCCCACCTCTCACCCTCCCCGATGTGGGCTGCGCTCCCTCCCTCTCCCACCTCTCACCCTCCCCGATGTGGGCTGCGCTCCCTCCCTCTCCCACCTCTCACCCTCCCCGATGTGGGCTGCGCTCCCTCCCTCTCCCACCTCTCACCCTCCCCGATGTGGGCTGCGCTCCCTCCCTCTCCCACCTCTCACCCTCCCCGATGTGGGCTGCGCTCCCTCCCTCTCCCACCTCTCACCCTCCCCGATGTGGGCTGCGCTCCCTCCCTCTCCCACCTCTCACCCTCCCCGATGTGGGCTGCGCTCCCTCCCTCTCCCACCTCTCACCCTCCCCGATGTGGGCTGCGCTCCCTCCCTCTCCCACCTCTCACCCTCCCCGATGTGGGCTGCGCTCCCTCCCTCTCCCACCTCTCACCCTCCCCGATGTGGGCTGCGCTCCCTCCCTCTCCCACCTCTCACCCTCCCCGATGTGGGCTGCGCTCCCTCCCTCTCCCACCTCTCACCCTCCCCGATGTGGGCTGCGCTCCCTCCCTCTCCCACCTCTCACCCTCCCCGATCTGCGCTCCCTCCCTCTCCCACCTCTCACCCTCCCCGATCTGCGCTCCCTCCCTCTCCCACCTCTCACCCTCCCCGATCTGCGCTCCCTCCCTCTCCCACCTCTCACCCTCCCCGATCTGCGCTCCCTCCCCTGTCACCCCAGTGATCTGCGCTCCCTCCCTCTCCCACCTCTCACCCTCCCCGATCTGCGCTCCCTCCCCTGTCACCCCAGTGATCTGCGCTGCGCTCCCTCTCCCACCTCTCACCCTCCCCGATCTGCTGCCTCCTTCATCTTCTGTGATCCTGCTGCCTAGATCCATCCTGTAGGGTAACTATCCCCAATCTCACCTCCCACTCCCCTTCCCTCCCATCCCCTCTTCCCCCCCCATCCTCTGCCGCTCCTGCATCTACTGCGCCCTCTCCCATCCGCCCCCACCCTATCCCAGCCGCCCCCACCCTATCCCAGCCGCCGCCGTCTCACATTCACAGATACTCCCTTTATATGCCGCTGCCCCCCCATCTGCCGCCCCCTCCCATCTGCCGCTGTTCTGATCCATCCTGTAAGTATTGTTCGTGGCTCTTTTCTAACTATCCCCAATCGCATCTCCCCCTCCTCCCCCACCTGCTTGCCGCCAAGTGCTGATCAGCTACGTGATTGGCTGATCAGGTACGTAATTGTTGCTCTAGTTTTTGCTTTATTTTTGTGCACCCCAAATAAAAAAAAAACAAAACATGAACAATTAGGTACCTGATCAGCAATCGTCCTGCAGTCGTACCAGACTTTGGACAGGACTTCTTTTTTCCATCCCACCTAGTCCCAGCCCCTTTTTTGCAGAACATTCGTACGTGCGCCCTGGTTTTTTTTTCCTATGCCATGGGGGGTCTAGTTTCCAAAATGGGGTCACATGTGGGGGAGCTCCACTGTTTCGTCACCTCAGGGGGTCTCCAAACACAACATGGAATACGCTAATTATCCCAGACATTTTGCGTTTGAAACGTCAAATGACGCTCCTTGCATTCTGAGCCCTGCTGTGCGCCCAAACATTTGATTTCCACCACATATGAGGTGTCTGTGTACTCAGGAGAAATTGCACAATACATTTTATGGTGCAATTTTTCCTGATACCCTTGTGAAAAAAAAAGCTACCTTGTTGAAGTAACAATTTTGTGGTCAAAAAAATTTTTTTTTTTATTTTCACGGCTCAACTCTATTAACTTTTGTGAAGCCCCCAGAGGTTCAAAGTGCTCAATAAACATCTAGATAAATTCCATGAGGGGTCTAGTTTCCAAAATGGGGTCACGTGGGGGAGCTCCCCTGTTTCGGCACCTCAGGGGCTCTCCAAACGCAACATGGTGCGGCTAACGATTCCAGCTAATTTTCTGTTCAAAAAGTCAAATGACACTCCTTCCCTTCCGAGTCCTGCCGTGCGCCCAAACAGTGGGTTTTTGCCACATATGAGGTATCTGCGTGCTCAGAAGAAATTGCCCAACAAATTTTGGGGGTTCATTTAATGCTGCTACCCTTGTGAATATGCAATATTTGAGGCTAAATTAACATTTTTGTTGCAAAAAGTAAAATGTTCATTTTTTCCTTCCACATGGCTTTAGTTACTGTGAAGCACCTGAAGGGTTAATAACCTTCTTGAACGTGGTTTTGAGTAGCCTGAGGGGTGCCGTTTTTGGAATGGTGTCACTTTTGGGTGTTTTGTGTCATGTAGTCCTTTCAAAATCGCTTCAAATGTGATGTGGTCCCTAAAAAAAAAAGTGGCTTTGTAAATTTTGTTGTAAAAATAAGAAATTGCTCGAACTTTGAACCCCTATAACTTCCTTAATTTTTTTTCCCCCCCAAAATTGTTCTGATGTAAAGTAGACATGTGGGAAATGTTATTTATTAATTATTTTGTGTCATATGTCTCGTTGGTTTTAGAGCATAAAAATTAAAAGTTTGAAAATTACAAAATGTTCAAAATTTTCGCGAAATTTCCGTTTTTTTTTTTCACAAAGAAACGCAAAAAATATCGGCCTAAATTTACCACTAACATGAAGCCCAATATGTCACTAAAAAACAATGTCAGAATCACCGGGATCCGCTGAAGCGTTCCAGAGTTATAACCTCATAAAGTGACACTGGTCAGAATTGCAAAAAAATGTTCTGGTCTTTAGGGTCAAAATAGGCTTGGGGCTGAAGAAGTTAATGGGTTACATAATTTAATCATTAAATTAAATCAATAAATAACATCTTCTATAAATAATTAATATTAAATATTTCAGAAAACACTGTCCACTCAGGCTTAGCTGTTCGACTACCCATCTAATATAACCGTGACTGAAACATAAGGGGGGCGGGAGGGCGCGGAGCTGCTTGAATCTGCTTCCTGTCAGCAATAAATAGGAAAAATCTGTGGGTATAAGGAGCGCAATAGGGTCTTACCAGTGTAAAATATGGTGACTTTTTAATAGGAAAACCGCTCACCTGGAAAGGTTGTGAGACTCACAACCAGTATAGAGACATATAACCGCTGCAGCCGATCCCACATGCCAAAGGCAGAAGCAAAACCGAAACCAGGATAATTGTGGTATTCTCCACGCTGCTGTACAAAGAATCACTCCACATAATAAGCCATCACCATTGCTTTTATTATTTGGAGTGATTTTTGTACAGCAGCGTGGAGTATACCACAATTATCCTGGTTTCTGTTTTCCTGTCAGCAATGACACCTGACAACCGGCCCTCAGTCTATGAATACATTAACCTTCCCGCCAAAACTAACAGCCAATCCTGGATCTGTTGTCAAAAATCTGCCCAGTCAGCTGACTGGCTAAAGAAAAACCTAGAAGGTAAGTACCACTAAACATAAAGAGGAGGGGGGAGAGAGGAAAACAGACCATACCAAAACCAATTAATTAACAAACTGGAAGAAGTACAAAACCATGAAAAGTTAAAAATTGGGTGTCAGGCGACGCGAACCCATGAATCCCCCCACGCTAAACGCTCTAAAGGGGGGTGGGCCTATTCATTTTCCTTATGTCGTCTGCTGGGAGATCAGTGGGCCTGAGGCAGCATGTGTGCAGGCGAGATCTTGAGCCGAGAGCTCCATCTGCGCATAGACTGACTTTGGATGACATTTGAAGCCAGCACCATCAACCTTCAGGATAGCAGCCCCCGCCTCAAAAAAAAAATCAAATCTTTATTTTTATATAGCGCAAATATATTCCACAGCACTTTACATACATCAGGAACACTGTCTCCATTGGGGCGCACAATCTAAAGTCCCTCTCTGTATGTCTTTGAAGTGTGAGAGGAAACCGGAGGAAACCCACGCAAACACGGGGAGAACATACAAACTCCTTGCAGATGGTGTCCTTGGTGGGATTTGAACCCAGGACATCAGCGCTGCAAAGACCGCAATGCTAACCACTGAGCCACCGTGTTCACCCTGCCTCACAGTACAACCTGCAGCATCGCCCCTGCCTCCTGTGAACCTTCCCCAGCACCACCCTGTGTAAGCTACATTCAGCTTGTAAGATGCATCCCTCATTTTCCTCACCAATTTGTGGAGGAAAAGGCTGTGTTATAATCTGAAAACTATGGTAGTTACTTTTCTCCTTTCAGCACTGCGGCCGGGCACCTTTCTATATTGCTATTATCCTGCAGAATACCTCTACAGTATATCTGCAGGTTACAAGTTCCGTTCAGTTCTAATAGTATTTGTTCTTTAGCGTGGTCTAAGTTACTAGCAGATATACTTTTGCAGTTCACTCAATAGTTTCCTTAAAAATAAACAGTTGTATATCCCACACCCACCTCTGTTAGGCTATGTGCGCACGTTGCGTCGGAGTACCTGCAGTTTATTCTGAACGTTTTCTTTCCCTTGATTTTTGTCCAAATGGTTTTTGACCATTTTTAGCGCTAAAAACGCATGCGTATTTACCGCGTTTTTAGTGCGTTTTCAGCGCTTTTTACCTGCGTTTTCACCTGCGTTTCTGCAGATACGTTTTGTAGATCAAGACACTGAGAAATAAAGTTGAAATAGTCAAAAAGAATGAAAAAAGAGAAAAAAAAGTATAAAATTAACTTTTAATAAAACTATATGGAAAATTATCAATTTTAATGAAAAAATAGTGGTTATGCCCATTTTAACAGAAAAATAGGTAAAGTTTATTATTTTTTAACATTTAAATTTTCGGTTATTGTCAGGGCTGTGGAGTCGGTAAGCCAAACCTTCGACTCCGACTCCGACTCCTCAAATTCTCTTGCACCGACTCCGACTCCGGCTCCGACTCCGACTCCGGCTCCGACTCCGACTCCTACATATATTGCTTATAGTTAGGTGAAAAATTTATTGTAGTACATGAATATGTGTATGTGAACATCAGACATTTAATAATTTTTATGATACAATAATCAAGATATTTGGATAGAACATAAAATATATTTATTGGAATACAACTTTAGAACACAAAAAACTGTAATAAATTGTAAATATGTAATACACTATGTAATATACAGTAGATTACATATATATCTTGTGTGTGTATATACACTGTATATATATATATATTATATATATTACATATTTACAATTTATTAGTTTTTTTGTGTTCTAAAGTTGTATTCCAATAAATATTTTATGTTCTATCCAAATATCTTGATTATTGTATCATAAAAACAATTAAATGTCTGATGTTCACATTGAACTACAATAAATTTTTCACTTAAATATAAGCATTATACTAAATGTTGTTATTTAGTAAAATATTCAGCACATTCTGCATTGCACTCCTGTCCCCAATTTATTATATATTTTAGGAGTCGGAGTCGGTGCATTTTATACCGACTCCGACTCCACCAAAATGAGCTCCGACTCCGACTCCGACTCCACGACTCCGACTCCGACTCCACAGCCCTGGTTATTGTGTGTGTGTGTAAAGGAACATTAGAACCCATTAATTTTTGGCCAGAAAAGCATGCGTTTTTGGAGCCAAAAACGCAGTGGAAAAGCAGGTAAAAAGCATGAAAAACGCAGGAATTGTGCTTTTGGTTGCATTTTGCCATTTCTCATTGACTCCAATGTTAAGGAAACGCTGCAGAAATGGCAAAAACAACTGACATGCTGCTGCTTTTTCTGCATGGTTTTTGACCCAAAATATGCAAATTAAACGCTGCAGGAAAAAAAGCAAAGTGCAGACAGGATTTCTGCTTTTCCCATAAACTTTGCTGGAAAACAAAAACGCATGCGTTTTAGCGCAAAAACGCTGCTGCTAAAAACGCTGCAGAAACGCGGTAAAAAACGCAACGTGCGAACATAGCCTTAGGGCTCATTTGTATTGCTTTATGGGATAAGTATCTTAGAAACCAGGCCAGCCTGACTGAGGAGCTGGAGATTGTACCGACATGGTACGTTTTCCACAGTAAGAAGTAGAACACTGAGGACGTGATTATTCAGGTTAGGTAGACGGAGACCGCATGATGCCTCCATTCTCACATGAATTTTCAGAGTTCACCAACCCGAAGATTCTTTTGTATACAGTTTGCATTGTAAAATCGGGTGACAGATTCCCCTATAAAGGTATTGTTTGCCATTTACAATACTTCATTTGAAGGGACTGGTAAAAATCAAAATTAGCAGTCATGCTTCTAGGGCCTCCACAGCAGTTCGCTGTAACATGTAGAATAATTTGGCGGTAAGTAATACATTTCCCGGACACTCGGTCCGAGAGACACGAAGCTTGTCTCGACCACTAAAATCTATGCTCTCATTGTAATGCATATACAACAGGTGAAATGAGTATTGAATATGTCACCAATTTTCTAAGTGAATATATTATTAAAGGTGCTATGGACATGAATTTCTCATCAGAAATAACGCATTCAATCCACACAGGCAAAGAAATCTAACCGTAATGTCCAGATATTTAGTGCTGTGTGACAATGAGAAATGACAGGGAAAAGGTATCGAACACACTTACTGGAATGTATTTAATACTTCGTACAAAAGCCTAAAGGTCCAGTCACACTAAGCAACTTACCAGCGATCCCAACAACGATAGGGATCGCTGGTAAGTTGCTAGGAGGTTGCTGGTGAGATGTCACACTGCGACGCTCCAGCGATCCCACCAGCAACCTGACCTGGCAGGGATCGCTGGAGCGTCGCTACACGAGTTGCTGGTGAGCTCACCAGCAACCAGTGACCAGCCCCCAGCGCCGCGTGGAAGATGCTACGCTTGGTAACTAAGTTAAATATCGGGTAACCAACCCGATATTTACCTTGGTTACCAGCGCACGGAGCTACACGTGCAGGGAGCAGCGCACACCGCTTAGTGCTGGCTCCCTGCTCTCCTAGTTACAGCACACATCGGGTTAATTACCCGATGTGTGCTGCAGCTACATGTGCACAGAGCAGGGAGCAGCGCACAATGCTTAGCGCTGGCTCCCTGCTCTCCTAGCTACAGCACACATCGGGTTAATTAACCCGATGTGTCCTGCAGCTACATGTGCACAGAGCAGGAGCCGGCACTGACAGTGAGAGCGGCGGAGGCTGGTAACAAAGGTAAATATCGGGTAACCAAGGACAGGGCTTCTTGGTTACCCGATGTTTACTGTGGTTACCAGCCTCCGCAGAAGCCGGCTCCTGCTGCCTGCACATTTAGTTGTTGCTGTCTCGCTGTCACACACAGCGATCTGTGCTTCACAGTGGGACAGCAACAACTAAAAAATGGCCCAGGACATTCAGCAACAACCAACGACCTCACAGCAGGGGCCAGGTTGTTGCTGGATGTCACACACAGCGACATCACTAGCAACATCGCTGCTACGTCACAAAAGTTGTTCGTTAGCAGCGATGTTGCTAGCGATGTTGCTTAGTGTGACGGGGCCTTTAGTTGGCGATGACAGCTTCCTGATAACTAGTTGCATGCATTGCTCAGGTGTGATATTTGGCCCATTGTTCAACACAAACACTGAAATGTTGAAGGTTTTGTGGCCTTTTTCCATGAATTCTCAGCTCTAATTTATTCCATACATTTTCTGTTGGATTCAGGTCCGATGATTGGCTGGGCCATTTTTTTCTCCTAAACCAATTGAGAATTTCCTTGGCTGTTCATTCAGAATCATTGTCTTGCTGATTTGTCCACCCTCGTTTTATTATCATCATCATCATCATCCTCATGGTAGACGGCGGCAGATTTTTTTATCAAGAATATCTCTGTACATTTGTCCGGCCATCCTTCCTTCAATCGTGTGCCTATGATGCTATAATGTTGTGCGTGAAAATGGGCTTTTGACAACAAAGTTGCCACGGTTTGTTTCTAAATGGTATATTTTAATCCCTTAACAACCAAGGACGTGCTGGTACATCCTTGGTCGTCTCCCTCTGGTTACCGTGGGATCTGGCAGCAAGCCTGCGGTAATCCCTGCAAATGTCTGCTAATCTGATCTGTAGACATGTGCGGCTAACACACAGGTGGATCTTTGATCCACCCCACCTATTAACCTCTTAGATCGCTCTGTCAAACACTGATGGCATGATTTAAAGGGCCAAGACGGAGATTGCAACGGTCCCCGCCTCCATTGGTGGTTTCATGACGCGATCATGGGGCACCAATGTGTTGTCATGGTAGAGCAGGGTTAGCTGATGACCTCGGACACTGCAATGAGTTGCTTCTTGTGAGAGCCTGCAGATTGCCAGCATTCACAGGAGATTAGCAGTTCTGATTTCGGCTATGTGCACACACTGCGTTTTTTTGACGCTGCGTTTTTGTGCGGTTTTTAGCGCTAAAAACGCACAGAAACGCAGCGTCTTTAAAAAACTTTATCAGTGAACATTGCCATTAAAGATTGTTGAAAGAAAAAAAAAAAAAAAAGGTCTGATGTCATTTCCTTCTTCCATATGTTCTTCATTTTCCACTAGTGTATGCAGGAGAGCAGACAGCTGCAGAACTACAAGGCTCAGCATGCTCCATACAATAGTGTATGCAGGAGAGCAGACAGCAGCTGCAGAACTACAAGGCTCAGCATGCTCTATCCAGGACTGTATGCTTGAGGGAGAATCAGGGGGAGCAGACCTACAAGGCTCAGCATACTCCATCCACTAGTGGATGCAGGAGAGCAGACAGTAGCTGCAGAACTACAAGGCTCAGCATCCTCCTTCCAAGACTGTATGCAGGATTTCTTTGCCCCCCCAAACAAAAAAAATGACGTGAGCTTCGCCATATTTTTGTATGCTAGCCGGGTACAGCAGGCAGGTATGGGCTGCCCCCAACCTCCAGCTGCCTATTTGTACCCGGCTGGGAACCAAAAATATAGGGAAGCCCTTTTTTTTTTTTTTTTTTAATTATTTCATGAATTTCATGAAATAATTTAAAAAAAAAAAATGACGTGCGCTTTGCCTAATTTTTGTGTCCAGCCAGGTACAACTAGGTAGCTGGGGATTGGAATCCACAGTGCAGGGTGCCCATGCTTTCTGGGCACCCCCGCTGCGAATTGCAGTCCGCAGCCACCCCAGAAAATGGCGCATTCTTAGAAGCGCCATCTTCTGGCGCTGTATCCAACTCTTCCAGCTGCCCTGATGCCGGGTGGCTCGCTGGGTAATAATGGGGTTAGGGATAGCTGTGTATTATCAGCTGGCCCTACGCCCGAAATTCATGGTGTCACGCCAATATTAGACATGGCCACCATGAATTTCTAGTAAAGATAAAAAAAAAAAAACAACACACAGAAAAATATTTTTATTAGAAATAAAACAACACAATTGGGGAACAGAAACTTGCAGTTCCAGCAAAGGAAATAGATTTTTGATAACAATGAAAGATAATTACCTTTCACAAATGGTACATGACTCCACAAGAGGGGGAGCACTACTAGACCTTGTACTAACCAATAGGCCAGACCGCATATCAAATATACAAGTTGGGGGTTACTTGGGGAATAGTGATCACAAAATAATAAGTTTTCATGTATTCTTTAGTAAGATGTATAGTAGAGGGGCTACAAGGACACTAAACTTCAGGAAAGCAAATTTTAAACGGTTGAGAGATGATCTTAGTGCAATAAACTGGGATGATGTACTAAGTAATAAAAGTACACAAAGCAAATGGGAGACTTTTATGAGCATCCTGAATAGGGCTTGTGCAGAAAATATACCCTATGGGAACAAACATGCTAGAAATAGGAGGAAACCCCTATGGCTAAATAGAGCTGTAAAAGAAGCAATAAAAGAAAAACAGAAAGCCTTAAAAGAATTAAAGAGGGTAGGTAGTGATGAGGCATTATATAATTATAGAAAATTAAATAAAATATGTAAAAAGCAAATTAAGTTAGCTAAGTTTGAGACAGAGAGACTCATTGCAAGAGAAAGTAAAAATAATCCTAAAATATTCTTTAACTACATAAACAGTAAAAAACTGAAAAGCGATAGTGTTGGCCCCCTTAAAAATAGTCTTGGTGAAATGGTGGAAGGGGATGAGGGTAAAGCCAACCTGCTGAATGAATTTTTTTCTACGGTTTTTATACAAGAAAATGCCATGGCAGATGACAAGACCAGTGATGCCATAAATTCACCCTTGAATATTACCTTCTTAGCCCAGCAGGAAGTACGCCGCCGCCTCGAAATCACTAAGGTTGACAAATCTCCGGGCCCGGATGGCATACACCCCAGAGTACTACAGGAATTGAGTTCTGTGATAGATAGACCACTATTTTTAATCTTCACAGATTCCTTAATAACAGGGTCAGTACCGCAGGACTGGCGCATAGCAAATGTGGTGCCAATATTCAAAAAGGGGACAAAAACTGAGCTGGGAAATTATAGGCCGGTAAGTTTAACCTCTACGTTTGGTAAAATCCTTGAGGGGTTCTTGAGAGATGCTATACTGGAGTATCTCAAGAAAAATAACCTTATGACAGAGTATCAACATGGGTTTATGAGGGATCGATCCTGTCAAACTAATTTGATCAGCTTCTATGAAGAGGTAAGTTCAAGCCTGGACCAGGGAAAGGCAGTGGATGTTGTGTATATGGACTTTTCAAAAGCTTTTGATACGGTGCCACACAAAAGGTTGGTACATAAAATGAGAATAATGGGGATAGGGGAAAATATGTGTAACTGGGTTAAAAACTGGCTCAGTGATAGGAAACAAAGGGTGGTTATTAATACTAGTACTCGGACTGGCTCTCAGTTCATAGTGGGGTACCACAGGGGTCAGTATTGGGCCCGCTTCTTTTCAACATATTTATTAATGACCTTGTTGGGTGCATGCGGAGTAGAATTTCAATATTTGCAGATGATACTAAACTCTGCAGGGTAATCAATACAGAGGAGGATAAGTTTATATTACAGGGAGATTTATGTAAATTGGAGAATTGGGCTGAGAAGTGGCAATTGAAGTTTAATGTAGATAAATGTAAGGTCATGCACTTGGGTAGAGGAAATAAAATGTATGATTATGTACTTAATTGTAGAACACTGGGTAAAACAGGCACAGAAAAAGACTTGGGTGGATGGTAAACTTCACTTTAGTGGACAGTGTCAGGCAACTGCTGCCAGGGCTAATAAAATAATGGGATGTATTAAAAGAGGTATAAGTGTTCATGAAAAAAATATAGTTCTACCTCTGTACAAGTCACTAGTGCGACCGCACTTAGAATACTGTGTACAATTCTGGTCACCGATATATAAGAAGGACATAGCTGAACTGGAAAGGGTGCAGAGAAGAGCGACCAAGATTATTAGAGGAATGGGTGGGCTGCAATACCAAGACAGGTTATTAAACTTGGGGTTATTTAGTTTGGAAAAACGAAGGATTAGGGGGGATCTAATCACAATGTATAAATATATGAGGGGACAGTACAGAGACCTTTCCAAAGATCTTTTTACACCTAGGCCTGCGACTGGAACACGGGGGCATCCGCTACGTCTTGAGGAAAGAAGGTTTAATCATAATCACAGACGAGGATTCTTTACTGTACGAGCAGTGAGACTATGGAACTCTCTGCCGCATGATGTTGTAATGAGTGATTCACTACTAACATTTAAGCAGAGCCTGGACGCGTTTCTTGAAAAATTTAATATTACCAGTTATGTATATTAGATTTTATGACAGGGTGTTGATCCAGGGAACTAGTCTGATTGCCGGATGTGGAGTCAGGAAGGAAATTTTTTCCCCATTGGAACTTGTTTGTCACATTGGGGTGTTTTTTTCTTTTTTTGCCTTCCTCTGGATCAACATGTTAGGCTACGGGTTGAACTAGATGGACTTAGAGTCTCCCTTCAACCTTAAAAACTATGATACTATGATACAATTAGTGACTCCATCTTTATTGAAATAAAGAACCCTCCTCCGCAGTAATCCTAGGTCAAGGGTCCCGCGCCGTCCAATCCGGATCCAATATTATCTGATCGGTTTGCTGGAAGGCAAAGCGATCAGATGATGTGCCAGGTTCAAGGCCTGAATCACATGACACATCAGCTGATTGTATAAACGGCTTTTATACAATCAGCTGATGCATCACTGCAAAAAAACAAAAAACACTTCTGTGCAGCGTAGGACTGGCTACCGGAGGAAACTCCAGTAATGCCAGGCCTGGAGTCAGGTACCTGCACTGCACTCCGGAGCTCTCACCTGAGCTCCAGACTGCAACCTGGACTTTACAGCAAGCGCCGAGTGACTGATTCCCCGCCACTTGCGATTCAGTTCATGACAGCTGCAGACATCCCGGGTTAATCTCCGGTGCTCTCACCTGAACTCCGGTGATCACCCCGGCCTGTCGGCAGCTGTCATGAACTGACTGCAAGCGCCGGGGAATCAGTCACTCGGCGGTAAAATCCGGCATCACCGCGAGACTTACGATCACCTGATGCGTCAGGTGACTGCATCAGGTGATCACCGCCAGGTCCTCAGGGCAAGGTCATGCAGCTATCGTACGTGCCTGGGAGCTGGCACACAGCCGGGGCGGGGGTGGCGGTACCGGGAAGAGGAGCTGGGAGCATGGCACCGGGAGTCTGCAGACAGGTGAGTATGACATTTTTCTACTGTTCACTTTTGATTTAGCAGCCGCTTCCACCTCCTGCACGGGAGCGGACATGGCACCGGGCAGGAAATGGAAGCAGCGGTGGCGGTACCGGGAGGAGTCACGCTTCTGTGTTTACTGACAGAAGGCATCCTCTTCCTGTACATGTCACTTTACTACCCCACCCCTTGCGTTTATAGCTGCGTTTTTAGTAATAAAACGCAGCTATATTTGCAATTTGCTGTTTTCATTGCGTTTTTGAACATCTCATTGAACTCAATGGGTGGAAAACGCAGTGAAAAACACAAAATAATTGACATGCTGCGTTTTTGTGGGCACCACAAATACGCAGCTAAAAAAAAAACGCTGTGTGCAGACAGCAAAAATGAAAACTCATAGACTTTGCTAGGGAAGCAATGTCATGCAGTTTTCTGAGCAAAAACGCACCCGAAAAACGCACAAAAACGCCGCGAAAAACGCACTGTGTGAACTTACCCTTAAAGCGATGCTGCAGCTCTAATCAGGAGAAGCGATCTGATAGTGCAGCCAAAAATTGCCCTAGGGGGACTAGTAAAATCAAGAATAAGGCTAGGTTCACACACTGCGTTTTTTTGACGCTGCGTTTTTGTGCGTTTTTTTTGCGGCAAAAACCGCACAAAAACGCACCCGCGGCAAAAAAAGCGGCAAAAAACGCACGCGTTTTGCCGCGATTTGTGCGTTTTTTTGCTGCGTTTTTGCTCACTGCGTCTTTATGCGTTTTTTATCAGTGAACAAAAAAAAAAGGTCTGATGTCATTTCCTTCTTCAATGTGTTCTTCATTCTCCACTAGTGTATGCAGGAGAGCAGACAGCAGCTGCAGAACTACAAGGCTCAGCATGCTCTATCCAGGACTGTATGCTTGAGGGAGAGTCAGGGGGAGCAGACCTACAAGGCTCAGCATCCTCCATCCAATAGTGTATGCAGGAGAGCAGACAGCAGCTGTCGAACTACAAGGCTCAGCATCCTCCATCCAATAGTGTATGCAGGAGAGCAGACAGCAGCTGTCGAACTACAAGGCTCAGCATCCTTCCAGGACTGTATGCAGGATTTCTTTGCCCCCCCCAAACAAAAAAAATGACGTGGGCTTCGCCATATTTTTGTATGCTAGCCGGGTACAGCAGGCAGGTACAGGCTGCCCCCAACCCCCAGCTGACTATTTGTACCCGGCTGGGAACCAAAAATGTAGGAAAGCCCTTTTTTTTTTTAATTATTTCATGAATTTCATGAAATAATTTAAAAAAAAAATGACGTGAGCTTCGCCCAATTTTTGAGTCCAGCCGGGTACAACTAGGCAGCTGGGGATTGGAATCCACAGTGCAGGGTGCCCATGCTTTCTGGGCACCCCCGCTGTGAATTGCAGTCCCGCAGCCACCCCCGAAAATGGCGCTTTCATAGAAGCGCCATCTTCTGGCGCTGTATCCAACTCTTCCAGCTGCCCTGATGCCGGGTGGCTCGCTGGGTAATAATGGGGTTAGGGCTAGCTGTATAGCTGGCCCTAAGCCCAAAATTCATGGTGTCACGCCAATATTAGACATGGCCACCATGAATTTCTAGTAAAGATAAAAAAAAACACAACACACAGAAAAATATTTTTATTAGAAATAAAACACAACACAATTAGTGACTCCATCTTTATTGAAATAAAGAACCCCCCTCCGCAGTAATCCTGGGTCAAGGGTCCCGCGCTGTCCAATCCGGATCCAATATCATCTGATCGGTTTGCTGGAAGGAAAAGCGATCAGATGATGTGTCAGGTTCTAGGGGCTGAAGCACATCACACATCAGCTGATTGTATAAAAGCCGATTATACAATGAATCAGCAGATGCATCGGTGCAAAAAAAAAATACTCACTTATGTGCTGATTACCGGCAGCTCCTGCAGCGGAGTCTGATCCCGTCCGATCGCTGCAGCAGCTGCCGGTAATCAGGGATGAAGTCTCCTGACGCATCCGCTGATAGGTGAAGCCGGCCGGGTGCTGGCGTCAGCCCGAGACTTACGATCACCTGATGCGTCAGGTGACTGCATCAGGTGAGCCATCGCCAGGTCATGCATCCTGCAGGCATACGTACCCGGGGAGACTGCACACACCCGGAGCGGCGGTACCGTGAGAGGAGATGGGAGCGGGCATGGCACCGGGAGTCTGCAGACAGGTGAGTATGACTTTTTTTTCTACTGTTCACTTTTGTTTTCGCAGCCGCTTCCATCTCCCGCCCAGACATGGCGCCGCACGGCAGCATACATGCCCAGGACGGGAGGTGGAAGCGGCGGTGACGGTACCGGGAGGATTCACGCTTCTGTGTTTACTGACAGAAGGAATCCTCTTCCTGTACATGTCACTTTACTACCCACCTCCTGCGTTTATAGCTGCGTTTTTGGTCTTAGAAACGCACCAAAACGCAGCTATTTGCGTTTCTCATTGCGTCTTTCAACATCCCATTGCACTCAATGGATGAAAAGCGCAGTGAAAAACGCGGGAATAATTGACATGCTGCGTTTTTGTGGCACCACAAAAACACAGCTGAAAAAAAACGCTGTGTGCAGACAGCAAAAATGAAAACTCATAGACTTTGCTGGGGAAGCAAAGTAATGCAGTTTTCTGAGCAAAAACGCACCCGAAAACTGCGCAAAAACGCCGCGAAAAACGCACTGTGTGAACTTACCCTTAATGTAATAAAAAATAAGCCGTCCCTGAGCCCTAGATCCAGAAAAATGAGAATGCTATGGGTCTCGGAAACTGGCGACAAAAGTGCTTTTTTTTTTTCTTTCTTAATAAAACTTAAGACATTTTTTTCACTGCTGAGATAAAAGTATACATGTTTGGTATCTACAAACTTTTACCAACCTGAGGCATCATACTGACATGTTAGTTTTTCTATATAGTGAACATTGAATAAATAAATAATCCAAACCCATTGTGGAATTTCACTTATTTCACTATTTCTCCACATTTGGATTTCTTTTTCCTGTTTTCCAGTACATTATATGGTAAAACTAATGGTTTCATTCAAAATGTCCAAAAAAACCAAGCCCTCAAATGGCATGATTGGCAGAAAAAAAAAGCAAGCTATGGCTCTTGGAAGCAAAAAAAAACAAACGGAAAATCGCCCTGGGGTGAAGGAGTTGAGGTCTATTTCACGTGTCCATGATTCTGGCCTGTGGTTTGATTGCAAGATGCAGCAGACTGCAAGGTCTCCTGACCTGAGCGTACTGCTTCATAGGCATATACCAGGCAGTTGGGTTAAGTTAGGAGACTCGACTGTCAGGCTAGATCTTGTGAACTGAGCAAGTCTGACCTACATAATACATAAGTAAACCAGTTTTAATTGGTTTACTGTTGCTATTGTGGTAACAATTGAGCACTTACTGCTTTTGCTTTTCTCGAACTGCGGTGTCCTGGCACTAAGGCCTCATTCGGACATCTGTGGAGGGGTTTTTGTTTGCGAAAAGGAAGTTTGTTTTTTATTCACCTGCATCTACATTTCTTCCATTTTTGGTCTGTGATCATTTTCATCAGTGTGGTATCCATTATTTTATATGCAAAGAAAGTCAAATTTCTACCTATTAAATTCACAGTGTTCAGATGGCATATTTTTTTTTCCTCCCCACATTGAATCGTTCTGTATGGTTGAGTTTAATAAGCGACTGATCCAAAACTGATTTTTTTAGTTGTTGTGGACGCGGCCCATAAAAGTCTCGTGAACAAGCCAATAGACTGTATGTATTCTGTCCATGAAAAAATGTTCATGAAGTCATTAATGCAGCAGTACCTTATAAACTGATCTATTGCAGTAGCTGTCATCGAGCACCAATACTTAACTACCCTAAAGGCTGCTTTACACGGTATGACCAATTGTGCAATTTCACAATCGATCGTACCCGCCCCCGTCCTTTTTGCGTCACGGGCAAATCGCTGCCCGTGTCGCACAAAGTTAGTAACCCCCGTCACACATACTTACCTCTCGTGCGACCTCGCTGTGGGCGGCGAACGTCCATTTCCTGGAGTGGGAGGGACGTTCGGCGTCACAGCGACGTCACACGGCCGCCGGCCAATGGAAGCGGAGGGGCGGAGATGAGCGGGACGTAAATATCCCGCCCACCTCCTTCCTTCACATAGCCGGCTGTGGCCGCGTGACGCAGGTGAGCTGCTGTTCATCGTTCCCGGGGTGTCACACGGAGCGGCGTGTGCTACCCCGGAAATGATGAACTACTAAATTAAACGATATTATAGAATCTAGCGAGCAGTACACGACTCACGATTTGTGAGCGATACTGCGTCGCTAGGAGGTGTCACACAGGCCGGCATCGCCAGCGATGCCGGATGTGCGTCACAAAAACCGTGACCCCAACGATCTATCGCACGATAGATTGTCTGGTGTAAAGCAGCCTTAAGGGCAGAGTCACACTAGCGCATGGCATGCGCTGCAAGAACATCGGATGTGATATGCTAATGACTCTCAGCTCAGGCTTTGCTGTGCGTGTGACTGAGTGTCATTATACTGTGATCCGATCTTGCAATCAGATCACAGCTGCGGAACAGAGGGAGCGATGAATCTCCCCATCTCCTCCATTTTCAGCCTGTGCATACAGTGTGTCCACCCATATCCTGTCCACCGCCATTAACTTGAGAACGGCGGCAGCTGTAGGCATAGAAGTGGTGTCTAGGTATAGTAAAGTAGCCATGTGCTACGCAATGAAACCACCTATAGCGCCACCTGGTGGGAAACAGCGGAGTTAGCAGTTTTATCTCGAAAACGGAACGAAATAGAGAAAAAAAGTGAATTACAAAGTTGTAGGGCATCATCAATTCAATACGAATCGACACCTTGCATACAGAAATGCTATGATTAGAACGTGAAGCGATCCCTCATGGAGACCTTCTTACAAGTCATTGGGTATGGTGGCTGCGTGAAGTGGCCTCCATGCTCACTTGACCTGACCCCATTGGACTTCTTTCTGTGAGGTCACATCAAACAGCAGGTGTATGCGACCCCTCCACCAACATTGCAGGACCTACAATGGTGTATCACAGATGCTTGTGTAAACGTTTGACCTACCATATTGCACAACGTGCAGCAAGATACAGTATGCTGTCCAGAGTCCAGATGTGCATTGCAGCTGACGGTGGCCACTTTGAGCATCAAAGTTAAATGAGCGCCATATACGTGACCAGCATTCAATGTTTGGGGGGTCATGGGTTTCATATCATAGCATTTCTGTATGCAAGGTGTCGATTCGTATTGAATTGATCATGCCCTACAAATTTTTAATTCACTTTTTTTTCTCTCTCTCGTTCCGTTTTCAAGATAAAAATGCTAACTCCGTTGTTTTCCACCAGGTGGCGCTATAGGTGGTTTCATTGCGTAGCCCATGGCTACTTTACTATACCTAGACACCACTTCTATGCCTATAGCTGCTGCCGTTCTCAAGTTAATGGCGGTGAACAGGATATGGGTGGACACACTGTATATCGCACTTGTATCGGTGCAAGAGATCCAAGACTCGCAGACGATCGCAGCATGCTGACATTTCTTCCTCACTCTGATAAGGGCTGAGAAAGAACTCTCAGATCTGAGCTGCAGCATTGTCCTACATGGAGCCGAGTGCAATGCCAGATTTTCTCACATTGTACTTGTGCCAGTCATACATCAGTGTGACTGCCCTAAGGGGGGCACACATATACCGGTTTTCATTCTGATGTTGGCTTGTAGAGTTGAGTTCACAAAAATGCATTTAGAGGACACAAGGATAGAATATTAGTATGTGCTGGTGTCCACCCTGGCTTCTTCACATGGACCTCAGGTGAAAATTAAAATCGCAGGTTACGCTAGTCTGGTCTAATTTATAGACCACACTAGTGAAGTTAACTAGAGGGCAGCTCCTGCATACGACTGCATTGTGGACAGGTACATGGAGCTGGAGCTGGACCTGACTCCCATAATATGGTGGTGCATCACCAGGTCCAAGTATTTCTACATGAACAGTGTCCTGAAAAGTGGATTGGTCATCGTGGGCCAGTTGAATGTCCACCAAGGTCTCCCAATCTGACTCCCTTAGACTTTTATCTTTGAGGTCATCTGAAGGTAATTGTCTATGCTGTGAAGATACAAGATGTGCAGCATCTGGAACAACGGATACTGGAAACTTGTGCTAGCATTTCTTCTGCGGTGTTGTTATCAGTGCGTTAAGAGGGTTGCATTAACAATCCAGCACAGTGGGAGGCATAAAATTGTAAATAACTAATGAATGAATACAGCTACATTAAAACCAAGAAAACCATTGTTTTTCTTGTGAAATTCTCATTAAGTTTGATGTGTTACATGACCCTCTTCCCACTGGAAAAAATAAAGTTGGATCCAAAATAGCTAACTTCAAAATGGCCGCTATGGTCACCACCCATCTTGAAAAGTTATCCCCCTCCCATATACTAATGAGCCACAAACAGGATGTTGATATCACCAACCATTCCCATTTTACTTAGGTGTATCCATATAAATGGCCCACCCTGTAGTACATGGGATCCAGAAAAAAATGGTGAGGCCATGAAAAATAAAGCAAGACTATCATAGAAGGTCTGAAAAAAAGTAATTACAGGTCAAAAAGGTCACATGCCCAATATATGATATGTAAACAAAAATGTATCACATACAATAGATGAATGCAAATGTAGCTATATAACATGCATACCTATAGCATAGTTGCTGTAAAGGCTTGTGCAGAGAAACAGATAGGAACATACATAGAGCAGAGGTATGTGGCCTTCAGCGTACCCCGATATGCAATGAACCAAGGACGAAGGGGTCGCCAAAATGTGCGCGGTGAGGTTGGCGTTCCATGTGACTACAGGTCCTCCTCATCCAGGTAACCTATCCTTTTTCTGTACGGTATCACATCTCGCTCCCTGGTTCATTCCATATCGGGGTACGCTGAGGCCACATACCTCTGCCCTATGTATGTCCCTATCTGTTTCTCTGCGCGAGCCTTTACAGCACCTATACTATACCCTGCTTTCCAGCAGATTATTACCATTCCACCGTTCAGTTTTATTTGAATACTCTTATTTCCTCTTTTCTCATTCCATCTGCTTGCGTATGTTATACAGCTACATTTGCATTCATCTATTGTACGTGATACATTTGCTTACATATCATATATTGGGCATGTGACTTCTTGGCCTGTAATTACTTTTTGCATACCTTCGATGATAGTCTTGCTTTCGTTTTCATGGCCTCACCATTTTTATAGTACATTATAATGTTGAGCACCTGTACAATGTCACATTATTACTCATATGGTATATAGCCTAAGGCCTAGGAATAGTCATAAACAATGCACAGTCCTGCCTTGTGCTGCTCTGTACATTGGGCTGCAGCCACATCTGATCGCGGCTGATCTGTGGGGGTTTCAGACCCTGCAGTCCCCTATTGATCTATTAAGGCATTCTGATTTTTTATTTTTAACATTTAATGACTAGTATATTACTGCCTTGTAACTGCTTACCTGCTGAAGTTTGTATGTTTACGTTACCTCCCAAATTTATCAAGAAATTATTGACACAAAACAAACTTTAATAAAAAATGAATTAAACCCTAGTGTTTAGCATTGCAGCCTTGCAGCACTAGGGACCTGGGTTCAAATCCCACCAAGGACACCATCTGCAAGGAGTTTGTATGTTCTCCCCGTGTTAGCGTGGGTTTCCTCCGGGTTCTCCGGTTTCTTCCCACACTGGTGCCAGTGTGGATTATTTATTATTAGGCTGTATGCACTTCGCTTTTTTTCATGCGTATCCGCAGCGTTTTTTTGAACTGCAGCGTTTTAATGCCAAAATGCATGAGTTTTGATTTTCAAGCAAAGTCTATGGGAAGTAGGGCTTTCTTGTGCGCACCATGCTGTTAAAAACGCAGCGTTTCAGTTGCAGAAATTTTGTCAAAATCTCAGCGTTTGAAGAAGCAGCATGTCAATTGTTTTTGCCATTTTGGCAGCGTTTTGATAACATTAGAGTCAATGAGAATTTTCAAAACGCATTCTACTTCAAAATCCCAGCGTTTTACATGCTTTTTTTGATGCAGAAAACATGCTTTTTGACAAAATAAACGCATGCGTTTTTGACATTATATTAAGGGCAGGATATGTCCCTTTACACACACACATAGTCCGAAAATTAAATTTATGAAAATCAATAAATTAACATTATTTTATACATAAATATTAGAACACAGTTTTAATTTTAATAAAATTAGCTACCGTATTTTTCGCTTTATAAGACGCACCGGATTATAAGACGCACCCCAAACTTAGACATAAAAAAAGGTAAAAAAAGAAAAATGGGGTCCATCTTATAATCCGGTGTTCTCTTACCGGAGAGGGCAGCAGTGGTGGTGAAGCGGGGTCACAGGAGGCAGCGGATTTGCTGGCAGGCACGGCGGGTCAGTGACAGCGGCGTCCGGGGTGGCAGGAGCCGGGGGATCCATGGTGGTAGGAGCCGCGGGGCCCGTGGTGGTGGTGGCGGCAGCAGCAGCAGCGTCGGCGGGTGAGTCATGCAGCAGGCCGCTGCAGTGAGTGTCCCAGTGTCCGCGGTCCCGGTTCAAATAATGGCGCCTGCGCAGATGGAGCTCTCATCCAAGGGCTCCATCTGCGCACGCGCCCGCTGCCACCATTTGAAACTGGAACCGCGGACAAACTGGGTAAGTTGCTGCACAGCCGCCCGCCCCGCAAGCACAGAGTGGCAGCCAGCAGGCTGGCCGCCCACCCTGCGTGCAAGCGGCCGGGTACCTGTGCTTGCGTGCGGGCGGCAGCCATCTACCGCCCGCACAGGCACCCGGCCGCTGCCCGCACACAGCACCCGGCCGCTACCCACACACAACACCCGGCCGCTGCCCGCACACAGCCGCCGACCGCCGCCTGCACACAGCCATCGACCGCCGCCTGCACACAGCCGCCGACCGCCGTCTGCACACAGCCGCCGACCGCCGCCTGCACACAGCCGCCGCCCGCCGCCCGCACACAGCACACAGCCGCCAACCGCGGCCTGCACACAGCACCCAGCCGCCGACCGCCGCCTGGACACAGCCGCCGCCCGTACACAGCACCCGGCCGCCGACCGCCGCCTGGACACAGCCGCCGCCCGCACACAGCACCCGGCCGCCGACTGGACACGGCCGCCGACCGCCGCCTGGACACAGCCGCCTCCCGCACACAGCACCCGGCCGCCAACCGCTGCCTGCACACAGCACACAGCCGCCGACCGCCGCCTGCACACAGCACACAGCCGCCGCCCGCACACAGCCGCCGCCCGCCGCCTGCACACAGCACCCGGCCGCCGACTGGACACAGCCGCTGCCCGCAGACAGCACCCGGCCGCCGACCGCCGCCTGCACACAGCACCCGGCCGCCGACCGCCGCCTGGACACAGCCGCCGCCCGCACACAGCACCCGGCCGCCGACCGCCGCCTACACACAGCACACAGCCGCCAGCCGCCGCCCACACACAGCACCCGGCCGCTGCCCGCACACAGACACCGACCGCCGCCCGCACACAGAACCCGGCTGCCGGCCGCACACAGCACCCGACTGCCGCCCGCACACAGCCACGGGTACCCGGCTGCCACCGCATGCAAGCACAGGTACCCGGCCGCTTGCACGCAGCCATAGGCACCCGGCCGCCCGATCACCGCACAGACAGGACCCCCAGGTACTGCTATATTCACTTTATAAGACGCACCCCCCATTTTCCTCTCAAATTTTTGGGAGGAAAAGTGCGTCTTATAAAGCGAAAAATACGGTATTTTGTATATGATTTTAATCATATTTGTTATAATTTTTTTCCACTTTTTTCATAGTGTTTGAATGTTTAAACTTTATCTAGCAGTGTATTTGTATTCAAAACGCATCTAACTTTAAGCAATGAAAAAGCATGTAAATTGCGGTAAAAACGCAGCTAAAATGCAAGCGTATTTTTAGCGTTTTTGTGGTCAAAACCAAATTTGACAAACACAATTTCTGCCACAGGATGCGTTTAGAACTGGAACTACCTCAACGCAAAGTGCGCACATAGCCTAAATGTGTTTAATAAACCTACGTTTTTATTCATCCATTCATGCTTGAGATCGCTGGATTTTGTCTATTTCTGAATTTATCTTGCGGGTATGCTGAGTTTTCCGTGCGGAATTTCCCCATAGACTTGCATTAGATGCAGAATTCCGCAGGTGAAAAAAAAGAACATGCATTTTTGGTGTAAACGTGTCAAAATGCATGTAATTCGTACCTAAAAGTGTCAATCCCAGGAAGTTTCAATAAACAAAGCAGCTTTATTTAAAGCATGAGACACCAAACCGAGACAAAATGCAGCACCAAAAGCACAATGAAGAAGGCCATGTTCAAAAACGCACACACAAAGGTACCATAATGAAAAAATATGCAAGTAAACGAAGGTGCAGAAATGGTTCCGAAATTCTGCAGCGTCAATAACTCAACTGATCCTGATCATGGGAATGTAGCCTTACTGGCTGTGTTTTGTTGTTTGAATATAACCAGTGTTTTATCAGCAGGAGTTATCACTACACATGACAACTGTCCTTGTTTTTCCTAGTCCAACAACTCCACTACCACTGATGAGCAGCTCTCTCTCACCATACAATGTACACAAAATGTTGTAGTGAGGAGGGGGTTCTACATAATTCAATATCTGAACTGTGGCAGAGAAAACTGTGATCCATCATAACTGCTGCACCACATAAAGCAAGTGATACTTCACCGGAGTCAGGGTCTCTGTCCCTACATCATACTGCTGTCAGATTACATAGTAAAAATCTGGAAACAGATTCCCATTAACATACTGTCCCATTGAGACGTATGTTCTTTTGTTGTTTATGCAAGTCAATAAAAAGGACCATTTTTTTATCAATTTGCTGGATCCGATTTTCATCCTCTTTTTGGTCTGTATAACCACTTTACAATTAGAGTGACATGCTTTTCTTGTATATAAATAAAAAAAAAACCAAAACATTCTAAGTTGTTACCCATCAAACAGTAAAAATTGGACAGCACTCAAATTGCTGGGGTTCTGGATACAAATCCCACCAACAACACCTGCAAGGATCTATGTTATCCCTGAGTTTGCGTGGGCTTGCTCTGGGTTCTCCGGTTTCCTCCGTGTACTCCCACATTCCTAAGACATACTGATTGGGAATTTAGATTGTGAGCCCCAAAGGGGACAGTGATAATGATGTTTGTACAGTGCTGCGCAATAAGTTAGTGCTATATTAGCAATAAATAAATATCTTTTTTTTTAATTTTTTTTTTTTTACAAATTGGCAAGTTTGATCAGAAAATAAGATAAAAAAAACATCATTTTTTTGTTGTGGAATATGAATAGGCCTATAAATTAGAATGGGTATGTGTTCTATTTGTGAACAACACAGAGATTTGAAAGGGACCTAATAGAAAAAAAAAAATTATATCCTATAGTTGGATAAAAAGTGCAATTTCTATGATTTCCTTCTTATTGATCACACCTGTATGTTCTGCCTTAGGAGATAGATAGAGAAGGAGAAAGCTGTATATAAAGCTAGTTTCACACTTGCGCTATTTTGACGCAAACGGAATCCGTCACTAATGTAGTACAGTTCATTTATTGACAGTGGAAGCGCGTTACTATGGCGCGTGTGTGTGTCATGCAGTACCCGCTTGTGTCCACATGATGTCGCGCTTCCACTGTAAATAAATGAACTGTACTACATTAGTGACGGATTACGTTTGTGTCAAAATAGCGCAAGTGTGAGTGGGCCCTAATACAAGCAGAAATCCACACAAGGAAAAGAACACATTGTAGCATCTCTTGTACAACATATGGTGACATGCAAACATACTGCCAATGTCTCAAAATAGCTAACTAAGGAACTCCAGAAAAGTCTAGTCACATATTCCATTTTTTCTCCAAACCCAAGGTGCAAGCACATTTTTTTTGTAAATTAAAAAAAAAGGGTAACTCACTTGTAAGAACGTTGACATCATAGGGGCTGCAAAGTGCTGCTGATCAGTCGAAGGCAGTGAAAGCCTCCGGCAGCGCCTGGGAACACTCAGTGGCTGCACCAATGTCTAAATGACGTCTCGCCGGGCAAGCACAGGATTAGTGGATCCACTGGACCGAAGGTACCGATCATTGGCCTGGAGGAGCGAACTAGAATGGCTACTGAGTCTTCACTAAAGTCACAAGAGGTGGCAATAGACAGACAGAGGGTAGCCCCAGGGGATCAATGGTACCTTGGCAGCTGGCGCCATAAACCCAAATAGTCTCATCTCATTTCCTCATCTACCTTTTTCATAGACCGCTTTTGCATCCTTCTGGTACACTTTGATGGCCTCCTGCACTGATAGGAGTTGACAACCCTTGTATACCTCAGGGTACGTGTCCTATTTTTATGTATGGTCACTTTTCTAACGAATTCTTTCATGTTTCAACAGATTGTTGTTTATTTTATGTCTTAATGGAGATCTACATGCTTCATCAGTTGGTGCCTATGAAATCTATGGATTTACATATACATATTGTTATTTTTGTCACTGCAGTATCTGCTATTTTCATGATGTCTGTAATATAATCATTACAGTGTACCACTGATGACATTTTGTTTCTGTTTTTTAATTCTATGTATGGTTTTTGTTGTTTTTTTCACACTAGTCCCATTGTCCCTGTGAAAGATCCTTTTGGATCGAAACGTTGGACGGACTTTCCTGTATATACACAATAAATCCATGATTTTTTCAAACCAATTCCAAGATTCCTCTTTTGCATAGTGGTGTGCCGGATATATTCTTTTGTTATAAGAGGTGGCAATAGACAGACAGAGGGTAGCCCCAGGGGATCAATGGTACCTTGGCAGCTGGCGCCATAAACCCAAATAGTCTCTGGTTGTGGAAGCGGCAGCAGTGGATATCGTAGGAAGCAGCTGACGTGGATACTTGCAGCAGTGCAAGAGGATATCGTAAGGAGCGCCGGCGTAGATACTTGCAGCAGCGGATATCGTAGGAAGCGGCCGGTGGGGATAGTTGCAGCAGCAGTGGACTTGTCATTCACTGAAACACAGATAAGAATCAGCAACACCACACAGCACAGTAACAGCAGTGGCAGCACAAAGGAACCTGAGAACTAGAAACATATAGAACTAGTTGCCCAGTCACCTTCCTAAAGGGGAAGGTGCTTTAAATTTCTGATGCCACTCAGCCATGGTGAGAAGCACTTACGGGTCAGGGTGTACAGGCCTTTTAAGAAAGGGAAAGTCTGTGCAGCATGTGCAGGCCCTGGGAGACAGAAGCAGGTATTGGGGATGGAGCAGTCACCGCAAGGTGACCGGGAAGGTGAGAGTGCCGGCGTCCTCATCGGGGGAGGGGCGCTGGACATCATGGGGATGCCAGTATGGACATCACAAGAGCACTGTGTGCATTATATAAGAGTTTCACATTAAAATCAGATGGAAACTGCAAAGAGTATTTGATTTGTTTTTTGAGGTGGATTTAGGAGCAGAATCTATATCTAAATCCTCATGAAAAAACGTACCTTTAGGCTATGTGCACACACTGCAGATTTGTTTCACAATTGAAAAACGCAGACCGCAGGCCCGCCGACCCCAGCACCTGTCTTGCTTCAGCTAGATCAGGAGTGGGGAACCTCGGGCCCGTGATCTCATGCCTCCCTGCTGTGAGCCTCCTGCCTCCCTGCTGTGAGCCTCCTGCCTCTCAGCTGTGAGCTTCCTGCCTCTCTGCTGTGAGCCTCCTGCCTCATTGCTGTGAGCCTCCTATCTCTCTGCTGTGAGCCTCCTGCCTCTCTGCTGTGAGCCTCCTCTCTCTCTGCTGTGAGCCTCTTGCCTCTCGGTGCTGTGAGTCTCCTACCTCTCTGCTGTGAGCCTCCTGCCTCTCTGCTGTGAGCCTCCTGCCTCTCTGCTGTGAGCCTCCTCCCTCTCTGCTGTGAGCCTCTTGCCTCTCGGTGCTGTGAGCCTCCTGCCTCTCTGCTGTGAGCCTCCTGCCTTTCTGCTATGATCCTCCTGCCTCATGGTGCTATGAGCCTCCTGCCTCCCGATGCTGTGAGCCACCCTCCCTCCAGTGTGCTGTGTGCCACCCCCCCCAATGCTGTCTGTGCTCCCTCAGTCCTGTTCATGTCCTCCAGTCCTGTTTGTGCCCCTCTAGTGTTGTCCGTGCCACCGCCAGTTCTGTCCGTGCCCAGCAGTACTGTCCGAGCCCCAGCCCCTCCTGTGATGTGTATATGCTCCCAGTCCCTCCTGCTGTGATGTATGTATATGGCCCAAACCCCTCCTGTGATGTATATACATGTCCCCAGCCCCTCCTGCTGTGATGTGTGTATATGTCCCCAGAGCCCCTCCTGCTGTGATGTGTGTATATGTCCCCAGCCCCTCCTGTGATGTATTTATATATGTCCCCAGCCCCCCTGTGATGTATATACAGTATATGCCCCAGCCCCTCCTGTGATGTATATATATGCCCCCAGCCCCTCCTGTGATTTGTATATATATGCCCCCAGCCCCTCCTGTGATTTGTATATATATGCCCCCAGCCCCTCCTGTGATGTATCTGTCTTCAGCGTATCCTACATGATGCATATGATTTACCAATCTGTTGACATGTATACCGGGAGGAGGACATATTCACCAGGAAGGGTCAGAAACCAGGCTGGGAACATATATACCCGCATGTGCCCAGAAGGGATATGGCACTTGCACTTCACGCTGTGAAGGATCACTGGTGCCGGAAGTGGGGAGATGGGGGAGATGGTCATGTGATTGCAAGCATGTGAGATGCATAATTCCAGTCACATTCCAACTAAAAATATCTGACCTTGCTCAATACACTTACATTAAGCAAGGTTGCGTACGCCTAGTCGACATCTGACTGTATGTATACAAATAGCTTACTTGTACCCGACAATGGAGAATCTTCATAGCGAGGAGTGTGCACACTGTGAGGATTCATATCTGTAGTCAGATATAGCAACTGCAGATTTGTACCCTAAGGTCGGACAACCCTTTTAATAACTGTCTTACTTTCTTGCCTGGCACCTTGTTACACAGAGAGTGAATTATCAAGCTAAAAAGAATGATGTTGAGAGGGGAAATAACCTAGAAAACAGTGGTATGATGCTTGCTATCGCCACTTCTCACGGACAAGCTGTGAGTCCCGCAACACACATCCGTGTAATTTGTACGTGTGCGGTACGTATTTGCACGTACCGGAGACACGTACACACGGAGACCCATGTTATTATTAGATGGCACACGCACGTAAAATCACACGGAACGTGTGTCCGTGTGGTAAGTACGTGTGTGCGCTTTTCTACACGGACAACATGTCCGTTTTTGTCCGGCAACACGCAGGCACGGATCCGCTTTAGTCTATGGGTCCGTGCCTGCACGGACCCCACACGGAGTATGTCCGTGTTCAGCACGTATCGTCCGTGTCCGTTTTTCATTACAAAATTTGAAACACTTGTTACCAATCTATCAGGTCAATTGATGGCAAACAAAAACACCAGGATCTCATGATGAATGATTAACAACGTTAATTGGGTAAGAATGCGGGCCTTTAAAAACGGACAGCACACGTACGTATTTTATGTCAATACGGACATTCCACACGCACACACGGCTCACATACGCCATCACACGGATGCCATACGTACCGGAGAAACGCCCCTAAAAAATGGAACACGGACCCGAAAAACGGACCGTGAGACACATACGTTTTTTTTGCGGAAGTGTGTTTTAGGTAGGCCTGATAATGAAAAAAAGGGGCGTGCACACTTTGTGAGGTGAGGTGCTAGTGAATGGGGAAACCCCACAATTATAACCATAGAGAAACACTGCACACTCAGTTGTATATGCTATATAAATTTATTATGAAGGGTTCAAAAAAGCCTTTTTTGAACCCTTCATAATAAATTTATATAGCATATACAACTGAGTGTGCAGTGTTTCTCTATGGTTGTTTTAGGCCTGAGACAGGGGAGTCAAGCAATCCGAGGTCAAATTCCAAGAATGTACGTCAAAGGCAGGGGGCAAAAGAGAAAAACAGGCCTAGTCCAAGGTTAGAAGTCCAAAATGGTTCTGAAATGAGACAAAAGGGGCTAAGCAAATGACAGTCAAAGGCAAAGTCCAAGGTCAGGCAGCAAGAGATCAGAACAGCAGAACACAAGTACAAGGCATGGACACCATAGAGTAAAGCTAAGCCTGGCAATGATCTGACCACCAGCGAGCTAATAGCCAGGCAACCACCCAGAAAGGGTGACACCTTGAGGAAGCCCATTCTGATTGGCTATGCCCTAGTCCCTAATTGGGCAGCTGGGGTGTCCATTCACAATCCAGACAACCCACCATGCTCTTGCCAACTATTGGGCAGCTGAGCTGTCACTCAGTGAGCTGCGGATTTATGATAAGGGGCTTTTTAAGTCCTTTGTCACCCCTTAAAACTTTTTGTGCATAACTAAAAATGCTAATTACTCGGGAGAGCAGCAACAAATAAAATATATAAAGGTGTCAAATTAATTACATTTCAAAGACCTGCATGCACACAAATGCTGTTTGATCTTGCTGACAGATTCCCTTGAACACAGACTATTCTATGGGGTCAGTTTTTTTATCTTTGGGCTGCTTCTCACTTGCGAGTTTCTCGCAGTAGAGCAAGGCGAGAAAAACTCGCATTGGAATCAGACACATGTTAGTGAATGATTCAGCTCTCATCTGCAATTTTTTTCTCAGTCCAAATCGGACTGAGAAAAAAATCGCAGCATGCTGCTTTTTTTACGAGTTTCTCGCACCATTTGTCCCAATGATTTCCTATGGAAGGGGATTAAAAGTAGGATCACACACGCGCACCAGCATTCACATTTGCGAGTGTGGCAGTAACTTCGCTCATTAGATGAATGTGACAGCACATTCCCAAAGGTAAATTAAATGACACATGTGTAATAGCTTTTATATAATAAGATGTTGCATGAAACTAGCATCGCAAACGCGAGACACACGCGAGCAAAAAGCGTTGCACTTGCGTTGCACTCGCACCTAACGTGAACTAAAATCAGCCGAGTATTTTTCAGCCTAGTCGGACCGATTTTACTCGCATAGATGTGTTTCCAGCCTTTAAGAGACTGTTGCATCTGAACAACACTAGTGAATCACTTTTTGGTATCAATTAGTGGGATACACCAATAAATATATTATGATGATCCTATTGTTAATTTAGGAGACACAGCAGCCTGTATCCTGTATGTAAAGTAACCCATTCACTAGTGATTTTAAAGGCCCCTTTACACACTGCAACATCGCTAGCGATATCGCTGTAACGTCACCGATTTTGTGGACCTGGCCCCCGCTGTGAGGTCACTGAGCCCTACAAGTCGTTCAGGACCATTCTTTGGTCCTTTGTTTCCCGCTGCGCAGCATGTATCGGTGTGTTTGACACCGTTACAACAACATCGTTAGCGACCCAGCCCATAGGTGTGCTAGCGTTCCCTTTCCAGCAAGGTCATTCTGCAGGTCCATATCGCTGCTGCGTCGTTGGCCAGATCTGCCTGTTTGACAGCTCACCAGCGACTGTTAAAGACTTTTAAAGCGATCCCGGCCAGGTCGAGATCGCTGGAAAATCTCAGTGTGTAAAGGGGCCTTAGGCTATGTGCCCACGGGAGTTCGTACCTGCGGACTTTCATGCGACTTACCTGCGGACGTCCCGGCTTCTATCTCCATAGTGGAGGGCCGGGATTTCCGCAGGTAATTCCGCAGGAATAATTGACATGCAGTTATGTGCGGCTGCGGGACATCCGCAACATATTCCGCAGCCGCACATTCCGCAGCGTGGACACAGACACTCCCCATGTCCCATAGGATAACATGGGGAGTGTCTGTAGTTGCTGAAACCTGCGGATTTATCTGGGAAATCCAGATAAATCCGCAGGTTTTCCGCGGCAAAATCTGCAGAAGCAAGCTCCCGTGGGCACATAGCTTAAAGTTGTAAAGACCAAAAAAAATGAAAAAAAGTCCAGTTCATGACAGCCATTTTCTGAGGAATGTATAGCCAAGATGCGTCTTTCCACTCTCCACATCAGAAGATATTTATTTCAACTTCAAAAGCTATATTAATGCTCGGAATACATTTCAAATACTAAGCCTGTATTTTCTGAGATCATAAGCTTAGGACCAAGCTCAGCACAGTGCGTGAATATCATTAGCAGGGTCCCCCAACAAACCCTTCCTGCTTTTCACTTCCCGGTGGCACAATATTATTCCACCATCATTACCTAAGAAGCAGGAACACGTCAGTGATCATGAGACAGGCTGCTATATTGCATCAATGCGTATTGACATATTTGCATTGTTTCTTAGTCTGTCAGTTGGGTGTGACCTGAAACCAGTAAATCACAATTTCTTGTCTGAAATCCTGCAGGATGAGTGTAGGTTTCGTTGAGTGAAGAGATGAATGACAACTGTGCCATTAACATTGAATCACTGGTATGTTCTATAAGAAATCGTAGGTTAAGTCTTTGAATGAGATGATGAACAGATAGTTCAGTATACAGCTTAGGACTCACAATTTTTATTTTTTTGTGTTAATAATGTTACTAGTGATAATCATCCACGAAGGAGTTTCTCATAGGAATTATTAACTGTACATTATTTTTACATTCTTAAGAAAACCATACACCTAGATAAGTGATGGCTCAACTTCAATTTCTAACAATCCAATGTATATGGAGATGTCAAACCTTAAACTGGTGTCACACACAGCGACGGTGACAACGATGTCGCTGCAAAGTCGCCATTTTCTGTGACGTAGCAGCGACCTGAACAGCGACGTCGCTATGTGTGACACATAACAACGATCAGACCCCTGCTGCGAGATCGCTGCTCGCTCTTGAATATCCCAGTTCATTTTTTGATCGCTGCTATCACGCTGCGCCACATGCATCCTTGTGTTTGACACCATAGCAGCGACGGTCGCAACGATGCTGAAGGCAGTGACATGAGAATGAAGGCAGGACAAGGGCGTGTTTTTGCGGTGTTTTTTACAACGCCCCCACGACGCCGATTGGTGGTCACAACAGCATTCCGATTGGGTAACTTGCCAAAGGCGTTACAGTGATTTCATTGTTAAAGTTCCATTCTGTGTTCCACGTAGTAGAGTCTCTGGTGTCGGTAGTGCACCGTTCTTTGTGGATCTTTCATCATACCTTGTGATTGAAAAGGTAGGTATGCTTTGTGTTCTCAAATTGTTGTATATAGGATAGTAGTCTTGTATATAGGAGCAGTATTATAGTAGTTGTATTCTTCCACCAATCGGAACAGAGGGGCGTGAAAAAGGTAACGCAAAGGGGTAAACACCACGCCTCTATCAAGGTCTGAGCCGTTGCACAGCGACGCGTGTCACACGTCCCAACGACCGTCGAGGTCGTTATGATCGCTGCTCCATAGTTTAAAACTACGTTTGACAGCTAAATAGCGATCATGTAACGACTTTCAGGGTCGCTGTTACGTCACAGAAAATGGTGATGTAACAGCGACGTCGTTGTCGCTGTCGTTGTGTGTGACTCCAGCTTTAGTAGTTGCCTAAGAAAGGTAATGTTGTTGTCCTAGGAGATAAGCTGCCCTTTAAGGTGTCCGGCAGTGGCTTACATCCTTCCCCTATTGACAACACATTCATTTACTGGAACTATATTTCTGAACGCGTCTATATACATTCTGATGTGTGACTATATACCTGACTTTTAGTTTTTTTTGTATGACGTCAACAGTGTTTAGAAAATATGTACTCAATAGTCGTTAATGTCAGATAAATTGAAAACCCCCCAAAAACCTATAAATTACAATAAAAGAATATCATTGATCAAGGACATTCATTTGTAATTGTGTATTCTGAGTGGAAACACCCATGGGTAACAAACATGCACTGGGAAAATTTGAGAACAATCTGAAATCTGACTTGGAACAACCAACTTCTCTTGCTATGGCTGATAGGGTCACCCCTTTGGCCATCATCTGGACAACCTGGTGCTGGAGGGATTCCGTCACTTTGGAAAAGCGAATAATTTTTGCAAGTCAGTGCAAACTGGAAATGTTAGGCTGACGATTACGTAGGGTTATTTAGATAATTAAGGAAATTAGCACCAGGTGCCAGATTAACTTGCAGGTATTTGAAAGTGTTCTCATTTGATCCTTGTTTTACATTTATCTCATTTACATTTTTATTATGTGCTTTGGAATAAATTCAGTTCATGAAATAAACTTAAAATACTGCTAGCTTACTCATGTTAGGATGTAATCACATAGGACTGCACCAGGGGTGGGGAATCTCCGGCCCGCGGGCCGTATGCGTCCCGCAATGACTTTTTCTGCGGCCCCTGGGCTGATTCCCAGGGACTGCAGTGCTGGGGCGGCAGCCGCATCTTGCTGGCTGCAAGCCCTTTAAGACCCCGCACGGTGCATTCAATACTGAATGCTGCGATTACGCTGGCACTGGCTACGTGAGGACGTACGGGAGGAAGGTGCGCTACAGTCCAACAAAAGAGGAGCGACTGCCCCATCGTCCCCCAGGTCCTACTCTGCCTGGCGGCAGCGGTCTGTCTGTGCCTGGCGGCAACGCTTTGTCTGTGTGCCCGGCGGCAGCGCTCTCTCTTTGTGCCCGGCGGCAGTGCCCTCTCTCTGTGACCGCAGTCTCCCCTAGCGCTTTCTGTGATCCCAGCCTCCCTTAGGTCTGTCCTTGTCCCCAGCCTCCCCAAGGTCTGTCAATGCCCCCAGCCTCCCCCAGGTCTGTCAGAGCCCCCAGGTCTGTCAATGCCCCCAGCCTCTCCCAGGTCTGTCAGTGCCCCCAGGTCTGTCTGTGTCTCCAGCCTCCCCCATTGTTTTCTGTGCCCCCAGCGTACCCAAGTCTCTGTGCCTCCAGCCTCTCCCATCGCTCTTTGTGCCCCTCTGGCAGTCCCCCAGGGCTGTCTGTGCCCCTATATCAATCCTCCAGGGCTGTCTGTGCCCCTCCGGCAATCCCCCATGGCTGTCTGTGCCCCTCCGGCAATCCCCCAGGGCTGTCTATGCCCCCCAGCTATGTATATACCTCCAGCAATGTTTGTGCCCCCCAGCTATGTCTGTGCAACCCAGTGATGTTTATATACCCTCAGTGATGTCTGTGCCACCCAGTGATATATGTACCCCCAGTGATGTCTATGCCTCGCTGCTTCCCTAATGATGTATATTCCTCACAGCCCTCCCCAGCAATGTTTATGCCCCCCCCAGCTATGTCTGTGCTCCCCATCAATGATGTATATAGTCCCAGTGATGTATGTACCCCCCAGTGATGTCTATGCCCACAGCCACGTCTATTTCTTTCAGCTTTTCTAGTGATGTATACTCCTCCCAAGTGATGTATTTGCCCTCAGCAACTCCTTTGATGTCTTTGCCTCCAGCTTCCCTAGTCATGTCTATGCCCCTCAGCCTCTCCAGTGATCTATATTTTTTCCAACCCTCTCCTGTGATGTATATACAGGAGGCCCAGCCAAATCAGACCTGGAAAGGCAGTTGTGAAAAGCAAAAAGATCAGTATCACCTAATATTACAGCTGCACTAAAGATTAGAAGCTCCAGCCGCCACAGTGAGCTAATTGTTTGACCAAATATATTAGAGTAATTTTCAAGTTGATAGTTTTGTGTGGCCCTCGAAGGTTGGTAGAAATTTTCAAATGGCTCCCGGTAGAAAAAAGGTTCCCCACCCCTGGACTACACAATGAGCTTAACATTTAGGAAATTGTGTGTTAGTCTCTTATTTTGATCTCCAGTGTATTGGTATTATTTTCAAGAATATGGTCCTGGATGACAACTCTGTGGACATTCCCAATGTCAGGGAGATAGGTCTCTACACACTCAAAGGGTACAATCCCACAGTGTGTGTGCCACAAAAATCTGGGGAAGTGAATACTCATACATCACTGTTGTGAATGTGGTCATGGGCCGCATGCAACACTGTGTGACCGTACCGAGACATTGTCTAATTAGTGCTGTCATTTTGGCCTTTGTAGGGATGAACCATATTGATGAGAATGATAAAGAGATACAGTACAATGCAGAGCTTTGATTGTAGATCACTGGTATTCTATGAGGCATACAACTATGTTTTGTGAAACAGACATTATGAGAGTTGACGGGTTTATTTTGAAGAAAACCTCCACTTTTGAATTACAGATTTCACATGACAAATTTCTATAGAGCGATGAGTAACTTAATTCCTATTACTCATCTTGGCGTCATATGTTTTCTTCTTGTGTAGATGTTTTCTGTTAACAACTGGAAGTACTGACGAAGGCCACATACGGAAACCACTCCATAGTGTGAACACTGACCAGACTCAGTGCAAGTTGTAGCAGATTCAAAATCTATTTTTTTTATTAGCATGTGAATTTCCTATTACAGAGCCTCATTTCTGCCACGTAACACAATGGAGGCTGAAGTGGAGATTTCAGCCTTTATTGACCTTAGTGCAGAGAAATGTACTGCCGTCAGCTACGTGTCAGCAAAGTGAGTTTTCATAGATTACAGGTTTTGGCTTACAGATGCATTAGGCAGGTTGCGCGGGCAAAGATTTAAGTCGCGCTGCTACATCGTAGAGCAATACCAGTGACTGGGGTTGCATTGAATCCCCAAGGTTATCGTGACCTTGACAAGCAAGTAGCAAAATAATCCAACCAGGTCTGTTCTCTTGCAACTTAGGCTGCTTTCACACATCCGGTTTTAGCAGAGCCGGCCAATCCGGCTCTAAAAGCTATGCAACGAATGCGGCGACAAAACCGCATCCTTTGCATAAGTTTTTTACATGCGGCCCGTCCGTTTTTTGCCGCTTGTGGCAGGCTACTGAGCATGCGCAGTGGAAAAAAACGCATGCGGTGTCCCTAGGCATGCATTGCAAATTGCGCTGCATCGGCCGGATGCGGCGCGATGCGTTTTTTTTTTTTTGTTGGACAAAAAAACGTGCCAGGCAACGTTCCATCCGGCCGCCGCATCGACTAAATCTGCCATATGCGGCAAAAACCGGACCGACCGCAAGCCCATGCGGCACAATACGGCACTAATGTAAGTCTATGCAAAAAAACGCAAACGGCGGCAAAAAAAAACGGTTGCGTTTTTTCTGCAAAGCGCCGGATTGTGCCGCACAGGAAAAACCGGATGTGTGAAAGCAGCCTTGTTTGTTTTGGTACCCGTGTAGTCGCAATGTGACCCCATTCACTTGCATTGCACTGTGATGTAGCAGTGATACAGTGATCTTTAGGGCTGCTTCTCACTTGCGAGTTTCTCGCAGTAGAGCAATGCGAGAAAAACTCGCATTGGAATCGGACACATGTTAGTGAATGATTCAGCTCTCATCTGCGATTTTTTTCTCAGTCCAAATCGGACTGAGAAAAAAATAGCAGCATGCTGCTTTTTTGCGAGTTTCTACTGCGAGTTTCTCCAATGCAAGTCTATGGGAGCGTGTAAAAAATCGGATGTCACGGGACGGCATTCACACCATCTTAGTGACATCCGATTTTCTAAATACATTTCTCGCATGTTTCCTAAAACACTGGAAACGAGCGATGTCTCCCAATGTCTGTCAATCACTATTCTCTGTCAGTCGGTCTCTCCCTCTCGGTCTCTATTCTCTCTCTGTCGGTCCGTCACTATCTATGTCCCTCTCTCACAGTCCGTCGGTCAGTTTCCCCCCCTCTCTCATACTTACCGTTCCCCGATCCCCGGCGCGGCGCTGCACGGCTTTCTCACTGCTGCGGCGGCTTTTACTATTTTGAAAAAGCCGGCCGTTCATTAAACAATCTCGTATTCCCTGCTTTCCCTGCCCACAGGCGCCTATGATTGGTTGCAGTGAGACACGCCCCCACGCTGAGTGACAGGTGTCTCACTGCACCCAATCACAGCAGCCGGTGGGCGGGTCTATACTGTGCAGTGAAATAAATAAATAAATAATTAAAAAAAATGGCGTGCGGTCCCCCCCAATTTTAATACCAGCCAGATAAAGCCATACGGCTGAAGGCTGGTATTCTCAGGATGGGGAGCTCCACGTTATGGGGAGCCCCCCAGCCTAACAATATCAGCCAACGGCCGCCCAGAATTGCCGCATACATTATATGCGACAGTTCTGGGACTGTACCCGGCTCTTCCCGATTTGCCCTGGTGCGTTGGCAAATCGGGGTAATAAGGAGTTAATGGCAGCCCATAGCTGCCACTAAATCCTAGATTAATCATGTCAGGCGTCTATGAGACACCCTCCATGATTAATCTGTAAGTTACAGTAAATAAACACACACACATGAAAAAATCCTTTATTAGAAATAAAAAACACAAACACATTCCCTCATTACCAATTTAATAAGCCCCAAAAAGCCCTCCATGTCCGGCGTACTCCACGGACCTCCAGCGTCGCTTCCAGCATGAAGGTGACAGGAGCTGCAGCAGACACCGCCGCTCCGGTCACCTCCAAGCAGCAACTGAGGTGAGTAGCGCGATCTGCTGAGGTGTCACTGAGGTTAATCGCTGTCACCGCTGGATCCAGTGACAACGGGTAACCTCAGTGACAGCTCAGCTGAGCGCGCTACTCACCTCAGTTGCTGCTTGGAGGTGACCGGAGCGGCGGTGTCTTCTGCAGCTCCTGTCACCTCCATGCTGGAAGCGATGCTGGAGGTCCCTGGAGTACGCCGGCCATATAATGTATGCGGCAATTCTGGGCGGCTGTTGGCTGATATTGTTAGGCTGGGGGGCTCCCCATAACGTGGAGCTCCCCATCCTGAGAATACCAGCCTTCAGCCGTATGGCTTTATCTGGCTGGTATTAAAATTGGGGGGGACCGCACGCCATTTTTTTTTAATTATTTAATTATTTATTTCACTGCACAGTATAGACCCGCCCACCGGCTGCTGTGATTGGGTGCAGTGTGACACCTGTCACTCAGCGTGGGGGCGTGTCTCACTGCAACCAATCATAGGCGCCTGTGGGCGGGGAAAGCAGGGAATACGAGATTGTTTAATGAGCGGCCGGCTTTTTCAAAATAGTAAAAGCCGCCGGAGCAGTGAGAATGCCATGCAGCGCCGCATCGGGGATCGGTGAGTATGAGAGAGGGCTGCTAACTTCAGTCACTCAGGGGATTAGCGGTCACCGGTGAGCCCTTCACTGGTGACCGCTAATCAGGACGCGGCACAGACAGAACCGCAGCATGACAATGAAATCGGGTTAAGTTCACCCGAGTTCATTCTGACAGTGTGGCTCTGTCTGTGTCTGCTGTCATCTGCCGTTCAGCTCTGCTACATGGCTGTCTGTGTCTGCTGTCAGCGGCCATGTAGCAGCGCTGAATGGCAGATGACATAGTAAAAAATACGCATTACACACGCATTACACACGCTAGTAAAATCTCAGAAATAGCATCGCACTTGCCTTGCACTCGCACCTAACGTGAACTAAAATCAGCCGAGTTTTTTTCAGCCCAGTCGGACCGATTTTACTCGCAAGGATGGGTTTCCACCCTTAGCCTCACACTCAGTGTTGTAACAAAAGTTACCTAATGTTGCCAAATATGTGAATGAGATGGCTAAAACCAGCATCGGACCCAATTATTAGTTTGGAAAAAAAGAAATAAAAATCTGGCACTCACTAAAAACAGTGAAAAAACAAAAATAAGTTTCTTTTTTAGTGGTCAAAAATGGATTCTGTTTGTAGGTATATAAATAACATTGTGAACCGTGATATATATTGTATTCTGCTGATACCATGATCTCTTATTACTATATTGTGCCTAATAAAATTGGTTTGATTTACAAATGGATTGTGAATAATAATGTGACGTTCAGAAGTTCTATTTTTTTTTTTTACTCCCTTTTGTTATGCAAACTAAGGCCTGCTTTTTAAAGAACCAGAAAAAGCTATGACATTTCAGAAATCTCACGCACACACTTGTTTTTCTGATTTGGAAATCTGATGCATTTTTTAAATTTGCAGCAAGTCAACTCTTTCAGCGATTTTTTTTTCACCCGTAGAAAGCAACTAGTAAGTTCAAAAATGCAGCAAAAACACTGCTATCCGTTTTTTTGGTGTAAAAAAAAACAAAAGAAAAAAAAAAAAGTAAACAACGCAAGTACAGCAGAATATCAAACTTAGGCTGCTTTCACACTACGTTTTTTTAGCATGCGTCATGAACGTTTTTTTGCTGCAAAAGCGGATCCTGTTTTTGCAAAGAAAAACGCATGCAAACGCATGTGTTATTTTGCAGGATCCTGTCACTTTAAGTTTATGGGCGGGCATTGGAGTCATGTGATCGGGAGTGAGGGGAATTGAACGTGAAAGACTGGGAGCCGACATCTGACAGCTGCGGAGGCTCGTAACCAAGGTAAATATTGGGTAACATGCTTGGATACCCGATATTTACCTTGGTTACGAGCGTCTGCAGCTGCTAGGAGCAGGGCTGCCTGCTCCCTGCACACATAACCAAGGTAAACATTGGGTAACTAAGCCCGCGGTTACCCGATATTTACCTTGGTTACGAGCGTCCTCCGCTCTCAGGCAGGGGAGAGAGGGAGGGGGAGTGAGGGAGGGGGGAGAGAGACTGATCACGCGAGGCTGGTTTCTGGGCATGCTCAGTAGAGCAAGCAGGATCCTGTCTATCAGCATGCCAGCGTTCACATGCGTTTGCATGCAGTATAGTCAGGATCCAGCAATTTGCAGTATTTGGACGCAGCTCAAAAACACTACAAGTAGCGTTTTTGAAAAAAGTAAAAAAACTGCAACTTGCTGGATCCTTACTATAACGCACGCAAACGCAGGTGAACGCATGTTGACGCGAGTCCATTGCAAATGCATTGAAATGAAAACGCATTTGCACTGGATCCGTTTTTGCGTTAAAAAACGTTTATGACGCATGTTAAAAAAACGTAGTGTGAAAGCAGCCTAATTTATTCTTGCAATTTTCACATGTATAAACCATAATGTCTTGGTATTGTTACATGAGAACCGATGTCCCATGTTGAAGTATTTTTATTATTGTAATGTAATTTGCACTTCTTTTTAGCATTCCTTTTCTTTCTCCCTACTCTAACCATAGTTTAATTCAAATACTCATAATTAAATTAGTGATATGTTAAAAGTACACAATGCCCGAACAATTCAACCTCCCTGCTGTTTTCACATTTGCACTTGTGTCTTTTATCATGCTCATATAACCTTTTTTTTTAAATCAGATACTTTTTTATTAAAACAGAGTACATACAACAGAATAACAAATCGGCATCCAAATTAAATTTATCACATCTATTACCCCTTTAACTCCCCCTCCCGCCCCCTCCCCCACCCCGGCAGCAACACTTCTCCCCGATACTACATCCCATATAGTACACACTTATAATACCCTTCAACTGTAGTATAGAACCATCCCGTTGTGCAGGAGGAACAACTAGTAACACAAATAAAACAAAACATACACATCAGAGGTCTCAGACGGCTATCCCCGTCCCATATCAGTTTACTGGTCCATCACTCGTCCTATCCGCATTGCAACCAAGGAGACCAGAGCTTCTCAAACATTTTAACATTCCCCCTTCTTTCATACACTCCCTGTTCCAGCTGAAGAATACACTTCACCCTTTTAATGTACTCTCCCCTGGTCGGGGGGTCTTTTTTAATCCAGGACCTGGCGATTAGCTTTCTTGCCGCATACAGCAGCCTAGCAATGACAATTTTCATAGTATTTTCCACCCCAAGCTCCTCAACATATCCCAATAGGCATATCACTGGTTCCCTGGGGAGGACACACCCATATGTTCTTCCTATCTTGTGGATAACCTTAGTCCAAAAGGAGACCAGTCTCGGACAAGACCACATCATGTGAAAAATACCTGCGTCAGATCCCTGACACCTTGGACACTCCGAATTCCTTTTCAACCCCATTTTAAACATCAGTAAGGGAGACCTATATACCCGGTGAATCACGTATAGGTGAGACAGTCTGGCCGGTTCGCTCATGGAAAGTTTAGGGACATACGCCAGGATACTCTCCCACACCTCCTCCGTTATCGGCCCAACTTCCTCCTCCCATTTAGATTTAGTTTTAATTGGGTATTCTAACAGAAAGGTATGTAGTATATCTTTATACGTGCCAGAAATGATCCCTTTAGTGCTTCCTCCGCCCTTACACACATACTCCAGTACCAGGTCAGTCTGTATGGCCACACTTTGTTTAGCCGCTTGGGCTGCAATCGCATGTTTTAATTGTCTGTAGTGGAGCCAGCCGGACGCCGGTAACTGAAACTCACTCTGTAGCTGCGGGAACGATTTCACAATTCCTCCGTCCAATATCTGATGCATGTATATTACACCCTTGCGTCTCCACTTCTCAATATTCCCCATTTTCTGAATCTCCGGGAGATTACTGTTATCCCAGATAGGTGTAAACTTGGTTAACCGGGTCACCCCTCTCACCCTTTTCAGCCTATCCCAGGTCTTATTTATAAGTGCCATTGTAGGAGATGTTCTACCCAGGAGCCCCACCGCACCATCCTCTAGTCCCATTACCAATGGACTTCTACCCACTATGTATTCCAGTACTTCTTTAATGCCCCCATCTTTCTCTCGATCAGACCAACCCCTGAGGTGTTGACATTGCGCCGCTATATAATACAATTCCGGATTTGGGATTGCTAGACCCCCCTCATCCTTCGGCCTTTGTAAAGTCTCTAATCGCACCCTAGGCTGCTTTTTACCCCACACCAGGTCCCTAAACAGCGAGTTTATCCCTTTAAATCTTTTCCTTGAAATACAAACAGGGGCATTGTGCAATATGTATAGGAGTTTAGGCATTACTACCATCTTTAGTAAATTAACCCTTCCAACAACTGACAAATGTAGCTTGTTCCAGGCATCCACCTTGGTTCTCAATTTTTTAAGGAGCGGCCATAAGTTCACCTGTATGTATTTTTCTACTGGCAGAGATATCTGGATACCTAGATATTTAAATTCGTCCACATTCTTCAATTTGTTAGCCCCAGTATCCTCATTTGTCTAGGCTACTTCCCCATCCACCTTAAAGAGGCTCGATTTAGACCAATTAATGGTCAGTCCCGAAACTTCTCCAAATTTCTCTATTATCTGCATGGCATGATCCAATGAGGCTGATGGATCCCCCAAGAAAAGTAATAAATCGTCAGCATAAAGAGCTATTTTCTCCTCTAAATGCCCATACTTAAATCCATGGATCTCCTTTGTTTTCCTAATGGCCGCCGCCAGAGGCTCTATTGCAATAGCAAATAGGAGCGGCGATAGTGGGCAGCCCTGTCTCGTTCCCCGGTGCAACTCAAACGCTGAGGAGGTCATACCGTTAACTCTAACTTTAGCAGTAGGCCTATTATACAACAGCTGCACCCACTTTACAAACCGTGGGCCAAAACCCATATGCTGCAACACTTTCCACAGATACCCCCACTCAACACTATCGAACGCTTTCTGGGCATCTAACGAAGCGACCACCCTCCGGCCAGGGTTGTCAGGCGGCAACTGTAGATTAAGGTACAATCTCCTGATATTAGCAGCTGTCGACCTATTGGCCATGAACCCTGATTGGTCCATATGGATTAGGTTAGATATAACTCCAGTCAGCCGGTTTGACAACACCTTAGCCAGAAGCTTCACGTCCGCTGTTAATAACGAGATGGGTCTATATGAGTCTGGAAGCCTCGGATTTTTATCCTCCTTAGGAATTACTACTATTTTTGCTTCTCTCATAGATTCAGGCAATACACCTTCCCCCTCCGCCACCTCAAAGACTTTCAATAGTTTGGGTAATAGGATTTCTTCTAACTGTTTATAAATTTCAACTGGTAGCCCGTCTGCTCCCGGTGCCTTGTCATTGCTCATGCCATGCAGAGCGCCCTCCAGTTCATCAATAGTAATAGGTGACTCCAGTTTATCTCTATCCACCACAGACAACACAGGAAGCTCACCTCGCTCAAGAAATGAGTCCACCTCTTCCACCCTCATCTCTCCGCTAGAAGAATATAGCGTGCGATAGAAATCTTTAAAGACCTCAAGGATCGCCTCAACCTCAGTGACCTGTGTCCCCTCCACCGTGTCCATACCATGCACAAATGAACTACTCCTTTGAGCTGCAGCTATGACCGATAATAGATGACCAACTTTTTCCCCCTCCTCATAAAAATGCAATTTTTGGAATGCCTGCTTCCTTACCGCCTTCTCCAAAAGCATCTTATTAACCTGTTCATGCGCCTGCCTAAGATTTTGCTTCGCGTCCGTAGTAGTACTCCGGATTGCTTCCAGCTCTGCCTTATCTAAGGCCTCCAGCCTATCTTTCTCATCCTGCCTCGTCTGTGTTTTACGTTTACAGATATCCCTGAACAGGAGCCCCCTGAGGTATGCCTTCATCGCATCCCATACCACCAGCGGACCAGTGCTACCCTCGTTGTGGATAAAGAAATCCCCAAGATCCCGTTCTATATTCCCCATATTAATATGACGGATCCATGCTGGATGAAGCTTCCACTCTCCCCTCCTTCCCCCTGTCAGGGTCCCCCGTCGTATGGACACTAGAATTGGGCTATGATCTGAAATCACTCTTGTCAGATATTGCACGTCACTTATCATTGCATCCATCAGATCACTAGCTAGAGCCATGTCAATGCGGGACAGAGTGTTATGTGAAGCCGAATAACAAGAGAAGCAGGATACCCTCCCATTCCTCACTCGCCAGGCCTCCACCATTCCAAGTTCCCCAATAAGAGTGCCAAACGAAGTCATACAACTATCCTGAATACCTGGAGGTCTACTACTCCTATCCCAGTACAGGTCTATCACATTATTGAAGTCCCCCACCAGTAAAAAAGGGATTACTCCCCCCTTCTCAGAGAACTCCCTTATCTCCCTTAGTTTGGTGCACTTATATGGAGGTGGTATATATATTGCAGCTATACACATGAGTCTGCCAAATATTTTACACTTGACGGCCACACACTGTCCCTCTTTATCCACATACACTTCTATCTCTTCATATTGCACAGAGTTATGGATCAGCAGTGATACACCCCTTGCATAGTTGGAAAAGGTGGAGTGATAGGCCTTCTGCACCCATCTCCTATTTAAAACATGTGTTGTCTCCTTTGTTAGATGCGTTTCTAGTAGACATATTACTGACGGGTTCTGGTCTTGAACATATTTAATTATTGCCGCTCTCCTAGACCTATCTGATAACCCTCTAATATTCCAACTCAACACCTTAATTCTATCCCCCATTATCCCACCCAGTAAAACCATCAAACCTTGTAGTATCTCCCCATGCTGCCTCTACCCTACCCCTTTCCCCCCTCCCCCCCTGCTCCCCTCCCCTCCTACTCCCCACCACTTCCTGTTTTCGAGTACTCCCGTGAAGCATCGGGTTTTCCAAACCTGGTCCATAATCCCTACTAAATTCCCCCCTACCTCCCTCGCCTTCCCCTCTTAGACACATTTTAAAACTCGTCCCTTTTCCAACAATTCTCCACTCCCCCCCTTTCTATGTATAATCATATTCCACTCAATATTCAACCAATATAACAGTAAAATGGCGAACAGTAATTAAACTGGAATCTCAAATTGTAAATACCCCCACCGCGCCAAATTAGGCAGTCCCCATGTCCTGCGAAGCTCACATCAAACCCTTCGCATTCCCCCTGCATACTACCTCAATCCCAAAGGGAAGGAGAAAAAAAAAAAAAAAAGAAAAAACAAGAAGGGTCCCCTGTAAGCTCCTAAGGATGTTGTAGAGCCTCAGCCGGCCTTCTCCAACACACTGCAGATTCAGACAGTCAGCTCATTCCTTCAAACGGATCCGCTTTTCGTTTGCATCCAACCACTGCATGGCTTCCTCTGGAGTTGTAAAAAAGTGCACCCGCTCCAACGCCGTCACTCTTAGCTTTGCCGGGAACATCATTGAGTATTGCACCCCCATCTCTCGCAGGCGCCTCTTTACTCCTGTAAAAGTCATACGTAGCTTTTGAACAGAAATGGAGTAGTCCGGGTATATGGAAATTCTCTGGCCGTCAATCATAAGATCCTCCATGTCTCTTGCCTTTCGCAGTATAGTGTCCCTGTCTCTGTAGTTGAGGAGCTTGGCTAGCATAGTGCGAGGGCCCCTGCCTGCTGGTTGTGGCTGCATCGGGACTCTGTGTGCACGTTCCACAGCATAGAGCTTGGATAAGACATTAGCACCCATTTTCCCCCTGAGCCAGTCTTCTACATATTCAGTGGGGTTTCTTCCTTCCGCTTTCTCAGGGATGCCGACAATTCGGATGTTATTTCTTCTAGAGCGGTTCTCTAAATCATCATTTTTTGCCGTGATTTCAGCTATCTGCTGTGCAAATGTTTTTTCAGACTTTTGTAGTTTTGTAATATGATCCTGTTATCCCCACTCTCTCCTCTACAGCCGTTGTTCTCAGGTCTGCTTTCTTGAGGTCTTTCTTAATGTCAGCAACCTCTGCCTGTAATCCCTTAACTTGCTTCGTCAGGGAAGTCAGAGCCTCTTTACAAAAAGACACCACTGCAAAAATGTCCTTTAAAGTGGGGTTTTCTGGAGCCTGGTCTGCACTATGTGCTTCCTCTACTTCTCCTGTCTTATCTTGCTGCTGTTCACCATCCCCCATCTCATCAGAGCTGGCATTGTCTTCTCCCTCCTCACCTCTGTTATCTGTATGCTGATGTGATTTCTCTGAAGTCCGGGCAAATTTCTCCAGCCTTGCCGCGACCTGCATCCTCTCCTGACAGGCTGCATTCACTTTCTCAGCTTCCTGCCTTATCATGGCACCATCTTGAGAGCTGGGGACTTTCCCGCCTCCATTATCTTTTTGCCTGTGACGGACCATGGCACCTCTCTGCATCCACCAGACTCACTCCAGATAAGTCCTCACCACCTTATCTTCCTGACAGCCAGCTGAGGCAGTGATAACAGCGGTATTCAGGGATTTATCAAGGGAGTTTGCAGGAGAGCTCCACAAACATGTCTCTTCACATTGCCGTCCAGGCCACGCCCCCCGCTCATATAACCTTACTTCACGCCTGCACTTCATACAGGAATCCAGCCTTTTATGTTTAGATTAGCAACTTTTTCCCCTACATAATTTTATTAGATTTAATTTTTATTTTTTTTTGCAAAAATGTTATATGGTTTCACATACGTCTTGCATTGGTGGCCTAACACCTTGTATTGTTTATGCAGTCAAACTTTGGGATTATGATATACGCAGCAAAATGCGTTTTGGCTGCAGCTTTTTTTACTGCCAAGATATCAGATTTGTGCTGCAGCAAAAAAGCAAGGTGTGAACATAGCCTGAGACTTGCATTAAATGAGGAAAATCCACAGGTGCAAAAAAAAAATAAATAAAAATGATTGGTTAAAAAACAAACAAAACAAAAACAACCCCCCCACAAATCGGGTTTTAAGTGTTTCCGCTGCAGAAATGCATCAAAAGCGCATGTTAATTGCACTGTCTTTATCTGATGTATTTTAGTAGTATAAGGGGACTAATCCATAGGCTACATTCACACAAAGTTTTTTAAGGCTAGGTTCATATGTTGGGTTTTTGCAGTGTTTGTTTTCTTTTTTTTTTATTAAGACCTGTATGCAAATTAAAAGCTGGTTTTTGCAGTACCGACGAAAGCTAGGAGATTCCAGAAATATCATGCACACTATTACTTTTTGTTTTCCTGATTGAAATGGAAAACTGCTGCGTTTTTGAAAGAAGCATCATGTCAGTTCTTTTTTTCACCATTGAATGCAATGAGAGTGATAGCACGTGCTGAGTTTTTGTTGATTCTGTGGGAAAACTAACTTTATTAAACATGTACTGTAGACTAGGGATCTCAAACACGCGGCCAGCGCGCCAGGCACATGGACCAGCTAATGATCACAGCCAGTGCTTTATTTCAGATGAATGTTTTGTCAAGCTCTCTCTGCACAACTATTCCAATGGCAGCCGCCGGCCAATCAGAGGCAAGTAGCTGACGCATATGACGTCAGCTGCTTGCCTCTGATTGGCCAGCGGCTGCCTTTGGAATAGATGTGTAGAGAGAGCTTGACTCAGCACAGCGCTGGCAAAACATGCATCTGAATTTCAGATGAAACATTGACAGTGGCAGCCCCTGTACCAGCTACAATTGTTACCGGGTCCATGTGCCTGCGGGTCACAAGAAGCAGAGAAGAGGATGCTTAGGGAACAGAGGACAGGTGAGAAGAAGTGTGTGTGTGTGTGTGTGTGTGTGTGTGTGTGTGTGTGTGTGTGTGTGAAGAATGGCAAAATGGGGGACCAGGATGGGACATTACAGCAAGATGATCAGTAAAGAGGGCATTACTACAGGAAGTGGACCTGTATGGGCACATTAGTGAAAGGGGACAAGGATTGAGCAGATTACTACAGGATAGGCACAAGGATGAGCTCACTACTATAGGATGGGCACATTACTACAAGATGGGGTCAAGGAAGAGCACATGGATGGGCAAATTGGATGGGCAAATTACTTCAGGGTGGGGAACAGGATGGGCACATTACTGCAAAAAGGGGACAAGCAGGGGCGTAACTACCGCGGTCGCAGCAGTCCCATTGCGACCGGGCCCGGGCGGTTAGGGGCCGGCGTCCAGCCGGCAGATCAGCAGCCAGCTCCTTTCTGTGAGAGAGGAGCTGCGCTGTTCTGCCGCAGACCGTGCGGCACGGCGACCGCTATATGACCCGGTCGCCGCCGCTGACACCGGGCCCCCCTGCTGGCTGCATGACACATGGAGGCCCTGGGGGGGCTGCATGACACATGGAGGCCCTGGGGGGGGATGGCTGCATGACACATGGAGGCCCTGGGGGGGCTGGCTGCATGATACATGGAGGCCTTGAAAGGGGGGCTGACTGCATGACTCATGGAGGCCTTGGTGGGGGGAGGCTGGCTACATGACACATGGAGACCCCCCTGGGGGGGGGCTTGCTGCATGACACATGGAGGGCCTGGGGAGGCTGGCTGCATGATGAATGGAGGTCTATGAAGCTCCATTATACATGGAGGTCTATGGGACTGCATAATAAACATAAAGGACACCTTATACATGGACTATATGGGTGCATTATACATGGAGGAGTATGGGGCTGCATAATAAAATATGAAGGTTTATGGGGCTGCATTGTAATACATATAGGACTATGGGGGCTACATTATAATATATGGAGGGAGGCTACTTTTATACATGGAGGACTATGGGGGTGCGTTTATAAAACATGGAGGACTGTGGTGCAGTATAATATATGGAGGACTGTGGGGTGAATTATAATACATGGAGGACTATGGGAAATGCATTATATTACATTGGGGACTGGGGGTGCATTCTATTATATGAAGGGTTATATGGGACCCTTTATACTATATGGAAGGCTATGTGGGGGCCATTATAGTATTTGTAGAACTATATACGAGGGGGGACAAAAAGATACAAGCATGGGATGGGAATGTTTTGTGCTGAGGGGAAAAAAGGCTCTGTCCCTTAGCACCCGGCTTTCCCATGCTCTGCTGTACATCTCTCAGCACCCAGCTTTAACATGCTCTGATATGGGAAAGCTGGGTGCTGAGGGAATGATGTATAGCAGAGCATGGGAAAGCTGGGTGCTGAGGACAAGATGGATATCAGAACATGGGAAAGCTGTGTGCTGAGGGTAAGAGCCAAGTGTCAGCATCATTATCCTGTACCCCAAGTATCAGTGTCATTATCCTATACCCAAAGTGTTGGTGTACGTGGAGGGGGGGCCCTGGTCCAAATTTTGCACCAGGGCCCATCAAACTCTAGTTACGCCACTGGGGACAAGGATGGGGACAAGGATAGGTACATTACTACAAAATGGGCACATTAATACAGGATGGAGACCAGGATGGTGCACATTACTAACAAGATGGGGGACATTACTAAAAGAAGAGTACTAGCATGGGAACAAAAATGTTTTTTTTTTTATTACACATACATACATACATACATACATACATATATACTGACACACTCGTATATACTCGTACTGACAGGAGCATCTTTTCAATGTCTTGTGTAGGATCGGATGACACATGAGCACTTCCGTGTGAATCCGATCCTACAAAAAAAAAAAAACACATCAGATGCCGTATGTCCGTTCCGTTATTATGGAACATGTCCTATTCTGTTCCGTAATAATGGACAGTGACTCAATATTAGTCATGGGATCCGCAAAATCCCTGGAAGCCGCAGGGAAGCACTTCCGTATGACCTCTGTTGGGTGCCCGTGCAGTCTGTGTCCCGCTCCCCCGCGGCTGCTCACACTGCAGTGTCAGCAGCTGCGGGGATGATGAGCGTTGCCATCAGGAGGTTAGTAAAGTTCATTACCTGCGGTGATAAAGTCCTGCACTCCTGACGTCAGCACTTGTCACTCACTTCTATGCCCGCCACATTCTCACATCAGGGTTCCCGGGCGGCCCAAGACTGTGACTAGCGGTGACGTCACGGACCGCTCGAGATACTTCACTTGTGAACGCGGCGGTCATTGAACTCAGTGACAGCGCTGACATCAGGAGTGTGCGGTTGTCACATGGATGCATCCGTGAAAAAACAGGACCGTTTTTTGCGGACCGCAAAAAAGGAACAGTCGTATGAATGTAGCCTTAATTGCTTCAGGGTTCAGAATCCACAAAGCGGTTAAAAGAAGTAGTGTGTTCATTTTTCGGACAGCTTCCGATAACAGAGAAATATGGCAAGACAGCCTGGAAAGCCACTTCAGGAAAAACAACAGTGGTCTTTGACTAGGAAAACCTTTACAATGTTGTGTGCATATATCCCTAAGGATGTGCACTCTGAGTGTTTATTGTGGGCTTTAGAGCAGAAACTGAATGAAGACCTCCAAAACCTCGTAAGAAAACCTCAAAACTCAGAAAACCTTGGTGTGAACTTAGTCTCACATGGAAGTCTATGGAAGAAAACATACACGTTGGTCACATCGCCCGCAGTGTTTGGTACTGCTGCCGTCCATTCCCAGCTAGTACCAGCAGTCTCCGATACTTCCACCCATTCCTAGCAAATGCCAGCAGTCTCCATCACCTAACCCTAGGCACCAGCAGTCTCCATCACCTAACCCTAGGCACCAGCAGTCTCCATCACCTAACCCTAGGCACCAGCAGTCTCCATCACCTAACCCCAGGTACCAGCAGTCTCCATCACCTAACCCCAGGTACCAGCAGTCTCCATCACCTAACCCTAGGCACCAGCAGTCTCCATCACCTAACCCTAGGCACCAGCAGTCTCCATCACCTAACCCTAGGTACCAGCAGTCTCCATCACCTAACCCTAGGCACCAGCAGTCTCCATCACCTAACCCTAAGCACCAGCAGTCTCCATCACCTAACCCTAGGCACCAGCAGTCTCCATCACCTAACCCTAGGCACCAGCAGTCTCCGTCACCTAACCCTAGGTACCAGCAGTCTCCATCACCTAACCCTAGGCACCAGCAGTCTCCATCACCTAACCCTAGGCACCAGCAGTCTCCGTCACCTAACCCTAGGTACCAGCAGTCTCCATCACCTAACCCTAGGTACCAGCAGTCTCCATCACCCAACCCTAGGTACCAGCAGTCTCCATCACCTAACCCTAAGCACCAGCAGTCTCCAATACTTCCACCCATTCCTAGCAAATGCCAGCAGTCTCCATCACCTAACCCTAGGCACCAGCAGTCTCCATCACCTAACCCTAGGCACCAGCAGTCTCCATCACCTAACCCTAGGCACCAGCAGTCTCCATCACCTAACCCCAGGTACCAGCAGTCTCCATCACCTAACCCTAGGCACCAGCAGTCTCCATCACCTAACCCTAGGCACCAGCAGTCTCCATCACCTAACCCTAGGTACCAGCAGTCTCCATCACCTAACCCTAGGCACCAGCAGTCTCCATCACCTAACCCTAAGCACCAGCAGTCTCCATCACCTAACCCTAGGCACCAGCAGTCTCCATCACCTAACCCTAGGTACCAGCAGTCTCCGTCACCTAACCCTAGGTACCAGCAGTCTCCATCACCTAACCCTAGGCACCAGCAGTCTCCATCACCTAACCCTAGGCACCAGCAGTCTCCATCACCTAATCCTAGGTACCAGCAGTCTCCATCACCTAATCCTAGGTACCAGCAGTCTCCATCACCTAACCCTAGGTACCAGCAGTCTCCATCACCTAACCCTAGGCACCAGCAGTCTCCATCACCTAACCCTAAGCACCAGCAGTCTCCATCACCTAATCCTAGGTACCAGCAGTCTCCATCACCTAACCCTAGGTACCAGCAGTCTCCATCACCTAACCCTAGGCACCAGCAGTCTCCATCACCTAACCCTAGGCACCAGCAGTCTCCATCACCTAACCCTAAGCACCAGCAGTCTCCATCACCTAACCCTAGGCACCAGCAGTCTCCATCACCTAACCCTAGGTACCAGCAGTCTCCGTCACCTAACCCTAGGTACCAGCAGTCTCCATCACCTAACCCTAGGCACCAGCAGTCTCCATCACCTAACCCTAGGCACCAGCAGTCTCCATCACCTAATCCTAGGTACCAGCAGTCTCCATCACCTAACCCTAGGCACCAGCAGTCTCCATCACCTAACCCTAGGCACCAGCAGTCTCCATCACCTAACCCTAGGCACCAGCAGTCTCCGTCACCTAACCCTAGGTACCAGCAGTCTCCGTCACCTATCCCCAGGTACCAGCAGTCTCCGGTAGTTCCACCCATCCCCGGCAAATGCCAGCAGTCTCCGTCACTGTCACCCATCCCTAGCTGGTGAATGCAGTCTCTGGTACTGCCACCCTTCCCCGGCTGGTACCCGCAGTCTCTGGTACTGCTACACTTCCCCGGCTGGTGCTAGTAGTGTCCGTACTCCCCTCCATCCCCGGCCAGTGCCAGTAATGTCCATACTCCCCTCCATCCCTGGCCATTGCCAGCAGTGTCCGTACTCCCCTCCATCCCCGGCCAGTGCCAGCATTGTCTGTACTCCCCTCCATCCCCGGCCAGTGCCAGCATTATCTGTACTCCCCTCCATCCCCGGCCAGTGCCAGCATTATCTGTACTCCCCTCCATCCCCAGCCAGTGCTAGCAGTGTCGGTACTCTCCTGCATCCCCGGCCGATGCTAGCAGTGTCCGTAATCCCCTCATCCCCAGCCAGTGCCAGCAGTGTCCGTACTCTCCTGCATCCCCGGCCAGTGCCAGCAGTATCTGTACTCCCTTCCATGCCTGGCCAGTATCAGCAGTGTCCGTACTCCCCTCCATCCCCGGCCGGTGCTAGCAGTGTCCATACTCCCCTCCATCCCCGGCCGGTGCTAGCAGTGTCCGTACTCCCCTCCATCCCCGGCCGGTGCTAGCAGTGTCCGTACTCCCCTCCATCCCCGGCCGGTGCTAGCAGTGTCCGTACTCCCCTCCATCCCTGGCCGATGTTAGCAGCGTCCATACTCCCCTCCATCCCCGGCCGATATCAACAGTGTCGGTACTCCCCTCCATCCCCGGCCGGTGCTAGCAGTGTCGGTACTCCCCTCCATCCCTGGCCGATGCTAGCAGTGTCCGTACTCCCCCTCATCCCCGGCCGGTGCTAGCAGTGTCCGTACTTCCCCTCATCCCCGGCTGGTGCTAGCAGTGTCCGTACTCCCCTCCATCCCCGGCCGGTGCTAGCAGTGTCCGTACTCCCCTCCATCTCTGGCCGGTGCCAGCAGTGTCGGTACTCCCCTCCATCCCCGGCCGGTGCTAGCAGTGTCCGTACTCCCCTCCATCCCTGGCCGGTATCAGCAGTGTCGGTACTCCCCTCCATCCCCAGCCGGTGCTAGCAGTGTCGGTACTCCCCTCCATCCCCGGACAGCAGTGACCGTACTCCCCTCCATCCCCGGCCGGTGCTAGCAGTGTCGGTACTCCCCTCCATCCCCGGCCGGTGCTAGCAGTGTCGGTACTCCCCTCCATCCCCGGCCGGTGCTAGCAGTGTCGGTACTCCCCTCCATCCCTGGCCGGTGCTAGCAGTGTCGGTACTCCCCTCCATCCCCGGCCGGTGCTAGCAGTGTCGGTACTCCCCTCCATCCCCGGACAGCAGTGACCGTACTCCCCTCCATCCCCGGACGGTGCTAGCAGTGTCGGTACTCCCCTCCATCCCCGGTCGGTGCTAGCAGTGTCGGTACTCCCCTCCATCCCCGGCCAGTGCCAGCAGTATCTGTACTCCCTTCCATGCCTGGCCAGTATCAGCAGTGTCCGTACTCCCCTCCATCCCCGGCCGGTGCTAGCAGTGTCGGTACTCCCCTCCATCCCTGGCCGATGCTAGCAGTGTCCGTACTCCCCCTCATCCCCGGCCGGTGCTAGCAGTGTCCGTACTTCCCCTCATCCCCGGCTGGTGCTAGCAGTGTCCGTACTCCCCTCCATCCCCGGCCGGTGCTAGCAGTGTCCGTACTCCCCTCCATCTCTGGCCGGTGCCAGCAGTGTCGGTACTCCCCTCCATCCCCGGCCGGTGCTAGCAGTGTCCGTACTCCCCTCCATCCCTGGCCGGTATCAGCAGTGTCGGTACTCCCCTCCATCCCCAGCCGGTGCTAGCAGTGTCGGTACTCCCCTCCATCCCCGGACAGCAGTGACCGTACTCCCCTCCATCCCCGGCCGGTGCTAGCAGTGTCGGTACTCCCCTCCATCCCCGGCCGGTGCTAGCAGTGTCGGTACTCCCCTCCATCCCCGGCCGGTGCTAGCAGTGTCGGTACTCCCCTCCATCCCTGGCCGGTGCTAGCAGTGTCGGTACTCCCCTCCATCCCCGGCCGGTGCTAGCAGTGTCGGTACTCCCCTCCATCCCCGGACAGCAGTGACCGTACTCCCCTCCATCCCCGGACGGTGCTAGCAGTGTCGGTACTCCCCTCCATCCCCGGTCGGTGCTAGCAGTATCCGTACTCCCCTCCATCCCCGGACAGCAGTGACCGTACCCCCCTCCATCCCCGGACAGCAGTGACCGTACCCCCCTCCATCCCGGCCGGTGCTAGCAGTGTCGGTACTCCCCTCCATCCCCGGCCGGTGCTAGCAATGTCCGTACTCCCCTCCATCCTGGCCGGTGCTAGCAGTGTCCGTACTCCCCTCCATCCCCGGACAGCAGTGACCGTACTCCCCTCCATCCCGGCCGGTGCTAGCAGTGTCCGTACTCCCCTCCATCCCCGGACAGCAGTGACCGTACTCCCCTCCATCCCCGGCCGGTGCTAGCAGTGTCCGTACTCCCCTCCATCCCCGGACAGCAGTGTCGGTACTCCCCTCCATAGCCGGACAGCAGTGTCGGTACTCCCCTCCATAGCCGGATAGCAGTGACCGTACTCCCCTCCATCCCCGGCCGGTGCTAGCAGTGTTGGTACTCATAAACCAATTTTTATTTATATTAGAATAGAGGATCACTTGAAAACCAGAAAAATTCTCTCTAAAACGTCACTTTTATTAATACTATTAAAATACTAAAATAATACTGAATTCTGGAATAATATCCAGAAGTAAAGACATCAACAAGTCGTGCTAAGTGATAACTAAGTGGGGTCTTGAAGGTGGACAGGGGACAAGGGGTGTGCACCACCTTCTAATTCAATTAATATGCTGATAGTTGTGAGGTGGGATAGGGGGTCTGATAATCCCTGATGTTATTCCCTACCTAACCACGAAGTGGTAGAGAAATCTGTAAGGGAGGGACATCAGATCTACAATCTGTCCGCATATAGGCTTTCAAAAACTGAAGAATTAGTATTAAATAGAGGCCTATCCTTTGTACCTACCACACATTTTGACTCATTCACCTGGATAAAGGACATTGAACTCTTCCTGAGAAAGCTCAGATGGAGGAGGTTCTTTAGACTGAATGATTTGGCAGAATGCCGTAAACTCGGAATCCCTTTAGAATCGTTGGAGGACGTCAGACTCCTGGCAGGCTTGTCAGAAGTTGATAACAACTCAACTGGCATAGGTCCTTTTACTGATCTAAAATTAAAAAGCAAAAAGATGCCACCAGTGACGGACTGTAATAGTCTAGACATCTTTTCAAAATTAGTGGCAGACGAGATCAGGAAAATTAAACCAAGAACAACTAGCTGTGAACCCAATTTGACACCTAGTGAGAAGGAAGCCCTCTCTAACCTGGAAAAAAATCAATCAATAACAATCAAGCCCTCAGACAAAGGGGGCAACATTGTAATTATGGACACACCAGATTATGTTAAAATGTGTACCAGAATTCTATCTGATAGAGTCACATATGCTATCCTCCCCTCGGATCCCACTAGGGAATTTATGTTAGAACTTGAAAGTATAACATCAAAAGCCTTGGACAAATCTCTGATTTCCAGGGATGAATATACCTTCTTAAACAATCAATTTCCAACTATTGCCACGTTTTATTCTATCCCGAAAATCCACAAAGGATTCCACCCCCTTAAAGGACGCCCAATCGTATCAGGGGTAGATGCGCTGGGACAAAACCCAGGGGTATATCTTGACAAAGTACTCCGCCCATTTGTGACAACACAACCATCCTACATTAGAGATACCACAGACTTACTGTGTAAATTGGATGGAATACATCTGGATGCCAATACCATCTTGGCATCCATTGATGTGGAGCAGCTGTACAGCTGTATCCCACATGATAGGGGCATAGAGGCGGCACAATTCTATCTTAATGCGAGAGGGAATCAATTCAGGGAGCACAATGCCTTTGTGATTCAACTTCTCACATTTGTCCTGACCCGAAACTATTTTCTATTTAATAACCGATTCTACCACCAGCTCAGGGGCACAGCGATGGGGAGCCCATGTGCCCCCATCTATGCCAACATGTTCCTGGGCTGGTGGGAGGATAGGGTGGTCTTTGGGGACGGGGATGTCATATGGGGACCCCAGATTACATTCTGGGGTCGTTACATTGATGACATCCTCGTCCTCTGGACGGGGGGTGCAAGGTCCTTTCAGGAATTTGTTGCCAAACTTAACATCAATCAGTTAGGCCTAAAATTTACATACGAAATAGGAGGGGATAGCTTGACCTTTCTGGACACAAAAATAATGAAATATGAAGATGGTACTTTGGGCACGAGTGTTTACCGCAAACCAACAGCCACAAACAGTCTCTTAAAATGGGAGAGCTGTCACCCCCTACCCTTACGCAAGGGAATACCAAAGGGACAGTTCCTTCGTGTCAGAAGGAACTGTTCATCCCTTAGCGATTTTAACAATCAAGCTCAGCAACTTGGCGACCGGTTCAGAGCAAGAGGCTATCCTTCCCATGTTATTAAAACAGCTTATAGGTCGGCGCGGGATACTAACAGGAGAGACCTCTTGACTCCATGTGAGAAATCAGCAACTGAATCTTGCACAAGACTCATAGGCTCTTATGACGATCAGAATGACAGAGTCCTTGCCATTCTGAGGCGTCATTGGGGCATACTACAGGCAGACCCCGATCTGAAGGATTTTATTACCCCTCATCCAAGTGTTACCTATAGAAGGGGGAAAACAATTAAAGACATGGTGGTCCACAGTCACTTTGAACCGAAAAAAGGGGAAGGAACATGGCTGGACCGTAAACCAATTGGCACATTCAGATGCGGTGCCTGTAGCTACTGCCCATATATCGACCAGACCAAAACTTTCTGTAATCTAACCACAGGCAGAAGATTTTATATCAATAGTTTTGCCAATTGTCGGACAGAGGGGGTTGTCTACAGGTGTACATGCTCGTGCCCTCTGAGCTATATTGGCAAGACTAAACGCCAACTCCGTGTACGAATAGGGGAACACCTGGGGGACATAGTGCACAGGCGAGATACACCTATTGCCAGACATGTGGCACAATGCCACCAGGGTAACCCCAAATCCATCCAATTCCAGGTTATTGAGGTCATACCAAAATCCCCAAGGAAGGGAAATTGGGATAAGAGAATCCTGCAGCGGGAGGCAAAATGGACCTTTTTGCTCGATACACTCAATCCCAAAGGTCTGAATGAAGTTCTTAGCTTCACCAGTTTTATATAATAGGCGCTTTCCCACCTAGAAAATTTCTTCTTATATAAGAAAACCCCGATATATTGTATTGAAGATTGTTCGTTTTCCAGCAAACACACCTGGGAGAAGGGTGTATTTACCTATTGTTTTTAATAATCCCCCAAAAATGAGATGTTGGATTGCACTCCCCTTATCTCCTTAATGAGATGACACCTTGCACGGCTCCTGGTCATCCAATTCCCTGGTTCATGCCTATGGTTATGGGTCAACAGCTGGATCTATAGGGATCAATAGATGTTTTGCAGGGCCCTTGCTCATCTAGTTCCCCCTTCATTTTGAACCTGTTGTTTATCCTGGCCCGTGATTAGAAAGCTAGAATTAAAGGGATCACTAGCATATTTTTAAGGTCTAGATGCTCCGGCTTCATCACTAGAATGCTATATACATGGTAAATACTGGTATCTTACAGGGCCCTGTTCATCCAGATCCTCCTGTTTCATTACTTTAATGCTGTAGTTATTGTAGATATTGGCATCCTGCAGGGCCCTGTTTATCCAGAACCCCCTGCTTTATGATTAGAATGCTATATATGGTTAATATTGGCATTTTGCAGGGCTCCTGCTCATCCACCGAAACCCCCCCCCCCCCACCCCCCTGGTTTGTTCCTAGAATGCTATATTTATAGTAAATACGGGCACTTTACAGGGGTCCTGCTCATCCAGATCCTCCTGTTTTATTTCTGGAATGCTACATGTATGGTAAACAATTGCATCTTGCAGGATCCAGTTTATCGAGATCTTCCATTACTAGAATGCCATATATATAGTAAACAGTGGCATTTGCCACATCTAATCCTTGTCCTTATTGTCACAATTAATCTGTGTCCTTATTTGAGAAATACTTAGGGACGCATTTGCTAGCAGTGTCGGTACTCCCCTCCATCCCCGGACAGCAGTGACCGTACTCCCCTCCATCCCTGGACGGTGCTAGCAGTGTCGGTACTCCCCTCCATCCCCGGACAGCAGTGACCGTACTCCCCTCCATCCCTGGACGGTGCTAGCAGTGTCGGTACTCCCCTCCATCCCCGGCCGGTGCTAGCAGTATCCGTACTCCCCTCCATCCCCGGACAGCAGTGACCGTACTCCCCTCCATCCCCGGACAGCAGTGACCGTACTCCCCTCCATCCCCGGACAGCAGTGACCGTACTCCCCTCCATAGCCGGACAGCAGTGTCGGTACTCCCCTCCATCCCCAGCCGGTGCTAGCAATGTCCGTACTCCCCTCCATCCCCGGCCGGTGCTAGCAGTGTCGGTACTCCCCTCCATCCCCGGCCAGTGCTAGCAGTGTCGGTACTCCCCTCCATCCCCGGACAGCAGTGACCGTACTCCCCTCCATCCCTGGACGGTGCTAGCAGTGTCGGTACTCCCCTCCATCCCCGGCCGGTGCTAGCAGTATCCGTACTCCCCTCCATCCCCGGACAGCAGTGACCGTACCCCCCTCCATCCCCGGACAGCAGTGACCGTACCCCCCTCCATCCCCGGCTGGTGCTAGCAGTGTCGGTACTCCCCTCCATCCCCGGCCGGTGCTAGCAATGTCCGTACTCCCCTCCATCCCCGGCCGGTGCTAGCAATGTCCGTACTCCCCTCCATCCCCGGACAGCAGTGTCGGTACTCCCCTCCATAGCCGGACAGCAGTGTCGGTACCCCCCTCCATCCCCGGCTGGTGCTAGCAGTGTCGGTACTCCCCTCCATCCCCGGCCGGTGCTAGCAATGTCCGTACTCCCCTCCATCCCCGGCCGGTGCTAGCAATGTCCGTACTCCCCTCCATCCCCGGACAGCAGTGTCGGTACTCCCCTCCATAGCCGGACAGCAGTGTCGGTACTCCCCTCCATAGCCGGATAGCAGTGACCGTACTCCCCTCCATCCCCGGCCGGTGCTAGCAGTGTCGGTACTCCACTCCATCCCCGGCCGGTGCTAGCAGTGTCCGTACTCCCCTCCATCCCCGGACAGCAGTGACCGTACTCCCCTCCATCCCCGGACAGCAGTGACCGTACTCCACTCCATCCCCGGACAGCAGTGACCGTACTCCCCTCCATCCCCGGACAGCAGTGACCGTACTCCCCTCCCCTCCATAGCCGGACAGCAGTGACCGTACTCCCCTCCATAGCCGGACAGCAGTGTCGGTACTCCCCTCCATCCCCGGACAGCAGTGATCGTACTCCCCTCCATCCCCGGCCGGTGTCAGCCCTCAGCAGCCCGTGCGGACGATCTCGGCGGATCCTCCTTAAGGCGCCGCTCCCGCTCGCAGAGGGCTGGGCTCGGCGGGGTGGGATTTCCTGTACGGGCAGGTCAGCTGTTCGCCATGTCTGTCTGTGCTCCCCCTCCCCACTCACTCGCTCCCTCCTCCGTGGATCGTGCGGTCAGTGCCCCTCTCTCCCCCTGGTGCCTCTCTCTTGGGATCTGACTAGTGATGTGTAACCTACAGAATGCCCAGCAGCACCGGAAAGAGGTTTAAACCGACTAAATACATCCCCGTGTCCACTGCCGCTGCCTTACTAGTGGGATCCACCACTTTGTTTTTTGTTTTCACGTAAGTACAAGCTGGATGTGTCGGGGCTGGCGGGGCCGTGCTGCGGGTGGGGCATCTCGGCGGGTGACTGCAGACAGTGGGGCACGCAGGGCCTTGGTGGGCATCCTGACTGCCAGTCCCGTGCTAGGCCCAGAGACCGGGCACCATAGCAGTGTATGGATATATGGCTGCAATGTATATGGCCTATTGTTCGTGTGTGGAGGGCCCTGTGCTGGGGGAGGGTATGGAGGGCACGGGCTCTGTATGTTGTATTGCTCCAGGCTCCTCTGCTGGGATGTAGATATACCCCCTTACTGATGGGTAGGGGCACCCAGGGTAAGATGGTCTGCCCACATCAATGAAGCTAGGTGCCTCCTTGAAGGTTAAGGGTACCCAGGGTAAGATGGTCTGCCCACATCAATGAAGCTAGGCGCCTCCTTGAAGGTTAAGGGTACCCAGGGTAAGATGGTCTGCCCACATCAATGAAGCTAGGCGCCTCCTTGAAGGTTAAGGGTACCCAGGGTAAGAAGGTCTGCCCACATCAATGAAGCTAGATGCCTCCTTGAAGTTAAGGGTACCCAGGGTAAGAAGGTCTGCCCACATCAGTGGAGCTAGATGGCTCCTTGAAGGGTAGGGGCACCCAGGGTAAGATGGTCTGACCACATCAGTGGAGCTAGATGCCTCCTTGATGGTTAAGGGTATCCAGGGTAAGATGGGCTGCCCACATCAGTGGAGCTAGATGCCTCCTTGATGGTTAAGGGTATCCAGGGTAAGATGGGCTGACCACATCAGTGGAGCTAGATGCCTCCTTGAAGGGTAGGGGGACCCATGGTAAGATGGTCTGTCCATCAATGGAGCTAGGCGCCTCCTTGAAGGTTAAGGGTACCCAGGGTAAGATGGTCTGCTCACATTAATGAAGCTAGATGCCTCTTTGAAGGGTAGGGGCACCCAAGGTAAGATGGTCTGACCACATCAATGGACCTAGATGCCTCCTTGAAGGGTAGGGGCACCCAGGGTAAGATGGTATGCCCATATTAATGGAGCTGGATGCCTCCCTGAAGGCTAGAGGTAACTAGAATAAGATGGCCCACATCAATGGAGCTTGTGTTATTCTGACAGGTTCAGGTGGTGCCATCCTCTGCCCTGGCACTATGTGGTATGCAGTGATTCTCTAAGGACACCTCCATTGCTGGTGATACCCTCTGGCTTTATTTTCTGTCTTTTTCCCCATGATTGTTTGTTATGCACCAGTATAAGCGGCTGTCTAGTCTTGCTAGGTCTCATCTATCTTCTATTTTCTATGGTGAATCCTCTGATGTTTCTTGCATCCTATCAGATAGGACTGATAACGTCTGTGATTTTCTTTCATATACAGGATGCCCGGTGGCTCCTTGCTGGCTTTGAAGGGCACAGTGTGTTTTCTTGTTGTGTTGGCATTATTATGTGTATGTAAGACATCATAAAGTGTAATGAGGTTTCTTTATGACCTGCGCTACCTAAGCTCCATACAATGGCTGTATTGTTAATTGCTAGTTAGATAATTACCCAAGGCCTCATTCAGATGTTTGCTTTTTTTTTTTTGCATACAAGGAAAAAAAAACCCCAAAGGTTTTCACCAGGGGTCTTGATCAATATACTGTGTGTCCATTTTTCTGTTTTTGACATTGGCATTCTTTTTGTTTTTGTATGTAAACAAGACAACAAAGTTTCCAAGCGTCTCCGGCCCGTTTAACAGACGGCAGTCTATGCTCCTGAATGGGCGACTTTGAGCCATAAATTAGATAAAATATTGGACGCCTTGATTGGTCTGACCCCAAAAATGAGCATGCCTGTGGGCTATAGCGGGTGTCATCTAGGAAATCCCATGAAATATGGATGTCTGAATGAGGTCTAAGGACCCGGTATATTCGGAATATAGGGGTTAAAAATTCACGGTATCGGCTGAGCTGCTGAAGGTTGATAATGGAGTAGGACGTAGTTAAGAATAGATTTATTAATATTGTATATGCCACAACGCGTTTCAGGGATATATCTCCCCCCTTCCTCAGGCCGGTATATTCGGTCAGTGTACTGTCTGTGTGCTGACCGGACACCAGTGACCCAAAAACCTATGTCCCGGAGCATATGAGTGGTTTCTACACAAGTAGAGGACGGTGGTCGTGAGAAACAAAATTGCAGTATGTACTTGCCTGGTCCATTTTACAGACTAGGTTAGTGCATGTCAATCATGGGCAGCTCCTACACCCAAGGCCAGATATGTACATTTCTACGCCCTAGGCCAAAGCACATAATTCTACGCTGCCTTCCGCTGGTGCTGGTGTCACTCACTGCTACTAACGGCATCCTCAGTCACTGATGCTACTATGGCGGAGATGGGAGTAGAGAGCTGGCGCTGCACTCGCATCTCCCACAGCGTCCATCACCCAGCAGTATCCAGGACATCGTCAGAAACTGTAGTAACTGCAGCGCTGCGCCTTGTGACTGAGCAAGACAGCACAAGTTGTAGAGATGGGCAACAGAAACATACGTCTCAATTTATTTAAGGTATATGGATGTAAATTTTTAAACAGCATTTTATATGGCCTTTTCATTATAATAACCAAATAATTACAATTTTTTAGTATTTCTTCATATACGGCCCCCTGATTGCTGCACAGTAAGCCATAACCTAGGTTGGCCTTATAAGAAATCCTCACCCTACCTGCACTCGTGACTGAGAAATCGGAGTTTGAATTGATGTACAAATGAGGCTGAAGAGCTACTGTCGATCTGAAGCCTCTGTCACTCCAGCTCTAGACCCTTCCCAATGCTGTCTACGCCTGGTTGATGGACAGCCAGTATTCTGTGTGACCTAAGTAAAAAAGCCGTCAGTCAAGCAGGAGGCTGTGGCATTGAGTGGGCAATAGAGCTGGAGTGACAGAGGCTTATCATATCAATTCAACCGAGTGACCATGTTGTATGTCTGGACTTGTCTTTGTTTATATGCACATGTAGCTCTTTCAATCTGGGAATGGGGGGGAGTTGTTACGCTGCTTCCAGATTCCCTTTAATGACTGAAGCCAGCTATTGGCGTTCAATCATGATATTTTATGACAAATGACATGCTGCACATATGTTCAGGCTTCTGAACCATGTCAAGTTTCTAAAAACGCCAAGCGGTTAAAAGAAGTAACATGTCCATTCTTCCGGCATTCTCTGCTCTGAAGAGTCGAAGACGCTCCGTACTTTACAACACAAGTCAATGGGAAAGCTGAAAAGACACCTGGAAGAAGACCGGATGGTTTTTGGATCGCTTTGCCATCATTTTTGCTTAAAAAAAGGCTGCTGGTTTAGACATTGTTCAATGGAGTGAAAATAACGACTGTCTACAGTGCGGATGGGGAGCCGCTCCTCTGTCGATGCAACTTCGGCGGAAGCGGCTGAATCACCGGCGTGAACAGTCTATGACCGCTCTGTGCCGGCGAAGAACGGTGCTGGGCACAACAGGCAGGTAGGCAACTAACACTGCAGAGTGACAGCCGCCGGCAGCAGGACTTTTTCAGGTACAAAAACAGTCACCGGTGAAGCCGCTTCAGGAAAATGACTGCCAGTGTTAACCTGAAGAGGCTTGACTAGAGATGAGCAAACTCGAGGTTCCGTGTCCGTACCGAACACAGGCTTTACAAAAATCTGATTTCGGGTGCTTTATCTTTGCAAACCACAGCATCGCTGTGCTCAGGTACGCTCAATGCTCAGCATGGTGTGAGCCGCTTGCAGTGTTTGATCGGCTCTCACTGACCGTAAGAACAGCATGATCAGATGTAGTGTGCACCAAAAAAAAATGAAATAAGCCCGCTCACCCGCCCCGGAAGTAATCTCTTTATGGCTAGCTGTATGAGGGCAGAGACCCAAACCAAACTTCCACGGGTCCGCTTATCTCTACTGTTGACCCAAACTTGACTGCACTTTGCCCAGGTCTGTTTTATAGCAATGCCTCTATATAATCTCATATATATTATAAAATATACAGCCAGTGAAATAAGTATTGAAGACAACACATCACTAATAATGAGAAACATGCCACCTATTGGAAGTAGCAATCCTAAAAGTCAATATTGACTCTTTAACGAGCCTTGCCAAATGACTTGGGATAAAAAGCCAAACCTGAATCTGTTTGCAGACGCCATGTAATATGTCATTTCACAGAGGAGCATTGCGGTCATTTAAGTCTCCTCATACTGGTATGTCATTCTCCACAAAGAGAACCGTTACTCCTTATAATGAGAAATGACTTTAAGTATTGAACACACTTACTGAAATTTATTTAATACTTTGTACAAAAGACTGTGTTGCTGATGACCGCTTCAAGATGCCTCCTGAATAGAGAAACTATTGGCATGCATTGCTCACGTGTGATTTTGGCCTTTTCTTCCCCACAAACTCTTCAAATCCTGTAGATTCAGTGGGCTCCTTCTATGAGCTCTGAGCTTTAGTTCCTTCATACGTTTTCTATTGGATTCAGTGCAGTTTTCTTTTATCCTTCCTTCAATCATATAAAGTTTGTCAGTGCCATATGCTGAAAAACAGCCCCGCACCATGATGTTCCCACCTCCAAACTTCAGTGTTGATATGGTGTTTGGGGTGATATGCAGTGCCTTTTTGCTTCAAAACATAGTGTGTATTATGGCATCCAAAGAGTTCAAGTTTGATCTCATCTAAACAGACTCTAAAAATTCTCCCAGTATTTAATGGCTTGTCTAAATGTTGTTGAAGAAACTATAAAGACACTTGAACTATCTTTTGTTCAGCAATGTAGTCTGTTTGTGAGCGTGCATACAGGCCATGGAGGGTGAGCGCATAACTTATTGTTTTCTTTGAAACAATTATACCTGCTAATTCTAGGTCTTTCTGTAGCCCTCTAAAGGGCGTTCTTGGTTTTGGACAGCTCTTCTGACAATTGCTTTACCCTCATGTCTGAAATCTTGTGGGGAGCACCTGGTTGTGGCGATTTATGGTGAAATTTATTTTCTTTCCACTTCCGATTTATGGCCTCAACAGTGCTTACTGGAACCTTTTAGTAGCTTAGAAATTGTTCTGTAACCAATGAAATCCATATGTTTTGCTACAATAAAGTTGTGAAGGTCTTGAGGCCGCTTACTGGTTTTACCCATCATTAGATGTTTTTTGTGTGGCACCTTGTTTCCCCAAAATAAGACTCGCCCCAAAAATAAGCCCTAGTAGATTTTTGGGGCTTTTTGAGTATACTTAAAATATAAGCCCTACTCTAAAAATAAGCCCTAATTGCAGTTCCATATGGAAGTGTCCAAGCTGCTAAAAAAGTTAAAGAATACAGTAGGACTCTTCATCAAAAAAGCAGACCCCCTCCCAAAAATAAATCACTCACCAAACCCCAAAGAATTACAGATGGCAAGTGCTGATGGTGGATGGGGTCTCACACAGAGATCTGCGTCACTATCCGGTCCCTCACTGTTCCAGCTGCATCGTACTGCAGTTCTAACAAACAAATTGGGTACCAGTATCACTCAGCGCAGGTGATACAGCTTCCAGTCTCCAGGAGCAGCCAATTGCTGTAGAACGCCGGGGAACCCAACTATGATGCAGATTTGTATGTGAGAGCCCATTCACTTGCCAACTCTAATTGTTTGGGGTCTGGTAAGTGCGATTCTTTTAGGGGTGTCTGCTTTCTTTTGGGGGAAAACTTAACAGTACATAGAGAATAATTAAACCTATATGGTACAGTGCTGGCCAAAAGTATTGGCACCCCTGCACTTCTGTCAGATAATACTCAGTTTCTTCTTGAAAATGATTGCAATCACAAATTCTTTGGTATTATTATCTTCATTTATTTTGCTTGCAATGAAAAAACACAAAAGAGAATGAAAGAAAAATCAAATCATTGATCATTTCACACAAAACTCCAAAAATGGGCCAGACAAAAGACTGGGCAAGACTTCATTTAATTTGTCTTCAATGAAAAAAAAAATTGTCATAAAGCCAAATTGGATATAATTCCACATCAAACATAAAAAAGGGGGTGGACAAAAGTATTGTCACTGTTTGAAAAATCATGTGATGCTTCTCTAATTTGTGTAATTAACAGCACCTGTAACTTACCTGTGGCACCTAACAGGTGTGGGCAATAACTAAATCACACTTGCAGCCAGTTGACATGGATTAAAGTTGACTCAACCTCTGTCCTGTGTCCTTGAGTGTACCACATTGAGCATGGAGAAAAGAAAGAAGACCAAAGAACTGTCTGAGGACTTGAGAATCCAAATTGTGAGGAAGCATGAGCAATCTCAAGGCTACAAGTCCATCTCCAAAGACCTGAAAGTTCCTGTGTCTACGGTGCGCAGTGTCATCAAGAAGTTTAAAGCCCATGGCACTGTGGCGAACCTCCCTAGATGTGGAAGGAAAAGAAAAATTGCCGAGAGATTTCAACACAAGATTGTGCGGATGGTGGATAAAGAACCTCGACTAACATCCAAACAAGGTCAAGCTGCCCTGCAGTTCGAGGGTACAACAGTGTCACCCCGTACTATCCATCGGTGTCTGAATGAAAAGGGACTGTATGGTAGGATTCCCAGGAAGACCCCACTTCTTACCCCCAAGACATAAAAAAGCCAGGCTGGAGTTTGCCAAAACTTAATTGAGAAAGCCTAAAACGTTTTGGAAGAATGTTCTGTGGTCAGATGAGACAAAAGTAGAGCTTTTTGGGAAAAGCCATCAACATAGTTTACAGGAAAAAAAAAAAAGAGGCATTCAAAGAAAAGAACACTGTCCCTAAAGTCAAACATGGTGGAGGTTCCCTGATGTTTTGGGGTTGCTTTGCTGCCTCTGGTACTGGACTGCTTGACCGTGTGCATGGCATTATGAAGTCTGAACACTACCAACAAATTTTGCAGCATAATGTAGGGCCCAGTGTGAGAAAGCTGGGTCTCCCTCAGAGGTCATGGGTCTTCCAGCAGGACAATGACCCAAAACACACTTCAAAAAGCACTAGAAAATGGTTTGAGAGAAAGCACTGGAGACTACTGAAGTGGCCAGCAATGAGTCCAGACCTGAATCCCATAGAACACCTGTGGAGAGATCTCAAAATGGCAGTTTGGAAAAGGCACTCTTCAAATCTCTGGGACCTGGAGCAGTTTGCCACAGAAGAATGGTCTAAAATTCCAGCAGAGCATTGTAAGAAACTCATTGATGGTTACCGGAAGCGGTTGTTCGCAGTTATTTTGGCTAAAGGTTGTGCAACCAAGTATTAGGCTAAGGGTGCCAATACTTTTGTCTGGCCCATTTTTGGAGTTTTGTGTGAAATGATCAATGATTTGATTTTTTGTTTCATTCTCTTTTGTGTTTTTTCATTGCAAGCAAAATAAATGAAGATAATAATACCAAAGAATTTGTGATTGCAATCCTTTTCAAGAAGAAACTGAGAATTATCTGACAAAATTGCAGGGGTGCCAATACTTTTGGCCAGCACTGTATGTACTCACCAGTATAGGATGGTCCTGCACCACGAGAATAACAGATCACATTAGAAAATGTGCATCTGAACCAGTATTAGGGCTAACACAAAATGTTAATGTTCCAGAATGTGATGACATGATTATATTTGAATAACTGTTGATTTTAATTTTTTTTTATTTTTTTTTTATTTATTTTATTCATTCATTCATTCATTTATTTAATTTTGTTTGGGAATTAATGTGGATTGTTCATGGGAAAATATAAGACCTCTCCTGAAAATAAGTTCGAGCACATCTTCCGGAGCAAAAAATATAAGATCCTGCCTTGTTTTCGGGGAAACGGGGGTATTATTTTTGTGTTTTGACTCCTTGCAAAGTATCATCCGGATATGTTCCAATCAAATTACAGCAATTTGTTTTTGTTTTTTTTTTTTGTTACAAGGTTTTGCTTTTTAGCTTTTATGGAAGAATTGATTCAATTTTCTGAATTCTGCACTGTACAACCACTAATTTAATTTTGGTAAGACTAGAAAACATGAAGCAAAGTTACTATAGAAAGTTGTGTTGGGCCTTCAGCTGCTTTCACACTTAGTTTTTTTTAACATGATTCATGAACGTTTTTTTGCTGTAAAAGTGGATCCTGTTTTTACAAAGAAAAACGCATGTGTTATTTTGCAGGATCCTGTCACTTTAAGTTTATGGGCGGGCATTGAAGTCATGTGAGCGGAACTGAACGTGATAGACTAGGAGCCGGCATCTGACAGCTGCGGAGGCTGGTAACCAAGGTAAACATCAGGTAACTAAGAAAAGTGCTTTGCTTGGTTACCCGATATTTACCTTGGTTACCAGCCTCCGCAGCTGCTAGAAGCCGGGCTGCCTGCTCCCTGCACGCGTAACCAGGGTAAACATCGGGTAACTAAGCAAAGTGCTTTGCTTGGTTACCCGATATTTACCTTGGTTACGAGCAAACGCCGCTCTCAGGCGGGGGAGAGAGGAGAAAGGGAGGGGGAAAGAGAGACTGATCACGCTATGCTGGTTTCTGGGCATGCTCAGTAGAGCAAGCAGGATCCTGTCTATCAGCATGCCAGCGTTCACATGCGTTTGCGTGCAGTATAGTCAGGATCCAGTGAAAAACAGTATTTGGACGCAGCTCAAAAACGCTACAAGTAGCGTTTTTGAAAAAAGTTAAAAAACTGCAAGTCGCTGGATCCTCACAAACGCAGGTGAACGCATGTTGACGCGAGTCTGTTGCAAATGCATTGAAATAAACTTATTTGCACTGGATCCGTTTTTGCGTTAAACGTTAAGGACGCATGTTAAAAAAACGTAGTGTGAAAGCAGCCTTATTCACACCGCCATAGCTTAGTTTTTTAAGCCATATTGGTGTTCCTATGCTAGTACTTGGGAATCTCCATTTTGAAAGTAGGGTCATAGTTTTTGTTCTTCTCACTAGATAGAAAATGATTGTGCTCTCGCCTGGAAGCCTCCCCGAGATCTGTGCCTTCAGGGGGCGCCGTGGGGCACTGCATATCCCATCGATGACTGAATAAAGTGAAATTCCTTTGTAGTTTGGTCGCTTAATACCGTAATCCTATTTTTTTGACGAGAAAGATCACCACTGCGCCTTGAAGAAATGACTTCATATGTCCAGACAGGACCAGCACATGCTATAATTCAGATGCCTTCATTATGAATCCTGGCGGATCCTATTGATCAGTGTTTCTGATGTTGTCTCGGGTGTAGTTCAGTAATTACGATTGTGAAAACTTAAATACCTAGAACTAAATTAAAGTCAGGCATGCCTCAGTCAGCGAGGAATATTAGAGAGATTTCAAAAGGGGTTTTTACATATCGTGTGAAAGTGCATTTGTGAAGAGTGTACTGTATATTGTTATATATTGCTTTGTTTCTTTTAAGCCTTGATTTTTATTTTCTTCCAGATAGAAGCGCAATAAGTAGAGTACATAAAAGGAAGTGAGAATAGCGGCTAAGAATTCACCCCTGTCCCAGAAGGAAATGGGTGAAGCAGTAATAGCTTAAGAAGTTTGCGAGCAAATACAGGACAATTTAGGCTGTCACCAGATTTTTGCCACTTAATCTGAGAGCAGCATGATGTAAGGGCAGAGATCCTGATTCCATACTTGGCTACTTTCTTTAGTTTTGTTCCAATTAATAATTTATCTACAGCAGGTTATTACTAGAGGACTAGTAAACGTGCTGCCATGTAGTTCTCCATTTTCTTGAACTCTGTATAACCCAACCCCCACCACTGATTGACAGCTTTTTAAGTGCACTCTGCAAAGGCAAAAAACTGCCAATTGGTGTGGCGGGACTATACAGATATTGGCTTTCAGAGAACTAGAATATCTGCAATAGATAAAACAGTGATTTTTATCAAAACTGCAGCAAGTAGCCCAATAGGTGATCACTGGAATCGGGGTCTCTGCACCTACATCATTCTGCTCTCAGGTAGGATAGCAAAAACCTGGTGACTCCCTTTAGCAAGTTTCTTAAAACTCACCAATCACCTGGATTTTCTGATCTAATCTAAAGCCAGTGATATACTGGCACTATCATGCCGATTCTATACAGACCTTTAGTTGTCAGATTGGATATATAGTTTTTGAAATACAGACAAGTTACAGAAATGTACTGCTTTTTGATTGGCAGCAGCTGCCGAATAGCTAATACAGTTAGGTCCAGAAATATTTGGACAGTGACACAATTTTCGCGAGTTGGGCTCTGCATGCCACCACATTGGATTTGAAATGAAACCTCTACAACAGAATTCAAGTGCAGATTGTAACGTTTAATTTGAAGGTTTGAACAAAAATATCTGATAGAAATTGTAGGAATTGTACACATTTCTTTACAAACACTCCACATTTTAGGAGGCCAAAAGTAATTGGACAAATAAACCAAACCCAAACAAAATATTTTTATTTTCAATATTTTGTTGCGAATCCTTTGGAGGCAATCACTGCCTTAAGTCTGGAACCCATGGACATCACCAAACGCTGGGTTTCCTCCTTCTTAATGCTTTGCCAGGCCTTTACAGCCGCAGCCTTCAGGTCTTGCTTGTTTGTGGGTCTTTCTGTCTTAAGTCTGGATTTGAGCAAGTGAAATGCATGCTCAATTGGGTTAAGATCTGGTATTGACTTGGCCATTGCAGAATGTTCCACTTTTTTGCACTCATGAACTCCTGGGTAGCTTTGGCTGTATGCTTGGGGTCATTGTCCATCTGTACTATGAAGCGCCGACCGATCAACTTTGCAGCATTTGGCTGAATCTGGGCTGAAAGTATATCCCGGTACACTTCAGAATTCATCCGGCTACTTTTGTGTGCTGTTATGTCATCAATAAACACAAGTGACCCAGTGCCATTGAAAGCCATGCATGCCCATGCCATCACGTTGCCTCCACCATGTTTTACAGAGGATGTGGTGTGCCTTGGATCATGTGCCGTTCCCTTTCTTCTCCAAACTTTTTTCTTCCCATCATTCTGGTACAGGTTGATCTTTGTCTCATCTGTCCATAGAATACTTTTCCAGAACTGAGCTGGCTTCATGAGGTGTTTTTCAGCAAATTTAACTCTGGCCTGTCTATTTTTGGAATTGATGAATGGTTTGCATCTAGATGTGAACCCTTTGTATTTACTTTCATGGAGTCTTCTCTTTACTGTTGACTTAGAGACAGATACACCTACTTCACTGAGAGTGTTCTGGACTTCAGTTGATGTTGTGAACGGGTTCTTCTTCACCAAAGAAAGTATGCGGCGATCATCCACCACTGTTGTCATCCGTGGACAGCCAGGCCTTTTTGAGTTCCCAAGCTCACCAGTCAATTCCTTTTTTTCTCAGAATGTACCAGACTGTTGATTTTGCTACTCCAAGCATGTCTGCTATCTCTCTGATGGATTTTTTTTTTTTTTTCAGCCTCAGGATGTTCTGCTTCACCTCAATTGAGAGTTCCTTAGACCGCATGTTGTCTGGTCACAGCAACAGCTTCCAAATGCAAAACCACACACCTGTAATCAACCCCAGACCTTTTAACTACTTCATTGATTACAGGTTGACGAGGGAGACGCCTTCAGAGTTAATTGCAGCCCTTAGAGTCCCTTGTCCAATTACTTTTGGTCCCTTGAAAAAGAGGAGGCTATGCATTACAGAGCTATGATTCCCAAACCCTTTCTCCGATTTGGATGTGAAAACTCTCATATTGTAGCTGGGAGTGTGCACTTTCAGCCCATATTATATATATAATTGTATTTCTGAACATGTTTTTGTAAACAGCTAAAATAACAAAACTTGTGTCACTGTCCAAATATTTCTGGACCTAACTGTATGTGGATGGGGTTTTGCCATCTATTCCTGCCCTTGTCTGCTGCCTGTCCTCTGTAGATGCTAGACTGTATGGGCTCCTTCGAGGTATGAGTCATTTCTGTCACGTGATAGGGGCGTGTTAGAAATGCCGCCCATACAGTCTAGCATCTACAGAGGCCAGACAGGCAGACAGGGGCGGGAATAGATAGCAAGATCCGACCCTCCTATTAGATATTCAGCAGCTGCTGCCAATCATTTTCTGTAACTTTACTTGCCTGTATTTCAGAAAGTATACATCCGATCTAACAACTAAAGGAATGTATAGAATCAGCAGGATAGCGCCAGTATAGAATCATAGAATATTAGAGTTGGAATGGACCTCCTGGGTGATCTAGTCCAACCTCCTGCTCAAAGCAGGATTCACTAAAACATCCCAGACAGATGTCCGTCCAACTTCTTTTTAAAGACTTCCATTGAAGGAGAACTCACCACCTCTCGTGGCAGCCTGTTCCACTCGTTGATCACCCTCACTGTCAAAAAGTTTTTATTAATATCTAATGTGTCTACTCCCCATCAGTTTCATCCCATTGCTTCTAGTCTTTCCTTGTGAAAATCAGATTAAAACTGATCCCTTTACAGTGTGACAGATAGTTATAGACAGCTATTAGGTCTCCTCAAAGTCTTCTCTTTTGCAAGCTAAACAATCCTAAATCCTGTAACCGTCCCTCATAGGACATGGTTTGCAGACCAGTCAACATTCTGGTCACTCTTGTCTGAACTTGCTCCAGTTTGTTGATGTCTTTTTTAAAATGTGGTGCCCAGAACTGGACACTATTCCAGATGAGGTCTGACCAAAGAGGAGTAAAGGGGGATAATGACTTCACGTGATCTAGACTGTATGCTTCTGTTAATACATCCTAGAATGGTGTTTGCCTTTTTTGCTGCTGCGTCACACTGTTGACTCATGTTCAGGCTCTGATCTATTAGTATACCGAAGTATATTTCACACATTCTTTTGGACAGCTCTATTCCTCCCATGCTGTATATGCTCTTTTCATTATTCTTGCCAAGATGTGTGACTTTGCTTTTCTCCATGTTAAAAACCATTCTATTAGTTGCTGCTCATTGTTCCAGCTTGTTTAGATCTTGTTGAATCCTATCTTTCTTCTTTAGTATTAGCTATTCCTCCTAGCTTTGTATCATCAGCAAATTTAATCAGTTTACTCTTAATACCTTAATCTAAATCATTGATAAAGATGTTGAACAACACGGGGCCCAGGACAGAACCCTGTGGTACCCCACTTGAGACAGTCTTCCAACTGGATGTGCAGCTATTTATGACAACTCACTAAGCCAGTTACGAATCCATTTAACAGTTGCCTTGTCCATTCCACACTTGGTCATTTTTTTAAGAAGGATTCTATGAGATACTTTGTCAAATGCTTTTCTGAAGTCAAGATATACTATATCTACTGCATTTCCCTTATCCACCCAGTTAGTGATTCTGTCATAGAAGGAAATTAAATTAGTCTGACATGACTTATTAGTTGCAAACCCATGCTGGCTCTGGTTAATCACTTCATTCTCATCCAGGTACTTGTATAAATGTTGTTTAATAATTTGTTCAAAGATCTTTCCTGGTATGGAAGTCAGGCTCACAGGCCTGTAGTTCCCTGGGTCCACCATCTTCCCTTTTTTGAAGATAGGGACAACATTTGCTCTTCTCCAGTCTTATGGAACTTCTCCTGTTCTCCAAGAATTTTAAAAAATTATGAATAGTGGTTCTAATATTTCCTCTGCATAGCACTAGCTTTAGGTTATATACGAAAATCCTGGTGATTGGTTCCCTTTAAATGAGGGGGGCAGGTAATGTCAAAGAGAGCAGAATTGGGCAAAATACATTACTAGAGACCCCATTGAAAGCACATGTGCCAAGCCAAGTGGGCGTCTGTATGGGGAGGTTGAGTGTCGGGCAGATTACTATATAATGTGTATGGTAACCTTTAGGGGGGCTTTACACGTTGCGACATCGCTAGCAATTGCTAGCGATGTCCAGCGCGATAGCACCCGCCCCCGTCGCACATGCGATATGTGGTGATTTCTGCCGAAGCGAACATTATCGCTACGGCAGCTTCACACGCACATACCTGCTCGCCGACGTCGCTGTGACCGCCGAACAATCCCTCCTTCTAGGGGGAGGTGCGTTCGGCGTCACTGTGACGTCGCTAATCGGCTGGCCAATAGAAGCGGAGGGCCGGAGATGAGCGGGACATAACATCCCGCCCACCTTCTCCGCATTGCCGTCGGGACGCAGGTAAGGAGATGTTTGTCGCTCCTGCGGATTTACACACAGCGATGTGTGGAGCTGCAGGAACGACAAACATCGTACCTGCGGTCGAACCGACATTATGGAAATGGAACGACGTTACACAGATCAGCGATATTGTACGCTTCTGTGCTCGTTCATCGTCGCACCTAGGATTTACATGTTGCGATGTTGCTACCGGCGCCGGATTTGCGTCACTAACGACGTGACCCCGACGATATATCGGTAGCGATGTCGCAACGTGTAAAGCCCCCCCCTTAGTCCCAAAGTGTAGAAAGCACTATAGTAACAAAACATTAAGGTAAATGGCTGACCAACAAGTATATTTAGTGACAAGGGTTGTATAATTGGTGTAGAAAAGTCGAACTAGATGGACCGAAGTCTGTTTTCAACCTATGTAACTATATTACCAATAGCAGCTCCAACAATGGCTCTCCGGAGAAATACTGGAAACGGGAGTCTTTACAGAGACTTAGTACAAAAATAAACAATTGGATCACTAATAGCATCCTAATCTCCCCATCTTCTGCATTAACCGGCCAGCATAGTCTGCTGTTACAATCCCCTAAAAGGGCTCCTTGGTACTAATTACAGTAAGGTTTGGTGATCAATATTACCCTTTCAACCTCCCACACTAATCAATCATACAATGTTCTTCAGCCAATATGTTGCCTATTTATGTTTTTTTAAAATAACCATTACTTATCTATTGAAGCTGCTGTCTCTCCACTACCGCCTCTCTCTGGCCTTTCTTGACCGGCGCGTGTAGATAATCACTGGCGGTGGAATGACTTTGGTACTGGAGGGAAATGGAATATCCTGTAGAAAGTACCCAGAGACTTAATAGTTAAATGGGTTTACGTTCCTCAGAAAAAGACGTTTCTGGTGGGTTTGGGACCCTCTATGGGTTAGGGGACTTTGTTTTTTATGAACTACGCTGAGGAACCTTGTCATGGCTCTGAGGGCTCGTTCATAACACTGTACACATTGGTCAAGTGCTATCTGACAGATGTGTATAATCTCGTAGCACTCAGACCAATGTTATTCAATGGGGCAGTGGCGATGTCTGATTTTTGTCACTGACACAGTCAGTGAAAAAAATGACAGCATGCTGCGATTTCACTCTGAAATTTGATTTCCACGATGACAAGAATTTGGGTGCATGGAAACATCGGACTGCACTCAACGGTACACAATGGAGGACATGGAGAAAATGTTTTTCTCCATCTCCTCCTCAGTATGCAATGATTCTCGAATCCGATCAAACTCTGATCAGAGTGTTATTAGAATAGTCAGCCTAATTCTTGGATGAGATTCTACGGTTGGGTGACCCCCGCCTAATTGGGATGGAAGATGGCAAGGCAGAAGTGGATATGGTTAAGGCAGAAGGTGCGGAGTTGCCATTAGTGGTCAGGACCTCTGCAAAGTCCTCAGCCACCTGTCTCCAGTATTTCTCCACAAACAAGTCCATACTATAAGGAAGAGATCTGTACTTGAAAAAAGACCCAAGTATAGTTTTGGGGTATTTTTTTGGGGGGGGGGGGGTGGGGGGTGTTGTAATATTTTTACTAATGCTGAAAAAACCCCATAGATCACTTGTAGAGTATTCTGTAATTAGTATTGACTTTGGAATGAGCGACAAGAATCGTCTTTATGGTGTATGCAACGTCATTGTGTGCTGCCCCCAACCATGTGGTCACAGACATGCTTACTTGTATGTGCTACTTATTGTAGTTTCCAAATCAAAGAAAAAGAATGGAACATTGCCATCTCTGTGTTCCCCATAAATATTAGTATGGGTTATAGCTGGCTATCAATATATATGTATGCAATGCAGAATGTCACGGGTGACAGTCATGTGGTTTCTGGCAATAGTAGGTCACAGCGTTTGGCTGCACAAAATGCTCCCTGACATTCTTTTGTTCCTGCTGTTGGTGTTCATTATACTAGGTAGCTTTCCTGCTGGGTTTTCATCTCTTCCCCTTTGGGACCCATTGGAGCCCTCCTTCCGTCCAGCTGCTGATTATCCGTATTCTCTTGGTGCTTAAATGCTCCCATCTTCCCTGGACTTGTGCTGGTGATATTATTCAGTTCATTCATGCTCTGGTTGCAAGCAGGTGGCTTGTACTCATCTGTGGTATCATTGCTGAAACTTTTTGCTTCTACCTGAGTGATTTGTGGCTAAGTAGTTTATGCACTTTCCCCTGTGTGTCCTCCTTGTGTCTTCTCTAGTGTTAACCCCTTCACAACCGCCGGCAGTAAAATTACGTCCTATTTTAACGTGACTTAACGACCAGGGATGTAATTTTACTGCCTAAACTTCATTTGATTGCCGTGGCCATAGCAACGGCTTCAAATGATGTCCCCTGCTGTTTCTTACAGCAGGGGATCTTTGATTGACCCCAGGGGGGATGGCATCGCCACCCCCCATAGGCGATCGATGTGATTGGCTGTTCAAATCTGAACCGCCAACCACATCATTCGCACTAATTTCGGCAAAAATAATGCCCGAATTAGTGTGATACTGTGAGATCCTGCTATGATCTATTGTAGCAGCTACAGCAGATCATAGGTGGATCTCAAACATGTCGCCCCCAGCCCCTGCAGCACTGATTGGAGCGATCGTGCTATGACGCTCAATCGCTCCAATCAGTGTGCAGTGGGGCGGTCTGATCTGCAGGTGGCCACCCTCCCCAGGCCTGTGCTGGTCTGGGGACCCTCCCCCAACATGTCTGCAGCGTGCACTGGCTGGTACTTTTGGTACCACGCCACCGCTGCTGCCGCCGCAGACGCCGCCTCTGATGTCACCGTTCCTGCTCCAATGGTAAGTATTGCGCTCCCGCGATGGACCCTGCGCGCTCCCGCGAAGGCCCCTGCCCGTGCCCCCCCCCGATCTGCCCCCCTACGCCCCGATCTGCCTCCCGGCATCCCGATCTGCTCCCCACGCGATCTGCCTGCCTCCTCTGTCATCTCTAGTCTGCTTCCAAAGTTCTTTCCTTCTGCCTTTGCTTTTCCGCTCCCTCTGCTCTCCCCCTCTGCACCCCCCCTCTCCCCATCCCCCTCTGCAACCCCTCGACGTCCTCTTACCTGCCTTCACGGGTCGTCCGAGGTCTTCACTGGCCCGATCACATCTGCCTCCATCGCTGGGTCCTTCTGCTGATCTGTCCAACGTCCTGCCTGCTGCTTGTGTAAAGCTGTCCATCTCACTGCCTTCTTGTTCCTCTGGTCAGTGATCCTCTTGGTACTGTGAGTATAACTGTTTTTTTTTTTTCTTGTATCCTGTCCATTTTTACACCTCATCCGTCCGTGCGTCCCGCCAAGCGCTGATCAGGGATGCAGATAACGGATCTGCATCCGTGGTCAGTTTTCAGCGGGACTTTTTTTCCCATATCCCCGATGCTTCTTGTATCTCATCCGTCCGTGCGTCCCGCCGAGCGCTGATCAGGGATGCACCTAACGTATCTGCATCCGTGGTCAATTTTTGGCGTTACTTTTTTCCGTATTCCCAACGCTTTTTGTATCTCATTCGACCGTGCATCCTGCAGCGGCCAATCAGAGCACCGCGTCTGTGCGTTTGAAAAGTTAAATGGCGTTCCTTCTCTTCTGAGCCCCACCATGCGCCCAAACAATTACTTTCCACCACATATGAGGTATCTACGTACTCAGGAAAAATTGCACAATACGTTTTTATGGTGCAGTTTTTCCTGATACCGTTGTAAAAAAAAAAAAAAAGCTACCTGGTTGATACAAAAATTTTGTGGTTTAAAAAAAAAAAATAAAAATAATAATTTTCACGGTTCAACGTTATCAACTTCTGTGGAGCCCCTGGGGGTACAAGGGGCTCACCAAATATCTAGATAAATTCCTTGAGGGGTCTAGTTCCAAAATGGGGTAATTTGTGGGGGAGCTCCACTGTTTAGGCACCATAGGGGGTGACATGGCGTCCGCTAATGATTCCAACCAATTTTGCTGTCAAATGGCGCTCCTTCTCTTCTGAGCCCCGCCATGCGCCCAAACAATTGATTTTTACCACATATGACGTATCAGCGTACTCAGGAGAAAATGCACAATAAATTGTAGGGTGCACTTTCTCTTTTCTCCCTTATGAAAATGAAAATTTTATGGCTAAAGTAACATTTTTGTGTTAAAAAGTAAAATTTTCATTTTTTTCCTTCCACATTGCTTTGGTTCCTGTGAAGCACCTAAAGGGTTAATAAACTTCTTAGATGTGGTTTTGAGCAGAGTGAGGGGTGCAGTTTTTAGAATGGGGTCACTTTGGGGTATTTTCTGTCACCTCAGCCTCTCAAAGTCACTTCAAATGTGATGTGGTCCCTAAAAAAAATTATTTTCTAAATTTTGTTGGAAAAATGAGAAATTGCTGATGACTTTTGACCCCTTCTAACTTCCTAACGAAAAAAAAATGTTTCGAAAATTGCGCTAATGTAAAGTAGACAAGTGGGAAAGTTTATTTAGTAACTATTATGTGTGACATATCTCTCAGATTTATGGGCATACATTTTCAAAGTTTGAAAATTGCGAAATTTTCAACATTTTCGCAAAATTTCCTAAATTTTCACAAATAAACGCAAAAATTATTGGTTTAAATTTACCACTGACATGAAGTACAATATGTCACGAAAAAACAATCTCAGAATCGCCAGGATCCGTTGAAGCGTTCCAGAGTTATAACCTGTCAAAGTGACACTGGTCAGAATTGCAAAAAATGGCCTGGTCATTAGGGTGTTTTAGTGGCCGGGGGTGAAGGGGTTAAGTGGGGTTAATGAAGAGCTCATCCCACCCGTTCCCGATGAAGGCTAAGTTCACACATCCTGTGTTTTCAATCCGTCAGGTCCGTCAGCAACGGATCAGTCATTTTCAAGATGTCAACTGATGCAACTGATGTGTTTTTCACAGGATTCCTTTCACAGGAATCCTGTGAAAAAACGGATCAGTTGCGTCCGTTACATCCGCTGTGCGTCCGTTTTTTGACGGATCAGTCATGATCCGTCTGTGTTTGGGACAGCCCAGTGGGCGTGCCAAGCATGCTGGGCATGCTCAGTAGAGCATGACGGAATCCTGCGCTGGATTCCGTTGTAAGACGGATTACGACGGAATCCAGCACCATAGACATGCATTACAAGCTTGACGGATGGCGACGGATTCCTGCGCGGCGCGTTAATTTTGACGGCCCGAAAAACGTTACATTCTGCGTTGCTCCCCGCTCGGCGGTCAGTCAAAAACGACGGACCGCGACGCAGCGGATGCAACGCAGGGTCATCAGTCGCAATCCGTCACTAATAGAAGTCTATGGGGAAATACAGGATTCCTGCAAAATATTTTGAAGGATTCCGTAATTCCTCAAGGCTACGGATTGTGACTGATGCAAAACACAGGATGTGTGAACTTAGCCTTAGGGTCCAGCACTAGGGATACCTAGGGTCAGGTATCTGACTCGGTGCACAGCTGTGAAACCTTATCTAGGTTGGTGAGGGACCCCAGTGACAAGCAATAGGTTTGGTGAGGGGTCACCGTCTCCCCTTTCTGTAGACACAGGGTTGTCCTTCCCTTCCCTTTTGCTTGGTACTTTCCTGTACCTAGCATGAGACAGGACCACATTCGCCTATGGTTTTCTCTTTTCTTTAGTACTAACTAGTTGAAAAGGGACCACAATTTTTCCCATGGGCACAGGTTCCACTTTGTGAACTCCGATCAGGCATTTATGGGGTATACTTTTTGCTGTACTGAAATTGTCTCGAGTGGTAAGTTAGTTTAAGTTTTATTGTAGCCCTTAGGGGTGATTCAATATAACATTAGAGCCAGAGGATCAGAAAATGTTAGTGCATCTGACTCGCCCACCCCAGGGCTATGGGACACCCAGTGCCGGGCCGGACTAGTCCGGGGTCGTCAGTGGTGGCGGGGCCCGACTCCGTGGCCCTGGTGGGTGTCAGTTAAATATGGCTGGTGACTTGGGGTTTGAATAAAGTTTGTGTTCGTGACGCCACCTGTGGTATGCGGCTATTAAGCCGCCGCTGCTGTGTAAGGCCTCCGGGGTGATGATATGGCAGCAATGATGGTACTGCTCCCCACAGGTGGAGCAATGCCCCGGGGCACTGTTGGTGCTTGTGAGAGTCTATGGTGTAGTGAAAGTCTAAGCAGACAGAATAACAGAGGCAACTCCAAGGGTGCAGTTTCAAGTTCTTTACTCACACGTCCTGGTATGCGCACACTGGTCCCCTCAGACGACTGGAACCCACTGTCAGGGACCTCCGCCGGTTCTGGGTGATTCTTGGAGTAAAAACCGGTACCCTTCTCTCTAAGGTGTCTCTGTCTTCAGCTGTCTTCCTAAGCCTAGCTCTTTTAGGATGAACCTGCTCGGCCTCCACTACAGCCTCCAGGCTGGGGAGTCACCTGTCGGATGATTGTCCCCTTTCTAGAGGTTCTGCGGTGGGCTTTGGCCCGGGGAGTTTACAACTTTCCCTGGGCCTCGGTTTTTACTGTTTGGAGATGATTTTGCACTCCTCCGGTTTCTAGGGACCGTCCCCTGTTGCAGCTTGATCCCTCCACCGATGTTCCTGTGGAGCAGGCCACCACAGCTCTACAGCTATCCGTGGCCCTGGAATCCCTTCTTTTCTCTGCTTGGTGTCACCTGGACCCTCTGAGTCCCAGGATCTTCACCAGGAAGCGTCTCTTTCTTCTTCTTCTTAGCTCCTGACTGACTAGAGCTGTCTGTCCTTCTCTCCTCCTTGCCTGCCTCCTGCAGACCTCCTCCTCCTTCCCCACTCTCTCTCCTTCTGCTCAAACTTGACCTTCCTTTCTCTGACTGCTCTCTGGTGGCTCCTCCCACCTCCCCAGTTGCTAAGCTGTACCCTATAGGAGCAGGGATGGGTCTTACGGCCCCTCCCAGCATGCAGCATGGGAGGGTTACTGTCACTGTCCCTGGTCCCAGTATGTACCTAACAATGGGTGTTGTGTAGATTTACCAGGGGACCGGTGTTCACTCCTTTCCTCACCCAGAATGGGACATCACACCGCTGGATGGGGTGCAATGTCCTGTGGCGACGGAAGCCTCAGGGGCGCCACACATCCTTGCTATAAACAGAAGCTACTATGTCACTGCTTCATGAAAGGGATGCTGTAACTGCCATCCTCAACCTCTGGCTCGCAGGCCTGGGTTGTGTGGCTCGTGGCTGTCTGCAAGCTTGGTGCCAGTTATGAAGAGAAGGTCTCCAGGTGGTGAAGTATGTGAGTAGCCCCACACAGAAGAGCAGAGCTGAATGTGCATATATACTGCTGTTGGGGCTTGAGAGAGAAATTAAATAAGTGGTAAACAGGAGATAGGATGATACTGGTAGAGGAGGTGAGTGAAGCTCCACGTGATAGTGGTGGGAGTGCTTGATTCGAGAGTGCACCCGGGGCTAGTGTGGGAACCTCTGGATGCACATATGTCATCCGTTTTCTGTGTGGAAGTGTTGGCTGTTATTATACCGCTAATAGGGGCACTTAGTGCCACTACTGTTGAGTAGGTGGGAGCTGGATGTCGCTAATTGAGGGGGGTACAGAGTTTGGATGTGGCTCGCGACCTTTTCACAGACCTGAAGGTTGGGGATCACTGATCTATGAACCACTGATTTTACATAATGTTCTGATCAGATAGAATCACAAATCTTTATACGTAAAACGTTACTTCTAACGGGACAGTTCAAACTAAATTATACAAAAAGATCAATGTTTTTATCTTTATTAGTCATAAAGCTTACAACATTAGGTAATACATTGTCAAATTTATTAACCAGCTACGAAAAAGACAAACAATAGAAAAAAAACAACAAATTGTGATAGAGGTAAAGCAATATAGAGGAGTTCAACCTTATTAATCTAGCCCAAATCCTGTTTCCAGTTAGCTTTATTTGAGCATTGCGGCTTAAAGTCTCCTCACCACTGGCATGCTGGATTGGTGTGTCAGTCTCCGCAAGGAGAAAAGCTTTTCCCTTAAACCCTGTCTTAGCCTCTCATACTATGCACTGACGAGGGACAACCATCCCAAAACATGGTGTCTGCAAATTGAGGTTTTGATCTGGCATAAATCCTAAGTCATATGACAAGGCTCGTTAAAGGGTCACTTTTGACTTTTAGGATTGCTACTTCCAATAGGTGGCACCAAAGTTTGTCTCCTTCTCACTAAAGAGAAAATATTCTTAATTTCAGATAATTTTTCCAGTATAGTTAGAAAATGTAAGTCTGGATTCTGATTGCAACTTATCTCTTCAGGGAGGAAGGAGATAAACTCTAGAGCCACCTATTGGATGTAGCAATCCTAAAATTCAAATGTGGCCCTTTAAAGGGAACCAATCACCAGGATTTTCGTATATAACCTAAAGTCAGTGTTGTTATACTGGCACTATCAGGCTGATTCTATACATACCTGTAGTGGTCAGCTCGGATGTATAGGTTCTGAAATCCAAGCAAGTGAAGTTTATAAAATTAGCAGCTTCTTGAGTGACAGTTGCACTGGGGCAGATCATATATTCATAGTTATCCCCTCCCCCTGTTAGAATTAGCATAAGCATTATACAAACAATTCACTTTGTCTATGGAAGGACCTGTGGGGACGCCATACCCATGTAACCTGGTATCCAGCTTTGGTGGCTGAGGCCCAGGGTATGACCTCACACAGGTCCTGCAACAAAGTGATTCGTTTGTATATTACTTATGCTAATTCTAACAGGGGGAGGGGATAACTATGAATATATGATCTGCTCCAGTGCAACTGTCACTCAAGAAGCTGCTAGTTTTATAAACTTCACTTGCTGGGATTTCAGAACCTATACATCGGAGCTGACCACTACAGGTATGTATAGACTCAGCCTGATAGTGCCAGTATAGCACTGGCTTTAGCTTATATACGAAAATCCTGGTGATTGGTTCCCTTCAACGAGCCTTGACATCTGACTTGGGATTTATGCCAGATCTCTATGTTCATATACAGACCTTTTACATTTCTATCCACTGCACTCAGCAGATTGCCTGCTTTGTCCTTCCCCTTTGGAGACCTTTGACCTCACACACTGCAGGGCAGGTTATTGACCGTCCTTAATTGCCCTTAGCCACAGCTCTGTTCTACATATATTGAATACAGATGAGGCAGTATTCTGGCCGTTTATAGACCATAAACTAGCATATTGAAGGGTGTATTATACATGCATGGCCATTTTTTTTCACACCAGTTTAGGCAGGGGACCATGTGAAAGGATGATGGTATTTAGACTTGTCTGGCTATTCCCGTGATTGCAATCCCTGCTGCTTCATTGCCGTGATCTTCTAATTCTGTAAATGTCTCCCCATACATTAAACTAATAGGTAGCTAATCCTAGTCTCAGGAAGATAAGAAGCTCGTCCTGCCGTTTATAGCAAACTAGACTGGCTGATATCCATGCGGTGGATGGATTATGCATCATTGCCGAGGATTCTTGGGTTTATACTATAAGGACTTAGAATAAGTCTAATGGATGCACATGTTTTGTACATGGATTTAGATTCAGTGTATCCCAGATATAAGCATTTTATTGCTTCTGCTTGAAACAACCAAAGACTATAGAAAAGTTGACGATCCAGCGTGTCTTCCTCTTTTTAAAGCCTTAATTCTTTCTTTATTCCAAACAGCAACCTTAAAAAAATGAAGTTGCAGCTTCATATAAAAAGATTAACATCAAAACAGACGCGTTTCAGTTCTTAAATTTTACTCATTGGTAGAAAAAAAGATGAGTTGGAGAATTATTTTTTGTCACATCCTGTGTGATGTCGGGCTGGACAGAACCTATCCTATGCGAGTTAGGCTAAGTTCACATTTCCGTTGATTTGTATCAGTCACATGCGTCGCTTGACGCATGTGACTGATGCGCTGTTCAACGCTGTACAACGGATGACAAAGAACAGAATTCTTTGTCGGATTCCGTTGTGTGCGGGGGGCGGAGTTCGGGGGCAGAGCCGAGCGGGGGGCGGGGCCAGGCGCTGAGGATGTCAGTGGAAGTGCTGCGGTTTGCATGGCTGGGGACAGGTGAGTGTATCTGTGAGTGAGTGTGTGTATGTGTATGTATGTATGTGTGTGTGTGCACATGCAAAGTGCGGGAGGGGGCGGAGCCGAGCAGGGGGCGGGGCCAGACGAGGCTGTCAGTGGCAGTGCTTGTCTGCATGGCTGGGGACAGGTGTGTGTGTGTGTGTACATACATGTGCGGAGTGCGGGAGGGGGCGGGGCCGAGCGGGGAAGTGTCGGCCTCCCTGCACACGTAACCAGCCTAAATATCGGGTAACAGCAAAGCACCCGATGTTTACCTTGGTTACCCGATATTTACCTTGGTTACGGGCCTACACCGCTTAGCGCTGGCTCCTTGCACCGTAACCAGGGTAAATATCGGGTAACCAACCAAAGCTGGTGACGTGTGCAGTGAGCCAGAGAGCATGCGCAGCGAAATCCGACGGATCTCGCTGCTCAAAAAACGTTACATGCTGCGTTCCCCCCGCCCGGCGGTCAGTCGTTCCACGACTGATCAGTCGGGCGGAGGGTGCCACGCAGCATCATCAGTCACAATCCGCTGCTCATACAAGTCTATGGGAGCAGCGGAATCCGCTAAACGGATTCCGCTGTTTACAAGAGCAGCGGATTGTGACTGATAGATTTTAGCGGAAATGTGAACTTAGCCTGAAAGGGAACCAGCCAGCAGGATTTTCATATATAAAGTAAAGCCAGTGTTATACTGATGCTAGGATGCCGAATGTAAGCATAGCTTTTGTTCTGAGACTGGATGTTTTATTTCAGAAATATGTGCAAGTAAAGTTCCAGCAATGCACTGCTATTTGATTGACAGGTGCAACAGGAAATGAATGTGTGGGTCGGGTCTTTCAATCTATTCCCGCCCCTTTTTGCCTGCCTGCCCCCCCCCCACCTCCCCCCACACACACACCCCCACCCCCTTGTCGCCATCATAGACGCTAATTCTGGCGCAGGCAGATAGACAGGGTGCAGGAATAGATAGCAAGACCTGACCCACATATTCTCTTCCTGTTGCACCTGTCAATCAAATAGCAGTGCATTGCTGGAACTTTTCTTGCACATATTCCTGAAAGAGAACATCCTCTGCTTACATTCAGCATCCTAGCGCCAGTATAGCACTGGCTTTACTTTTATATGTGAAAATCCTGCCGGTTGCTTTTAAAAGGTGATGCATAATACATTTATAATTTAATTTAATCAATTCTAAGAAAAAGGAAACAATTAAGGAAAATTATCTATATTTATTCGTAGTAATAAATGAGGTCCTGCCAAATATTGATGCCTGAAGGGGATCTCGTTTTCAACAGATAGATCCACCAAGTCTCTCGGTTAACAAGTTTGCGTTTCAGATCTCCTCTTGAGGGTTGCTTAACCCTTTTTGGAGGATTGGTAGTGCAGCCTACGCATTGGAGATCACATGTAGTGCAGGTGATAAGACATATAATGTTGCTGGAATTGCAATTGAGCTAGGAATTCCTATCATTGTTACATTTTGTGATGGAAGAAAAAAATGTCTTGGTATTTTTTACATGTTTGCAAAAGTGTAGACAGTATGTCCGCACTTGTAGAAACTAATGTTGATGGCCAAGTTTTTTCAGAGGAAACTTTTTGTCTCAAATATGAGCTCGGTGATAGAATATTTTCTATAGTAGGGGGATTTTTTTTTCGTTACAAATTTGATAGGTTAAAAAAAAAAAAAAAATTCATTAGCTTTTTGTCTTGACTTAAGATTGGGACACGTCTTTTGATTATGTCTTGAATTATGCGATGGATGACGTTACAAATTTTGGTGCTGACAATATCATCTGCTCTAGTGAGCATCCATTTAGGATAATCATGTAATTCCAGTCTATTTTTAAAGGGAAACGGTCACGTGGAAAAATGCTAGTAACCTGCAGATATGGGGTAAATCTGCAGGTCAATAGCCTTCTGAACCTGTTTGGCACCTGCATGTTAAACCTCGCTACCGGAAGGAAATTAACTTTAATCGTCCCGGATTCAGTCATGGAGGTGGAGCCGGTGCAAGTTCAGTCACTGCTCTGTGTGTGGAGAGCAGCGGCTAACCGTCCGCACCCCCCCCCCTGCACTGACTGACAGCCTCTCCGCATTAGTGGAAGCTGTCAGTGAGTGCAGTAGGAGGGTGGCAGTTACAGGCGGCGCTCTAAATACACAGAGCGGTGACTGAATCAGCTGCGGCGCCGCACCCATAGCTGAAACTGGAACACTGCCGGGAGGATTACAATTCATTTCCTCCCGGCAGCGGGTTTAATGTGCAGGTGCCTGGCAGGTTCAGAACACTATTATCCTGCAGATTATCCCCATATCTGCAGGATAATAGAATTTTTCCACATGACCGAGTCCCTTTGTTTTTCTGTTTCATTACATGAGTCTAGAGGTGAATTTCTGTGAGATCTATAAAACTCTCCAACTGGAATGTTTTTGACGACGTGTTTGGAGTGACACAATTTGGCATGTAAAATAGTATTGCTAAAAGTATTCTTTATATAGGGGGAAATAGCTCACATAGGATAGGTTCTGTCCAATCCAACAAGATGTGACAAGTAATTGTCCAATTCGTCTTTTTTACTAGCAGTGAGTGACGTTTTCCAACCGAAACGCGTCTGTTTTGATTTTAACTATTTTTTTATGTGAAGCAGCAACTTCATTTATTATGGTTGCTGTTTGGAATAAAGAATTAAGGCTTTTAAAGAGGAACACGCTGGATCACCGACTTTTCTTCTGCTTCACCGCAGGTTTCCGAGCGGGGTACCTCTTTTCTTGGCTGTCTTTACTTTTTGTTTTTTTGCTCTTAGCCAAAGACTATAATTATAAAATGGGCTACTTTGTGCCCTTTCTTTCGATGTAAAGAAATCTCAGCTCTAATTACCGTGTTTGCCCTGGTGCGTTGGCATTCGGGGTAATGAGTTAATGGCAGCAACCCATAACTGCCACTAAGTCCAAGATTAATCATGTCAGGCGTCTCCCCGAGATATCTGCCATGATTAATCTGTAAGTTACAGTAAATAAACACATACACCCAAAGAAATTCTTTTATTTGGAATAATAAACACTAACAAATACCCTCGTTCACCACTTTATTAAGCCCGAAAAACCCATCCATGTCCGGCGTAATCCACGGAGGTCCTGTGTCGCTTCCAGCTCTGCTACATGAAGGTGACAGGAGCTGCAGAAGAACACCGCCGCTCCTGTCAGCTCCACACAGCAACTGAGGTGAGTAGCGCGATCAGCGATGATGTCACTCAGGTTACCCGCGGCCACCGCTGGATCCTCAAACTGTGACTGCAAGTCGCCCGAGTGACAGCGATGAAGTCACAGGTGAGTTGCGGTCACGGGTGGAGGATCCAGCTAGCCGCGGGTAACCTGAATGACAGCAGCGCTAATCGGGCTGCTCACTTCAGTGACTCAGGGGATTAGCGGTCACCGGTGAGTTTTTCACGGGTGACCGCTAATCAGTACGCGACACAGACAGAGCCGTGGTATGACAATGAAGTCGGGTGAAGTTCACCCGAGTTCATTCTCATCGCGCGTCGCTGTCTGCTGTCAGCGGGTAAGTATCAATGACATTATGCATCACACACGGAACATTTCACACGGGCAACACACGGACATGTCACTTACGTATCTCACGCACACACGGACATTGAACACGCACACACGGCTAGCATACGCAATTCACACGGATGCCAAACGTACCATAAAAACTGACTACAAAAACGGAAAATGGACCCGAAAAACGGAACGTAACACACGTGCGTGCTTTTCACGGATGTGTGTTGGAGGCCTGAGAAAAGAAAAATCCGCTGATCGGCACTGCCCCATAGAATATCATTGATCTGAGTGCTGTCCAATAAAACATCTGATCGCACTCCTCTGACTTATAGGGTAATGTGAGTGAGCCCTTGAAGGGAATTTGTCACCAGATTTTTGCCACCTAATTTGAGAGCAGCATGATGTAGGAGCAGAAACCCTGATTCCAGCGATGTCACTTACTGGGCTGCTTAGTGTAGATTTGATAAAATATTTGTTTTGTCAGCAGTAGATTATCATTAGAGGACTAGTGAACCTGGCGCCAGGTGACCACAATATTCATGAGCTCAGTATAACCCACCCCAAACACTGATGGGCAGCTTCCTGTGTATAGTGTACATAGGCAGAAAGCTGCCAATCAGTGGTGTGGGCAGAATTATATAGCATTCAGAAAACTGCTAGATTTACAGCAGATAAAAGTGAATTTATCTATATGACAGCAAGCAGCCCAGTAATTGACACATCCCTGGATTCAGGGTCTCTGTCTCTACATCATGCAGCTCTCATATGGGGTAAGACAGATCCCCCTATAAAGGGGTTGTACTGACTCTCTCCGGACTGCACCATACAGTTGCCTTTGCCAAATATTAATGTGTTCTCTATGGGGAGGACAGTGTAAGCTGGTGTTAGAATAATTTGGCAGTGGTTGCACAGTTATTTGTAGCTGCAGCTTGTGCGTAATGATCATCCGGCGGATCACAGCTTTCAACCTCAGTACAGCCTTTCATTCATGTTCTCATACTGTAAACCTTTGTGACCAGCCCGAACTTACAAGTTGTAAATCTGTGTGCAAGAAGCAGTCTTATAATAAAAAGCTTATTTCTACGCTTTTTAGTTCCGGTAAGGCCAGCAATGTAAGCAATAGTTGATTTCATAATGATTTCCGTATGTATTCAAACAACAAAATCGCCTTCTTTTAGAAATGTGATATGGTGTATTAATCTAGCACACAGGAGATAAGAAACACAGACCGAGCCATAGCAGCCACATTATATTAATATTACAATATGTGTATGTGTATATATATATATATATATATATATATATATATATATATATATATATATATATATATATATATATATATATATATATATATATATATATATATATATATATATATATATCAGGATTAACATGTCCCCGTGGGATGAGAAGTCTTGTGCAGACATCTCTTCAAGATCACATCCCAGGGATTGGACTGTCTCCAGTAAGGCAGGCAGCAGTCTAGCTTAAAATGCCTCCCTAAATGCCCTTTTAACAGCCGGCTTTGTTTTGTGGCCAGCTAAAATTGGGTTACAAAATGATTGCAATTATTAACTTTGAATAAACAAGATTCCTATAAAATGAGTTGCATTAAAATGTATTTTCTATAAATGTAATGCATTTCATCTCAATTTGTGGAGTTTCAGGAATAAAATTTACAAGAACTGTCTGCTCTCTAGATTACCGTAGGCATAAGGACATCATTCAAAGGCAAGTGGATCCAAACAGATCCCAAAACTAGCTGAGCACTGTCAAAATCTGGAATAAATCCAGATCTACCGATCCTACTGATGAGTGATAATTTATCTGTTATCAAAAGATCTATGGTCATGATCCTCTTGGAAGTCAGACATAGCTACAATTTGGCCTTCAGTGGCTTTTTGTGGTTAAGTCTCTGTTCCCGTTCTTTCGCGTTAACCCTTTAAAGCTGTATTTGGTAATATGTTTCATGACTCCTGTGGTCAGTGAGACGCCTTCCTGTCGTCACGTTACCAGGCCCCATCCAAGGCATCGTCGTCTTGTGTATGAGAAAGGGGAAGCAGGAAGATGTGTGTCACAGCCGTGTGCATGGGACCTGAGGCCACTTTCAGATCTTGCTGCCGTAATAGACTATAAAATGCAATCCCTTTCCATCTGATGAATTCCTGCGATCTGTAGACGGATGAAGCATACAATCCTCCTTTAGTTACTGTGTGATACATCTTCAGACGTAGTTTTGTAGCTCCCCATACTTGACATTTAGGCTATGTGCACACAGTGCGTTTTTTTTGACGCTGCGTTTTTGTGCGTTTTTGGCCGCTAAAAACGCACCTGCGGCAAAAAACGCACGCGTTTTGCCACGATTTGGTGCGTTTTTTTGCTGCGTTTTGCTGCGTTTTTGCTCACTGCGTCCTTATGCGTTTTTTATCAGTGAACAAAAAAAGGTCTGATGTCATTTCCTTCTTCAATGTGTTCTTCATTCTCCACTAGTGTATGCAGAAGAGCAGACAGCTGCAGAACTACAAGGCTCAGCATCCTCCATCCAATAGTGTATGCAGGAGAGCAGACAGCAGCTGTCGAACTACAAGGCTCAGCATCCTCCTTCCAGGACTGTATGCAGGATTTCTTTGCCCCCCCAAACAAAAAAAATGACGTGGGCTTCGCCATATTTTTGTATGCTAGCCGGGTACAGCAGGCAGGTACGGGCTGCCCCCAACCCCCAGCTGCCTATTTGTACCCGGCTGGGAACCAAACATATAGGGAAGCCCTTTTTTTTTTTAAATTATTTCATGGATTTCATGAAATAATTTAAAAAAAAAAATGACGTGAGCTTCGCCCAATTTTTGAGTCCAGCCGGGTACAAGTAGGCAGCTGGGGATTGGAATCCACAGTGCAGGGTGCCCAAGCTTTCTGGGCACCCCCGCTGTGAATTGCAGTCCCGCAGCCACCCCAGAAAATGGCGCTTTCATAGAAGCGCCATCTTCTGGCGCTGTATCCAACTCTTCTAGCTGCCCTGATGCCGGGTGGCTAGCTAGGTAATAATGGAGTTAGGGCTAGCTGTATATTATCAGCTGGCCCTAAGCTCGAAATTCAAGGTGTCACGCCAATATTAGACATGGCCACCATGAATTTCTAGTAAAGATAAAAAAAAACACAACACAGAAAAATATTTTTATTAGAAATAAAACACAACACAATTAGTGACTCCATCTTTATTGAAATAAACCCCCCTCCGCAGTAATCCTGGGTCAGGGTCCCGCGCCGTCCAATCCGGATCCAATATCATCTGATCGGTTTGCTGGAAGGCATACCGATCAGATGATGTGGCAGGTTCAAGTGCCTGAATCCCATCACACATCAGCTGATTGTATAAAAGCCGATTATACAATCAGCTGATGCATCGGTGCAAAAAAAAATAAAAAATAGAATACTCACTTATGTGCTGATAACCGGCAGCTCCTGGAGCGATGGGGCGGGAGTCTGATCCTGTCCGATCGCTGCAGCAGCTGCCGGTAATCAGGGATGAAGTCTCCTGACGCATCCGCTGATACCGGCCGGGCGCCCGTGTCACCGCGATACTTACGATCACCTGATGCGTCAGGTGACTGCATCAGGTGATCCATCGCCAGGTCCTGCATCCACCGGAGGTTTCCCGGCCGTCTGCACACAGCCGGAGCGGCGATACCGTGAGAGGAGATGGGAGCGGGCATGGCACCGGGAGGCTGCAGACAGGTGAGTATAACTTTTTTTTTTTTTCTTCTACTGTTAACTTTTGTTTTCGCAGCCGCTTCCACCTCCTGCCTGTACATGGCGCCGCACGGCAGCATACATGCACAGGACGGGAGGTGGAAGCGGCGGTGACTGTACCGGGAGGATTCACGCTTCTGTATATACTGACAGAAGGAATCCTCTTCCTGTACACGTCACTTTACTACCCACCTCCTGCGTTTATAGCTGCGTTTTTGGTCTTAGAAACGCACCAAAACGCAGCTATTTGCGTTTCTCATTGCGTCTTTCAACATCCCATTGAACTCAATGGATGAAAAGCGCAGTGAAAAACGCGGGAATAATTGACATGCTGCGTTTTTGTGGTCACCACAAAAACGCAGCTGAAAAAAAAACGCTGTGTGGGGACAGCAAAAATGAAAACTCATAGACTTTGCTGGGGAAGCAAAGTCATGCAGTTTTGAGGCCAAAAACGCACCCGAAAAACGCGCAAAAACGCCGAGAAAAACGCACTGTGCGCACATAGCCTTATTCTTCTGCCAGGTTCAGACTGTCGCATTGGTGGACACACCGATAACACACACACCGATAATAGTCCCTGTACAAGGACAATATATGGGTCCTCTCCAACCCAAAAGGTCATAATAATTTACAATTCCACCTACTTTGGAGGTAGAGGCCCTCTGTGATGGCGTACAGGTTGCACCAATTTATAACCGCTCCTGGACGGCTGTACAAAATATTTGTCCTTTCAGGTCCACAAATTGTCAGTGGCACCATCTGCGGCTCACGTGTGCGCGTCCACAGTCATTGCTTGTACTCTGTGCTGTCCATAGCTCACATATCTGATGTTTGTATCCTTTAAATGTGCCCGTTTAAAGTGTTGAAATATCCAATAAGGGATTTTTCGGATGACTGTATTATACGGATGTGTGCTTTCCGTGTATGCCATGAACCGCACACGGAGAGCAAACGCACCCTTTAGTCTATGTGCCCATGATCAGTGCTAGTAGCATTTTGGATGCAGCTTGTTTTCCTTTGGTTTAAAACGTTGTGTTGTCCAGTACAAGCACAGTGGATGGGATTTATAGAAATGTCATGGCCGCTGTGCTTCTTTTAGACGCTATGTAAACTGTTATGCAGCGTGGCTTCCTGAGCCTCAGCATGTCAATTTATTCTTTTGGGGACGCTGGTGTTCTGAGCATGAGAACACAGCAAAGTAATGTTGCGGTAACAATCCTGATCATGGGCACAGACAGCACGTTCTCCCGCACAGGACACTAGTGTCTTCACAAGAGAAATTTCACTGCGTCCAAAACCCAAGGAAGCCTGATTGAGGGCACTTACCCTTTTAGTCAATGTCCCAGTGCACACAGCTGATTTTCCACAGACACCAATAATATGTATTGACTTTACTGATCAGACTGGTGAATGTGAATGGCAGCTAGTGCACTTGTCCGATATGTGGACCGTCATACTCAGCTGCACACTTTTGTTTTTAAAGCCTCTACTTAAAGGCTCTATCGGAAGTTTCGAATTTTTTTAACAGAGGAAAAAGCGAACCATGCTGAGCTTTTTTTTTTTTCTTTTCTTTTTTTCTTTTCTTTTTTTCTTTTCTTAATGGCCACATGCACACGTTTGAGTATTTTGAGTTTTTCTCCTCAGTATTTGTAGCCAAAATCAGGAGTGGAACAGTCAGAGGAAAAGTAGAATAGAAAGACGGGCATCACTTCTGTATATATCACCCACTCCTGGTTTTGGCTACAAATAATGAGGTAAAAAAACTCACCAAATACTCAGTGTGTGCACGCGGCCTTAAAATGATCTACACCCAAGCTTTTCAAAGGAGGAGAAATTTATTTAATGATTTTAATAAAAATCTTTAATTTGCTTAATTTGACCACGCGTGAAAGAGTTGTGCAAATGCATATCCCTGCTCATGTGGTACACAACTAGAAGGCCGGAATATAGATGTCACATCTTCTTTGCTATCGTGTATATAATTTTAGAGTTTATTTCTATATGCTGAAAGTACCATGACTATTCTGCGGCAAAATTGTGTCCTGAAAATGGGCTATGTATTATTTTAGCAGCATTTTGGACGAGATTTCACAAAATTTCATTAACATGATGCACAGAGAATTTGCAGAGTAAGTTGACCATGATTGTAGATTTCCTATGTGTATACAGCAGGGCTGTGGAGTCGGAGTCGTGGAGTCGGAGTCGGAGCTCATTTTGGTGGAGTCGGTATAAAATGCACCGACTCCGACTCCTAAAATATATAATAAATTGGGGACAGGAGTGCAATGCAGAATGTGCTGAATATTTTACTAAATAATAACATTTAGTATAATGCTTATATTTAAGTGAAAAATTTATTGTAGTACAATGTGAACATCAGACATTTAATTGTTTTTATGATACAATAATCAATATATTTGGATAGAACATAAAATATTTATTGGAATACAACTTTAGAACACAAACTAATAAATTGTAAATATGTAATATATATATACACACACAAGATATATATGTACGGTAATCTACTGTATATTACATAGTGTATTACATATTTACAATTTATTACAGTTTTTGTGTTCTAAAGTTGTATTCCAATAAATATATTTTATGTTCTATCCAAATATCTTGATTATTGTATCATAAAAATTATTAAATGTCTGATGTTCACATACACATATTCATGTACTACAATAAATTTTTCACCTAACTATAAGCAATATATGTAGGAGTCGGAGTCGGTGCAAGAGAATTTGAGGAGTCGGAGTCGAAGGTTTGGCTTACCGACTCCACAGCCCTGGTATACAGTCATATGAAAAAGTTTGGGCACCCCTAATAATGTTAACCTTTTTTCTTTATAACAATTTGGGGTTTTGCAACAGCTATTTCAGTTTCATATATCTAATAACTGATGGACTGAGTAATATTTCTGGATTGAAATGAGATTTATTGTACTAACAGAAAATGTGCAATCCGCATTTAAACAAAATTTGACTGGTTTAAAAGGTATGGGCACCCTTACCAATTTCTTGATTTGAACACTCCTAACTACTTTTTACTGACTTACTAAAGCACTAAATTGGTTTTGTAACCTCATTGAGCTTTGAACTTCATAGGCAGGTGTATCCAATCATGAGAAAAGGTATTTAAGGTGGCCACTTGCAAGTTGTTCTTCTATTTGAATCTCCTATGAAGATTGGCATCATGGGCTCCTCAAAACAACTCTCAAATGATCTGAAAACAAAGATTATTCAACATAGTTGTTCAGGGGAAGGATACAAAAAGTTGTCTCAGAGATTTAAACTGTCAGTTTCCACTGTGAGGAACATAGTAAGGAAATGGAAGAACACAGGTACAGTTCTTGTTAAGCCCAGAAGTGGCAGGCCAAGAAAAATATCAAAGGCAGAGAAGAATGGTGAGAACAGTCAAGGACAATCCACAGACCACCTCCAAAGACCTGCTGCTTCAACTTGCTGCAGATGCTGTCAATGTGTATCGGTCAACAATACAGCGCACTTTGCACAAGGAGAAGCTGTATGGGAGAGTGATGTGAAAGAAGCCGTTTCTGCAAGCACGCCACAAACAGAGTCGCCTGAGGTCTGCAAAAGCACATTTGGACAAGCCAGTTACATTTTGGAAGAAGGTCCTGTGGACTGATGAAACAAAGATTGAGTTGTTTGGTCATACATAAAGGCATTATGCATGGAGGCAAAAAACCACGGCATTCCAAGAAAAACACTTGCTACCCACAGTAAAATTTGGTTCCATTATGCTTTGGGGCTGTGTGGCCAATGCCGGCACCGGGAATCTTGTTAAAGCTGAGGGTCGCATGGATTCAACTCAGTATCAGCAGATTCTTGACAATAATGTGCAAGAACCAGTGACGAAGTTGAAGTTACACAGGGGATGGATATTTCAGCAAGGCATTGATCCAAAACACCGCTCCAAATCTACTCAGGCATTCATGCAGAGGAACAATTACAATGTTCTGGAATGGCCATCCCAGTCCCCAGACCTGAAAATCATTGAAAATCTGCGGGATGATTTGAAGCGTGCTGTCCATGCTCGGCGACCATCAAACTTAACTGAACTGGAATTGTTTTGTAAATAGGAATGGTCAAATATACCTTCATCCAGGATCCAGGAACTCGTTAAAAGCTACAGGAAGCGACTAGAGGCTGTGATTTTTGCAAAAGGAGGATCTATAAAATATTAATGTCACTTATGTTGAGGTGCCCATACTTTTGCAGCTGTCAAATTTTGTTTAAATGTGGATTGCACATTTTCTGTTAATACAATAAACCTCATTTCAATCCAGAAATATTACTCAGTCCATCAGTTATTAGATATATGAAACTGAAATAGCTGCTGCAAAAACCCAAATTGTGTGTGCGTGCGTGCGTGTGCGTGCGTGCGTGTGCGTGCGTGCGTGTGTGTGCGTGAATAAACATAACATAACTGTTCTAAATCTTCTTTTAGTCTTTTAGGTTTGCTACACTACCATGCGATGGGCATCTTTACAGTAAGTCCTTGTAGTAATGGTGACGCCTGCTACTGTCGCTTGGACAAGGACACGCAGTGATGGATTGTCCTCATCTGCTTTAGGTTGACTTTGTTGAATTTGATTCCAGTCTGCACAGTCCCTTTATATATAGTAGCTGCATTGCTGGAGAGAAGTCTCAAAATAACCTGTTAGGAATGGGCCTAAGGAAGGCGTGCCACACTCATTATCCCTTGTTGTCTCTGCCCCTCCATGTTAGATACAGAATTGGTTTAATCCCCGTTCTGAGTATAGTTACAACAGGTGCTTATTTTATGACCAGGAATGCCACTTGCTCAAAACTGTAATTCTCCAGGCTAATTAAAGGCTTTTTTATTGCCATGTTTTGTGGCATGCATGATCTGAGGTTCCTGGTGACCGCTATGGGCACGGCCACCCTCCTCTACTTATTACTATGTGTTTTATTCTGCTGTTGCTGTAGGAATAGGATATGACAGGCTTCCTGACATTGCGGACATATTGATTTACACACAGGTTGAAAAATTGTGTACAGCCCCAATAATAGAGGACAGATTAGATAGTCTTCAATTGCATAACACTCTGTTCACTTGTCTAGTTGTTATCCGCTCCTAATAGATCCAGAATGGTTTTTAAAAAAAGATCTGTTACAAATCGAGCAAAAACTGCTGAAAATAATAAATCAAAGTTGCAATTTTTGTGCAGTTCTGACTTTTAAAGAAAGGAAAACTAAGACATTGCTTTGTGCTTTGCATCTGTTTTTAGCACTCTGGTAGTCATGATCCGTATCTCATAGACTACAATGTTTTGGGTTTTGTTTTTTTTTTTCCTTTTTTTTTTTTCATCCGTACTGAACAAAAAAAAAGTTTTATCTCCATTGTTATGATCCAGACCCGGAAATAACTACTGGATATATGAAAAGAGCGTATTGAGGAATTTTCTGGTGTCTGTTGCCTAAAGTTTATATATTTATTGACATTTAAATTGGTTGCCAACTATTTGGACAACCTCCTACTCATCCTCCTTGTTCACCCCCATGAAAATAAATAAGTCTATACTCCTCTTTGGTGCAGCCGCGGTTCCAGCAATGTCTGAAGTTGCGTTTCCAGGTCCCACGTGACATTGTTATGACATGCGAGCCCCACAATCCGCGCCTGGCGTCTGTCTCCCCGCCTTCGGATGTTTGAGCAGGATGTGAGCGCTGCGTTGACTTCCGCTCAAATGTCCAAAGGAGGTGGGAAGGAAGTCGGCACTGATTGGTTGCGGGGCCCGCATGTCGTCATAACAACGTCACGTGGGCCCTAGACATCACTGGAACCGCTGCCACACCGGAGGTGAGTTTAGGCTTTTTTTTTTTTCTGGGGCGAACAAGGGAATGAGAAGGAGTTTTCTAAGTAGTGGACAACTCTTATTATATTTGCACAATTTAAATACTTTAATCTGGCATTTTCAACCCATTGTATATATCATTCTTTGGTATCTGTGAAACACATGGCTATACAATGTCCAAATATTACACTAGTGTAGCATACACTACCTACATTAGATTTATAGCACATTTGTATATTTTGAACGTAGCTTGACAACTCTTGCTTCGCTGCCGTGTTCATAGGACAGGGCAGAGGATCTACCATTCTTGCCCACTCACAGTTCAATGTGCCAAGTGAAAACATAATTAAGTGTATTATAAGCAGTAAGTGCTTGAAGTGCTGATTTCATGTGACCAATTTGATATTTTCAAGGGGCCCCTGAACCCCCCCCCCCCCCCCGAAGGAAATGTAATTCTAAATATAGTCCTATATATCTTTAAATAGAATATCACAATTGTTTTGTCTTAGAAGGTAATCACTATAAAATTAAAATGGCAATCAACTTATTCATGTGAAGGAAGATTTGCTTCCAGCTTCTTGCTATCACAGAAACCATGGTATTTAGAGTATTACGAGATACAGATAAACCGGGTGGACAGCTGTGTGAGCAGCGTCTTACATCGGCACCCGTGATAGTTATAGTATTAGATCAGAAAGACAGGGTGGACAGCATTGTCAACAGCCTTTTCGTATATTGGCACCGATGGTGTCTCCAGTATTAGATCAGGTAGACAGCTGTGTGAGCAGCCTCTTCTTGGTTTAGTACCTTTTGGTATCTCCAGTATTAGATCAGATAGGTTGGATAGCAGTATGAGCAGTCTTTTCTTACCTCAACACCCCTGGTATCACTAGTACTAGATCAAGATCAGAATTATAGGGTGGACAGCACTATGAGCAGCCTCTTTTTACCTTTAGCATCTCTGGTATCTGTAGTATTAGTTCAGAATGACAAAGTGATCAAAAATGTGAGTAGTTTCTTCTTAACCTTAGCATCTCTGGTCTCTCTAGTATTAGAAAAGAATGATTGAGTAGACAGCAGTGTGAGCAGCCTTTTCTGACATTTAGCATCCCCGATTGGTATCTCTCTCATTATATCAGAATACCAAGCTGGACAGCAGTGTGAGTGGCCTCTCCTTACCACATCACCAGTTAAAAAAATTAAACTAGTCACATTTTGATCAGCACTTGAAGCACTTTTTCCTTAAAATACACTTATTAATTGTCTTGATAACACTACCAAAAGCTGGATTGTTTTTCCTTGGGGCAAAAGTTCAGTTTGTTACCTTAAGCCGTTTATATAAGTAGCCAGCCCATGGAAGAGTGGCTTCTTGATGCTATGGCACAGTGCCCCTTCCTGCCAGCTATACCTTTTGCACTACCCTTGTGAATGTTTCACCTATCACCTACATGAAAAGGTCTGTTATTATATTGTGTCTGCTGTTGTGAATACATTTTCCAGTTTGGGGCTCCCTCTTGTGGTCTGTTCTGGCGGTACAGTTGACTTGTTGAATGGGAGTCAGACACCTGTGGAGGACTGGCAATCAGGTCATTCAGATTGGGCCTATATAACTGAGTAGTTTTTTTTCCTGTTCCTTGCCAGTGCTCAATGTATCTCCTGTGCGCTAAGGACATTCTGAAACCAGCCCTTCTCTCTACCAGAACTCATCTAAGATAAGTTGGTGTTTGTACCTCTGCTTATTGTTTCCACTTTCTTGTACTTTGTTCTGTTTTGATACTAATGCTTGATTCCTGATTTTGCCTGTGTGGAGTTCTTGGTGGAGTTGGATCATTCCCTGCTGGGAGTGTCTGTACACCTAGCTCCATGTTCTGCTATGTATTGTGTTTTGTCATGCTTGGTATTAAATTCAGTCCCCCATCTATTTTAGTGTTTTTTTGGATCCCAGTAACACCAGAGTACTGATTTAGTGGGGGAGAGCCTGTGTAGGCTCAGGGCTTTTCCATATCAGGTGTGCTGAGATTTATTAGGGTTTTTACAGCTGCATACAGTGCTCTTTCCTATACAGATAGTTTGGGCCTCATCTTTGCTGAATCTGTTTTCTAGCTATGTATTGTGTTTTCCTATATCACCGTAGTCTTTACATGTGGGGGGCTATCTATATCTTTGGGGATTGCTCCGAGGCAGATTAGCTTTTCTTATATTTCTCTCTGTAAGAATATTTAGTTCTCCGGCTGTGTCATGGCGACTAGGTCACCGTAGGCACGAACCCACAGCTACTTCTAGTTATTAGGTCTGCAGTCCTTTAAGGTTCCAGCCACTCTGGTTACTTTTTGGCTTTCCGCATTTTTGTCCTTTTTTTGATCATCCTCCGTTCACTGAATCATAACAGTCTACACAGTGGCTTTATTGAGGTCTCTCTAGTTAGATAAATCCATTGATTTCTCCTCTCCAAGACTGAGCTTTTATTCCTTTAAATATCTATGCCAAATAAAGCCTTGTCTTACCCAGATCTGCGCATAACTAAACCAGTGTGGTGTGAATGGATATCTAAGACATGGTGCACACTACTGCATTGAATTGTGTACTACCTTTACATATGCTGTGGCTTCAATAGGAGAGAAGAGCTGCTATTCCCTGTTTTCTAGAGTTGAACAAAAAGATTCACAGGACTGTGGTCCAGAAGTCTACTACTTAGGCTCTGGGCATCCCGTCAGATACGAGATTCGCAGGGCACTGGTCCAACAGCCATCAACCACCGACATAGCTGCTGGAACAGGCTCTTCTAAATCATTTTGCTTATCACTGCTGCTTACTATGGTATGTGAATTGACACTGTATGTAGGAGCAATGCTATTTCTCTATATTGCAAAGGTTCTGTACATCCTTCTCTTTGGGGTTGTATATTATGCAGCTAGTAAGCTTTATACGCCGCACCATAAGCAGTTCTTTCTATGTCTGCTTGGTTGTCATTGAATGTGATTGTGAACATTTGTGTTTTTATATCCAGTGGCTCCAGGCCAAGGCCCCCAAGGCAGATGGGGCCAATGGTGCTTCCCTCCCATCCCCAGCAAACAAATGGGTCAGATTAAGGTAATAAGTCCCCTATCATGCTCCCACTCTCTCTGGGTTTGTGAACCTTGTAACAAGCTCTCATGACCACTTCCCCTAGGATTACCACCTGTCAAAGAAGAAAAAAAAAGTGTTCAACTTTTGGGGTGTAGCTTAAAGGTAAGGTATCGCGGATTTTTATTTTTGTCTTAAAAATAGTGAGTATAAAAGCAAGTGTTTTAAATACAAAATGAAAATCGCTGATTTAGTTTTTATTTAATTCTAATTTTTCTGGAGGCACTGGGGGCTGCCATGGATTGCTGTGTGTGTAACGACAGTTACTCACTGCTTTATGGCAGCCCCTGTGCATAGAGAACAGTGGTCGGGATCCGACCCCATCATTTACGTTACAGTTGGTGTCTGCTGTGACCTGGACGCGCCCCCTGGGCTGTCCAGATCACAGCAGAGGGAGGAGATCAGCGTCATCATTGTGGAGCTCACAGCGTATGCTGTTTGCTCCACTATACCCCTGTCGACCACCGGGATATGTGAGTACGGGCTGCCTACCCTACCCTCCGCCCGTTGCCGTCTCCGATGACACCCCCTCCCTCCGCTCTCCCCAGCCCCCGTTACTGCTACCGCTGCCCCACCCCCCGTCGTTACCGTCTCCGATGACACCCCCTCCCTCCGCTCTCCCCAGCCCCCGCTCTGCCCCCGTTACTGCTACCGCTGCCCCACCCCCCGTCGTTACCGTCTCCGATGACACCCCCTACCTCCACTCTCCCCAGCGCCCGCTCTGCCTTCGCTACTGATACCGCTGCCCCTCCCCCCCACTGTTACCGTCCCTAATGACACCCCCTCCCTCCGCTCTACCCAGCCCCCGCTCTGCCCGCTGCTGTGTGTGTGTGTGTGTGTGCCACTGCATGTGAGTACCGCCGCTGCTACCGTCTCCAAAAACACCCCCCCGCTCAATCTACACCCCCCGCTTAGTGTATCTAATCCTATCATGTGTGATTATTGTCTGCTGAGCCGTGTATCTAATCCTCTCCTGTGTGATACTGTCTGCATGGCTATGTATCTAATCCTCTTCTGTGTGATACTGTATGCAGGGCTGTGTATCTAATCCTATATTGTGTAATACTGTCTGCTGAGCTGTGTATCTAATCCAATCCTGTGTGATACTCCTGCTATCCTTGGTGACACTTTAGACATTTCTGGTCACCAACAAAATGGCTCTGCACTGTGTCCCTACATGTCATTCTCTGTTATCTGTTGTAAACACTCAGATTGGGAGGGGGAGGCGTGCCATCACACACACAGGAGAGAGACTCCGCCCACTTTACTGCAGCTGTAATGTGAGATTTTTCTACAGTGGGATTTCTGTAGGATTTCAGAAGCTGCTCCCCCTAGTGTTTAACAGTGGAAAATATCAAACTTTTTTTTAAAAAATTTTTTTTTATATATTTTGCTCAATTAAAAACAAATAATATTTAAACAAAACATTAAAACATTATTACTTTACATTTTTTCAGTTATTGAAATTTTTTTTTTTTTTTGACGATACCTTCCCTTAAACAGTAGGTACAAATTAATTTAGATATAGTAATTATTCATTGTTTGCGGACTGGTTACAGAGACTCTTTACATTATACCAGCGATAAATAGCGACATTCATCTCTGACATACTACATACAGTATTTTAAATGTTAATACCAAGGCTAGTCATGGAAAATAACATATCTTAACTATATTAGGGCCTGTTTGGTTTCAATTAAGGTGTCCAGTATTTAAAGGGAACCAAACATCAGGATTTTCGTGTATAAGCTGCAGCCAGTGCAGTACTGGCACTATCAGGCACAGTGTGTACATACCATTAGGGTGCAGCTCAGGTGATTAGTCAGTGAAATCCAACTTTATAAAGTTTTGAAATTTCGTGCACTTTTTGATTGACGTGTGCACCTCTCTATTAATGTCCGGGCGGGTTATGCAGGAGTTCCCCGCCCCCCCACCAGCCTGTTATTCCCTCTCTCCTGATGTCCGGGCGGGTTATGCACGTGTTCCCGCCCCCCCGCGCCGCCTGTTCCTCCCTCCCTCCCTCTGGCTGTATGTAAATATCTAATCTTCAGAAACATGGCGACGGAGTGGGCCTCTGCGCATAGCGCTTATCTCCGGCGCCATGTTTCTGAAGCCCCCGCATTACACAACTTGGTGTCTGAGAGGGCGGCGCATGCGCCCTCGTTTCTTCACAGCCCGTTGGGAGCGCGCGCGATTAGAACAGGACAGAACAGCTGACCGGAGGACGCGATTACCTGCTGCTCCTGTATCGTGCCGCCCCAGGACACCGGGCCAACACACCAGCCGGTGTGACATCGCTGTGGCGCCGCCCTCTCAGACACCAAGTTGTGGGGGGGCGGGGAACTCCTGCATAACCCGCCCGGACATTATCTGCAGAGGTGCACACGTCAATCAAAAAGTGCACGAAATTTCAAACTTTATAAAGTTGTATTTCACTGCCTAAACAGCCGAGCTGCCCCCTGATAGTATGTACACACTGTACATGATAGTGCCAGTACTGCACTGGCTGCAGCTTATACACGAAAATCCTGATGTTGAGTTCCCTTTTAACAAATACCCTAATGGAAAGAAGATCGAACATGGTTTAAGTGATCTGTCAAACGGCCCTTTAGTCAGTCATGGAACAAATATTGCATGTGGCAAAGCTTCCTTACTGAGGTTCAAGCACAAATATGAATTTTGCCCAAGCCGATCGTGTAATACTATTTGCCAAAATACTATATCTATGTCTGTAACTGCTTTGTGATGTAAAGAGCTGATATTGAACAATGATCATTATAATGCCCATAATAATTGTCTGCTTTCAATAGATTCTGAGTGTAATTAAGTCATCATAGCCACCTTCAGACCATGGACACCACTCTAGAATCTCCTTCAGTACGTGGATAAAACACTAAAATCACCATCAGTACATGGATACAGCACTACAATCACCATCAGTTTACGGATACAGCACCACAACCACCATCAGTATACAGATACAGCATCACATCCGCATGTGCACACAGCATCACAACAACCATCCACACATTCAGACGGCTCCACAACCACCATCTGCATATGGAAACAGTACCATAACCACCATTGAGACAGGAATACCTCAGCCTTGCCATAATATGTACAGGAATACAGCACCAGCAACACAATCAGTATAGCCATTCAGCACGAAGCTTATTGTAGTGATGAGCTACATATTGTTCACCTTCTGCACTGCATTTGCGGCGCTGCGTTTATGCTATCAACGGGATGAGCAGTGTGATGAGGTGAACCCTTGGTGTGTCTGTGTTGTGTGTGTGTGTGTGTGTGTGTTAAATAACTATATACAGTGGAACTTCGGTTTACGAGTAACCCGGTTTGCGAGCATTTCATGATAAGAGCAAAGCTTTCTGTAAATTTGTAACTCCATTTACAAGCAAGCTTTGCCGTATGAGCAAATACTCACTGCACACACTTCCGGTTCTGTACTTTAACTGCGCTCTGACCCACTCTTGCACTCCGCACAAATACACACACACACACTTATTAGCTTACCTTACCTTCTGTTCCATCGCCGGCCTCCTGGTTCTTGTAGTTCGCCGATACAGGATGTGTATTTGATAACCATCACGACAATGGAGGAACTTCCTCTGTCAGCCGCTACTCAAAGGCAGTGCGCTGGCCAATCGGAGGCAAGCGTCTCCTGCCTTTGACATCAGCGCCCTGGCAGCGGAAGCTCCGGGGCATCGATCGCGATGGTTACCCGATTCACATCCTGTATTGCGAACTACAAGAACCGGGAGGCCGGCAATGGAAGGTAAGGTGAGCATAATATGCTTGTTTGTGCATGTGTGGAATGGCACAATAGGGGACCAGGATGGGACATTGAACAAGTTGTGGAACGAATTGTTTGAGCTTGTGTTATTTCCTATGGGAAATCTTGCTTTGCTAGACGAGTAACTTGGTTTACAAGCACACTCCCAGAACGGATTATGCTCGTAAACAAAGGTTCCACTGTATATTTTTTTTTTATGATATGTCCTCACCCCATCCCCCCACTTCCGGGATGTATGAGGTAGATGGAGCCCCTGGTAATTGCCTACCTCTTCCTACCCTTTGTCCCTTACTACACTACTAACAATCTTCTGAGCTAAGGCTGCTTTCACACTACGTCTTTTTAACATGCGTCCTGAACGTTTTTTTTAACGCAGAAACGGATCCAGTGCAAATGCGTTTTCATTTCAATGCATTTGCAATGGACTCGCGTTAACATGCGTTCACCTGCGTTTGCGTGCGTTATAGTGAGGATCCAGCGACTTGCAGCTTTTTAACATCTTTCAAAAACGCTACTTGTAGCGTTTTTGAGCTGCGTCCAACTTCTGCAAATTGCTGGATTCTGACTAAACAGCACGCAAACGCATGTGAACGCTGGCGTGCTGATAGGCAGGATCCTGCTTGCTCTACTGAGCATGCCCAGAAACCAGCCTCCGTGATCAGTCTATCTCTCTCCTCCCTCTGTCTCTCTCCCCCTCCCTCTCCCCCACCTGAGAGCTGCGGACACTCGTAACCAAGGTAAATATCGGGTAACCACTTATCTTAGTTACCCGATGTTTATGTTGGTAACGTGTGCAGGGAGCAGGCTCCTAGCAGCTGCAGACGCTTGTAACCAAAGTAAATATCGGGTATCCAAGCAAGTATACCCGATGTTTACCTTGGTTACGAGCCTCGCAGCTGTCAGATGCCGGCTCCCAGTCTGGCACGTTTAGTTCCCATCACTCCCGATCACATGACTCCACTGCCCGCCCCTAAACATCCAGTGACAGGATCCTGCAAAATAAGACATGCGTTTGCATGCATTTTTTGCTGTAAAAGCAGGATCCGCTTTTGCAGCAAAAAACCGTTCAGGACGCATGTTAAAAAGACGTAGTGTGAAAGCAGCCTACGCTGCTACAAAAATGATTCGGCTCCACTGAGGATTTAGCTGAATCTATCAGTGTAGATAAAATTAGTCTGCCTTTTCACCTTTATAAAGGAAAAACTAACAAGCATTTGGCCTTATTCACATAATATCATGGATGTAAGGCTACCACTGCACCTGGAAAAGCTTCCATCAGACCATCAAAGGATTCCATTCACTTGACGGAGGACAGTGTGTGTCCTTTTGGCTTTGTTTGGGTTGTTAAACAGCAGTATACTATTTTGCCTATTTATGGGACTTCATGTGCAATGTGTCGCTCTGGATGCATATACAGTGGGAAACATTGGGAGCTTTTTCTAGTGTTTGCATCTAGTACAGGCTGAAATCCTACATGAACACATTATTGTGGCATTGGTGGCAAAGAGTCATTTTTTTTAAACAAGATACTTTTATAGGTGGCTCATGGTTGGATGATCACTAACATTTTACCATGTCATCTTCTGGTTTCCCTTTGTGAGAATAGCTCTTGTGCAGAGATAAGTTCGAAGAACTGGACTCCATTAACTGCATGCAAAGTCAGAGCATCTGTCACCTTTGGCTAAAAATAGCCGCCTGTGGCAGGTCTGCAGTCTGTCAGGGGCCATCACACAGTCTGTTTGGTGACCGCTCGGATGCTAATAGCCCTTTAGACCTCATTCACACAGAGGTGTTGCGTGTGTTCAGGGAACACATTAGCACATTTTAGGTTACATGAATATGCTGCTCTACTAGTAGCTACCGTATTTTTTTGCCACATTAGTAAGTACCGTATTTTTCGGACTATAAGACGCACCTGACCATAAGACGCAGTACGCACCCTGGTTTTAGAGCAGGAAAATAGAAAAATAAAATTTTAAGCAAAAAATTGAGCAATGACAGACTGTTAATGGGCGAGGATCTGCTGTTGACACTGTTATGGGGGTAATGTCCCCAAATTCTCTACTAGGATACCCCATCCTGGTAATGATCCTCATGCCTTGTATATACAGTGTATACCTCCATCCTGCTCATATACCCCCATTCTGCTCCTAATATACCCCCATCCTGCTATACACCCCCATGCTGGTATCATCCTGTGGCACATAAAAAAAATAAACGTTCATACTCTCCTTACCTCACCTCACTCCCTGCAGCATCGCTCCTCCTCCAGTCTGTGTCAGCCGCAGCGCCGCTGAGTGGAGCCGTCCTCGTTCCCCTGCAGTACCGCGATCTCCTTCTGGCTGCCGGCGGCCGCTGAGTGGAGCCGTCCCCGTTCCCCTGCAGCACCGCGATGTCCTCCTTGCTGCCGTCATCGCTGTGTGCACTGCTAGTCTCCACTCAGTGGTCGCCGGCACAGACAGGAGGACATCGCGGTGCTACAGGGGAATGGGAACTGCTCCACTCAGCGGCCGCCGGCAGCCAGGAGGAGATCGTGGTACTGCAGGGGAACGGTGACAGCTGATTCACTGCACCCCGCGCTGATGATGATGCATGGGGGGCAGTGAATACAGCCGTACATGATCACTCCAGGCTGTAGTTGCCAGGGGTGATCATGTGGGCCAGCTGTTTATTCCTCGCCCATCATCCCGCCCACCTGTCAGCGCTGAGAGATGATGGGCGGGATGATGGGCGTGCATATTAAATGAGCGGGTCCACGTGGTCACGGCAGGCGCTGCTGCAGCCTGCTCATGCCCCCGATGACCCGCTCCATCGCAGCACCCTCATTCCGCGCAGCCCTACATTCAGACCATAAGACGCACCCCCCACTTTCCCCCAACATTTGGGGGAAAAAAAGTGCGTCTTATAGTCCGACAAATACGGTAGTTCTACAAATATCCCCAGAACGGATTCTAATTGGGGAAAATAAAGTGATGGTGAAAAATAATTCTGCAGTCTTAAAATCATTATTAGGCCTTGTTCACATGTCAGTGTTTCCGCTACATGTTCAAAACAAGAGCCTGCGGAGACACCATCACGTGTTTCTCAACGCAGTGATTCTAGAGCAATGCCCCCTGGGAAATATTCAAAACAAGAAAGCCTGCGGAGACACCATCACGTGTAGCCAGTTTCCTACTCCACACTGATGAGGACCAAATAACCCGAAACTGATGTTTGTGGATGGATACCATGTTTGGCATAGGTTGTCTCCTTGACTGGAGACTGCCCTTCCCGTGGTTGTTCCTTCCCAGTCAAAGACCTGGCTAGTTTCCTGCCAGCGTTGAGAAACATGTGATGGTGTCTCCACAGGCTTTCTTGTTTTGAATATTTCCCAGGGGGCATTGCTCTAAAATCACTGCGTTGAGAAACACGTGATGGTGTCTCCGCGGTTGTTGGATGTTGATCTCCCTAAGGTCAACCATCCTTGCTTATGTAGTTTTCCGGTACATGTGGCTTCTGTTTTTTTTCACGGATACAACACCTACCTATTATTATAACCTTTGGTGATCTTCACATATCTGTGTTTTTAGGCGGACCGTATGTCTGTTTGAACCATAGGGAGACATGTCTGTATTTTTCAGCAGCACGGACTACAAAGACCAGTAAAAGTCTGAGTCTGTGAAAAACGCGGAATCCATGTGCTGTATGTGTTCAGCATTGAACGATTTAGAGAAGCTTTGTAGTATCTTTATTTCTTTAGCCATCTTTGAAAAACATGGATGAAACACGGATGCAAAAAAAACTCGACACGGAGGGGAACAAATGACCATGTTTTTACACGCACATTTGAACGGGGCTTTACATAGATCTCCATGAGTTTCATACTTTGGCACCCCACCGATCACAACAGTGAAATATCTACAGAGGCTATGTGTGCGACTGCATCTTGTTCCATTCATACCGCCTTTTCATTGTACTTATCAACAGGGGTCGTGGATGCCTGATGGTGATTTTTGCACAATGCATTCTTAATAAAGATGGACCAACCCACAGATTTTCTGGTTCAGTGGGTCTTGCCGGACTTACAAAATCTGGTTTGGGACTGGACTTGACTCAAATTTAAGCCCAGACACCGAACGCCATATAAGTCTGAGAACCCGAACATAGGTGCTATAAAATGGTATTAGAAAGGGTTAGGGGGCTGCAGAGGATGCAAAACTGGAATTAAAGCAGGACAATTATATTTACCGAGCTTCCGCGTCGCTGTCGCACTGCTTTGGGTTAAATCTTATGAATATTCACTTCTTCCCCCGCCCACTCTCTGTGACAGCGTCTGTAATTGGTTGCAGTTAGACTGCGCCATCACCCTCTGTGCTGACGTCTGTGATTGGTTGCCCTCATACTAGCCATCTGGGCCCCCGAAGTGGAGTGGAAATATAAATAAATAGTTTTAAAACTACACATGGTCTTCTTTCCCCCCCCCCTTCACCCCAATTTCTATACCCAGCCAAGATAAAGCAGACAGCTGGTATTCTTAGGCTGGGGAGGCACAATGGTATTGGGTCCTCCCCAGCCTAAAAATAGTTGCCCACAGCTGCCCCAGAATTGGCACATCCATTAGATGCTCCAATCTTGACACTTACCCGGCTCATCCCGATTGCCCTGAAGTGGTGGCCTTCTGGATAAAATAAGGGGTTAAAAAAACACCCTCTTTCTCCAATTTATTAACCCTCAAAACACCATCTCAGGTCCGACGTAATTTACACCTTAATGTCCCACAATTATCTTGGCTATGCTACATCCGGAGGTCGCAGTGCACGGTCACAGGATGTTTCAGAGAAAAACAAAGCTGAAAGAGCAGTCATGGACGACGTTCCTAGTTCGGGACATGTGTCCACACTGGCTTCTTAGGCCTCATTCAGATTATATGAGCTTCATCAGTATTTCAATTTTTACCACCAGGGTTTCATCCATGAATTTCACGTATAGAAAATGTAAAAAATTAATTACAAAGCTTTACTTCAATGCTAGTAACAGATGCTGTCCGTGATTTTCACTGAACCATACACTTGTTTGGGTGATTTTTATTCGTGCCACTGAATCGAAAAAAAAAAACCCCATGCAACAGCTCAATAGACTAAGGGTATGTGCATTCGTTAAGTATTTGGTTGCAGAAATTTCTACACCATTTCTGCATTTTTTGGCAGGAAAAACATGCTTTTTTGCAAGCGTTATTCGATTGAATTCAGTGGGTGAAAACCCCCCTGCAAAGAATGCTGAAAGAATCTACATGCTGCAGATTTGTTTTCTGCACCAAATCTGCAAGGCGAAAATACCCAATTTGTGCACCACACTTAGGATTCTTACTGACTTTGCTGGCATCAGGATTTGCTTGTAGTTTTGTGACAAAACGGTACTACATCAAATGCTATAAAAATGCACTGTGTGCAGAAGACAAGCCAAATCATACATATATGAGGAAATGGGGAGATTTCCTTGGTGAGACCTTTCCCCTGTGTATGTGGAAGCGGATCTGGGATACGGCCTCTAAGACATCTTCATGCTATGTCTATAAGGAAAATCAGTATAAATTACTTATGTATTGGTATCACACCCCATCACTACTACATAAACTAAACCCAGCTATACCTGACAATTGTTGGAGGTGTGGAACCACAGGAGGAGACATACCACACACATTCTGGGTATGCCCCAATATCCAGTGTTTCTGGAGGTTGGTGCAATCTCTTATTTATAAAGTAACTAACCTTCGGGTTCCCCTGGATCCTAAATTCTATTTATTAAATATACCACTTGCTCAGCTGGGGAAAAGAGTGAAGCGGTTACTATTACACATGACCACAGCAGCTAGATGTCTAATTGCCCGTAACTGGAGGTTGGCCCATCCACCCTCACTTACAGATCTCCAATCTCGGATCCAAGATGTGAGAAGGATGGAGTATTTATCTGCCCTGTCAAATAACACAGTAGATCTTTTTGAGAGTGTTTGGTCACTTTGGGATACTTATTGGGCCAACAAAGAATAACAGTGAAGTACGGTCTTGATTGAAGCCTGATATGCTCACCCTCCCCAATCCATCCCCCCTCCCTTATGTTTCCCTGTCTAGTATTGTATTGTTCGTCTTGTCATATTCCCTGTTTTCAGTGTATTAGTGGATAATGTGTGTACTGATTTCTGGTTTACAGTTATTGCTAACAAGCTTGTGAGACATATCTATGCATCCATGTACTTTTTCTGTATCTGTTCTAAAAACTTAATAAAACATTCAGTTATAAAAAAAAAAAAAAAATGCACTGTGTGCACACAGCCTAAAGGGGGCTTTACACGCAACGACATCGCTAACGAGATGTCGTTAGGGTCACGGAAATTGTGACGCACATCCGGCCTCGTTAGCGACGTCGTTGCATGTGACACGTATGAGCGACCACTAACAATGAAAAATACTTACCAAATCGTTGATTGTTGACACGTCGTCCATTTCCAAAATATCGTTGCTGCTTTTGGATGCAGGTTGTTCGTCGTTCCTGAGGCAGCACACACCGCTACGTGTGACACCCCAGGAACGACGAACAGCACCATACCTATGTCCTCTGGCAGCAAGGTGGGCTGACTTTCATGCAGCTGCTCTCCGCCCCTTTGCGTCTATTGGACGCCTGCCGTGTGACGCCGCATGAACCGCCCCCTTAGATAAGAGGTTATTCGCCGGCCACATCGACTTCGCTAGGAAGGTAAGTATGTGTGACGGGTCCTAGCAATATTGTGCGCCACGGGCAAGCGATTTTCCCGTGACGCACAAACGACGGAGGCGGGTGCTTTCACGAGCAACATCGCTAGGAAGGTAAGTACATGTGACGGGTCCTAGCAATATTGTGCGCCACGGGCAAGAGATTTGCCCGTGACGCACAAATGACGGAGGTGGGTGCTTTCACGAGCAAAGCAGCCTTAAGGCTGTGTAAAGTAGTCTTAAGCCTTAACGTGTAAAGCAGCCTTAAGGCCATAACTGCTACCGTATAGAAATCGCAGCTTTAGGCCACATCGAGTATTTGGTGAGTTTTTACTTCATTATTTTTAAAAGCCAAAATCAGGAGTGGGACAATCTGAGGAAAAGTATAATACTTCTGTATTTCTCACCCACTCCTGGTTTGGGCTTACAAATACTGAGGTAAAAAAAACTCACCAAATACTCAACTTGTGTACATGGGTACATGGCCTTAATGAGTAAACTTTCTGTGAAAACAAACGATAAAATGCATATGTGAAAATAGACATCTGAATGAGGGCTTAAAGTGATCGGTCTCTCCCTGTCAGTCTGAGTGGGCATCGACATACCTCCGTCAATAGTCACTTGTCTCTGGCCGCATTTTCAACTTTGTTTTTCTCTGAAACCTTTCATAGTAAAATATAGATGTTTAGAATTGGGAAGACGGTCTCTGATTCACACGGTCTGTGTCTCTGGCACCATGAATCAGCTAACTTTAAATTATAAAATTGCACATGTTGGACAGAATGTTTCTAAACAAGACCTTGAGGGGATTGTATACGACTCAGACAGCCCCTTCTGAATCACTGTCCTCCCCCCAATTAAAAGAACTACAGCTATACTACTTCGGTGCTAGGGTCAATTCAGTGGTGTTGGCACTGTCTGTCCTGGGGCTTGTGTGACAAAATGTTACTTGATCTCTGCGGCCTGTCAGCAGCTTTTATACGGTCCCCTCCTTCAGAGAAAACCGGCATCTAGAGGCGTGGAGGCTGTGGCTGCTCGCTGACTTCCCCCGGATGTCTGATTTGCCTACAGGAGGGGACAGTGAAGCAGCTGCCGTTTGACTTCACGGATCATGTGACATTGTAACGTGAGCCCCAGGAGAGCCAGTGTCGACTCCTCTGCCATGGCGCTGGCATCTGGGGTGAGTGTAGCTGATAATTTTTTACTTGGGGGAAACTGTGCTTGAAGAGGTTATCCAAGTAGTGGACAGCCCTTTTTAACAGAGAGCTAGAAAAACGGAACACTTTTTACAAATGTAGTAAAGGTGTAGACATATGCACTGTATGATGCATGCTTGGTTCTTTATACAGATATAAACTATAAGTATATTTTGCTCCACTCATCAGGAAGCTGATAAAACAATAATGGCAAAGTCACTAAGGCCTTGTTCAGGTGATTTATCTTGTATGTGAAAACAAGGACCTACTGTCATCAGTGGTTTGGATCCAATTTTGGTCAGTGTGTCAGTTTTTACCATCAGTGATTTTTCTCGTTTGAAGAAAAAAAAAATGCAAAGCTTCTCGTGCCCAAAATAATCTTAAAAACAGCATGGATGGCAATGTGTTATTGGTGATTTTGAGTTGTTATCCTGGATCAAAAATGGACATGTCTGGCAGTTCCTTTCCAATCTTCATTGATTTCCATTTCTATTCCGCTAGATTCTAAAATATGTTTATTTGGGCTACTAGAGTAGGAAATGTGGAGTCACCATACCAGAATCTTTCTTAGAGAAACTTTTATTTCTTGCCAGGAAATTGATAGCCACAACATAGATCAGTAATTCTCCCCAAACGCCGACCTCTTTATTTCAGATGAATGATTTGCCAGCGCTGTGCTGAAACAAGCTCTCTGCACAGCTATTCTAATGGCAGCCACCGGCCAATCAGAGGCCAGCAGCTGATGCATATAATGTCAGCTGCTGGTCTTTGATTGTCCGGCGGCTGCCATTGGAATAGCTGTACAGAAAGCTTGTCTCTGTGCAGCTCCAGCAAATCATTCATCTGAAATAAAGCGCTGAAATGGCCATGTGCCTGTGGGCCTCACTAAGTAGGGAAAAGGACACAGAGAGAACAGAGGACAGGTGAGAAGAATTGTGTGTGTGGGTGTGTGTAAAGCATGGCACAATAGGGGACATTACTACAAGAAGGGGACCAGGAAAGGGGACCTTACTACAAGAAGGGGATTAGCATGTGCATATTAGTAAAAGAGGTCAGTGATGGGTACACTACTACAAGAGGAAAAGTATGGGCACATTATTAAAGGATGGGGACAAGGCTGGGCACATTACTACAAGTCGACAAGGATTGGCACATTACTACAAGATAAAGACCAGGATGGGCACATTACTACAGAATGGGGGCTAGGATTAGCACATTACTACAGGATTGGGACAAGAATGGGCACATTACTATTGGATGAGGACAAAAATGGGGCACAATCCTGCAAGGGGACAAGGATGGGCACATTACTATAGAATGGGAACCAGGATAGGAACATTACTAGAAGATGTTGGCCAAAATTACCATATGGTGCTAATTTAATTGTAAAACAATAATACTTACAAGAACTTGATAAAATGTAAAGGAAAAAATCAAAATAAAGCATGACTTTTTTTTCCCCACCTTTTTTAAAAATGCTTTTTTATATATAAACAAAAAAGTGCACGTTTATTATAATAAACGAGCGAAAAATGTTAAAAAAAAACAAAAAACCCAGTGATCCAAAAGTTGTGTGTGTGTGTGTGTGTGTGTGTGTGTGTGTGTGTGTGTGTATGTATATGTATATATATATATATATATATATATATATATATATATATATATATATATATATATAAAAAATTAAAAATAAATAGTACCAATAAAAAGATCACTTTGTTATGCAAGGAATGTGGCCCCCCCAAACTATTTTTTTTTTTTTTTTTTTTATGTGCGGCCCATATACCAGAGGGTGCCCTCAGATTTTTGATAAGCTATGGGACATATGGAACTCATCGGCGCATACGTTTTTTTTTTACAATTGAGGTGTTATTTATATTACCAATTAAAGGTTACATGTAGTTCAGAGCCGTAGGTGGAAATCTTAGTGGGCACCAAACTGTTCTGTTGTTATTGTTAGATCTAAACAGTTTAAATTTTAAGCTTGTACTTCATGTTAAGGGCTCATTCACATGACCGTTCCGTTTGTCCTGGTCAGTTCCTGTTTTTTTGCGGATCTACTGACACCACCATCTTTTCAATGTCTTTTGTGTAGGATCGGATGTCACACGGAAGAACTTCCATGTGCATCCGATCATACAAAAAACACATCGGATGCCGTATGTCCGTTCCGTTATTATGGAACATGTCCTATTCTGTTCGTAATAACGCACCGTGACTCAATACAAGTCAATGGGCCCGCAAAACCCCTGGAACAGCCGCACAGAAGCACTTCCGTGTGACCTCCGTCGGGTGCCCGTGCAGTCTGTGTCCCGCTCCAGTCCCGCGGCTGCCCTCACAGCAGTGTGTCAGTGTCTGCCTGCACTGCAGTATCAGCAGCTTCTCACACTGGAGTTCGGGCAGCTGCGGGGATGATGAGCGCTACTGTCAGAAGGTTAGATGAGATAGTCACAGCAGGTAACTATCTCCTGCTCTCCTGACGTCAGCGCTGTAGCTGACTTTCATTGTCCGCCGCGTTCTCACGTCTCGTGGGCGGCCCGAGACTGTCACTAGTGGTGAGGTCACGGGCTCCCACGATTCTTCGCTGTGAACGAGACGGGCATAGAAGTCAGTGACAGCGCTGACGTCAGGAGTGCCGGAGTTCGTCACAGCAGGTAATGATCTCATCTAACCTCCTGACAGCAGCGCTCGTCATCCCCTGCAGTGACCTGGGCTGACCTATTGATGTTAGCTCAGGTCACTGCACTACTCTCCCAGCCAATGGGGAACATTCTGTTCTTCTTTGACTGGGACAGTGACTATGGTATGGATCATCGTGGGACCCCCTCATTGGATTACGCCAAACCCGGATTTGATTGTTCTTTTCAATAAATTGGTGAAATGTTTTGGGGAGTGTTTTTTCAAATGAAACTTTTTTTGTCAATTATTTTTTTTTTTTTTTTTTTTATTACTGACTGGGTTGTGATTTCAGGTATCTGATAGACGCGTGACATCACTAACCCCAGGGCTTGATGGCAGGTGACATTACACATCTGGCATCATCCCCATATATTACCCCTTTTGCCACCGCACCAGGGCAACGGGATGAGTTGGGGCAAAGCACCAGGATTGGCACATCTAATGGATGCGCCACTTCTGGGGCGGCTGTGGCCTGCTATTTTTAGGCTGGGGAGTGTAAAATAACAGTGAACCTCCCTAGTCTGAGAATACCAGACCACAGCTATCCGCTTTACCTTGGCTGGTGATCCAATTTGGGGGGGACTCCGTGTTTTTGTTTTAAATTATTTAATGTAAAATAAACAGCATGGGGTGCACTCGGTTTTGGATTACCAGCCGAGGTGAAGCTGCCAGCTGTGGTTTGCAGGCTGCAGCCGTTTGCTTTACCCTAGCTGGCTACAAAAAAATTGTATTTATTTTTTGGCTAAATACAAGGCACCCTTTAGTGCCACATGAAAGTCACAAAAGGGTGCCAGCTTAGAATATGCAGGGGGTGGGACATTATATATGTCTTTATCCATCTATCTATCTATCTATCCATCCATCCCTCTAGTCATTCATTCATGCATTCATTTATCCCTCTCTCTCTGTCTATATCTATCTATTCAACTCTATATCTACTCATCTATTTATCTTTCTTGCTGCTTCCGTTCTTTGCGGTCCGCAAAAGAAACGGAAGACACACGGATGACACACGGACCGTATACGTAACGGAATGGATGTCACATGGATGCCACACGGATGCAACCGTGAAAAAAAACGGACCATTTTTTGCGGCCCGCAAAGACGGAACGGTCATATGAATGTAGCCTTAATGATGGAGGAGTGACGTGTTTTGTTTTTATGCTTATTCAACACAAATTGGGTTTTAACCCCTTACCAACATAGGACGTACTGGTACGTCCAATTTCAGTTCCTTGACTGTGATGCAGGCTCACACTTTGAGCCTGCATCTTTTCCTGCACGTCGGCTGATCTGATCAGCCAACATGTGCCTCTAACAGGATCCCTAATCTACCCACTGTTCACTAGTTAAATCTTGTTGTCAACTTCTGATAGCAGGAGTTAACCCTTGCCTGCGGGAAGCATGTCATTCCCCGCTCCCATCAGCAGCCCTTTGACCTGATTGTGGGGCACTGATGGTTTTTCAGGACAGCGGGGGCCAGCTGATGACGGTTTGTCATGATGATAATCTTCCTGTGGTGTTTATAGGAAGTCAGTATTTCTGTTGTACAAAGCACTGCTGATGCTGCCCTATATAGCACTTCCAAATACCCCCCTTGTGCACCATTGAAAATGAAGGGAATTTTGTTTACTTACCGTAAATTCCTTTTCTTCTAGCTCCAATTGGGAGACCCAGACAATTGGGTGTATAGCTTCTGCCTCCGGAGGCCACACAAAGTATTACACTTTAAAAAGTGTAAACCCCTCCCCTCTGCCTATACACCCCCCCCCCGTGCATCACGGGCTCCTCAGTTTTGGTGCAAAAGCAGGAAGGAGGAAACTTATAAATTGGTCTAAGGTAAATTCAATCCGAAGGATGTTCGGAGAACTGAAACCATGAACCAAAAGAACAATTCAACATGAACAACATGTGTACACAAAAAAACAACAGCCCGAAGGGAACAGGGGCGGGTGCTGGGTCTCCCAATTGGAGCTAGAAGAAAAGGAATTTACGGTAAGTAAACAAAATTCCCTTCTTCTTTGTCGCTCCATTGGGAGACCCAGACAATTGGGACGTCCAAAAGCAGTCCCTGGGTGGGTAAAAGAATACCTCGGTAAAAGAGCCGTAAAACGGCCCCTTCCTACAGGTGGGCAACTGCCGCCTGAAGGACTCGCCTACCTAGGCTGGCATCTGCCGAAGCGTAGGTATGCACTTGATAGTGTTTCGTGAAAGTGTGCAGACTCGACCAGGTAGCCGCCTGACACACCTGCTGAGCCGTAGCCTGGTGCCGCAAAGCCCAGGACGCACCCACGGCTCTGGTAGAATGGGCCTTCAGCCCTGAAGGAACCGGAAGCCCAGAAGAACAGTAGGCTTCTCGAATTGGCTCCTTGATCCACCGAGCCAAGGTTGACTTAGAAGCCTGCGACCCTTTACGCTGGCCAGCGACAAGGACAAAGAGCGCATCCGAGCGGCGCAGGGGTGCCGTACGAGAAATGTAGAGTCTGAGTGCTCTCACCAGATCCAACAAGTGCAAATCCTTTTCACATTGGTGAACTGGATGCGGACAAAAAGAAGGTAAGGAGATATCCTGATTGAGATGAAAAGGGGATACCACCTTCGGGAGAAATTCCGGAACCGGACGCAGAACCACCTTGTCCTGGTGCAACACCAGGAAGGGGGCTTTGCATGACAGCGCTGCTAGCTCAGACACTCTGCGAAGTGATGTGACTGCCACTAGGAAGATCACCTTCTGCGAAAGGCGTGAAAGAGAAATATCCCTCATTGGCTCGAAGGGTGGTTTCTGAAGAGCCGTTAGCACCCTGTTCAGATCCCAGGGTTCTAGCGGACGCTTGTAAGGAGGGACTATGTGGCAAACCCCCCTGCAGGAACGTGCGTACCTGTGGAAGCCTGGCTAGACGCTTTTGAAAAAACACAGAGAGCGCCGAGACTTGTCCCTTAAGGGAGCCGAGAGACAAACCCTTTCGCGTCCGTCGTGACCACAACCCAGGATGGGGGCAGGAATGATTTCCCCTTCGACAGAGAAGTGGGAAGAAGCCACCACTGAAGGGAGGCCTTGGCTGCCCGAGAAAGGGAGACGTTCCTGTCGAGGGACGTCGACTTCCTGTCCCATTTGCGGAGAATGTCCCATTGAAGTGGACGCAGATGAAACTGCGCAAAAGGAACTGCCTCCATTGCTGCCACCATCTTCCCTAGGAAGTGCATGAGGCGCCTCAAGGGGTGCGACTGGGCTCGAAGGAGAGATTGCACCCCTGTCTGCAGCGACCGCTGTTTGTCCAGCGGAAGCTTCACTATCGCTGAGAGAGTATGAAACTCCATGCCGAGATATGTCAGTGATTGGGCCGGTGTCAATTTTGACTTTGGGAAATTGATGATCCACCCGAATCTCTGGAGAGTCTCCAGAGCAATGTTCAGGCTGTGTTGGCATGCCGTCCGACAGGGGGCCTTGACAAGCAGATCGTCTAAGTAAGGGATCACCGAGTGTCCCTGAGAGTGTAGGACTGCTACTACTGTTGCCATGACCTTGGTGAAGACCCGTGGGGCTGTCGCCAGGCCGAAAGGCAGTGCCACGAACTGAAGGTGTTCGTCCCCGATGGCGAAACGCAGGAAGCGCTGATGCTCTGGTGCAATCGGCACGTGGAGATAAGCATCCCTGATGTCGATTGATGCTAGGAAGTCTCCTTGGGACATTGAGGCGATGACGGAGCGGAGAGATTCCATCCGGAACTGCCTGGTTTTCACGTGTCTGTTGAGCAGTTTTAGGTCCAGAACGGGACGGAAGGATCCGTCCTTTTTTTGGCACCACAAACAAGTTGGAGTAAAAACCGTGGCCCAATTGCTGAAGGGGAACAGGGATCACCACTCCCTCTGCCTTCAGAGTGCTCCTTCGCCTGAAGAAGAGCATCGGCTCGCTCGGGGGGTGGAGATGTTCTGAAGAAACGAGTCGGAGGACGAGAGCAGAACTCTATCCTGTAACCGTGGGACAGAATGTCTCTCACCCATCGGTCTTGGACATGCTGCAACCAGGCGTCGCAAAAGCGGGAGAGCCTGCCACCGACCGAGGATGCGGTTTGGGGAGGCCGAAAGTCATGAGGAGGCCGCTTTGGTAGCGGTTCCTCCGGCGGTCTTTTTAGGACGTGACTTAGACCGCCATGAATCGGAGTTCCTCTGACCCTTCTGTGGCCTGTTGGACGAGGAGAATTGAGACCTGGCTGAGGGCCGAAAGGACCGAAACCTCGATTGTACCTTCCGTTGTGGAGGTCTGTTTGGTTTGGACTGGGGTAAGGACGAGTCCTTTCCCTTGGATTGTTTAATGATTTCATCCAATCGCTCGCCAAACAGGCGGTCGGCAGAAAATGGCAACCCGGTTAAGAACTTTTTGGAAGCAGAGTCTGCCTTCCATTCACGTAGCCACATGGCCCTGCGGACTGCCACCGAATTGGCGGATGCTACCGCCGTACGGCTCGCAGAGTCCAGGACAGCATTCATGGCATAGGACGCAAACGCCGACGCCTGGGAGGTTAAGGACACAACCTGCGGAGTAGAGGCACGTGTGACTGCATTAATCTCAGACTGACAAGCTGAGATAGCTTGGAGTGCCCATACGGCTGCGAATGCCGGAGCAAAGGACGCGCCAATAGCTTCATAGATGGATTTCATCAAGAGCTCTATCTGCCTGTCAGTGGCATCCTTGAGTGATGCACCATCTGCCACTGCAACTATGGATCTAGCCGCCAATCTAGAGACTGGAGGATCCACCTTGGGACACTGAGCCCAACCCTTGACTACGTCAGGGGGGAAGGGATAACGTGTGTCATTAAGGCGCTTAGTAAAGCGCTTATCTGGAAAGGCTCGGTGTTTCTGGACTGTATCTCTGAAGTCGGAGTGATCCAGAAACCCACTCCGTGTACGTTTGGGAAACCTAAAATGGAATTTCTCCTGAGAAGCTGACTCCTCAATCGGAGGAGCTGGAAGAGAAAGATTCAACACCTGATTGATGGACGCTATAAGGTCGTTTACTATGGCGTCCCCTTCAGGTGTATCAAGGTTGAGAGCGGTGTCAGGATCAGAGCCCTGATCTGCCACCTCCGCTTCATCCTCCAGGGAGTCCTCATGCTGAGACCCTGAACAGTGTGATGAAGTCGAGGGAAGCTCCCAGCGAGCCCGCTTAGTCGGTCTGGGACTGCGGTCCGTGTCGGAGTCCTCACCGTGGGACCTATGCGTCGTCCCAGGAGCACTTTGCTGCTCCAACCGAGGGGGGCCTGGGGTCAATGATTCAACTGTGCCCGGGGCCTGTGTTACCGGTCTGGACTGCAAAGCTTCTAGTATCTTAGCAGACCATTTATCCATAGACTCAGACAGTTTGTCAGCGAATACTGCGAACTCTGTCCCTGTCACCTGGACAGTGGGAGCCGGTGGTTCCACCTGGGCCGGGGGTCCCACCAATGGCTGAGACTCCGGCTGAGTGAGTGTCACAGGGGCCGAACATTGCACACAATGAGGGTAGGTGGAACCTGCAGGTAGCATAGCCGCACATGAGGTACAGGTTGCAAAGTAAGCCTGTGCCTTGGCACCCTTGCTTTTTGCGGACGACATGCTGTTGTCTCCCCTTAGAGCAATCAGTGAGGGTATATAGCCAAAAGCAAATAGTGCGGCCGTACAAAGTAAATGTATACAAAATAAGCATATAAGTATACACTTCGGCACCCAGGGGGGCCAACACCTAGTAACAGGTGCGGCTTACCGACCGCCCGCAGCGGTTGTGTGACCACCAGATTCCCTGCCCGGGCCTCCCAGAGCTGTGGAGCTCGGTTGTCTCTCCTCTGAAAATCTCCAGCGTCTGCTGCAGGAATGGCTGCTAGCGTTCTGAGAGGAGGAGGGGGCCGTGGGCGTGCCTCAAAAAGTGCGGGAATCTGATGCCCCACGGTGCTCAGTGAGGGGGGAGGAGGATACGAAGTATGCTCCAGCCCTCAGCGCTGACGTCTAGTGCAGCGTCCCGCCCTTACCCCTGACTGGCAGGCCCGGGGGCGGGAGTATGCGGTGCTAGGCCGCAAAAGCCGGGGAATAAAGTTATAAGTGCGGCCGGCAAACAAGCGCGGTCAGCGCGGTAGTCCCGTCGCACTAACACACCCAGCAGCTGCTGCAGCGTCCATAACACAGGCGCACTATGCGCCGTCCCCAAGGGGACACAGAGTACCTCAGAGTAGCAGGGCCTTGTCCCTGATGATACCCGTTCTCCTGTCCAGCAGATTCCCCCAGGGGCTGCGGAGGGAGCACGGTCCCAGTGCCTGGTGACCGGTTAGGATCCCACTTCACCCAGAGCCCCTAAGGGATGGGGAAGGAAAACAGCATGTGGCTCCTGCCTATGTACCCGCAATGGGTACCTCAACCTTAACAAACACCGCCGACCAGAGTGGGGTGAGAAGGGAGCATGCCGGGGGCCCTGTTATGGGCCCTCTTTTCTTCCATCCGATATAGTCAGCAGCTGCTGCTGACTAAATTGTGGAGCTTGCGTGGATGTGTGCCTCCTTCGCACAAAGCATAAAAACTGAGGAGCCCGTGATGCACGGGGGGGTGTATAGGCAGAGGGGAGGGGTTTACACTTTTAAGTGTAATACTTTGTGTGGCCTCCGGAGGCAGAAGCTATACACCCAATTGTCTGGGTCTCCCAATGGAGCGACAAAGAAAATAATAATAAAAAGTACACGTATTTGGTGTTACCACTTTCAGAAATGACCGATCTATCAAAATATAAAATAAATTAATCCAATTGGGAAAGGGCGTAAAATCAAAATGTCTTAATTACATTTTTTGGTTGCCGCAACATTGCAATAAAATGCAGTAATAGGCGATCAAAACATCGCACCTACCCAAAAATGATTTAATTAAAAATCACAGCTCAATATGCGAAATTTAAGCTATCATTGAGCCCCAGATCTCAAAAAATTAGAATGTTACAGGACTTAGAAAATGTGCCAAAAGTGCTGATTTTGTTTTGATAAATTTTCAGAATTTTTATTCACTACTTAAATAAAATGAAAAAAAAAAAACAAAAAAAACCCAAAACAGAACTATACAAGTTTGGTAGCTACCAAACTTGTATAGTTCTGTTTTTTTTTTTTATTTTATTTAAGTAGTGAATAAAAATTCTGAAAATTTATCAAAACAAAATAGATATATAGATAGAGGGATAGATAGATAGAGGACAGATCGCTGCATTTCTCACGGTTGGTAGTGAGTTCACATTACCAGCCGTGGGAAATGCCCTGTGGCTACCTCTCTGCTGTCTCGCTGCGAGGCTGCATCCAGCGCTGTGTCTGTGTCAGTTGTGGCTGGATGCATGCATCGTAGGACGTGGATTACGTCGGAGCTTTGTTTCGGGAGGGGTTAATAAAAGGGTGAACGAGGCTTATTTGTGTTTTATTTAAAATAAAGGATTTTTCGGGGTGTGTTTTTTTTCACTTTACTTACGGGTTGATCATGTCAGCTGTCACATAGACTCTGCCATGATGAAGCCTGGACTTAGTGGCGGCGATCCGCCGCCATTAACTCCTTGTATTACCCTGACTGCCACTGCATCACGGCAGCAGGAAGAGCCGGGGACACTCTGGGACTGCCGCATAATGGATGCGACAGTCCTGGGGCAGCTGCAGCTGATATTCTTGGCTGCGGGAGGTGGAAGGGAGGCGGGGGACATTAACCCTGCCCCTCTCCCTCCCCAGTCTGAGAATACCGGGCCGCCGCTGCGTGCTTACCTTGGCTGGATGGTAAATATACAGCGGAGCACACGTGTTTTGTTTTCTATATTTCTGTTTGCTTTCTGTGTGGTCTGTGTCTGTGTTCTATGTCTGTGTGTGTGTGTGTGTGTGTGTGTGTGTGTGTGTTTACTCTCTGCTCCGCTTCCTCTTCCTGTCATAATGACATCACTTCCCTGCAAAACCGCAGGCAAGCGATGTACATTACCGCAGGTAAACCGCGAAATACCGTAGGGAATAACGCAGGAAAACGCAGTGAACCGCACCGAATTTGCTGCCTGCGTTATTCCCTGCGGGATTTCACGACTACATTGGAGTCAATGTAGTGAAATCCCGCAGCGACGTGCGGAAAAGAAGTGACATGCAATTGTTTTTGCTGCGGGAATCCCGCAGCAAAACATGCAGCTGGCAAATTCCACCTAGTGCGCACAGGATTTTTTTTTTTTCCCCCATTAGGTTTTGCTGGTGATTCACTGCAGAGATGTTATGAACATTTTCTGCAGCAAAACCGCAGGAAATCCACGGCAAAAACCGGCAAGTGCGCACAGGGCCTTGAGAAAATGAGCATCTCCATTATTTTCCGCAGGTACCTGCGGAATACCCCCGGAATTTCACTCCATTCACTGTAATGTAATCGCGAAATTCCGGGTGTATACCGCAGGTAGCAAATGATGTGCGGTATACCCCCGGTATAGCCGCGATTTACCTGCGGTAATGTACATCACTGCCTGTGGTTTTTCAGGAAGTGATGTCATTATGACAGAAGAGGAAGCGGAGCAGAGTAAACACAGACGTCACACTCCCTGGACGTCGCACAGAAGCACTTCCGTGTGACGTCCGGCGGGTGCCCGTGCAGTCTGTGTCCCGCTCCGGCCCCGCGGCTGCCTGCCCTGCAGTGTCAGTGTCTGCCCGCAGTATCAGCAGCTTGTCACGCTGCAGCGCTGGCAGACACTGACACACAGCATCACGTGCAGCCGCGGGGATGACGGGTGCTGCTGTCAGGAGGTGAGATGAGATCATTACCTGATGTGACGATCTCCTGCCTTCTGACGTCACCGCGGTCACTGCTGTCTATGCCTGTCTCGCGAGCGGCCCAAGACTGTCACTAGCGGTGACGTCATGGGCTCTCGCAATACTGCTGACAACGCGGCGGGCATAGAAGGCAGTGACAGCTCTGATGGCAGGACTACAGGAGATCATCACAGCAGGTAATGATCTCCTCTATCCTCCTGACAGCAGCGCTCGTCATCCCCTGCAGTGACCTGGGCTATTGATGGTAGCTCAGGTCACTGCATTGCTCTCCCAGCCAATGGGGAACATTCTGTTCTTCATTGAATGGGACAGTGACTATGGTATGGATCGCCGTGGGACCCCGCCCCTTATTGGATTACGCCGGACGTGGAATTGATTGTTCTTTTCAATAAATTGGTGAAAGAAGGAATGTGGGGAGTGTTTTTTCAAATAAAACTTTTTTTTGTTGTCTATTTTTTATTTCTTACTGACTGGGTTGGTGATGTCAGGTATCTGATAGACGAGGGACATTACAAACCCCAGGGCTTGATGCCAGGTGACATTACACATCTGGCATCAACCCCATATATTACCTCGCTTGCCAACGCACCAGGGCAACGGGATGAGTTGGGGCGAAGCGCCAGGATTGGCACGTCTAATGGATGCGCCACTTCTGGGGCGGCTGCGGCCTGCTATTTTTAGACTGAGGAGTGTCCAATAACAGTGGACCTCCCTAGTCTGAGAATATCAGACCACAGCTGTCCGCTTTACCTTGGCTGGTGATCCAATTTGGGGGGGAACCCACGTTTTTTGTTTTAAATTATTTATTTAATGTAAAATAACAGCGTGGGGTGCCCTCTGTTTTGGATTACCAGCCAAGGTGAAGCTGCCAGCTGTGGTCTGCAGGTTGCAGCCGTCTGCTTTACCCTAGCTGGCTACAAAAGATGGGGGGGACTTCACGTGTTTTTTGTTTTTTAATAATTTATTTTATGGCTAAATACAAGACTAGGAACCCTTTAGTGCCACATGAAAGTCACTAAAGGGTGCCAGGTTAGAATATGCAGGGGGGTGGGACATTATATAGGTCTTTCTCATCTATCTATCTATTATCTTATCTATCTATCTATTCATCTATCCATCTTTCCCTCTATCCATTATCTGTCTATCAATTATCTATCTATATTATTTATTGCAGTAGTTACAGCATAAAAAAAACGCAGGGACCAACCTGCGGAAAAACCGCAGCAAATACGTGGCAAAAACACATGCGTTTTTCCCGCGGATTTGGTGCGTTTTTTTACCGCAAGTGCGGTAATCTTCAACTCCCAGAAGTTTCTCAAGAAATTTTCTTGAGAAAAATCACTTTTCTTGTGCGCACATAGCCTTACACTGTAAAGCCATGTTCACTCATTCAGTATTTGGTCAGTTTTTTTTTTACCTCAGTATTGGTAATTGTCCCACTCCTGGTTTTAAATCAGAGTAAAAGTATAATAGAAACACGTCACCATTTCTGTATTATTTACCCACTCCTGGTTTTGATTTAGAAATACTGAGGTAAAACACTGACCAAATACTGAATATGTGAACATGGCCTAAAAGACGCTCCCGGGTCACACAGAGCATAGAATGAGCCAACTAATCCCAAGAATGTCACTAAGAAGTAGAGAAAAACTACGCTGGACACCCTACAGTAGTACATACGCATATACACACCTAAACCAAAGAGATGGAAAAAGAAATACAAAATGGCTGTCTTAGACTCTTTATCCGTGTATTACGGATCTCTGTAGATTTAATTGACAAAGTCTGAGCTGCAAAAATGGAGGATAATTGGGCATTCAGTGAGCTTGATAGAACAGACTCTGATTCTGTTAAAAAAAAAAAAACAACAAACACGTGCGAATAGTTCTGGTAAATAGTATGGGTCAGAGTGCTGGTGTCTAAAAATGGACTGCAAATGGATGAGACTACTTGTGAATGTAGGTTAATGAGAGATCGCATGGAACATGACTTGTGGGAACATACAATTGTATGTATGGCACGTTGTGGGAATGAGGTTTATGACTGCGCCACTTGTTTGTATTTTGCATGTTGCATATATTAGAAACCCAGCAAATTTTCAGGGGTTACTTTCTTTTTTAGGTACAGCACAAACAGGGTTAATAGCAGCAATGGTTAGTCCATTTCTGTTTTAACAAGCTGTGAAATATTCCAGACAGTCTAGGATTGGGTTACAGTGAGATCACAGCAGCTGCAAAGTACGATTAACCCCCTGATTGCTGCTGCTAGAATTGTTTGTAGCCATTTGATGGCTGACCCTTTTGTTATGGAAGGGAAGGAAATGGCGATGTCAGATGACATAATCCTGAACAAAATGTAAAAAAACCCAGTGTTCCAGAGTTAGGGAGCACAATTGCATCAGGATTTCTAAAAGAGAGATATTGGTATGTTATAGTGCTGTGATCAGTGACAGCACGGCATGATCTACTTTATTAGGATGGAGTCACATCAGCGTGTGACCCGTATGAGGATCGCATCGCCCTGTCTGGACCGGCCGGCGGCTCTCCTGACATGAGCAAGCCAGCGTCATGTATTTGTATGCAGCTAACCCGCTCCTGTCAGGAGAGTCGGCAGCCAGACCGGGCGATGCGATCCTTGTGCTTGTCAGCCTAAGGCCCTGTGCGCACTATTAAATGGAATTTTCTTTAGAAAATTCCGCACCCTCTGAAAGATTACCGCACCCGTAGTAAAAAACTGCAGCAAACCGCACCCGGTTTTACCGTGATTTTCTGCAGGTTGTTGCCTGCAGTTTTTGACCAATATCTATGGCAAAAACCGCAGGTATTTGCGGAAAAGAAGTGACATGCTATTCTTTTTGCTGCAGCAAAACCTGTTGGTGAAAAACAACCGCAGTGTGCGCACAGCATTTTTTTTTTTTTTTTTTTACCATAGGTTTTGCTGGGGAATGACTGCAGCAAGGTTATAAACATTTTCTGCAGCAAAACCGTGGCAAAAAACGCAGCGTGCGCGCACACACCGAGATAAATCTTTGGCAGATCTGTGGTTGCAGTGAAATCATGGGCATATTGTTCCATTTGTACACAGCCACAAACCTGGCACTGATTGTCCACAATTTCACTGCAACCACAGATCTGCCGCAGATTTATCTCTGTGTGTGACAGGGCCTTTAGACTGTTAGCCCTGTTGAGAGCTGAACAACCGGGTATTACTTTTATATGCGTATACATGGTGAAGTAGAGCCGGAGGCAGAATACCTGCTTTCCCAGGGTTCGTATTCAGTGTTTGAGTATTTGCCGCCTATACCAGAAACTGTAGAGTAAGGTCCTTTACTGAATTGAAGAGCTCATATATGTTATTACCTCTTCATTATACGGTATAATATCAGACAAAAAGCCAAGACAGGCCAATCCGCAGGGGCGGACATACCATTGGTCAAGCCTGTACAGCCGTATAGGCAGGGACCCAAAAGGTAAGGGGGCCCGCTTATACCTCCAGAGCAGGTGGAATTGTACATCTTTAGGAGTTCTTGGGCTACAAAGGACCCATATATCCTTTCACAGGAGCCCTGTTCTGTCTGTGTCCGCCAATGGGCCAATGTAGTATAATATGAAATGTTAGTGAGTGGGTGCGGCTATCTATAGATTAATGCAGTTATTAGCATACCTAGAACATACTTTGAATTGCAGCTGTCAATCATAAAAAATCCAGGTGGAACATAATTTATATTTAATCCATGACACCAATCAAAAACAGACAAATCTTTGTGATTTATTTTTTTTTTTTTTTGTGGCGACATGGTTCTTAAAAGCACACGAGCATGTGAATAGCACCATTGACTGTAATGTGTATGTATTAAATTCATGAAAAGCACAGAATTTGGATGAGAAAGAGGGACATCTGAACGAGGCCTAAACGGGATGTCCCATCTTGCCACAGTCATAGGCCCGATTTTATCATTTGTGTTTCTTTTAAGGCACTTTTTTTGCCATTTCTTCAAAGTTCATGAATTTTACACAGTCAAAAAAAAATTTTTTTTTCCTTTTTAACCTATTTTGTGACTTTTTGTGGAAAGTCACACGTTTCACAAAGGGATGGAAAAATGGCCCAAAAATAACTGAGGGTAGGGAGCTCTGGAGTATACGGTAATTGAGACAAATTTTGCAAATAATGAATGAAGCTAAAATATCTGGAAACACTTGTATAATATAGATGTAAAAATAAGTGTGACTAGAAATATAGATAGTGAGCAAACAAAAACAAAGGCGCAAAACACTATAAACTAATATATATATATATATATATATATATATATATTAAAAAAACAGGTGCAAATGCAATAGTGAATCTGGCCCAAAGTGCCCGGACAATTTGCTGACCACTTTGTGTTCTGTTGCCAAACCAGAGGTTATTAGTTGTTACAAAGGCTGTGATAGCCACGCATGCATGACTATTTTGTATTCAATCCATGGTGGACGAATTTCATACTGAGGCACACAGATGTGTTTTCTCACGAATTCTAAAATAATCTGTACCCTATTCTACCACATGTTCCATATAACTGACTGCATCTTCTTAGGCTACATGCGCACGCTGCTTTTTTTGCTGCTTTTTTGCTGCTTTTTTGGCTGCAGTTTTGTCAGCAGAACTTTCTGACATTTGACTTCCCAGCAAAGTCTATGAGAAGTCAGATTTGTCATGCGCACACTGCAGTTTATTTGTCAGCGTTTTTTTTGTCAAAAGTTTGTGACAAAAAAAATGCAGCATGTTCATTCTTCCTGCGTTTTTGTCAACATTTGTCACCCATTGAAATCAATGAGGGCATCAAAAACGCAGGAAAAATGCATGCTAATCAAAAGTGGTGCATTTTACCTGCCTTTTACCTGCGTTTTTGCTAGCAAAAACGCAGGTGATTTGTCAGGAAGTGAGGTCAGGCAAGTGGTCCCGTCCCGTCCTCCACGTGTTCCCCGAAGTACCGCTGTCCCCAGGGGAGATGATGTGGAGGACGGGACTATCAGCAGCGGCAGCGAGAGGGGGATGGACATTGGCAGCTGAAAACATTGATTTTTATCTCTCTCTGCTGCCGCCGCTGATAGTCCCGTCCTCCATGTGTTCCCCGAAGTACCGCTGTCCCCAGCGTGCACGCACAGGGGAGATGATGTGGAGGACGGGACTATCAGCAGCGGCAGCGAGAGGGAAAAATCAATGTTTTCAGCTGCCAACGTCCATCCCCCTCTCGCTGCCGCCGCCGCTGATAGTCCCGTCCTCCACGTGTTCCCTGAAGTACCACTGTCTCCAGCATGCAGGCATAGGGGAGATGATGGACCCCTCTCACCGCCGCCGCCGCTGAAAGTCCCGGGCTCCACGCTCCTGCCGGCTCCACGCTCCTGCCGGCTCCACGCTCCTGCCGGCTCCACGCAGTAGCGCGATCAGCTGAGCTGTCACTGAGGTTACTCGCGGCCACCGCTGGATTCAGCGGTGGCCGCGGGTAACCTCGGTGACAGCTCAGCTGATCGCGCGGCTGCCTTCATTAGCTGCATGGAGGTGACCGAAGCGACGGTGTCTGCTGCTTCTCCGGTCACTTCCATGCAGCAGAGCTGGATGCGACGCTGGAGCATGCTGGATTACGCCAGACATGGAGAGCTTTGTCGGGGTTAATAAATTGGTAATGAGGGAATGTGTGTGTGTTTTTTATTTCTAATAAAGGATTGTTCGGGTGTGTGTGTTTATTTACTGTAATTTACAGATTAATCATGGAGGGTGTCTCATAGACGCCTGACATGATTAATCTAGGACTTATTGGCAGCTATGGGCTGCCAATAACTCCTTATTACCCCGATTTGCCAACGCACCAGGGCAAATCAGGAAGAGCCGGGTACAGTACCAGAACTGTCGCATCTAATGGATGCGGCCATTCTGGGCGGCTGCTGACTGATATTGTTAGGCTGGGGGGCTCCCCATAACGTGGAGCTCCCCATCCTGAGAATACCAGCCTTCAGCCGTATGGCTTTATCTGGCTGGCATTAAAATTGGGGGGGACCGCACGCCAGTTTTTTTTAATTATTTATTTATTTATTTCTATTTTTTTTTCAATTCAACAAGCTTTATGGGCTTGTTTGAACTGAAAAATACATGAAATTGTTGACAAAACTGCAGCCAAAAACGCACCAAAAAAGCAGCAAAAATGCATCAAAAAAGCACCTACATTTTTTGTGACATTTCCAGGCTCTCTCTGTCAAGGTGCAGTTTTGGCTGCAGTTTTGGCTGCAGTTTGTGAACACGAAAAAGAAGCAGCGTGCGCATGTAGCCTTAAGCTACATGCGCACGCTGCTTTTTTTCCTGCTTTTTTGCTGCTTTTTTGGCTGCAGTTTTGTCAGCTGAACTTTCTGACATCTGACTTCCCAGCAAAGTCTATGAGAAGTCAGATTTGTCATGCGCACATTGCAGTTTATTTGTCAGCGTTTTTTTTGTCAAAAGTTTGTGACAAAAAAATGCAGCATCTTCATTCTTCCTGCGTTTTTGTCAACATTTGTCACCCATTGAAATCAATGAGGGCATCAAAAACGCAGGAAAAATGCATGCTAATCACAAGTGGTGCATTTTACCTGCCTTTTACCTGCGTTTTTGCTAGCAAAAACGCAGGTGATTTGTCAGGAAGTGAGGTCAGGCAAGTGGTCCCGTCCCGTCCTCCACGTGTTCCCCGAAGTACCGCTGTCCCCAGGGGAGAAAATGTGGAGGACGGGACGATCAGCAGCGGCAGCGAGAGGGGGATGGACATTGGCAGCTGAAAACATTGATTTTTCCCTCTTGCTGCTGCCGCCGCCGCTGGTGGTCCCGTCCTCCACGTGTTCCCCGAAGTACCACTGTCCCCAGCATGCACGCACAGGGGAGATGATGTGGATGATGTGGAGGACGGGACTATCAGCAGCGGCGGCAGCGAGAGGGAAAAATCAATGTTTTCAGCTGCCAACGTCCATCCCCCTCTCGCTGCTGCCGCCGCTGATAGTCCCGTCCTCCCCGTGTTCCCCGAAGTACCGCGGTCCCCGCACAGGGGAGATGATGGACCCCTCTCACCGCCACCGCCGCCGCCGCTGAAAGTCCCGGGCTCCACGCTCCTGCCGCCAGCCGGCTCCACGCTCCTGCCGCCGGCCGGCTCCACGCTCCTGCCGCCGGCCGGCTCCACGCTCCTGCCGCCGGCCGGCTCCACGCTCCTGCCGCCGGCCGGCTCCACGCTCCTGCCGCCGGCCGGCTCCACGCTCCTGCCGCCGGCCGGCTCCACGCTCCTGCCGCCGGCCGGCTCCACGCTCCTGCCGCCGGTCGGCTCCACGCTCCTGCCGCCGGCCGGCTCCACGCTCCTGCCGCCGGTCGGCTCCACGCTCCTGCCGCCGGCTCCACGCTCCTGCCGCCGGCTCCAGGCTCCTGCCGTCGGCTCCACGCTCCTGCCGCCGGCTCCACGCTCCTGCCGCCGGCTCCACGCTGTAGCGCGATCAGCTGAGCTGTCAGAGGTTACTCGCGGCCACCGCTGGATTCGGCGGTGGCCGCGGGTAACCTCGGTGACAGCTCAGCTGATCGCGCGGCTGTCTTCATTAGCTGCATGGAGGTGACCGGAGCGGCGGTGTCTGCTGCTCCGGTCACCTCCATGCAGCACTGCTGGATGCGACGCTGGAGCATGCTGGATTACGCCGGACATGGAGGGCTTTGTCGGGGTTAATAAATTGGTAATGAGGGAATGTGTTTGTGTTTTTTATTTCTAATAAAGGATTTTTCGGGTGTGTGTTTATTTACTGTAATTTACAGATTAATCATGGAGGGTGTCTCATAGACGCCTGACATGATTAATCTAGGACTTATTGGCAGCTATGGGCTGCCAATAACTCCTTATTACCCCGATTTGCCAACGCACCAGGATAAATCGGGAAGAGCCGGGTACAGTCCCAGATCTGTCGCATCTAATGTATGCGGCAATTCTGGGCGGCTGCTGACTGATATTGTTAGGCTGGGGGGCTCCCCATAACGTGGGGCTCCCCATCCTGAGAATACCAGCCTTCAGCCGTATGGCTTTATCTGGCTGGCATTAAAATTGGGGGGGGACCGCACGCCGTTTTTTTTAATTATTTATTTATTTCTAATTTTTTTTTTCCAATTCAACAAGCTTTATGGGCTTGTTTGAACTGAAAAATACATGAAACAATTGTTGACAAAACTGCAGCCAAAAATGCACCAAAAAAGCAGCAAAAATGCACCAAAAAAGCACCTACATTTTTTGTGACATTTCCAGGCTCTCTCTGACAAGGTGCAGTTTAAGCTGCAGTTTTGGCTGCAGTTTTGGCTGCAGTTTGTGAACACGAAAAAGAAGCAGCGTGCGCATGTAGCCTTACCTGCGTTTTTGGTACCAAAAACGCAGGTGATTTGTCAGGAAGTGAGCTCAGGCAAGTGGTCCCGTCCCGTCCTCCACGTGTTCCCCGAAGTACCGCTGTCCCCAGGGGAGATGATGTGGAGGACGGGACGATCAGCAGCGGCGGCAGAGAGAATGATGGACATTGTCAGCTGAAAACATTGATTTTTCCCTCTCGCTGCTGCCGCCGCTGATAGTCCCGTCCTCCACGTGTTCCCCGAAGTACCACTGTCCCCAGCGTGCACGCACAGGGGAGATGATGTGGAGGATGGGACTATCAGCAGCGGCGGCAGCGAGAGGGAAAAATCAATGTTTTCAGCTGCCAACGTCCATCCCCCTCTCATTGCTGCCGACGCTGATAGTCCTGTCCTCCACGTGTTCCCCGAAGTACCGCTGTCCCCAGCGTGCACGCACAGGGGAGATGATGGACCCCTCTCACTGCCACCGCCGCCGCCGCTGAAAGTCCCGTCCTCCACGCTCCTGTCGTCAGCTCCACGCTCCTGTCGTCAGCTCCACGCAGTAGCGCGATCAGCTGAGCTGTCACTGAGGTTACTCGCGGCCACCGCTGGATTCAGCGGTGGCCGCGGGTAACCTCGGTGACAGCTCAGCTGATCGCGCGGCTGTCTTCATTAGCTGCATGGAGGTGACCGGAGTGGCGGTGTCTGCTGCTTCTCCGGTCACCTGCATGCAGCACAGCTGGATGCGACGCTGGAGCATGCTGGATTACGCCGGACATAGAGGGCTTTGTCGGGGTTAATAAATTGGTAATGAGGGAATGTGTTTGTGTTTTTTATTTCTATTAAAGGATTTTTCGGGTGTGTGTTTATTTACTGTAATTTACAGATTAATCATGGAAGGTATCTCGGGGAGACGCCTGACATGATTAATCTAGGACTTATTGGCAGCTATGGGCTGCCAATAACTCCTTATTACCCCGATTTGCCAACGCACCAGGGCAAATCGGGAAGAGCCGGGTACAGTCCCAGAACTGTCGCATCTAATGGATGCGGCCATTCTGGGCGGCTGCTGACTGATATTGTTAGGCTGGGGGGCTCCCCATAACGTGGGGCTCCCCATCCTGAGAATACCAGCCTTCAGCCGTATGGCTTTATCTGGCTGGCATTAAAATTGGGGGGGGACCGCACGCCATTTTTTTTTTAATTATTTATTTATTTATTTCTAAAAATTTTTTTTAATTCAACAAGCTTTATGGGCTTGTTTGAACTGAAAAATACATGAAACAATTGAAAAAACTGCAGCCAAAAACGCACCAAAAAAGCAGCAAAAATGCACCAAAAAAGCACCTACATTTTTTGTGACATTTCCAGGCTCTCTCTGACAAGGTGCAGTTTTGGCTGCAGTTTTGGCTGCAGTTTGTGAACACGAAAAAGAAGCAGCGTGCGCATGTAGCCTTAGGCTTCACTTAGACGTCAGTGTTTCACATACAGTATGTGTTAAATTTGTATTTTGCACAGAACACATACGCGTTATTTTCTATGCTGCTCCAAAACACTGATGAGACATTAATCCAAAACACTGATGGCTCGCGGATCCAAAACACTGATGGCTCGCGGATCCAAAACACTGATGACACCGGTACCATTTTTTTCATACTTAAAAAAACCTGACGTCTGAACGAGGCTTAGGCCGAATTCAGATGTCCGTGCAACAATGAGCGTACGGACTTTTATGTCCATGCCGGCCGTGGGTCTGCTGACACATTTCCCATACTCTCATATATGCCTATGAGGTTGTGGAATTTGGGGCAGGGCCTCCAGAATGGTCTGAACATCATGGCCCCAGAATCGTTGGTTCTAGTCTAGAATATGCTGTTGTGTGTTGGGTTAACCATAGAGGCTTCTATATTCATCGCAGCTTGGGAATCCAGTCTCTTAATTCATAAACGGCACTCTGGAAAAGCCACGTTTACTAACTTATCCTTTAGTAATTTTGTGTGATTCACTATTTAAAGTACGTAATGGCAGCTGATGAAGAGTAATTATCTTGTTGTTATCTTAATCATTTGGTGTAAGCTATAGTAGAGTATATATATAGAATTATGTGTACTCATTTGTTCATACTTCTAGCATTAAATCACACTTCTGCTACAAAACATTGTGCTGATGAATGTCCCTTATAGACAGAGTCCGCAGCCCGAGGCTCGGGAGTCACATATGACTATCCAGCCGTGATGTATGGCTCATGGCTGTCTGCCAGCTTGATGCATTAGCACCAGGTCTAGCAAACTCTCATGAAGTGAAGATCTTCAGATGGTGACTTCTGAATAGCCCCATACAGAACAGCAGAATGGATATAGGTGATTGTGGTGGAGAGTTAAATATGGCAACCTGAAAATAGGATGATACTGCCAGTTATATGGGTACTGTAAGCCGGAAAGCTGTCTGTGTGATTTCTATGAGAACGCTTTGGCTGTCAATTATACTGGTTATAGGGGCTCTGGATATCACTATTGTGTTGAGGGGTTGGGCATGAGCTTGATGCAATTGTGTAGTGGGGGTGCTTGATGTGATTACCAAATGGGTTAAGGTGGGAACATCTAGATATAAGTATACTATCTCTATATAATTTCTGTGGGAACGCTTTGGCTGTTATAGCAGTAATAGGGGCTCTGGATATCACTATTGTGGTGGTTGGGTGTGAGCTGGATGTCTCCACTTGATTTCGTTGGGAACACTTTGGCTGTCACTTTACTGGTAATAGGGGCTCTAGATGTTCCTATTGTGAAGGGGATGGGGGAAGCTATATTTGTCACCTTTCATAGGGTTTTGGATATGGCTCGTGACCATCTCTGTGCCGAGCGTGGCTCTCAAGGTAAGAGAGGTTGGGAACCACTGCATTATACAGTTTATGCTCCAGAGCTGTTCTTCATGCTGCATATGTGGACAAGATGTTAGTTTGGACAGTGATGAAACTCTTATATATAGCTTCTATAAAGTCCAGTCTATATTGTGGACTTTCAGGTACAGAATTTTTATGGCGTGAAAAATTTGTGAGGATGAAGCCATATCCCTACATAGGAGGCAGTTCTTCAGTAAGGTAGATATCCAACATACATGTTCTCATATCCCACATACCTGCCTAGGGCTAAATACCATTTTTCAGTTTTTTAAGACCAGGACTATAGGTGATTTCTAAGGTCATATCTAACCTGTGTGACTGCTCCAAATCTCGCCATTCAACCATAAACCATTTTGAGTTTGGGAACTGGATTTGTACACCACTTGAAGAAGATGCCTCTTTGTTTCCCTCCATCCATGGAGTACAGACAACATTGGCATTCCGTGCTATGGAGGTTTCTATAGTGTAGAGCATACAGAACCGGTCATGTGGGCCTGAGTCACTTCACTTCCTATAGGTGGATAGTATTAAAAAAAAATTCTTGTTTCTCTACATAATTTTTCTTCATATTCATTAAGTATACAAACTGGAAAACAATTTCCATTATTACTAGAGGCGGTAATTCATTGTAATGTACTGAGAGTAAGGGCAAAGGAGAAGGTTAGGAGGGTGGAAATGATGGCGTGAAACTTTAACTATTAATACAAATGGGGGGAATGTTTTCATTTGACTTTAAGGATTTGTCACATAGGACATATCCGCTGTGGAAATTCCACTCCAGCAATTTCCACACTAAATTGTGAAGGTCATTACCAGTCTGTCTTCACAGTTTCTGGTATCGAGAAAAAGAAAATGGGTCATGGACAAAAGCTATTATGCAGCCATTATGGGTCTAGCTGTACAGTGAATACAAGGAATACAAAGCTTTTATTGTTGGAGAGATGAAGAACATAAGCCTACGCAACTTTATGGCGTTGTTTTTTTTTTTACTTCTATTTTTCCATCAAAAAGACAGGGGCTAGTGATCAGTAAGTTTGTACTTTTTTTTTTTTTTTTTTTTAATCTTTTAAGAACGTCACTGAAAAGCAAATAAGGTATTGGGATGTATAAAAAGTGAGAACAACCCCTCCATAAAATTCTTGTAGGGCCAAATCTAGAATATGGGATTCAGTTTTGGGCTCTACGTTGTAAAAAGGGTATTGGGGAAGCTCTAGGCTGGTTCATAGGCGGGCAACTAAATCAATAAAAGGGGCGAGACGTCCTCTTGTGATGTGAGGTTAGCAAAATTAGGTTTCTTCAGCCTAGGGGAAAAGGTGGTTTAGAGCTGACCTGATTAACTTGCGTGGTCCATGAAAAGAAATGGCGCATGGTTTATTGCTTACAATTTAGTTCATGTGGAGGAAAGGTGATTTAGACATCTGTATAGGAAATGGTTCTTTACAGTAACAGAAGTCACACTGCGGAATATCACAAGAGGAAGTTATGGTGAACGCTATGTCTCCATCTAAAGAAGTATTAGATCCTTATCTCAGAACAGTTATAAATAATGTATATTTAATAACGGTAGAATTAGATGGACCTGTCCCTTTTAATATGACTCGAAATCGTTGGCAAAATGCCTGAACATTACTGTAATCCAATAATACACATCAGGAAATGTTTTTTCAAAAAGCACACTTTTTTTTTAACATGCTAAAACCTAACCATATTGTCTAAAGCGGGCTTTACACACTGCGATATCGGTCCCGATATCGCTAGTGTGGGTACCCGCCCCCATCTGCAAATCGCTGCCCATGCCGCACAACATCGCCCAGACCCGTCACACATACTTTCCTGCCTGGCGACGTCGCTGTGACCGGCGAACCGCCTCCTTTCTAAGGGGGCGGTCCGTGCGGCGTCACAGCGACGTCACTGAGCGGCCGCCCAATAGCAGCGGAGGGGCGTAGCTGAGCGGGACGTAACATCCCGCCCACCTCCTTCCGCATAGCGGCCGGGAGGCAGGTAAGGAGAGCTTCCTCGTTCCTGCGGTGTCACACGGAGCGATGTGTGCTGCCGCAGGAACGAGGAACAACCTCGTTACTGCTGCAGTAACGATTTTTGAGACTGGCCCCCATGTCACCGATGAGCGATTTTTGCACGTTTTTGCAACGATGCAAAATCGCTCATCGGTGTCACACGCAACGGCATCGCTAATGCGGCCGGATGTGCGTCACCAATTCCGTGACCCCAACGAGTTCGCATTAGCGATGTCGCAGCGTGTAAAGCCCCCTTTAGGCTATGTTCACACTGAGTTGTTGTGTTTTGTTGTTTTTTTTCGTTGGAACAGATCCTATCTAAAATCTTCCTAAATGGAAAACTCTACTTTTTAATTCCTATATGAAATCGACTTTGCTGTTCATATGAGGACTTTGAGCAGTTTATCTTTCATGAAGACTATTTGAATCAAGCCTGGTGAAAAAATTAAAAGTGCACGTTACTACTTTAAAGCTGATCGTGAAAGAAACACATCCATACTAGGTAACGTCAAATCAAAAGGATGTTTTTTTTTTCCCAGAAAAAGAAACTCCCCCAAAATAGCGTTTTTCCCAAGCAAGTTCCTCTTCAAAATCTCATGCTTTTTGTAGATCTCCAAAAATATTCATGTGAGCATAGCCTAATATATTACTATTACATTCTTGTAAAGCCGATATCACACATCAGCTATTAACATATGGAAAACATACCATTTTCTTTTTGTACTCGATTATCAGCTGTTTTGATCTAAAGGTTTACACTGACCAACCGGCGGCAAATACGAGTGCTGATCAATACTTTTACCGATTGGTGATAGTTTGCCTGTTAAAACACTCCGACCAAAACAAACGATGCGCACTGAGTGATGTATAGTAGATAGCGCAGTGCGCACAGGCTGCCATGTTTTTTGGCAGCGTGTTCACACAGGACAGTGTGCCGCCAAGAGCAATGATCAATTTCACTCGATGAACTAGTCTGTTGCTTGCTCATTGGGTGGTAGGCATCCTGTTTATACACCAAGATAATAACTTGTTTCTGATTTATCTTGGGAAGAAGCCTCTTAAGTGTCAGTTTTTAACATAAGCGTTTTTTATAGTATGTAAATATAAAAAAAACCTGATAAAGGTCTCTTAACTTCTAACATGTATGACAATGTGCAAGTTTCCCCATTAACAAAGTTTTACGAATATCGGCATTATTTATAATTGTAATTTTATGCCATTTTTGGTTTCTAGCTTTGTTTGCTTGTTGACCACCTGTGGGCTGGTGTCTGAAAGCATCTCTGCAGCACTTTGTTTTTTTTTTTATTCAGCGCTGGAGTAGCGCTTTAAATGTAAGCCTCCAGCCCAATGTCTTGTGCTCACTTTCCGGCATTTTCATGATTTTACTGACACCCCTCCAGTCCCGCGGCGCCATCTTGTGCCCTTAGATTCTGACTGTATGGAAGTCAGAAGTTAAGTCACAGGCGCTCAATGCAAGTCTATGAGAGCCAGAACAAGGCTCCCGTAGAGATGCATTGATCCATGAAATACTGGAGCTGCCGGCTGATCTCTTTTCAGCGCAGACCAACTGGAGCGCTGCTGGTAAAGGATGAAGGTGGCGGAAGGGGAGTATAAGACAAGGGTCAGGGGACTTAGATTTAAAGCACCATTACAGCAGAGAAATGATGGGGTCAAGTATTACTAAATAACATTTGCTATGAATGGAGTAGACTGTAAGTTCAGCATTGCTCCGTTCACCACTGGGATCACAGCTTTTGTCCTTACCGGACTTAACAGCTGATTTATAATGGAGACCTGATGGGTTTCCATCTGGGTTTTATTTTTGAGAGCCGATATTGCTTAGAAAACCAAACTCTTCTTGCTGTCAGAAAGCAACAGGATCCTGATGCAACACGAAAATGCCACTGTGAAGACGCCACTCCTTATTAGAAAGGCCAACGTGTGGGTATTTTTCGTTTGTGCATCTCTCGCTGTTGGCTGCTATGATTGTCATGTAACTAATGTTCTCTATGATCATTAAACCCATACACTGATCCCTTGGAGCAGTACTATGTGCATCAAAGCATTGCACGCCAATTGTGTCCATGCGAAGACAGTTGACTAAACGCCTCGTCCCCCCTGCCTTCTGTATGGCGACCCTTCAGTATTCATCCAGGCCTCCTAATGTAGCGAGACAGTGTGTAGGATCCGCCTGCACATGTATTGTCTGCTCCATGTGTGGGTTGCTGGCCTTTCATAGGCAGGCTTTGCTATTCTGCGCACCAAGTCCTTAACTCTTTCAGGACTTACAGATGCAGATGTTATATAAAATAGGATTTGACAATGCTTTTCTTTGGTGAAAATATTGACGTCAAATATTGATGATTGCTATGTCCAATTTTTTACTGTGATACTAAATGAAATGAATAGGAAAGTACATTGTACGGCATTCTCTACCTAACGATAAATTGTGCAATCTCAGGCCAAACGGTTGGCAGCATGGAGGAGGTATGTGGGTACCTGCTAATATCTTGGAAAATTCCGGTTTTGTATAAATAAAGCCAAAAAGAGGACCTGACCTTAACCAATGGTATGACCCCAGGCTCGATGATGATGATGATGATGATGATGATGATGATGATGATGATGATGATGATGATGATGATTATTCACTTATATAGCGCTATTAATTCCACAGCGCTTTACATACATTGGCAACACTGTCCCCATTGGGGCTCACAATCTAAATTATGATAATGTTAAGCTCTTTAATTAGTTGTGGCATAGGTATAAACTAAAAAACGTGCCACCATTGTTCCGAGTCATCCTGACCATTGCATCCATTTTCTTTTGTTTTCTCCACAGTATGGTGACATCAAAGCTGACGTTTCTGAAATCCCATGCTTACTCCTAGGGCAGTGTTCCCCAATTTGAGGCACACCAACAGTGCATGTTTTTTTGGAATTCCTTAGTATCGCCCGGGTAATTTAATCATCTGCACATGGGATGATTCCAACACCTCTGCAATACTAAGGAAATCCTGAAAACATTCACTGTTGGTGGGCCTTGAAGACTGGCGTTGGGGAACACTGCTCTAGGGTCTGAGCTCGGAGCGCCTCTGTCATGCACTGTGATGAGTGGTGTATATACCTCAGCCTCGCCAAGCTTCTTGCACGTGATCAAGATCCATCCCAACCTAGAGCATGCAACCCCTGCTTCTGGTCATGACCTTTTCGGTCCGATTGGTCAGACAAAGGAGTATACAACTCCACTGACTGCGCATGGCAGAGGTGTTCTGAACCCGGATCCTTAAATATGAGCAAGATTTGAGAAACTCCTTCTCTGACGTCACCATATGGTAGAGCAATCGATCAAGAGAGAATGGGTGAGTCTGTGATCCGGCCAGGATGCTGTACCACCCCAATGACTCGGACTACACAAGTACGGTAGTCACATTATTAGTTTAGAACTATACCACATAAACTAAGCATGAGGTCAGATTCATATGCAATTTACTGATATCAGGTTCCCTTTATATAGCCATTCATGTAGTACTTGGATGGGCTTAAAGAGTAGCTATCAGCCGACTGGGGCTACCCTTTTTGTTAACAAAGACTGGGCAGCTTCAAACTGATGATAATTTTTCTAAATATAAGTTTGAGCCAAAAGTGCTCAGGAAAATTCCTAATGCCTCCCAAAGAACAATAACTTAAGCAATAGTTGGCCTAAATGTCTGGGTGGTGGAATCGCGATGTACAGAGAGAACCCATAGCCCTCCGCAGCCCCTATCACAGTGAAAGCTCTTTGTACTAACGAAATGCTGCCACATCATTAACAAAGCAGTTACCAAACCGTAACTGGTTTAAAGATGTCAGAGATATATAATATACAGTCATATGAAAAAGTTTGGCCACCCCTATTAATGTTAACCTTTTTTCTTTATAACAATTTGGGTTTTTGCAACAGCTATTTCAGTTTCATATATCTAATAACTGATGGACTCCGTAATATATCTGGATTGAAATGAGGTTTATTGTACTAACAGAAAATGTGCAATGTGCAATCCGCATTTAAACAAAATTTGACCGGAGTAAAAGTACGGGCACCTCAACATAGGTTTTGTTTTTTAGCGGCCTTAAAGGGCATCAATCACCCGGAGTTTCATATATAACCTAAAGCCAGTGCTATACTGGCGCTAGCATGCTGATTCTATACAGACCTTTAGTTGTCAAATTGGATGTATAGTTTTTGAAATACTGGCAAGTAAAGTTAGAGGTATACAGCTTTTTTATTGGCAGTAGCTGCCGAATAGTTAATATGTGGATGGGGTTTTGCTATCTATTCTCGCCCTTGTGTGCTGCCTGGCCTCTGTAGATGCTAGACTGTATGGGCTCCTTCCAGGTATGAGTCTTTTCTGTCATGTGATAGGGGTGTGTTCGAAGTGCAGCCCATACAGTCTAGCATCTACAGAGGCCAGGAAGACGGGCGGGAATAGATAGCAAAACCCGTCCCTATATTAGCTATTCGGCAGCTGCTGCCAATCAAAAGCTGTACATCTCAGTAACTTGCCTGTATTTCAAAACCTATACATCCAATATTACAAATAAAGGTATGTATAGAATCTGCCTGATAGTGCCAGTATAGCACTGGCTTTAGGTTATATTTGACAATCCTGGTGATTGGTGTGCTTTAAAGGGAACTTGTGTCCAGATTTTTACCTATTCAACTAAAAGAATCACCTTCTGCAGGTCCTGGGCTGCATTCTATGAAGGTGCACCTTGCCCCTGAGTCCCCTTCCAGACCCCAAAAATAACTTTATAAAACTTCACCGTTAGGTATGCTAATTACCTGTGTTGGCCAGATGGGTGGGCTCATTTTCTGCTCCTTTATCCCCCTCCTGCCGCTGATCGCCATCCTCTTTCCTTGATTGACGGGAGGACGCCCTCTGTCATTTTCCTTGTCGCATTTTCAAATCTCGCGCTTGTGCAGTTAAGTCGGCTCGCGCAGGCGCAGTTCGATCTGCCCGCGATATGGCGGAGGAGCGAACTACGTCTGCGCGAGCTGACCTAACTGCACAGGCGCGAGATTTGAAAATGCGACGAGGAGGATGACGTCAATCAAGGAAGGAGGACGGCGATCAGCGGCAGGAGGGGGATAAAGGCGCAGAAAATGAGCCCGCCCATCTGGCCAATCAATGTAATTAGCATACCTAACTGCCAAGTTTTATAAAGTTATTTTTGGGGTCTGGAAGGGGAGTCAGGGCCAAGGTGCACCTTCACAGAATGCAGCCCAGGAGCTGCAGAAGGGGATTCTTTTAGTTTAATAGGGAAAACTCTGGTGACAGGTTCCCTTTAAGTGTCGGGCCAGGTCATGAATGGTGGAAGGTGATCAGTCTTGAACTGCTATTGAAGGTGCAGCCTCGTCCCACAAAAGAAAAGAATCCTCCTACATTAACGTAAAAAGGTTCTGACCTCTGGAACGCAAAGAGGGAAAAAATAGTCAGTTTTCAATAGGTTCAGCCTTCTTCCTTACTTTTTTTTTATTCTCTATAGTGCTGATCACATATGTGTTATACATGTTGGTATCTGCGGTCTTGAAGATAACCTCTCTGTATAATGATCCTATTAAGGAGTCGCTTTAATATAAATGCACATTTCCCAAGCTGGTATGGATAATATACACATGTCCTGGCTGTTTGCGCAGAAGAGGCAAGTCATGTAATACGTCTTCCCGTGTAGCTGTTCTGGGTGTCAGTATTGTGTATGAGCAGTGTAATGCCTTCCTTATACATGTATGGTGTATTTACATAGCGGGCAGATGTTTGTTTTTCTCCACTGTATCACTTTCCAGCACTGATCTCATGGCATTAGTATGTTGATACTTTGAGTAATACTGTTTCCTCCTTAGAGTAGTATTGCATTTATTTCCAGTGCAGTCACTATTGGAAATGTTCTGTACCACATTGGTGTAGTATGTGTTTAGATCAGATGATACTTCCTGAGACATGAATATCCTTGTAATGACTACTGGAGAATATTCTCTGCTTCTTTAAATAAACTTTCTGCTCAGGAACCACAGACACTAATGGAAGTGATTAATGTGGGCGACGAGTGCGGCATTAAAGGCAAATTGTGTTTCCATTCGCGATCACTTTGACACCATGCCCCCTTTGTTTGGGTGCGGCTTTCTGCCACATGATACTGCTGCTGCCAGTGCACATCCACTTTACAATAACATTTGAAGAGGTTGATCTTGTGTAATGGAAGTTATTGTGTTTTTAGTTTACTTTTTGAAGCAACTCCTTGCAGTTTGTGAGATCTCCGTTTGATATCAACAAATGAAAGGTATCCCTTTTATTTATATATATATATATATATATATATATATATATATTAATATTTTTTATATATATATATATATATATATATATATATATATTTCATGGGATCACAACTAGTGATGAGCGTGCACTATCATGCTTCCATTATACTCTGTAGACGAGTCTCTCCCAACCGAGCATCTAACTGCTAGTAAAGAGTACAGACCATGGTAGTGCCCGCTCATAATTAATCACAACCTTCTGAATAGGCAATGGTACAACTCACCTACTCCACCTCCCTGCACAGTGACCTCTACATAGAACCGATATCATGCCCAAAGTATCCCACAGAGGTCGGTCAGCTCCAAACTAGTATTTCCTATGATCCATGTGATACTGTAAGGCATATCTCTCGATGCTGGTAATTAATACCATAGCAGCTCCAGCAAGATGGCCACTTACATAATTTTGGACAGAGAAGATACTGAACAAAAATATAAACCAAACACGTCTATTTTTGCTCCCATTTTTCATGAGCTGAATTCAAAGATTTAAGACTTTTTCTATGTACAGAAAAGGACTTTTTCTCTCAAATATTGCACAAATTTATCTAAATCTGTGTTAGTGAGCACTTCTTTACTAAGATAATCCATCCACCTCACAGGTGTGGCATATCAAGATGCTGATTAGACAGCATTATCATTGCACAGGTGTGCCTTAAGGCCCAGTCACACACAACGACTTACCAGCGATCCCGAAAACGTTGCAACCTGATAGGGATCGCAGGTAAGTCGCTGGGAGGTCGCAGGTGAGATGCCACACAGTCAGATCTTACCAGCGATGCAGGAATGATACAGGTCGCAGTAGTGACCTGTATAGCGATCTCAGCAGTCACTGTGACCCTGTCACACAGTGTCAAACACAGCGATGTGTCCTGCCCAGCAGGACATCGCCTTTGAAGAAAATGGCCTGGACCATTCTGCAACGACTAGAAATCTCACAGCAGGGGCCTGATCGCTGGTAGATGTCACACATAACGAGATCGCTAACTGGATCGCTACTGCATCACAGAAACCGTGACTCAGCTGCGATCTCGCTAGCGATCTTGTTATGTGTGACGGTACTTTTAGGCTGGCCACAATAAAGGCCAATCTAAAATATGCAGTTTTACAGTATTGGGTGGGTCTGGGGAGGTCAGAAAACCAGTCGCTATCTGGTGTGACCACCATTTGCCAGTCTGCCATCTGCCCTGTACAGAGAAAACCAGGATTCATCCATGAAGAGATCACCTCTTCGTGTCAGATCCATAGAATATGAGTATTTGCCCACTCAAAGCAGTTACACATCATAGTCAAGTGGAGACCTTGATGAGGGATAATGAGCTCCATGAGTCTTTCTGATCGATTGTGCAGAAATTCTTTAGTTATGTAAACTGATTGTTACAGCATCTGTCCAAGTGGCCGGTTTCAGACTATCTTGGAGGTGAAGATGCTGGAGATTGAGGTCCTGGGCTGGTGCAGTTACACGTGATTTGCGTTTGTGAGGCCGGTTTGATGTTCTGCCAAATTCTCTGGAACACCTTTTGGATATGTCTTATGGTAGAGAAGTGAACATTGAACTTATGGGCAACAGCTCTGGTGGACATTCCTGCAGTCATCGTGCCGATTGCACTCTTCCTCAAGACTTGTGTAGCACCCAGGGCTGTGGAGTCGGTAAGCCAAACCTTCGACTCCGACTCCGACTCCTCAAATTCTCTTGCACCGACTCAGACTCCGGCTCCGACTCCGACTCCGGCTCCGACTCCGACTCCTACATATATTGCTTAGTTAGGTGAAAAATTTATTGTAGTACATGAATATGTGTATGTGAACATCAGACATTTAATAATTTTTATGATACGATAATCAAGATATTTGGATAGAACATAAAATATATTTATTGGAATACAACTTTAGAACACAAAAAACTGTAATAAATTGTAAATATGTAATACACTATGTAATATACAGTAGATTACATATATATCTTGTGTGTGTATATACACTGTGTGTATATATATATATATATATATATATATATATATATATATATATATATATATATATATATATATATATATATTACATATTTACAATTTATTAGTTTTTTGTGTTCTAAAGTTGTATTCCAATAAATATTTTATGTTCTATCCAAATATCTTGATTATTGTATCATAAAAAACAAATGTCTGATGTTCACATTGTACTACAATAAATTTTTCACTTAAATATAAGCATTATACTAAATGTTATTATTTAGTAAAATATTCAGCACATTCTGCATTGCACTCCTGTCCCCAATTTATTATATATTTTAGGAGTCGGAGTCGGTGCATTTTATACCGACTCCGACTCCGACTCCACCAAAATGAGCTCCGACTCCGACTCCACGACTCCGACTCCGACTCCACAGCCCTGGTAGCACCCACGGGGCAAGGGGTTGAATACTCAATGCCGGGCCTGTGATGTCGGGTCTGGGATGTCACGGGTGGCCCTGCCTGGCTTCGTGGCCCCGAGGTGTACACCAATAGGGGAATTGGAGATGGGATGAGGATCGATGATGATGAGGATGTTGGAAGTTGTCTTGTGACGCCACCTGCGGTATGAGGCCAGGGATTAGCCGCCGCTGCGGTTGCAGTCCTCTGGGGCGGATGGTGGCCCCAGAGAGGATGATGGAGGTAGTAGTGGCCGTTGGCGCCGAAGCACAAGGAGACGGCAATGAAGGAGTCACACAGCAGTTGCAGTTCCAGGTCTTTACTCACTGTCCGTGGGTTGCCTGGAGGCGACTGTCTCCGCTGTGATGGGCCTCAGACAATCCTGGTTCAGTTAGAGGTAGCCACCAGTGTTTGAAAGTGTCCTTTCCCAAGGGTTCAGAAAGGCTTCAGAAGAGAGGAACCTGGGTTGAGCTTCCTGCTCCAAGCCTCAGGCTCCGTGAAGAAAAGGACAAACTGGTGTTGTGTTGCCAGAACTGTAGTCTCCCGACTTGACTGAAGTTTGTGGAAGAGTTGCTCCTACTCCTTTCCCAAGTGGTACCTTACCCGAGATGAATACTGTACCTTAAGTGAGGTGCAGTACCCAGTGGCGACTGAAGCCTCAGGGGTGCCACATTTTCAACATCTGTGGCATTGAGCTGTGTGATTAAAACTGCACATTTTAGAGTGGCCTTTTATTGTGGCCAGCCTAAGGCACACCTGTGTAATAATCATGCTGTCTAATCAGCATCTTGATATGTCACCTGTGAGGTGGATGGATTATCTCGACAAAGAAGTGCTCACTAACACAGATTTAGACAATTTTGTGAACAATATTTGAGAGAAAAGGGACTTTTGTGCACATAGAAAAAATCTTCGATCTTCCACTCATGAAAAATGGGAGCAAAAATAAGTATTTTTATATTTTTCTTCAGTATAGAATAAAAATATTCTACGATCAGGAAAAAAGTGGGAAAAAAGAAATTGTTTTTACTAGTCTGTTTTCTTTATCTAAAATATCATTGTTAAAATCTTTTTTCCAAGACGTTCCGTAGCATCTGTGTGAGCAGGTTGAGTGTTAGATAAGATGTTTCAGGTTTCTGACAGCAAGCAGAGATTTAGACATTGAGTAATATGTTTGAAAGTAGCATCTATTTATTATGCAATGAACAAACACACAAAACCCCCTATAAGACGTATGGAAGCGCTTTAGATACTGCTTCAATACAGCGGGGCTAAGGCTGAAATGCATGTTATTAAATTGTCACCGTGCCCTATTTAAAGGGCACATGCTGTGATTTCACTGTTCCGCACATTAGTAAATGTTGGAGTGCGCGGTTCTCAGTGTAACAGAATGGAGCGTATTGTTCAGTCTATGGGAAAGGACGTGTAGGCAAGGGAAAATGGCTGACGCATGTGTGCGGGGCATTAGTGCCGGGTCACAGTTCTCGTGCTTGAGGTTTTGATTAAGTATTAAAATGCAGGAGGAGGCGATCTTTAAACGTGAGAGGCTGACAGTGATGGTCGTTACACGTATTTCTGATTTATTGCTATAGATTAATCTGGAATAGATTCTTAAGGATCATTAAACTAATGACACTGGGGTAGAGCCGTTCATATAGGCCCACAAGATCGACTTTCAGCGTGTATACATGGTTGCATATAACCGTGCCTGAAATCCCCACATGCATAAGGCAATCTGCATTTCCAGTAGTAGAGGTGTTTTCAGAGACCTTGTGGAAGGACAGAGGGAGGTGGATTTGGCTCACACAGCGCTAGGTGGGAGATCTGTGATATGGAGGGGGCTGTCCTGAAAAGTCATGATGACTGTCGGTTTTAATATTTTCACCTTAGGTCATTGCCATTCATAGCACGCATGTTTGGCTTCTAAATACACAGCGGATGTACGATGGTCCAGAAATGGGCATACATGTTACATAAATGTCTGCTCAAGATTAGAGATGAGTGAACCTGAGGTTCGGGCTTGGAAACAGACAAAACAAGGTTCTGGTTCGAGGTTTGAGCAAGTGACGAGAACGAACCACTCAAGCGAGCAGAGCTGTGCTTGGGTATGAGTGATGCTCAGCCCTGTGCGAGCCGCGTGCAGTGTTTGATCGTCTCACATTTGGGATAAAATCCGCGTGATCAGATGGTGTGACACAACACCCCGCCCCCCCCCCCCCCCAAAAAAAAATTATTTATAAACCCCGCCCACCCTGCCCCGGAAGGGTTTTGCTAATTGTTCATAATCAAAACCCTTCTGAGGCAGGGTGAGCGGGGTTTATTTTTTTTTGGGGGGGGGGGTTGTGTGTGTACACTACCTGTGATCACGCTGATTTTACCCCCAATGTGACAGGATCAAACACTGCACACAGCTGAGCATCACTCATACCCGGGCACAGTGCTGCTCGCTTGAGTGGTTCGTCCTCATCACTCGCTGGAACCTGAACCTTGTTTTTATTAGGAAGTCTTTTTCCAAACCTCTAACCTCAGATTCACTCATCTCTACTCAAGATGGCAATTTCTTCAAGACTGGCCGACCTGCAGCCTTCTCCCCATTGAGTACACATCTACGCTCAGTGGCTCCTTGATTGTGTATATGGGGATCAGGAATAATAGTTTGGTCAACAACTAAGGGCATATTTAAAGGGATGGTCAAGGGGAAATAAAAATGACAGTGCATAGTATATCTAACAACATCTAGTAAAAATGCTATACTCCTAATTCTTTGAGAGCCCTTATCCCCCAGTTTCTATTGAGTGATGTTACATTCCTCTGACGCCTCCATCTTGTGGCCATGTCAGAACTACAGCAATGGCTACGAACTAAATTTCCCACAATTCTTCCACTCCAACTCTCCACTAAGTGTTATCGCCCAGTCCATCGTCCTTTCCAGCAATTGGGGCGTTCAGTGCTACAGCCCATGGTCGCAATGATACATACGAGTATATTGAGTATGGATGGAAGAAGGGATAGTTGGGGAGTTTAATGGAGTCATTGCAACTATTCTGAAATATCAGAAAGAAGCCTAAATGATGTTGGCACTTTTTTTTTGGGGGGGGGGGGTTATAATTTTTTTATTTTTTTTATTTAAATATATATAGTTTTGAGTTTAAAAATATATTCTCGACTTGGCTTCAAAAAGAGTTGACTAAGAATCTATCATCGAGCTAATTCTGTAACTTTTACGTCTTTTACTGAACTTCTCGTAACTGACTTCTGATCGCATGAAGGTTTGTGGTCATGTCCGCTTTGAGGAGCTCAATAATAGACCTAAATGATTTACAAAATGCCCAAGAACTAGCTACTGACTGATGTTAAAGGGGTGGTCCAAAACATAACATTTATTTTAAGCCTAAATATCTGTCTATGCAATGTAATAATTAGTGATGATCGAGCACTGCCATGCTCGGGTGTTTGGTGCTCAGAATGAGCAGTTGGATTCTCAGGTGGGCGAGACTTGCGCACCCGAGTATAATGGAAGTCAATGGGTTATTTGCGCATTTTTCCAGAAGAGTTCCCCATTGATTTCCATTATACTCTGTACACGAGTCGCGCCCATCCGACTGCTCGTTACGAGATCTTGAGCATGGTAGTGCTCGCTCATTGCTATCTCTTTTTTAATATACTTTAATTAAAAAGCTCTATTGTTTTCTCCACTCTGTTTAACTGCTTTATTTATTTTATTCTCTGATGAGAAGTTTTGAGCTAGCAAGTGCGCATTGCAAGGCGAGAGCCTGGCAAGCATAAAATGCAGAGAACAGACTGGCCTCTGCAAGTGACGTCACTTTCAGGGATGGGACCAGTCTCTGCTTTTCCTGCTCGTTGGGTTCTCCCTTTACAATGTGCATTGACAGGCCGCTCCCTTGCCGGCTTGTCACGCCACGTCTCATCAGATTTGGCGAGGGAGTGCACTGTCACTGTGCATTCAAAGCCATATCGCACAGTGATGAGGGAGTTTGTACTGCGCATATGTCAGAGGATCAGTTGAGCTGGGGCTAGGCCAGCCCCTGAAACGGACATCACCACAGCCTCTGCCTCCTGATGACGTCTCGTTTGAGTATCCCAGCATGCACTGCGGATTGTCAAACAAAGCATCAGCAAAGCAGAAGTAGGTAAAAAAAAAAAGCAGTTATAGGGAGTAGAGAGGGAATGATGGAGACTTTTTAATGTAGATTAGAAAAGAGATTTGATTATTACAGTAAATAGACATTTAGGATTAAATGTGTTAGTTTTGGACAACCCTTTAATCGACCCTCCTACTCTCTACACTTTAGATAGCTGTCGACTGGTTGTTTGACTGGCGGTTGTTGTGCACAGCTCTCCCGTATATAGGAGCATTCACTCCGCCAGACCTCCATTTTGGCAGTTTATTTAATAGAGGACAAAATAATGGGCGGTCCACAGTCGGATGTGCCGGATCCTTATCTGTCGGGAGCCACATACACATTGGAGTGTGGACTGAATCTGTTGATTCCAGTGTGTTCAGCCAACCTTAAAGGGAACCTGTCAGGTGCAATATGCACCCAGTACCACGAGCAGTTCTGGGTGCATATTACTAATCCCGGCCTAACCGTCCCTGTATACGCTAGCATAGATAAAGGGATCTTTAGAAAAAGTGGTTTTTTCTTTTTTTTTATATCGTAAACTTTATTGATTTTCAAAAACTATACAAGACATAACATAGTATCTACGTCGCATACACGAAGCGAATTCTGTCTTGACTCTTTTAACGTAAGGAGTCTTCAATCTATAATAACCATATCCATAACAGACGGAAAGGGTAAAGTAGATAAGGGAAGGACAAGAGAGCACAGAAGAAGCAAGAAGAAGACCAGTGAAAATAGAGAAGAAAAGTTACCATGATAAGAATACAAATTGCTTATGTTCTTCTGCAGCCTTACAACTGAAAATAAAAACATTTAGTAGGTGCTAAGACAACTCACAATGGAATATTATTATTATTATTTATTATTATAGCGCCATTTATTCCATGGCGCTTTACAAGTGAATATAGCAACTGATGCAGATACAATAAAGAAATAGAAAAAGTATTTCTAAAGATCCTTTATGATATGCTAAGTGCGCAGGGACTAGTCACAAGGGCGTTAGTTCCTGCGCTCATTCCACTCTCTTACCATGTTAGCACGCCTACAGGGGAGTGCTAACATCCTATTCAATCCCCATTGCCTAGTGTCATCAGCGGTGACGCGTGTACCGGTGTCCGTTGTCACTGCATCAGATGCCAGGCAGTGGGCATGATTAATCTAAATAAGAGTAAGTGGTAATCCAGCACCCGTAGTTCAGTCTTCAGTGAAAATTAAGACATCCTTTATTCATAAAATGTGTTAAAAACATACATGTTTAAAATCATGTAGCCTTACGCGTTTCAGGTCATAGAGACCCTTACTCATAGGTGGGCATGATTAGAATGCCCTGCACTTCTGGTCATGTGCATTATGAAGCCGGGTTTACACATCCCGGCTTCAGACAGGTGTATTGTGCATGACCGGAAGTGCCAGGCATTCTGATCATGCGCACCCTAAGCCCGGCGTTGTGAGGCGGCGACAACGGACACAGGTATGCGCGTCACTGCTGAGGGCAATGGGGATTGAATAGCATATCAGCACAGGCAGAATGCGCGCAGGAACTAACGCCCTTCTGACTAGTCCCTCGCTCATTAGCGTATAATTAAAGATCTTTAGAAACCCTTTTTTCTAAAGATCTCTTTATGTATGCTACTAGATACGGGGACAGTTAGGCCCCTAATGGTGTCAATATGCCCTGTTAATGGGGATATATTGAAAGAAATATTTAACAGTGCCCATGGAAATTATTAAGGAGCAAAAGGTAAATCTAAAATGAGTTAAATCTGGCCAAATCCAGCAATTTTTCAGGAGCAGACAACGATCTAATGTATATGGAGGCCCCCCCCCAACTGTCCGCAATGGCAGATGTTGCGGGGGATGGCGGTTACTTAGGCATATATATGCCACGGGCTCCTGCCGCAGGGTCTGAGGCGTATTTTCCGCTTCCTATTGCATTAAACACACGGCTATGTGCGTTCTGTTTATTGTCCCTTTGTAGTATGATTTGCAAAGTGCTGCTTCTCTTCGGTCATGTCGCTCCTGTAATGGACACCTGTCCTCCAGTGTTTCTCCCCCGGCTGGCACTGTGCTGTGTGTGTGCATATGGCACTTTTTACCTTCCCATGCGGCTGTCAGCATTCATATGCTACATTCAATCTGAGAACAGGCGAATAGGTCGCTCCGCTGTGTCCTTGAGGGATTTGTACTGATATGAGATGGTTACAATTGTCACAACCACTTAGTTCAGCATCTAGCCTTGTGGGCGAGCCTTTGTACTGGAAACATACAGAAGATCTGATCTGATACAGCAGTACCAGGTCCTTTTCATCTAAAAGGGGCAACGTAAAACCCCAAAACATAAGTTTGTGGGGACCTAGCAAGAATTAACACATTACAGACAGGGTTTATATCAACTGAGGGTCTGTCGCTGTGCTGAATAGAACCGTCTCTGCTTGGGCATCTTCCGCAATAAATCAACACTTATTATTGTTTATTTATTCATTTTGATTTTTTTTTTTAATATTATTATTTTTCAGTTGCAATATAATATACTGTTTTATGTATATTATTGAATGGTTATTTCAAACCTGAGTTTTATATATTGCAGCTTTGTGTGAGGAATACTTTCCTGAATTTTTTTGATTCCAGATTAGAATTTACCATATGAAGAGGATCTGTCAGCAGGTTTTTGCTATGTCATCGGAGAGCACCATGATTTATCAGACCCAGAATCCAGCCATTTACTGGGTTATTTTTTGCCGTTTCAATTCAATCAGTGTTTTATTCGCATGTGCTTATCGTTACAGGACAAGCTGACTCTGTTGCAATATAACATACTTTTGTCTATGCGTATTTTTGAATGGTTAGTTAAACCTGAGTATTATATATTGCAGCTTTGTGCAGGGAATATTTACCTGACTTTTTGGATTCCACATTAGAATTTACCATTTAAAGAGGATCTGTCAGCAGGTTTTTGCTATGTAATCAAAGAGCACCATGATGTAGGAGACCCAGAATCCAATGATGTGTCACTTACTGGGTTATTTTTTCCTGTTTCACTTCAATCAGTGTTTGATTATTTCTAAGGCTATGTGCGCACTAGGCGTTTTTTTCACGCTGCGTTTTTATGTGCGTTTTTGTCTAAAAAACGCACCCGCGGCTAAAAAAACGCGGCAAAAACGCATGCGTTTTTGCCGCGATTTGGTGCGTTTTTTGCTGCGTTTTTACTCACTGCGTTTTTAATCAGTGCACAATGCCATTAAAGATTGTTGATGAAAAAAAAAAAAAAAGGTCTGATGTCATTTCCTTCTTCAAAATGTTCATTGTATGCAGGAGAGCAGACAGCTGCAGAACTAGTGTATGCAGGAGAGCAGACAGCAGCTGCAGAACTACAAGTCTCAGCATCCTCCATTCACTAGTGTATGCAGGAGAGCAGACAGCAGCTGCAGAACTACAAGTCTCAGCATCCTCCATTCACTAGTGTATGCAGGAGAGCAGACAGCAGCTGCAGAACTACAAGTCTCAGCATCCTCCATTCACTAGTGTATGCAGGAGAGCAGACAGCAGCTGCAGAACTACAAGTCTCAGCATCCTCCATTCACTAGTGTATGCAGGAGAGCAGACAGCAGCTGCAGAACTACAAGTCTCAGCATCCTCCATTCACTAGTGTATGCAGGAGAGCAGACAGAAGCTGCAGAACTACAAGGCTCAGCATCCTCCTTCCAGGACTGTATGCAGTTTTTTGCCCAAAAAGAAAAAAAAAATGACATGGGCTTCGCCATATTTTTGTATGCTAGCCGGGTACAGCAGGCAGGTACGGGCTGCCCCCAACCCCCAGCTGCCTATTTGTACCCGGCTGGGAGCCAAAAATATAGAGAAGCCCTTTTTTTTAATTATTTCATGAAATAATTAAAAAAAAAAAAAAATGACGTGGGCTTCGCCTAATTTTTGAGTCCAGCCGGGTACAACTAGGCAGCTGGGGATTGGAATCCACAGTGCAGGGTGACCATGCTTTCTGGGCACCCCCACTGCGAATTGCAGTCCGCAGCCACCCCAGAAAATGGCGCTTTCATAGAAGCGCCATCTTCTGGCGCTGTATCCAACTCTTCCAGCTGCCCTGAAGCCGGGTGGCTAGCCAGGTAATAATGGAGTTAGGGCTAGCTGTATATTATCAGCTGGCCCTAAGCCCGAAATTCATGGTGTCACGCCAATATTAGACATGGCCACCATGAATTTCTATTAATGATAAAAAAAAAACCACAACACACAGAAAAATATTTTTATTAGAAATAAAACACAACACAATTAGTGACTCCATCTTTATTGAAATAAACCCCCCTCCGCAGTAATCCTGGGTCAGGGTCCCGCGCCGTCCAATCAGGATCCAATATCATCTGATCGGTTTGCTGGAAGGCAAAGCGATCAGATGATGTGTCAGGATCAAGTGCCTGAATCACATCACACATCAGCTGATTGTATAAAAGCCGATTATACAGTCAGCTGATGCATCAGTAGAAAAAAAAAAAAAAAATAATACTCACTTATGTGCTGTGGTGATTACCGGCAGCTCCTGGAGCGATCGATTGGACAGGAGTCTGATCCTATACGATCGCTGCCGGAGCTGCCGGTAATCAGCTGATGAAGTCCCCTGACGGCAGGATCAGCTGATAGCCGGCCGGGCGCGAAAAAGCCGGCGAGACTACGATCAGCTGATAGCCGGCCGGGCGCAAAAAAGCCGGCGACACCGCGATCAGCTGATGCGTCAGGTGACTGCATCAGGTGATCCACCGCCAGGTCCTGAAAGCAAGGTCCTGCCCCGGGGAGACTGCACACAGCCAGAGCGGCGGGACCGGGAGGAGCTGGGAGCGGGCATGGCACCGGGACCCTGCGGACAGGTGAGTATATGACATTTTTTTTTTTTTTCTACTGTTCACTTTGGTTTTCGCCGCTGCCTCCACCTCCCGCCCAGACATGGCGCCGCACGGAGCTGACATGCACAGGACGGGAGGTGGAGGCAGCGGTGACGGTACCGGGAGGATTCATGCTTCTGTGTTTACCAACAGAAGGAATCCTCTTCCTGTACACGTCACTGTAGTACCCACCCCTTGCGTTTATAGCTGCGTTTTTAGTCATAGAAACGCGGCTATATGCGTTATTCATTGCGTTTTTAACATCTCATTGAATTCAATGAGTGAAAAACGCAGTGGAAAACGCAGAAATAATTGACATGCTGCGTTTTTGTGGTCACCACAAAAACGCAGCTAAAAAAAAACGCTGTGTGAGGACAGCACTTCTGAAAACCCATTGACATTGCTGGGGAAGCAATGTCACTGCGTTTTCAGCACAAAAACGCGGTAAAAAACGCCGCTAAAAACGCGGCAAAAACGCCTAGTGCGCACATAGCCTAATGGACAAGCCTCCTTGTGCACTCTACTCCAACCACGCCTTCCCCACTGATTAGCAGCTCTTTGTCAATATAAAATGTACACAGAAGCTGTGGTGTGGGTGGGGTTATACACAGCTCAACATCTGCGGTCTGCTCAGTCTTCTGCAGAGAAAACTGTGATTTTGTCATAACTGCTGCACTTAGTAAACAAAGTGATAAGGGTCTCCGCCCCTAACTCACACTGCTGACAGATTACATAGCAAAAACCTGCCGACAGATTCCTTTTAATAAAATAACAATTTATAACACCTCTTTTATTTCTTTATTTTTTTCCTCAGGTGCCCCTGGTTAACTAGAGAAATCTCCCCAGCTATCCCAGTGTACAATGGGCTCATTTTCCTCTTTGTGTTGGCAAATTTCAGCATGGCGACCTTCATGGATCCTGGTATCTTCCCAAGAGGTAACTTTTGATGGTGACTTGTTAGTAATTTTTCTCCGCAGATGGAGTGACCTTATGTGCGTTTTACAATGCAGATGGAGCGTCCATTTTTAGTGTTTATCACCACCGTGCCGTTTTGAATCTTCTCGTACCTGTTAAATATTCATCTGTAGGGGATTGTGGCTGCGGACTCCCATCTGCCTTGTATACTGCCTCGCATCATAGGGAGACCTCGAGCTGAACCCATCGCTGGCTGCAGGCAATCAATATTAATAAGACAACGAGGCTGGGGGATTAGCAGAGCTGGGCAGGAGCAGGCCTTTGCTCAGCACAAAGACAATCGTTTGGCCAAAGTTACCTTACGTAGCAAGTCTTTTCCTGCTGAAGATTAACCCTGTGCTGCCACATTGAATAACAATGGATTTAAGAAGGAAAAAAAAAAGCTCTTGCATAGAAAATTGCTAAAACCAATAGGGAAAAAGTTGGTGATTAATCATCATCTCTTTAAAATGAAGCTATGAATACATTACATAACCACGTTGGGGATTTGCTGAAGCGTTGTATAATGCACAGGATATATTACGTGAGCCGACATTTCCCATGAACACACGGAATTCAATAATGAGTATCTCATTTTGTTATTAATTGAATAAGTACAGTAATCCTACGTCTTGTGAAGACTGCTTGCTTTGTGACCTCAGAAGCCAAGTTTTGCCAAATGTATGGGCTTTGGTTGTTTTTTTTGCATCTTTGATGTATGATCCAGTAATGCTTCTGATAGTTCATTCATTTTAAGTTAAGGGTCGGCTTTGTCATAGAAGGTACACTACGAGGTCTGATCCAGATAGATGACGTCAGATGCAGTTACTTGTCAGCGGCTCCCATTTCCAAATCTTTGCAATCTAAGCACGCTTGCTGGAATGTTCTGATTTATTTTTCGTATTTCTAAACTTCCTTCCTTAAAGGGTTATTCCCATTGCCAAGATCCATCCCAATATGTAGTAGGCGTAATAATATTAGCAAATACCTCCAGTTAGGAATGTAGTATAGCCATGTCTGTTACCTCATGTGCAGGGCATTGCAGCTTGGGTCTCCATGGTTACGTCCACTTATATAGTGACAGTTGCTGGTAGTTGTAACCATGGGATACCTAAGCTGCAGTGCCCTGAACATGAGGTAAGAGACATGGCTGTATCAGGAGAACTATACTACATTTCTAATTAGAGGTATTTGCTAATATTATTAATAAGAATAATAATAACATTATTATTATTATAATAATTATTATTACACCTACTACATATTGGGATCGGATCTTGGAGATGAGAATACCCCTTTTAATCGTTTGTTTTTGTTTTTTTTTTCGTTTAAAGTGAATCTATCATCAGATTTTTGCAATGTAACCTGAAGACAGCATGCTGCAAGTGTTGAAACAGACTTCTGTTTATGTCTTTTTTTTTTTTTTTTTTGTGTTTACCTGCTATGTTAGCTTAAGCCTCTTATCTTTATCATTAGTGGGTCTCAGCAGCATGTGAGTTGTAGTCCGACTTCACCCTCTCTGTGGTTAGTAGCTTCTGTCTATGGAAATCTATACTTAAAGCCTGGTATCGGCAGGGGGCAGCTCCCAGAGCTCTACTACATGCAAATTCTAAAATCTTTCACTCTGTCAGTGTGACGCCCTGGACTAGCCAGGTAGTCACAGGTAGATACCCTGCACAAACACCAGCCCCTAAAAAGGTGTAACCAGCCAACCTAAAAACCCTGAGTCACCCCTCTCAGGTCTTGACGTTCACACCAGGGGGGCGGAGCCAGGCGGTTGGCCACGCCCTCCGAGGAGTTCGGGCGGGAAAAACACAAACAGATGAGTTAGGGAGTGTAGGAGAGTAGTAGCAGGGTCAACGTCTGTCAGGGATCTGGGTAGGAGCCCAGATACCCTGTGACCAGGAGGCAGACTGTGGTTGCCGCCTGCAGGAGCCGGGAAGACGGCTGGTGAAACAGTAAGGGACCGGGACAGGGTAGTGGCCCGCCGGTACCGAACCAGGGAGCCAACTGGAACCGGAGCACCAGGAGGGGTACTCAGACCCAGAATGAGATCCAGAAGCCACTGGACCACGTCGAATTCACTGATTGAGGTCTGGACCTTAGGTCCTTTCCCGTCCCAAGACCCGAAAGACGGCAACAGCCCACCGAGGGGGATAGAAAGCCACCGCACAGGCAGAGCGATCCCACGGGCCAGTGCCTGCGGGCAAACTGGTTCCCCGACACACAGAAAGCCGGAGAGCGGTCTACCATTGCTGAAGCATAGGCAGTCAAGTTCTACCTCAGAGATGCAGGAGAAAGGCGGGAACCACCAACCTGAGAAAGGGGCAAAGCGCAGCCGGCAGCTGGCACCGACCACCATTATTTTTGCTTTACCAGAGACTCCGATGTACCTGTCATAGTGAGTACAACAGTGCCCTCGGGCCGCGCACCGCACCACACTGCCCTCACCTCGCAACCAGCGGGCCCCGGGACCGTCACCCCCTGCCCACGGAGGGGTCAACACCAGGCTGCATAACACCGTCCCCGGGAGCCTAGTTAACGGCAGCGGTGGTGTCCACATCACCACAACCCGTGGGTGGCGTCACGAACTTACACCCCTAAACTCCACGGCCTCGACCTTGAACCTTCCCCACCGAAATCCCTACACGTAGCGCCACGTTCCCTTCAGAGCGATGTGACCCCCGGGTCCGAGAGGAGCTCGAGCCACCCACCGATGAGCACGGACCCGAGCGGCTCGGCACATCAGAATGGCTGGAGCCACAAATTTAAGTGATACATCATTGAACTCAGGGCCTCTACCTACATCATGCTGCTCTCAGATGAGGTAGCAAAAACCTGCTAACAGATTCCCTTTAAAGAGCAGCAAAAAGTTTTAAAGCTCCACAGAGGAGACTGAAAAAGCTTCTGTTGTTCATAAAATGAGTGGAAAAGAAGCTAAAATTGGGTAAAGCCAAAAAATATTACCATCTGTAACCATGGATATGTTTACAGCTCTATTCTTGTTCTAATTGCTAATACAGCACACTACAGAAGACTCTGGGGCCTTACTGTACCGCTATTTGCCTCCTGGTTTAATTATAAATCATTGCAATGCTCCATTAGACATCTTATTTTGGAAGTAATTGCTCCTTAGACATGGCTTCTAGTAAAGAATATATCCATAAGGATAAAAGGAGAGCGGAGATGATGGTACTACATGTTCTGCTGTATAGGCTTTGTGTACTTGGCACTGCCATGTGCATGAAGCCTGAGTGGTTTTGTAGTATGGTCTTTCGCTGGTTACCTGTTGTATCCTCATAGTCTCTGCTCCGTCTTGGAGACGCTTCTTGATTCTGTTAATTTTTTATCTAATAAGCTGATGAAGATGAAGACAAGGATGACGACTTCAGAGCTCCACTCTACAAGAATGTGGAGATCAAAAGAATACAAGTACGGATGAAATGGTGTGCTACCTGTCACTTCTACCGGCCGCCTCGCTGCTCGCACTGCAGTGTCTGTGATAACTGTGTGGAGGTAAGGCTTCATTCCGAATTCTGGTGTTTGGTAAAAAAAAAAAATAACAATTCTAGGTCTCTTGCACATACATGTTTGCACCAGATCTCCCCATGTAAGTTGTCACCCCAAACAATACTGGGAACACTTACTAAAATATATATATATAATCAGTAGAGACCAAAAGTTTGGACACACCTTCTCATTCAAAGAGTTTTCTTTATTTTCATGACTCTGAAAATTGTAGATTCACATTGAAGACATCAAAACTATGAATTAAAACATGTGGAATGAAATACTTAAAAAAGTGTGAAACGACTGAAAATATGTCTTATATTCTAGGTTCTTCAAAGTAGCCACCTTTTGCTTTGATTACTGCTTTGCACACTCTTGGCATTCTCTTGATGAGCTTCAAGAGGTAGTCACCGGAAATGGTTTTCCAACAGTCTTGAAGGAGTTCCCAGAGATGTTTAGCACTTGTTGGCCCTTTTGCCTTCACTCTGCGGTCCAGCTCACTCCAAACCATCTCGATTGGGTTCAGGTCTGGTGACTGTGAAGACCAGGTCATCTGGCGTAGCATCCCATCACTCGCCTTCTTAGTCAAATAGCCCTTACACAGCCTGGAGGTGTGTTTGGGGTCATTGTCCTGTTGAAATATAAATGATGGTCCAACTTAGCGCAAACCGGATGGAATAGCATGCCGCTGCAAGATGCTGTGGTAGCCATGCTGGTTTCAATTTTGAATAAATCCCCAACAGTGTCACCAGCAAAGCACCCCCACACCGTTACACCTCCTCCTCCATGGTTCACAGTGGGAACCAGGCATGTAGAGTCCATCCGTTCACCTTTTCTACAAAGACACGGTGGTTGGATCCAAAGATCTCAAATTTGGACTCATCAGACCAAAGCACAGATTTCCACTGGTCTAATGTCCATTCCTTGTGTTCTTTAGCCCAAACAAGTCTCCTCTGCTTGTTGCCTGTTCTTAGCCGTGGTTTCCCAGCAGCTATTTTACCATGAAGGCCTGCTGCACAAAGTCTCCTCTTAATAGTTGTTCTAGAGATGAGAAGGTGTGTCCAAACTTTTGGTCTGTACTGTGTATATGTGTGTGTGTGTGTGTATATGTGTGTGTGTATGTGTATATTTTAGCTGTACTACCCGGCTTCGCCTATTAACAAAAATGTATTCTGCACACAAAAAACACAAAACAAATAGATAGAAATGTAATTATTAAATTGTTGCCTATATTAACCAATCAGAGTTCAGATTAATTAACTGTAGCAAAATAGAAGTTAAGCTGTGATTGGTTGCTATTGGCAGCCTGATAAATCTCCAGGCAACAGAAAGCCCTCCCCCCTGACAGTATATATTAGCTCACACATACACATAATACACAGGTCATGTGACTGACAGCTGCCGTATTTCTTATATGGTACATTTGTTGTTCTTGTAGTTTGG